>NC_135374.1:29671933-32198183 GCF_049243985.1 Paroedura picta | reverse complement strand
TTTTGCGCCTTCTCCAGAGAGAAACTCCACAACGTCTTTACATTATTTATGAGATGCCTCCAAGATTTTTTTTATAAGATTCCCTGCAAAGACATGTATTCTTTCTTCCTCTTTTGCATCACTGCCTGTTGTAGTAAAGTAATGGAAATAAGTTAAGTCTTGGAAGATGAAGAGACCCATTTAAGTCTCTGTTCGGGTAGCTGACCTTTGTGTCCTTAACTTCTTCATGACAGGCAGAAACCAGCAAAGTTCCCTCTATCAGGGCATTCCATACTGGGAGAATCTTCATCTTTCTAAAGTCTTCTAGTAACATAATTTTAACAGTGTATATGTTCTGCCAGAAAAGAGACAGAAGGCCTCATATAGCATAATCCTGGCAGCTACCATTGAAAGGACTGTTTCTGCAGTGACTTCTCTTTTATAGAACACCTTCCCTCAGCCATCTTTCTAGTTCTTCATCTTCTTTGCTTCAGGAGCCAAGCAGAAGGGCTGTTACTTATCTAAGCATTGGGTTGACTGTATGGGCCTGCTTTACTCTGAAAGATATCAGCTCCCTCTTCTCCTTGGGAAGCATACTTTTGATATACTCAATTTCTACGAATGTTGTGGCTTCCAATTTGCTTTTGCTCATGTGTTTATTTTTTTAATTGACAGTGTTAGTTGTTTATATTGTTAGGCTGTATTATATGTTGTCTTTCACCAGTGCCCAAACATTGAAAGATAAATTATTTATTAATTATTAACATTATTTCTGGTCCTTGTTTCTCACTGAGACCAGTCAAAGGATGGGGCTTCCAATAAACAGTATAATAGAATTTGGGTTGTTGATCTGGGGCCTGGGGACCAAGCCCTATAAGGAAATGCTAAGCGATTTGGGCATTACCTCCTAGAATCCCCTTAAAATCTGGAACTGAGTGGCTGGTTCTTCTCTCAGTGCTCCTCAGTGTAGTGTCTGATTTAGAGTACAGCTGCAAAACTAATTCACAACTCATGACTGGTGGTTACACAGGTCATAGGGTATGAAACTCGGATCCTTCCTGTGTGCTCCGTAACATTGTACAGACAGCTAATTTTCAATGAAACAAATAATGTATTGGCTTTTCTATTAATTTTCATTATCTTGGTGAATACAAGTTGTTTTTCCAGTCCTTTTGTTTTGAAATTAATACACATCCTAAGAGTTTGATGTAAATGTAAATTCAATATCCAGTAGGAAAAAAATCCATATTCCAGAAATGATTAGAAAGAACTGAAAATAAAAGGTCAGTATCACGAAGCCTTAATATATGTTTATAATGTAGCCTCTTGTGGCGCAGAGTGGTAAGGCAGCAGACATGCAGTCTGAAAGCTCTGCCCATGAGGCTGGGAGGTCGATCCCAGCAGCTGGCTCAAGGTTGACTCAGACTTCCATCCTTCCGAGGTTGGTAAAATGAGTACCCAGCTTGCTGGAGGGTAAACGGTAGTGACTGGGGAAGGCACTGGCAAACCACCAAGTATTGAGTCTGCCATGAAAACGCTAGAGGGCGTCACCCCAAGGATCAGACATGACCCAGTGCTTGCACAGGGGATACCTTTACCTTTATGATGTAGCCATAACTGAAATACTGTGTACAATTTTGGTTGATTCATGTGACAAGAATAACATAGAACTGGAAAAGGTGAAAAAAGGACAGCCAAAATCATGGTTTGTCACTAAGCATCCTTGATGTGGAATCATAGAATCATAGAACCATAGAGTTGGAAGGGGCCATGCAGGCCATCTAGTCTAACCCCCTGCTCAACGCAGGATCAGACCAAAGCATCCTAACGAATCCAAGAAAAGTGTGTATCCAACCTTTACTTGAAGACTGCCAGTTGAAGGCTTACAATGTTTGGGAATAAAACAAAATCAGAGTCCAATGGCACCTTTAAGACCAACAAAGATTTATTCAAGGCGTGAGCTTTCAAGTGCAAGCATTCTTCCTCAGACTTGAAGCTTGCACTCGAAAGCTCATGCCTTGAATAAATCTTTGTTGGTCTTAAAGGTGCCACTGGACTCTGATTTTGTTTTGTTGTGCCGCTTCAGGCCAATACGGCTACCCACTGGAATCAGTGTTTGGGAATTTTTAGCTTAGAAAAAACAGATCACTAAGGGAACATGACAGAAGTTCATAAGAATGTTAATGGTGTGAAAAAAAGCAGAAAATTATCTCCAACATACCCATAATACCGAGTTTGAGTCTAGTGGCACCTTTAAGACCAACAAAGTCATATTTGAGGTATAAGGTTTTGTGCACATACACACACTTCTTCAGATACATTGAAATGGAAGTTACCAGTCCATACATATGACTAGATGGTGAGGAGCAACTTCTGATACGACATGATAAAGAGGTTTAACAATTGCCAGAAGCAAACTGGAATACCCATAATACTGTTAGGGATGGCAATAGGAATGGATCATCTTTATTGTGTTCTTAGAAAGCCTTTTGGCTAAGATCAAGTGTAGAAACATATAATCATGCTTGATCACCTACTTGTTCATATCACATTGAGTTTGACAAACTTGAGTGGAGAGATGATCTTTCAGCAAGCTGTTCTCAAATTCATACGAGAAAATTTGTCTGTGTTTGACAGGAATGATTGTAATGTCTTGGATGATTGCACTATTTTCTAATAGTTGCCCCCCTCTTGAATTTGCCTACTGGTGCTGCCATGATCTCCAGTTCTCAAAACGGGGGAGAATCTATTTGAGAGTGTGAAGGTGAAACTCACTACTTGGGAGTCTGTGTGGGCCTTCAGTATCTGTCCATGAACTCAACTAATCTTACAATAAGTTCTCATATATTATTTATTTATTTATTTAAAACATTTCTATGCCAACTTTCTGCCCAATAAACCGCCCCCATGACAGCAAATATCACATTAAAAATATTTCAGTTCAGAAGGCATACAAAACATTAAACAGAAATAAAAACATTTCAAATATTAAAAACTGTGCCTCTCAGACCAATTCCCTAGCACTGATTAGGAATATCTAAGCAGCTGACTAGGGCACCAGAGATTAAAGTGTACCAAAAGCAGCCATGACAGTGCTCCACGCTCCCACCCAAGATGTCAGGTTCTGCCCTGGCAAGCAGCAGCCCTGGACAGCCTACACTAAGCCTGATCATAGAATCATAGAGTTGGAAGGGGCCATACAGGCCATCTAGTCCAACCCCCTGCTCAACGCAGGATCAGCTCAAAGCATCCTAAAGCATCCTTCCCTTCTTCCATGGAAAGGCAGGGCCATGGAAAAGTGGTAGGGACACACTTTCTAGCAAGGAGGAAAGACAGTGCTAGAAAAGTCCCGTCCCCCCCCCGACATGGACCAGCGAGAGCCCTCCACACTGTTTCCCCATCCATACAACTCCCCATGAGCTGCCCTTCACTCTGTTATGAAATGTACATGTAGCTCTGTAAGTAATACGAGATGAAAGCCTGTTCTGGTTGTGTGCTGTGGTCACAAGTTGTGTATGTCTAGGAGACACAAAACTCCCATCACGTGATTGTTGAAATGTCATCATGTTGTTCCCCAACAAACAGGAAAATTGGGTGAAATGTAGATGGAACCACTGTGTGAGAGAGTATGTGGGTGAGATAATGGCTTTGCAGCAGTTTGCCTGACTGGGGCTCTTCAAAATATGAAAGTCGTTTTCCAAAGCTGCATAGAAGACGAAGTTTTATCTGGTGCAGCTTGTCTGTTAGGCTAAGAAAAGCCGTTTGTGCTACTGAAATCCCTGCTTCTGCAAAACTACAAAACTTTAGAAGCTTTGCCTCCTTTGAGGGTTCTCACCCTGCAGCAAGTATTATACAGTTTTGCCATTAGCTTAATTGTTGTGGTATCATCATCCAAGCCACAACTAGAGGCAAAGGCATGATTTTGAGAGAATGATGAGAACTGAGGATTAACTGACGGAGACTTCTAACTTCCTTTCTAACTTCACAGGCCTCAGTTTACTAGGAGCTAAACCAGAGTATATCTGCAATGCAGTCCTTCCATAAAACAAAAGATAACAAATGATGCAGTCCAGATATTAGTGCCAAAATCAGATATTTGGAGAGTATTCTCTAGGCAAAGTAACACCTATATGCTCCGGATATACCCTTAGAAATGGAGGGAAAACTAAGTACTTAGCTTGGAAAGTTCTGTGAATTCCAGCAACAGAGGATGTAGAGAAGGTTTGCTAAGCCATTCCAAAATCCAGCTGAAATACAGTTACTTGCTACTGAAGGTTTTTTAATGTTTTTTTTAAAGAATAAGACTAAAAGTAGATCACATTCAAAAGAAACTATGTCACAAGATTGACACAAATGCTTGCAGAAGAATTACAGGAGTATGGTTGTGTTTTCAGTGGAGTTTTTCAATTGCATTCCATTAGGCAAAGCACCAATACTAAGAGTGGGCATATCGTTAGCAACAGTTTTGCTGCTATCTGCTACTGGAACAATTTCTTCTCCATCACCTAAACAACACGGGGTGTTTTTTCTTCCTTTGGAAAAGAAGCATGGAAACAGAAGGAAAGACATGCTATATACCCAGATAGTGTAGTATAAGGTGTTTGTAACAAGTGTCTCCTTCCTTCAAAAGAAAACATAAACCTTTAAAATACTTGTATTTCAGTAGGTCAGCTTTCATAGAAACTCCTGTACTGAGTTCTCACAACGGAACACAATATGCATACATACATGTGTATGGATGTGCGTAGATGGGGGGCAGGGGCGGCTGTTAAAAAAGCCTTGCTGAGAAAGGTATTTCTTGTGGAAGAAAAAAGGCAGGCCCCTTGCTCCCTACTGAGCCCATTTCTCCTGCTTTGCTGGAGCTGTCAGGCATGAATCCCAGTAGCATTCCGTAACTAATTGACAGTAATGGGGGCCATTGGGAGTCTAAGAATACATGGCATTACCCAGTATGCACCGGAGCAAGGAGGAGGGAGGGGGCTCAGAGGGCAGCTGTGGGGGAAATAAAGAATGTCTTTTAAACTCTTTCTGTCTCTCTCTCTCTTTTTGCACAGTTTTGTTACAGCGATGTGGGTAAAGCATCTAAGAGGGAAATGATTTCTGGGAAACTTTATCTCTCTAAAATTAAGTAACAATACGTGATACGAACTTCTTGTCTGTGATCCATAATGTCTCAGTGTGGGACTCTGATACCCTGAGGAAGAAACAGATGGGATTTCCATTTAAAGTTAGTGAAATCTGAAGAAAGCATCTCTAGGTGGTATCCCTCTCTGCCACTCCCCCCACCCCTTTTCCAATTTAGAACCATCTATAATATAAGATATTCTGCTGACACTCCTGTTGAGTCTTATTTCCTAACAGCAGACCCCACTGGTTGAAAATCCCCTCCAGGTGAAGACCTTTTTTTAAGAATTAAAAAAAAAATCCTCTTCAGATTTGGGTGGGAAGGGGGGGGGCTATAACTGAGGAGGCTGTGAGATTTTTCTTGCTGTTCTACTTCTGTGGAGCATTCCAGCTTTGAAAAGTGCCTTTTTAAATCCCAAAAACTCAGTTTCCTTTCACAACTGACAAATGTAGCGGATTCTTCACATTCAGAATAAATGTTTCTGAGATTATTAGCTAAAACAAAACACCCCCATGTCATTCATGACCTATGTAGCAGGATGACTCTTTCTGCTATGATTCTCACACAAAGTTTTCAGTCATGTGCTGATGTCACTTCTAGGTCATGGTGCTCTTCCCCACTCTCAGCTGCCCTTTCCCTGTCCGTAGAACTGAAGGACCTGGTGTCCTTAAACAAATGAACACATATCCAATGACGTCTGTAAACAATGACTCTCAATAAAAGCACTGATGCTGTCAAATATAAGCCAATCACGAGCAACTAGCTGCTAGCGATAGTGTGATATAACAGAGTTTCAAATTTGGATCTTGGATACCCATGTTCAGATTCCCACCCAGCTTGCTGGGTGACCTTAAACCAGTCACACACTCTCAGTCTAATCCACTTCACAACTTCTCACTTGCCTTGAATCTTATATCTCATTTGCTGCAAAGCATATTTCAGGGGTCAACAACAACATCACGGATGCCCTGCCCAGATTCCAATGCACCTGGCTGGCATTTCTTGTTTTTGCAGGCCCCAGAATTGGTGGGACCAGGTTCATTATATGTTACTCATGGAAACTTGGTGGGGTGGAGAAGGCTCACTCCTTGCTTGGTTGACCACAAGCTGCCCATGTCCATTTCCACTTTGCAAGGCCTGATGGGACAGCTCACTGCTGTTTGCAGTTCTGGGTGTGAGGTCACGTTATTTGAGATGCCTTTTTTGGCACTTTCTGCAGCAGCGAATTTTTGGCAGGATCAAGAGATGATTTCTCAAACAGGCCCTTGGGCTTTCAGGATGTGCCAAGTGGTGGGCACCCAGGTCATCTGGATGGACCAGATTTGCAGGGGGGCATGCATTGTTCTGAACCCCTCAGTGGTTCCACTGTCTTGCCCAGTCCACTGCAGGTATGCGTATGCGGTGGTCAGGCTGACTGTTGCTGGGCCATTTTTATCGCATGAGGACGGCATGTGCCTATCTCGTTAACAGTTCACCACTGTCCTCCGTTTCAGGCTTGCTGGCCAGGTGTTACAGGTGTTATGGAAGAGCTGCAGGCCCTGCAGAAGATTTCAGTGTTCCGCAGGGCCTGCAACACAAAGTTCTTCCTCCAGGTCTATGGCTGAGGCCAGTGCAGGGGTAGACTGGAGGGCCCCTACCTCCAGAAAGACCTGCCACCAGTCCTGGAACATCATTGATGGTAGCCAGCTGAGGCATGATTGATCCCTCTTTTGGCAGACGTGCCAATGTGGGATGGGTTTATTATTACACCATCCTTTTGCTTGTATTTTTATCTGTATTTTAATGGGGGGTTTAATGGGGTTTGTTGTATAATGTATTGGGGTTTGTTCTGTAACCTGCCATGGGCCAGCTTGCCAGAAGTGGTGGGTAATAAGTCCAATATACAACAACAACAACAACAACAACAACAACAACAACAACAACAACAACAACAACTACTACTACTACTACTACTACTACTACTACTACTACTACTACTACTACTACTACTACTACTACTACTACGACTGCTCATTTTGTATAGGGGCTGCTACACAGGCAGTGGCCGATGGGGCTGGCCCTGAAGGGAGCAAGTCTGTTGGCCACTAGCATTCCAATGCATCTTGGACTTACGTGCGCCCTGACATTTCTGTTTGAATTTCATTTTGGTTCCCTGGTTTGCTGTGAGGAGGTTTCCATCATGGACCACAGCACTGTGCACTGGGTGGAGAAGTATGCTACTGTTTCTGATTGGCGCTCCAACTTGGGCCTCAATGAAGTTTATTCTATCCACTGGGCTGGGAGTTGTGGCAAGTGTTGGTCTGCATTGCTGGGCATTTTCTTTGGCATGATCTGGGAGTACGGATCCCTGTTGGTGCTCATTATTCAACTGTAGGTGGATGATCTCCTGATGGTGCCTACTTTGGAGCTGACCACATACGTCATGCGGGACTTTTTCATCATCCAACCGCGGTGCCCTAATTTGTGTGTCTTCTGGTCAGCATTGCTGGACCAGCAGTCTTGGAGGGGTGCTCTTGATCCTTGGAAGGTTGACTTGGCATTACACAAACTATGCAAAGCAGCAGCTAAAGGATGCGTTTCCAGCTGGTGGTTCAGGGGACCTTGACCAGGGGTGTTGCTCAAGCCCTAAAAGACAGACTGCTGGTGTGTGTGTGTGAGGCGGGGGGCTTTGTTAGGACAGCTGGCCACTCTGAAGCAAGATCTGCCTCTTGGTATTTTCTGATGCTCATGTACATAACAATAAAGCTGTGGCCAGATGTTATGCCAAAAAATATTGTTGTCTGAGTCCTCTGTATGGCCTATAAATTCCAGCCTGCAAGGTAAGTGTTACTGTGAAGCACATAATGCTGTATCTCCTGACCTCCCCCACCCACAGCTCCTGCCAGTTACCAGGTGCAGCTATGGGCTCCCATCAATCAAAAGCTAAAATTCAGGGATATATTTGGGTTGCAGGGCTGGAAGAGGTCTGCAATTTCTATGCTACCAACATAAATGCCTTTCATTAGCAGAAATGTACTGCATGATCCAACCTAAATATTGCTCCAAATTAAACAAACAAACATAAAACCTTGTATGAAACAGTCACCAGAGGGGTTAACGTGGATGTTTCTGAAGATCTGTGGATCACCAGGTGACTCCCAGTGTAATGTAAATGGCCATGGGGAGGGCTTTAGAATGGGGACATAGATATTAACTCCTCCCCCACACACACACCCATTCTATCCCTGAAAGAAATCTCTCCCTCCCCAGTTATTACTACGCCTGGTAGGAAAAACTAACATGTCTGATACTGGGCTCATGCTGGATGGGGAAGGGACTTCCTCTCTGCAAATATCATAGAGGAAACCATTAACCTCCTTCCTTCTTTGGTGAGCCTAGTATGAATCTCCGTTTTCTTATTTAGTTGAACCCAGACAGAAAAATTCCAGATTCACCTTCTTGCTGAAATGCTCAGGTTTGGGTTTTTGTTTGTTTTCAGGGTGCTGTTTCCATCCATGCCACCCATAACCTGTAGATTAATCTGAAATGGTATTTCCTGCAACAGTTTTCCCAACTCATCTGTTATTAACATGCACTGCTTTGGGATATTCCCATTGAAACATACGATAAGGGAAACTATGCATAGGAACACAGACCGTGAACAAAACCATGGCCATGCTTCACATTCCATGGCACCTCGAGTTAAGGGGCACATACTTTTTAAAATGTTAATGTGTGTGTGAGTGTGTGTGTGTTGGGATGTCCCTCCCCACTTTGAGTAACTCCGTATGCAAACATTATGCAATTTCAGTACAGCAGGAAAGCTCTTTTCCTCGGGAGACCAGAACTTGTCCTCTAAAACTTTATTAGATGCGAAGCACTACAATGCAATGTAAATATGGACTCTGATAGCATTAGGGTGGCTATTAGGGTGGCCGCCAGCTGGGGACTGAGAGGTAAAGTTGCCAGCTCCAGGTCAGGAAACTCCTGGAGATTTGAGGACGGAGCTTGGGGAAGACAGAGACCTCAGTGGAGTATAATGTCATTGAGTCCACCCTTCATTTCCTCAAGGGGGAGTGGGACTCTATAATCTGGAGATGATGCCCAGGTCCCACCTGGAGTCTGGCATCCCTAGATAACAGTGCATGCATTCTGCACAGTGACTATGTCATTTACATATAACATCTAGCAGAATATAGGTATCATGTGATAGATCTGTGGTACGGGAGGGATTATTTCTGAAGTAAACATACACATGTAGGTGCTTCATTTACAAAAGGAAGCCAGATTACAGTTTCCCCTGGCAGTTCTATCATGCTTTTCCTCGAGACCCAGCTTTTTAGTTTATACTGACCAGCACCTTCAAATGTGAAGGAACTAATGACTCAAGGTTGGCAAAACCAACAGGGTTAGGGAACAGAGGCATCTTTTAAAATACAATAATAATAAAAAGATAAGTGATGAATAGAAGAGCTAATCCCGGGAAACCTTGAGAATGTAGTGCAATGCCTGTGAGGCCTCTCTTTTTTCTTTTAATTTTTTCCTCCTTGCTTTAATTTCGCTGCAGCACATATAATCAATTATGGCCTGAATCGGGGATAAGGGGTGGGGAAGCACTTCAATTCATAAATCAATTTTATACGGTCATCAGTCAGGTTGTGAATGCAAATACCTCTGTCGGTTTAGGTTATTCAGAATTAATTGACTCCCACCGGGGCTGGGCTGCAGATGGAGAGGAGCTTTCTCACAAAGTCTACTTGGACTCAGCATGGGGGCGGGTGGGCAGCCTTACTCAGCTCCTCCCCCCCCCTCTCTGTATTATACTGTGGCATAGAAGATGGAGGGAGGTGAGTTTTGTGTATGAGAGCAAAGAAGTTGGGGGGAATGCTTGAAGAAAGAAAGGGATATGCAGAGATTAAAGTGCCCACTGCCTCTTCAGCTCATGGACACTTTTATGTGATTAGAAATGCATTGCTTTCAAGGGCGAGCTTTTAAGCCGCAGGCTTCTCAAGGAAGAAAACAAATAGAAATACTGAGACCCAGTGCTCGGAGTTTGAACTGGTCTCATGTCATTAAAGAGCTACTTTCTATGGGTACTCTGGCATCTGGGCTACTGATTTAAAGTCAACCCAAGGTCAGGAGTGGTCATAAGTCATGGACAACTAGTGCTTGGAGTGTGTGTGGGAGGGGGGGCAGCATTTGCAATCAGGCTCCAAGTGAACAGCAATCAACATTCGTGGAAATGCAGCTTTTTAAAGCATCTAGTCTCTATTCCTGAATCTCTTAACAGAGAGGCTGTGGGGTGGTTCTTCACGTGACTCACAGGCCAGATCTGTTGTTTTCTCACTATGATATTAGATGCCCTGCATTGACATCTCTAGATGTGTTCCCAGGGTGGAGCTGGACACCAGTTAAAGGACACCATAAAACACAATTTGGTTTGGCATGTCATCTGCACCTGGCCCCATTTGATCACCCATGCAGAAGAATGCTTCAGTGCATCGGACTAACCTGCCAAGAGACAACAAGCCATTATGGCCCATTAAGGGAAGAAAGAGGCAAGATGGCTGGGGGCATTGAAAGCGCTCCTATCAAATCCCGGGACACGACATAGATCTCTTTGCTTAAGTTCAGGGTAGGGGAGGAATATCCCCATTTCATATGATGCAGCATATATCTAGCCTGGGTATTATAACCTCTCTTTGTATTTGCTTTTTTAAAAAAAGTAGTGTGCCTGGGCTAGTTCACACAGAGCTCTGGCATGCAATTTATGCACATGATGTCAACCACCAGCTCATACCCTACTCTGCAGCATGGAGAATCGTTAACGTGAAGCAGGAATTAAATGTGCAAACACCTGAATAAGTAGCTCTACTTATACAGTTATGTACAGTTATGTACTTATACAGTTATGTAAAACAGAAGAGAGGATAATAATGTTGTAAGTTACTTTCGCTCCCTATTAGTGAGAAAAGCAGGATATAACTAACCAACTAAATAAAGATATTATCCTAAGAGCCAGCTTGGTATAGTAGTTAGAAGACGAAGAAGAGTTGTTTTTTTATACCCTGCTTTTCACTACAGAAAGGAGTCTCAAGGTGGTTTACTATTGCCTTCCCTTCCCCTCCCCACAACAGACACCCTGTGAGGTGGGTGGGGCTGAGAGAGCTCTGACAGTACTGCTCTGTGATAACACCTCTATCAGGACTGTGACTAGCCCATCATCACCCAGCTGGCTACATGTGGAGGAGCAGGGACTCAAAGCCTGCTCACTAGATTAGAAGCTGCCACTCTTAACTACTACACCAAGTGGTGTCCTCTAGTTTGGAGAACTGGGTTTGATTCCCTAGTCCTTCACATGCAGCCAGCTGGGTGACTTTGGGCCAGTCACAATTCCTCCCAGAGTTCTCTCAACCGCACTTACCTCACAGGGTGTCTGTTGAGGGGAGAGGAAAGGAAGGTGATTGTAAGCCCCTTTGAGAATCCTTTGGGCACTGAAAAGCAGAGTATATAAACCTGCTTCTTCTTCTTCTTCTTCTTCTTCTTCTTCTTCTTCTTCTTCAGGACCTTGCTGGATTAGATGCAGGTGTATTATGAAGGCTGTGATTCTTTCTGAAGGCTAAAGGCCAGGAAGTAAGATGGAGCAAATGCTTCTCTGTTCAGTCACTGCTAGATTACAGGGTTACAGGTCTACTGGAGGACTGCCAGGTGTTTGGCAGGAAATTTCTTGCCACCTCCTGGTTCATCCCACCACTGCTCAGCTGGGTGCTGAGGGCAAAGGGGGGGGGGCATCAGCATCCTGCCAATGTCATTGTGTCCCGTGTTACTTGAGAGTGATGTCATCAAGTCAAGCAACAGTCTAGCATTCACCCCCATGGAGTTTGTGATTATTTGAGTATTGCCCCTACATGATGACATCACGGCATCATCAGCATACCGGTTGCCAGCCTTGATCTGTCAACTCTAGTTTATGGCAGTCTGCATGGAACCCTTTGAGAAGGGTTCACAGTTACAGATTCCCGGGCCGCAAAGATTAACCATTTAGAGCCTGCTACATATGATTCCACTTTTAAAATATCTACATTGGCTTTCAGTAGTTTTCATAGACCAAGAGATCAGATGCCTGAGACCAGATTACCTTAAAGGTCTTCTGCTTCAATACAAAGCTATCTAAACTTTGCATCATCTTGGCCCATTATGCACGGCCGCCGAAACGGCGATTTCGGGTCACGTGGAAAACGTGGAGGGGGAAGACGCGACGCATACCGGTTATGCACGGGGCGGGGCGCAACGGCGGCAAAACCCAGAGTAACCGATTATGCACGCGCCGATCCGGGCGCCGCTTCTGGTTGCGCCCCGCTCACCCGGAAGCTGCGCTTTCTTCCGCGTTTCACTGATGCGGCTTTTTCGGCGGCATGCACCGAAGCTGCAGCCGGTTGCAGCCGGCTCCGTGCGTTATCCGTGATTTTAGTCGCTGCCATTCCACCCCGAATGTGCGCTAAAACTCCCGTGCATAATGGGTCCTTCAGAGACTTTGCTCTGTCTGCCCCAGTGTTGTGAGTATAGTGCATGGCAACATACAGCAGGGCCTTTTAGGTGGTGGCTAAAAGAATGCTTTCATAGACCGTTTATGCACTGGAGGTTTCGTGTCAGGCTGCAGGCTGGAGTTTTAGCCATGGCAGGTTGCCCCACCTCTTCCTTCACCCACAGCAGGTAGCATTTGGTCCGGTGCGCCTCATCCACTCCCGCTTTGTGCTCCTGCATGGGAGCTGGGGCAGTGAAGTTCCCAGTGCATAAATGGTCATAGGGAAAGTCAAAGGCTCTTGTTGACATTTAGGGGGAAAGTTACAACTTTCCAGTTTGGCATACCTTTGGATATAGATTAATGGATCAATTGGTCAGACTGATTTCATTAATGTTTTTCAGGATTGCTGCATTAAATTGATGGGTTTCTTTTAAAATATGTTTTGGTAACTTCTTAAATATTGTGTTTTAATTTAATCATTATTGCTGGTTGCTTGAAGGCTGGTGTCGGTAAGAAGACTGGATATAAACATTTTAATAATTATAGAAAGAAACCTACACATCTGGGGTGGAAGTGAAGTAGGCTTTGATATAAACAAAAGCAAAAAATGCACAATGTCCAGTTACGTGACATGGACAAAAGTTGTGAAATAAAGCTTGTAGAAGCATTGTACACAGACCAATATGTGGCTAAGTTATTCTTTGATCACTTATACAGGAAATCTCACTGAATGCAAAGAAAGTATTTTTGCTGACACATCTGAGAAAGCAATCTGGAATGTGCTATGTGTGGATCAAAAGAGTGTCCTTGTTGAAAATGCAAAGAGTTATCACTTTTCATTAGAAGAGCTAACAAGAGTCATACAGCTTATATTTCCAGCAGACACATTCAGAGAGTTTGCTGTATTAGATGAAGCCAGAGAGAGGCAGGTGCTGTGCAGGGCTCTCCCCCCAACTCTCCAGCCTGGCAAATGCACATCAATGCTTTCTGTCCAAACATCTTAATCTTTCAAACATAGACTCCACAACATAGCCCCATTAGAGAATGTGAAGCCTGACCTCCAATAGCCTTTAGTATTTGGGTTTTCTCTATTTCTAGCTCACCATTTAAATGGACATAAGCCAAACCTACAATTGGTCTCTGTTCTGATGTCCAGAATTTTGCCAGCTATGGCTTGGACAACTATAGTTCAATGTTTGGATGAAGCCCTGGAGTTTTATTTGTCATTGTATCCAGTGAATGCTACCCTCAGTGATCCTGGACCACCCATAAACACTATGCATTTGGAAAGAAGAGGATATCTCCTGTTGACTAATAGTACAAAACCAAAATAACCCCATGTGACAGGTGGCACTTTGGGAAACTGGCTTGGGAAGCTTAATGCCCATGGTCAGCCAGCAGCCTTTCACTCAAATGCCCATCAGGGAAGAAAACATGCCATTGAGGACAACTCCAGAATGAAGAGAATAAGCAGGGAGTTTCCACAGTCATAATGCAGGTAGTCAGATAACGGAGCTTGGAGAGGGAAAGAGGAGTTGGAAAATGTGATAAAAGGGAAAGTTGGGGACAGGAAGGGGTTTTCTCCAACAGCAGCAGCTTCTGGACTGATTAATAGCAGCAGGTAAACATAAGAGTCTTGTTGGATAAGAGAAATCTTCCATCCACTTCTGGAAGCCATTCATGTTTTCTGAGGTAAAAAGTACCCTCTTCCTATGAGAGCCAAAAGCCTGCTCTAAGTAAAACACACAATTGTTATCAAGGTCTTTCCCAGCGTATGAGCAAAAAAGGGATGATACATTTCCCTACTAGTTACTGTAAATGAACCTTTAACAACACTTTGATCTTATCCTCAGGCCATAGCAACCCTATCAGCAGAGCACTGCAAATAACGATTTCAGTTTCCAGGGGAGCAGTATTCATGACTGGCAATGTTCAGTAGAAATGTAGCAGGTCAAGTCTTGATTAAAACAGCGTCACTCACTTGGGTGTAAAGTCACAATGAAGACATACCCTCAGACTCCCATGCACACAGATTCCCTGAATGGAAAATGGTGACAGCCTTGGAAATATACTGTTTTGTATATGAGAGATTTGTACCTTTGTTAAAAGAAAAGCTAAAAGTGTTTTTGCAAAGGTCAAATACATCTGTTGGGATTTGAAGACCTTCGCCATTTTTTTGGCATTTCACATTGGAAAGAAATCTCTTCCTCACTCTTTCCCCTTATTAATGGACCCTTTTTCAAATCCTGAAAATATACATGCTCTCTTTCAGAGGGAATAGATAATTTTCTTACTTTCAAGATACGGAAATTTGCAGGTTTAAACATTTTTGCTGTTATAGATTATTATAGAGCCTTTAAAAAAACAGAACACCTCTGAATATCATTTTTAAAAATATGTTCAAGAACTAGACTGGATTTTTGGCCTTAGGTAGAATTTGCCAGACCAAAATCCATGGCTTTAGTAGCTGGTATTGCTGACATAAGCAAACCTCCAAATTTATTGCAGAGCCTCTTTCACAGGGCCCTGGGAAAAGAATGAAGGCTTTAACACCCCTGATGGGACTTCTGAAGAATTTATAGCCCTCTTTCCTAGAGACACTAATGTTTTTACAGCCTTGATACCCATGATTTCAGTGCCCTATGAAACTCAAATCTGAGTTCATGCCAGGGGCCCAGAGCTTATGCACTGCTGGAAGTCAGCCAGCAGTACTGCATGGAGTCATTTATTTCCAGAAAGGATGGAAACTGGGGAGAGGCCAGAGGAGGGGAGAAAGAGGGAATATAAGGAGAAGTGCAGAGTTCTACATCTGGTCACAAAGATGAGAAAAAGGCGTTCTGGATAGGAGGTATTCTTCTGGGTAGCAGTGTACGTAAATGAGATCCTGGGGTCCTTGTGAACTGTAAGAGGACAGTGTGATGCGGCACTGTGATGTTGTCACTTGGAGGAGGGCAGGGAACAGTTCCCACCTGCAGCAAAAGATAGGAGTTAGACCGGTGGCTTTAAACTATGTGTAGAACGGTAGTTTAGCAGTGGAACCAGCTGCCTAACTGGCAGTCTTTAAGCAGCAGCTATACCAGGGGTAGTCAAACTATGGCCCTCCAGATGTCCAGCAAAAGCTGGCAGGGCCTCATGGGAATTGAAGTCCATGGACATCTGGAGGGCTGCAATTTGACTACCCTTGAGCTAGACATTTCATGGATGCTTTAGGTTGATCCTGTATTGAGCAGGGGATTGGACTAGATGGCCTGTATGGCTCCTTCTGACTGTATGAGTCTATGGTTGTAAGGTGAAAAAGAAAGAGTAGATTCTCCTTAAAGGTGTAGTATTATTTGCATACTTTCAAAAGTTCATGTACATTCTGCTGCATGCTTCTTAAGCTCACACTAGCCATTATGGTTAAAAGAAGCATTAGGGACTAGAGATGGGCTGTTGTAAAGATATAATGGGGAGGGGAAGAACAAGGAAAGATCCCTAGAGGATGAGAAGGATAAAAACAAAACTGAGCATGTTCACAGCCCTCCAGGATCATTGGGGGTGTTTGGAGTCACTGTTTAAAAATTAAACCTAAAAGGGAAAGCAAATCAGCTTCTTGAAGCTTTGAACAGCTTGTGTCTATATGTAAAGTGCCTTCAAGTTACAGCCAATTTATGACCCCCCAGCAAGTTTTCAAGGCCACTGAGAAACAGAAGTGATCTGCTGTTGCCTTCCTCCTTTCCAAGTGCTGACCCAACTTAGCTTCTGAGATCTGATCTTGTGCTATACTGTGCCACCTTCCCTTCCTTGGAGCATCTCATGTGTTTTGAATTATAATTCTTTATCTTCAAGGCCAAAACCTAATTTCTCTTGGTTCACAACAGACTTGCAACATTGTCTACCTACCACACAGGAACCCTCTATATGCATCCAGTGTCATAAAATATGTAATAAAATTGTGGTTTATTTCTGGAATGGTATAAATAGTACACATGGGATTGCAATCTAACCAATGTTGGTTTTTTTAAAGGCTGTATCCATCTGTAGAGATGTAAAGAGGAGATGGATTGCAAATGATCCTGTGCTAATACAAGACAGTCCATTGAATGATTCTGGGTTTATGGCCTTGTCTCCAGGAGATGAGATGAGAAACAACATCACCTCTGGTGGGGCCCCCTGAGTATTCCTTCCCTGAAAGAGAAGGGAGGATTTTTCTACTCTTCCTTTCCCCCCAGTTGCATGTAACTCCTTCTGGCCATAGATTCTGAGGGAAGGTTTTTCCCAGGCAGGTTGGCTTATGCAAGATGAGATGCCAGAACATCCTCACATGGACCTTCCCAGCATTTTTAGAAGGTAAATTACTGTTGTGCACAGTCCCAGTTTAAATCAGGACCAGACAAGCCAGGGAGAGGGAATAAATCATAAGAACCCTGCTGGGTCAGTCTAGCATCCTGTCTCACACAGTGAATAACAAGCTACTATGGAGGGCCAGCAACAAGGCACAGAGGTCTTGTTGTTCAAAGGTTTTCTGACTGTAAGTGTGGAGGATACCCTTAGTCGCCATGGTTTACAGACCTGTTCATAAAGTTGTTTAATCCCCTTTAAAGCCATCAATATTTGTGGCCATCACTTCATCTTCTGACAATAGAGTCCACAGTTTAATCACTTCTTAATAGAGAAATACTTCCTTGAGTCTGTCTTAAATTTATTGGCTATCAACTTCATTGGGTGCCATCAGGTTCTAGTATTTTGGGAAAGGAAGAAAATGTTCACTCTGTCTGCCCCATGAATAATTTTATAAACCTCTGTCTGTCATGTCACCCCTCCATTATCATTTTTAAGCTGAAAAGTCCCAGTCTGTTCAGTCCCATTGGAAAGAAGAAGAAAAGCTATTTTTATAGCCCACTTTTTACTGCTCGAAAGAGTCCCAAAGTGGCTTCCTCTCCCCACAAAAGATATCCTGTGAGGTAGGTGTGGCTGTGAGAGCTCTGACAGAACTGTTCCATGAGAATCCTTGAGGTATGGAGGTGGGGCCTCAAGACTCCAGGGGTGGGCAGCAGCTTTTGATATGTAGCCAGCCCCCCCCTCCCCCCTTGGAAGGCCGCAGTGCAGGTATGCATCTTAGCACCCATTGTTTTCCTGAGTGTCATCGGCTTTGCCTCTAGTCCTGAATAGTTCTATGTAACCTGCAAATCTGGCCCCACCAGAATATTTGAGAAAATATTAAATAGCACTGGCTCCAGTATCGATCCTGTCCATTTATTCCTGCTCTCTGCTTCATGTTGCTTAGCCTACCAAGCTTCCACATTTTCACTTATCAAAGCTGCTGGCTGCTTCACTGCTATTATTTATTCTTTATTATTGTTTCAGATATTTACATCCCACTGTTCTGTCGATCTCTTCCCCCTGGCCTTGTCCCAAGGACAATAGCAGCACAGGCAGGATGATAATGGTAGACAAGATTGTCCCTCCCTTCAGAGTTCCTGTCAGCAGCAGGGATGTGCACAACTGCGTGTTAACTTTATTGCTTTATTGTAGACCACTCCCAACACTGCACAGGAAAGGATGTGATAGATAAGTGCAATAAATACTGGAGAAACTACATTGTTTGTTAACATTAAATGGATTGATCCTCCGCTAACAGTGAATGGCTACAGAGCCATTAGAAAGTTAGCAGTTAGAAAGAAGCCTATGCAGACTTTAACTTGTTGAAGAAACCTGAAACATCCATGGACACTTTTGAAGTATAAATGTTCTGTTCAAACACACATCCTCATTCTTTCTGGGAAAGTACGTGCAGATACAACCATGTGCAGACTCTTTTTGAAAAGTACAGTACATGTACTTATTCTTGGTCTGATGCAGCTTTCCCACAATTATAAAAACAGATTTCTCAAACATTTGATTTAATGCTTTCCCTCCACCCCTCTAGCTAGACCTGCGCAGCAGTACAAGAACTTGCAAAAAAAATTTATAGGCATGAGAAGTGCCCTAAAAAAGAAGAGGAAACTGTGGGTTTGGGAGAAGAGCTGGCAGATGGCATGAGGGCACTACAGAGGCTTAATTTTCTGTACAATCCTTGCTCACAAGCTGTGTAAACTTTCACTAGGCCCTCAACCAAAGGCATGGACTGTACTGGCTTGTGGTAAGTTATGCCTGCCTAAACTTCAATAATTTCCATCAATTATGCACGTTTAAACTTGCACATTGCCTAAAACAAAACCTGAAGTGCCAACATCCATCCTCATCAAACACACAAAACTGATTTAGTACCAACTAGAAGGCAACCCTGGCAAGAACTATGACTGGCCCACTTACAGTAGTAGTCAAATTGCAGCCCTCCAGATGTCCATGGACTACAATTCCCATGAGCCCCTGCCAGCAAATGCTATATATTCCCTCTCAGGTAAGAAGATCATAGTCTAACGAAGGGTGCTTGCACTCGAAAACTCACGCCTTGAATAAATCTTTGTTGGTCTTAAAGGTGCTACTGGACTCTGATTTTATTGTGCTACTTCAGACTAACACGGCTACTCATTTGAATTTGTCCCTGTTAAGTTAGTCATTTTAATGGACTTGTCTACCCTCATAGAAATGCTCTGATTCATACACATGAATGCACATATGCTCTTTATAATTGTCATAGGGAGACAGACTAATCGCAAACAAGCACAAGTGCATTTTTGCATCATGATATTAATAGAAATCCTTTTTACCACCATGTGAAAACAAATATTAAATGCACTGAATGATCAGAAAAATGAAACAAAACGTGGCTCTCGGGGTGCCAGATGTTCCTTAATGACCATTATTCCAAAGCTCCACAATAGCTCCATGAAACAGATGCTGGTGTTCTGCAATGGCTTTTTTGTTTTGAAACACAGTTCTGGCAGTCCTGACTCGGATCCAAAACTGTGGTAGGTTTATGAGAAGGATGGAAAAGAGCTGGAGGGGGGGGGCACACACAACTGTTCTGATATCTGTTTTTGACACACTGAGCCAGGGGTTTTGCCTCACCCCACGCACACACACTTTCTTTTTAACTAACCTCCCAACTTGGGAGCGCTCATTAAGGATGGGCCTAATTAGGCAGCCCTGTTCGCTTCACAGGCTCCAGACCTCCACAGTTCAGCAATAACAGAAAACTTGTTATTTTACAACTCTGGCAGAGGAGGAGGAGACAGCTTTGTGGTGTGCTCCCTGGAAAGGAAGCAAATGACAAGAAACCTGGGAAGCTGAGCTGGAAGAGAGACTTTTGCCTGTTAATTAGGCCCTTTCCACACACATTCTTGCCCCTTCTTGGGTTCTGCCACCCCAATGTATACCAAGGAGAATAGCTGAAACAACAGGGAAATTATTGGCTCTGAAGCTTTTTCAACGCCAAGGGGTTTCATTTCTTTTCACTGTTATCGCTGAAGCTTTCTGAACCTCTCTGAGCACACATGATTCTTGAAAACCTGGGGGCTTTTTGCACGGCTTCAAAATAGCACAATGGTTGCTAATTGAAAACGCTACTAATTTGCCTTAACGCACGACGTCGTAGACAATCTGCAACACTCCTGAAACCAATCAGCAAAAAGCGCTTCGTTGTAGGGCTTTTAGGGGAATCCCAAAAAGTGGATTCACCCTCCGGAAAGCGATACACTCCTGCAACCAATCTGCAACAGTAGCGAAAAAGACCTGTGCGTTCCCATTGTTGCGGTTTCTTCAAAGTCCCTCCTCCTGAGCCTGTCCTCCAAACTTCCGGCGAAGCGATCGCCATTTTTTTTCCCCGAGCGAGTGGAGATCAACGCACCGGCGAGCCTCCGTTTAGCCAGTGAGGCTTCCCAGGCTGCAGTCCCTCCTCAGAGCTGTTTACAGTCACAAGAAGCCCGCAGAAGCCCGTTTGCTGATGTATTTTCCCTTTATTTTTCACACTGTTTCGGCTGAAAATCGCGTCCATGAGGGGGGGGAGGGGGGATTTTTTTTTCCACTCCGAGGCAGCGTGGCCACGATCAAATGACAGCTCAAACAGAGGCTTCCCGGCTTCAGTCCCTCCCCTTCAGTCACTAAGCACACACATTTCACACACACATTTCACACACACATTTCACACATTCCATTCAGCTGAAAATCGGGCCCGTGAGAGGGGGGGGGGTTATTTTTTTTTCACTCTGAGGCAGCGTGTTAACGATCAACCGATCAAACGACAGCTCAAACACCCCAGGCAGCCGGATGGGTCTCTCCGTTGCAACGAATCTACCTAGTTTCTTTACAATGGGTCTGTTTTTTTTTTTTTTTAAACCTTCCTTAAAGGGAAAGGGGCTGTTTGGGAGCATGCTAACGGCTGCCCATTGGCTGCTTGACGGCCAGGGGCCGGACGAGCTTGGCAATAGCGCTTCCTTTCTAGCGATTTCTGCTGAGACCGGAAGCCTGTGGGAAACGCTAAAAAACACAACTGATTCCACTACAAAGGCAGGTATGCATAACGACGAATTCCACTATTTTAAATGGCGATTTTTCATTCCGCAAACAATTTGCAACAAAGATCCCCGTGCAAAAAGGCCCCTGGTGTCATTCCAGTCTTCTCTAGAAAGAAAGAGCAATAGTTACAGAACATAGGATATTCTGTCATTTTGCTGCTTAAAACCACCTGCTCTGGAAGATAGATTTTGCAGAAAGCAAGGCTATCATATTAACTAGATTCTTGACAGAGTATTTTATTTGGAGCAAGATGTTCCAGGTGAAACCAAAACATGAGAATTTGCAAACGTTGATAATGATAAGCTAGTAGCTGTGATGTTTTTGTTTTTGTTTTTTAACATGTTTTTTTGGTAAAGTTTGTGCTTGTGGAAAATAGTTTCACTTATCTTTAAATAGCCCGTGGCGCCACGGGCGCCACGGACTAAATAATTCGTTAAGCCCCCTAGAGGTGGGCTTTGTCCGTGATGAGGAAGGGTCCGGGTTGGACCCTTCCTCACGACAGACAATCGGAGGGACCAATCGGCAGGCGCTTCGCGCCTGCCGATTGGTCCCTCCGATTCCCAGCCTGAGCAACTGCGAGCCGCGCACAGCGCGGCTCGCAGTTGCTCCCGGACTGACGCGGCGAGAGGCGCAAAGCGCCTCTCGCAGCGTCAGACCGCCGCCCGAGGGAACCCCCAGCAGTCGCGCGAAGCGCGGCTGCTGGGGGTTCCCTCCCTGCTGGACTCATGTGCCTTCTCCCCTTTCAAAACCCCTTTTTATAAAGGGGCTTTGAAACTAGTACTTTAAATAAAAATTTAGTATTTGAACTAAAGGTTCTGTTTCACCAGCATAACAATTTATACTCGTGTAAGGCACTGCCACTGGGTATTTTTGCACACTTGTGCTGCAGCTTCTCTCTTCTCCTGTCTGTGAGGGTTTCTTGACCCTCAGAGGCAGAATTTGAGTGAGAGAACCCAGTGAACTCCAGAGGGATGTGTTTTGGTTCGTGGCATGTGTGGTTTGTGAACCACAGACCATCGTAAATTTTTTGATGCTAGACAAGATGGCTTAGATTGTGAAGTTTGTGACGTGGTAGAATGTCCCCCCAATGTGCTAAAGATACCAGATTTGCAGGGGGATCTCCAGCTGACACTCCTCTGCCTGTTCTCCACGTTTGGTAAGGATTGGATTTACAAGATCTACATTATGGCTCCCCAAAGAAGGTGTTTTCTGGGGAAATGACAAGTGCAGGCTCAGGAGAGTCAGGAGGGAATAAATGAATGCGTTCTGCTAGCTGGATTTTAGCAAGTTCCCTGCCTCTCTTTGTAATGCAAGCAGCTGACAGACAAAAACATGTGGAGCTGAGCAGGGCCCATATAGCTTTCTGATCCCACAGAGCAAAATGGGAACTCTGTTATTGGCCTGTTACACTTAAATAAAGGTCTCCTGTTGGTGTGTCCAAAACTGAATAATGCTGCCCCTGCATTTTCTTGAAGATTCCGAAATAGTGTAATGGAGTGTGGCAGTCTGTCTGGAAATGAATTAACACCAACTGCTACAAAGAACACCAAAATTTATGTATTGTTTGTGTCTGGTGAACATCACTTTGCAAATCATAAACCAACCAAAATTCATGAACAACTTTATTTTCTGAGCTGTTTCATACCCATCTCTATCCAGTACTAGGAAGCAAAATCAGGAGAAGGCCCTGGTCTTTATGCATTGTTTATTGACCCTCCAAGACACATGGTTGGCCACTGTGTGAAACATGATGCTGATCTAGATGGATGACAGGTCTGATCCAACAGGGCTCTTCTTATGTTCCATGTGTAAAGGGTAATCACACAGCTGCAGCCCTCTTAGATGAATCACAGCACTGGGCTGCTAAGGTTATTGTTACAAGGACACAACACTTTGAGAACAAAATCTGTAAGCTAAAGGAAGTGGTAAGGGTTACCAACTCCTGGTTTATAAATCTCTGGTGTTTGGGGGGCGGAGCCTAAGGAGGGCAGAGTTTGAGGAACGGACATCATCAGGGTCAAATGCCAGAGTCATTTGAACTAAAGGTTCTGTTTCACCAGCATAACAATTTATCATTTTATCCAGGGGTACAGATCTCTCTAGGCCAGAAATTAGTTGTAATTCTAGATCCGCAGGTACTACTTGGAAGTTTGCAAGCACAGAAATTGTACTTGCAATGTATCCTGTTTTGGTAGCATTAGAAGAATAAATCATTTGAGTTTACTGGTATTTTCATTTATTATTTAAATTTTGGTAGCATCTAAATTTGACACATGGCCTAGAGACACTGGTGCTTCACTGGGAAACATGAAAATGCTGACTACCTATTAGGTCTGTGGGTTCTTTGAAAAACCCTGTGGGTTCTTTGAAAAACAAATGTGGGTTCTTTGAAAAAAACGCTCTTTATTTTATGCCAGCTGTCCCCAACCCCTGGTCTGGGGACCGGTGCCTATCTGTGGATCAGTCAGTACCAGTCCATGGCTCCACCTCATACTCCTCCCCAGCTGCTGCCTTGGGGGCTGCCCTGCCACTCTGCCGCCAGCTCACCTTTGGTGCTCTCCGGCGGCCGCCATGGCTGGAGCTCCCCCTCGGCATGGCACTGCACAGGTGCTGCTGGCAGTGCCCCCCCAGTGGGTGGTGGGAAGTCAGGGGCGCCGACAGGAAAGCAGGGGCTCAGGTGGCGGCGGCAACGTCCCTTAGCAAAAGACTACCCCTCCCCGGGCCTCAGTAAAATTGTCAAGTGTTGACCAGTCCCCGGTGATAAAAAGGTTGGGGACCCCTGCAACCAGAAACACTGAACAGTAAAGCATTCAATACAATGTTCTTATATACAGTTTGGATTACCTGCCAAGGGATCTGATTGGTCCTAAGTGGGGCCCTATAACTGGTTAACTAGAGAGAGAACTGACTGGTTACCGCAGATATCAAACGGGCTTCTCACTGGCTGAATTACAATCCCATTAAAGACAGCACTAGCTGTCCGTCTATTGTTTGCACGCACAACAATATCCTGATGACAGCTTCACAGCATCCATGAAAGACTGATGTTACTTCAGGCTATGTGATGTTACATTGACTCAGCATTCTCATCACAAGCATGTGTTTGCTGAAGGGACCTGAAGTCTCAGGGCCGGGCTGTCAGAGAATTCTTGAGGGAGTAGTTACTGCTGTACAAAAGTACAATTAGTTTTTCCAGTTTCCTCTGGTTTATTGTTTGCCAAACTGGGCAGCTATATTTGTAAACCTTAATAAATAGAAGGTCTGGAAGCTGGCTGGTTTTTAGAAGGGTTGAGTAATGATAATCTATATGTTTGAAATCGTTGTGCATAGAAGCAGGTGTCCAGATTTATATACGATTAAGTTCAAACAATACATTTTCCTTAGAACAAATAGTTCTTCTCCAATTTCACTTTGACTGAAATAAAATGCAGCTAGAACATCTTAATGACATTGTTTATTTATTCATTCTATACTTATCCCACTCCTTCCCCTGGTGGGACAATCACAGAAGTTGCTAGTAATCAGATTGCCTCAGTGGAATATTTGGAGCAATAATTCCATTTTTTATGCGCTCTGCAGAACTTATACAGGTCCCACAAGGCACATGTCTCTTCTGACAGAGCACGTCACCAAGTTGGGGCCATGACTGAAAAAACTCTTGTTCTGGTCAAATGAGTTACCGAAGGGCCCAGCATTGAAGTGGGGTCACATTGGGTGGGTAGTTGTGATTTTCCTGCATTCTGCAGGGGATTGGACCCTGGAGGTCCCTTCCAACTCTATGATTCTATGACTCCAAGAAATCTGTGTGAAGAGGAATATAAGCACCATGGGGTCATAATGGGAGAGGGGTTCCTTAGGGCAGTGGTCCCCAATCCCCGGTCCGGGGACCGGGACTGGTCCATGCATCAGTCGGTACCGGGCCGCAGCTCCTCCTCGTCCTCCTCCCCGGCTGCTGCCCTGGGGGCTGCTCTGGCACTCTGCCGCCAGCTCACCTTTGGTGCTCTCCAGCAGCCGCCATGGCTGGGGCTCCCCCACGGCATGACACTGCACAGCTGCTACTGGCAGCGCCCCCCAGCGGGCAGTGGGAAGTCAGGGGCGCTGGCGGGAAAGCAAGCGAAGCAGGGGCTCAGGCAGCAGTGACATCCCTTGGCAAAAGACTACCCCCCCCTTTCGGGCCTCAGTAAAATTGTCAAGCGTTGACTGGTCCCCAGTGATTAAAAGGTTGGGGACCACTGCCTTAGGGTATGAATTGAATAAAAGAAAAAAATGTATGATTCTACAAGAGTGTTTCATTTTTTGAAAGCTTTTTTCTTGCTCTGAGATTTCAAAGTGAAGTGGCTAAAAACATGTTTAGAATAGATCTCTGTAGGAGACTGTTCTATTGGATCACTGTATACTTTTGATAATATATTTTAAAAGGGGTACAATATGGCTTCCCCACTGATGCTGCTTTGGGGAAAGTACTACCTGCACAGGCTTGTGCTTCTACCTACCTAACCTATAAATCTAGATAGACACTTTATTGCAGTGCTTTCTTATCCAAATGGAAGTTGTCCAGTAAAGTTGCCATGGACCCTTTTCTGTTTGGAGAACATGAAAGCACAAAACAATCTACATATTCACTGTCATAGACAAACAGGTGCAGACAGGTAGCCTAGGAATGTAATCTTGTGACTTAAAAAAATATTGATGCCTGTTTCCAGATTTACTGGTTGGAACTGGTTTATGAAATAAGAGTAGTGCCAGGAAAAATATTGAAGAGAGAAGTCCTTTGAGAAAACAGCAGCATTTTAAAAATATCCCAAATTACTTGACAACTGTGTTGTTTTGGCTCTGCCCCTTCACAAATTTTCTCTTACTGTCCTTTGTGCACCATCTGTGTCTAAGGACAAAAATGTTATTTCTATATTTGCTTGGCGGGAATCCATTGTGGTGGTAGCGTTAGTATGTCTGCAGAGCCAGAATTTCTCTTCTTTCTTCCAGTGTTTGGAAACACAATGTCTGCCAGTGCACTCTGAAGGAGTCTGTCTCCCTCTGCTTAAAGAGCCAGTTGGCCCTGAAACATCTGGCAAACTTGACTGAGTAATTGGACCAAGAAGAAAGCCCTGGAGTGCCAACAGCAACAGACAGGCTCTAAGGCCAGAAAGAGTGTCATTGATTATAGGGAGAGGAGAGAGGAAACGTCTCTTCACATAGAGAGTCTGCTTGTTTCTTACTTCTGATTTTGAGAAACAAATGCAAAACAGAAAATTGGCGCAGATGAGATTGGCAGCATCTAGATAGGAACTGGACCTCCCTCCAAATAGCAACTAATCTCTATATTAGTTCCTCTGGAGAAAATGGCAGCTTTGCAAGGCAGACTCTGTGATGGGGTGGCCCAACTGTGGCTCTCCATATGTCCATGGACTACAATTCCTATGAGCCCCTGCCTGGATTTTGCTAGCGGGGCTGATGGGAATTGTAGTCTAAGGACATCTGGAGAGCCACAATTTGGCCACCCCTGAGTCTTATGACATAACATTCAGGTCCCCCCTCAAATTTCACCATCCTGGAAGGCCTGGCTTTTCCTCATCGACATGGGCCTGTGGCTGGATAGGCTCCATTTGCCCCCTCAGCAGACTTCCAATGGGGCAATGGAGGGCCTAAAGCATGCCAGGCATGGGGTTGTGGGGATTAGCCCAGCTGCCACATGGGTGCCAGCCCAGCCTTTCCTCTTGCGCGGAATCAGTCCCTGTGTCACACAGTGGCCAATACCATCAGGAGGCCCACTAGTGGAGCCAGAACCCCAGAAACCCTCCCACTGTAGGCCCTCAAGCACCAAGAATGCAGAGCCACACTGCTGCATACATAGTGTTCTATCTATACCTTGTGGCTCTTAGCCACTGATGGACCTGTGCTCCACATGTTCATCCAGTCTCCTCTTAAAGCTGTGTATGCTTATAGCTGCCACCTGCCACCACTTCCTGTTGTAGAGAATTCCACATGGTAATTACTCTGTGGATGAAGAAGTACTTCCTCTTATCTGTTCTAAACCTACTTCTCCCACCCTATACAGGCTTTATGGGGATGGAGGGCATACTTTTTTCAAGAACAGTTGTAAGGAGCAGACATTTTATAAAAATTGACACTGAAGGGGTAAACTTTATGAAGGGTAGTATTCTTTGTTGTATACAGACTGCAGATCAAATGCCAAACTGAGCTGTAATTCACAAAGCTGAAATGTGGGCCTTGGTTATGGGGCAAATTGAATTTATGTCCATGTAAAATGTGCAGTGAACTGTATGATTGCACCTAACACTGAAAAGGGCAACTCATCAAGAGAGGAGAGTTTGTTCATGCCACTGAGAAGAAACAAATTTAAGTTACAATCTTCATAGACATTTAATCTAAAGGTTAGGATCCTCAAATAATTCATGCAAGGTCACAATTTCCCTATGAAACTGCTATGGAACTGAAAGCAAGCAGGGTGCTGTGGTTAAAAGAGGAGGCTGCTAATCTGGCGATTAGAAGCTGCCACTCTTTACTACACCAAGTGGTGTCCTCTAGTCTGGAGAACTGGGTTTGATTCCCCGCTCCTCCATATGCAGCCAGCTGGATGACCTTGGGCTAGTCACAGTCCTATCAGAGCTGTTCAGACCGATCTGCCCTGTGAGAGCTCTCTCAGCCACACCTACCTCACAGGATGTCTGTTGTGGGGAGACGAAGGGAAGGCAATTGTAAGCTGCTTTGAGATTCCTCCGATTAGTGAAAAGTGGGGTATAAAAACATCTCTCTCTCACACACACATTACTTTTTGGAAGCACCCATTCAGAACTTTTTAAAATGACAATACTTACCGGTACTGAGCATTGTCACCTTTTTTCAGAACTTTCCCAAATCCCGAGAAGAAAATTGGTGGAAATAAGCACAAACTCACATATGACTTCTGGTGCCCTTTCTAAAGATATCAAGAGGGAGAAGACGCCTCTGTGGGAAACCAAAGAGGATACAAAGTGCCAGGAGCTAGAGAACAACCCCCTCCCCCCAAAAAAGCACTGCTGAGATAAGTACATAAATAGAGCAAAGGCAAGACTCCTCCTGCCTGTTTTGTAGACATGCTGAAAGCAATAGTAGGACAGGAACGCAAGGTCTCTCAGTGGTGGAGAGGATTCCTTTTTTGTAGAGTTTGTCTCAGAGGTCACCTTCTCCTTTTCCTGACATATGTCTCTGATGCTTGCAGACCAAGATGGTCTCATGCTATCACCTGGAGGGTTAAGGGTGGTTCTTGGAACTGGAAACATTGAAGACCCCTGATCTAAATAGCCCCACAGAGACCTGTGGGATTAATAGTGTGGCTGGAGCTTTAACTACCTACACACATTAACCAAGAATCTTCTGGTGCCTTAAAGACCAATTAATATATCGGAGCACAGTTTTTGTGAGCCTCCACAGACAAAGTTGGTTTGTGGTGAAACTGGAATCCGGACTGGTGTTGAAGAAGGACGTGCAGTAAGCAAGAAATGTTCAGATGTAATTTCGCTGGCACTAATACAAATTTGAAATATTTTCCAATTCCATCCATAAAATTTCACAGATCATTACAAGAATTATTTATTTCTGAACTAACTTAAACCAGATCATAATAAATGAGCTTTCAGCCCAGACATGGTTGCCAGGGCCCTTGTAGATGCCAGCTGGGATGGGGGGAGGGGATTCTAGGACTAGGGAGGAGTATGAAAATTAACACAATGTGCTGACATCACCCAGAGTTGACATGGGGAGTGGGGATGCTCTTTTACACAAAAACTTTAGGGCAGAATTAGCTTCTTAACATATGGTTTTGTTCCAAAACTAGAGCGTCATCCCCAGTGTCATTTCCATACCTGCATCGCTTCCAGGTAACATCAGCACATTGCATTAACTCCCTTCCCCAAACCTGATAGATACCCCCAGTTTCTGAGGGGCTCCAACCCAGGGGATCCCCAGTTCAGGCATAGAGGATCCAAGTGGGGACTAGCAACCCTAAGTCCAAAGTGGGCTTCAGTGGATTCTTGTAAACTGTATCAATTCCCCACTCTTGTGCAAGAAAAGATGGGCACCTTTCCCTCCCTGTCTGCCACATGTATTGTCATTACACTTTTACGTCATGGAGCTGAAGGCAGTGGGTCTTTGGTGTTCAATTTCATTGTTACAACACTGCCTGAGTCCAAGGACAGAGGGCAGGTGATAAATGCAAGAAATAAAATGAATATGAATAGGTTAGGCTAAGACAGTGTGACTTTCCAAGAATATCCCAGTTAGTTTTGAGGTTGAGCAGCAACTAGAACCCAGCTCTCTTAGCCCTAGTCCTCGGCTGCTTCTGTACTTACTTCCCCCCCCCCCCGCTGTAGATCCTGGGTTTCTCCCCCCACCTCAATTGAAACAGAAAGCCTTCTGCACTTGATTGGGGAACCTCAGAGTGGGGAGGGGAGCGGTAGTCACAAAGCTGAACTACTTTTCCTCAACTGGCAAGGGGGGTGGGGTCGGGTGAAGTCCAGCCGGCACTAGTGCTTTATTATTTCTTTTTTGACTCCCGAGCCAGCAGCAGCATCTCAGAGAACGAGGCAAATCTTTGCTGAGAGAACTGTGGGCTTCTGGAGCACAGTCACTTTAAAACAGGGAGGGAAACCTTGCAACTGGGAACCAGGAAGTCTTTGAACTGACGCCTGGGCCAATCAGGGAAGACTGCTTTGCTACATAGCATGAAACAGTAAGTTAATTTGCAAAAAGGAGAAATCTACACTTATGCTGGTGGTGATTTTTCAAATATCGAGGCTTATATCCACTCCTGGATATTGCGGTGGAAAGGTAGGGTTAAAGGTAAAGGTAAAGGTATCCCCTGTGCAAGCACCGAGTCATGTCTGACCCTTGGGGTGACGCCCTCCAGCGTTTTCATGGCAGACTCAATACGGGGTGGTTTGCCAGTCCCTTCCCCAGTCATTACCGTTTACCCCCCAGCAAGCTGGGTACTCATTTTACCGACCTCGGAAGGATGGAGGGCTGAGTCAACCTTGAGCCGGCTGCTGGGATCGAACTCCCAGCCTCATGGGCAAAGCTTTCAGACGGCTGCCTTACCACTCTGCGCCACAAGAGGCTTATTTAAGGTAGGGTTACCGCCGATCAATTATGTATGCTACAGAGGGAAAATTTAAAGTGCCCAAAATCAAAATGAAAATCAAATTCAGTGTAGACGGGAGGGATTTATTTGGGTAAAAAGCCCCGTGCAGACTCATCCCTAGTCCAGCATCCTTATTGCTGGCAGATTTTAAATTTGCAAAGAGGATGGAGCACCAGGCTATTTAAATAATAATATAGTTTTATCAAGAAGAAAAACAAACTTTGTATAGAAAGGGAGAGAAGAGAGACCTAGCAGTCTAACTATTTCTGACTAATATTCTGTCAGTTGTTTTGGAGGCAAGCAGGGAGGAAGTGGGCTCAAAGGAGCAGGGAGTCTCCAAAGAACCAGTTAGGGCACAGAAATTTTTTAAAAAATTCCAGGAAGTTCCTGATCTAGCTGTGCTAAAAACACTTCTCCTCTAATGCCTCCTGCAAGACATTCTTCATAGGTTTCCTTCAACAGATCTTGCATATTCTAACAAATCACTATACGGACTCTCATTCTTTACCAGGAATGGAGAGTAACAAACTGGGTGGGAATATGGCTGAAGTTTTTAAAGCTGCACTGAGAACAGTGGAGGAAACAAAACACATTTCAACTAAGGAAAGCAAATAACCAAAAATCCCCTACATTTTTTTCTGAGCTTGGAAGCTGGGCCAAATCCACCTGAGTTTTAGGTAGCCAGTTTTTTCCCTAGTGGAGGATTTCTAAAGTGCAGAGGTCTGCAGTGGAAGCAAAATAATTTCTGCCATTAAATGATCAAGACTGGAACTCATGGGCAATTTCCGCACATCAGTAAAAATAGCATTACGCCAGCTGAATGGCAATGTGCTAAATTTTATCACACCTCCCAGCCCCTCCTCACCTTTTTGCTGTCTCGCCTTTGTCTGCCTTCTTTTCACGTGTCTTACCCTCCACATCTGCTGATGGTAATGGCAGAAGAGAGCAATGCACCTTATATGCAACTTGCTTCTGCCAGTCAATTAATCCAGGCAACCAATCCCCCTTTTCCATATTTTGAAGGTCCCACAATGCCTGCTAATTTTTTAAAATAAATTCATACTTCTCTGTTGAAATGCTTATTCAAATAATGGTTATTGAAAGATGAATAGTACTTTTTGAATGCTTTGTGGTATCATGAGTCCTTTGATACTTTAAAAAATTAATTGTGTTCCTGAATTTTTTAAGCAGGGTAGAAAACTTTAGAGAGGCATGCTTTGTGTTACAACTTTGAAAAAATCATCTTTTATTTCTGGCATTCGATTGTCAGCCTATTCGTTGCTCCAGGCAATTAGCCATTTAAAAAAAGAAATTTCCATCCCTGGGAACACGGGAAAGGGAGGCGGGTGTAAGGGGGGGTTGAGGCAGGTGCCTTTGGCAAACATTATACTACATTTAACAGGTGCATAAATGCCCATGGTAAAAAAAAATCTAATAATAAGAACATCACAAAGAGCTTCTATGATAGAGAATGAATATTCAGGCACTTATATCTCTCTTATGCAACATAATATATGCAAAACTATAGAAAAATGTGGGTTTTTTGTGCTAAGATTAATTGCCAATTTAAAAAGGTGTGTGTTGTGTGCTAAAAGCTGTCAAGCTGCCTTTGACTCATGGCGACCCTGTGAATCAATGTCCCCCCAAATATCCTAATGCCAGCAGTCTTGCTCAGGACTTGCAAATGAAGGATTGTGGCTTCCTTTTTAAAAAGTGTACTGTAGTATGGTATGAAACAAAATGGTGATTAGGAAGAGAAGAAAGGGAGGCATGTGACCCAAATCAATCTGAAAAGAGGCGGGCGAGAGGGAAGGGGATAAAAGAACATACTGGCTTTTCATGTCTCGTAAAAACCTACTGCAGCATCTTGCCAATTACGAATAAAGTCCTATGATATAAGTGGTGGGCCACAGTCACAGACTTTGTAAATGTGACCTGCCTAAATACATGGTGTTATTTTAAGCAAGGGCAGCCAAGCATTGACTGGATGCCCTTCTCTCTCTCTCCCCCCTTCTTCCCCACCCCCCCCCACATCCCATTCCTGCTGATTCACTTTCCCCTCCCATTCCACTCTTCTTTATACAGTGGGATTAATCCATCAAGTCAAATGGGGGGGGGAGAGATAAAGGAGGGGCAATGATACTGCAGTCCAGTGAGCATTGGAGAGGCCCCCATTCAAAGGTCAACAAAACCAGGGGAAACTCTTGGACTTAATCAGCTAAGGAGTGCTTCAGCATGGCAGACAATTAACATCAAAGTCTTGGACAACGGATAAAAAATAGAGAAAGAGAAACTTGGAAACCTGAGCCTGAAAAAATTAGGAAGTGGATCAAGAAGAATGTACAAGGGGGTGGGGGCTCAGCAGGTAGGTAGAGATCATCTAAAGTTGGACATGGCAAAGTATTAAGACCAGGATCAAACAAAGAGTGTAGGAATTTAGGCTTATTCAGTGCCCATTGTATGATGATGATTATATTCTTCCTTGTCAACGTTGTCACATTCTTTACTTGAAATCGCTAGCACTTTCATTTCATACACATTCACATTAGTGATGCAAATAAATATGCAAATAAGTATGCAAATAAAAGCCAATCTGAATCTCCAGTTTCCTATTATTTACTTACCTCATTTATACCCACTTTTCTCCTTGGTGGGAGTACAAAAGTGGATTATTTTTTTCTCTATGTCAGGTTATGTGGAGTGTGTGTGGCTGGCCCAAGGTCATCCAGACCCAGGATTTTGAAACAGGTTGTCATGCTTGGCAACCAGTGGGAGGGGAGAGGGACATGGGGGATGCAAGGTCACAGGCATCATAGCATTCTTTCCCAGAAATCCAGATGTCGCATGGAGTAACTTTAGATTCTAAAGCTACTCGTGTCATTTCCAGGTTTTTCCCATGGAAGTGACATTATACTGCACCCAACACCAGTTTTTCTCCCTCATACAGCAGTGTGCACAGCAGCAGAAACAAGCCTGCAGAAGGGCAGGGGGGCATGGCAGCCCTATCAAAGAAGCTGTCATGGTAGACTGGGGCTTCAAACTTGGGCCTCCCAGGATGTAGTTCAATATTCTATCCACTCCACGTCCCCCTCATTTGTACCTGTGTGTAAAATAGCTGTAGGTGTTTTGAAATGCAGAGAAGGGTTGAGGGTTAGTTCATTAGGGAAACTGGCATCAAAATACACTACAGGTTTTACAGCTGACAAACTGAATATCTTAGAGAAGTGAGAAGTGATAATGTGTACGTGTTTAGGAGTTTCCCATTTTTCCCTGCTAGGTTTCCATAGATTAAATTTGCCCATAAACGGGGCCTACAAAGATTGCAAGAGGAGTGGACAGATGTTTTTTCTTGGTCCAGCTCTGGTATATTTCCAGGAATTAAAATTTTACTTTCTGCTTAGAATATGTCATCTGCGCAAAAGGTGACAACAGGGGGTGGAATTCAGCTTAGCTATATTTTCATGGCAAAAAGTGCTATGAAACCAAACTTAGTGTTGGTTTTTACTTACGTGTTGAATTTTTACTTACAAAGAAATTGTTTGCCCCTTAACTGGCCTCACATAACTTCTCTGTGCTGAGTACTTTTATATACCTTCAGAGCACCACTAAGAAACATTATGCTGCTCATGTATGGTTTCTGTCATAATTTACAATCCTACAAGGGAATTGAACTAAAACATATCTGTTGCAGAGTTCACTTTTGCATTTCCTCATTCTTGACTTCATGCTGTTTTCACTTCCAGTGCTCCTGGGTGGGAGGGGGGCAATATTTGCCCTTCTTGAGCTTCTCCAATATGAGGATCTAGTGAGTTACACACTTCCCAGTTACATACAAATCAACAACTGGGCTTCACTTTTCTCCCAGATTTGGAACAGATAATCAGATAAAAAGAGAGAAGGATTTCCAACTACAGGCTGAGAAATTCCTGGATATTAGGATGTGAAGCCTGGGGAGGGGAGGGTTTGCATAGGGGAAGAATCTCAGTGTGGTAGAGTGGCATAATGCCTTCGAGTGCACCTTCAAAAGCAGCTATTTTATCCAGGGGAACATCTCTTTCTCTGTTGTCTTGCTATAAATTGTAGTTCCAGGAGGTCTTCAAGCCCTATGTGGAGGTTGACAATGGAGGACAGGAGAGGAGAGATTAGGGTAACCTGGATCCTAGTAAAGTTTAAAATACACAATGGAGGATCACAAGGGAACAAAATGGTTCACTCAAATAGCCTGAAATTGTTGCTAGCCAGTAGAGCTTTCAGTATGACAGTCAGATTAGCACACAACCCATAAAGGTGAAGGTAAAGGTATCCCCTGTGCAAGCACTGGGTCATGTCTGACCCTTGGGTGACGCCCTCTAGCTTTTTCATGGCAGACTCAGTACAGGGTGGTTTGCCAGTGCCTTCCCCAGTCATTACCGTTTACCCCTCAGCAAGCTGGGTACTCATTTTACCGACCTTGGAAAGCTGGAAGGCTGAGTCAACATTGAGCCAGCTGCTGGGATCAAACTCCCAGCCTCATGGGCAGAGATTTCAGACTGCATGTTTGCTGCCTTACCACTCTGTGCCACAAGAGGATCCTACACAACCCATAGAGCTCTCCATTTTCTACTGAATAGAACAGGCAAGGCTAGGAAGATTTGGAAGGAAGTTGGGAGACTGCACTCTATTTTTCATTTATTAACAGGATTCTGTGGAACCGCAGGAGTCTGAGCTGGCATTGCATTTACTTTGCTCAGAAACAAATTGAGAACAGGTTCACAGTTTTTGGTAATGCTGTTTGTTTGTTTGATGTATTTATTTATTTATTTGAATATAGAAAAAATGGCAGCTACTATAAAACAGTTTTTGGTTAGAGTGGATGGCGGATGAGTTTATTCACAGCCTTCCCAAATGAAGCCACTGCTGACAGTCAGGCTGGTTTTCATCACTATGTCCACAGGGCAAGTCAAACTGCGGCCCTCCAGATGTCCATGGACTACAATTCCCATAAACACTGGCAGGGGCTAGTGAAAATTGTAGTCCATGGACATCTGGAGGGCCGCAGTTTGACTACCCCTGCTTTAGAGCCTTTGAACTTTCACCCCATTGGATTCTGCTGTGCCTTTCCCTGCCCAAGATCATTTCCTTCCCCTTCTATACTTTAAATATTTTAAAGAATAACTCTTTATTTATTTCTAGACATTTATGTCCATTCACCCTGCTTTACAGGCATGCTGGGAAATTGAATTTCTGCTTTGTACAGCTTTTAAAGCACCAGTAGCCTTGCTAGAAATAAATTTGGGAATACTATTCCTACCCAAGTCTGGTAATAACTGATGCCGAAGGAAGGTTGCAATCATACAGAAGGGAGAAAAGAAAATCTCTATCCACAAGAGCAAATGATTTTTCCACAAGTCTTTTTTTTTATGAAACTAGACCATAATAAATCAAGGGCACTTATTTTCAAGGAACTTGGGAGTGATCTCCAACGAACATCCCAGCCAAATCCCAAGGTCTCAGCAATGAAGAAGAGTGCTCTCTCAAAGGTAAAATAAATTATATGAAGACCATTTTGATGTAGATGTTTGTTAGTTAAAAACCCTTAAAGGTTTTTTTTAAGGCAACCAAAACGGTTAGAGAGTTGGAACACCTTTTCCCATAAGGAAAACCTAAAGCACTTGGGACTTTTCAGTCTAGCAAAGATAATGGAGGGAGGACATAACAGACATTTAAAATATAATGCACAGAGTAGACAAAATGGATAGAGAGAACATTTCTTCCCTCTCAAATAATATTAAAACTCAGGGCACCCAATGAATGTTGAGGGCAATGCATTCAGCACCAAGAAAACAAAACACTTTTACACTCAATGAGTGAGTACGAGAGCAATATTAAGCAGGTTTACTTAGAATCCTGGTCAGTGGGGCTAACTCTGATGAAAGTGTTTTCAGGATTGCACTGTAAGTTGCAGAATTTGCTCTCAGTGGATGTAGTGTGGCTATACACATAGATGGTTTTAAAGGGGTATTTGCATATACACATATACATGGAGGATGAATTCAACAATGAGTACTAGTCATGTTGACTAAAAGGCATATATAGAGGCATCAAATCTCTGAATACCAGAGCTAGGAGGCAACATCAGCAGAAGGCCTTGATTTCTGTGCCCTAATTGTTGGCCCTCCATGGCAGTTGGTTGTCCCCCCTATGAGAAACAGGATGGAGGATACTGGACTAGATGGCCCATTAATTTGATCCAGCAGGGTCCTTCTTATCTTCTTAATTCACATCTCCATGATGCGATCATACACTACTTAGAGGTTGTGTTTGTGACTACTCCATCCACTATGCGGAGAAACATCCTCTACCCTTTGATTCTCCACAGCAATTCAACTACTGGGACTATAATCTGTCCATGAGTGGGACCTTGTTTTACCATGATGAATCTTGCTAGAATGTCACACCCAAGGGAAGCAGACATGGTCAGCTAGAGAGTAATTTTTTTCTCTTGAGGCAGGAAGATCATAACCATCCTAGATGACATTCTCAGGACAGGGAGAAGGAACTCTCTGACAGCTAGAAGGAGGAGTAGGAGTAGGAACTGGTTTTTATATGCTGCTTTTCTCTACCAGGAGTCTCAAAGCAACTTATAATCACCTCCCTTTCTTCTCCCCACAACAGACACCCTGTGTAGTAGGTAAGCCCTGATATTACTGCTCAGTCAGAACAGCTCTACCAGTACTGTGACAAGCCTAAAGTCACCCAGCTTGCTGCATGTTGAGGAAGGGGGAATCAAACCGGACTCACCAGATTAGACCACTACACCAAGCTAGCTCTCAAGGAGGCTAAAGCCATGAACATCAAAGTATTTCCCTGGGAACTCCATATGGACAGGGACAGTGGGAGACTTCAAGTTCTAAAGTAGTTTTGGATTTTTAAATACTGCAGCTTCCAGAATTGCTAGCCTATTATAGTTAAATATTGTTTAGCATAATGACCTAGTGCAGGGTGAGAGGACAGTATGTTTTCACCTTGTCCTTGTAAGCTTGCTCAGCCTTGTGCTTGAAAAGACCATACACTTTTCCTTTTTGTTAAACTTCTTATATTTTGAATGTTTAAAGCCTGTTATCTGTAAACACATCACACCTAATCAGTAAAGAGGAGGGGCAGTGGGTAGGCTCAAAGGTTTGAAAGTGCAATTGGTCACTTCCACGCTAGCTTGTGTAGAGCCTCTTGTGGTGCAGAGTGGTAAGGCAGCAGACATGCAGTCTGAAGCTCTGCCCATGAGGCTGGGAGTTCAATCCCAGCAGCCGGGTCAAGGTTGACTCAGCCTTCCATCCTTCGGTAAAATGAGTACCCAGCTTGCTGGGAGGTAAACGGTAATGACTGGGGAAGGCACTGGCAAACCATCCCATATTGAGTCTGCCATGAAAATGCTAGAGGGTGTCACCCCAAGGGTTAGACATGACCCAGTGCTTGCACAGGGGATACCTTTACCTTTATTTTAGCTTGTAATAGCAAGACAAGAGACAGGGCAACTAGATGGATGCAAATGCAAAACCAATTTCCCAGAGCCAAGAGGATTATAAATCTGTTCCTTCAAAGACCTTATAAGCAAAGCTGATCTAGAGGGTTTCAGTCCCAAAATGGACAGGACTGCATCATGGGAAAACAGTTGAAGGGGATCCAAGGAACAAACTAAACAAGAATTCATCCTGGGCACATACAGGTATTTTAAGAAATGAGTTCCCTCCTGGGAACTCCCTTAAATTGCATGGCAGGGGGTTGGTTCTGATTAGTGCCCAAGAAGAGGGGAGGATCCTGCCTTCTGCCCATGCCATTTTTCCAACCTAAAACAGTGCCACGGAGCATTATTTACAAGTACTAGTTTGGAGAAACAGTACAAGAGGGAAGCCGGATTCCCTCCTTCTCGTGTATCATGGTGATCCCAAACAAAAGCAGCCCTCAGATAGGAACTTACTGTCTAAAATGGTGGCACATTCCAGGCAAATCCCGGGATGCCTGTTTCATCTAGTTTTGTAACATGGCTCAGTCTGAAGCCATATGCTAATTAAGTGTGTTGTCTGAAGCTGGGACCTAAGTTAGAAAGAAGACTGATCCACTTAAGGACTGCCCTCTCTTGAGAATTATTAACCTTTCATGTAGAGTTGATCTAGTTGTCTGAGGCTCATCTCAGCCCTCTAAAGACCATATTTGCTCTGTTCTTTCTCACTCCAACCCAGTCTCAATTTGTTCTTGACTTTTTAACTCTGTCCCATCTCTGCTCACAGATTCAGTGTGTTTCTTGGATTTTGCTTTTGGATCAAAACACATTGCATTGGAGAACCAGGATGAAATGTAATCTGACATTTTGAGTTTTGAAAAGTGTGTTGGTGTGTGTGGTACTTTAGGTGATCACCAACAAATACATTACATCAGTAATATTTGCTTAGTGGCTCAAGCACCACATGTAGTTCTTTGGAATGTCACCTGTAGCTCTTCTGAGAAGTGTTCCCCAGTGTGGCATGTGTTCTGTATTTCTGGAAAGTGGTCAGAGCCCTTATCTGATAGGCAGGTGTGATTCACAGCCAATGCATAAATTGTGTCAGAAACGTATGAAGATTTAATGTCACTCAGGCAGTTTGGGTAGTCAAAACACAGACATAAACATCCATACTGCATTTCTTGCCAATTTGCTATGCATTTCCCTCACCGCTGCACGAGAGAAGAGAAAATGCTTGGCTCTTCGTTCCTGGAAAAACCGAAAGCATTTTCAAACCCAATGTTTTCTGTGCTGCAACCAACACCTGGGTGGTGTCTGCATTCAAAATACTCAGGCATCCAAGAATAAGTCAAAGCACTGAAAGGGAAAAGATGCTTGAGTAGAAAAGTGTGGTTCTTCAAAACACTTAAGAGACACTGAAATCCATTTACACAAATAGAGAAGAGCTCATGTGGAGGCTGTGACTAATTTAGTCATTGCTTTATGAACCCAGTGGCTTAACTATAGGCCACTGAAGATCCCTCTGTCCTGAAAACCAGCTCCCTTTTGCTCTTCTGCTTACTCCGACCGTTCCTTGTCTGTTCCCAACCTCTGTCTGAAATGAAAATCTGTGGTATATCCATCTGCCTCTACTGCTTTCGTCCTTCTCTGGCCAAGATCAGATTTCATTCAGTAAATGAATCATAGTCTAGTGGAAACTCCCTATGAGCTCTGCCAATAACTGCAAAGTTGATGAAAGAACTGTTTTTCAGCCAAGAATTTTGACAAGTTTCTATTGGCCCTGCAGAGGCAAAGCTTGTCTGTTGAACTGGAGCTCATGGAAGCAGGAGTGTTGTGGCTTTGCTATTTTAGCGGAGACGTCGGAGTATTATTCACAAGCTGCGTGTCAGGATCCACCGGAGCTGGGTCTGAGTCCAGAGCTGTCTCTCTCCAGGGTGGCTTTTTGTTAGGCAACTGCCCCATGACAGAGCCTTAAAAATCAGCAAAAGGAGGGTGGTTTCTTTTCAGCCAGTGTCCCCACCCTGTTCTGCCAAGTACTAATTCCCACCTGCAAGGGAATGAGTTCAGCTCTTCCTCCCTGGTTGCTCCTAGGCATGCCTTTCAAATGCTTCCTCAAGGGAGAGCCAACCTTGGGCTCAGCCAATCCTCTCTCCAACCCTCCCAGGGCAGGTTGTATGTGTGTGACAAGTCCCTGGGCCAATGGGTAGTTTGGCCTTGGATTAGTGAGGTCCCTGGCTCTCCTGAATGTGTTTAATGTGCTGGCTGCCCCACCCAACCTTTTCTAGGAAGGTCAGTGCTGTCTGCTGCCCCCTGGATTTCACTGCCAGGGTCCCCCTTGGTAGAAACTGCTGCTGAGCTGGCTGACTCCTGAGTAGACTTGGTCAAGGCCACCCCCTGCTGCTGCTGGGCAGACAACTTCCCCAGCTTCACAGCTTGCTGGTGCCCCATGCCTTTGATGGGGCTTGCGGTCCGTGGGGCCAACCCCAGTCACTGTGATCTAGGCTGGCCAGGTTGCTTGGATTCAGGAAGAATTCCAGTTGTCAACACACCATCGATGCTGCCTGGGACCTTCCGTTTTGTTTTAGTCCCATTGCCGGTAGTCACATATACGGCACTGGCATTTTGAATAAGACTCCATTTGCTTGTTTCCTTTGAGTAAATAAAACAAAAAAATGTGATTCCCTCCCCAACCAATCCCTACAATGATGGTTTGAAGTTCTGCCAGGCTGCTTTTAATTTGCATTTTCTTTAATCCTGATATTTATTTGTTTTAAAAAAGAAGAGTGGGTTTTTATATTCTGCTTTTTTTTACCAGAAGGAATTTCAAAGTGGCTTACCATCGCCTTTCCTTTCCTCTCACCACAACAGACACCCTATCAGGTAAGTGGGGCTGAGAGACTCTGACAATACTGCTCTGTGAGAACAGCACTATCAGAACTGTGACTAACCCAAAGTCACCCAGCTGGCTGCATGTGGAGGAGAGGGAAATCAAACCTAGCTGTCACTTTTAAGCTGTCACTTTTGACCACTACACCAATCTGGCTGTATGTGATCTCTCAGTCAAAGGCTTCTACTGCAAACAGAATGCAGGATTATGATAATTAATATGTTTGCTTTGATGGAAGCCCTAGTGAAGACTAGGATTTTACTCTCAAGTAGGTGTGCATGGAATTGTAGCTTTACTCTCTGTTAAACAAGCAGTCCCATCCCATGGCTAGGATACCAGCTGGAAAAACGCTTCCATTCTCTTTTAGACTGGTTCAGTGTGACCTTTGAAAAGTTGATAAAAGTCTGTTTCTTTGGCTGCCAAACAGAGGTCTTCATACATGATTTCACACATGTTAAAAATGGAATTCAGGGCAAAGTCACATTGAATTTCAGAGATGTTTGTACAGACATTTGAATCTACACTGAGAGAATCTATAACTATTCTAGGGAGTTTGTCTGTGCCAAATTCTAAATCTAGATTGCATTGTATTAAACATATGTAAAAGAAAAGTTGGTTTTTATACCCTGCTTTTGCCTACCCGAGGGAGTCCCAAAGTGACTTACAATCACTTTGCCTTCCTCTTCCTACAACAGACACCTTGTGAGGTAGGTGGACTGAGGCAGCCCTGACATTACTGCTGTGTGAGAACAGCTCGAACAGGTCTGCGAGTAGCCCAAAGTCACCCAGCTGGCTGCAAGTGGAGGAGCAGGGAATCAAACCCATCTCAGTAGATTAGAAGCCACCACTCTTGGCCACTACCCCGAGCAGGGTATGCATCGGACAACAATGTTTTCTAGTGGATACAGCTTCTACAAGTGGATGAACTATGAATGATCATTCCAGAGCTTTTTTCAGTAGCCCCTATAATGGTATGGAAAAATCTCTTGAAGCACATTGGAAAATCTACTGCATTCCTAATATGAAGCCATATGGCCAAAACCAAAGATCAAAACTGAGCTTCTCTACCTTCAGGTGCCACTCCCCCCTCCCTTCCAGAATTAATAACAATGTATAGGCAGGGGGACTTAATATTGATCAGCAATGGGAAGGGGGAGCTGGTTTAAACCCTTTCTCTCCCCCACCCCACAGCTCTGTCCAAATCCCTTTTTTTAAACACAAGGAAGATCCAGTCACGGATCTACTGCCATAACATTTCCTTTGCATCCAAGAATATGTGCAAGAAATGTTATATTCAAACAGTCCAGATGTGAGTCCTTCAAACTTCAGATATGTTTAGTGGGCATCAGAAAATTGCAAAGCAGTTGCCTCATGAGGACACAGCAACGCAACTAATGATGTTGTATTTCTGATACAAGATTTTGTGGAATGTGTACAGAAAATAGCACTTTGGGCAGGCAACAGCTTCTCTGAGAATATGAAGCTGCTTGACACTGAGGGCCATTCCGCACGACTTTAATATAGCACTAGTCTTACATTTTGTTTTCGCCACTAAAACGACATTCCGCATGAAGTCATGAGCAACCTGCAACACTCCTGCAACACTAGCACCAAAATCGCTTTGTTGTAGCGATTTCCGGGGAATCCAGAAAAGTGGATTCACCCTCAGAAAATCACTACACTCTTGCCAACAACCTGCAACACTTGCGAAAAAGACATGTGTGTTCTCAATGTAGCGGTTGCAACAAAGTCCCTCCCCCTGCCTCTCTCCTCCGAACTTCCAGCGAAGCGATCGCCATTTTTTTTCCTCGGAGCGGGGAAAGCAACGAACCAATGAGGCTTCATTCAGCCAGCGAGGCTTCTCCAGCTAAAGTCCCTCCACAGAAGTGCTTTAAAGCTCCCCTAAGTCCCCAAGCACAACACAGCCCCCTGTTCGCCAGTTCCCTTTAATTTCAGCCAAAAACCGTGCCCGTGCGGTCGGGGGGGGATTTTTTTTCCACTTGGGGGAGCGTGGTAATGATGAGTCACCAGCTCACACACCAGCTAGATGGGTCTCTACGTTGCGAAAAATCAAGGCATATTCGTTGCAACGTATGTGTGTTTTTTTTAAAAACTGTGCTTAAAGGGAAAGGGTTTTTTTGGGAGCATGATAACAACCGCCCATTGGCTGTTCCGTTTGATTGATGGCCAGGGGCGGGAACAAGCACAGAAAAAAATCGCTTCCTTTCTAGCAATTCCTGCGAGACTGGAAACCTGTGGGGAACGAATGAAACGCTACTGGATTCCACTACAAATGAAGGTATGCGGAATGCGGAGATTCCACTATTTAAAATAGTGTTTCCGCTTTATGAAAGCAATTGGCAACATTGGTCCTTGTGCAGAATGGCCCTGAGTCAAACCCTTTGGCCCATCAGCTGGTTATTGTCTTCTCTTAGATAATATACTTTTGATCTGCTTTTGCAGCTGGATTTTCCTGTGTGAAACAGGAAAGTCCACTTCTAAAGTGCACTGAAAGTGCATTATTCACTGTGTGTGGAACAGGGTGAATAGTAGTTCTCCAGGGTCTTTGGGAAAGTCCGTTTCCTTCTAATGCCATTTCACCAGAAATGCTGCTTACTGATTCTGGGACCTCCGGCTGGCAAGCATATGCTCTGCAACTAAGTCATGTCCTCTTCCTTCTTCTGGGCTATGATTAATGCATCCCCACAACATACATAGCCCATCCCACAAATTAACTCACCACATTGAGATTCTAGATTCAGCATGCAAACAGCTGGAGTAAATGAGCTGCCTCACACTAAGCAGTTCCTGTGCAATTCAAGGATCCCTTGAGCAAGCCATTCATATGGAATGAATTAGGTTTGCCTTGCAGAGGGACACAAGACAAAGAGATTGGGTCGCTAGGCAATCTGATATGTGGGAGATTTGTTCCCATCCTTAAATGAGACCCTTCCTCTCGAGAGCCAGTTTGGTGTAGTGGTTAGGAGTGCGGACTTCTAATCTGGCAAGCCAGGTTCGATTCTGCGCTCCCCCACATGCAACCAGCTGGGTGACCTTGGGCTCGCCACAGCACTGATAAAGGTGTTCTGACCGAGCAGTGATATCAGGGCTCTCTCAGCCTCACCTACCTCACAGGGTGTCTGTTGTGGGGAGAGGAATGGGAAGGTGACTGTAAGCCGCTTTGAGCCTCCTTTGGGTAGGGAAAAGCGGCATATAAGAACCAACTCTTCTTCTTCTAAATATGGCAATCGTTTAGGAATTACTCAGATATTATGTTCCTGTCCTTCATTCACAAGTGTCTTTCTTCTATTTGCACCAGCAAGGGAGTGTATGGGCCAGGAGCTCATGTGTCTTTTGGTTAGGGTTGCCAGCTCGGTCTTGGGAAATACCTGGAGCCTTTGGGGGTGGAGCTGAGCATGGGAAGGATTTAGGTCAGGGAGGGACCTCAGCTGCTGTGGAGTCCACCCTCCAAAACAGCCATTTTCCACAAGGGAGCTGATCACCTGGAGATGAGCCGTAAAACCCATGAGCCTCATGGTAAATGTCAATACTTTCAGCAGCTGAGATCCAGCATCTCCTGGGCACCTAATCTCTACTTTAGTAATTTCTGAAGTTCTGTTTCATGGTCACATAAATGTTTCAGTTAGATTATTTCCATATGGAAATAAACACAACAGTATATGTTTAAAAGAGTTTTGTAGTGTGTGTCAAAAAGTTTGTCTGCCTTATTGGCTGTATTTACCCAAAAGGAAGGGCAACTCAAAGTACAATGAACCCCCTAAAAATGTTATACACAAAAGTTTTTCTGGCTTACTGCACATAATTGAGCTGTCTGTGAATGTGAGGTGACCCTGTCTTTTTCTTAATGGTATATGCAGGGAGAAAAGCAACCCTAATTTCCCTTTCTGATAAAAAGGGACACGTGGGACATGCTATTTTTTTCCATTGCATACCTGATTTGCAAGACAGAGCACAGGTCAGTTTTTCCTCCATCATTCATCCCCCCTTAGCAAATCTTCCTTCCTTCCCATGTGTCTATTACTTTCCTGGCCCCTCTTCCTGTTTTTCCTTCCTTACGAGAATTTAGACCTCCCCCCCCCCCCCAGCTCAACCTGGTTTCCTTTGGCTGCAGGGTTTGCAATTCGGAGTGATGAATGCAAGCGATTGATAAAAACAAAAACTGCTCTCGGCTCAGGTTTGCAGCTTTCCCCCTCCTCAAAAAGGCCTCTTTTTAAAGCTGAGTTCCAAGGAAATTATCTCCAGTAGTTCAAGCCAGCAGAGGCCCTGCATGGGACCAGTGTTCATAAAGCCCAGGTGTGTTATAGCTCAGCATGGCTGTCAGCCTTAGAACATGAGCCTCCCTCAGAGCAATGCAACTCCCTGCCAAGGGATCGGAAAGAACCATGGAGGGCCAGCCAGGGCAGGTGTCGGGTTTCTGCCTGGAGAAAGGAATGAAGTTGTGCTGTCTGAAATCCCACACATATAGCTTCACTTGGGAGAGCCACAAACCTTATCAGGATTCAGATTCTGGCGGTGATACTTTGCTTTCTCCAATGTTCTCCTCCTCCCTCTCCTCTTTGCCTCTCATCTGTTTGCTTTGACGCTAGTCCCAGGACTGCTGCCAAAGCTCAGATCCATTAGTGAGGTGCCTTACTGACTGAGGCACAAACCAGGATGGATCCAAATGCAATTAGCAGCTGCTAGCACCTCATCTGGAAGGCATTAAGCTTGGATTAGAGACAAGGGGAGAGAGAAGAGAATGACTGGAGGTGCCAAACTGAATAAATACTAGCTTATTTCCATCATATTTTAACGCACTGCATTTTAGCAGCCAACAGACACAGAGAAGAGTGTTAAGAGTAAGAAGGCAGAGATAGAAACAGATAGTCCGTTTCTAAGACATGTACACAGGAGGGAAGGTGGCATGGTACAGCCTGATCTTGTCACCTCTTGGAAGCTGAGCAGGTTCAACCCTGGTGAGTACTTGGATGGGAGACCTCCAAGGAAGATTATGCAGAGGAAGGCCATGGAAAAACACCTCTGCTTCTCACTTGCCTGGAAAGACCGTTGCTGGGGTGGCCATAACTTGGCTGTAATTGGACAGCCCTTGACATAGCCAAGAGATGCTCTCATGCACTTCCCACAAGGTCTCTTTCTTTACATTTTCAGAAATTCCTGGTTTATTTTTCATTGTAAATATTAGAAGAGGCTGGAACTTTTGCAGCAGTACATTTTTCATAACATTTCTTTCAAAAGGAGCCCTGCAATACAAACTTAAACAGAGCTGTATGCTTGTCAGACTGTTGAATTTGTTGGACTTCATGGTATAACTCTGGATTGCACTGCTAATCTTATCATCCTCTGTCATGATAAGAATAAGGGAAGTAGATCCAAGACAGCAATACTAAACAGGCCTACTCAGAATCTCATTCAAGCCCATGCAACAGGAATTATTTCTAGGAAAATGTCTTTAGGATCACACTCTGAGACCATTTCCGCACAAAGGTGTAAAATGTGTGCTGCCTCCTGCTTGCAAACGCGTGATAGGAAACCGTGTGCTTGCACACTTCCTGATGGGAGACCCTACATTATCCCACCATCTCATTGCAGCTCTTCCATTCCCAACAAGGTGGTGGAGAAGCCTAAAGCGTGGACAAACTGCACTTCTCCCCCTCCCCCTCATCGAGTTGTAAATCAACGCAAGCCATGAATCCCTTCACAGCGGTTATTTTGGGGACTCAAACATCCTTCCCCACCCCCAAGTCCCAAAATTACTTTAAAAAATGTACACTTCCGTTTTGCTACGGGGAAATGCCACAAAAGTAATATATATATATATATTAAAATCTTGAACTTCCGTGTTGCTCCAGGATCATGTCACAAAAATAAAACATTTCCTTAGATCCCTTTTCTGGGATTCTTTGTATAATGGTCTCTCTTTATGTTCGGGTAGATTTGTGATAGGCTGGCCATGATAACTGGACCCCGATGGTTGTATGTTCACAATAAAGATTTAAAACAAAGAGCATGGATGCCAAGCTAATAGGGAGGTGACTACTTCATCACACATGTCCCCCCCACTTTCCCCATTCATACCCCATCACAAAAAAAAACAACAGGAAGTCGTTTTAGCTGCTTGTTCCCAATATTACCATGCACATTGAAGAGAACATTTTATTTGTACTGAGGGCATGTCACTTTGCAAACCCGTAGCAACACAGATCATGCCATTTATTTATTTGTTTGTTTGTTTATAATTCAATCAAGAAATGGAGAGCGGAGGGCAGGAGCGAGGGCAGGCAAAATGTTACCGTGACTGTCATGCGTTTCTCCTTCCAGACAGGCTTGCCCCTGTTTGCACCCTGATTTGAAGTGTGACAAGAAGAGGGAAATTGGGATTTTGCAGTTTCCCTCATTGCGGAGCAAACTGGATGAAAATTTGCACCACCCACTAGAGAGCTCCAAGTTGCTGCCAACGTCATGTGGAAGCAGCACTAAGACCGACAAACAATGAAAGGCTGTCCAGGGGCAAATTCCTCGTGTGGAAATGGTTTAAGAGAGCACCACCTCACATATCTATTTTCTAGGAATGATGCCATAGGGTTTGTATATGCAGAGAGAGCACTAGTCTTCTTAAAGAAAAAATAGAGTTTTAAAAATTTATTTATTTATGAATTGAAAGAGAGAGATGGAGACCTAACTATCCAACTCGCTGTAGTTATTCTGTTCAGCTACTGCTCTGAAGACAAGCAGGGAGCAAGTGTGTTCAAAGGAAGTCTCCCATTGAGGCCCTGAATTAGATAATTTGAAAATCATCAGGAAGTTTTATCTATGCTGAAGACATCTCATCTGATCCCCCCTGCAGGACACTGTTTATATTCTGCTCAGTTATGCACCCTGCAGATCTTGCATATTTCAATGCTAAAATGGCAGTCTAGGAAGCCATTGGAAATGTACACGCTCCACACCGTCTTGGGAGGCGCTTCTTCCTTTTGCTACTTCTGAAGGAGAAAACCAATCAAGAAGGCTGTTTGTGTGTTTTATGTGCGCATGTGTGTATGTGTGTAAAAAGCAAATGCCAGCCCTAGTTCCTAACTCTCATTGCTACTAAGATAAACGTAAAATGATAATAATTAGAAATGAATGCAAAGAAGAAGAAGAAGAGTTGGTTCTTATATGCTGCTTTTCTCTACCTGGAGGTTCAAAGTGGCTTACAGTCACTTTCCCTTTCCTCTCCACACAACAGACACCCTGTGAGGTGGGTGAGGCTGAGAGAGCGCTGATATCACTGCTCAGTCAGAACAGCTTTATCAGCGTGGTGGTGAGCCCAAGGTCACCCAGCTGGCTGCATGTGGGGGAGTGCAGAATCGAACCCAGCATGCCAGATTAGAAGTCCACACTCCTAAAACAATTATTGCAGCCAAAGCTAAGCAACTGAAAATGTCATTAATTTTAATAGGATAGAGTTAAGCAGCTTTGGTTAGATTTATGCCCATTATACTTTGGTTTCAAAGTCTACAGTCAACATTTGTAAAAAAGCATTATGTACACAAGCCCCACCAATAGCTGAATTTTTAAAAGCATAGATATATGTTTTAATATATAAATAACAACCTCACAAAGTGAATAAACTATATCAGTACAATTAACTCTCCTGGATAGCAACCCTTTGTCCCTGATCATGGAGGTAGGACATCAGCCACTGAAGGGCTCTCCACTGTATTCCTGCCTTGACTCTGCTACTGTGTAGAATCCCTTCAATCACACTTTTGTTCCTCTCTAGGTGCTTGCCTATCTCTTGTTATTTAATGCAGACACACAGACCAGGATAGGGCCAGCAGGTCGCCAGTGGGTTTACATGGGTATAAGTAGCACTTACAGTTGTCTGATTTTAGGTGAGGTCTGCTCTACTGTTTCTTAGGGATACCTGGGTAAATAAGAAACATTGCTCTCATCAAGAATCTTCATTCTACAGATTTCAGCCTGACTCCACACCCTCTTATTGTTATTTCCCCTGGTCTCTGTGTGGGCTTCTTCTGTTGTGAGTGATGCCATCAGGACAATCTCATCTACCTGAGTTTCAGTGAGATTTTTTTGTCTCTGGTTCAACCATGTGCCCAGGTTGACATCCTACACAGAATGAAGAAGAACAAGCTGCCTGTTTGTACCCTGCTTTTCACTACCCGAAGGAGTCTCAAAGCAGCTTGCATTCACCCACCCTTCCTCTCCCTGCAACAGACACCCTGTGGGATGGCCAGGCTGAGAGAACTTTGAGAGAATGGTGATTGGCCCAAGTTCACCCAGCTGGCTGCAACTGGAAGAGTGGGGAATCAAATCCAGATCTTCGGATCAGGGGCTGCCAGACACCAAATTGGCTCTATGGCACCAGTGGCAACAACTAATGTGAAATGCCTGGTATGCTCCAACTAATGTGGCTGCATGCCCCATTGAACTTAGGAGTGTCCAAAGAAACCAATGGGCAATGTATTCAGGTTGACCAAAAGGAAGTCATTCTTTCCTCAATAAGTGATTAAATAGTGGGATTCACTGCCAATGGATGAAGTGATGGCCTTAAAAGGGGTTAGGTTAATGCAGGATAGGTCCATCAATGGCTACTAGCCATGGTGAGTAAAGAAGAATATAAATTTAAGGGAGAGGTGATGGCTCAGTGGTAGAGTCTCTGCTTGGCAAGCAGGAAGGTTCCGGGTTCAATCTCTGGCATCTCCAGTTTAAAAAAAACACCAGGCAGTAGTAGGTGATATAAAAGACCTCTGTCTGAGATCTGGAGAGCTGCTGACAGTCAGTAGAAATGCTGGCATTGATAGATGGATAGTCTGCTTTGGTATAAGGTAGCTTCAAGCGTTCACCAAGCAACAGCCATATAAAGAGGGAGCAAACATGTGATTACCAGTGCTAGGAGTCAACATCAGGGGAAGGCCTTGGCCTCTATGCCTCCAGGGACATTAACTGGCCACTATGTAAAACAGTATGCTGAACTAGAGGGACCCATGGTATGATCCAGCAGGGCTCTTCTTATGTTCCTTTGAAGCAGTTCTTCACCCAAAGATGCCATTCACTCCGAAGCTTATTTTCAATTACATCGAATGTTTGTAAAATTACCATTCATTTGGGTAGAATGCTGTTTTTTATTTATAGACTTAATTGAAGAATACCAGAAATCTCCAATAATGGCCAAGCCCAAAGAGCTTGAAACACTCTCAAATTAGATGAAAAATGAGCTCAAATCCCAGGGTGTGTGTGTGTGAAAGGGAAGGGTGTGAAAGGCAAGCGTTACAATGTGCAACATGCATGGCTCCAACAAGACATACTGATGGTATTGGTACCATGGAGGAATATGAGAACTTAATGATTCTACGCATGGAACAAGTTATCTTCTTTAAGGCTTAGATATGAGTTAACTAGAACTGGGCGATGGTGGTGGGTGGGAGGTTGACTGTCTAGAAGTGTAAAGGTGGCTCCATATTAATTTTAAAAGGTACGACTTGCCAGGGACAAAATTAGGTCCTGTACTCTGGAGTGCACGTTAATGCTATGGAATTCACAGCTAACCTCGCCCCAGAGTCTCCCAGCAAGATCTATTGCCATTAGAAAAATATTGGCAGTGGGTGGCACAAAGCTAATCCAGTCTCATTTTGCTTTAGCAGGAGGCAGATGTGTGTGCCATCCAGACCTGTGAACTGCGCCAAGTCAGGACTTTGCTGGGAATATTAGTTTCAGCTCCAAGCAACACAGGAAACGTGTCTGTGGGTCTGCCTTTGTTGGTGGCATGAGCCTAGTGGGACTTGAACAGCAAGTTGCCTTGCTCTCTGTTTTGCCCTTTATTCTCTGATATTCATGTCAAGATGTTTTTTGATTAAGAGTGAAGCCTCTTGTGCAGGTAAAGTTTCTGCATTCCAAAGAAGTTGGAGATCAGAATCTTTTCTCAGTGCTGGCTCTGTGACAAGGTACGTTTCTGGCAAGTCATGTAAATACATGGAAGCAGCTGGCAGGATTGCTATTTCAGAGCATAAGGAGAAAGAATCTTCAGTCAAAACCAGGTTCAAAATCTATGCCTAGGACGGGCTTTCTCAACTGGAGTTTCTTGATGGCCCTGGAAGGGTTTCCCAAATGTGCGTGTGGGGGGGGGGGATTAATTAATTTTTATATATATTTTAGATTTGCTAAACATTTTTGGGTGATATAATCATATATGGTCATGTCGAACTTCCTCTCTACTCCCAAAACAGCCTACGAAGGGCCTGGAGGGAGTTGGAAGTGAAGGGGCCCCAAATGGGTGTGTACACAGCTATGCTTCCCAACCATATTCTGCACAATCACGCCACTTCTGGGGTTTCTCAACAGTAAAGAGAAGGGCTGGCCTAGGGAGTCATGCATTTCTAGTTTTTTTGCTGTGGGTTTTTGTATATCTCATAGTTATTTCATACAGGGATTATTGAGGAATAACCACAGTATGGCCACAGACTTTTAAAAGGAATTAGATAGATTCATGGGGGATGTCTATCAATGGCTACTAGCTGTGGTGACTAAGGGGGACCTCCACATTCAGAGGCCCTAAGCCTCTGAATCCCGGAGCTAAGAGGCAACATCAGGGGAAGGCCTTGGCCTCCATGTTCTGTTGTTGGTCATCTAGAGGAGCTGGTTAATCATTTTGTGAGACAGGCTGGTGAACTAGATGGACCATTGGTCTGATCCAGCAGGGCTTTTCTTATGTGGCCAAAGATATTCCCTGACCTGAATAGCATAGGTTTGCCCAATTTTATCAGATCTTGGTGAGCAGAGTTGGTCCTGGTAAGTATTTGAATGGGAGACCACCAGAGTTGCTATGCAGAGGCAGGCAATGGCAAACCACCTCTGAATGTTTCTTGCCTTGAAAACCCAGTGCTACAGGGTTGCCATAAGTAGGTTGTGATGATGGGGGGGGGGGTGTCTGAAATACTGTGTGTTTCAATGTGTGTAAGATATAATGCTTTAAAGGTGGTGAAGGTGGTTTGAGAGTATTGCTGTTTCTCTCCAAATGCATGAATAGTTAAAAGGGTCCTGTAGGTTTTCATCGCTGTTCAGTTTGAATCGGGGAGCGGGGGAGGGACTATGACTGATGTCTATTGGCTAGCACCTGTGCTCTCACCAAATCACCTATCTCTGAAATCATTTTATAAGGTTTGGAATAAGCATATATATAGCTATAGCAGGAACCTAAGAAACCTAATCTGATGAATCAGCAATTCACAATCAGTTCAGGGAGTTGCTCAGTACCACACTGAAGATGGTTATGAAAATAATTTTAAACTGCCCTATGCGGCACTAAATTGGACTGAAGAAACATTTGCCTCTTTTCTTATATAGCCTTTAAAACTTCACTCAATCATCTGCTGATTTGACTTCTACTATTGCAATCAATGCAAGAATTCAAGCAGATGGGTTGGATCCAAGTATCTGAGGGTACAGCAGATATGGTGGTGCACAGAGATTTGACAATAGAAGGGGTGTGAGATATAATCATCCAAACAGTGGGCATGCCTCTGGTCTTTCCTGGCCCACTCCAAATACAAAAAGGAAAAAGAAGACTGGAAGAATAATAATAACAATAATATAATTTGATAGTAGAAGTGTGAATTGAGTAGAGGAAATAACTATGAGGTTTACCACTGATGGTAATATTGAAAACGAATGTGTAATCTGGAGCCTCATTTTGGTTTGGCATAATTTCTACATATTAAAAAAAACAGACGATGCTTGGACTTTAATAGCTTTATTAATTGCTGCAATACTTTCAGTCCTCTTTTTCCATTTTGACTTGGTCCATTCCAAGTACAAACAGGCTTGCACGCTTTATAATTTCCATCCCATCCCGAGAAAATCTAGAGGTGAGGCTAAGGACTGTACCTCGACTCTGACACTGATGCTGTGTAATGCCACTCTGCAGAATAACTTTGCAGAGCACAAGGTGGATCTGTCACATGTGACTGAGACCTGGGTCAGGGAGGGTGAGATAATCCTGCTGAAAGCGCTTGCTCCCGTGGGTTTCTTGGACTTGCATCAATTGCAGTCCTCAGGGCAGGAGGTGGCTAATCTGGTTTGGTAGCCTTTCTCCTTTAGGGCACTCCCCACCCCCAAAGATTCCAGGAATTGAGTCTGTAGAGCTGGAATGTGTCTCGGTGAGAGTTTGGCCATCTGGCTGGTGTACCGATAGTCAAATTCACCAGCAGATGGAGACGTCAATGTCCATGCAGGCATGCTTGCCTCTGAATTTGGCCCAGATCTGGTTACATCCATAACCACACTAGGGCTCTCACAGTTTGTTCCCACCCACCAAGCAGCCCAAACCCTGGACTTGATCTTTGGGGTGGGGTTAGAGGTGGATCTGATAGTGCGGAATGCAGTGCCATGGTCAGACCACTATAGCATAAAGGCCTGACTGTGAAATCCACATGCCTCCTAAAGGCAGAGGATATATGCCTGCCCACTGAGACTTATGGATTGACTTGACTGGCATAGCCAGAAGTCAACCACCATCAATGAGATCTCTCCCTGATGGCCTCTTTCCCCATCCTAAGCCAATTCCTTGGTATTCTACTTAGCTGTGCAAAAAGAAGCAAGAGCTGAGACAGCTAGAGTGAGTTTGGAAGGAAACCTTTGATGAGGCTTTGAGAACATCTTATAGAATGCTTAGGAAAGCCTATGAAATGACAATGAAAACAGCTAAATGAGAATTTTATGCCAGTTCTAGTGTGTCCATTAGTTCATGCCTAGTTCAGTTGTTTAGGGTAATTCAGTCTCTTACCAACCTCTAGGAAGGGTGCCCAAATAATAGTCAATCAGAGATTAGCTGTAAGGCTTTTGCAAGCTACTTTGTGGATAAGATTTTGACACTCTGCCATGACCTTCCCCCAATGTTTAAAACAGTGAAGGAACTGGAGGCTCCTTGGTAATTTCAGAGGGGAGTTTTGACAACTTCAGGTGCCTTATTCAGACTTAGGTGAACAAGCTGCTCGCTTCAATGAGGCCCACCACTTGTCCACCAGACCCCTGCCCCTCATGGCTCCATAAATCAGGTAGCAAGAAAGGAGGAAGAACACTCCAGAGAAAAGTAAACCTGTCCTTTTTGGGGGAACCTTTCTGGATGATCTCAAGGAGGCAATGGTTCACCCTCTATTGAAGAAACCATTGTTGGATCCACGGAACCTGGCCAGCTACCATCCCATCTCGCATCATGCATTTCTGGGAAAGGTGGTTGAGTGGGCTGCTGTGGTCAGTGTGTTGATGTTGCACAGTGCTGGCCAAAGAAACAGTTACTTTCAAACCTAGAAATTCCATGTTTTTGACTTAGATTATTGCTGTGCCAACAGTTAAAAGCCAGAAAGTTTCAGAGTTTAGCTGTGTCTCCATCACAGAAGAGCTAGATTCGAGCTCAACAGCACCTTAGAAACCCACGAGATTTTCAAAGTGTACATTTTTGAGAGTCAAAACTCCCTTTGTCAGACATGGAGATTACGTCCCAAATTTCTTGGTTTTTAAGGTGCTACTGGACTGGAATCTAGCTCCAGTCAGTAATGTTCTATTACTGTGAAACAGCTTCCAGTTAAAATAAGGAAAAATTAATGTAGAAAATACAAAAAGCCCGGGGGGGGGTGAACTAACGGAAAATAAATTGAGAGAGCGGCAAGTCTCTTTCATCTCCTATGCCAAAGGTCTGGTAAATCAATTAAGATACTTGCCAAGGCTGCTCCCCAGCCATCTAATCTATTCAAATTTGGAGCAGTTCTGCTGAAGGCAATGTGGTTGTCTGGAGGCAAAAGGATTTGGTTTGACCTACTGATTTTCCAGGTCACCATGTAGTTCCTGGAATGTGTGGATTACAAAGAAAGAATGAGGCAGGTGTTTTGCAAGGAAGATCCCCCCCCTTAAGCTGAAGGGAGTTAATAGCACTGTGCTTTTTGACATGCTCTTTGAGGAGGTTAGAATCATAGAGTTGGAAGGGGCCATACAGGCCATCTAGTCCAACCCCCTGCTCAACGCAGGATCAGCCCTAAGCATCCTAAAACATCAAAAAAAATGTGTATCCAACCTTTGCTTGAAGACTGCCAGTGAGGTTGCCACAGCCTAAACACTGTAAGACTAGTAGAGTATTTTCTGCATAGTTTCTCAGGATCTCTGACAGAAGCCATCAAGCCTACTTCACCCACTGTGTAATTATTCACACACAGTGTGCTCCACAGTCTATTAATCTGACTATGATGCACATTTAGGACATGAACAGAAGGTCTAAGGAGGGAGAAGTGGGTAAGTTGCAACTTTGCATCTTTAAAATAGAATTTGGATCTCAAGTATAACAAAAGGAAATGAAGACTAAGCACTGTAATGTTAATTTTGTTCACTTTGCTGAAAAAAAACCTCCAAAGTTAATGAAAGTGGTGGTGGTGGGGAGACTGTATAAAGCAATAAATAAATAAGTACATAAATAAACATCAGTCACATACTGCCATCCTAAGTAAAGTGAATTTGCATTTCCCCTCTTATGGGGATTGTGTGTTATCTTTTGTGCATGAACTGTCTGAATTGCATGACACAAGTACAAACTGGAGGAAGAGGAGGAAGGAAGACACTGTCTAAATTTGTTTTCCTCTCCTTTCCAGTATTCAAAACCAGGACAGGGCCAAATGCACAAGCCTACAGGCTCTTGACTTGCAGCCTGGGACTTGTACCAGGCAGCCTAATGGAACTGGATCATCCATAGGGGTGCCAGTTCAGGGTTGGGAACTACCTGGAAAATTTGGGGGTGGAACTGGGAGTGGAGGGACCACAGTGGAATATGATGCTATGGAGTTCACCCTCTAGAGTGTGTGCCTGGCCCAACTTCTATGGCATGAGTGGGATTCGAACCTAAAGGTAAAGGTATCCCTTGTGCAAGCACCGGGTCATGTCTGACCCTTGGGGTGACGCCCTCTAGCGTTTTCATGGCAGACTCAATACGGGGTGGTTTGCCAGTGCCTTCCCCAGTCATTACCGTTTACTTCCCAGCAAGCTGGGTACTCATTTTACCGACCTCGGAAGGATGGAAGGCTGAGTCGACCTTGAGCCGGCAGCTGGGATTGAACTCCCAACCTCATGGACAGACAGCTTCAGACATCCTTTCAGCCGCTTACCACTCTGTGCCACAAGAGGCTCTTGGATTCGAACCTGGGGTCCCCCAAATACTTGTCCAGCATTCTCAACCACTCAGCCACATGGGGTCTCTCTCAGTAGCATTTTGCATGAGAAGGATTACAACTAAAATATTTAAAACACAAATAATAGCACACTCTCTATACTATATGTTTAAAATGTACTTTACCAATAGTGTAATCTTAACCGATGATACACTATTCTAAATCCACTGAAATTAAGGGGTAGAAAGTTGTAACTCATTTTAGGATTTTACTGCATTATTTGCTTGGTGTTTATACAGAGGCAGCAAAATCCACTGTAATTTATTACATCAGGGGGAGTTTGGGAGGTGTACAAACCCAAGAAGACATTTTACAAAATCTTTAATTTGTTCAGGCAGTTTCACTGACCTTTCTCTCTTAACTGTCTATAATTTCTCATTTTGTTTTCACTTGGTTTTATGTCAAAAGGTATCTAATTCCTGAATCCCTTCTCTAAAACACCCTTCTAATCTTCTCACTGCCCAAACACTGTTTTATTTGTTTGTTTAATTCCAGAGTGAAGCTATCCCATTTCTGATGGATTATCAAATGAACAAATAGCTTTATAACAAAAGTAAACAAAGTGAAACTAGTTTTTAAAACCTTTAAGCCAAGGGCTTCCTACTCAGTTCAGAGAGTCTTGCCTCTCTCATGGCAGTGACTTCTCATCATGTCTAATGGAGGCTGCCTCACTCAGGTTTAGCTTAACTTGGAAGTGAAATAATCAAAATCTTCTTAATTTCTCAACATCAACAATAACCAATTATCTATACAGTTTTCTAATTCTAGGCAACGGAGACTAGTCTCATACCTACATTAGGAACTCCTTACCTCTAATTATTTTATTATTATTATTTATTAAATTTATAACCCGCCACTCCCAAGAAGGCTCATGGCGGGTTACAAAAGTGCATAAACCCCCCAATAAAATTACCCCCTAAAAGTCACTCGCTATCCATTTCTCATCCTAAATCCAGTTTTTAATTGGTTATTAATAGCCTAAATCTGATTTGTGTTTTACATGCATCATTTAAAATAAAACAATATTGAAATTTGCCTACTGAATTTCCTATCTGAACCCTAAGAACTGAAACTAATGAATGTGCTGAGAAAACCACAGGGTTATAATTTTTTGACAATGTGCAGTAGATCCAAATTGTATATTTCCTCATTGAACTTGCACAAGTTGAATGCACTTGATTCAATGAATTTCATTGTTAGCAGGAAAGACCAGCCTCAAAGTTCAGATCAGAATTGAAATGTTGTCAAAACAGGATTTGGATCTGGGGTTCTGGTTGTGGCCCCAATGACTTGTTTCCTACTGAGCCTAAAATTACATCTCTTGTTAATTTACTTGTTCTGAATTTAGATTGTTTGGGTGGATGAATCAGTTCGCTATAGCAGGAGGTGCAAAAAAGCTTGCTTGCATAACACACTGCTGGTGCAATCCTAAGAAGAGCCTCTCTAAATCCATTCAAATTAGTGGACTTAGGAGGGTGCAATGTTGCCTAGGATTGCGCTGTGAATGAACAAATTTAATGGAGCTGGTTACCCACTGAGGATCTTATTGAAGCACCACAGTTCAGTTTCCTTTGAGTCTTCTCTTTCATCTGGAATACTCCTGTTTCCCCACACCACACCTTCAGGAGAACAATATCAGACAGCTGGAGTTTGAGCAGCCCTGGGGATGCGGAGTTTTGAAGTAATGGACATAGCCAAGAGAAGCCATCCATTTCTGAGCAATGAGCTGAAAAATCTTAAAAACTCTGTTTTTGTTAATCAGTCACTGATTTTAAAAAGACATTAACACTGTGAGAAAAGGAAGCCCTTGTTATAGATTTGATCAACTACCCCGTTTCCATGAGTATGGGCACAGTATAAATTAAAATCACTAGACTTAACAAGTGAGGTGAGATATTTTGAACATTAAGTGGATAAAATATGGTAATCTAGTATGTGGAAAATAGGGGACAACAATGAACACCTCATTTTCAGGCCTTTCAACATAACAAGCTGTTTCATCAACAAAGTAAAAAATTTGTATTATTGAGAATTAGTCCGGGAATGTAACTACCTCACTGGTAGCTGCTACTGCAGAAACTAAGCTTCATTCTCATTGATGCTGTTATGATAATAGAGGCAGTTACTCTTCAGTAAATATGTCATGATCCTTGCTGTGAATGAGTTTGCTGGATGAATGTAGCATTATCAATCGTAGCGATTTCAGTGAACCAATCCCAAGATGAGTTTGTTTGTGTAGCCTATGTCCAAAACTGCCTTCAAACTGATTGGAAGCCTGCTCAGTAGCTTTTTTGGCTACTAATTTCCTGGCCTGGTCAATGGGCAAACTCAATATCTTGGTGAACCGGGTCATTCCACATCTGGAAGTAAGAGAATATAGGGTACAGCCATGATGCAGCATGAGTATGCAAATGAGGGTAAACTCTAAGCCAGAAGCAGGAAACACGTCCTTGGCTGCATCCAGTGACACTAGCAAGGCAGTGGGGTTACTTGTCCATCACTGAAGTATTTTTTATGCCAATACAGATTTTCTTAATCTGAAGCCTTTTTAGTAGGTGATTGTGATGCATTGCACTTTACGACATATGAAAGAAGGACCCAACTGTTTCACATCGCCAATGCTTGCTGTCTGTATTGGCATAAAAAATCCTACTTATACCTTTAGGAGTGAGATACCATCTATAAAACAGCTTAAAACAGTTTTCCCATATCAATAGACATTTTGTCTGCTTAATATTTTTCTACCACAATTGCTCCTACTCCTCAAAAAGACCGAAGTTCGGCATCCATTTGATCATACATATTTTGACTTGTTCTTCAGTTTCCAGCTTTAAAAGATATTTATATATACGCCCTCGAAGGTGGGTCATTTTCTGATTGTAATTAGAATTCTGTAAGATCTCTTAAAGATTTACCACTGGATTTCATTTCCTGATTCAATCGTGAGCTGATCTGCCTGTGAGTAAACTAGTCTATTTTGATTCCCTTTTGGTTAGATTGGTTACAGTCCTTGAGCAGTCCATTAGGCAGGATAAGGTCTGGGTACTTATGTGAGCCTAATCTTCTCAATTACATTTTGTCCATGCTGGCTTCCACCAATGATTTTAATGGTGATCTTTCAGTGCTAATTATGTTCTTATATCTCTGCCAAATCTACAAAAAACATATTCTTAAAGAATATTTTGGTACTTTTTCTTTAACTCAGGCCAAAGCAAATTATGAAAGCCTTGCTTTAGTTCAAATCTCTCCAATAGGAGATCTCATCTCAGTGGATCAGTAATCCAGTTGGAGATCCAAGTTAAAGCAGCTTCCTAATAGTATAACTTCAGGTTTGGGAGACCCAGACTGCCTCTTTTCTTGTTGTCCTGCAGGGTTTTGAAGGCGATTCTAGGTCTTTTATAGTTTCATACGAATTTATTGAGTTCTTTTTGCCAGTCTTGCAAAGTCTTTTCTGTAACAATTGGAAGTGATTGGAACAGGAAGTTCAATTTAGGCAATATTGTCATCTTGATAGCTGACATTCTCACTGACCAAGAAAGGTTTAGCTTAGACCATCTCGAAAGATCTGTCAAAATTGAGGCCCAGGGCTTGTTATCATTATTTTGAATTAGATTTTTCAAAATTTTATCAAGGTATATGCCAAGGTATTTTATCTTGTCTGGATTAATCTTAGTTTATTGATAACAAACCCATTTAATTAGAATACAACAGGATTAAATTTTTATCTGACTCTTAAGAGGTGGGGGAAAATCAAGATTTCATTTTTATACACATAATAGGAAGCTAAAATGCAACCCTGTCTGATACCTCACTGAATATAAATACTTTCAATAATATATCTATTTACACCTACCCTGATATGCATAACATTACTTAAATGTGGTCTCTATATTTACCAGATAAAGTGCTTACCAATACTTTTCTTTGCTAACTTTTCCCACAGTCAAAACCTGTTTATTGAGTCAGTCAATAAATTCTGCAAACAAGTTCTTGGAGGAACCATGGATAGTCTACTTGATTAAATGATACAAAATAAAGCATTGATCAATGGTACTTCTGTCCTGCTTGTTCTTTCTTAATTTTGTTGCTTCTTGCCAAACATCCAGTTTATACAATAAATAGCATAACTATAATTATGAGGCATACTGAGTAAACATATAGGTCTATAGTTTTATTGCCTTTTATAGACTGGGGTTATTATACCAGAATTCTAATTTGGGGAGAAATTTCCTGTGTTATTTGTTAGTATCTATTAATTGGCAATGGCACCCACCATTCAGGGGTTTCTTGAAGCCCGAAGAATGCTTTAGAGGTTTCTCAATGGTAAAAATGTTGAGAAAGGTTGCTGTAGATAGCAGTTTTGATCATGTGTGTCATTTGGGCTAATTCCTTTAAAATCAGTTTAGAAAATGCACCACCCACAAAACGTTATTAATTTTTAATTCATACAATTGTTAGTCTATTGTTGTGTGCCAATCTGAGCTGGCTTGCCAGGAGTACAGCATAGTAAACAAACAAACAAAAAACTTATTGATTTATCAACAAAGTCAGAATTGGACTTATTGAGAGCTTTCAGAATCTGCTCTTTGCTGCCAACTTGCCAGTGGGTGACTTGGAACTTCTTTATAATTCCTTTGAGAAACAGGAGATCCCACAACCCCTTTAAAAGTCTCTGTCAACTGAGTGTGCTTCAGTTTATGTCCCCTTGGGTAATTAATACTGCTTCGAACTCTGGGTGTTCTTCTGGTGCTTCCGTATGCAGATGCCTAGTCAAAACCTCTTTATCATCAATTTGATTGGGCAAAATCATATACTTTTAATGTAAGAAAAGAACCTTGAGATTTATTGGGTCATTTTTCTATATCAGATATCGAGCAAGTTTGCAATTTTGCCAATATTTGCCAATATTAGTTTTTCAAATCAAAAGGGGCAGCCTTAACTTCTCCATTCAACAACAACAACAACAACAACAACAACAAAATTGTATGAAGAAAAAATACCCCTGCAAATAAAATCCTAGGTTCTCCCAATGGGGTCACAGATCATGAGTCACAGATTAACAGCTCTTTGGCTTGCACCATAGGCTGATGCCCAGGCTTTTATGGAACAAGGAGGGAAATGACTCAGCACACGGCAGAAAGGCTCCTTCAAGTTGGCTGGCTACTTACGTACAGTTCTCTTCCTCCTGGGGACCAAGCCCTATGAGGGAAGGCAGAGGGATTTGGGACTGTTCATCTTGGAGAAGATGAGGTTCAGAGAGGACCTCTTCAAGTATTTGAAAGGTTGTCACTTAGAGGAGGGCAGGGAGTAATTCCTGTTGGCAGCAGAGGATAGGACCTGCATTAAAGGCTTTAAATTATGTGTGGTCAGTATTAGCTTGATATCAGAAGGAAAAACTATTCACAAAGTAGTTCAGCAGTAGAACTATCTGCCTAAGGAGGTAGTGAGCTCCCTTCATTGGCAATATTTAAGCAGCAGCTGGACAGATACCCTATATACTTGTGTATAAGCCTAAGTTTTCAGCACCTTTTTTCACACTGAAAAAGCCCTCCTCAGCTTATATGTGGATATATACGGTAATTGAAATAAAAGACTTCTCCTGCCAGCCAATCGTTGCTCTGGCAGCTTTTAGGACATCAACGGTTTGACTGAGGGACTCTGATCTTTTTTTTCCTTTTGTCTTCACTTCTTCCTCTTCTTAATCACTTCTTCCAAACTATTATTTTGGTTTCTGTGGGTGAAAAGCGGGGTACAAAAAACAGCAGTTATTCATCCTCTTGACTTTTCTGTATTTGTTGGGGGGGGAGGCTGGATGGGAGAGCCTGTGGTGATGGAGCATTTCCCACCCTCGGCTTATATGCAAGCCAATAAATTTGCCCAGATTTTGTGGTGAAATTGTCTTGGCTTATATGCGGGTCAGCTTATATGCGAGTATATACGGCACATTTATTTTTTATTTATTTTGGCATTTTATATACCATCACTTACCGTAGTCTCGCGGTGGTTTACAGTAACTCGATAAAATACAATACTCCTAAAACCCTTAAAAATACAACAATAACATTTAAAGCATTCAGATGGGGATATAATCCCAATTCTAACTCCCCCACCCCCTGTTCAGCATAAGGTCAAAAGATCTCATTCAGCAGGAACGAGGGCAGCTAACCATCTCTGAATTCTCTGCTGGAAACACCGAGACACCTGTCATGGCCCCAACCATAAGCCTAGCTGAAAAGTTACATCTTACAGGCCCCGTGGAAAGCTGACAACTCCGACAGGGCCCATACCTCCTCTGGGGTCTCATTCCACCAGGCTGGGGCCAGGGCTGAAAAAGCCTTGGCCCTGGTTGAGGCCAGAAGAATGTCTCGGGGACCCGGGACAGCCAGTAAGTTCATACCTGTAGAGCAGAGAGCCCTGCAGAGGGCATAGGCAGATAAGTGGTCCTACAGATAGCGGTCCCAAGCCGCGTATAGCCTTAAAGGTTAAAACCAATACCTTAAACTTGATCTGGAAACAGACTGGTAACCAATGAAGATAATGCAACACGAGCTGGATGTGGGTCCTTGAAGATGTTCCAGGGAGGACCCTCACAGTCGCGTTTTGTACCAGTTGTAATTTCTGAGTCAAAGTCAAGGGTAGGCCTGCGTGGACCGAGTTACAGTAGTCTAAGTTGCATGGATCACTGTGGGCAGGTATTCTGAAGACAGGTAGGGTGCTAGTAACCGTGCTTGGCATAGCTGGAAAAACGCCATCTGGGCTACCTTCATGATCTGAGCCTCCATGGAAAGGGAGGCATCAAAGATCATTCCCTGGCAGATGGTACAGGTGTTAATTGCACCCCATCAAGACATAGGAGGCACACTTCCTGGTCTTGCTTCCTTCTCCCCAGCCACAGGACCTCCATCTTGGAGGGGTTGAGTTTCAGAGGCTCTTCCTGAGCCATCCAGCCACTGCTTCCAAACAGCTGGCAAATATAACTGTGGGGGGGGGGAGGTTGGCCATCCATCCATGAGGAGATAGAGTTGGGTGTCATCCATATACTGATGACAACCCAGCCCGTATCTCCAGACCAACTGGGCTAGAGAGCGCATATAGATGTTGAACAATGTGGAGGAGAGAATTGCCCCCTGTGGCACTCCACATGGGAGCCCAAGAGGGTCTGATATCATGGATGCTTTAGGCTAGGAGTTCCCAAAGTGGGTGGCATCCCCCTTGGCATGGTGATAGAAGAATCCATTATATTTTCCTTGTGGCCTATTATGCACGGCCGCTGAAACGGTGGCATGGAGAACCAGGGGGAGGAAGAAGCGAGGCAAAACGATTATGCACGGGACAGAACACAACGGCGGCAAAACCCAGAGTATCCGATTATGCACAGGGCTACTACGGAGCCGCTTCTGGTTGCGCCCTGGTCCCAGGAAGCTCCACTTTCTTCCGCATCTCGCTAATGAGGCTTTTTCGGCGGCATAAGTTGACTCTGCACCCGGTCGCCGCCTGCAGCGTGCATAATTGGTGATTTTAGCCACCGCCATTCCACCCCGAATGCAGACTTTCCACTCCGTGCATAATGGGCCAGTGAGAGACCATCCAAGATGGCTTTCCATTGCCTGCCTCTAAGCAGTAGTGACCATGGACTTCCTTTGGTGGTCTCCCATCCCAGTGCTGTCCAGGGCCAACCCTCCATAGCTTCTTGAAGAAAACAGCCCCTGACAACTCTGTGATGCTATGATTCTGATGCCATAAACCATGCATTTTCATTTTGCTTGTTGAGTTGTCTCACATTTGTGAGCCCCAAAATCAATCCTATTTAAAATCATTGCCACCACCATCAAAAAGATCAACTGTCCTTTAGATTGTTCTATTTCATGGAAAGCATAAAAAAGGTTAAATTTTTAACTTCACATTTCATTAGTTTTCCCTCTATTACTTTTTCATCTCATTTGTTTCTCCTCTATTTCTTTTTCAAAGTAAAGTTCCTTGTGTAATTTACGTTAGTTTGCCAATAATGTATACCTCTTGTTTGTTTTTTATCGGCATCATATAGAAAACCAACAATGCCTATTCTCTTAAATAAAGGGAGCAAAAAGAAGCAGCCATAGAAGCTGTGTCAGTATCAAGACCAATATACAAGAACAGTCTGAATATTCCAGACTAGCTGGAGCTGCTCAGAGCTTGGTTGGCCATGGTCTGTACTTGGATGAGAGATCACAAAGGAAAACCAGGCTTGCAATGCAGAAGGCAACATGAAGCCATCTCTGCTCATCTCTTGCCTTGAAAACCCCATACTGACTGACACTTTATTACTGACACTTTATTATTATGTAGAAGCTAATGTTAATAGACCACATAACTATGGCCTGTTCACTCAGCAATACTCAAATTATATTCTCTCCTGCTCCTCAGATGTCCCTCTAATTCAGGCTTTCTCAGCCAGGGTTTCATGGAATCCTGGGGTTTCTTGAAGCCCTGGAAGGGTTTTCTGAATGGGTGGGAGTTAATTAATTTTAATATATATTTTATATGTGTTAAACATTTATTGTGTGATATGACCATATATGGCTAATGATTGGCCTGAAGGGGGTGGGTGTATACACAGCTATGCTTCCCAACCATATTCTGCATGATCATGCCCCTTCTGGGGTTTCTTGAAGCCTGAAGAATGTTTCAGGGGTTTCTCAATGGAAGGCTGCTATAAAACCATTTACAATTAAATTTATGGTTATGTTTTGCTTTTAAGGCCTCAGAGATTACTGGATGTGGAGATGTAATGAACAGACATGTTTAAAAGTTAAGACCAGGATTGATTAGGGATGCTTATTAATTTTTAGGATTTATGTCCAATTTTTCTCTGATAAGGACCCCAAAGAGCTTACACCGAGAAACCCAATTCATAAATAACTGGTGCTCAACAACAGGCTGTGAGCCACAGGGGCAAGAGGTATTTGGCTCTTTTCTCTTGGCTTGCACCTCTAATCACACCCAAGCTTTATGAGGTTGCAGAGACAAAAGGAAAAGAAATGCCCAGAAAAGACATTACACAGTTGGCAAAATGTTTGATGGATTAATTAATTTATTATTTATATAATTTCTATTGAGAGCCAGCTTGGTGTAGTGGTTAGGAGTGCGAACTATCTGTCCCTCCACATGCAGCCAGTCCTTGGCCTTGCCACAGCACTGATAAAGCTGTTCTGACCAAGCAGTAATATCAGGGCTCTCTCAGCCTCACCTACCTCACAGGGTGTCTGTTGTGGGGAGAGGAAAGGGAAGGCGAATATAAGCCGCTTTGAGACGCCTTCTGGTATAGAAAAATGGCATATGAGAACCAACTTTCTTCTTCTAAAATACAAATTGAGTCATCTATTTTTGTGTCTCTCAAATTCCCCTGTCCCCCAGATTTCTATATCCTAAAACCAAGGAGAGACTTGCTTTGATCAGAACAAAGCCCCAATTAGCCCAGAATACTGTTTTGCATAGTAGCCATGCAGGTACTTCTGGGAAATGTACAGCTGGTCATAAAGGTATATCTCCTGCCCACTCTGTTTGCAGACCAGCTGCCTCTGAACATAGGTGTTCCATTAGGCCACCACAGGTAATAGGAATGTTCTCCATATGTGCATGAATTCAAATGCTCACTTAAAGCTTTCAAAGCTGCCGTTTCTTTCCTTCTCTACAAGGTTTGTTTGGGGAGAAGATGCTTCTCTCTTGCAAGGGATGACTAGCAAGGCAGAGCAGCTGACAGGGTTCTCTGACCAGTTTAATTTGTTTTCAAAGATTATACAAGCCAGCAGCCATTGCCCCATTTGGTGGCGGTGGAATGTTCTGACAAGTCACAGCTAACTTATGGCAACCCCATGGGCTTTTCAAGGTAAGGGATGTTCAGAGGTGGCTTGCCACCTACTGCTTCTGCACAGCAACCCTGGACACCCTGGTGGCCTCCAATCCAAATACTGACTAGGGTCAACACTGCTTAGCTTCTGAGATCCAACAAGACTGAGCATGCCCAGGCTATGCACATTAGCCCCACCCCCAATTTGGTGGTGGTAATTGCAAAAGCGCATTGTGCCAAGAAGTATTTTCTTCTGTCTTCCTGAATCTTACTGCCAGCTGCTGAATGACTGAAAGTTCTGATATTATCAGAGAAAATTTTTTCTTGTCCAGTTTCATCATGCCACACATAACTTCATTAATCCCTTCTCATGTTCCCCTTAAGCCCCAAGCAATTTGCAGCCCCATCCTAAGCCTTGAAGTAGGCCAACTTATGGTAAAATATCCATATCCACCCAGAGGGGTGTTGGTGTCACACTGATGCAATCACTATCCCAACTGCAACGTGTCACTTGGGTAGCACCGGGGCTGTTGGGAGTCTTAGAATGGGATAGAAATTCTCCTTAATTGTATTTAATTCTCTTCTTCTACATATCGGGTCATGTTACTGAATATTCCTTTTTAGCATGTTATTTCGCACAGCTGAAAGAGAGCAAGAGCTAGAGAACAAAAAAAACAAAAACGGACAGTGTGATTCTGAATTTATTTTTTGTGCAAACCATGTCTTCTTGCTGCCATGTCAACATGGGGAGGATGGTATACAAATATAATAAATAAAATAAAAGGCACCCTGCTTTTCCCATTTATAGCATGCCTTAGCTTAGAGGCCCCCAAAATTCTTTATACCTTTTAGTGTTGCGGTTATGGGAGGGCCTTGCCCTATCAGCATCCTTGCCTTATCTCCTTGGTCAAAGCAACACTGGGCACAAACTTCAGAAGTGTCTCCTGTGAGAGGAAACAAGTGATCCTCCCCGGCTACAATCCCACAAGCCATCCCACAGGGGCCAGTTCCACTGAACTCAGCGGGGGATTTATTCCCAGGGTCCACGCCTCACTCTGGGCTGATAAAAGGTGGCCGGGGGCATCCGTGTAGCCATTTTCCAGAGGCAGCAGCAAGGCAGATCACCGCCCCACTTTCTTCCCTCAGTGTCCTGCTGCGACCAGGGTCGTGTGGTTCTAAAAACGAGCTCCCACTCGAGCAAAAGCGGACCCCTCACGTCTTTCCCAAGGCCGCCCGCCCGCCTCAGTGCTGATGAATAGGGGTCAGGCGCTTTGACTGAGCGCCGCCACAGAGCAGCAGCCACCCAGGCGAGGGCTGGCGGGGAGACCCTCCTGCCTCCTCCGCCACACTTCGCAGCCCAACTCGGCCGGCTTCCTCTTCTCGCGGGGCGGGGGTCCCGAAGACCCCCGTCTGCACCGCGCCCGGGCCTCGCTTCCCACCATCAGGTGCAGGCGGCCGTCTTGGCCTCCCGCGCCGGGGCCCATTGCGGGAGAAGCGGGCGGTCGTCGGCCTCCGTCTCCGGGGGGCGCGCCGCTTCCCTCTCCGCCCGCGGCGGCTCCTCCTTTTCCACTCCTCCTCCTCCTCCCAAAGGGGAGGGGGAAGCAATGGGAGGCTCCCGAGGCCGGACTAGCCAAAAGAAGGGAATTGGGCGAGAGCGCAGTCATCCAAAAACCCGTCTTCCCTGCGGAGGCTGTGGCTGCCGCGACTCCAGGGCCGGTCTCGCCTCTCCCGGCCGCTTCTCCTCCTTCCTCTTCCGCTGAACTTTGCAGCAAATTTGCAAACTCTTCCTCAGGAAGAAAAGAAAGGGGGGGAAGAAGCCGCCACCGCTCTCCAGTCGCTGCCGCTGCCCCCTCCGAGCCTTCGCTGCCGCCGCAGTTGGGTGAGTGCCTCGCAGCTCTCTCCGGCCTGCCTGGAGCCCCGGCCCGGGCATCGGGGGTCTCTCTTTGTTGCTGTCGCGAACTTGGCTGCGCGCCTCTCCCTCCGGGGTCCCGGGCGAGAGCCCCAGCGAGCTCTCCCCTCCCCTCCCCTCCGAGCGGAGGGCTGGCCGGGGGTTTGGTTCCTTTCCACCGAGACTAGGGGAATTAGTTTCCCAGGGTCGCTGTTCGCTTGCCTTGGATGTTTTGTGGGATGCCTTGAGCCGGAGAAGGCGCGTCGGGGAGTTTCGCGGGAGCCGGCCGCCTTTCCCCACCAGTTGTGTTCCGCTGTGCGGTGTGGCGTGCATTGGGGCAGGTGGGCTTCGCAAACTCCTTTGCTTTCTTCGGCCACAGCATCTCGGGTGTTCGCGAGGGCCTTGCGTTTGCGCGGCTTGCAACTTGGCTGCAGCTTTTGCTGAAGTTCCCTCCGGAGACTGCAGAACGAGATATTTCGCCTTCTCATCTCAGTAAAACGGGGGAGACGGTCTAGGAAGTGCCCCTAAGCGACGATGTCTAGGTTGGCTTCCAAGTCTGGGAGGGTTTGCAAAGGCCCTAGGAGTGGGGGAAGGGAGCGTTGCATCTAAAGGCAACAGCATCTTTCGCTTGTGACTTTGTCAAAAGGCTGCGCCTAAGCAGGGGACGCATGGATGAGTTTGCACAGAGTGGGGGGAAAGCAGCGTTCGGGGTTTCATTTTCTCCTGCAGTTACTTGTTCCTATCCTTTTTTTGTGTGGCTGCCTTTGAATAAAACAGAAATGTGGAGGTTAATGCTCTATAACTTTCCCCTTTAACTGCAATACTTTTCAGAGGATTGAAAGTTAAAACGTGTTTACAGGAGTATATGAAGTAATTTTTTAAGTGAAAGGTTGAGAAAGTGAGAAAATATTTTCTGAAAGGTAAATGGCACGATATATTTAAAAAAAAACTATGGCACAGTCTTCTAGGGATTTCAGGGCATGAGGTTTCAGCACCTGCTTATTCTTGCACTGATGTCAATATGACATCAATATGAAGGTGTTTAACTTTAGTTGGATCATAGTCCCTCGCAGTCATTAGAAGTACTTCAGGAGACGTAATTGACCAAATATATGTGTGCATTCACTGAATGATACACTTATTATTTCAGTTTGTATAACATAACTGATCACTGAACAAGAACAGTTTTGTGTTTATAGAAAACTTGCAGATCTTGTTAAGAGGATGGTGCTTTTGCTGTGAATTCCTGTGACAAATATAACTTTTGGAGAAAGAAACTTCCCTTAAAATGTCTTAATCTGACCATCCTACCCATTATGGTTTTTAACAATACAGTCTTACAGTTCAACAGAGACGTTTGTAAAAAAACCCTATAACTATTTTGGAAAATAGGCATGACATTTTATTATGCTAATACTTTGATGGGAGAAGGGAGTGTTCCTGGCTGCTCCCAGTGCTGTCTTAGCCTTCAGTGGATTTAGAAGGGTGTAGTTCTGTTTAGGATTGGCTGCAGATTAATTTCCTTTTTTCTGTTTTGGTAACAATGAAAATTTAAAAGGTAGATATTTGCCTGTATATAGCCTGAAAGGACCAAGAACCGAGTCTAAATTGCAGGTGGCCGTTCTGAACAAAGATTCTGGCAGTCAACCAGTAGATTTGTCCTAATGAGGATTTACCTGGTCTGTTAACTGGGACAGTGAATCTGAAATGCTCAGGTGTGGCAGAATACTGCATAGTCTGTCTGGGTTCCCAGTACTGAACCTGCCTGTTTGCTTTACCAGCAATCCAAAACCAGAGTTGTACTCTGCTGAGCCCATTAGGGATTAGGCTGCAGCTTTGCTCAGCGCTGCCCTGCTTATATTCCAGCATTGTCTCACATACATTGGGCTTTTCACCTTCTGTGTTTTGAGGTCACTTTGCACTAAGAACTCGTCTTTGTAAAATCACTGATGGTCAGAATAAATGAGAATCACAGCATCAAGGATACAGGTTTCTTTATATTACTTACCCAGTATTGGTCACTGAAAGTATGCCAGGTTGTTGAAAAAAGTTCAGAGATACTGCTAGGAGAGAAGGTCTGGTAGAAGGTGCCCCCTTGGGTGCTTTCAACAGATTTTGCTTATAATTATTGTCTTTTCCAACATTCCCCATGAAAAATTTGGACTGTTTTTGGGAAGTAACCATCCAAAGTTCAATAAAAAGGTCATGTCTGACCCTTGGGGTTACGCCCTCTAGCATTTTCACGGCAGACTCAATACAGGGTGGTTTGCCAGTGCCTTCCCCAGTCATTACCGTTTACCCCCCAGCTAGCTGGGTACTCATTTTACCAACCTCGGAAGGATGGAAGGCTGAGTCAACCTTGAGCCAGCTGCTGGGATTGAACTCCCAGCCTCATGGGCAGAACTTTCAGACAACATTTCTGCTGCCTTACCACTCTGCGCCACAAGAGGCTCTTCCAAAGTTCAATAGACAGTCCTAAAGACTGTAGTTTGATGTTAATCTTCACGAACCAGAGTGATAGAAACTTATCAGACAACATAAGATAGACTGAGCTCCCAGCTTGGGCTCTAAAGTTCAGGCGGAGCCAGTATTTAAAGATACAGAGCCAGGCTAGAGAGGCCAATTGGGTGAGTAACCCTCCTTCCCATACCCCCCTTTAATAGCTGTTTACAGTTTGCTATTAGAAATATAGATTTTGCAACTGCTTGCTCTGGAAGCGTCAGATAGTTGTGTGGGCAAGGTGGTTTGCTGTGTGTGCCAAAATACAGACTTAAGAGTCTATCCCTTTCTAAAACAGAATTGTTCTGTGATCCTATCCTGCCCACAAACTTGCCATAATATTTCTGTCATTCATGAATGCCAAACTTTAATAACAGTCGTCACAAATTGCAGTAATGATTGAAAGCAACCTCAATCATGCTTGAGAGAACTTGTTAAACAATAGTTTGTCTTGGTAAAGCAAGGATAGGATTGAGAGAGGAAGGGAGAAAGCAGCTGGGTTAAAAGAATGAGTCCAGTTTTCTGATTTATGCCCCTATTTAATTCTTAGAAAGGAGGAGTAACCAAAATACTTTCCTTATATAGAAGCTGGCAAAGGAAACAAGCCTAGCCTTTCCACTTAAAGCACTCTTTACCTTCATAGCTTGAGGGCTGGCTTGCGGTGCCTGACTGAGTAGTTAAAGGTCATTAGAACAGGCTTTAATAGCTGCATCCAGACTTAAAACACTGGGAAGACTGTTGGAATAGTGGCCCAGACTGAAGAAGCCTGTTGCATTGGGCCTGTTTCTCCTGACAGTGGAGAGGATGAGAGTTGTGTTGCTGATACTTACAGAAGTCATGGCTAGCCTGCATTTGCACAGAACTGGAACATTCACAATCAATAATGAAATCCAGGATGTGAAATTTTGAAATAGTCCATTACTTAGAAGGGTTTTGCGGGTTCCTAGGGTTGCCATTCTCCCGGCGGGGGACTGTAGATCTCCCTGAATTCCAGCTGATCTCCAGATGACATAGGTCATGTCCCCAGGAGAAAATCACTACTTTGGAGCAGGGGTAGTCAACCTGTGGTCCTCCAGATGCATTTGCTGGCAGCGGCTCATGGGAGTTGTAGTCCATGAACATCTGGAGGACCACAGGTTGACTGCCCCTGCTTTGGAGGGTAGACTATGGCATTAGGCCCTCCTGAGATCCCTCCCCTTCCCAAATTCCACCCCTCATAGGCTGCAGTCCCACATCTCCAGGAATGTTTCAATTTAGAGTTGGCAGCACTAGGTAATCTCCAGTACCCTGCAGATTATTTGAGAAGCATCAGGGAATTCCTATTCTAACTATGCTATAAATTCACATCTCTTCCAATGCCCCCTGTAGGCTATTCTTCATATCCTTTTGAATCATGCACACTGCAGATCTTGCATATCCAGCAAATACATACTAATCCAGGGGTAGTCAAACTGCAGCCCTCCAGATGTCCATGGACTACAATTCCCAGGAGCCCCTGCCAGCATTCGCTGGCAGGGCCGCCTGGGAATTGTAGTCCATGGACATCTGGAGGGCCACAGTTTGACTACCCCTGTTTAATCCAACTGCAGCTCTCTCTGCCTCTCTCCTTCTGTGAAGTGCTGTCAAGTTGCAGCTGACTAATGGCAACCCCAGCAAGGGGCTTTCGACACAAATGAGAGGAAGAGGTAGTTTGCCATTGCCTTCTTCCACAGAGCCTTCCTTGGCGGTCTCCCCTCCTGCTTAGTTTCTGAGATCTGATGAGATGGGACTATTCCATGTTGCCTTCCGTTCCACTGTAGCATTTAAGGATGTCACATCAGTTGCTTCTCCAGACTTAATTGAGGTCACATACTTGCAAGAGGATAGTTGGAAACCTATCATTACAAATACTGTCTGGCATTCTTTAGTTTACCTGAAGGCTGTCAGGAATTTATTTTAAAAATTATCTAAATTTTGGAATTTAAAAAGTTTCCCATGGACCCCGGTTGAGAATTTCTGTACTAGGGTCTGGAAAACCCTTGTTCAAATCTCTGCTGTTCTGGCTGATCTTGAGCCAGGCACATACGTTTAAACCAACTCACAGGATTGGTGTGATAAAATGGAAGAGGGGAGAATGGAGAAGAGAATGGCAAAGTATAAATGAAGTGAAGAAACAATCCTTTTCTTCAGTACCTAACGATTAATAGGCATGATACTTTGGAATGACTGTTTTGAAGAGCTTTTTTTATACCCCACTTTTCACAACCTTGAAGGAGTCTCAAAGTGGTGTACAAACATCTTCCCCTTCCTTTCCCCACAACAGACACTCTGGGAGGTAGGTGGGGCAGAGAAAGCTGTAAGGGAACTGCCCTGCAGGAATAGCTCTAACAGAACTGTTACTAGCCCAAGGTCACACAGCTGGCTGCATGTGGAGCAGTGGGGAATCAAACCTGTTTCTTTAGATTGATATTCAGATTAACGTTTACCAGCTTTAACCCGTATACCACGCTGCCTCTGTGTACAACAGATATGTGTTAGATTCTTTAAAAATATTGGTTGGTTTCTGAACCTTATGAAGGAACATAAAGATCAGGGTGACCATGTCCCTTTTCCTGAGGTAGTCTCAGCCAGGGTACCTCCCCACAAATCAGATGTCATAAATTGCCTCAGAGACAAGTTCTGGTTCATTGTTTGCTTAGAAGGAAATATTTTGGGGCCAAGTACAAAACATGTGCAAACTGCCACAGTGGTAAAGGTCATAGACCCCTGTCATTTGCTCTGTCTTTAAAAAAATACATGGAGTTCTGATCTGAAAAAAAATTTTTTTTCACAGTCAGAGTAGTTCAGCAGTGGAGTAGGCTTCCTAAAGAGGTGGTGAGCTCCCCCTCACTGGCAGTCTTAAAGCAAGGGTTGGATACACACTTTTCTTGGATGCTTTAGGATGCTTTGGGCTGATCCTGCGTTGAGCAGGGGATTGGACTAGATGGCTTGTATGGCCCCTTCCAATTCTATGATTCTGTGATCTGTTCTTGGCCATTGCTTTTGCAAATTGTTGCATGGCTATTGAGCCCCACTTTAACAGTAGTGCCCCAGCTGTGGAACTCACTGCCCAAGGAAGTTCAAGGCTTTCCGAAAACCTTTCTCTAACTAAGATGCTTCAAGGCAGAGCATTGTTGCTTTTGGTACTTGTTTACATATGCTTTGGAGTTTGTCATAAAGAGGTTCTATGGGTTTTACTTGTTCCGTAATATTTAATTTTATTGAAAATCCTTTGGAGAGCTTTTGCTGTGAAACACTATAGCTATTTAATAAATTAAAATGGATAAGTTAAAACAAGAGTTAGCTGCTGCGCTAACCCTTCTGTTTCCAAAATGTTCTGTTACAAACCTTGATAGCTTTTACTGCAGCAATGTTGTTATTACATAATAATAAGCTTACTATTCAGCTCAAACACACAAAGTTTATACTTTGAATAAAACTTTGTTGGCCTTAAAGGTACCACTGGACTCAGACTTTGTTCTTAAGCCCAGTTTGACCCTTTGAAGTTCATTGTAATCCATGGATTTAGAAGGGTACAACTCTGTTTATTATTGCACTGTGAGTTGCTAACACTATGTTTAAAAATCTCATCTGTTGTAAACTGCAAGAATTTGGCTGGTTGCTAGGTTGCTGCATGTCTTATTTCTTGCTCTGCCCCTTTCTTTCCTTACACGGAAAACAGTAGTTAAAAACTAGCTCCAGGTACTCATGATGCATGGATGCTGGTAGGTAAATTAACTGGAGTTAATCTCCTCTCCCATTATCTGGAATTTTAAACTATGGTTTAATCTAGATTTAGAATCCTGTTTAGGAGTCACAGATTAATCTGCATCTGTTTGCATTGGTTTGTAGCAGCCTTTTCCAACCTTTTGACCATGGAGAAGCCCCTGATAAATATATATATTTTTAGGCTTTGGGGAGCACCAGAACTGGGCTGGAAGGGATGTCAGCTGGTCACACCACCCTGCTATGCTCAAGGAAGACTGAGGGGAGGAGAGAAAGGAGACGGCTTGAGACAGGAGTAGGTGTCTAGTCTCCACCTCCTTTCCCACGTGAGAAGGCCACCCCCAGGTCAATGGAAGCAGCCAGTTCCCTGCTTTTATGGCAGTGCTGGGAATAGCTTGTGGCAGAGTCCATTAAGGCAGGATTTAGGAGAAAGGCTGGGAAACCCCTGAGGAACTCTCTTGGAGCTCCGGGGAGCCCTTGTTGGGAATTCCTGGTTTGTAAGAAGGAGCCAATATTTGTTCACTTGACAAACGAAACATAATGTGAGAACATAATGTGAGAGTCATTCAGCGCATGTATAAAGGAACATGAAGTGTTCACTGTATACAGGTTGTCCATGCATTCACTGTACCTTGTGAGTGGGGAGGCGAACCTTATTCAGTCTGTGCATAGGCATTTTTTTTGTAATTTGAGGTAGGTTCTAATTCTCACTCTCTCTGTGAGGAAGGCGTAGAAGTCTATCAGAAAGCACATTTCCCCTTTTTTGCACTTCAGCTGGATGAATGCAAACTTGGGTGGGTTTTTTTGTTTGTTTGTATGCACACAAATACTTATTGTCATTTGGCATATTATAAATCATCCCAGTTTCCAATATATAGGACAGATCTACTGACTTTCTGGCTTTATATGAAGACTAGACTCAAAGCCCATTTGTAAGAACGGGCTTTGAAAGCCCCCCCCCCCACAGCGGCGAGCACACCCAGAATCCTAGGGAGGGCACGGGTGTGCTCTGGGGCCGCCGGGAAGCCATCCCCGCCCCCTCCCTCCCCGGCCCCTCATCTCCCCTCCCCCCCACGGTGGTCTCTTCAAGGCCACGGGTGTGCTTCCAGGGCCAGGGGGAAAGGCCTCCTTTCTCCCCCCTCGGTGGCCAGGTCTTTCCCTTGGGCCTGGAAGCACACCCACAGCCTCTTCGACAAAATTTGGAGGTGGTAAGTGGGCTACCAAAATTTAATTTCCTACATAATACAGTTAACAAACAAACATCCCAAAGCACATACACACAAAACAGATCACGTGCTGGTTATTATGGACAAGGCTGCCTTAAACAGGTCCAGACTGTAAGCTCCATATACTGAGTCCTTCTGCTCATGTCCAAGGATCTATACCTCTGGCTTCATCTAGGCATCAAGTGCCTGCCAGGAGAAGATGACAGTTCAGATGGAATCCGGCAGCTGCTGATCTGCTGTCTGTAAGATCTTCCCAATGACCTGGCTAGATACAGGCTAAGGTTGCTGAACTCTAGGTGGGACCTGGAAATCTTCTGGAATTACAACTTATCTCCAGCCTATGGAGATCCCTGAAGAAAATGGCTGTTATAGAAGGTGAACTCCGTGGCATTACACTGCGCTGAATTCCCTTCCCTACCCAAACCCGGTTCTCTCAAGTCTCCACCCCACATTTCTAGGCATTTCCCAACTTGGACTTGGCAACCCTAATGCCACTAGAAGAAGAAGAAGAGTTGGTTCTTATATGCCGCTTTTCCCTACCCGAAGGAGGCTCAAAGCGGCTTACAGTCACCTTCCCATTCCTCTCCCCACAACAGACACCTTGTGAGGTGGGTGAGGTTGAGAGAGCCCTGATATCACTGCTCGGTCAGAGCAGTTTTATCAGTGCCGTGGCGAGCCCAAGGTCACCCAGCTGGTTGCATGTGGGGGAGCGCAGAATCGAACCTGGCATGCCAGATTAGAAGTCCGTACTCCTAACCACTACACCAAACTGGCTCCCACTACTTCCCCTGCCACTCATGCCCCAGACTCTCTTCCAGATTTGCTGTTGTAAGCATCCACTGATGATTAAAATGAATCCAAGGCACCCCCTAAGCTCACTTTGAGAACCTTAGCAGTGTGATACTGACCAGGTGGAACAGGCATCATGGCCTTTGTGCAGTGTGGGATTTCACCATGGTGAATTAGCTCCCATGTCACTAGGTGAGCATTGGGAGGAGGGCTTAGTCATTACCGCATATTGGCGTCATGGGGATTTCTTTCAGAAAAAAATAGAACACATAATCTGCAATAAGTGCAACCACTAGGCTTTTGAGACCCATAAAATTCCATATATGGAAGACTAAAACAAAATCAGGATACTGGCAATGTTGTTTGACCTTAATTTAGCTGGAAGCAAGAAGCAGAGAAAAAAAAAAGAATTGCCATACTTTCTTGAAATGACATTCCTCAGAGGGTAAGACATTTACTGCTAAGTTTAATTATGTCTGCTAATCCTAGTTCTGTGAAATGGATAGTTGTGGGCTTTCCTGCCCACTCAAGAGATTAGATTTCCCATTTGTTACATATGATCAGTTTATGCCTGTCAAACAGGGATTCCTGTACTGGTTCACACTAGTGTGAAACTTTGGAAAATTAATGTTCCATGCTAGACACATTCTTCATTTTATGTCTTTAGGATTTAGGAACCCTCCTCCAGCACTAATCCCCACTTTCATCCTATAAAGGAGGATGTGTCACAATTTCTTGGGATATCCACACTGAAGCTGAATTGGCACAGGAGAATCCCAGAAATATTGCCATTGGTTATATACCATGGTCCTCCTTCTAAGCCCTGATTGCTTAGACAAAGAGGTAGAGAGGTCACCAGCTAAAAATATTAGCATAGCTCACCTGCAGTTGCCAGAAGAATGTCTGCTCCTTGTTCTCTGTGGTGGGGGAAAATGCTGCATCATCATAGAAGAGATGGGTAAAGTGTTTCCTGCAGTGCTGGAAAGAAATTGTACCCCAGGCATCAAAAGCTTAGGAAGCAGTACTGTAGTAGATAACCTTATAATGCCCATCCTTCAGCAGGCAGGTGCATTCTGGACTGGAAAAACATATGAAAGTGGGGTTTCCTGTGTATAGTGGATATGGGTGCTATTAAAGTATAACCTGGTTCACATAATATTGTGTACCTTCCTTCAGACAGACCAAGTTGTTCAAAAGTAGTGGATAAGTTTGGCCTGTGATACTCATATGGGGGGAATCCCATCTTCCTCTCCACACTTTCTCTTGGGTCTCGTTGTGGGCCCTGGGCTCTCCTGAAGTTGCCAGGCCTTTCCTGTATCCTGCTCATGGCTGTTCACCCAGATCTGCTTCAGGTGGGCTCATAGAGGCTTCCTTTCCCCACTCTTGGTTGCTTACCTGGAGGTGCTTCAGGTGGGCTTGCCAAGGCTCCCCTCACACACTCTCAGGCCCAGTGTGACTCACAGTTTGTTCTTGTACCTGGGCTCTACCACTTCCAGGCCTAGTGAGGCTCCCAACTGAACCCAGCACAGCACCCCAGTATCATCAGTGAATTCTGGAGGTAAGTGCGTTCACTTTACTTTTGTGGGAACAACTCCCCTTCATATACTTTTAAAAAGATTTCTCTGCACACCTAGGGAGTGCTCCACGTTTGCAGAAAAAAACTCTTTAGTCTCCATATGGCCTTGATCTGCAGATTTAGATATCCACAGATGGAGGCAACACATGGCTAATAATATATAGATAACTCTGTTGCCAATTGAAGAGGGAGTGTGGCTTACTGGCAGGGCATCTGCTTGGTATGCAGAAACTCCCAGGCTCAATTCCCCAGCATCTCCAGTTAAAACAGGTAGTAAGTGATGAGAGAGACTGTTTCCTAAGACCTACAAGTCTCTGTAGGTACTACTGATCTTGATAGATGAATCATCTCATTCACTACAAAGCAGCAACTTTATGTATTCATTACCCTCTGTGTGGTTTGTGTGTGTGTGTCAGTGCAAGCAATATATCTAGCAGAAAAGGAATTGTTTTGAGGTCCAAATATAATATTTATCTGTATTCTACTGGATAAACAAAAGGACTTGGACTTGGCATTAGTTCCACATCCTAGTTCATCCACAGACTTGCTGTGAGTCACTGGATTAAATCCAGTACGGCACCCACACAATCCAGTAGTGCATCCACTTTTCTTCCCCCCACCTCAGCAGTTTGCTGATAGAAAAGGCAGGAAAGGTATATTTGCCTCTCCCTTCTAACTGTGGTCACTGTTCCATATGGCTCTGGACCATGAAGTTTCCAGAAACCTGGAAATCAACTTTCCTAGGATTTGAAGGGAGTGCTGGGAACGGAGGAAAGTGTGGAAACCATGCAGCTGTTCAGTGCCTTTTACTAGTGTATTGATGGATTGAATCCCTTGCACTCAGCCTCACATTCCCACTGTTAATACTGGAATGTGCGGTATAACACTATGATGTCCACCTTCTAAAGCAGCCATTTTCTCCAGGGGAACTGATCTCTGTTGCCTGGAGATGTACTGTAAAATCAGGGGATCCCCAGGTCCCAGCTGGGGACTGGCATTTCTAATATGCAGCGGAGTTTCTAGGCCCTTGGTTCACTTATAGGCACTTGTCTTGCTGGGACTCATGGTGAATCACACAATATTTTATATCAATATTTGGGCCAAAGAAAGAGTGCTCTTGACACTCAAGGGATCTTTAAAGGCAGCTTGCCTTAATCAGTCATTCAGAGTGGGAATCATCTGTGTGCCTAAAGGTTCATGGGATTGTTCCTGTTAGTCCCGTCCCTTGACATCTACACTAGGGATTTGGTGGAGAAAAGGCAAGAGACATATAGGATGGTTTTCCATTGCCTGGCCTCCTATCCAAGTACTAAACAAGGCTGCTCCTGCTTAGCTTCCAAGATCACTGCACCTGAAAAATGGCATTTATTCAGATTTCAAGAGGGCATAAATAATGATATTTCATGGTATCATTTTGGATTTTTCTGGGATTCTGAAATTGTTCCAAAATTCCCTATGGGCAGCTGGTTCTTTTTTAGCCAAATGATACCAGAATTACAGGGGAGCAAGTCCTGTTTGTCTACTAAATCTCTCCCCCCCCACTCAAGACACCACCCTGAGCAGTATAGAAGCCAAATAAATAAGTTTCAAGCAAATTGGATCAAGGAGTCCAAGAATATCTGGGGGCACTGGAGCTGCCAGCCATCCTACTTGAAGGAGTGCAGACTGAGATGTAGAACGGCTCTGGAAAAAGCCCCCACTCTGCCTTGGATCCTTAAAATGCCTGGCTGCTGGTATTCCCGAGATTCTCCAATAGTGTTCTGGATACTTGAATATAATCAAAATACCAATAAGGTTTTTGGTGGTGTATATTTGAACACATACATAAATGTCTCCTGAGAGCGCCTGTGCATACATTGTATGCATGTAGGCCTTGTAAATATGCTTGGGGATACTAAAGGAAATATAATAATAACTAGTAATCAAGCCCGCTGCAGGGGAATGCAGCGGGCGCTAGGACCTTACCATGGTCTTCGGCGTGCTGGTCTGTGGGTCCTTCGGCGGCAGCGGCGAGCCGGGGCTTCGGTCCTCCTCCGACGCCGCCTCCTCCTGCTGCTCCTGCCGGCCGCCTGCGCGTCCCCTTCGGCCGGTGCTTGTCCGCCGACGCCGCCGCTCCTTCCCCTGCTGGCCAGCGGGCCCGGCCCCTTGGCGGCGGCGGCGGGGCGGGGAGAGCCGGGCGGCGGCGGGGGGGGGGGAACGGCAGGCGGCGGCGCGGCGGCAGGCAGCGGCGGCGGTGGAGGTCCGGCCTTCTTGCAGGCTGGTCCGAGCTTCTTTCAGCGTGGGCGGGCTGACGCGGCGAGAGGCGCAAAGCGCCTCTCGCCGCGTCAGCTCGCCAGGCAGGGAACCCCCGGCAGCCGCGCTTCGCGCGACTGCCGGGAGCTCCCCCAGGCGGCGGGCTGACGCGGCGAGAGGCGCAAAGCGCCTCTCGCCGCGTCAGGTCAGGAGGAACTGCGAGCCGCGCTGCGCGCGGCTCGCAGTTGCTGGAGCTGGGAATCGGAGGGACCAATCGGCAGGCGCAAAGCGCCTGCCGATTGGTCCCTCCGATTGTCTGTCATGAGGAAGGGTCCAATCCGGACCCTTCCTCATCACGGACTAATCCCACCTTCAGACCCCTTAGCGAATTATATAGTCCGTGGCGCCCGTGGCGCCACGGGCGGTTTAAAGATATAGTCCGTGGCACCCATGGCGCCACGGGCGGTTTAAAGATGTTATGTTATGTGTACAAAGCTTGTATGCATACATTTGTGTGCATGGAAGGTATGCTGTGTAGACATTTATCTATAAACATGGAAATTGGGTAGGGGCAGCATATATGTTATATGAGGAAGCCCATGTGTACACACAGGTCCTTTCATGTCCCCTAAATGAGATTATCCAGTTAGGTGTTTATTAACAGGGAGGTAAATGCCTACTGAAAAATAGATGAGAAACAGAAAGAACTACTTACTAAGCCTCATTGTATATAGATAGTATATGTGAAAAATCTTTGAGTACTCTAAAGCACTATGTAAATGTTAAGTACTATGATTATCCATTTACACCAGTGAAAGCTGGTAAATGTAATTGGTGTGGGATTTACCAGCAGAGATAAATCTGATAATCTGTAAGAATAAATAAACACTGTGGTGAATCCTGTTATGTATAAGGGCAGCAATTTACCTTCAGGGGTTTGCACTGATGTAGCTTCCCAACAAATGTTGACACTATCAGCAATTTATTTTTTTAGTGGTGGGGAGGGAAGGAAGCAGGAGGCAAGGGATCATAAAATAACAGAAAGAAGGAAAGAGAAAAGTAACATTAGCAGAAAAAATAAAATTTACATAGATTTTATCATCTTTGGAGCTAAGGACCAAATATTTCACCCATAAGCTAGATACTGTGGAGGTATTCGGGGAAAGGGGGGGGGGAGACAAAGGATACCACATAAGTATTCTGGGAAAAGATCTAGACATAAGAACTGAAAGGAGAAATGGGCAGAGTAAATGTTTAACATGACATAATGCGATCGTGCAAATTTGGTTCAGCACAGTCCCTTCTCTCTTGAGAGGCTTCTCTTGATAGCCACATAGAAGCCAATGAGATTGGAACTTTTACCACAAAGTGACTTTGTGCTATAAAATCAAAACAGGTGACTCAAAATCTACTGTCTGAACTGGTTCAGTCCTCGGTACCCCCACCCCCTGCCAGCTTTCATATAGAAGTACTATCACATGAGGTATTAACATTTGGATCAGCCCTGAGGGGTGGTCGTCTGGCAATCTAGAGTAACCCCCCAACAGATCAGTGCCTCCATCCATCCATCCATCACCTGCCACTCCCAATAAGGCTTGTGGCGGGTTACAAAAAATGACTAAAAACCCCAATAAAATTACCCCTAAAAACAACAATTCTATACATAATCAGTCTACTACATAGGTATACAAGATGTGGCAAAAACATCATACCACTAAACCCCAGCCCTGATACCAGCCCTGGGGTAAACAAAAAGGGGATGCTGACATTTCACCCACCATCAGAATAACCCGGGGGGGGGGGGATTCCAGCTCTTCCTTAGTTGATAGTACAGAGTGACCATTGTAACTTCATGTACTAAGTATCTTGCTAGCTAATTGACTCTTGCTCCATCTCCCTCCCAGTTTCTTCCCTCAGACCATTTTTTTTAATGAAGGCCTGCCCATACACCTAAAAGCAAAATTGGCCTTATCTTCACAGAGGTTGTTGGGTGCCAAGATTTGAAGGTGGGAGGGAGTAAGCATGAACTATGACGTCAAACCCCATCAGTACATTTTCAGTACAGTTGCCAAAGAAAATGTTTTTGACATATTTGAACAAAATTATGTGTGAAAAATCCAAATCCTAAATTAAATAAATAGTGTCTTCATCCACATACAGTAATAAGAGTAAGAGTGCTCTTCCAAAATTATGCAATTCCCTTGTACATGCCAGTGAATGGAAGGCTTTTGAGCGAAGATTAATTATTTTACATCTGTATGGTTTCTTGTGTTTTCTGCCAAGTACTATGAATTGTGCACACAAAAATGATCTCTGACCAGCTCTCTCCAAAGTGAACAAAATGTGGTTATTGCCATAAATTCTTGTTGCGTCAGGATTCATATAAACCCTGGCTTGTATTGTGAAGCAGAACTACTTGTTTTATGTCGATCCAAAGGGCAGGAGTAGGTTTGATAGGTTTCAGTTGCAGGTAGATATCATTGGGAGAAAAGTTCTGAGTTTGATCTTCAAAGCCTTTTATAGTTTGGGACTAACATTCCTGCTCCCTTATGAACTTGTTTGACCACTATGCTCATCTTCGGAGGTCCCTTCTGAGATAAGATGGGTAGCGGCCCAGGGGAGGGCCTTGGTCATGGTCTTGAAGCTCTGTAACTCAGGGAAATATATCTGTTCCTGTTTTTTGCCAAGAAGTGAAGACTTTTTGTTTTGTTAAGCATTCCCTCAGTGATTCTACCTTCCTAAACAATATATTTTAACTCTGGTTTTAATTATTTTAATGTGTGCTGGGGAGATTGTTTTAGTTGTTTAAATGTGATTTTTATCACATATGTTTTAAATTGTTAACTGTCGTAATGGCTCTTTTTGAGGTCAGAAAAACAGAATACAAATGTGTTAAATAAATTAAAAACAAAACAGGTTGCTTACCTGTATCTTTTCTTCTGAGCAGTAGTCAGGGCTGCCTTAGGTACAAAGCCAGCTATTTGCAACTATACACACCAGGCTTCCTAAACCAGGGTTACATGATGGCCATGGAAGGGTTTCGTCGATTGGGGTTAGAGTTAATTTATATATAGAGAGAGCTAAGGGCCCTATCGGAGTTAACAGCTTTCCGCAGGGCCTGCAAGATGGAGCTCTTCCGCCAGGCATATGGTTGACGCCAGGGCGGACGGTCCTGACATTGGATCTGGGCTCCCTGAGTTCATCTGAGTGATTGGATTGCCTCACTCCCATATTATCAACCTGATGTCCCTTGGCTAATGTGGGGCGGTTTGGGGGGTTGGGTTAGTGGGATTAGTTAGTGCTCGCCTGTTGCCCAACATTGATAGTTCGGATTGGTTTTAATGGTTTTAACTATGGGTTTTATTGTAATTTTATCTTGAAAACTGCCGTGAGCCTAAGGGAACAAAGACAAAGATGAAAATGAGAGCAAAAAAGATTTTAGGTTTGAAGAAGGTAGAGATTGGTTAAACATAAAAAATAGAAACAGTTTCAAAAAGGATCAGGTTACTTAGAGAATCCACAAATTCAAAATCTGGTGACCAAAGGAAGAGTTTCAGACGTATTAATCTTGTTAGTTTGTCTGCAGAGCTTATGGTATTGGCGTTCTCTCCTCTCCTGTCCCTTCCCACTTTGGCATTATTTATTTCATTTATTCACTCTCAGAGCTAGAAGGGACCACCAGGGTCATCTAGTCCAATCTCCTGTCTGTGCAAGAAAGTATCCAGTTAATAGTTAAAACCCTCCAACAATGAAGAATCCACCACCTCATAAGGGAGACTGTTCCAGTGTAGAAAATAAGTCACTTTCAGGAAGTTATAATTTAGAAAAAACCTTTTGTGTTGTAGTTTATATCCAATAGTCCAAGTCCTGTCATCCAACATGACTGAAAACATAGGCACTTCATCTTTCAAATGGCATTCCTTTACTTATTGGAAGGTGGCAATCATATTGCCTTACAAACATCTCTATTTCTCTCTACAGATTCCCAGTTTCTTCTTCAATGTTTATAGACTCTTAGAGGAAAATATGAAATGCTTCTGACCTGCAAGTAATATCTGGTAGCATTATAAAAGCATATAATCTCATTCCATCATCATTATAGGCTAGGAAAAGAGAGAATATCCCTGTAAGCTTACTGTTTCCCAAAGTAGCTTCTTCACTTCTTGAGCATCATTTGTAATTTCTCTGATTTTAGGTCTACCTAATACATCAGATAAGCGAGCCTGGTTGAACATATTTTTGATCCGAAATTATAAATCATAGTGACCAAGAAGAGGGATATCTTCATACCTGAGGTAAGCAAGTACTAAATTGGAACATATGTTGAGTGAAAACACTAGTCTTACTAGAGCATTGTCTATCCTAATTGGCAGCATTGCTTCAGGAAGAACAAGGTCTTTTCTAACTCACATTATCTGAGGTCCTTTATTCATCTGATTTCCAAATCCTATACTTTTAGCAGATGACAAAGGCTGACACATCATCCCAAAAACAAAGACTTACAGTTTGTTTATTGCTAATGCTTCTCCTAAAATAACTTAAAGTCTTTTGTAGTATGATTGTGACCAAGGCATCTGGCAGTCATTTTGAAGAGCTATTTTCTCAAGATGTGCTGGAATATATTCTGTGATGAAAACGCTTCTTATAACCCTGCATAATTCACACAGTGTCCATGATGCAGTAGAGAACGCTCTTGCTATTCATTCTTTGGTATTGGCTTCCAGGAAGTGTTTGCATCACCAAGATCTGCATGTAAAAAAGTGCTGAACTGTTCCATTTGACACTGTCTACGAATTGTAAAGTCGATTGTGTGTTTTTTTTACCTATTTTTGTCATGGTGGTTTATAGGTTCTGTCTATTTCTCTTTCAGAGTATGGCTGTCTATACATTAAACACTCCTTCAGATTGGTTTCCAAATTCTTAGTTATATACTTAGCTATATACTCTCATATATACTTAGTTATATATATGAGATGGAAACAGTTATAATTTTAGGGCAGTTGTTTTCACGCTTTTCTGACTCAGGATCCACCTGTAACAAGCGTGTCACACTTTTTTGTATCTTACATATTGATTTTCCTCTTCTGCATTGTATATATGCCTTTTGTTCTTTCTTTCTTCCACCCAAGATAGTGGTGGTGGGTTCTGCTGATGCATCTCACATTAGATGAAATTTACCAGTTGAAGTCCAAATCTCTGAATTGTTGAGGAGATAATCCACAATTACATACTGTCAATTCTAAAATAATCAGACAGGCAGACCTAACTGTGTTAAGAAAAGAATATTAAAAAGACTCAAGCTAGCTATGCCTGCAAGCAGCATGCTTTGCCTCTGTAGTGCCTCTAATTGTGCTTGTTGCGAAGGGGAGGAACAGTACCCAGAGATCCTTGGCTTCTTCTGATGTCTCCTGATTCATCCAGGGTTTGTGGGAAACTCAACCCTCTTGTTTTCGGCCACAGGAATGATCCTCGGAGACAGTTGTCTGTGTTCATAGTTCTTGGGCGTGGGGGAGGCTGTGTTCCAGTTTTTATGTGCTCTTGGATGACAGCGCCTGGAAGTAGAATGAAAATTTAGAGAAGGAAATGAGCAGGGTAGTGGTGGAGTGGGGATTGCAAGCCACTCCGTTCTCACTGCAGTGGAATGGAAAGGAAGGCTCATATGGGTAACGGCTGGTCTCTTGTGGCCTCTTTGATCCTGGCTTCAAGACAGTCCAAGATCCTCTAAGCAAACTTTCTGTGCTCTCTCTGACTTAGTCCTGTGGGGTAATCAATGTACAGTTACCTCTCCCTCCTCCATTTGTTTCGTCTCCTTCTCCACTTAAGCTCTTTTTAAAGTTTCTTTTTGGCAAAAGTTAAAACAGATGATGAGCTTGGACTAAGATGAAACTCATTGTGGAGTGTGCTGGGCAATGAGATTCATTTGTTCTGAACCTTGAGGAGAGAAGGCTGGTGAAGTTAGAGGAGGAGAGGGATGACCCTCCCCAGATGGGGCCCCGTGCCAAAAATGTGTTTTGCTTGGAGAAGGAAGCAGACGTTTTGAAGTTATCCTGGAGTTAACTCCTTTGTCACCCATAGCTTTAGAATCTTTCACCAGAGAAGCAAACTTTTTTCTGCCACTTTAAGGATCTTATAACAAGAAATAGCCTTAACTGTTGTTTCATATTAGTTATGAGGAATTGCCCCATGTATTTTAATATGCTGTGTATTTTACCAGACCTTGCTCAACTGACAAGTAATCTGTATCTCCTACTGGAAAATATAACGGTGATAACTGCCAGCTTTAAATATTTAGTTAGAGATGGGCTCTGAACCTTCCTTCACTACATACATCGTGGCCTTTTTCAATTTAGTTCCTGCTCTTTGTAATATGACCAAACATTCCTATTCATACAGCAGAGAAAATGTTATGCCTTCCTTCACAAAACTCTTAATATGTGAAGGTTGATTTGACTAGTATTTAGGCAGTGATTTTCATACTATGACTGAGATTGATGAGAACCTTTATTAATCACTGTCGAATTGCTGTTTTAATTGAAACAGGAGGGTGGGAGGGGGAGTTGAAAAGAAAGAGGAAGAGAGAAAATTAACATAGAAAAACTATGGCTTTTCAGCTACAGCTGGCATTGGGTTATTTCTTAAATCTTGTGTCCCTTAAGTCATTGCAAGGGTTTGTTAAATTTGCTCCAGATGAGCAGACAGTTATTTTGTGGGGGAGAAGATATGGTCAAAGGGTGGTGAGGAGATGCTCTTTCTTGGGCAAACACTGAAGGGGATACAGTCTCACATCTGGAGTCTTAGCCTGTAAATCCCACTCAAGGTTACCATATTTATAGACCAGTGTTTCTGTATTGAGGGAATGATGTGCTTTTGTTCTCCTAGCACGGGGGTCATCAATCCACGGTCAGCGGCCCAGTACTGGGCCGCAAAGGCCTCGGTACCGGGCTGCCGCCGGCCGTGCCTTCCTAACCTCCCCCCACAGCGAGAAGATCACCAGGCCATGAGCGAAGCGGCCACCAAAGTGGCAGCCAAGGCAGCTGCTTAGTTCGCGGCCCGGCGACCTTCTCGCTGCGAGAGGGGGGGAAGAGGCAGGCACGGCCACTGGCATGCCAGCGGACATAAACATGTATGTGTGGAGCTGCTGCACATGCGCGTTAGCGCCCCTGGCCTCTGGCTCTCCGTCACCCCTGGAGGCAGTCCTCAACCGCAAAAAGGTTGGGGACCACTGTCCTAGCATACTTCAGAAAACAATATAATGGTGGATCTTTATATGAGTGTGTTTTAAGTGGTAGCAGTTCAGCAAGAGTCTTAATTAAGAGAGCCAGTGAGGTGTCTCAGAGTGTCTGACTAGGACTGGGGATACCTAGATTCAAATCCTCATCAACCAGATGGGGTAAATTTCAGGAAAAGTTTCTTTTTGGGATGACAGTTACATGGGATCCCAGTTCTGAGCAGGGTTGTGGTACAAGGGGAAGGGAATTTAACCTGCCCCATGTAACACCAGTTCTTCAGCAGCTGCACTGGCTTCCAGTTGAATTGCAGATCAAGTTTAAGGTGTTGGTATTAACCTTTAAGGCCATATGCGGTCCAGCGTACCATAGGGACCACCTATATGAATACATCCCCCGAAGGACATTATGCTCCAGCAATACCAACAGGCTATTGATCCCTGGCGTAAATGAGTGCATCTGGCTTGGTGGAATGAGTTTTTGAGTGAGATCAGGGCCCTGTCACAACTTCAGCAGTTCTGCAGGGCCTGTAAAATGGAGCTCTTCTACCAAGCCTTTGGTTGAGGCTAGCATGGAAATAAAGTAACCACGGGCCTCCCCCTACACACACTACCTGTTCCCACTGTTCCATCAGGAACTACTCTGATAAGTAGTGGGTGCTCATTTGGTTGTTGAGGTATTAATCCTAGTTTTATTGATAGTCAGGTTTTATATCTAATTATTACATTTTACTGTTTTAACGTACCTCAAGTTGTATTTTTAACTATGTTGTTAGCTGCCCTAAGACCACAAGTAAAAGGCAGAATCGTCCCGTAGACTAAATAATTCAGTAAGGGCTGTTGGGGAGGAGTTAGGGTGGGACCTGTCCGGGATAAAAATTCGGAGAGGGCCAATCAAGAGCCGCTTCGCTGATTGGGTCCCTCCGAGTGCCACTGAAGGGCCAAGTGGCCAATTGGGAGGTGCGCGTAGCACGCCTCCCTATTGGCCACTTGGCCCGCCCCGGACTCCGTGCCCACACTCTGCCCCCAGATGGTTCACTGGCCCTGCTCCTTTCCCACCGATGAGCCATCGCCCTTCCCTCCCAAGAACAGCCACGCCTCCACCAACGGTAAGCCTCCCCGCCGCCCCACACACTCATACTCCCCTCTGACATCCCAAGAATCTCCGTCCCTGCCTTGCCAACTCCCTCCCCTCCGATTTCGCGCTGCCCAACCCCCCCAACCAATCCCACGACTCTCCGATCATCACCCCGTTACCATCTCCCCCCCACCCCCTTACACCTCCCCACCCACCAACCCCCCCACCATACCCTCGCACACCTTACCCTTCCCGTTCACCAACTTTTCGTCCCCTGGGCCGTCCGCTGCCAAACACGGCCGTGGACAGCCGCCGCGCGGCCTGCCTGGCCGCGGCAAGAAACACACTCTGAGCCAATCCCCTCAACAATCCGTGCCATGGCTAGCGCCCGCTGTATTAACCCCACAGCGGACTTAATTTCTAGTCAAATAATAATAATGTTTTCCCAATCTGAAACAGCTCCTGGAGCCACTGTTTATTCAAACATGTTTGGCATATTGGGGGCAAATAGGAGCTTTACTTGGTCTTTTCAATTTGGTGAAATGGTGCAGGAGAAAGGCTTAAAAAAACCCACTTCCCCTTCAGATTTGGGGTCTCATACACTTGATAATTGACACTGAAGAATTCTGAGAGCCCCATTCACAGAATTCTAGTGGTCATGTCTGCTTTGGCTATCAGATGTTACATTTTCTTGGTGTTTCTGCGCCAGTAACATTCTCTCTCAGCCTAAACCACAGTATGGGGTCATTGTGAGGAAAGAGTAGAGGAGACCTGTGTATGTTGTCTTCAGCTCCTTGGAGGGTGTGGGATACAGATGCAGTAGATTATTGCTTTCCAGATCTACCTCCAGTGTTTGTTAACTGACTAACATTTTAAGAGGCTGTGAAGTGTTACATCTAGAATGCATGACATTTCTGCTCTCCATTACCACATGATAACTTGATATAGAGTCAGTGGACAGGGTGCTGAATTGGATTGTAGCACTCAAGGATCAAGCCACCCCCAAACACAAAGTTCACTGTGTATCCTAGGGCAAATTACTCTTTTAAAATTCAATCTATTTTTATGGGGTTGTTGTGAGGTAAAATGGGATGTTCCTTGGAAGTTAAAGAAAATAAAAGTACAGTTCTAACATTCATCAACATAATTTCCAAGCAGTGGTTTAACGTGAATGGAGATTGGACCTAACTATTACACTAACAATGTAATAAATTGACTTTTCTTTTGCATAGTCTTTGTGTCCTCCATTTCTCTCTCTTGCTCTCTCTTGTATTCATATTGTGTGGTAGGTAACTGATACTGACTGGGGATGGGACAAAGCTGGCTTGTGGTTCATTTTCTGTCCTTATAAGTGGCTCACAGCTTCTCTTCATTACAGTTTATACGTCTCTGGCACTTCTGCTGATCTGGCTGGACTAGATTCTCTGCTGACGCAGTAAATGCCAAGACCTCAATCCTAAATCCCATTTATTCAAAGAGCATATTCCACTGAAATCAACAGAACATAATCATGGTGTGTGTTTAGGGCTGGTGCTTAGATTTTTAAACTAGGCCTTTGTGTTTGTTTGACAAACATTTACTTTGGAGTCTGTGATTTTGAGCAGTTTTATCTGATATAGCCCTGTGAAATTATCCTGCTGTTTGTTGTCTGAACCAACTTTCTCACCGCACCATTTGGCACAGCTGCTCCTTCTCTTAACCGCAGTATTTTGTGCATGCCGTAAATTGCCGTCTTTCCATTGTAATTGGTATACTGATCCTTCCTTCATCTCTTTGGTGATATGAAAACCTCAAAGTGCAGACACTCTGAATCCTTTGGATTGTTCAGTTAAGAGAAAAGAGTAATTATAATGAAGTTATATGTTTAACAAATGTCACTTGGTGCTTTGGTGAGGGTCTTAAAATTCATCCGTGGCAACTTTTAGCAATTGCAAAATTTATCTACGCATTGTGTTGTAGTGGATGGAGTGTTAGACAAGGACTGCAGAAACCCAGGTTCAGATCCTAATTTGCCATGAAACTTGAATTATTTATTTTCTCTGTGAACCTATTTCAGAGGCTTGTGAGGATAGGATGGAGGTAAGGAGGAGGATGTGTGTCTCCCTGGGCTCTTTGGAGGAAGGGCAGGATAAAACTCTACTAAATACATAATGATCATAACAATAATAATACTTAATAATGATATGTTAGCAGGGATCGTTATAGGGGATAACAAGGAGTAACAAGCACTCTCCTCAAATATTACTCACTATCTGAAAGGGATTGAAAGGTTAGTTGCCTTTATTCTATAAAGTGTATATAGAATCATAGAATCATAGAGTTGGAAAGGGCCATACAGGCCATCTAGTACAACCCCCTGCTCAACGCAGGATTAGCCCTAAGCATCCTAAAGCATCCAAGAAAAGTGTGTATCCAACCTTTGCTTGAAGACTGCCAGTGAGGGGGAGCTCACCACCTCCTTAGGCAGCCTATTCCACTGCTCAACTAATACACCTATCTTATGTGTATTACAAAATATTTGGTTCCCCAATAATGATATTTATTAATCCTTCACAGCTCCCCAAAAGATTTTCAAGAGTTGCTTAAATCTGGTAGGAATTAATGGAAGAGTTAGTGCTGATTTTAGTGGCATGAGCATCACTCCATAATAGACCAAAATTTGGAGCCCAGATTGTCTCCATAGAAATATCTGAAATGTCTTTAAAAAAAAGGGTTTAGCCTGATTTTTTTATCATCCTTTTAAAAGTAAAATCTTATTTGTGTGTCTTGAGTGTCTCTGAACTCAGCACTAAACTTCTGGGACTGTAGAAAGTGCAAGGATTGGTTTAGTCCTATCATTAATAGAAACTGTGATCTGTCAAAGAATTGCTTTGCATTTTTCCACTTTTTATTCATAGAATTATACAACTATGAAAATGCCTTTCATACGCCACAAGTGTTCCCCAAAATATGGCTTGGTAGAGTATCTGAAAGAGAAGCCCAACATTAGTTAGAACTCAACTGGTTTTGCAGCTATCCCCAAACACAGCTGAAAATCTTTTGAGGAAGATCGGTCAGAATTATGGTTTTGGGTAGAAACCACATGGAACCAAGCCACTCCATAATATTTCTACCCTGAACCTTGCAAAATACATGGGAAGGGGGCGTTGGGAGTTCAAAGGGAGTGCCGTTTGAGACACAGAAATGAATGCAGGACCCTACTGTTTTGGAAAGGCCATTCTTCTGTTTTCCCTAGTCTATAAGTTTCTGTTACATGGAAGTATGTAGTGTACATGGGTGCGTGTAGTGTTTTCATACACATCAAAGGAAACTTCCAACTGCTTGAATACTTGATTATGATCTCTTTCGAGATGATGATCAGAATTTTAAAAAAATAAAAGATGTGGGCAGCAACCCAGAGACCAGAGTTACTTGAAAACTAGGCCAGGAATCTTGAGTTCATGGGAACTTAAAGCATTGTTCTCTGTACTTATACATATGTGTTTTTCCAACTGATGTATAATTCCAACCTTCTTCCCAGTTCTCCTCCCATCTATTACTTATGCTTTTTGTATACAGAGCTTGCCAAATCCAGCTTCATTGCTGGCTGTGCTCCACGTGTTTGTTTTCTGTACACGTGCTGCTCTTGCCAGCTCTGTTGGGCTTTGCCTGGGGTGAGGAGGATGCAAGATCTGGAGGGGTGGCAGAAGGAGAAACAGGAGCAGCAGGCTGATGCTCTCCAAACTCATATTTGTTTAAAGCTTAAAGGCTGTTTGAGAGAACTTTTGGAGGGAGGGGGAAGTGGGAGGGAGGGAATGGGGGGGGGGAAGAGAATGTAAACTGTGTGTGATCAAACTTTCCAGCTGGATCTGCTCCTGTTGCTTATCTAAAGATCCAGGAGAGAGGTACTTTTAGGGTCTTGAACCTCATATATGGGGGCAAAAAAAAACCCATGTTCAACTTTGTACCATTTAGAAATAGTTTATGATCTGAGTGAAACACAAGAGCCATCGAGGGGCATCTTAAAAGGCTTACAAAATTTATGTCCACATAAGATTTTACCTGTCTGAACTCACTATATCAGTTGTATGAATGTTCATCCACTAAATGGAAGAATTATACTTGAAGCTGCATACCTCAGAATGGTGTGGGGTGGCAGGTGTTTTGAAGAAAGCCCCCTCCCAATACAGTTCTGTTATCTGCAACTCTGAATATAATCATAGATAAACATTCATGCCTCTGATGAAATGAAGTCTGACAAAAACGTATGCTGGAATAAATTTTTTTAGCCTTTCAGGTGCAATGTAATTTCTTACTTGGTTTTGATGCTATAAACTGACATGGCTACCTATTTGGGTAATAACTAGGAATCTTTTTTTCCCATTCACAGGAAGTTGAAAATGTGTATACGCATTGCTAGATGAGATTCCAGTACATCAGAGGGGCCAGTTTCTGCCTACTCTTAACAAAAATTTGAACTTTCATGTGCATGCACATTTCTTCAGATGAAAGCTCACACCTTGAATAAATCTTTGTTGATCTTCAAGGTGCCATCGGCCTCAAATTTTGTTGTACTCCTTCAGACTAGCACAGCTGCCCACTTGAATCTGCCTATTTTTAAGGCTTTTTTAGCTAGACTAGCTACTCAGTTCCCTTACATTCAGTTTTGGGCTCCTGACAGTACTTTTGTATTAAAGCATTTCTGGATTAAATAGTTTAGGCCAAACATACCTGTTGGAACTGGCGGTAATCAGGGGGTATAGTAACCTAGGCTCAGATATGTTGGGCCCAGACAACAAATGGTCTTGAAGATCAATACCAAAACCTTTAACCTAACTTGTAATTCAACTGGGACTGGCCAGATGTGGGTTCTCCAAGGTGTTCTAGTGAAGATGTTCTAGTCTGACCTGGTGGAGACTATTGCATAGATCCTGGGGCAGGTGCTCTAGGCTCAGGTACGGCTCCAGTAGCTTGGCCTAGCGAACATGGAAAAATGCCAGCTGTGCTACCTTAGTGAACTGAGCCTCCACTGAAATGGAGGCATCAAAGATCATGCCCAAATTCCTAGGCAGGGCAAATGTGCTTTTGCACCTGTTCCTTTCCTACCCTGTCACAGGGCCTCTGTTTGAAGGAGTTGTGTTTCAGGTGACTCTGCTGGAACCAGACAGTCACTGCTTCTAAACATCTGGCAAATGTTTCTGGGAGAGAGTTGAAACAGTTGTCCATCAGGAGCTGGGTGTCATACTGGTGACACCCAAGCCTGAACCATTGCATTATCTGGGCAAGCGGGTGTCTAAAGATGTTAAATAGGGTGCGCCCTGTGCTACTCCACAAGGGAGCTGGCAGGATCGCAATTGGTTCTCCCTCATAGCAATCCTCTGTCCACAACCCTGGAGATAGAGGATTAGCCATTGCAGGGCTGTGCCCCATATCCCAGTATCGGCAAAGTAGTGAACAAGGAGTTCATGGTCTACCATGTTGAATGCTGCTGTGAGATGTAACAGCATGGGCCCTGCCCCTGTCCAGCTGTCACCAGGTCATCCATCAAGACAATGAGAGCCATCTCCACTTTGTGGCCAGGACAGACACCAGACATGAATGGGTCAAGGACCAAAGCTTCATCTAGATATGCCAAGAGTTGGTCTGTGGCAGCCCTTTCAACCATTTTCCCCAGAAATGCAAGATGCAAGACAGGTCAATAGCTGGCTAGATTCTGGGTGTCCAACAATGGTTTCTTCAGTAGGAGCTGCACCACTGACTCTTTCAGTCCCTCCTGAAACTTACCTGTAGACAGAGAGGGATTCATTACCCCCAAAGGGGACCTCCTATTTGCATCACTGGATTTGAGTAACCAAGAAGGACAGGGATCCCACAGGCAAGTGGTTGGTCTCTCTAAAGTTAGCAACCTATCCATTTTGTTTAGCTAGAGCTATCTGAAGCCATCAAAAGATCCATCAAAATATAGCCAATGGGCCTCTATTACTCATACTGTATCAAGCATTGAAGGTAGGTTGTGGCAGAGCATCAAGACTTTGTCCACAGGATAGTTCGCAAAAGCCTTGCAGTTCATTTCCAATTATTATAATAATTTCCAATTGACTATTTTTTGGGTGCCCTACATGACTTTACTCAAGGACCTTAAGAGACTGAATTACCCTCAGTGGTTGTGCCGGGTGTGAGCTTGCAGACATGATAGAAGTTGCATAAAACTCCCATTTAGCTACCTTTACCACCATCTCATAGGCTCTCATAAGTGTCCTACAAGATGTTCTAGAAGCCTTGATGCGGTTCTTCCTCCACATTCACTCTAACTATCCCTGTTCCCATTTCCTCTAGCATAGCTCTTCAGTTTACCAAGGAGCTCATTTGAGACAGGGGCAGAATGGGTGTCGGGGAGCTGTCTCATTGATGGTGGCCAGTGTCTTGCTGTGTCAGTCCTTGACCAGTTGATCTAATGAGTCACCAGGAGGCATCAGATTCTCCAGATGAAACCATCCTGATCCATAAGTCTCTGTGAGCAGGCCAAAATACGCCCTCCATCTACCCAGGCGGAAGGAGTACACTGAGCTGGGCCTCTGACCATGGTATGACATTAGCTGCCACCAGGTCCACATCAACCCTTGCCACAAGGATCAGGTCCAGGTTGTGACAGGCAACATCCTGCAAGTATCCTAGCGTCACCATAGATGACACTAGGTCTAGGCCTTACGCAGAGCCAGGCATATCCACATGGATATTGAACTCCCCTGGAACCGATAGCCTGGGAAACTATAGAGCCCTGCAGCGGCCACATCTAGGAGGTCCAACAGGCCGTCTGTTGTTGCGTTAGTAGGATGGTACACCAACCAGATGTCCAAATTCTATCTGAGGCAAACACATTCAATCCCTGGGATATTTGCTGCTAAAAGTGTCCTGAAGGAGTAAGCCTCCCAGACCAGTATTGCCACCCCAGCCTGAAGTCTGAGACTGATGGAGGATTGAGAACCAGAGGGAGGGGGGCTTTCAATACAACCATCCCCCCCCCATTCACCCAGATCTCAGTCATGCACTCCAAGTCACCCCCATACTCTGTAAAATATGTTTGCAGAGTCAAGGATTTGTTGTTAATTGATGTTGTATAACATCAGAGTCAGAGACAGGCTTATCCTCCTAGCCTCCATCCTTGCATTTCTGAGGATGGGACTGAGATTTGAAGGGCTATGAGCATAGCTGGCATCCTTGGGAATACTGAGGGTGATCACTGTTCAGCAGATTACATATCCCACCTCTTCTCTTGTTCAGTCTTTTTCCACTGCAATACCCTCTGATTGTTGGGATTCCTGATCCTATTGGACCTTCCTATTTCTTCAGAATATCTTAGATCCAAGGAGAACAAAAGTGGTATAAAAAGTTTGATAAAACAAACATTAGAATAAAAGATATAAAACCATTAAAAATTCACCTTAAAACAACTTATGCCCATATTTAGCCTGCTCCTGTTCTGTTTTGAAGCCTTGTTGTATAGTCAGGTGGGTAGGAACCCTTTGACTCCTACCAGGCGGCTATTCCAGGGGCATGCTTTAGGCTGATCCTGCATGGAGCAGGGGGTTGGACTAGACAGGCTGTATGGCCCCTTCCAGCTCTATGATTCTATGACAGGACAGGCTGAAAAGGCAGACTGAGATTCAAGGGTAATATACCAAAAGGTTATGAAGCTTAAGAGAGTGGTGAAGTCCAGATGAAGTCCTTACGTGTTGCTTGGACTGGAAAACTACATGATTCAGAAAGTTAAATAGGGAAGAGAGGAATATGACCATTCCAACTCATATGTGGTGCCCAGATATAGTGCATGGACAGATCTTAAGTACCTAAAATTTTCTTCTCTAACCAGGCTTCCATGGCACATACATGTTCCCCAGGGCTGAATGCTGAAGACGCTGTCTCTTGATGATAATGTTATTTCTATAAATTGGATCAGGAAGTCCACTGATTCTGATCCTTTTCAACATTAAAATGAATTACATATTTGGTATTAGCATGATTTGAGAATTGCCATCTGAGTAAATAACAACTCTGCAAAGTATGACTGGCCCAAAATCACCCAGCAGGCTTCCATGGCAGAGTGGGAATTTGAATCTGGGACTCTTAGATCCTGTTCTGACATTCTGACCACTACACAACGATGACTCTTGTGGCTTAACATTTGACTAGCAGCAGCAGGCAATTTCCTGACCCTCCTTTCAGTCCCCTGCCCATAGTAATTTGTGGAATGAGAGAAACATTGGGCGTGGGAGTGGCCTAGATTGTGATGCTCTAGGAATTTCTACAAATCTCTATCCATCCACCCTCCACCTGGAAGTGACATCACATCATTGACGTTGCTCTTAGGATCCTAGAGCATCATTTGGAATTGATGTCATATTGTCCCCAAACTCCATCCTTCCAAGTCACCATTCCAAAAACCTCATGTCATTGTATACGAGAGAGCTGGCAACCCTAGAAAGTTCTGTAGGTTTTGATGTAGCCAACGATTAATGTGCTCATCAAGACATCTGAGAGTAAAATCTGCAGTACTTCATCTGACGTGTATATTTTAATAAAGAAGAAATGAGTGTTGCTTAAATGTTAAAATCAAGATCTAACTGCAGTGTAATAACAGTCTTCATTCATTTTGTTGCATTTATATAGTTCCTTTTAGCTAACAAGTTATAGTTCCTCATTCAGAGGACCGTTGCATTTGTCTGTTGACACTAAGCCAAATGCTTTTACTGTTCAAACATCAAGTCCCTGGTAAATCAAACCCAACAAGTAAGAATTGGCCATCATCCATAAGCACAATTCTCTCCCTTTCTGCATATGCACCCAGGCATACCCACTGCCCTTGTATGTATTTGGGGAAGAGCTGTAGCTCAGCACTGCAACGCAATGCCCATCCCTGATATCTCCACCAAGGTAGTAAGTGGTACTAAAGATCTCTTCCTGAGACACTGAGTTCTGCATATCAGAATAGACACTATTCAGTGTGACAGGTTTGTGGTCTAACTCAATATAAGTCAGGATACTAGAACGTTTCTGGGAATGGAAGGTTTGTGTGCATTTCCTACATGTCTTCCATTTATCTGTCTTGTCCAAGTACTAATTACTTTAACTCCTTAGTTTAAGTGAACAAAGGACGGTTATAATTTGTGGAACAGCCACTCTAATATCTTTCCATGGTTTGGAGCATAGATACCATGACTAGGGAAGTCATTTCAAGGGAATGAAAAGGTGATGACAGGCGTGGGGCTCTCTGGGTACTATGGCATCACTGACAAGTTCCATTTGCTTCTTTGACAAAGCATTTTCCCCCCAAAAAGGCCAGTTATGATTTTCTTCCATCTCACTTGAGCAGGAAGCATTTCAGAAAAATCCAGGAGGCACTGCTGTAATACATACCAGGGAGAAGACATTCAGAAGCTCGCTGGGTGGCCTTGGGCAAGTCGCACTCTCTCAGCATAGATTACTTCACAAGGTTGTTGTGAGGATAAGATGGGAGAGAGAAGAAGGATGTAAGCCACTGTGGGTCCCCTTTGGGGAGAGAGGTGGAGTTAGATTAGAATTTGATTTAAAAAAATTAAGACACACATCTTTCCCCTAGTTCTCTATGAATTGCAGAGAACTCAGGAGGAAAAGGTAAGACATTGTCTTTTCCTGCACAATGTCCTGGACAAAGTGAGAAAAGAGCCAGTTTCGTGTAGTGGTTAGGAGTGCGGACTTCTAATCTGGCACACCGGGTTCGATTCTGCACTCCCCCACATGCAGCCAACTGGGTGACCACAGCACTGATAAAACTGTTCTGCCTGAGCAGTGATATCAGGGCTCTCTCAACCTCACCCACCTCACAGGGTGTCTGTTGTGTGGAGAGGAAAGGGAAGGTGACTGTAAGCCACTTTGAGCCTCCTTGGGGTAGAGAAAAGCAGCATATGAGAACCAACTTCTCTTTTTCTCTTCCAAGTCCTATGGAAAACTGCACAAGTATCTTTGGCCCCTTCTTTTTGGTCTACAAACCCAGGATGAAGTGAGAGAAAATGCTGTTCAATGACCCTACCTTCTCTGTACATGCCATAAATGCTGCCTCTATTTTTTGCAAAAGCATTGTATGCCGTAGGATAAGATACAGCTTCTCTCCTCCCAAGTTCCTCTGGCATGTGCTGAGGAGGGAGAGAGGTCCATAATGATGCAAAACAATTACTGGTTAGTACACCACATCAGTTGGTCAAGATGTACTCCAAGAGTCAAAATATCTGTACAAGACAAAAACTTTATTCCTTTGGGGTATCTGTGGAGCATACGTGTGCCTGGATTTGGCTGATTATAGAAGAAGCCATGTGATTTCCTAAGCTGGCTTGTTTCTCTCCAAATGTGGGGACAGTAAAAGTCAATGGTTTGGGGCATGAAAAGTCTACATTCCAGGTAACAGTATTTCTCAAAGTTGATTTCCTTTATGGGTGAATATTAGAGGTTGATGCATAAAAGGCATGCTGATGTCCGATTTTGGTACCAGGGATTTTGTCTGGAGTGGACTTTGGGATGTACAAAGAATTCATTAGGTTTATGTGCCTGTTAATTTCTTTTATTTCTTATTGATGGCATCAATTTGCTATAGTTCTTTTGAAGCAATTCATCCTGTTTTGAATTAACTTTGTTTGATAAACAACAAGAAATGGTTTGAGGCTACCTGTGCAGAGATAAGTCATTATGACAAAGTCATTATGACCATATTTGTTGGCAGTTGAAAACATTAGAAATCGCTCAGATGGCAAAATTGACAAATGTCGAAGATAAATACTGGACTTTACGACAAAATGTAATTTATGGATACAATATATTAGAAAAAAGTATAGTTGTGGATTTATGACTATTGGTTATGATTTATAATTTATAAGGGGAAATGAGAATGGATTGAAATTTTGAATAGGAGAATTAATGTTTTTATGTATATTCTTCAACAAATACAGTTGGAAGTTATTATTTGTAAATGTAATATAATCTATTAACATGTAATTTTGGAGATGGCTAAATGTATTTTGATGTAATGGATTATAAATAAAATTTGAAACTATTTTTAAAAATTAAAAAAAAATGACAAAGTGACATACAAAAGACATATAATTGGGGGATTTTCCTGTTATTATTTATGACAACTGGCAATCTACTTTGACAAGTATATGTAATTTGCATTGTATTTAGTGCATAGAATCATGGAGTTGGACAGGCCTCCAGGGTTCTCTAGTCCAAACCTCTACACAATTCTGGAAACTCATAACTACTTGCCCACCCACAGTGATCCCAATTCCTTGCCCAGATGATCCCACCCTTCCAAGAAAATCAGAATCCTTGTCCATCCCCCCTGACCCCAAAGTGGTGATTGGCATTTCCCTGGGCATGCAAGAAAGGGTCACTGATACAACACTTCCTGCTCACCCATTACATTATTTGTGAGCTTGCTGAAGTGACATTTTTTGCTGTGAGATGGCCTCCAATGGTTCGAAGTAACTGAAATTTCAATATGCTAAACAGTGTTAGGTGAATTGGCCTTGCAATTTTACCAGTGCCAGTGTTGTGCATTGTTATGCTAGTATTTGAACTCACTATGAAGACAAAACAGTTTTGCTTTCGACAGTTTTACTTACTGGCAGGGTCTGGAAAATAATCCTAGAACTACCATGCTTTAAAGAAAGATAATATGAAAATGCAGGGCAGTGATTTCCCTGACTGCTTTATGGAATGATTGTGCTCTATTTTTTTCTGTTGTGGTGGGCATGAAGGTGCTGTTGAATATTTAGTAAAACTTGGAATATTAAATATATGACATTATAGAAGTCTTTTTTTTTAGTTCATCACTTCTCATACATGCGCTGGAGTACAATGGAAGTATGAAGAACGTTATCTCAGGCAGAAAGCAAGTTAGGGGATTGTAGTTGCAGATTTCCCTTACAATGTGAAATTGAATCATGGAAGGGTTTGCTTACAGGAAGTAGTATGAATTTTTTAAATTGCCTTTAAAAACAAATAATTTCCCACTTCTATTTCCCCCCCCCCCAAAAAAAATTAACGTTTTTCCTCTGCAACATTTAGTTGGCTTTTCTTATCTGTTCTAGCTGAATGGAGATGGCTAGTGGCCAAGTGATAATCACCCCACACTGTAATGTGCAAACTAGTTAGAACATCCTGCTTGGTGTGGAGAAGTGTATCTCTGACCCACATCAGAAACCATAGGTTCTGGTAAAATTGTCACTTAACTTTATATCACTGACCACTTGCTTATCTTGTGAGTTCATGCTTACATCTGGTAACCTGTAAGTGGTCACCCTCTCCCAAAGTACTTCTACACTACAATATCTCTGACTTTTACAAATGATTCTTGTGATGAAATAGATTCCGTCCACCGTGCACAGGTATTTACTGAGAGTAGGCATTTTGGATATCTTGACAGCTGGCCCACAGCATGGTTATTAGATGCTCCTTTACTGTCCACTCCACTTCCTCATCTTCCCAGCCATTTTTGTGCCCCCCCCCCCAAACACCAAATTCTGTCCATTCTCTGAGCCCCAGCCTCTCCAGATTAGAGCTCTCCAGGGACCTTGTCTTTTGAAAAGAGGAAAGAAAAAGAAAAGGGAGGGGAAAAAAGAAAGAGAGGGAACAGAAGAATGAAAACAGACCCAAGGGGCAATAGTCCCTCGAGCCATCTCACTGCATTACAATGAATATGGACTCTATTAAGCTCCGTTCTGCCTGTTAGCGTTTCCCAGGGCAACACAGCTCCCATATGGAAAGCATGCAGCAGATTAGGATAGGCCTCTAGGCCTCATTGAAGACCCGAGGCTTGACTGGCAGTTGAACTCCCTCCCCCCTTCTCCTCACACTTGACACTGCCTGTGTTTATCTAAAGCAGGGTGTGTGGGGGGGGGGCTGCATTTGGACGGTTATTGTCCAGGGCAATGCGAGATAGGGGAAGGGGAATAGCTGAGCCCGGCTGGGAAGGAAGAGGGAACATGGGAGGGAGTGGGGATCCTACGGCTAAAGGAGGGAAAGAGGGAGGTGAGGTGTAAAAGGGGATAGGAAAGGGAGAAGGTTGGGAGGGGGTGGCGGCAAACACTTCATAAATATTCAGGAAGGATATTGAATAGAGAGAGGAGAAATAAAGCAGATGGAATTCATGTTAAAGAACAGCCACAATCACCCTCCAAAAACAAGAAAAGAAAAGAGAACTGTTTTAAAGGAGCATAGGGAGCGACGTTTATCCAATTAGCAGGGTTGTCAAATTGAATTTATACAGAATTGAAGGGGGGAGAGGAGTGAAAATTAAGTGTGTGGGGTTGTGGGGGGGGGGACAATATATAGAAGAAAGGAAGTGTTTTTCCCCCCTTCCTCCTTCCCACTTTGGCAAGATCTTATCCTTTACAGAGTTGAGGTGGTTTCCAGAATGTGCAGGAGGCACAGTGTGAGGAGTAATCTGAGTATTCTCTTTAGTCTGATGCTCTCTGCTGTTTTGTTGGGAAGTCTAAGTAGCACATAGGATGCATAGCAAAAAGACATACTAACGTGGCTTTTGATTTCAAATTGTCTCAAAGTTTATCAAGTGGATTTGGAATCAGCATATTAACAGTGGCATCCTAAGCAGAGTTGCACCTTTATAAGCCTGTTGACTTCATTAGACTAAGAGGGGTGTAATTCTTCGTCAGATATTGCTTGCAAATATACTAGATGGAGACCTCCGAACACAAAACTGTGACAGGGCAACTTTTATGTATATGACTGCTTTCTAGATTGCAAAATAGAATTTATGTGTCATAATTTATTCAGCCTTTATTCGAGCAGTAAGAATATACTAAAGAAGATTACGTTCTCCAATGTCACAGCTTCCAAAAGTTCCCATGTGCCATGTTCTCTCCGAACAGAAATAAACTAATTATAGTCTAACTAGTAAATAAGCCCACTGCAGGCTGAATGCAGCGGGTGCTAGCGGGGCCAGGGAGTCTTGCGGGGTGTGGCGGGACAGGGCCAGGAGGCGAGGGTGGGTGAGGGGCGACATATGAATGCGCGGCGGCTCGTACTGTGCTCCCCCCATCCCGCGGCGTGGCCTACCTTGGCGGTGGTGGAGGACACGATTGCGCAGGCGAGGGGCCGGTTGATTTGCGTTTCACGTAGGCCCCGATGCTCCAAGGCTCCATGTTCGCGATGCTTTGAGGCCGGGCGGGCCGTGTGCGTGCGGGGGCAGGGTCGTGGCCTTCGCCGGCGCTGTGTGCAGCCATGGCGGGTGGCGGCGTGGGCCGCTCCCGGCCATGTGGGCCGGGGCCAGGCATTGTTCAGGCAGGCGCGGCTGGAGGTGGTGCAAGGACGACGCCGGCCGGCCCTTCCTGGGCGTTTTTCAATCTGGAGGTGGCGCGAGGCGCTGCAAGGAGGATGGCAGCTGGCCCTTCCTGGGTGGCCGGTGATGCAGCAACCGGCCGCCTGGAAGGCAAAGGAGGTAATGGCGGCGGCCGGGCGCATTCGGGCAAGGTGGAAGGGGGTCGGATTGGGAAGCGCTTTGCGCCTCCCAATTAGTCACTCTGGCGTCAAGGGACCAATTGCGAGCCGCACACCGGACTGACAATCGGAGGGCCCAATCGGCAGGCGCTTTGTGGCTGCTGATTGGGCCCTCCGATTGTCAGTCCGGGGAAGGGGCCTATGGGCACCCTTCCTCATCACGGACAGGGCCTGCCCTCAGGGCCCTTATCGATTTATTTTATCTGCTCCGCTAAGCTTTTGTGTACAAGTATCCTGCTTCAGGTACATGAAAGCTTATACCTTAAATAGAACTTTGTGGGTCTTAACAGTGCCACTGGACTCAAACTTGGTTCTGCTGCTTCAGACCAACGTGGCATACTCAACTGACTCTGTTAGCAAAAACTGTTAAGTAATTTGTGTATATATTTTTATTTTCCAGTGAACCCCAAAAGGGTGTTAGAGAATTTTTAGTTGCTTAATCAGTCTTTTAACTTAATCAAACAATTCAGATATATTTACATGTCACCATATCTTTCTTATTAGTAGCCTTTTGAGACACTGAAGAAAGTTAAAAAAGATTGTAATTTAATAACCAAAAATTATCATTTGCTGCTAGAAGTAATAGCTATCTATATGATTTTCTTGTGCATCACATATTAAAGAAATGTACCAGGACCAAATATAGCCCAGAAAATAAAATATGTACTCTAACTCTCAGCTTGGTATAGTTGTTAGGAATGTGGACTTCTAAACTGGTGACCCAGATTTGATTCCCCGTTCCCCCACGTGCAGCCAGCTGGATGACCTTGAGCTCACCACAGCACTGATGAAGCTGTTGTGACTGAGCTGTAATATCAGGGCTCTCTCAACCATCACCTCACAGGGTGTCTGTTGTGGGGAGAGGAAAGGGAAAGCGATTGCAACCCGCTTTGAGACTCCTTCAGGTATAGAAAAACAGCATAAAAGAACAGCTCTTCTTCTTCATCAGTCAAGAGGTATCTTCATTGACTCATCTAAGAACAGAGTTAGCAGGTTTTTAAAAAAGAATTTTGATTCACCTATGTCAGCAACACAGAATCTGAAGTTCTCTTTTAAAGCTGGGAGCGATAAATACTGTTAGGAAGCCTTACAGTAAACAATTAACAAGGGGAATGTACAGTTAACAAGGGGAATATTTAATGTTTCATACTTTTAAACACTTTTCTGCTATTCTCTGCTATTCTCCATTATGGAGGATTGGTGGGTTCCTATGAGTAAGGTGACCAGATTTTAATATTGGGAAAGAGGGGTACCATTGACCAGGGGCTGCCAACCTCCAGGTATGGCCTGGAGGTCTGGAATCACCTCAGGCCTGCACAGCTTGGAGATACTGGGGGGTTGCCACCCTCCAGGCACGGCCTGGAGTTCTGGAGTCACCACTCACACCAGAGCGGAGGGCAGGGGAGCCTCTCCAGCAGGGCTTTCTTCTCCTTTGCCTTGCTGCTACTCCCCAAGCTTTTATTTTCTAGAAAAAGCATAAATTGAACAGGGGGAAATGGCATGGCGGAAGAAAACACCAGTAGCACAAGGCAGGGAAAAGGCGCTGAATCTAAAGCATTAGCTTCAAGGAAGAGAAGCTGGGGTGGGGGTGAAATGCAGCAACAGCAGCCCTGAGGAGTCTTCAGGCCACAATGAGGCAGCCAGGGAGGAACAATAAGACAAAGCCAATTTTTAAATTATTATTTGACTCACTGCCGCTCACCTCGCTCTTGCCTTGCCTATGGACCTTTGCTTTGCGACCCGAGCCGTCCATGGCCCGCAGGGGTTGGTCGCCTCACTCTCAACTGAGTCTGCCCGCTTAGAGCTTGCCTTTCCACATACTCTGACATTCTGCTGAGAGAAGAAGGCGGAGTCAGGACACAGGACGTCGCTTGGGGGCGGCGCTTGCCTTCACAATCACATGGGCGACGGCCGGGGCCGGGAAGAGCTGTGTGGAGCTGGCGTGCGGGACTTCAGGAGAAGACGGCAGGATGTAGGACATTTCCTCCAGAAGTGTGAGCGTCCCGCTGTTTTCGGGATGCTTGGTCACCTATGAGGGAAACTCAGGGCCAGATTCATAATCTGCTCCAAGCTTTGGCATTGAAGAAGAAGTCATTGTTTCTTAGTATAACCTACTCTACAGGGTTGTTGTGAGGCTAACTGCAGTCCTAAAGACGTGGTTTATGAGGTTCTAGCTCTGTTTAGGATTGCACTGTAAAAATGCTTTTTTGGAAACTGATAGCAAATATAAGACATTGTAATTGATTTACAACTGGCATTTTGCTAATTTTAAATAATTTGCTAAGAAACTCTACAGAGATCTCTAGCCCAGTTTTTATCAAGACCTGTTTATCTCAGATATGCATGAACATAGATCAGGGCCTCTTAGTAGTAAAGTAAATATTTATACCACTCTGGGAAAACTACAGGCATGAAAGCAAAATAAGAAGCAATAAGTTTTCAAATAAATTTGCCCTAAAAATCAGGTTATAGGGTATAAGATTATATCAGGTGTTTAAATCAGTTCTCCCCATTTCTCCGTTTTTACCTTTGTGCTTTTTCTGCCTTTTAAAACCGTCTTCCAGTGAGTGCCATATATGAGGCTGACATTGCAAAGGGGCCTGGTGCCTCAAGATCCCTCGTAAATGTCACTGAAGTAGAAAAGATGAATGGATGGCTTTACACCCTTGGCCTGTGATTTTGCTAGGGTTTTTTCTTGTGGCATTTTTACTCAGAAGGCTCATGGCTAATTATGGGCATACCATCCTTAAAGCAGTGTCCAGCATACTGTAACTGGCAGATAACATTTCCAATGGCACTTAACTGTTATTTGGGGAGACATTTCAGTTGAGACTCTAGCTTGCCTGCTGACCAGCCATGTCAGAGTTTTCATAAAAGGGCCAGCAGCTTGTTGCTGAGGGGGAGAAAACTTAACTATATAATAAATGTTTAATGTAGTTTAGAGTCTGCAAAGGATACCACTTCATGCCCCAGCCAGAATGCAGTCAAGTATACTGTATTGTTTTACAGCATGATTAAAACCTAGCCTTCCGCTCCGCAGACTTTCATACTGTTCTCCTTTTGTGCTCCTGCATCTGTGTGGTCAGTTGCAGTGGCAACTTTATGTGGCCAACTACTTTTCCAGAAGACAATAAGGGGGCAAGAAAGAAACTGTCATAGGTATGCTTTGTCTTGAACTTTGAATTTCTTCTAAAATGACAGCAGCTGTGACTAGATCCAGTTTTCCAGTGAGCCAGCAGGGTTGTTTCAGGTCACGATCAGAACCCAGAGGAGGGCTCTGGGGCCATGAGACTTGTAGCCTGCAGAGAACAGCGAGAGCCATGCAAGGATCCTTTAAATGAAATAAAGCTTTATTGAAAATAGTTTTGGATCCCAGGCCAATCTTAGTCACATTTCATTCTAACTCCCATGTTGGCCAAACTTTGTTGTATGCAAGGAGTTCCCAAGCAGGAGAGCTCTCTTGATGGTGGGAAGTAGAACTCTGCCTTGCCATGCCTCAGTCCCATTCTTTGTAGGGGAGATGATATCACAGTATCTTTGCCCCTCCTCTGCTCTTTTGCATTTTTACTTTCCAAAGTGCAGGTTTGCCTAGTTCTTGTTTGGTACCACAATGTTCCTTGTTGACATCTCTGTTGCCTTTTTACCAGGCCTATCTGCTCCAACTACCTTTGCTGTTTCAGACACTTCACTTTATTTCATGAAATGGGTGGGTGGTGTTGTGAAGGGAGAAACTAACTACACTGAGAGGTTTAAGTATTAATCATGTGTACTGGGATGGCACCAAACTACCGACAGTTCAGTGCCATCCCAATATATGTGATTCATGCTTGAACCTCTCAGGGCCAGGGGAGGGCAGCTGTTATCTTTGGCCTTTGCAACATATCTGCTATACTCTGTCTCTCTCCATTTCTAAACATAGCTTACCCTGACCTGGATAGCCCAGTCTTGGAATTAAGCATGGTTGGCTGTGATTAATATTTGGATGAGGGGGCACCAGCAAAGTCCAGGGTTGTGATGCAGCAAACCACCTCTGAACATACCTTGCCATGAAAACCCTACAGAGCTGCCATAAGTCCACTGCAACTTGATGGCACTTTCCACCACCACCAAACATAAAAATGATCAGGGCTGAATACACATATAGTTTCAGGCAGTTGTAATTGCAACCTAACTGTTCCTGCAGACACATAAACAGACATGCAAACATTTAATTAAGAATTTCATAGAGCATAACCTATTAGCAACCAGTATTGGAGCCAGCTTGCTATGGCTTCTAATCCGGCGAGCCAGGTTTGATTCCCCTCTCCTCCACATGCAGCCAGCTGGGTGACTCCGGAACATCACAGTCCTGCTAGAGTCATTCTTGCAGAGCAGTTCTGTCAGGGCTCTCTCAGCTCCACCTGCCTCACAGGGTGTCTGTTATGGGGAGAGGAAGGGAAGGCAATTGTAAGCCACATTGAAATTCCCTCTGGTAGTGAAAAGCAGGGTATAAATGCCAAGTCGTCCTCTATATGGATATCTGGCAATAGTTCCTACATGAGGATACTTCACATAGGGGAGACAGCTGAAATAAGGTCTTCAATCCACTGTCTGCAGAAGACTTCTCCCTTGTACTGTTATGAGTCCAAGTGGGTAGCCATGTGGTCTGAAGCAGCAGAACAAAGTTTGAATCCAGGAGCATCATTAAAACTAAGTTTTATTTTGGGTATAAGCTTCTGTGTGCGCTCACCTTTCCTCTGATAGTCTGTTACAAGGGTCAGCCAGGAAGGATTACAGTTTTACCTAGACAGGAAACCACCCTATTGGGTTTGACAATTCTTCTTCCCTGTCTTGAGTTTTCTTTTCATCTTTTTTCCAACTCCTCAGTGCGCTAAAGGATATGCTCATGCCCGGCAGCTGAAGTGAGGGCTATTTTTCATTAAAGACCCCCTCATAAATTTCAGATGGTGTGGTAGTAACAAGAATTGCCGGGGCTGGCCCTTATTTAAACAGCAGGGGGTCTGAAGCTGCAGGCTGCATTTCCTCAATAAAACCTTCAGACTGTAATCAACCAACACCTCTCTTGCTGCCAGCGTTCGAATCAGAGAGCTCATTCCACCTTCTTTTCCCTCTTTCTTCATCTTGCTGCCTGCAATATTCACAACTTTCCCCCACCTACACAAGTCACATGTTGAATGGGGGACCCAGAACCTTTGCTGCTGCTTTTTGTACCCCGTGGCTCTGATTCACTTCTCCATAATATACTTGGCTAATCAGGTAGCCTTTTGATTTGCTGAAAAATGACTTCAGTGCCTCAGTAGGCTGACAGGAAATTGATGTTTTAACCTGACAAGAAAGTATTTATGAAAACAATGTCACTGTTGTTCCTGGGCAAGCAATCTAGGAGCTGTTGTTGCCCCTGGGATAGGTGGTACAAAAGGACTGCAGCCTTGTACTGCTGATAAATTAAGTGTCTACTTTAAAGTTTTATATATGGTGCTCTTGGGAACACTTTTTGGAGCAGTTGTGCAAGTTCACACAAAATGAAATATGATGCTGGAACTGGTTATCCAGCAGGATCTTGCATTCCTGCCTGGTCCTGCTTATGAGCTTGGCTCTGGAAAAAATATGTTAATAATCTTTTCCATCATGTTTCTAGGACTGTTTGCTCACAGGATGCCAACTTGTAGTTGGAAGAGATTCAGAGAAAAAAATAGACGATAGTTGCCTGTTGGAAAGATGCATCCCATTGGAGACTGTGTTTATAGCAACTTTTTCAGGATTGATGATAAACGTGGAAATTCTTAGCTAGTTGATATATCAAAGTGTATATTTATTTACATACTGGGGACAAAACCTGTTGCATTCAGGAATACAATGGGTGCTAGATTGGGGTGGAAGAACTCTGCAGATGGCCTCCCCCTGCCCCCGGGACCCGGAAAGGCTGGAGGCCCCCCAGGAAGGGAACTCAACGGCAACGGCAGCTCTCATGCAGCAGGAATTTACAGCCTCTGAGTCTCGGAGGGAAGTGGGAGGAGGAGCGGGTGGTCAGGGGTGGAGGATGAGAGGCGATTGGCTGGCCACTGGACAGGCAAGCTGGTTGGAAGAGAAGGCAGGGGTGGGATAGCCGCCATGAGTGGGTGTTGTTTTTGTTGTTGTTGTTGTTGTTGTTATTAAACTTATAGCCCACCATTCCCACAAGGATCGTGGCGGGTTACAAGCACTTAAGCCATGAGACCAGCTCCTCCTCCTAGGCCTTACCAGAAATATTAAGTAGAACAGATTATTTCTTGAATATGAAGCAGCTTAACATTCATTGGAACTCATGTGGTTATTATTTTTGCAATATCTTCCTCTTTTGTAAGTATTAATGCTGCCAGTAAAAATCTTTAAATTCTGAAATACATTTTAAAGTTACTATTCAAAAGATGAAATAATGTTTGTGTTTGTATATGTGTGGTTTAAAAATACAGTCTTTAGATGCTGAATGTTATCATTCATGAAAGGGATATATTTTCTCTAGGATGTTGTCTGGCAGTGAAAATCTTTGTTAAATTATCTATTGTCTAATTAGTATCTAGTATGTGTCTTTTCTGTCTCTGCTTAATTTAAGGGTACTTTCTTCCCAAAACTATTTTACTTTCTTGATTTTTTCCCCTTTACTTTCTTACTAGTATTTTTTGTAATGAATAATGAGCCCAAGGGCTAAGGAAATCTCTTCATTTGTCTCTGTGATTAAACCAAAATATTTTTTGTAACTACAGCCAAAAATGGTAACAGTACTTGGCAAAACAAGCTAGTTAAACTAAACTTGATGGGACGTGTTCTTATTTTATCTCCTGAAAATATCATTAGGAAGAATCTTTTAATATGGCATGTTGTTTGCTCGAATATTTCAGTTGTGTTGGGTAGCAACAGGAGCTGTTCTTGGGCCATGTTCACGTGTCACCTTTTCTGCAAATAGATTCAAGTGGGTAGCCATGTTGATCTGAAGCAGGAAAACAAATTTAGAGTCCAGTGGCATCTTTAAGATCAACAAAGTTTTATTCAAGCTATGGGTTTTCATGTGCACTCACACTTCCTCAGATATGACATTGTGTCCAAGAAAGTGTGCATGCACAAGAAAGCTCATATACCTTGAATAAAACTTTGTTGGTCTTAAAGTTGCCACTGGGCTCTGAATTTGTTTTTCTGCAAATGAAAGAGAAACAGCAAATTCTGGAGAGGGGGAGAGTAATAATGTGACTATGGTGTGCTGGTTATCCTTCTGGCTTCCTTATTTGTTTATTTAAACCCGTAGGAAGTGCAACTGGAAGTGGTATGGGAAATACTTCAATTTGACAAGAGATAAGAAGTGGTTGTATATGACAAGGCAAGATTAAGGATTTTATTCCCACATATGCCACAAACAGTCCATATTGTCCTGAACCAATGGGATGAAACATCCAGAAGAAGTTTCTGACAGAGTGGTTTCGCAGTGGAACATGCTTCCTTGGGAGGTGGTGGGTTCTCCATCTTTGGAAATATTTAAACAGAGGCTGGATAGCCATCTGACGGAGAGGCTGATTCTGTGAAGGCTTAAGGGGGTGGTAGGTTAGAGTGGATGAGCGATAGGGTTGTGAGTGTCCTGCATAGTGCAGGGAGTTGGGCTATTCTATGATTCCAGACAAGTGGCTGGGCTGTAGGAATATGGCTTGGAAAGATTATGCTCTTGCTTGCTGACTAATCCATTCTCTTTTTTTTCTGTTTCCCTCTCTGTCAACCAGGGATCCCAAGAAGCCGAATTCCTGTATTTGAGTCCTCTGGGGCAGCTTATGGGAACTCCACTTGATTTATTTCATCCCAGACTTCTCTGTACGGGATGACAATGATATCCGGAAAAAAAACATTGATGATTGCTACCATTTGTTTCCTCTTTGTTTTTGCTAATTGCAATGTAAAACTGGGTGAGTGAGTATCACTATATTGTCCTGGTATAACTGTTGCTTTCCAGGGATTGAACTAAAAGGAGGCTGGGTCCCATCACTGTCATCAAAAGCTGCCTTCCTCTTAGCTGTCTTCCCTGTAATACGGTTTCAAACCATCATTTGTCTTCTGTAATATAGTTTTGAACAATCAGCCACTGGCATTCTTCAAGAGGCAGCTGGAAGAACACTTGTCAGAAATGCTATAGGCTGATCCTGCACTGAGCAGGGGGTTGGACTAGATGGTCTGTATGGCCCTTTCCAACTCTATGATTCTGTGGTTCTCAGTTACCTGGCTTGCTTATTGGTCTTAAGAACCCTAGCCTGTTGGGAATTATATTTAATTTGCTATTTGCCTGGAGTAATAGTTGCCCCTGGGTGAGCAGCGAAATGACAAATCCATCTTATACAAATATCCTCATTTAGAATCCTAAATGAAGAATGAAGACACGGTAGTTAGAATCATAGAAACATAGAAGCATAGAATAATAGAGTTGGAAGGGATCTCATGGGTCATCTAGTCCAACCCCCTGCACTATGCAGGACACTCACAGCCCTATCGTTCATCCACTCTAACCTGCCACCCCTTAAGCCTTCACAAAATCATCCTCTCCGTCAGATGGCTATCTGTTTAAAAATTTCCAAAGATGGAGAACCCACCACCTCCCGAGGAAGCCTATTCCACTGAGAAACCACTCTAACTGTCAGGAACTTCTTCCAGACGTTTAGACGGAATTTCTTTTGAATTAATTTCATCCCATTGGTTCTGGTCTGTCCCTCCGGAGCAAGAGAGAACAACCCTGCTCCATCCTTGATATGGCGGCCTTTTAAATACTTGAAGATGGTTATCAAATCCCAACTCTTATTTGAATAAGATCTGTTCCCATCCTCTTGCTCCTAAGCAGCAAGCTACGTAATGACAGTAAGAGGAGTTCCGTCACACTGTCTGGTTTCACTCTTCCTTATGTCTGCCCCAAACAGTTTTACACGAACATTTAAAGGTGGTTAGATTGTGAGTAGCAGGGTGGGTACAGTTTGAGTAAATAGTCTTTTCTTTGTAAGCTAGTGCTCATGAAGTTTTCTTGACTGTTCTTCTGTGCAGGTGAATCTCTTCAGGTCTCTGTACAGCCTGCTTCTATTGTCCAGAAGCGTGGTGGCTTGGTGAGCCTAGGATGTGTGGTTGAACCTCTGAGCGTAAGTGTTACCTGGAGGCTGAATGGAAAGGAGCTGCCCGAATCAGATGAAATTCTGGGAATCCACATCGATCAGAGACTTCTCACCATTACTGCCTTAAACAACCACACAGTGGGTCGATACCAGTGCATAGCCCGCATGCCTGAAGGTGTTGTTGCCAGCGTTCCAGCCGTGGTGACACTAGCAAGTGAGTCACTTTCCTTCTTTCCCTGAAACCATGAACCTTCAGGTCTCTGTGTTCATCAGCAAGCAGAACCAAACACATATGGCATATCTCTGGCACCAGGCAGATTATTTGGTACTTTAAGTTTTTATTTGTAAGAGATGTCACTCTTTAAAACTCTTGTTTGAGACTGAATCTTTTGGTTTGTATTGGACCAGAGCTACGTATCAGTTTGACCACTAGACTTATTTTTCAGAATAGTTCTGCCCTTGCTGATGAAGGAACCCTCCACTGTTCTCACACTGGCATTTCTGAATGAGCCTGTACCTTCTACTGAGTAAACAGTGTGTTTGAACTGGGATACTGATCATGTTGATGGGAAGCATTTCTGACAGAGCAAACCCAGGAGGCAAATGCTATCATCTGTATTAGTCATTGGACCGAGCTGCCTTGTAACCTGCCCTAGCTAGAAACAGGAGGGTTCCCTCTTCAGGGCACTACAGGGTGTGGAGAGAATAGAGAAAGGAGATATGCCTTGGGAAAAGAAATGAAGGAGATACATTTGTTCAAAACAGAGCCTGGTTTTGTTTCAAAGCCAAGAATTATTGGCTTGTCATCAAGATATTAATCAGAAGTGAAATGTTTAGGTTGGGCTGGGTTAGGAAAGGAGAAGCAGAGTGGAATGGAGCAGGAACTCCAAGGCTCCATGGGAGGGGTCTGCCATTGGGTTGCAGCCTTTGGGGATTTGGACTGAGCTCTGCACTTAGATTAAGTTTCTAAGAGTGCATTCCAGAGCAGAATGGGGGCTGTGTTTTGCTTGTGGATTCACAGAGGAGGGGATTGAAAAGGTGGACGGGATTCCTCAAGGCATGGTTTGCATTTAACGGAGAATGGGAAAGCAGTGCTTGCTCTGCCTCTTAGCATAGTTTTGCTTTGGGGCCTCCATACTCTCCGTTTAAAAAAAGGAATGCATTTGGGCAAAGCTGTTATTGGTCAGCTTACCTGGGCTGTGTCCATTCCCATGTCACAGCGAGCAAGAGGAGACAGGCTTCTGCTATGGAGAAATCAGTAGATTTCTTGAATACTGTCAGACCCATTTGTGGACACGGCCTGGTTTTACTGCCATGAGGATTTTTAGTCACAAGTTTAATTATAATCAAGAAGACAGTTGTTGTAGCTCATGTTGTTAGATAATGAGACTACTAGTTATGTTGTCCACATTCAGAAGTGGATTTGGTCCGATAAGCTGGCAGAATGCAGAATGGCACTATTATAGCTTGGATGTTCTGCCTTCATGAGAAAGCTTGACAGTCATGTATACATATCACTTTTCCTGTTACCCAGAAGCACCTGTCAGCCTGGGATTATCCTTGCCAATATTTTTGATATGTTGGCAGGTGAACTTTAGCCTTGGGACTTGGGACTTGCCTTTTGTGCAGAGTGCTGATGGGCACACTTGAGCTGATCCCTGCTTAGGCTACTTTAGAGAACTAGTTGTGACTAGCCATTAATTCCTGCAGCACTCTTTCTTTAACAAAAAAGGTGGGGATGAATTGGCTATTGTTATATAGCTGTTGGCAGAAGAAAGGGAGGGAGGAGAGGTGTCCTTTTTCAAGCAGGAGCAGAATTGCAGTGTTCTGACCTAGATAGCCAAGGCTTGCCAGATCTTGTCATATCTCAGAAGCTATGCAGGTTTTACCCTGGTTAGCATTTGGGTGGGAGACCTCCAAGGAAAACCAGGGTCACAATACAGAGGCAGCCGATGGCAAACCACCTTGGAAGGTTTCTTGCCTTGAAAACTCTATGGTGGGGTGGCTAAACTGTGACTCTCCAGATGTCCATGGACTACAATTACCATGAACCCCTGCCAGCTGCTCCTTGGCATGGACTCATGGAAACTGTGGTGCATGGAGAGCCACGGTTTGGCCACCCCTGCTCTAAGTATTGCAATGGCACAACTTTGCAAGCTGATTCACAGAACAGCTTTCATGGCAATAGAAAAACTCTCTTCACATGCAGTGGGATAGACAGGTATACACACTTTCTTTTCTACCTCAGGGTGTTATCCACATAAAAGAAATGGTCACCCGTAAACTGGTGCTAAATTTTAATTTGTGAATAAATCATATTTCTTTCCTTGGCGGTTGCAGAGGAAAACCTGTGCATGAGAGTGTTGCTAATAAATGTTAAGATAATGGAGAGGTTTGAAAGGAGTTCTATCAGTCAAAAAGCAGGAAATTGTATGAATTTATTTCAATTTGTCTTGCTTTTCAGCCATAAAAAATGGCTTCCCAAGAAGCTCAAGATGACAAATGCTAATTAGAATAGAATGCAATATGTTCCCTGTTGAGAGGGTTCCCAGCTGGCCAAGGCAGTTAGGAGGGGATACCTCTTTGCTTCCCTTTGATAGCATTCTAAGTGGCAACTTGGAAGAAGAAGGAAATGGGGTCTTGAAATCAGAACTGCGTCTAAGCATTATGGGTGGATCCTTCCTACTCTCCTTCTGTTCTTCTTGTTCTCCTTCTGCACTCAGTTTATGGTTTCCCCCTTCTCTTTTAGCACCAGTTCTAGTTATTTTCCATCATCCAAAGTCTTTTGGGTGTGTTTCTTTTCACCCAGGGTTGAAGCTCAATATTTGTCAGCCTTTGAACAAGAATTAAACTTGTTCAAAGTCAAATAAAAAAATTATTATTGAATCAGTTATTGCAGGACAGTTCTCTCTGCCCTTCATGGTATTTTTGGTCCTGTGTCTGTGACATGCCATTTCATGCCTCCAGCTCATTAAAATAAAATAAAAACACATTTATGATGCCATCCTATGTGGTAACTCCAGTCTAGCAACATTGAAATGAGCATACTTATACTGGAATAACTGCATAACAATTGCATTGCTGATATATTTCTTATTAACTTGTCACCCCTCAAGAGTGTCTGAAATCTTAAGCACCATTTCAAAGGTATTCCCTTATATTCCCCCAGGAGCACTGAGATCCTTAGAACAACATCTGCTCAGGGTCCCTGGCCTGAAAGAAGTGAAGTTGGCCTCGACCAGGGCCAGGGCTTTTTTAGCCCTGGCCACAGCCTGGTGGAATGATCTCCCAGGAGAGATTAAGGCCCTGCATAACCTAAACCAATTCCACAGTCCCTTTAAAATGGAGGTATTCCACCGGGTTTATGCTTCGGGCCAGAAATAATCTATATATGGCTGACCTCACTGCTAGAAGAAGAAGAGAGAAGGAAGATCAGCTCTGGCCACAACCTCCCCCATTGGGATTTTAGTTGGAGGCATAAATTTTAATGTATACATTTTAAATTTTGTATTTGTTTTTATATTGTTACCCACCCTGAGCGTTGGAATAATGGAATAATTCATTATTGTTAATCTAAGTTATCTGTATTGTTTCTGTTCTGTTTTATGTGAACCGCCCTGAGGGCGGTACACAAATATAATAAATAAGTTGTTGTTGTTGTTGTTGTTAACAAATGTCGGCACTTTAGTAAATATGACACATTTGTTAAGGTATTTGAAGTGGGTCAGTTTTAGCATAAGCAAAGTAGTGTGACTGAAGAAAGTGAACAGCTCGAAATCCCAGTAAGGGGAACTCAAGATGGTATATGTTAATCCAGAGAACAGAAAGGCAGCTTTAGAAACCAGATTGCCTTGTGTCTAAAATTCTAAGAGTCTTAACATTTAATGAAACCTGCTCTAATGTTATTGTAACATTATACTTATTAAAGTGCTGAAAAATACTTTGCTTGTACATTATGTCTCAGATTCTAAAAGCTAAGGCAGAAAAGTAATTCTTAGCTGAAGCTAAACACCTGGGGTGAACCGTTTGCAAAGTGTCAATGGGCAGTGAACCTTGTTCAGAGACATTTTTGGGGACCTTTGGGAATTTACAGCTGTCTTCTCAGGAACAACAACAATCCCCACCTCCACCCCCATTCTTCATTTTGCATCTGTCAGGACCTCTAATCTGATAAGTCCCTTGATATAGCCATGTTGAAAAGCCATTTTAGTTCTCTAAGAACTTCCAGGATAGGATTACAATGAAAGGGAGAAAGAAATAAAATCATACAAGTGTTCCTGGATTTAGATGTGAAATTTATGTCACTGGGTTTTAAATTAAATTGTGAACCAACCACCTTGGGGACCAGATGTGACAAAAGGTGATCTAGAAATTCACTTAATGAATATAAATATAAAATAGTTCAGTGTAGTGTATGGTGTGATGTTTAACATGCACTGTATGTGTACAACAGAAAAAGAAAGCAAGAACAGGCAACATACCAGTTGTGTTTCAATCATTTGCTAGAACAGAACTGAAGAAGAATGTTTGTAATATATGTGATATGAGCATTTCCAGATTATTTGTGTGTAATCAGAAATATGAATAAAAACTGGACCATTGCCTACCCACGCTCTTGATACCAGTCTCAGGGCTGATTGCTTGTTTTATCACATGAACTAGCAAGAACAGCATGGTGGTACAGCTGAACAACTAAACCAGGAAGTACCTCCTTCTTTGATTTATAACTTGTGACACCGTACTGTCCACACCTCAAATGGTAGGTCAGATCCAGAGCAAAATATCCACTGGCTTTAGAGCTCTTGTGCAAGCGGAAACACAAGAGCAAGATGAGGGAAGCTGTTTGTACTCAGCCAGACTTTAATGTATCCCACTTATGTTTCTGTTTGAGCAAGATCTTGCATGGCCAATTTCTAATATATATCTTGTATAAGATCTTGCACAAGTAAAATTGCCCTAAGTTCACTTATGTTTCTGCTTTCATATTGCTGGATCCAAGCTGGTTTCTGGAAGCCTCCTAAGTTGGGTCTTATACTACTTTCAAAGATTTGTTAGCATCCTCCATGAAATGTATCAGCTACTGAGTTTACTGGAAGCTAATCAATGAACTCTGCCATTCAGAACTTTTGTAGTTCTAAAGGAGGCAAATTTGGGAGTATCTCATACCCTGCTTTGTATTGGAAGAGGTCTCTTGGGGTTTTTTTGTTTCTTTGCTATGGAAGGTATACCTTTCCACAGTGACTGTGTGATGGTAACATGATATGATGGCAATATGAAGTGCTTGTAGACTTGCTATTGTGTTTATTTCTACCTGAGTCTAATGCTCTGAAATTGAGAACTTCTGAAGGTGAGGTTGCAAATCACCAGTGGCATAATGTGTCAGGCAAATATATATTTTTCTCACCATGAATATGTGCTGAAGGAAGCCACAGTTGTATCAGTCTTCCTACATGTTGTGTACCTGTGTTGAAAGAAGTGCTTTATGCCTTGGAGATTTGTACCGAAGGCGCGATATAAATATTTTGATATTCTTGAATATGTGGAACAGATCTGTTACAGTGTCCATGTTATTTTTTAAAAGAGAAAGGTGCACTTTTACACATCACTGCTGTGTTGACAGGCGTGATAAATAGTAATGTGCAAAGTGCTGTACGTTTGTCTTCTCCGTGTTAAAACATGGGTCACAGGACTGGAATAGTAGTTGCAGAGTTTGTAGGTGTGTTTCAAAGACATGGGTGTATGCTAATTACAGATTAATTTTTCATTATCTCAGGAATTGTTGAGGACAGCCTGCAGCCAGCTCTTGTAAACAATGGGCTGAAAAAGCCTTGGTAACTTCTGGCAAGTCAACAGTTCATTTAATTGACCAATATTACAGTGTTACTTGGGATGAACATGGCCTTCCTTAAGTATTCTATAGCCATTTTCTTTCATTATCAGTGAGGGAGTCAGTTTTTTTTTCCTGCTAAGAACTGGAAAAATGATTTTCGTTCTACTCACGAAGCATTTGGAGGGGAGCAGAGGGGTAGTGGAGTTATGAATATGTCTTGGAAGCCGTGAGTCAGGCTTCACCCTCAAAGGCCATGCTTCCCGTCTGTGAAACAAACTTTCTGTCAGAGTTGCCTCGCACTTTTACAAGCAGGTCTTTTAACAGAAGAAAATGTTGTTTTCAATCTGCAAATGAATTTGCTCGCCAGTAGCTTGGATTATAGAAGTGTTGGATTTCCCTCCCCCTTTGTGCTCATTGGGTCAGCGGCTCTCTCTCACACACACACACTCATGCGCAGTCTGGATTTGCTTTTGTGCATACACATCTCTGCCAGTTCTGGAGACTTTGCCTTGGCTCAGGGATCCAAATACTGTACGGCTGTGATGAATTCAGACCACCAGGATGCACGTTAATTTTTCCTGATTCAGTTTATATTTTGTTGATCAGAGAAATATGCTAAGCAAACAGCCAAGCTCTTTCAGCTCCAGTTTGCTTTCCTCTTCTGTCTTATTTTCTGTTTTGCTTAATATTTTCTCTCCTTAAAAAGGGGGGAATGGGAGACTAAAGATACACATTTCTACAGCAAGAGCAATGGAATGTGCTGTACATTTCCTGAAACTGAAGTAATTAACCTCCCTGGAGCTGCAATACCCTGTGGAAATATGGTTCTCCCTCTCTACCTTGTCTGAAAAGGATTAATTACTTTTCTGAAGTATACCTTCACTTTGTTTTTTTATTAATTTTTAGTTATATGATGCCAAGACATTCCTGAAGCATTAAACATGTTTGCTGCAAATCATTTTTATGTCTTTGGTAGCCTCTCCCCTTTCCTTCTATCCAGTCACTAGAACTGAAACAGTCTCCTGACAGCTAATACATTTTACATTTGGGGAGGCTTTTTGCCATGCTGCCAAGGGAGCTGTTTTTTATTTTAAAATGTTTTTGAAGCAATCTTGCTTTAATTAGCCTGTTTGAGAAATTTCATGTCACTTTTCCATGAGCGTGGGTGGGAGAATCTTGGAGCCAGAGCTGTCTTTTGCTGTTAGAGAGCTGGTATAAATCCCAAAGACTGAAAACATATTTTTCCGCTCTGCTAGTCTGCCAATGGAGATTTGGCTATAGTTTTCAATTCACAGACTGTTCTGGTCTCTGCTGTCCCAAGTGCTTGAGCATTTGAATTGATATAGTCCAACTGTAGACACCGCTCCTTCTCTCACTGCTGTGGATTATACCGAAGTAGGCTGAAATGTTTTGCTTCCAGAAAGTGCAAGCAGAAACTCTAGTTTCTTTTTTAAAGAAGAAGTTTAATTTACTGTAGTATTTCTCCAACTTACTGGCACAACTCAGCAACGAATATCTGTCATGAATATATAGAGGCAAACTGATGGCACTGTGCCAATCCCTCCATCTCAGCCTTATTATATTGTATATTGGTTGATGGTACTAAGGATCCCATCACTCCCAGAAATCCACTGTGAATCAGTGAGGTTACTCTGTTTTGGTGGAGAAAATCTGATTCAGGATCCTATTCCTCCTTGGACCTCTCTAAATCCAGGTGTCCAATGGAAGGGGGTCCCTCCACTGTTTGAGAACCACTGATTTACTGAGGCATGGGAATTCCCTACAGACTGTCTTGTCAGTATTGAACAGAAATGCCTATATGACGTGTTCTGGAAAGGGTTGTGCTTTAATGCCCGCTCAGGCCATGAAGTTCATTAAGTAATCTTGAGCCAGAACAACCAAACAAAGAGGTGAAAAAAGAGACAAAACAAAGATCTCTAAGTAGAAAGGCAAACAACCATAATCTTGGTCAAACAGCCCTAATCTCTCACCCTAACCTGCTTTACTAAATTGGTGTGAGGAGTGAAGGATAATGGGAATAGCAGCATGCTAAAGCATAACAGTTCATAATGAGAGGAATCTGATTGTGGTGTTACATAAATGTGATACAATACTATAGCAGAGTCAATATACTGTCACTGAATGAGGATTGAGGAAGTCAGTTGCTCATTCAATAGTTGTTTCCCTATAGTTTGATCAAGGGGATTCACCAGTAAAGTTCTGTGAGACACTGGTAATTTTCAAACTAATCCAGAAATGGAACCCCCTCAAACCTGATCCTTTTCTGCCAAAGTGTCCCTGGTCTCTGCGAACAAACCAGTGACCCATCTTCAATACAACTGGGATCTACTTTATAAATCATCTCTCTAAGAGAAGTTAACGCTGTGTAGGCATGGGTGAAGATGGCTTCATTTTACCCTCAGGGTTTCCATGGAAAAGGAGAAAGGACAATGCAGGTGATGGTAAAGGAAAAGGTTTGCATGAGAGAGCATTTTGAAAACTTTTCCTTATGCCATCTGAGTTTTAAAAAATTCCACATAGATGGTTAAGAAGTCAGATGGAGTAATGCAGACAGCCGGTGGGAGAAGGACACGGCGGGGGGAGAGGGAGGGAGGGTTTTTTTTTTGGCTAGCTGTGGTAAGAGCTTGTGCAAACATTCCCTCCTAATGGATTTCTCAAATGTATTGACAGAGAGGCAAGCAAAGGCAGGTGTCCCATCAAATACCTTCTTCTATGAAACTTGAACCATCCCCTCTTAATCTGGTATACTCATTCTCACTTCTAAAGGACTTCTGTATTGGCTGTTTAGCTCCTAAAAACACACTATGAGTTTGGGGACTAGATCAGAAAACTAGTTTAGCAGACAAAGAAGCCTTGGTCTAGCCACTCATTAAGAAACATATTTTGTCCTTGCTCTCTGGTATAATTTTTGTACAATAAACAGATTATATAAATACTAGATTCAAAACCCGTCCCTAAGGACAGGCTTTGAAGGGCCCTCCCGCCAGCCACTGCGGCCAGCTGCCCTTCCCGGGGAAGCCATCCCTGGCCGCACCCCTCCCCGACAATGTCAGAGGCTGACAGGGAAGCCATCCCCAGCCGCCCCCCCCCACTCCGGCGACGTCCTGGCTTCGGCGCCGGCCTCTGAGAAGGGCCGCCGCATCTGTGATGTGGCAGGCCTGCTCAGAGGCTGGCAACGTCCCGGCTTGCCTGAGGGCCTCCGAGCAGGCCGGGCCTGGCCAGAGGGCCCTGTGGAAGCCTTCCCCGGCCTCCTGGATGGCAGCGAGGCCAGGGGCCAGACTGACTAGCCACTTACGTTGGTCAGTCCGGCTTTTGGAGACAGTTCTGGCTTCTGCTGGTGAGGGTTTCGTGCCTTCCGATTGGCCCCTCACCTGGACCGGCCCCGCTATTTTGAAGTTACTTGAGCTATTTTGGAGTTACTTGATTATTATAGGTCAGAATTCTGCAGAACCATTTCAAGGAATGAGCACTGGTCTACACTTAGGATGGTTTGGCCAGAAATCAGATAGCATAAGTACAGAAGTACAGATAGCATAAGTACAGAAATCAGATAGCATAAAGATTAATGGAAGTCAGAAGAGTAATAACCTCAGAACATTCAGCTAAGCTATGCAATCTGTCGCTATTGAAAATCTACCAATTTAGTGGGATGCAATGTCATTTTTGCTTGAAATTTGTGGCCTTTGTCCAATGGTTATATCCATTTATTGTACAATGTAAAAACAATCTGAAAAATGGCTCTTAATGAAACGAAAGTCACAAGGTCACTTTGATACAGCAGCCATTGAACTACATGAAGCTTAGGCACATTTAGGTGTTACACTGGCTGAATATATTAGTAGCCTCTTAAAAATCGTGATTTTTGTTTTGTTTGTTGGAGGTTCATTGTGTACCATTGTTGAGCTAGGAGAATGTTAGCAGGCAAATATGAATTAACAGCTCCAGTACCTCCTAATTAACCCATGAAAAGTCTCCCAAGGCCATTTTTCTTCCAGCTAGGGGCTCATGTCCTATTTGAGTCCAGATGGAGAAATAAATTAAAAACTAGTTGAATGAGGACTTTTGCATTGATTCTCTCCTGAAGTGATCACACAACCTTACAACAATAACTGAAGATGGAGCTGGGAATCCCACATTTCCATTTTCCTTTATTTAATTTTCCCCTTAAAGCTACTTACAGTAAACCTTAGTAGAAGTTTTTAGCAGTTTTATAAATGCAAACCAACCATTAATTTAGTCCTAAGCACATTTGTTTGGAAATAAGTTTCACAGAATTCTGAGGGATCTAACTTTCATGTAAGGTTGATACACAGGTTCTCTTTCCCCTTTTGCTCAATCATGCCCATGCTGCTGAGGAAGCATAGTCATGACATCAGAGGATCAACAAACACAGCTGCAGGCACTCTGATTCTCAAGGTTTTTAAAGTGCACATAAGGTTACATAATGAGAATGATATAGGTTCCAGCATTTCCGTAACAAATAAGGAACCTGGAACACCATTCCTCGGGAGATTGTTTCGAAGTCACTCATGTCTGTTGGCCACTGAGATGAGTTTACTCCCTGGTAACCAGGGCCTGGTTAGGTGAATTGTTCTCTTAATAAGATCCTCTTCATGTTCTCTTAACAGACCTCAAAGACTTCAAATACGATGGCCAGCATGTGATAGAAGTTGATGAGGGAAATACAGCTGTGATTGCATGTGATCTTCCTGAAAGCCATCCCAAGGCACAGGCCCGCTACAGTGTGAAACAAGAATGGCTAGAGACCTCCAGAGGTGAGTCATGACAGATTGGAAAGGAGGAACAACTATATCATAAATTAAACTTTTTGTTTCACATTTTTGAAGTTTTGTCTTTCCTTTGGCTGTGGCTTAGGATAGATATGGATTCAACAGTAATGTCCAGTGAAGGATGAGATTTCTTTCAGCAGAGCAAGACTTCTGTGCCTCTTTCTGCAGCCCCAAAGGACCCCCCCCCATGCTGCTCCAATGGGATGGGATGTTTGGGATCAGAGCTGTGGGGAGTTGGAGGTCTGTGACAGGAGTAGGATCTACCCAAATCATCCCATTTTCAATGCATGGATACCCTCTGCTTGCATCCAAGCCTTTTCCCCTCATTATTCTTGGCTGAGAGAAACCAACACTGCTTTATCCATACCAAAGACCTGGAGCATCTGCCCTATTCTGGAGCAATGGAAATATCTTGGGGGTGGGGGGGGAATCATACAGTGAGACTTGAAACAGCTTTAAAAATGTAGCCTAGTGTCTCAGATTTTCAGGCTATTTCAGGCTATTTTATAGGGATGAATTTATTATTGTAAACCACCATGAGCCCATCTGGGGAATGGTGGTATATAAATTGAAATATAAATAAATAAACAAACAAACAAGTAAAATAAAGCATGATAGATACATATGGGCTCACGTTGAGAAAAATGTCCTGTCCCTTTAATGCAGGCTTAATGGGCAGCTGAAGCTTTCCACGGCATGAAGGTAAATACTATTCCATTGAGCCTCTATTAAAGGGACAAGACTTGGTTGGCAACACTAGGGGCACCCATCTTGTTCTCCACGGTTTGAAAGCTGAAGGGCTTCACTGCATATTAATTCCTTTGTTGTCTTCATGTGCTTTGTTGTGTTCATACATTATGACATAGGAGCTGTGGGCCTGCCCCGTGTCATTGTGATAGCACATGAACTGAACCTCTAGCATAAATCCTTTGAAAGCACTTGGCTAATCTCTGTGACATCATCTTACAGCAGGAAGAAAAGGAAGGCGGCAGTGATGTTTATCGGAGATGCACAACAGGAATGTTCTGCCCCTGAGCTCCCTTTCTCTGCTGCCCCTTGGCATTTTCTGAGCTCTCATTTTCTACTTCTAAAACTCAGGACAAGTTCCTAGAAGCTTCATTCTATCTATAAAGTTTTGCATTCAGTAGCCATCCTTCAGTGCATAATTTCTTGTTCTACATTTTGCTATGAGAATTGCAGCTGATTTGTACTTAACTTCCTTTTCATTCCATTCTTCCTATCCATCATTTTTTCCCCTCTGTCTTGCCAAATATGGTTGAAACATTCTTCTCCTGCTGCTACTGCTATACAATGTAGTGTTCATTTGGTGCCTGCAATGTGCAAGAGTGTACAATACACATGTTCCCAGCCTCTGGATATTATATAGTTTTCACTGTCTTCTTGCTCTACCTGAACAGACAACTACCTGATCATGCCATCTGGAAATCTTCAGATTGTCAATGCCAGCCAGGATGATGAGGGCACTTACAAATGTGCAGCTTATAACCCTGTCACCCAGGAAGTGAAAACGTCCGTGTCCAGTGAGAGATTGCGTGTGAGACGTAAGTCAACCCTTCTGGATATTTAATCATAGAATCGTAGAGCTGGAAGAAACCATACAGGCCACCTAGTCCAACCCCCTGCTCAGTGCATCCCTGATAAGTGTCCAACCTTGGCTCAAGGCTTTCATATGGTGGTGTCCCGTTTTACAGGTGTCAGCAGAACCATTGCTTGTAAACAGACGTGGAGATTTTAGGTTTGCTTTTAATTGCCTTAGAACTTGGATTGATATGTAATCTGTATGCCGGTAAAAATAATTCATTTGAATTTAAAGATGTAAGTTCTCCACTCTGAAGATGGCTTGCTCTTAAATTGTTTATTTATTTGTCTCATTTGTTTGTTTATGACTTGCATCATGGTATTTCAAGAGGCCTCTGATCTGGTTGCATCTTCATTTCTTATGACTCTGCATCCAGAAAGAAGGCAAATACCTACACAGGGAAAGAAGGAGGGACTCATATGATAATCCCCTACCCATCTAGGTGAGCTCCTCTCACCTGTTTCAGGAAAGTAGCTGTGTTGATCTGCAGTAGAAGAGCTAGACTTGAGTCCAGTATCACCTTCAAGACCACCAAGATTTTCCAGCTTTTGAGAGTCAAAGCTTTGATGAAGGGAACGCTGAATCTCAAAAACTTAAATCTTGGAAATCCTTTTTTGGTCTCTAAGGTGCTTCTAGATTCAAATTTAGCTCACCTTACTCATGCTTTTGTATAGTTTTTCATACACGTCCCAATTCTGTTGCACCAGTTGTAAGAAAATATCCATAGGTTACTGACAGTGGAAAAGGCATCTAAAGGACATCAAATCTGGTATCAGGGAGGGGTAAATGGAACATTCTTCTGCCAGGTTTGGCTGGTTCTGCCCTCAAACTCATTTCTACTTACCACAGGTCCAGGCAAGGGTAGCCTACCTGTGAGAACATTTTTACTGTACACTCTCCATTGTTTTTGTTGATTTTGAAAGCTGTATATTTCTTAAGACCATAAAACCACTGATGGCAGAATAGTTAAAGCCCTGTCCCCATAGGCTGGACATAGCAGTATGTCCTTAGAAGTAGTACAGATTTTCATTTCATCTCCCCACCACCACCACCACCACCACCACCACCACCACCACCAGTCCCTTCCAACCCTCAGAGAGAGTTGACTCTAGGAGTTACAAGGTCTTCTGTTAATGCATCACTGGATGGAACCCCTTGCTGTTGCATCCCATTTCGCAGGGATTTGGCAGCAATAAGCTCTCTGCTTGAATAGTACATTTTGTTGATCAGAATCTTTAGAAAGTATTACAATTTTTCCATTGACCTTTCCCTTTGCTCTAGGCTCAACAGCTGAGGCAGCTCGCATAATTTATCCCCTAGAGACTCAGACTATCATAGTCACCAAAGGCCAAACCCTAATTTTGGAATGTGTGGCTAGTGGAATTCCTCCTCCACGTGTCACTTGGGCTAAGGATGGCTCCAGAGTGTCTGGCTACAACAAGACCCGATTCCTTCTCAGCAATCTTCTAATCGATATGATAAGTGAGGAAGACTCAGGGACGTATAGTTGTATGGCTGACAATGGAGTGGGTGAAGGCAGAGCTGCATTCATACTGTACAATGTTCAAATATTTGGTGAGTATGGGTTTCCTTTCTCTCAGTATAGTATCTACAGCTGTAATTCAGAGACTTCTCTGTGTGATTCCACATATTTGTCATTTTTCAGAACTGTTATAGAATGGTTAACAATCACAACCTAAATTTCACCCACTGGCTTGTCTTAAATAGTTGCCACCCTTTTACCCTTTGATTTCCTCCTTGGTGTCTTTAATTAGGCACAATTACGGATTTTTTCTCCGTTATGAAGAGCCACTAGACAAGAGATTGGCAAATGGAGGCTTGCAGGCCAAGTCTATTACCAAAGTTTTCTCCTCTAGTCCTCTGGCATAGCCTTTGACCACTGATAAGCCACTTCCTTTCAATCAGAGACATGGGGAAATGGCACTTTAATTCTTTCTTCTGCAGTCTGAATAGCAAGACGGGTTTGATAAAGGTTTTCCTTTGTTCATAATGGGAGACAAGAGGCTAAAGAGTCCTTTGCATGAGCCTTGACTTACGGAATGAGTTAGAGAGTGGAGCAAGTAATGCTGAGTCTTCAGTCCTTTCTCACTAGAAAATATGTCTGTTGTTTTAAAAATATGTTGTCAACTGAGGTCCTAAACTACCTAGGAAAGCAAGAAAGTTCAGCTTGGCAGACGCTTTCGGAAAGAAGTGTCCAATAAACATGGAGAGGCAAGATCTCCATGACTCAGGCAGGCTGTTGATTTTTTCGAGGGAAGAATTGAGTGACATCATAGCTACTCAGTATATCAGATTGATAGAAATCTTAAAATGAAGCCTCACTAAGTTAAGAAATTCTAATAACATATTAGACTTCTAACTAAATAAGAGATTTTCATGTCTAGATTAAAAGAGAAGACAGAAAGTTGGTGTGAATTTTCGAGTATGTATTCTGGAAGGTTCAGGCTTTGGATTCATGCGGGTTAGATGGCTTACCAGATCAGAGCAAATGGCTACAGCCTGGATTTTGATCTATGGAGGCTTTCATCTCTCCTCCTACTTCGAACTTGCCTTAACTGAGTCTACACAACAGGGAGAACAAATGAACCCTGGATGAAGTGGTCTTCATCTCACAGTAATGCTGCCATCATCCTGTTTAGGGGGTATACTGCCCCTAGACTGAAAGGCACTTTGAAAGTCTAATAAATTAGCAAAACTGTACAAGCGATTTGTGCAAGGACATAGCCAAAGGCATGCCTTTCCAAGCAAACTCGAGAGCATTAAAACGGAATTGTTTATTGAGAAGCACACACAGACATTCTCAAAATAAACCAAAAAAAGTGTATTCACTAGCTAAACATGCAGTAAGCTAGACTGATTACACTGTGAAGAGCAGGCTTCAGTTCTTAATTGGAATGCAAGTTACATGTCTGGGGAGAATGGCCCTTAGTCAGTCTCTCTCTTTCAAAAGCACTAGAGGCAAGTATCTTCCATAATCCAGTAAATGTTTCAAAGCTTCACAGATGCTGAGACAAACTTAGCAATCAAGCAAATAAAGGAATAGCCTGTGGTCTTTTCTTTTTAGAGGAAATAAGGAAAGAGTGGGGGAATGGAATTCAAATTACCATTTCCCAAAGATAGTTTTTCAAATATATGATCTATCTATGCGATAAATTATCTGCTAGCTATGGAGCACAAACTGTGGGCAAAATGGTTGCATACCATAGAATATAGTTCTGGACATTGTCTTGTTTTCATAAACACATGTTCAGGACAACAACAAATATTTAATCACCTGCTTCAGAAGCACATTTATCTTACACCTGTCCCAAATAATTTGCAACATGTTCCATTTTCAGAACCACCAGAGGTTAGCATGGAACTGTCACAGCAAATCATCACATGGGGTCAGAGTGCAAAGTTCACCTGCAAGGTGCGAGGAAACCCTCAACCATCAGTTCTGTGGCTTCGTAATGCAGTTCCTCTCTTCTCCAGTCACCGAATGCAGCTATCCCGCAGAGCTCTACGGGTCTCTAGTGTGGGACCTGAGGATGAAGGGATATACCAGTGCATGGCAGAGAACGAAGTTGGGAGTGCACAAGCAATGGTACAGCTGAGAACTGCTCGCCCTGGTAAGTCCTTAGTGAAGTTAAGGGAGGTTGATGGGAATAGATATGGAAGTGCATTCTCCTTGCATTTTTGTCAGGTCATGTAGGACAGAAGCTGGATACCAGTTTAGAAGACTCTTACTATAGCAGATTTCTAGTATTTAATTTGTTATGGGCATTCAAGTTTCCTGCTAAAATGTTAAGTGGGAGATTAGCTGGGCCCAATGTCTATACCTTCTAAATCCCCATTCTTTTAACCTTATTTTGTCGTCTGTCTGTCTGTCTCTCCCCCCTCCCTCCCCTCCCTCCCTCCCTCCCTCCCTCCTGGCTCAGGGTGGTTTACATAGAACTGAAACTATACATGGAACCATACATATAATAATTATAACATTCATATTATTAACTGATGTAACTGGGTAATAGTATAACATAAACAACAGTGATTCGAACAGGTCCAGGAAACTAGTGGTTTTCGGGGGGGGGGCAGGGGTCCTGCAGATGTTGGTTGGTTGTTCCTAGTCTCAGCCAAATGCCTGGTGGAAGAGCTCCCTTTTGCAGGCCCTGCGGAACTGTTTTAGTTCCGTTAGGGCCCTGATATCCTCTGGGAGCTTTGTGGTCTGGGCTTCCATTGTGAGGGAAGCTTCCAGGCAGCTGGCTAATGCTTCTGGGGGAGAGTCAGGGTGGCCATCCATCAGGAGGAAGAGCTGGGTGTCATCTGCATACTGATGACAGCCCAGCCCAAACTTCCGTACCAGATGTGCAAGAGGGTACATGAAAACGTTAAATAGGATAGGAGAGAGGACCGCTCCTTGAAGTCCCCCTCCCCAGATCTCTCTAATCCCTTATGACAATATCTCAAATACTGCAGAAATCCAGTTTTTCAAAGTCTAGTACAATTTGTAAAGGGGTTACATTACAAAGATGACCATAACAGTCAGGCAAGGCAATAAGGAGTTAAGCAATCCTTCAGGTATGCTGGTCCCAAACCTTGAATGGTGGCTAGAAAAAAAATGGCTTTTTCACGTAGAGATAAGAGCAAACTTAAGATGAGCATTTAGATGTGCAAATGGAGGATCTGCAAAGACTTGGGCCATGGTGAGAATTGGATATATTGATGCTGATAATCGGTGATAAACTTTTATTTAAAAGTCATGTTTCCTAGTTATTGGATGTGACTGGGTGTCAGTTTTAAGAAATTAGGCCTTTTAAATATTTGTGCGCTTGCATAAATGTTACCCATGACTTGCATGTTACTTTGTTCCAGCACCAACACCAAGATCACAGCAGAACACTGATGCAGACTCAACTCAACCTGCCGTGTTGCCTAACAGACTTAGCAACAGTGACAAAATTCTGAAAGATAAAGCTGTGGTAAGGCCAAGGCCTACCACACCTGCTATTTCTGAACAGTGCACTACCAAAGGCATAGTGTCTCCAGCTGAGGCACCTGTCATCCTTAGCTCTCCCCGGACAACTAAAACAGATTCCTATGAACTCGTGTGGAAACCACGGCATGATGGCAAAGTCCCTATCTTCTACTATCTTGTGAAACATCGCAAGGTTAGCATTTTCGGTTTGTTTTTTTCTTGCTTGCATGCCATTGGTAATCTATTTTTTTTACTGTATTACTTCAATCTGTGGGAAATTTATGCTTATGCTTTATTATAGTCTACGTAGGCTCTAGACTAGAGCATCCTTTGGATGAACAAGACACTTAATACCATGTGTTGGCTGGGGACTGTTATGAGGAAGTCTGAGCAATGCTAGACTGAAGAGTCAGTAGGAGGGAGAAGATACTTGCAGGAGGAAGTGGTAGTGGGCAGCAGCTAACCCAAAAATGTACACTACATTGTGGTTATGATAGACTTTGCTTAGCTGTTTCATCTGTATCCTTCTTGCTCTTTTACAGGGACATCCTAAGCAGCATCACCCCTTTTAAAGTCCATTGAAGTAAATGGGCTTAAAAGAATATAAGTCTGCTTAGGGTGGCACTGTTGTGGTCCTAATTATTGTAATACTCTTAAATGTGAAACTATTCCCAATACTTCCATCCGCACCTGGACTTAAAACCTAATCCAGGATATTTCTGACTCCAAGAGTCCAGTGTTGGAGCATTTGATAAGAGTATTGAGTTAAAAATATTAACAGTTAATTATTAAATGTTTTAATGTTGTTCCGAGTCAGCTGTTAGAGAGGGCAGCCAATAAATCGAATAATAACAATAGTTAAGTAAAGCTAAAGGTAAAGGTATCCCCTGTGCAAGCACCGAGTCATGTCTGACCCTTGGGGTGACGCCCTCTAGCGTTTTCATGGCAGACTCAATACGGGGTGGTTTGCCAGTGCCTTCCCCAGTCATGACCGTTTACCCCCCAGCAAGCTGGGTACTCATTCCGACCTCGGAAGGATGGAAGGCTGAGTCAACCTTGAGCCGGCTGCTGGGATCGAACTCCCAGCCTCATGGGCAAAGCTTTCAAACGGCTGCCTTACCACTCTGCGCCACAAGAGGCTCTTTAATAGTTAAGTAGAATAAGCAAAATTAGAGACTTCCTGGTTACTGTCTCCAGGATCAGAGATTGAATTGTAACTTTTAAAAACAGAATATAGTTCCAAGTCACAGGCCAACTACTGTTCCACTCTAATACGGTATCATATTAGTGCCAGTGGTGCAGTGGTTAAGAGCAGTGGGCTCTAATTTGGAGAACTGGGTTTAATTCCTCACTTCTCTGTATGTAGCCAGCTGAGTGACCTTGAGCCAGTTACAGTTCACTCAGAACTCTCTCAGCCCCACCTACCTTACAGGGTGTCTGTTGTGAGGAGAGGAAGGGTAGGTGAGTGTAAGCCAGTTTGAGAGTCCTTAAAGTAGAGAAAAGCAGAGTATAACAATCAACTCTTCTTCTTTATGGTGTGCAAGCTTGAAACTGGTCCTTCTGTGTTTTGGGGTTGGTTAGGTTGTTGCTTTTTTCCAGAGCTTCACCTGGAAAGTTCTTGGGTCAGGAGAAGTCACCAAGGGTCACTGCACTTAGCACTAATATGTTTCCAGCACAGAGCAAATTCTCAGCTGGAGACTCTTTCTTGTGTCTTAAAGGTCTTTGCAGATGTTAACCGTTACATTACTGATACTAGTTCAACTGGTAACCAAACAAATCGTCAAAATCAGCTTTGTACAATGTAAGAGTGTTTAACAAAACTGTGAATAGACCTGACTATGTCAGAGCTCATTATAAGAATAAATACGTGGCATTTTTCACCGGGGATGTAGATAGATTTTACTAATTATAAAGTGCTCCAGGGTTATCCCTGCTAATTAAGTAATTTCAACTTCTGGGCAATCTTGGAATTAAATATTGCACCATAAACTCATTAAATATGTATGCAAAAGTTCCTTGAGGTTGACAACTAATGTGCATCAAATCAAGTTTGCTCTTATAAATCCATATAAATGTGTTCACAAAGTAGATTTCAGGACAAGGATCTATGTTTAATTTACCATAGCCTGAAGGTGAAGAGGGGTGTGTTTGCATGCACATAAAGATAGAAATAGTTGCACCACTTTTGGCCAGGGGTGTAAAAGCTAAGGACATGCACCTGAAAAAATATGGCATTTTTCATGTTCTAATTTCAGGAAGGGTATTTGTTGTTGTTGTTAGGTGTGAAGTTGTGTCTGACCCATCGCGACCCCATGGACAATGATCCTCTAGGTCTTCCTGTCCACTACCATTCCCCAGAATCCATTTAAGCTTGCACCAACTGCTTCAGTGACTCCATCCAGCCACCTCATTCTCTGTCGTCCCCTTCTTCTTTTGCCCACAATCGCTCCCAGCATTAGGCTCTTCTCCAAGGAGTCCTTCCTTCTCATGAGGTGGCCAAAGTATTTGAGTTTCATCTGTAGGATCTGGCCTTCTAGGGAGCAGTCAGGGCTGATCTCCTCTAAGACTCCAAGGGACTCACAAGAGTCTTCTCCAGCACCAGAATTTAAAAGCCTCAATTCTTTGACATTCAGCCTTCCTTATGTGCCAGTGGTGGGTATAAATACTGGCTTTCCACGCAACTTGGGTCTCAAGTACCATTTCAAAGTTTGGGTTTCAGTTCACTGTCCACCCTCTCTCCCTTCCAACAATTCTGAATGTAGCATTCCTCTAGTAAACCCTCAGGCCCTGTAACAAAAGCAGAAAGGGAAACATTAATGCAGGGGTAGTCAAACTGTAGCCCTCCAGATGTCCATGGACTACAATTTGCATGAGCCTCTGCCAGCAAACGCTGCTAGGGGCTCATGAGAATTGTAGTCCATGGACATCTGGAGGGCCACAGTTTGACTACCCCTGCATTAATCTATCAAATACAGATATTCATGGATGATCAGCTTGGAAGTTTCTCATGTCACCATAGCCTCTGCACAACAGGACCTTGTTAGGATGCTTTCTTTCTGCTGGAGAAGCCAGTAGACTGGTGGGCCAGTGCCTAAAGAGAGCCAGTTTGGTGTACTGGTTAGGAGTGTGGACTTCTAATCTGGCGAGCCAGGTTCGATTCTGCACTCCCCCACATGCATCCAGCTGGGTGACCTTGGGCTCGCCACAGCACTGAGAAAACTGCTCTGATCGAGCAGGAATATCAGGGTTCTCTCAAAGGGTGTCTGTTGTGGGGAGAGGAAAGGGAAGGCAACTGTAAGCCACTTTGAGCCTCCTTCGGGTAGAGAAAAGTGGCATATAAGAACTTCCTCCTCCTCTTCTTCTTCTAAAGATTAGTTGAGATATAAGAGGCCATGCTTCAGTGGGATCTTTTATGTTTCACTCAACTTCAGTGTGAAATGTTTAGGCATCTCTTAAGGGAAGTATAGTGCGTGATCCGGAAAGAGATTCACCTGTTCTAGTGGGCTTCCTGTGGATACTGGATGTTCATCTGCCACTTTGAACTGACCAAAAATTTATTTTCATGCAGCTGGGAATATGGATCTCCAGTTTTGATGCCTAGTTGGTAAATTAGGCCAGTTGCACATAACTAGGTGTTTAGTGCTAAAGTATTAGAAGTACTCACACCAACAGATACTAGAACTGAGTCTGAGTCATTTGCAGGATACCAAAATACCACTGGACTTAGACTAGATGGCTTCAGTGCTATAATATTGTGTGGACTCTGATCAGAAGGAGGTGCGCCAACAAGTCTGAGAGTTGCAAATCGGAGTATGAGGAAAAATCTTTTAAAATTAAAATCCTTTAAGATGGTGTGTGAGCCAGTTTGGTGTAGTGGTTAGGAGTGCAGACTTCTAATCTGACATGCCAGGTTCGATTCTGCACTCCCTGACATGCAGCCAGCTGTGTGACCTTGGGCTCACCACGGCACTGATAAAACTGTTCTGACCGGGCAGTGATATCAGGGCTCTCTCAGCCTCACCCACCTCACAGGGTGTCTGTTGTGGGGAGAGGAAAGGGAAGGCGACTGTAAGCCCCTTTGAACCTCCTTCCGGTAGAGAAAAGCGGCATTTTTTTTCTTTTGTGTGCTCTTAATCAAGCTTTACACTGAAAGAGTCCTTTAAGCTAGCGATCCCCAACCTGTGGGGTGCGGACCACATGTGGTCCGTCGACTAATTGGAGGTGGCCCGCGAAGGACGCCTTCTCCCCCCCCCCAGCCCTTTACTTCATCCCCCCTGGCCCTTTACAACACACTTCTGGTGTCATTGTCTCCCATCACTCCCAGGTGGGACTATCTCATTGCAAAGAAACAAGCTCAGGGTTCCCATTGATTTGTCATTGTCATGAGTTAAAATTTCCATGAAAATAAAATGTTCCTTATGTTCATTGTTGTGGCGTGTCTGTATCTTATGTTGAAGGGATGTTTAAACATTACCATAATGATCAGAGAGCGCTAGGGCAGTGGTTGAGAGTAGAGGAGTAAACTATCCCCCCCTCCCCGCCCACTGGGCCTCAGTAAAATTGCCAAGCGTTGAGTGGTCCCCGGTGATAAAAAGGTTGGGGACCACTGCTTTAAGCGGTAGTAATTCAGTAAAAGAATGGTGTAAATTAGCTTAAAAGTAGCAGGGTGAGTTTTAACATGTCAGATCTGCTTTAGCCAAGTTGGTATTATGTTATCCCTCATTAATAGGTTGACCTGAAATTGATTGTTTGTTGCTCTTCAACAGGTCATGAATTCATCAGACACCTGGACAGTCAGGAATGTCCCTGCGAGTCAGCATCGTCTAACTTTAACTAAACTTGACCCAGGAAGCTTGTATGAGGTGGAGATGGCTGCTTACAACTGTGCTGGAGAAGGCCAGACAGCCATGGTGACCTTCAGGACTGGTAAGATAAGGTTTCTGCTGTCAAAAACAGCAGGCATCATTATAAAAAAATCATTTGGAAGGAATATTATTATTATTATTTATTATGTTATTGTTGGAGAGCCAGTGTAGTGTAATGGTAGAGTGATGGACTAGAGCAGGGGTAGTCAACCTGTGGTCCTCCATATGTTCATGGACTACAATTCCCATGAACCCCTGCCAGCAAACGCTGGCAGGGGCTCATGGGAATTGTAGTCCATGAACATATGGAGGACCACAGGTTGACTACCCCTTCTCTAGAGGGCTTTATAATCTCCCTGGGTAGCTTCGGGTCAGGTACGTGCTCCCCCCCCCCAAGTTTCTTATGTGTATAAAATGGAACTATGAAAGAATCATGCCATGAGTTCCTTGGGAGTTAATACTACATTTAAAAGGCTAAAACTACATGGTTCATTTTTCCTTCTCTCACATGGAAACAAATGGTGAAAATCAGAAAATTTCCTTGCAAACTCAACTCTCCAGAGTACCACGTCAGTTAGCAAAAGACCAGTTGAAATCCTTGAATTGCAAGTCCAAAGCAACAGCCTCCAGACTTCATTATCCATTACCATCTGTGCTAACTGTGTTGTTTTTGTTTAGGACGGCGACCGAAGCCAGATATTGTTGCCAGTAAAGAGCAGCAGATTCAGAAGGATGACCCCGGCACCAGCACTCGAAGCAGTAACCAGTCAGACAACACTCGCCTGTCCCGTAAGGCCATGGCAGATTTGAGGCAGAAATGGGTTCTGGGGGGCAGAAGCCAGATGGCTGGGGGACAATGGAGATTTGAAAAAGCTTGATTTGGAACAGGATTGAGAAAAAGAAAAATCTGACACAAGGAGATGGGCAGGAAGAAGGTTTGCTGAGCTCTCTTGGTCGCTCTAGGCCTTTCTTAGATCATTGATTGATTGAAAGGCTGCTTTACAGGCTCATCTAGAGGAGTGTCTGCCAACCCCATCTGGCAGGAAAGCTGGCTAGAACCTTGCTTCCTTATGCTGAATCTTGGGTGTGTCAAATTGGATCCTGTGATGTGGATTTCTTTGGTGCAAGTTTCTGTTAAAAATGTAGGGCCTTTCCCCTCCATATCATAGAGTAAAAGTGCTTGCATAATATCTTGTACAAGCAGAAATGCAAGTGGAGATACTGTGTGACTTACTGCAAGCCCCCCATGCTTTTTAACATCTTTATGCACTCAGCTGGTCCAGAGCTTTGGGCTAGGGTGTCATCAATATGTAGATGACACCCAACTCTATCTCTTCATGGGCAGCTGCCTGGACTCGTCCTCAGATACATTTGCCAGTTGTTTGGAAGTGGTAGCTGGATGGCCAGAGCAGAGTCCTTTAAGGCCCTCCGTGTGGGACCGCCTATCGCTTTATGCCACCCACAGGGCCTTATGCTCTGTGGGTGCTAATCTACTGGTGACTCCTGGCTCATGAGAGGTTCGCCTGGCCTCAACCAGGGCCAGGGCTTTCTCAGTCCTAGCCCTAACCTGGAGGAATGAGCTCCCAGAATAACTGAGTGCCCTGCAGGAGCTTTCACAGTTCTGCAGGGCCTGTAAAACAGAGCTCTTCCATCAGAGGTTGATGCTAGGGGTCCCTTTACAAGATCGAGGGGTCCCTTTACAACTTCATATTCTATATGGAATGGGAGATTTAGAGCTAGAACTGACACCCCTGAAGAGTTTCTCCCCCTGAGGTGCTGGGGGCAGGGTTAGAGTGGGGGGAGGGTCTCTTATCGGCTTGCTCCCGGGGTATTTTTTTAATATGGAATATTGAATCTTTAATGGCTATGCATTGGGGTTTTATTGTTGTAACCTGCTGCGGGACGTTTATCAAGAGCGGTGGGTAATCGTTCCAATAAATAAATAATAGATAAAAATACCACAGTCTCCTTGTATTTCCCCTTGTGCAGCCACTCTAATAAAAGCAGAAATTTTGTGTTGGATCTTTGATTTTATGTCTTCTAAGATGCCTCTTCTATTATTAACAGCTCCAGAAGCTCCTGATCGCCCCACCATTTCAGTGGCCTCTGAAACGTCTGTCTATGTGACTTGGATCCCCCGAGGGAACGGAGGTTTCCCCATTCAGTCATTCCGAGTGGAATATAGGAAACTGAAAAAGCTCGGGGACTGGGTGCTGGCCACAAGCAACATCCCTCCTTCTCGTCTCTCGGTGGAAATTACAGGACTGGAGAAGGGTAGGAGCCTCCCCCCCCCCACCCCTTAGCTCACAGGCTTGGTGTAGCCCTTGAGGTAACCATACTCTTTATAGTGGTTTCATACCACAGTCATTGCTGTAAACATCTGTGCCAAGGGGGATAGTTTCAAATCTGATTATTCCTTTCTGCTCCTTTTCCAGGGAGGTATGAAGTTCTGCAGATGCTTTCTTGCATTTTGTAGTTTTTTTTTCTGCAGAGATCAAAATGTTCTCAAGAACTGGGGTCAGATTACAGGTTGCACACCAAGGTGCTCAGTTGTAATTCAACATTTCCCCCCTCTATAAAGTACTATTCAGGAGAGGCCAGTTGAGAGCATGAAAGAGGGCTTTAAATCCTTCCTTGCCCTCTACTTCGTCATCACCTCACAAGTCCCTCTTTCCCCGAAGGGTGTCAGATGCATTTATACCCATAAACTCACACGTGGAATCTTGTGGAAGAGGAAGGTGATGGCGATGGTGGGATCGATTTGGAGCTGAGAAACAGCTGGCGGGGAAAGTACTTAGGGATATCTCCCGCTGCTGCTGTTTCATTCACAATTGCTCCCTCCCTAGGTGGCCTTTGTTATAGAAACAAAAACTAGTAGCCCAGCTTTACATGTTTCACACTGCAATTCCAAGCTGAATTTTGCCCCTAAATCTAAAAAAACAATACCTTTAGAAGGGTGTAACTGCTTATTATTTTCATTTATTGTTGAACTTTTTGCCCAGGACCCTAGGCAGATTACAAATATAATAAACCTTTCAGTCAGTCAGTAAGTAGATTACAAGATATGATAAGATTTGACTCTAACAGCAAAGTTTTCCAGTAAGACAAAAAATGTAGTTGGGGTGGAATTGTAAAATGGGGGGAAAAGCCCAAATAACGCATACAAATATACACGTTTAAGACATCAGTGAGGGAAAGACTTTATCTCTAATAAAAGTCATCTCTTGAGCGGAAGCACCGCAGCTTTGCTCCTTCTTCAAGAAAGCCCATTTTGCAAAACGATGGCATTCCATCGTCATCCCTGTTTTGGGAGTACAGTGATGTCCAGGACAATTCAGACAGTGCTGGAAATCAAACTTTTAAGAATCAGTCATGGCCTCAGTGGGGAGAATGAGACAGGAGTGAGATTTCTACTTGGCTGACTGGGCAAGGAACAGCTGCTTTGCAATGCGTCCCTTTACCACCTGTTCCTGCAGAATGTCTCCGTTTTCAGGAAGAGATTACCAAGCGTCTTATCAAGGTCAGAGACCGCTCCCCTGTTCACTTCCGTTGTTTTCTCATTCCACACTCTAGGCACGTCTTACAAATTCCGGGTACGAGCATTGAACATACTGGGGGAGAGCGAACCCAGCGCTGCGTCTAGACCATATGTGGTATCCGGTTACAACAACCGTGCCTATGAGCGCCCTGTTGCAGGCCCATACATCACCTTCACTGATGCTATCAATGAGACCACCATTATGCTGAAATGGGTGGTAAGCTGCAATGACTAGGCTTGCTCCTGGAATACTAAGAATGAATGGAACCTGTTTGGATCTTGCTTTTAATCTGTGCTCAGTAGAAAACTGCAATATCTGTCAAAGGACGGCCCCTGAACTTTTGCACACAGTCCGACTGTATGGATTGGGTGGATACGATCTTTCAAGATCATGGTGTTTCAGCATGCTGCCATGACCTTGGGCCAATCATGCACTCTCATCCCCAAAATGTCATTGGGAAGATCAAACCAGAAGCGAGAACCAAGTATGCTTGGGAGGAAGGGTGGGATAAAGATGTATGAGATGTCACAAAAATGGGGAATGGGCTTCTGAATAGGGGAGGCAATGAGGCAGGCACAGTGCTGGTAGCATAGAAAGAAACTTGTGCAGACAGCACACTGCACCAGTGTTATGGCAGTATTTTATGAAAGAGCACCGGATAGACTATAAACATGTTGATGTGATTGAAAATGCTAAAAATATCAGAAATTTTACACTAGCAATGAAGGGCTTCTTTTTAAGATGACAGGAAAAGGAATTAATGGTAAATAGGATGGGAAGCAGTTGGGCAAGAGAATTTTCCGGGACAGCATAGCCTAGTGATGTTCTTGTGTTGGGCTAAAGGTTTCTCTGTTTGCATATGTTATATAGCAAGTATCAGTCTGAAGATGGTGGGAAGAACAGCGAGATACAAGGGCTTGCCTTATGATTAGTGTCTTCAGTAACTCTGCTGGATCAGACGGGTGGTCCATTTAGTCACAGACCAGTTGTCCTGAAGGGTCAAAAAACAGAGCATAGAGGCCAAGGTCATTCCTTGAACATGCCTTCTAGCACTGGTATTCAGAGGTTTCCTGCCTTGGGATGCAAAGGTTCCCTTTAGTCACTACTGTTGGTAGCCATTGATGGACCTCCACTCTGTCACACACGCACACACCTTTTAAATTCATGTATGTTAGTGTTCATCACCTCATCCACTGACAGTAAATTCCAGTATTTCATTTCTTGTTGAGTGAAGAAGTACTGTCTTTACTCCATCCTTTGATCTGCATATTTTGTGATGTCATTATTATTGTATTATAATACAACTAGCTTCAAAGCCCGTTCCTAAGAACGTGCCTTGAAAGGGTCCCCTCCCCTGGCCTGGCAGCTTAAGGTGGCTTTGGGCTGCAGCTCGCAGCCAGATCAAGTGGGGCGGGTAGGGCCTGGGCAGCTTGTTAGCAGGGCTGGGACAGAGCTCCTTAGCAGTCAGCTAGTCAGCTACTTAGCAGTCCTTAATGAGCAGTCAGCAGGCCGGGAGGCCCTTGTCAGCAGGCCCAGCCTAGCAGGCCAAGAGGCCCTCCATCATGATCCTTTGCCCAGGGCCTCTCCCCTTACCTGCTGTTGGCTCCAGGCACTGAGGCATCTGAGAGCAAAGAGGCTAGAGTCGAGGGAAGGAGGGTGGGAGCTGCAGGGGCAGGGCCAATCAGGGCCAAGTTGGCTACACCCTGATTGGCCCTATTCCAACTTGGACAGCCGGACATGTCCCACCCCCTAGGCTGTTTCATAAATATATAGAGGAACAACAATGGATAAGGATAATATAATGACATCCTCAGATGCTCCAAGTTTATCTCCCCACCATCACCCAAAATTATGGGTGAGGCTGACTGTTTGAAAAGCACATGTGCTACATTCTGATTCATCTGATGAGAAGAGCGCACAATGTGTCTACACTCAGTGAGTGCACCAGATGTTTGATCCTTGATGTGCATCTTACTGAGGACATGTTCTTATTGCCCTCCTCAGGAAGCATTGGGAACTCCTTAAGATTGGATAGTTGACAAATGGGCTGAACTGTTAGGGGTGGCCTTTAGAATCTTCTCTCTGTTATTATTGCCTAATGAAAATATTACTTAAAGGGCTCTGAGGAATAACATTTCCTGATTCAGCTCCAGAGAAGAGCTGCTTTGATGAGAACCTGTGCTTCTGTTAATCTCTGCCTTCCTCTCTTCCCTACAGTACATCCCAGCCAGCAATAACAATACCCCAATTCATGGTTTTTATATCTATTATCGACCAACTGACAGCGATAATGACAGTGATTACAAGAAAGATGTAGTAGAAGGTAAGACCAGTTAGCTGGCTCCTACCATTACTTGCCATGAAATGACTACTAGTCACCCACTAAAAAGAGTTCGTATGGAAAGAGCTTCTTGGTTGGGTGATGCCAAGACTGAAGTCTATCTGGCTAGTCACAATCCAGTAGGGAAGTTTCCTGGGAGAAAGCTCTGCTGAGTAAGATTCTGCTTAGGATGCATTGCAAAATTCTATCAGTAGGAGGTCACACGATAATAGAAGAACAGCTCTTCTCAGCATTTCTGTGTGACTATGTATGAAAAATCTTTGTTTGGTAATAACTATACTATCAGTGTAGCCCTTTGCAAGGTTGCTCCAGTCTATTGATTTAGCTGGACCAACTGGAGTGACTCTTCATAGGCATTGCATTACGTGTCTGTGTCATTCCTTGGTCAAATAGGGAAGTAGTCACACATGTATGTTGCCTCTTACTCAGGTGACCAGTACTGGCATTCCATCAGACATCTACAACCAGAGACTTCATATGACATAAAAATGCAGTGTTTCAATGAGGGTGGAGAGAGCGAATTCAGCAACGTGATGATCTGTGAAACCAAAGGTAACCACTGGGGCTTCACCCCCATTAGTTTTTGTATTATTCAACATGGCTTTCATATTGAGGAAAAGTCTAGAAATATGTCCATGTGTGATGGAACTGGATGAAAGTAATTAGCAAACTATGTAATGAACAAAGATAAGAGTCCTGAACATCCAAGTGTATTCTTTCTATGCCTGTCTTGAAAGCCATCTCTTGCCTATGAGATGTTTCAAGACAAGAGGCTTAATGCTATATGTCAGCCTTTCTCATTGTTTTTAGCATTGAGAAACCTCTGAAACATTTTTCAGGCTTTGAGAAACCCCAGAAATAGTGCGATTATACAGAATATCTTTGAGGACATAGCTGTGTGCACACCCACCTGGAGCCCCTCCCCTTCCCTCCACCTCCGGGCCCATCATTGGCCACTGGAGTGGATCACCATGACCATATCACTCTAAATGTTTAACAAATTAAAAAAATATATTAAAAATTAATTAACCCCCGCCCCTTCAGGAAACCCTTCCAGGGCCTTCAAGAAACCCCAGGGCTTCACAGAATCCTGGTTGAGAAACCCTGCTATATGTACTCAAGGCCTCTGCTGGCTGAGCAAATGACACAGTCCTATTGACATTGCAACCACCTTCGAAGAGAAGCTGTCACTAGTAGATGTGATAGGTTTGGAGATGAAAAAAGTGATTTGCTTGGTTATGGATACTATACAATAAGTATAACAGTATAACATCTTTAAACAGCCCGTGGCGCCACTGTTCGTTAAGCCCCCTAGAGGTGGGCTTTGTCCGTGATGAGGAAGGGTCCGGGTTGGACCCTTCCTCACGACAGACAATCGGAGGGACCAATTGGTCCCTCCGATTCCCAGGCTGAGCAACTGCGAGCGGCACGAAGTGCCTCTCGCCGCGTCAGACCGCCGCCCGAGGGAACCCCCAGCAGTCGCGCGAAGCGCGGCTGCTGGGGGTTCCCTCCCTGCCGGACTCACGCACCTTTCAAAACCCCTTTTTATAAAGGGGCTTTGAAACTAGTAACAATATAATAGCACAAACAATGCAAGAGTGCAACAGCGCAACAGGTCCAGAGCGCTCTGGTCTCAAGCAAATGCCTGGTGGAAGAGCTCCTTTTTGCAGACCCTGCATATGTCCAAAGGAGGCATGTAGATTTGGGGCTGAGATTTCCAATGCCATCTCAGTTACCCTCTCATACGTGTTCACACTTTCAGTTTAGAACATCTGAAATGGACTAAGTGCAAGACAGAGTGAGCTATAGGGAGTGCACAGAAACCTAACTAACATGTAACTATATAAATACTTTTCCCCCCTTCCTAAAGCTCGTAAATCTTCGGGCCTGCCTGGTCGCCTTCCACCATCTACCGTATCCCCTCAGCAGCATCAGCCACCCAACAGTGGTCACAGCGTCCTTGGAGCAGGGGCCATGGTAGCTCGCTCCAGTGATTTGCCTTACTTGATTGTCGGAGTGGTGCTGGGCTCCATTGTTCTCATCATTGTGGCTTTCATTCCGTTTTGCCTTTGGAGGGCTTGGTCCAAGCAGAGTAAGTCGGAGCTCCAAAACTATCTGGTAAAACATGTGTGCATGTACTCCTGACTGAAAGCGACAGAGCTATATAAGGAGAATGGTGGGCTTGTGTGACTACAGCTCATGGAGTGCCTGCTCATAGGATCATTCCTGAAAGGTTGCATGAATCTTGCCATAACTAGCATGTGCATAGATCAGGCCTGACTTGTATGAGACTAGAACAGTCTGAACCAGCTCTGTGGCTTGAAGCAGCCTTTACTATCATGCTCCTCTCTGCTCACTACTGTCCTGTCCTTTTCCTTCATCGTTCTTCTCCTAGTGGATTTGTCTAGTTGTTCCAGTTACACTTTGCACCTAATTCTGGGCATATGTTCTTTATTAAAAATGTGTATTCTTTGTCATTTCAGAGCAAACCATAGATCTGGGCTTCCCTGGAGCAGGGCTGCTAGTACCATCTTGCCAGTACACCATGGTTCCATTGCGAGCGGCCTCCACTCCTCGAGCCAATGGGCTGTGTTATGCAAATGGTGTGCATCTGCCAGTACACCAGGGTGCCAATGGTCATTTCCCACCAGCTACAATTGGATATCCTGCTGCAAAGCCACAAGATTACAGCCCAGATGACATTTATCAGGTACTTTCTCCAGGCAAAGTTCATGATGTTGCAGTTCATATTTCTCATCTCTCTTCTGATGACATCCAAGCAAAATCATTCTGGAATTCCACTTGACATGTCTCCGTAGTCGCTTTTGCCTTGCAAAACAAAAGTGAAAAGGGCAGCCAGCGGTCACCAATTTCATCCCTTTCTAAAATAGAAACCCGAAGAAACTTTTAAAACATACTGCAGATGTTTTGAACAAGCGTGTGCTTGGTCTGCAGATTATGAATGATAAAAACAAGAGGCTTTTCAAGAGCCCGGGATCTAATGCAAACAGTTCATTCTCATAAATGATTTGAAAGCATTTCACTCTCGGCAATGTATAAGAGGCAGTTTCTGTAAGGATCTTAGTAGGAATCTGCATATAGAACCCCAAAAGCATGAGTAATCTTATATCCCCGTGGCCTGGGTCCATCCCTCAAAAGGAACTCTTTTTTTTTTTTTTTTGTAAAATGCAAGAACCACTCTTGGTTATGAATTCCTAAAACAAAACCTCTGGATAGGCTTTATAATCAAGATTTCTTAACTGTGTTCTGGATTTTTGTTCTCTAATGTGTGTTTCCACTCTCAGCAGAATGAGACAAACACATATCTTCAGGGACGGGTGCTGCAAAATGGAAGTCTTCCAGATGACCATCAAAGGTATGGCTGTGAGATTGAATATGCAGTGACAACATGCAGTAGCACAGGAATGTGACGGGAAAGACCTCTGCTCTCAGCACTCACTGGGGGGCATATAGGGATATACAGGAAGCTTTCCTGAAAGCTTGATTTTTCACAAGCAGAAATGCATAGGGCATGTATTTTTCTTTTTTAGATATTATCCCTAAACCCTAATGATGGCAAATTACATTGGTTCCCTTTAAATTACATCCAGCCTGTAGTTCATTTCCCTTACGTGGGGCTGCCTCTGAAAAGAGTTTGGAAATTCCATTTGGTTATGAATGAAGCAGTTAGAGTCAAAACAGACCTTTTAAAAACCTCCTTATTGTATCAGCTTCACTAATTGCCAGTTTCTGAGCACATTTCAACATACTGAGAACTTTTAAACCCAAATGGACTTTGAAGGATGAGCACCCTTTAAGAACTGCCTCCATCCCTCCCTCCCCAAATCATCCAGCCTCCTCACTTTCAGACGATTGGTGAAAATGTTTTCGTTTCTAAGTGTATTTAAAGTTGAGGAAGTTTTGTCAGTGCCGCTGAAGTTTAATGCTGTAGCTTCACTTTTTAAATGTTCTGTTGTACTTCACATGTTCTGTTTTGCCTCTTTTAATCACCTGGTTTTACTCATTTTTCTTTTTATAGTAGTTTTCAATTCACTGTAAACTATCTTCGGCACAATTTATTTAGTTGTAATGCCACCAAATGTATTTGTTCAGTTTGGTGTAGTGATTAGGAGTGCAGACTGCTAATCTGGCAAGCTGGGTTTGATTCTGTGCTCCCCCACATGAAGTGAGCTGGGTGACCTTGGGCTCACCGCAGCACTGATAAAGCTGTTCTGACCAAGCAGTAATATCAGGGCTCTATCAGCTTCACCCACCTCACAGGGTATCTGTTATGGGGAGAGGAAAGGGAAGGTGAATGGAGACTCCTTCAGGTAGAGAAAAGTGGCATATAAGAACCAACTCTTCTTCTTGTTTGGTCCACTTGTATCTGAGGAAAGCAACCACACAAGATGGATTTTACTGACAAAGCCTTTGCCTTCTCTTCCTCCCAGATGCCCTAGTCCTGGACCAGAACACAGATCTTTCCTCTATGAACTTCCTGATAGTTCTACACATCAGTTACTTGAGTCACATGACAGCTGCCACCACCACTACCATCATCCTCATGAACAGGTCCTTGGTCCTCAACACTTAATGCCACAAAATGAGGTGGACAGCTCTGCAATGGAAATCCCAAAGGCTCCTGGGTTTCATACAGGTCAGTAGGATGGGTAGAGACCTGCCACTTGGTATGCACATGGGGCAAAGGGCATTGCTCTGTAAAGATACTACCTAAAACTAAGAAATGGGAGAGGGAGAAAGACTTTATGTGATACCTCGCTGCATTACAAAGCAGAAACCAACTGGCAACCATGGGAAATTCTAGCTCATTAAGTCTTATATTCTCCACACAATAACAAGGCTGAATTCTAGATATATTTAGTCAGCAGCTAGAATATATTCATCCTTCCAATGTAGGCCTTGTTTAGCTGCTAGCCAAATTGATTGTGTCCATATATCTCTAATAAAATGTCCACCATTTTATTCTGAATTATACATGGAACATGCAGGAAGACATATATAGTAAGGATTCAAGCTCTATGAGTTAATGTGGGTTAATTTTATAGTGAATCCTGCCCTGGAATGAACTTTTTGAGGGAGGATGATCTTTGACATAAGGTACATTTTGATTGCCCTTTTTTGTGTTTATAGATTCTACCTGCTGCCTTGGTCTGGTACCAGTTGAAGACATAGAGAGGTCAGATTTCAGCCAGGATAGAAGAGAAGTTTGCCCTCTGAACCCAGTGGACACATGTGCTGAACAAAGCTCAGAAAGCAGCCTGCCATTGCGTGGGCCCTTAGAGACTCTTCCTAGCACCAGTTAGGAGACTGCTGAACAAAGACTATTGTTCTTAACAGAGGAAAATAGCTATTTATTTTTGTATTACATCTCTATTTATATATTTATGCACTTGTAAATAGATGTGTGTGTGCCTTCTATACTTTGCAATGAGAGAAATGGCATAATGCGCAAGGAGTAACAAAATAGAGCCTAAACCAACAATATGTGCCTTTGTCAGATTTCTGACTGAAAAAACAACTTTCTTCTCTGCTGCAGAGAAGGCATGGGAGCTGCCTTGCAGCAACAGAAAAAGCACAAGGCCAAAGGCCACATTCTCCAGCTGCAGAAAGGTGTGTCTCGAAACCAATGAGACCTCGTAAAAGGGTCAGAATTGCACTACAGCATGCCAAATGAAAGATTTAAAGTAGGTACAGTACTTATCTGCATTAGCAAGCAATACACACAGCACAGATTCTGTGACAGTGTGCCTGTAATGAAACAAATGCCATGCTTCATCTACTAAATAAACATGGTTTCTTCCCTTTGACTGGATTCATTTGTGATTAACCCATTTATTATTTTGATAGCGTCAGTATTTGAATGGGGGGAGATTTCCCCACTGTACAGTAGTCTTCCAGGAATCAGTAAATAGAGTCCACACAGAAATTCAGGTGGAAAAGGTGCTATATGGTAGTAGGCACATCAGCTTTATTTGCAATATATCTGCACTTTGATACTACCACGTTTGTTCATGTTGCAATGCTTTTTTCAAACACAAAGCAGTCTGTTTGTAAATGTTTATCTACTGTACAATTTCAGGTTCTGAGTATGAATGAAACAACTCGTTCACTAGTGTTACTATGAAGAAGGCCTATTAGTTTATGAATGCTTGACTCAGTCCAAAGTAGTATTGTATACTAGTAGGATGCAATGTTTGCATCTGCTAACATACAACTAGCTAATTTGGGAGAACAGGCTGCATATGTGTGCTTCATTACCATTGTCCCTGCAAAACATCCTGTGGGTGCACCTAATACAACGTTTTGTCTAGCAAAGTCACAACCTGCTCAATACTACTTTAAATAGTTAAGACAGGGTTGCTGGCAACATTTCTTGAAAATGGCTTTATCAGCTGCATGAGAAATAGAAATTCAACATGTACTTGTTTCTCAATCACATACTTCCTTGCTAGAGAAAACTATACTACTTAAAGGCACACTGTTTTTGCCAGGACAAAAGGGTCCATTAGAAAGACCAGGACATGTCATACAGAAGCAAATGTATATTGATATATTGCTTCAGGATTATTCAAGGTGGTGAATCTCAACAGCTACCTTTTTCAGTGGCTGATTTACATATAAAAAGAGAAATGATCAAGTGGGTTTAATCCACTTCCCCATCAGGTCCAAACAGAGGCTGGGGTGGTGGAAAGATACGACCATCCTTTCTGCTTAGGAGAGTGATTTCTTCTTTGAGAACTTCAGCTTCTTGGGCCTGAAGCTGGACCAAGGCAAGCAGCTTCTCCTGCTCTTCAATATCTCCTTTGCGGGGCCCTTGGAATTCTGCTCCCTACAGAGGCAAAAGCCAGAAATGCTCTTTAATCATACAACAGGAGTTAGTATAATCTTACTTCCTTTTGTTCAGGCATAGAACATCCTCAAAACAGAGAAGTCACCCATTTCATTCCTAGCCATGGAGGAAATTAATGGGTCTGAAGGCTTGATTACCACATATAGCAAGCCTGCATTCAGACATCAGGCAAACACTCTGGGTTTTTGTCATAAGAAGTCCTTGTACTTGAATACTCTCTCCTCCCATTGCCAACAGAAAACCAAGAACTACCCCGTTTATTGAAGACTCCCTGGTTTGCAATTCTGGCATTGTATGCAAAAGGATGGACTATGCAAGCATGAGGGCTTTACCAGAATATCTAAGGCTGGCTTTTCTGTAATATCTGAAGATATGCCAAACACTACAGTTCATCATATTTGGTGCCCCTCTGCTTCCTGTTCAAAGGAATTCATTTTGATAAAGCGTGGTAAATAAAATGCAAGCTTGTTCAACCCAAGGAAAGAATATGCATCAGGTGTTTCAGGAACTTGGGTAATGTCCATTTCAGTAGAGGAACTGGTGTGTTAGGCCAATCATTGTAACCCCCAAATGAGTTCTAGAAGAAAGTGGGTAGGAATTCTCCAGCTTTTCTGCCTGATCTCTTCCACTGCCCCTATCACTCCTATTGCCTTTTTTGTCCACACATGTCCTCTGATCCCCAGTTTTACCATTTCAATTGTCAAAAGTTCCCCCCCCCCTCCCCGGTCTCCCCTTGTTGCCAGTGCAAAGTACATTGGTGGCAGCCTCGGATCTTTTGCTTTTTTGGTTGTGTGGTGGTAACAGAAGCAACACGTACCAGGTTAGTCTGTAGTACATCTAGCTTTGTTTCAAGTCTCATTTTCTCAGTGCAAAATGTGTTCAGTTGCAGCAGCTTGTTAGTATTTTCTTTGGTCACCATCATCAGTTGTTGACGCAGCTCACTGATTCTGGCCTGCAACGGAGCAGAGACTTTTGGAAGTGATGCAATGATAGATTACTGTAAGATTCTGTGTCCCTCTTTTAGACTATAAAGGCAACAGATGCACTGAAAATCTCTTGAAAGCTCTACCAGCTTTGTACCAGCTTTGTGCAATGGTTAAGAGCAGTGGCCTCTACTCTGGACAACCAGGTTTGATTCCCAACACATATACCAGCTGGGTAACCTTGGGGCAGTCACAGTTCTCTCAGAACTCTCTCAGCCTCACCAACCTCACAGGGTGTCTATTGTGGGGAGAGGAAGGGAAAGGGATTGTAAGTTGCTTTGAGATTCCTTCCAGTAGTAAAAGGCAGCGTACAAAAACCTAGCTCCAGTTTTCTTATCAGTCTATTTCAAAAAAGCAAGGGGGGAAAGCTGCTTGGGGAATATTCCTTCAGATTAAGATGCCAGACAAATAGGAAGGAAAGGTTCTTAAAGTCAAAAATGGGCAGATTTTTATTATTAAGCAAAGAGAAAAATGTTGCTCATATTGGTGATGAAGGAAATAAGCACAAAAAGACATTGAAGCAATACAATATGCATATGCAATGTGTGGAAGCAGAAGATCATGGCAGATGATTAAGTGCCTTGATTCTTCACACACACGTTATTGTCTAGATCCATGAATGCAGACATGTCAAAACCAACCCCTGCTTGCATCAAGGCCACAGCAAGTGGTTTGGCCTCTAGCCCCAGTCCCTGCCTTGCAATACAACATGTCTTGGGCACCTGGTGTCCAGCTGAATTTCCTTCAGCCTCAAGGACACACAGAAATTAAGCCAATAATTCTGAATTGGTTTGGTGTACAGAAAGTGATTCTGTTCCTAAGTAAACTATTGCCACTTTCTTAACAGAAAGCATCCAGCAGCAAGCATGCCTACAACAGAAACTTTCCACAGCAGGCTGATCCAGCTGCTGCGAAATGCCAAAACAAATTTTTGTCATGGTTATTATTTTAAATTTTTTTTTTCAAAAAAGGATGTTTTAAACTTCTGGGAAATGAACAAGAATAATTGCCCCTATCTCCTTGCTTTCCTAGGCTGATGTATGGGAGATGAGGATGAATAAAGCTCAGCTGCATACTTATTGATTTGTATTTATTTATTTATTTTCATACTTATATACTGCTGCATTCCATTCAGTCTTGCGGTGGTTTACAATAAAATGTATTGCATGTATGTAAAATGGACCTTTCTGGATCACAGCAGCCTGGAGGCTGAGCCATGTATTACACACAAGCATTTTGGCAGCACTGGAGAGCATTGTTTTTACTGCTTTGGACATTCAGAAATAATAAATAGATGTTGCATGAGAGAGATTATCCTGGCCAGGAGATCACAGTGCCCAAATTCCTCCCCTGTTTACCATACTGGAACCTTCCTAGCCAGGGTTTGAAGTTTTTCATGGCTGGACAGGTTTCATGGAGGAAATCCTTTTCTATATTCCTTATCAAGCCCCCCCCCCCAAAGTTACCCATCTACTACTCCTCTAGCTCAGCCAGTCACCTGACTGCAACATGATATGATTTAGCATAAGAGTCTTACTTCCCATCTTTTTAGTTCTGTTGCTTGCAGTTGCTCTTTTTCCATCATCTTCATCTTGAGTTCTTCCAGATTTGTATTGACAGAAAGTGTCTGCAGGGCTTCCAAGTCCACTATCCGGCCAAATTTCATCATCATCAACTGATTGCATTTCTCATTCAAACCTAAAACATAAGCCCTTGCATTTAAAGAATTAGCATATTTCATTCTCTTCAGTTCATGTCAATAAAAGTAACACCTTGTTTGTATGCCCAGCAGCCTGATCTTATAGATCTGCTTTAGTTGCAAGACTACAAACGGTGGTCTTGAGCACTGCAGTCTCAGCTCTGAGCACCTTGTGCAGGTTGACCTGTCGGAATCAGGGCAGATGAGCCTGCTAGGCAGTAAAGAGTTGAACAAACCAGGGGCCATTCTGCACAAGGACGAATGTTGCCAATTGTTCACAGAATGCAAAAACACTATATTAAATAGTGGAATTTCGTCATTCCACATACCTTTTTTTAAAGTGGAATATAGAAGTCCCAGTAGCGTTTCATTCATTCCCCACAGGTTTCTGGTCTCGCTGGAATCGCAACAAAGGAAGCGATTTTTTTCTGCGCTTCTTCCCGCCCCTGGCCGTCAATCAAACGGAACGGCCAATGGGCTGTTGTGTTCATGCTCCTGAAAGGCCCCTTTCCCTTTAAGAACTGTTTTTAAAAAAACCAAACACACCCGTTGCAACGAATCTGTGTTCAATCATTGCATCGGAAAGACCTTTTTGCTGGCGTAGGAGCTGGCGATTAATCATTTACACGCTCCTCAAGTAGAAAGAAAAATTCTCCCCCCCCCCCCCCACGGGCACGATTTGTTGCCAAAATCACAGACAGTGCTTAACAGGAGGCTGTGTTGTGCTTGGGAACTTAGGGAGCTTTGTTCTACTTTAAATCACTTCTGTTGAGGGACTTTACCCAGAGAAGCCTCGCTTGTTCATTGCTTTCGCAGGTCTAAGGGGAAAAAAATGGCGATCGCTTCTCCGGAAGTTCAGGGCAAGAGAGGGGGAGGGACTTTCTTTCTACCACTACATTGAGAACGCACATGTCTTTCGCTGGTTTGTTGCAGCTTGTGCGCAGAAGTGTAGCGTTCTTTTCAGGGGGAATCCACTTTTCCCGATTCCCCAAAAAGCGCTACAACGAAGCGCTTTTTGCAGGAGTGTTGCAGATTGTGTGCAACATCATGCGGAACCTTGAATTTGTAGCGTTTACCAAAGGTAAGACTTCTGCTATATTTAAGTTGTGCGGAATGGACCCAGATCACAAACCTTTATTTGTAATGATGATTTTTGGCTGATTTGTGGTTCACAAGCTAAACTGCAGCTCAGCCATGAACCCCCTCAGCTTGCAAAGTTTGTGGTGAATTTTGGCTGGTTTGTGAACTACAACCACAAGGCCACAAACCTACATGAACTTTTAAGGCAGTTCACAGGGAGCAAAAATCAGGGGTTCAACTCCTCGTGCAAGCCACCAAACTTCTCCTGTGGCTCATCTGTTTCACGCTCTAAACCTCCCAGTTCTTGGCTGAACCATGAACTGAACTGCAAAAGTGTGGCTGATGCCCATCCTTAGTAATGACCAAAAGAATCTTATACTGAGCTCTAGTCAGTCACTATGACTGGCTAGAGATGCACTTTCCCTTCAGGACAGTCTCCTTTTAAAGCCCTCTGAGAAGCCATCTTCATGCCCTGCAGGTAGCAAGTTCCACAAGTGAATCATGTTATGTGCAGAAATAACTCACACTCTATCCTCAGCATCGACTCCCTCCTGTCTCGAATGAGCTGCTTATGCTGCTCCCGGGCCTGCTTATAGAGATCCCTCTGTTCTACCTTCTCGTGCTGCAGGGTTGTGATCCTTTGCTGCAAGTTCACCAAGGACTCATTGGTAAACACTAGAGCTTGGGAGAGGTCAACAGGTATTTCTCCATTCACTATGTACTCCACCTGGTAGAAATAACCACCAAAAGTCAATAAAATAATAGCCATCTGAAACAGGCCATTTTGCATTGCATCAAAGAAACAAGTATGCCTCAGGGGGACACCTGGCCCTCCTTCAGGGTATCCACAACCCCATGGCAAGCTTGTAATAACAATTATGTCTGAAGGTAATGGTTGGAATTTACATTAATTACCCACTAGTCAATCCAGGTATTTTAGCAACAAAAGGAATCCCGAGCCAGGAAATATGGGCCTGAGAAAAATAACAATAATGCAAATCTCTGCCATACTTCATGGTTTGGAAGCTTTTGGTCACTCTGCCTGACTCATCACCTGGTGGAGTTTCAAAGGCACCACTACATGCAATTCATTCAGTCTCCGCTGTTTTTCTCGCTGATAGGCCTCCAGTTCCCAATCTGCTGCGTCTAGCTGAGCTGCTACTACTTTCACCTGTTTTAATGAAAACAGAAACAGCAAGATGTTATAAATACAGAACTAAATCAGCAGTCAGCAGCAATGACAGAGCATAATAAATTGAGCTGTCCAATCCATCCAGCACGAGACACACACTTGATTACATATACAGCCTGGGCAATTCTCCTATGAGTGATCTCAGATTGTTTATTTTTTTATGGAGACACTCTTTATTTTAAAAGAAAAAAGATAACCATATAAGAAAGATACAAATCACAGCATTCAAAATTACTGTACCATTATAAAATAAAGGCTCAAGATTTCTCCCCAATTCCTCCTCCTCATAATCTTAAGAATAATTCTCTTACTTCAAATATGTTATAACTATATCTACCACTATATTATTAATTTTCATCAACACTGCTTATTCCATATTAAACATATCACATCTGCACATCAACTTTAACATATTAACAAGGATCATTAATATATGTGCTCACTTTGGCAGCACATATATTAAATTGGATCATTAATATATCATAATCCAAAGAGAAAGTTCATTATTTTTCACATACTGGAGAGGAAAAAAAACAATGAATTCCTATTATTCAACTTACAATTCCTTATACATTTATATACTATGTATAAATTACTTTGCATTCTAAATTTATCTTCTGTTCATAAGAAACTCTCTATATTTTCTCAAATAAAATTGATTTGTTTTTTAGAGATGACATTAATTTTGTCATTACAGCATAATCAGCCAATTTATTATTCAAATCTTCTAAACTTGGGCAGACATCAGATTTCCATTTTGCTGCATAGGTATTTCTAGCAGAAAAAAGCTGCCATGGATGGCTACCGGTTCAATAATTCCTTCTTTATTAGAAGAGGAAGAGAGCCAGAATGTTAAATCCTCCATTTCCCACTGGAACTGACAGTCATATGGATGCATGAAAGTGTTGCACACTATTGTGGGAAGACACATTGTGAGACATAAATTCATAGATCAGAAATAAGTGTTGGGTGTTACTGAGGAAAATGGTGACCCTGAAAATGAGAGACGATCCGGACCTCGTTTTGGCTCTCATCATCTTCTAATAAAGAAGGAATTATTGTAGCCATCCAAGTCAGCTTTTTTCTTTTCCTGTGCATCTAGTGGATGACGGGTCTTCTGTTTCTGCATAGGCATTTCTAGCTGCTGTCACCATATATTCAAATATATCTTCCATGGCTTTTGGTCATTTATCAGGTAATATTCCCAATAGCATATTCTTGGCTTCCATAAGAAATTTAAATTTTAATATCTTTTGCATTTCTCCATACATTTCCTTCCATTTTTCTTTCCACATTTAATAAAAAGTTCAATCTATCTCTTGGCATTTCCAGCATTTTCCTTTATAATTTTTATCCATCTCCTCAATGTCCTTTGGAGTTATAAACCATCTGAAAAACGTTTTGTACCAATTTTCTCTTAACTCTGCATAATTTTTCGTTTTAAATTATATACCATCCACCTTTACTTCTTTAATCCTTTTATCTTGTTTAATTTTTGTAGCTAAAAATTCCAACGCTGAAATAAATAGCACAGGTGACAGGGGATAACCCTGAAATGTTCCTTTTTCAATCAGAATCATTTCTCTTAATTTTCCATTTAAATTTTTTGCTTGCTTTCAAAGATATTTCTTGAATCCAATTCCAAAATTCTAGGTCACAGTCCATATTCCAAAGTACATTCAATAAAAAAGGCCAAGTTATATTGTCAAAGGCCTTTTCTACATCCAAGAATAAGAACGCGGCTTTCTTTCTATTTTTTTTTGTTTACAAATTCATTTACATCTGCTATAAATTATGTTATCTTTCATGTGCCTCTTGGGTACAAAGCCAATTTTGTTCACTTCATATTAAATCTGGTGTGTATTTTCTTAATCTTTCTGCCATTATTGTAGCAAATAATTAGAATCAATGTTCAATAGTGATATCAGTCTATATGACTATGGTAACATTGCTTCAGTGCCTTCTTTATATATCAACATTATAGACACCTCTTGTCATGTCTTGCCTGGGGAGGCAGCCAGCAGGTGTTTTCGGGTCATCGGTCTCAAGCAAATGCCTGGTGGAGGAGCTCCCTTTTGCAGGCCATAAGAAATTGTGAGAGTTCAGACAGGGCCCTGATCTCTTCAGGGAGCTCATTCCACCAGGTGGGGGCTCTGGCCCTTGTTGAGGTCTGACATGCTTATTTGGGACCAGGGATCCACAGCCAGTTGGAAGTGGCAGAGCGTAAGGCTCTTTGGGGGGTATAGGCAGGGAGGCGGTCTCTCAGGTACACTAGGCCCAGGTACCTTAAGTTTATCCTGATTTCAACCGGAGCCAGCTAAGTTGTTGGGGTACAGGCCAGATGTAGGATCTCCATGGTATATTAGTGAGAATCCTGGGCGCAATGTTCTGCACCAATTGTAGTTTCTGGATCAAGGATAAGGATAGGCCTGCATAGAATGAGTTACAGAAGTCCAGTCTAGAGGTGACCATCGCATGGATCACTGTGACTAGATGTTTGGGGGCTAAGTAGAGCGCTAGTAGCTTGGCCTGGCGGAGGTGGTGAAATGCCAGCCGTGCTACTTTTGTGACCTGAGCTTCCACTGTAAGGGAAGCATCCAGGATCACGCGCACATTCCTGCCGGAGTGAGCCATTATGAGCTGCACTCCATCCACCTGTCCCCAGGCCGTCTGGCCACAGTGATGCATTCGACAGTTACCTCTGGGATAGATTTCTGCAACTTGCTCTACGCTGGCCTACCCTTATCCTTGACCCAGAAACTCGAGCTGGTGCAGAATGCAGCTACTAGGGTCCTCACTGGTTCATCTAGGAGGACACACATCCAGCCAGTGATGAGGCAGCTGCACTGGTTGCCAGTTTTGGCCCAGATCAAATTCAAGGTCTTGGTTATGGCCTTTAAAGCCATTCGCGGCTTGGGCTCAGCCTATATGAGGGAACGACTGTCAGCTTATGATCCCCGCAGAGCCCTTCGCTCTGTGGGTACTGATCTGTTCATGGTCCCTGCCCCCAGAGAGATATACACCTGGCCTCAACCCTGGCCAGGATCTTTTCAGTCCTGGCCCCAACCTGGTAGAATGAGCTCCCAGGAGGACTGAGGACCCTGACAGAGATGACAAAGTTCTGCAGGACCTGCAAAATGAAGCTCTTCTTCCAGGTCTATGGTTAAGGACAGGCCAGTAAGAGCGATAAGCCCCCTTCCACTATACAACCTTTAGCATACCCCTTGTTAGATGACTATGGGAGGTAGGAAGGACTTTGCCATATTGGTACCTTGGGAGTTAAACGTGTTAGGGGGTTTTATGGGATTTTATAGAATTTATATTTTTATGAAATCCGTCTTTAGTCTTCGGAAGAAGGCGGGCAGTAACAACAACAACAACAACAACAACATTATTATTATTATTATTATTATTACTTGTTTATAAACTCAACTTGTAGAAAGAGTATAATTTCATCTCTATCTTTCTTTTGGTTTTCTACTTCTTTTTACCTGTGTTGGATTATAATCTGCAAATATTTCCAGTTGAATCCCTGCTTTATCCAAATTCATCATTAAACTTTTTGATATCCAGCACATGTACATTTTTAATATATTTGATGTCAGAAAAAAAAACAGAAAAATCTCTATTTTTGGATTTTTAATCCTCCAAGCATTTTCCAATTTCAAAATATTGAAATACAATATTCTGTAACTGTTTAGGATTGCAGTGTTAACATCATATAAAATGACACTGGAATTTGGGAGTGCTACAGTTCTACTGTGTCTTTATGAATGGACAGCTTTGTAGTTCAAACACACGCTAGCACACCAACATATCAAAGGGACTCAGAAATGCACTACCTCTACTAGGTCAGCCTATGGTGGGAGAAGCTATAGTGGGCTGGCTCCTTTCCTTAGCCCACCACTCCACTAGGCAAAATATTTATTTTTATTATTTATTATTATATTTATATACCGCCCTCTGCCTTCCCTTTGGGCTCAGGTTTAGACTCTTCCTCCAATCTAAGGAAACTTCCTCCAGATTAAGTGGCTGCTCCATTGGAAGGAGATTCACAAGCTGGAGGAGAGCTATCTGAAAGATCCACCCCAGTACCTTTTTGGCCAATGCTTCATATTCCTTCTTGACATTCTCAAGAATTTTCTTCTCCTCTACTAAGGCTTCTTCTATGTCTAATCGTTTCTCTCGGAGCTGAAGTGTGTTTTCAAAGAGTGCTTCATCACAGTCTGCAATGGAAATATTCAGATTAAATAATGGCTCCACTATTTAAATAACGGCTCCAATATTTAGGCAGTGACCTATAAAACTCGGAGATAAGGGAATGACATAAGCTAAATTCAAACTCTTTAACATTTGTACTTTAAGGGCACTGATAATAAACTGATTTATTTTGTTTAATTCATTTTTATACTGTTTCTGCACATCCTTCTTGGTCCCTGATTCTATTCGGGGTTTGGGGTCCCCCTCTGCAAGTGTGCTCTTTGCTACTGCAAATAGGGCCCCTTTAAAAAATACACTTGGAGACTCTGCAGGCTGCATTCTCTTCCCCACTGGAAATCATACCCTTTCCAACAGAGAGCACCTTGATCCCTCAGGGATGTTCAGGTTCCCTAAAAAAAAGCTCCCTAACGCTGTGTGACGAAGTGACCATAAATACTCACTTGCCAAAATTCTTACAGAGAATGAGTACTAATGAATAGTTTGGTACAGTCATCTTAGAGACATTTCTCTGATCACAGTTCTTTCTCTAACATTAGAGTGATTCAAATTTTATGTGAATGAGCTCATTCTGCTTATGCAGGCAGCCTACTCGCATGAGCAAGAACATAATAGACAGGGGACTTCCTCGCGATCACAGCTTTTCTTCCATGGTTCACTGAATCATCTTCAAAAATCGGGAACAACAACAAGAAAGGTTTCTTGCCCTGCATGTGTAAATGAGTGGAGACTTACAAATATGCCCTGAAAAATCAAAGTTAAAATCGCAGTAATACGAAATTATAATCTCATGTCACTAGGTGGCAGTAAAGGGCTTAGTCAAAATTTGAGCACCCAAGGATTTCCCAAAAATACTACTGATCTTTTAAGTTGTCATACCCCAAAATAGCAGTACTGCAGGAAAATTAATATCTTCCCAGGGACATCTCTAGGTAGAAAAGCATCACACAAAACTTGGTTCTTGTGTAGTATATTAACTCACATCTCTAATAACACCAGCTATCATACTAGCCAAAAAGTCTACACAACATCTGGTTATTTAAAAAAAAAACAAGATTCTGGAAAGCTGTCCTTTTTATGAAGGTACATAGTAACATTACATGTTTTAGCAAACAGATGGAAGGAATTGGCACATGTGGGCTGCATCTTACTACATTTCTAATATTATATCTCATACTGATACTAACATGTCCCCAAATTCGCAGGTAACTTAAATCAGCAGATCAGGGATATTTACACAGTCGTAAGATTTTTCAACAAACGGGGGGGATCCCCAAGGCTTGCAGAAAAATCTGAAACTTTAAACAAAAAAAAGGATTGGGCAGTTTAACACCCCCCCCTCCCATTCACGAGTTTTGTCTGTATTGGTCACTGACTGGGCAACATCCATCCTCCTCACTGCATGTGGCAGATGCTAAAGGTGGGGGAACCACCTCCACTTGAGCCCCACAGGTGCAAGAAAGCGGGGGAGGCAGAGCACTCACAGCAAGCCAAGAAGCCGCTGGCTCTCAAGACAGGGAAGAGATGGAGGAGAGCAGTTTTGTGGCTGGAAAAGGTGAGCAAACTTTCTCTCCCATCTTCACTTTTTTCAGGGCTGCCACATGGTAGGGGGGCATACTAGCTCTCCCAATCCAAGAAGACAGAAGTTACTGCTGCATACACATTTGTTTGTTTGTTTGTTTGTTTATATCCCACCCCTCCCAACAATGTTGGCTTGATGTGGCCCACAAGTAAAACAAATAAACCCATAAATACATTAAAACATTCCCCGTCCCCACAATTAAAAGCTAACATCAACGCTAACATTAAGATGGCGATGAAATAAGAGAAAAACCCTTCCCCCATAACTTCCCTGCTCTGACCTCAAGCCATTAGTGTGGCTCTCGATGGTAAGGTTGTGATCTTCCTGTTGAAAATCTTCATGTACCCTCTAGCCCCCCATGGTGAAGTTGTCCACAAGCTGATGAAAAGAAGCTGCAACTTTTCCCCACATCAAGAGGAGGTGTGGTTCAACCCTTCCCCCCAGAGGAAGCTACTGGTGCAACAACATACACTCAGTACAAAGCTCAGGCAGCCAGGCGTGTGTTGGAAGAGGAGCTTACAAATTCTTAGAGCAACTACTGGGAGGGAGACCTGGAGTTTCTACTGCCCTTAAAGTCACTGGCAAACAGGGGAGGAGGTAAGAATGGTGGACTGGGATGTGGGGGAGTCAAGGCCACTGCTCGCCCCCCCCCCCAACTACTGTATAAATCATGGATGAGGGACAATGTAGCTGGGAAGGCAGGAGCTGCTAGCACCCTCACAAGACTAGGAGCTGGGGAGTGGGTAAGCCAGGTGGGCTGGCAGATGCAGAGTGTAGGGGGCAGCAGCAGTGGCAGCATTTCCAGGGGCAAACTGCTCAACAAGTGACTTGCTCAGCAAGCAAGCATGGGGGGGGGGGCTGAATTCCCCTGCCTATACAAGTCTCACCATTTGTGAACTACAGCTAGTCTCTACAATTCAAAGCTAGAGATCATCAGGACTTACTTTTGGGACACACGGAGTCATCAAAGACCTCGTCCTCAGAGCCTGACTCCTCTTCATCACTCTCGAAAGAAGACTCCTCATCACTCTCTTCCTCGCTCTCATCTTCTTCATCTGGGGCAACAAAGCATCATTACCCAGAAGAACCCTCCTGGTACGCACAATACATTCAGGTGGGTAGTCATCTTGGTCTCAAGCAAGAGAAGAAAGTTTGAGTCCAGTGGCGCCTGATACCTGATGAAGTGTGCGTGCTCACGAAAGCTGGTAGCCAAAATTAAATTATGATGGTCTTAAAGATGCCACTGGACTCAAACGGCACTCACAGCGGATGGTATTCACATGCCAACTTCAGCGCAATATTCAAAAGCCAAGGCAGCTATTTCCAAATTATCAGCAGTTAGAGCAGTAGCTTTGTAAAAAAAAAAAAAAAAAAAAAAGGAGTCAATATCTAGAGCCTGATGCAAGCTGCACACAGGGCACTGCTGGACCCCATGAAAGTCATGACACACCAGCCCCCTTGGACCCCAGATTAGAGTTTAGGAGCTAACACTTCCTCCCTTCAACAAGAAGCTAAAGTCTCACCATGACACACGTTTCTTTCCAATGGGTCACTTGTCTTCCAGTGACTGCCTTTTAAACCACAGAAGTTATTCTCATCAGAATGTCTGTCCCGACATTCTGCTTCATTATTTTCAAAAGCAGAAGACAAAAGGCACTCAGTGGGGTTCACGTGAACAACCCATTTTCAATTGGAGGCTGCAACTTCTTTTACAGAACCAAGAATCTAACTTCTGTAAGGAGCATGTATCTCGCTATGTAATAATGGTAAGAGACGTGGGCCATGCTTTCATGACAACAAAGTGCCTCAATTAGTGAAGGTTAAATAAGTCGGTCCTTAGATAAAAAAATATACTCCATAATACCAATGCCCTTTTGCTACTGTTATTAATTGCTGTTCTAAATAAGTGTCCAGAAAGAATGCTACCTATGCCTTTCTCCTCAGTAGCATTTTGATACATCAAGGCTGAGGAGTTTACGTTGTTCATTCCCCACCAACATATTCAGTAGCTGAGTTGATAACCAGCAGGTGAGGCCTGGAGATGTCCCAGAATGAGAACTGATCTCCAGGCACCAGTTCTCATGGAGAAAATGGCAGGTTTGGAGGGCAGACCCCATAGCCTTATACTCTGCTCAGTCCCTTCCTATCCCCACATCTCACTTTCTCCAGGCTCCATTTCCAAATTGCCAAGATTTCCCCAGCCTGGTGCTTGCAACCCTAGTAACTAAGACATACAGCATCTACATCAGGGGTAGTCAACCTGTGGTCCTCCAGATGTTCGTGGAGTACAATACCCATGAGCCCCTGCCAGCATTTGGTGGAAGGGGCTCATGGGAATTGTAGTCCATGAACATCTGGAGGACCACAGGTTGACTACCCCTGATCTACATGACAGAATAGTTCTGACCTCCTTCTCCTTCCACTTCTTTCTTCTTAACACGCTTAATTTTCTTCTTGAGGACCTTAGTGAGGAACCCAGCAAATGTGTTGTTTTCCCCCAAGGAGGCTTGGAAAGTCGCATAGAGGGCCTTCTCGCGGTCCTGGAGCTTTCCAATCTCGGATTTCTTATCCTCTATTTGTTCAAAGTAGTTATTCAATTTATTCTGTAAAAAAATAAAATAAAAGGCTTGCTAGAATATTGAAGCGAGAGCCCAGTTGCCCTCCCCACTGCAATCCAAACCATGCCTTTTGTTCACACAGGTTACAGGTTATCCCTGGCATAACTTTTTGGGTGAGTCAAAAAGAAGGAGGGGCTTTCTCCCACTTGCATTACTGGAACTGGTGGTAAGATTCAGCCCTTTGCTTAGAAATACTGATAAGATTCAGCCCTTTGTCTCTACAGAACTACCAGCAACTCTTAGGCAAACATAATTTTCATAAGACATTTAAGACACCTTAAAATTCATAAATTCATATAGTAGTCATTCCAGAGAGATAGCCATGTTAGTTTGGTGCAAGAAAATAAAAGAGAAGTCCAGTGGCACCTAGAAACTAGATTAAGCCTTGTGTTCTATTTTCCTATTTATGAGGATGGATCAATGTTGTTAAGGTGCAAGAGCCATTTCCAGACTAAGACTACCTGCTAGGCAGTTTATTACAGTGGAGACAAATGCAAAATTCCACTATCCAGGGACAGTAATGATGAACACAGCCCAATGATTCCATTGGGAATCTACTAGCATGTTACTATGAAATTGCTTCAATTGCGATGTCTAGGAAAGTTAAGGTTATTGAACCAAGTCACATTGAATTGTAAAGAGAGGTGCTCCTGAATCCAAAAGGCTTCCAGCCTGAAAGACTGCCCCCCCCCCCTCCTAAATGCATTTCAGTTAGAAGAACCCATATATAACCTGTTCTCCCACAACTACTCCGGCTCGCAGTAGAATTCTATCAGATTTAAGGTTTAGGCTCTCACCTGTAAGGCCATCCGTGGTCTGGGCCTGACATACCTGGGGGACTACCTCTCTGCCTATGCCTTCCAAAGGGCATTACGCTTGGCCAAATCTAACCAGCTAGCGATCCCTGGCCCCGAGGAAGTGCATCTGGCCTCAACTAAGGCCAAGATGTTTTCTGTTCAGGCTCCTACTTGGTGGAATGAGCTCCCGGAGGAGATCTGGGCCCTGTCAGAACCGACACAGAGCTCTTCTGCCAAGCTTTCGGTAACCTGAATAAGTTTGAAATAACCTGAATAAGTGTGACCAAACAGCTGCTAATACAAATGTTTTAATGTTAATAGTAAATTGTTAAAATTTGTAACTACTTTTAACATTTTAAATATATGCTGTATGTTATACTGACAATATTGTTCACCACCCTGAGTCATTCCTAGGAGGGCAGTATACAAATTTTATTATTATTATCAACATCACCATCAATAATGGTGGTGGTGGCGGTGGCGGCAGCACACATCACCTTCAAAGCCTCAAAGGAACAAAGTCTCAAAGGGGAGCTCTTTGCAGTCAGACTTGATTTTTTCCACCCTGAATAATTTTCTATCATCTGCATTGTCTCCAACAGGTCCTGCCAGACCAACCTAGTTTCCTTTTTTGACCAAGTAACAGGTTTGCTGGATCGAGGAAATTCGGTTGATGTCATTTACTTGGATTTTAGTAAAGCTTTTGACAAGGTTCCCCATGATGTTCTGATGGATAAGTTGAAGGACTGCAATCTGGATTTTCAGATAGTTAGGTGGATAGGGAATTGGTTAGAGAACCGCACTCAAAGAGTTGTTGTCAATGGTGTTTCATCAGACTGGAGAGAGGTGAGTAGCGGGGTACCTCAGGGCTCGGTGCTCGGCCCGGTACTTTTTAACATATTTATTAATGATCTAGATGAGGGGGTGGAGGGACTACTCATCAAGTTTGCAGATGACACCAAATTGGGAGGACTGGAAAATACTCCGGAAGATAGAGACAGAGTTCAACGAGATCTGAACACAATGGAAAAATGGGCAAATGAGAACAAGATGCAATTTAATAAAGATAAGTGTAAAGTTCTGCATCTGGGTCAGAAAAATGAAAAGCATGCCTACTGGATGGGGGATACGCTTCTAGGTAGCACTGTGTGTGAACGAGACCTTGGGGTACTTGTGGATTGTAAACTAAACATGAGCAGGCAGTGTGATGCAGCGGTAAAAAAGGCAAATGCCATTTTGGGCTGTATCAACAGAGGCATCACATCAAAATCACAAGATGTCATAGTCCCATTGTATACGGCCCTGGTCAGACCACACCTGGAGTACTGTGTGCAGTTCTGGAGGCCTCACTTCAAGAAGGACATCGATAAAATTGAAAGGGTACAGAGGAGAGCGACGAAGATGATCTGGGGCCAAGGGACCAAGCCCTATGAAGATAGGTTGAGGGACTTGGGAATGTTCAGCCTGGAGAAAAGGAGGTTGAGAGGGGACATGATAGCCCTCTTTAAGTATTTGAAAGGTTGTCACTTGGAGGAGGGCAGGATGCTGTTTCTGCTGGCTGCAGAGGAAAGGACACGCAGTAATGGGTTTAAACTTCAAGTACAACGATATAGGCTAGATATCAAGAAAAAGTTTTTCACAGTCAGAGTAGTTCAGCAGTGGAATAGGCTGCCTAAGGAGGTGGTGAGCGCCCCCTCACTGGAAGTCTTCAAGCAAAGGTTGGATACACACTTTTCTTGGATGCTTTAGGATGCTTAGGGCTAATCCTGCGTTGAGCAGGGGGTTGGACTAGATGGCCTGTATGGCCCCTTCCAACTCTATGATTCTATGATTCTATGATTCTAACTTGACCACTACTCACTCCACGGTAAAGGTCATTTATGAACAAATGAAGTATTACTTGCCCCAATGCCAGTCTTGTGGGATCCCATTGCTTGTTCCCCTCCATTGTGAGAACGGTCCATTTATTCCTATCTTTAAAAGGTAAAGGTAAAGGTATCCCCTGTGCAAGCACCGAGTCATGTCTGACCCTTGGGGTGACGCCCTCTAGCGTTTTCATGGCAGACTCAATACGGGGTGGTTTGCCAGTGCTTTCCCCAGTCGTTACCGTTTACCCCCCAGCAAGCTGGGTACTCATTTCACCGACCTCGGAAGGATGGAAGGCTGAGTCAACCTTGAGCCAGCTGCTGGGATCGACCTCCCAGCCTCATGGGCAGAGCTTCAGACTGCATGTCTGCTGCCTTACCACTCTGAGCCACAAGACGCTCTATTCCTATCTTTACTTTGTGTCATTTAAACACCTTTTAACCCATAGAAGACCCTTTCCTCTTATCCTATGATTGCTAAGTTTACTCAGGAGTCTTTGGTGAGGTACCTTGTCAAAAGCCTTTTGAAAGTCAAAGTATATAATATCTACTGAGTCACTGCTGGCTACATGTTTGTTCACTTTTTCAAAGAACTCCAAAAGGTTAATGAGGCAGCACTTATCTTTGCAGAAACCATGCTAATTTTCTCTCAACTGACTTTGTTCCTCTAATGTGCCCAGTAATTTTGCCTTCGATTATATTTTCTACTAATTTCCCTGGTGCAGACGTTAGGCTAAACTGGCAGGTTCTCTTTTAGATCTTTTTAAAAAAAATCAGTGAAACATCTCCAGTCTTTTGGTACAGTGGCTGAATTTAGCAACGGGTTTACATTATACAGGTTAGTAAATAGAAGGTATCTCTGGTCTGGACTAGAGCTGCTTGTGTTCTTAACTACTCTCACCTTTAGGTGATTTTTGGAGCCCTGGTAGGAAATCAGTGACAAACTACAGCGGCAGAAATGTTTATTTATACACATGTCTACCTTTTCAAGGAATACATTCAGATGATGCCAAGGTGTCTCTTCCCTACTATGTGCTTGCTGTCTGAAAACTCTTCTTCTGCCCCATCATGGCTGACTTCCAGGACTGGAGGCAATCTGAGAGAAAGCGGCCTGCACCAATGGCTTGTGAAGAAGTTTGTGAGAGGCAGGAAAAAGACCTTAAGCTTCTCTCTGTCATGTATTTTAAATTTTTTTTTATTATATTTATGTACCACCCTCCCTTGTGGCTCAGAGCAGTTTACATTGGAACACTGAAACTTTCATAGTATGGTACAGCATAACATCTTGGTTTGAAATGCATAAGATTTTTTAACAATTTGCATTAATTTCCATAATACAATAAAATATAAACAACTTGATTTGTGTTCCAGTTTAGTATTCAACAATGGGATTTAGTTTTACTGCACTATGTATTTAGTTCTTTTCTATAAGTGTAGTTGGTGGAGGGAGGGGCCTGTGGGCTCTGGTTGGTGGTAGGCTCAATGTCTTGACTGAAAGCCTGGTGGAAGAGCTCCAATTTGCAGGCCCTGCAGAATTGCTTTAGCTCTGGCAGGGCCCTGATGTCATCTGGGAGCTCATTCCACCAGATGGGGGCCAGGACAGAGTAAGTCCTGACTCTGGTCAAGGTCAGACAAGCTTGTTTTAATTTATATACCACCCTCCCCGAATGATATTGCCAATATTGGTAAAACGTAACGCTCTCTGTGGTTCCTTTTCAATATGTGAATAACACAAATGCAAAAGATGAGCCCCCCCCCCCCACTTGGAATTTCTTTTTAATTATGCAGTCTTTTGACTTCCTACTTACTTGCATTTCCTCCTCCTCACAAATGAGACTGTTGACACGCTCCTGGAGAGTGTCCTCATGCTTTTCAAAGTTCTTGAGAAGAAGAAGCTCCTCAAACCAAGTAATGTGACGCAAGTCAGCAGTTTTCATCTGTACGTCCAGTTTAAGTTTCTGGTGACGTAGAAGTCGAAGTTCAGCATCAAAGGTAATCATGAGCTCCTGAATCTGGATGGCAAGTCAGCCAGTAAGAGGGAGGGGAGGGGAGCAACAACAAATCATTCTCTGCGATATTAACAACAGGTTCCACTAAATTAACCATTTCAAACTGCACTGCTGTTTTTCTAAGTATCAGTCTGAAGCCATTTCATTTCTATGGCTTTTGCCAGTGAGGTATCTAAAAAGCACAGAAGTTGATAAGACACTTGTCCAGATTGGTGACCAGTGGCTGAAAACTGGTACCAACTATATAAATAATACACTATCAATAAATTTACTCTAAGTATCATATGGATTTTTGTAAGACTAAAGGGAAAAATGTGGGAGGAAACAAAAATTAGAAAACCTAAACAGATGCTGACATAGCCCACTTTCAAAGGTAATGAAAACAGAGCAAGGATAAATAATAACTCTTTTTGTATCCTGCCCTTATCTCACCATATAAAGACAGGACAATACTAAACACAGTTACACCCTTCTAAAACCATTGATTTCAGTGGATTTAGGAGGGTGTAATTCTATTTTGTATTACACTGCTAATCCAAATGAAATATCAAATCCTCCCTCCCTTCAGATTTAATTGTTTATCATTTGTAGAAATGAATACAGTTCCTGAAATACTGACACTCTAGAGTAGCGATCCCCAACCTGTGGGCCGCGGACCACATGTGGTCCGTAGACTAACTGGAGGTGGGCCGCGAAGAACACTTTCTCCCCCCGCCCTGGCTCTTTACTTCATCCACGATCCGGCAGGCACACATGGGACTATCTTGTTGCAGAGAAACAAGCTCAGGGTTCCATTGATTTGTCATTGTCATGAGTTAAAATTTCCATGAAAATAAAATGTTCCTTATGTTCATTGTTGTGGCGTGTCTGTATCTTATTTTGAAGGGATGTTTAAACATTACCATAGCAACCAGAGTCAGAGAGCGTTAGGGCAGTGGTTGAGAGTAGAAGAGTAAACTATCCCCCCCCAGCCTCAGTAAAATTGTCAAGCGTTGAGTGGTCCCCTGTGATAAAAAGGTTGGGTACCACTGCTCTAGAGAAGGTAAATATGTATTTCTGACCCTGAGAACACATCCTGTCCACAGGGCTAAACAAACAAAACGCTTACTTTCAGGACAACACAAGGTCTACTTTAAGACAGTTCCTTTTATTCTCTTACCCTCTTGATCAAACTCTCCTGAAGGTAAACATTTCTAATCTCATTCCTTTTTGCAATCTCCAATTCCATTTCTGTTGGTTCTGCCCGCTCAATCTCAGGGGCTTTGGGTGCCGATGGAACTATTGCCGATGCAGCCTTCAAGGTTTTCATACTCGAACCTCGCATTACTATTTCTATCTCTTTGGTTGATAAGGTGTGGAGAAACCCACTTCCAAATCCTCCTACACTCCCACCAGCCTCTGATATAGTCACAGATTTTTTGAGCAGAGCTCTGGCTTCTTGGTCCTGTTTGAACTTCAAGAGGATTTCACTATCATACTGGAATCTTTTTTCAGGAGTCTCATCAGGATGTAATTGAGGAACTGGAGGAATAGGGAGGTGTTTGGAGGGATGCAAGGATGACTGTATAGTCTTCAGCTCTTGCACCAGGCACTGGATCTCTTCAATAATAGCCACCTTGAGATCTCGAAGGGAGATTATCCATTTATTCATGGACAATTTCTTGTCATGAATCTGAAAAGATGATGGCAGGTGGCTTCAGTTGAGCAGCAAGAGTAAATACATTTCATTGCAGTTTGTGGTTCGTTATGTGCACGGTTCACAAACCACAGACCATCACAAACGTTTTGATGCTAGATAAACCGGTTCATTACATGAGGTTCATGATGCAGTAGAATGCGCGTGCCCCCTTTGTGCTAGAGACACCAAACTCACAGGGGCTCTCCAGCTGACTCTCTTCTACCTGCCCTTCCAGGCTTGGTGAAGATTGGACTTATAAGGTCCAAGTTATAGTCTGTCAAAGGAACATGCTTTCTGGAGAAAGGAAAATGCTTTCTGGAGAAATGACAGCCACAAGTTCAGGAGATTCAGAAGTGTATAGATTAGGTCCTGTGCAAGCTAGAAGCACTGAGCTCACTGTGGATCTCTGGCTGAGTCACCTTCACCTGTTCTTCAATTTTGATGAGGCTTGGACTTCCAGGGCCTGAATTACAGGCCCTCAACGGTTTGTTTCCAATGAATGGGGGGAAAGGGAGCAAAACATATGCAAGGGCAACAGAAGCCCAGCTGAACAGAATCAAAGTCCCTGAGAATCTCTGTGGTACTTCACAGAGCTCTTATGAGGATAAAGAGGAGGAGAGGAGACTGATGGTTTTGGGTGCCTGCTGTGAAGAAAGTAATCTGAAGTAATATATGAAGTAGATAAATAATAATTTTAGCTGAAGCAGAGGGGGACATACAAATGTAGAGTTGGTGGGTGGGAAAAGAAAAGGAAGCAGGGGAAAAGGATAATATGGGGTTGACAGGAGAAGGGGAAGAGGAAGTAATGTAGAGGGGGGAATACAGAAGAAAGGGAGATAGTCCTCACAAGTCCTTGTGAGTTCTCCAATTTGTTGCTGTTCCTAGTAGTTTATATGGCTCAACTGGGCCATAGCTTTCTTGGGTAGAAGCTGGCAGAGAAAGGGAAAGCTGAAAAAGGTAGGTTGGCTGGTGGGTAACATGGCCACTAGTATAGATGGCTTCTATACAGAACTAGTCATATGCCTGGAGAACAAACCCATTTCACCTATCAGCATCTAGCCCGGCTTGTGGGTTTCCTGTGGGCATCTGACTGGTCACTGGAAAACATCCTGCACTAATATGGACCCAGTAAGGCTTTTCTTGTGGCCTTAACTGAATTAACGTTGAGTATAAGCTTTCCAGTTCCAAGTTGGTGATACAATAAATATGCTCAATTAAAAATTAGTTGCTCTGTCTTCCACTTGCAAACGTCTTGGGCACAAGGAGGTGAAATCACAGGATGCACATCAGTCATTTCACTTACAGCCACTTCTAGAGATGCCAGCTGATTAGTTTTCTTCTCAGCATTCAGTCGCATGTGTTCAGGAATTTTGTAGTTAGTAGCAGTTTTCAGTTTGAAGTCCCCCATGTTCTCTTGAGCCTCTTTGATATTTTGCACATCTGTGGGATCCTCATAGTCATCACTTGGTTTGCTTTTATACCTGCCAGTTATCAATAACAAGGATCACTTATGGCTTCAAGAAACAATACCTGCTTATCAGTTTATTTTTTAACTAGGAATAAAGCCCATTTTAAAGGACAATAAAATGGGCGCTAGGCCCAGGCCCCTGGGGAAGCCTTCGCAGGGCAAAGACTTACCGGAGGGCGAGGCCGCTCCAGTGGGGGGGAGAAGGTGGCTCACCCCCCACCCTCCGGCGAATCTCAGGAGGCTTCTCCCGGCCACTCCAACGGCCGCAAAAAGGCAGCGCGGCCCCCCAGAGGACTCACTGCATCGGCTGGCAGTCCAATCTATGCGGTGATTCCCTGGCTGGTCAAAGCAGCCAATGGGGAGCCGCGCTTTGCGTGGCTTCCCATTGGCTGCTTGGGCCGGGATGGACAGTCGGAGGGGCCAATCAGGAGCCGCTTCGTGGCTCCTCATTGGCCCCTCCGAGTTTTTATCCTGGACAGGGCCCGCCCTAACTCCTCCCAGACAGCCCTTAGTCAATTATTAAGTCCGCAGCACGCCGCACCGCGGGCAGTTTAAAGATGTTATTTATATATTTATTTTCGCACTTCTATTCCGCCCTTCCTCAAAGGCTCAGAGTGGACTGCAACATTTTAAAAACATATAAATGGAAAACTAAATCCCCAGTGCCACATCCGTAACAAAAGGAGGGGGAAGGCAGGCTGTGTTTTTCAGAGCAGCAGGAAGTATCATAAATGTCCTGTTCTCTTCAATGGAGCCCAGTAAGATTTTTGGAGCTTGATGGGAAAAAAACACAAAACCCACTTGCGTGCTCTCTCTCTCTCTCTCACACACACACACAGAGAAAACTGACATGGAGTACAAGCTGCTGGGAAGCTTTCCAGTGCAAGCCCTATAGAAATTAATGGGCCAGTTTAGTGAGGGCTCTGTGGAGCAACATCCTGGCAGGCAGTGCCTCTACTATAAACTGTCTGAAATAGCAGGTTCTCACTGCCTCATATTGAGACAACTTCTTCTCTCCAACCTCAGCACATAGAGACAAACCTGTTCAGTGGTGCAGCTTAATCTGTTCCACATAATATATTTCTGATAAGGAGGAGGAGCGTGTCTGGAGGAGGAACGTGTCTCATGGCTTAGGTGCCACTTAGGTGCCACTCAGTGCTTAACACCCAACTCAGGGCAGCTGTCCCACCCTTGAATGCTTCCTCCTCCAACCGGCTTGCCTGGCTATTTAGCAGCCAGCCAATCTCCTTCCATCTCCCACCCCTGACCACCGCTTTTCCTTCCACTTCCCTCTGAGTCTCAGAGGCTGCAGAGCTCTGCCACATGAGAGCTGCCCCTGCTGCTGAGTTCCTTAACAGTTGACTGCTGCCTTTCCAGGTCCTGTGGGGAGGGGGAGGCTAGCCACTGAGTTCTTCCACACACACCCAATCTAGCACCCATTGTATTCCTGAATGCAATGGGCTTGGCCCCTAGTAGGAGTATATGAACTATAAACAGGGTTCGTAGACTAATAAAACACACTTTGAAGGTGGAGGAACTTTATTTGTGATTATGATAAACTGTCATAACTCCATCAACTGTCAGCATCCACATGCATCCTTAATGTTTCTGACTCATCAGACAAACATCTGAAGGTGAGGAAATACATTTGTGAATGTTGGTATTCACTTAAATATTAGAGATGTATTTATTTGACCTTCCTCTCTTAACCACAAAACTCACAATGATTTTACATGGCACAGCCAATGATCCCCAGCCTAAGCATTACTTAAATGTCTGTATCCTTCACTTCACCCTTGCTACAGGATTAACTGCTCCTAGGAAAACCACTGGTCTGCCTCTGAATAATAGAAAATTATAAGAATGTTCAAAAGACTCGCCTGAGATTATCAATATTCCCATGCAAACATTAATGATTGTGGTATCTCCAATTATATCATTATCATAAATATTATAACGTCATAAGAACATCAGAGAAGTCATGCTGAACCAGACCAATGACCCCTCTAGTCCAACACCCCCAGATTCACTGGCCAAATGCTTGGAAGCTGTGGTAGACTGGCTCAAGAGGAGTCTACTGAAGCTAAAGTCAGGAAAGACAGAGTTCTTCTGGCTGAGTTGGCATGCTGAAACAGTTACAATGCAACTCTATGCTAGACAGGGTATATCAGAGGTCTGGCTGTAATTCTGGACACCTCCCTATCTATGGAGGCCCATATCACAAAAGTCATCTGCCAGGCTTTCTACCATCTTCGCCAAGAATGACAACTTGCACCGTACCTGTCAGAAATGAACCTAGCCACCCTGATCCATAAAATGGTTACCTCCAGACTGGACTTCTATAACTCACTCTGTGTAGTCCTGCCTTTGAAGCTTATTCAGAATACAGCAGCAAAATCCCTCACTAGGACTAAATGGAGAGCCCATATCATACCAGTGCTCTCCCAACTCCACTGGCTTCAGATTGGAGACCAGGGCTGATTCTACACTAACTTTGTTTATTCTGTTGTGGATCCTGCTGAATTCAGATCTTCCTTTACCCCCCCCCCCCCTCCAATTGAAACAGAAAAGTTCTGCACCTGATTAGGGAAGCTCAGAATATGTATGTGTGTGTGTGGGGGGGGGGGGCAAGCACAGCTGGAGCCTCTTTCTTTTCTTGAAGGGGGGCAGAAGAGAATTGGAGACAGCAGAGGAGGAGGAATAAATCCAAGGGGAAAATCTCTGCCGAGAGAAGTTAGGGCTTCTCGAGCTTTTGCGAGAGAAGTTAGGGCTTCCCCTTTAAGGGAAGCCTTGCAACATGGGAACGAGGAAGCCTTTGAACTGACACCCTGGCCAATCAGGGCTTTTTTACAGCATTGAATGCTCGTGACAGCAAATTAGTTTGGGACAAGCAGAGATCTGCAATCTTTACTCATGACAATTTTTCAAATATTGAGGGTTATATCCACTCCAGGATATCGTGGGGAAATGTAGGGTCACTCTGGATCAATCATGCTTGTTGCAGAGGAAAAATTTAAATTGGCCAAAATCAAAATGGAAATTGTATTCAGGGTAGATGGCATATGAATCAACCTGGGATTGGAATAAGGTTCTGTGCAGATTCATCCCAGATCAGGTTCAAATTTCTGGTTCTAACCTTGGCAGCCCTAAACGATCTGGGACCCCTATACCCTGCCTCTTCCACTATACTTCCCTAAAGGGCACTAAGATCCAGCAAAAAAAACAGTTGCTTAGGATACCTGGCCCAAAAGAAGTAAAACTGGCCTCAATCAGAATCATGACTGAATCGCTGGATCATGATTCAGCCACTGCGATTTGGCCCATTTAAATGCAGGGAAGGGTAGTTTGGCTTGGATAGTTCTGAAAAGTACCCAAACCAGCATTACTATTTGGCTTAGTGGAACCAAATTACCCAAACCTACTGCGGAGCTCGCATGCCTGTTAAACTTGCCCTTTTATTCCCTTGTTCTGGAAACTTCATCACTGGAATGGAGCCTGCTACTCTGCAGAGCTGGGCCCACTCATTAGAGCCCCAAGTAAATAACTTAGACCAAAACTCAGCAACCCATGGGAGCCAATCTCACTAACTGGGAACTGATCAATAAAGGAGGATGAGTGAGTCAGCTTGTGGTTGATTAACAATAGGTAATAATGGAAAAACTGCTGAAACAAGATCTCTTCTTCCCAGTCTACCTTTTATTTTAAATGCTAGTTTAGTTACAAATGTTAATTTAGCTTTTCTAAAAAGGCAAAAGGTAAAGGCATCCCCTATGCAAGCACCGAGTCATGTCTGACCCTTGGGGTGACGCCCTCTAGTGTTTTCTTGGCAGACTCAATACGGGGTGGTTTGCCAGTGCCTTCCCCAGTCATTACCGTTTACCCCCCCAGCAAGCTGGGTACTCATTTTACCTCGGAAGGATAGAAGGCTGAGTCAACCTTGAGCCTGCTGCTGGGATTGAACTCCAAGCCTCATGGGCAGAGCTTTCAGACAGCATGTCTGCTGCCTTACCATTCTGCGCCACAAGAATGGTACTTAGTCACTTAGATTTTCTAGGCTTGGATTAAAGGGGACCCAAGCCAAATAGCCTTAAGCAGTTACAGGAGGTATCTGACTGCCTGTTTTCCTGCTCTGAAGGGAATATGTGGAATACGTCTCAGGGTTTAAAAGCCTTAACACTTCTAGCCAAAATTGGAACTCAAATCAACAATAGCTGTATGTGTTTTTTCTTTTCATTATATATGACCTTCTTCTATGTGATTTCTTCCTGCACAAGTTTGACCACCATTTGTTTACTGCTAATAAGAATATAATTTTAGAACCTCAAAAGAAAGAAATTCCTGATTCAAGACTCACAGGTCATCCCAATCCTTCTTTCTTTGCTTGATTTTAGCTTTGGCCTTGTCAGCTTTTTCAATAATCTTCCTAAGCTTTTCCATTCGATTTTCAACTATTCGGCTTGTCACTGTATGGGGGTGGGCCCTTTTCATCAACTTTTCTGTTTCTGCTTCTTCTTCACCAATGGCAGCAGTCTGGGATAATGCTGTCCCTGCATAAACATTAAGAAAGTAAGTATCCTGCATTCTTCAAAAGGATTTGTGTTCACTTTTCTTAGGATGTTGTATGAAAGCAAGGAGTTCTCCTGGAACATTCTGCAATTCAATATTTCTATTACTGAATCTCAACTACTAGTCCTCATTTCTCCTTTTTTATTATGAGACAGTAAAAGAATGGTGACTATTGTGACATCCCAACACATAGCTATTATCACCTCAGTGTTGTTCTCTCTGTTACCACATGTTGTGGTTGGAGGAACAAAATGATACATAAAGAGAGTGTTTGCCTTTTTCCCACTGCATAAGTTTCTACTATAAACACACTTTGAGAGAGCACAGTATATGCATCGCCTTCAATCCTGTAGGCTTAACTTCAATGAGACACTGGAACAATATGAGAGGCTAAATTATGATGTTTCTCTATAAAAAACCATTATGATTAACTCACCCTATTGGCAGCAATAGCATAAATTCATGAGACGACTTTCAGGAAATGCACAACCCAGACCAGTTTTTTTTGGCTTCTGGATTGTGCCACCACCTCAGAAGTGACATAACCCACTCTGTCTCCAACCTATCCAATCCACCTAGGGTACAAAAACCCAAAACAACCCACCCCCCACCAACCAAGCCCAAGAGTACTCACACAGCTGGAAAGTGGCAGCCTACTTTGCCTGCCACTGGGACAGAAATGCCAGGCCACAGCAGCAGGCAGGAGCTAGGCCCCAGTCCAACCTGTGTCAACTCTCTGGGGCTCTGGAGTAACCTTGGAATTTCCTGGTTGGGAAACACTGACCTAGACGGTACACCAGTAGAGCCCCACAACACAATTTGCACGGCTGCAGGCTTCTGTTATGCTTAGCCCTTTCCCATGCACTTACTCAGTTCTTTCTGGCTTTCTTTTTTTTGGTCCACTTCTTTTCCTTTCCATTCATATTTGCTTGTTCTTCTTCTCCCCACCTGAGTTCGTTTCTTGACTTTATATAAATTTTCCGAAATCGCCAGAAGTCGGTAGGTGGAGATTTCATGGCTGCTTCTCATGGCACGGACCACAATTCTGTCATACTCAACATTACCTCGGAACCTGAGTCATCAAAGCAGAGTGCCAATTCAAGCTGGGGTTTTAGCTTTTTCAGAGCTTACTTACCATTTCTCCAGGGCTCTCCCTTATAAACAGGAATAATCACCTTATTTATATTTATATTTTATTTATATATTTATTTGTTATATTTATATCCTGCCCTCCCCTGAGGTTCAGGGTGGTTTACATAAAATTTAGCAGAACAGGGAACAGTACAGATAACTCAGTAGTTGTAAACGGTAACAATACAGTGATAACAGATAGAACAATATGATAGAACAGTAGAACAATGGTGAGAACAGTAATTCAAACCACAGCATACTGACTAGGTGATGTCAAACCCTTTTCTTTAGAAGAACATAAAAGAAGCCATGTTGGATCCAGCCAGCAGCCTATCTAGTCACACAGTGACAAAAAACCAGGTGCCGTCAGGAGGTCCATTAGTGGGGCCAGAACTCCAGAAGCTGTTGTCCCCCAGGCACCAAGAATACAGAGCATCCTTGCCCCAGACAAAACATTAACAAAGTATATCCTGTATCTAAAGCATCCCAATCATTTTGTTACTCTTTAATTTCATCACTTTGATATACTCAGACATCCGATTTGTTGGGACCATTTTGTTAAGATCAATCTGTTGTCCAGCCTGCCCTCAAGTTGAAGAATAATTGCCTGTCACAGAGATCTGTGGTCTGACTGAGTTTGTTGGTTAGTTTTATTGGCTGAAGTTCTTGGGACCCAGTGAGTTATTGTAGTATCAGCATGATTTATGAGTTGCTATGGCTACAAACCTATTTCAGTTCCAGGGCAGGCAGGCTGGCCCATTAGGGCAAATGGGGCACTGTCCCTACAGGATCAGTTACCCCCTCTTGTCTGACTCCAACTACTCAAAGAGGCAGCACTATCAGACTTCTCCTTAGCTGGACTCTCCCTGCAGGGACTGACATGCAGGCTCTTCCCCTTAAAGGTACAGGGGTTGGAGAAAGGAAGGCACTCCATGGTTGGAGGTAATCTTTGTTGTTGTTGTTAGGTGTGAAGTCGTGTCCGACCCATCGCGACCCCATGGATAATGATCCTCCAGGCCTTCCTGTCCTCTACCATTCCCCAGAGTCCATTTAAGTTTGCACCGATTGCTTCAGTGACTCCATCCAGTCACCTCATTCTTTGTCGTCCCCTTCTTCTTTTGCCCTCGATCGCTCCCAGCATTAGGCTCTTCTCCAGGGAGTCCTTCCTTCTCATGAGGTGGCCAAAGTATTTGAGTTTCAAATACTTATTCTTCTTCCAAGATGCTCAGAGTGACACATACAGTCTCACTACCCTCCATTTTCTCCTTGCATGAAGTATGCTAGGCTGAAACACAGTGGCTGGTCCAAGGCTAGCTGCGGAGTTTTAAGGCACAAAGTGTCCCCCCTCCCCCCCTCCCCCCCTTCCTCCCAGAACTCCACCAGAGCGCTCTGGACCTGTTGTGGTATTGCACCATTCCATCGTTATATTATTTTATTATATTGTTATACTGTTATTATTCTGTTATATGGTTACAACCACTGTTATTAATTACTGTATGTTTTAACGAAGACTGTTTCATGTATCGTTGACTAGTTTTAATGTTAACCGCCCTGAGCCTTCAGGGAGGGCGGTATATAAATCTAAATAAATAAATAAATAAATAATAAAGTGAACACACGTCCCTCTTATCCAAGACTGTTCATCCAACGAATTCACTATGTCACTTTAAGAATCCCTTGATTTTACCCAACTAACAAATGACAGGCCAACACAACCTAATACAAGTACTATGGTTCAGCTGAGCAAGTGCCATTTAACTTCACTACAAATGCATCATTTATTTATTATATATTTATATGCTGCTGCTCCTGGACCTGTCATCTCACAATGGCTAACAACTAGAAATTGAGAGAAATGCCAGAAGCAACTTATGGAAAAGATTTCCAAAACTTTTTCATTCAACAAAAACTTAGCAAATGCACAAACTCCTTCAGAGAATGAGGGAAATAAGGGGAGAATCGTACCGATTCTGTAATTTTTGTAGCCCAATGCGATATTTTTCCTGTTCCCAGGCCAATTCCTTCATCACCAGCCGGATACTGTGTGCTGTCTTTCTGTCCAATTCTGCACGAATTCTGCGGTCTATTTCAAATTGCTGCATGTTGGAAATATAGCCTTGTATTTAGTTGTTTCTTTATGACATTTCTAGCCTGTTTTACTCCTGCTAAAATGTGCTTTAAAAACTGTGTTAATAATGATATTAATCACCATCCACAACTATTAGCCAGCAATATACAACACAAAGGATTTGATAGCAGCTATAATAATGTTAATCCTTATCCATTGTTGTTCCTCTATATATTTATGAAACAGCCTAGGGGGTGGGATGTGTCTGGCTGTCCAAGTTGGAATAGGGCCAATCAGGGTGCAGCCAGCTTTGCTCTGATTGGCCCTGCCCCTGCTCCCGCCCTCCGTCCCTGGACTCTAGCCTCTTTGCTCTCAGATGCTTCAGTGTCTGGAGCCAGCAGCAGGTAAGGGGAAAGTCCCTGGGCAAAGGATAGTGCTGGAGGGCCTCCTAACGAGGGCCTCTTGGCCTGCTAGCCTGGGCCTGCTGACGAGGGCCTCCCAGCCTGCTGATTGCTCATTAAGGACTGCTAAGGAGCTGGCTACTAAGGAGCTCTGTCCCGGCCCTGTTAACGAGCTGCCCATCCCCCACCCACCCCACTTGATCTGGCTGCAAGCTGCTGCCCAAGGCCACCTTAAGTTGCCTGGCCAGGGGTCAGAGGAGGGGACCCTTTCAAGGCCAGTTCTTAGGAATGGGCTTTGAAGCTAGTATTAAATATTATTTTGAAGAGTTGTTTTTTAATATTCCACTTTTCACTACCCAAGGGAGTCCCAAAGTAGCTTCCTAACGCCTTTCCCTTCCTCTCCCCGCAACAGATACCCTGTGAAGTAGGTGGGGCTGAGAAAGCTCTGACAGAACTGCTCTGTAAGAACAGTTAGAATCATAGAATAATAGAGTTGGAAGGGACCTCATGGGTCATCTAGTCCAACCCCCTGCACTATGTAGGACACTCACAATCCTATCGCTCATCCACTATACTCTGCCACCCCCTTAAGCCTTCACAGAATCAGTTCTAAGAGAACTGTGACAAGCCCAAGGTCACCCACATGTCTGCATGTGAAGGAGCAGGAAATCAAACCCAGTTCTCTAATGTAGAGGCTACTGCTCTTAACCATGACACCAATATTTTTGAGCAGGTGTAATAGGTGCACTGTAAGATTCATCCATTCCACCCCAAACTGTTCTCTTCATTCATAACATTTAATGTTAAAGAAAACTGCTGAGTATATTGAGCATTCCACCTCATATACACACTCAGACTAAACATCATTCTAATATTATGGTGCAAATACAGAATATAAATTTAAATCTAGCATGAGGGCCATCAAGGCTCTGGAAATGCTGGATTATACAATATCAAAAGTACGCAGAGGAGGAAAAAAACACCCAGTGGATTTTCACTTCTCCATTAGAATAAGCAGAAATTGAAATGTGGGCTTACTTTCAATGGCTGATGAAAAGAATCTTAATCTTCAATTCAATATTGAATTCATAATAACTAAAAAACTGTAATCTTGAATTCTGAGCAATTCACTCTAAAGGTTTAGTATGTTTACTTCTATCGTCTATTTTTTATTTTATATATTGCGAACTATTGAGAGCTCTTATGAATGAAAGCCAACTAATATACTCTTTTTAAAAAACACTGTACACGCCAAGGCCTTAGCCCCTCCCCCCCTAGTCAAAGAAGACCCCAGGCATACTGCTCTCTCAAGCTGCATGTGGTTTGGCAGGCTCTTGTTAGCCTGGAGCAGGTTTTGAAATTCATGCCTCAGAAGTATCAGTTCTTGTCTCTTGAAATACTTCTTCATTTCTGCTGCCTTAATTATCATATCATGTTCCATTTTTTGCTTGGCATTTTCAATACTGGAAATATCAGAAAACAATCAAGAATGAATGGTTTATGTAGTTAAAAACCTGGGAACTGATACAATGCACCAAACTGTATCCAGTTTAATAGTCTTAGGCAATTCATGACCCAGATCAGCCCTAATCTAGCTGCTGCCAGAACTTGTAACAGCCACCTGCCAATTTTGTAGGCTTCGTATTCCATATGAGACAACTGGTCAAGGGAAGTGGGTATTCCTGATCTTGTTGATTCATTATATGTATCAAGGATCTGATACATTTATTTGAAGTCTCAAGCAAAGAGTGTCTGGGGAAACCATTGAAGGCCTAGTAATTTCAAAAGAAAAATAAATATTCAAACTAACTTATCTTTAAAAATATGACTGCTTTTTTACTCACAGATGCAAATGAGGGACAACCATGAGAGCTAACATGCTAGGGAGGATGTCTTAAAAAAAATACTTGTCTTTTTAAAAAAAGCATACGGAGATTAAAGGAGGAAGGCCTAGTCAGAATCAATGAATCCCAGATTCAGAAGATCCAAAGACTGAAGATGACAGTCAATCTGTCTCTGGGGTGGGCCTATACAGATAGAGACCCACTTCTGGCTCACAGGTGTCAACCCCCTCACTGAGCAGTTTTAGACCAGAACAAACAACATACCTGAGGTTTCAAAAAAGGCAGAGAAGGTATGAACCCTTTTATGAAATGCAAGAGAAATTACTGCATGATCTATAAGAATAGTTCGCAACTGGGAAAAATAGATTCATTTCAAATTCTGTTGTGTTCAGTAATTGAATAAGTAGGGTTGCCAGACCCACATACCCAGTGGAGTCGGAGGCTCCCCTCCCAGGGCCTGCCACAAAGCCACAGGTCAGATAACTAGCAGGGGGCCTTACCAGTAGAAAGGTGGCTTAGGCCACGTCACTGACATCAAACAGGAAGTAAACATCATCGAGCCAACAACTCTGGTATCTGGACAAAAACCCTATATGGTAGTATAGAATTTTGCCCAAGTACCAGAGCATGGATAGGAAGTAGTGGGTATGATGTCACTTCCTGTACAATGCCAGCAATGTGGCTGAGGCCTTCTTTTTTTCTGCTGGTAAGTCCCCTGCATCCCCACTGGTTGCCAGGAGGGATCCGGCAACCTATGGGTATGTCTAATAATCTAATAAATGCTGGGTTTGGTAGTCTGGAAAATTATGCTCATTGATTCTGGCAAGTGACAGAATGGTGATGACCTGGTATGGAGTTACAGAGAAGAGTTTAACTCCCAAGACAGCAACACAAACTAAAAGTGCTATTTAACAAGTAAAAAAGTTCTTATAGCTAAAAATGCTGTTTGTGACAGACACTGCAACATAAATTAATATGCAATAGATGTGGCATTAGTCTTTTCAAGGTTTCAAATATCTTTTACAGACTGAAGAAATTATTTAGGTGGGTGGATACAGTAAATTCTTTGTACCACATTATCTAGCTGGGGGGGGGGGGGTCTGGGCTCCTTGACACTCAGTTAAAAACCCAAAAGTGAAAAAGAAGTGAGTTGAATGACTGCTGTAGTAGCAAGATTTGCCACTAGGCTAAATTGGGTTGGGAAATTAGGTACCTCAGGCTCAAAGAAGCCCATCAACAAAAATGACTGTTGATCACCAAGGATTTAGAATCCAAATACCTGTCTCATGTTCAGCCATCTTACCTGTAGGCAGCAGAATCTTCTATATCTTCTGCTGCTTTCTCTTTGTCAAGATTTACCTGCAGAAGTATAAAAGTAAACAGTTGATGCCATAATCAGCAGCTTATATGGTTATTCCTGAAGTTAAGGTAGAACTACATTCTGCTCCTCACAAACAATAGATTTTATATATAACAAATCATACACAACTGTTACACAATCAGCTCTGCTCTTTCCAAAATGAAAGGTTAACATCATCAATTGAGGTACAACAAATCTGAGTCCAATGTCACCTTTAAGATCAAAAAGATTTATTCAAGGTGGGAACTTCCATGTGCATGCACACTTCCTCAGACAATAGAACAATGATCCGTGTTCCATTGAGGAAGTGTGCATGCACACGAAAGATCACACCTTGAATAAATCTTTGTTGGTCTTAAAGGTGCCACTGGACTTAAATTTTGTTGTTCTACTTCAGACCAACACGGCTATCCACTTGAATCTATCATCAAATGAGGAACATGGATTAATTCAGGAGTCACAAATGAACATTTCAAAACTGGAATCGTAAATATGAATGACAGCCTTTAAAATAATGCCTTCCTGTCTCATTCTTACCCTTGGAGAGGGCACCTTAGCCTTCATCACTTTCTGAACTTCTTCAGCAGAAAGCACATTGTATGTAAAGATGTTACCATCTGCACCGCAAGTCACCAGAAACCGATCATCAAAACTTGGGAAGATTCCGTGAATTTGCCCATAGTCACTATCATGTATGCTGGAAGACCAATATCCAACCATATTATCGACTGACAGCTCTTTGTTATGGAGAGGGTAGATCCGTACTGCTCCATCTTCCATTCCACAGAACATTAGTATACCAGTGGAGCTGTATACATAAAAAAAACCCAAAGCAGCTGAAGATTACGACATGGTTCCACAATGCTCAATGAAATGGATTTCTAAATCTACTTAGATTGACAATTATCAGAAGACTGATTTGATGTGAGGCATGAAATGTTCTAGAAGGCCTCAAGTTCATATTGCTAGCAAAATCTGAAATGTTTGTTTTTATTCAGTTCTGTAAGGGAAGCATGGAAGAAATAAGAACTACAGGCAGAGTCCAAACAGGAAATATAGCTATAAGGTTTCATAAACTTTCTACAACTCATAAATTCTACTATTCTGCAATGAATCTAAACCTAAAGAAGAAATTTCAAGTATATGAGCTCATTACTGTCTTCACCACTATTTTTATTTTACATATTTGTTGGCATTGATCAGTGTTGACAGGTATCTGCTGGGGCCAACCCCTGTGGCCTACTACTGACTACAGCTGATGCTGTCACCCTATATCTTACATTTTCCTGGGAGTAAGCCCCACTGACTAATATAGGAATTACTTCAAAGTAGAGTGGCCTAGTTTTGTGCTCCCCCTCACTCTACTGCATGATGGCCCCACACCACACACAGGCCATCCTGTGCCATTTCCTTCTCTGATCTTCATGGCTCAAAGCAACCTCCCAGAAAGACAGGCAGACCAATGGATGGCAGCAAGGAGAAGAATGAAGAGCTATCAGTATCCCTTAAGTGGGGCTGATAACAAGCCACCTTAGCTCTTCGGCAGCCACCCTGACACATGACTGTTTGAGAAAAAGGAGGACATCAAGTCTGCAGGTGAGGGGAAATCTACTTCAAGACTCCCAAAATATGATGCCAGTCTTGCTGCTAGTTTTTGATGACATTAATTTAAATCATTCAATAATCAAAATGATTGGACTCTATGGTCCTAAATGTAAAAGGATGAATGTATTAACTACCGTGTTAATTTAAGAATTACATCCCACAAGCCAAATAAAAATAATTACAAGGCATCCGACATTAAACAATAAAACAACTTTTTAAAAACTTAACAGCCAGAACTTTTATGACCTGGTCAGAATAAATAACAAGTATACTGTGTTATATTTCCATTTTTTAAAAAGCCCTGTAATTCAGAATGTTTAAGTTAGATTTACCTTCAATAAAACTTTTTTGATCTTCAAAGACCGATTATACATGGGCCGGAACACCCGGGCTGGCGGCGGCAGGGCATTGGGGAAAATCCCCGATTAAGCCGCCCGGCCCAGGCACTTGGAAGACCCGTGTTAACAGAACGCGGGTTCTTCCAGAGTCCTGAGACTCCCGAGGGCCAGCCCGACTGAGCCCCATGCATAATTGGAGGAGGCGGGCTTTTGGCCCGGCTCCTCCCCCGACCTACGGAATCCCTGCAGGGACGCCTCTCACCCCTGCTGGCTCTATGGCCCCAACAGGGGCAACCCCCTACCCCTGCCATGGTATAAGAGCAGCATGCTGCTCCCCACCATCCTGCATCGAGGCCCCGTGTCCCTCCTCAGTCGCTGCCGCAGCTTACCTGCACTCCCGGTGCTTCCAGCCCCGCGTTGTTTGTGCGGGGCCATTGCGCCATGGTGGCCAGCATGCACCCAGGATGCCCCACCCTCATGCGTACTCGGGGGGGCGGGGTGGCAGGGCTTTTTACCCTGGCACACTGGAACGGCAGCAGCCCAGCGTGGCTGCTGTGCATAATCAGTCCTTGTGCCACTGAACTCAAACTTTTTCAGAATATTTGAGCTTGTTCAATGTGCCTCTGCATTGGCCTGAATATTTTATACAGTATTTCTCCAAAGCATTGCTTTTAAGAGAGGGGAGAATAAAGTTAACCAGGCAATATTGAGCATCAGTTCTTGCAAGAATATATATATGCTGACCTACACAACAAAGTTCTTATTACGTCACACTCACACTCAACACCCAGCCTTGCAGAAAACCCTACCATCAAATCAAAGCCATAATACAAAAGCTGCATTACCAAAAAGAGATGCGTCGAATAGGGTTTTCTTCTGTGTCTTCCATAGGAATAAAGTCAAAGGGCTCATCTTGACGACGAGCCACTTCTTTGTCATGCTGCATTGGAGAAAATGCGCAGTGGTACAGATATCCAGAGTCATAGCCTCCCTGGAAGGACGAAAGAGTGATGCCATAAAGATACAATAAGAGGACTGAGTTTGTGAAGATGTTTACGGGAGTGTTTCACTATGTCTTTCTTATTTCATCTTCTTTTGAATCTATTACTGCTTTTAAAAATCCAGGCTAAGTCCTTTTCTTTTTCCACAGAAGGAACTTTTCCACATTCTCATTTTATTTGCTGGTATATTCCTGGAGTTCTGTGTGTGTGTGTGGGGGGGGGGTGCTTGTTAGGTTTGTTCCACATGTATTTTGTTCCTTCTAGTGGACAATTTGATTTCAAACAGGTTTATTTCCAGCAATATCTCCCTACATCAGCCCTTTTCAAACTTTTGACTGTGGTGTAACCCCTGGAACATTTTACAGGCTTCAAGGTAACCCTGAAGTGATATCAGCTGGCCATGTTTCCCTGCCACATCCCAAGAAATATAGATAATAGGAACAATACAGGAGAACATAAAAGTAATATATGACAGAAAAGAGCCAATGATCCGTGTACAGCTAATATCTATTTCTAAGTATAAGTAATTTTAAAAATCTTGTTTATTTCTTGTTCAAATCTTGATATGGGATGAGACTAATTCAGAGAAAAATGTTTCCAACAAGCAATGCTGCACAAATATATCACCCAAGCAGAGCTGGACAAGGTCCCGGTATCCCCTCATTTCACAGGAGCTTTTTTCAACAGCAAAGCCTCTAAGCAATATAAAAAAATTCCCAGCTTTGAAATGGAAACAAGCTCAGTTGGCTGCATTTGGATTCTTCCTTACTAAAGCAACCAAACTGTTTTACAGGTAGCTCCCTATAAAACTTGCTAACTTCTGCCAATACTGCATCAGAGTAGAATCCAAATACAGCCAACTGAGCTTGGTCCCATTTCAGAGCTGGAAATTCTTTATATTCTTTACATTGCTTAGAGACTTTGTTGTTGAACCTTGTCCAGCACTGCTTGTGTAATAGATTTGGGCAACATTGCTTGTTGAAAATTTTTTCCTCTGAATCATTTTCTCTGGATTATTCGCATTCCATATCAAGATTTAAACAGGAAATAAACAAGGAAGTAGGGATGGTAAAATGACTATGCAAAAGCAGAAGAGACATTTTAAAGGCAGGGGGAAAGCAAAGAAGAGGAGGTGAAAAGGGGGAAAGGGAAAAGAAAAAAGAAAACATTTACAGAGGTAACTAAAGGAGAACAATGTTCTAAAGCATGTAAGAAAGTTTTGCTTTCAACTTGATCCCAACCCATTCACTCTATGATTCATACTCAACACTGTGATGTTGGGGCTGAATTTATATGAAGAGCACACTAAAAACAATGAGGAACATTTTGCTTGGGTCTGAACTTGTATGGTACCAGAAGGGCAGCATCTGTTTGTTGCAGTCTCAATTCACATATTTAAAGAGAATAAAAAATAGATTTACCAAGGACAGCCAAAATTTTCCTGGCTTAGAGTAAAACCCACACAGGATAGGGCTAGGAGTTTCTGGAATGTAGATATCTGGCAGTGGTTCTTCTGTTTCAGGCTCTTCCTCTGGAAATTCAATTTCTTCCATCTCTTTCCCCATCTCTAGTTCATTCTTTATAAACTCCTGCCTAGCTTTCTCCTTGTTTGCTTTCTTCTTCTCTCTGCGTTTAATTTCTTCTTCTCTCTTTACAGAAAACAGGAAAACACACACTTTAATTTTCACATATCCAAATCTTAATATTTTAGGGGCTGTTTTTCATCATACTAAGATATATGGGCCTTTATATTTCATGAATTAATATTTCTAAAATTTCCTCTAAAATTTCTCCTATCCTGTATTCTAGTGATCTTTATTTAGCCAAACTAAATTTCTATTCTACATCACTGTTAAGAAAAAGAAGCCAACAAAACCAGAATATTCATTCATATAGTATTGCTTGAAAAATTAAAATCATATTCCAGCTTAACAACCACAAAACATTAATCACTCTCTACCAGCAGAAGGGAAATATAATGTTACTAAAAGTATATAAGTTCTTAACCAGATTGCTTACTCAGATAGCAAAGAAAGTTCAATCTGCTCTGGATCTAGGCAAGCTAGTTCCCAAGAAAGCTTTAAATCATGGCCTATTTATTGCTGATTACACTTGTGGCTTGGGTCTACTCTCAATTAAAGGAAATCCTATCCATTCTTTAACAGGAAAATGTTGGTAGCTCCCTCTAAAACTTGCCAACATTCATAATTATTTTAATATAGTTTCTCACTTTCCTAAAATAGTTCCCCACTTTTCTGTCAAAAAGTTATCTAAAACAAAGTTGTCTTACAGCACTTTTAGAAGAAGAAGAAAAGTTGGTACTTATATGCTGCTTTTCTCTACTTCAAAGTGGCTTACAATTGACTTCCCTTTCTTCTCCCCACAACAGACACCCTATGAGGTAGGTGAGGCTGAGAACCCTAATATTACTGCTTGGTCAGAACAGCTTTATCAGTGCTGTGGCGAGCCCAAGGTTACCCAGCTGGCTACATGTGTAGGAGCAGGGAATCAAACCCAGCTCATCATATTAGAAGTCCATGCACCTAACCACTACACCAATCTGGCTCTGTTAGTAAACAATAAAGAGGGGTCCCTCCTGAATTGTTTCAATAAACAGTACTATGGGATGGGGTGATGACAGAGAAGGTTGGCAACTGGGCCTGGGCCTATCATAGAATCATAGAGTTGGAAGGGGCCATACAGGCCATCTAGTCCAACCCCCTGCTCAACGCAGGATCAGCCCAAAGCATCCTAAAGCATCCAAGAAAAGTGTGTATCCAACCTTTGCTTGAAGTCTGCCAGTGAGGGGGCGTTCACCACCTCCTTAGGCAGCCTATTCCACTGCTGAACTACTGAATCAGTGATGGTCCCATAAAGCAAGGGATCTAATGACTGTCATACATGCTTTTTCAGCTTTCAAACATATCTATAACAAAGAGATCCATAACAAAGAGAGCTATAAGAAATCATGAAATTGAGAACTCATCTGGAAATCACAATCCTATCCAAAAAGTCCTCCCTTCCAGGATTCTACAAACGCCTTCTTTGTTAAACCCTGACCAAAAGGCAAATTCATCCTGATCAGGAGTATTATGTCTCAGATCTGTATCACTTTTGCCTAATTTGTGGGTGTGGGGGGGTTATACATTAGAGCAGTGGTCCCCAACTGCTGCCTGAGCCCCTGCTCCATTTGCTTTCCCGCTGACGCCCCTGACTTCCCGCTGCCTGCTGGGGGGCACTACCAGCAGCAGCTGAGCAGCGCCACGCCGAGAGGGAGCCCCAGCCATGGCGGCTGCTGGAGAGCATGAAAGGCAGCAGAGTGGCAGGGCAGCCCCTGAGACAGCAGCCGGGGAGGGGGAGGAGGAGGAGCCGCAGACCGGTGCTGACTGATCCACGGACCGGTCCTGGTCTACAGACCAGGGGTTGGGGACCACTGCATAAGAGAATTGTATAAAATGTATATGAAGATTAATGTAACTGTACATCGTCACATGACTGAAATGTGAAACATACATTTAATCACTGGCCAAGAGTTTTGATATATATTACAATGGCAATTTTAATATGAACCCCCCCCCCAAAGAAAAGTATTAAAAATTATTTAAAAGGTTTTTGGTAGACTTTTAAACAAGTATCCTTATGATCATGCATATACAGTAAAAGCTGCTAAATAAGTGATGAGTTTTAAAAGTTATTCACATACAATACCAGGTTCATAATGGACACTAATATTCAAATGCCAAGACCAGACAACCAAGGGTGTCTGCCTTCATACTTGGCAATGTTTGCAGAACGACATTTTTACAGACCTTCAGGTTTACTCCTCTAGTGCCTTCTCTCCTAATTCAAGGTTAATGACATCTAGTGATATATATAATAAATCACTCCAAAATTATATTTGTGCCATCATAACAATTGTACACCAGTTTTAATCTGGGAGCCAGTCATCATTTTCACAAGGTACCCAGAACCCTGCATTTTTATGGAGGTGCTAAGAATACACAATACATACAAGCCCTAAGACTATTGTTATTGTTATTGTTATTAAGATTTATTTTCCGCCACTCCCTGTAGGCTCGTGGCAGGTCACAATAGTCTTATCCCCATTAAATACCCATTAAAAGACTTTAAAACAATCCCAACATGGCGGAAGCTCCCATTATTCCCAACCCCCTGCTATCAGAGCGGCAGGGAGGGTGGGGAGGAGATCTAACTTTCTAGGTGCGGGGGGGAGAATGCTGGCACTCATTCGCTGACCCCAGCCTCAGCCAAACACCTGGCGGAAGAGCTCCGTCTTGCAGGCCCTGCGGAAAGCTGGTAAATCGGGCAGGGCCCGCAGCTCACCCGGGAGCTCATTCCACCAGGTAGGTCGAGGCCAGGCGTGCTTCTCTAGGGCCAGGAACGACCAGGAGATTATCCCCCGCAGAGCATAGAGCCCTGCGGGGTATATAGGGCGATAGGCAGTCCCAGGTGTAGGGCGATAGGCGGTCCCTTCTTGAGAGGGCATCTTGTGAGCTGTATCAATTTATGTAGGCATGCCAAATTATATAGCCTGAAGTAGATAATGAAAGACAGATAATACCACATTAATTCTACATCTAGTACAATAATTGTATTTATATTATACGTCCAGATTGTATATTTCTTGTTCTATTTATTTTTTATTTGATTTCTTGACTACACCCTCCCTGCAAGCTGGCTCTTAATAAAATATAATATGCCTTGAGAATTTATAAGAATCAACCTATAATAGGGCAAAATCATAGATATGCTAGCCTTATTCCTTTTGTAAATGGTTCAACTAGAGTCTTATATAAAACACTGTAAAATGAAAGAATTCAGCATTTTGTAGTTTGGTAATACTTAAGAACTAAGAAAACTTGCTTATTTATTACAGAATTGTTACCTTAAGTCGAGATTTTATGCTGTAGAAGCAAAAATACTCTGTGGGGATGTCTTTGATTCTATATGTTTTTTCTGCATCATAATCTGTAGGGTCGGGAGCATGAATTTGGACAGCGAAACCATTCGCACACAACACAAGCAGCATGCTTTCTGGCTGCAGAAAAGAATGTTAAAGTGTAAGCATCATTCCTCCATAAAATACTCACTTTGCTGTGGCTGCTGAAAAAGAGATGAGGGCTCTGAGCAGTCATGGTCATAGCAAAATACAATATTTAACCATTGACATTCATAGGCAATGGGGAAAGTACTTTTATGGGATCCCAGCTTGCTGGGGGGTAACCGGTAATGACTGGGGAAGGCACTGGAAAACCACCCCGTATTGAGTCTGCCATGAAAACGCTAGAGGGCGTCACCCCAAGGGTCAGACATGACTCGGTGCTTGCACAGGGGATACCCTTACCTTTAAGCATCTTAGAATTAAATAGCTTTGACAGTGCAAGAAAACATGCAGTGGAGTCCTCTCAGCAGTTTTGTGGGTGGCACCATGTTATTCAGCATGGTGAAATCTGAAATAGTCATCTATCCAGACTGAGGACCAAATTAGACACTTGGGTTTTTAAGAGATGGGTCAGGATTCTCCAGAGCCAACTCTGTTTTCTTTCAGTCACACATCAGCTGCAAGGAAAAGCTTTTGAAAAATAAAAGAAAGCTCATTTGGGCTTAGAATGTGGCTGCAGAGGGTGGAAGGGCTCCTGCTCCCCCACAGTCATTTTTGTGTTCTAAAGAATGCAGGGAGATATTTCCCATTTTTGCTGATCCACATGGAAAATTCTGTGCAAGTGAAGCAGCAAAAGTGGGCACAGAAAACCAATCTGGGTTGGGAAGGCAGGAGCTTTTCCTCCCTTGGTACGGGCATTTCAGGCCCAATTGTTCTTATTAGTAATTATTACTAATTAAAATAAAATGTTCCCCCAGGTCCTTTATATATATTTCATTGGCATGCAACACAGTAGCACAATGCACAGCAGAAAGATAAACAGTGTGATACTAGTAACCCCTTACATGTGACAGTGGAGACCACTGAAGTTCCTGCACAGGTCCAGGAACAGTAATGAATCCTATTGGATCGTATCTGTCATCTACAGCAAAGAAGAATACAGTTTTATCTTTACTCTGAAAAAGAAAAGGAATAATTATGAAAATCATGCAAGCCAAAAGACTATCCCAGTCTATCAACATACAAGGCCATAAGCCTTTTATACAATAACAAAGTGTGGTTTGGCGGTTTCTACACAAACCTCATATCTGTGCTCCTTCCACAAGTTTTCACAAACTGATTTATTGGATGGATTTGCACAAATGGTGCAGGGACCATACAAATTCACGGAACATCCCCATCCTTCCAAACCATGATTTAAAAGATCAAGACCATTATGACCGATCTAATTAGGGTTGCCAACTCCAGCCTGAGAAATTACTAGAGATTTGGGGGAAATGCCTGGAAAGAGCAGAGCTTGGGGCGGAGAGGGGAGCTCAGCTCGGATATGATGTCATAAAATCCACCTTCTGAAGCTATTATTTCCTCCAGGGGAACAGATCTCTTTAGTCTGGAGATCAGTTGTAATTCTGGGAGAACTCAAAAAGCCCAACCTGGAGGTTGGTAACCCTAGATCCAATTAAAATAGTCCCAGAGCACCTGAAAGACTCTCATGTGTCTTTACAGAGAAGTTCACTTCAACATTTGCATGAAGTGTTGCCAGCATTCTTCAAAACCTGGATTTTTTTTCCCTAGGCAGGAAAATTCATTTTCTTCTGCATATTCATTTTGGGTGAGTGCCAGACAATCTAGAAATCATGGCTTTTGACTGGTGTTACCCAAACACCTACAGACCACGGAGTCAAGTGGTAACATGAACATACCAGACCCTGAAGGCCTCAGCCGAAGTAGTACAGCAGAGTACTTTAATTTTCTTCGGGAGGGGTACCCCCCTCAAGTATCAAGAGATCCTCAAGTTGTGAAGCTAAAGACTGCCCGCTTTCAGGGTTTCAGACTTCCCCCCCAACATTTAACCCTGATGTCACTTCCGCTCAGCCACTGCTGCCATTCTTAACCCATAAATGAATAAGCATTAAAACACACACAAACAATGCAAATAGTTCATTTTAAAGTTTTCATTTAAAGAGTGAAACCATACCCCTGTGGCAAATATTTCTCCATTACGCTCATAGGCCAGTGATGTAACAGTAGAAGTGTGAGGTTTGAAAGCTTGTTTCAGACGCATGGCTGCATCGCCTATGTTGTTCCGTCCAGCGACAATAGGCAGTCCCTTTGGATTGTAAAGTTCAATAATGCGAACTACACCATCTTGAAAACCGACAGCAATTAAGCCTCCTTTTGGATTCACCTTTGATTAAAAAAATAGTTTCTATCAATGTAACACTGTAATGTAGAGCTGTTTTAAACCATGATTTATGCCTCACATAAACCCATGCAAAGTCTCCATTGTGAATTGTTCAGCACACAGGCAGACAATTCAAAACATTGTGACTGACTTTATTTTTTCTAAGTGCCAGAAAGAAGACTTGAAATAGGACACAAAAACAAAAATTAAAATATTTACTAAAACAATCAAATTAAAAACCATGGATAACTTCCCTGCAATACTGGCCCAGTTTATCCACCTGCTATACAGAGAAAGCAAACAGTAAGTCAAGAACCATCTTCTGACATACACAGCCCAGGAGCCCTACAGCTGGAGAGATTTGAAACTCTAAAGATGAACCATTCAGTCACACCTCTGTCATTCAGGAGGAATTTGAACACCTGAACAATGAAAAGCTATACCTGTTCTGCACAGTACACTCTCACTCCCTTTGAGAACATGCAATTTTCCCAGACATCTGTAAGTGAAGGAGTAAAGGCCCCAAACCTATCAAATATTACTCCTCTTGGACACAAGGGAAAGCATTTATTTATGTTAAATACTTGTATGCCTGCCTTTTTCCCTGAAGAAAACAGGCCCCAAGTAGGGCTGACAGAACCCCTCGGTGGAGGCAGGCTTTCCCCACCACCAGACCTGCTCCCCAGCTGCCAACTAGGTGACCAGCGGGGAGACTTACCTGAAGAAAGAAAAAGGTCTGGGCCTTGATGCCGGCATCACACAAGAAGTGATATCATCATACAATGCTCTGATAATTCGGCAAAAACTCTACCATATAGTTTTTTGTCCAAATACCAGAGTGTCACCTAGATGTTGCTGGTGTGATAACATCACTTCCTGTGTGACAATGGCAACAAGGCCTGGGCCTTTGTCTTTCTCCAGATATGTCACCTCCCCATCTCCCACCAGTTAACGGGAGGAACCTGGCTACCCTGGCCCCAAAGCAGGCAGCAATACCAAAAAAAAAAAAAAAGTCTGTAAAAGTTGGTTAAAAACAAAATATTAAAATGATTGTTACTATAAAATAAATTAAAACCTAAAAATCCTACAGAGAAACCTAGAAGGAGGAATAGTCAAGAAGGTTGACAACAAGTTTCCAAATCTCATAATGCACCAAAAACAATTAACCATTAGTGTGCTACAGTAATTAGGAATGGGAATGCACAGATCCAAGTAGATACAGGTATGCCAACTCTACTTACCACTTTTGGTGCCCAGGTTAGCGCTGTTCCTCCCTGTTTAAATTTCATCTCAGTCAACGGCATTTTAGCAGCAAAATCATAAACACGCACTGTACCTGTGTTAGAGTGTTTAACAAGTCAGCAGGCAAAAAATGGAAAGCCATTGTCCTCCCTCACTTTCCAAGTTAAAAGAAAAAAATCTGGCTACATGACAATAAAAAATCTTTCTTTTTGGTCATCAAAATTCTCACATGAAACTGTGCGACAACTGAGTGGTATTAATGAATCAAGACACAGAGGTAGTGCTGGACTTAGTAAACCAAAGTACATATCAAAACTATTTGATGCCTTCCAGCAGGTGCTGCTTCTCAGATTTCTCACCTGCAGCATTAGAGTAAAAATTTCACAGGATAGCTGTGAGGATTAATGCTTAGTCTTTTAAAGGTATATAAAGCCAATGTAGCATAGTGATTAAAGTGTCAGTCTGGGACTGGAAAAATCAAATCCCACACTCTGCAATGGAGTGGCCTTGAGCTAGTTACTTTCAGTCTAACCTTTTGCACCAGATGGTTGTGAGAACAAAACGGAGGGCCTTGGAGAAAAGGCAGCATACAAACATCATCAACAGAAAGACATAATTATTATTTATTCCCTAAAAATCATCCAGATTTTATTCCGTAATGCTTTCTTGTCAAAATATTGTTCCTTAACATTTTACAGTGCAAAGAACAAAGCATCCCCCCCACACACACACACACACAAACAACTGCATAGTCGTAGACATGAAAACATTTATGGGGGGGGGGGAAACCAGGCCAACTCCACCACTTACACAGGACTCAGAAAAAATGAAACTACCAGTGAACATCACACAAGATTGGTATAATTAATCTCAGTCCTTAAAATTGAATGGGGGAGGAGTGGAAAGTTGTACTCACGGTCAAGAGCAGTGGTGGCCATGAGATAGGTGACTGGTGAAACAGCAATGGCTTCTATCTTTCCAGAATGGAAAGTAAAGAGACATTCTGGATCATGGGTCTACGAAAACATGAAATGGAATTCTTTAGGAGACTATTTGCAAAAACAGCTTATAAGCAATGTGTACCTGCAGGCACCAGAACCTTCTGAAAAACATTTCCTTGAAATGTCTTGCACCAAACACTTAAAATGGGACAGCTAACATTCAATCTACAAAGTAAGTTTAAAGGCTGGATACAGATTACATGTGTAAATTCAACACCAAGGATCTTTGCTAGTGATTATATATTAGAATACTGTTTATTTATTCAATTTGTTTGGCTGCTGAAATTATTGTATGAGAATTGAATATCCTATTGCATTGATTTTCAATTTTGAAATCCCTTGATAAAGCTCTGTTTAGTGAAACATGTTGGGCATTAATAAAGAAATAACTGAAGATTAGAAACTCCTGGTCTATCTACTTGCTATGCTGGATTCAGTGATCTTGTATTACCATATAGGTAACTCAGGGTCCACCTTTCTGTTCCTATAACTGCTCCAGCAACTTTTGCAGGGCATCTGCTGGTGTGGTTGGTAGGCAATCCATCAGCATGGTGGCCAAGTTCTTGCTTGAGTCCCACCCCAGGCCAACACATTCAACACATGTGATCATTGCCATGGAGAGTACTCTGGAGGAGAAAGATTTCCAGATCAGCATTGCTCCCAACCCATGGTCCAGGACTGACGAAGGACAGTGTACCCTGGTGGGGCTAGTTCTTACAGGGTGACTGTTTTGCCCTACCAAACCCAGGACTCTGTCATGCAAGCCAAGTGTACAGATAAAAATCCCAATAAAAACATACAATATTATCCCATTAAAAACACCCATTAAAAAAAACTCTATGGCGGTGACAATTCCAAAATCCCATAGTGCTAGCTAAATCCTGTGTCAGGGGGGACCCAAAGTGCTGGCTCATCACCCACCGCGATGATCAGCTGGTGGGGACTCTACTGATTCCAAGTTCTGCTCTTCCTCAATCTGCTAGGAAGGTATCAGATCTTCCTAGTCTGGCTTCAACCATAGACCCAGAAGAACAGCTTCGTCTTACAGGATGTGCAAAATGCCAAAAGCTCCTGCAGGGCCCTCAGCTCGTCCATGAGCTCATTCCACCATGTCATGGCCAGGATTGAAAAAGCCCTGGCCCTGTTCAACCACAAGACCTCTGACTCAGAGGGGTTGAGTTTCAGGTGACTCTGCTCAAACCATCCAGCTACGGCTTCCAAACATCTGGCAAATGGTTCTTGGGGGGGGGGGATCCTGGCCACTTGTCATGAGGAGATAGGTTTGGGTGTCATCCGCATATTTATGACAGCCCAGCCCAAAACTCCATACCAGTTGGGCCAGAGGGCACATAAAGATGTTGAACATAGTAGGGGAGATCCAACGATAGTTTCTTAAGGAGGGGGCCACCCCCTTTGAGTAGCCAAGATGGGCAGGGATCCAAGGGGCAAGTGGTAGAGCCCTTTCCACCCCTAGAAACTTGTCTACTTCAGTTATAGCCACCTGAAGCCATCAAGCACTATGTTCAAAGGCGGCCAACAGGCCTCCAGTTCCCTATCTGTATCAACCGTAGTGGGAAGATTACAGCGAAGCAACAAGACTTTATTTGTGAAAAGGCTCAATAATGCCTCACAGCTAAGGCCCAATTTATTAGTATTTTGGTGCCCCTCTTCGGGGTCAGTAAGTGTCTGAACTATCCTAAAAAATTGCGCTGGGAGAGAGCTCATGGATGCAATTTCAACAGCAAAAAAGTCCCATTTCACCACTTTCACTGCCATCTCATACACCCTCATAAGCATGCAATAAGATGTTCTTGTCGCTTTGTCACGGGTTTTCTGCCACACTCGCTCTAGTTTTCTCACTTCCCTTTTCTCTCCCAAAGCCCCCCAAGGATACCAAGAGACCTGTTTGATTTGAGGGCGGAGAATATGTCTAGGGGTGATTCCATGCATAGCCAGTGAATGGTGGAACTGCCAGTCCTCCACCAAGGCTGTCAATGAGTCACCTGGAGGTATCAGGTCCTGCGGAGCATTCCAGAATCCAGTCAGATTCATAAGTCTCCGTGGGTGGGCAAAAATACACCCCTCGCCCAAATAGGGAAGGGGTGGCAGCTTGAGCCAAGCCTGCAGGGCGTAGTGGTCTGACCATGGAATGACTGTTGGAAAGGATCTTCTTAAAATTTGTTTGATGACAGTACACCAGCCATTATAAGAAGTCTTTTTTATGACACTTGAATGAACAATATAATAACAATTTTAAATAAAATTTATCTTTCTTCATTAGAGCCATTTGTTTAAAATACATGCCTTCGTTCAGTTTTAAAACTTGGGTGTTTTGATAGTAATAAAAAGATAAATCACTAGTACTACTGACTTTTTAAAATTTACCGCTGCAAAACTCAGATAACCACTAGAACTTTATATCTTCAAATATGAAAATATGTCTCTCTTTATCTATCAACAATAAAGCATGTATAAAATTAAAGACTAAGGAAAGAGGGGAAAAATGGAAAACATACAACATTTGCAAAACTCAGATCAAGCTTCCAGATGGCTCCATTATAATCCTAAAGAAGGAAACAAGTAAAAGCAGCTGTTATTTCAAATGATATTTCCACTTGTAGTGTAAAAACAATCCTGTTTTATTGCCTTTTTATCATTGGGAACCGCTCAACACTTGACAATTTTACTGCGGCCCGGGGGGGGGGGGGAGTCTTTTGCCGAGTGATGTCGCCGCCACCACCAGAGCCCCTGCTCCACTTGCTTTCCCGCCGGCACCCCTGACATCCCGCCGCCCACTGGGGGGTGTTGCCAGCAGCAGCTGCGCAGTGCCACGCCGAGGGGGAGCCACAGCTATAGCGGCCGCCGGAGAACACCAAAGGTGAGCCAGCAGCAGAGTGGCAGGGCAGCCCCCGAGGCAGCAGCCAGGGAAGAGGACAAGGAGGAGCCGTGGCCTGGTACCGACTGATCTACAGACCGGTACCAGTCTCCAGACTGGGGGTTGGGGACCACTGGCCTAGAAATCAGACCTAACCATTATTGCAGACTAAACCTGCAATTGGGCAGAGGGGAGGCTGAGCACAAAGTGGGCACTTAGCACTTACACCCGAGGAGGAGAGCATACTCAGTGGCTGACTTCTGCCATTTCAGAACCCTAAGTAGTAGGCAACCAAAGGGGCACCATGCGCTGACTGGTAAGCAAGGGCAAGAATCCCAAATGTATTCCCACATTCGCCAATAGGTGCCATGACAGTCGCTCCTGCTTTTATGACCAGCCCTGAGTTTGTGCAGGAGCACCACAAGTCACATCCTACCAGCACCATGGCCCCTGACATGCCAAAGAAAAAGATCCTAGAAATGTTTCCTGGAATGATCCCCCCGGAGAGGGGGATGTTTTCCGCCTGTAAGCTCAGTAATTTGCCTGCCCCCCCCCCCACCCAGCAGAGGACATGCCTCATCGGTGGTTTGGGGGGATCTGGCAGCTGCTCCACTCTACATGACAGACCAGCTTCCCAGGTGACCTTTTGACTTGTTTCTTTGAAAGGTCAGGATCTTGAATTACAGTTGTGCTGGCTGCTGTGGATGGATTGCAAACTGTCCCTGAGCACTTCAGCGCAGGACAGGTGAGTGTACTTCAGATGGAACCATCATGTATCTCAAGGGAGGGGGCATGGTAAAGCCCTTCACATGAGGCTGCATTTGCAAACTGCCAGGGTGACACATCCATGGTTGAGAACTGCATGGTACTCATGCCCGGTTGCCATAGCTTTAGATATCTCTGTTTTGCTTTCTTGTTCTTGTAGGTGAGGATTCAACAACCGCTGGATGTGGCTAGTTCCACCTCTCCCCACATATTGTTCAGTCTGCTGTCCCAGCCCTACTCTTAAGAGTGCAGCATTACACCCAGCTAGCCTTGCCACATGGCCCCCGATCAGTTCAGGCTGCCCTGTCCATTAGTGTTACCACCTCTACCCAATGCCTCCACTGACAACATGGTTTCTATGCACACTACCCCAGTTATGCTCTGATAACACTGCAAACCTGTCTGCCAGCCACCATATAACATATATCCATAGGGAATGGATTACGGGTGCTGTAGTTAAAGAGCAGCCAGCCACCCCAACACAGACATTCTGCAAATGCATTTCCTGGTAGAATTAACTGGTCCAAACATGATTTAACTTCTGCTGGAACAAAGACCTGAAGTCTCCTCTAATTTGTGCTGCATGCTTGTTCCAGAAACGACAAGTGGCAAGATGTACCACATAATTATATATGACCTACTAACGAGACCTGACTAGGCAGGACGACTTTATGATAGTGCCAGACAATAGTGTAAAGATCTAGGAAGCCCCTCACTGGCTTTTTTATCATGTGCTACTACGGCATCATCAGATGATATTCTACAACATAATAATTGCAAGATACTGATCATTGCTATAACACGTATGCTCAAATAATTCTTTAAACAATTCAAAAGGGATCAAAACAACTCTCACCTGAGCATACCAAAAAGGTTCTCCACGTTCATGAATTTTCACCATACAGTTCAAATTGACATTTTTACCAACTAAAAGCTCATTCATGTGTTCCATCTCTAGCAGTCCAGAATCATCCACAATATCAGCAGTGTCTACTGTTTCAAAATCCCACACCTTTAAATAATGAAACAAAAGAGATTCTTCATTTTCTAATGCCAAGGCCATTTCAAATGGTTCTGCCCTCGTTTCTGGTAGAGCTGGGTTTGATTCCCTGTTCCTCCACAGGCAGGCAGCTGAATGACCTTGGGCTAGTCACAGTTCTCACAGAGCAGTCCTGTCAGTGCTCTTTCAGCCACACCTACCTCACAGGATGTCTGTTGTGGGGGGAGGAAGGGAAGGCGATTGGTAGCCATTTGAGACATCTTCTGGTAGTGAAAAGCACAGCATAAAAGCCAACTCTTCTTCTTTTAAATCCTTAACAAGACTTTATATACCCATTGGCCAGATCTAACCACATCCTCTTGAGGGAACATTCACTGGCCCATGAAGAAATATCCTTCTAATGGTAACCCCTCATTCCTGATAGGGCCCATCTCAATACTTCCCTTATGGAAGCTGTTCAAGGATAGCAAGAAACTGCCTCTTGAATAGTGTGTGGGAGAGGAATCGCCCTTCTCCACATGAATTGGCCCTGAACAATATAACAGCTCAGTCCGTGTCTTTTTAAAAAGAAAGCACTCACTCTGATGTAGCCATCTGATCCAACGGTGATCAACTCTCCTTCATCCAGGACCAACTGATTAATTGGTCCGAGGTGGCAGGTTTTACGGCCTGGTCGACAAAGTTCCACTTTTATGAGGCCCCCTTCCCAGAGCAGCATGTTGCCCCATTCCGACCCTGAAAGCACCTTTCATGAAAATGAAACAAAATTCACTCTATCACATCCTAATATAAATAAAATTATACAACAGAATATATTATGTTCTCTCACAGCTTCATCTGTACACAGCTAATATAGTTCCTCAACTCAATGCTATGACTCCTATCTGTCTGACCTAAATGTATTTAGTAATGCCACCAAATTGAAAAAAGGATGGATTCATCATATGAATTTCTCCTGCTCCGAACAGTAATATTCCTTTTTATTAAGTATTTATTTATGTAGTTGTACATTTCTTGCATTGTGCAGGGGGTTGGACTAGATGGCCCTGGTGATCCCTTCCAACTCTATGATTCTATGGATCTATGATGATTCTATTTTTATTATGGGATTCTCATTCCTCACTATCTTTGGGAACTAAGGGCAGATTGTATTTCATGGTATACATACAATCCCCATAGAAGTTTAAAGGTAAAGGTATCCCCTGTGCAAGCACTGGATCATGTCTGACCATTGGGGTGACACCCTCCAGCGTTTTCTTGGCAGACTCGATACGGGGTGGTTTGCCAGTGCCTTCCCCAGTCATTACCGTTCACCCTCCAGCAAGCTGGGTACTCATTTTACCAACCTCGGTTATGGGAAAACCCAGATTCAAATTCCTATCCCACCATGAAATTTGCTGGTGATCTCAGACTGGCCACACTCTCTCAGCCTAACCTTCCTCATAGGGAGGGTCGTGTACAAAATAAATAGTTGCCGTTTGCAAATGCTCAGAAGTTAATCACTTTAATCTCCTATTTGTCCTGATGAAACTGTCCTGACTGCTAAAACCAACTACCTTTTTGTAAATAAAATTTGTAAACCTGAAGCTGCCTCTTGCTGCTTTGCTCTCCTCCTCTATTAGGGGTTTTCTGCTTGTAAATACCAAGCAAATCATAACGACACAAGATGTAAACCCAATGTAAAAAGTTAAGCCAACTTTCTATAGTTCCTGCCATTTTAGATCAGGAATAACATGAACAGAACATTGTAGGGTTTGATTTATTGCCTAGAAAGAGTTCCATGTAAAAGGATGGAAATATTCCTCACCTTCCCATCTGGTAGCTCCACATATCCTTCGATGTCTGTCAATGCTGTTTTCCCAAACCTGCCTAAAGCACCTTGTAATTTCAGGCCAGTGAAAGTAAGAGCCATCTTCCAAAACCTGACCACACAAAAATCAAAGTTAACCTCTTCAATAGTTTCTGTATTCTCATTCCACATCCACACACACCAAGTATGTCAAACTTTCATAAGTACTGACAAATTTGGGATAACTATGGGCACAAAGACTATAATATGTGCAATTTGAGTTGGGCACAAATCTATACATAACTTGACCTCATGAGAACATATGAAAATCAGACATTTAAACATAACATCCACTAGCATATAACCTTAGTTTCCACATTTATGCAATGAATTACTCTGCAGGCTATAAGATCTACTTACTAGTACATTCTCACACATAAGGACAATGCTACAGCTTCAAACTCAGTCTGTAGGAGGCTTTTTGCAAGATCTACCTACTGCCTGAAGTGCCAGTCATGGGGACATTCTTACAAGTGGAACTACGTTGCCCCCTAATGCACACTCCTTGAAATGGCACATCCAAGTAATATCCCTCTGAACACTGTCTTCTCCAAAAGGGAAGGAAGAGAAGCAGAGAGAGTGTATTGAGTGTATTACTGACCATAGAAGAGTTAAATTGCAAGATCCTGGTGTAAACACCCCGCTTCTCCAAAATCCGATTTTTTAGATTAAATTAAAATACCATTAGATTATATTAAACCACCCTTTTCATGCCTAATAACCAGCATCCCAGACAAATAACTCTAACTAGAGAAGAATAATCCAGATGGTAATCAAACATGGGGAAAAACTGTACTGATGGATTTTGATTTGATCATATCTGTATAAAAATGTCACATTTTGCTTTGTTTTATGACTGCAGAAAAATTTTGTTGGCCAACCAGCTTTTGTAAAGTAATGCTACAACAGTCAAAGCTAGGCAACAGCTGCAGAGTACATTTGTAAACAGATTCAGGACAATTAAAAATAACTGCACTGGAATCAGACAATATATTCTCTAGCTGTACTCTCACCATTTTCATATTAGCACCATTACTGACCCTTTCTCTGGAAAACTTGAGAATCTGGAGTCTTCTAAAATCACGCCGGGTAATATTGTATCCAAGAATGGCTGGTCATACAACTAGTCACTCAAAATAACAGTTTCTTTTACATTTAGAAGCTAATTGTAAACTATTTTACTTGTGTAAAGAATGGGAACAAATGTGGAAAAAATTAGGAGGCACTACAGTGTAACTCATTTAGTGGTTTACGTGTTAGTCCAATGTTTGTTCAGTAATGTACACCTTAAATTAAATGGTACACAAGAAGTAAATTACCACTAGATTAGATACAGAAGACTCAGTCCACAGAGATTTAGAAATAATGGGGGAGAGATTAACCTTTCCACCCTACACTATTGCCCAAATTATCTGTATGTACTTAGGACAAATAAAAGCAAGAAGGTATTTAGAATACTGAAATGGCCCAGCCAGAAAAAAAAGGTTAGGCTATCCCTCATTTTCTGTGGCTCAGTTCTAATGGGAAGTATGGTTGCTTTAAAATAAAATTAAATATCCCAAAGTAGATTTCCCACGACTCATCCAGTTACACTCTTTGATGCAACTTTATTCACAAAAGAAACTGTGGTTTCCATTTCAATAATGAAACGCACATAACGCTTTTTATTAAGACCAACCAAAATGGCACAAAACAGCATGTAAACTTCCCCGGAATCTTTTATCGAGCTAAGGTAAAGGTAAAGGTATCCCCTGTGCAAGCACCGGGTCATGTCTGACCCTTGGGGTGACGCCCTTTAGCGTTTTATTGGCAGACTCAATACGGTGTGGTTTGCCAGTGCCTTCCCCAGTCATCACCGTTTACCCCCCAGCAAGCTGGGTACTCATTTTACCGACCTCGGAAGGATGGAAGGCTGAGTCAACCTTGAGCCGGCTGCTGGGATCGAACTCCCAGCCTCATGGGCAAAGCTTTCAGACGGCTGCCTTACCACTCTGCGCCACAAGAGGCTCTTTTTATCGGGCTAGATGTTGCAAAATAAAAAGGAGCGAGGGAGAAACAGGTATGATGGTCATGAACTTAGCAGTGTTTTCAAACAGAGGATGAAATTAAATTCTATTTTAATGTGGAATACAATTCTGCTATTGTTCTCAAGACAAAATACCCCAGGCAATCACTATACAGAGACATATCAACATGACTCTCTGGTACCTTCAGAGAAAACTCAACAGACAGCTAGCTTACTTTATGTGTCCTGAACCAGATGTGGTTAGTTGTTCTTCATTTTCGGGAGAGAAAGTGACTTTAAAAACATCCTGCGAAAATGCCTTTGATCTCAATATAATCTTTTCCTGTTTCCAATCCCAAACTGTCAACATATAATCAGGGCTGCTCCCAACCGTGGCTATCATAGTGCCAGAACGATTAAAGTCAGCAAATGCATAGGCTTCCTCTGTTCCACCTGAAAACAAGAACGTACAACAGGTTTCTTAATGCTATAGACTCGGACATCAGGTAAAATACTGTTTTGCCAGCTATTCAGCAAATAGCTGGTATGAGGAGATATAAACATAAAATGCATTGAAAGACATTCCTTCTGATTATTATTATATCCTCTCAATACCGTTTAAATGACTGAAATCCACTTTTATGTTACAAGAATATACTTGAATTACTTCCCATTGTTTTTTCCTTCACAAAATTTTTCATTTATAATCATAGAATAATAGAATTGGAAGGGATCACCTGAGTCATCTAGTCCAGCCTCTGCACTATACAGGACACCCACAACCCTAACGCTCATCCACTATACCCTGCCACTCCCTTGACCCTTCATAGACTCAGCCTCTCTGTCAGATGGCTATCCAGCCTCTATTTATACATTTCCAAAGATTTCCAAACCTACCACTTCCAGAGGATGCCAACTTAGACGGCTCGTTAACAGGGATCTCAGATAACTGCTCAGTGGCCGCAGCAACTCCAAACTAGAAGGAGGCTGAGACGGTTGCTTCAATGTTTCTCCAACGAGTAGGAGTGGTTCGCTTTTCCTTTAAAGCAGCCCCAAGGCTCCCATGGTTCCTCGACCCCCTCCCCGACATTTAAAAAAATCATAGCAACACAGTGAGGGGGGTTAGGCTGACTGGTCCCAGGTCTCATAGTAATGATAATTAACCACATTCAGGTGGGTAGCCGTTTTGGTCTGAAGCACAGGACAAAGTTTGAGTCCAGTGGCATCTTTAAGACCAACAAAGTTTTATTCATGGTATAAACTTTCGGGTGCAGGCACACATCTTCAGATACACCGAAATTGAAGATATCAGTCCATATATAGAGGTAGAGGATGAGCAGAAAATTAGTATGCAACATAATGAAGATGTTTTACAGATTCAAGGACCAAACAGGAATAAGAAGCTTAATTTACATGGATACATTTAATTCCAGGGAGGAAACTTAGTGAAGGAAATGCATATGTCAAAATTGGAGACTGATGAGCATATCAGAGAATCATAGAATAATAGAGTTGGAAGGGACTGCCTGAATCATCTAGTCCAACCCCCTGCACTATGCAGGACACTCACAACCCTATCACTCATCCACTGTAACCTGCCATCCCTGTGCCTTCACAGAATCAGCCTCTCCGTCAGATGGCTATCCAGCCTCTGTTTAAAAATTTCCAACGATGGAGAATCCACCACCTCCCGAGGAAGCCTGTTCCACTGAGAAACCACTCTGTCATGAACTTCTTCCAGATGACTGAGTACACAATCAAATAAAGAGGAACCACTGGATTGTACAGCACTTCATTTATCAGTTTTCATTTAATTTCTTTCATTGAGTCAGAACACATTAGATCAGGCAAATCTACTTACATCATATCCAGATACTATAGTAACACTGCAGGTAATAGAAAATAAAGCAGTTGTATGGGATATGGCAGCTAATTCCATAACTTCTTGTCCCTTTTAAATATTTGGCCACTGAAATACTCTTTAAAAGAGTAATGCTACTTTTTATAACGCACTTGGGAGCTCTCCTTTTAAAAATATAGTATGTACAAAAAATACATTTATAAGGGCTATAAGGCAGCATTGAGTTTCAGTTTAACTTCTGACACTAAGCAAAACAGAAATCAAGCAGTATCTTTAAGACTAACCAAGGCTAACTAACTTATGATTACTCCATCATAACCTTGGTTAGTTAACAGTACCACTTGATTTTTTTATTTCACTTTGTAGAAACAGATTAACTCAGCTGCTTTTGTTCTATTGTATAGATGTGAAACCATGAAAGGTCACACTGCGTTCAACCCACCTTTTAATATTCTGTAGGGCTTTAAGGAAGGATACTCATAGATGATCATGTTTGGCTTCCATCCCTTTTCTCCTACAGCAAAGTAAGTTTTATTAGGATGTACCTAGTAGGGAAAAAAAGACTCTTTTCACCTATTATCCCCTTGTATCTCTCTCCACTAAAGCACTGCTTAATAAATCATACATTGTGAAATAAATTGTGGTCCAATTCACAGTCCAGTCTACAGATTCCAACCGTGTCTGAGCTTTGTTATTTGGAAAATTTATTAACTTAATTTATTTATACTTTACTTTTTGTAAAATTTAATAATAACATTTAATAATGTTGAGAATGTAATAATACATTTATTATTTGGAAAATTTATATACCACCTATCCAGAGAACCCACTTAAGGGGGTTACTCTAAATTTCTTTAGTATCCATAGAACAACATTGGAACCAATGGCTTCCTATTTCTTTTAAAATAAAAAGTATCAGAGAGACAATCTGAATCATGTGCCACTCTTATATAAGATGAAATTTAAGACAAGTCTTGAACATAGGAGCAAATAGCTGCATTGTGAATTACAGACCAAAATATTTCTCAATGAGAGAATAAAACTTACCCAAACAAACAGCCCGGCTTCTTCTACTATTCAAGTTGAACTCAAGCAAAACATCTTCCAAGTTAAAAAAAAGTCTTACCGTGATGATTCCAATCCCCCCACCACTTGAGCTTCGAAGGTATCTTTGATACTTTAATTTCAAGTCCAGAAGTACTATCTGATTGCCAGCTATGTAAAAGAGGGTTGAACTGTCCATCACCTGGAGGTTTGCCCGTTTGGTGCAGTCATAGCCAAAAGAGTGCCTGAGGAACTGTCACTAAGGAACATAAGTGATGCTATCATTTAGGTTGATTTCAATTCAAATAACAATAAAAATATCAATTTCAAAAGTCAGGGGGGATCCCATATATATACCTTACACTACTCTAATTAAAAAGTTTATCATAAAATTGCATTTGGTAGCTGGGGCCGCAGTATTTTTCATATAAAAACGAGATGAAAAAAGATTAATCTCTTTTAAAATGTGTAGCCTATTCCCATCCATCCTTTCAAAACACCGTTCAATACTTCTGGATCAATCATATTACTAACACCGTTCAGTACCCTGTAAATTCAATGTTTGAAGTTGGTTTGCTTTTTTAAAAATTGCAAAGGCATTCACCGCACAAGTTGCCAGTGAAGTCAGCTGAGATGCTGTCCCCTCCTTTAGTGTAATATTGTTTCCTCCCCCCCCCCCCACTAAGGGGCAGTTTATAGATAGAAAACCATAAACACTGCCTGGCAAAAATGACAGAGAAATAGATATCAGCCAGATCATAAGTGCAAATAAACTGTCTGGCCCAACATAGCCAGCCAGAGATAAAACCTCCAGAAACAATTCTGGACATGCAGTTTAGAACATGGAGAAGGAACAGCTGACTCGCAAATAACCTCCTCTCCATCCTTGGGAGATGCATGATTTAAGACAATAAGTCTTCCACAAACTTATGACATCTCATCAGTTCCCAGTTTTACTTCCCCAGCATCCATCCATTTACTGTAATTAGACAATACTTAACACTGTTCTTCAAACCTTATAGCTTTCCTGTCCAGTAAATCAAAGTCATCAAGAACAATTTACACCTTTAATTTAGTCGGGAAATCTCATCACATGTCTTCCAAAGTCACTGTTCACCTCCAGACAGCCCATCAAGATATTTGTTGGGGAGGGGGAGACATCAACATTGCCTTAGGTAGCATTTTGCCCTATATAATACAGCACCCTATATTATAGCTGTGTGTGTATGTTCTTGGACTCCACACATACCCCCACTTGTATGTGGGCCTGGCTGTTTTTCCCATGAAACACTGGTCATTTTGCTACTGTTTCCACCAACCTCTATCTTCAAGACAGGTAACTATAAACTTTTCTTGAAATTGCTGTCTCCCCACTCCTCCCTGATTACCTCTTAGCTAACCTTGTACGTGTTTTAAGTGTGTTTGTATGTGTGTTATCCTTTTATACTTATTTTAAATAAAAAGTCTTTCTGGTAACCCTATCCTGGTTTACTTTGAGGGTTCTTTTGAGGGAACAATCCCCATAAACATTGGTGGATATCACAGTTATCGCCTCTTGCTTTGTCTTCTTAAAGGCTAATTTCTTCCAACTAATTAGGAGATTGCATCCTTGAGTAACAGAAGAATGGGCTAGCACTACCTGAAATCTCCATAGTCTGAGGGGATCTGTGACCTGTAGTATATCTATCTGAAGGTTCAGAAGGCTATAACTTTGACCATGGCTTAGCTGTACAGCATCAGCTTTGTATGCAGAAGGCCTCAGGTTTGATTCCTGACACAATTATAAGGTAGTAAGTGAGGCCTTGGAGAGTTGCTGGCAACCAGAATGGACAACAATGATCTCAACAGACTAGTGATAGGTCTTTGTACAAGGCAGTTTTATGTGGAGACAGCCAGCCAGATGCATGTAAAGTAGTGGCTTAATTTTCTGAAGTACACTTCAATTTCTTTCATTCTACAGTTTGAAAATCACTATATCTTTCCTCACTTCCTTATGTTCCTCCACATTCATACCTCGTTGAACACAGTCACTCATACCTGATTGCCACTGATTTCTTCTATTATTCCTGTCCAAGAGACTATTGATGCCACAGATCTACCCCATTTTTGTGAATCAAACCAACTCCCACTTAATTGACAACTCTCTACAAAGTCCACTTCTTCCTTGGTCAACAAAGATCCATCTGTGCTACACAGTTAGCTGTTGCCTTCTTTGCTGTTCCTTTATCAAATATAAATGTTAATAATACAGATACAGCCATGAATTTTCAAATATTTGATGGCACTTTAAATCTTTGGAGAGGGGGCAGTGTTTTCCACCAATCCCCCCTTCTAACAACAGCCTACTATTATGCCCTCTCTTGCTATTCATGAAGTTCTGTTGATAGCACCATCACTCCTAGAAGAAAATTTGATGAGTCTCAGTGTAACAGGAGAGGAAGGCAAGAAAGCTCCACTCCACAAGTCTGTGCATAGATTCCAACTATTAGCAAACAAGACTATGGCAGGCACCCCTTTACCTCTGTCAGCATTATGGTGCAAACATAATATTCTACATGATATGTGGCATTAAAATGCTGTGGCATTAAAATGTAACATTAAAAGTAGCAGCAGTACACATTCCAATTTCCCCTGAAGTGGCTTTATAGATGTTTGTTTGTACTTCATCCTCCTTTCAATCCAGGATATGTGCCCCGACCCAAGTTGCCAGTTTATCTTCACAAAATCCATGTATTAACACTCTATTCACTATGCTAAATTATTATTTCAATATGTATTTCCAATATACTCTAATTGGGATGAGGTTTGTTTATTATAAAGGTAAATTCAAACCCTAAATTCATACACAACAAAAGAAAGTGGATACATGAGAGTGAGCATGTTAAATGGTATCCCAGAATCTGGAGTCACATACGGGAAGGAGCACAAATCTTCATAATTATAGAAGAAGGTTTCTGAGATTTTCTTCTCTACCTTTACTGGTTTTTTCACTTGTTCTGGAGGTTTTACCATCTCTATTTGCTCTTCTTCCTCCTCCTCCTCCTCCTCTTCTGTATTTCAAAAACATCAGTATAAATAAGAGAGCCTACTTTTCAGACAGATATGGACAAGCATAGTAATTATGTGATATATTTGTAATGATTTTGTGACTTCAACAAACTAAGACTATGTAGAACAAGCTGTAAAATACACTTGGATAAAGTTGTGTATAAAGTTGTGATCCGGAGTACCTCTACTTGGGAGAAAGTTCCACCTGAAATCAATGGAACCTACTTCAGAGTAAGGACAAAGAAGACAGGATTGTAAAACCTTTCTGGACAGACAATATTAAACATACAGAGAAAAAAATAAACCACTCCTTTGAGGATTTATCAGAGTGAAGCTCTGGAGCTCACAAATCCTTAAACGTTACTTCTATAAAGTTTAGAACATGATAAAAGCTGCCCAAAATGGTTGAAAAAGAGACAGGATGACTTCAATATGCAAGTCTCAGGACCACAGATTGCAGGCAACACTCACCCTCACTTCCAGAACTGGCATCCTCTTTCTCTTCCACTGGCTTTTCTTCTCCCTCAGCAAACGTGGTCTTTTCTGCAAACAAGAGAATTATCCTCCCCATTTTCCGTTATCAAAAATGCTATTTTTTTTTAATTTGTCTCCCTTGGGAATAAAATCAATTCAAATAAAGTCTTTTAATTATGGCTGATGGAACACAGTAAGATATCCTGAAAGACAACTCTGCATCCTAAAATACAGTCAAACAGACTTAAAGGTAAAGGTATCCCCTGTGCAAGCACCGAGTCATGTCTGACCCTTGGGGTGACGCCCTCTAGCGTTTTCATGGCAGACTCAATACGGGGTGGTTTGCCAGTGCCTTCCCCAGTCATGACCGTTTACCCCCCAACAAGCTGGGTACTCATTTTACCGACCTCGGAAGGATGGAAGGCTGAGTCAACCTTGAGCCGGCTGCTGGGATCGAACTCCCAGCCTCATGGGCAAAGCTTTCAGACGGCTGCCTTACCACTCTGCGCCACAAGAGGCTCCAAACAGACTTACGCAATGACAAAAAAAAAAGAACAACTCTGTGTGAACTACTAATAATACACTCTGACTTTAAAGATTAGACCAAGACAGGACAGCGCTGCTTGTACTATTAGAAGTTTCAGCAGCGTTTGACCCAGTTGGCCATGAGCTCTTAGCTCACCGCCTTGTCAACACCGGGATACAGGGGGACATCCCTCAAATGGGTGATCTCCTTTCTCTGGGGTCACAGACAGAGGGTAGCTATAGGAGAGAGAGTATCTAGCCACCATCAGCTCACATGTGGAATCCCACAGAGAGCAGTCCTCTCTCCAATCCTATTGAACATCTTCATGCACCCTCTTGCTCAGCTGGTGCAAAAGTTTGGGCTGGGATGTCATTGATATGCAGATGACACCCAACTCTTCCACCTGATGGATGACCGCCCTGATTCTCCCCTGGAATTCTTAGCCTGGATGCCTGGAAGCGGTGACGAGGTAGCTCAAGCAGAGTCATCTGAAGCTCAATCCTTCAAATACAGAGGTCCCGTGGCTGGGCAGGAAGGGTCCAAACAAGGAAGCATGCCTACTCAACCTGGATGGAGTGCAAGTATCAATAGCTCATTCCACCAGAAACCTGGGTGTGATCCTCGATGCCTCCCTTTCCATGGAGGCACAGTTCACAAGAGTATCTCAGCAGGCCTTCTACCATCTGCACCAAGCCAAGCTACTAGCACCCTACTTGTCCCCAGAACATCTAGCCACAGTGATCCATGCAACAGTCACCTCTAGACTAGACTTCTGTAACTTGCTCTGTGTAGGCCTTCCCTTAACGTAGACCTGGAAAGTGCAACTGGTCCAGAATGTCATGGCCAGGATCCTCTCACATGCACCATGGAAGTCTGGCCTGCGCTCCAATAACTGCTTAAGGTTCTGATAATCGCCTTCAGGGTCATACGCAATCAGGGCCCAGTGTATCTGAGAGACTGCCTCTCTGCCTAATTGTTATAATATCATTACTCAATTCTGGTTCTTACTGTTATGGTTATTGTTATTATGATTACAATTTATATCCCTATGTTTTATCTAAACCACACTGAGCCTTACAGGAGAGCGGTATAGAAATACAATAAATAAATAAATACAATGAGTGCTACCTGAAACCAGTCCATATGAAATACAAAACTGTGCTTACCTTCAGCTGCTTTCTTTGTTCCTTCATTTTGACTCCCTATACTTGAAGCCCTTTTTCCTGGTTGTTCATCCTGGTCTGCAAATAGAACCACAAGTTTGGTTGGATCCACCAAAAAGAAATGTACAATACACATACTGCACAGAAAATTTTGCAACTCCTGCTAGAGAATTAGGTAATATATGCTATAAATTTGCCAATCTTATCACAAATATGTATGTATGTATTTCCCTTTTAAACTCAGTTTCTTATAAAGCTGACAGAAAGTAGATGTCATTAATGTCTGTGGAGCATTACACAATTAAGGATACATCTGCTCTGGTTCAGCCTCACTTGGAGTACTGTGTTCAGTTTTGGGCACCACAGTTGAAGGAGTATATCCAGAGGAGGGCAACAAAGATGGTGAGGGGTTTGGAGCTCAAGACGTATGAGAAAGGCATGGGGGAGCTTGGACTGTTTGGCCTGGAGAGGAGACGACTGAGAAGGGATCTGATAACCATGTTCAAGTATTTAAAAGGCTGCCATAGAGGATGGAGCAGGGTTGTTCTCTCTTGCTTCAGAGGGACAGACCAGAACCAATGGGATGTGATTAATTAAAAAGAAATTCTATTTAAACATCCGAAAGAAGTTCCTGACAGAGTGGTTTCTCAGTGGGACAGGCTCCCTCGGGAGGTGGCGGGTTCTCCATCTTTGGAGATTTTTAAACAGAGGCTAGATAGCCATCTGGAGAGGCTGATTCTGTGAAGGTTCAAGGGGGTGGCAGGTTACAGTGGATGAGTGATAGAGTTGTGAGTGTCCTGCATAGTGCAGGGGGTTAGACTAGATGAGCCAGGTGGCCCCTTATAACTCTAATATTCTGATTCTTTGATCTGCCCATCAGTCTCCAATTCTGACATATTTATTTCCTTCACTAAGTTTCCTCCCGGGAATTAAATGCAAACAAATGGTATCCATATAAACTAAGATTCTTATTCCTGTTTGGTCCTTGGATCTGTAAAACATCTTCATTATGTTGCATGCTAATTTACTGCTCACCCCCTACCTCTAGGTATGGACTGGTATCTTCCATTTCGAAGCTTATACCGTGAATAAAACTTTGTTGGTCTTAAAGATGCCACTGGACTCAAACTTTGCCCTGTGCTTCAGACCAATATGGCTACCCACCTGAATGTGGTTAATTATCATTACTATGTGTCCTGGGGAGCCTCTTGTGGCGCAGAGTGGTAAGGCAGCCGTCTGAAAGCTTTGCCCATAAGGCTGGGAGTTCAATCCCAGCAGCTGGCTCAAGGTTGACTCAGCCTTCCATCCTTCCGAGGTCGGTAAAATGAGTACCCAGCTTGCTGGGGGGTAAACGGTAATGACTGGGGAAGGCACTGGCAAACCACCCCGTATTGAGTCTGCCATGAAAACGCTGGAGGGCGTCACCCCAAGGGTCAGATATGACTCGTTGCTTGCACAGGGGATACCTTTACCTTTACCTTTATGTGTCCTGGGACCAGTCAGCCTAACCCCCCTCACTGTGTTGCTGATTTTTGTTTTAATGTCGGGGAGAGGGTCGAGGAACCATGGGAGCGTCGGGGCTGCTTTAAAGGAAAAGTGAACCGCTCCTACTCGCTGGAGAGACACTGAAGCAACCGTCTCAGCCTCCTTCTAGTCCGGAGTTGCTGCGGCCACTGAGCTGTTATCTGAGATCCCTGTTAACGAGCCGTCTAAATTGCATCGGGTCGGCTCCATTTTACAGAGAAAGAAAATTTCGGTAGTGAAGCGGGGAGGGCTCCCTGGAGGCAGCTCCTCCCAATGACGGAGTGAAAGGAGGAAGAAATCTATGCTCAAAACTTCGTACCTTTCGCCTCGCTGTCCCCCTTCGGCTCCATAGCCGCTTGATGCCGGTCGCCGAGCAACCGGCCGCGCTAAGGTTTCTGGGAAATGGAGTTCTAAAGTTTACTCCAGGTTCGTACATCGTTTAGGCAAGGTAAGAAAGACCTTGTAAAAGCAAGGGGAGGCATTCTCAACGGACGACCGGGATGAAATAGCAACGCACTCTCCGTTGGGAGGAAATCTCACGGGACGCAATCGTGCTTACTTCAGAGTACACTGGCTCTTCCTTTAAACTGACCTTTCTTTGTAGCAAATGTATCCCTAGCTTGAAGTACAAATACGTTGTAAAAGCAGAAGTGAACGTAATAGGATTGCCAGCAATCCTGGAAAAAAAAATATCCCGTCCTTTGTGACCAGATTTTAACATTGGTAAAGTGGGACACTATTGACCCGGGGAGAGGGGGGAGGGTTCTTGATTAAAAATATGGTCTATATGGAGCAACAAAAAGTTTCATAGAATGCAAAAATAGTATTGTAATACATATTTTTTAAATTTCAACGTAAGTACAATTTGCCACTCCAAAAGTGGGACAATCTGGTCACCTTAGTTTACCGGGCAGACAGGGGCAGCAACAGGTGCCTCTTTTCCAACCATCAAGGTCAATAACGTTCCACAACCAACTCCGAGTCCGGGGGCACCTTGAAGACGGCATAAGCTTCCGTGTGCGTGGGCTCACCCGCGTTGAGTTTCGTTGGTCTACAAGGTGCCCCTGGACTCGGAGCAACGCGGCTGCCCACCGGGCCCGGTCTTCTGAAAGGCCTGCGGGAGAAGTAAGAAAACCCTTCAAGGCGGAGGGAAAGTTGTGTTGGGAGTAGCGCGTGAGATGCTCGCTCAAGTGACCCGCCGCTCCTGTTGGGCTTCCCGGGAAAACCCTCCGGCTCCAGGGTCACTTTCCTCCCACCCTCCCCAAGAAGGGAGGGGCGCCCCCTCGGGCGGGAGGAAGAGCCGCAGGCAGCGAGCCGAGCCCGAGAGACCGGAGGAGGGGCTGGCCCGGGAGGCGGAGGCGCCGTGCACCTTGCGGGGAGTCGTTGCAGGGCGGCCGCCGCGGGAGGAAATGGGAAAGTGCCGCGGAAACGGGCGCCGCAGGAGCTCCAGCGGAGAGCCCGGGGTGGAAGGGGCCGCGAGCAGCGTCTAGGGGCTCATTTCCCGAAACAGAGAGCCAGCGGACCGCAGGCGCCTCCCCGGCGGGAGCCTTGGTCTACTCGGAGTAGCACCTGAGGCGGGGTGAGGCTCAAGAGAGAGGCTGGGAGGAGGCGCCATGGCCTGCAACTGGCAATGGGAACAACAGGTGCTGCTTCTCGGCCTTACCTGGCTCTCCACAGGTGAGTCGTGGGAGGAGTGGCTAAGGTGCGCTTTTTGTGGTGGTGGTTGCCTCACCGGGTACTGATAGTGTCCCCTCGCCGGAATTTTGCTCCACTTGTTGCTGCTTTTGTTGTTTCGCTCCACCTGTTGTTGTAGCTTCCTCATCAGGCTGGCAAATCCCTCCAGTATTTTCCCCCTCCCTTTTCTTTCTTTTCTTCACCCATATGGGGGAAGTTGTAAAATCGTTTCACTTTTATGATTTCTGCTGTATGTTGTGAAGATTTCAGGTTAGTAATCAAGTATGTGCTTATTATACTATTTATAAAAAATCTTGTGTGAACTTTCAGTAGTTTGCTGGTAAATATATTAAAAATGCAAATATGAATATTATTCAGCTTTCACTATCTTATCCTGCAGTGATATATTTTGCTCAAACATCCAAATAAAAGTTGTGATCTTGTTGAAGATTAATGTATCCTGTTGCAGTTATGTGTTTTTGGAAGAAAATCATACTGTGTTGAATTGAACTTGCTCCCTTGTAAACTTCTAAAATAGCCTTTCCATGTATGCCTTGAAATACTTTCTCCCTCTCTTTTTTTTTTGGCTTGTTTTTCTGAAATTCCAACCTGATGAGGAACTTGAAAAGCTTCCTATTGTGATAATTTGGTTGGACCTAATGTTGTTTTTGGAATTTTGCCATAGAATCAAGTTTCTGTTTACAAACTTTCCTCACTAAATGATTTCAGGATTATAGCCCTACTCCATTTGTGAAAGTTACCCAAGTCTACTACTTCCAATCAATTCACATTTTATATCAGGCAAAGTATCTTTTCTTTGTGTTGTAAACAAAATGTTAATAAGTATTTGAGTCAAGAGTTCACTTAAGATATAGGATTTGTACTCCAATATTTTCTGTAAGCAAAAAGTTCAGAAGACTGATCAAGTTAATCTTTGCTAAAAATGTTCTATAACCATTTAAAGAAGACTGCAGTTTTAACTCAATATAGTTGGTTAGAAGTAGAGTTGGTTCTTATATGCCGCTTTTCCCTACCCGAAGGAGGCTCAAAGCGGCTTACAGTCGCCTTCCCATTCCTCTCCCCACAACAGACACCTGTGGGGTGGGTGAGGCTGAGAGAGCGCTGATATCACTGCCCGGTCAGAACAGGTTTATGAGTGCCGTGGCGAGCCCGAGGTCACCCAGCTGGTTGCATGTGGGGGAGTGCAGAATCGAACCCGGCATGCCAGATTAGAAGTCCGCACTCCTAACCACTATACCAAACTGGCTCTCCTACACCAAATTGATTCCATTGGCATCATTTCAATAATAATTGTTTCTGACTCTATGACCATTTATGCACTGGAGGCTTCATGCCGGGCTGCAGGCTGGAGTTTTAGTTGGCCAGGTTGCCCCACCTCTTCCTGCACCCACAAGGGGGAGCATATGGCCTGGTGCCCCTCATCTGCCCCCGATATTGCTCCTGCACAGGAGCTGGGGCAGTGGAGTTCCCAGTGCGTAAACGGTTAATGTGATTTGCTTTCAAAGAATTAGTGGTTTTTATAGGCTTTCCGTTCATCCCTCCTACATAGTGTTAAACCAAAACCTGCCTGAATGTAGACAATGTGTCCAGATTGCTCCAAAATAGTTACAGGGTTTTAGGAGCTGTACAGAGGCAGTAATGTATCTTGTGCCACATTCTACCTTTTCTATGCAGTAGCTGCTTCCTGTGTTTCTGGTTAAAGTGTACACCAAAAGCAGTATGATTTCTCACAAACAGAGACTATACTTTCATACTGGAGGACATAGTTGCATCCAGGTAGGATGCCTGACAACTATCATTTGAAACAGCACTGACTGAGCCAGGTGGTCTGATTCAGCATGTTACAGCAAAGCATTTTGTGAACAAGACTGGGGATACCCAAGCCTATGTGCCCCAGCCATCTTCAACTCACAGTGAATAGAGATCAAACTAGACTTCTCTTTTTACAACATAGCATTTTGTTGCACTTGAACCGTTTGTGGCAGACCTTAGTCTACACTTTAGACATAACAAACCGTGACTTACTGTAAGAAATGCAAATAAACAAATAAATAAATAAATGCGATGAGGGGAGGTGAAAGTTGAGCTTAAGGATTCTTTAAGGTTTTTTGCATGGCAGCAAATCACAGATTGCTGTTATGTCGGGAGGTTTGCAGGTGTTTGTGTGGGTATGATTTAAATGCCCATTATCTGAGTAGCCCGATCTTGTCTGATCTTGGAAGTTAGGTAGGGTTGGTTGTGGCTAGTGTTTGGATGAAAGACCACCAAGGAAGTCCAGGGTCACTACACAGAGGGAGCCACCTCTGAAAATCTCTTGCCTTAAAAACTGTACAGGGTGACCATAAGATGTCTGTGAGTTGACAGCATTTTCCTCCACCACCACCACATGACGCAAGGATTTGTTGTTGATGAGTTCATTTGTGTATGGCCTTCTGTAGACAACTGTCTTTGTTCTTAGGTATATGAAGTAAGCTCATTGATGGCTAATAGACTGTCATGTGAACCTTTATTACATTTATTTGCTTTCTTCACTGAGATTCAAAGCAGGTCACACAATAGAAAACAAATTAATCAGACATTATAAGACCTAGTATGCAATCCGTTAGGAGGAGGATTGAAAAAGTTATAAAAACAATGCCAAATTAAAATGTATCAGATTTGAGATACCATAAACAAAGCAGAAAATGGAATTATAAAATCAGAAGGCAGTGCAGTAAAAGCAGGATAAAACTGAGACTGGTCTATCAAGGCCAGTGTTGACCGTGAGCAGTACTCTGGGATCTTGGGTAGGCACCTTTCACATCACTGGACTTTTTAACTGGTGAGGCCAGAGATTGAGTCAGGGAGAGGTTGAGCTATGTGAATGGAGAGCTAGGTAAATATTAGGAGTCAGCATTGTGTATATTATCAGTGACAGTGTCACTAAACCACTGATTTATAAATAAGATGTGCCAGCTAGTGAAATCATATGTATGAGAATATGCAGTCTATTAAATTCAAGTCATTAATATTTTAATGGCGTAAAGTTATGGCTGATTTATGATGACCTCCATAGGGTTCTCAAGGCAAAAGATGGTCAGAGATGGTTTGCCATTGTAGACTCTGCGTACTAACCCTTGGTTTCCTTGGAGGTTTCCCATCCAAAGGCTGACCATGGACAACCATGCTTAGCTTCTAAGATCTAACAAGATTGGTCTGCCGAGGGTCATCTGTCATCATAGAATGTTAAAATACTAATATTTAATAAAATATTAATATCCCAGAATCATGTTAATTGCTGTTGTACTCAGGGAGGGAGGGAGGGCTCTGTGAGGCCCTGAAAGGACGGCTTTTTGGCCCAGGACGGCTTTTTGGCCCAGGGGGGAGTGCAGGTGGGAACTCTGTGCCTCCCATACCGCAGCCCCACCAACCTCCATCCCTGGTGGCAGGCAGGGGCATACTGGTGCCAATAGCCTAGTTTGGTGGGGCTGGCCTGAGTACAGGAGCAATTAATATGATTCTGGTATTTTAATATTTTATTAAATATTACTATTTTAACATTCTATGAGCTATTCTTGCTTGCCCAGTGCAGCACATGTTTATATTATGTTATCTCAAGTGGTATGGCTATCTTTAGTGGTGGTAATACTGTTAACATTTTTTGTGTTATCTTGTTTATCCATGATAAGGAAATGCAGGAGAACAGTTGACATAATGTGTGCTTAAATCTATTTAAATGTGTCAGGCTATAATTGTTCTGGAGCTAAATTTAATGCATCTCATACTTACAATCTCCCCTTATGACCAATAAAGCAAAACAAAAATCACTAAAATGCAGGCTTGTCTAAATTTAGTTCCATATGGTGATCCATGTTAATTGTCACAGCAGAATAAAATAGGCATCCAGTGGCATTTTAAAGAATTTATTCAGCAGAAATTTATATGAGTCAGAATTTACTTCATCGGGAGTATCGGATTATAAATCAGACCAATTTATATGCACAAAGGAAATGGGTGGGGGTTATAAAGGGCTGGTTCAAAATGGGTTCCAGTCTAAACATCAGTTCACTCTCTGAATGACTGTGAGGCACACCCAATGGTTGTTAGGCAGGCAAAATGTAAAACCTAGCGTGGATTGAAATGGAGTAAGCAAATACAGGCGGAAGTTGTATGCCTCTGTAGCATCTAATCTCTGTTCATCTTATCTCATTTATTCTTGTGTTTTTATTGGAGTGCCACCCTGCTTTGAATGTATGAATCTGGGATATTTTGTGTGAGTAAAACTAATTATGCAGGCTGAATGGGCTCAATGTGAATATTCTTAGTTCTAGCAGGTATGGTTTCCAAACATAGGCTTGCTACAGCTCTGGCAGCCTGGAGAAGCTGCTTTTCCTGTTTTTTGAAATAATTACACTTTCTTATCACAATGTGAGGGAACACAAAACTGAGGCTTTTCCTAACCATTAGGACATCCTGGATGAGACCCGTCTCTGTGCATTCTTTCCCTTCCTTGTGTTTCCGACTTTGTGTTTCCAACTTTGGCATCACCTCTGCCTTCCAGCACCTTGCCAATCCAGAGATGTAAGACAGCATTCTGGTGATAAGCAAACTGAGTACCCAACAGCTGTAGGGTTTGCTTCCCTCACTGTCACACACATGGACCTTCAGGGGATATCCTGCAAAGTACCATTTATTGCTATGATATGAAGACTGTATATCCTTGCTGGGTTTGGAGACTGTTGACAAATATTTCTCAAAGGGTAGAATGTTATGCCACTTCAAAAATATGTTTAAAACTGATTTCTTGTGTTCTTCATTGCAGGCTGTTTCTCTCTTTTGGTGACTGTGCAGGATACCGAGCGTTATACAACTTTATTTGCTTCTGTGACTCTCAGGTGTGACTACAGCACGTCTGCCCAGCTACAGGATGTGGTAGTTACCTGGCGCTTTAAGTCCTTTTGCAAGGATCCCATCTTTGATTACTATTCTGTGGGTGAGTTGTAGCGAATAGTGCTGTTAAGAGAAACTTTTTTTTAAGTAGCAGGAGGAAGGGTGCACCCCAGGCAAGAGAGCTCTTTCATCTTCTTTCACCAGATCCAATACACACACACACATATATTCATACAGCATATATATTCATATACGTATTTGTATTTATAGTCTGCCCTTCTTTATCCAGTCATCCCAAGGTAGGTTACATCATATAAGCAATGAGTGAATGCTTTTAAAGACCAGGTGGGCATGCTATAGCTGTGAGAACCAAAAAGGTTAGGAAGAACAAAGTGTATAGGTCCAATGATTCTGTTAGTCAAGTTAAATCAAAATAATAAATAAAAACATTAAATATAGAGATACAAAAATCTGCATGTATTTATTACAAGTTAATTTAACAAAACAGATATTGGCCCTGGTGATAGCATTGGCCTTTCTCAGTGGTCAAACAAATGATATTACAGAATATCATTTACAGAACTGGAGGAAAGACAGCAATCATTTCTTATACATTGACCAAGTTGTAATGGTTTGACGATTATTGTCTGAGATCAAAAGCAAAGACATTAATCAGAGGCCTTGTTTCTTGATAGTTTGACATCATGGTCAGGTACACTTTCCCATGGTAATGGTTCAATTGTGTTGGCTTAAAACAAGATCCAATATAAGGTGTGATCAGTTCACTCAAAATTAGTTTAGGGAACCCCCCACTGTTATTGGACAGACACTTTAAAAGTTAATGCATGTTTAAAAGAGAAAAGCTGATACAATAGGGATAATTAGCATGTCAGCTCTATTTCTATGATTTCCTATTATTTCTCTCTTTTCCTCCTATATTAAGTTTTAAATTTTGCATCTGATGACATGAACTCTGAATCATTACATTTTTTACTGGGGTACATTTTGCTAATATTTAAGGTGCTATGGGTAGTAAATAAACCAGTATTCTTTGCACTTGGTTGTTGTTCTTGCAGCCTATCAAGCTGGCTTAGCTATTGGCCAGGATCCTTCCAATGACTGCAATGACAATCAACGGGAAGTGCGCATCGTAGCTCAGAGAAGAGGTCAGAATGAACCTATTCTGGGTGTTGATTACCGACAGCGGAAGATCACAATTCAAAACCGTGAGTTTTTGATAATACAAGTTTTTGATAATACAATTAATAATACAAGTTATTAAAGAAACGAGGGAACACAATTTTAATGACTGTCCAACATCTTTTGGGAAAAATCCCAATTTATGTTTTCACTGCTCTCAGGGCTAATGTTACCATCAAGAGTTCAAGCTATCTTGGGAAGAGACTGTGTTGAAGAGACTGTGCCATTATTACTAGCCATGATGATGGCTAAAGATAATCTCCATATCCCAAGGCAGTAAACACTGTAACATTAAGAAAAAGTTTTGCTGTTCATTCCTGCTTTGTTGGCCCAACATATATTTTCCTTAGGAGTGGGAGTACTGTTACTTTCAGTACTAGGGGAGAGAAAATCACTTCATGTTGCCTGTGCCTGTATCTTGTGGAGGTTAAGAATGGTGCAGTTCCAAAACGTCATTTCCAGACGGCTGCTTTTGCAGTTTAAGAACTTCTGGGGTGGTCATTATATTGTGTTCCTCCTTCATAGGTGCAGATCTTGTGATCAACGAGGTGATGTGGTGGGACAATGGAGTCTATTACTGTACAGTTGAGGCTCCAGGAGACACAAGTGGTGACCCAGATAAAGAAGTGAAGCTCATTGTTTTGCGTACGTAGCGACATTTTGTTTTCTTAGGGTAATTTTCTTTTCTGCTATCTTTAGAGATTAAAAAAGTAATCTACAGGAGAACATGATCTGAACCTCAGAAGTCTGTCCCACTGAATTCCGTAGGTTTTGCTTTCTGATGAGTAAGGTGAAGATTTGTAGCATTAGTTAGAGCCCAGCTAGGGATAATGACGTCCCTTTGTCTGCCACAGGGCTGCCACTGCCATTCTCAAGAGATTCAAAATTGCCTATAGAGCCCTATCTTGATTGGGCCTGTAGTGTGGGAGTCTGAGCTGCTGTTTGTTCAAAACAGACATGGTTTCCCCATTATTTTTTAACTTCCTATCAATAGCCTTGTGAGTGCAGAATTGAGCAGAAAGGCATATCACTAGCAATACCAACTGCATGTTCCATGGCACAAGGAAAGATCAGCCAGGCCCAAAATGGATGTGAATGCCTGTCCGTGTCAGTTGTTTTTTTTTCTGACATAATCAGTCTGGTCTTGCCTACCTCCCTGCTCCCTTGTTTGGTTTTTGACGATAAACCTGAAGGCAGGACTTGAGTCTATGTTTGATCTGGAGGAAGAAGCTTCTTGGGGATGGGGTGGGGAGAAACCTGATCTATAAATATGTAGCCAGCCTTGTTATGGTCTCTCTCTTCTTGCAATCAGATTGGCTGACTGTGATATTAATCATCCTGGGTGGCCTTCTTCTCCTACTACTGATTGCTGTGTGCTGGTGCCAGTGCTGCCCTCAGCATTGCTGTTGCCACGTCCGCTGTCCCTGCTGTCCAGACCGCTGCTGTTGTAATGAAGAAGGTAAAGTGCAAGCAGATTTCCTACTCCATGCATTGTTTCTCCCTCCTTCCAAAAACTGTACTCTGTCTCTGGGTTGCTTACAGACACACTTCAGTGACCAACAAGCTATCTCAACATTCCTCTGCTTCAGTGACATACAGGAGTTTTGAACTCACAAATACACATATCCAATTAATAAACTTAAATACTAAATGTAATGCTTCCTATATGCACAGATCTGGGATATATAAACATATAAACACAATATATAATCATGCTTTTTCTTGCTGTTCCCTATTTCCATTCCTTTCTTCCATGTAGCATTCTTCTATCAGCATACAGAGAAGTTCTGGCTTCCCCACAACAGATTGTGTGCAATTCAGACATGTTGAGGCAGAAACTAAAAATATAAACACTTGCCTGAGACCCATGGCTGTGATTGTCAAAATCCAGTAATTTGACTGGTGAAGGCACTGACAAACCACCCCGTATTGAGTCTGCCATGAAAACGCTAGAGGGTGTCACCCCAAGCGTCAGACATGTCCCGGTTGCTTGCACAGGGAATACATTTACTTTTTTTTTAGAATACTGTGGTTAGTGATGATGGCAAGTTCATAAAGTTGAACTCAAAGATTCTTACCCAGAGCTGTGAGTATTGTGCCATGTTTGTAGGAGGCTTGCTGCCTGGCTTTGCATCCATAGCTGTTGGCCCGGTAAGAGCACGGTAGGGCTTCCATTATGTCGTGAATGCTGCCGTGGAAGAGTCCAGGGCATCAGGAACCACGGGAAACATAATTCCTGGTGCCCTAGACATTGCAACAGCAGAATCTTGTGTGTAATGGAGGTCCTATGAGCAATATCTGTAATGTCTTCTTCTGGAGTGTACTCTTGTGCTTACATTGAATTAAAATCATTGGCATCAGTATTCTCAACTCAGACTGGCAACAGCTCTCTGGGATGTTGGGCAGAGATCTCACACCATCAACCATATGGTTCTTTTTAACTGGAGATGTCGGACTGAACCTGGGACCTTGAGCATACAAGGCAAAGGCTCTTCCACTGAGCCACAGTCCCTTCCCAAATCACAGCTAGAGGAATCTGGCCATCACTCTTACTTGCTCTTGCTATCTTGTAGAGATGACTCTACAAGATCCCAGACAAGGAGCCCTTGAATGCCAGGCAGATTTGAAATCTGTTGCTTTTTTCTTTAGTACTGGAACGACACCGCTTCATGAAACAGGCTCGGCAGCTTCTACCATGGATGAAGCATCACTCTCAGTCATCTTCGTATCAACTCAACCCACTCTTGCAGCGAGGTAGGGTCATTGTTGCCAGTCCAGAAGAAAGCAGATTGACCTATTGATATAGAATGTTGACCTATCAGTGCCAAAAGTTTGAGATTGGGCTCTATATCTCTTGGAGGTGGGAAAGGTTCTAAATCTCAGGAAGGGCTGTTTATATCCCATGAGTATGTAATTTTGCAGCTGGTGTAGATGTCAATGTTCATTTGTTTCTTGCCATCCCTTCAGAAAAAAAACAATGTTCTAGTTCTTATGACCATTCAGGTAAGCTTGAAAATAGACTGCCAGAGCCTTGTTAAACCAGAGAATCTGGAGTGGGATTGAGCAAGACTCCTAAGGACCCAGGGAACAGGATGCTGTAGCATTCTCATTGCTTCTCATCCATCTCCTATGTTATCAGTAGAAGCAGATTATAGTCCATTATGTATGCAAAATATATGCACGTATGCATAACTTTTTCCAGTTGTAGAATACTGATTTTGTTCTGTGGGGCGTTTTCACCAGGTGTGCCCCGATTATAGATAGGTACTTAAACATCACTGACATGTAAAGAACAGAAGTATTGTTATTCAGCCCCAAGGCTGCATCATGTATCAGTGAGCGAAGACAAGTGGAGGTTGTCTCTCTGTTGTCTCAGTAACCATTCCTCATATCAAAGCCAATGTGAAAATGTGTTCATCATATCCCCTTCTCACTGACTGGGCTCCAAGACCGTTTTCTTTGAACTTGGGACTAGACCTCTTAAATATGTTTAATCACTGCTGGGGGATTGAAAAAGTCATATTAAATATCCACAAATTAGAATTCATCTGTCACCTCCAGGTGTCTGCATATACTTAGCCTGTCTGTATCCCCATAAGCCCAGCATTAGAAACATTTTATTTGAATTAATTACATATAGATCTATTTTCCCTTAGGATATTACTGCCCTTAAATGCCAGTTTGGCAAGTATTTATTTAATGATGGTTTAAAAATAACTTCTTATGCAAGGCGTTCTCTAGGAACTTCCACTACCTAAACAGAAATGAAAGGACTAAGTGCAAAGGTGTGCATTTTTTGAGAATAGTGGACTGAATTTGAAATTTTTTAAAAATCTTTTTCCCCCTTTATTTTTGTTAAAAAATATTTAGAGGTAAATGATACAGAATACATTATTGCTTGGATGTCCTTTAAAAGCCTGTAGAAGTAGGAGGCTTTTGACACCTTAAGGATTAAATATGGCTATCTCTATAAGGGTAAAATGTGTGGTTTTTAAAGTAGAGCTTATTTTAAATATTAAAAGCAATTACTTACTGAAAATACATACATGCAACATTGATTTAATTACATCAGAATCTTGAATTTCTCCCTTCCATTTTCATTCTGTAAAGAGTGGGCGATATAAAAATCCAAATAAATAAATAAAATTCTATTATTAACCAGACAAATGGACAGTTCTCTAAGCAAATATTCTTGTAAATTCATTAACCCTCTAGCCTTGAACTTGTAGATTTCCCTAGAATTTTAACTTACTTAATTCCCTCAGAACTTGATAAGGGGCAAAATAGAATTTGTTCCTTGTACACTGCCAATATGTATGGATGAATTGCAGGTATTTTATGTGTGTTCCGATAGAAGAATGACAAGTTGTTCATCGTGGTAGGACAAGCAGACTGTTACCATGTTCTCAATCCTAGAAGGCCATAGAGAACAGAAAATTGAACATATTTTAATTTGAAATCAACAGTTTTTCAGCAGCTTTGCATTTTAGTACAGTTGAAATAATAGTGGTTTGATACTGGCTACAGCTCTTATCCTTCATTTTGTACATGGTCATACTGCTAATGTGTAGAAGTACTCAAACCAAGATAGAAGATCTGGTAGATTTTGAGAGACCCTATCTGCTTCATAAGAAGGAAACAAATTGGAGAGGGGAGCACTTCGTAGTTCGAGCCTCTGTCACAAAGGAAAGCCGTTGAAACTGGAAATCCCAGAAATAGGCGTATTTGTTTAAATCTGGGTTTGCTCCAATTGCGTGCAAAGCAGCTGTCTGCTTTAAAGAGCAAAGGGCTAACATGAGTGAGGACAGCTGAACCCATTTTCTCTAACGTGACATTCAGATGCCTTTTTCCAAGAGAAAATTACCTAGGGCAATGCACTACAGTAACCTAAGCAGTTCCAAAAGAGAGGATTCAGCATCTCAACTGCATGTCATTATTTAAATCAGAAAGACTTTTAACATGTGGCTGAGTCAGACCCAGATCTAATCAAATGGGACCACCACCATCATGTCTTGTTTCAGCCCCCATTTTAATAGTGCTTCCATTGTGCTCCTCACTACTGTATTAGGATTCAGCTGACCCTCACTGATGCTCACTTAAGAGACTAGGTGTTGTGTACTGGGCCCAGTATTATTGATAGAGAAGCAAGTACATGCAGCTGCAAAAAATGCTTCCTCCTACCTTTGTTTATCCTGGAAGAGAGTTCCATACCTTGACTCAGTCAATCTGGCCTTATGGAATCTATTCCATAGTAACCTCCATTGCACAGTTTATTGTATGTATTATCTTTTTCTGCTCTGTCTTCTACTTGTGTAGCCTATTTTCTGTATTGATTATGGTATATCATGTGTTGTTGGTTTTTCCTACATTGTCTTCCAATTCGATAATCCTAATCCTGCTGCATTATTCGTCAGAAATTTTATGCTGTCTGATCACACTGTTTTTGTATTTTTTAATGTTCCACAAGTCTCAGTGGGAAAATGTGGGCTATGAATGAATGGATGAATGAAGACAGACCTTGTACATTTTCACAGACTTTCTTGAATTAATTATGTCTTTCCATGTTCTCTAGATGTGTCTTTGCAGAGCAGTCGGCCAGCAGTGCCTTCCCTTGACCAAGTGCCCGTTAACAACAAAGTCTTGGATCTCCTTGAGTCAGAGATCAAGAACCTCAGCCTATCCCAGCCCCTGCTGCCTGCTCATCGTGTTGGGGGCAGTCAGAACCCCAGTATCCTGTCTTCTCTGGGCTCAGAGATTGTGGAACGCAGGGTTATCCACCTACCTCCCATTGTTGAGCGCATCCCATCGTCTCAGAGAACTCAAGCCTCACGTCCACAGCAGTCTGTACGGACTCCTAGGCCTCAGAGCTATGCAAGTGAAGAAGAGAGGGATCAGAGGAGATGGAGGCGTCGTTCTTTGGATAATGTTTCACAGTACAGCTATGATCAGGAGTCTTGGGATAGACAGCGAGATGATAGAAGTGAACACCGAAGAAATGGGAGCCATCACGATAGACCCCAGAATTCCAGGCCAAATACGTCATCCTTATTGTATGGTAGAAGCAATCTTGATACCTATCCTGCAGATGCCAGAAGGGAGTACTCTGGCCGGCAGTACCCTGATCGAAAATATGAGCGTTCAGGGAGACGGGCCTATCAGCACCTCAGCAGGAGGGACAGTGACTCTGATCACCGGGGCCACCGGCATCGCAGCTACTCTCCGCCCTCCCGTTGGGATTCCTGGAGCTCAGTTGATAATTACGAGCGTTTCCAGGATAATAGCAGGAGGCATCGTCAGCACCGTTCTCCAGACTGGCCAGAAGACAAACCCCCTAGTTATCGTTCAGTAGAAATCGCTCCATCCAGAAGCAGCAAATCCAGATACCTTACAGAACAACAATCGGTAAATAAGCCTCCCTTGCGATAAACAGAGCTCCATTGGTGAGGGTTGGTAGCTTGCTCCATCTGTGGAAGGCTGCAGCCAGGTGTGATGTGGGAAAGGAAGCTTGTGGGCATGTGAACATGCTGTTGGCTCTTTCTTTCATGTCTGCCTGTAGTGTCCTGGTAAATCCAAAAATGTTCATGTCATCTTCAAGACACTGTTTTTGAGCTAGAAGACATGGAAGTAACAATAGCAACCAGGCATACAAGCAGAAGACAGACAAGTAATGTTTAAAATATAGTAGACTGGCCTCCCTTACTTTTGTGTACGGCTCCCAGAGCTACTGCTTTTACAGGATAACTGTACTTTCATTAAGCCCCCTTCCCGTTTGTGCACTGGGAGCAACAATTGCTTTATTGGTGCATGTTAATAGGTGTCAATCTACAAAGAGCACTGACAAACTTCACAGGGCTGTGAGCTGCCTGTCTAGATTACGTTTGACTTGAGTAATGGGCTTAGAAACACAGATAATCTGAAGATAGTGATTAGCATTCCTCACTCAGATATTGGTTAGTCTAGAGTAGTGTTCCCCAACAACCGGTCTGCGGCCCGGTAGCAGTCTGTGGAGGCCTCGGTACCGGGCCACGGCAGGGTGGGGGGAGAGGGGCACGTGCACTGGGGCACCAGCAGACACGCCTCCCACCCCCCCTGTGGCATGTGCTCGCTGTGCCGGGAGCGATCGGGCGCCTCCCGGCACAGCGAGTGCCACGCTGCGGGGGTGGGGAGGCGCGGGCACCGGGACCCGCAAACGCACAGGCGTGGCACCTCCCCCCCGCACCGCGGTGCTTGCTGCGCCGGGAGGTGGCCAATCGCTCCCGGCGCAGCGAGCGTCACGCCACGAGGAGGAGGGAGGCATGTCTGCTGGTTTGCAGGCGCCAGTGCGCCGGCACCCACACCTCCCTCTCCCCCCCAGTTCCCAGCCCAAAAAAGGTTGGGGGCCACTGGTCTAGAGTGTCAGACAAGGGTCTAGAACAGGGGTAGTCCACCTGTGGTCCTCCAGATATTCATGAACTACAATTCCCATGAGCCCCTGCCAGCAAACGCTGGTCTAGAAGACCCAGGTTTGAATCCCTGGTCTGCCATGGAAGCTTTCTGCATGATCTTGGGCCACTCATATGCAATCAGCCTAGTCCTACCTAAAATTGTGGCCAGGCTAATATATGTATTTCATTTTGGGTCCCCATTGAAGAGAAAGATGGAGTACACCCAAATAACCAGGCCTTGGCTGAATTATAACCCAGTGTCAGTTTTAATCAAGTAAAAGTATTAGTTACATTCATCCCTACATCTTAATGGCAAGGTCTATGAACAACCTGCTGCAACTCTCTGCCATGTCTTAATTGCACTTTCCTTTTCTTCTGTAGGAAAAAGGCAGCTCTCGCAGTGGTAAGAGTATTGTCATTTAGCCTCCTTGCCTCACCACTGCATCAAATGGAGTAGTTTCATTTCTTTGAACATGTGTCATGGCTTTTAACCGTCCAGTGGAAGACACTGTCAAGGGATCTGTGCCTTCTCATCGCTTTCAGTCTCTCTCTCTTCTGGGAAGCTTTGATTTCCACAAAGTTCAAAGCAGTGGTCCATGAAAACATGATTCCATCATGCATCCTGTTGCCTTGAAGTGGAACTCCTGTCTAAGAATCTGTTTTGTCTTCCCTCCTAAGGATCAGGAAAGAGTCAGCTTTTTCCAAATAGGCTGCCAGAGCAAAACTCTTCTCACTGGAACTGCAATATCACAGACAACATCAAGTGGTATGACGTGCGAATGCTGCGTGGTAATAGGGCATGGTGACAGGATCCGACAGTGAGCTGACACAACTTTTACCTAGGTTGGGCGAAGCAATTCCAACCCTACAATCTCAGGCAGACATCATCGGAAGGAAAACTGTATTTTAATTCCTCAAAGTAAATGCGGTTAAGATCATAATTAAATTTAGTTGTCTTATGCCCGTTCTTGGGATGGGGAAATAATATAATAGCTAGGCTTTTCCTTCCATTAATTTTACTTTTGAATCATGTACAATATTGAATTACTTTGTGCAAAATAAGCATGGGGAGGGGATTCTACCGCTATCCTTCCCTCTCTCTTGAGCATTGATTAAAGCCTTCCGACAACCAACAGAGACTCACTCAAATTGAAGTGGCTCTTCCTCCAATGGAATATGTGCCTTTTGTGCTCTCCGCACAAGGAGTTTATAGTGACTCCTGTGTTAAAGAGAGAAGTGGAGGCATGCTCGCTATATACACTCACCGCACCTCCAGGACATTTGGCTTGGCTTCCCGCTCAGCGTACTGCTATAACAAGTAAGAGAACAAGACAAGTCTGCCACTGTTCAGTCCTTGGCAGAGCTACTTTCCATTAGTGACCTAAGGTATCACTTCTAACTGTGAGTGGTGAATTGTCTTTGCTGAATGCATTTTCTCATACAGTAATCTGAATGCAATCTCTCTCCTTAAATTCCATTGATTGACCCTTAATTGCCCAGGATTACAGGCAGTGTAGTTTACAAGAAACTAAGCAAACCTGGATTCACTTACTGCAGTCAGTAAGAACTTTGATGCCATTTATGCATCAAAGGGGAAGGATATTTTCTGAAGAAATGCATCTTTTTAACATCTTGGTGCTCTTAAGTGCCTCTGCATTTCCAGCAGTAATAAACAGACATTAGGGGGTAATTTCCCAGCTTCTGGCATCCCAGTCTCTGCAGTTGCTTTTTTCTTGTTGCTGTTATGGGACTCACCTTGATGCAAAGCATTGCACTGTTCTCCCTTACACACACCCTGTGAACTAACATTCTTTGCTTGGAAGTCATTTCATGTGTAAGAACAAAAGAAGAGAGGTACTGCTGGTTATTTATATTGAGAAACTGTTTTGATGTAACACCTTTATTCAAAACTGAATGTTATATGGTCTCACCTAACAGAAAGCACTTTTTCTCAAGCAAGGACATACACTTGTTAATACTGTGAATTTTCCACTGAAGTGGTGAACCTCATGCTTTATCCCACTCTTTTCTTGAGAGACCCCCAACTCTGTGACTCAGCTTTTGGGGTGACTTAAGGGGTGGGCTGCAAAAGACTAGGGGAAGTTCAAACATTCCATTTGTGATCTTTGGAGCAAGTGAGAAGGAGCATTACATTGAAGGGTAAAGACCCTCCTTTCAGCAACTAGGAGCCCCAACTAGAACCTCCTGAAACAGTGTTGTCTAATGTGTATGACATTTTTCTATCTAGCATTTAGATCTTTTCAGGAATGAGAACTGAAATTCTTGGGCCTCCTGTATATTGGATATTACATGTTGAATTCCATGTTGGAAGTCACTTTCTAATATTAATTATGATGCACTTGCAGATCACAGATTTCTTTTTTTATACCAGATGTGATTAATTTGTCATTTCAGATTTGTCCCTTGACAAATGACACCCAGCTCGATCCACTAATGAGCAGCTAACTAAATACACACCCAAATACATTGGCCAGGCATCTGGATGTTGTGACAGAATGGCTTAAACAGAGCCATCTGTGGCTGTCCCAAGATGTCCTTTGACTAGGGAAGAAAGGGCTGGAAGAGGAAGTGTATTCCCCCCCCCCTTGATGGAGTGCAGCTGACAACTTTGCACTCCGTCATCAATCTGGGAGAGATTTTTGATGCCTCCCTAAGAATGGCGGCTCAGATCATAACGATAACACACTAGGCATTCTTTCACTTTCACCAGGCAAAACTTCTAGTACCCTATCTGTTCCTGGGAAATTTAGTCATAGTCATCCATGCAATGGTCACTTCCAGTCTAGACAACTGTAACTCGCTCTTCAGAGGTCTACCCTTAGCCTTGATCCAGAAACTACAGCTGGTACAGTATACAGCTGTTCAAGCTCTAACTAGGACATTGTGGAAGATCCGTATACAACCTACCCTCTAGCAGCTGTATTGATTGCCGGTGAATCTCAAGTCAAGTTTAAGGTTCTGGTTCTAATCTTCAAAGCCATTTGCAGTCAGGGCCCTGCATATCTAAGGGACTATCTCTCCCCTTATGCCCCCAGAAGAACTTTAAGATATTCTAATACCAATATGTTGGTAGTCCTCAGCCCAAAGGAAATGCATCTGGCCTCAAGCAGAGCAAGGGCCTTTTTGGTTGTTGCCCCAGCTTATTGGGATGAGCTGCCAGTTCAGACCTGGAGCACTGATGGGATTACCTAAATTCTTCAGGGCTTGTAAAATGGCGCTCTTCCACCAGGCCTTCAGTTGAGACCGGAACAAGCTAACATAGTCAATAAAACCTGCGGCCCTCCCTCCATGAAATTAGAAATTAGAATCTGAATAATATCACATCACATACTATCCATAAAGTGGTGTAGGCAGATTAATAAATCAATGAACGAGAACAATGGAGCACCATAGGGTATTAGTAATGTTTTAACTCTTATCTGCGATTTATGATGTACATGCAACGTGTGAACCCCCCCAAGCTCTGCGGGGAGGGGCAGTATATAAGACCATTTGTGATCTTTGGTGCAAGTGAGCAGGAGCATTACATTGGGCTAGATGACCTGTAGGACCCCTTCCAACTCTGTGATTCTAAATAGTTTAGTAACACAAGACAGTTTACTGGTTTAGCAGCATTGGTTATGGGACCAGTGTTTGGTGTTTATAGAACTTGTTCAGGCAGAATGACTAACTTTCAGCCAAACTGGAGTTTACATAAAAACAAGCAAGGTGATAAATGTCTGAGCCAAACTACAAATGCTGGTTGTCATATATTTATCCTGTGGTACCAATACCAGTTTAGAAGCATTTGCAGTTCATTAGAAATTGCCACAAGGCCCTGATAAAAATTGGAAGCATGCCAGACCCAGGAACTCTTCTTTCCCCCTGCCCCTCTCTCCGGTGCCAAAACAGTCATTTGGGGGGGGTATTTCTTTACCTAAAAAGGCACCAGGTGGTGGGGAGGGGGATAAAAGATCCTAAGGCTGTTATATGCCTGATCTGGATCAGCCGGATAATGGATCCGAGACCAGTGTGCAGAAAGAATTGAGTGGAAGGGTTGAATTCCTGAATAAATACATTGTTAATTTTTAACACAGACCTTTGGGACATCTTTTTTTGGAAATACCACTTGCAAAATCCAAAGTATCAGATTCTGCAAGAGACTGGAAGTTTGTATTTGATAAACTGTTCAGCTGCAAACTTGCACTGTGTTCTTAGTGGAATAATTTCCTCTAAGGGCATGTTTGTTTGCATGCTGTTTCATGTTTCAGAACTTTAGCATACAAAAGCAGCACTTTAGAGATTGGAAGTATCTTGTCTGATGGGATCTCCATTCTAACATCATGTGCTCTTTTGGTCCTGCATTTGTCTTACTATCCACAGCCATTTTGGCAGGACAAGATATCAGTATGGTGAAGCTTGCTCCAGTATGGTGAAGCTTACTCAAGAACTGGATGTCCTGTTGTGTTCCATATATGCGTTCCATATTGTGTTCACGTCAATGTCTTTTCTGTTTACAAGGCCATGGAGAAAGAATAGTCTCTCTTTGTTAAATGTCTGTCAGTACACTGCAAGACTTGGAACATGCACATTTATCGAGATAATAACTCATCACTGAATTACTCAATACCTGACTCTGTTGGAAAGAGTCAGCCTGTATCCAACCATTCTGCAAAGCAAAGTGTGATTCCTTTCTCCAGTGACTCTTTCAATGGGGAAAAGCTCCTTAGACTGAAAGAACTCCAGGATGCTACCTATTGAGTTTAATGTGCTCTCAAACACTTTCATGTGCATCTCTGGTGCCTCTGGCTGATTCAGTTGGGGGTGCAACCAGATGACTAGCAGTCATGTTCCCCTAGAGATCTTGTAGTGGGAATAATATTGGGGTCCAGTATCTAGGAAATGATTTTGCAATAATCACTAGTGATTCATAGGTGGCATAACTAGGGAAGAACAGCCAGTTCCAGCAATATCTTTCCACATGGTTATGCCAAGTATTACAACTTGAGATATATACTCAAGGCTAATGTGTATTTGAATTTGACTGGCTCAGGTAGCCTAAACCTGATCAAAGTATTCTCATTTCATAAGCTTTGCAAGTGATGTTTCCAGAGGCATTTACTGAATACTCTAGGTAAAATAGCTTAATAACTGAACATGATCAAGAATACTTAATGAACATGTGGACTGGCTCTTACTGTAAAATGTTGTTGCATCACAATTGATTAAGAACTAAGGGTTTGTATCTTATGAAGGAATTCTACACAGAAGGGAGATGATTATTGTTGATGTCTCCTTCCTGCTAAATTGCCCGTCATGCTATTCAGCGAAGAGCACCTTTCCCCTGCAGGAACAGAATTTCAGAGACTATATTGGGCTGCAGCAGGAAAAAAAGCAGCTGGAAAGCTCTGCTTTGTGGACAGAAAGCTCCAGTGGATCCAAGGCTTGGTTCACGCTTACTCTTCGTATGGCAACTTGAACACATAAATGGACTGGAAAGGCATTGAATTTGATAACTGAATGATATAACATCTCAGGCAGAACTCATATTATTCACATATTCAAGTCATAACTTTCTTTTGCTGTCCTTCTCATATGTAATTTTCAACTAGTTTCCAAACTTGTTTCATCATAAAATATTCCCCCCCCTTTTTATTTACTGAATGACAAACCAAATGAAGAATGCCTATATCCCTTATTTGTAAATATGGATGGCAGACCTATGAAGACTTTTTAAATGTTTTTATCAGTTATAATAAATGCTACTTTGGTGGCCCTGATAAGGACAGGAAAGCAGGGTATAAATTTTGTAAATATAATAAATGAATATGTGCTGGCATTGCCAGTATTGGTGCCATAGAGTGTAAAAAATATCTGTTCAGGTTGTTTAAATCTCAGCATTGATACTTTATATCTCATTTCCAGATTCTATTATTTTATGAAATGTGGCTAAATCTTCGCCGTGCAAATTTTAATGTGAAGAATATTGCTAGAGACTGTCAAAGGGCATACAATTAAAAATTGAGAATACCCAGTCATATTTTTGTATCTATGTCTTATTTGTTATTTCTGTGTGTGTTTGATCAAATCTAGCCTGGTTTCTGGAGCAACAGGAGCTGCTTTTCCTATGACTCTTCAGAGGCAGTCTACTTCTGTATATCTGTAATGCTGGTTTGGTAATCTTGATGATAATTGTGACAGAGATCACTAAAGGCAAGTCTCAAAATGCTGGGATATGAAACCATATCTTTCCTGAAGCTGAGAGCTTGAGTGACAGGCTGCTCCAAACACTGATTGGTCAGCAACAGTTGTGAGAAAAGTGAGAAATGTATTCTGAGGAAAAGCTAACAGAAGTCTGCCTCCAGAGATCTTTCTGTACATTAGCTGTAAAACATCTAGTCAGAGGATATTTTAGTTAGAGAACATAGTCTGGACTAATGTGTCTGGATTCAGCATAAGCTGAAAGCAGTTCTACACAGTCAGGATAACTGGGAATTATCTTTAGCAGAGTGATTTGGGTAGCAGTTTGAAACTTCCAAATCAGGCTGAAGGAAAGAGGAGAAATCTTCCAGAGCCATATGGAAGGGTGGTGTAAAAGTCTAAAAAATAAAAATAGAGAAGAGGAATCCCCACCCGGTTAAAAGGGGGAATTAGCTATGAGGATTTCTCTGGACTGGTGTGAGATAGTCATGCTTTGAATGCTTCTGGAATTAGACTGGTGTTTCTAAGGAAGGGTGATTTGGGTACTAACGGGGTACCAGTCTTCAAAGAGAATTCATTTCTAAACACAGAATCAAACACCTCTCAGTGTGAAGAACTCAGAAAATAAGACAAAGCTGCTATGCCTCTCAGAAGCCTGAGTTTACTTATAACTGTACAAAAACTTATTTTTATATCAAAGTTTTAATGCCTCATTAAATCTAATCTGTATATATTAAAATCATAGACTTTGTTGGATTTTTAACATTGTCTCAAGTGCCAATCTGAAAGGGTTTTTAGTTAAGAGGGCTCCTACACTGTCTTTTCTTCCAGGGTTAAGCTAAAAGCCTTATTATCTGTCAGTGACAGGATGGGACAACAAAGAAATCACACTACTTGGGCAGCTCAGTGTGCATAAGTGTGCAAGGAGGATTATTGTAATGGTGGCTTTAAATAATTTTAAAACCTCAATTATGTAATCTTGATTTGATGTTTAACTTGTGTTGTATGTGTAATTTTTTTTACATTCTAAATCTGACATGATCTACTCAGAGCCTGCCAGGGAAAGGTGAAATACAAAAATAAAATAATTATAATTATAGAAGACTTGACATTGACTTTCTCTTCCTGTCAAATGACAGGCCCTTTTTGTCATTTTTAATTAGCCTCATATAACAAAGCATGCTTCTTGAATTGTAGCAAAAAATACTGATATGCTTAAAAACTGAGTCATAGGAGAAGATAATGTGCAGATTTCTTCAGCATACAGCAGAGATAGACTACGTTTCTGGGTCTAGATTGATTCCTTAGGAGTTTACACGAAACCACACTAAGCAAATAGCGATTACCAAGCCATGTAGCTCCACTTGCACAATTGCTAATGTTTAAATTATCCATTTCTGTGTGCATTGAATAAGCAGGGGTATCAAACCGTAGCCAAAGTGCATGAAGAAGTAAGAAATGTGTGTTCAGTGATCAACAAGTGGTATTGGGAGGGGGGCCTCAACACTCCCTCGCCATTGCTGTTCAGCTGACTCATTTCTATTGGGAAAGAAGACTGAGAGCAGTTGGACCTTTGACCTCTTGGCTGTCTCTATATCTAGTCTGCATCACAGCGGGTATTTCAGAATCACCAGCCACAACAAGAGAGGTAAGTGTGAAAATATCTGAGTAGTATATATTAAATCCCCTGAGCCTCGGGGGAGGGCAATATATAAATGTAATAAATTAACAAGGTGCTGCCAGGGGGCATCTTTACACTGACTTAAGAGCTGTGTGTGCCATTTTCACAGACGCCCACTGAGATCTGTGCTACAGTGTCTGAGAACTGCAATTATAAAAATATTCTTTACTGAGTATCTTTTGGGATTGTTTCCAAAATGACACAGAATGAAAGCCAAGGAGAACCTGTTCACCTTAACCATTCCTGTTAGTGGATATTTGTTATAAGTTAATTGGTATAAACAAGAGCCTCTTGTGGCGCAGAGTGGTAAGGCAGCCGTCTGAAAGCTTTGCTCATGAGGCTGGGAGTTCAGTCCCAGCAGCCGGCTCAAGGTTGACTCAGCCTTCCATCCTTCCGAGGTCGGTAAAATGAGTACCCAGCTTGCTGGGGGGTAAACGGTAATGACTGGGGAAGGCACTGGCAAACCACCCCGTATTGAGTCTGCCATGAAAACGCTAGAAGGCGTCACCCCATGGGTCAGACATGACTCGGTGCTTGCACAGGGGATACCTTTACCTTTACCTTTACCTTTAATTGGTATAAACATTCCATTTTATGCTCTTTCAAAATGTATCCAATGTTTTCTTTTTTACCTCAGACACAAAGAGGCACAGTAGATATAACTAGCTGAAATTTTAAAAGATGGTTGTGGGCACAGGAAAATCATATCTTCATCTTTATTGGTACTGAAGAACTTATTTTATTGCATTTTTACTCTGCTCTCTTTGCCTGTGAGGGTCCCCATCAGCTTATATTGTTCTCCATTTTATCTTCAATCATGTGGAGTAGGTTAGACTGAAAGTGTGTGACTGGCCCAAGTAGCCCAGTTTGCTTCCCAGGCAGAAAGGAAGTTTGAATCTAGATCTCTCAGGTCCACTCCGCTACTCCACAATGGGTCTCATGTGTGAAAACTATTTCAAAATCTGTTATGTTTAAAGTTTGGAAATATTCCGTGTCTTACAGTTCTATTTTTCAGTAATGTAATGTAATTTTTGGAGCATCAGAATTTAGTACGTTCTAGCAAAGACGTTCTTGTGTTAAAACATTAAAACAAGTTCTTGTGTTAAAACATTCCCAATATATGACATATTAGCCAGGTTTGTTTGGAAGATATGTCCCAGTACTGGGTACCTTTTTGTGTTTACTAAATTGAAGAAGAAATATATACTTCCCACGTTTAATTCTCTGGGGGGTAGGTGTAGGATACATGTATACATATTGGTCTGTACCAATGTGGCATTTGACATTTGTTTTCTTTCCACATTAATTTAATGCTTTCTTCTTCCAGGACTTAAAAAACTGTATCATTCAAGCTGCATTGAGGCTGTGTTAGAAATCATGCTTCAGTCCAAAGCAGTTGCTGTCTGTCTGATTCTTCTCCTTGGCAGTACACTGACTGGTAAGATCCAAGGTCTTTAGGGCGACCTTCAGGTTCACTTTGCTTGCTAAGCATATGCTCACCCTCACTAAACTTAAGACCCAGCATTAACGCTGGAATGTGCAATTTGCTGTCATCACTATGTCTGGTTACTGATAAACTAGGCATGGACTGCACCTATGGCCACTGGTATTGTGATTACTGCATGGATATAGCCTTATCACAAAATCACTGGGGGTCGGATGGGTGTTTTTGTTTGTTTTTTGCATTTACAGGCACCATATAATCTGAGGTCCCAAACTGTAGTTTACTTAGCCTTTGCATAAACCCGGTTTTGCTTTGCTAAATTTTGCACAGTGCATTTGGTGCTGCAAAGGAACAGATTTAAACACCAGATTGCCAAACTGCTTCCTAATGTGGAGTTCTAGCAGTTCACTAGTGATGCAGGTGGTAAGTCATTCTTTCATCCTATCCTGTGATTAGTCTTGCCATTTGCCCATCTTAAGAAACTGAGAAGCAGGAGAAAATATAGCCCAGCAATGGCCTCTACAGTGATGCTCTAGAATTTTCTGTATGCCTCTGTGGTCTTAACCATAGAGATTAGGAGAAATTCTTAGAGCATCACCTGGAAGTGACATTGCATCCTCCCCAGGCACCAGCCTCATAATCTCCTATCATTTGCCAAGGGATACTGACAGCCATAACTGATAAAACCTAACAGAGGTGTGTCTCCAGGATACTGCTGGAATATTGGGGAAATATTGCATCTTCTTGTAAACCTAAATTGTAGAACATAATTCATGTTTATTTTTTATTTTTGTCATCTGCAGAAGTTGGTGCTAAGGCCATCTCAAAGAGACATGTCCGTCGTGACTGGCTGATCTTGCCTGATGCAATTGCATTTTATGTATATAAGGCTGTGGACACAATGTCCCCTAAAGCGGCAGAGGCACTGGCAAAAGCTGTTCAGACACCGTTAATTCTTGATACAAGGTATGACGACAACTAGAATTTCTTCCCTTGTGAAACCTCTGAAAGGTCATGGATCAGGAAATACAGGGATAAGTGTATGATTTGAACTTTATAGTAGCCAAGTATATGTTTGGGATACCTTTCTTCAAGGTAACGAGACAAAGTGTGCAGGATTTGATTGGAGAAAAATGTTTTTGAACTGCCTCCATTGCTGTTCTTCCCTTGCTTGAGAAGATTAGGAAAAGGAGATGTATAGCATTTTTTGAGAGAATAACTGTCTTGTAATTCTTGCTACCTGGATTTCTATTGCTTTAGAATAAATACTGTGGATGCCGCTTAGTAGTCAGCAGCAGCATCAAACAATCATGGAAGCAGGTAGCTGACAGCTTGTGCCAGATTTTCTTCTGGAGAAAAAAAGAGGGCACCTTTTGACCACTGAAATGGCTACATCAGCAGATTGCATGACCCATGTGAACAAAAAGCCACAGTGTTTACTGTTAGTAAGGAAACTAGAAAAGATTTAAAAACCAAAAATTAGTGTTTGTTAGTTTGAAGGCATTTCCAAAATTTGACTATGTCAGGCCTTCACTATCTCAACAAATGGTTTTGAAATATGTCCTCTAGTGCTAATGGGAAGGATCCAAAACTGTGTAAGCACTAACAGAGTCAGTCTCTCTAATCACATCCAACTTTAAATTCTGTTGATCAGTGTTTTTGGCCACTGATCTTGTATTATTTTTTAAGAACACCGACGTACTAACAGATTTTCCTGAAAAATCCTTTTGGTGAAATGCACAGGGAATTTTTAGTTGTGTAATATATACTTACTCCACTGGCCTTGACCTTATTTTTTAACTCTAGCTTTTTCTGCATTTGCATCTGTCTTCCTGGGAAGAGAATATAGAGGGTAATTCCAGAACCCTTGTTACTTTCCCACTGCTTTATGAACAACTAGTAACAATGGCTATAACCATGTCTGCCTGAAAATGTATGTCCTATCTCCTGTTCCATTAACATAGATGCCTGTGTCCTACAGGAACTTCCTGATACAGACTACAGCTCAAATCACTGTGAAGGCTGAAGAAGCATGGACAAAAGCAGTGGAGAAAGTGTCCGGCTTCTGGCGGCAGCCGGAAAAAGTACCAGAACAGCAATAAAACCAGATCGATCTTGGAATATCTTCTATCATTTGTATTGAGAAATCAATTAGGTGAACTTTCTTGATCATGCCACTAGAGGGAGGAAGCATCCTAACTTCAGTCAGGAGGACAGCTCTAAAAAAGGTTTGGTAGTTAGATCACCCTATAAAATGCAAATATAGGGAGGAGGGACGCTTCACGTGTGATGTTTGCCCTACAATAGACTTGTCTGATATCTGAAGCCGGTGTTTGTTTTTGTTCTGCAGTCTGTGCATTCACAGCAGGATACACTTTGCTTGCTACTTCAGAGATGATGACATGCATGCCATTGTCTGGTTCTGCATGGCAGACCTGCCTTGGTGGTCTCCTATCCAAACACTATCCAGGGCCAAACCTATTCGCTTCTGAGATCTGATGATGGCCCAGGCTAGCCTGATCCTCCCCTAATGGCTGCTTCATATGTAATGCAACTTAACCACACACACACATAGCCAGCAGGGAATTGAGCAATCTTGTCTCTCCTGGAAGGATATTTTTATGAAGCTACTTTCATAAATGTGCTGCAAGTGAAAGGTAATTGCACGTTGCTGTTTCTTCAGCAAAGTGCTGCTTCTTCAGAATATTAGGGAAGAGGGGATAAAGGGTGCACTTTTTCAGTACACAGTAGCCTACTACTCTGCACAGGACATCAAATTTGCCCACAGCCCTTGGTGTTCCTGCTACCCTTTCTAACACCTGAGAAAAATGACCTATGCATGGAAGGGTGGAGAGCAGGGCTTGAGAAAGAAAATAAAGCGGGGGGGGGGGGGTGAAATCTTTTCTCCTTACTTTTCTCCAACATCTGCTTCATTGAGGAGAGAGGTTCCATTTAATTACCTTGTCCTTCCTCATTTAGAGAAACTCAAATCAGACAGATGCTTGACCAGAAAAGCTTTTACTGGGGGGAATAAAGGGGCACAGCATACACACAAAACACATTGAAACACATACACACACACATACACAGAGTAAGAGAAAATAAGAGAAGGTAAGAGCGTATTTTTTGGGGAAGGCAATATTTACCAATCTAGACAAGAAGAGGTTCACAGAGACACCAAAACAACCAGCATTTCATGGAAGAGAGGGCCAACATGCAAGTTGTGTGTGCTGAGAACACATACATTCTCTGGGCAAAATACTCCCTGAGGCTATGCTGACATATTTGCCATTAAAACTTACTTAAGGTGAATTATGGACACTAATGGTTCTTGATGATACTTTCCATACTGGATGGGAAAGCTATCAGGTTTGGAGAACAGTGTTAAGTATTGTCTGATTAGGCTAAGTGGTTGCAGGGTAAGTGAGACTGGAAACTGATTAAATTAGTTGCAAGTTCTTGGGGGAACTATTGTCCTAAATTATGCCTCCCTGGGGAGGAGTTCACCAGTGAGTCAGCCGTTCCTTCCCACACATTCTAAACTCTATGTTCAGATTTGTCTCTAGAGGCTTGCCTCTAGTTGGCCTCCATTTCTGTGTCCTGTTGAGTCAGACCATATATTTGCATATGATCTGGCTGATAACTATTTCTATGTCATTTTCATCCAGACAGTATATTGCATTTAATATTTGACATGATGTTGAAGGAAGAATGTTTATATCTATAAACTGCCCCTCAATGAGAGGAGATTAAGATTTTTTGGCTTAATACAGTGTGAATTCTAATAATGATTTTGAGATTTCACTTAATTTGTATTTTTTTTTTACTTTCCCACACTCTTTAGGAAGCATTGCTGTCATGTTTTCAGACTTCTTTCTGCATCCTTGGTTTTTTCAGAGTTTCTGGTCTCATCCCCAAAACACTCAAAACTGTAGAGTTTCATATTGCATAGGAGATACTGGCCAAACATATGTGGCATCATTTTTCTTTTCTGGGTATTAGTTGAAGCTACCAAGATCCTGATTTGCCTTAATTTGCTAACTTTAGAATGGTGGGCTGAGTAGGCAGTAGTTCTTAAAGTAGGATGCCTTGTAGAAAGAAATTTGAAGCTTATTGAACAAATAGCTGTATTAAATGAGAAAGTGCCAAAGCAGGATTACAGCTGAACATCAAAAAGATAAAAGTAATGATTGCTAAGGAATTACACAACTTTAAGGTTGATGATGAAGAAATGGGAAATAGTTTAAAATTTTCTGTTCCTTGCCTCCATGATCAACCAAAAGGGAGAGTGCACCCAGGAAATCAGGAGACTGAGATTGGGAAGAACAACCATGAAGGAAATTTAAAAGGTTCTTAAGTGAAATGATGTGTTGCTGATTACCAAGGGGAAGATAATGCATGCTGTAGTTTTCCCCATTACTATATATGGGTGTGAAAGTTGGACAATGAAGAAAGCTGACAAGAACAAAGTAGATTCATTTGAAATGTGAAATTGGAGGAGAGATTTATAGGTACTATGGACCACCAAAAAAGGCAAATTATCAAATCAAGGTTGAATTCTCATTAGAAGCTAAACTGAAGCTATTATATTTGGTCACGTTATGAATCACTGGAAAAGACAATAATGCTAGGAAAGGCTGAAGACAGCAGGACAAGAGGAAGACCTGACATGATTGCTTAAAAGTCCCACAAACATGCAGGCCCTAGAATGCGAAAGATCCTAAAGGTCAAGACCAGCACCTTAAACCTGATCTGGAACTCCACTGGAAACCAGTTAAGCCAGTGGTCCCCAACCTTTTTATCACCAGGGACCAGTCAACGCTTGACAATTTTACTGAGGCCCGGGGGGGAGGGTAGTCTTTTGCTGAGGGACATTGCCGCCTAAGCCCCTGCTCCAGTTGCTTTCCCACTGGTGCCCCTGACTTCCCGCCGCCCGCTGGGGGGGGCGCTGCCAGCAGCAGCTGCGCAGTGCCACACCGAGGGTGAGCCCCAGCCATGGCAGCCACTGGAAAGCACCAAAGGTGAGCCGGCGGCAGAGTGGCAGGGCAACCCCCGTGGCAGTAGCCGGGAGGAGGAGGAGCTGCGGCCAGGTACCGACTGATCTCCGGACCGGTCCCAGTACCCGGACTGGAGGTTGGGGACCACTGAGTTAAGCTATTGGAGGACTGGTTGAATGTGGGCTCTCCATAGGACCCTGGTCAGGACCTAGGCAGCCGCATTCTGTAATTTCCAGATCAAGGTTAAAGGAAGCCCTACGTAGCCTGGAGGTGACCATCACATGGATCAAGTAGGGCACTAGTAGTTTTGCTTGGCATAGCTGGAGAAACACCTGTTGAAGCTACCTTTGTGACCTGCGCCTCCATGGAAAGAGAGATGTCAAGCAACCCCCAAATTGTTTGTGCAGCTACCCACTGCACCCCATCAAGACAGGAGAGGCACGCTTCCTCTTCTGGACCCTTCCTACTGGGCAATAGGACCTCTGTCTTCCGTGGGTTAAGCCATAGATTCCACCATCTAAAGCAGCATTTCGACAGGGTTAACTGATCCCTGTAGTTTGGAGATCAATTGTAAAAGTAGGAGACTGTGTCATTTCACTAGAAAGAACCAAACCCATTTTAGCAGAAGAACAACTTGTAAGTCCAGTAGCACCTTAAAGACCAACAATATTTTCCAGGATATAAGCTCTTACAAGTCAAAGCTCACATTGTCATATGAGAATGAATATCCATCTGCCCTCATGTCCAGGTCAGAAGGCAGGAAAAATGCTAGAAAGAAGGGCCAACTGGAGTTGGGATGGAGCCTGGAAATTGCATCATGTATTTCCATACTAAATTTTACATCAGCAATACAAAACTTTCCCGCTTCTTCCTTTCTACTGCAGCCTTCTGAACTCCAGAAAAATCTGCTTCAAGAGGTCAAAGACCCTGAGAAATGACATGAGGGGTCTCAACTGTAGGAGGTGGAAATCGGTGAAAATTGCCAGTTTAGCTTAGATCCACCCTATAATTTGTGTGGTTACTATTGTTTTACAGCTAATGTTTTGATCAAGAGATGCTCCTCAGTCATTTTGTTAATATGTGGCTGCATGTGTAAGCCCCACCTCCACCAAAGAGAAGATACAAAGAGGGTACAACATTTACCCACATGTAAATATCCCCATAAATAGTGTTTGATTTAATAGTCTTCAGTTTGTGGTGGAAGAAAAAAACTCACCGCACCCAAAAGGCAAAAACATCCGTTATTTCTCCTCAGGCAGCCAGTATCACATGTTTGTTTCATCCTCTTCTCTCTACTCATCACTTCAGCTGTTTAAATAAAGCAACATCTTCTTGCTTACAAAAATATATTTGTCTGGTTACAACGGAGTGTCCATTATTCTGTGTGTTTAGCATCTGAACATATAATCAATGCGAATTCACTTTTTTGAATGCTCTTATAATAATTCTTTTGAGTAGAATGCAAGAAAATGTAAATGTAAATTAAATAGATCATACTTTATTTATTTTACCCAGCACATCTCCAGAAAATGACATATTCAGTATTCATACAGGTCTTCTAAAGATCTCAAAATTGTGTATGGGAGAAATATTTATCGGCGATTCAAATAATTTTTTTTTAATTGGTGGTGGGCAATACTTCTGAGGTGCTGTATTTTCTTCTGTTCCAATGTTAAATCTGGCCATTTTTTTAAGGCACAGCAAAATCTCTGTGCTGATACTAAGACAGAAGAAACTGTTGAAGTCATTGTAGCTCCCATCATCTTTCCCCCACCCCTTGCCAGCTATTGCCCAAGATAAACACTGAAGAAGCCAGAGATGTATGCTTCAAATTCTTGTTTAAGGAGCTTGAGCACACACTGAATACTTGCTCTGCAGTCACTGGACCAAGAAGGCTTATTGGAAGTGTAATTAAACAGCTGTTTATATCCTGAACTAGCATGTCTTACTGATCACAAAATGGTCTTAGGTCAGTTTTCTTAGAAAGGAATTTCAAAGGGAGATTAGAAGGAAACACTGCTAAATGGCAACTGATAACAAAGCTCAATAAAATGCTTCCTCCTGGACTGAATCGAAACCCAGGGCATTTCCGCACATTGGTAGAAATAGCGTTATGCCAGTTGAATGGCATAGCACTAAATAGTATTGTGCCTCCCAGCCACTCTGCACCTTTCTGCTGTGTCGCTCTTCTCTGCTGCCTTTTCATGCTTCTCACCCTCCACAACTTTAAAATGAAGGATGTAGGCAGCCGGTTACTGTCCAGACGTTGGTTGTTGGCGACGTCATACAGAGGGGCCGAGATATAATGACTACATAAAGTAAGCATTTCACTACATTTAATGGGTACGGAAATCCCCCCAGGTTTCCTGTCTCATTACCAGTGCTGACTTCTCTATGCCTATTACCCTTCTGCATATCATACCTAATCCAATCATGCCTGCTATTGTCATTCAGCATCTTAAATCACTCCACTCTCCCAAGATATAAGGACAGATGGACTTACATTTTAACTGTATCTGAGGAAGTGAACAGTTACCCTGCCGCAAATTTTGTTAGCTTTAAAGTGCTTGTGGGTTCTTTCTTTTTCCCACAGCAAGGGAAAATGTGACTTTTGGCATCTCAGAACATGATTATTCATGCTAATGGATGTGGGTCAGCTAATGCGGTGTGCTTTTTGAGAGTTGCGGTCATTCAGACCTGAAAAAAATTGTACCTATGGAAGGTCAACTTGTGGTGAATTGAAGCAGAGAGTCTGATCCACAGATGTGCTCTCATCGCTTCTTTAGCTTGAGCCAACCATGAATGAAAGAAAGCTGGCCGTAGGCAATACTATCATTGAATGACAATAAGAGTTTTAGCTGATCTGCAAATGATGGGAAGATATAAATGACAAAAGAGAACTGGTCAACATTTGCTCTGCTTGTCTTCTAATTTCCAGGATTTTAGTACTGTTCAAAAACTCTCTCCATGATGGTGTTTTCTGGACTATATGATTCTCCCCCTCCCTTTGTATGGATTCTTTCTATCTTTTCCCACCGGTCTTGATTGCATCCTAGTGTGACACTTAGAAAATGCTTCTTGCCTTCTTTGAAAAAGGGTCAAGCTACCATCCATGAGAAAAAAACCCTTGCAAACAATGAGTATTTCTCTGTTGGAGTGAGATATTAGTCAACGCTTGTTTCCATGTTACAAGATTGTTCACTGTTTGGCGGCAGCTGACTCAGACTTAACTCTGAGACCAGTATACTCTAGTCAGGGGAAAACCCTGGATTCCTCACTAAAGTTCTCATGCTCTTCCATATTTCTTCCAACACTCAGACCCAGCCAATAGTTCTGCTTGAGCATGGTCACCACTGCCCTCCAAGACACTTCACCACTAGATGCTTTCTTAGAATCATAGAGTTGGAAGGGGCCTCCAGGGTCATCTAGTCCAAATCCCTGCAGAATGCAGGAAATTCACAATTACCTGTGAATTTGGAAACATAAAAGGCGTTCCTTGCGTTCCTGGTGGCTTTGATGCAAGGCTAGGGAAATGAATGTTGATGTGCTCTGCTTTTAACCCTTCTTATCTAGTAAAAAGAAAGCCAATGTGTCGTTTGCCATGAGGAGAGCTAAGCTATGCAAGAAAATGTAAATGTAAATTAAATAGATCATACTTTATTTATTTTACCCAGCACATCTCCAGAAAATGACATATTCAGTATGCTTTTCATTATCTGAAGGAGTTTCAAGATGGCTTACAACTGTTTTTCCTTCTTTTCCCGCAACAGAAACGCTGTGAGGTAGGTGAGGCTCAGAGAACTATGACTGGTCCAAGATCGCCAAGATGGCTGCATGTGAATGAGTGGGAAATCAAACCCAGTTCTCCATATTAGAGGCTGCAGCTCTTCACCAAACCAAGCTGGCTCTCAGCTTGAGGAGAAAAGCAGGGTATAAATCTTGGAATTAATTCATTAAAATTAAATTAACTAGTGGACCAAGTTATACACTTCAGGGGAAGGCTAAATCATTGATGTTCCCCATGTGACATTGGAGAAATCCATTCAGTCTGAGTTTGAAGATACTCCAAATCCTTCTGCCAACAGATCTTTAATTGATTATCTCCTAACAACATCCTGTTCTTAAGAATTAAATGATTAAATGATTCAAGATCACTGGCACAGTGAGGTAGGAGGGAGACCTTCCTAATACTGAGAGACCGCAACAGAAGACTCTGCGATGCTTTTGTTCTTGTTTGCAGCTATCAATGGCATCACGTCATTTTGCCTACTACTGTGCCAGCCGGAAGATTTAAGTTCAAACCACTGTCCAAGTTTCAATTGTGACCACAAAAGAAATATAAAATAAAGAAAAGAAAAAAAAAGAATGCCATTCAGGTTCTCAGCTTGGTTTTCTTTCACCTCCTCTTGTGACTAAAAGAAGGCATATGCCACGTCATCTAGACTTTTGTAGTCAGCATAAATACACTTTTATTTCCTGTCTGGTGAAACATGGCACAAAAGTTCATCTGATCTGAAGAATATCTAAATATCAAGCATGCTGGGGTCCTAAGCATACTCAGCAATAAACCCTAGTGAAAATAATGACTTACTTCCAAGTCACCATAGAATCATAGAATCATAGAGTTGGAAGGGGCCATACAGGCCATCTAGTCCAACCCCCTGCTCAACGCAGGATTAGCCCTAAGCATCCTAAAGCATCCAAGAAAAGTGTGTATCCAACCTTTGCTTGAAGACTGCCAGTGAGGGGGAGCTCACCACCTCCTTAGGCAGCCTATTCCACTGCTGAACTACTCTGACTGTGAAAAACTTTTTCCTGATATCTAGCCTATATCGTTGTACTTGAAGTTTAAACCCATTACTGCGTGTCCTTTCCTCTGCAGCCAGCAGAAACAGCATCCTGCCCTCCTCCAAGTGACAACCTTTCAAATACTTAAAGAGGGCTATCATGTCCCCTCTCAACCTCCTTTTCTCCAGGCTGAACATTCCCAAGTCCCTCAACCTATCTTCATAGGGCTTGGTCCCTTGGCCCCAGATCATCTTCGTCGCTCTCCTCTGTACCCTTTCAATTTTATCTACGTCCTTCTTGAAGTGAGGCCTCCAGAACTGCACACAGTACTCCAGGTGTGGTCTGACCAGTGCCGTATACAATGGGACTATGACATCTTGTGATTTTGATGTGATGCCTCTGTTGATACAGCCCAAAATGGCATTTGCCTTTTTTACCGCTGCATCACACTGCCTGCTCATGTTTAGTTTACAATCCACAAGTACCCCAAGGTCTCGTTCACACACAGTGCTACCTAGAAGCGTATCCCCCATCCAGTAGGCATGCTTTTCATTTTTCTGACCCAGATGCAGAACTTTACACTTATCTTTATTAAATTGCATCTTGTTCTCATTTGCCCATTTTTCCATTGTGTTCAGATCTCGTTGAACTCTGTCTCTATCTTCCGGAGTATTTGCCAGTCCTCCCAATTTGGTGTCATCTGCAAACTTGATGAGTAGTCCCTCCACCCCCTCATCTAGATCATTAATAAATATGTTAAAAAGTACCGGCCCGAGCACCGAACCCTGAGGTACCCCGCTACTCACCTCTCTCCAGTCTGATGAAACACCATTGACAACAACTCTTTGAGTGCGGTTCTCTAACCAATTCCCTATCCACCTAACGATCTGAAAATCCAGATTGCAGTCCTTCAACTTATCCATCAGAACATCATGGGGAACCTTGTCAACCATGAATGGCAGTCAGCTTGGTATGCAACTCTTTGGTTGAATTCTTATTTTTAAGTTACTTATATACATACACGCAGATCCACATAGTTCAACTAAAACAGCAATTGTTCTATCAAGATTGCATGTTACTGTATTGTGTAAAACCAACTAGACAAGTTAGGGAGTTTGAAAAAATAGCCTTTTGTTTCCATTCTGTATTATCTAAGCATTCTTTTTATGTTTGTTTATTAAATTTAAGGTGTTCATTGCCTAAAGGTACAAGCCAGAAACAGTAAAGAGCAGACTGAGTATTGGTTTACATATTACTCAGTACCCCCGTGTGAATATACATATGCCCATGGCCACACTAAGAAAGGATAGTATGAATTAAACTTCTCTTTTTACAGCAATCACAAAATGACTGTTGCCTTATTGTGTATATAATTAAGTTCACACCAAGGGCAGAATGGCTGTTTAGCTTACAGGGAAAGTTCTTGGTGGGTCATTGCCCTGGTGGATTGCTGACAAAAGGAGCTCAAGCAGAGTCAAACCCCAGTACTGCAGAGACCACTCAGTTCAGACCTGGCTAACAAAACCAGAAATACGTGTCCACTCACGCACTGTCTTCTCTTTCATTGCTGCCAGTAGATGGTGGAACAGGAAGAGACAATGACTGAGTTGGCATTCACAGAAACCTCCTGCCAGTGCTCACTCTTTGCAATTGAGAGGCGGGGAAAAACCTGGTGGCAGAAGGCAAATGGCACCCATTGACAAGCCCTCAATGGAATATTACTGCCTCCAGTACCTGTTTCCTGATGCCACAGCTAGGAGGGAGCAGGTGAAATAATCTTTTTTAAAAGTACTGTCAAGCTGGAGAAAAACTGGAAATGACATCAGTCCCTTATAGTAGGGGTAGTCAACCTGTGGTCCTCCAGCTGTCCATGGACTACAATTATGGGAATTCCCATACAATTCCCATGAGCCCCTGCCAGCGTTTGGACCACAGGTTGACTTACCCCTGCCTTATAGGAATCACCAGAATGCCCCAGAAGTGAGATCATGCCATCCCTGTGGTCTCCTGCTGGTTGCCAAGCTATGTTAACAAGCTATGTTGACATACTACCTTTTCTCACAGACCCATTCCACACCGAGGAAAAATGGAGCAATGGTCCTCTTAATGCTCCACAGAATTATCAGCATTCCACACAAAATCTTGGGATTCAGGTGCAGCGCCAAGTGCATTCCGTTTGCTGCGAATTTTGGGAATGCTGGTAGAACTGTTTTTCCCCCAGTCCCCTGGGAGGGAATTCACAGTAACCTAAAGTGGAAGCTCAAAAGAGCTGTGTTGGCTTCCTTCACCGTTTGCCACCTAAAACAATGAAGTTTCAGATCCGACCAGTGCTCTGGGTCTCTGCTCGCCCTCCTCCCCTTCCATCTGTATTTTTTTAAATCTTGAACTTGATTGCGTTATATATGCAAAAGCGAGGCACAGATTTGACGTCACCTTACAGAGACCAATATGAAGGAAACCCCCCAGAGAAGAATGACAACTGTGGAAACGGTCCCTCTTCCAGAAGTGCCTAGGGTAGGTGTATCAGGTTTCCCACTATCTACAGGCTGTTCTTACCAATGCTCAGTAGGGCAGTGGAAGATGAAAAAGATGGGGAAAGATCTGAAATGAGTATGTGTTTAGGGTTTTAAAGGTAAGTGATTAAGCAGAGGTGGATTGCCATCACCTTCGTCTAATCACTGAATTTAGGCTGGAGAATCTCTGCATAGGACTGCACTGTAAGAATTTCTAAGACATAGTCAGTTTTTGGAAAGTCTGCACTTTGCCGAACCAAGCACTCACTGAGAAAGCAACGTATGAGCCTGTGAGGGATAAACAATTTGTTCAGTAGAGTTCTCGTTCTGATTGTAAGTTTTGTTTCTACCAAACAAAAATTACCAGAAGCCCAACACTTACCATTAGTGGTAACTTGTAAACTAATGTTATTCACAAAATGACTTAATATCTAGTCACTATCTGAGTAATGTGCAAGACCAAAAGAAGCATCTGCTATTCCCCAACAGTTTCTCTGAAGTAAATAGACTTTGCTTTCTGTGGATTTTTTCGTTTAAAATTGTGCATAACTTTTCTTTTACGCCCTTGAGAATAAGATGTATTCAAGTAATCACTACTTAAATACTTATCAAAAATGTTTTATTTTATACATTTTTAATTACAAAAGACTTTCCAGGAACTAACATTATTCGAACACATATTTATAATTTTTGATCATAATGTGGAACAAAGAAGAGCAAATACATAAAAGGGAAAGAAATTAATGAGTTTGCAGGATCATAAACTATTCAGTACTACAACAAAAATTAAAAAGAGGAAGAATTTATCATACTAATAATGCATTCTATACTAATCTCTTTATGGTAATAGCATTTACAAATTATCATTGCAAGCTCTCTATGGAATTAAAAGAACAAGGTCTGATTCAAGTCAGTTGTTCCATAATTCATAATAATTTTGCTACGAACCTCTATTTTCTCTTATTAGTTTTTAAGCAGCCTTCAGTAGTCTATCATTATAATAATTATAGAGTACATTCCAATAAAATTTCACATTTAACTCTATACTTAAAGTAACATGACAAAGTACTAAAACAAAGTACTAGAACACACGGAGGTTTATACATAGAATTAAACTTTGTTGATCTTAAAGGTACCAGGGGACTCAAAGTTTGTTCTGTTACTTCAGACCAACACAGTATCCCCCTAAATCTATGACAGAGTACTATGATGTTATAATCACTCTCTTATGAGTTCCCACCAATCCTTTCTTTTCAAATATATTCATTTTGTTCTCCCATCCCCATCATTTCTGTACCCCCCCCCCCCCTCTGCCTTGATGCGGATCTTTCAGAACTGCAGCTCTCCTCAGAACGACAGTGATCGCCTTCTCCTCCTGGACACATTTTCTTGATGGACAGTCACGGAGTAGCTGAGGTGTGTGTCTGTGGTGTCAAAACTGGTGCCAATGCTGCTGGCCTTCATGCATGGAAGCAAACATTGCATCATGGCCCTACGGATGTAATCATCAAAAAAGTAGTAGATGAAAGGGTTTGTGCAGCTGTTGGCAAATGCCAAGGGGCCGCTCAGCTCCATACCCAGGTAGGCAACTTTGTAGGTAAGGCAGAAAGGTGGCTTCAGTTCCTGAATGCCAGACACCACAGACAGAAATTTAAAAACGTTGTAAGGGGCCCAGGAGAACACAAAGGCAATCACCACAATGAAGACAACTTTGATGGATTTCTTCAGCTTTTTGTTCTGTTTTCCAGATTTCTTATAATGTACACAGAGTTTCCTTGTGATGGAGGAGTAAAACAGCAAGATGCTCAAGAGTGGGAAAAAGAAGGCCAAGATTAGTTGCAGCAGTGACCCAATCTGATTAATGAACGTGGTTTTCTTGTCCTCACAGTATGTGTTCCCATCGTAGTTTCCCAGTTCTCTGGACAGAAGGGTAGACAATCCTAGGAGGCAGGACAGAATCCAGACACAGCTGCAAATGGTGACAGAATAAAACTTTGTTCTGATCCTTCTGGCTGCTGATGGATGCATGATGGCAAGATACCGATCGGCACTCATACAAGTGAGAAGGAAAATGCTGCAGTACATGTTGACAGAGATGATGTAGGAACTGCCTTTGCAGATGAACAAGCCTGACCTCCACAGTCCTGAAGACATCTCCTTGTCTACCCAAAAGGGCAACGTGATAAGGAAAACAAAATCAGAGGCTGCCAAATTGACAATGAAAACGTCAATCAACCTCTGGATACGCCGCTTGAAGATCAGGGCTCCCATCAGTAGGGTGTTGCCAGCAATCCCTACCAGAAACACACTGGCATAGAGAACAGGCAGGAAAATTTCTTTGTAAGGCAGTTGCACAGCTGGGCAGTTGTCTGGAGCCTCTGTGCTAAAAAAATCATCATAATAATCAGTTGGTCTTTCCATCTCAGAAATGAGTGATGCCTGTGAAGGAGCTTACTGCGTTCTTATATATTCTCGGTGCTGCAGGCAAGTTTTGTTCTTTCTGCCCCCTTTTGATTACTTTGCAGATGGCAAGAATACCCTTTAATGTAGAAATCACAACTTGAACAAAATGGGAGGGCCTGATTGGATTTGACCAATCTGCCTGTTTGATGCTATGTGACTTTTATCTTTCTGCTGCATTGACTATAAAAAAGATTGGGGTTGGGGGAGATTTCCTTGAACTTTGAGAGACAGAGATCAGTTTCTTTGCAAATGAAATATTTCAAATTAGAACGTTTTGAGGTCACAGAGAGTTGGTAGAAAGCAGGAAGTTTCAGTTTCTTTGGAGAGGCAATTGTCATTTAAATAACGGTTTACCTATCCAGTATGTTGTTCTAAACTGGGGGGGGGGGTTGTTCACACATCTTGATAATGGCATTTAACAGGTTTTTTGGGGGGGAAATGTCTAACATGAGTGTTTTTTCTTATGCCTTCTCAGCTTTGTTTGCAGCAAAAGTTTATGCTCTGCATATATAGTTGTGATAGTGAACTTCATTCTAGCCTTTAATATCACTTTAAATTTTTTGTTGCTCTTACAGCAGCATCCTGCCTGGAAAATGTTTAAATGCTCTATTTCTCCTATCATCATTTGCTTGCTTATTTGTCATTTTGTCAGTCCCCAGTATCCGTAAAACTCTCCTCCAGCACCTCATTTCAAATTAATCAACTTTCTTCTTTTCAGCTGTCTTGTCAAATTTTCACGGCCACACATAGTAATGGGGAATACTATGGCATCATAGGATCTTTCCTAGCTCCTTCATAGTATCTTTCCTAGCTCCTTCATGACTGCCCTTCCCATTCCATTCTGCATACATTGGATAATGCACTTTGAGGTCCTTTTGCAACTGGATTTTCCTGTGCAAAACAGGAAAATCTACTTCTAAAGTGCCTTGAAAGTGCATTATCCAACATGCGTGGAATTTATATAAATAATCCATTCTGATTTCTTGATTGTAATCTCCTTCTTGAATCATAGAATCATAGAATCATAGAACCATAGAATCATAGAATCATAGAGTTGGAAGGGGCCATACAGGCCATCTAGTCCAACCCCCTGCTCAACGCAGGATTAGCCCTAAGCATCCTAAAGCATCCAAGAAAAGTGTGTATCCAACCTTTGCTTGAAGACTTCCAGTGAGGGGGAGCTCACCACCTCCTTAGGCAGCCTATTCCACTGCTGAAATACTCTGACTGTGAAAAACTTTTTCCTGATATCTAGCCTATATCGTTGTACTTGAAGTTTAAACCCATTACTGCGTGTCCTCTCCTCTGCAGCCAGCAGAAACAGCATCCGGCCCTCCTCCAAGTGACAACCTTTCAAATACTTAAAGAGGGCTATCATATCCCCTCTCAACCTCCTTTTCTCCAGGCTGAACATTCCCAAGTCCCTCAACCTATCTTCATAGGGCTTGGTCCCTTGGCCCCAGATCATCTTCGTCGCTCTCATCTGTACCCTTTCAATTTTATCGACGTCCTTCTTGAAGTGAGGCCTCCAGAACTGCACACAGTACTCCAGGTGTGGTCTGACCAGTGCCGTATACAATGGGACTATGACATCTTGCGATTTTGATGTGATGCCTCTGTTGATACAGCCCAAAATGGCATTTGCCTTTTTTACCGCTGCATCACACTGCCTGCTCATGTTTAGTTTACAATCCACAAGTACCCCAAGGTCTCGTTCACACACAGTGCTACCTAGAAACATATCCCCCATCCAGTAGGCATGCTTTTCATTTTTCTGACCCAGATGCAGAACTTTACACTTATCTTTATTAAACTGCATCTTGTTCTCATTTGCCCATTTTTCCATTGTGTTCAGATCTCGTTGAACTCTGTCTCTATCTTCCGGAGTATTTGCCAGTCCTCCCAATTTGGTGTCATCTGCAAACTTGATGAGTAGTCCCTCCACCCCCTCATCTAGATCATTAATAAATATGTTAAAAAGTACCGGGCCGAGCACTGAGCCCTGAGGTACCCCGCTACTCACCTCTCTCCAGTCAGATGAAACACCATTGACAACAACTCTTTGAGTGCGGTTTTCTAACCAATTACCTATCCACCTAACTATCTGAAAATTCAGATTGCAGTCCTTCAACTTATCCATCAGAACATCATGGGGAACCTTGTCAAAAGCTTTACTAAAATCCAAGTAAATTACATCAACCGAATTTCCCCGATCCAGCAAACCTGTTACTTGGTCAAAAAAGGAAACTAGGTTGGTCTGGCAGGACCTGTTGGAGACAAATCCATGCTGACTTCCTTGGATCACCAAATTGTCCTCCAGATGTTTGCAGATCGCTCCCTTTAATATCTGCTCCATTATCTTTCCCACAACAGAGGTCAGACTCACTGGTCTGTAGTTTCCCGGGTCATCCTTCCTCCCTTTTTTGAAGATCGGAATAACGTTTGCTCTTTTCCAGTCCTCTGGGACATCTCCAGTCCTTAAAGAGGTTCCGAAGATGATGGACAAGGGCTGTGCAAGTTCTCTGGAAAGTTCTTTGAGTACTCTCGGGTGCATTTCATCTGGACCAGGGGATTTGAATTCATCTAGTGCAGCTAAATGCCTCTCGACAACCTCTCTATCCATGTTAACCTGCCACCCAGACACTATCCTTTGGCTACGGCCATCTCTAGATGTGCCTAAACACTTTGACCTGTGGGGAAAAACAGATGTAAAATAGGCACTAAGCCTTTCTGCTTTCTCTGCATCTTTCGTTAGAGTTTGTCCATCCGCACCCAACAGTGGGCCTATTGCCTCATTTACTTTACGTTTGCTCCTCACATAACTGAAAAATCTTTTCTTGTTACAATGGGCTTCCCTGGCCAATCTTAGCTCACTCTCAGCTTTGGCCTTTCTGATGATTGATCTACAGTGCCTAGTAACCTGTAGGTACTCTTCTTTAGAGCTCTGTCCTTCCCTCCATTTCCTGAACATTTTCCTTTTCTTTCTTAGTTCCTCTTGAAGTTCTCTGTTCATCCAAATAGGCTTCTTAGAGCTCCTGCAGTGTTTTCGTCTTTCTGGGAATGATGATGGAGCAAAGGAATAGAAAATATTTAATAATTTTTGGGTCAGCCTTAAAACTGTGTAATTAGCCAAAAGTCATTGCTTTTGTCTTCTCAATGTTCAGCTGTAATCCTGCAATGACATTTTCTGCTTTAACCTTCTTCAGCAGCCAATTCAGGTCTTCACTATTTTCTGCCAATAATGTGCATATTTCAAGTTATGAATTTTCCTTCCACCAATTTTCACTGCACCATCATCTAAATCTAATCTAGTTTTCCTTATAATATGTTCTACATATAGATTGAAAAGATGGGGAGATGAACTACATCCTTGCCTAACACCTTTGTCAGTTGGACAACACTGTTTCCCGTATTCTGTCCTAGCGGTAGCCTCTTGTCCAGAGTGCAGGTTGAGCATGGGGTTGCCCGTCCGGGTTGAGAAATGCTTGGAGGAGGATGGGATTTGTGGAGGGGAGGGACTTCAGTGGGGTATAATGCCATGGAGTCCACCTTCCAAAGCAGCCCTTTTCTCCAGATGAACTGATTTCTGTCCTCTAGAGCAGGGGTAGTCAACCTGTGGTCCTCCAGATGTTCATGGACTACAATTCCCATGAGCCCCTGCCACCCTGCCAGCGTTTGCTGGCAGGGGCTCATGGGAATTGTAGTCTGTGAACATCTGGAGCAGTGGTCCCCAATCTTTTTATCACCGGGGACCACTCAACGCTTGACAATTTTACTGAGGCCCAGTGGGGGGGTATTTTATTCCTCTACTCTCAACCACTGCCCTAACGCTCTCTGATTGCTATGGTAATGTTTAAACATCCCTTCAAAACATTTTATTTTCATGGAAATTTTAACTCATGACAATGACAAATCAATGGGAACCCTGGTCTTGTTTCTCTGCAACACCCGAAGTGTGTTGTAAAGGGCTGGGGGGGGATGAAGTAAAGGGCCGGGCGGGAGGCGTCCTTCGCGGCCCACCTCCAATTAGTCGATGGACCACATGTGGTCCGCCAGATGTTGGGGATCGCTAATCTGGAGGACCACAGGTTGACCACCCCTGCTCTAGAGACTCTGATTTTATCGTATTTAATATATTTCATCTATTTATAAAGACGATAATTACAAAACAACCCAAACAGATTTTGTAAAAGACGGAACACTATTGATCATCTCTAACAACAAACCTTCTGATGATAGGCAGCCGTGTGGGGGGTTTTATTCGTTACATTTCTCACTTTAATTCATACTAATTTCTTTCGAAAAATTATAAACGAACCTTGCCAGACAGTCGCAAAACTACAATGCCCGAAGCAAGCCTCGACTCACTGAGAGCAGGTAGTTTTTGTTTTGTTTTTTTGCAGGCGATGCGTGGCGGCGACGCCTCCCGCGAATATTCCTGCCCTCTCGGGCGTCACACAGGGAACTACAATTCCCAAGCTGCTCGGGTCGACGCCGCCCGGACTGCAAGTTCCAGGATGCTCAGCGAAAGCGTTCCGAGGAAGCATCCCTCTAGCAGCGAGCGATCGTGGAGGGAGGGGGGCGGTGGAAGCGGCGCCGTGCGGTCAGGAGGGGGCTGTATGGCAGAAGGAGGATGGGCGGTGAGTACCGCTGGGCCTGGCTGGGTCGTGGGGAGCCCGGGTGGTGCTGGTGGTGGGGATTGGGGGAAGAGCCGGGGAAGTGGCTTCCTGGCGGTGCCCAAGCTCCATGACCTACATTTTGGTGGGCTGCTACGGTCCTTATACGGAGGACCAAACGCCCAGGGAAAGTATCTTCCCATGCCACACCTCGGGCCATTGTTTCAGTCCAGCAATTCGATGGAGGACCCAGACACCGACCCTAAAATAGAAGCACGCTTCCCCTTTTCCGCTCTTTTAAAAATCGTATTTTTATATTTTTTATATATATATATATATATATATATATATATATATATATATATATATATATATATATATATATATATATATATATATATATATATATATATATATATATATATATATATATATATATATATATATATATATATATATATATATATATATATATATATATATATATATATATATATATATATATATATATGTAATCAAGCAAATCAAGGGTGGAGATTAAGGGGAGGGATTTAAATTGAATGGGGCGGGGGAAATAGAGAAGGGGGCTTCGGTAGTCCACCTGACTGTTTATGCGAGAAGAATTAAGCTGTGGCAAGACATGCTTCTGTTATCAGCTCCTGTTTTTATGGCACTTTCACTGGAGGTGACCCCTGGCTTCTATGATTAGTAAGCAGAATTAACTTCAGAACATGAATAGATTTTCTGTTCCACCCTAGTGACAGTCACAGTCTTTGTCAGATGCTGGCTTTTATCAAAGGAAGTGTTGTTTCCGCTGTGGTGGTAAGAGGCTGGCCATAACAGTGGGGGCATCCTGGTGGTTTATTGTGCTTTATTGAGCTGCAGGGGGGAGAAAGTAGTGGATTACAAAAGGATTGGTTGAAAGGTGTTCCTGAAATCAAAATGAGCAGAAATCTTAAACTTTTTGTCCCAGATGGACTTCTGAGTGATGCAGCTAGGTTTAACTAGAGGTTCAGAAACTAGGCTTCATTGTGAGAATATGTTTACTGATGATGAATTCAGTGCTCCTTTCTTGCATATCCTAAATTTTATTCATCTTGTAGGATTGAATGATTTCCTGGTGCAAATCCATGAATTATGTATCCCCCCATCTAAGCTTGTTTCAAGCCAAAAGATGCAAGATTAGGCTACTCTAATTTAGGTGTTGGCTATGCAATTTGTTTTTTGTAGCCGAGATTGTGGAATAGATTGTATTTAAGGGGAAGGTCATTAATTTGCACTATCTGAAATCTGCTGCTCCTTGCCACCCTCCCAAACTAATTAAAATCCGCCCTTAATGCTGCTGTGCCCTGAGGATGTTGTTGTGGAAGCAATGCCACCTTCTTAAAACTGCTGAGTTTCCCCATCTTTCCTTGGAGAAGAGCAGTGTTAGGTAGGCATTCTGATGGCAACAGAGACGCTCGGTGTTATAAAAGAGGTTTTGGTGTGTTGGAAGGATGTTGGAAATAATCATAAATTACAGAAATCCTAGGCAGCCTTCCTTTGCTGTCTGTTTCTCTAAAGCAAACTAGGCTTATTGCCGAGTAATTGTGCTTAAATTGGGACGGTGCTCGAGATTAACTTGTGTTGAAATCACACTGTGGGATGATTTACACAGCAGTGTTCAGCTGTGTTTCTCAACAAGATAATGTCCCTGTGCATGTTGTCATGGGGAGGGAAGTATTGTGAGAACTTGGCAATGATGCATACAGCTGTTATACAGCCCAAATGTATTTTCTTCACCTGGTGACATGTGTGCCTGAAAGTGCTCACATAGGGAAGAAAAATCAACATCCGGGATGTGAATCAAGCTTCCAAGACTGCTAATGATGAGCATCTTCAGCTAAAAGCAATTGCATAAGTTCATGAGAAGTCTGGTGAGTTACAAACTACCAAGCCAAGAAAAGTTTGACCTCAAAAGGCTATTTTCCCACAGTTCTTTATTTACAAAGGAAAGCTGCCTTTCACTCAGAGTGCTTGCCAGAGGGCCATTGACTTATTTTTAGAGTTAAATGTAGAGTTCACATGCCTGCATTCTAATTTAACTAGCAGAAAAGCCCGTTGTATCCCTAAATACATTGGGCGCTAGACCAAATCCGCCTGTCCTGGGCATGCCAGCCAAGGCCTGGAGAGGCAGTCTGCCGCCCCCCCAAAAGCATGCTGAGGCTTCAGCAGGCCTTTTCGGGGCAGGGAGAGAGGCGCTGGCAGTCTCCTCCTCCTGCCGCCCAGGCATCTCTACCAAGGCCTGGCAAGGCTGCGGCTGGAGCTGCTTCGGACAGCAGGAGCGCTCCCTACCCCCCCCCCCCCAGTCCCAGGCCGTCCCAGCTCCTGTTAACCAGGCTAGAACTTCTTCCAAATGGAAGAAGTTGAAGGGGGATGCAACCAGGGGTGAGACACCCTTCTTGATTGGCCATTCGTTGGACAGACAGCCAATGAGGAAAGGGACAGCTGTCCTGTTTGGTGGTTAGGCAATGTGTCCCAGTGTGTCCCAACACCCCACACCGGCTTTATTAATGGTTACAGATTACAGATTCTTCATCGGGCTCTTTAAAAAAGAAGCTTTACCAAATTTTGTAAAAACAAAAATTAAACAATAAATGTTTTAAAATTTTGATTATCTCTTCTAAGCTCGATGTATCGATATTGCCTAGTGGTATTAAGAAAGTAAGGTATGCCACATTCACCCTAGTATTTTGGCTTTGCAATTCCTAGCTGGCTACAGCCAAGTACTTTTGCTTCCATCTGTAGTACAATTCATTTTGGTACATGATTACTTCAAAAAGTATTGATAGAAACAATAAAAACTACTCATGTGCCATTGTAATCCAGCATTCCAAATCCTCGTAGATGTTTCATAGTAGTGGGATCAGCTATTTGAAGACTCAGCCATCTGCTTTCATACGATATTATACAACATTTTGTTACATTACAAATAATTTCTTTAGAGGAGTCAAAAAGAAATAGGGAAGTGTAGAACTGCTCTGGTTCTCCTGGGGAATTTATTAAAATCAGTAATATATGGGGAATATATATCATTATAGTAGGGACTGTATAATAATATGTGATCAGCTATTTAGACCTTTCCCATTTGATAAGGGCAAACCTATAAGGAATGCAAAGAGATCTGCCTTCCAGAAATGCTGAGGGCAAGGCATTAAAACATGCCAAATATTCTTAGTATACTATGTTGTAGTAGGGTACCGCTGCAAACAGGTCCTGTGCAACCAGGTGAGGGAGGGGGGAGAAGCTCTATTCTTGTAACTTTTCTTCAACAGCTTGTCCATCTGCAATAAAGCTTCTATTCATAGAATCATAGAGTTGGAAGGGACTTCCAGGGTCATCTAGTCAACCTCCCTGCACAATGCAGGAACTCACAACTACCTGCCTACCCACAGGGACCCCAATTTCATGCTCAAGTGATTCCCCCCCCCCAAAAAAAAGATCTCCAGAATCCAGCCTGACCTGTAGGAAATTCACATACCATCCCACAATCTGACAGATTTGTGACAACTGTTGTTACAACTTCATTATACCTCAAACCTCTACTGTCATTGCAGGTTTCAGCTCACTATCACATTGGGTGGAATTGACTAAGTCACTGTATTGGAGGGGCAACTTCCTTCCCCCCCCCTCAAAACATATCACCTGCTGATCTTATGTTTTTCCCTGGCATAAGTTGCTTGTGGGTTATCTCTTTTGCTATCTCTGTTGCTTGTCTAGCATCTATGGCACGTCCTGTGAAATAGGCACAGTGTGATTACCTGGCATGATGACTCAGGGTGCACAAACTATTGGAGGGATGAGACTTGATGATGAATTTCTCTGATGAGTTCTTGGTTTCGTAATTCAGATTTGCGGATCCCTGGTGCTTTGGAAGGCCAAGCCTAATGGATGCCATAATGTTGAAAAGCATGCTTAAATGTTAAATCTATTATAGTTTGAAAGGCTTTTGTCTGGTATGCTTAATATTTGCATCTGACATTGGAAGGTCCCTGATAGTCCTAGAACTGTAAGGCTTTGATTTGTACCCATACTAGCATTGCCTGAGGACAGTTCTTTAGCTTATTAAGGTTTCTGCTGATTAAAAATATTGTCATTTCATAGAATGAAGTAAGTACAGTATTTGCTGGCGCATAAGACTACTTTTCCTCCCTGAAAAACATGCCTCCAAGTGGGGGGATCGTCCTATATGCCGGGTGCACTTCTGTTGGGAGAGACATAGCTGCCCATAGTACTGTAATGTAATGTAACAAACTCCATATTTTGAGTGGAAATGTTGGGGGGTCGTCTTATACGCCTAGTCGTCTTATACGCCGGCAAATACGGTAATTAAAATCAGACTTACTTCTGGCTTGTAAGGTCAAGGTACAACAAAGCGCAGGTTTGCAGGGACTAAGTTTTATTTATACGTTTGTTTAAAGTAGTGATCTCCAACCTGTGGGCTGCAGACCACGTGTGGTCCGTCGACTAATTGGAGGTGGGCTGCAAAGGACATCTTCTCTCCCCCCCCCCCGGCCCTTTACTTCATCCCCCCCCCCGGCCCTTTACAACACACTTTGGGTGTCATTGTCTCCCATCACTCCCAGATGGGACTATCTCGTTGCAGAGAAACAAGCTCGGGGTTCCCATTGATTTGTGATTGTCATGAGTTAAAATTTCCATGAAAATAAAATGTTCCTTATGTTCATTGTTGTGGTGTGTCTGTATCTTATTTTGAAGGGATGTTAAACATTACCATAGCGACCAGAGTCAGAGAGCGTTAGAGCAGTGGTTGAGAGTAGAGGAGTAAACTACCTCCCCCCCACCGGGCCTCAGTAAAATTGTCAAGTGTTGAGTGGTCCCCAGTGATAAAAAGGTTGGGGACCACTGGTTTAAAGAACCATGGAAATGCTGCTTTTGAGGTAATCCAGCATCCTTCTTGGTTTCAGAAGGCTGTTTTTGTTCTGCCTATTCTGCGAGTGGGCTTAATTCACATTGGGATTAACTGGTTTTATTTCTGGTGCTGGCTGCATACAAATGCTGGTTTATTTGTGTCCATTTGAACTGCTACCATTTAGGTCTCCCACCACCACCAGTCTTTTAAATACAGGCCTTACAGTGTGATCCTATGCAGTCTAAACCCACTGAAATGAAAGAGTTTGGCTTGTAGTCAACCATGCATAGATTGTACCATTGCAGTACAATCCTAAACAGGGTTATACCCATCTAAACCCACTGAGCTCTGTTGATTTAGAAGGGAGTAACTCTGTTTAGATTTGCACTGTTAATAGCTTTATAGGTGTGCTTGCTAGTACATCCATATTTTGTCCCATTTGTAAATCAACGTCTGGTATTATTATTATTAAGATAAGCCCTGGCTGCCTCCACCCTTTATCTGAGTGCTTATCTCTTTCACCACCTGCTGCTTCGCAGAGGCTTCTTTCCCAAGCACTCCTTTGAATTGCCTTCACGGGCTTCAGACAATGTTCAGGCTTTCACTTGGCTTTTCACTTTTACTTTCTTTTTTTAAATAACTAATCCTGTTGCTCACTCCACAGGTCGGGGATTATGAATAACCAAGAACATTGTAGTGACATTTGAAGCACATCTTCTTGGAAAGAAAGAAGGTACTTGAGGGTGTGGCTCGAAACATGGAAGGATGTAGCAGTTGGTCTGTGTATTGGGCCTTGCTGCCTTCTACTTCTGAAAGGGCTGATGCCCAATTGTGGCCAAGAACGTGAGCCAGGAAGTGATTCAAATCTCAATCGCTTCCAAACACGTTGGGAGGCTTCAGGCAAGCCCTCATCTGCAATGTCAAGATAATTCTGACACACCTAAAACAGGGCTTTTACAGGGACTATTGAGATCAATCATGTGACTTTTTAAAAACAACACCTTGAAGCAGTATATAAATGTTAAGTTGTGTCACTTTTTGTTGCATGCAATTTACCTATTTCAATCACTTGCATTTAATGCTTGGTAATATTTTGAAAATGTCATTTTAGATTTGAACAGTATAACAAAGCTTTTTAGACAGGCATAATAATTCAGCAACTTACAAAATATATGTTTTATGTATGCATTTATTTAAAAAGTGTACACCTCACCTCTGCAAATTGAAAGAAGGTGAAAGAACAGCAAAAACTGCAATGATGCAAGCATCTTAAGCAACAAGTAAAAATGTACAATTAAAATATGCAGATAAAATCCAACACACCAAGTTGAAAAGAACCACTTGGCCCTCTGGGGAAAAAAGAACAGCCTTGCAGACCTCCTTGAATGTGGTATGTAAAGGTACCTGCTGCACCTGTTCTCAAAGTCCATTCCAGAGGAATGAATGATCCTACCACGGGAAAATCTTGAGAGCCAGATTGGTGTAGTGGTTAAGAGCAGTGGCCTCTAATCTGGAGAACTGGGTTTGATTCTCTACTCCTTCTCCATGTGCAGCCAACCTTGGGGAAGTCACAGTTCTGTCAGAACTGTCTCAGCCTCACCTTCCCCAAAGGGTGTCTGTTATGGGGTGAGTAAGCTGCTTTGAGACACTTTTGGGGAGTAAAAAATAGGGTACAAAAAACAAGCTCTATTACTTTACGGTTGCCGAACACAATCCTAGGGCAGAGAATGACCAAGAAAAGACTATCTGAGGAACATATTACAAGTCTCTTACTTCTTCCTATATCATTGAGTAGGCAACTTGACCAGTGGCTCTGCCGAGCTATTAACCCAAAAAGTATGATTGTTTATCCTGGCTGGCTTTGCTACTTGCATGTTCCAAATCTACTGAGGGACTTGACTGAGCTAGGTGGTATTGACAGTATTGGCTTTCCAAAAATAGAGTCCTGTAGCACCTTTAAGACCAACAAAGATTTATTCAAGGTGTGAGCTTTCGAGTGCAAGCACTCTTCCTCAGACTTTGTGCTACTTATTGATGTTCTGCATTCATTAATGCTGGCCATTCTTATTTTCAACTTTCATAGTTTTTTAGTGGCCAGAATGGTAAAGTAAGAGAGATTATTTGCATGTTGAATTACATGCGCATTTCAAGGGGAAAAGCAAAGCAACAGGTGTTGTTTGCCTTTTGGGGAAGGTCTGGCCGAAGGCTAACGGAAAAGCATGAACTCTTATCAGATACCTGCCAGCATTGTCCATTGTCTGACTCTCCCCCCTCCTCCCTTCCCCTCCTGTTGTCAACAGCCGTTGAGATAGCATGATGGATAACCGTTTTGCCACTGCTCTGGTTATTGCTTGCGTGCTCAGCCTTATCTCCACCATCTACATGGCAGCCTCAATTGGCACAGACTTCTGGTACGAGTATCGCAACCCATCACCTCCTGAGAATAACAGCGAGCCTAACAAGGCCTCTTGGGAAGAATTCATTTCTGAAGATGCCGATGAAAAGACATACATGGATGCTCTCTTTCAGTGGAATGGCACCATCGGGCTGTGGCGGAGGTGTATCACAATGACTGAGAACTCTTACTGGTACAACTCTCCAGGTAAGTATGCTCCAAATAAGCTCTCTAAATGCTCTTTCTAGGTACCCTGTTGTCCCTGTTGTGTGTCAACTTAGCCCTGTGGGGTAACAGGCTGGTTCAATATGTTGAAGCTCCATATGCGAACCAATGATCCTCAACAGCACTCTACTATTCATTGCACCCTGTGGCCATAATCAGTTGAGTTACTGTGGGAATACAGAACTGTCCCTAGGAATGCACAGCCATAGTTCTGTCGCGTTTCCAGTTCTGCTCCCCACATTGTCTTAATCCAGTGTGCTGTAGTGGTTAAAAGCAGTGGACTCTAGTATGGAAAACCAGGTTTGATTCCCCACTCCTCCACATGCAGCCAGCTGGGTGACCTTTGGCTCATCCCAGCCTTGATAGTGCTTTTTCTGACCAAGCCCACACACAAAGTCAGCTGGGTGACCTTCGGTCAGTCACAGTTCTCTCTGAGCTCTCTCAACCCCACCTACCTAATGGGATATCTGTTGTGGGGGGAGGAAGGGAAGGTGATCATAAGTAGCTTTGTGACTCCTTCAGGTAGTGAAAACTGTGGTATAAAACCCAACCTCCTTCTAGTCTGTAGCAGCATTTGTTTCCTGTTTTATTCTTCAGCCACTGGAGCTAAATTCAACTACAGATATACTAATTAAAAAAAGAAGTTGTGGTGAGGGAACCTTACAGGCCTCTTCTCTTCTTTTGATTGGAATGTGGAGGTTTAAAATACAAATATGGAAAGTACAACTCTGCTTTCCTTTCTACAGCCAAGTTTTAGTCCCCTTGCTCCAATTTAGTCCCCTTGCTCCAATTAAAGCAACTACAACAGAAGAGATTTCCTTTCAAGGCTCCTCTTCTCTTACATCTGGCTGATGGTGTTCTAGAGGAGTTTTCCTAGACTGTGGAATGAATGCTGTCCAATCCCACACAGAGTTACTTAGTTCGGGCGTCATCAACCCCCAGTCCATGGCCCGGTATCGGGGTGCGAAGGCCATGGTACCAGGCCGCCGGCAGCCACGCCTGCCTCCCCCCCCCCCGCAGCGAGAAGGAAGGGAAGAGGCAGGTGCGGCTGCCAGCACGCCGGCGATGCAAACACGTATGCGCACAGTCGCGCGCATGCACGGTTGCACCCCCTGGTGGTGAAACCGTGCATGCGTGGCAGCTGCACACATGCGTGGCAGCGCCCCTGGTGGCTAAAACGCGCATATGCGGCAACTGCATGTGCGCGTTTGCGCACAGCTGCCGCGCGTATGTGCAGCACCCGGGCTGTCAGCTCTCCCCTCACCCCAGATACGGTCCCTGACCTCAGAAAGGTTGGGGACCACTGACTTAGTTGGTTCAATTGTGTGATAGCATAGGTTTGCAGTGTTGGAATCCAGACAGCTTTCCATCTAACTTGGTGTGATTGTTAAGAGCAACAGCCTCAAATCTGGAGAACCAGGTTTGATTTCCCACTCCAAATGCAGCCGGCTGGGTGACCTTGAGCTTGTCACAGCCTCCATAGTGCTTTTACTGACCAAGCTCTCTCAGCCTCGCCTGCCTCACAGGGTATCTGTTGTGTGGAGAAGAAAGGAAGGTGATAGCAAGTCGCTTTGAGACTCCTTTGGGTAGTGAAAAGCAGAATATAAAAACCAACTCTTCCCATTTGTACAAGCCGTTTGCAATGATTTCTTCTCCTGTATTGAAACTGGCTTTTAAAGAAGCTATGCAATTAGGGTTTTTTCTGCCTTTGCAGCTGGCTGATAGTGTCCCTAATGTGTTTTGCGTTTCTAGTTACAGAGAGTTTTTCATACACTACAGAACAAAGGGTTCTTTCTCCCACCCTTCCGCCAAGGAGGTCAGGTCAGCGTACTTTCTAATAAAGATTCTGCCCTACCACATCTGGTTATTTTTGAATGTTGTGAGGAGGTGCAATAAATACCCTTCATGGTGGAGAGAAAAACAAAAACCACAGAAGGGTGGTTGGGTGTGGGTGGGCTTCAAAGAGTTTTAGACTTCCCTTTTCTCACTAAATAGATTTTGCTCGGTTTGAGTAAACTTCCTCTTGCAAATCTCTTTCTGACAGGTTAAGATGGATGCCAAGTACGGGTGTAAAGCATTTTTATTTCATATTTGACATTATTAAATGGACTATTTTGTATTTGAATTACTCAGACATATGTCTTTTGCCCAGCTCTGCCCTGTGTCTTAACAGAAGATCAAGTGGGTTGGAAGTATGGTCAAGCAGAGGGTAGAAAACCACCTTCTAGGTAATCTGATAATGAAGAATGATAGTAAATAAAATGAAACCCTAACTAAGCTTATTTCTTTTCCTTTCGGAAGGTGAGACAGTGACAAAGTGCATCAGTTTTTCCCTTTCAGACCAGTTCATGGAAAAATATCAGGAACCTGGGAATCACAACAGTGGCAGTGACTTGAACCGCACCTGTAAGTAGGGTGTTTGTTTGTTTTTTCTTTAGTGGACAAAAAAAATGGCTTTGGAAAGGTAGCTTTTCTAAAATTGCTTGCACAACTGTGTAGTATTATTTTTGTACTGTGATACTTAGCATAGCCAGAAAACTACACTTCTTAGGCTTTATGGCAAATAAGTCCTTGGAATTTCAGTTGTGACATTTTCACACTAAGGTGGCAAGAGTCCCATACCATGTGGGGATAGATTGCTTCCTGTATGTCCCTGCACACCAGCGGTGGTCTTCAGTTTGTCCCTTCCGGGGTGTTCCTTCACTAACGGTATTTTGCCAGGCACCCAATAGTCCATGCTTCATCTGAAATCACTCCCACTTTATGGAAAGAGTTCCACGAGGAAGGGCGGGGGCAGAAACTTTAAGGGCAGAAACTTTAATAAGCTAAAGAACTGTCCTCAGGAAATGCTAGTATGGGTACAAATCAAAGCCTTACAGTTCTAGGACTATCAGGGACCTTCCAATGTCAGATGCAAATATTAAGCATACCAGACAAAAGCCTTTCAAACTATAATAGATTTAACATTTAGGCATGCTTTTCAACATTATGGCATCCATTAGGCTTGGCCTTCCAAAGCACCAGGGATCTGCAAATCTGAATTACGAAATTCATCATCAAGTTTCATCCCTCCAATAGTTTGTGCACCCTGAGTCATCACGCCAGGTAATCACACTGTGCCTATTTCACAGGACGTGCCATAGATGCTAGACAAGCAACAGAGATAGCAAAAGAGATAACCCACAAGCAACTTATGCCAGGGAAAAACATAAGATCAGCAGGTGATATGTTTTTTTTTGGGGGGGGGAAGGAAGTTGCCCCTCCAATACAGTGACTGCTGTAAATGGCAGACATTTTGTGAGACTGGGAGTGAGTTGTGGTTTTGTTGCTAATTGGACACTTTGAATTCTGTATTGTAGGCTGCCTTAAGCCATGAAGAAAGTTAGGTTAGAAATTTGTTAATTCATAAAGTTCCTGAGTTGGGATCTATGCGTTACAAAAAATTACAGTCTCTAATTTATATAATACTTGTTTCAGACTTGTGGCGTTTTCAGTTCCTCCTGCCCTTTGTCAGCCTCGGTCTGATGTGCTTTGGGGCTCTTATTGGGCTCTGCGCTTGTGCCTGTCGCAGTCTCTACCCTGCCATTGCCACTGGAGTCCTCCACCTCCTTGCTGGTGAGTCCCTCTTGCATGGCTCTGTGAGGATCTTCAGTTACCCAAAAAGGCAAACTCTTGATTTAAAGCAAAAGATTGCATTTATTGAGTAAGAAAGCACACTCAGCAAGGCATCGTTGAAACGGAGGCGGGAAGTATGGGTCACCACATATTTCTCCAACCCTGCTCCCCCCTCCCTTGGGAATCCAGAAAAAGCAGGAGAACATAGAATAGTCTCAACAACCTGGTAGGGTAGGGTACCCTGGGTTGCGTTCTGGAGGGGACTGAAAAAGGCAGAGGTGAACAGGGAGGGGAGGAATGCAAGAAGGAGCATCAGAGCAATAAAGAGAACATAAGGTATACTGGACAGGTCAATTACAACCAGCACTGGCTAGCACTCTAAATTATCCAGCTAAATAACCATCCCTAAATAATGCAGAAACTACAGGGGTCCGACAGACTGATCCCTCCGCTTTGTGCTGACGTGCAAGTGTCTTAATAATGGGTAGCCAAGACTCTGTAGTTTGACACCCCCCCCCCCATGTTGTTCCTTCTCCAGGTCTCTGCACGCTCGGTTCTGTCTGCTGCTACGTCGCTGGGATTGAGCTGCTCCACCAGAAGCTGCCTCCTCCTGAGGGTGTGCAAGGCCAGTATGGCTGGTCCTTCTGTCTTGCCTGCGTCTCCGCCCCTTTGCAGTTCATGGCTGCCGCCCTCTTCATCTGGGCTGCCCGTACTAACAGGAAGGAATTCACACTCTTAAAAGCATACCGGGTGGCATAGTAGGCTATTTCTTGTTGCTGCTCAAGCTTCTGGCTTCCGTGTTCAAGTCCTCTCTCCTCCTCCTTCATTTTACTTAATCAGGTATCTGTTCTCCGGAATGCACGTTTCTTGCCAATGGAAGTTAAATGGTCTGCGGGTGTTAAAGTTACAAGACTTTCAGAGGCCAAATGACCAAGAAGAGCCTTTTTTTTTCCTGCCGGAAGGATTTTAACAAACACTTAACTCTTAAAAAAAAACAACCCCAAACCCAACACTATAATTTGGGTCGGTCTTACCCCAGGGGACTGGATTTCCCCCCAGAGCTAAACAAAGGCAGAGAACAGCCTGCAAGATGGAGAAAGACAATGTGATGATGTGACCTTTGGTAGTACATTAATTGTGACCTATTAGGTGAAGAACCCGTTCAGCCCTTTTCATACATCCAGCTCCTGTGGTACTTCCGTATAGTTTTGCCGATGTTATCTTTTCCCCTCTGCACCATCTTCCTTACCAACTTTGCTATACTGGTTTGTTGCAAAAAAGCCACTAACCAACCATCAGCTTTTAAATTTCTGTGAAGTCAGGATTGGTTTTCTACATATAGAAGGAACACCCACCATATTGTTTAATTTCTACTTTGATTACTCTATGTATATACATATATATATATATATAAATCTACCTTTTAACCCCCTTATTTATTTATGCGGTGCACCACATGGATTTTTTTGTATAAGTATTATTCCCTTATTCCCTGGACTAAAATGTTTGTTAAAAAATAAACCTGAGCAAAGGCTCTTGACTTTTACTGGAGTTGAATGTGCCTGCTTTAATGATGAAGAATCCACAACTTATTATTATCGTTATTATTGTTATCATTTACAATATTTCTATGATGCCCCCCCCCCCCGCAGCACAGGAAAACAGCACAGGGAAGACTGAAGCTCCTTTCTGAATGCTGTGATCCAGTAAAGTCTCCGTGCACTTGAGGAATGACTTCTCAGCCGAGTGCTGAATTATTCAAAATCAGGCTGGGGAATCCTGAGACAACATTTTGGAAATAGTAATGTGTAGTTTGGCCCTTAGAGTCAGCCGGGAAGTACAGAATGAACTGGTGGGGTTCTAATAGTACAGATTCTGGGTAGAGATCTCCTGTGCAGGGGAGGCAGGAATTGTGCTGAAAAAAATGTTTTTTAGAACATTCTTTTTCAAATATATAAGATGGGAAGGGGAAGGAGAACTGGAGGAGTTGTGTCTATGAGCTGAAGGGGAGCATTGTCCAAAAGGTATCCATGATATCCACAGTTAGCTTTCAGGTGACATCTGGATCAGCTGTAGGGACACACATTTGGGATGGTGGTGAGTCACATTCCCCCTGAATATCAACCTTATAGTCTGCCTTTCTTAAGAAGATAGCCTCCCTCTCCCATTGGCAAATTACACAGAGAAAGACTTCTGTAGCCCGTGGAACAAATGAGTAACACCTGGGCATTTCGGGTGCAACAAAGGGGTGTGAGTGTCAGTAAAGTCTCTCAGAACTTGAGAAGAATTTGCGCAATTCCTCCCTGAGGCTCAAAATGGGGGTGTTCTCAGCAGCAATGTATCTGTTGGGAGAAATACTGTACCGCTTCATTTTCATCACTTAACCACTTGGACTGCTTTCCATAGTGATTCAGGTAGAACACTGTCGTACTTTTTGGAACTGTCTCCTTCCATATGTCCCTGTGTGCCATCCGGGATCCAACTGTTGGCTATCCCACCACTTAGGGCAGGGGTAGTCAACCTGTGGTCCTCCAGATATCCATGGACTACAATTCCCATGAGCCCCTGTCAGCAAACACATTTGCTGGCAGGGGCTCATGGGAATTGTAGTCCACGGATATCTGGAGGACCACAGGTTGACTACCCCTGACTTAGCCAGTCTGGCATTGATCAGAGCCCAGGCCTTTTCTGCTGTGGCTCCGGTTCTGTGGGAAGGTGAGGAGGCCCCCTCCTTGAAGATCTTCAGAAGGTGTTGCAAGGCCTGCCTGTTCACCAGGACTTTTAAGAGAGCCAATTCAGGCTACCAATTCAGGCAAGCATCTTATAGGGGGGGGGGGGAAGAAAGGAGAGGCCTGGGGCTTGTAATTTTATTTTTAGGCTTTAAACAGCAAATGTTCTAAACTATCGTTACACGTTGACTTAAGCCATGAAGAAAGGAGGGGAAAAATATTTTTGATAATTACAATTGTTAGATGAAAACTGAATGAAATGAAACAAAAACTGAAGTTCTTGATATAAGCATTCACAGTTAGCTAATTCTACCAGGAGTGGAATACAGCTTATGGGCCATCAGTCTTTGCTTCTGAGAACACGTATGTCCCAAACCCCAAGTTTCGTTAACCTGACTAGAGCAAACAGAGAAACATGCTATGAGATGAGAAAGATGGGATGCGAGGGTTAGCAAGACCAGAAATGAATCATCTAGAGATGTCTGGATAGTTGCAAAGAGAAAACCCCTTAAGCCTATGCAACTCAGACGGCAATATGCTTTAGGAACAGTTAGCTGATAAGGACATGCTCACAAAGTGGTTTTACTCTGTTCGTGCAGTTTCAGTTTGTGAGCGGCATGTTTGTATGGGCACTCTGAGGACAGGTCTCTTCTGGCCCAACTTGGTCATGCCTAGAAGTGTGTCTGAAACAGCATGGTACAGTCATTCTCTACCCATTAAATAGCTTTGAGGCTCAGGATCAAACCTCTAAAGACCAGCCTGCAACATGGGACCTTGGCTTTTCCATGGATGTCAGTTTTTTTCTTTCACCCACCCACCTGCACACACAGTTTTTTGTGTTTCTCATTTTTCCTTTTTTACTTCTAACCCTTCTCTCCTTCTCCTTGGAAACAAAACAAAACCTAAATGGGGGGGGGGGGGGAATGATGGTAAAGAGATTGGTGAGATCTGCATCCAGCAGGTTGTTACCGTGTTATATCCCCCACCACTTGGAGATCTTGCATCAGTGATGAAAAGCTGGTAAGTATCTTAAAAATCTAAGCTACAGTGTTTCAAAAGGTATGGGATATATAGTGAGATTCATTAATGCAGTGTTTGATCTCATTGCTGGTGGATGGAAAGTGACAGCCGACTGTCTCTTGCCTTTAAAATCTCATGGGGTCGGTTGCCTTGAGTCAATCAGTGGGGAGTGGCTTTTTCACTGAGTCTTGGGCTTCCTTGATAGCCTTCTATCCAAGGGAGGCAAGATCTATTGTGTGCATGATTCAACAGCATCAGAAGAATATCCTGCAGGGGGCATCGGAGAAGAAGTGTCGTTAGCATATTTAGGTCAGGAACTTTCCGATATTTATACAACTAATCTCCAGTGTCCTGATTGGCTTTTTGGAGAACTCCTGCTCCTTGCCTCCATGACAGACAGAAAGAACAAACAGAACAGAGGCCTAATTCTCTCTTCTTTCTTCGGAGTAAAACTATTTTAAGCAGGCTGGTGATTTACTCCTCCTTACAAATTTAAACTCGGCCAGTGCCAAGTACTAATCAGGTCCAACTCTGCTTAGCTTCCGGCCTGAGCCTTTGAGGTCAGGGTCTCATCATTTAGTCTGGGGTAAAGGTAGACTATGTTCTCTCAGCCTCACCTATCTCACAAGGTGCCTGTTGGGGGGAGAGGGAGGGAAGAAGATTGTAATTCACTTCCTCCAGTGGTTTTGAAGGGGCAATATAAAAAGATTCCCAAGGCAGATAGGCTATGTCCCTGTGGACCAGGGAAATTTGAAACTACGGAACAGGGGGCCAGCTTGGTGTAGTGCTTAAGAGTGGCAGCCTCTAATCTGGCGAACCGGGTTTGATTCCCCACACCTCCACAAGCAGCCAGCTGGGTGACTTTAAGCTAGTCCCAGTTCTCTCAGAGCTCTCTCAGTATTACCTACCTCATAGGGTATCTGTTATGGGGAGAGGAGGGGTGGGTAATTGTAAGCCGCTTTGAAATCTCTTTGGGTGGTAAAAAGTGGGGTACAAAAACCCATCTCTCTCTCTCTCTCTCTCTCTCTCTCTCTCTCTCTCTCTCTCTCTCTCTCTCTCTCAAAGGTCATGACACTGTTGCTATTACTAGATTTATCTGCAGATTTTGATACAGTTGCTCATAGCATCTTCTTGAGATGTTTGAAGGCAGAAGTATGTATGAGGCTTTGAAATGATTCAAATTGTTCTTTATGGATTGCTCAAAGGATTGCTATCAGATGCCACTTGTCCTCAGTGTGGGTCTTGTCCTGTGGACTTCCACAGGGTGAGCCTTATGCCCTTATTATTCAAGCTCTGTGTAAGACCCTAATGAAGAATCATATACAGCTTTGGAATTGGATGTCATCAACATGGTCATGACACCTGGCTTCATTTTTTCAGCCATTCCATCAGGCAGAAGAGAAGAAAGTAAAGCAAACCTCACAGCAAGGTGCAGAGAGCATATTGTTAGTACCAGAGTTCGTAGAAACCCTGCAGTAACCTACCAGTCCAACATCCCCATGACAGAGAAAGAGTTTAGGCTGTAAGAATACTATATGCAACTATTGTTGTGGACCTGAGGAACCTAGCATTTACCTTGATATTTTGCAAGTGTTGCTGACTATATGACTTGTGGTGAGGAAAAGGATAGTTTCGACTCTGTTTTTCTTTTAACATATAGGAACCACTAAGGAAACCAAACTATAGGGTTGTGACTTGTGAACTGTACAGAAGTGATGAAATGATAGCAGTCTTTAAGCATGACTTCCCCATTTGTTCAGCAGAAATGCCACCCTGGACTGCTCAGTATAACTGTATAATTAAAAGGGACAAGGGAAACAATTCCTGGTTGCCTCTATCATTATATCTGTGACTCCAGTTCAAAGGTTTGGCAACAGCAGGGTCATATCTGTGGTGGTCCTGGAGGCTAGATATCAGGAAAAACAAATTTCACTGTCAGAGTAGTTCAGCAGTGGAATAGGCTGCCTAAGGAGGTGGTGAACTCCCCCTCACTGGCAGTCTTCAAGCAAAGGTTGGATACACACTTTTCTTGGATGCTTTGGGCTGATCCTGCGTTGAGCAGGGGGTTGGACTAGATGGCCTGTATGGCCCCTTCCAACTCTATGATTCTGTGAATATACACAAACCATCATAGAAGAAGGTTAGCTTTGTTTCTTAAGGTCCACAATGAAAATTCTGGGGAACATTTTAGAAGCTCCTGATTCTAAATAAAAAAATATTGCATCAATAGTGGATTGAAAAACAATTCTTTAGCTACTGCCCTTAGTCTTCCAAAATTCCATTGCAATATATTTCATTTGAAGCCACATAAGCAATTAAAGTGTAGAAAACTATTTGGCCACAATTGGTATTTGTTCCCAGCAATCTGACAAGTACATATGTTATATAAGCTTTTGTATATAAGCATGCGCAATTCTTTTAATAGGATGTGAAAATTGGTGCCCTTGAAGAGAAACCTCTTCAGGTTTCTAAACATCTCCAGAATGTTTTCCCCTCAAGGAGTAGTGTGAGAGGGAGAAAACGTTGGATCTAGCTCCTGCTGTCTTTCTTGCTGTTTTCCACTAGGTGGCAGTAGTGTCTAGTAAGTGAGTTGGCCAGGGGCTGGGATATTTATGACTCCATGGGAACTTTTCTGATAGTTATCTGTCCCATTCTTTCCCCCCAGAGAAATCAATGGTTGTTGCATGAAATAGTTATCCCAGCTATTCTATCCACACACATACATTAATCTAATCAATAATTGCTAGTTTTTTTTTTTTGCTTAGTTCCCTACTATGGTTACCATGAGGCTAGGCTATTGTAACACACCCCATGAGGGTCTGTCCTTAAAGACAATTTGGAAACTTTGGTTGGTACAGAATTGTACAGGGAGTCAGTTTGGTGTAGTGGTTAAGAGCTGTTTCTATTCCGTCAAGCCAGGCTTGATTCCTCCACATGCAGCCAGCTGGGTGACCTTGGAATTGTCACAGTCCTGATAATGCTGTTCCCACAAAGCAGTAATGTCAGAGCTTTGTCAGGCCTACCTACTTCTCAGGGTGTCTGTTGTGGGAGAGGAAGGGCAGGCGATTGTAAGCTGCTTTGAGATTCCTTCGGGTAGTAAAGAGTCAAGTATAAAATCCAACTCTTCTTCTATTATCCAGCACAGAATGAACATACCTGTCACAGTCATTGTGCAGAGACCCTCCATTGGTTAACAGTCAGTTACTGGGTTCAGTTTAAGGTTCTGATTACCATGCACAACACTCTCCATAGCCTTGCGTCCAGACACCTGCAGGACCATCAATCCTGCTATCATGTCTCCCCATTACAGTTTCTGTCATCTGAAGGTGCCACTCTGCAACTGGGCAAGACTGCCCACTGCCCATTCACATGCATTCTCTGTGGTGGCTGCAACCTTGTGGGACAGCATGCCTGAGGTGTTCAGGAAGTCCCCCATGCTATCATTCTGAAAAATGTACAAAACAGAACTGTTGAGGAGAATTTTTTTACAAAGGGATTGGAATGGTATCATATGAGAGAGTATTGTAGTTCAACATGGCATAGTGGTTAAGAGTGGCAGACTGTTGCATAGTGGCATAGTGGTTAAGAGTGGCAGATTCCCCTCTCCTCCACATGAAACTTGCTGGGTGACCTTGGGACAATCACAGTTCTCTCTGAACTCTCTCAGCCCCACCCGCCTCACAAGGTGCCTGTTATGGGGAGAGGAAGGGATGGTGACTGTAGGCCTTTTGAGACTCCTTAAGGTAGAGAAAAGCAGGATGCAAAAACCTACTCTTCAGTTTGGTGTAGTGGTTAGGAGTGCGGACTTCTAATCTGGTATGCCAGGTTTGATTCTGCACTCCCCCACATGCAACCAGCTGCGTGACTTTGGGCTCGCCATGGCACTGATAAAACTGTTCTGACTGAGCAGTGATATCAGCGCTCTCTCAGCCTCACCCACCTCACAGGGTGTCTGTTGTGGGGAGAGGAATGGAAAGGCGACTGAAAGCCGCTTTGAGCCTCCTTCGGGTAGGGAAAATCAGCATATAAGAACCAACTCTTCTTCTTCTTCTTCTTCTTCTTCTTCTTCTTCTTCTTCTTCTACTGCAAAACTTTCTGTATGGAACACTTCCCTTTTTTACTTGGACATGATATGAAAATTATTATCATGACTATTATTATTATCATCATTATTAAACTTCTTTTATAGCCCACCTTTGTCACTGTGACCCAAAACACATTCCGAAATGTGATAAGCAATTCAATCAGACCCCATTAGATAATTTTTCATTTGGATTGTTCCCTGTTTTGTCATTGTTGAATTGACCTGCTTTTCATATTTTGGAATATGCCTTGTGTCTCAGACATAAAGTGGACTATAAAATAAATCAATAATAAAGATTAATAACAGCTTCATGTCTTGATAAAGTTAGACATTAGTTCAGTACCTGGCAGCATAAAGAGAACAGAAAAGGGAAGACTTAGGCCTCCATCCAAAGTGGCAACACATGTATTTTCCAGCTTTACTACACACAACTGCAAACCCAGGGCTTTTGTGGACACATGCTTCTATGTACTAAAGGTTGACAATAATCATGTTATCCCATTTACCATCCATGGTACACAAGGAATGCCAAAATCATAATGATCGCAAGGGGCTAATGAGTCTTCTAAGTCTGATGGTAGACAGAAAAGTCATCCCAGGAAATACTTTCTTTAAATTTTGAAATAATATATTTGGATGACATCTAAATGTGGTAGCCAGAGCATTTCTAATTTTAAATCTTTCTGGCTGTCTTATTTTCTGTACGGGTGCACAGAATGGTTTATGGGTTGTTTGCCCACTGCCCCTTTTCCTCCGCCCTTCCTTCCATCCAGCTAAGAGAATGAATGAAGATCCTTCTTCCTTCACTGCTATTCAAGGAAGACTGCGGTGATAAAAGTGTGGACCTTAACTTATTTTATTGCTGGGACGCAGGATTAAATTATTTGTAGGCAATAGGCGGGTAGTGGGCGTTTTGGAAAAGTTTTATTTTGGAAAAGAAAACAGAGTTGGCGTTTGATCATATCAAGAGCAAATCCATCCGCCTTTCTTCTCATAATTCTTCTCTTTATCCAGCCGCCAGAACTAGGAAGTCAGACAAGAAAGGCTTTATTATCTGCTTTATTGAGTCACCTGTGTTTTAAAAAACAGAGCTTGGAATGCAGAATTTGAATTCTGATTACTAATCTGGCTGCTGGGGGGGGGGTTCTCTCCAAAAAACAGTAGCACAGGAAGAAAAATATGGAAACATTTGAGTTATGGATGCCAGCCTCCAGGTGGGAGCTGGTGATCCCCTGGAATTACAGCCTATCTCCAGGCAACAGAGATCAGTTTCCCTGGAGAAAATGGCCACTTAGAAGGCAGACTGTATGGTATTGAAGTCCCTTCTGTCCTCAAATCCCACCCTCTGCAGGTTCCATCCCCCAAATTGTTTTTTCCTAACCTAGAGCTGGAAGTCCTAATTTGACTCCAGACTAATGATGGCTTTTTTTGGAAACAACATCCACAGAAAACTTACTTTTGACCTCTGTAGTTGCCGTTGAGTGTGGGTGAAATACCAATATTGTTTCCCCCCCCCCCTTTTGTTTAGTGCCAGCTCCTGTTCCCCACTTAGCCTCCTTTCTACTGGGCAAGCAATGAACAACCCAGTCACTTGAGAGCCTTACCCAGACAGGGAGGCAGCAGGAAATCCAGGAGAAGTGGCCAGCTTGGTAGGGCAGGCAATGACAGGTCCCAATCCGGTAGGAATGCCACTCTCCAGGTAGGACCTGCGAGATCCCTTAGAATTATAGCTTATCTCTACACTACAGAGATGCTTTTGAAGATAGACTCTGTGGCATTATACCCCACTGAGATCCATGTACTCCCAGGCTTCAACCCCAAATCTCCAGGAGATTTTTCCAACTATCCTTCCTGGTTGAGTTTGTGAGACTCTGCCATGCCAGACTTTGTTGGACTGGGCAAGAAGAGAAGGGGCTGGGTGAGGCACGGAAGGGAAGGGCAGACAGGATTCAATTGGCTACTTCCCCTCTGTGATACCTGAGCCTTTTCTCCCTCTTTCTCATCTCACATGGGCTTAGAGATGGCTTAGGATGAAATTCAGGACCCCACCCACAGGAGCTTTGCTGTCAATGAAGATCAGGTTGGCATTCAACTACAAGGTCCAAGAACTTCTAATTAGTGCTGAGGTCACACTGGAGCAAAGGGAGAGTTTTCCTATGCAGTTCAGGTGTTCTGCTGCTTCTACTGCACCATCATAAGGATGGCTTCTAGATATAACTGCTGGATTGCAGAGGGCTAGTTAATCACCCTATGTGACTCCCACAAGTTGTTCTCTGGACAACAGCCATCTATCCACCACAAAATGGACAGGCATTCTAACTATCCATAGAACCATGAAACCCATGGGCTTTGATTCCCACAACACTTTATAAAATAAGAAATTTATTCTGGCATAGGCTTTCAAAATTCATGAAGATGACTCAGGCTCACAAAACCTCACACCATAATAAATGTGTTAGCCTTTAGGGTACATTAAAAACTCAATTTAGGGCAATTTAGATCGCTTCTCAAACACCACACTGTAAATAGCTTTTGGAACTGAGAGGAGTTTCAAAATCATTTCATGAGATGGCATAAGGATCAGTTGTTCAAAGTTGATGTTTTAAAAGGTTTACATTTCTATTGGGTTAGTGTAAGCTTCTTGCTTGAGTTTAAGTGAGTTTACGTACCAGAGTCAAGCTGTGATTTATATTTATAAAACTTCAGTTTGCAAAACACTGTGCTAAACATGTTTATACTTTCAACAGCTGCTTGAAGATCTATTGTTCAAAACTTATTCCCATTTATGGGGAGCAGAAGCTGAGGTGTGACAATTGACCCACTGGTAAACAGTGACCCCTCCTGGCAGATATGGGGCTTGAACTCAGGTTTCTCAGAATCAACTTCTGTTCACTTGCCAAGAAGCTAATTTGGCTCTTATCAATATTTTCTTGAATGTTGATAGTGACCCAAACATTTTCTAGCTGTACTTGATATGACAGAAATATAAGTGACAGGTATTGGCTCATGAATCACAAGACATATGTTGTTTTCCAAAGACAACTGTCAGTAGTGACATGAAATGTAACACAAACATTTTGTTAATAGGCATTTTCAATTTCAGCAAAATATATGAAAAGTATCCTTCATATTTTTATCAATATTTATTTTTAAAATCTGCTTACTTCAAGGTACGCTATGCCTGCCAGGGAATTTAGAACACTCCTGATAATTTATGTCAGAGAACAAAAACTTTAAAAAAAAACCCTTCTCTGTTTGCACCCTCAGACAAAACAAACTGTGGAATTGATCCAACCCGCTTCAGAAATATGAAACTCAGATCACTCATTGTTTGGTTTTGTGGCATCCAAGTTGGAGCAAGATGTGGCCCAATTTTCTCTGCTTTGTACATCATTAACATCTGTTGTGGGGAGAGGAAGGGAAGTAGTTTTGAGCTTCAGATAGTGAAAATCAGGGTATAAGAGAGGGGTTTAAAGCTACAGGTATTTATTTTATCATCATGGGGTTTTAACCCCCAGGGGTTTTTCACTGGAGGATGAGAAGGACTGGTATGACGTTCAATCATACACATTCAGTCAGAATCACACCAGTCTTCTGTTACTGGGTCTTTCCTGCTGCTACAGAATGCAACCTGGGGCTTGTAAAAGTAGCCCCGGGTCTACTTGTGTGAGTAATCTGGTCATGGACATCAGGCAGTGGTAAACCTTATATTCTGACAGCAAAATTAGACAAATCTGAGATACTTGAATCTGGTGACTGGAGCTGTGAACAGGCAATACAAGATTTTCTTGAAAACCCAATAAACATCTCAGGTATGCAGAAAATTCTGAAATGAAAAACAAAAAAACCCTGGGGGTTAAAACCCCATGATGATAAAATAAATACCTGTAGCTTTAACAAACAGATTCTATCACTAGCAGTTGCTAGGCAACCACAGCATTCCAGCTGATTTTCAGTGAGTGAATGGTGTGTGTGTGTGTGTGGGGGGGGGAGACAGGGCTGTTTCCAAATCTGTTTTGACCTTTTAGGGAGAATTTATAGGGGCTAGGCTTGGCCAGGGTTGCCAACACCAGGTTGGGAAATCCCTGGAGATTTTTTTGTGATGTCTGAGGAAGGAAGAGTTGAGGAGTGAAATAGCTTTAGTTGAATATATTTCCATAGAGTGCACCCTCAATAGCAGCCATTTTCTTTAGAGTATCAGATCTCTGTTGTCTAGAGATCAGTTGTAATTCTGGTAAATCTCCAGGTCCCACTTTGAGGCTAGCAACTTGCAGCAACAACTGGGTGACTTGATACCACCCAGCTTGCACGACTTAACAAGGCCTAGAATATGCCTTCCCCAAACATTGGTTCAAGGACTCCAAACTGGGCTAAGTTCATGCTGAATTTTGGCTCAAGAAACAGTTTGTGCTCATCCATAGTTAGTAGTAACAGATTTGCCACTAAGTTGTGTTTTGCCAGCTTACTTCAAACCATGTTTTCAAATCATGTTTTTGATGCAGTTACCTGTCCGCGTGTGTTGGCCTGATTCTGGTTAGAGAGATTTTTGTTTGTTTGTTAAAATATTTCTAGTCTGCCTTTCCCACTGTAATAAAAAGGCAGGAGCTTTAACGTAAGAGGGCATGAATAAGCGTGTGATCCTGTGGTACATCTCTGATTCTCCAACTTTTTATTTAATGAATTTTTATTTTTCACAAAGATAAAAATAGAGTAAGTATAAAAGATACTCATTTGTAAGAAAATATATAGAATACACTCAAAACATTTTATATTGAAAACCCTCTTCTATTCCCATTATATTTCGTCTTCCTGCCTGAAGATTATCTTAGATAGTTCAGATAAGGACCCCTTTGTTCTTGAAAAACCTCTGTTTTTCCATTGACTCTTAATGTCAGTTGAACTCATGCTTTGAATGTTTATCATCTGTTGTTAAATCCAAAGTTTGGTTCCAAATTAACTTTCCAGATATTATTCAATAAGGATAGAATATTTTAAACACAACAAAACCTTTTATACCACTGTGGTTTCAGCAGTTTCTGATTTGGTGTTGATAAGATGACCTCGGAACTTAGTCTTTTTGCAAGGATAGTTCTGGAGATAAAGAGGGAGGGAGAATGCATATAGGCGTTGCTAAGCAACCACCCACCTTCTTCCAGTGGTTTCAAAGCAATGCATTGAAGAGGAGGAAAACAGTAAGCAATCCTGGGTCTATTCTGACTTTTCTTCAAGAGTAGAAGGGGGAGGGGGGTTGTAACACACCTTCTCCCATGTCCAAATCCCCTTTACCTGGCCGAGGAGTGCAAAGCTAAGTGAAGAGAACAGAGGTGGCAGCATCCTCCTCCTCACTGGCCGCACCTCCTCACCCAGGTTGGCAGGGTGAAGTTGAGTGCTGCTGCATCCATTCTCCTTCCACAGTTTGAAGCCAAATGCTTTGGGAGGGGGTTGGGCTCAGGGCAGCAGTCCAGCAGGATTTTGTAAATTACCAAGCTGCCCCTGTTTTTTATTATTAGTATTGTTGTTGTTGTTGTTGTTAGATTTATTTCCTGCCACTCCCCATAGGCTCGTGGCGGGTAACAGTAGTTTTGTCCCCATTAAAATGCCCATTAAAAGACTTTAAAACAATCCCAACATGGCGAAAAACTCTCATTATTCCCACCCCCTGCTATCTCCTTTACTTTCCCTTTGTATATTTTGCCTTTCTGTCCTTCCTTCTTTCCCCTTTCTGCCTCTTTTTGACATTTTGGGGGGAGGGGAGCTTAAAAAAAATATTTTTCGCTGCACCCTTTTCATTCAGTCTGCCTTCTTTGATCATACCCTAGTTCAGGGAGGTTTGGAATCAGAGGATGCCTCTCCCCAGGTGGAGCCTGTCCATGCTGGTTTATTTAGAAAGGAAGAGAAGAGCTGTTATGATGCTTTTGTAAGGAGAATTAAGGCTGGTAAAAAAAATGCCAAAAGCAAATCAGAACAGCCTGTTAGAGGACTGCCATTTGACCCTCGGCAGACTACTAAAAGTGAATTTAAACTAGGAAAAAGGGGGAAAGTGGATAAAAATTCCAGCTCATGTCAACAAGGCATGCCAGCAAGAAGTACTGCTGACAAATTGGGGCAGTTACCTGTGGATCTTCAGAAAAATAAAGCAGAAGCTGTAATAGTCAAATCTGACAAGGATGGGAAGATATATGTACAAAGTAAAGAAAGCAGTGAAGAAAGCAGTGTGCTTTTCTTAGGTGGCTGCTATTGCAGCTTCCATCTTGCATTCATGTGGCCCAGCTGACTGTTAGTTTCCTTTCTCCTCAGTGTCTTGCTTGCCATTGGTTGGCACTCCCTGCCCAATAATAATAATAATAATAATAATAATAATAATAAAGCTGTGTGTAAATACAAATTGAAGTATTGGGCCAGGTCTGCAGGAATCTCACTGACAGTATCTTCTTATTTGCCAGCTTCTGAGTGAAGCCATTTGGACACTCTCAAACCAGTCTTTCATGTATTGTGATCTCCATTTCTTGCTATTCATATACTGCCAACTCCTCCTCAAACACGAGTTTCTGTCAAACCCCCAAGGTAAGGTTCAGGTAGGTATATTTTATGTATGTAATTCTAAACCAAAAGGCTATTAGCAAGTGTTGTCTATGTGAATATTTCCATTTTTTCTCTCTCAATTTTTCTCTCTCTGTATTCAAAGTTTTTAGAACTTTTCGTGTTGGGTGTTCTTTTTCCTTATGACAATTACTCTGAGAAGGATCATATCAGGATCAAGCAAAAATAGAAAGTAGAATAACCTTTGTTATTGCACTTGAAGGTCCTCATAACAATACTTGGTATTTGAATAGTCTATCAGGGTTCAGAGCACTTCACATACCTTATCTTGCTGCAAGCCTCATAACTTGTTAAGGATGGCCAGTATTATAGCTCAAGGCAGTAGGTTGCCTAAAGCTATTTAATTAGTTCATGAATCACCACTTGTGCTTCTAACCTCTATACTACACCATGCCCACCATATAGGATTAAAGAAGACTTCTTGTGGTATGCAACTGGAAGTAAATAGTAATTAATATATACACTGTTCGACCAAAGCAAAAACATGTTATCTACCTCTTCTAACTGTTCATGGCTCCCCCTCCACCAGCATTGGTTATCAAGTATTTGTGCTTGCCTTCCCAACAGCATTGGGTTGAGAAGCCAATTCTTCAGTTTAACATTTCGGAGTCATACAGCTTAAAGACAAATTCTAATCCAGCTTTTCCCAACCTTTTGACTATGGAGGAACCCCTGAAATATTTATCAAGCTTAGAGGAACCCTGGAAGTGGTGACATGCCCTTTCAGAGAAGTGGGCACGGATGCAAGATGCGGGAGCCACCCAAACAATCAATTGATCATTTATTTTTTTCCATTGTGGAGAGACTAGGCCTGTAGAACAACAGGGGAAGTGGGCTCCAGTCCTGATCTTCTGGGAAAGGCCACATAACCTCTGGGGAACTCTCGCATAAACCCGGTGTTACCTGGACTCCTGGTTGGGTATCCCTGTTTTACTCTAAAGCATGTCATGGAAAAATGGGTGTGAATAGTTCTTTACTAATATATTTGGATAGTCAATGGGACACACAGTACCATTTGTTGATTTTAATGGGGGCTTTATTTGTGGACTATTTGTAACCTGCCACGGGAGTGGCGGGAATCATCATCATCATCATCATCATCATCATCTAAAATTCATCTATTTTATGGACATATCTAAGTCGAAGCATATCTTGTGGCAGTATCAAACCAATCAACATTGCAGTGGGACAGAGGGGAGTGATGGCTGCTAATAAGAACTGACAGAGGTTCACACCATGGAGAAGTCCAGAATTGTTATGAGACTCTGGGGCTTTTTTCACCACATAGCCAGAACATTCCAGAAGCTCTCATTGCAACCAGCATTGTTTCACTCCTGCTTGATGAGAGTTTTTATGTATGTGAAGTTGCAGCCACTAAGTATGGATTTATTAATCAAGAAAGACCACGGGTGTTGGTTCCATATTTTCACTGCCTAATCACACTCTGATCACAAACAAGCTTTGAAGGGTTGAAACATTATTAAAAGGTCTTAAAGAGTAACTCAGGTAGATTCTCTCCTAAGTAACATTTTAAACTATTTTCACATGACACTAAAATTCTTGCATACTTTTTTGTGTGCTGTCACTAAAGACTGAGCGTTCTCTTTTAAAACTGAATGTACATCCTAGTCATTGTTTACATTTGCATTCCATAGCTCTTTAAACATCTCAAATAAAGACAAACTTGCAGCTCAAAAACAAGCATATACTAGTGGTGACCCATGATGGTAAGCAGATATGCACACTCATATCTCCATTGCCAGAGGACATGTTGAGGTGTGCATTGTCCAACGACATAATATAGGAAGGATGTAAGAAGTACCTTGCAAATTAGACCAAGATCCATCTAATCTAGCATTCTTCTTTCACCTGGACCAGCCAGATGTCTCTAGTTGCTCACAAACAGGAAATGCCCACTTTACCTATCTTCAACAAATAGCAATGAACTTGGAGTTTCCACTTGGTTATTCTCTATGCCAGATCTGTTCTCCTTATGTTGTCAAAGTGAGCAACCCAGCATACTTGGACAATGGGGGGGGGGGGGGTGCTACATCACTCTATGTATAGGTGTTATCTCCTTGAATAGGATGCCTCTCTTTGTCTTAACCTAAGAACTGCCCTCTAGCCTACCCCCCTGACCTTCTCACTTCACCTGGCCTTCCATGGAGATACATGTCTCTGCAGGTCTCTGCTGTATATAGCATGCCCTTGGACTTCCATACACATGATGCTGGATTAGCTGGCCATTTGTGACAAGGAAAGTACTCTTTAGATTAGGATTCTTTCTCTTCTTTTGACTGCAACCTGAATGTGAACTGAATCTACTTGAATAAATGTAAGTTTACCTTTTTTGCAAAATACTTCTAAGGAGATTTATTATTTACAACACTCAGTATCACACTTCTGTTACAGGACAAAACTCTGCTATAGTAACCAAATAGTCCAATAGATATAACTTTGTGCTTTACATGGAATACATTTGGCAGTTTGCTTCTAGATGCACACTGATTTGTCCACTTCTGATTTTTGTGTACAGCTCCCAATTCAACCATCTGCATGCAGATCTCCCTTTCTTGGATTAGGGCACAAGTTCTTTTCTTATTGTAAATCTGCATTAAGCTATTTGAGCTTCAGGCATTTTCTTGGTGAAGGTGTTCATGGGGTTTTACTGTATTTAGTGTGGTTTCAATTTAAAATTTAGAAGGTAGGGTATAAATGTTTTAATAAATTAACATTCATTCAAAATTATTAATATTAATAATTTTGCTCCGAAGGAAGTGAGGACCCCTTTCTTAACCATTTCAAGCCATCTCATAATTTGCTAACATCTCAAGGATTTAGAGGAAGGAGTTTACCATTTGAACTTTGGAAGCTTTTAAAAAGTGCCTGTCTACTCAGAATTGACCCAGTTTATAGAAGTTAGAACGCAACAGGCAGATCTTAAACTTCAGCAGTGAAACTGTTTGGAAGGGTCACTTGGGGACTCTACGGAAACAGCTCAGGAAAGAAACTCCAGTTCAGTGGCTTTGCTATCTAAACCTGTCCTAGTCTAATTCCCCTCAACCAGCCCCTCCCAAAAAGACGACATGCAAATAGAGGCACTCTGTGCTCCGCTGACAGAATGCAGCGTCTTTAGAGAATTAAAGGACTTCCTTGGGCTCTGAACAGTAAGCGTTTGGAAGGAAGGAAGAAGTGTCTCACCTTTAGCCATAGAGGTGTATATTTAGCTCTGAGGGCAGACTGTGGAATAGCAGACCTAGACAGACTGTTTGTAAACACCCACTCCTGTGGCTCAGTTTTACCGCGGAATGACAGGGTGAACATAGAGAGCCAGGCTATGAGTGTGAAAGAAAGAGGGTGGGCATCACACTGAGCTGACCTCTCCATGGAGCCCTGGCTGGTGATGCTGCTCTTTTTACAGGCAGGTGAGTAACAATCAGATTTCAATTGACGTCGCTGCTGATCTCATTGAAACACCTACACTTCTCTGCTTTGCTCTGTGTTCCTCATTTTGTGAACAGGTTTCATTTTTGAACCTGACACTGTTGTACTCAGGCAAGGCAAGCCATATTTGAACAGGTGAGTATGCTGAATTCTCTTTCTTCTCATTTTTGACATCCTAGAACAATCCTGGGTGTCACTGGCTGACTTTTTATAATGACTGCGTTGTGCAAGCATGTAAACACTGGCGAGAAGAGGTTTTCCATTGTGCTTGTACTTTCTAAAATGTCCCAAGTAACGTAAAGTCTCATCAAGTGAAGTGTTATTTAAGTTAAGTAGGTCTTGTTCCACGACATTACAGTGAAGTTCAGGCGGTTATAACAGACTTAATAGCAAGCTTCAAGGGAATTAGATCAGGCGAATGGCTTAGCCTTAGGTACTCTCACATATTGCATTGAAAGGTTCTGTTTATTATGTCATATCATTGGTCTGTTTAGTTAAGAATGTTCTATTCTCTTAGCGGGAAAAAGAGCACTTCAGGGTCTCAGGCAGATAAGAGTCTTTCCCACTACTTTCTTCTGAGATCCTTCAACACCCAGAGCTTGAATCAGTGCCCCTGTGCATGCAAGGCGCATAATCCAGTTCTAAGCCATGGCCTCTCTCTCATATTTGAATGACCTTTTTAAAAAGAATAATTGACTGCTTTTCTTCTTTCTAGAAATATTAATTTGCCCCCCCTCCTAATCTTTTAAAGGAAGCCATTTTTACATACTCCAGAGGCAATGATAGGAGAGGACCAGGGAAAGACTGCGAAGGAGAATGACAGCTCTTTTTATGATGCCACAGTAGCTGCCTCCTATAACAGTAGTCCCCCAAGACTCAATGTGCACAGCAAAGCTCCAGCCTGAAAAACAGTTATGGAAAGATGTTTTAATTTGTTGGAGATTCCGATATTCTGCCAATGTAAATTCCACAGTGCCAGGAAAGCCAAAGTCATCAAATCCTGTATAACTCACAATATTTTTAGAAGTGTCTACTTAGCAACCTGTGTAGCTAAAGATGAAGGCCTGTATTTATATATTCATATATGGCTCCTCTACAATGTTCAGGTTTTCTTAGCAGAATTGTTTTCAGCCATATAACACACAAGGAATAATCTCATGTGGTTGGTTAATGTAATGACTGACAGTGTAGTATAGAGTGTGTGACTAGGTTCTGAACACTTGGATGCAAATCTCACCTGCTGTGAAGCTCACAAAGTGACTTTTACAAAGAATTTACATAGTAAATTCCAGACTAAAATATGGCCACTGCACAAGAACCAAAAAAGAAGTGTAGGCAGTATATTGTGTTGTGAATTTGCAGTAGACCTAAACACCAGGAAAGAGGTGTGTGTTTGTAATATGTGTGGAGGAGAACAGTTGAAATGTGGTCTGAGTACCCAGCTTGCTGGGGGGTAAATGGTAATGACTGGGGAAGGCACTGGCAAACCACCCCATATTGAGTCTGCCATGAAAACGCTGGAGGGCGTCACCCCAAGGGTCAGACATGACTTGGTGCTTGCACAGGGGATACCTTTACCTTTTACCTGGGAGGCAAGGAGGCAGCAGCCCAAAAAGGTTTGGGAGCCACTGGTCGAAGGCATGACTCACCATAACCCGTGCAGAGAGTCGCTAGGTACAAATGCAATAAAAGCAAGTTTTATACATTTTGCAATTCTAATCCCTTTTTTAAAAAACATCATCCGGAGCATTTTTGTTGGTGGTCCATTTGTGCTGAGTGCAAAGATGGATTCCTGCATACCAGGCATAATCCCAAAATATGAAGAGTGACTGTGGGATTTAAAAACAATCTCTGAGTGGCAGAAGTTGGGGCTCCTCACTGGCCTCATGTTGACGGCAGGCAGAAGAAACCCACAGCCATTCTGGGCTGGCATAGCAACTCCTCTGAGAAGGAGTCCTTTCCTTGTGGAAAATTAGGTGAGGGAATGTGAGTCAAACTGTTTCCTCTGAACTTTTCTAGGCTGTGTGCTACAGCATGCAATGTGTAATCTTAGTAAGAATATTCACATTCTGCTTGTTGTTAATGAAGTGCTTAACTTTTGCCTACCTTGAATATTAATAAGACTCTTTCAGGACAAACTTCTGGAGGAAGGCTTTCCTTTATACTCTTTTAAAACGGGAAGGAAGGAGAAAGGACTCACCTGTTCATATGTCATCTGAACCTTCCGTCATCCCAGTTCCTTTAGAGCAACTTATTAACTTTATCTGAGTCATACTTTAATTACTTTGAGGTCCTCAGAAACAGTCTGGCTCTGTAGCATTAACATACCTGACAGTTATGATCCATTGTCTGTTTCTGCCTTTCCTAACAACGGAGCTATTGTTTGTCTTTGGTTCTAAAAATTAGGGTTGAACACTGTGTCATAGAAAGAAGCTGCTACGTTTTCAGGAATGCATATATGATCTGTACAGAATGTTCTGAAGAGTGGCCATAGGTAGAACTGCCCTGTCTTTGGTTTGAGAGTTGGGTTTCTTTTGGAGCAACACTGTTGTTAAAAGCAGTGTTTGCAAATTCTCCAAACTCTTTTTGTATACAGGGCACGGTTACTCCTTAAAAAAAATCTATATAAATTTTGGACGCCTTAACTATGTGCATTTGTGCTGGTTAAATCATTAAGGCCTATGAACTGGATCAATAGAAGGGATTTGACTGAAGATTGGTTGTTTAACGAACAGTTTAATTGTTTAAGAAACACAGAATGACAGGAAAACCTTAGAAGAACTTTGGATTCCAAACCTGCTACAGAACGTACAACTTTACCAAGAAGTGATTTTTAAGAGAGTTGATCTGTGTACAACCACATGCAGTATCCACATTCATTTAAGGACTGTGCAATGAAGCATTGTCAAATGGGAAAGTTTCTGCAGCAGGGGGACAAGGCTCAGACTGCCCATGAATTAATTGCATGAATTGGATTTATTTCTTATACCCAGAGCTGCATCATATGATACAGTCCCCTTCTGTCTATGCAAGTCCTTTGCAGAATCCAGTCCATAGGAAATTATACACATGCCTTGGTACAATTGGCTTAAAGAAGCACAAGTACATGCACTGGAAACATCATATTGGGGGCATTGTGATCTTGCTTGCGGATTACAGTCACTAGTGGTCATCACCCAATAGCTGTTAATGGGGACAGATTGTCCTCATGATGGTATCTCTTGTGCACAGGCTTCTTGCTGTCTGAAGGTTTCCTAGGACATGTTCTTAAAAAATGTAAACCACTTTCATGGGGATTCTTATGTACCATGTTGCTGCTTCATTTAAAATATATCTCTGATTGTGCAGATTAAAATGTAAACAGAGTTTTTGCTTGCTCCCTGACATTGTGTAGTTGGCTCTGTTTCCTGTGGCAGCCATTTTGTGGTTGCACCCACCACCCTGTGTCAGAATTCAAAAGGTCCTGCAGGCAGCTCAAAAAAACGGGGTACCCTTATGCCAGTGTTAAGCATATTTTGGAAGAACCCAAAATTGTGGAGAATTATCAGATGCCACAGATACAGTGCTTTAAGATAACTGTATAATGTTATGAGTTGTACTGGATTTCTGAAAGACACTGCATTCAGAATTGGAAGTAGGAAAATGGTTTTAATCAAAAGCAGTAAAAATCATATTCCCTTGCCTTTGCAGTTTGGAATGGTGTTCTTGGGAAAAGCCATTCTTTGCACAAAAGAGGACTCCTTGAGTTAGCAGGAACCATAAAATGTGGCACGGGACGAACTCCTTTGGCATATCTGGGTTATGGATGCTACTGTGGACTGGGAGGACATGGCTGGCCTAAAGATAAAACAGACTGGTAAGAACGGTGAATCCCCAAAGGGTCACGTTTGTCTTTCCAGAAACAGAATTCCCTTTAAAAATGATGACGCTTTTATCAAAAGAACAAATGTGAGCCTATGGGCAGGTAAGAAGCCATTGTGAGGAAAGAAGACGCGACTCAGTTTTCTGGCATTTAAATGGCCACAGCCTTTATTCAACAACCCAACAGAGGGTTGGGGCAACAAGGGAATGAACCTGGCCTACACAGTCCGCTGACTGTGATACCCGCTTGCAAACCCACAAATGAGCCCATCAATTTCCCTGCCGAGAACACGGGTCTCACTTGTGGATCTGCCTAAACCTGGGAGACAACTCAGATGAAGGACCAAAGGGCGCAAACCTCCTCGGTTACCTCCAGAGTCATCCGGTCACTAACGAGCTAATCAAGCTTACCCTGCAGGGCCTGCTTGCTCGTTATCACCACCCCCTTAAGGAGGCCCCACTCACTGCAGGGAGGCTGATCGTTCATTCTCTTGTGCCAAAACTCCTGTGACAAAATACAAACAACACATAACAACAAATAAAACAAATGGGAGGGTGGGTGGGTAGCTTGCCCACACTGCCAGTGAAGAGACGGGAAGGAGGCAGGCAGCATTTCAAAAAGACGCTTCTAGCCCCACCTCCAGCCGCATGCACACTGCCGATGCAGCACGTCAACCCCGCTGGCTGCTTGCCAGACGGAATTGACGCTCCTTTTCCCAGCCCTCCCCCCGCCAAAAGGTGACCCGGGTAAGTCCAAGATGCCCATTAGTAGTAGCCTAGCCCAGCAGCAAATCTACATAGAGGTGGGTAGGAAAAGGGGCAAGTGACGTGATAAGACTAGAACACAACCTGGATAAAATAATCATGTTGATAAATTGAGAATGAAGTAAGGAAACCAAGATCTCTGCTGTGTCCGGACACCGCTTCCAGCTGGTGCTTGCAATTTCATGGCCAGATGCTCCCTGGCCACCTCCCACAAATATCGCCCATGCCACCAATGGCCCGGATAGTTAGGATGACAGTGCAAATGTCGTGGGCTCCCCCTACTAGCGCCCATTGCATCCCTGGGTGCAACAGGCTTTAGGACTAGTATAATAATAAAACAATAGAATTCAGTATAAAATCATAGACCGTATACCCCAATGAAGTCCTCCCCACCTATCCTCTGACTATACCCCCCCAAATCTGGTATTTCCCACCCTGGAGCTAGCAACTCTAGTTGTAAAGTCATATCTGTCAAAATCTTGTATACTTTAGCTGAAGTGGGATGAATAACAATATGTTTCTCTAGACTGACGTGGCAGACTACACACCTCTGTGCTAGGAACAAGATATGGTCCTAACATTACCCCCTTGCTTGGGTGATTCAAGTGCCATGGGAATCGAGGGATGGTGTGACTTAAAGAAATGCTTTTGATTGTGTTACGGTGCAAGTTTCTTATTGTGCATGCTCAAACCAAAAAAAGAGGGGAGACATGATGGGAGGAAGGACCACTCACTCTCCCGAGAAAATGCAAAATACATGCCATGATTTGAGTCCTGACCCATGATGGGAGAAAACCACAGATGCAGAATACCAGGTGCAAATTTGGAGTCTGTGTTTGGAATCTGATACAGTGAGAACGTGGCGGCAAATCAGAACTGCAGAATCGGTCTCAGTAACTGACATGCATATGAATAATAAATAAAGAACAAAGCTTGAATCTGGTGGCACATTTAAGACAAAGTTTTATTCAAGGTATATGCTTTCATATGCATACACATTTCTACAGATACAAAGAAGTGTGCGTACAAAGAACTCTGCACGTACACAAAAGCTTCTTCCTTGAATAAAGCTTTTGTTTATTAACTAGGGGCAAATCCACCAGATAGGGGCCAGGGCTTTTTCAGTCAAGGCCAGGCACACCTCTCACTGCCAGGGACCACTAGCCTGCTGGAACCAGCTTAGCACAGAGTTCTTCAGAGGACATATTTGGAGAGGCGGTCCATCATATACACCAGGCCCTCCATGGTGTTCCAGTGAGAGGCAGCTACGTTTTGGGCTTGCTGTAGATTATGGAGAAGGAACAAGGGAAGGCCAGCATAGAGAAAGTTACTGAAGTCTAGTCTGGAAGTGACCATTGCATGGATGATTGTGGCTAAATGATCTAGAGCCAGCTTTGTTGTTTTTAGAGGTACCGATAGACTCAAACTTAATTCTGCTGCTTCAGACCAACATGGCTATCCACCTGAATCTATCCACATATTAAAAATACTGTTGTTCCTGCTTGTTCAAGTTTACAAATTAGGTCACATGATTGTTGGGCCTGCACAAATTTATTCTGCCTGTAGTGTCAGGAATGATGGAGGGCTTGCCTCCAGAATCTGCCTTTCTGCGTTCCCAAATCGTACTCACACAAGACAACTCACAATCCCAAACCCACAAAATATACATTTTTAAAACAATTAACCATTAAAAAACTGCCAAAAAATCTCTCTGCGAATACTAGCAGCTTCCACTTAGAGTGAATCATTCAAAGGTTTCTACTTCTTCCAGAAGGCCTGTCAAGATAGCAACCATCTCACTTCCGGGGGGGGGGGGAGAGTGGGCCGCAGTTTGGAGCTTTGTATAGGTGATAAATAGCTTTGGGGGATAAGATGGAACCTTCGGTCACCCCGTACTTCAAATGGGCAAGATAGAAACCACATCACCAACCAAGCATCTTGCCTTCCAGAAATGATCAAAACCACCACAGAACCATATTTTCTAAATCGCTGGGGATTTATCTGTGGTAAGGCACAACAACAGAAGGTGGATGATCTGAAAACCTGCTGCAAAGGATTGGGGGTTGGGAACTATATACCAGAAAAATGCTAAAATTGAGCCCCACCGGAGATGCTCCAAGGCTGAGATTGGATTGGAGCCAAAAAGTTTAAATTCTATTGGTCCATTTGGATTTGATGTCTAGGAGAGATAACTTATGTATAGCAAATTGGCACACACAAATCTTGGAGGAGCCTGAAGCAGGAAATATACATGGATTGAATCTGGGAGTTCCCTTGGCACTTAAGCAGGACAATCTTATACTTTGTAGATCTTCACAGGAAAGGTCTTCCATTAATAAGTAATCACTTCTCATTACCCTCTAGGATAGCCCTATCAGAAATTATCAGAATTGCCTCTAGGGATGAATGGACCCCTGGTGGGACTAGGGGTCCCCTGCTCCCAGACCCCATCTCTCCGCTGCTGCTCAGCTGGATGGCAGGGGGGGGGGCTTTCCACACAAAAAAGGGAGAAACAATGTGTTAGCAGCATGCCTGCATGACTTCAACATGACCCAGAAGCGACATAGGCTACAGGCCGGAGGATCAGGAAACTATGGAGAATGTTGCAGCAATTCCACCAGATCTATCCTTAAAAATCTGGGCCAGCCCAATTTCAGAAGAGGGGCCTGAAAGGGGGATGGTGTCATGGGTCAACCAGAATTCAGTGATAGTGAGGAGTCCTCAGAGGAGAAAAGGGCCAGCATAGCCAGGCAGAGGCAGCAGAAGCTGACAAACAAGAGGCGGAGATGCAAACATGCCAAGACTTACAAGCAATAGAGCTACCTCCATCCCCGAGATTTGATCCAGCAGGTGAAAGCCAGTTGCTAGTTTCCAGCCCTCTGGGATTACATTATTATTATTATTATTATTATTATTATTATTATTATTATTATTATTATTATTATTATTATTATTATTATTATTATTATTATCTTTCGATTTATTGCCCGCCACTCCCTTACGGCTCGTGGCGGGTTACAACATTTTAAAACCCCCAATAAAATCCATTAAAAACCCTCAGCAACAATTACAATATAACATTATCGGTTAGCAAGCTAACCTGGCAAGATAGGGTAATCAACCTCCCCCTCCTACTACAAGCAGGTGGAGAGGGGATACTGATGGTACTAATCCCCAATCTCAATCCCAGGTCCCGGGTCCCGGGTCCCTGGGGGTGGCATAGATGTTAGCCTCGTCCTCAACCGTAAACCTGGCGGAAGAGCTCCGTCTTGCAGGCACTGCGGAATGATGGAAGATCTCGCAGGGCCCGCAGCTCTCCCGGGAGCTCATTCCACCAGGTAGGGGCCAGGACCGAAAAGGCCCTGGCCCTGGTCGAGGCCAGGCGTGCTTCCCTGGGGCCGGGAACAACAAGCAGATTTTCTCCCGCAGAACGTAAGGCTCTGCGGGGGGCATAGGGCGATAGGCGGTCCCTCAGGTATGTGGGTCCCAACTCGCGTAAAGCCTTGAAGGTTAAAACCAAAACCTTGAACCGGATCCGGGCAGCAATTGGCAACCAGTGCAGCTGCCTCAGCACTGGCTGAATGTGAGCCCTCCAAGGTGTACCAGTGAGGACCCTGGCAGCTGCGTTTTGCACTAGCTTGGGTTTCCGGACCAAGGACAAGGGAAGGCCCGCATAGAGAGAGTTACAGAAATCTATTCTGGAGGTGACCGTTGCATGGATCACTGTGGCTAGGTGTTCGGGGGACAGGTAGGGCGCTAGTAGTCGGGCCTGGTGAAGCTGGAAAAATGCCTGGCCCGCTACTCTTTTGACCTGCGCCTCCAAGGTCAGGGAGGCGTCAATGATCACACCCAAATTCCTGGCCTGGGACGCGATGGTAAGGTGCGTCCCTCCCAGGGTGGGTAAACGCGCTTCCTGTTCCCGCCCCCTACGTCCCAACCACAGGACCTACGTCTTGGAGGGGTTGAGTTTCAGGCGACTCTGCTCGAACCATTCTGTCACCGCTTCCAAACATCTGGCAAATGGTTCCGGGGGAGAGTCCGGGCAGCCGTCCATGAGGAGATAGAGCTGGGTGTCATCAGCGTACTGGTGGCAACCCAGCCCAAAACTCCGCACCAGCTGGGCCAGAGGGCGCATAAAGACGTTGAACAATGTGGGAGAGAGGACTGCGCCCTGTGGGACTCCACAAGGAAGTCTGTAGGGGCACGAGAGCTCATCTCCCACTGCTACCCTCTGGGTCCGGTCCTGGAGAAAGGAGCGTATCCAGCGTAAAGCTGTGCCCCGTATCCCCGTTTCGGCGAGGCGGTGGACCAGTAGTTCGTGGTCCACGGTGTCAAAAGCGGCCGACAGGTCCAGAAGAACCAGCACTGCCGACCCGCCTCTATCCAGCTGGCGACGGAGGTCATCCAACAGGGCGACCAACACCGTCTCCACCCCGTGGCCAGGTCGGAAGCCAGACTGATATGGATCGAGTGCCGAAGTTTCTTCCAAGAATGCCAGGAGCTGGTCTGCTACGGCCCTTTCAACTACCTTGCCCAGGAATGCCAAATGCGACACCGGGCGGTAGCTGTCTGGGTCCCGCGGGTCCAGCGTGGATCTTTTCAGGAGAGGGTGAACCACTGCCCCCTTCAGCTGCCCAGGGAACTCCCCGGAATCCAGGGAGAGATTGATGATATCCCTGAGCTGGCCTCCTATCCTCTGGCCACCTCCCTTGAGGAGCCAGGATGGACAGGGATCAAGGGGGCAAGTGGTTGCCCTAACCGAACCTAGCAACTTGTCCACTTCGGCTAAAGAGAGCCGTCACATCAGAGAGGTGAATATGCAGGCTTAGAGCTGAACTACGGACTGAAAGGAAAAGTGTTCATCAGCTACGTGCTGGTAGCAATGCTGATTCATTGCAGGATTTGATTATAAAACATCTCGAAGGACGCTGTTGTTTATGGACACTACATAGCTATATGCTGATATGCCGGCATCTCTTTGCCTGAAAACCTTGACATTTGGAACGGACTGCTGTGCTTGACTCATTTCTGGACTCTTGAACACTGGATTGGAACAAGTTAGCCTCGCATCTTGTAATCTCCCTTGGCTTTGATTATTCAGAAGAGCGGAGTAGGGCACTGCAATCTGAACCTGGCCAGCAGTTACAGCCTACATTATTTCCAGGTCACGTTGGAAGTCACATGGGCAAGCTGCTGAAACATCAGGTGAAATATTTTGCTCCTGGTAAATTCAGTGCCCATACCCTCCCTGAACAAGCCTAGAGCTGTAATCCTGGTCTATCAAAAACATTTCCACAAAGATATGGCAGGATACAAAGTAATAGTAAAATATTAATGTTGACATTTTAAAAACAACTGTACAATCTTTAAGATACATTCTGGAATAACCATAGATGGCAATCCATATACATAATATTCTTGTTGCTGCATTTACTTAATGGATTATTCCAGAAAACTAATTACTTGTAAGAACATTAAACATTTCATGGGCTTTCACAGCATCAATAAAAATGCTTGCCAGAGTACTGGAGAATTTTCTGTATAGAATGATAAGACCAGCTTTGTTTTTGGATGGCCACGTGCCAGTGGGGCACTTAGAAACTGGCAAATCTAACCGGTAACAAATCAATCTTTGTTACCTGAAGGTGCTGCCACGGGCATGACTGCTGCTATGGTTTTGCAGAAGAGCAAGGATGTAATCCCAAAACGGCTAGGTACAGATGGAGCTGTAGGCGCAACACTGTGGTATGTGGTAAGGAACAAACTTTGATTTCATTGTAGAGTTTTTGTTCACATTATCATGGGAGGCATACATTTAGAAGAGCCATTTCAGGAGTGGAGGTGGGAAAGCACTAAGAAGGAAGACGTGCAGCAAGCATTGAGAGGCTTGTTCTTTAATGGTCTTCCATTTAAATGGTGAAAAAGTCATGCCTTTTAAAAGCATTTGGTGTGATTCATCTATACATATATACCAGAATAATTGGAATTTCAGAGAGTATATTTAATTCCCAGGTTTGCATAGTCTCAAGTTGAATTAGCCCTACATGAGAAGACAAGGCCTAAGCCTTCTACTGCATACCATTTTCTCAACCTGAAATGACCTTAGGAACCTAAAATGCCCTTGCTGGAGAAGTTAAGCAAACAGTGGTTCTTCGGGGCCATTTGTTTATTCTCTCAATGCATATCCAACTCCTTCCCCGCAAAGTGGGGTTCAGAGAGGTCCACACCAATATTAAAACAGAAATAACAAATATAGCTAAAACAGTAGAAAATACAAAGTATAAAAAGCAAAAATTTTAGTTTGTGGGGGGAAAAGAGAAAGGCATAGGCCCCATGATCTTATCTTAATATGACGAAGACCCATGCATACAAGGGAGTTAAATTCTAAGCACGTCTGATCAATAGGACCTAGGGGGGCACATGAGGACTTGCAACATGTGAATTACCTTTTAAATGGTATTCTTGATTCTCAAGGTCCAGGGTGAATTTATAGTGCAAAAAACAGGAGAAAATGGATTGGAATAAAGGCAAGCAACAGTAAAAATTGACTGCATGTGAGGATGTCTTCTTTAGGGAATGCATGTATGTAAAAAGTTATAGAACCAAGGGACATCAAGGAACATCATTTTCTTTAGTATACATCAAGTGACAAGATACTTTTCAAAAAGGCAAAAATGATGTTATACATTTCGAATTAACAAAAAGTAAAGTCAAGAGGGTAGTAGAAATTAGTGAATACATTCTTTCTCCTCTACGTCCAGGAGAATCACGCCCCCAAAAGCAGAGTTATTCAATAACAAACACCGAGAACAAAGAACCATTGCCAAGTGCTTGCTAGCTATTCTGGGTGGATCTTCCACTCAGCTTGATCTACTGAGACTTTCTCTCTCTCTTGCAGATACCGTGCTAGACAGATGTCAACAAATAGTGTGCCAATGCGACAGAGAAGCAGCTGAATGTTTGCGATCTGCTGTTTTTAATCGACGCTACATCCTCTGGCCAAATTTTTTGTGTGGCCAAACTCATCCCATGTGCACTTATAATGTTAATGAAAATGGCAAGATATGTAAAAAGGTTTTCAAAAATTAACATGGGACTTTCCCCTGTGTCTTTGGACTCTCTAACACTTTGTATATGCTTTTAAGATAGCTGCTGAAGATGCAACCTTTTGAATGGTTTGAGTGTCACCCCAGATCCTAAAATTACATGTAATGTATATTATGGAAATGGTTTCAAAATGCCATATTCTTATCTTTTAGGAAATGACCTCTGTTTCCAGTTTACTGAATTATTGTGCACTGGTGTTGATGACTTTTATTCATGTCCATATATAACTTGTGGCACGACACATTCACAGACAATGATTCAGGGCAGTTTTGCAGAATGCCAAAGTGCAATTTGCTCTCATAAAACAGTTTTCTAGCTGTGCTCAAAATAAGAGAAAGAACAAACAGTCATATGAATTGGCCCTTGGGGCTTTATGTGAAGAGCCCCTTGACAAACTTGATGGGGTGGATACTCTGGCATGTTGTGAATTCCTTTTCTCCCAGCAGATGCTTTGAAATACTTAAGTAGGCTGACTGGAAGCTCAGTTGCTACTCTGCTAGCCCACATGAATTAATAATCCCTGTCCTGGATCACCGTTCCCATGTTGCTGTGGATGCACACGTGCACATTTGAGAAAAGTCAGCAACCCCACCCCCCAATGTTTATTGCAGTAGAGGAATCATAAGGAAGTCTTTATGTGAGATGCTGCTTTGAAGAGCAATCTTATCCTCCTTCAGGATGGCGTCTTGTGTTATTTTTGGTAGCAAATTGTTATAGCCAGAGAGGACGTTTTTCATAAACACAAGACATTCCTGAGACATGCCTCCACATCCAAATTCTTTGCTCTTTTCCCACTCTAGGTTTCCTTTCTCCTCTGCAGACATGAGTCCATGTTAAAACTCTGTGCAGAAGTCATAGAAATATGTCAATCCAGTTTTTAAAAACACACCAAAGAAGCAGAGAATATTCAGGGCGTTTCCACACCCGTTAAATGTAGTGAAATGCTTAGCTAATGTAGTTGTTATATTCTGGCCCCTCCATACGATGTCACCAACATCCAGCGTCTGGGCAGTAACTGGCTGGCTACATCCTCCATTTTAAAGCACTGGTTGGGGAACTGCATAAAGTAAATTCCCCAACCTATTTATCACGAGCTAAGGGAGAGCAACCAGCAGAGGGAAGGTATGGAGGCTCAAATGCGCTAAAGGCACCTGCCTTGCCCTGCCCTTGCACCCGCCTCCCTCTCCTTTGTATAGAATACTAGCTTCTAATGTCTGGAGAAGATGCCATGATGTTCAATGGTGTTGCTTTTACTCAAAGTACTGATCAACAGTCTTTTCTCATACACCGAAAATCCCTTCACAAAGCACCTTAACAGTTTTATGAAGAATTCATATCTTCTTTTATGAGATCATCCGTGTTAAATGAGGCTTGTGCTCACATATTGGGAGAAATTTATAATGTACCTGACTAACAGAATCTCAAGGATCTGGCTCTACATTCATAACTTCATAGGGAAACAAAGTACGGAACTCTTTTGCTTGTATCTTGATTCCGGCACATGCAGAGATCGCATGCTTTGTGCTGCTTCACTCACAGCACGCAAATGGACAAATATCCACCAGCTTAGTGCTGAAGGGCTCATTATGTGCAAATGAATGCAATGAAATTGTGGAGGTCGATTTTGTTGGGGAAATACAATGGAAGAAGGGAGTAATCTAGGGCAAGCGAAATGGTGAGGTCTTTAATCCTTCCTGAGCTTCTTGCTTTTCTGCTGCAGTTCCTTCCTTGGAACCGCTCCCCTCCCATAGGGATCCAGATGCATGTTTCCAAAGCCTATAATATGAATATAAATAATATAAATAATATAAATATGAACTCATATGTTAGAATGTGTATCTAATTTCTGCAATATATCCGTTCTTAAGAACATTCCAAAGGGCTCAAATGCAGTTTTGACGGTCCGTGGCAGTGTGGGGGGATTCTGTGTTTTTTCATATGTTTTTTTTAAATAAATGTCATTTATTTACATAAATGTCAACCGCCCTGAGCCTTCGGGGAGGGCAGTATATAAATCTAAATAAATAAATAAATAAATAAATAAATTTCTTTAAAAAGTCTGTTCATAAAAGGGTGCAAAAACTAACATTTTATTGTATCTTCCAAAAGACCACAGAAATCTCTTAAACCATTGACTATTTTTGTTTACGTTGAATAACAAGTGGTGTTGGCACATCTGGTATATTCCCCCCTCCAGTCATGCTGTCCATGTTAAGCTGTGTGGGAAAGAAAAGGACAAAAAATGAACGTATGATATGGAAAAGTGGCAGATAATATAGTCAAACTAAGCATTTTATATATCACAATTTCATAAATACATCTTTGCAGCCATTTATTTTGCAGCCCCAAAAACTGGTCTCAGTGGTATACAGCAATAAAAAGAATACAAAATGAATCTGAATAAAATTTTTACATTTCAATTAAAACCATTTTTCTAACTCCAATTAACCTGATGTGTTCTAGACAAATGATCAAATGAACAAACTGGGATGTATGTCAGGGAAGCCTGGCTCGAAGAGGAAGTACTCATCCAATAGTAACCCCAAAAATGGGGTAGGCAGGGAGTCCAGATGGATAGTTGAGGTGCAGCTCGGACATCAACCAGATGCTTGTTGCATTGGTCATGGTCAATGCCGCACTATGCTTGAATTGCTCTATAGATATAGCGCTTGGATTCCTTCCTTCTAAGACTCCACTCTAGGCCGATCCAACCATTGCTGCAAGGGAATATGTAGAAGCAGCATGAGAGTCATAGTATTCATTAGCCACATGCTTATGGGCTCATTTTCTGAAGTTTCTGTATCCAAAAAAATCCTGTGATCTTTTAACTTATTAGTACTTTAGAAAAAGGGACAATAAGTCATTCATAAATGTAAATAGGGGGCAAACTTTTTAAAAATTATGCACACTGTGTGGTTTACCATGACATAAAAGAGAGAGAATGACATGGGATACTCTTCAAGATAGTTCTGTCAGAGCAGAAACCATGTATGTGGGATCTTCCATGCTGAGCTCATCCGCTAAAGCTTCTAATTCAGCTTGGCGTAACCTTTTGAATAGAACTACTGTATTATTCCACATTGGCATGTTACTATTAAAATCTAGAGCATTTGTTTCTCAATTAACTAACAGCCCTTTTCAGATATTCCATTTTGGCATGCATCCACCACACACTACCTTCCCAATACACACAGCTGCCATTTATGCATTTATGTGAAGGAAATAAATAGATATAGAGTGTCCCATTCACACAAAATTGTGACTATGTGTATCAGAAGAATTGTACATACTGTATGCTCCCATTATGCATGGTTAGGGCACTAAAATGCAATATCTAAAAAGCGTCAATGTTTTCCTTACGCTTACGCAGCATGTTTCATGAGCATTGCTCCCTGTTTACAGAACTTCTCAACTTCCTGTTGCTATGATAACTAGGCTCTCTCCAAAACACTATTGGGCTGTCTATTAGGTTTTTAAAAGATAGATTTGTTGGGACAATCATTGATTAAGATAATCAGAAAGCATGCAGATGTACACCAAATTAAATTAACATTTTTAAATGTCTGCAAGTTTTGCTTTAAAAATCTTTAATGGTACTATAGAAAAGTGAAAGATTGCAGTATTAGGAATATAAAAGCATATCATGGAATCATATAATTGAAGTATTAGCTGCTTTATAAATGATCATTATCACATAACATACATTTGCTTTAAGTAATGATGGTTTCAAAAAGTGCTTAGTAGAAGTAGCACCATATAATAACATGTGGGGGCAAACAGTTACCACTATGATTAGACACTGGGGAAACCATCAAGTACATAAATCTTCTTTAACTATCCCTCCTTCAGTATCTGTTAGTCTACTGAGCGCATTTATGTCTTTTTCTTCCTAGAAGGAATTCATTGAAGCAGTCCTGGTTCTCCTGCTCCATTTTATCCTCACAACAACTTTATGGGGTAGATTAAGCTAGAAGAATGGCCCAGGGAGCTTCATAACCAAGTATCTGGAGTCTCCTGGATCTGAGTCTCAGCACATATAAACACATTGTCAACCATAAAGCATGCAGATTAACTTGGGTTCTTATGAAAACTGTTCTTTTCCCTAATCCTTTTGCCTCTGTTCTATCTGAAGTGGATAAATTATTATTTTTAAACCTGTTTGGCCCATGAGCTGCGGTCCTTGCATTGTAAGTTATTTTTAGCCAGTGATGGAGAGTTTTATTCTCACTCCATACCTTGTTGGGATGTTGCTTTAACACATGGTAGACACTTTCTCAGTTGAGGAGTTAAAACTATGATGAGAACTACCAGCCCACCGATGCCTGCTGCGGCCACTCCAATGATGGTTCCAATGGATTCTTCAATACCAAACAGTCCTGAGGGAAAAGGTGCGGTGCAGTCAGAAAGAGAACGTGCAGAACAGAGATAAGATGATGAAGACATGTCACAAGTGTGTTCTTTTCTAGATTTACATCTGATCAAAAGCTCTTTTCTGTCATTCGTTTTTGACATGCCAGCTATGAATAAGGGGAGAACCTGCTTCCTGTGATCCTCCTGATAGACACTGTTGCCATTTTGTGTGGATAAGGCAATATATATAATTTGAAGATGCATGCATGTGAATGCATACAGTCACTCAAATCTGGGTTGCTGATCTTGCATAGCGAAGCTGGAAAATGCATACATTTCACGAACACAAAAAGGCAACCATTATGGGTAGCCCACTAGGTGTGGTTCTAGTGCCAAAAATGTAACAACTGAAAAGTGTCAGAAAAAGCCTCACCTAGCCTGCTCCTGCACCATGCCTGCAAAGAAAGAAAGAAAGAAAGAAAGAAAGAAAGAAAGAAAGAAAGAAAGAAAGAAAGAAAGAAAGAAAGAAAGAAAGAAAGAAAGAAAGAACAGAAGCAAAGACTTTGTTGTTAAATGGCAACACTAAAATTGGTGTGGAAGGTGGAAGACCAACTGTGATGAATATGTTTTGGGCTGCAAGTCTTGTAGATAAATATACTTTTTAAAGGTTAAACATCAAGGCTGCAATGTGCTGTTTTAATAACATAAGCTAACAGATTTTGACTCAGCAAACACAAAAAGCTCAATTTGAATTGGCTTAACAAGAATGGTGACTGCCTGTACTCAGAATGGCATGACTTCAATACCTTTCACAGGGAAGAGAGAATGTCACTAGGTACAGCCTCTTCTGCCATCGCTATACAAGGTGTGACAAGGGGACAACTCCATGTTTAAGAGCTTTGCTGAATCATGGGCAGAGAAATTTTGCTGAAGAAACACCACCAGATGTCACCCAAGTTTAAAGTAACAACATTACACTAACCTCCTTTATGACTTTAATTCCATCCCTGTGGATAGAAAAACTGAACCAGGTAAGTCATCTATTCATATATTGTAATAATAAGGCTGCAATATTAGGCATGCTTACCTGGGAATGAGCCCCATGGAATTCAGTGGGACTCGTATCTTAATAGACAGGCACAGGATTGGCTTGACTAGAACAGGAAAATTATCACTGGGCTAGACTAAGATCAAAACAGGTGCTGATAATTGTCTAATATTCTGGTGAGAAAAGACACATATCAAGAAATACTTGTAGAATAGGTCACATTCTGAAAAAGGATAGACAGACATACAGAAAGGCAGATAATCCATCGGCACCCGTAAGCCTGGATGTGCAAATGTCTAAGGTTGCCAGCTCCCGGTTGGGAAATTCCTGGAGATTCAGGGGTAGAATATGGGGTTGGGGACGAGGAGGGGCCTCAACAGGGCATAATACCATAGAACCCACCAAAGCAGCCATTCTCTCCAGGGGAATTGATCTCTGTCATCTGGAGAAAAATTGTAATTTCAGGAGAGAAAAGCGAAGGACTACGGAGCACAGGTTGTATTTTCATCAGTTCTTCCTGTTAATGGCTGAGGCTTAGGGAGAGTTTTAGAATAGCTAAAGCTCAGTATGAGAGGCTAGCAAGAAATGCTAAAAACAACAAGAAAGGGTTGACTTTGAGTAAGTTAGCTAAACAATCCTAAACAATCCATGACTTTGAGTAAGTTAGCTAAACAATCCTCCCACCACACCCATAGCCAAAGCTCCTCTCCAATGGAGAGTGCACCCTCTCCATTCAAACCACAATGCCCACAAAGGGCAAAGTAAGAAAAAGAATAGGGACATGGTAGGACCATTGTGGAGATCAGAAAGTGATATCCCAGCCCATAGCCCTGGACCAGCTGGGCTAGAGGTCGCATATAGCCATGGCGGTTGCTGGAGAGCACCAAAGGTGAGCCAGCGGCACAGTGGCAGGGCAGCCCCTGAGGCAGCAGCCGGGGAGGAGGACAAGGAGGAGCCGCCGCCCGGTACTGACTGATGTACGGACCGGTACCGGTCTCTGGACTGGGGGTTGGGGACCACTGATTTATACAATAACTCTGCTATTTTATTTTATTACATTAACTCCTCTATTTTTTACCAACAGGAGGTCCCTTCTAACTCTAAGATTCTATGAGATCTCCAGGTTCTGCTTGGAGGCTGACAATTCTACAGATAACATCAAAGTACTACAACTCCTGTCCATAAGATTTACAATCTAAGATGGGCATGAAGAGAATGTCAAAGATTTTCTACTCAGGCCTGGTACCCGGATGAATAGTGTAGCTCTTCCCTAGCTGCAGTTCTCACTCAAGTGGAGCGGCCTGTGCCTCTTGTGGGAGGGCATCTGCTTTGCATAAATAACTGTAATTTCAGGGGTTTCTCAACAATAAAAAAGCTGAGACAGGCTGGTTTAATCAGTTTCATGAGTTCTCAACTGACGGTCTGCTCTAGGCCTAAAAGCCTGCCTCCATTTACTACTTTTTACTATAAAGGAAAACTTTCAAAAGAATGAAAAGAACACATAACAGAACTTTACCAAGGGCTCTCCTGATCCTGAGCTTAGTGCCATCCCCTGTCAGTATTTCTCCACCGGGAAGCACAACCTGGCAGAAATAAATGCCATGATCACTGGTTGTCACATTCAGGATAGTTAGAGATGCATCGCCTTCAGATAAGTCCCCTGCCATAAAAACTTTGGAGTAGTTTGCCAGGACAGTGACATTGTTTTCCATGAGGTCCCTCTGCCCTTTTTCATCCTCCTTGTACCACTTCACAGTCAGCTTGTTCAAAGATGGACCTTGGGCACTGTGAAAGTGACATCCCAAGACCACAGTCTGTCCCTCTTTGGCTTTCTCTTTTCCTGGAGTCTGAGTTACAGATGCATGCTCTGGCTTAATTTGGACTGTTTCTGTGTAGAGCATTCCAGAGCGGGTTGTGGCAACGGCAGACAAATCGGATGAGAACGCAGTATTCTCCTTTGCTGTGCTCCCGACATTGGCATAAACGGCTGCAAAGAAAACGAGAAAGACTAATGCACTTCAAAATTATGGAGCGTCACCAGTGCTTGAGGGACCAGCAGGAACTAAGGGGTAGAGGAAATTAATGTTATTAGAGATTAAATGAAAATTGTTTTGCCTCTGTGGACTAGGGAAACGGGAGAATAAAAGGGTAGGTGATGGTTTGCTCTGTAACGTTTCAGGAAGAAGAGCATTACAAGTGTAATCCATTGGAACAAGTGAAAGAAAATAAGTGGCCCATATCCAGCCTGCACAACTGTTTTTTTTTCTGTATAGAGCAGAGGTGGTCAAACTATGGCACTCCAGATGTCCATGGCCTACAATTCCTATGAGCCCCTGCCATTGACATCTGGAGGGCCACAGTTTGCCCACCCTTGGTATAGAGGGCCCATGCTTGGAAAGACAGGAGCCACAAGTACACAAATTAGCATACTACCAAAAGCTCTGTGAGAAGGTCTGAACAATTTTTAGCATGCATATTTCCAGAGGAGGAGCTTTACTAGTTTATTGTAGCAAAGGAAAACAGAAATCCAGCGGCACCTTCAAGATTAACACTGATTCCAGTCAGAGCTCATTTTTTCAGATACTATGAAGGAGAAATTATTTTCCACGTTTTTATAAGGAAAATTATAGAAAGGAGAGGGGGAGAAAATGTTGGGGACAGACAGAGGCTTGGTGTCATCAATCTTTCAACATGCCAATGATTTGTGCTCAGGGTAGCCAATTTGTTCTGGAAAGGAAAATTCATGAAAGTTTCTAAAGTAATTGCATACAGTGGCTCATTAGGTTGTAGGAGCACATCTCATAAACTAACTTGAACCTGGTTTTTGGTGGTCCAATCCTGAATTTCTGTTTCGGTTAGTTCAAACATGAGTTTCTTATAGTAGAAATAATGTTTCAAATAGACACATGCTTTTCCCCCCATCATAGCAATCCCACACATCAGGAAATGCCATATATGAGAAGCCCTAAACTTTTTTATTGTGGGAGTTCCCTTCCTTGCGTGACTATGTCTTCCTGTCCTTTGCATTAAATTAACACATGGCCAGACTTTGAGTGGGTAGAAAGAATCATAATTTAATCCAATCCAGTGTTTAAAAAAGCCTGAAACTGAGTTCAATTAAAGTTGGGTAAAGATGTTGGACAAATGCTTTCAGAATTACCTGCAGATAAACGGGCTGAGAGAACACTCTTGTTGGAGGCAATAGAAGTTAATAGGGATACTCACAAATCAGGAATACACAGTTCATGTTTGGGCTGGAGTCTTACTGCAACCCATAATGGGGTGTTTGTGTGAAATAAAAGGAAAAGGAAAAGGAAAGGAAACCACCAGAGAAACAAACAGTTGGAAGTGCTATGTCAAAAAGGAATTCAATCCCAATTTTTCCATCCTCTTCAGCAAACAAACACGAAATCACAACACAGAGGAACCCAGGGCAAAGCAAAAGCCCTGGCCCATGACTTTGAGTAAGTTAGCTATGCAATCCTCCCACCACACCCATCAGCAAAGCTCCTTCATGAGTACACCCTCTCCATTCAAACCACAATGCCCACAAAGGGAACACACTCTCGTCCTACATTTATATAGATCAGAATCCCATTGCAACAAATGGGAACTCTCTTATTAGCAGGCAGCAGTGCCTCTCAGACTCTGGAGGTTTCCCATTTGTGTTTCCAAGGCTGGAAACCACCACCTCCACCGCTAGCATTTTCATACCAGGGTTTCTGGGTGGGTTTTGTTTCCAAAGAGACCTGAGCCATGCCCCAAAGCTTGCAGATTTCTTCAGAGACCACACACATGCCAAACATTGCCTCCTGAGCCCCAATCTGGCCAGAATTTTGGCATGAATTTTGGCTCATCACACATTTTGTGCCCATCTGTATAAGTTAACGCTGCAATCATAGGCACCCTTGTTTGGGAGTGAGCCACTTTGGATAAAGCAGAACTGAACTTTCAAATGAGACTTGACTAGGTGGACCTCTGGTCTGATCCAGCTGGACTCTTACATTCTTATGACTAAGCTTCACCTATGTTTTCTCTGTTTATTCTCATTGTAACACACACACCTACAAATTTGGTAGCCAAGGCTGAGTATGGGCATTTGTCCAGAAGCCAGGAAATTCTGTCTAGACACCCTGTAGAATTCTTTATGATTCTTTCAGAAGGGTAGGAGAAATAACAATCTTTGAATAACTGGCAAATTGAAGAACCATTTAAGAAACAGTTGAAACATTTTCTGGATGCTAAAAGTTTCAGTCACAAAGCCAACGATGTTTAGACAATCTAATAGGGGACAATGCTTGATTTTTATATATAAAAGTAATGTGTGTTGCAAAAACACTTAAAAGGACATTCCATGATCTTGTTCTCATTTTATAGTCAAAAGACTACAAGGCCACAGATCAGCTGTATGTTCTTAATTTGGGGGAACAAACCGATTACAGTGAAATGGAGCACATTGACTTCAATGGATTTAGAAGGATGTAATTCTGCTTAGGATTGCATATGTCTAGAAATAAGAGGATCCCCCCCCACAGACACACACAGTGAAATATCTCACCAAACTGCAATGCAAAGGCAGGACTATCAATGACAGCACTAATGTTTTCAAGGAATCGCTGTAGAGGTTCTGCCTGATTAAAGGACTTCATTGCCCAATACCCAGTCATGAGGCTATTTTATTAATCTCTGACATTCCTGAGTCCAGAATGCAGCAGCAAGGAACTAAATGACTTTTTCTGTAGCACAAGTCGCCACAAAAACATTTATATGCCAGTAGTATTTGTTGAGACTTTTAAAAGATCACAAATGTTTAACAAATCCATTTAAATACTGTAATGTTTGCAAGGTGGCATGTCTTGTTTACAGAATCTCTTTGCCCCAGAGCAGTTCATTAAATGTTTGGGTAGTCAGCAAAACCAAGAAAAGAGTAACAGGTGCAATTCAAGAGAGGCAATGATGAATAATATGGAAGGATAACAACAATATACAGCTTTGGGGCTGTTTTTAAAGTACTTTATTCATATGCTACCTTTCACCCCAGTGGGAACCCAAAGTGGCTTACAGTATTCTCTTCTCCTCTCTTTTATCCTCACAACAAACCTGTGAGGTAGGTTAGGCTGGAAGTATGGGAACTCCCATGGTACAAGTGGGGATTTGAACTTGGATTTCCCAGATCCTAGTCTGACACTTCAGCCACTACCCCACACTGACTCTACACAGATTTTGTGTCTGATTCCAGTTGACAAGTGCTGAAATTGACTATAGTTACCAACCTCAAAACAATTTCCCCAGAAACAATATATATAATTCTCAACACGACCCTAGCTGTGGATACTTAAATCTGAGAATAAACAGATCTTTCTACAAGACATATCTTTCTACAAACCCGGAAAAAGACTAGGTTTGCAAAAAAATCTAGAATATTAAAAAAAAACATGGGAAGATTGAAACAGCCCAAAATAATAGAAGCAGATATATACCTTTAAGGAACTAATACTGTCATTGGTCATTGTGGAAGTTGCTTGGCAACTACAGTATACCAGCTCTCAATTCTTGGTTTCTGTAAGTAAAGGCAGGGCCCTTTCCTGGGCATTTTGGCCTCTCAGTTGACTCTGCTCTTCTCCCCCTTACCCTTTAGGGAGGAATCCCTGGCGCCAGGCCTGGAAACAATCAACAGGTAATTCACTACCATTATATGAACAACTCAAACAGACTGAATGGTGACCCCCCCCCCCCAGCAATGAATGAAGATTCAACAGCAGCTACTGCATGAAAACTGGTGTGGTATAGCGGTAAGAGTATCTGACTAGGATTTCAGAGGCCTGGGTTTAAATCTCCACTCATGAATGAGTAGCCTTGAGCCAGTTTCTCGCTGTCAACACACTCCCTACCTCACCAGATTGTTGTGAGGATAAAATGGAGTTGAGAACATTATAAACTGCTTTGGGTCCCCAGTGGAGAGAAAGGCAGGGTAGAAATTAAGTAAATAAATAAAAAATATAGCTGAAGATGGGGAACAGATGGGGGGTTGGTAGGAAGGAGAGAAGGAAGCACAAAAAGGTTGCCAGGATAAGGGAAACAGGAAATAGTGTGGGGAGGGGAGAACACAGGAATATGAGGTGCACCCTCTAGGTTCCCCAGTGTGCTACTGGGCCTAACCTGGCAGTCTGCATCATGCAGTTAGGCCCAAACCAGCAGCCAGTGTGAGGATTAGGCACTGCACATCTTGGCCTGGTGGCCAACACTGCACAACTGAGCTTAGCCAAATATTGTGCAACTGAGCATAGTTTCCCCAGGAAGAGGCTGATGGTAGAAGGAGAGAAAGGTGAAGACAGGGGCATATAAAGGTAGGTTAGCTGGTGGAACTGAAGGAGACAAAGGAAACAGAAAAGGGGTCTTTCAGGGATGGGAAAGAGAAAACGAGGACCCAATAAAATCCTTGTGAGTCATCAACTTGTTCTCCTGGAGGAAGTGGCAGCTTCTGAGGGTGAAATTTATGGCACCCTTCCCACTGAGCTCCTGTCCCTTCCAAAACTCTACCCTCCCCAGGGACCACCCCTAAATCTATGGGATATCCTGGTCTAGAGCTGTTGTTGTTGTTGTTAGGTGCAAAGTCATGTCCGACCCATCGCGACCCCATGGACAATGATCCTCCAGGCCTTCCTGTCCTCTACCATTCCCCGGAGTCCATTTAAGTTTGCACCGACTGCTTCAGTGACTCCATCCAGCCACCTCATTCTCTGTCGTCCCCTTCTTCTTTTGCCCTCAATCGCTCCCAGCATTAGGCTCTTCTCCAGGGAGTCCTTCCTTCTCATGAGGTAGCCAAAGTATTTGAATTTCATCTAGAGCTGTAGTGCTCCTATAATTACTGTAAAACTCTCTTCCAGACCATAATTAAACTAGATTCATTAAACAAAAATTGGAATTCTCATTTTGATTTACAATAGAGAACATTTTTTCTGTTTTTCCTGTTTGTCTTCACAATAATTTTGTGTGGTAGTTTACAATTATGCCCATTTTACAGGTGCGTAAGTGAGGCTGAGACCTAGCCAAGGCCAGCAAGTCCCACTCTTGTGTCCTGCTTTACAGGAGGCTACAGTTCACAGGGACCCGGGGGGGGGGTTCCTCAAGATGGCATTTTTAAAAGAAGGGAATTGTTATTAATATTGATAGTATGTTTTTGCCCCTGGAAAACTGTAGCTGTTTCATGTCGAACAAAAACACAGACTCTTAGGGTATCTTTAAAAATAATACATTTATTATAGCTCAGGCTATCTCAGTACACAACCTAATTTAACAATTGCACACCATATATTATATCCTTATCCATGGTTCCTCTATATATTTGTGAAACAGCCTGGTGGGTAGAATGTGTCCGGTTGTTCAAGTTGGAATAGGGCTGATCAGGGTGCAGCCAGCAAACCTGAGCAAAACTGGCTGCACCCTGATTGGCCCTGCCCCTGCAGTTCCCACCCTCCATCCCTGGACTCTAGCCTCTTTGTTCTCAGCCGCACCTCAGTGCCTGGAGCCAGCAGCAGGTTAGGAGAGAGGGCCCTGGGCAAAGGGTCATGGCGGAGGGCCTGCTAACAAGGGCCTCCCGGCCTGCTAGTCTGGGCCTGCTAACAAGGGCCTCCTGGCCTGCTGCCTGCCTGCTAAAGAGCTCTGTCCTAGGCCTGGTAACGAGCTGGCCAGCCCCCACCCACCCCACGATCTGGCTGTGAGCTGCCGCCCAAAGCCACCTTAAGCTGCCTGGTCAGGAGTCAGGGGAGGAGACCCTTTCAAGGCCCGTTCTTAGGAACAGGCTTTGAAGCTAGTATATCTATAAGTACAAATGGAAGAAAGGGTGTTAAGTAGTGTTGCTATTATATACTATAACTTCTCAAAGAACTATTCTATTTATTTACGACATGTTTTTGTGTACTCAAGGCAGAACATATTGGGCTGCCCCCTTTTTATCTTCACTGCAGACTTATGGGGCAGGAGAGATGGTGACTGATACAAAGTCACCCAGGAAGCTCGTTGCAGAGAAACAATTTGAACCTGGATCTCTTCAGTCTAAATTCATCACATTGGTGGATATATAACACAGGCCAGAGGAAAAGGCATAATTTGGCCTATATATCAACAACAAACCCTTGAGCAGCAAAGGTGAACATGGTGAAGAATCCTGTGAAAAAACTATCACCAAAGCAATGTCAGCAGAGACAGGTATTTTAAAAAGCAAACCTTTCACTCTGACTTCAGCTCCAGAATAGACTGTTTTAATAAATTTCAGTTGTCACTACCAAACTTCTTTTGTCAAGCTAACTCTTGCTGTGGAGAACTCTAAATCTTTTGTCGCCACTTAAGACAACCAGCTTTGTAGTTAGAACTGTGAATCTTATCTAAAGATGTTGGAATGCATCTTGCCTTTCCATTCAGCAATGGTGGAAGCATTTCTCCAGCCAAAAGAGCTGTCTTTCAACTTTAGTTGCTCTTTCACTGAGTTATATTCTCTGTATACTCACATGCAAGCACCTATTTCTATGCTACACTTCTATCTGTGTTGTCCTTTTATCAGTTTAACATAGCATTTAAAGTGGTTCACAAAATATAACAACATTGGAACAAATGAATTCAAATTTAACACAGGCAAAGAATGATACCTAAAACAGATCAGATTCAGTTATTCTATTGGACTAACTATGGTGCTTTCCACCAATGGAATACATTACTTTTACCTTGGGCCAGTAGAAGGCTCCTTTGCTCTGATGAAAGGCGTACATTAGCAAAATGTAACGGAGGGACTCTGTATCTAAGTTCAGCCATCTACAACACAATCAGAAAACACTAGTGCAGCAGAACACCTCTCTGAAATGCCCTGTGAAATTTTTTTTCTTGCTTGTAGCTATTATCAAGTCACCTGGATAGCCCAGACAAGCCCAATTTTGTCAGATCTCGCACACTAAGCGGGGTTGACCCTGGCTAGTATTTGGATGGGAAACCTCCAAGGAACCCTAGGGTTATGGCATGGGAGCAGCAAAACCACCTCAGAAGGTCTCTTACCTGACTGCCGGACTATCCTAGGATCCTAGTGTAGGGATGCCACACTACGCACGTGCCATATGGTTAGCAACAATGACCATTATAATCCATAATCAAGTCACAACCTATTTATATCCCTTAAACTTTTGCACATTACACATTCAGAGCTGGTATGCTGTTGCCTGCCCATGCAAGCACTTGCCAGGGCTGACCCTACTTAGCTTCTGATGAGGCTGGGGTAACCTGAGCTATCCAGGTCAGGGCATGGTAATAAAACAGTCTAAACAAGGAGTTTGAAGTCCAAGTATGAGGGGAAAGGCATAACAGCATTATGCAAGCCTAGACTGTAGGCATACACTATGGGTCCCCAATAGATTGCTGAAAAGTTCAAAGAAGTGAGGATGCTCCTTTATGTCACCAGTACCCTTCACATTTCTATACCACTGTACTAGTTGTGATGCAAAGTTTTGGAAATATGAAATGCCTGCACATTGTCTTGTGTCATTCTACTTGGTCTTAAGAAATGTATGGTTTTTGTTAGAAGGGAAATTCTGCAAGTGCAGCTAGTCATGCAGACAAGCTTTATCTGTTGAATTTCCCTGCTCCAGACAATATCAATGTATTTTAATAGCATGTGCATACTTGACACAATGACAAATGACTGTGCATAACTTTGGCTTTAGTCCTAGAACCTCCCCAAATTGCTATGGGATAGCATAGGAAAATGGGTATTAATAGCATCTTTGTGATTAGAACTGGTATCTGATCTATCACAAAAGGAACCCACCTCATATCTTAACAATACATGACTTGAGGACAAATCCTCCTGGTCTGATTTATTGCTTTAAAAAATCCTCACAGTTCCTCTTCATGTGCTACAACAAAATAACACCTATTTGTTTATAAGCACAACAAGTAGATGGATTAAGCAATAAAATCAGCACTTCCCTCCCAAGAGTTTTTAAACCAAAAATTGCCTTAAAATAAACCACCAGTTTGGTGTAATGGTTAGGAGTGTGGACTTCTAATCTGGCATGCCAGGTTTGATTCTGCACATGCAGCCAGCTGGTTGACCTTGGGCTCCCCATAGCACTGATAAAGCTGTTCTGACCGAGCAGTGATATCAGGACTCTCTCAGCCTCACCCACCTCACAGGATGTCCATTGTAGGGAGAGGAAAGGGAAGGTGACTGTAAGCCACTCTGAGCCTCCTTCAGGTAGAGAAAAGTGGCATATAAGAACCAACTCTTCTGCTTCTGCTTCAAATCCAAATTCTAGAATTCTGAGGTTTATAAACTTGGTCTTCATGTATTCCATTATACTCCAAACTCTTGTCTGATAATCAGTCCTTAGGGCAATAACATACAGCCCACAATAGTTATTTAAGCAGTTCTGGTCTAATGTCCATTTGTGGGTGTGCTAAGTGCTGTCAAGTTGTTTATGACTTATGGTGACCCTATAAGTTATGAGCACCCAAACATCTCACCCTTAACAGTCTTACAAGCTGACAGCCATGCCTTCCTTGATTGAGTCAGTCCATCTCTTGTTTTCCTGTGCCTTCACGTTCTGATAGCATTACTGACTTTTCCACAGTCTCTTGTCTTCTCATATACTGTTTATACACTGGAGGTTTCATGCTGGCTGCAGGGTGGAGTTTTAGTCATGGCAGGTTGCCCCATCTCTTCCTGCACCCACACGGGGGAGCATTTGGCCCTGTGCACCTTATCCACCCCCGATTTGTGCTCCTGCATGGGAGCTGGGGCAGTGAAGTTCCCAGTGTGTAAACGGTCATAGTGTGACCAAATTACGATAGACTCAGTTTAGTCATTTTAGCTTCTATGAACAGTTCAGGGTTGATTTGATCTAGAACCCAATTATTTGTCTTTCTGGTCTCCATAAAACTCTCCTCCAGCACCACATTTCAAAGGAATCTACTTTCTTCCTACCTGCTTATCCTGAAGCCATTCCCATGGCATTCAGTAGAGTTTGCTGCTAGGTCAGTAAGTGTGCATAAAGTGAACCCCAACAAGCAGAGATCAAAAGCAGCTGTGAAAACCTACTGCCAGAGACGCAACAGTATGCTAAACAGCCCAGTAACTTACCCAACCAGATGGAGATTAGAAGAGGTGGCACTGCCCAGCTGTAAAATTTCAAAACTTGCTGTTGCATAGCTAAGGATGTATCCTCTCTGGCTTTTCCTCTCCAAGTGCTTGGACAGAAAAGATGTGCCTCTTGTATGTTAGTGCTGCTGACAGAACAGGACCGCATTCTGCCCGGTAAATGTCACACTTACTAAAGTTACTGCCGCTTTGAGTTCACAGCATTCTGTCTGTTGCCTAGAGGGCTGCCACTTTTGGACTTGCTGCAGCTATTTCCATTGGGAAGTTCTGAAATCTGTGTCAGGGCCGCTGCAGAAGTACTGTGAAAGGGGCAGAGAAGCGGAACAAGGGATGGGGTCAGTTGGAAAGGTTTAGTCTCTTCTAACTTTGGAGTTCAATTGTTGGATATTCAGTTGATCTCCCTAAAATTCTTTGAATCCATGATGAAGTAGCAAACACCAAATAGGATTGTGTGTGTTCCTGTTTGGTATTTTTTACTCCAATGAACATTATCAATAATTGCTTTGGATTATTATTGAAATTGTGTCGTTATTTTATTTTTGTGAACTGCTTCAGTTTGGTTTATTTCATGATCACACATATGCATGCCTCTATCCTAATCCTAGAGCCTCTTGTGGCGCAAAGTGGTAATGCAGCAGACATGCAGTCTGAAGCTCTGCCCATGAGGCTGGGAGTTCAATCCCAGCAGCCGGCTGAAGGTTGACTCAGCCTTCCATCCTTCCGAGGTCGGTAAAATGAGTACCCAGCTTGCTGGGGGGTAAACGGTAATGACTGGGGAAGGCACTGGCAAACCACCCCGTATTGAGTCTGCCATGAAAACGCTAGAGGGCGTCACCCCAAGGGTCAGACATGACCCGGTGCTTGCACAGGGGATACCTTCATCCTAATCCTATTGGCAACATTATGACTATAGTGTGACCTTGAAGGGAGACACATAATTTGCTTTACTTCAGTTTTCCATCTTAAGGACTGGCTACGTAAGTACAGATATATTGAGGAAAGTTTTTCTTAGCACTGCTATCAAGATGGGAAAGAGGAAAGGTAGCTAAGCATGTCCAAGATTAGATTCTGGACAAAAAGCTTGAGGTTTTTCACCAAGGTGCCTATTTAGGGTTTGAGCTTGCCCATTTCATCAACATAATATTTGTGGAACATTTTTATCTTTTGTCTTCATTGGGGATCAATCACCCATGACTACATTTACAAAAAATACTCTCGTTTTAGACTGTCCCCTGTAGTGTGTTGCTTTAAAAAAAATACTTATATAACTTTATCCTAATTGGAGACCAGTAATGGCAGGTGGAAGGAGACAGGGATGCTTAGTTTATTATTATAGAGCACTCAAGTTTTCCTGGGAGCAACAGCTTGAAGTTTAGGGTTGAACTGACATCACTCAGCAGTGAAGAGTCTCTGCACATATTGAGGTGTCTTTCCCTCTATAATTGTATCACTTCTAACAGCAGATTTCAGGGGCGAGGCCTGAAACATTAGGCAAATCTTGCCTAGATTGCATATCCCCAGGGGTTGCGGAAGAAATAGCATACGTGCTGGACAGAGTTTAGCTCAGGGGTAATCAAACTGCGGCCCTCCAGATGTCCATGGACTACAATTCCCAGAAGCCCCTGCCAGCAAATGCTGGCAGGGGCTTCTGGGAATTGTAGTCCATGGACATCTGGAGGGCCACAGTTTGATTACCCCAGCTGGTCAGAACTTTGATTGCTCCAAACCTTAAGAGCCACTAGAGGGCACTCCAGGGTTCTTGTCAGTTTCTTTGGGATAATGGTGTCAAAGAGTTTGTAGCCAAGATAGAGTAACAGGAATCAAGAGTACTGTGGGCTTATTGAGAAAGTTTCTTTGGATACAGCAGTCCTATGTTATTAACTGTAGTCTTATTCTTTGAAACAGGTGGGCTCAACCTGGAATGGGATTGCACTGTGACATAAGGAATGAGACCTTAGATACGTCACCCACACAAAAGGAAGAAAGGCACCAAAGGAACGTTAATCAATATCACACTGTGACCACCTATCACCATGCCAACAATTCAACTCCTCTTTATCAAGTTTGGCTATGGCTTCGGAATTATTTTATTTTTGCTTTTTAAACTTTAAAATGTTTTAACTATTTCTGTAAGCAGCTTTGACTCACAACGAAAGGCAGGATATAGATGTTTTCATAAATAAAATTTAACAATGCTATCCTAAGCGGGGTTACACCCTTCTATATCCCTTGAAGGTTGAGAAGGTTATTATAACTTTGTTCACCCTAAGCTGGGTGGCTATCCCCGTCTCATCAGATCTTGGAAGCCAAGCAGGCTTGGCCTTGGTTAGGACTGACATGGGAGACCCCCAAAGAAATATGTCCGGAGTGGTTATACAGAGGCAGGCAATGGCAAACCACCTCTGTTTGTCTCTTCCTTTGAAAAGTCCAGAAGGGATTGGTATAATACAGTGACCATTAGACTACGTTTTCCACCATTACAATTCTGTTTAGGATCTCACTATGAATTGGTGGCAGCTTCTAGCCAAATGTGTATTTAGAACAGTGATTCTCAACCAGGGGTCTATGGGCTCCTAGGGGTCTGCAGGAGCTCTAGAGGGGGGTCCATGGCCTTTCCTTGGCCACAAGCAAGAGTACAGGTTAATTCCATTGCTCCCCTGCTCCCCCAAGTGTGAGTTCTTTCATTTCTGCACCTGAGAGGGGGTGGATCCTACACACCTACACCTGCCTTAAACCACGTTCTGTCTCCCCCCCAGTCCTTCTTGAGCCTGCCTGTTAGTACCAATGGTGTTGTCCTGTCAGGTGACATGTTATTTCTGGAAGTGTGGCAGGGAGGCGTGGCCAGCTGACGTCACTTCCAGGGTTCCTCAAGGCTGAAAAATTATTTAAGGGGATTCTCTGTCATCAAAAAGTTGGAAAAGGCTAATTGGGAGACGGACTTTATTTGTTGCCATGTAATGTGTGAAATTGCCTTCAGTGCATTTTTTTCATTCTAGGGAACATTATACTATAAATATAATTCATTTGATTATTTTCTCTTCCTGCATAAATTCTAACATTTTGGGTCCAGATTTGTATCTGAAGATTGTTAGCAGTTCAGTTATTCACAGCTGCCAGTTCTTGTTACTTGAGCTGCTACTGGCTGTACACTTTTTGATAGAGCGGTGTAAATCTCAGCTTCTATATAAAAATATTTTTCCTCTAGCAATGGGCTAAAAGTGCGATGGAAGTGCGAATGAATCCAAGTATTAAAAAAACAACAGAAAAAGGCATAAGCCACATAAAAAGAAGCCACTTCATTGATTTTAAATACTTAAAGTTGATTTTGTAACTTGATTAAGGCATTTGGAACATATGAGTTAACCAGTGATCATTTGGGGCCCGTCTACATTTAGAAGTGTCTTTCTTTAAAGGAGGAAGATAATTTGATAGAATGTGAACAATTAACTTCGAGAAAAGTTTCAAGATGTACAATGCATTCCTATGAAGGAGAAAATTATATCTTTTTGTGGACAAAACAGCAATAGGTTTTGTGAGAGATTATGTCAAAGATGGCAACAGGGAATCATTAATTGGCCACTTGCCTGGCAGAAGGCCGAGAAGCAACTGGAGATGTTGGCCTGTGAAGCAAGAGATGTGCCCAGCAGCAGTGCAGGAGCCCCATCCCACTCTGCAGCTTCTCCCAGTTGGCCCAGAATATTCCCACAACATCACAGTAACTCTTTATTGCTCCTTTTGCACTAATAGAGCTTAAAAGACAGAGAGCAAGCTGCACTTCCCTTCCTGCAAAGTAGCTGCAGTGGGAGAAAAGATGGAGTCATGGAGTGGCTATAAGTGGAGAAGAACGAGATAATCTCAGAATTGTAGGGTAAACACCAGGGGGAGGCGTGATATAAATTAAATAATGATGATGATGACGATGATGATGAAGAAGAAGAAGATTGGGGAGGGTGTGCACACAAGAGAGCCCATGGAAGACTACTTTGTATCCTGATGTCCATAAAAACTTATCATCATTTTCACATAGCATAAGGTTAGGAGAACATGATGGAGCATTCTAGACAGTTGTGCTTGGATGTGAGAGTCCCAGTTCATAGTCATGTTCCGCAAAGAAGTTCACTGAGCAGCTTTGCAGATCATTCACTCCCCTCGGAGTTCTTGTGAAGGGCCCAATGCAATTCTGAGCAGTTGAGACAGGGTTGCCAATTCCAGATTAGGAAACAGCTGGAGATGGGGGGAGGTAGAGGCTGGAGAGGGTGAGGTCTGGGAAGGTGAGGGACCTCCACAGGGTATAATGCAATAGAGTAGCCATTTTCTTATAGTTCTCTATAGTTGGGAGATCAGTTGTAAATCCAGGAGATCCAGGAGATCTCTAGGCCTCTCTTGGAAACTGGCAAAACTAAGCTGAGCTCCTGAAGGGCAAGACACAAGTAGGGTTGCATAAAAAGTCCTGTCTCTTTAAGACCCATTATGCACGGGGGTTTTAGCGCACATTCGGGGTGGAATGGCGGCGACTAAAATCACCGATAACGCATGGAGCCGGCTGCAACCGGCCGCAGCTTCGGTGCATGCCGCCGAAAAAGCCGCGTCAGTGAAACGTGGAAGAAAGCGCAGCTTCCGGGTGACCGGGGCGCAACCAGAAGCGGCGCCTGGATCGCCGCGTGCATAATCGGTTACTCTGGGTTTTGCCGCCGTCGCGCCCCGCCCCGTACATAACCGGTATGCGTCGCGTCTTCCCCCTCCGCGTTTTCCATGTGACCCGAAATCGCCGTTTCGGCGGCCGTGCATAATGGGCCTAATAGAGGTTCAATAGGATGCTATTTGTTGGGGATGCTGATTTATACCATGAAAAGCTCAATTTTAATAATTTAAGAAACCACTATTAAAGAAACAGGACAGGTTTCTCCAGCCTGTTAGCAACCCTAGATATGTACCAAATATGAACATTCCAGCTACCAGGCCAGTAGGTATAGGAAAAATTACCTCAGTGTTAGGAATCATTAGAAAGTATAATTTAAAAGAATGTGTAGCTCATTTTTTTCCATAAGAAAAAATACGGTCAAAGTTGTTTCCAAAACTATATATAGTTACAAAACCAGCAAATAAGTCAAAACAAATACATTGTGATGATAACTTTGGCAAAAAATGTATATAGTATAAACCCTTCCACTGTCAAAGACATATGTAGTGTAAACCCAGCAACTGTCAACAGAAACAGACCTTTTGAGGTGTTTTCCAAACACACACGTTATCCAGTATCTTTGAGCTTTCTCAAAGAAAAGCCTTTATATATTTTTCCTGTAGGGGGCTCTGTTTTGAAATAGTTGAAACACAACAGCAACACACTATAGCTCCAATATTAGTATTAAAATGTTGTGTACTTATTCAAAATAAAAGAAATCCTTCTGGTATCTTTTGAAACCACCTACATGGAAAGGCTCCTTTGTTTGTTACAGATGCAAAAGCCAAAGTATACGTGCATATTGATAGGGATATATGGCCAGTGAAGGAGTCCAATGACTTGGAGAGACAGAAATATCTTGAGTCTTTTAACATTTTTATTATTCCCTCTTTCTCACTGAGGCCAAGGGTATGCCAAATACAGGATGGGACACCCAACAAAAAATAAGACTGGGATTACACAAAAACTGAAAAGAAGCTGCCGAATCAATTGTGGCAATCAATGGGGTGACAGAGATCAGAGCCGGATTGCCCTCATATCTGCAAGGGTAACATGCAGGAACAGGAAAACAAGCAGCTCTCTCAAAATGAAGGTGAAACAAAGCATATGTAGTGAGGGTGCATTAAATGATGCGTAAATTACAGAGTAGGGATCATCAACAGACTGTCGTTCGGAAGTTCACAGTCTCCCTCCCTTTACCAAAGCATCTTCCTGAAACATTTCCTAACAGCACAACCCCTATGGCCTTTGTAAAAATGCCCTCGTGAATAATTTAGTTTTGCACCGATTGCAGAAAGCAAGGAGAGCAGGAGCCTTTCTGACTTCATCAGACAGGCTATGACCTAAAATGGGGGCCCCAACAGAGAGCGGACTTGCACAGACAGGGAGCCCTTTATCTGTTCCGTGTAGCAATGGCAATGGGTGTCAGAGTTCCTTCCTCCAAGTAAAATCAGCCCAAATGCCTCTGTCCCAAATGGAATATAGCAATGACCTGTGTACAAAAAGAAGAAAAACAAGCCTGCAGGGAGGAGCAAATTTTAACTAGACGGAACTTTAAGAATACATACTTTCTAAAGGGACTACTCTTTGACCTTTCTTCTAGAATAGTCTAGAACTCCTCTCTGCTAGTAAGGCAGCTAGGGTTCTCTCTCCCTCTCCACTTCTTTCTTATCCAGTTTGTTAGTTCAGTGTCCTAATGGTTGCACTTCTTCTGGCTTCACCAGGCAGATTCCAAGTCTCTGTGACCTTCTGGGAGTCAGATTCCCAGTCGGTGTTCCCCAGTCTGTGTAATGCTGTTATTTTCCAGAAATTGGTTCTTGAAGGAAAAGCAACCTTATAGATTGAGGGGAGTGCTTCTTGAAGTTGACAAAAGGATGGGGGTTGGACTAGATGACCCATGAGATCCCTTCCAACTCTATTATTCTATGATTCCAAAGTGTGAGCTTTCATGGACTTTAGCCAGGACATCCATTGGCATTTATGGGGTTTTAAGGGTCAGATACTTAACACAGACTGTGGTGCAAAGGGGCAGGTTCATAGCATTTCTTGCATCTGGAACTTTCCTTCCAAGGATCCTTCCCAACCACACAGACACCCTCCAGCTGTGGATCAAGGAAGGATTTTAATTTATTGCCATCTGTCTATATGTTTTAAATTTGTTAAACATTTACTGGGTGATATGACCATATATGGTCATATTGACCTCCCCCCCCCCCCCAATTGGTCAGTGATGAACCTGGTGGGTTCCCAACCATGCTTCCCAACCATGTTCTGTAGGATTGTGCCACTTCTGGGGTTTCTGGAAGCCTAAAGAATATTTCAGGGTTTTTCCATGGTAAAAAAATTGAGAAACGCTGGCCTGTATGGTCTCTCTTGATAACTACACCCCCTTTTATACTTGTGTTTGTGTGTCTATATTTGAATGCATCTAGTGAAGTGCCCCAGTTATACATTTAGCGTTAAGGTGCCACTACGCTTGACTGAACTTAGCAGGACTTCTGTCTGAACATAAGGAATCTAGAACGCTATTGTTCTTATTGTGAGGCAGCCTGTGTGAGGTGGGTGTTCTTACAGTCTTCTTTCCCTCCACTCATGGATCCCTGGCCCTTTTAGTAATATGGTGAAGGGAATTTAGAAAAAGAGAGATGTGAGATAAACTTCCAACACCCTTCAATATGGGCATAAATTTAATCAAAATTATTTTATAGCCATTCTCCCCTTTTACCAACATTTTGGGGTAGATAGGTGGGTCATTAGCTGGGATCTTATTCTTGTCCTATTCTTCCCCCCTGTTCAGTAAAACTAAAATAAAATACAAAAATCTTTCCCACACAAAAAATTATATTATCTGCCTAGTGTAGTTCACTATCCTTTGCTCTTCCCAGATCGGCTCATGTGCCAGCATTAAAGTCGATCAACTTCTGTTAGCATCAATGGTCCTTCAAACGCGGGCTGCCGAATGGGTCTCCCTCACCTATTTCCCTTTTTGTGGACCCCCCCCCCTCCCGTCGTGCGGCTGGCCCTTTAAATCACGGGGAAGAGAGGCGGTGCAGCCCTATGGTGCTAATTCTTGTAACTATCCGAGGGGAGGCTGCATCTTTCTTCCCTCCATATGGTAAGCTTTCCGATCTTTCCCCCTTGACGTGTGCGTTTGTACTCTGCCCTCTCATGGAGCCCTTTCCCTTACTAGAAGGGCTGGTTCGCCTTTAGCAGCAGCGTTCAAGGGGCTCGTCGACCTTTGCGAGAGCGGTAAGCGCCGAAGCGCGCCTTTGTTGATACCGTTACCTTCATATTCTGTTGCAAACTGTCCAGGAGGGAGGACTCAGGGCGACGGGGGGACGGCGTTGCTACTGTACAATATTGTTTGTGTCCCCGTTACTATATTTTCTGCTCATGATAATGATGTTGCCGGCAGGGATACCATTGTTTGGGGGCATGGTATCTAGGCTGTCCTTTTAACCATGATTTTAGCCATCTATTTATCCAGATATTTACACCCTGCTTTTCTTGGGAGATCGCCCAATGGAAGAAAAGAATAATAAGGGCGTTCTTCCCCCTTTTTTCTCATCCCAAGTTTTGTTAAGGTGGCAGATTGGGGAGTCGAACCTCTGGCTCCGAGATTTGAATCTGATGCTTTTACCCGCCACACAGGATCTCAGGCAAAATTGCTCTGATCCAAAACTGGAATGATGGTGACGTGTATGAATTTTGCTTGTGATGCTGGTGTTAAAAACACAGCATTTTTTTGACAGCGGAGGGGGACAATTGCTGTTTATAGTAAATATATATATAGGTCCTTAGTCTAGAAATAGTATAGTGTATGTAACGCCTAGTCTAGTTTCTGCACCTTTCCTTGGGACATCTAATTTCCTTTTATTTTAGACAGCTTTAGAGTGTCCTGAGACTCTTCTTGTAGCCTTTCACAGAAAAATACTAAGGAACTAAAACTTGCCTACTCAAAACAGTCAAACCCAGACATTTGTATACCACTCTATAACTGTCAGTTTGTAGACTGTACTATGTTATGTTAAATGTATTGCAATAAGGACCAGTATAGCACAGCATAAATGAGGCTGACCGCCTCTAAAGAAACTGTTTCTGTTACCAGCCTTTTAAAACTTAGTAAACTTTTGCTCAAATAGAGAACATATGGGGGAAGGGGGGGACAAAGTTAACTGAGAATCCTTCTGTAAAATTTCATTTGCAGTTTGACTTGGAGAGGTGCTGCTAGCCCCTCTCACTGACAACTTGCATGTAATGGGTGCCCATTACAGTGTAGCTTGCCCATTTAAAAAAGGGATATATATCTTGAACACAAGCAAGCAAGAGGCAGTGCACAGCCTACCACAAATGAACCCTTGCCCTCTGGAGCTAAGATCCACTTTCCATGATTTAAAAAAAAAATCATTGCTAGCTGAAGGTACCTGCACTGAAGTTGTGCAATGGGTAAACAGATGAGAAGATTATAAACTTCAAAGTGGGGTTTAGAGTTCTTCTGGAATTACAATGACCTCTAGACTACATAGGTCAGTTCCCCTGAAGAAAATTGCATTTTTGGAGTCTCCATGGCATCAGATTCCCATTGGGATCTCTCCCTTCCCCAAACACTGTTCCCAAATCTCCAGATATTTTCTAAACCTGAGTTGGCAGCTTTAGCAGATAATCTGATGAAAGTATGGTGAGGAAGGTACTCACAATTACATCATAAGTAAAATCCAGTATGGCGATTTGAGTAGTAACATTCGGCACAGCACTTGCAATGGTAATGAAAGCTGTCTTGGAATTTGTGTGAGGAATTGCATTTTCCTACATAGATAATCTCACAGATTATGTGGTGGTCAAACATGATATCCATGTGGAGGAATTGAAACCTTCATGGCTGAATGGAACAAATGAAAAGTAAGATGTGAATTTATTATGCAACAAACTGAGCATGCGGAAAGGCTCTTGAATGCCATAATCTCATTAAAAGAAAACACTGGCAATGTCCCTTCCGTGTTCCTCATGGTTTATCCAGGGCCAAATTCAAAATTCTGAAAACGACTGATTTTACTCTTAAGTGTTGTTTTGCTAAATAACTCCTGTCTCATTCACAGGCACTTCATGAAGTGGATCATGGCCTCATCAGCCAGTTATTGATGGACTCCGAAGAGAATCTCACTGTATGCACAGAAAAAATACCATCGCCCTCTCCATATGATTGGAGCTTCTGGGTAACTATGTAGATTTGCTGTAAATTTATACATAAGGTTTTGGTCAAGGACATCTGTTTTCTGTAACAATTTAAGCCATCCCCCCCCTTTAGGGATTTTGTGATGATTATCTAGTGAGGGTATGCTCTAAATCAGTGGTCCCCAACCCCCGGTCCGGAGACCGGTCCCGGTCCATGGATCAGTCGGTACTGGGCCGCAGCTCCTCGTCGTCCTCCTCCCCAGCTGCTGCCTCAGGGGCTGCCCTGCCACTCTGCTACCAGCTCACCTTTGGTGCTCTCCAGCGGCCGCCATGGCTGGGGCTCTCCCTTGGCATGGCACTGGGCAGCTGCTGCTGGCAGCGCCCCCCCAGTGGGTGGCAGGAAGTCAGGGGCACCGTCGGGAAAGCAAGTAGAGGAGGGGCTCAGGCGACGGTGACATCCCTTGGCAAAAGACTACCCCCTCCCAGGCCTCATTAAAATGTCAAGCGTTGACCGGTCCCCGGTGATAAAAAGGTTGGGGACGACTGCTCTAAATTATAGAGCAAGTGATTTCTGTGGTATATGTCGTAGTAGGGTCCTAAACAACATGGTCCATTCTCTCTGGAGACATTGATGGCGTGATTTGGGAGACATGTTCTGGAGTTCTGCTCTTTCCAGGCATATGCAGTCCTGATTGGGTTTGGGACCATGGGGAAGAAGGAGCCCTGCCCCATACACTCTTTTCCCAACTTGAAGTGGCTTTAGGGATCATCATTTTGCCCCATTTATAGCCTAGCTCTAGTAACTTACTGGGGGCTGTTTCGGGTCAGGAAAATGACACAGGGGAGAAGATACTAAGATCCCACTGCCCATACACCACAGTTCCTATCTGATTTGGGCTCTTTGTGTATGAGGATATGCATATGAACAGTTACGTATATCCATTTTGGAACTGACTAGTTAGCTTGCCATAGTAGGGGTTGCACTCCCCAAAACAGCAGATTTGTACTTGGGGTTGCTGTTGGGGCATCATCCTTTATAGCTCTTTTATAGTCTGGTCTTAGCTTAGGCTTACCAAATGCCTGCTTAATGGTGGGCAAACTCCTGGAGGGCTAAATGATGAGCAAATTCCTGTTGCCAATGCCCACTGATGCGCATCTGGGGCAAAAGCAGGGTGGCAAAACAGGGGTCTTCATTGCCATGCTTCATTGTTCTCAAATCAAATATTTATTGTGGTCTTCAACCACATCCAATCACAATACAGAAAAAGCACTTGCCCAGAAACTCTTTTGAGTGAGCACTATAGCATCGTCCCAGTGAGATGCCACTGCCCCCCCTGGCAACCCTATAGCCTAAGGACTGCTTCATCAATATTATTCAGTCTGTTCTGTTTTATGGGAGTTAATGCCCTGGCTTGTTTTTATTGACATGTTTTTGTTGGCGTGCTTTGTTTTTATTGCTTTACTTGTGCGCTGCTTCAAACAGGTTTGGAGAGTGTGAATACCAGTTTCTAAATACATAAATATGAGGATTGACAGTTCACAGCAATTGAAAGTTGCCCCCTTACAAAATTCAACCATCGAGAGTATGCAGCAAGTCCAAGATACAATCCTAAACACTTTTATTATGAACTGCCCCACTCATTGTTCTAAGTTTTATTTCCAAGTAAATGTGTTTGGAAGCATGGTGTTAATATTTATTTTAAGGATCAAAATCTAAAATTCAACATTTGAAATTCAACATTTGCTTCAAACTCAAATTGTACTATGGCAGTCAGTTAAGCTTTGGGAGTGCCACAAAACCCATATCCCTGACTCTTGAGCACATTCACTCCCCCATAGCTCACCTTCAGCAACAGATAAGAACAGAATGGCATGATTTTGCAGAAGGTGGAATGGGATTGTCTCTTGTGACCTGTAGCTGGGTTAAAATGCACATTGCCATGCACAGCTATGATAACCAAACTCAGATTTGCTTCATCTCTCTGCACCAGTCTGCTTCCAGATCTTAGCCAAGAGATAAATGCTAGAGCCCAGAGCCTGTATAAAGTGGACTGGGTGAATGTTAGAGACACTGAGCATTAATGTATGCTGCTTAGTGAATGTAAGAAGAGCCCTACTAGATCAGACCATTATTCCATCTGACTCAGCATCCAATTTCCTTGAATGGCTGACTAGAAGGGGCAAAGTGGCCAAATTCACCTGCTGTTACTTCCCCTGTTCTGGCAACTAGCATTTAGAGACCGCATATCTTTGAACATTGCAGTCTCGTAGCTAATGGTGATCCTGTCCTGTAGGCATTTGTTTAATCTGCTTTTAAAACCATTGAGGCTAGTGGCTGCCTCCACATCCTGTGATAATGAGCTCCACAAGTACCGTATATTATTAATTGGGTAAAGAATAACTTTCCTTTGTCTAGGACTTACCTTCTGTCAGTTTCCGTGGATGTCCCTGGGTCAAGTGTTTTGAAAATCTAGAATTATGATTAAAGGGATCACAGCTGGATTCTACCTGGAGGCATCCAAAATGTCATAGCCAGTTCCTTTGGGCGTTATAAGTTGCCCTAAGAATATAACTTAATTCTGCATTTAATGGGAGATTGCCTTTTAATGTTTCCACATATCAGGGCGTTAATGGCATATTAAGTAAACATTTCCAACTGTTCTTTTCAGCTGATGAGTGTTAGTAATGAGAAATGGTATTGTGCATTAGAATATACTAATAACTAGTAAACTCCCTTTATTCTTTCATTTTTCTTGCCTACCTCTGTACTTTCCCTCTTTGATACTCTCCTTCCATTATCCAGCAGGAATCTAATTTTATTGTTGCTCTTCAGAGAGCAGAAATTCTCCACAGGGACCCTCCCCCATATCTGTATCCCAGATCCACCACAGTGACAGATGAATGGAGTGTCACTCTACTCCTGCTAGTCTCTCAGCATGCCTTATTCCCTATCCAAATTGGATTGTTGAGTCACTAAGAAATGTACTTTTAAGAAACTGGTTCTTCTGTTTCTGTTAACTGAGTTAAAATGGGTACTGTACTTCAAGGGAATCTTGTGAAAAAGTTAAGAACTAGAAATTTTAATTATCTCCTGCATACGCTATGACAAGTGGGAAGCTTGAGAGACTTCTAGGAGGGAGAATCTCATCTCCAGGCCCCACTTATTCACCTGCGGCAACATCAGTGGTACCATCCTCCACTTCCATGGCTGGCCCCAGGGGCTCTTCTGGAGTCCTCTTCAAGCAGCTAGGATATATAAAAATATATTTAGCATTAGTGTGGTCCCAATCCATGGATGTAAGTATCCAGTGATGGGGGCCAAATGTTGCTATTAGATATATAGATATGTAATTGTCAGAAAAAAACCTTAACTTCTAGAACAATGTTGAGGGCCCATCAGGGAATTTATAATACAGAGATACTGTTACTTTTTCTAATGTAGAAAGTTCTTCAGTCAGAGCATAAATTTAACATGCACCAGAAATTCTGTGCTGGGGAGAAACCTTATAACTGCCCTGAGTGTGAAAAAAAAGCTTTAGTAGAAAAAGACCATTTGGGTGGACACCATGTAGCTCTTTAATTTTCCTCCATTCTCAGTCACAGTTTTGTTGTTGTTTGCTGCTAATGGCTTTAAACTGATGCTTCAACTTCTATTTTGTTTTCATCTGTTGGGATGTTAATTATTTGATTGTGATTTTGACTATTAGGGGGTTTAAAATATTCTAATAAGCAGTACATAGTGCATTCAAGTGGTTCGCCTGGGGTTTTCAATAGCAGCAGCTACTGACAGAATCACGTACAACAATGAAGAATAAGAAACTTGCAGGCTCTCTCAGCATTACAAAAGTTCGTCCCGTAAGCAATTAAATAACAGGAGTCTCATCAACCAAGCAGTATTGCTGCCCCTGTTAGGCCTGGGAGCATTACTAGAGCCATCCTTGATTACATATGTTGAATTATTAATCATACTCTGGGCATGGGAAATCTGAGTCAGAAGTTAAATGTCTTGTCTCAAGTGATGCATTGAATCACCTGCAGAGGTAAGAACTTTAACCCCTGTGCTTATTCCTGATGTCCTCCCATAGGAATGGGACAGCTAGAAGCAAAAACTTTACTCCTTGCATCTGAGTTTGTCACGTGGAAACTTGATGAATTTGTGTGCTTTGCCAGTACCTGAGGAATCCAATGATTGGCATAGGTGAAATCATACTAATTTGCCCAAGGGAGCATCTAGTTGTAACTGCACAAAAGAATGCATTTACCATACATTTTTTTTTAGATGTTCCTTTTTAGATGTGTCCTAGCAGGCACTTTTTCAGGATGAGAGAAATGGGAGTAGTTCCCATGTGCTTCATTCATAAAAAGAAGGGGCCACATTAACTTGGACAAGCGGTATAGTGTTTCAGGTTTATAACAATGAGATCTTTTTCTATCCAAGGCAATAATATTGGCCAGTAAAAATACCTGCTGCCCTCTTGTAACAAGGAATGCCGAGTACAAATGTAATTAAATGTAACTAATTGATATCCCTCATTCTTTGTTTTCTCTTTTCCAGAATCTGACTAGTTTTACTAGTGTGAAAAAAACACTGAACAGTGTTGGTGGTGTAGAGATCTCAATTGCAGAACAAATGCTATTCTTGCAAAGCAAATTTAATGTAAAAAATTGAGACAAAAAAGTCATAGGAAATTTTAAAACCATACTGCTTTATTAAGTTCAGATTTTAAATGCTAATGGCTTGTGAAAAGATAATATGAATATCTATTCATTGTTTCCCATGGGAAAAAAAGGCACAGGATGTAGTGAGTAATCTGTTTCATGGTCTCACTGTCTTAAAAAGAACTGGATTGTGATAATACACGTTTAGAAATGGAAACAAAGGTTTTTATTTTTGCATGTTAACCAATGAGGCAAAATACTAGGAAAAGACTCTGCAGGGAGCATTGTTCTCAACTAATCTGTATAACGGTACAGAAAGATAAAAACACAACGTTAATTAAGTTGGGCCAAAGGCACCTGTGAAGGTTGTCCATACCGACATAATTACACCTCTAGAGGTTTGTTTTATTATGATCGAGCCCCTTAAGTCGAACAAGAACCTGGCTTGTTACTAATTTTCTCAGGGCTTTTATTTCAGACTGCAACCTGGAAACAAGAATAAGTGTGGACAGCAAATATGACACTTTGTAGGTTTTTTCTTGTTTCAGAGCAGAAAATATTTCAGATACCTCCTCCCTGATAATACTTTCGTTTCTAATTCTCTAGATTTTTTAAAGGACGAGGCTGTTAATTATATAATTTTAACTTAATTATTTATGTATTTATTTTATAATTAAATTTCTATGACCACCCCTTTTGGCATAACCGTCTTGGGGTGGTTTATATATTAATTATTTCATTTACGTTGTAAACCGCTCGTAGCCCATCTAGGGGAGGGGCAATATAGGTACTTAATAATAAATAAATATGTTTGGTATATTATTTTGTGTAATGTTACCTGGCCTGAGCCAATTGGAAAGGGTAGGCTAAAAATAATAAAGTATTATTATTATGATTACTATTATAAATGTCTTATTGGTTGATGAGGGTAGAGGTAGAACTATGCAATGAATCTTGGTTAGCTGGAATTCATGAAGGGTGGATCTTGTGGTTAAGTGATCAAATTTCTGTTTTGTGGTTTTTGGAGGTTATTTGTGCCTCTAAAATTACTTAATTTTTCACTTTATCTTAAAATGTTCGTTGTGTATTTATGGACTCCCAAAGCAACTCAAAGGAATCAAAATCTATCTAGCACAAATAACTAGTGTTCAGTCTGAAATGTTCCTTGTGGAGAAGACTTCCACCTGAGTCAATTCAAGAAGAAATGTGTGTTTGGAGGGGCTACTTCTGCCCTCCCTGTGAAACTAGAAATGGAAACTAGAGGGAGTGAGGCCCTCAGCTGGTGTTGGATCCAGAAAATGAGCCAGCTTGTCACAATGTTGAATTCTTCAGAGTCTATGGTGGAGCTTGGGGAAGGTGAGGTTTGGAGAGGAGAAAGATTTCAGCAGGGAATAATGCCACAGAGTCCACCTTCCATACCAGGCATTTTATCCAAGAAACCTGATCCCTGGAGTCCAGAGGTCCGATGTTATTCTGAAAGATTTCCAGGCAACACCTGGAGGATGCTGATCCTGGCTGAATGTGTAATTCGGTAATGTTGCCTGATTAGTCCCTTTTGCTGGTTAAAAAAAAACCAACAATTTTAACATATATCTGGTGAGCAAGTACAGGTGGACTTATGCCCAGAAAGGTTTCTGATGGTCCATTGGAGAGTTGATTGGCTGTGTTGATTGTTCCTTTGGTGGCAGCTGCCACCACAGCATAATAATCTTCACTGTGAGTCTGAAGTTCAGCTGAGGCAGCCATCCTATGACTAGTCTGCCTAGGGTTGCTGGCTCTGGGTTGGGAAATACCTGGAGACTTTGAGGGTGGAGCAGGGGGTGGGTGGGATTTGGGGCATGGAGGGACCTCAGCGGAGTATAATGCTATGGAGTCCACCCTCCAAAGCAGCCGTTTTCTCCAAGAGAACTGGTTCCTGTAGGCTGGAGATGAGCTGTACAACTTGAGGATCCCCATGTCCCACCTTGGGGACGCACATCCCTAAGTTTGCCTCCTGTGGGAGTCATTTTGTAGCAGCCATTCCTTCCATAAAATTTTGATCCCACCAGTTTCCAGCCTCATGCAGACAACCCTCCCTAAACTCTGCCCTCTCCAAGCTCCACTCCCAAATCTCCAAGAATTTCTCCTCCCTAAACTCCACCTTCTCCAGGCAAAGAATTCTATGACAGGGCCTGCACTTACTTCTTTGTAGGAAAAATTCTGAACCAAAATGAAGTGGAACAAATGTACAAAGGTTGTTCTGCCCCCACCCCACCCCAAATCCTGTCTCTTTAAATATTGGAGGGGAAGAAAGCTTAGAGAGTGGCTGCTTTCCAGTCTTGTCACAAGATACAGTATGGTGGCAGAATTAAGGAGATGTAAGAGCTTGGGTTAAGTATGAGCCAAATTAGGCGCTAACATTCTTCTGCTAAAACGTTAAGCCTTACAACTGACTATAATTGCACCAAACTGTCATCTTACATGCTCTAATTAGGTGTTTGAGTAACATCTGGCTGGGTTATTAGCTGTTAAATATGGCCTGGGTTTTTTGCATCTTGATTCATAACTATACTAGTAATGGCGTCATCAGCGGCGTGTTTTGTAAGATAAATACCAAAGGATGGCCTTGGAACTTGGAAGGCAAAGACAGGCACTCAAAAGCTCTGACCTGGTCATACAATCAAAATAGCTGGGATACAACAGCAAAACCCATCCCTAAACCCACAGGGCCATGTCTTTAAACACTGGGCTGACTGCCCCTACACAAAAGGCGGCTCTGTACTATGGGACATTTATAATGCAACTATGCTTCCAGTGAATTTTGTGGCTAACTCACCTATAGAAGAGATTGCACCTTTCAAGGTAAGAGCTATAAAATTTACTAAAACTTACCAGTAAAAATTGATTTATCTTTAAATGTTGATAGTATTTAATCTCTACAACATTCACAAGGAGCACAGATGCCATCTATAATGTCAGTGCAGGACAGCGAGAGAACCCTAACTCTAAGTTTGTGCTAGTTGCGTCTATGTTCCGGTTTTGTAACCTGTTCTGCCTAAGTGTCAGTGATATGGTTTCTTTGAAAGGAGTTCCCAAAAAGATGGCTAATGGAAAGCAAAGACTTTGGGCTTCCCCCATCCCCAGTATATTGTATCTTTTACAGGGAAGAACTGTATGTGGGTATTGTGTTCTTTCATCTTTTCTGATGGAGTAAGCCTTCGTTGGCAAAGGATTTATATAGCTGGAAGGGAGGGGGCTAGCTATTCCTCCTCTCCATGCTATTTTTTTGGAATCCTCTGTCTCCCAGGAGCAGCATTTCATTCTGCTGACGAAAATCCTTCAGTTGTTAGGGATATCTCTCTGATACAAAATTAGATCAGGATGGGTAGCTGTGTTTAGAGGCAGTTTATTGTAGTAGCATATATAGTCACAGTCTTGTTACAGCTGTTCTCACAGAGCAGTCCTGTCAGAGCTCTCTCAGCCCCACCTACCTCACAGGGTGTCTGTTGTGGGGGAGATAAAGGGAAGGTGAATGTAAGCCACTTTGAGACACTTTTGGGCAGTGAAAAGCAGGGTATAAATTATCAATTTTTTAAGGATTTGGTGGGATCGATATCACTCCGAATCACCCTACACTGGGTCGGATTTAGCCCAGTTGATTCAGGCAAATACGAAAAGGTCTGTTTTTCTTTCTGTGTATGCCTCCCCCCCCCCTTCTCAGATCAGATCAGTCGCCTGTCAAATGCCTCCTACCCCCCTGCCTTCTCTTGCACAGCCTAAGAAGGTGAAGGAGGGGAGAGAGTGCACCAAGCGGTTGATCTGTCATGATGCAGCCTAAGAAAGTGTGGCATTTAAAGGGCCCACCAAGCAGCTGATCATATCAGGCACACTGCTTGGCACACTTCCTCCCCCCTCCCCCCCTCCCTTTCCTTTAAATTGGCTGAATCACAATTTGGATACTGCTGATTTGGCCAGTTTAAACTACAGGGATGGGCAATTTGGTTTTGATAGCTCCGAAAAGTACCCAAATCAACATTGATTCAGTAACTTTTAGTTTATCTGAACTGAATCGTCCATTCGTAGTCATGACTCACAAAAACTCATATCCTCCCACAAATGTTAGTGACCTATTCAGCATGGAGGCGTAAAACGCATGCTGTCTCCTGCTTGCAACCATGCGATAGTGAACTGAGTGTTTGCATACTTCTGGACGGGAGACCCCTCCTACATTATCCCACCATCTCATTGCGGCTTTTTGCCTCCTGACGAGGTAGTGGAGAAGCAGGAAGCAGGGACCAAGGTTTTCCCCCAGCTCCTCAGGCAGTCAATCAATGCAAGCCACCAACCCCTTCACAACGATGGTTTTGGGGACTCAAACTTCCTTCCCCCCTTAGTCCTGAAATTAATTTTTTTTAAAATACACTCCCGAGTTGCTGCAGGGACACGCCAAAACTGTCAAACAGTTTCTTAAAAAACATACACATCCATGTTGCTATGGGATCATGCCACAACAATAAAACATCTCTTTTCAGAATTCTTTGTATAACGGTCTGACTTTATGTTCAGGTAGATTTGTGGTAGGCTGGGCATGGTAATTGGATCCTGATGGTTGTGTGTTCACAATAAAGATTTAAAGCACAGAGCATGAATGCTAAGCTAAGGGCTGCTTCATCACACGCCTCCCCCCTCTTTCCCCGTTTATGCCCCACCGCCAGAAAACACGAGATTGGGTTGTTGTCCGATCCCAATATTACTGTGCACCCTGAAGAGAACATTTTGTTTGAACTGAGGGCATGTTGTTTTGCAGTCACATAGCTACGCAAACGGCACCATTAAAAAAACTTTTTTTCTCGATCCAGAAACAGGGAGGGGAAGGCAGGTGCGAGGGTGGGCACAATGCTACCTAGACTTTAGCACATTTCTCCATTCAGATGGGCTTGCCCTGATTTGCAGCGCAACAAGAAAGGGGAAGCGGGATTTTGTGATTTCCCACATTACAGAGCAAATTGGACAAAAACTTGCACCAAGTCCTGCTCAGCCACGGATTGCTGCTGATGTCATGAGGAAGCAGCACTAAAAGCAGCAAGCAATGAGAGGTTGTGCAGGGGCAAATTCCTCTTGTGGAATCAGTCAGTCTTTCAGCTGCCATTGGATTCTTGCTCTTTTTTACTGAGAGAAAATTATATTCATTATGAAGCTTAACTATTAACAAAGTTCTTTCAAGATATTGGAGCCCTCCAGTTGCGTTGTCTGATCCTGTAATGTAGCTATGAAATATGAACAATTTTATTATCAACATATGGTCAGATAGGGAGAGGATGTGTTGAGTCTGAATAAGATTTGTCAACAATGGGTCAGGAAATTCCTGGAGATTTAAGGGTGAAGCTTGGGGGTGCATACCGTCCATCCTCCAAAGTTGCTATTTTATCCAGAGCAACTGATCTTTCTACTCTGGAGATCAATTGTAATTCTGGGAGATCTTCGAGCTCCACCTGGAGTTTGGAAACGTAGGCTAAGGAAGATTGTCTGTCTAATGCCACAGTGGCTTCCTGAGTCATAGTTTATTTTTCTAATTATGACATCATATCAGCCATCTCCCTGGCACAGCAGTTTAACAGGTGCAGGATTTCTTTGGGGGGGGCATTCATTAAATTATTCAGAGCCTGCAGAATGTAGTGGTAGAACCCAAACAGGTTTGCAATGTGAGCACAAACTAGGGCTAAAAGTATGGAAGAATTAAAAGCTGTCTAGAATTATATACACAAATTGTAGGGTCTGCTATCAGTTATTATACATACTGTGTGCTGAGGTGTGGTTAATATTCTTTCTTGTCCCCCTTTGAAAATCTCATTCTAACTAGCTTACAAACACTCTGATTTGAATGTGTCTGATATTGTGTCAATTATTTTAGGACAGATAACAGTTATGTAAATCTAAAAATAGCTGTATAAATCTATTGATTGGAAGGCTGATTGAAAGGGCTGAGGAGAGCTATGCCTAAACCTGTTTTGGCTGTTATCTAGCTTTGAATCCATAGATCCTCTCCTAGAAGGTTGTCTTGGGGAGCTTCTTTTTAAGGAGATACTCTTAAAGCATGCTATCCATCACCTCAGTTTTATCTACCAAAGAAGTGCACATAGATATCCCTTATATAGCCATAATATTGCTGGCATAATGTTTGAAAAGCAGGGGATGTGTATGAATTCTCCTGTGTTAGGAGAGAAGCAGGGTAGGATCATTCTAAGTAAATTAAAATTCCATATGCAAAATTGAATTCTCTCATGCAGGCTTGCCCAGGCGAGGTGCACTTGGTAGACAGAATGGGGAGATATACTTTTGTCCTCCACTGAATGCCAAAAAAGATCAGAGAGGAAGTGCGGTACAAGTAGAATTGCATTTTGTGGAAACAGGTGTAACAGCTTGACCCTATGCATGTTTATGCAAAGTAAGTCTTAATGAATTGCCAGGAGCTTTTTGCCTTGTTGCTATCTATAGCATTGCAGCCTAAGTCAGAAACTGGTCTTGAAAGACTTCCCAAACACCCTCCCCCTCCAGTTAATTATATATCTGGGCTAGAGTTTCTAGCCTTCCAGTGGTGGCTTGAGATCTCCTGGGATTACAATGGATCTCCAGATGACAGACCAGTCCACCTGGAGAGAATAGTCACTTTGGAAGGTGAACTCTTTGGCATTATACCCCATCAGGGTCTGTACCCAGCCTCCATCCTCATCAGACTCTACACCCAACATTTCCGGAAGCTGGCAATCCTGATTTTTTGGGACCAAATACTGTAGGAAACAATAGCCAAGAAGTTTCTAGCTTTCTTATGCACAAAGCTACTCAACTGTTATTTTTTTGTGAAAAGACATTGAAGGCAGCGGAGCCAACCACATGCCCTTTAGACCCATGCCCATCATGGCCGCTAAAGGCAACCAATATAAGAATAGTGTCCCCTTCCTCGGGAGTTAATCAACTTCTTCCTCTCAACAGGAGAATTCCCGTAAGGGCTAAAAGAGGCTGTGGTTTGCCTGCTTCTCAAAAAAACCATCCATGGACCTGTGAAAACCTAACAACTATTACCCTGTCTTGTACTTAGCGTTTCTGGGGAAGATGCTTGAAAGGGCTACCGCGGACCAACTGTCAGTATTTCTTGAAGAAGCTTCAGTCCTAGACCCATCCCAGTCAGGTTTCCAGCCTGGCCATGGATAGAAACAGCACTAGTCACCTTGACGGATGACCTCCGCTACCAGTTGGACCAGGGCGGGTCAGCACCGCTTTTGTTATTAGACCTCAGCAGTATTCGACACAGTCAACCATGAGCTTCTAGCTCACTGCCTCACTGATGCTGGGATTAGGGAGACTGCCCTTCAGTGGCTGATCTTCTTTCTCCGGGATCACGGACAGAAAGTAGCAATAGGGGATCAAGCCGCTACCAACTTGCATGTGGAGTCCCTCAGGGAGCAGTTCTCTCTCCAATCCTATTCAGCATCTTTATGCGCCCTCTTGCTCACCTGGTGCAGAAGTTTGGGTTAGGTTGTTACCAATATGCTTATGACATCCAGCTCTTCCTCCTGATGGATGGCCACCCTGATTCTCCCCCAGAAGCCTTAGTCACCTGCTTGGAAGTAGTGATGAGGTGGCTCAAGCACAGTTGTCTGAAGTTCAATTCTTCAAAGACGGAGGTCCTGTGGCTGGGCAGGAAGGATCCAAGTGAGGAAGCGTGCCTACCCATTCTGGACGGAGTGCAGCTCTCAGTGGCTCACTCCACCAGGAACCTGGGCATGATTCTCGATGCCTATCTCTCAATGGAGGCTCAGGTCACAAAAGTAGCATGGCTGTCATTCTATCACCTTCACCAAGTAAAACTTCTAGCACCCTACTTGGTTCTGGAACACCTAACCACAGTGATCCATGCGATAGTCACGTGAAGGTCACCTCTAAAGTGGACTTCGGCAACTCACTCTATGCAGGCCTGCCCTTAACCTTGATCCAGAAACTACAACTGGTCCAGAATGCAGCAGCCAAGGTCCTCACAACAACACCATGGAGGTCCCACATTCAGCCTATTTTTCAACAACTGCGCTGGCTTCCAGTCGAATTCCAGGTCAGACTTAAGGTTCTGGTAACCCCCCATATGCGGTCTGGGCCCAGTGTACCTGAGGGACCGCATTTCTGCCTACACCCCCCCCCCCAAAGAGCTTTATGTTCCATTACCTCCAACTGCCTGGTGATCCCTTGCCCCAAGGAAGTTCGTTTGATCTCAACTAGAGCCAGAACTTTTTTTTGTCCTGGCCCCACCTGGTGGAAAGAGCTCCCAGAGGATATCAGAGCCCTAATGGAACTTGAACAGTTTCACAGAGCCTACCAAAGGGAGCTCTTCCTCCAGGCATTCGGTTGAGGTCAACCATAACCATTGGGCCCCCGAGCCTCCCTCCCATGAAAATCATATCCTGATTCACCCAGCCCACAGGGCCATCAGTATGCTGTTGCTGAATTACTGCTCTCACCATTGTTCTGTTCCATTATTATTTACTGTTTGTTACCATTTATAACTATTGATTTATCTGTACGGTTTGCCGTTCCACTACGTTTTATGTAAACCATCCTGAGCCTTCAGGGAGGGAAGTATATATAAAAATATAATAAATAATAAATATTAATAGGGAATATGCTTTTAAGAAGGCATTTATCTGGTAACCTCTATTCTTGACTCAGCTATTCACAGTAAAGGTGAGGTGAAGCCCTCCTCTGGCATAAGCAAGCATATGGTATAGGATAATCTTGCACTGATTGTAAGAAGCGGAGCTTATTCTGGCCATACAATTGTTCCTCTTTGCTGTGGGAATGTGTAGGGCACCGTGCTCTGAGTATAAGTGGCTTGTGGGGATCTAATATTCTTAACAAGTACATCTAATCCTGGAAAAAACCCTTGATCAAATGCCCCCTAATGCTACAGAGAAAGTATACTTGTACTCAACAGGATTTCGATGCCAAACTTGGCCACAGGCTGCTTACACAAGAGAGAGATCATGATGTATTTCACCTTCCCACAAAGTCCAATCAATAGCCTGTGTTGAAGCCTCATTGAAGTCCATTGCAATGATGTTGAATTAAAGCATTGGATTAATTGAGCTGTCAGTTGGTTTGCCAGAAATAGGATTTAAGTGGCAGAGTCTATGATGTGTTGTTTTTCAGCAGCAGTTCTGGAGTTTTGTAGAAAAATTGGTTTTGGCTTTTCACTATCCAAAGGAGTCTCAAAGCAGCTTATAATCACCTCCCCTCTTCTCACAACAGAAACCCTATGAAGTAGGAGGGGCTGAGAGAGCTCTGACAGGACTGTGACTGCCCAAGGTCTCCCAACTGGCTGCATGCGGAGGAGGGAGGAATCAAACCCTGCCCTCAACCATTCCGCTCCAGCATCACGTCGAAAGCCAGTGTGGTGTAGTGGTTAAGAGTGGTGGACTCTAATCTGGAGTCCCAGGTTTGATTCCTCGCTCCCCCACATGCAGCCAGCTGGGTGACCCTGGGCCAGTCACAGTTCCTTTCAGGGCTCTCAGCCTCACCCACCTCCTAGGGTGTCAGTTGTGGGGAGAAGAAGAGAAAGGTGTTTGTAAGCAGCTTTGGGACTCCTTTGGGTAGTGAAAAGCGGGAAGTAAAAAAGCAAAGCAGACAATGGCTTTATTAAAATTACAGTTATGTAGTAGAAATATAAGACATTTATTTGCCCTTGAAGCGAAGCAGTTTTTAAACAGTTTCATGCTTTGAAATTTAAACTATCACTTGAATGAAATGTAAAAATTATTCCCTTTGGCCCTTTGCCTTTATTTTCACCATGGATTAAGTCATAGGAATGCAGGACGTTTCAGAGTCAGAAGTAGACAGCATGGTATAATCATTAAGAGTGTCAAGCTAGTCCCTGGGAGACACACGCTTGAACCCCCCACTCTGCCATGGAAGCTTGTTGGGCAATCTTAGACCAGTCACAGACCTTCAACCTAAGCTCCCTCACAGAGTTGTCGTGAGGATAAAATGGAGAAGAGGAAAATTATGTATGCCACTTTGGATCTCCACTAGGGAATGAGTACGTAAATATGTAGGTGGCCTTGGTTTTCCTGGTTGTTCAAAGATGGTTTATGCAAGATTTCAATTTCTTCTCCAGTTTGCTAACTTGGCCTCACAGCATTTAAGTTGCTGGGGAATGTGTATTGCTGTTTGCTGCCTAATTTTGTAACTAGAAGGAGATTGCTTTTGTACGTGTAGCAGTGGTATGGCTTTGAAGAAAACCATTTGGGGTAAAAAGATTCTTAGCTCAAGCGTGGTATAAGTGAGTGGATGTAGGAAACTAGCTGCTTTCTAGTTTTTGAAAAACTATTCCTATTTACCTGCTGTTAAGAAAATGAAGGGAGATATTCTAACCTTTCGTACAAGTAATAAAAAAGGAATAAACCTGCATATCAGGGATAAAGAAAACCTTTTGGGTATTTTTTAAAACCCCATCTTCAGGGAGGATCATCTTACATTTATAGATGTATTTGGGTGAATATGACAGTTCCTTTGGTTCATCAACAATTAAGGAATCCATGTGTGAAGACGTTTAGAAAGCAATTGCTCATTTTCAGGAGAGGAACCCCTGTAATTTATGAGATGACGCCCAATTTGAGTGGAGCTAGCTAAATAGCATGCTTGTGCAAATAACTAGAGGAAAAGAGTCAGCATGTGATTGTGCATTATAGAGGAAGTGTAATCATTCAGTAGTAACAATGCTACCATTATGCAACTCTCACTGTTGTGGCATCCCTGAGTCATGCAGACACCACTTGGCATCACCCTCCTAAACAGGTGAGAAATTATTGCTAAATACTAGATGTATTTAAACTTTTATATACAATTTATGACGTAAGAATATAGCAGTAGGAAGAGCTCTTTAAATATTGTTTTGGGTCCTGAGTGCTACTCTGTGCACATATCATTTTCATTTATCTTTTGGTTTAGAAGACTAAGAAAGGCTGCCTTGTTTATCTGGAAGAACTAGTTTCAGGGATTTACCAGAGTATCTGATCCTTATACTAAATATACATATGTGTGGCTAGTGCTCTTGCTACTCTCTGTTAGTATATGTGCACATGGCTAACACATGTTTAAGTGACCCGTAAGTCACCAGAAACTGAGACTGCACGCTTCCAATACAGTTAACTACATGGTCACTTGATTGAATGTTTTGTAATGATTCCCTGTGGTTTTCTGTTGTTGGAATCTCTCTGTAACATTCCACTGATGTAGACGAGGGTTGCCAGCTCTGGATTGTGAAATGCCTGGAGAGTTTCATGGTGCAATGTGGGGAGGTGGGGTTTGGGGAATGGAGACAATGTCATAGAGTCTGCCTTCCAAAGCAGCTGTTTTCTCCAAGGGAACTGATCTCTTGTATCTGGAGACAAGCTGTAGTTCTGGGAGATCTCCAGGCATCACCTGGAAGCGGGCAGTCCTAATCTAGACAGAATTAATTTCTTCCATAAAGAATTTCAGTATTGAGGAAGCAGCTGAGGTGCTCAAGGGGATGTTCCTACAAAAGCATACATTGCTTTTCGTAACTGAGCATGAAAGAAAATTTGCCAGTATCTTGATCCTTGTGGGAAAATTAAGCAGCCCTCACTACTTCCTTGGATCCAGACTAGATGTTTTTGCAGGCACTAGGGTTTCTGCCCAGAGAAGGGAGTTTTCATGCTTCTAGCATCAAGTTAAAATCCATCCCCCTCCTGTTCCTGGAGGAATACAAGAATTGATGTTAGAGGGCAGTTCAGACTTCCACAGGAGATGGGGTGTGGGGAAATCAGTCCATGTGCAGAAACATAGCCCTTATTAAAAATTATACTATAACTAGGGACGAAGCCCGTAGTATTTGTAAATACAATGGGCGCTAGGTGTGCTTTTGGGGCTGGGGGGAGACTTCCTCCCCCCCCAGCAGCGGTGCGGCCTTCCCCCCGGGCCCAGAAGCGCACCCGCAGCCTCCTCAAAGGCTGGACTCTGAGGCATTGTACGATTTTGAAGTCCCACCTCCAAAACTCCAGGAATATTTCCAACCCAGGGGTAGCCAACCTCCAGGTGGTGCCTGGAGAGCTCCTGGAATTACAGCTCACCTGCAGAGTATAAAGATCAGCTCTCCAAGCAGAAAGGGCTACTTTGGAGAGGGTTGTGGTAGAGAAGAAACATTTAAGGCCTCCCACACAGGTTGTTGTTGAATTGAAAGACTTGAGGCCTACTGCACAGGGTTTTTGTGCAGATGAAACAGGAGACAAAAGACCCTCCGCAACAGCATCCAGTTTCGTCTGCAGAATGACACTGTGCAGTGGCCTCAAATATGCAGAGAGTTGCAAAGAAGAAATACACGTGGCTTGGCTGTGTCTAACCTTCGGCTAAAGCAGTATTTTAAGTGAGAAGGGGCTTTTATGTGGCCTCTGAATGCCCACCCCCATGCCCTGAGGGTCCTCTGCATTGCTCTTGGAAACGCCTCCCTCCCCTTAATCAGGGGCTGTTAAAAGCTCCTTCCCAGCATGCCTGAAGGTGGGGGGGGGGGGAGGACTCTGCAGCCTCCTGCAATCTCTGTCAGGGTTCTGAGGCAAAGTTACAGTTGGACATGACAGTTAGAACAGCCTTGGGGTGAAAAGGGTGGTGCAGCCTGTCCAAGCCTCTGTTCTCATCCCCTTTGGCAGCCCTACTGACCTCCTTTCCCTGCGGTGGTCAGGAGCAGACTGGCAGTGATGTCTCCAGATTGCCCCTGGGTGGGCTGGGTGGGCAGGTCGGGAGGCGCTTTGCGTCTCCCGACTGGATGGAACTCTGGTATGTCCTGGTGAGGGCCCAATCCTGACTGGCTGAAATTTTTGTCAGTCCAGGCGAGGGACCAATCAGCGCCTTCCGCTATCCTGGACTGGCCCCGCCCCTTTTTCCTCCACTTAGGCCTTAGCCAATTATTTATACCTCTTCCAGTGGTTTACAGATTGTTCAGAAGTTTGAAAGGTTATACCCATAATGCTGAGCATAAATGGCATGGCTTTACAATTCCTTGTTATTGGCTGAATCGGGAACACTTTGCCACTCTAAAACCTCTGTTATGATTCGGTTGTTTTATGGAAGGAGACTATGCAGTCAAAATAATAAGCACATGTTCATCAAGGAATTCAGCTTTGTTATTTTATACCTCTAGTTATTTTATACCTCGCTGTACAATGTTTCCTCTTCCATCCACATCCACAAGTCTCCAGAAAATGTGAGCTCACATCATCATATACATACACTGAATCAGTTTTCTTCAAGCTTTATAGATGTGGGAGGTAGTTGCCAGGAAGAGTTAGTTATACTCAAGATGCATGAGTAACTGATAGCCTGTGTACAGCAGAGATTGGATTAAAGCGGTTGTTAAGACTGGCAGCAAATTAGCATAGAAATACAAAGAGTCAACAAACAGATGTGAGAACTAAATATGGGTTCAGTCACCCCTCCAAGATCTACAAAGTTACTTTATCTGTCTGCTGGCTCAAGTGGAGACACTATCTCTTTGGATGCTAGACTGCTAGAAAAAATGGTGCCCATTGTTTTGTAATTGAGGGCCAAACTAGACTGACACCTGTGTGATTCTTTCAGCTGAGTCTCTAACCATATGCACATCATCACACGTCATTATCATGTCCCAATTCATTGGCTATTATTGTATCACCTGGCTTTTACTATATAGTTTAATATTTTGTAAATATATATTTTGTAATCCCACATTCTGGATTGCTCACACAAGCAATTAGCATTTCTCATTGTTACTCACTTTTAGATTTTTTGTATTGCTAGTTTTGTTACATTGCTCATTGACTGTTTATGTTGTGTGATATATTTTTCTCTTTACTTACTCTGTTAATGGACCTTGAGAAAGCTAAAAATAACACATCTGAATGCTGCTGTAGTTACGATGCTGTTCTGTAGAGCAGTTGTTTCACCTAGCTATTTTTCCTAACATCTTCAGCATTTCAAGGAATTACTCACCTGAAAATAAGCTCTATTGGTCTGTTAGACATCCAAGTTAACAGGATCAAGGTGCAAAGAGCCTTCAGCCCTTGTTTCTGTCATTAGTGTGATAAAAATCAATGCAAATCTGACACATAATTCTCTGGACTCAGAAAAACCTCGTAAGAAATTTATGAATATGCAATGTATAATTTGGAATATTTGTACCACTAGTTGGCAGGAAAAGCCACATAGATATGGACAGGAAATGCAGGGAGGGCAGCTTCTGAATGGCTGAGACTTCTTGCATTACCTTACCGTTGTGGAAAGAAGCCATGTGCAGTAGCTCCCACACCACAAAGTCCATCTTAGAAATGGAATCCATGCAACATAGTACATTTCAGTATTCATGTCATTATGTAGACTATTGGTTTTTAAAACTGCATCTCATTCTTGTCAAGTGTTTGTGTAAATGACAAAATAAGCAAAAATATTTGTATATACTTTTTGTGCATAGTTGGAAAGACCACCTTTCTGCCTGCCTATTTTTCTTGCCAAATGTCTTCTTTCTCTTTTAAAAAAAAATCCATTTAGACTCAGCTGATGCAATAATGGGAGTCAATTTTAGCAGCTGTATCTCTGTTGAGTTTTGCTAATGTGGCCAAGCAAAAAGACAACTGCAGTTTCATCAAGTGTGAAGAAACTGTCATGGAAACTTCAACTTTTGAACCAAATTGTTTCAAAATTTGACAACATCCCTAATGTTTGTTTTGCATGCTGAATAGTGCTTAAGTTACTGCTCTAAATCATAAACATATGGCGAAGTCAAATTACCTGTTTCTGCTTTTTATGTTCTACAAGACTGTCCTAGGTGACTAAAAAATATTCATACTTAGTCTTTAAAACTTTTCATTTGTGCAGATCTCAAGCTCTACTTACAAGTACAGAAATGAAGAATTTAAAAGACAGTTCCCCCAGCTACCAGATTTGGAAAGGCTTGTTGTAGGTAAGGTACTTTAATGGCTGCTTTTTTTCCCCTTTAAAGGATAAGTTTCTAGATTTTGTGACTGTAGATAAACCTCTAAAGCAAGAACTGAATTCAGAGCAAAAATCTCAGATTCAAAGCAAAGACCAATTTATTAATTTTGAACTCCTATGTTAAGAAAACTAGTGTAGTACAGATGCTAAGATATTCTGTGAATCAAGTCTTCATTGCCACCTGAAGACTTCACTTTAAGTATGACCTGGCAGCACTGGCATAACTTTAGGGCGATGCTCTATTACTTGCCGCAGTACTGTATGGAGTTTCTGGTGCAGTGCTGGTGCTTCCAAGTTGTGCACGAAGTGATGTAATTGCACAGTGATGAAGATCATTCCCCAAACCTTTTTGTCAGCTTTCTTCCACCTGTTGACTAGATGAGCATTGATCAGCACTGGCAACAATTGCCAGAAGTTTGCCAGCCATTTAAGCAGACAACTTATTTGATATGGACACTCCATATCAAATCTTCTAACTTCTGCTCTACTGTTCATTTTGCTGATAATGCTTAGAAGGTGGCTAGTCTTTGGCAGCAGAATTTTATTAGTTGTTCTTGCATAGATTCATTTCACAGTATTATATATGAGCAGTTTTTGTGGATGGCCAATTGTGCTGATTCTTTTTCCAAATTAAGTGGTACTTTAAAAGAACCTCTGATTATACTTTGCTTGCAAACATTCATGTTAGAACACCTTGCTAATTTAAATCCAGTGGTTCTTTATATGCTTATATTTTATTTCCCTGAGTTTGACACAGACTTTAATTTTCTGGATATTTTCTTCCTTTTCATCTCAAAACATTCTGCAAATCCTTATTCATTCAGCTTTGCCTGTGCAAATCCTCTTATCTTTGCATGTGCATTTTGAGCAGCTTTCAGAAGTGCCCATGACCCAAACTCAATTAGTTTAAATATTTAAATCCATTCTTGAAATGTAAGCAATATTTCATACCATGAACTGGGGAGCTGCCTGTTTACAACAGCCAATATCAAAACAGATAACAACAGCAATAAACAACCACTTTAGTCTAAGTTATACCAGCTTGTTTGTACTGGTATAATAAAAGAAAGCAAGTTGACATTTTGATGAGATACTTCCATTATCCTGACTTTGAAGAATAAATTAAAGGATTTACAATAGGCTGATCTATCCAATGCAAATTCTACCAGTCAAGGAGTCCACAATGTCATAACTTGGTATTCAAAATAACATTATTCACTTTAAAGGATCCTGCTCTGAGCTCCAAGAATTATGATATTGTTTCCTGCCACAGTGATGTCAGTGCATCGCTCAGGGTCACTCTGGTATCTGGATAAAAGAGCATCCCATGTCAACCTACTGACATCACTTCTAGGCTGAGAGTAACACTGTCAACATCCCCCATTTCCAATGTTCCCCCCTCCCAGTGGCCGCCTGAGTGGTGGTGGGGAGCATCCATGGAGCAAACACTGGCAGGGGCTCATGGTAATTGTAGTCCATAGACATCTGGAGGGCCGCAGTTTGACTACCCCTGGTCTAGGGCAACATGCACCTGTTTTTCAGCACATGGATGCCTCCTTCAAACAGTTTTCAAAGTTCTTAAACTATGTAGTTCTTAAACCATGAGTGAATCTGCACAATAGAATTGCACCCAGTTTTTTTTTAAGTAGTGTCAGAAATTGCACTAAGTATAAAATGTTTGGATGAATTATTCAGGTCCGTAGCCATGTTGGTTTGAAGAAGCAAAATAAAGTTTGAGTCCAGTGACACATTATTCAAGGTATAAGCTTTTCTCTCTATCTGAAGAAGTGTGCTTGCACATGAAAGCTAATGCCTTAAATAAAACTTTGTTGGTTTGGAAAAAATCACCTTCATTTTAGCAGTAAACTAACTGAAGTCCCATGGAAATATGGCATTTATTAGTGAGGAAAGTCTTGAGTATAGCTGAATCTTGTTAACTATAAAAGTGTGTCCCTTATTTCTTTCTTTAGATTATGCCTGTGCCCTTCAGAAGGATATCCTCCTTCAAGGACGCCTGTATCTCTCTGAAAACTGGTTGTGTTTCTACAGCAATATATTCCGATGGGAGACTACTGTAAGACTTGATGTGTGCATGTTTAATGAATGATAATTATTTCTGAAGAGATTTGTATCAAAGTTTACTGTTTCTTGAGATACTTCGTTTCCTGTGAAGGAGAGGAGCAGTGTATTAATAAATTGTCATAACAAGCTTTTGTTTGGTAATTTATATTATGTGCAGATTTTCCAAGTGTTGCATGATAAATGCAATAAGTGATACTCCCAGCCTGTCTGTCACACTTGTGTTATACACTGATTTCACAAGTTTTGCATGATGAACGCATTCAGGTGGGCAGCCATGTTGGTCTGAAGCAAGAGAACAAAATCTGAATCCAGTGGGACCTTTAAGACCAACAATATTTAATTCTGGGTATCAGCTTTTGTGTACATGCTCACTTCATCTGATACATACTACATTGAAACAGTTTTCTTCAAGCCTTAAAGATAGATGTAGGAGGTAATTGCCAGGAAGAGCTGGCAAGATGCATAAGTAACTGGTTGATAAGTATAGTGGAGATTGGATTATAGCGGTTGTTAAGACTGTTAAATTGGCTTGAAACTCAACATCAAGAAAACAAAGATCATGGCATCCGGCCCTCTCAATTCTTGGCAAATAGATGGGGAAGAAATGGAGATAGTGACAGATTTTATTTTCCTGGGCTCCAAGATCACTGCAGATGGGGACTGCAGCAAAGAAATTAAAAGACGCTTGCTCCTGGGGAGGAAAGCTATGGCAAATCTAGACAGCATCCTAAAAAGCAGAGACATCACCCTGCCAACAAAAGTGCGTTTAGTCAAGGCTATGGTATTCCCAGTTGCAATGTATGGCTGCGAAAGTTGGACCATAAGGAAGGCCGAGCGTCAAAGAATTGAGGCTTTTGAACTCTGGTGCTGGAGAAGACTCTTGCGAGTCCCTTGGACTGCAAGGCGAACAAGCCAGTTAGTCCTAGAGGAGATCAGCCCTGATTGCTCCTTAGAAGGCCAGATCCTGAAGATGAAATTCAAATACTTTGGCCACCTCATGAGAAGGAAGGACTCCCTGGAGAAGAGCCTAATGCTGGGAACGATCAAGGGAAAAAGAAGAAGGGGACGACAGAGAATGACGTGGCTGGATGGAGTCACTGAAGCAGTAGGTGCAAACTTAAATGGACTCCGGGGAATGGTAGAGGACAGGAAGGCCTGGAGGATCATTGTCCATGGGGTCGCGATGGGTCGGACACGACTTCGCACATAACAACAATAACAACAAGACTGGCAGCAAATTAGCATACAAATACAGAGAGTTAACAAACAGATGTGAGAACTAAGTTTGGGTCCAGTCACCCCTCCAAGATCTACAAAGTTCAATTCTGGGTATAAGTGAGAACTGAGAGACTTCGCTTCGAGGTCCCAGCTCTCTTGGTCTGTTACCCAAAGACTGAGCCTCGATGTCAATGAGTTCATAACTTTGGTTCCTCTACTTCCTGTCATGTTATTCTAGTGTAAGGTAACTTTCTATGACACATTTGTTGTTCTGTTGGCCTCCTGCTTAGTGGGACCTGAAGATGTAGACCACAACTGGTCTAGAATATTCTGCAGCATCCAGGAGTTCCTCAGTAGACAAGAAGATGCAGGTGGGGATTCCCTAGAGGAGTAAAGTTTGAAAACCATTGCCTCACAGTGGTGATTATCCATGTTAGCTGTGCTGTTAAGGCTCCCGAGTTCTCTCTTGAAATCTGAGTTCCTATTTTACATTGCTTGTTTTATAAGATTCAGGATGTACCTGTGTTTTTGTACTTCAGATTTCTATTGCCTTGAAGGATATCACTTTTGTGACAAAAGAGAAGACAGCTTGGCTCATTCCAAATGCCATCCAGATTACTACTGAAGGAGAGAAGGTGAGTTGCTGTTTGAATTAATGTTATTCATTAAAATTTGTGTAGCACATCATTCTCTAATTTGAGTTAACTTGTTCAGCATGATGGAAATGTGAGCCAGAATAGCAAACATATATGGTTGCAACTCTATTTAGAGGCCTGTGATTAGACATGATAAGAGCCAGCTTGGTGTAGTGGTTAAGAGCAGCGACTTCTAACCTGCCGAGCCAGGTTTGATTCCCCGCTCTTCTACATGCAGCCAGCTGGGTGACCTTGGGCTAGTTACAGACCTGATTGTTCTGTTCTTAGAAAAGTCCTGTCAGAGCTCTCTCAGCCCCACCTGCCCCACAGGGTGTCTGCTGTAGGGAGAGGAAGGGAAGGCGATCGTAAGCCTCTTTGAGACTCCTTCTTGTAGTGAAAAGTGGGGTATCAAAACCAACTCTTCTTCTTCTACTACTACAACCTTTCCCCTACAACATTACAACTGAGACTGATTCACAGATCAAATAAGCATTCTTGGATTTTGCTTGTTTGTTTGTTTTAAAGCAACAAATCAGTCAATATATTCTGATGTCAAGAGGTGTTGGACAATTCTATTTTGTAGACACAAATATAGTCAATATATAGCTACTCGTGTGCATCAACAAAATGTTACACTTTTTTACACGGGTTAATGTACTGATTGAGTAACTTAGCACTATTTTGTTTCTTTGTTTTATTATTAATTAAAATATTTTAGACCATACTCTGAGGCCAAAAGTGTTCCTGAGAGGCTACAGGAGCAATGAAACACCAGTAGAACAAGAACAGTTAAACAGGATAAAAATTCTCAAAATCAGAAATAATCAATGTAAATACAAGCAAAGATGAAAATATTTATTTATTTAAATCATTTATATGCTGCCTCTTCAGAGGCCTACTTGAATTGGTCACAAGATAAAATAAACACAAATAACTATATTTAAATATATATTAAATATGAGCAAGGATGTATGATTTCAGGAACTTATTATAGTATAACTGTAAATAGTACATCATGTATAAGAGTACAATAGTATAACATGCTTAATAGTATAATAGTACAGCAGTTTAATAATACTAAATGTGGATATTTTGCTCTGCAGTTTTTCTTCACTTCATTCAATTCCAGGGACAGAAGCTTCCTCAATATCTTTCGATTATGGCAGAATGCATTGTTGGAGAAGGTAAATTTTTGTGAGCTTATGTGTGTCTACACTGGATCATTTATTCTCAGTTTCTTGAATGAATTTTACCTCACAAAGTCAGTCAGTCAAATTTTATTACAGTCGTTCAGACCAAGTTATATATAAACAGAATCATAAGAGACCAAAACAGTATGGTCATTAAACATAATACAATTTTTAAAAGATCCTAAAATAAGACTTAAAACTATATTACTTTGGAGCATTGGATTTTTATGGCAGCAGTGCAAAACTTAGACAGCTGAATGGTCTCTTAGGGAGGCGGGGATCTCATTGTACAGTGGTTCTCAACCTTCCTAATGCCGCAACCCTTTAATACAGCTCCTCATGTTGTGGTGACCCCCAACCATAAAATTACACAAGTGTTCTTTCACATAAATTAAACCAAAACTGACCAATGGCATGAAGATCCATTGTTTATGATTGTATATAAATTGTTCCCCCCCCCCGGGTTTTTCAGTTCAGTTCTGCCTCTTGTCTTGTCGAGCTGTGCCACCACCTGGAGCGCCTGGCGGGAGACTGCGCTGCGCTGGAGGTGCTGCTGGAGTGGCTGGCAGCTGAGAGCAGGCACTTGCAGGAGGAGCGGCAACAGTGGCAGCACCCCCTTTGCCAAACTGCTCGCCCTGCTGTGACCCCCATGAAAGGGTTGTTCGACCCCCATGGGGGTCCCGACCCCCAGGTTGAGAACCACTGGCTTAGTAGGTTCTTTGCTCAATCTGCATCCTGATGTTCTGGAAGCCTTTTGAATAGTGGTTCAATCAAATTGCCACGAATGTCTGCATCAGCAGGGCAGTGGAACAATGTACGCTCTCTTGTTTCAGTTTGGCCACTCCCATAATAACACTGTCTCAGTGTGAGGGGGATGTTCTTATAGTGACTTTCTTTACCTCACAAAGTTAAGTAGCAACACTGCCATTATATCCTGATCTGGATAGGCCATGCCACCTCATCACATCTGGGAAACTAAGCAAGGTTGGCCCTGACTAGTATTTGCACAGGAGACCTCCAGGGAATGCCAGGGTTGTGATGCAGAGGCAGGCAATGGCACACCGCCTCTGAACATCTCTTACCTTGAAAGACCTGTGGGGTTGCCATAAGTCAGCTGTAACTTGAAGGCATTTTCCACTACCACCATTGCCGTTTGAGCAAGTATTTCACAACTTACTCTGTTTTTTGAAAGTTTCATCCCTACATAAGAACATTTTTAAAAAGATTTGGACATTCATATGGCAATGTGTCAGTGTGGTGTTAGGTCTGAAGAAATAAAAATAAAATCTGCCCAGATATTTCTTTTAGAGAGATTCTTTTGGTGTATGTAAGAATAGGGGGGGGGGGGGCTGCTGCCAGGTAAGCAGATGACAGATGTACCTTTGACCTGCCTTTGACTGGTTAGCCAACCACAGCCAAAAATCTGGCCACTAGGGTATGTGTCCTAGTTTCATTTAGATTGGATTACTGCAATGTGCTCTACATGGGGCTACCCTTGAGAAGTATTTGGAAACTGCAGTTGGTGCAGAATTCTGCAGCCAGAATGTTGACTGGAGTGAGTGGTAGGAACCGTATCACCCAGGCTTGGCCCATCTACACTGGTTCTCAATCTGTTTTTAGGCACATTTTGATGTGTTGATGTTGACCTTTAAAGCTTTATATGGCTTGGTACTACCATACCTAAATGACTGCCTACTTCCTTAGAAAGCTATTGAATCATTATGATAATCTTCTGAGGCCTTGCTTCAAGTGCTTGCGAATTCTGAGATTAAGTGGTGTCAACCTGAGAACCAGCCTTCTCAGTCATGGCACCAAAACTCTGGAAATTTAGAGACTCACCTCTCTTCTTCTGATACTGTCTTTTGCCTGCATGTGAAGACTTTTTTGTTTCATTTGGTGTAATTTCTTTCCTGCCATATATTTTAATTGCTGTTTTTAATATGTGTATGTGTATATCTGTTCCACTTAATATTTCTGGTAAGGCCTAGGAGGAGAAGCGTGTCTCATGGCTTAAGTGCCACTCAGCACTTAACACCCACTCAGGGTGGCTGTCCCATCTCTGAGTGCCTGCCTCCAACTGGCTTGCCTGTCTGTCCAGCGGTCAGCCAATTGCCTTCTGTCTCCAACTCCTGGCCACCCATTCCTCCTTCCACTTCCCTCTGAGGCTCAGAGGCTGCAGATCCCTGCTGCGTGAGACCTGCCCCTGCTGTTGAGTTCCCTGACTGGGGACCTTCCACCTGCAGCCTTTCCAGGTCTGGGGGAGGGGGGAGAGGCCATCCACAGATTTCTCCCCCCCCCCAATCTAGTGCCCGTTGTATTCCTGAATGCATCGGGCTTTGTCCCTTGTGTGTGTGTGTGTGTGTGTGTGTGTATTAGCTTGGTGAGTCAGCTTGGTGCAGTGGTTAAGAGTGGTGGCTTCTAACCTGAATAGTTGGGCTTGATTCCCCATTCCTCCACATGCAGCCATTTGGGTGACCTTGGGTTCATCAAAATCCTGTTAGAGCTTTTTTTTACGGAACAGTCCTGTCAGAAACTCTCTCAGTTCCACCTATCTCACAGGGTGTTTGTTGCAGAGAGAGGAAGGGAAGGTGATTGTAAGCAGCTTTGAGATTCCTTTAGGTGGTGAAAAGCGAAGTATGGAGTGCAGAATTAATATGGATTGTTAGTCGTAGTGACCAAGTTAAGTTAGAAGGGTAATAATCAGCACTCCTGTGAATTTTCATGCCAAAGTACTTATACAAATATCAGAACCAAATACATATAATGATGGGCATAGATATTTTAATAGCTGGGGGCGGGGGAAGGAGTGCACCACCCATTTTGAGAAAATGGCATAGAAACAAACAAACAAAAATACATACACAAACCCCTCATCTTGGAAGTAAGGAAAGTTAGTCAACTGTGGCAGTTTGTTTGAAGACACTACGAATCCAGGAGTTGTTTTGAACTTGAAAGCTTAGTGCACAGGTGACATCTGTTGTGTTGGTTCCCTCTCACAAATGCACAGTGATTTTTATATTAGATTACAGTTTATTACCATATAAGCTTTACACACCAAGAAAGAAACTATTGGATGCAAGTCCATGTGTCTCCAGGGAGTCATAATCCTCTTTGCTGTCAACAAACACACACCCTGAAATGGGTAAAATAACAGACAAGTTCATTAGTAGGGATCTGTAATTATACATTGAACAGTTACTATTTTTTGAGTTAGTAATAGTGTAAGGGAAAAAGGGATTTTGTGACAAACAAATTATATATTCATAAATTATACGTATGAACATGCACACACATGTATGCTATGTATGTTTTCAATATGAACACTGTCATCCTTATTCTAGAAAGGAATGCAGTCTGAGAGGTAGACAAGGTGAAAGGTGTCGTGTCAGTGCTTGACCATCTTTCACTAAAAGTACACAAGGTTTGGCTTTCCCAAAGCCCTGGGGCTTACTGGGAATTCCTGTCAGATGTGATTCGCCCCGCTCCACCCCCTTGGAGCCTACAATATGTATACCTGTGTGTGTGTATTGCTAGTGAAAGGCTTAAGGAGAAACCTGATAAGGAAGCTTTGCTCCGAGATGCAGGAATGCTGTTTGGGTTCTTTCTTGCAACAATCTGTGGTTTAACCAGCTTTTAAGTGGAGGTAATAGCAAACACTAGCGTAAACATTTTAAGTTCCTTCTCAGAAACAGCATTTAGATAGTCTTCAGGGAGTCCTTTACAGAAAAACAGAACATTACCTTTCCCTACAAATTAGTTTTTCTTCTCAAAATATGTTGAAAAATTGCATCTGCTTTCCTATAAGTATAGATTCCCAGCGAGGGAAGGACGGGAAGAAAACAAGCATATTGTTTCCTTTGTGGGAGGGGCCCAGAGACTGGGCAGGAGTAAAGCGCAACTTCCAGTTCTGAAAAGAGACCCGCCCACTTGTCAACAGTTCAGAAAGTGCATATGGTAGGAAGCTCTCTCCAAGGCAGACACTTTTTTAAAAGAACGAAAGAAAGCTTGATAACTCTGAAGACCTTTGCCGCTACCGGGTTGGAGCTGATGTGTAAGCAAGTTGACTTTGATCTTGATTAAATTCACCCTTAAAAAGCCTCGAGACAATTTCTAATCTGGCTTGTAAATCATACGGATATGAGGAGAACTCGGCAGCATTTCAGGAAACTCTGAATTAAAAATTTGAATTGCTCCGAACAATTGCCTCATCCCAGGAGTTCACACTGCTGATTTTGCCCTGAGGATTGGTCCAGTTTCCTGAACGGCACCATGAACTTGTCTAAATTATATAAAGTGGTGTTCCTGTCTCCCTCAATCATTTAGAGGTAAACAATGCAAGAATGGGGATGGGTAGCACAAAAGCCTACATAACTATGTATTCTCTTTTTCAGCATTTGTGAGCAAATGTTTATTGTTACTTATGGCTACTGTTTCAGTTTAGCAAGAAAAGAGTCAATCTCTGTGTATGGAAATTGTTTTCTTGTGTTGAAGCTTGTTGTGTGAACATGAAGTTATGGTATAAGTGGTATGTGCTTTTTAAAACGACTTCTACTGGTTCTTGGTAAATTGTTCATCCGCTCAGAGAATTCTGGCTTTTTGAAGAATGAGTTTTGTAGTACTACTGAGGTATTTAATATTACCCCTGTGAGTTTTGCTATGTGATTACTGTGAAAAGGTCTATAGGTTTTGGTTTTCTCTAGCTATAAACCAAAGGAAAAATATACAAGAATCTTAAAAGAGTAAGGCAGGCTATATATAATGTGAATCAAGTTAGGCTGAGCGTGCTTACTGAGCTACAGTTTACCTGCAGCAGTAGGCTTTTGTGCCCGGACGCTGCAGGAAGTTTGTGTGTGAGACAAAGTGGCAGTTGAGCCCTTTGGGTAGCAACAAAGGCAAAGGGAGACAAACTGGGGGTTCCACCTTGGAGCAGGGGGTAGAGCAGTTTGTCTCCACTGTGCTCTGCTTGTATATTTGTTAACAAAGGAAGCATCCAAAGGCACAAGGAAATCAACGCAGGAGCAGTGTCTCTGGAACTTTTCACCAGCTGTATGAAGTGGGTAACACAGGTGGTGAAGGTGGGATATTGTTTCAGCAGAGAGAAACTATAAACAGGGTGTGATTTGAGCCAGGAATGAAGTTAATGATAGCATTCCTGAAAGGAAGTCAGAGTAGTGCTGCTACATTTTTCAAAATTAAAAAATTAAAGCAGCTGTGAAAGGCAACCTGAAACACCAGAGGCTTGCTTATTTCTCACTTACAAAGGGTCAAACACCAAATGCCCAGCTACAGAAGTCAGAGGCCCTGCATTACTTGTGTATTTACCCACCTGCTCTCCTCAAGAAGGGGCCAAAGCAGGCCACATCTGTTCTCCCCTTAGAGATGCCAACTCTGGGTTGGGAAATTCCTGGAGAGTTTAAGGATGGAGCCTGGGAAGCTGGGTTTGGGGATGCCTCCCATTACAGCTCAATTTAAACGGAGCTGGGGGGGGCAGCCCAGGTTTGGTCCCAGTGGTGGTAGCTTTTAGCTCTCAGCCTCCTATGCTGGGGATGCCTCCCCTTACAGCTAAGCCAGATTGGGCTGTGCGGGGGAGGGGAGTGGTTAGACTTCCTCCTGCACAGCCCAACAAAAAGCTGATCCCAGAGGTTTCTCTCTGAGGGTCAGGTGTTTGTCAGACAGTGATTTAGGAACCCAAATCAAAAGCCAAATCAATTCAGCGACTTGCTAGTCAGGTCTTAAATCAAACTAGGCATTTTCAATTCTGGTAAAAATTTAGGGGGAAACCCCGAATCAGCATTGATTCAGGGTTTTTTTTAAAGTTTTGCCCAGCTGAATGCACACTCCTAAGTATAACCCATGATGGAAATGACTCACTTGGAAGGAGAGGAACCAAGATCTGCAATCAAGAGTAATTTTTCTAATCAGTATGTATCCCATGAAGGCTTTACGAAATGGAATCAACCTCTGTGTGTGTATATAGTGCCATCAAGTCACGGTTTACTTATGGCAACTCCTCATCTCCCATCTGAACACTAACCAGCACCAACTCTCTCATAGTTTCTTAGATCTGAGAAGATCAGGCTAGCTGACCATCCTCCCTGGGGAATAGCATAGAAACCTGTGAGCTATGGCAGTAAATCCATAACTGGGGATTTCAAGGGGTCTTGTAAGTCAAGTATTAAAAATTAGAATAAGGACCAAAGAAGAGCTTAGACTTCTGCTGGCAGAAGAATTCCTGCTAGTATTAGTGGGTAAATATCATGCTTCAGTCTTTCTCTAACTTCATCAGTGGAATCTGTTCATGCTTGAAAACTGGCCAGGTGAAAGTGACTTGGTGAGCTTACTATTGTCAAAAACATGTCTAAAACCTAACTTGTACCCATTCTTGAGATTACAGAACACTTTATTTGCCAGTAAAGAAGGAAGCATAGCTTTCTGGAAGCTTGCCCGTCTAACTTCCAGATCTGTTGACCTCTCCATTTAGAAAACTTGGACTTTGGCAAGATGCCCCCATTTTTTAAGGAAGTCGTTTAGTTAGAAGGAAGGTAAAAGTGTATCTCTGTGGGCTGTTGAAAGGTGGAAAAACCAGTAGTGCTTCAAATGTAGATGAAGTTGGTGGGTGTTGGTTTTTAAGTGTCAGCGTGTGAAAGTATTGCTGAACACTCCCCACTATTCTGAGTAGACAATCTAGAGGCATAACTACAGGGTTTAATTTTCTATACAAGAGAGCACTCTGAAGACTTAAGACAGTAATATTTGTTGTATTTTCAAATGTGTGTTTGGAAGAAGTAAACTCCCCTACAGCTGGCAGCAGATTTGCTAGGCCCATTCCACACAAGAATCAATGTGGCCAATTGTTTACACTAAGCAATTCTGGAATTTAAAATAGTAGAATTCGGCGTTATGCATACCTGCCTTTGTAGTTGAATTCAGTAGCATTGCAATAGTTTCCCACAGGTTTCCGGTCTCGCCAAAAATCGCTAGAAAGGAAGCAATTTTTTCTGTGCTTTGTCCCGCCCCTGGCCGTCACTCAAACGAACAGCCAATGGGCGGCCGTTATCATGCTCCCGAAAAGCCCCTTTCCCTTTAAGACAGGTTAAAAAATAAAAAAAAACACATTGCAACGAATCTGCGTTGATCTAGCTGGCAGGTGGTGAATGAGCTGGCGATTCATTATTGCCATGCTCCCCCGAGTGAACCCCCCCCCCCCGGTGCATGGGCACGATTTTCGGCCGAAAATAAAGGGAACTTGCAAACGGGGCTGTGTTGTGCTTGGTGACTTAAAGCAGCTCTGTGGAGGGACTGCAGCCAGAGAAGCCTCGCTGGGAGAATGAAGGCTCGCTGGTTCGTTGTTCTCCGCTCGCTCTGAGAAAAAAAAATGGCGATTGCTTCGCTGGAAGTTCAGAGGAGAGAGCCAGGGGGAGGGACTTTGCTGAAACCGCAACAATGGGAATGCACAGATCTTTTTTGGAACTGTTGCAGATTGCTTGCAAGAGTGTAGTGCTTTTCGGAAGGTGAATCCACTTTTTGGGATTTCCCTTTAAGCGCTACAACGAAGTGCTTTTTGCTGATCGTTTTCAGGAGTGTGGCAGATTGTGTACGACGTCGTGCATAACTGCAAATTAGTAGCAATTACAATTTGCCACACTCCTGCTACATTAAACCTGTGCGGAATGGACCCTAATCTTGAATACAGTTCTCAGAGTGATCCCCCTGTACTTGAAGGTGCTTTATGTTCTAACAGCCTCAGCTCCTCTCTGCATCTTGGTCCTGATTCAATTGAAATTGTAAAATGGCTGAAACTTTCATTCTTTGTCCCTTTGCCATAATTTAACAGCTGTGCTAGATTCTACCATTGATCCATTTAGTAGTGAATGCTGCTTTGACACAATGGCTAAACTAATGTCCCTACGGGAGCTACAAAGATAATATGGTGGCCATAACATTTATTTGTTGTTGTTTCCTATCAGTCCCCATGTTCAGAGAGTTACTACCTCAGAACATGGATGGTTCCATTCAATCATGGTGAATTCCACAAGGCAATTATTCTTTGGATGCAGAAATATTTCATTTGGGTGCAGAAATATTTCATTTGAGTGCTTAATGCCAGTCAAGTCCATTGATATATTAGATATATTAGCTGGATAGCACGAAACACATCCTTATCCAATGTTCCTCTTAATATTTGTGAAAAAGCCTAGTGGGTGGAACATGTCCTGGGTGCCCGAGTTGGAATAGAGTTTAGTATTAGCTGCCTGCACCCTGATTGGCCCTGCCCCTGCAGCTCCCACCCTCCATCTCTGGACTCTAGCCTCTTTGCTCTCAGACATGCCTCAGTGCCTGGAGTCAGCAGCAGGTAAGGGGAGAGGGCCCTGGGCAAAGGGTCCTGGTGGAGGGCCTGCTAATGCTAACGAGGGCCTCCCGATCTGCTAGCCTGGGCCTGCTGATGACTGCCTGCTAAGGAGCTTTGTCCCAGACCTGCCAACGAGGTGGCCAGCTCCCGCCCGCCCCACTTGATCTGGCTGCAAGCTGCTCTGGAGTCCGAGTGGCCCAAATCCATCTTAAACTGCCTGGGTGGGGCCAGGGGCCCTTTCAAGACATGTTCTTAGGAACGGGCTTTGAAGCTAGTTTTAAATAATGGTCAATTAGGAGCCCTTCAAGTGTATTTTATTACTTCTCTTTAAATAGTGTCTGACTTTAAAAGATGAACCATGACTACTGACCAAATGTATGTAAATGTTTTCTGTTTTGCAGAGACTGAAAAAGCAGGAATTCTGGCAAATTGTGCAGCAAAGCTATGGCTCTGAGCTGGGCTTGAACACTGAAGAAATGGAAAATTTTTATTCATCATCTGAGGAGAATGGACAGTCTAGGTAAGGTGGTATTAGACAACAACTCTTAACAGGTGTAGCTGGAATTTCTGCATCCTTGGGGAAATCCCTTGGGTATTCCATCAATTATGATTTTGTACATTAATCTACAAGAAAGAGATACGAAAAACATTCTGATGAGGATTGAATATATTTTGGGAGGCCTACAATGCTAAAGGTAGCTGAGACTCAGAGAGAAGAAAAGGTGAGGGAAGGGAAATTAATTGCTTCAAGTTTTATTAAAGTACTTTTAGCCACAAGACTGCTTGTCAGTGGCCTCACTGCCCACCTCCCCCCACAGTTTTTAGTTAGCATTCGGTAAAATGAGTTAGCGGTGCAGTTACTATATCTTTTATTGGTACAACACAGGGAACACATTTTGCCAATTTTAACAGAACTATATGAGCTTTCAGTTACCTTAAAATCCTTAAAATATTTGGTCAGGGCTGCCAGTATTGAGTGTGGGGGAGTGGGTGTAAGGTGCAGCACCTACCATAGAGTTTTGCCCAGAAGCCAGAGGATCATCTCTGACATATTGATGTCAGATGACATTCTGTGTTATGTCAGCACATTGGGAAGCTTCCAACCACACCCCCAAATCCTCCCCCTGCCATCAGCCTGCTTCCATATGGCAACCCTACTTAGACTTAAGGTGGTATTTTTTTAACTGATGGATTTTTGCCCCAAGATTTTTCATTGGTCTCATTTACCAGTGGTTCTCCTGCAGCTTATATCATTTTTGCTGATTCTGTTAAATGTGTGACATTTTTCATTATGGTTTTATGGTGTTAATGGAGATCCATAAGCTGGCTGAAGAAATTTTAGCTGCGAGTACAGGATATATTTTAGCTGCAAGTACAGTTGGCTTGAAACTCAACATCAAGAAAACAAAGATCATGACATCCGGCCGTCTCAATTCCTGGAAATAGATGGGGAAGAAATGGAGATAGTGACAGATTTTATTTTCCTGGGCTCCAAGATCACTGCAGATGGGGATTGCAGCAAAGAAATTAAAAGACACTTGCTCCTGGGGAGGAAAGCTATGGCAAATCTAGACAGCATCCTAAAAAGCAGAGACATCATCCGACAGAGAATGAGGTGGCTAGATGGAGTAACTGAAGCAGTAGGTGCAAACTTAAATGGACTCCGGGGAATGGTAGAGGACAGGAAAGCCTGGAGGATCATTGTCCATGGGGTCGCGATGGGTCGGACATGACTTCGCACCTAACAACAATAACAACAGGATATATGCTTAGATCCAGGGACTTCTCTGTGACCTCGCTATTCTTCATCCACTGTGGTGGCCTATACAATGGCAGAAGAGAAGTGTGAGGGGAATAAAAGCATATGACCAAAGGCTGTCCAATGGCCAGAGCCAAATGTAAGAGGGGCAATGTCATAGGCATTTAACGGGCCCACAAGCAGCTGATCATAGCATATCAGCTGCTTGGCACTATCTCCCCCCCCCCCCAGACATTTCATTAAATGGGCCTAATATCCACATTATGATTTGGCCACCAATGAGTTGGCCCATTTAAAGTGCAGGGATTGGCGATGCACTCAGGTTCAAAAAGTACCCAAATCAGCATTGATTTGGATATTTTTTGGCTTATCCAAACCAAATCCCTAGCGTAGTATAGAGAGAAAATCTGTCCCCTTAGTGGACACTTTTCATCAGGGAGTTCTTTGCATTGAGAAAACTTGAAAAGGCTACTGGGTGTTAGGAAAGGCAACAGGTAAATGGAAAGGGCCATATACTTGATGTCCGAAGGGTATTTCTTTGTTCATATACCATGCAGGATTGATCTGAATAATTGAAGAGACCACCAAGTTTATTATAGAAGCCACACATTTTATGTAATAAAGTGTGAATTAACTGTGCAACTGTCTTTCTGGCCCTAACAGATCTAGCCTTTGTGATGAATCTGTGGAGAAAGATGAAAAGCCATCTAAAGCCATGGATGTAATTCAAGAGCCCATCATTCAGATACTTGAAACTGAGTCTCTTAATGGAAATGTGCTAACAGTAGTAAGTTGCTACGGAGTCTTTTTTATGTTAACATTTGAATATACAACATAAGTGGAAATACTGGTTTTGGGAAGAGGCCATGTAGCTCAGTGCATATCTTACATGCAGAGAAAGTCTGTGGATCAATCCCTGACATCTTCAGATAGGGATCTCTAGTAGCAGATATTGGAAAAGACCTATGTCTTATGCTCCTGAGTTATTGCCGGTTAGAATTTTTCTTGGTCTATTGAATCAGGCCTGACACAAGATAGTTTCATGTATCAGTGTAGTTTTTATCTGTAATTATTTCTGCTTGAGAGAGAATTTCTGTGATCTATTTTTTGTCCATGTAGATCCAGTTTAAAACATTTCTGGCCAGAAACCCACTTATAGATCTCTCACAGTTATTGTTGTTGTTGTTGCGAAGTCGTGTCCGACCCATCGTGACCCCATGGACAATGATCCTCCAGGCCTTCCTGTCCTCTACCATTCCCCGGAGTCCATTTAAGTTTGCACCTACTGCTTCAGTGACTCCATCCAGCCACCTCATTCTCTGTCGTCCCCTTCTTCTTTTGCCCTCAATTGCTCCCAGCATTAGGCTCTTTTCCAGGGAGTCCTTCCTTCTCATGAGGTGGCCAAAGTATTTGATAGAGTCTGGAAATCTGCTTTCCCTTTTTTCTGATTTCTATTGAACATATAGGGCCAGACTAAACATGGCAGTGAACTTGTAGTGGCCACACATTCACCTTTACCATTGTAAGGTGATTTAAAAATGCTGCAACAGGGATTGTGCCCACAGCATGGAGCTCTTCCCACCCTCTTGTGATTTTCAAGAGGAAAAATAGCTGCTGTGGGCATGGGGCTGCCACTGTTTTGGCATTGGAAAGAACAAGGGGTGAAGAGCTCTGTGCCATGGGCTGTATCAGGTCAACATTTTAAAATAATTTCAAAGTGAGGATGATGGACTTATGGGCACCACAATTCCTCCACCACATTTAGTTTGGTTCATATGTAATGACATCCCTTCAAATGAATTATTCAAGTAATAAGAAGTTTCATTAATAATTTATCAGATCTCTGAGAGTGTATGTAAGCAGTGGAATTTCTTCATGATCCTCAGAAGTTTAGAATTTATTGTCTTAATCACTGTGAACAAATGTCCAAATTTGAGTTGAGAGGAGTGGAATGTGTTGACATACCGGAAGGACTAGAGTTCTTGAAATGAGTTCTTGAGTCTAAATGGGTAACTATATTTTCAAATAAAATCAGAGTCCAGTAGCACCTTTAAGACCAACAAAGATTTATTCAAAGCGGGAGCTTTCGAGTGTAAGCACTCCTTGTCAGGTGCTACTGGACTCTGATTTTGTTGTGCTACTATTGTGCTACTTCAGACCAATTTGGCTACTCATCTTTATACAGCTTTTGCTGTATTCATATTTAACTAACGGCTGAGTAGGCGGGGCCAGTCTGAGTGAGGGGCCAATAGGAAGATATAATAATAATAATAATAATAATAATAATAATAATAATAATAATAATAGTTGTTGTTGTTGTTGTTGTTGTTGTTGTAAATTTAAAAAGGTGCGAAGCACCTTCCAATTGGCCCTTCACCAGGACAGACAGCAGTTCTAGCCAACCGGGTGAGGGCACAATCTAGGCCCTCACCAGCACAGGCCAGAAAGGCTTCTAGGCCCTCACCAGGACTAGGCCCACACCAGGACAGACTTTGAGGCCCTCACCAGGCCAGGCCAGAAAGCTACGGGGAAGCAGCAGGACACCGTGAGTAAAGACAGAGGCCTTCCCCTCGGGCCTAGAAGCACACCATGGCCTTGAAGAGGCCCAGGGTATGCTTCTAGGCTTGAGCGAAAGGCCGCGCCGACGCCAGGGGGGAAGGGGGAAGCAGGCCTTTCCCTCAGGCCTAGAAACACATGAGGGGGGCTCTTTCAAAGTCCGCTCTCACAAATGGGCTTTGAATGTAGTTTGAATTTATATTTTCAAATGTTTAACTGGCGCCTTGAAACATTTAGGCAACAATTATCTACTGGAATGCCTTATGTTTTATGATTTAGTATTGAATTGAGATTTCTTTTCCAACTAATAAATAGAATAAATAAGTTCACAGAAACATACTATAGATTTTCTTAAATTGTTTAATTTATTTTCATTACACATTGCCCTTTGGCAACAACACAGTTTACCCTTTTGGGCTCTTTTTTCAGCTTGTATGAGCCAGGGCAACAGGCTCTGAGCTTGTGATTGGCTAGCTACAGCTGAGTAAGCTTTTGAAGTCTTTTCTCAATGTTGTTTCAGCATTTAGAGCCTCATCTGTTACTCATCTTAGAGCAGGTTTTCTCAGCAAGGGCTTGGTGAAGGGTTTCTCAAATGGTTGGGAGTCAATTAATGGTTTATATATTTTTTGTTGAACATTTATTGGGTGATATGACCATATATGGTCATGTAAACCTGCCTCACCTCCCCAAATGGCCAATGATGGGCCTCGAGGGGGGTGGGGAGGGGCCCCAGGTGGGAAGGAAAGGGACCCCGAGTGGGCGTGTACACAGCTATGCTTCCTAACCATATTCTGTACTACCGTGCCACTTCTGAGGTTTCTCTAAGCCTGAAGAATGTTTCAGGAGTTTCTCAATGATAAAAAATGTTGAGAAAGGCTGACTTAGAGCCTTGTTTTCTCTGTTGGTCACAATGACATCCATAAACATGGCAACCAGCGGTTGCTGGGTTCCACTACTGGGAATATACCTTTATATACATTTGTCTTAATTGTTCAGTAACTAGTTGGGCCACGTATTGTTGCACAATATAGGACTGAAACTGAGAAGTCTGGCACTGCAGATCATCATGAGGCGTACTGAGCAATAGTAGCTTGCAAAATAAGGTGTGGAGCCTATGAGCATGCTTAATATTCTAATCACTGCTTGTGATTCTTTCTCTAGGATGCTGAGCCAGAAGAATCTCACTGTGATAGATCAGAGAGAAGGAGTTCTCTGAGGTCATCACAAAGGAAGTCAGCTGATTTAGCACAACGCAAACATTCAGGGCAGCTACCAGACCTAAATGAGAATTTTTCTCCTGAGAAGAGCAGTCCCTCAGAAAGTGATGGTGAAGGTAAATGATTTCTTTCATATTTATAGTCCTTCAAATCTGATCCCAAGGAAAAATTATAATAATCAGGATCAAATATGAAATCTATGGATCTGTATTTAGTCAGCACTAAACAGTCAGGCCTTTCTTGAAGTCCCACTGGGCCATATCCAGTCTACACCATTGTTTATACCAGCATAGACTAACTTATGGTGTTATGCACTCACCAGTAGCACTGTAAACAGAATATTGTATTAGACTCAACAGCTAACACAGCAGCACCAATATCATAGTCATTGCCATCCACTGTGATGTTATGCCCCCTGACAGTGCCCTCATATTAGCTCTGCTTCCCCTCCACTAACAGCTTCTTTGTGGCCTTGCCCACTCCAGCCAACACCAACTGGAAAGGGGTCTCCCAGGGCTTGTCAAGGTATCCACACAGTAGGCTGCTTCTCTCCCTTCTCTCTCTCTCTCTCTCCCTCTCTCTCTCTCTCTCTCTCTCTCCCTCACCTTTGGGTAGATAGTTGTGGTGGATGGGCAGGCAGGGCTTTCTTTCTTTCTTTCTTTCTTTCTTTCTTTCTTTCTTTCTTTCTTTCTTTCTTTCTTTCTTTCTTTCTTTCTTTCTTTCTTTCTTTCTTTCTTTCTTTCTTTCTTTCTTTCTTTCTTCCTTCCTTCCTTCCTTCCTTCCTTCCTTCCTTCCTTCCTTCCTTCCTTCCTTCCTTCCTTTCCTTCCTTTCCTTCCTTCCTTCCTTCCTTCCTTCCTTCCTTCCTTCCTTCCTTCCTTCCTTCCTTCCTTCCTTCCTTCCTTCCTTCCTATGCTGCCACTTCTCCAGGGAATTGAAATCCTGTAAGGTAGTTGGGATACCAATTTAATCTTGAAAACTTGGATGGTCACAGATACAAATTGACCACCTTTCACATAGATTAAATGTGCATCTGCAGAAATACTGCACTTGCACCAATTACTTGATCACCCTATCACAAAACCCATATTGCTGCAATCCTGGAGGTTGACTTGGCACCCAATCCTCTTATTATCATATTTTTATTTTAAACTCCTAATTAGTTAACAAATGCAATTTTACATGTTCCGCATGGCCATACCAGTTAATGTTAGTTTCTGAGTGCAATGAACCTAAAACTACCGTAATCAAAACAGTAGACCTGCTGGAGAACTAGACATTTGGGACTGCATTGACTTGCATCATCCATCACAAGGTTCCATATTTGCCACATCTTGATACTGTAAGACAGTGGTCCCCAACCTTTTTATCACCGGGGACCACTCAACGCCGGGGACCACTCAATGCCTTTTACTGAGGCCCGGTGGGGGGGGTAGTTTACTCCTCTACTCTTAACCACTGCCCTAACGCTCTCTGATCACTATGGTAATGTTTAAACATCCCTTCAAAATAAGATACAGACACGCCACAACAATGAATACAAGGAACATTTTATTTTCACTCATGAAAATATTCACTATTTTAACTCATGACAATGACAAATCAACGGGAACCCTGAGCTTGTTTCTCTGCAACAAGATAGTCCCATCTGGGAGTGATGGGAGACAATGACACACGAAGTGTGTTGTAAAGGGCCGGGGGGGGGGAGAGGGCGTCCTTCGGGGCCCACGTCCAACTAGTCGACGGACCACATGTGGCCCGCAGCCCACAGGTTGGGGATCACTACTGTAAGAGACTGTAATTCTTAACCTATGATGGCCTAGAAAACACTGAGTCATCTTGGAATCTCCGATACACTGTTCATGTTTCAGCTGTCGTCATAATAGCTTGTTTCCATGTGAGGGGAAAAATGTCATTTGACCATCGCTGGCTTTGGTAGTCTGTGACAAGTTGGGCTTAATTGTTGAGCTGTGGAATTTGTAACCTGAAGTCTTGTTTGGTGTAGTGGTTAGGAGTGCGGACTTCTAATCTGGCATGCCAGGTTCGATTCCACACTCCCCCACATGCAACCAGCTGGGTGACCTTGGGCTTGCCACGGCACTGATAAAGCTGTTCTGACTGAGCAGTGATATCTAGGCTCTCTCAGCCTCACCCACCCCACAGGGTGTCTGTTGTGGGGAGAGGAATGGGAAGGCGACTAAGCCGCTTTGAGCCTCCTTCGGGTAGGGAAAAGCGGCATATAAGAACCAACTCTTCTTCTTCTTCTTCTTCTTGTTCCTTCTTTGAGTTTTACATTTATTTTATATTATTTTGATATTTGATTCTGTTTGTGGAAGTTATTTTGAACCTGAAGAGAGCAGATAAATTCCTAAATACATAATATCTACAGCAGTGATGTAGCAGCTTTGCATTGGGCTCTTTTAAATTCATTCATCCATTGCTACAATAAATTCCTACTCAGACTTTTCTGGCTCTTTCAGATAGTAGTATACAGCTCTACAGTGCTTCCTCCATTTTAAGGGTGCCAAGTCAACCTTCAGGATTGCAGCAATCTCTGATATGAGCATGTATTGTCATTTTGTTACGTTTTATTGTGTGGTATCTTCCATATTTTTACCTCTTCACTGTATGTTTTCTTCCCACCAACTCCCAGATGAGAAGACCATCCCAGAGGATGACCTCCATGGGAAAATCTTTGTTAATCGGGTTTTTCATATTGGTGCAGACAGAATGTTTGAGATGCTTTTCACCAATTCCCATTTCATGCAGAGATATCAGAACAGTAGAAATATAACCGGTAAGTATTCCATTTAGTATTTGTGGTGAAAGAAATTTCCAACTCATCGCTTGGAAAAATCAGTTTATTGCTAAATACTATCTTTGTATCCAGTAGCAGCTCTATGATACATTAATCTTGAGCAGTGGCTAGTTGTTGTTAATCACGTATAACCCAAGGAGTAAAATAATTTTGCAACTGTTAAGAGTTCTTTTTGTATCACTCTCAGAAAGTAAAAGAATTCAAGTGGGTAGCTGTTTTGTCTGAAGACGCAGAGCAAAATCTGAGTCCAGTGGCACCTTAAGTCCAACAACCCTTTCTTTCTGCCTGTCGACTCTTCTTGGAGATAGGACCTATGGTGTGCCTCCAAAAATGTGTAGTTAGGATCTCTGTCCACCCAGAGGAGCATCGCCTAATTCACAGATGCCCTGTAAATAATGGTGCCTGCTTGCACCTTTCTTTTAATTGCACCCTCCATTCCAGCATTTTGTGGCCTCCATCACCTCTCCTCCAGAAACACTGGATGTTATTATTTTTTTAAAAACACCCTAGGTTATTGTATTACAATGCTACTACTTTTTTTTTAGTACTTAGAAACAGAAGTACTTAGTACTTAGAAAACAGAAAGTGGTGGGAGGCTGCTGCTGGGGGCATGACTACGTGCTCCCAAGTGCATTCAGCCAGATGGACACAACTCCCATACAACCAGCCCTCTTCGGCAGGAAAGCAGCGGGACTGGTCGTAGAATAGAAAAAGGGCTCCTGCCACTGCTGTCATGGCAGACTCCATGGAAGACAGTGCTGATGAAGACAATGTACCATACTAATAAAATGGGGGGCGGGCAAGCGGACAACTGTTTTTCTTGAAGATGTGTTCAGAGGAAGCCAAACCCCAGCAATGTTGTCACCATCTCAAGGATACATCTTAGGCTTAGCTGGAGGCTGTGCAGTTTGGAGAGGTGATGATAGGCACAAGACATGTCTTTAGCCTTTGTCTGCACTGCTAGTCCTATGTGGCAGCACTTGTATTGCTTGGGTGCCAAGTAAAATTATGTGGTATGCTGCTATTGGCACACATGCCAGGTGATTACCTACCTCAGCTTTAGAGAGACAGATTTCAGGAATGTGACATTGTTATCAGTGGCAGCTCTGGTTTGTCATTAGGTGTAGTTTTGCACTTTAATGATTATGTATTGAAGTGGAGCTAAACATTGGATATTGGGAATGATCACATGTTGGGCTGACATATGGATGGAGATGTGTGATGCAGTCTTCTACAGTTTTGCATTCTCAAACCATTGTGGCATGTTTAAGGACAATTATACTATTGTGTAAATTGCTAGAAATTAATCATGACGTTTGTTGTGCCTAGATACAGTACAGACTCCTTGGTGCAGAGATGCTGGAGGGAATCAGCTGAGGACCATGACATACACTCTTGGGCTCAAAAATCCACTAATTGGGAAATTCACAAGTGTAACTGAAAAGCAGGTGCCTAATTTACTTGCTTATGTTTATATCTGAAGAGAGAAAAAAGAATTTGCTAAGACACAACTGGCCAGCACCTCAATCACTGTCTACCATTTTCTCAATTACTTTTTTGCATCTAGGCTGGCAGATGGTGGGCTAGTTGGCATTCTTGGAAGGGTTGCATCTAGAGGCCTGTCCACTTCCAGGGGCACATGGCTGGAGTCTGGGGCATTTTCTAGAGTTGCTCCCTTTCCCCAGCAAGACCTTTGGGGGAGCCTCAGTAAAGCAAGGGGGAGAAGGGAAGTTACATTCATCCAATTTGCTCTCTGCTGATGCCATCAGGATCTTCCCACATTCACCTGAGAAGGACACTTGCTCTTCCTCCTTGGCTCTCATCTGGGCTGCCCTTAAGGGTCTCCCCAAGAAAGGGGCATTCTTGGGCTTCTCTGCTGCCTTTGCTGTATGAGTTGGGCCATTCCACCTGGCAGGACTTGGGGCCAATGGAGTGCTATTGTAGGCCTTTCCATCCTGAGTCCGTCCTCCCTGAGAACTTTCAAAGGCCCTTATGCTGGACCTGAGAAGGACAATGCTTTTTTTTCCCCACCCTTCTTTCTAGCATGCTGTGGCCTTGGAAGCCTGGGGGATGTCTTGCTTACTGCAGAGCCAGCCCTGGCACCTCCTTTCTGCTTCCTCCTGCCTTGTCCTGCTCCACAGGGGCTGCTGCTATCTCTGGCATGTCAGGAGGCTGTTTCCTGAGTTGCATTGCTCCCAGCTACCCTGTGTGTTGCTTTGCTACATTTGCTTTTGGGCCTCTCTGCTCCTCCAGCACTCTTGTGAGCCCCTGCTAGTCTTCGCTGAGCTGGCAGACCTATTGCTGTCATCTGCCACTATGGGCTGGGACTGGGTATGTGTGCAAAGGATGATCTCTCTGTTGTAATATATAGGGAGGGGGAGGGATAAAATCCACAACAGCCTCCAGTTGCCAATTTCTAGTCCAGAAAACATATGGGATACTTTTGCTCAGATGGCAACGGCTGTGATGAACTTTAGTCTCCACCCCACTGAACTGCAATATGTAAACTACTCAGTAAGAAGCAAAACACTATGGCATATGCTTACATGCCTTTTTTGCAGTTGTATTTCACCTATCCTTGGGGACGGGGTCTGCATTCTGTCCATGCTTCTAAGCTTTTTTTGATGTTTGTTTGTTTGTCCTGTCCTTTATTCACTTGGCAATCCGTATTCCAAAAAATGTATACTGAAAAGGAGCAGAAACTGTATACTGAACATGTTATCTCTTTTTAAAATAGGTCCTGCATAAACAAAGCCACAAAGGTCTTATGTATCGGGTAGATGCAGACGTGTTCACGCATGATGTGCCCTACCATGATTACTTCTACACTGTGTATACTTATTGCATCACCCATATGTCCAGTCAGAAATGCAGACTGCGGTGAGCCTTTTCGTTTTGTCATGTGAGAGGCTGTGCAAAATTGCTGAGGAGCAAAAGTACAGTCCAACTGGCTCTTCTGCCCAAATTTCCTTGTGGCAAGAATGAAAGAAGATGGCATAAAAATGCCATCCATTTCTGTTTCCATTGTTGGTTGGAATATGATGATCTCAACAAATTGACACTGACTCCTGTTTTTTCCCTGGCGATTGAATGCATTCCTAAACAGGAGCTGTGAGACTTTCCCAACTGCCAGTTCAGTGGAATTTTCTTAATAAATTACTGTAAGATACAAAACAGGCTTTTAAAGTGGATGGGCATATGCAGGCATCAATCAAAGTACCCCTTACTGCATTGAGCTATTTAGAGACTGTGCATTTCCTCCTTCAACTTTCAGTGTGGGTACACAAAATGTCACTGCAGCGACTGTGCCTTTTGCTTCCTTGTGCAGCTTGCTGCTTTAAAGTACAAAGAATGAGAAATTGCTCTCAGACTGAGTGAAAAGGCAAGACTTCTGCTCTTATGTTCTGCCGTATTGCTAGCTGCATTCTTCTTTCACTGCAGGGTTTCCTCGGATGTGAAATATAAAAAGCAACCATGGGGACTTGTCAAGACCATAATAGAGAAAAATACATGGGGTGGGTTCCAAGAAAGTTTTCAGCTTCTTGGTAAGTGTTGGATTTCTATAGTCAAAAGTCAAAGTGGTGCTTGTCCTGCTCCTTGATGATGGATCCAAACTGGGTGAAACTTGATTGTAAACTTTATTTAGGGGTTAAATTCCAACTATTCTGAGGGTTAATGGGGAAAAGCGAAAAGGGTAACATGCAGATTCATAGGTGAAGTATATTTACTATACACTAGACATGTATCTCTGTAGGTAGCATGACCAATAGCAAAATGATTTAAAGGTACAGAGAGAGGATACTGTGTGACTTTTGACATTCCAGATTATACTTTAAGAAATTAAATTACAGCCTGGATCAGGCTTTTGGACTCATTTGAGTACTTAAAAACCCATAATACCAAACTCTTCACCAATCTTCTTTTATGTCTCTCAGTTCCGAACTCCCCAACTTAACACAGTCTACTGTAATTAAACCTCAGGCCCAACGTAAATATAAGTGAAATTTTCTCTCTGGAATATTTCCTTTTCTCTTTAAAATGATAACCAAATATTCCAAGTTTCCTCCATGTTTTTTCTCCCTCTCCCAAACTGTTGTATTTGCCGGAACTATTGTCAGCTGCTCTGAATGCTGATCTTATTCAGTGCCAGCAATATTTCTGGGATCCCTGCCCAGAGTTACTATAAACAGAACTAGCTTTGGCCAGGTCAGACACAGAGCAAACACCAAAGCATGAAAGCCCAATATCAATAGAAACTACATCACCATTTTTCAAATGAGTAGAAAGATTTCTCTACTAGGCCTGAGACATCATTCTTTGTTCTGGAGGCCTCTGACCCTGTAGATTTTTTACATACATCAGGCTTGTTAGAATCCATATGTCTAACACAGGTTTGTATTTACATTTATGTTGCACAAACATGGTGTGGAACAGCGGTTACTTTTCTGATGAAAATAATCACTGCATCACATGTCAGATATGGAGCATTTAAACCCAACACCAGGGTGGAAGGGGCTGTGGCTTAGTGCTTTGATATCTACTTGACATACAGACTATCCCATGTTCAACCCTGGCCTCTCCAGTTTAAAAGGCCAGGTATCAGGTGATGTGGAAATCCTCTGCAAGACCCTGGAGATCTGCTGCCAGTCTGAGTAGATCATAATGAAGTAATGATGTGATTCTGCATAGAGCACCTTCCTGGTTCCAATTATACGTTTGTCATTTGTAATGGTTTCAGTTCATTAAACTGCTTGCGATAACCTGGACATGAGGACCATAACTGAGCCTGTGATAGAATTTTGTTCCCATTTTCCATAATCATATGTGTACTAACTGAACATTCTGCATACAAAGTAGATGTCTTACTGCTGAACCATGACTCCTACCATAATCAAACTCCATTTATTGTGGGTAAATTCAGTTTCTTATCTAGCCTATACTTTTCTTTGGCATCCTTAAGTCTAACAAGAAATTATAGCTTACTGTTATATGAAGGAAGCCTGGAGGACCCTTGGCCTCTTACCCTAATATTACCTGCAAGAACTAGATTAAAGCAGCATCATTTGTGGGAAACTCCAGTTTATCAGGCTTTCAAATTACGAAACATAGATTGAAGTACAGCAAAGCGAGCAATAATTTGTTCCAAAAGCATAAAGTTTTAGTTAGATTGCTTCATGTGAGAACTGAAAAGAAGGTGGAAATTTGAGGATACTCTTGAGCTTCTTCTATAATGATAAACTGTAGATTGTTTTTACATTAGAATCATGCCTGTGTGAGACTTTAAACTTACTGTTGCTATCTGATATTGGTCCAGTAAAAAAAAAAAAAAACTTGCCTCAAAAAACTTGACTCCATATGGCTTCTGGAAATGCAACATTTGTTTTACCAATGTATTACATACTGTTTTCTCCTGTCAGAGGTAACCATTTAAAGACAGTGATAAACACCAAGACAAAATATATAAATAGTCAATTGTCTGAATTTCTTTGGTTTAAGGTCAAATGGAAAAAGTAGTAGAAGAATAATAGAATTTCTCTATTACAGAATCAGAACTGCTCATGGAAGCATACGCAATAAACAAACCAATAGAGGATCCAGCAAAACTTGGTGTCTTGAGGAGGAGGAAATGGACTTTGCAACGGAACATTGGGGAGATCCTTCCTAAACGCTCCTCACAGTATTCTGCTGGAGATGCAGGTTTGCCTTCTCGTGCTGATACAGGTGAGCACAACAAAAAGGAGTATTTGTTTTGGCTGTGAACTGATTTCAAGGACTTTGATGGCTGGGTGTTTATGAGATCCACATGTTTATGTAGCACATCTTTTCCTGACTCTTACCTTTACATGTGTTGAAGATATGGGATATCTCCTAGTTATATGTAGGCAATGAAATGCTGATAAAGCAAGCAGGTGTACAAAATGGTTTCATTTCATTACTTTCTTGTATATGTTATGCTTCCTTTTCAATGCTGAATTGTGGGTTTTAGCAGCAGATAATGTTTTGGCTAGATAGATACAATAGATGATTTAGTAGCATTCATCAGGTAAAGCAGAATACATTTAATGAGTTTGGGAATGTGTATGATTTCTTTGTTATACTATGTTTAAACTGAGCATCTACATAAATCACAGTGCAGGACCTGATATGCCTGGGCAAACCTTGCAGAAGATTCTGGTCCAGGCAGAAGTTCGCAAAAGAAGCTTGTAAAAGAAATCATTTTAAGGGGAGCTTAAAATGCAGCTATGTTTGTTCCCTTTCTGGGTCCATCATCCAGTGGATGTTATTATTCTGGAATTGACTTTGTAATTTATCATAGCTAAATTTTTGTAAGGTGTCATGATCAATCAATCTTTATTTCACAGTCATTCAGACCAAAATTCAAATACACTTGTAAGTAAAAACTGAAGCAATTCAAAAAGAGATAAAACAATAATAATAGTATAAAAGATTAAAAAATCACAAGACATTGTCATGAAATTGTGCCAGGATAAGTGTTAGGGACAATTAGTAGCAGATTTATTATTTTCCTTTGGGTTCTTTGTATTCACTGTATCATTTCATTCAATTTTGAACTTGACATTTATACAAATTTTATTTTGTTAGCTTTATATACCAAAAAAAGGATTTCTGATTCTGACTTTGTAGCCATGGCAAGCTTTCCCAGATTTATGGATGCTTTTCTTAATTTCTGGATGATCAGAGTTCTTCTTGCTGCACAATTGCCCTTTCAATATGCTAGTGACACCAGATTGATTGGGGATCACATATGGCCATGTGCTGGCTGTTTTAGAAGACAACTGAATATTTTAGAAGAACATATGGCACAATTTAGTGTACCAGGAAAGATATGAACAAAGTGAGGCAACTTAAATGAGTTAATGCTGAATTGATAAAGTCTCACTTTTCTCAATTGAGTGCATCACAGATGGTGTAGTACAGGTTTATGCCAATAATTATTTCAGTAGCTTTTTAAAGTTATCTCTCAGTTTCTTAACTAGCGCTCCAACTTTCCAGGTGAGTGTGTGAGTCTCAGTACATGCTACATCCATGATGTATATTCAGACAGAACAGACAGAACAGGAAATCTGAATGTTAAAAACAATTTTAGAAGATCAGGTAATGGAAATAATTGTGGTTAAGTGATGACTGTGACAAGCAACACTTCTTCAGTTTGAAGGGACATTACATTTGGATCCTTGATCCCAGTTTGTAATGAGATATTTTGGACATAAGTGTTTTATAACTGGGTGCCCAGCTATCTGGCTACCAGAAAGGAAGGAAGCACTGTTACTACAATATCGTCTGTTGACTAATGGATCCTACCCCTTTCCTTCTGCTCCAGTGAGCAAACTTTGAAACCTTTCTCTTAAATGGCTCCTTCAATGATAAGTTGGAGGAATGCTTCTTGGAGGAATGGTTAGATCTACCCCTATGTATACTGGGCTCAAGAAATAGAAAGTAGGTAGAAGGGGAATACCCAACATGAGGAGGAGGAAAGGAATGCACAACCCCTGAGATTTCAGGCTCCTTCATGTTGCTCCTACTGCTTTACTTGTTTGATGAATTAATGCAACCATAATTTGTTGTGTGCTGTGTGAAATCAGAACCATGCAGTCTCATCAGTGTTAAGATGACTGGTGAAATTTGAAGCAAGGCCATTTTGAAATTGATTAGAAAAACAGATTACCAGAACACAGGCTGGAGTTGTGAATGAAGGTACTAAGGGCCACAAGCAATTAGAAGGCATAAGTACATGATAGAATCTATCCAAAGACAATAAACATAATAGGAGAGTCCCAAAATTAATACAAGGTTCAACATAAAATTGATAACACAGTGTAATTGTGGAAATTTAGCTCTTTTTTAAAAATCTGGAACTGTTTTAAAGGCATCAGAGTAGCTGCTAAATTCATTGTTATGCAAATTACCCATAATTCCTGCATATATAGGTGCAGTAAATTCTCAGTTCAGACCTAGGTCAGTCCCATTTTTGCAGTGGAAACATAACTTGTGTACTGAAGTGAGATTAATCAGATTTAGGAAAAGGAATAAATAACTTTTTTCCTCTTGTCCAACAGGACCCAAAAAGGATGCTAAAAATAAGACCATCACGATCATAGTGATAATGAGCATCTTGTAAGTACTTGCTGGATACTTAATCTTACTTAGTAGTATTTTTGTCAGTGTCATGGAAGCCATTAGCATTTTTCTTAGTGATTGTGAAAATAATACCTTGATGTTTGTTGTCTTACTATTTGGGATTCTGCTTCTTAGCTCAAGTGAAAATCTGTGGGGGGAAATAAGGGATTAATAGAATTGGCCTTTGAAGAAGCCTCTTCCAAAGTGATGATCCTTTAAACTATGAACGTACCACTCCATTACTTCTACTTTTCCAGACCTGGGACCCACAGAAGTGCAAGCAAACAAGATGTCATGTGACAGGAAGAAAGGGAACCAGGGTTAGGCCTCACTGGTGAAAGTCCCATCACGGGGAAGAACAGACCAAAAGAAATGGGGAGTAGAAACACCAACTATCACTAGGAAAGTCCTTATTCACACCTGCCAGGGATGTTGTGATTAATTCTAATTCACTTTCAAACTGGATTTTTCTCTTTGGAGTTCTTTTGTTAGGAGCATAGTAACCTTTAGATTTACATTCTATCTGACTGGGGGCTTATTCCACTATCCTGCTTTGTGCTGCCTATATATGCCAGCAGGATGAGTGCAGTTGGCATGCACAATCCTCTGTTCCCATTTGGTTTTGGTGGATACCAGACATCATTCTAGTATACTTTTTCAAGGGTAGGATATTTCTGACAAAGAATAAAAATGGTCCAGACCACCTGGCTCTGGCAGCCCAGACTCACCCAAGTCCCTAACTCTGTGGAACAGGACCCGGTATCAAGGCACCCCAGGAAAAAAGCCCCTCTCCCCCCACAACTCAGCCATGATGATGTATATTTGTTGGGGTTGCTGCTTGTTTCTAGATTGTTGCCCATCTTGAGTTGAAGGCAGGATACATGAATGTGGTAAATAAAAAGAGAATATCAGTATAATCAAAACATCTTTTTAAAATGTACTTGTAAAAGAAAAGCAGGTGTTAGTATAATTTAGTTTATCTTTCTGATATTTTCATGAAGCTAATATTCCGTTATCTCTTCAGGGTTATCTTATTTCTAGCTATCATGAAGCTACACAAAGGAATAGAAGAAAATGATAAAAACAATTTGTTTTTCTTCTCCTTTTCAGCTTGCTCTTACTTGTTTTGCTGAATGTGACATTATTCCTTAAACTGTCGAAGATTGAAAATGCAGCTCAGTCGTTTTATCGTGTTCACCTTCAAGAAGAAGGATCTGTAAAGTGAGCCACTTTCCTGTCCCAGTTGGACTGTGCCTTACCACCAAAGTTTCAAATCACTTAGTTTGGCCATGCAACGACCTAAGATTTATTGAAGAAAATCTGTAATAGTGGAAGCCTGTGGCTTTTTTAGTGCAGGCATTTCAAATTGAAGAACCATCTCCTTCCATATGGCCATCAGACAATTTTCTGTTGGATATTCCACCACCTATTCTGGCCTGTTTGGCCTCAAAACATGGGTTTCCCTGCCATTTCTGTTAAGTTACCTGAAATGTGACAGCAATAAGATCAAGAACCTAATGTAATTACTTCACACCAACAATATCTGTCTGTTTTGGAAGTACCAGATAATGTTGCATAATCCAGTGCTCCTAAAACAACATGGGAAGAAGCCACACTCATGCCACAACTGTAGTCTATGTCTGAATCTTGAGGTGGGGGTGGGGGAGGTGACAGTTAAATGGAAAAGAATTATCTGTGTTGTAAGGCTGAATAAACTAAAGTAACAGTCCCTCTGGATGTCTGTTGCCTTTTGGGCTCTTCCACATGGCAACAATTCCTTGGAGTTTCCTGCTCTTCCAGAGGCTGCCAGGTCTGCATGGCAGCAAAAAGGCTTCCAGATGCTGAGTTTCTCCAGCTTCCTTGTCCTGTTCCTTTGCAGCCATCAGTTAACATGCATCCTGTGCTGCTGCTGGCCCTTTCCCATGTTTTTAAAAACTGCCAATAGCTGGTATCTTTAGTGTTATAACATTATATCAAAATTTTGATTAGATTGTAGATTCAGTTTTTTTTTTTTTTAAAGCAAGGCTTTAGCTCAGGCCCACCCAACCTTTCTGAGCTTCTGGGCCCCTTTCGCATTCTGACACAGGATGGTGGCTGCAATCACAAGATGGCTGCCAGAGCAGGCAGAGCCACACACACAGAGAAAGCTCGAGTGCAGGAAGGGGACAGCTGGTGTCCTCTCTAGATCTGCCTGCCATGAATTTGTGAGCAAACATAATGTGATATATTTATTATTAAATCATTTATACCCTGCTTTTCCTCATGGTTCAAGGTATGGCTCAAGTGCATGGGGGATTGAACCCACAAGGCAATTATGAAGTAGAGGAGGAGGCAGGATTGTTTGGTACCATCAGGCAAACATTTGATCTAACAGTACTCCTGTTCTCTTCTCAGTTTAGCCCTTAATATGGCATCAAGAGAGAAAATCTCTCAGCATGACAAAGTCCAGCATGTGAAAGGGGTGCTGAGAGACTCTATAGCATTACTTGAACAGGTAGGTGCTCCTATTCTTCATGCTTTTCTGGGCTTTGTGGGTGTGAATATAAAGCTTGCATTTTCAGGGAAGAAATTAGTAGTACTTTTTTTTAACGTGCCAGTACTCACAATGGAGGCTGATAAACTTCATCACACTCACTGATAATGTCATCATTGAGTGTGATATGTCTGCCCCGCTGCCGTCTTTGCAGTCCAATCTGCCGCCTTCTCAACTGGCGTCTTTCTGACAAGGCCATCCCAAAAGAGGTGTCAGTACATCATTTAGGTGCATACTGGCACAAAAAGCCCCTTGGAATTAGAATTCAAGTGCCTAAGTAAAATACCTCTGTGGTCTTTAAATATTCTATCATGTTTTCCTATGTGAATGAATTGAGATCAGAATGCAAAAACTGAATTAGGTTGAAATCATACCTCCTAAATAATGGAAACTGAAATATTTTCACAAGGGACCTTAGGAATTAGTGGAGTATTAAAGCTGAGATCTGCCAGAATATTTTCTGAGTGTTTGTATGAAAGCACAATATTCTATTCTTGGGGTTCTTATTATTTATTTATTTTTTGGTCTTTGTTGTTTCCCTTCTATTTTCACATCCCAATAATATTTATATGGAAAGGGTATTATTAACACTAAAGAACTGTGAAATTGTACATTTAAGAGAAAAATGGGAGCTTGTGTCCATTTTAGATTTGGCCTGCTTGAAGCCTTAGGCATCTGGACAGCCACAACTTGGCCACTCCTGCCTTAGAAAGCTGGAGTACTACTTGGAGGCTGGATTTAGTTGATTCTCACATACCCACTTACACCCTTCTTTCTGGTTCCCATCTTCAGTTTTTCCTCTATCTGACAATTCTTCTTCTTTTTTCTCCAATCCACCTGCCTACCTAAGTATCCTTTTTGTTCTGTTTCTGAGTCTTTCTCCACCCTGCTCCCAGCCCCACAACCACAAATGCTTGGAATCCCCAATAAACATCCCTAAAAATGGTTATTGGTTTAGCAATCTCAAAAATGGCCACTTAAGATACCCCAGTGTAGTTTCATAAGATCACAGTGGCATTCTTTTTCAGGCAGACATTGCTTCTAAGATTCTATAATTTTTAACCCTGCGGTGTGTTTTTTAACATTTCATCTTTTTGTAAGCCTGAGACATCCCCCAGGCTTGTAGAAAAATATTTCCTACCTGTACATTGCTCCATGTTGTATTTGATCCCCACTTTGAGGCCACTGTTCAGAATTAGTTATAACAAGCAGGAACTTGCAAGCAAATAGCAGAAAAAGCCATCCCATGCCCTCCACTTTTGCATCCTCCCCTCGCCTTTTCGCTGTTATTTCTCTCTCATTTTCCCTTGTTATGCTCTCTTTCTCTCCTCCCATGCCTCTCATTTTACATACACATGCATGCTGTCATGAATTTCTTTCTATGTTCCTTCTGTCTCTGCCACACATTCTCTCTTGATACCTTTTCTCTTTCTCCCCTTCTCACTGGTCCACCCCTCAGTGGCTCCTGCTGTTCCACATCTCTGCAGATCAGTGGGGAGGGGAGCAATTCCCACTGCTCCTTCTGTGCCCACCTACCTGCCTGCCACTGCTGCCTCCCCTCACCCTTCCTTCTTTAGCTTACAACCTGTCTTCCTAGCTGATGCAGTGGTGACAGGGACTATTCAGACTTCCAATTTGTCAGGCGCTGCTGCCCTCCATCTGCTGCCTCTGCTGTGAGGAGGCTGGATGTGGCCAGGTGACAGAGTTGTATTCTGTGTGCAAGCATAAACAGTGCTACTATGAGGGGGGGATTTTACCCCTTTCATTTTTGTTTGAAGTGCTCAGGTTTGCATAATGATCTCTGTGTGTCTGTATGGTCCCAATGTGTGGATTTAATTATTAGCAGTTGGGTCTGCACTTGACTATTAGGATGATATTGATAAATTTTAAAGCCACAATTGAGCCTTTTGTCTCCACAGCTGAAGAATTCCCTTTCTAAACTCCAAAGCAGCTTTGATCATCTGAACAAGACCAAAAGTGTGAAGCCTGAAAGTTGATGTTACCAAAATAGATCATCAAGGAGACTGAAGATATTGTTTTTTCCTTTCAATTTTTGCACAGGACTCAACTTGCACATCTAATAAAGAAATGTCTATACATTTTATTTTTTTAATTTCCTGTTACTCTGTGAATCCTCCTGATCCACTTGATGTCTTCTTGGAAACGGTTTCCTGAACTGTGAATAACTGGTGTGAATGGCCTTTTAATTATGTGATTTGCAAATTGCAGAAAAATCCTTGGCAAAAGCAGTGTGATACACAAAGAAATAGAGATTGGAAGGATTATTAGCATCATGAATGATGCAATATAGATTTTACAAAGGTTGTCACACCTGAATATACTTAACAACCCTCAAAACCAGGCTGTTTTAGATAGCTGTGTATGTTCTTTCTGTATATTTATGTATCCCAGCTTCCTTTGTAGCTTCCCCCCCCCCCAATTTCTTAAGGGTCACTGCAATTCTACCTCCTCCTACCCACTATCATTTCAGCTCTCAGGATTTCTCAGGGAGTGTCCATTTGTATAAGAATGCTATGTGAAAAGTCCTGAGCTCTGAATTATTTTTAAACACAACACTAATTGTATTAATTTGAAATTTTGTACATTGATTGCACTGAGCCCTTTTTAAACAAGAAATCCAGGTGGCACAGATTTGAGACCCTTGCTGTGCTTTGTGAAGTGACATGAAATGGAAATGTTATTGTTGTGCTATAACTGAGTTATGTTACAACCAGCTACTGAAGAAACACAATAGCCTTTCTAAATAACGTTTCCAGATGAGCAGAATAACTATATAATTCAGAGGAGAGTTACAACCTTACAGGCATATTGACTTAGTGTAGTGCTGCTTCAGGATTGTACAAGTTGAATAGAAAATGTGGTTGCCCATAACATCATGGACAGTAACCTGTAAACTAGAACTGTGACTACTATTGTAGGGTTTTAATTTCCAATAGCCTTTCTTCAAAAAGTGCCTTTCTCATTGTTTGTATAGGAAAATAGTTATAACAGCTGGATCAAAGCCATCCAGGTTTTTTTTTTTCTAAAACCCAAAAATGTACATGTTGGTGTACAGTGCAGAGAGGAATGTATGGGAGTGCTTAGTGTCAAGCCAGGCATTTCACAGAATATCTAAAGCATCAGAGCAGAAATCCTAAATAGGTAGAAGTGAGAGATAAATGAAGGCACTTTCTGTGACATGTTAGGATTGTTGTTTTTTGTGATTTTTTAAAAATTTGAAACAAGCACCATGTTGGTCATTTTATATAAAAATATGGAGATAAATGTATTTTATGTATGGAAAACTTTGTAACAAATCAGCAATGTTTCTGTGTTCCAATATCAGAAAAGGATCCAATAAAACTGACAATTGGCAGTACTTTGGGTTGTTAAAGCTTAGTTATTTTGCCTTCTTAACTTTACTGAAGCTTCATGTGTCACCAGAAAAGCATAAGTTTGAAGACAAAGTGTGATATTACTGCAGATAATGCAGCTTTTACTGATGCTCTATAGTCATTATAATATTTGAGGGCACATAACCAGCAAAGCACAGGGTCTAGAAAAATGGTAATGACTGTGATCAGAGCAGTGAGAAAATTACCGGGTCCTCCATTTAAAAATTCCGTGAACACAGGGCTGTGTTGGCAAGAAAAGGGAGAGCTTGGTTCTGTGCTGCTTCCGTTCTGAAAGGGCTTCTTGTGTTACAAACTGGAAGCATGAGTCATTTGCCCCTTCCTCTAGTTTGTAATGTGAGAAGTCGATCACTGGACTCATCTGTTGTGCCAGTTATGTATCATATGTGAATGCTAATTGAAATATCCGTAATGTAGACAGCATTGGCAATACAGTGATACTTGTACAGGAGTGTTATAGCACTGTGTTGAGCCTCCAGGTGTAAACACAGAAATATTTGCTTGGAATATCAACATAACCTTATTTAATCCACCACTTTTAAAAAACCTGAAAAATCTCTGAAAAACAAATTAGGATTTGCAAAAGCAGTTCACAATACAAACATAATCTCACCAGAGCCAAATGCAAAGGGTTATGGTAGGGGAAGAGTTGTTGGACTCCCTTGGGCTCCCATGTGGAGTACCACAGGGGGCGATTCTCTCCCCTATGTTGTTTAACATCTATATGCGCCCTCTAGCCCAGCTGGTCCAAGGTTATAGGCTGGGTTGTCACCAATATGCAATGACACCCAGCTCTATCTCCTAATGGACAGCCAGCCACCCACTCCCCTCCCCTCCCCTCCCCCCCCCATACATTTGCTAGTTGTTTAGAAGCAGTGGCTGGATGGCTGAGGCAGAGCCCTCTGAAACTCAACCCCTCCAAGACGGAGATCCTGTGGCTGGGAAGAAGGCAGGATCAGGAAGTGCGCCTCCCATGCCTGGAAGGGGTGCAATTAACACCTGCGCTGACCGCCAGGAATTTGGGTGCGATATTTGACACTTTCTATGGAGGCCCAGGTCACCAAGCGCAGCTACTAGTGCCCTACCTGTCTTCAGAACACCTGGTCAGAGTGATCCATGCAACAGTCACTTCCAGGTTAGACTTCAGTAACTCGCTCTACATGGGCCAACCCTTGGCTTTGATCCTGAAAGTGCAGCTGGCCCAAAATGGGGCTGCGAGGGTCCTCACTAGGACATCTTGCAGGGCAAACATCCAACTACTCCCAAGCCAAAGTGCTTTCAATCTATAGAAGGCAAACCATGGTATTGTGGCTCGGGGGGGGGGGGGGCAATGCAAATTAAAGACGCTCCTCCTGCTTTGGGGCCGGGGGCAAAACCCACACCCTGCCTACAAGCAGTGGAACGAGGATAATGCCGTCCCCCACCCCCGTCAGGCAAGGTTCCGTGGAAAATCCCCCTCCCCATCCCCGGCGTGCCGAGCCAATCCGATCGCGAAGCCCTCCAGTGCCTTAAGCGTTCCTTACGGAATCTCCGGCCATAAACGCCGCCTCGGCGGCCCCCGCGTTCCGCCCGCAGCCATTGGGCAGCGCTAAATGACGTCACCTAGTTGGAGGAGGCCGGAAACTTCACAGCGCGGCGCGGGCGCTTCGGGGAGAGGGCCAGAAGGGCCGGGAAGCGGCGCCGGGCGGAGCAGGTGGGAGGACGGGAGCCAGCCAATGGCGGCCGCCGAAGGACGAGCGCGTGGGGCTTGAGTTGGCGCCTTTTCTGTGCCCGGCTGAGGCGCTGGCGAGGATGCCATCAAGAGCCGCGAGGGGAGGGGAGGCTTCGGTGGGGTGGCAGGTGTGGTGTCCTGCCTTGCCCGGGCGCGGCGCGGGTGCCCCTGAGCAAGCGGGCGGGACTTGGCGCCTGCAGCAGCGCTTTGGAGCGGAGCCTTCAGCGGCGGTCGCAGGGGAGCCGGTGCGCGTGGGGTGTCTTTCGTGGGGCTTCTCGCTGTTTCCTGGAATGCAATTTGGGGCGAGAGGCGTTAATGAAAAGTTTCTCAGCAGGGGCGTGGCTTTCCCTCTCTGTGCCGCGAAGGCGGTCTCCGGCGTCTGCTGTCGAGGGAAGAGGCGCTGCTGCCACCGCCGGCGCCCGAGGAGGAGGCGGCAGGATGAAGCCCCGCAAAAAGAAGGCTGGAGGCCCCGGGATGGAGGAGACCCTCTGTTGCTGCGAGTACCTGGATCGCACGGGGGAGAGGAGCCACCTGGCGGCCTGCCTGTGCAACTGTGAGGACCTCGACGAGTGCTGTGAAAGGTAGGGGGGTGGGAGAGAGAGCCCTCTGGAAACGTGTCTCTGGCTGGCGTGGAGCCACTTGCCACTACTCCTCAGGTCTCTGGTGGGATTTCAGAACTCGCACCCGTTGCACAGCTATTTCCCTGCCCCCTCCATAATAATGCCGGAATGCCCCTGAACAAATTTCTTCTGTGGCTGACAGGGGTTGCCACTCTTCAAAATGCTCACAAACCTTGAAGGGCTCTGAAGCTGGCAGAAATGTCACCAGGTTTTGTAGTGAGCGCTAAGAAGCATTGCCAGTTGAGTTATTGCCTGCCCATACAGCTTTTAAAGGTGCAGGAGTCCTGTTAGGGGAAAAAAGTGGCCAGCGCCTTGTTAGTTTGGTAGGCTAGTCTACTCTGCAGGGGTGCAGGATGAGAAACAGGTTTCCAAGTATGAGAAAGCAACACAGCCCCTGCACTGTGGAGCAAAGGAGATTGAAAGGTAACTTTCTTTTTTTCTCTCTAAATGTGTGTGCTTGTATTGTTGGGAAGCTTTGCAACTGTTTCCGCATTCATGTTTAAACATGTCTTCCTAGCCAGAACTTAATTCACTTTTTACTTGTATGAAGGGCAGTAGTTGCAGAAACTTTGAGTTACAAAATATTCCTTGTCTACTCACAGTGAATGTTGTAGCTGCAGCTGTGCTAGAGGGGATTGTCTTTTTTGCAGAGATGGATAGGGGGACCATCCTGTCCTAACATGGCTCTTGCTGACAGTTCTGTCTTTTGAACCGGCATCATGACCATCCCAAGTGGCTGCAGACTCAAGAATGTTTGAAGACTGGTCTCTTGTGGGTTGTCAGAACTGAAGTATGTCAAAACACCCTGGTGGCATAAGTTTTTGTATATAATAGCCATTATTGGCTTCGTGACATAAAAATCTTTTTATCTAATCCCATCCAGTGTGTTTTACTTAAAAAAATAATACTTCAGTGGAGAGAATGCGAAAAAGCAGAGGGTTCTCTTCACAGCAGCGTCTTTGTCCACTTTGGCAATGTTTAAATTATTCATGTCACATTGTTAATAGCCAAGCTCTTGTCCACCATCCTGAGTAATCTTGTTTTTTATCCATTGCAAATGGATTGTGCTAACGTGGCCTCTGTGCTGTGGCATTATTAATGTTATGGTAATATCATATTTGGCTTCACTGAGTAAGGCTTGAAAGGCGGAGAAGGGACTGTCTCTCACTGGTAGATCATCTCCTTGGCATGCAGAAGGTCCAAGGTTCAATTCATGGTATCTCCAGTAAAAAAGATCAGGTAGTATGCTATATGAAATGCATTGTCCCGAGACCGTGGAGAGCTACTGCCAACCTGAGTATAGATAATATAAACGATGATGGACCAATGATTTAACAAACATTTAATGTAAAATAGGTATATGCGCACCAGACAACTGAAGATTGTAGGCTGTGTCTTCTACAGCATATGAAAACATCTCAAGTTTTAGAAGCTCTAATGTGAAGGGATGGAGTGAGTTAAATCAGTGGTCCTCAACCCCCAGTCCGGGGACCGGTGCCGGTCCGTGGATCAGTCGGTACCGGGCCGTGGCTCCTCCTCGTCCTCCTCCCCAGCTGCTGCCTCAGCGGCTGCCCTGCTACTCTGCTCACCTTTGGTGCTCCCCAGCGGCCACCATGGCTGGGGCTCCCCCTCGGCGTGGCACTGCGCAGCTGCTGCTGGCAGGGTTGCCCGCAGGAAAGCAAGTGGAACAGGGGCTCAAGCGGTGGCAGAGATGTCCCTCAGCAAAAGACTACCCCCCCGGGCCTCAGTAAAATTGTCAAGTGTTGACCGGTCCCCAGTGATAAAAAGGTTGGGGACCACTGAGTTAAATGATCACAGAAATATCTGTCGGCCTCTTATGTGAGCAGAAATCTGTTCTTTCCCCGATTCTTATGATGGTCTCTTCATTATGTGTTCTTATTATTTTTGTGTTGTCACCCAACTTGGGTCTGTTCTGGCCGGGGGAGAGAGGTAGGGGTTATGGAAACATTCTAAATAAATAAATTCCCTGACAGGTGGCTGACTTGCCGGACTTTGCCTCCTGGGAATTTGGAGAGAATTGCAGACACTTTCAAGGACCGCTTCCGCTTCCCGTGGCCTAGAGGGGCTGTGAAGATCGATATCAGTCTCCTCCCTCCAATTATCCTGCTGCCCGTCTTCCTTCACATAGCAGCCTTGCACTTCCTCCTGGCTTTCATCATCCTGATATCACTTCCTGTACTGGTGCTATGGTACTACTACCTCACACACAGGAAAAAGGGCCGGACTCTATTCTTCTTGAGTCTAGGGCTTTTTTCCCTGGGATATATGTACTTTGTGTTCCTCCGGGAAGTAGTCCCCCAAGGTCATGTGGGGCACAGACAGGTGATGATTCTCACCTGTGGTTTAATACTTATGCTTGTGGCTCTTTCTCGAGCCAAGAGAGACCCTGGCTACCTTTGCTGCCAAATGAGCAATGAAAAAGCACTTTGTCCAAGTAACAACAACATCATCTCAAACTGGAATGGCCTGGGGAGTGCCAACGGGCTTTACAGAGTAGCTCCACCTAGCTCTTCTACAAACATTCACGTCAATAGCGATGGCTGCTCATTAAAAAAGGAGCCAGGTCAGGTCACGGACGACTGGTGCTCCAAGTGTCGGCTTGTTCAGCCAGCCCGAGCTGGACACTGCCGGATATGCGGCAGGTGTGTGAAGAGACTGGACCACCACTGTGTCTGGTACGTTCCTTAGAGATTCAGTGTCATATTTCTTTTTGACATCTGTGCTGCCTGTGAGCTGTGGTTCCTCTTGCAATGTTTCTACTTTTTCTACTTCTTTTGGCACGTATATTAGGATGGGTATTGTTGATTTGGTCTCACTAAAGTAGGAGGCCTCCTATGGGTCTGATTGCCCTGAAGGGCTTGTGACTTGTCAATAGGAAGGCACAGGTTCCCTATGTTTTACTGGAATGAGTTAAGTGGTTTGTTGGGAAGCACTGTTGCTTGATAAACTACAAAAACAAATTGAATACATGAAGACACATAAAACAGAAATAGGTCTCTACAGTCTGTTTAGACTATTGACAGTCACATATCCTCTGGAGTGGTCAGAACCCATATGAAGAAAGGCTTCCTGCTTAAGACGAACAAATTAATAGGTATGTCCATTTCTGGATTGCACTTCCTTTAATCTTTGGTTTGACTTGCTTTGAGTTTGTTTTGTTCTGTTTTAAAACAAGAAATTCAGAAAGTGAATCTTGAGCGTTTTCTTTTAATAGAAATGGTTTTTGGATGTTTTAACAGATTTAATCCAGGCTGCATGCAATCTGCATGGGGGGAAACATTTAAATCTGTAGTTGGACAGATCTATACACTTTAACATTTACAAAGCAGTGCACATTTGTGTTGCCATGATGATTCGGGTTTGAAAATGCTTCCCTCCCAAGTATCTAAATGGAGGATGAGGACATTCCGAGATAGTGGGAAAATGGCATGTACCCTTAAAGTGAAGCTGATTTCTGAACCCTCATATTTCTAAATTGATCTTTGTACACATAAGGGGTAGAAACTTGCTGCAGTAAAAGTTCCAGCTCTTCAGATGCTGACAATGCCTACTAGGTAAGGTGTGTTGAACTTGTTGCAAGGCAGAGTATACACAGCCCTGACTCCCACTCTGCTGGACAGCAAACCTGAGTGTCCTATCATTTCTGGTTTGCTTAGTTGGTGTCTAGATATAATCCACTGGGATCTTGGTATTCATGGTTAATAGCCGTATAGCTGCCCTCAAGTTTTAGAAGTGTTATGAGCTGCTCCTTCAGGTCCCTCTCCACATGAGCAAGTCTTTAATATATATAGTCTATATGAATGAATGTCTCTTTACTGCCAAACAGTCAGCAGCAGCATGTATTGCTTATCACTTTTCAGTGGTGGGAGAGGATCCTTAGGTGGAATGAGGCCAGATAGTCTATGAGTTGTTTGCAAAACCACCTTATCTTAAAGTGTTTTTTTTCTTTCTTTTGCCCCTTGGAGGATTAACACCTGTGTTGGAGAACAGAACCACCAGGCCTTTATCCTGGCGCTCTCCCTTTTTCTGCTCACCTCTGTGTATGGGATTTCATTGACTCTGGACACCATCTGTAAGGGTAAAGCCACCATCAAGGCGCTGTTCTACTGCCCTGGGGTCTATGCAGACTACAGGTGAGAGAAATACTCTATAACTGATGAAGGGACTAATGGTCTCTGGCCCCCTATTTCTCTGACAAAGTTCTACCCTGGGTCCCTTCGGCTGCCGTCTCTTCAAGAGATGCATACAGCTCATCCTGGGAGTTCACAAATATTAAAGTGTTTATAAGCACAAACAGTCTAGATTAAGCACATTGAATCCAATCCTCTGGACTTTCCTGTTCCCCACTCGCAGTCCCTACTGAATACCCTTAAATTTTGTCCCTCTCAGGGGCAAAGCAGGGGGAGGCAGGCACAGAGTCCATGGATTGGGGGACGGGGAATCCGAAATCAGCCTATCTTACAAAGTCTTGTGCTGTTGACTCTTCAGAATTGTGTGGCTGTATGTGTGCATGTGAATTGTCCAGATAATATCAGAAGCAAGCATGAAGCCCCTTTTTTTTTGTTGGAATGTGATGGGTTGGGGCTTGGTCAGTGTTGTGCCTTAACCATAAAATGTTGTTGCTTCCCAGGATGAAGCTCTGATGCAACTTGGTGGTGGTCTCCCTTTCATCCTGTGCTCAAATGCTAAAGTTTCCAAATGACCATTTCCTTATTCTGCTAGTTTTGGATAGGTTTAAGGCTCATTGCCTTTCCTGACGTTGTCAGGGGCTCTTTCACTTCCCAGGATCATTGTGCTCCAGCTCCTAGGCCTACACACATTCCCTCTGTGTGCACCACACGGGGGTAGAAGTGATTTACATTTCTTACTGGGCATTCTAGGGGAGGGGGAGGCTTCAAAGCAGTTTCTTCTGTAGTCTGCTCCTTGCTGGAGTAGTTTCACCTCTGGCCTTGCCTTCATTGCTTGCAGACCCTCTTTATGTCACTGTCTGCTCCTCCTCTTTCCTCCCTTTAAATTGTTATCCCAATTGTATAAAATAGGGCAAACCGTGGGATGTATGGTTTGATTCCAGTAATGTCCATCTTTCCCCTTCTTGAACTGAACCCTTCTGCAGTTGGATGTTCCATACTGCTATTATATTTGCCCTTGACAATTACTGGGGACATTAAAAACAGCATTGACACAGATGTTCTCACTTGAACCTGCAAGAGCAAACAAATAATACAAATGTAAGGGTTCATACTGAGACATATCTGAAGTGGAGGAGTTTGCTCCTTTTTCAGCTGGTATAACTTACAGCATGTGCCTGGATGGGTTCTTTTGATAGGAGCATTAGTATCATAACTTTATAAATACCTTTGTTCAGCACAAACCTTTAGATAGCTTCAGAGGGCACTCTGTCAATCTTGGCTACCTGTAGACTGTTGGCCACCTGAGAGCAACATGGCCAACCTGGATGGTAGCTCTCCATTTGAACAGAACAACTACATAGAACAGGTAAGCTGGCTGTTAAGGCACTGTTCTTTAGGCTCCCTTATAGCCTTGGGCTTGTTTCTTTTATGAATTTGGTTTGGCTTTTCTTTTTCCATTGGAAGTCACCACAGCAACTTGCAACATTTAAAAAATAAGATTTATTCAATAAATAATGGCAAAACTCAGTAACAGAAGAACCCAGAAACAAGATTACTAAAGCAAGAACTTCTGTCATTTGGTTCCTCTGAACCTGGAAGAGGGGAGAAGTGGAAAGCCCATTCTTGAAAGTGATTTTGGAAAATAATCGTTGAGATGTTCTGATGACTAGGGTGTTTCAATGGGAAGGGAGATTAGTTCTGATACAACATGAAAGTGGGAGGGGGACAATTTCAGAATTGTCTTGTTTCTGTAATTTCAGTCTCCTTAAATGTTTTCCTTGCTTTCTGTTCTCTACTTCTAGTTCTGCGCTGTCATTCACCTGCGTGTGGTATTGTGCCATTGTAACCTCTGGTATGGGCTACATCCTTCTCATTCAGCTCTTGAACATCAGCTATAATGTGACGGAGCGGGAAGCCCGGATCGCCTTGCGAGAGAATTCTGGGCGCAGGCTGCTCTGCGGGATGGCAGTTGACACGGGCCAATACAATCGGGGCTTCCTGCGCAACTGGATCCAGTTCGTTTCTTTGGGCTCTCTTCCACTACAGCATTCCACCGAAGCCATTGTTTAAAGAGGCTGCCACAGTCACATTGAGTTAGCTCATCTAATCATTAGTGTCTTAAGGTATTAGACAGATAACTCTTGACAGCTGGGAGTCGTAGAGCAGAATTACTGTCTGTTAAGCCATATTGCAAATCAGAACACTCTAGAAACAGGCACCGATTTGCAGAATTGACAGGAAAAACCCAAGTGTGAAGGTGTCTTCGCACCTTCGTGCATTCATCACTTGATGCCTGCAGTCCTCACTGTAGATGAGGCTTTTGCAGCACCAGAAACAACCTCAGATCCTCTGCTTTTCTGTGGCGGATGTTCACACATTTAGCTGTGGGTTATCAAATGATGTGCAAATGATCAGACAGCAGGGCACTGTACTACCCCATAGGGATTGTTTGTGAAATGTGTAAACCGTAATTGTTGGGGAATCACTGGGTCACCTCAGGGCTTAGTGAGGAATATACTTCCTCTTCAGATGCAGACTCTTTAAGGGAGTGGTTCTGAAAGCAGAGGTGTGGGAAAGGTGGTGGCCACAGCCAGAGGCATAGGCAGCTGGTATCTTCTAACAGCACATTCCCTCGCAGTTCTCTGTGGCCTCTGCGGAGCCTTTTCCCCGTTGCAGCACTCACTTCCGCTGCTGCCAGCACTACCCACCTGCCTAAGGGCAACGTCGATGTTCTTCCAGGAGCCCCTGGGCATGTGAAAACAATGTCATGGAATCCAAGACATGAGTTTCCAGGGAGGGGAGTTCCTCTCAGTGAGTGATGTTTAGCATTGGAGCCAGCCTTGTGCATAGCAGCTGCAAAGAAACAAGAGACCAAGTGGACATTTTTGGTTACAGCTTGTTTCCTTATTGCTCACTTACCCAGCTGGCTCATTTTTAGACAGGTGTCCCTTTCTAGTTCTCTCCTAATGCCTGTGCTGGACTAGTACCTCAATCCATAGAGCCTTAGGTGCAGACCAGCAACCTCTATGTGCTCAGCTGTAAACAAGTGTGTTATCCATACACCCAGTGAAGAAATGGCTGCTGGTGAGTCCAGGGGCTTAAGAGGTAAAGTTTGGAAGGTGGTACTAAGCTGACTTTATAATGAATCCAAGGGCAAGTTATTGAACTATGATTTCATTGCAACTCTGTGCTCTATCAAAAAGATGGTGGGGAATATTTTTTTGTGCTTCTATTCCCATGCTGAAATTATTTTGTTGGATTTTTCCCCATCTTTTGAGAAGATCAAAGATGTGTTAGCAGTCCTGCAAAGTGCCTTGGAGGTTGGTTTTTTTTTTACTCATTAGTGAGGCCAGAGTAGGGTGGGGTAGCAGCATTAAGCACAAACGTTTATACCAAAATACATTTGTTAGAATGAAAGAAAAAATAAATTTCTCTTTCATTCTAACAAATGTATTCTGGCATAAACTTTTTGTGCTTGTTTCTAGTGAACCCCTCCCAATCCAATGCATTTATTGTAGCTTTTCCTAGCCAGAGCCCGCTTACAGACATCTGGCTTTCAAAAGATTATGTAACTATCAGCCTCAGTGGGTCTCAAACCTCTGTTTAGTCCTCAACACACAAACTTGCACTGTGAAAGATTGAAATCTATATTACATAGTTCTGCTTTCCGGGGTAGATCCGAAAGTAGCTTCCAAGAGTTTTACTCCTTGAGCTTTACCCTGCCTTTCCCCTGCAGTGAACGTCCAGAAGGAGGAGGATCGCAGGATGCTGTTTCCGTTGGCTTCAGAGGAGAGGGCACGCAGTAATGGGTTTAAACTACAAGTACAACGATACAGGCTAGATATCAGGAAAAAAATTTTCACAGTCAGAGTAGTTCAGCAGTGGAAAAGGCTGCCTAAAGAGGTGGTGAGCTCCCCCTCACTGGCAGTCTTCAAGCAAAGGTTGGATATGCACTTTTCTTGGATGCTTTAAGATGCTTTGGGCTGATCCTGCGTTGAGCAGGGGGTTGGACTAGATGGCCTGTATGGCCCCTTCCAACTCTTATGATTCTATGATTCTAATGGCTTACAGCACTCCCTTCTCCAATTTATCTTTGGATCAACCCAGTGAGGTAGGTTAGGCCAATTGTGTGTGGCTGAATGTCACCCAGGGAGCTTTTGTGGTGGAGTGGCAGTGTGAGCCTAGTTGTCTCGGATCTTGGTCCACCACACTGAGACCTGAGTACCAAGGTTTTGTGAAGGGTGCGCTTCTCAGCTGAACTGTACCCAGTCACAATGGAGGGGAATCTGCCTGCTTCCTGCTCTTCCTTCTTGATGGTTCTTTTAGTGATAGTGGAAGGCTGGAACTGTGGACTACAGCTGGACTCAGAGATACTGTGCATCAGGAAATTATTGGCATTTGCCTGAGATGTGGTTCATATTTTTAACTGTCTTTTTGTATTATTTCTTTGGGGCTTTAATCTTAAATCGCAGCCTTCTTGTCTGATAGCCAGATGTGGTGAGGACATGAAAAACCTTTGGATAATTGGAAGTGTAGACAGATTTAAGTGCCATTTATACAGGATCAAAGTGTAATGGGGGTGGGGGGCTAATGGAGATTGTGTTGTAGAGAGCTGTTACATTCTGTCCATTCTTCCTGATTAATAGTTTGCAACAAGAATCGAGATATACAGGGATTTGAGTTGGCTGTCGTTTGCAATTGGAGGAGTTAACCATAGATGTGTACACAGCATGGTTATTAGCCATATGGTTGACTGAAATGTGGGGAGTGATAGGGAACTGAAGACTTGGATTAGGCTTGGTTCCCGGAGAGATTTTCCTCCTTTAGGAGATAATAAATTGTCTCGGTGAAGACCTGAGCTATGCCTTGACAACAATACAAGCACACGATTGCACAAGTTGCAAGTTGAAATGAAGTGGTATTTTGCACTGATTTAATATTTTAGCACAGTAGTCTGCCGCTTGTAGTGCAGCACATGAGAGAGTTGGAGGAACTGGTGCCTTTGGAGCTGAAGAGGAAGTGGCAGCTAGCTTCTTTCTCCTTACCTAATTTTTCATCATCTGGTACCTGTTTGTTGGAATCCCTGGGAGCATGGGGGCTTGTCGTCCAGTGATGAGTGGGAAATTAAATAGTTTCATATTATTATAGTAAATAAATCTGTTTCCATTCTGATGGAATGTAGTCATTATTCAGCAGATGTAAGTTTAGATGGGCACCATAGGGATTGCTTTAATGCTGTGTGTATCTAGTAAACGGCAGGGATCTACTATGAATTCAGGGTTAAACTACTTGATCTGGGTAGAACAATGCAATAGAGGCAATGACATCTGGAACATATTCCAAGTTCTTGACTACTGTTTGGATCTCTGCTGAACCATGCCCAGTGAGCAGTATTGGCTTTTTGAATAGGGGATAGGTTGGGCAGAATTGAGCACTATCCTGTATCATTTGAAGAAATTCTTCAATCATTTGAAGAAATTCTGTTCAGACACATCTGAGACCAGTAGTCACTTGATTTCCAGGATTGAAATGAAGCCATGAATGTCTTAAAGCACTTTGTTCAAAGGAGAAGTTACCATGAAAGGACAGTTCAGTGTGGATGCAAATAGGCTCACTCAGGGGTTGTAGAGATTTCTTCAGTACTCATATGCACTGCAGCAAGTAAGTAGAAATTACCAGAGTGGTAATTTTTACAGAAAATTAAGGTCCATACACCCCCCCCCCCCCCCGTTAATGGTATAATTGTCATCCTTTATTTTGACACATGTAACTGCTAGAAGAACATCTGACTTTGGGGACATGCATACAAAAAGTCAGGTCATCTTGCATTGTGACCAAAATGAAAAATGTCCATGTTCCCGTGTTTAGAACAAAATACAGAATTAGATGGAACCGGCTAAATTAACCCATCCACGTTAGATTCTCCCCGACTCTCATTGGCTTCTAGTGTTTTAATTTTGAAACATTTTAAAATCCTTACCTGATATAATACGGTTCTCTTTAAAGACATGCCTGCTTTTTGTACTGCACAGTGACTTTCGGTCCTCAGTACAGCACCAGAGATAAATCACACAATACAGAATGCCCACTGTGAGCACGGCTGTGTGGAGAGTAGCATGCTGAGAGCAAACAGCCACTAATTCCCTTCCCAGACATACATTTGTACTCTTAAGGTAACAAATGATTGTTCTGAGATTTCCTCTTCTTAAAATGACATGTAAAATACAACTTTCGCCTCTGGGCCAACAGCATTCCAGTGCCCTCCCATGTTTTTAATGGTGCTTTTTCTTTCAGAGTAGATTGCTTTCAAGTGTCTTAAGATAATTTGCTGTGAGAGTGTTTTCTCTAGAGCAAGTACAAACTGCCTCACTGTCCAGTGTCTTAAGCCCATGCTATGTGACTTTTAAATCTCTACATGAATGTATTCTGCCTCTGCAGGGCAGGATGGTGCAATCATATAGAAGTTTCCTCTAGCATATTGTGTGACATTATCTTTTCTCAGAAAGCCTTTATGCCACTACAAGGCTTGACTGTATGGAAGGAAGGACTCATTTGATCAGACTGAGTTTTGTCTTCTCCGATAGCTCAAGTATCTTGACAAGCAAAACATGTATAATCAGCAGAATTGCTTTGACTATATGTGTCCTTCCTCCATATACTTGGCAATTTGATTGTGAAAATTATCTGATTTATGAAGTAGTGTGGTGGTTTTATTTATAAGTATAGCAGTTTAGGAGTGCCATTTCAAGTTGAAATAAAATTCTAACATACTCTGGTGTAGATTTGAGTCATTTATATAAGGTCACAAAAACATAGTATATTTCGCAATTAAATTGTCTGCATATGACTCAATGGAATGTATTAATATTCTGCCGTTTGAATTTAATAGGGCCTTATCAAACTATTCAACATCAAAGCATAGCATAATGAAAAGAGGGAAAAACCTCACAAACATGATTAAAGGGCAGAAGCATTAACAGGAAGAGGGTTGAAGGAAGTGAGAGGGGTGACGGGGTAGATAGATAGAGCAATGCAGGGCCAAAACTCTTGACAGCTCCGTGATCCAGGAGAAAATGGCCCTAAGGCAGATAGGAGAACTAGCAGTTGATAGCAGTATACTAGAAAGGTGGTTCTAGCAGTCAAGGGAACATAAATTTGCAAAGTCCACAGTTTTTTGAGAATTTGGATGTTTTAACAGTTTAATAGCCTCTTGTGGCGCAGAGTGGTAAGGCAGTAGACATGCAGTCTGAAAGCTCTGCCCATGAGGCTGGGAGTTCAATCCCAGCAGCCGGCTCAAGGTTGACTCAGCCTCCCATCCTTCGAAGGTCGGTAAACGGTAATGACTGGGGAAAGGCACTGGCAAACCACCCCGTATTGAGTCTGCCATGAAAACACTAGAGGGCGTCACCCCAAGGGTCAGACATGACCCGGTGCTTGCACAGGGGATACCTTTACCTTAACAGTTGAATAAAGGAGACATTGAGTCAACTGCACCTTCCCGATCATTGCAGCAATAGGACAAGGAAGTCTCCCTTTGCTTGTGAGAGGGACTGAGGGTGTCGTGAATGCTTGTTTCAGGTTTCAAGTGCCTACGAGACAAGAGGGGCCATTGGGCATACTGTGCTTAAAACACTACTTACATTTTGCTGCTATTTGTTCTATAAGGAGTTACTAAAGGACTGATAAGAGTCAAGAAAGCAGGTAAGGAATTTTAAGCAAGATGCATAATGGAGTAAGACCTCAAGCTGTGTCAAAAGAAGGGTGATGGGTGGAGGGGAGAGATTTCCCGTATCTGAAGCAGAGCCGAAGGATGCCATTTTCATAGTGCCGAGAATACCCAAGCATCTGTTGGGAAAGATATTTTTGGGTGCCTGGCAAATCCCTTTGTTTTCCAAGGTCCGTTACATGATCTGCCAGTGAGGCACACTGGCTAGTGTTCAGCTATTTCACGCGGACAACTATTCAAATATGTCTGATGAGCAGCAACCAAAAGGTCAAAGAACAACAACGGCAGTTTGACATTGGATCTGTTTTTAAAGAAAAGTTAATTATTTGGGTATAGCATGGAAACTGGTGTATGGTCAAAACAACTGAAAGGAAAACAAGAAACTGCCCTGACAAAATTTTGCTTCTTCCTACCCCCTCCAATCCTAATTAATACTGGGTTCTTGCACATCTACACAAAGTTGGCTCAAAAATAGTATGAGATCATGATGTGGTCTGAAGCAAGGCTTTCCTGAAGCAATGACAGGGAAAGAAAGTGATAAACCCATTTGTGTGGCTTCTAACCATCAATTCTCTCACCATACCCACATATCCTGCTCTTCTACACCTGTCCTGATTTATTCAGTGCACGTGTGGAGGTAGAAAGTGAACTTCCAGGGATTACATGCCAATAAAAGTTGGTCAGAAAATGTAAGAACATGCATCTTCATCATCATAAACTATAAATCACAGTTAATGGTGTAATCCACCTGCACTAGGCCTCATGCAGGCAAGGTTCCCTCCAATGATGGGCCATGTGCCCTGGGGTTCATTGTTATAACCTATTTATGACCTTGGGCTAAAGCATAAAACCTGACTGAAAAGGACACTTGATCAGTGGGTATATTTGAAGGGAACATAAGTCAACTCCAAAATTACTATCAAGATTTCTTCATCCAGTTAACCAATGCAGATGTAGTTGATGGAACTTTTTAGTGAGGGAAAGTATTCTATTTCCAGGATTTTTCTGAGCAGCAGAAACTGAAAGACAACAGATTTGAGCCATCTTGTGGTACTTCTTGCTCCCCATGCGCATGAACCTTTGCAAGGCAGCCGGTTGTGCCTCCATAGCAGACTGAGGCAGACACAGTACAATCCTCTACACTTAAGGGAAATCCCTCACAATAAATGATCTGTCAGTGTTTCTTAAAATAATTTTGCATTCCCTGAATTATGCAAAATGCTCCTGTGTGTAACCAAGAACTTTATTGCAGATATAGCTATGGAGTGTCAAACCTACAGTAAAGAGTGAGGCCAGAAGGAAAGTTTCAGTTTTAGCAGAATGCAGTTGTCCCAGCAGATAACATACAACCTGTCAGTCTTCTGATGTCATGTCAGGTAATTTGGTCTTCTCTTCTGCTTTACACATTCAACAATATGGAATCCACTTGCCGCTGGGGCAGTCCCACAAGAGAAGGGAGCACAGGTGATTAGTCTGTCTGTGGGCCGAGTCCAATAGTGCATCTCCCCTTGTGACTCGCCATTTATAGGACTGTGGTATTCACATCCTTACTCCAGTTGTGCAAGATAACACCGCAGAAGTACTCCTTCACGCAGCTGCATGCGTGTGTAAAGTGTGATAGCAGGTATACATTTATGTATATGAAGTAGACCATCATGGCGGATATGCTGAAAATGGAACCGACATTTCCTCAGGAAGCAAAGATGTTACTGCAGTGGGGAGAGAGACCAGATGAGAGGCACAGAGGTCTAGTATTTCCTGGAACATCTCCATGGATTTGATCTCAACCAGAGAAAGGCATGATGCTCATGAACTGCACTCTTCGTGCAATTTGAGCTGCCCTCAGGGCCACTGCTATGTGAGGAAGTCTGGGAGAATTTCAGCAACTCTCTTCCTTAACCGATGTAGTCTTTCTTCTTTCGCCCTTTCCTCTTTCATCAACATTGGGAACTGCCGCCAAGCCCTGAATGCAATCAGCGTTACTCTCCTGTATCAAATATTGAAAGATGGGAGGAGGTAAACAAATCCACATGCCAAAATTAAAACAGATCCACAAGTGCCAAACAAACTTTCCCAGGACAAAACTGTCTCACCGTACCCTCCAAACCCTAAAGGCTGGAGAAGATGCAGGTATAGCTTGTGATGGTGTCCTCATGTATCACCCTGTTTCGTTGTTAATTATTGCCTTTGTTTCTAAAATGTTATTAGCATGTTCTTCATTTTTGCATTTGACACAGAGCACCTAATTTAAATATGTTTATTAAATAGAATCTGATTTTCCAGTTGTTGCAGAATCTGGCAGTCTGGACTTATGAACTGCTTAAATATTGTGGACTAAGGAAAATCAGCATCAAAATGTTATTTGCATTAGTTTACCAAAACCAGGGATAAATATCCTTTGTATTAGATGCAAGTCAAATCAAAAGTGTCATATAATCACCTGTCATTATATTCGTCTGCAGTCTTCTGTTTCCTCCAAGACACTTGTTTTTCTTTATTAAATGTATCTAACCAAACTCCAAAGGCAGTCTTCTTGAGTGAAGCCTCATGGAATTTGTTTGCATTTTCTTCCAAAGCAGATGCATAATCCTTGTACTGAGTACAACCCAAGCAAGAGAATTCCATCAGTGCAGACAGCAACATAGAGGGAGAGAAACATAGAATAACAGAGGACAGAAATCAGAATGCAATTACAGCGGACAACAAATCAAAGAATCTATATGATAAAAAACAGAACAGCCAGAGTGATATGATGTTAGTGATGACTACATGCATTCAGTTCAACACTGAATACAGTTCAACATCGAGGAAGTCTCAGCTTTCAGGGTTGTTTCCTTGTTTGAAACAGGCACAATCTTATTGCTTTCAGTGGTGTGAAAGGGGCAAAGAAGGCAGACTCTACATTTATCCAAGCACACTGGAAGCCAGGTTGGGGCACCTGCATATTTGTGGTCTGCCCAGGCCTCCAGGTATCATGCAAGAGACGGGAACAGAGTCGCACGCATCATGCTGCAAGGGCGGTGCCACAGTAATGCTAGAACTACCACTCAGTTTTTCAGTTACTAATGCCTTGTGCAAGCTCCTAACCCCACGCCCAGGTTTTATACACTCAAAGTCCAAGAATAAGCATAGCCAGCTATTATCAACATGGGCACAAATGTTGTTGGGCACTCTGCCAGCCAATCTACCTGCTTGTCCAGTCAACTGGTAACAAAAGCACAAGCAAGCTGCCCCCAGAAGTGCACCTTAGCTCCCAGGCCAGGATGAGAATTTCTTCACAGAGCTGATGGCTTCAGACTGAAAAACAACATTTTCTCTTGCTTACCTTTATCCAGCTCCTCCAGCACCTTTTCAGTAGGAGGCAAGCATAGAGCTCCTCAGCCTGAGCTGTTTTCCTGGCAAGGGTTGCACGTGTGTGCTGAAGCCAGGAGACCAGGCACTTTCTCTGCAATTCATGGCAGTGCTGCCTTTCTGCCACCTGAGCATGGAATCAATAAGGGTCAGAGAAAGAGAGATGGGTGCTCAAACAACTGTGCAGCTGCAGCCACAGGACTCTGCAGCAACACCATCAAGCTTACAGCTGACAGCTCCTGCCTCTTTCGGCATTTCCATTTATCATTTCGTATTTCACCACAATCATGTTTCCAGAGCAAGTAGCCTAGCCCACTGTCTCTTTCCACCTATAGTTTAGCGACATAATTGCATTTTCCTTACTATTATGTCAAGTCCTGCCAGGTCTGGATGCACAGATGCTCTTGCCTGTATGTGTCAGTCCAGGTAACTCTTGTTTATTTAGCGGTTTGATTAAATTTCTAGTCTGTTCTTCAGAGACAGGACAGATAGCACTAAAAGCACAGCTCAACACAGCATTAGAAACGTGACAATGTAAATGGGGATTAAATGACCCATACACTGCAGGCAAAAAGTCCTCTGAAACAAGAATTGTATCATCTTTCAAATAACACTTATTCATTTGATAGAGTGCCTGTGAGTGAAGCCATTTTCAACACTCTTGCTTCTCTGTAGCTCTCCCCTTTAGCTCTCTCATAAGAAAGAGACTTAAAGCCAGGTTAGTTTCCTGGTCAAGATGCACAAATGAGTCAGAAAAAAAGGGCTGTGATACACCCAGGTCAAACAAAGTAGAAGCTGCTCTGAGAAACCTGGATATAATAACAAAAATAATAGCTTTATTTTTATAGCCCGCATTTCCCTGGTTGTCTCAGAGTGGGTAACGATACATATACAATTAATTTTAATGCTGATATATGTTTTTAAGTAAGATATATTAATTAAATTATTAACTTATTAACTTCTGTTAAATCATCATCTTAAAACCTCATTGAGGGAATCCGAATCTGTTGGCAAGTTAGTATTTTGTTTTTGTTTTTTGTTTCTTTAGGCAGGACCCTTCATTCTACGACTCTCAGCACCCTGACCTGATTAGTGAACAGAGACAGTGGTAGGTAGGGGGCAGGGACCCAGCATTCCTTTCATTTTTACTTGGGCACTTACCATCATATTTTGCTGAGTTTTCTCCATCAGTCTTTTCCAGGGCTCCAGTCCCCAATATTTGAGCAGGGCCTTAATATAATGCTCCTTTGCTTTCAACAGGAGCTGCTGCTCCCTCTCCAGCCTTTTTTGCTTTTCTAATTCTTTCTGCAGTTCAGGAAACAAAACAGATCAACTCTTATCCTGACCAAGAACATTTAGGGATTTATAAGAATAACATTTTTTAAATGCATGGACAGAGTTGACAGTGAGAAATTTTTACTCCCACTCCCAAAATACCAGAACTTGAGGGCATCCTAAAGCTGATGGGTAATAGGGTTAGGACAAACAAAAGGAAATACTACTGGTGGCCTGGCCTTGATCATACAGTTATTAGAAATAGACTATAGTTCTGTGGATTGGTTTGACTGCTCTGATCCTTGGTTCCTATCAAGAGAGCAGTATTTCCTCTCCAGAATGTAGCTTCCCATGAGTTTGAGGGAATGTTTTGAGCAGGGTCTTGCCTTGTGCTCCAAGGCCAGAAGGCATGAGTAAGCCATTCCAATCTGTAAACCTTGGGGGCTGGAATTGATAACAGGCAAAGACCTGGATCCCTGTCAGCAGTTCCTGGAAGGCTGGTGCAAGGGCTGTAGGGTGTTTCTGGGAGGTGGAGTAGGGAGGTAGAGACCCCAGGCTATTGGCTCATCCTACAAGACATCATCTTTATCAACCTCCAAGAACAGGGTATTTAATGCTATGTAATCCTATTGTTCTCTACACAGATTTGGGAACTCCCCTGTATCTATATTTCTTCTGCAGTAAAAATATTTAAAAGGTTTAATTGGGGCTGGGCAAAAGAACCCCAATTAGGCTCTTTGGCTATCATTACTTTCCACAGAAAGTGATTAAAATGTGGAATTTACTGCCAGTGATGGTCACAAGAATAGACTGCTTTAAAGGGGGATTAAATAGATTCATGGAAGATAAGTATCAATGGCTAACTAGACATGGTGACTGAAGGAAGCCTCCACATCAAACTCTGAATCCCGGAGCCAGAAGTTAACATCAGGGGAGGGCCATGGCCTCTATACCCTGCTGTTGGCCCTCTAGCAGAATTGGTTGGCCACTCTGTGAGACAGGACGCTGGACAAGGTGGACCAGTGGTTTGATCTAGCAGGGCTCTTAGGTTTTTTTCTTGTGGGTCATTGCATAATAATGGAGTTGCTTACAGTAGCAGTCCCCAACCTTTCTCAGGGCAGGGACTGCCTCCAGGGTGAGGGGAGAGCCGACGGCCAGGGTGCTGCGCAAGCGCACAGGCGCAATTGCCGCGCATGTGCGTTTTCGCCACCAGGAGGCGGTAACGCGCACGAGCGGCAACTGCACGCATGCGTGTTTTTGCCACCAGGGGCGCTAACATGCATGCGCGGCAACTGCGCGCATGAGCATTTGCGTCGCCGGCATGCCGGTGGCTGTGCCTGCCTCTTCCCTTCCTTCTCGCTGTGGGCAGGGGGAGGCAGGCGCAGCTGCTGGCGGCCCGGTACCGTGGCCTTCGCGGCCTGGCACCGGGCTTACAGGAATATCCCAAGGGAGCAATTCCAGACATAGCCTTCTTAGCATGCTAACGTGTCTTAAATGTTGCTTCAGAACACACTTTGAGTAACTATCTCCTGGCTCTCAGACATCAGATTTTTTTGTGGGAACAGAAGCTGTACTAGAGGCATAAGGTCCTATTAGGTAGTGCCAGTGACTTCACAACTGCTTCCCTGATTTTGAATGGCCCCCTTGCCCCTTTTTCTTCACAGCATGCGTATGTCTTCTTCAAAGACTGAGCCTGTCATGGGCCAGCTACCTGCTGCCTCCTCAGAATCAGAAGAAGCAGGACCTACATCAAGGGAATCCCCATCTAGGCATCTGGCTCCAGTAACAGACCCCAACTATCATTACACAGGGAACCAGATTATCATTTCATATGGAGACTGTCAGTGTTATTTTGAAAGTATATGGCTGAAATGACCTCTACAAAAGGTGAATGCAAGCAGTTGTGATGGTTTTTGCTCCGAACACGGCCACAGTTAGATTGACCTCTTCAGGGCTACAAACAGTCAGGAATTATTAGAATTCACTGGTACCTAAAATGAAGAACAGAAGTGAACACAATAGTCTTTTCACCATTTTCTGCAGTCTCCTCTCTTCCCGCCTCTTCTCTAGCTGAGCTTCTTTTTCTGCAGCTTCTTGCCTCTGACGCTCCTCTTCTTCGGCAGTCAGCCGGGCCTTAAAAGGGATCGAAGCATTAAGTAAGCTGACCTCAATGCATTTACACAAAGAAACACAGAATAAGCAGGCTAAATGCTTTCCCGAATAAAGTCAATGCCTGAGTTTATACTAGAGAAACTTAAATGCAATCCTGTAATTTCAGTGGACCCAGCCTGGAGTAATTGCACAAGACTGCACTATTAGTGCCCCAGGCCACTTGAGCTAAGTTTCACACAAAAGCCCCGACAGATACATGAACGCTATTTTCCTCTATGTCAAGCATCACGCCAGCTCAAGTAACTCTTTGCCTGAATTATGGTCAAAACTCACAGAGGACAGTCCTACCAACAGCCATCAGAACTTTGTATTCCACCTGTGAAAACTGGATAACGGGAGGTCAAGAAGAGAGAGCTCTCCAGAGAACCTAGCTGTTCATTCTTTTATCCTGTATTGCTGCTGCTGCTTTATTTTTTTACTAATCAAACCACATGATCATAAGACATTTGTCAGGGGAGAAGTCTTCCTTCAGTTTTACTTACTAGCCTCTCCTCTTCTTGCTTCTTCTTTGCTTCTTCCACTTCCTTCCTCCGTTCTGCTCTCTGAATTGCCCTCTCTTCCATAGCTACCAAATTGAGGAAGCAAAGCACACGGGTTAAGGCAAACTATGCTTTTGGATGTTAAGGATGTCGGAATATGCAAAATCTGCACTGTGCATAATTCAGCAGAATATTTGTTTGTTCATTAGATTTTTAGAACGCCATGCTCTACAGACTTGTGGCAGGTTATAAAATAAAACCCCCATAAAACATATAAAACCCCACATAGTAGAAGAAGAAGAGTTGGTTCTTATATGCCGCTTTTCCCTACTCGAAGGAGGCTCAAAGCGGCTTACAGTCACTTTCCCATTCCTCTCCCCACAACAGACACCCTGTGGGGTGGGTGAGGCTGAGAGAGCCCTGATATCACTGCTTGGTCAGAACAGCTTTATCAGTGCCGTGGCGAGCGCAAGGTCACCCAGCTGGTTGCATGTGGGGGAGCGCAGAATCGAACCCGGCATGCCAGATTAGAAGTCCGCACTCCTAACCACTACACCAAACTAGTCCCATAGCAATGCCGACAGGACATTAAAAGCAACATGAACCAAGATGACAGCGTAACACCCTCCCGTCCCCATTTCCCACAGCCATCCACCCCCGGGCGGGGTATGGTAGATATCACCATGTAGGCTGAGGAGAAGCCTTCTTGTTCCTAGCCCTGACCTCAGCCAAAGACTTGGTGGAAGAGCTCCGTTTTACAGGCCCTGCAGAATGCTGATAACTCCATCAGGTCCCTAATCTCTCCTAGGAGCTCATTCCACCAGGTTGGGGCCAGAACCAAAAAGGTCTTGGCCCAGGTCAAAGCCAGGCATGCTTACTTAGGGCCAGGGACCTCCAGTAGGTTAGCATCCACAAAGCAGAGAGCCCTGGGGGGGGGGGCATAAGGAGACAGGTGTTCCCTCAGGCAGGGCCCAAGCTGTGGATGGCTAAAGGGTGTCCTGTGGGGTGGGGGGGGGGCATCAGAAGAGATGCATATTTAGCATTGCTGGGATAGGAACTTCATGAAGATTTTCAAATTATTTCTTCCATTGTCCTAATTGCCTCATCAGGAGACTTCCTGCTTCTTTGAGCACACTGCCCCCTGCTTGTCTCCAGAGCAGCTCTGTGGACCAGAAGAATGGCTGCAGACAACAGTTAGAACATGCACACAGCCAAACACAGAGATTTTACCTCAGTCCAGGAAAGACTTCCAGAAAGGTGTCTATCTGGTGATTGTGAATTCTGTCCATCACAATAGAGATCCAGGATATTGACACCTCTGTGTAGTACAGACTTTTATTGAACCTTCCTGGCTGTAAAAAGCTTTTTGTTTATGTATGTGTGGATCTGTAATTGACCTCAGAAGAATGTCCATTTGGATCGAAACATGTCATGGCGTAACTTGGGTTACTCATAGCATTCTTGTATATCTTCTACTGAGATTTTAGTGCTTTAATTGACCTTTAGCACTGCACGATAAAATGTGTATACTACGGCAGGGGTAGTCAGCCTGTGGTCCTCCAGGTGCTATCCTCAAAGGGCCATTCAGCAAAGGTGAGCCCTTTTCTATGTGCCTACCAGTTGAATCCTATGACACTCTTCTAGTAAGTCTTATTTCAGCAGAAATTGAGTTCATTCAAGGGGAAATGGTTCTTTCTGATTAAGAAAGACTTTCTCTGTTGAAGAAAAATCTTGTTGAAGGAAGACTTGGTGGAAGGGAGTCATCGATTTCAACCCTTTTAGCTAGTAATTTGATGCATTTACTGAACTATTACCTGCAACCCTAATCTTTCTGAGCTTGTCTGAACCACAGTCTCATTGGTTAGTAGGAGGACAGAGAATGTAGGGTCAATCCTATGACATCACAATCCTAGTTCTAGTGCCAAAAGAACATTTGCATGGATATGAGAATCTAGGTGGAAATTAGTAATAACTTTGGAAAAAATCTAATCATGGACTTGGTAATTAGATAACACTCTACAGAGACTGTTGTTCACCAAACAACAGATATATTAAATAGTAATTATGCAAACATACAAGGAAGTGTGATATTAATGGAGAAACAAAAATGAATTTATTGAAGAATATAAATCACAACTGAATAAGAAATAAGTGATTCAGTCTCCACATTTGTTTATGGGCAGGGTTCTCTGTTTGATCAGACTACCTGAGAATCTTTAATACTTGTGAAATCCCCCCAATGCATTTCACATCAACCTTCAAGGGGATATCACCTCATATTCTCAGTAGACTGTTACTTTCTCTTCTGTTAGTATTACACTGAACAAGCTCATTCAGCGGCTTCATGTGAAATGCATTGGGATTTCAAAAATATTAAAGATTCTTTCTCTACAAACACAAATTGTGTTTTCCCCAATTTTATTCATTAGACTTGATGTGGCCCTTTTTTTCTTTCAGTGGCACAAATACTTCTGAACACAGAGATGCTCTACATTATTAATATGTTGGCCTGCATGCCGGACATTTATTGACGTTTCCCTCAAGCATAAACTCAATAGCCTCCTCTAAGTGCAGAAATATACCTTTGACTATGGGATGGGCAGAGGACACCTTCAGATTCCTCCTGGCTTTAGCAACCAGCTGCTGATCACCTGACCTGAAAGGAAGACAAAGTGGAATAAGGAAACATAGAAAATTTAGAATGATTACTCACTCCAATTCTTTTCAATTACAGAAGAGATTCCAAAAGATCTCAAATGGCAGTTATGACAGTTACCTGCTTCACCAGGAAGGAGTCTAAGAAAATCTATTTATCTTCCTTGGAATATCTTGATGATATCATCAAGACCAACAGAGCCAAGTTCAATGCTGTTTACTGATACAGAATTCACTAGCTCTATCTTCTCTCAGCCTAACCTACCTCACAGGGTTGTTCTAGGGATGAAATGAAGACAGAGAATCATGGATATACCTTTGAGGCTGCTGCCCCAACCTGCCATTATGCAGCTATCAGACAAATGGATATTGTTGGCACGGTACCTTGAAGGTTTCATAATCTTGTAATCTGCTTGATTTTCTGTGATCTGATTACCAACTGCCCTGGAAACAGCTGTGGTTTGCCCAGCATTCTCCTGGGCCTTCTTTAGACTCTGATTTCCTTGGAGCTCAAGGATCAATTCTTGCTGTTCTTGAAGTTGCTGTCGCTGTTCTTCAATTAGCTGCTGCTGGAAGGCATGGTGGTGCTCAAAGGGGCCCAACCAGCCAGGTGCCATTTTTGGACTTGGAATAACGAGATGCTGAATGGAGCTTCTTGCTAGGCCGTCAGACATGACACGGTTGTGTGCTTTCAAAGCAACATGCTTCTGGGTGACCTGCCATGCCCATTTGGGCTTTTCTGGAGGAATATTACATTTCTGGCCAGTCTTTGGAAAGCAGGAATTTGCTTTTTCCATTCTTGCATCTGGGGGCTCCTTCTCTAAACGGAGTATTTCATCCACCTGGAAGAGAAGAAGCCTTATGCCAATTATTAACATCAAGATCTCCATTCTTGCTGAGGAAACATTTTTGCTTATGAAGCAAAACAGGTTGGCATGACTGCTCCCAAGTAACCTCTCAGCAGCCGCTCAGGAAAGCTATTCTCTTTGTTTCCTATTCCTTCATTACAAGTTCAGGCCTCCTACCACCCCCCACCACAAGGCCTCCTTAGAGGCAGGCACAGGATGGAAAGTTTCCAATAAGGAAGAAGGCCGGGTCATGGAGCCAGCAATTGCACATTTGTTCCATAGTGTTTTGGAGTTTTCCCAGCTATACAACTGCCCTCAAACAGCTACTTTTCCACTTCTCTACTTATGCTGAAGTACAAAAGCCTTTTTTGTTGTACTCAATTCCTTTGCACTGCAAAGGGAAAAGGGTGTTTTGTCAGGGCAGAGCAGCAGCCTTTCTGATTTTGGAAAGGTTACTTTGCCCTTGAGAATCTACCAATAATGAAACTATGTAAGTTTGCTCCTCCCCTTTCCCCACTATCACTTCCACTCTAGGAAAGAGATATATTTATTTGAATATAGAATCTCTTTGGGAAAAAATATCGATCTAGTTTTGGAGTAACCCGAAGAAGGAGTTCAGTTAACTACGGGCACCACACCTTTGTCATTGTTTTGCATTTTGCATCCCTAGTCAGCAGCTTAGCTTTGCAAAACAGCCTCTTTGAGGAGTCAAGAGGGGCGGGGGCCGAGGCTCTCTATGCCTCACCCAGCAAAAGGGTCCACAGAAAAGTACTGCAACCAGATATATTTTTTAGCCGTGTCCCCCTCCTTGGCATGGGGAGAACATGAATGGAAGACATCACTTGGTGGCAGTGAACTTGGCCCAAGGTCAGTTGCCAGCTTCGTTTTTGTTCAGTTCTATGCTTTGGAATGATGATCAACCTCAGTGTTAAAATGAATGAATTAATCAAAATGACGTAAAGCCAGACAGAAATAAAATTTACCTCTCCGTAGCTCACAGATTGATCCTGAGCCCCTTCTGTTTCTCCAGCATTCCATGGGCGATTGGTAGGATTTTTCTCCAGAGCTACTTCCTCCAGGAGGTTTGCCATCTTCTTCCTTGTTTCCTCCCTTTTCACCTGCAGCTCTCTCTTTTCAGTTTCCATTCGACTCCAATACTGCCACTCAGCAAAGTAATGGTGCAAAATGTACTTCCGATTAAACTCTGCTGCCAACTGGATTTTCCTAGAGAACCAATGTGAAAATGACATCGCCTCATTAGGATGGCTTTGTGGCATTTGTCTTGGATTTTGAACATGAATTTTAGAACAGTTCGTTTTTTCTCGACTGGTGCACCTTTATGACAAAGATAGTAAGATTGGGTCTCTCCCTTCCCCTCTTATGACCAGGACCTAGGCTAACACCGCCTTGGGCCATCTTTAGTGGACACAGACTGCGAGTAGCCGAGGTGAGGTTTCATGGGGAAGAACAGGTTTTGTTGTTGCCGCCACCATCGATGATTTGTATTTGTACTAGGGTTTTATATTTTTATTGTAAACCGCCACAGGCCGGCCTGGCCGGGAGTGTAAGCCTAAAAATCCAACAAATAAATAAATAAGATCAGCAAATGAAAGCTAAATTCTTAGTTGTTAAAAACTGCTTTAATTTTTTTTAAAAAATAGGCCAGGAATTAAGAGGTGATAAAGAGCCCTATTTGCAGTTAACCTTAGTTGATACTGCGGGAGCTTCTGGCTTTCCACAGGGCCCTGAAAACAGAGCTCTTCCACCAGGCCTATGTTTGAGGCCAGGGTGAAGAGAAGATCTATGCTCCCCCCCCAAAGGAGGAGTATTCCACCATGTGTCATCTGTGGTGGTTAGCTGCTCCCCTGATTCACAGCAGGTAGGTGGTGGGTTGGTTCCCGATGCTTTTTGGTAGTTCTATTTTAATTGCTGGTTTTAAGGGAAAGAGGGGTTTTAGGGGACTGTATTGTTTTTACTTTGTAACTCGCCACGATCCGGCTTTGTCAGGAGTGGTGGGTAATAAATTCAATAATAATAATAATAATAATAATAATAATAATAATAATGAACCTGGCAGCTTCCTTAACTGAGAAATGGTCAAAAGTTTCAAAAGATGACACAGTATTATTCCTGGTGGATTTATTTTATAGGAAACTTTGGACTGTGTGTATTTTTGAACAAATGTTATTTAGGCAGGTGATTTCAAATGCATACTTTGCATCTTTGCATTTTTTAAAAATTAAGGATGTCATTTGAACTTTTCATTTTAAGGACAGAAACTTCTAAGGACAGTAGCAGGCTCCCAAGGAGTACAAAATACATTCCCTGTCCTAGTAAGTCCACAGTGGTGGAGGGTTGAGTGGGGAAACCCTGTGCTAAATGCTGTTACCTGTTTTGATCCCGCAGTTGGCTCTCCATTTTCTGAGTCTCCTGCTCCATCTTCTGGGACCATGTGTAATCTCTCCAGGCTCGCAAGGCCTTCAGCTGGCACTTCCAGTTTGCAAGGGCCTGGGCTTTCCCTAGCTTGATCTTGAGATCCAGAATAAGCTTATACCAGGCAGAGAAATACCGTTGCAGGCACTACAAGGAGAAGGGTAACAAAAGTAGTCACCATATTCCATCACCTTCAGCAGCTCTAACTCCAATTAAGGTAAAACAATGTGTCTTTCCCAATAGCAATTTGGCTTGTTCTTGTACATTCTAACACTTTCTCTTCTGGTTCAAACACACACACACTCTGTGGCACATCCAAATAGTTACAGAATTTGCATATGTGTTTCTCCATCCTATCTTTTAAGGAAGCCTTTATTATTATATTATATTATATAATAAGAGATAAGCTAATCTTAAGAACGAGAGGAAAAAAGAACAAGGGCTCTTCTGTCAAGAACATCTAGGAGAAAAGGACCCAATTAATTTCTAAGCATATTATGCTTGTCTCTAAACTGTCTTGAGAGGCTGTTTGAACGTGGGGTTGAAAAAGAACTCTGCATGCACAACCACAGTATGACCAGGAGCCAGGAACCACAAGGCAAACTCCAGCTCCTTCCACTCCACTCTTCCAGCACAGATAACTTCTGCTTGCTGCACTTATGGCTCTTACCTTTTCTCTTAAAGAGTATCCAGTGATTGCCACAAGTGCCTTTCGGTTGTGCTATGAAATCCTGAGAGGTTGTTTTATTGGTTTAACAAACATTGCGCAAGACCCCAGGTAAAAACACTACCTGGTTCAAAGTGCTCAGACAAACAAGCAGAGAGTGTGGGTGCTCACCTGGTGATTTGCAGTGTCAATCTTGTTCAGTAGCTCCTGCAACATGGCTTCTTTCTCTTTCCTTTGTCTTTTCTTCTCACAATCTAGTGAGACTGGCAAAGTTGGAGGCAGGCCTGCTTCTATCAGCCTGTGAGTCTTTTTTAACTTGTGCCTCCTTCTTTCCCTGAAAAAGAAACAATCCTTGAGAAGAAAGCAAGAAGACAGAGCTTTGTGATGTTCATCTCAACACACAGTGAACTAGTTTCAGATCCTTTTTGTGTCAAAAGGATCAAGCTACAAAAAACAAAACATTAAAGTATTAAATATACAGCATGCATATATAAAATTAAAAACATTAGGGGTCTGAATGACAGACCGTACAATGTACAAACATTCCTGATGGATAAATATATCCTTTGAACCACATAAAATCAGGTGTGTTGTGGCTCCAGCATTCCTCAGTGGTTACAAATATACATGTATATAACACACATTCAGGGAGTATTATATTTTTCACAACCAGGTATTCTCTAAATTTTAAAGAGGGGAAAGGAAACAAAATTATTAATGATGAAATTGACAAAATTATGGTTTCAGGGCCTCACATTTACAAGCAGATGATCTCAACTTTAGCTGCAAGAACTCCCTGCCTATCCCCCTCCCTCCACTGCCTATTTATCCACCTTGTTCTCACTGTACTAATTAATAGCCTTTGGGAAAGGTCCTTTAGGGATGGAGTTAAATGCCATCGATATACAGATGATCCCCAACAATACTTCTCCCTCTCAACAAAGTCAGCAGAGGCCATTAACATTCTTAGCAGATGCTGGAAGAAAGAGAGAAGAAGTGCTACCCAGCTTTTCATTATCTGAAGGAGTCCCAAAACTGCTTACAAACATCTTTCCCTTCATCTCTCCACAATGGACACCCTGTGAGGTAGGTGGGGCTGAGGAAGCTCTGAGAGAAGTGATCTGCAAGAACAGGTCAAAGAGAACTGTGATTAACCCAAGGTCACCCAGCTGGCTGCATGTGGAGGAGCGAGGAATCAAAAACAGTTCTCCAGATTAGAGTCTGCTGCTCTTAACCACTACACCACTGGGTGGATGAGGGCCAAATGGCTGATAGTTTGATAACCAGGAAATGAGGCATTAGCTTGTCTTGAATAGGGCTACACTCCTAAAAGAGTTGGTTAACAGCTTCAAGGTAATATTAGAATAAAATCTTCTGAAGGGCACTCAGATCTCATTTGTGCTATACATTGCCTTTAACCAACAGCAGTTGGTTCTCTGAATGCATCCCTTGTCTGGAAAAGTGACATCTGTTCTGAGTACTTCTACTGGTACCTTTTAAAATCTGTACCATAAATAAAGCTGGATAGGGATGATGGGAGGAGTTGGGATTCATTGCGTACCCGATTGGCCATCTGTCCAACAAATGGCCAATCAGGTAAGCTGTCCCGCCCCTCATTGGTGGGGGGAGAGAAGGCTAGCAACCATTGTATTTTAAATTACAACGAGCTATTTTGCTAATAACAAATATATTTTTGCTAGCTTTTCCTGCTATCACTGACCTTTTATTACAGTATTGCTGCTGCTTAGATTTGAAGACTTTAATTGCTGTAAGTTTTGTTACCGTACGCATTGTGGCTGTGTTTATGGATTTTATTGTTTTTTGGGGGTTCCTGCCTACTAATGTTACTATTCCCACTATTCTCTGTGGGGAAGCAACACAAAAACATTGTAAATAAATAAATGCCAGGAAAAGCAGTAGAACATCTATCTGAAACAGATTTCATTTTATCCAGGAAGTCACAAATGAAGAAATGTTGAACTTGGGCTATACAGTGCCTTGGAAGCAAAATACCAAAATCTGTTCGACTTCCAGGTTTTCTTTCTCTCAAGCTTACATTTCCTGTGCTTGTTGCATGAGGAGCCTTTTTTCTACCATCTCCTTCCGCAGCTTTACCATCTGCCTTTGGATTTCTTCTTCTTCCTTTTTGGCTTTCAGGGCCTTTTTCTGTTTCTCCTCCTGCAGTTGCTTCTGGGCCTCTAACATGGCAGATTTTTTCAGGGCCTTCTCTTGTTTCACAAGCTCTAGCGCCTTCTGGCGCTTCATGCGATTTTCTTTTACCTGAAAAACAGAACAACAGGAGAAATCATGTGTTTTGCTTTACCATTTCCATCAGAAAAAATTATGTAAATATGGCAGTTAGGGCTGTCAGCTCTGGGTTTGGAAAGACCTGGAGGCTGAGGAGGGCAAGGTTTGGGGAGGGGAGGGATTTCATTGGGGTATAATGCCACACAGTCCACCTTCTGAAGTGACCATTTTATCCAGGCAAACTGACCTGTCTCCTGGAGATCAGTTGTAATAATGAAAGGAAGCTCCAGCCACTACCTAAAGGTTTAAAAAACCCTGGAAAAGCCCCCTCAGCCTGTATTATTTTTGTCACCTGCATTTTACAACAGCAAATGCCTTAACATAGCTGTACTTCAGCAAGCAAGGGAAATGAATTTCCTTTCTTCTACCTGCTTATGCCTTAGCTCCATGGTAATGTGGGGGTCCCTGGACTTTCTCTTCTCCTTGCGATGTTCAGTTTTAAGTTCTTCCAATACTCCGCTGTCCACAACTTCACTTTGCAGTAAATGCTGCAAAAAGTCTTGCACTGTAGTCTTTTCTGTTTCTTGTTCCAAGTAATCACACAAATCTGGAATATATGATGCCAAACAACTGCAATAAAACCCCTGTGGGATGTGGTCCTGAATCCCACAGAAATGATTCTTGACATAATGTACAAGGAAACACACATTTTCTGTAATTTGTCTCCCTAACATTATACAGTAGACGGTCCAGGAAACCGAATCATCTCCTTCCATCTATCAACATAACTGTATAACACATTTTTAGATCCCCAAGGCAAAATGGTTAACAGAGAAACTGTCACCACTCTTTTTGAGGAGCCAAATTCTCCAAGGTATCTGCTGTTAAATTGTATTTATTTAAATTTATTATAAATGTTGTTAGTTTGGAAAATGGATAGAAGAGAAGAAGGTTCTTATATGCTGCTTTTCTCTACCCAAAGGAGTCTCAAAACAGCTTATAGACGCCTTCCCTTTCCTCTCCCCACAACTGACACCCTGTGAGAGGCTGAGAGAGCCCTGATATTCCTGCTCAGTCAGAACAGTTTTATCAGTGCCGTGGCAAGCCCAAGGTCACCCAGCTGGCTAAATGTGGGGGCGTGCAGAATCGAACCCGGCTTGCCAAATTAAAAGTCCGCACGCCTAACCACTACACCAAACTAGAACTAAGACACAATTAAAAAAGAAGGTAACATTTTTTTTAACCCTTGAGCGTTTTTTGACCCCTTGACCTCTTCCAGTCAACAAATCTGAGTGTTTTGTAACATGGGAGGAGGACAGCCCTCATTCTGAATTGGCACCCTGATGTTGCAAGTTGGTAAAAATCTGATTGGTTATGTGGAGCTCATAATGCATCAGTTGACTGGCTAGGGCTACAGTCCCAGAAAGAAGAAAAGGGAGCTAAGGAGATTAAAATGTGTTCAGGAAGCACTATAAATAGGTTCAGGTGTTCTTTAGTGGGGATAGCACATTTTGAATCTGTTCCTGTCATATTGAAAATGTTTGCTGGGCAATATTCAGAAAAAACACTTCACTTTCAGACATGTCCAATTATGCATAATAACTCAAAATTAACTCCCCCATTAAAGCCTCTTGTGGTGCAGGGTGGTAAGGCAGCCGACATGCTGTCTGAAGCTCTGACCATGAGGCTGGGAGTTCAATCCCAGCAGCGAGCTCAAGGTTGACTCAGCCTTCCATCCTTCCGAGGTCAGTAAATGAGTTCCCAGCTTGCTGGGGGGTAAAACGGTAATGACTGGGGAAGGCACTGGCAAACCACCCTGTATTGAGTCTGCCATGAAAATGCTGGAGGGTGCTTACACAGGGGATACCTTTACCTTTAACTCCCCCATACCCAGTACAGCTAAGGTCATGTATTTGTAAAATAACTACATCTTTTTAAAAAAACATAGATCAAAGATGCAAAAGGGAAAAAAGAACATAAAGGGAAAGAAAACCCAAATTGAAGAGGATGGAAAGAAAAGAAGCCAAAATCAGGTGTAACCAGCCAGATTGCCTTGCAGATTGTTTTTGTATTTAGCGTATCATAGGCTTAATTTAGGAGGTTCTTATTTTGGTTTTGTTTGTCCTAATGTTCTAATTCACCCCTGTGGGTGAAGGATACTTTTAACTTTTTGCAAGTTATGTTATAAAATAAAATTGCCTTGCAAAGATTGACATTTATTATAGCTTGTGTCCCCTTGACCTGGATTGCCCAAGCTAGCCCATTCTCATCAGATTTCAGAAGCTACTCAGGGCTAGTACTTGGATGGGAGTCCACCAAAGAAGTCCAGGGTCCATCCACATAGGTATGCAATGGCCGACTACCTCTGGGCATCTCTCGCCTTGAAAACCCTAGAGGGTCATCATAATAACCGCCCTGAGCCTCCGGGGAGGGCGGTATAGAAGTATGATAAATAAAATAAGATAAATAAATAATTGGGCTGTGACTTGACAGCACTTTTCACCATCTCCATAGTTTGTGTTGAAGTGCGTTCTTAATGAGGGGCCAAAATGCTGTGTTGTAAATAAAGTGACTTCACTATCAGCATAATGCAGTTATTTATTTTTTGATTCATACACTGTCCCTCCTGGCATGCTGGCTCGGGGCAGCTTCCAACATTGTTTCATAAAAACATATTTAATAAGTAACAATTGCATACAATATTATTAAACTTTAAAAACATCCTTAAAACAATCATGCCAGCTGTATAAGCAATTTATTCATCTGAGAGCGTCTCATTTTTTCTTAGGAGGGGGTCTGTATATAGGGAGCCCAGATGGTGTTTATCCACAGAGCACCATGAACTTTTTATTAATCCTTTGGTTCTTCGACTTTAAATCCATATACTTGGAACAAAGTTTCCATTCAACTGAGCTTTACAATCTCTAACTACATATCCTCTATGGCTGCAATAATGTGCATGTTTACAATAGAGTAAGTCTCAATGGATTCAAGGGAAATTACTTCTGAGTAAGCATGCACAGGATCCACTTATGTAAATATCAGTTTGAAATCAAGTCAAGTTCTCACCGTTAAACTTGTCATACTTCTGGAAGCCAGTAGGGGGCTCATGGGGAGGAACAAAGCTACCAGCAGCCTGATTTTCAGCATCATCTTCTTGATCAGATGCCAGTTCCAATTTCAGTTTTGAGTTCATCCAATCGCTAAGCAGTTCTTGTGCTATTTTGGGGGGGAATTGTCAAAGTTACCATAATCAGAAACCATGACAGAAAAACTAAAGGCATAAACTAAGCTTGAACACATCCAGCCAGTGTGGTATACTGATTAGAATATGTGATCCGGAACTGGAAGACCCAGTTTTGAATCCCCATTCTGCCATGGCAGTTTATGGGATGACTATTGTCTCTCTCACATTGCATACCCACTTACCAACTTCACAGGGTTGTTATTTTGAGGATGGAATGGAACCGAGAATTACAGTGGCATTCATTTCTTCCAGGCCAAACTGGCCAGGGAATCTGGTTTTCTGGGCATGGAATTGGAGTCATTGTGAGTGGGCAGGTAGTTGTGAGTTTCCTGCATTGTGCAGGGGGTTGGGCTAGATGACCCTGCAAGTCCCCTTCAGGATTCCAAAAGTTACCAAAATATTTGTTAAACCACTGTGAGATCCAACACAGTGTGGTGGTTAAGAGCAGTGGATTCTAATCTGGAAAACCAGGTCTGAATCCCTGCTCTTCCACATGCAGCCTGCTGGGTGACCTTGGGGCATAGTCCTCTCAGAGCTCTCTAAGCCTCATCTACTTCTCAAGGTGCCTGTTGTGAAGAGAGGAAGGGAAAGGCAATTGTAAGCCACTCCAGGATTCCTTACGGTAGAAAAAATTTGATATAAAACCTACTCTTTTAAAAAAAGAATTGGAAAGTATACAGATTAAGGATAGAACTGAAATCTGACAGGGGCACATCTTATCGACATTTTTTGCTCCCTTCCACTATAAGGAAACTGCCCTTCAGATGATAAAATGGAGCACAGTAAGGTAAGTCAGTTTGAGTTCCCTTTGGGGAGAAATGTGTGGTATATATAGACAGAGTCAATTTGAAGCACGTCCCTGTGGGTTCTGTAATATTCACTTTAAAGCTAGTAGGATTTTTATCTTAGTTATTGTATTTTTACATTATTTTAAGCAGCTGAGTCTAAAAGAGATAGGATATAAAATTGATAAGAACAAAAAAGGATATATATCCCAAATGATCCACTGGGAATGTGTAGCAATGTAGCAATAACTTAATGACTGTTTATGTTGATATTGTTGTTCACTTTAGCTGATGAGTTATTTTGTCATCAACAAGCTTCAGCATAATCTATAGCCCTGTGCTGCTATGCTGACACAATTGTCCCTTTTATCATTACCACTCACCAGCAATGCCAACAGAGCTGGGAGCAAGAATTCTCAAAAAGCAGTTTCCAGCATAACACGGAGGAGAGAGGTGTACTTTTGTAGGGGAAAAAAAAAGAGTATCTAAAATTTTAAGAACATGCACCAGCCTCTGCATGGACCTAACAAAATTATCTGGAGCAGAAGACATGAAAACAGGTGGATCATTGGAGACTGTTGTCTCCTTGAGTGACCGGAGACAACAGAGTTGCATTTAGAAAATACCTTCCGCATATGCATCATCATGCTCTTGCAGCTGTTCTGCTGTCTCCAAATCCAGCACCGGACCATTAAGCCTTTGTGAATAAGGTTTCCTTTTTAAGGAAAAAGCCTCAGAAATAGCAAATTCAGAGGCTTGTTCTACCTGCTAAGAAAGAAATAATAATTTTAATATAAGGAGGTAGAGTAGAGCCCAGGTCCCATAGCTGAATCAGCAGTGCCTCCTTGTTTGCATAACATCACAGGTTTAATCTCTGACACCTCTAGTTTATAAGATCTCATAGGGCTCAGAAAGGCCTTCGCTGGAGTCTGTTGGAAACCCCCACTGCTAGAAAGAACAGACAGAATTAAGCTAGAGCAGGCTTTCCCAGCCAGGGTTTCATGAAACCGTGGGATTTCTTGACAGCCCTGGAAGAGTTTTCCCAAATGGATGGAAGTTAATCAGTTTTTAATGCATTGTTTAAAATGGTTAAACATTTATCGGGTGGTATGACCATATACGGTCATGTCGACCCCTTCTCAAAGGCCAGGGGCTTCGAGGGGGTGGGAAGCAATGCTTCTGGACCCTATTCTGCATAATGGTGCCACTTCCAAGGTTTCTCAAAGCTTGAAGAATGTTTTAGGGGGTTCTCAACAGAAAAAACGGGATGAATAATCTCATTGAATCATAGGGAAAATCGCCACGATGATTTTAATGAAATTTACTTCTAAGTGTATTTGCAAGCACAACACAACAGCCTAAACCCTCCCAACATGCGTACAGTCTGTAGGATATAAATAGAATTGAATAAAATGGGATTCACTTCAAAGTTAACAAGTATAGAAAGACTGCATCTCACTGAATTTCCTCTTACCTTAATCCAGTGCGCCACATTGTCAACATCAAATTTTGGCTGGAAAAAAATTACAAAAATGTAACACACAGTATTTCCTTTAATGTTCCTATTAAAATAAAAGTAAAGGGCTTCCTTAAAAGTACATGACTGTAAACCCTTGGAACTCCTAACTCAGCAAGAGGCCAGCTGAGTTCTACCTCCTCCTGAAATGGAAGTTGATTGAGATGCTGCCCAAAATACTGCTTCTGTTGAGGTTCCATAACTGCCACAACTAAGCAACTGAAAAAGCTGCCTCTTGCATAGTTCTCTATTGGTAATCAACAACTCCACAATGGACCCCGGAATTTAATTTTTATTCAGTCCTTCCTCCAAAGAGTTCAGAACTGTTTTATCTTAATTACAACCCTGTGAAACAGATTCTGAAGGGTAGTCAAGCTTGTCTGAAGTAAAAGCACAAAGTTTGAGAACAAATCTCACCTTTAAGGCTAACAAAGTTTAATTCTGGGTATAAGCAGACAAAAGTGTATACCCACACTTAAATTTTATTAGTTGTCCTGTGCAAGGGGTCAGATTGAAACCATAGCAAAGTCACATAATGAGCTGCATGGATGAAGGGACTCTGAATCTGGGTCTCCCTGCATCTTGATCCATTATACACTCTGGCTCTTCCACTCTGGTGCTGACATGCGAAAAGGAGTTGCTTGGGTTGGATCAGTGAGAATCCCATTAGGGTGGTACTGCTGGCCGCAGGGGTTAGCACGGGACAAGGATCTAAGAGACCAAGGTTCAAATCCCTAGCCTGCTCATCCAGCCTACCCCTCCTCACAAGCTTGTCAGGCAAGAAGGAGAAAGGCACTCAGTTCTGAGTTAGGGATAAAAATGTACTAAATAAAAGAATGAGCCTTGACTGAATGGCTGCACAGGCTGAGGGTGGGACGAGCATCAAGGCTCCAGCAGAACCTTCCTCCTACCTTCTTCCTCTCTGTACGCCGCCAACGGTACAGCCCGGGTCGAGGTCCCATGACCGCCATGGGAAAAGCCCCAAAGACCAGCTCTTCCTTTTGTATAAGCATTTACCGTACTGGCGCCCGGGGCATGCTGGGAAATGAAGTTCTACTGCTGAAGGAGTACCGCAATCAGGAGCGAAACCTAAACTACAAGACCCACAACTGTCAAGCGAAGCGAGCGTAGCGTCCTGCAACGTCTCCATGGCAATACTGGCGCCACATCCGTTCTTCCCGTCGCCGCTTCGTGATGACGAGCACTCTGATTGGTGAGGAGGGCGCGAAAAGGAAACGAGCGGTCGCGGCGGAAGGTGGTGCTCGTGGGGGTGAGTTGCGGTCCGGTCAGCACGTGCGAAGCGCCTGCTCTTCTTTGGTCCTCCAACCCCTGCGGGTGCGGTCGTGGCTGCGGAGGAGCTTGGCTCCTTTTCCGTCCCTTATGCCGAATGCGGCTCCGGAGGGCAGGGACGGGGCTGGTAGCTCTCTCCACGGGGCGCTTCAAACCCGAGTTCGGTCTTGGAGGCTCGCAGCAGTCAGACACGTTTTGTCACGGCTAGGTCGAGCCAGGGGCTGCCCGTTGCGTCTCCTTCGGGTCTGCTGCGCGCAGAGTTCATTTTAGCATCACCGCTCTCACCAGAGCAGAAGCGGCGGCTTTCAGGATGATTCGTTTTAAATTAATTGTAAATTCTTGGTGATTTTAATGTTTCTATTTAATTACGTATTGTATATGCTGTAGCCCGCCCCGAGCTTTTGGGGAAGACTGCGGGATAAATAAATGCATTTATCACATTTATATACAGCCCTCCTGAAGCTAAGGGCGGTTCACATGCAACACAAAGGAACGATACATCAAACTCCGTTTTTTACTTCGGATAGAAACAACAACAATGGTGATTACAATAGCAACAACAGTAAAATAACAGTTCAACATAATAATCACAATTATTAGAGATAATTATAATAATAAAAGCAATTATTAGGTTAAAAAACGCACTGCTTGTCCTCAGACCAGATTTCTGCCACCTCAGAGGCAGTGTTGGTGTTACCTTTTGTAAATCTTCCATTTCTTTTGTGAATGTGGGTTCCCACGTGAAGGGGAGGAGGAAGAGGGAGAAAGGAACTACAGCACAATACTATATGTGTTTCCTGCATAGGCTTAATACGCTGTAGTGGGTAGAATGAGGCTCCATTGGATACTAAAAAGTAGGGAATGGGAAAAAAGCTCTTCTTATTCTCACATCTCCCTAAAATATTTTGTGTCTGTTTAGTGGGTTTTAACACGGCTTCAGTTTGTGGGTTACACAGAAATGAAAACTTATTTGTGCTTTTGGGTACCATCTTGCGGCCTTACATATCTATGGCAGTTGTTCTCAACCTGGGGGTTGGGACCCTTTTGGTAGTCAAATGACCCTTTCATAGGGGTTGCCGCAGGGCAAGTAGCTTGGCCGGGGGGGGGGGCACCATGTAAACAACAGTCTTGTGGGGTAGATTGAGATAGAGCATTCATCTGTTCTGGAGCAGCAGAAAAGAGCAAGATCGGTATGGTGGGACAAGAGACTGAACTGAGAAACTCTGGAGAAAAACAGTTTATATACAATCGTGAACAATGGATCTTCACGCCATTGGTCAGTTTCGGTTTAATTTCTGTGAAAGAACATTTGCATAATTTTGTGGTTAGGGCTCACCACAACATGAGGAACTGTATTAAAGGATCACAGAATTAGGAAGGTTGAGAACCACTCATCTATGGGCTCCAGAGATCCTTGCAAGTATAAAGACACCATTTCACCTTGAGAGAGAGCAGGTGTGTTCCCAATATGAATGTTGTTGAAGGGTTTTAGAATACAAGTTGTGCTTCTGCAGTTCTTTCTAATGTGCTTATTTTCTGTCTGTAATTTTTAAATGTGTAATTTTTAAGTTGGTACTTTACATCTCCTTTAGTATTGCTCCCTGAAAAAGTATATATTGAAGTTAAATTTAATTCTGTTGCTTTCCCCCCTTCAATCAACATCTTACTATCTTAGTGCAACTTCACTATGATGACGTAGCCTTCAGCAAAAGTGAATGCTGTAATCTATCAGGGAATTCTATGCTTTTTCAAAGCTCCTTATGTACTTTTTTTCAGGATAATTTCCAGGTTGTTTTTGCTTCAACATAGTAAGATGGCTGCTGTTTTGGAAAGTGTGTCCACAGAAGTTGTAATAGACAAGGTGTAAAAACTCTAAAATACACTTTCATGTTGTAAGTCCGGAGTGAGAGACTGCATTTACTGCAAAATGAAGGTGACCGTGTGAATTATACATTGATGGTCCTCTTTCAGGTGTGTTTGCAAAGATGAAGTTGAATCTCTCCAAAGTGGTTGGTGGCTGTCGTCTTGGCATGCTGATGGACATTGGCAAGAAAGGGATTCAGCACATGGACATTCCAGGTTGTCTGCTTTATACCAAAATGGGCTCAGCACCACACCTCACCCATGAAACACTGGAGACTGTGGAAGATGTTCCTGTTATTGCACAACTTCCATTTCCAGCCCTGTGAGTGAAGTATTCTTTTGCCAAAGCAGGAATTCATTATCTTCTGCTTGAAGAAGTAGACAAAAGAGCTGCAGCCAATCATATATATTGGGCACTTTACTCAATATAGTTCAGTGTCTACTAATTTGTGCAAAAGAGAACATTCAAAGTAAAACAGAAAATCTAGTTGAGAACAGCAATATATTATTCATTTATTCCATCCTATCATTTCCCTTTTAAAACTTGGCTTAAACTAGATCTTCAACCTGTAAGAGATTTTTGTTTCATATACATAATCTAAAAACATCAAATGATGATGAGAAAAATAAGCTCTCCATCCTTGTTTTGGAACACAAAACCATGAATGTAGTATTCCTTTTGAAATAATAGAGCCTTATTCCAACTTGTGTCCAACCCTCCATGGATTTTGGAGCATGATTTTCCTGCAACCCACTAGTACCTTCCTTGACATTTTGTTTCTGTTGGTCAACAGACCCTGAGGAATAGTGTAAAGAACAAAATGGTAACCCACAAGCAGGAGTGGGTAGTCAGCATAAATTGCTGCTGCCTCCTGTAAAGTTATTTCACTTGATTTATTTATGGAATTTATATGCTGCCTCTTCAGACTTTCTCACTCATGACTAAAGTAATAAAAACAAAACAAAGTAATAAAAAATGTAAAGCAAATCACAGAAAGACAAGTCAAGTTAGTAGAATATATAAGATCAATAAATACATGTTAATAAACAAGTCAAGCCAATTTTAAATACTGAGGCATAAAAGCACATAAAACAAAGGACACCGTTAAATCTTTGGAATTGTATAGTCTTGGGATACATGCTATTGATACCAAATTAAGCTCCTGTAATTACAGAAGAGGACTATAGCAGCTGATGAGTCATTCTCTGTGCCTCTTTGTAGTTCATGCTTAATAATCTATGAACTGAGTTCTTAGATAAGACTTTTGGTTGGGTGTTTTTTTAGGATATAGAAGACAGGATCCACACAATTTTGCCTTTCTAAAGCAAAATTGCAATTTTAATTACTCAAATTTGGCTATCAGAAATTAATGCAAATTTGTGTCATAGCATCTATTTTCTCCTGCAGTTTTAATATTTAACCTTAGTGTAAACTGAAACACTAAAGGTGTAATGTCTCTATGTCCCATGGTAAAATTGCATGGCAGCAATTTTAAGTTGATCGTATTTTGTCCAGATCACGACTTGCATTGGAAATACGAGTAGAGTACTCCGTATCCTTTCATTCAAAGATGAATTAATTGTAATCAATTGTCTATGTTGGGATGCAGGGCAGAGCTTCAAGAGGTCATGGAGGAATATAAAGAAGGAATTGGAAAGTTTGTAGGTAAGGTTATGTGTGTTTTGGGACTAGAATTTGCATTCTGGTAGAGTCTAATATGTGTTCAGAAACTGCTTGGAAAAATGTGGAGTTTATTATATTAGAGCAGGGGTAGTCAACCTGTGGTCCTCCAGATGTTCATGGACTACAATTCCCATGAGCCCCTGCCAGCAAACGCATGAACATCCGGAGGGCCACAGGTTGACTACACCTGTATTAGAGCATAATGACTCAGGAACCTACTGGTAAATAGACTTCATTATAATACTGTTGCTTTACCCCTCTATCAAGGGGTAATGTTGACTACCTCCCTCCAGTCCAGGTAGTGCACAGTGTCCACTTTAAATTCTGTTGCAAGGTCGCTTCCGGGTCTTTTACATTTCTATAAAGAGGCCAGTGGGTGCTGGAACAGATAGTGTCTCACCTCATTATGCAGGAATAGACCAGTTCTGTATATGGCAGCCACTGCATATTGTCAAGCTGATAGGATGTGGGAACCTGCTATGCAATGAATTTCAAGTCAGCAGTGGCACTGTGGGCTGAAATGAGTTTTGTAGTCAAGGGACTGGAAAATCCTGTGGATAATCATTCTGGGTCTTTTCAGTGAGTTGCTATTGTATCTTCAGTCAACTACAGCAGAGGTAAATGTCAATGATTTAGAATTCTAAGTATCTTTTCACCATCTTTAAATGAAAAACACTCAGCAGTTGTTGTACGCAGTGTGTATGCTCTCATGCATTCTACCTTGTGTTCTTCACATCTTTTAATTTGGTGGAAAACGAAGCTAGTGTCTTGTGAGGAGTATTGAGTAAGCTAGATACTAAAATCTCACTGAGTTGAAGTTATATTCTCATTGCTCAAAAGACTCTCTTAAAACAGCTTTGGCAAACCGTGCTCATAGCTTTGGAAGAGAGAGAGCATTTAGTAGCAGTAGATATATTTAGACTGAGATACCATTTGGGATCCTTGTCTTGATTTTCAGGCACAGTACCTGATAGTGTTTGTCACCCACTTTTTGACATTTCATGGCATGTGTGTCTTTCATTTGTTTTTTTTCCCCTTGCAGCTCATTCTTCAATTTTGATCTTTGTTATCCTTCAAAGCTCTGGTCCTTGAAATAGTTTAATCACCAAAGCTTAGGCTGCCAAGTGTCAGGGGCTCTGAGAGTGTTCATGCCAGAGACAAGCAAGTCAGCTGTCATTTGGTCTCTGCTGTGCAAGCAGCAGCATTAATCAATCCAAAGATTACATCTCACATATGAGGTTATTAAATGCAGCCCTTTTGCTGTCATTTTCCGCCCTCTCCTAGAAGTTGGGGGGACACAGCTGCCCACTGGAATGTTACAGTAACCAGCAAACCAATTAACTATTAGCTTTCTGTCCAGAAAGAATAAACTGTTTATGCTTAACTGTTGCTATAACTTGTCTCGGAGAAGTACCATCGCTGCCATCAGAGCCTGCATGTTAAAAGGCAACATTTGTCATTGTGTGCTCAGGTATGCCCAACTCGGTAGTGTACTGTTCCCTCCATGACCCTGCTGTTATTTCTCCATCTGGCTACAACAACAAAAAGGTATTTATTTATATTTATAGTCCATCTTTCTCAGTAGGACTCAAGGCAGATTTAGTCCCAAAAAAGATGTATGGCATCAGGACCGGGAGACTTCCCCAACCTCTCTAGAACTTCATGTCTGGTTACCTTAATTTGGCTCAGTACTTGATACTCCCGTCCTGTAAATAGTGGCTGTGGTATGGGTACATACCCCCAAAGATTCCACAGTGAACCGAGAAGCACAAAAGTCATTGAGCTTCTCTGCCATCTCCCCTTAGCAATCTCTTTATTCCTTTGTCATCCAAAAGCCACACTGCTTCTCTGATTGGTTTCCTGCTCTGGATATGTATTTGTTAAATGTTTACTGCTTGTCTTGAAGATCTACTCTGTACTTGCCTAAACCCTTTGGCCTTTATTCTTGAAGGCATGTATGAATGCCTTTTTTCATCACTTGAAACTGTAGAAGTGGAAAAATTAATATGAGAGATAGTTGCTTGAGTGATTGCCCCAGGAGAGCAAGAGGCTGTGGATTCCTTTAGCAGACATAATGAAACCTATGTTAATTGTCTTAATTTTAAAACTGAGAATCAGTGAAAGCAATGGAGTCTTCCTCCATTCAACTGTGCCTGCTTATACTCATTTAATTTAATTTTCTACAGATGGGCTTTGGCTTGTATGTGTGCGGTCTTGGCAGCTTTAATTGCTCAAGATTTCAGGCCTGTGTGTGACACTAGCGAAGGACAATGCTTGAATAATGAGTGGTTATAACACACATGAAACCAGACTTACAGAAGATCACCCTGTAGTGTATGGTGCTTCATTTTTCTAATAATAGAAAGGATGGGGGAGAGAGGATGATGAAAGGCAGTGTTCACATTGAGGGGAAGAAATCTGCATTGACAACCTCTGTGTTCCCCACTGGGCTTTATTTAATTTTTAATTTCCCACTGGCTTTTAGTGGCTTCCCTTCCCTTCCCTTCCTCAGGGTCCAAAAGACAAGCTGCAGGTGATGTTTTGATGAGAGTTTATTCTTGCATTAGGGAGGAGAGTGGCCACACAGAATTATCCAGGAACTGTTGTCAGTATAAATACGCAAACTGATTTAAGTGTGCATTCACGCAAGCATAAATCTGTTGTAATATACAAAATATTTATATATAAATTATTATGATTGCTGTCTCATAATGGAACAAATGTCTCTCTGTGTGTGTACCCCCAAATGTCTCTCTGTGTGTACCCCCACATTCCCTTATGGGACAAGGCTGTCTCTCTGCATAATTTCCTGTACCGGGGAAAAGCTAGAACATAATGGATTGCATCTGGTCATCTTTTTGACTGGCCCAAGAAGGAGGCAAGTCAGTATCACTCAGTTCCCTGCATCGTTGTAGCCTTCATCCCACATGACTTTCTCTACATGCAAGTCCCACAAATCCTGGCATAGTCTTGAGGTGGGGTCAGAGAGCAGCTGTCATCCTGCTTCCACTTGTGGAAATGGTAGAATGATTCATTCCTCTGTCCCTAAGGAAATAGTTGCCTGTCACTTCCCAAAACGGGTTTGCTGGATAAAATGTAAAATTGTAGTTTATAGCTTTTTCACAGTCTTTTGAGACTATAATAAGACTATTAAAACTCATTATGTTTCCTTTGTGTCTAACAGATAGTTTCCATATGGGGGTATGGAGGGAGGATGGAAATGACACCAGCAAAGTTCATGACAATTCAACGGGCTCTCCAGCCAGATTGGTTCCAGTGTCTCTCAGATGGAGATACAATTTCTGGAGACGTCTCCAAGAAGAGGGCCAAGAAATCAGTGGATCGATCCTTGTCCTTTTTGGACGAATGCTTACAACTGCAACAGGAGTTTCCGGTGAGAGCTAAACCAGTGTGGGCCATTATTGTAATGGTTGCTTTTTGCTGAACCGGGCAAGTTACTTGGCACACGGATACTCTGTGCTTGCAACAGGCAGCAAAGTGGCAGGCCAATGTGGGCAGCATTCTGGATCCCTGTGCTTACCTGCAGATTTGGACTGACACACCTGATTAAGCTGCCCATGCATAACCCTCTTGCACATTGACCACTCTTTATTTGCCCTGAGCAGGACTGAAAGTAAACTTGGTCTGCTTTAATTATTTTTTATTACATCCCACAGCACAGATCCTTTTTGAGTCTGAAGACCTTAGAGCTCTGTGCACTGCAACTTTGGGACTTTTTCCCTATGAAACAATCATTGGTGCCAGTTTCTCACCTGGGATCTAATTTCTGTGTCAGAAATGGTGTGCAACTTTGAAAACACATCCTAGTCAAAGCAGCTTGCACAAAAAGTAATTGCAATTAAAAAAACCCACAGCACAACAAAATACCTGAGTCAAATATAAATTTGTATTTGTCATGTGTTCTTTCTGGTGGCAGGGAATGGGGAGAGGCTGGTAATACCTGAATGGTGAAAGAAGAGTGAGGTTTCCATTATACTTTGGGGAAGAAGTTGATATGCACAGCAGCATCCTAAAAAGGATGTTCACTGTGCCATTCCAACACTATTAATAATGCACGTATAACTTCTTAGTGGAAAAGGCAACACCTGCACTATGAGAAGCAGCCTGGAAGTCTTGAATATTGTTCACAGGGGGCGGAGGAATCAATCAGCTGGAAACCATAGTAGCCATCTGCCAGAAAGCAGGCATGTTTTGAATGTAAGGAGCTTTCAAACTGGGAAAGGAAGCACTAGGTACTCCTACAGTTGCTGCCCCTTAACTGGCATTCATTGCTTCTGTCTATGGAAGTTTCATTTAGCCATCATGGCAAAGTTGCCTGATGTTTTATTTTTAACCCACCTTTTAGTGATTTGCTGTGCAGGCAGTTTGCAGAATATGATTAGAAATGAACTCCTTTTGTTGCACAGCAGGAGGGGACTTTTTCTTCTTTTCTGCCTCTTCTATAGGAAGAATGGCCCTTTGAGAGGGGAGGCGACAGGTGAGAGTTGGCCAGGCAGGCTTGAGGAGTCTATCTCTGCAGAATTAAATCTTTCTTCCTTGAATTTGTCTAATGGCTATCCCCACATCTTGTGGTTGCAAACCTCATAACTATATGTGGTATGCAGAGATATTTTCTTTTTTCTGTTCTGATCAGTTCCATTGAGAGAGTTGAATTTCTGGTATTATCAGGCAAGGGGGAAAAGTTCCGTCCATTTGCTCCAAACAATGTGTGACTTTATAGACTTCTGTTATGTCCTCTTTTAGTCATCTTGGTTTTGGGGTGGAGTGAGGTGGTTCTAAATAAATCCCCACACTCTTTTGGCCTGCTCTTGTAGAAGATGATCCAAAAATCTGAGTCTAGTGACAAGGTTGGTAAAGTTCTTGGAGTACATAGTGTATACTATATATTTTTTCCATTTTAATCACTAATGTATATTTATAAAGGTGACTTAGCATTACTCATTGTGAGATAAGGGGGAAAAGAGGGTCATTGATAAAGGAGCTTCTTCCATCTCCCAGTTCATTGCTTCAATCCCAGTGTTATGCCCTGTCTTTTCTCCTTATCAATCTCAAATATAACTGGCATAGGAATACTGATCAGGAAGATAGTTAAAATAGCTCACATCTGGGCACTGTCATGATAAAGGTGAGTCCAAGGGCATATTTACCCCTTTGTGCTTTTAATCTCTCTTAGCTTCTAATCTTTGGTCCTAACTTCTATTTTTCTAGTCTTGCTAATAACTGTTGGCACTGTTAGCTACCTTGCGTATAATGAGAGGAGGGATATAAAATAAACCATTCTTTCTGAAATATATAGCTTTCTCCCAACTAGGAACTGCAAAAGAGTGTGATGATTGGGGTTATTGAAGGTGGAGATGTGTTGGAGGAGAGGCTGCGATCCGCCAAGGAGACTGCCAAGCGCCCTGTGGGTGGCTTCCTGCTGGACGGCTTCCAAGGAAACGCCATGGCCAGGGCCACCAAGCTGGAACTTGTGTCCTCTGCTGTGGCAGAACTGCCAGAAGATAAACCAAGGTCAGAACAAAGGGCAAATTTCATCAGAAGCCTACCTTTATCATGTTGAGAATCCCTTCAAGCTGTTCTTGTCACAGTGAATCTTGTTTCTGTTACTGGACAGTGTATTATATGCTTCTAAAAATCATGTTTTGGTCACTTATTAGCTGTTACTCCTCAGAAAGTAATCAGATTTGGGGTTGGCTATAGAGTATCTTTGCATCAACAGAGCAGAGAGTTTGACTATTTCACTCATTTCCCCACTGTCCAGCTTTATATTTCCGGGTTTTCTTTTATCTGAATGCAAATTATACATTATTTTCCCCAAGTAAGATGCATCAAACAGTAGGTTGAAGGGGAAAATTTACTACTCAGTTTTTTGGTCTCTACCGGAGAAAAAGAATAGGATGCAGACTGTTCTGATATTCTTTGCTATTGTAATAAAAGGGTTCACCAGATGACATTTGACATCAGCTGTTGGTAATAAGGCCACCTATTAGAATAGACCAAATAATATTTCCCAATGTGTCTGTAAAAGAAAATGTCCTGCAGTCAGTTGTACAGATAGAAATTAGCCTACTTCCGAGTTGAGATTATTGATCAGGATGCATTTTGGAGGGCTGTCAGGGCCTGCTGTTATAAGCCAGTAGCATCTGTGTATGTTTACAATAACATTGTGCCATGCTTGCAAAATACACACATGGGAAGGGACTGTTTTGGGTTTTCCTGGGGTTATTAGGTCCATACTACTATTTTACTTAGAAATTGCATTTCTTCTGCTAGCCTTTCCCCTTGTGCACTCATATTTTTCAGCAGATGAATACTATTAACTTATTTCTGCTGGCAGTCACAGATCATCCTTAGGGCTTATGTAGACAATTAAAAATCTAATGCTGATCCTTGGCAATATTTTTTGTTACAAAAACTAGTCTTCCACACATGTTTTCACCATCATAACTTCACAGAGTGGAGGGGTGGTGTAGGTTATGGGGAGAAGTTTTGGTGCTCTCTATCAGTAGATCTCTGACAGGGCTTCATGATAGTCAACAATATTCTATGCAGCACTCCATATTGCGATGGCTCTGTTACTTGGAAGAACCAGGTGGCTGGCTTGGCTTGGGGATGCTCCAGTTCCAGCCAGGACTGCAGGGTGAGAAGGTGAGAAAATGGCTTTCCCCCACCAGCCAAGCCCTGTGACCCTTCATCATGACCTTTGTCCCCAGCTTAAACCAGATTGCGTGAAGCTGGGATCAGCTTGAAAAGGGGGTTGGGACTGGGATGCTGGGAGAAGGACTGGACCCACTTCAGCAGGCCTTCCCCTCTTCTGCTTTCAGGCAAGCTGCTTGGCCTGTATCCAGAGAAAAGAAAGCTTCTGCCCTCTAAGAAAAGCCTGACCAAACGTGTGAAGAGCCATCAAATGCCTGCTGCTTTTTGTGGGCTGTAATGGCAGCAACTCAGGCAGTTGGGGTTGACGTCTACACAAGCCTGGTCACCTGCTCTCAAGATAGGTGGGGTTTAGTCCTCCAGGGCTGGGCAAGGAGAAGAGCTTCCTGTTCATCTTGTCTGCCCAGCTACCCAAGTGGCACAGGCACTGTCCAGTCCCTCCCCCACCTGCCTGCTGCATCAGCTTCCTCTGCTCCAGGTGCTGCCCTCTTCCTTGTTGTGCTCCGTTTAGGTAGTTGGCAGTTTTGACAGTGCTGGTGAAGACAAATATAATTGTCAAATATGTTTTCAGTGAGAAGCAACTTTGAATGCTGCTAGATTTGCAGTGAAGCACTTGCAATTGTTAATTGCGTGCATAATTGCTTTGTTAACTGGATAGCTGTTTCTTGTCACGGAAGCATAAAAATAAAACAGCTCGTGTTGGAAGTTTTCAAAGTACCGAGTTTAATTATACAATGGAGGTGGGGGGGCAATTTGTTCCTGCACTATATATTTTTCCAGCCACATGATATGCTTATTGACCTAAATTAGCTTATAGAATTGTCAGCACAGCCATTGTTCCTGCAAGAGAGCAAAACCGCTGTTTCTTCACCTCCCAGATCTTTGACAGAACTGCCAGCTGAATTTAGAGTCTGGTATTGCCATCACTAATAATAGCGCAAAAAGCATGGGTGAATCCAGCTGCATTTTCAAGTCCCCAGGGAATGTTTTAGTGCTGGCTGTTGGGAACGTCCTTTCGGGGGGAAAAGGAGCTAATGTGACCTCAATGGGTATGTGAATAACTATGCAAAATGTTAGCAATACTATTCCATGTTTTGAGATGGGGGAGCCTGTTTGTTTGGAGGGGCATGGCTCTTTTATCTAGAAAGCCCCCCCCCCACAATAAAGCAAATAGATGAATTGCTCACCCCCACCAACACTACTCCGACAAGTACTGTTGTCTCATCCGTTTTTATGCAAGTTAGCTGAACAGTGAGAATATTCGGCATGGGCAAATAGAGGGAAATGAGTCCACTTCCTCCGTCTCTTAAGGTCCAGTCCTGCATTCAGTACAGTTCCTAAATTAAGAGATTCTGGTCAAGTGGTTTGTACTTTTAGAGTCTGATTTCAGATGGACCTGGGCTGTCTCAAAACTCATTTCAAATGGGAATCTGAAAGAGGCATCCTCCACATTGTAACCCCACTTTGTTCACTGAAGGCACTTTGGATATAAAACATAATTGATTTTGAACTTTGTCCAGTGTGTGACACTCATATTCTAACGTCTGTAACACAAACAAATCACAGTTTGTCAGCCCCTTCCCTACCTTCCTCCACGCACATGCAAGTTGGGAGGGGCCAGGAGCATGCCAGCCTGAGGAACCCTCAGGCTGGTTCCCTTGTTTATGTGGTTGTTGAGGTATTTTACAAGCTGGGTCCTAAACAGATGGAAGTATGTCCCCTTATATGGTTTCCTATAATGCTTAAGGTATGGCAGAGCAGTCAGGCTCCAGGGCATTTTTGCATTCATTTATGGTGGAGCAACTCCCTAATGAAGTCCAGTGAAGCCTGTTCTCCAGGTGCTTAAGTCTGTGATACTGTCTGTCAGGTGTTGAAATAGTTGCTTTAGTGAATATGTTCCTCTCTCTCTCTCTCTCTCTCTCTCTCTCTCTCTCTCTGTTTGTGTAGGGGTGTTTATTTGTTTTGTTATCTTGCCACTTGATGTTTGAGATTGGCTGTTACTGTGTGTTTATGGTTCCATCAATGAGTCTGTGCTGTTTAAAATACACACACCCAGATATATAGGGACAGAGACAGACTGAATAGACTGCCATGAACCCGACCACTTCTGATCGTGGCTTTTTTTCCTCCCCTCTGTATCTTTTGCAGGCTCATCCATGGTATCGGCAGTCCGGATGAAGTGCTGGAGTTAATTGAGAGAGGGGTGGATGTTTTTGAGAGTTGTTTTCCTTACCAGGTGACGGAACGGGGCTGTGCCTTGTCTTGCAACTACAATTATCATCCAGCTCCGGATGGAGAGGGTATTTATCTCAGTAGCACTGCTTGTGGGGGATATCAGGATAGAAGTCATGTGTTTCAGCCTCTTATAGTGCCATCCTAAGCGAAGTTACATCTTCTAAGCACAGTGACCTCAATGGACTTAGGAGTGTGAAACTCTGCTAAAGATCGCAATTTTAGTCACCTTCTCTGTGTTTCTGTATTGCTTGTGACACAGGAAGTGCTGTTTCCAAGACTAGAATCGCTTATTGGCAGTGTTCATAAATCTATGTGACCTTTGGGCAAGTAGTATTTTATAACTGTACTTTTCCTTCATCCAAGGATTTTCACCCAGGCTGAGTTCACATACATGGCAAGTGTGAAGATTAAGGCAGAAAAAACAGCTGATGGCTTTTTTAATGGCTGGGTCTTGGTGTTTTTCATGCTTGGATAACTCAAACCAGACAAGTAGATCTTTTATCACATTTTTTTTCAGAAACCTCACTTCCAACATGACAAGTTAGATAGATTTGAAAGGTGCAAAGGGGAGTAACTGTGCTTCTTTGTCCTCTTTCATAAGACAGACTGAAGGATCCCTCCCTGTGCTTCCCAGTCATTTGTGCTGGAAAGAGATGCTAACTTTTTTTTTGGGGGGGGGGGGATTCCAGTACAGCCTTTTACATTTTCGGACGATAGAATGGCTTTTCAATCGTTCTCTTCTCTAGTCACAGTGAATTTTGTGATGATTTTTGTCCTCAAAATTTTCAGCTGGAATCTAAGCCTCTCTAACCACCCCCACTTCCACTCCCATGCAAACACCTCCGATGCTGTGACAGTCTAAAACTTCCTGACTCAGATCTCTTCTGCAGGCTGACAAAGTGTCAGCCCAAATATGGAGTGTTGATTGGCTGTGGGACTGTTACAAATTCCATCATCAAAGAGAAATAAGCCAGTTAATTAGATATCCGCACAGTTTACGAAATCAGTATTATTGAAAAAAATGCCCCCGAAAGAGAGCAGAACAAAGATGGTGTAGCCATTTGAGCTGCACGTGGTCATCCAATTAGTTGTCCCCCTTAACGCCTCAGAACTATTTAAGCCAGGGGCCATAGCCATTTTTACCCTGAGGGCACCTTTGGAATTTTGACATGTGATTGTGGTCACAGTTGCAAGATGGCTTCTGTAGAAGGCAGAGCCAAGTAGAAATGGCCACCATAGGAGGCAGAATCAGCCGCACAATGTCACGTAGTGAGGTTATACATAACCCTAATAGTAATGTCAACATTTCTGTTTAACAAGTTGCTTTTTAAAACAACTATACTGGTTTAAAATATATTCTTGAATGTACATGAAACCTCAATCATTCAGTGGAAATCCTTGTGCTGTATTGGCAGCAGCTTCTGAAAATCTGCTCAGCCAATCATATCTTTAATGGCTAATCAGAAGCTCCATCTGGCCTGCCCACCCCAAAACATCTGGTGGGCAGCTGGAAATGGATTTATGGGCACCATGTTGGGAACCCCTTTATTTAAATATTTTTAAATGGCAACTTGAGTTTTTAGCCTAGTGACTTCAACAAGACTTGCTTTGAAATATATGATTGGGTGGTAGTGCCCAAGCTTCAGTTTCCATTTCTGCTTATTAAGGAAATACTGTTGTTTGCTACAGACCTAAAACAACATGGGGAACCAGATATGGAAGAAACCAAGGATGATAAAAAAACAAATCCTGAAATCCTCTGTGGAGGTGAAGGAATGACTGCGTTTGAAATATGCTTAAAAGAGGAAAGGTTTGAGAGTTTGTTTGTACTACAATGTCAGCTTCTGCTATGTACTGCTTCACGTTATTTTCCTATCTGCTTCGGGCATCGTCTTCAGTCCATTTATTCTATAGTCATCCCATTTAAGTTTATAGTGCAGTTGTTTTAAGAGGAGCTGTAGTTGGCATATCCAGTAGAAGTGGCTGGTAGTCATAAAGCATTCAAATGGCATTTGATATGTTCTTTTCCTAATCGATTTTGTTGTTTGGGCTGTCATTTGCCCTCTGAGTTGCCGATAAACAAATACCCCATCTCTTTGAACAAATGCATTGCTGAAGTGTTTACATTGTTTTCCATAACTGTATGTTCTCACCAGCTTTCAAGGCAAGGTAAATTAGTCCAATGATGGCATTTTAAAAATTAAATGGAAATTATGAGTACATTAGGTTTGAGTTGCTGATCTAGGAAATATCACATCCCTTTAAATGTCAATACCCAATATTGGCAGTCTATCCAGAAGGAAAGTTCTAGGAAGTCCAAGTCTCTGATACAGGAAGGGACCTAAGTGCTTTGTCATCATGGGGATTCTGTTACGGTATGTTGTCCTGTTATAGAACAGCAGCTATATCTTGATATAGAGAAGGGTGGGCCACTCACTGTGGGAGTGCAAATGCACCATCATAGGAAGAACAAAACTTACATTCATCCAATAATAGTGACTAACCTGTGGGAAAAAAACCCTGCAATTCAGTGTTCAGACACCATTACATTCTGGTTGAGTACTTTCACCTGTTGATGGACAGGGTCTGCTAATCAGCTTAGAAAATGATTTATTGCATCCAACTGACAAACTCCTCTTTAGTTTTAGTAAAATACATAATCTATGGCAGTGGTCCCCAACCTTTTTATCACCGGGGACCACTCAACGCCTTTTACTGAGGCCCGGTGGGGGGGGGGTAGTTTACTCCTCTACTCTCAACCACTGCCCTAACGCTCTCTGATCGCTATGGTAATGTTTAAACATCCCTTCAAAATAAGATACAGACACGCAACAACAATGAACATAAGGAACATTTTATTTTCATGGAAATTTTAACTCATGACCATCACAAATCAATGGGAACCCTGAGCTTGTTTCTCTGCAACGAGATAGTCCCATCTGGGAGTGATGGGAGACAATGACACCCGAAGTGTGTTGTAAAGGGCCTGGGGGGATGAAGTAAAGGGCTGGGGGGGGGAGGAGAGAAGGCGTCCTTCGGGGCCCACCTCCAATTAGTCGAAGGACCACATGTGGTCCGCAGCCCACAGGTTGGGGATCGCTAATCTATGGTATGGATGCCTATTTCTTGGCAATTGGAAGGATCCTTGCTATAACTTGTTCTTGGGGTTACTGTACCCAAGGACTAGACTTGTGGGTTTAGTTTGTTTATGGTTTTATTATGTGATCCTTCTTAGGTACCAGGATGATTTTGGTCCTGTTGTGAATGGGTGCTCCTGCTACTGTTGTCAGAATCATAGTCGTGCCTATGTCCACCACCTCCTCATGACGAATGAGTTACTGGCCAGCGTCCTGCTCATGATGCATAACTTTCAGAACTACTTTACTTTCTTCCGTTGTGTTCGGGATGCCCTGAAGGAAGACAAGCTGGATAAGCTGAAGGAGATCATCTGCAGGCAAGCAGTTCAAGCCCCTCCAAATACACAAAGCGTATAGGAAGAAGCACAAACCCATGGATTAGGAATTTTCCATATTTGGCCCACAATTAGTGTCATGTCATATGGAGCACAACTTCCCTGGCCCCTAACAGGGTTAGGGGTGTTGGAGCCTTTCCCCACAAGTTGCTCCACTGAAGAAATGTGAAAGGTGAAGATAAGAGCTGAAGACATATTTAAAGGCATTCAACATTCAGCTAGCCATCTTTTTTTTTTGTAATGAATTTGGTTGGCCATCTTCATATCATAAGACTATTGAAGCTGGATGAAAAGAATATAAAATGTCACCCACTATTTTGGACCCTGATTTCATCTTCATTTTATGAATAACATTGTGTTTATTTTAAAAGTTTCTGCGAGGAAAAAGATTTCTCTTTGTAACAGATATTCTTTTGAGGATGCATAATGGCTATTTTGCAGATGAGACCAAACCTTACAGCACTCCACTCTGTTGCCAGGACGGGAACTGTAATTGCATTGTGACTCTCATGTTACAGTAGAGCAGAGGTGTTGAACTCATTTCTTACGAGGGTCAGGTCTGACATAAATGTCACTTGGTCAGGCCAGGCCAGGCCAGGCAAGCCATAAAAGGTAAACTTTATAAAGATGGTTTCAGATGCAGAATGGCAATAGCAGGCTTAATTGGATTAGCTGCGTATCGGGTTGCCAGTACATCGGCCCCCTGTGGCACAAGAATACGGTCTAAGAGCAGGGTTGGGAGAGGGTAGCTTTACACCACCAAAGAGGGTGGCTGTGTGATTTTTATGGGGTTTTTATATGGGGTTTGTTAAATTATTACTGCCACGAGCCATTTGTGGGAGTGACGGGATATAAATTAAATAATGTTTTTTAAAAATGCAGATGGAATAGTAGGCATTGGAAATACCAGCATTGATAATGAGACAAGAAATCTAGGTCTCAATTTGGTCCAGGTGGGTGCAAAGAATAAATGGACATTAGGTAAAGGTAAAGGTATCCCCTGTGCAAGCACCGAGTCATGTCTGACCCTTGGTGTGACGCCCTCTAGCGTTTTCATGGCAGACTCAATACGGGGTGGTTTGCCAGTGCCTTCCCCAGTCATTACCGTTTACCCCCCAGCAAGCTGGGTACTCATTTTACCGACCTCGGAAGGATGGAAGGCTGAGTCAACCTTGAGCCGGCTGCTGGGATTGAACTCCCAGCCTCATGGGCAAAGCTTTCAGGCGGCTGCCTTGCCACTCTGCGCCACAAGAGGCTCTTAAAAATGGACATTACATTACATTAAAAACTTACATTAAAAACTACAACACTCAAAAACCAATTAAGGAACTTTTAACCTTTCACGAGTCGACTTCCTGCCTGCCTGCCTGCCTGCCTGCCTGCCTTCCTGCCTTCCTTCCTTCCTTCCTTCCTTCCTTCCTTCCTTCCTTCCTTCCTTCCTTCCTTCCTTCCTTCCTTCCTTCCTTCCTTCCTTCCTTCCTTCCTTCCTTCCTTCCTTCCTTATGGTTATTGACTAGCATCAAAACATAGGAAAAACCACAGTAGCATTATTAAGTTAACAACCAAGTCACTGAACATCAACCAAGGATTTCCATACTCTACTGGCAATATAACAACTCTGCCATATTATGACAATTGCCAAAGTAGCAGTTCTCATACAAAAGAATTTCAGAGGGAGGCTAGAAAGAGAGACCGCTGAATTGCCACAATGCATCCTCCAAGACTGAATTGAGATCTAGGTTTCCTGTCTCATTCCCAATGCCAGCTATTGTCAATTGGCATCTGAAATCTCACAGCAGTCTCCAAGGACCAGTAGACTCACATTCTAGCTGTATCTGAAGAAGTGAGCAGTGACTCACAAAAGCTCAGGCCCTGCCACAAATTTTGTTGTGAAGATGCTATTGGATCCTTGCTCCTTTCTACTAATAAAGATTGCAAGTTGTGTTGTCAGGTTTCTTCTCTCCCCCCCCCCCCTTTCATCTGTTTAAGCTGGAGATGGGCATTTCTCCAAGTGAAATAAGGTGTTGATATCAGACTGGGCAAAATTCACTCAGTGCTAGTGATGATAATGAAACAATTAAAAAAGCAAGGGGGGGGGGAGTAATGTGAAGAAGGGCCAGCCAGTGAGGTGGGAGGGGAGAAAAGGAGACATCTTGAACTGGGTCATATGGAACCATATAAATTTATTTTTTAAATACTTAGCCATCTAATTCTAGTGATTGAACAATGGAATCCAATTCCTAATCAAGGTCTTTTTGAAAGAAAATCAAATCCCAGAGAAACCAAAATAGTTGTGCATGTGTATCTGTATGCACATATGCATCGAGCAGATGGTTTGTCTAATCAGTCCTGGCAAGGCCAGTCATCGGTTTGACGGGGTTGGGGATGATGAATTCATTTCCATCCTCCATTCTAAACAGTTGACCAGCTTTTTTATTGCTGGGTCCATTTGCTGAGCAACATGAGCCTTGCATCAACCACTATTTGCACTGTTCTGGGATCATAGAGACCTCCTGGGTCATCTAGTCCAACCCCCTGCACTATGCAGGACACTCACAACCCTGTCACTCATCCACTTTAACCTGCCACCCCCCTCGAACCTTTACAGAATCAATCTCTCTGATCGCTCTCCCCCACCCCTGCTTTGATCTATATAAAAATCTCAAAAAAGAAAAGAAAATGATATATTTTCTCAGCTCATTCCACTAGGTGGGGACCAGAATGGAAAATGTCTTGGCCCTGGTTGAGACCAGATGTACCTCCTTGAGTGTAAAATTGAGAATAAAGAAAAATCAAATGCACATTGTACATGGATTGTACTTCTGTTCACTGTAACTTGTGAATGGGTCTTATGTGCCTTGGGCGAGGGTACATAAGCCCTGTGGAGATGCCCATGCTTGAAGAAAAGATCAGTGTACCCTATAATAGAGCATGAGACTTTTAAAATAGCAATAATGTGTGCTAAACACCAGTATTTGGGCAAAGACGCAGCTGAGGGAAGAAAACATATTCCTTTGCAGCCTCATTAATTGCTTCTAATTAATAAAATGAGCTTGTTAAATTTTATGGGCCTAGAACCCCTTTCCTGTGAAGAATGATTACACTTGTTCTCCTGTAAGTTAGTACATTTCAGATTAGTTGGAGGGATGACTCACACATTTCTCTGTGCTTGGGACTTTACTGTGTGATGCATTTCTGTCTTTTAAAAATGTGCTTGGTGCAGTGCTCGAATTCTACTTTGAAGTGCTATTTTACTTTATTGATTCGGGGGGGGGGGGTAAGGATTGGATATAAGAGATTGTGTTTGAACTATAAATTGTGCTACATTTTTAGTGTTTCACCTTCTAAAAGTAGAGATATCCAGGTTCCCTGACTTAAGCTGTAACTAAATGCCAGGGGGGTTCTTCTGGTGCATGCTTATATATCCAGGGCCATAAGGTGGCCACCATTTCAACTGCCCTTTGTACCTTTAATTATGCTAAATACACATCTCCTCGGATGCCTCCTGTAGGATATTCCTCATATTATTATTTATTTATTTATTTGATTTATTTCCCGCCACTCCCTAAGAGGCTCGTGGTGGGTAACAGTAGTCTTAACCCCATTAAAAATCCCATTAAAAGACATTAAAAAATCCCAAGATGATGGAAAAAGAATCCCATTACCACCCCCACTACTGAAGCGACGGAGAGAATGGAGAAAGAGCAATGTACACTTCTAATCCTGGGGGGGGGGGGGGGCGGGATGACTCTAGCTGACCCCAGCCTCAACCATAGAGCTGGTGGAAGAGCTCTGTTTCACAGGCCCTGCGGAATGCTGACAAATCCTGCAGGGCCTGTAGCTCACCTGGGAGCTCATTCCACCAGGTAGGGACCAGGACCGAAAAGGACCTGGCCCTGATTGAGGCCAGGCGCGCTTCCCTAGGGTCGGGAATGACCCATAGGTTCTCACCCCCAGAGCGTAAAGTCTTGCAGGGGGCATTGGGCGATATTTTTGAACCATACATCCTACAGATCTTGCATATTCCAGCCAGCTGCACAGGCCTCATATACCTCTGACATGAAGTGATATGGTGGTGCCACAAGCAGGATAGCCACTTTTCATCCACAAAAGTCTAAAAGACTGTAGCAAAGGAACATGGCCTGAGTAATGAGTTTCGGGCCTGACCAAGAAGGCTGTTGCAGCTCTTCCAAGAGGATGCCTCGATGGCAAAAAATCCTCCATTTGCCATGCTGCTCTTGTTCCTTAGCCGTGCAGGTCTTCCAGAGACCTCTGACACAAACAGATGATTGATGATGGCACCACACCTCTTCCTAAACATTTCCAGCTCTTGTCAGAGTTGTCCACAAGACGTGCAAGGTTGAGGAACCGGAGCAGTCGGACTGATAGCTGCATGAGTTTGCCCTGTAATTTCTGTGAGCCATTTTGGGAACTCCTTTTTGGGCAGCAAAGCAAAGTCGAATGCCAAATAACCATTTCTGTGATAGTATTTCTACAGCACACGTGACAGCCCCTCAGGCAATTAGTCCATATCAGCCAATCACCTCCATTTAGCTTTAGTACAGTCAGTTTTGGAGTGTCTTTTGCTACGAGATAGAAGTGCTTGGCTTATAACACAAAGCCTTATTAACTGTTTCTTAAGAGAAACAGTAGGCCCTCAGTGGCTGACTATTACTCATGCTTGAATGTATTCTGGTAACCATTGGCTTTTGGGTATTAATGGAAATTTCATTTTAATGTGTGGATTTCATAAAGGGCTCTGCTTTGAACTGATTTCCCGAGGCCTGTGATGCCTTATGAAAATTGCAGTGGCTGTCTCTCCTATCCATTACCTGGCGCTGACACAGTATAAGGTTGGGTACATGAATAATCAAGGGTTTGCATTAACAGTGGTGATCTTCACTGCCTCGGAGCTGCTGGGCCTCATTCTGATGATTCAGCGGCCACTGACTCTGCTATGCTGGATTCATGACTGGGGCAAGGCACAAACTGAATGCTATACCTCCAATCTCTGAGTGCCCATGCTGGGCAGAGACTGGGTTACTTCTGTACAGTACTGTCGTATGGTGTTTAATTAAATGCTGAACAGCAATAGGTAGATTCAAGTGGATGGCCCTGTTGGTCTGAAGTATCTCCACAAAATTTGAGCCCAATGGCAACCTTAAGACCAACAAAGATTTATTCAAGGCATGCGCTTTCATGTGCATGCATCCATTGTCTGAGGAAGTGTGCATGCACATAAAAGCTCATGCCTTGAATAAATCTTTGTTGGTCTTAAGGTTGCCATTGGGCTCAGGTTTCTTTTGTAGCAATAGATAGAGTAAGGGGTGAGCAGCATTGTGAGGGCACCATACTTGAACATTCCACCGTCCCTTCACAACACCTTTCAGATGAGTGATGGGATGCGAACTGGTCTTGGCTCAGGATGTATATACAGAGAGAGAAGGGTAAGAAAAGACTGGATTGCACTAATGGAAACGGTTGCAATCATCAGGGATAATAGTCTTGTAGCTATCAGCAATTGCACCATCGGAAAGCAATTTCTAGTGTTTATCCGTGAGCCACTGTAGTTTCTACTTTGGCAGGGTCAGAAAGCTTCATTATCCCTGCTGAGGTGTAGAGAAACTCAAGCTTCAAAACCTTGCAGAGGTGTTTTATTTCTTCTCTCTTGCCTGATCTGTGCATTTTGATTGATTCTTTTGCCACTTTTTCAGATCGGTTGCATAAGAAATGAACCTTTGTCAAAATGTGACCATCTCTTTCATGACCATTTCTGAGACAGATTATCATTTCATCGCATGCCGTGTAAGCAGAATAAATAATGCCTAGAGATCTTTCCTCGAGTAGTCTTAACTTGCATCACTAGGGTGGACGATAGTTTAGGGCTTCCATCTTCCTTGGACTACAAGCTTACGTTGACATCACTAAGTATTATTTTGCTCTCTTGTTTGCTTTTTTCTTTATTGTAGGAACCAGTCAGCAGTCATTAGGCATAGTCAGTAATAGTAATGGCAGGCATCTAGTCCACAACTTATAAAAGTTTGGCACTCACAGCGAGAAAGAATAGCAGCTATTGCTGCTGTTCAGCAGGAGGGAAATGAATGTAGGTGTCTGTAGGGTAAAACACAATTTAAAAAATGTAGTACTAATATTTATTAAAGTTAAAAACCCAGGGCTTATCTCACAGCCTCAGTAAAATCAGTGCATACATGAATACCAGTTAGGCTTGTCCATTTTAGCCACTTTGGCAGCCATTCAAGCCCAAGGCAGCCTGCGTAGGGGGGAAGGGCGGCGCCGGTGGCAGGGTGCAACCTGCACACGGGTGCAGAGCTCTGTGCATGCATGCATGCACCAACTGGCATGCTGGCCACCTTGAGCTTGAATGGCCACCGAAGAGGCCAAAGTGCTCTGAAGTGCACAAGCCTAATGCCAATGTCTCCTCTGATCAGGCACGTTTCAGCATTACTGTCTTTATCGGTGGCCAGGCATGAAATAAAAACTGCATCTATAAAATACAGGACTTACAAAGATTGTTATATACAGCGTTAGCTCCTATACATAAAATTATAGCAGGACACTATGGACCTTAAATTCAGTAGACCAGAAGGCCAGATAAAACAAATTGAGTAATATTTCAAAAAAAGGCCCTGGTCAAGGTAAGCGAGCCTGATTGTGTTAGATCTCAGAAGCTAAGCCATGGTTAGAATTGTATGGGATACAGGCAGGCAGTGGCAAACTACCTCTGTTCATTCCCTGTTCCTACACATGCAACCAGCTGGGTGACTTGGGCTCACCACAGCACTGATAAAACTGTTCTGACCGGGCAGTGATATCAGGGCTCTCTCAGCCTCACTCACCTCACAGGGTGTCTGTTGTGGGGAGAGGAAGGGAAGGCGAATGTAAGCCGCTTTGAGACGCCTTCTGGTATAGAAAAATGGCATATAAGAACCAACTCTTCTTCTGTTACCTTGAAAGACCCAATGGGGGCACCCTTAGCAGCATTTTTCAGCACCGCTGCTTGGATCCAGGCAGTTTTTTTTTTTTAACTCCATCTCACCCACTTCCCCTCTTTACTACAGCTCTCATTGTTTTTGTCCATGCTGGACCTACAACCCACATCACAGCTGTTTCTGTGGTCAGAGGCTATCTTCTCGTCTTCTCTTTTCCCCCGGTGGAAAAGCTGATGGGATTCAACATCTACAGCCAGATCTATTCTTGCTGCATTTTCTTAATTAAACAGGACAATTTCACATTTCTTAGTTGCACAATTCTGAGAGGCAGCCCTTCTTGGCAGCCTGGGAAACTTTCTACTTTGTTTTAGAGCTAGGCAGAAGCAATTGCACATGAGCCCATAACTTGTTTTTATGGTCCTGCTGTCCTTAATCGTCAGTACTCTGCAGAGAACATTTTTCGAAAGAAAGCATTTGCAAGTGGCCCAATTCGAATGTAACCCTTTTCACCACAGAGGCATGTAAGTAAAAATACGCGTCTGGGAAGAGAGTAAATTTGGCAGGGAAGTTCAGAAAGCATGCAGAAGTCTTAAGCCATCTCCAAAGATCTTATTTTGCAGACTCGGTATGGATTTTCTATGCTGAACCTCCGGTTTTCATCCCCTGAAAGTAACTATGAAATGTGGCAGGCTCAGGCCTCCAGTTCTCTGGTGAGGCAGGTAAAGACTTTGGTTTGCTTGGTTTGCTTAGAGTGCAGTTGGGTGAGGCATGCAAGAGCACTGACTGTTTTATTAGTTCTACATGGACAAGGTTTAATTAAAATGGGACGGGTGAGATGGATACAGGAGCAGAAGACTGACACAGACTTTAATTTCCATTTTCTATTTCTCCCTGCCTTCTTTATTTCCACATGTTGTTTATTATCTCTACACAAAGTCTTTTCCTTTCCTTGGTGGCTGCTTTTCTTACCTCTTTCTTTTGCAGGTATCTTGGGGCCAGAGACTTAAAACAAAAGATGCTTCCTGTTCTGCAAGGATGCAAGGGAGGGGCTGCTGCCTCCCCTCCCTCCCCAAAGTATTTTGTTTTACAAAATGCAACTGCAGAAACTGCAGTCTGTCAAAAAAGAGAGACTTGTGGGAGAGACTTTTTTCCAGATAGATTTGCACTCAACTTACCTCCCTCCCATAAAAAGAACATACACATTTATCTTTTCCCCATTCAAGAAACAAGCAGGTGAGGGTAAACATTTCCAGCCTAAAAACAAGCCCGGAGGAAGGCAAAGAGACACTCTAGTCTTCTGAAGGAGAGGGCAGCTTCCATGGCAGGATTGCTGGGGGGGGGGCAGGGGGGGCAGGGAGTGATACATGACTCAATCTCTCTTTAGTTGGTCCCTGAGATGCTGTTTTGAAAGAGGAAGTTTTCCGGCCTGTCAAGAAGTGATGGCTCAGAGACACAAAAAACCCACAACAAACCCACACACTTTATGGTCAGTTCTGTAGTTCCATTTGAGAGAACTGAGGCAGAAATCAAACTTCCAGATTGCAGAAGAAAAGGCGCCTTCAGCTTTCTCTGGAAATGAGATGCATAGTATAACAGGCTTGCTAGCTGCTGCAGGTATGTTTGCTTCGACATTTATTTGTAAATAAAATACTGTGAAGTCTCCAATGCTCCATCATCAAAAGGAAAGTAAACTTCATAGTTCTGCCCCTTGGAACTTTCCACTACTCAATTAGCAGGGAAACAATATATTAGAGAGAGGTAATTGTGTGGAGTTCTGGGTATGAAATTAGATTAATTTATAGAAAATACTTTTGGCAACAGCCAGGAGCTCCTATTATCTTCGGCAGCAAATTCAGTATTCACATTATTAGATTTAGGGTTCATCTGAACAGAGTTTCCATAAGGATAAAATATTATAGCCCCATTGATGCTGCTCCAAGCTCCTTGCAGAAAATGTGTGACACAAATGTAATATGAAAACTGTTGTGCAGAAAAGTTTGGGGATCTGTTAGCTTTACTTGCAAAAGGATCAGAAATGGAAGTGGTACAAATAATTTTTTGAGAAACCTGAAACATAACATGATTATTTCCCATAACACACACATACATTTCCCTCCTTCTTTAAACAACTATGGAATCTAATCAAATTTCCTTTACTGAGTTTTGAAACACTAGAAGAAGAAGAAGAGTTGGTTCTTATATGCCGCTTTTTTCTACCCGAAGGAGGCTCAAAGCAGCTTATAGTTGCATTCCCTTTCCTCTCCCCACAACAGACACCCTGTGAGGTGGGTGAGGCTGAGAGAGCCCTGATATCACTGCTCAGTTAGAACAGTTTTATCTGTGCCGTGGTGAGCGCAAGGTCACCCATCTGGCTGCATGTGGGGGAGTGCAGAATAGAACCTGGCATGCCAGATTGGAAGTCCACTACACCAAACTGGCTCTCTATCTTTTCCTTTTCTCCAAATTCAGTATTCAGAATTCACTTCTGTTTCAAGATGCTCCTGTGAGTCACAGAAGCACTCACTCAATAACTGCATGTGGGCAGAGCTTCATACCCTGCGGGGCGCCCCCAGGACGGATGGGGTTTTGGTAGGTAGGCTGGCCAAGTGACTAATTAAAATTTTCCAACCTTCAATTGTCAACATTGCCTAAGGGATGTGGTCACTAAATTCCTGTTAACTAGCAACTGAAAAATTTGTTGCATGACAGGTTTAGAAAATCAGCTTTTCAATATTTGCTGAGAGGGCATACACTGATCATCTTTCTAGCCAAAGAAATCTACTGACAGTCTGACTCTCAAAGGGTATGTGGGACACATACCTCCCCTGGGGCTACTTGGTCAGGTCCCCTTCCCTCCCTTGCAAACACACATACACTTACACAGAGAGAGAGACTCCCTTCTCCCCCTTCCCCCTTACATGTTTGTTTTCCAACCTCCTCCTTGGTTCCTCCCTTGCAAGCATACAGACATACAGAGACTCCCTTCTTTTCCTGCCCTATTTCCCCCTTACCTGTTGGTTTCCCAAGCTCCTCCTTAGTTCCTCCCCCTCCCCCCTCATACACACACACACACACACACACACAGACTCCCTTCCCTCCTCCCTTCCTGTTTCCCCCCTTACCTGTTGGTTTCCCAACCTCCCTCTCCCTCCCTCCCACCCAAGCAAACACCCATGCTCCCTTCCCCAATCCCCCTTCTTCTTCCTCCTTACCTTCTCCTCCGGCCTCTGCTGCTGCCTTGGCCTCCATTGGTTATGCAGACGCTACCTAGACACCCGGGGCCAGCATGGCTACTGCCAAGGCCTCAGGGAAGGGGCAGCCACTGCTAAGGCCCCTGCTGGTCGTACAGCAGCTGCCTAGGCCCCTGGGGTCTGCATGGCCATTGTCAGGGCCGTGGGAGCATGGTGGCTACTGCTAAAGCCCCAGGGGCAGCGTGGCCACTGGCTAGGTCCTCTACATCACAGGTAGCGTTTGCTGGCAGGGGCTCATGGGAATTGTATTCCATGGACATCTTGAGGACCACAGGTTGACTACCCCTGCTTTACGTCTTCTGGCACGCTCCGTGGATGGGACTACAGATGTCACGTCTGTATGCATATCCGTTTGAGGACATGCACAAGAAGATGTGTCCTACATCAACAATGAAAACCTCGAATGTAAACAATGTAAAATCCCTAATTTCAGACAAAAAATTATCATTTTCATGTTGTGCTCTCAACTTCCCTGATATATTTACGTTGCTATACAAATTTGTCCCAACAGATCATGGCTCATAGTCATGTGGAGTATCTGCTGTCCTTTGGCCGGTTCTCCATCAAAGTTAACATCCTTTTTGCATGTATTGTTAGAAATCCAATGTTTCAAGAATGAATTCTGCAGAGAAGCATCATTGTCTACAAATAATGAGGGTGATTCAGGAGAAACGCTGCTGCCCATCAGTCAGTGGGATGTACAGGTCACCTGAATCCACCTTCTTGTTATGTTCAAATTGCTCATAGCTGATGAACATAGAGCTGAGTTGCTAAGGAAGCCGCGGCAGTAAAGGGCAAGCCTGTTCGTAGCTGATTAAAAACAGCTCTGTTGTACAGCTCAATTAGCCTACCTTGTGGCTATGATAGCAAGCTTATTAAAACTGGCAATAATTCCCTGGGCAGTGAGCCAGAGAGGTCGGCCACACTACAGCAGTCAGACAACAACTTGGCTCTGAGTTCCAAATACATATAGGCCATCATGGAACAACTGCGTTCATAAATTCTCTAGCTGATTATGCTGTGTTTTCCTGCATCCTTTTTCCTGGGAGGGGTCCAAAAGGCTAAAGACACAGCTTCTACATTAAGGTCAGTTCTGGGTTATTGCGCCCTTCCTCTTCCATAGGAAAAATACTTGAGCCTCCTCTAGTGGCTCATTCATGTCACAGCCCTTGATCCTGACAAGTCTTTTGAGAACCCAGAGAACAATGGAGAAAATGGATTCCAGGTTTGTCCAGATATGGATCTTGGTTTAGTCATCCCGTCGGTAATAACTTGGGTGTCACTGACCCATTTGCATGGAAACAAATATCATGATCCCATTTCTTCAATACATAGTTAGGGTCTAATAATGTCTTACACAATGGTGGATATATTAGAGTCCCAGCACTTTTTAAAAGTTGCTTTTATTTATAAGACTGCACCATGAAAAATGGTTCACAAACTTACATGGCTAAATAATTGAGAGTTGGCCTATACTGCTGCCTATAGCATATTGTAAGTCATGTCCTGCCATGTAATTTCTGTCATGTCAATATGTACCTTATGCTTCTCTTTCTTTCTGGTGGTTCGAGACATCTAATACATGAATGCAATGGCTATTGAATGTGCACTTGGGGGCAAATGGTAAAACTGTTTCCCTCACTTCTTCCCCAGTTCAAAACTGAAGTGGCTTCCCCCTCTCTCAAGAGACATTGTCCCATACACAGGACCTGGGAGCCTGCCAAGGACAGCTGTCACAAGTGCTGCTACTGTTGTTGTTCCCTCTGGCACACCAGTTGCTTTGATACCCCTGATCTGGATCACTAATCACTATCATCCCTATAACTAAATATAAAGTTCAAGTTACATGCAGACAACTCACTTCCTACCTGATTGTCCCTCTCTTGGAGTGTGCCACCAATAGGGAGAGAGCACTCTGCCAATGAGGACCAATCAGTTCAAATTGCACGCTGCCAATTGGGGCTGAACAGTTCAAATTGCATGCAGACAACTCACTCCCTGCAGGATTGGCCCTCCTTGGGGGTGTACCACCAATATGGAGAGAGCGCTCTGCCAATGAGGGCCAATCATGGGGCTTCTCTGTCCTCTTCTTCCTCTTCCTGCTGCTTGCCAGGTGGAAGAAGTGTTGGCCTCTCTAAAAGGCCCTGCTGCTGGTAAGTTGTCCCATCTTCAGCCTCTTCCCACCCTCCATCTCCCCCAGGTAAGGGAGAGGAGCCAGCTGCTTCCTTTGCCTCCTGTGTTGGTCTCAGGTTTCAGCTCTCAGCTGGAAAGATGCACAGACAAGCTGCCAGGAAGGCAGTGAGAATCAATATTTCAAAAACAGAATGCCAAGGGACAAAGAATGCAATGAATGTCTTAACTCAGTCCAATAAGTCAAGGGTTCATTCAGGCAGTCCAAGGGCATCAGCAGAAGGAACAGTTACACAACCTAGGCTTCCCAGCTTCAAGTTAATATAGGCTGTCAGCAGCCTCTCAGTTCTCACTCTAATGACTCACAAGCTTCTGCAGTCAGCAACTGTCTTGCTAAAATGGTGTGGTTCCTTTTAGATTAGAGCTCTCTTCCAGCACAAAGCTGGCATTGCTTAATTGGCTCAGGTGAGCCAGGTGGGCTGACAAGGTAGGTAGCTGCAGCTGGAGGCTAGGCAGAGAAATGATGAGCTCCTGCAATAACTTTGGAATCTAAGCCCTGGTTTATCTGCTGGGTTATGCTCTCATCCAGCTAAGGCTTGGGTGAAGCTGGGAGCTCCTGGCGAGGCTTTTCCTCTGAAGAGTTCTCCCTAACAGGTCCTGGTCTCAAAACACCTCCACATGGCCCTGCAGCTGGCCATCGGAGTGCTCTTTGCTTTCCCCCACCCTGCCTCTCCTCAGAGGGGCTGGGGGATCCAGAAGCTTCTCCCACCTTTGGGAGATGTGGGGGTGGGTGGGAAGTAGGAAGCCCCCCCCCATACACACACAAGCTGGCTGCAATGGAAGAGTAGTCAGGAATCAAACCCAGCTATTGAGATTAGAGTCTGCTACTCTTTAACTACTTCACCACACTGGGTCTCAAGATCAAGTGGAAAGGGGGGGGGAGCAGAACCTAGAAAGGTCACAGTGCAGGTATATGTGTTAGTGCCCTTTGTATTCCTGGGTGCAACAGGTTTTGCTTCTAGCTAGAAGATAATAACAGACCTATCATTCTTTAGCTGTGAAGTTTTATCCATCCGTGATACTTTACATAGCCATTCAAATGCAGTCTAGCTTTTCTATATTTTAGTAATTGCTTAAAGCTAATAAATTAAGAAGCAGTATGAGAGACAGAGAGAGAGAGAGAGAGAGAGAGATTGTGTTTGTACCAACTATTTCTTAAAACTGGTGTACAAGCCTACTTGTATATGATGTGCCTTTGATGACTTCATATTCTTTTGCAAATGTCCTTCCCTTTGTGATGGGAAGTTCAGGGCAGCCTTTACTGGCATGTATCCTTTGAGGACAGAAAGATCTGGAGTCTTATACTTAAATAATAATGGACAGGTTGAAAGGATATTATGGAGGCAAGTGGGCAGTCAATGCTAATTCCAACAGAGCACAAACCCCCAGTTCTTTGCCAGTGAAAACCAATGGGCTGCTATAGAACTATTATTGTCCAAACTTAAATCATCTTCTTTATTCAGTCTAGAACAGACTGAATATATATGTATTGGGGAACTGCAGTGCCAGCTTCTCATTAGTGTTTGTTTTCCGTCATGAGCAACCATGTCCTGGCTGGCTTGGAGAGGAAAACCATGCTCCCATTTGGTTCAGCAAAACAAACATGCAGCAATAGATTTTAAAGCATAGCTCTTTTTTGTATATGGGGTCAGGGTTGGGAATTCCCCAACCACACTTGTAGTCACAAGTATTTATCAAATGGCATGCATGGTATAGCCAGGAGAAATTAGGATTATCTGACAGTCCAGCCATGGGCATTCGAAGGTGGTTTGCCATTTCTTGCCCCCATGTAATGACTTCTGGTGCTCCTTGGAGGAACTACCACCTATATCCTTGGAGGCCTCCCATCCAAAAACTAGCCAGGGTCAACTCTATTTAGCTTCTGAGATCTGACAGGATCAGGCTTGCCTGTGCTGTCCACGTCAGGGTACAGCCACAAGTAATATTGGGGAACTAATGTACCCAAGTGCTCAAGGCCCAAAATGGCCACGAAGGACTGCTGTTTATTAAAACACCAGCAGCCATTCCAGCTTAGGAAACGGAGGGGATGCTGAACCCTCTTCTCCACCTACACTGAGCTCCCAAACCAGATCAGACCCCAGAGAACCTGGGAGCATTAGTTGTGTTAGAGAAGCCCTGACATAATTCATATTCCACTGAGCATCTTCTTCCCTCAGCACCTGTGAGACTTCATTAACGGGAACATAAATTTAGACAGTTATGTAAGGAAAAATCTATGAGAGCGTATCCTATTTCTGTACGTGTTGGTCATATTGAGTTCTTTACACATAGACACACCTGAAAGATTGGCAGCAGATTCTCTCTCTCTCTCTCTCACACACACACACACACACACACTGTGATTTGGTTTTAAAAAACCATTGTAAAAGATGTTCCAACCATGTGTACCATGAGTTTATAGAGAAAACAGTGGCCCAAGAAACTGTCCTGGAGAGATCACCGTGACAACCACAAACAAAATGTGTAGGGCCAGTTTTAACTTGAAAATGTGTACTCCAAATGCATTGGGTGTATTTGAGCCTTGAGGCACCATTGATTTTCTCTCTTATTTTTAAGCAGAGAATTGTATCGCTGCTTTTCTGCAATGCACTCCACCTAACTCTTACAAACATGTCACTATCCACAAAGCCGCCTCTTCTCTTTCTCCTTCCTTCACCAGGAGCGTCTTTATTGCCCTCGCATTTTCAAGCAGCAAAGAAAACAAAAGTCTGGTGCCATCTTAAACATTGACAGCTTTTCAATATGACCTTTTGTGGGTCACAGCTCACTTTTCCAGGTAGAAACGTGAAGAGATATATGTACGTGGGAATCTTAAGGGGCAGGCAGATGGTGGTGAGAGGTTTTAGAGCTTGGCTTGGGCAGCTGTCAGGGCTTTCCAAGGCATAAAGCTGGTTGTAACTGAGGTAGGAAATCTCTCTGACCCTGAAAGCAATCAAATTGCAGGTCAGCAGGGAAACCAGAAGGCCTTTGTTGTAGAGCAATATTTTTTTAAATTTAAGAATACATTTTCCTATTTTGGCATATAAAAGGTTAGAAATCAGTTAAAAGCTGTGCTTTTAAGGAGGGAGCCTTTTTGAGAGACTCTGTTTAAAAGCTGCTGTTATTCTTACTGTCCTTTCGCCTCTTCATACATTTATTGCTCCTACACTGCAGTGCTTTGGAGAGTGGGATGGCGGAGTGAATTTTTAAATTGATGACATTGTCAGTCTTAATTTGTTGGTAGCTGCCTTGTGAATTTTATAAAATCACATTTTAATTAACAAATAACTAACTATTGCTTATTAAAAAGTTGATCCCTCTTAAGCACCCTAATTTTAAAAGCGCCTGTTTGCAAAGCTTTGAAAAGATAACACAACAGCTGTTCTTTCTACACTGCACTGCAACACACACACACACACACACAAATTTCTTACAGCTGTCCCCTTTTGCTCCCTGCCATCACACTGTCAAACTTCTGCCATCTCAGCTTCTAATGTGGTTATCTGTATCTAATTGAAAATCAATATAACATCCATACTTGAAAAGGAAGCAACTAGAACTAGGCAATGTCCTTGAGTAGAGATTATTTCTTAGTGGTGTATGTGTTTCTATGTTTCTTTGTGGAACTAAAATAATATGGTATGTTCTTCATATTTTAAATTGCTAATGTTCCTTCAACCAGTTTTCACTCAACTTTCATCTTAATCTAATCCAGTTTTTCTTACAATGTGTTATGCATACAGATTGGGCAGATAGAGAGATAAAATACATCCTTGTCTGACATCTTTGCCAATTGGAAACCATTGTTTCCCCGTATTCTGTCCTAACAAAAGCCTCTTGTCCAGAGCATAGGTTGCACCTCAAAATCAGATGTTGTAGTACCCCCAGTTCTTTTAAAACCAAACTTTTTCATGATCCATACAGTTCAAAAGCCTTGCTGTAAAATATAAGGAAAACAAGCTGATTTTCTTCTGTATTCTCTAGAAACCAATGCAAATTAGCAATATGTTCTTTAGTAACTCTTTTCTGAATTGAGCTTGAATATCTGTTATTTCTTGTTTCATATATCTTTGTTATAAGATTTTGAGAATCAGTTTACTCATGTGAGAAATTAATACAATGGTCCAATAGTTGCTGTGATCTTTGACATTTCTTTTTTTTTTAAAATTGTAATGTAGCTTAAGCATTTCCAGGCTGTGGGCCATTATTCTGTTTTCCATATTTGACAGCATATTTCTGTAAAGAGTTTTGATGGACATCAAAACTACGGGTCCTCACTAAATCATCTTGGAGGTCCCATGTTCAGCCTCTGCTGAAGCAGCTGCACTGGTTGCCAGTTTGTTTCCGGATTAGGTTCAAGGTTTTGGTATTAACCTTTAAGGCTATACGCGGCTTGGGTCCTGCATACTTGAGGGACCGCCTATCTCCTTATGCCCCCCGCAGGGTACTTCGCTCTGCGGGTAAGAATTTGCTGATGATCCCAGGACCCCGGGAGGCACGCCTGGCCTCGACAAGGGCCAGGGCCTTTTCGGTCCTGGCCCCTACCTGGTGGAACGAGCTCCCTGAAGAGCTGCGGGCCCTGTCGGAGCTCTCTGAGTTCCGCAGAGCCTGCAAAACGGAGCTCTTCCGCCAGGCGTTTGTCTAAGGCCGGGTGATGGCCCGGGGCTAAGATCGGACCCCTCTCCCCGGAGGGGGGAGGCCAGTACTAGACTGACCTGGTTCCCCAGATTGTTCCACCCTACGCCCAATTATCCATCCGTTCCCTTCTGCTCATCCAGTGGGCCTGTACGGGAATAGTTTTTTAATCGCCATCATTGTGACTCAGTCATTATTTTAATGGGGTTTTAATGGGGAATTTTAATGGTTAATATATTGTATTGTATTAAAACATTGTGAACCGCCGCGAGCCGGTTTCCGAGAGCGGCGGTCATACAAATCAAATCAATAAATAAATAAATAAATAAATTTTAATGGCGTCAAATAGCTCCATTAATTTCTCTGCTACTTTTAGCGATTTGTTTCTTCCAAATGATTTGAGTGGACCTTTCACTTTACTTTCTAAAATGACAGGTTTTTCCCCAAAAAAAGAGTTCTTGGAAGGAATCAGTCATCCTTTAATCTCATCTTTATGTTTATTTAGTAAAGTTCCCATCTTTTCTTTAGTTTGTCCACTTAATGTATTTTCATGTTGATCTTTCAGCCCACCTAACCATGCTTTAAGAGCCTCTTGTGGCGCAGGGTGGTAAGGCAGCAGAAATGCTGTCTGAAGCTGTCTACCCATGAAGCTGGGAGTTCAATCCCAGCAGTCAGCTCAAGGTTGACTCAGCCTTCCATCCTTCCAGGGTCGGTAAAATGAGTACCCAGTTTGCTGGGGGGTAAATGGTAATGACTGGGGAAGGCACTGGCAAACCACCCCGTATTGAGTCTGCCAAGAAAACGCTGGAGGACGTCACCCCAAGGGTCAAACATGACCCGGTGCTTGCACAGGGGATACCTTCACCTTTACCTTTAACCATGCTTTAAATTTCTCCTGCATTTATTGGATCTTATGGAACAGATCTTTTTGCTGTTCTCTTCTATATTTTTATACTGGTTATTATAATAGTTCTCTTTGTCACTACATACCAGTTGTTGTAACAGTGAATTTAGGCTTTTGATTCTATTTCTGGTTCCTTTTTGTTTCCCATAGGAATGCCATAAAATCCACCCACCAAAGGAGCCATTTTCTCCAAACGAATTGATTTCTGTCATCTGGAAATGATGTAATACCTGGAGGATGGCAACCCTAGAGTAAAAAAAGAAAACCATAAAGAGATACCAAGGACTGGAGGGAAGGTAAAACGTGTAGCAAACATGGGAAGAGGGTAGGTGACAAAGCAGAATGTGGGGCTGGAAGGATTAATAGAGTCTAGGCACCCTTCATTTATGAAGGTAGACTTCATTTGAGTACACCTATGATATTTTTAAGTAAACTGACTGAGTAGTTCCTTGTATGTAATATCCAAAGTAAATCCCACTATGTTCAATGGGGCTTATTCTCAGTTAAGTACACACAGGATTGTACCCTCTCAACATGTGTTGTGTGCATGTGACATCAGGAATTTTGGTCCTTGTTATAATAAATATATTTTCAGTGAGCCAGGATTGACTGTAGATCCCTGCTGAGGAGTGCACACATACTGCTAAACCCAATTTTTTCCTTTTGGGAGGAATGAGAGTCAGCTTGGTGTAGTGGTTAGGAGTACGGACTTCTAATCTGGCCAGCTGGGTTTGATTCCCTGCTCCCCCACATGCAACCAAAAGGGTGACCTTGGGCTCGCCACAGCACTGATAAAGCTGTTTTGACCAAGCAGTAATATCAGGGCTCTCTCAGCCTCACCTACCTCATAGGGTGTCTGTTGTAGGGAGAGGAAAGGGAAGGCAAATGTAAGCCACTTTGAGACTCCTTTGGATAGAGAAAAGCGTCATATAAGAACCAACTCTTCTTCTCCTTCTCTTACTCCATCCATACAATTTGTATGATTGGAATGCTACGATTCAGCAAGTTGCAAGTCCTGGTTTTCTTCATCACATTTTCTTTATACATACTCAATTCTCAGCATGTACTTTTTTCATTACACGGCCATTTGTTCCTGCAGTTTTTAATATCCATAGCGTGAAGTGTGCACAAAAAGGGAGAGGTTTTTGGTTCGAGTCTATTGCACCTTATTTTGGAGGGGATGTTTCCAAAGAATCCTGGATCTTAATGCCAGTATGGAATTTGGATCTGGGATTTTTCAGAAATCGTGATTTTTTTCAGGCCCAATAGACCCAAGAAGAAAAATACCAATTTAATTCACACTGCAGGAGAAGCTGGCCCCAGCATGTGTGTGTCCCAGAGAGGTCTCTCCCTACCACATGCAGACCTGGCTGGGAGCTCCCACTTCCTGTTGCCCCAGTTGATCCTGGGCTGGTCCCTCTTGCAGCTTTGTTGAAACTGAGCTGTAGGAGAAGCCAACCCCGGTCAAGGCAGTGTAGAGCTCTCCACTCCTGCCGCCCCACCTGATCTTTTGTATAGCTGAATACACCTGAATAAAAGCGAGAGGGGGGGGGAGGGGGAATGGCTTTACTTGGGCTCAGATACACTGGTATCTGATCAGATTCTCTGATCTGTATTCAGCTTAAATAATACCTAAAAAATGCAGGTAAGGTATTTTCCGAGTAATTTTTCAGCTCAGTTTATGCTGAATGCGTAACCAGTCACATATAAGGGTATGGGTGCCCCCAAGATGACCGTCTCAAGCAAATGTCAGGTGTGAAGGAACTCATTTGTCAGGTGTGTGAGGTCCCAATTTGGATCAGGACCATGGAAAGGGGTGGGAGGGATTTCAGCCTTCCGCTGTTTTTACAACTCAAAATTACCTTCAGGGGACATCATCTACCTGCATCCTTGGAAATGAGTTCCATTTGCACCTGATATTTTCAACCTGATGGAACTCAGGCACTACACATTGCAAATTGTAATGTAAAATTTGACCATTCATGCCTGCCAGTGCATGCACTGAGTGTAAGGTGACCAGATTTCAACATCGGTAAAGCGGGACACCATTGACCGCGGTGGGGGTGGGGTGGGGGTTCTTGATTAAAAATTTGATATATATGGAGCAACAAAAAGTTTCATAGAATGCATAGAATGCAAAAATAGAATTGTAATATATATTTTTTAATTTCAACGTAAGTACAATTTGCCAGGTGCCCCCAGATGTCCCTCCAAAAGTGGGACAATCTGGTCACCTTAATTGAGTGGACTCTAGTCAATGAAAATTTTAATTGGAATACAATCTTGTTAGTCTTTAAGGTGCTATTAGACTCCTGCTTATTTTTGCCACACCTTTTTAAGATGGAGTAGAGAAGAAAGGTGAGGACGGAAGGTGAAAGACATAAAGTAATTAATGGCTTCCCAAAATGAAATGCAAATTAAATCCTAGGATCACACTGTACCTGTTGAATGTAAACATAAATTGCATCCAAAAGATGTGAAACTGAGCTGAACACATTTTAGGAGAGCTGGCTCTCCCTGTGTCAACCTCAACCCCAATGTATCTAAACCTTTTAAAGCCCATAATTCAGATTCTACAAATTGTATGACAACTGTTCCTTATACAGTTGCTTTATCTCCTCATTCTGTCTACCCCTCCCCTGTATGTTAAATAAAATATTTTTTTTTGTTGAACTGTTATCAAAAGTTTTAGAAAAGAGTGCTTTTATACCTTTCCAAATGGTTTCAGGATTGAGGTAAATCCAAATCTACTGGCAGTGATAGGGTGAGACAGCCTGATTTATTATCCTGCGGAGCGGATTAAATAAAGCAGTAAGGGCTGTTGGGGAGGAGTTAGGGTGGGCCCTGTCCGGGATAAAAACTTGGCTGCTTCGCCCGGCTGGTGACTCAGTGCAGTCTTCCAGCTGGCGCCAACAGTCTTCCGCGCCAACAGTCTTCCAGCTGGCCTGCTCCTCCTCCTGCTTCTCCTGGCCGCTCCAGCAGCCGGGAGAAGCCACAGCCATCGACCCCAGTGAGTTGGGGCCCACTCTGCATTCTCCTGGCCGCGGGAGCGGCCTCCGCTTGCCCTCCCCTTAGAACGCAACCCTGCTGCCGCCTCCCCCCCTCGTCCCTGCTTCGCCCACCACGAAAACCCACCGCTTGCCACCTCCCCCCTCCTCGGCCTCCTCCTCGCTGCTCAGAGCCACCCGCAGCTCTTCAGCCCGCCTGCTCCTGCAACTCCCTGGCAGGCCATGCAGCATGCTCACCAGCATCATGCCCTCCGGACTGGAACAGCCAGCCGCGCCCGTCACAAGTTGCCGTCTCTTCCGGGGAGGGACGGGGAAAGTGAGTGGCCGACTGCGCCGAGGCCAAGAGAACCGCCGCATGTGGTCTGGCCTCGGGTTGGGCCCTTCCCAGCTTCTACCGGCCGCAGGAGCTGCGTCTACGATGTGGTGAGGCTGCTCCTGCGCCCAGCAGAAGCCCCGGCCATGCTCCAGGGGGGGGGTTGGGGCCCTCTCTGCCTTCTCCCGACTGCAGGAGCCTGCGGCCGGGAGAAGCGCCGGCCATGGTCTGCCCTCAGGTGGGGGCCTTCCTGGCTTCTGCCGTCCACAGCCGTGCCCTCACCACGCCTTGGATGCGCCGAGACCGCTCCTGCAACCGGGAGAAGCCCCATCTACCGTCCGAACTCCGGTTGGTGGCTGTCAGCCTTCTCCCAGCTGCAGGAGCTGCGGCCGGGAGAGGCCCCGGCAATTCTCCGGCCTCCGAGGGCCGATCTCCGCCCGTCCCCCCCCGGAAGCCGTGCGAAGGCTTCCCCAGTGCCGCCGGCTTAGCACCCATTTTGTTTTGATTTAAAATGGGCTTTAGTCCTGGTTTTATAATAAAGAAACAACACTACAAGGGCAGCTTAGTCGGGGAACAATTTGTGGAGACAAAAATTTACGTTAGAGTGGGGAAACCTTCAGTTTCTACTGTAGAGATTCTCTGGCTTGACCTAAGTCACATGGGGTTTGCATTGCTACAGTGGCACTGGTTCTGCTGGGCACATTGTACTAGTTCTGCTGGGCTTGCAAAAATGCTTTAGGATGCTTAGGGCTAATCCTGCGTTGAGCAGGGGGTTGGACTAGATGGCTTGTATGGCCCCTTCCAACTCTATGATTCTATGTGCCTCCTACCAGTTCCTGCTGCAGAGATTCTCTGGCACTTTGATTCTGTTCTGCTCAGCTTCTATTGCCCTTGCTTTTTTCCTGTCCCCCCCAACTGAAAACAAGATAAGGAGACCTTCTTTGGGGGTACGTAACTCAGATCCTATGAATCCAGTTCTCACTTGTAGGGCAGGTAGAACTCAGAGACCAAATGGAAGAGAGTAAGCCTGAGTTCCCCTGTGAGTTTGGTACCTCTAGCACACTGGGGGACTATCTATCTACTTTTCTATCGTGCCATGGATTTTACTTACTGAACCAGTTCGTCTGGCTCTTACAAGTTCATGATGGTTTGTGATCCATGAACCAGGCCTGCCACAAACTCAACTGCATTTTCCTGGTTTGTGCCCATCCCTATTTGCTGAGGTTGCCAGTCTTGGATTGGGAAATACCTGGAGACTTTGGGAGAGGACACTGGGGATGGACTTTGGGGAGGGGATGGACTTCAGCAGAGTACACTGCCCCTTAAAGCAGCCATTTTCTCCAGGAGAACTGCTCTCTGTGGAGATGATCTGTAACAGCAGCACACCTGAAGATTGTTGATCCTGTGATTAGATCTTCAAGGCAAGTAGGCTGATTCTAAGTTATTGAATGTCTTTGTGGGTCAGCTGTGATGTGTCTGGGAATAATCGGGAAGAACGTGCACAGCTTTTTAGGCTTTTAAATTATAATATCCTTTTTTCCTTACGTGAGTGTTCCTTTTCCATATCTGATTCCGTTCGAATTGCTTTTGCTGATTTACAAATATTTACACTCTATCACTCATTATTATTATTTTGTCTTTGCACTCCTTCTGGTCTGCTGCATTTTTCATGTACTCATCTGCTTACTAAGCATAACATTTCCTTGTTGATTGCTCATCTTCACCGTTTTGCTTTGGCTGCACTTGACCATTGGAATTTGGTTGCCTGTGGGCATCCAGTCTTCACTTGTGTTCACTCATATTTTTAAAAAGGTGGAAAATGAATTTGTCCCAGCTGTTTTTCTTGTACTTGCAACCTTGGCCTTATCTCTCTTGTCTGACTTTTTCAATTATTTTGTTTTGTGTTTATATATATATAATGTGGGAGCATAGGGACTCCCACAGCGCGGGGCTCAGAGCATGCCCTCATGCTGCTAGCACATTCTTCCAACCATCTTCTTAAAAAATGAGGCAAACCATATATGCTGTACAGGACGTTCTGAACTCCTGTACGATTTCTTCTTTTTGCAAATGTTTGACTATCATGTTTGTTGCCTAATCAACTTAGTTACTGGGTTCCCCCACCGGTTTTTTTTTTAGTGGTTTGGGAGCCTAGGAAGATTTTGGCTTCTGATTAGAGCTCTTAGAATCACCTAACATTTTTTGCCAAGCCTTTCAACCCTAGCCACATTTCTTTCTCCCCATTTCTATCCTACCTACTAATGTGTCATTGTTCCCTCACCCTTTAGACTGTTATAATTGCATCCCCTTTCCTAGCAGTATCGGTGGTTCAAATACCCTCTTTTATGAAATCTACAGCCTGGAGAACATCACAGCAATGCTAAATAACAAGATATGGACAGAAATATGTTGTAATCCTTTTATTGCATTTGCTTACTGACATAAACTTTGTAGGGCCCCTCCCATGCACATGGTTGCTAGAGAGCCCACCGTTAGCACCCACTAGGAAAAGAAAGAAGCAAGGAGAATGTTTAATGCTAATATTAAGAGCTAAGGAGACACTTCCTAGAAGAGGCAAGGGCATCCGTAGGCTGACAAGTTCAATCAGCTAGTGAATAAACATGTCCGTTAGCAATGCATTCATTGTTGATCTCAGGGTCAATGGAAAGCTTAAGCAAGATCCCCTGAAGCATCAAGCTGAATACTACATTGCAGAATGTGTTGACATTAGCTCAAGGAGAACATTGACCCAAAGGAACAACATTAATCATTGCTCTTTTCTGGAGAAGCCATTCAGAGGTTTGAGTGAACATTCTCACCATGCTGAAAAGGATCCTTCCATACCATGGTCTTGATTCTAATTAAGGTCCACACAACTGGAATTTACCATTTTTTAAGGAGATCCAGTGGTGGTTCTCCTGTCAAGTCACTTCAATGTCTTATTCCAGCAAGAAGGATGTTAAGAAGCCAGAAATATTTTCCTGTCACTAGCAGACGCCTGAGCTATACAGCATTCTTATCAAAGAGTTGCTGTCATATAATACATTTTAATCATTTTCCTTGGCATGAAAACAAGGTGCAAATAAATAGTTTCCCCCCAATTTACTAATTAAAAACTTCCAGAAAGCAATTTCCCTATAATAAAAACGGATCTTTACTTAATCAATACAATAACATAGTGAATTTTCTTTATACATTTGGATATTCAGTTGTTTAGAAGAATGAAATCAAATAAGCCACCCCCCTCAGAATCCCATGAACAAGCCCTGGACCTGTTTGTGTTATGATTGTTTATTGTTATACTGTGTTGTGTTTGGTTGCAATTGTTGGTTATTGGTGTACATGTTCTACAGACTGTTTTATGTATGGTTCTCTGTTATAATGTAAACCGCCCTGAGCCTCCGGGGAGGGCGGTATAAAAGTATGATAAATAAATAAATAAAATAAATAAATATAAAAGAGATTTTAAAACGTATTAATGTTAAGGGTGCTTGCTTTTGTGTTTATTCAAAATAATTGGAAGGTACCTGCTGTCTATTTGCTATGTGGAGAAAAAGAATACGCAAAGCTCACCTTGACAGTACTCTGGGATCAGGTCCTTACAAACAGTTGTTGTGTGGAACTGGGAAGAATTCTATTAGTTCAAACAACTGAAAGATTTTGCTTCAGATCAGCTAAGGTTCTACAGCTGCTAGAAAAGTTGCTGTCAGTATAACATGCTGTATTTCTTTGATCTCTGTCTTTTCCTGTATTTTAACCCTTTTCATTTTTTTCAGTCTCCTTGGCCTCTGCTCTTTCTAGCCCCCAACCTCTGCCTGGCTGGTCTGCTCCAGATGTTTGATTTTCTCGGATGCCTGCCTTCTGGCCTCTCCAGATGCAACTGACGTATCTGCTCTCATGCCAAAGAGACAGATCAGTTTTGAACCAGGAATCTAGAGGGAATTGGAAAGAACTGGAATGCCAAGGTCACTTTCAGAAGATATAGCTAAATAACTCAGTAATTGTAGAGCCTCATGATGGAAACAAATAAGCAACCCTTGCTGCCTATGGCATGCAGCCCCCTCTCTTTAGGTTTTCATACTACAAAACTTCTGGAATTTAAAGGGAGAACCATTTTCTAGTTTCACAAATCGAATTCTCTGCACATATCTGCAGCACAACTATTTTCATCTTGAAAATGACTGCCAAGATAAGTTCAGAAAACCACATCTAAGGTATTTCTTTTCTTAAATCCATATAATCCTAGCATAAAACATCTTTATTCTTTGTCTAGCACCCTGGCCATAAATACAGTACTTAGAAGACGCACTGAAATTGGTTGGATAGATTTCCAAGGAAGGTATATGCTGCAAATACTCAAAGAATATGTGATGTTTCAGAAGCATTAAAATACATCACAAGCATTAGTGTTGTTAAAGCGGCTCTTTTTGCTTTATCTACTTAGCAGCATCTATAGTTTTTCAACAGGCAGCTAGTAAAAATTTAAGTGAGGTCATATCAATGAATGGAAGCCACTGCAAAGATTCCTCTTTGCATAAGGTCTGGTTTCAGCATGATGTTTTGATATACAGTCATTGGCATAACTGAGTAGTGCAATCACATTCTGGTTTACAATTCACATTGGTTGAAATCTTGCTGTTGCAGATAATGGATGTGCTATACCTCAAAGACTGGGTGTAAATGTTTCAGTGTTCCTTGTTTCCCAACAATTCCTATAGGAATCTTTTCAGAATTGTTCACAATATGATACATATCCCTTGGATGAAAAGTTCATAGAACTTTGCCCTTTTAAAGTTCCATGTGCTGGAACAACACTGGTGCATCTTGGCTTGTAATGGATGTTTATCAAAAATGCCAATAGCTCATGTGGATCCTTTCAGCATCAATATTCATTTCAGGACCCATGATTGCTATTGTTGTTGAAGCATTGCTAGAGAACCGGCAGTGAAGAAAAGCCCCATGCTCTCTCTCCCATGCACATACAGCACCATCTCAGCTGCCCCATCCACCTGGAAGGTAGTGCTGTGTCACTCTCCAAGCTTTCAGCAATACAAGATCTTGAGGAAAGCTTTGCGGAACTCACTGTTGAAGGTGGTATAGATGATGGGGTTGAGGGCACTGTTCACATAGCCAAGCCATATAGTGGCTCCATACAATTCTGGGGAGATGTGACAGGACTGGCAGTGGGTATTCAATATATGTGTTAAGAAGAAAGGTAGCCAGCAGACTATGAACGCCCCTAAGATTAAAGGAGAATGAGAAAACATCGTTACTTTGTTTCAACCCAGCTTGAAATTGTTCCTTACACCAGGGGTAATCAACCTGTGGTCCTCCAGATGTTCGTGGACTACAATTCCCACGAGCCCCTGCCAGCAAATGCTGGCAGGGGCTCATGGGTATTGTAGTCCATGAATATCTGGAGGACCACAGGTTGACTACCCCTGCCTTACACAAACCGCATTCCCCAAGTCACCCTCCAGTGGGCAAATTCAGATAACCAGAGTAGCATATTGAAAACACACAGTAAACAAAACTGCAGAATTTTACATTACAGTGGAGGTATTGTGTGATTGCCATTCATCCCTTCAAATTCCTTGTGCTGTTGTTGAGAACACTGTGGGAGAGTGTTGGACCAGAACTGGGGAAAGGCAGGTTCAGATCCCCACTCTGGCATGAAACTCACTGACACTGCCATCCTACACAGCGGTAGGCATTGAAGGCAATGGGCTTATAGGGATGTAAAATTCTACCTTAGAATGGCTCTCAGATGGTTGCCCTGATCATAAAGCGGAGGAGAGTAGAATCATATGACCATGAGCTAGTTGGAAGAAGAATAGGATAAAAATAAATGCCATAGATTTGTGCTCATGTGTGAATGTTCTTGAAGGAAAAATAAAAAGGGGAAGAGAATGATTAAAAAATTTACATTAGAATTACTACAAGCCATAATTCCAAAAGCTTTGCTCGGTCTCACATATGAAATGACCTTCCAGAGTCACTCCTCGGCCTGCTTTCAGAGTGGTGACATAGTAAAATGTGGGGTTAAGATCAAGCTAAATGCCTGGTGAAGTAACCACAGAGCCATAACAACTGAACTGACATATTAAAAAAGCTAAGTGAACTCTTCCTTATGTTTACAGGGGACAATCTGTCACCAGATATTAGCCATGACAGATAATCTCCTGAAGTAGCGTGTCACTGAATACCAGTTGCCTGGCAGGGGAATAGTGAAAGAAGTCTGTGACATCTTGTTGGCCACTGTCAGATACAGGACACTGGATTAGAGGAATCAGGAGTGGATTTTAATATTTTGTGTTTTGACATAGTAAGCCTCAGAGCTTGAGTTTAGGCTTTTGTGAGACTCTGAAAAAGTGCATTTTTCATTGTTCTAGCTAACATACAGTTTTCAGAATTGAGAAGAATGACATACGTATTATTGGCCTCATGCCCAGAATAAATCCTAGAACAAATAGAACAGAGTTTGCAACAATTATTCTTTGGAGGGCTCAGAGGTGTCTAACATATCACGCCATTGGAGAGAAGAAATCAGACAGTTCAATATAGTCGTGCGAGGCTGATGTATTTACGTCCACATGAGATAGCCATACCCTAAAGCCTTGAATTACACAGGCCTCTTTTATAGAGAGACTCTCCTGTCTTTTCTGAAATGACTTGCTACGAATTTTAGAAACTGCATTTATAAATGGTAGATGTATGCATTCTTAGTTATACTCTCATTTATACTCTCATTTTAGCGCTTTTGCTATAATTGTGATTTTTTTTTTTAAAAATTATCTGTTCAAAGATAACTAGAGTGATTTTAAAGAAAGTTCTTAAAAGGCAACACTGAGTGATCATTGGCTAGAAAAGAAGATTTTCGCCAAGACATGAAATAAATAAACTCCTGACCTCTTCAGTCAGGAGATGGGTACCTGTGCAGAATGATAATTGAAAAGACTGATTCATCTTCATGCAGCCTCATGGGAATGTGTTGCTTTGAATTGTGGTTTCCTTGTGTCTGTTTTAAGTAATGACCCCTCCCCCACACACAGGTGGCAGAAACTCTATAATAGATCCTTGGTTTGATGCTGTAGGGCTTTTTCTTTATATTTTTATAGATTTAAATTTGCAAGCATTTATGTGTGTTTATCCCAAAGAGACATAGCATAGAAGATGCATGGAAAGTCACCCAATTTTTTAAAAGCCAGAACTGTGTAGAGAAAAGGCTGCATTATTACTTCCATGCCTGCTGTTTCTGCTTTCAACCCATAGCAGAAAGCACGCAATACCCACCTTGTTTTCTCCATGTGTGGAAAAGGAGCTGCATATCAGTTTTGAGTAGGAAAGCAGGGAAGAGCTAATGAGCTCATCCCACTCCTCTTTCAATCAAATCCACATCAACTTGCCATGAAAAACAAGTCAGGAAGCTGTAATGCGTGTCTCCCGTGCACCATCTCCTTTGAGCCCTCACTGCTTTGCAAACTTACCCAATACTATAGCTAGCATTTGAGTGGCCTTCCTCTCTCGGAGCTGTATTGTCCGATGCTGCTGGGATGGAAGTCGCAAGGAGGTTGCCGTCTGGCCACTGTTGAGTTTGCGCACTTCTAAGCAGGAGGCCTTCCTCCTCATCTTCAGGTCAATGGCCTCTTTATCCCCCACGCTGGAGATGGAAGCCTCATGGCAGAAGCTGCAGTACTGCTGCAGTTCAGTGGGCGTCAGTGGCTTCTTTTCAGTGGACAGTTTCTGGCCAGAACTCTTCAGCTGCAAGCAGCACGAGAGGGCATCCGGTGCCCTCTGGTGTAAAGCTATTATCTCTGTAGGTTGCTGAAAAACAAGAGGCCACAGTCAGGACAGGAACCCACTTATGCTCTATGAAACCTTAAAGAAAAAAGGCCCTGACAAGCCCTTCCCTTTCAACACCAAGGTGAATGAACTCAATCAATAAAAGCAAAGGCAGAAGAGTTGGAGGAGTTTTAGTTCAGGAAATAGGATGGCTAAGCGGTGGCAGGACACAATTACGCATGGTCTGGAGAACATGGAGAGAGAGAGAGAGAGAGAGAGAGAGAGAGAGAGAGAGAGAGAGAGAGAGAGAGAGAGAGAGAGAGATTTTTTCTTCCTCTCCTGTAATGCCAGAATTCAGGGGCATCCAGTGAACTGGACAGGGGGGTAAGGATGCTACCATCAAGGAAAACTGCACATTTTGCCACAAACACATCCAACTGACTGTATCTGAAAGTGGTGATCAGATGTGAACGAATTCACTCAGTCTGTTTGGCTCATGCCGAGCAGCTACAAATGCCTGTCAAAACAATTTATGTTAGGTTCTCCCAAAATTATACGTGCGCAAAGATGCAGCCAATTTAAACTCATCGGCAGCCATTAGCTGCATTAAGGGCTATGTTGATTAGCAACGAAGGGCAGGAATTTATTGAAGCACAGTGTTCATTGATGGCTGATCTATATGATATAGGTTTAATTGTCTGTTTAAAGAATTGCCTGCCCAGAAGAGCATTAGAGCTCTCGTGCATGTGAAAAGCCAATTGTGCTGTACTGCCTGATTCATAAGGAATATAGTAAAACAACACTGATGAATAGATGGACAAACTATCAAACTGATTGTCGGAAAATCAGGTCTCTGTTCATAACCAGAGACCAGGATGCGAACCCATCCAGCCTCCCTGGGAAGGCTGCTCTATAAACATGGGGCTGCCACTCAAATGAGCTCTATGAAAATACTAATGATCAACTGTGACCCCAAACACGATTTATACTGTTTAATTAATTAATTAATATTAATTGTTTGTTCCACTTATATACCACCCTCTCAGCAAGCCAGCTCAGGGTGATGTATAACAATTGTAGTCTATGCAAGAATTATTAGAAAAAAACAGAGTAATAACTAATCAAATTATTAAAGTAAGATACAATTAATGATAGTTACAAAACCAGATCTGCATCTGCCAATTTTTTTCATACTTTTGGTACACTCTTCAGGTCTATGTCATCTTCTGGTGGGATGTTTTCGGCGGGGGAGGGGGCTTGAATGTTATAGAATCTATTTAGGTTCACAGATGTTATCTAATAAATGACATATTTGTTCCCTGAAGTAACTAATAACTTTAGTGGTTTCCAAGAGGAAAAAAATCTTTTCCTAAAGTTTGTCACTGCAGAATCAAATCATTCCTCTTAGGCTGGAGACAGATGGTAAGTTTTTGTTATTTCCCCCAAATATTTTAAATGAGCATGACAAAGCAATCATTACTCACATTATGACTGGCCATTCTTTTTACTGAAAACATTTGTATCCAACTTTACTTTTCAGAGCCAAGCTAACAATATATTGGTTTGGATCTCCTGATCTGTTGACAGAAGTGCCTGAAGGTCACTGATCTTCTAGGCCCTCCAGCAGGCATTTCTGGCCTGATTCTCAGGGTTTCAGGACTCCTGTGGAGTGTCAGTCACACAGGATAGAAGGCTGCAGTATGTGCTTGCATGTGTTACAAGGCAGGGGCAAAATCATTCCCTCCTGTCTCTGGAGTGAGTGCAGCTCAGCTGATGGAAGAAGAACCCTGACCTGGATAGCCCAGGCAAGACCTATCCTGTCAGCTCTTGGAAGCTAAGTAGTGCCAACCATGGCTCGTGTCTCGATGGGAGACCTCTCAGGATTTGGGAGATAGTTCCTCCAAAGAGCACTAGGGGTCATGATGCGGGGGCAGGAAATGGCAAACCACCGCCAAATGTCCCTTGCCTGGCTGTCAGACAATCCTCAGATCTCCATTCCATGTGATAAATAACAATAAATAAACAGGTGGAAGAAAAGGAAGAACGGAGTGATTATTTATTTATTAGATTTCTATACTGCCCTCCCATGAGGTTCAGGGCGGTTTACATAAAACATGCTCCCTTCCCCCAGCAGCCTCTCAGCCCATAAAGTTATTCCACCATCTGGGGCTTATGACTCAAGGGTTAAATTTTTGGCAGCTGGAAGTAGGAAGTGGGGAAGATTGTGGTTCTCACAAGATCAGTGCAGTGGTTCTGATCCATTATAGAAACCTAAATGATTAAATAACGAGCAAACTAGCCGAAATATTGAAGCAGTACAGCTCATATATATGTATACATTAAATATGTATAATCCTGTTATTAAAGAAACATGGAAATACAGTTTTGACAGTCATTCTTCAAAAACCCTGCAATGAAGGAGTTTCTAAAGGTTGCTCTTTCATTAAGAACAGATCTGTTATTGAAAGGGCCTGGAAGCCTAGGAGACACAGGAAATGAATGCATGATTGTTTCAGACCAAACAGTATGTTAGATGAGAGATGCATGTATCTATCTCCCATCTGTTTGTTTTTTAAAGGAAAAAGAACAGCTGCAGGGTCCTGTGATCAGAAGAATGGTAGAGGAAGCAATCTACTTAAGCCTTCCCCTTTCAGATGGGTAGCCATGTTGGCCTGAAGCAGCAGAACAAAGTTTGAGTCGGTTAGATACATGTGGGTTTGAAGACCTGGACACTGGGAGCTCATTTCAGTTCTTTATTGTGACCCCAGCATGACAGAACAAGAACCAAAACTGAACCAAAGAAACCCACAACCAACCCCAACTTATATACAAAAGCCCCACAATAAATCTTCCTGCCACTGAGACAATAATAGTGACCCAAAGCAGCTTCTTCTGTGTTCAAGAATCTAAAACGCTACTCAGAATGCTGTACTATTGTATTTTCTGCAGACTAATGGCACACTCTATTTAGACAGAGTGAAATTATAGGTACACAGTCAACATTTTTCATTCTTGGAGTACTCATCAAATAAGTCTTTACACACCCAGAGGACAGCAGCCCAGAAAATGGAAGCACTTTCTATCTCATGGTTGTTAAGGCAACATGTCTCAAACTCCTGTCCCTCGTAAATGCTGAATAAAGGATGGACCTAAGAAAATGAAGTAGTGGGACTTTCTGGTGGAACTGCAGTGAACAAGCAGTTCACCATTTGACAAAGTATTCAAAGTGGGTGAGAGGGGATTGTGTATGGTACACTAGTGGTGACTGCTATGAAATGACCAGATGCAAGCTAAAATATACAGTACCCAAAGAGTGACTGAACGAGGCCATGGGACAAGGAAAGATAAGGAGTATAGGTAGGAATTCAGCTGGGGGGTGCTAGAAGTTGGGAGCACTGAAAGTGAGTAGCAGAGGGGCTACCCAAGGTGGGCTCTAGCAACCAATGAGCTGGGGGAGGGTCAGAAAATGTCTCCAGTGTAGAATGAGGAGCACAGTTCTGTGCCATTTGAGAAAAACCTACTTTGACAAGTTAGTGCATGGACATACTTGCTGTTTGTAGGCTTTGATACGCCGGCTGCCTTGTCTCGTGAGGACTCGTTTCTGTTGTCTTTGCCTCAGCACAACGTAAATCCGGACATACAGCAGCAGGGTCACCAAGAAGGGAAGATAGAAGGATACCACAGAAGAATAGATTACAAAGTTGGGATTGGATATGGAACAAATACTGGGATCTTCTGAAGAGAGAGAGAGAGAAAGAGAGAGCACAACATCCGTAACCAAGAAAAGTGATCTGTGTTCTATAAAGGCTATGTCTAAAGACAAACCTATAAGTTTGTGGACAGAAATGAAACTCCTAACGTGAAGCTTAGGACCCGGAGCTTCTAAGCTCTCCACAGTTAAGCAAAGAAGAACATGAATCATCTGATTACTAATTATTTCACATCACAATGATAGACACCAATCTGATTATAAAGCTAGTACTTCAAGATACTGTGAGGTTACCTGTGGTGTTGAAGCCAAAGAGGAGAGGGCAGGAAACAGCAAATGCCAGTAGCCACACCATTGCAATCATAACGGAGACCCTTCTGCAAGAGCTGGGCCCTGTGCTGTACTGATAATGAACAGGCATAACCACTGCAGTATATCTGCAAGGTAAACCGACTCCAGAGGAAGGGAGATGGAGAGGCCATTGTTACAGGAAGTGTATGGGAAATGAGGGAGTTTATGTATGTGTGTGTGTGAGAGAGAAAGAGAGAGAGGAAACAAAGGAAGATAACATTGTGTTCATAATGGAAGTGAGTGCAACAACAAGAACAACAGAACAAATATGTTGGAAATAATAGTGGGGAGTGGAAAGAAGAATGCGGGATTAAATGGTAAAAATAGTTGGAGATGAACAAGACAAGCAGAGTGGAAAAGAGAGTGAAAAGGGAACAGAAGAACAACAGAGAAGTAGATAGTTACTTACAGCTAATGGGCAGGGAATTAAAGGCTTAGCCTAGTCAACAAACAAGGAACAAGAAACTTATGCTTTCTTTGTCTGCATATTTGTGTGTATGTGTTGTGTCTATAAAGGATGGTGGAAGCAAATCAACAATCAAGTTGTGGCTGCTTCATATCACATTGAGTAGAAGCTGTTCTCATCTAGAGAAGTGACCTCAGGCCACGTGGTAGGAGCTGGCCAGAAACGGGGGGAAATGATGGCTTCAATGAGATACTCTTAAGAAGGAGGCATCATTAACAATTAACAATAAAAAATAAAATACAATTAGCCTTCAAGGGCAGCAACTTTGACTGGATTTGTGAATCCTTAACCCTTAAGAGAAGCCTCTTGTGGCTCAGAGTGGTAAGGCAGCAGACATGCAGTCTGAAAGCTCTGCCCATGAGGCAGGGAGTTCAATCCCAGCAGCCGGCTCAAGGTTGACTCAGCCGTCCATCCTTCCAAGGTCAGTAAAATGAGTACCCAGCTTGCTGGGGGGTAAATGGTAATAACTGGGGAAGGCACTGGCAAGGCCACCCTGTATTGAGTCTGCCATGAAAATGCTGGAGGGCATCAACCAAAGGGTCAGACATGACCCACTGCTTGTACAGGGGATACCTTTACCTTTTTAACCCTTCCTTCTCCACTGACTACTTGACTGCTCAAAATCACACATCTGGAGCCCATGGAGGAAAATGGCTGGAATTATTTTAAACAGGGAAATAGGAATGGAAACATTAGGAGATATATGCCCCCTTCCTTCTGTGCTGCTGCTTCTCTTGAAAAAACAGAGTCAAAGGTGGTTTTTATTAGAAAAAAATAGAGCAATTGCTCAGAATTCTGTGGAATGCCTTCCCTGACTTGTTCACCTGGTGCTAACCTTGGATTCTCTTAACTGCCAGGTGGCAATTTTGTTATTTATTAGAGCTTTACAGTGCAATCCTAGACAGAGTTACAGCCTTTTAAAGTGCATTGAGGTAAATGGATTTAGAAGGGTGAAACTGTTTAGGATTAGTTCATTCCTAAAGAGGAGTATATTTTTAATGTGTATTTTTAATCTTTGATTTTTGGATCTTACTGTCTTGTCTTAGAATTGTATTGTCTGGCTTTATTTTTTCTAGTGATTTTAAATGCTATTGTTTTAGATATTCTGGACATCAATAACACTGAAATATGCAGTACAATTTTTAAAAAGTAATACAACAAAATTATTACTTGCATGCACATGTAATATGTGGTTTGCCTCTGAGATCTGCTTTGCTTCAAAAATATTTAAACAGCCACATGCCCTTTGATCATTCCCTGGACTTATTCTGCTACAAAGATATAGGATGGGAAGATGATGTGTGATTCATGTCAGAACAATGTCACAGAATATTTATTGAGTTTTTAAAAATTAAATACAGTTTTTCAATTTACATTCAAAAGGCAGCATAAAATAAAAGCATCCAAACAATATTACAGCATAAATCCTTTTAAAATCCTAATATTAAAACATCAGCAAAAAAGAGAGAATAAATCCCAAAGATACAAGGAAATCAGAACCATCTTTGTTTACCAAAGAGTGCCAAAAAGGACTTTTCCCCATGTGTTTTTATTTGGGGGAGGGGGGGAGTGGATTTCTGGCCTCATACTGCTTTACTTTATCACCTGATTTCTGCATACATTTTTCATACCCCCGTCTTTCTCTGGAAGCTGATTCTTAGGTGCCTTTGACTTCTTGTGTAATGATTCTGTCAGTTTTCTTTCTCCTATGTACTCCCATACGTTCCCATGTACCTCCATGACACTTTTTGATGACTGAATAAGAGTTGGGTTTTATACCCTGCTTTTCTCTGCCCTAAAGAATCTCAAAGCAGGTTATAAGCCCTTCCCTTCCTCTCCCCACAACAGACACCCTGTGAGGTAGGTGGGCCTTAGAGATCTCTGAAAGAACTCTAACTGGCCCAAGGTCACCCAGCAGACTTCAAATGAAGGAGTAGAGAATCAAACCTGGTTTTCCATATTAGAGTCCACCACTCTTTGCCACCTCAACATGCTGGCTCCCAAGTGGACTATTGTCAGCATCAAATCAATCCTTCTCCTGCCCTGAAGACAGGCTTATATCATGGATATAAGAGGAAAGGTGTATCTCCACAAGTGAAGGAGCTAAATTTTAAAAAATGAACTCCAGGAATTCATAGAACTTGCTTAACCTATCATTACAGCAGTGTATTGATATTTTGGTGCCTTTAAAAATATGCGGCCATGATATCAATGTATTTCTGTAAGTATGCGCAAAAATAAAGGTGTGTGTGTTTAACTGTGATGCCACTGATTATGAGAGCACCTTCCCTTGAAAATGCTCATTCTTGAAGCCAAGTGTGGAAGAAATTAAACTGGCTCTGTAACAGTGAAACTTCAGAGGGAGGGTAGACGTGTGGAAGAACCATGCCTACTGATCCCAGTGCTTTTGGTTTGACTCCCAAGAAAACAAGGAAGACGTGTAGCATGTGGAAAAGCCAAAGGGAGAGAGAGATCCTGCAAATTATTCCAGAGGACCACACAAAACAGAAAAAGCCCTCCTTCTTGTACAAATTAGTCCATCTCAAATAAAAACCTGAACTGAGACCTTAAGTTTTACTTTACTTTGCTTTACTATATCCATACCTAGCATGTTCAACTTTGTGCTGTTTCCAAATATCACAAAATCTCCACCTTCCTTCCGATCTTACGATCATGGCTCTTTGGATCTTACCTGTCAATGCTGATAGCACAGAGATTTAAAATGCTGGCTGTGCACATCATTACGTCCATGGTTACAAATATGTCACAGCAGACACGGCTGAAATTCCAAACGCCTCCTGTCACCTGCATATTAATCACAAAGTGAACTGAATACAGTGGCAGGGGAAGCAGCCGTGACGGCTTCCTCCACAGAGTAGTTAAATTACTGAACAGACATATCATGGGACTTTTGAGAGATAAAGGTGGTTATTCCCTTGTTACAGACAAAGAATTTCAAAGGCTATTGATGGCTCATTTGAATACAAAGGCTATTGATGGTTCATTTGAATACAGTGTGATTCTGATATTGAACATGTATGTGATAAATTCAGGCTTAAATCTAATTTTGTTCCAGACGTGGATTATTCAGAAATTAACAACTTCATGGACTCTGTCTTATTGGAAATAAATAAAATGGAAAATAGACTACTTGGAAAATGGAATAATCTTAGAAAAGACAATTATTATTTTGAATGCATAAGTGATAACCCTTAGTAATAATTAATTTATTAATTAGTAATAATTAATAACGTTCATTATAAGAATATGGTACTTAGCCTGTTGAATGATTGCTCTTCTTATTTACCTTTACAGAAGGCCTGTACCTTAGACATAATTAAGATAGTCAAAACTGTAGTGGATGGTGCTGTTAGTCTGGGACATATTGATTCCAAATTAGCACAGTTTCTTTTATGTCAGCATCCTAGAGTCCCTATATTTTATGGGCTACCCAAAATCTATAAATCTGTTGTTCCTATTTCTGTTTGCCCTATAGTCTCACATATAGGATCAGTTCTGGAGCTATTAGCTCAGTTTCTTGACTGTTTCCTACAGCCTGAAATTTGTAAAATTCCTTCATTTATACAAGATTCCTCACACCTTATAACATTATTGGAAAATATGGAGATTCCTAGAGGCACTTGTATAGATACAGGAGATATTCATGCCCTGTATACATTTATCCCCCTGGAGGATGCAAAAAATACCACTAGGGATACTTTAGTAAATCTTAATATTACACAACCTCCTATTGATTGTATTCTTGATCTTACAGATATCCTAGAAAAAAATATTTTCATTTGGACCATGATTTTTCCCTCCAAGTCAAGGGTGTGGCCATGGGTTCGCCTGTAGCCCCTTCTGCTGCTATTCTTTTTTGGCATTACCTTGAGATAAGATGTATTTATGACCAAGAGAAGAACCCTTTTTTCATTTGTTTAGTGTCCTCATATTTTTCACTCTATACCTGTTGGATACTTTGATTATAACACAGTTTTTCTATTACTGGCTCCGTTAAATAACAATAGGAGTTTTAGTCACCATTTCCCTTTAAAATTTGAGATCTTCATGGGAGAGGTTGAGGCTACTTGCTTTAGCAATATGTAATCCATTTAAGGATCTTTGTAGCTAGAGACAATGTTTGTGAAGGATTCCCTTTGTATAAGGTTGGATAGTAGTAAGTATAGCTATTTCCCTCTATTACAGCAGTCTAATGGATTTAGGTAAGAGCCTCTTATGGCGCAGAGTGGTAAGGCAGCAGTCATGCAGTCTGAAAGCTTTGCCCATGAGTCTGGGAGTTCAATCCCAGCAGTCGGCTCAAGGTTGACTCAGCCTTCCATCCTTCTGAGGTCGGTAAAATGAGTACCCAGCTTGCTGGGGGGTAAACGGTAATGACTGGGGAAGGCACTGGCAAACCACCCCGTATTGAGTCTGCCATGAAAACGCTAGAGGGCGTCACCCCAAGGGTCAGACATGACCTGGTGCTTGCACAGGGGATACCTTTACCTTTAATTGATTTAGAGCTTTAGTTTGCATTCCAACCTTTTTGGTTTTTTTCTGCCTTATAGATTTAGTCTAAGTGCTTGCTTGTCATACAGATAGCCAGCAAAGCCTTTGTTTGTTTTTCTCCATAATTACAATCAACTGTACATTTAAATCAAGGCCTAATTCAGGTTTATGTTAATTAACAACCAATTATAAATTGCCATTACACTATTTTCTAATACTATGGTGGTCCTTGTTGTGTTTGATTATAACTGGGTTTTATTTTTTTTTTCTTGTAGTTGTTTGTTCCTCTATATATTCACCGGCAGAAGCTGATGTGAAACAGGCAGAGCTCCTGGGACCTGTTGGGAATTATATACATACACAGGGATTGGTTGTGAGGAGACATTATGTAACATTGTACTCTTGTGACATTTTGAGATATTGTGTGTAGGAGATATGATGTACGATATAATTTTTTCTGACTTTTCATAACATCATATTATCCTTTGTTAATGTATAGAGTATATTAACCATTTCTGCATGGAGGTCCAAATTGCCCACAATTGCAGCATAGTAAATCGTGCTTTTTCGCCCCTACAGATTATAAAGCCTTCTCCCTTTTTTTGCTGCCACATTGCGCCTTTCCCCCTCATCACTAGTGTTGGGGAAAGGCAGAAACAGAGCAATGCGCACTTTAATAACCGCTCCTTGACCTGCCAATCTCTAGAGGCAACCAATCCACTCTCAGCAGAGATTTGTGGGTCTCCCAACTGCAAAAAGTAATAAAAAAACATCCAAATGGATGTGTGGCAATGTATACGCATTGCCACACAAAGGGCAGTTAAAAAATCAGAAGGGTGTTAGGAACCTCAAGAGGAACTAAGAAAGAAAAGGAAAATGTTCTGGAAATGGAGGGAAGGACAGAGCTCTAAAGAAGAGTACCTACAGGTTACTAGGCACTGTAGATCAATCATCAGAAAGGCCAAAGCTGAGAGTGAGCTAAGATTGGCCAGGGAAGCCCACTGTAAGAAGTAAGGATTTTTCAGTTATGTGAGGAGCAAACGTAAGGTAAAGGAGGCAATAGGCTCACTGTTGGGTGCGGATGGACAAACTCTAACGGAGGATGCAGAGAAAGCAGAAAGGCTCAGCGCCTATTTTACATCTGTTTTTTCCTACAGGTCAAAGGGTTTAGGCACATCTAGAGATGGCAATAGCCAAGAGATAGTGTCTGGGTGGCAGGTTGACATGGACAGAGAGGTTGTTGAGAGGCATTTAGCTGCATTGGATGAGTTCAAATCCCCTGGGCCAGATGAAATGCACCCGAGAGTGCTCAAAGAACTTTCCAGAGAACTTGCACAACCTTTGTCCATCATCTTCGGGACCTCTTTAAGGACGGGAGATGACCCGAGGACTGGAAGAGAGCAAACGTTATTCCGATCTTCAAAAAAGGGAGGAAGGATGACCCGGGAAACTACAGACCAGGGAGTCTGACCGCTGTTGTGGATAAGATAATGGAACAGATATTAAAGGGAGCGATCTGCAAACATTTGGAGGACAATTTGGTGATCCAAGGAAGTCAGCATGGATTTGCCTCCAACAAGTCCTGTTAGACCAACCTGGTTTCCTTTTTTGACCAAGTGACAGGTTTGCTGGATCGTGGAAATTCGGTTGATGTCGTTTACTTGGATTTTGATAAAGCTTTTGATAAGGTTCCCCATGATGTTCTGATGGATAAATTGAAGGACTGCAATCTGGATTTTCAGATAGTTAGGTGGATAGGGAATTGATTAGAGCAGTGGTCCCCGACCTTTTTATCACCGGGGACCACTCAACGCTTGACAATTTTACTGAGGCCCAGGGGGGTAGTTTACTCCTCTACTCTCAACCACTGCCCTAACGCTCTCTGATTGCTATGGTAATGTTTAAACATCCCTTCAAAATAAAATACTGACACGCCACAACAATGAACATAAGGAACATTTTATTTTCATGGAAATTTTAACTCATGACAATCACAAATCAATGGGAACCCTGAGCTTGTTTCTCTGCAACGAGATAGTCCCATCTGGGAGTGATGGGAGACAATGACACCCGAAGTGTGTTGTAAAGGGCCGGGGGGGATGAAGTAAAGGGCCAGGGGGGGGGGAGAAGGCGTCCTTCGCGGCCCACCTCCAATTAGTCGAAGGACCACATGTGGTCCGCAGCCCACAGGTTGGGGATCGCTAGGTTAGAGAACCTCACTCAAAGAGTTTTGTCATTGGTGTTTCATCAGACTGGAGGGAGGTGAGTAGCGGAGTACCTCAGAGTTCGGTGCTCGGTCTGGTACTTTTAAACATATTTATTAATGATCTAGATCAGTGGTCCCCAACCATTTTATCACCGGGGACCGGTCAACACTTGATAATTTTACTGAGGCCCGGGGGGGGGTAGTCTTTTGCCAAGAGATGTCACCATCGCCCAAGCCCCTGCTCCACTTGCTTTCCCACTGACGCCCCTGACTTCCCGCCACCTGATGGGGGCACTGCTAGCAGCAGCTGCGCAGTGCCACACCAAGGGGGAGCCCCAGCCAGCGGCAGAGTGGCAGGGCAGCCCCCAAGGCAGCCGCCGGGGAGGAGGACGAGGAGGAGCCGCGGCCCGGTACCGACTGATCTGCGGACCAGTACTGGTCCCCGGACCGGGGGTTGGGCACCACTGATCTAGATGATGGGGTGGAAGGACTACTCATCAAGTTTGCAGATGACACCAAATTGGGAGGACTGGCAAATACTCCAGAAGATAGAGACAGAGTTCAAAGAGATCTGAACACAATGGAAAAATGGGCAAATGAGAACAAGATGCAATTTAATAAAGATAAGTGTAAAGTTCTGCATCTGGGTCAGAAAAATGAAAACTATACCTACTGGATGGGGGATATGCTTCTAGGTAATACTGTGTGTGAGACCTTGGGGTACTTGTGGATTGTAAACTAAACATGAGCAGGCAGTGTGATGCAGCGGTAAAAAAGGCAAATGCCATTTTGGGCTGTATCAACAGAGGCATCACATCAAAATCACAAGATGTCATAGTCCCATTGTATATGGCACTGGTCAGACCACACCTGGAGTACTGTGTGCAGTTCTGGAGGCCTCACTTCAAGAAGGACGTAGATAAAATTGAAAGGGTACAGAGGAGAGCAACGAAGATGATCTGGGGCCAAGGCACCAAGCCCTATGAAGATAGGTTGAGGAACTTGGGAATGTTCAGCCTGGAGAAAAGGCGGTTGAGAGGAGACATGATAGCCCTCTTTAAGTATTTGAAAGGTTGTCATTTGGAGGAGGGCAAGATGCTGTTCGCACTGGCTGCAGAGGAAAGGACATGCAGTAATGGGTTTAAACTACAAGTACAACGATATAGGCTAGATATCAGGAAAAAAATTTCACAGTCAGAGTAGTTCAGCAGTGGAATAGGCTGCCTAAGGAGGTGGTGAGCTCCCCCTCACTGGCAGTCTTCAAGCAAAGGTTGGATACACACTTTTCTTGGATGCTTTAAGATGCTTTGGGCTGATCCTGCGTTGAGTAGGGGGTTGGACTAGATGGCCTGTATGGCTCCTTCCAACTCTATGATTCTGTGATTCTGTGATTTCTGTTATGCCAGCATCCTGATTTTTTGTACTTTGACCCACATCATACACTATTGTTGAAAGAAAATGATGGATTCTTGAGGATAATGGCTGAAGACCTCAGTAAATGTACAGTGCAATGCTAAACAGAGTTATTTCTGCCCATCTTAAAGGAAAGCTCATAACTCCTAACATTTTTTATCCAGAACATATTTCCTTTGTCACTATGTGCTGTTGAAGTAGTCTGGCTAAGTAGAGAGAAAATAGGAGACAGACTGACTTCTACAAAGACTGCAGAGTGACTCTTCTGTTCAGAACATAAAGCAAGCTTGTCGTAGCACAAAATCAAATCATTTGGGATTACTCCTGGAAATGCAGCAGCAAGCAGAAAGGAGCTGAGCGCAGTCAGCCTCATCATTGTAAAGGCAACCAGACCATTTGCTGTGCCTCCTAAAATGAGTTAAATTTTTATGCCCATTGGTCTCAATGGATTTAGAAGGGTGTGTCTTTATTTAGAAAATAAATAAAGTGCCTGCTGTGTGTGTGAGGGGAACCATGGAATGGTAGTTCCAGTGGGACCACCTGGGTGCCAGCCACTAGATGGATCACCTATTCACCTGGTGGTGACAACCCCTGATCAAGGCATACTGCATGCCGGTTTTAACCCCCAAGGCCCCATGAGGGGATCCCCAACCAGAGAAGGTGAGTACATAGGCCCAGGCTCCTCAAAAAAGATCTATTCCAATGTCCAACCTGTCAAAGCTATGGCACAATATATAACATACAAACCCTAAACTCTAACATAACTTGAGCAAGATAAAGACAAACAGGAGGAGGCAACCAGCGATGGCAGTTTAAATAGCCATGGGGAGAGCTGAAGAGACCCCCACATCAAAGCTCTCCCCGGAAGCTGCCCTTTCAACATGGGCTCACCATTGGTGATGAGACCACCAGCAGGCATAAAGCCAGGGCCATTTGCAGGTGATCACATGACATCCCAGAGAACACCTTCCTAGCTCATCTCCCAGGCCAAGCCACAAAATAGTAAGTCGGCTCCTTTGATTAACACAGGCTTACACTTAATTCATGCCACGAAACACCAAGCCTTGCTTATTAAAACAATTTTCGCCAACAGATTATTTGTTCCCTCAGGCTGCAGACTCCTCTCTCTGTATACTGTTCCTGGGGTTCCCTGTTCATCAGAAGCAGCATTTCAGAAATCATTTTGTGATATAAAGGTGGAAGAGAAGCAAAGAAATCCTATTCCATTGATAGAAAATATTGGATCCAAACCATAATATGATGTGACAGCTTTAACCACAGAGTCTTTTGAGCTTATTTCCTGAGCTGGTGAGAACTCTACAAGGGCATGATGGGAAAGAGGCTTAGCTGTTCTTGTAAGTAAGGACAGGTACATGTGTACATGACTTAGCCCTCTCTCACACTGGATCTTAGGAAACCATGACTTCTCAGAGGATCTGTATTTCCGCTACTTATTGGTGATTGTTCAGCCTACTATGTCCCTTGAAATCAGTTTCTTTGATGTTGGATTCCATCTTCCCCCAATTTTTGCAAACAAAGACATTTTTCAAAGAAATTAACACCTATCTAAATGCATTACTTTCCCTCTCCTGCAATTTGGTTCATCTGCCTCTTAAGAATGGAGCCTGTAAGAAGCAGATGGTATAACTGATTTGGCTTCTAAACTCTGGGCAGTTTAATTTACCTTCAGTGGTGTTCAGGAAAAAAATAACAACCATTCAGTAAGTTGCACTATGACCAAAAGAAGATCCTTGAAGCAATAAAAGGCCCAGTTGAAGGTAATTTAAAATATAGAATACATGGACAAAACAGGACTATGACTTTGTGACCCATCACATGAAGAACTGCCTTTTGGCCTATTTCTTGCAGTAATTTGAGATTTCTTTGCCTGTCACTGATTCACATAATAATAAAAATAATAAATTGTAGATTTGAATGAGTGATTGAAAGAAGAAGCATCTGTTCAGTCGCCCTTATCGGTTCTATAGCCCTGGGTTTGATTTGTTCATCATTATTTTTTATTGCTTTGTTTCTTGCCAGCTTTACCACAGCGAGAGGCACTGTTATTAGATAGAGATTTATTCCTGGACCATATAAAAAGTCCCAGTTTGCTACTTGGATACAAACAAACCAACAAGAAAAAAATCTAGAACAAGTTTGTCAGTAACCCCTCCCCACAGTACTCTGCCAGGCCCAGTGTGGGTTTTTTACATCTAAATAGTATGCCTCCATGTGTGGGGGCTTTTAAGAACTTTAAGCACTTTGATAATATTATGTTCCACAGGGGCACTTGTATTAATCAGTTGAAACAAAAATACTCAGGAATCCTGGGGCACCTTCAAAACTTAACACTTTTTTTTTTCTTGCATAAGCTTGCTTGGATCTGAGCTCACTTTGTCAGATGCTGCTACTTGGCGTAGAGAAATGTACAACTTACAAAGAAAAAAAGCTGAAGATAGTAAGGTGAAAGGGCTACAAAGTACACTGGATGTGATGTAATTATGTGACCATTTCTGCATGAGGAACCTGTTCCTGGACAGCCTGCAAGAGAACTGCTGTGCAGTGACTGGTACTTTGGTCTATCTATCTATCTATCTATCTATCTATCTATCTATCTATCTATCTATCTATCTATCTATCTATCTATCTATCTATCTATCTATCTATCTATCTATCTATCTATCTATCTATCTATCTATCTATCTATCTATCATCTATCTATCTATCTATCTATCTATCTATCTATCTATCTATCTATCTAAATTGAATTTATAGACCACCATTCTTGGCCCAGACGACTCATGGTGGTTTACATGAAATATAAAAACAGCATAAAACCCGGTACAATCGATGGTGGCATCAAAGAACAACCCCTCTGCTGGTAGTCACTGTTGCCCCAATAGCTGACCACAGATGATATATGGCCTGGAGGTGGGGAGTACAGATTATAAAATGAAGAATGAACAAATGGATATTATTACGTTTGCAATATTTAGGGTTGCCGGCTCCTGCTGGGGAAATTTTTTTTGAGGGAGTGGAGCTTGGAAAAAGAATGGTTTGGGGAGGGAGTGACTTCAATAGGGTAAAATCCCATAGAGCACACCCTCAAAAGGAGCCATTTCCTGTAGGGGAACTGATCTCTATCTCCTGCAGATCAATTGTAATAGAAGGAGATATCCAGATGCTTCCTGGTGGTTGGCAACTCTAACAATATTGGGACAGATTGGCATCTGGGTTTGTTGCAGGATCTAGTTCCACAGTTTGTGTCTCTATTAGGTTAACAGGTGACATATTGTTGTAGGCAAGAGACTGTTTTTGGTTAGGGGCATGTATGTAAGCAAGGAAAGCCCTACCGCCTGAGGTCTATGAGAAAGAAGTCCAGGTCAAGCTGTAGACCATTGATGATCCCTTGAACTGACAAACTGGGAACTGTAACTGACCACTAGTGGTATTCTTTTGATATCTCTTTTGAGTAGCACAGCATTTCTGGGAATCAGTCTTGTTTTGTCCATTTGTTTCACTCACTGGTGGTACTGTAATCCCAGGAGTGCCCAAAGTAGATCTACTGCCCAGGGAACTGAAGTAGTTGCAATACTATAGACAAGAGATCATGAGCTATACTTGGAATGGTAGCTGAAAGCATCTTAATACATACAGCAGCCAATGGCTTTTCAGTATGAGGCAATGTTTAAGAGCACATTATCAACTCAGAATCATAGAATCATAGAGTTGGAAGGGGCCACACAGGCCATCTAGTCCAAACCCCCGCTCAATGAATGATCAGCCTAAAATATGTATCATAAGTATCTATCTAGCCACTGCTTAAAGACTGCCAGTGAAGGAGAGCCCACCATCTTCTTAGGCAGCTGATTCCACTGCTGAACTACTCTGTAAATGTTTTCCCCCTTATATCTAGCTGATACTGTTCTAGTTTAAACCTATTACTGTGGGTCAAATCCTCTGCTGCCAGCAGGAATCGCTCCCTGCCCTCCTCTAAGTGACAACCTTTCAAATACTTCAGGAAAGCAATCATATCCTCTCTCAACCTCCTCTGAACATTCCCAGGTCCCTCAGTCTTCCCTTACAGGGCTTGGGCCTCCGATCCCAGATCATCCTCATTGCTCTACTATGAACCCTCTTAATTTTGTCCATGTCCTTTTTTGAAGTGAGGCCAGAACTCCAGATGTGGCCTGCAGTATACAGCGGAAGTAGGACATCTTGAAATTTCGATGTGATGCCTCAATTGATACAGCATTTGCCTCCTTTACCATCACATCACACATATATTACAGTCCAAAAGTACCCCAAGCTTTTATTCACATGAGGACTTATACAATGCTATCCAGAACATGGAACGGTTCACACAATAGGTCAATTGTTGGGACAACTACATCAATACATGATGGATGAAGGATGGGAATAAAAAACATAAAACAGACAAACTCCTTTCACAAAAGTACCACTCGGAAACTAGTGAAGTGTGCAATATTTCAGCAGACAATTTCAAAAAAAGACTCTAGTGAGGAGTTGCTGAGTTGGAATTCATACATAGATTTGACTTGGGCTAATGGGAACTTTGAATGATTTGTTCTCTGATTATTTATACTTATAGTTTTAGGTATCCTATTCAGAATTATCCTACTTTGCCAATTCATCAGCATGTGGGTATCGTCTACACCAAGTGGATCTTGTAGTCTTCTGATGGGTTCTTGTCTTTATCTGTGCTTTGTAATCTAATGTAATGCGCCTTGTCCTGGGAAATTGCTTTTCTGACCTCTCTTCCTACCAAACCGTTTTTGTGGTTCTTTGTATAAATCTGCCAATGAATGTAACATTCTGTCCATGTGATGAATTGAGTTCTAGCTCATGAAACATATCACACAATAAAATTATTAGTCCTGAGGTAGCAAAGAGTCTTTTTAGGAATAATTCTAGAAGCCACTGTGGGGATACATCTTCCATGAGAAAAATTAGATTTGTGTGCAAGCATTCGATGCAAATTTCATCTGTGGGACTGGTAGGAGGGAGAGGGGAATTCTCTGCAAGATGTAAGTACCCAGTCTTGGATACATGAGCTGTGAGCACTTTGTGAAGGATGCAGGAAATAAATACTGCAAATGAATATTTATGACAAAAATGCAAATCAGAATAAGCCAACAGTTGTCATGGTTACTTTGCACAAGTTTTATCAAAATTCGAACAATATTATCAAGCCACTCACCTTGTTCTAAGCAAAAAAAATGTGTCTTTGGCATGCACCCTTAGTAAATAGGTCATTTAAATTATAACAAGTTACTGAGCATGTAGATAGTCAGAACTACAGGTGTTGCTGAGTTACATGCATTCTGGAAGGCAGGTGGGCAAAGCTCATCCATTCTCCTTAAGTGGCATCCTTGCCTCAAAGTGCCATATTTAAGATTACACTTGACTAGTTATAGATTACTGGTACAGAAAAAGGGAATATTTTAGATTAAAATATGAGCTGGAATCCATTCTTATTTACACTAGTGTGAATTTCTAATTGAAAGTAATTGAAATTCCTTTTATTTTTCATTATCTCTGTTATTTTTATCCTCGTTATATGTAATGATTTCAGGGGTATTTATTTACTGCCATGTTAAATGTGTTCAGGATTGCAGCCCTAGGCATTCAGCTACATCTTCTAAGAGGAACTCACCTACAGTGTAATACTCTAAACTCTTCTTTCAGTTGCTTTAGAAAATAAGTCAATGGTTGATTGATCAGTGAACGTTCATACTTAAAGATGAAAAAGCTCCAAACTCCTATGCAGTAGCAATATCTCTTTTTGAGGCACTAGGGAAAAATTTGCTTCCATTCAGATGTTTTTAGCTGTATATCACCACAGATATACTGAATTATAAGAGAATATAGATAGATATGGGCAGTGCAATCACACACAGTTTTAATATTCCGGCTTCTGCTAGGAATGAAGCCACAGTGGGGACTCTTGCTCTTAAAAGCCTCCCAGCAGATAAAGGTAAAGGTAAAGGTATCCCCTGTGCAAACACCGAGTCATGTCTGACCCTTAGGGTGACGCCCTCTAGCGTTTTCATGGCAGACTCAATATGGGGTGGTTTGCCAGTCCTTTCCCCAGTCATTACCGTTTACCCCCCAGCAAGCTGGGTACTCATTTTACCGACCTCGGAAGGATGGAAGGCTGAGTCAACCTTGAGCCGGCTGCTGGGATTGAACTCCCAACCTCATGGGCAAAGCTTTCAGGCGGCTGCCTTACCACTCTGCGCCACAAGAGGCTCTAAGCAGATAAAGAGTTATGCTATTGTCTGAATGTGGTGCAGTGGTTGGAGTTCTGATCTAGAATCTGGGACATTTTGATTCAAATCTCCACTTTACTATGGAAGTTTCCTTAGGCCCATTCCTCTGCTTCAGCCTAACCTTTCTGCAGGTTTATGGCTGTGAGGATAAAATGGAGCCATAGAGAATGATGCTGGAAGCTTCAGGTTCACATTGGGGAAGAAAATGGAGGATTTATATATAAAATAATTAAAAATCCATTCTAAATGTGGCTATATTTTGTTTGAAATAGGAGACAAAGTAGATCAAAAAGAAGAGGAGGAAGCAAAGTGCTACTGGAAGAGTTAAAAAATGCTTGCTTTTTAACCTAAGGTATTGCTATACTTAAAAAATTAACTGTGTACATTACATTACATTGTGCATATCAGCTCTTTTCAGTTTTAGACTGACATGGACCACCTTTGCAAGGCATGCCACTGAACTTGTTTCATTCCTTGTATAACAGCAGATCTAGCAAAGGGATTCGATTGGCCATTAGCCACAGAAACTTAATTGAAATGTAGACTGGTTTAGCCAATCATGTCCTAGCTCCCAAACACTAGGTTTGCTACATATCCTTTATTTACAAGAACAGCTTTCATTCCATCCTTTACAATAAATAGTATATACCTATATCCCTCCCAAATATATTTTAATAGACATTGAAGGGTTCTATTCCTGCTTACAGGTCTCATTAGTTCAACTATTGGACCTCCATTCATCTGTGGAGGTCCAAGACATACATGCTCACCAGTATTACGTCTTGGGTTCCAGGGCAGAATGAACTGCCTAATGGACTGGGAAGTTCATGGTCTGGAGGAAAACTCTTGCCAAGTGAGAACATGTTCATTGTTCCATGAGGATAAGCCTAGCTCAAAGCCTAGATTACTCCTTTTAAATGAATATTTTTGCTCTTTTGCCTTTTAAGACAAACTTCTATTGCCCTTGTCCAACAAATGCAATCTATATATGTATATATATATGTGTGTGTGTGTGTGTGTATATATATATATATATACACACACGTATACGTATATATATATATATATATATATATATATATATATATACACACACACACACACACACACACACACACATACACGTATACGTATATGTATATATGTGTGTGTGTGTGTGTGTGTATAATGATTATGATATATAAAATATATTAAGCTGTTTTTAATCTTAATGTGTACTAAATCATAAATATCTGTATTCTAACTGACTTGTTTTCTCAGGTTGGGGTTTTGTTCTCTTTTTGCACAACAAAACACAACTATCATGAAACCGGAACACTAATAAGAGCCATAAATAAATGTTAAAACTGCATATGCAGATATGTTACCTTTACTTTGAATACCTTCTAGCAATAATCAAAACCGCATCTTATAACGAGCAATCAGCAACTGTAACAATAAAAACCTTTGAACCAACTGATATTAATCATATTTGCTGACTATGACAGTCACGTTTGCCTTCAGGCAAGTGTATCTGCAGGGATATTAAAATGAAAATAGGCTAAGCTTCCAAAAGCCTTAGTGTGCAGAGCTTGGCAGGGAAGTGAATGTTTGGGGTTTAGGAGAGAGAGCCCATAACAGCCCATATTGTTTCTGACTGTTTGTGTCTTCTGCAGCTATAAGTATCCTGGGTGGTATATTTTCAATTAAGCAAATCTCACAAGGGACAAAGAATTAGTCATTCCCTTCCCATCACCACGACCCTGATCCATAAGTGGGGTGTCTGGATGCTTTTTGTTTGGGATCCAATCACAGTTCTCCTCAGTAGCATTTAGATTTTCCCTATGTAACCCAGCTACGAGAATGATTAATATCCAAGGCTTTCTCACTTACCAGGGCCATCCTAAATTGGTCTTCTCAGAAGACTATCAAGTCTATTCAATGAATTTAGGATGTACTGTAAACTGACTAAAGTCCATTATAGTTCTAGGCCATTCTAGATCTTAGTCTGGGAACTTCCTAACTCCATTTATTAACTCAGAGCATGCAGCAAAGTTAAACAGGTCTCCTGCTGTGAACTTTATTACTAGAGCCTTGGCAATATTTTTTCTGACTTGAAAAGGTGATTGTAAGGACTGATGAAGTTTTTAATGTTTGCAAAGTGCTTTGAATTCCTGAGATGAAAGGCACTATACACTGCAAAAGATCACTGGTGTAAGCTGCCCAGTGTCCCTTCTTCTCACAAACTTTTGTTCATGTACTCCTTTCTTCTTATGTGCCCTTTCCTAAATTTTAAGTCTGCTTTTTGACTGTTAAAGATTCCATAGAGATAATTGCTCCTTAGAAACTACCATTTATTTATCTGTGGGTTCATTATGGGAGCCTAAGTGAGCCTGTACTATGAGATTCTCCCTCTTTCACTTTTGATCTACCATGAATAATTAATCATCAGGGTCACTATTCCTACTGCCAATTATTAGCATATACACCTAAGTTTCTTTTAATTACAGCATCTTTGTCATTTCACAAATACCGATTTGGAAGAATGGCACAAAACAGAGTTAAAATTATTATGAACAATTGACTTTCACTCTACTTATAGACCAAGCCAGAGTCAATGTACATGTTTTGTATGCATTTGTTGCAGTTGATTCACATTTGAGACTTGCGCTGCCTACAATTTGTGAAACTCCAATTTAATTAATCTGGTTTGGAAACTAAAGTTGCAATTCTAGGCACATTTTCCTAGGAACATGAGTCTAATTAAAGTCAAAGGAACAGACTTGTCCATAGACGTTTTTCAGGCTGGGAAATTGGCTTTGAATCTTGCACAGTATTGCTGCCTAATTTACTTAAATTAAAACGTTCTTCTAATAATGAAAGTTGTTATAAGAATGTTTAGGGCAGGACCAATGCAACCATTTAGCACAATGGGTTTATAGGTCAATTTGTTTGAAGAAGTGGTTCTCAGTGTGCTATGTGAACATTCCTAGTAAAACAAATACCAGGAGAAACAGGAATTCTAAGGTTGCCCTCTTCTTTCCTGATCAGTTCCTGAACTTTTTATGGGTGTACAGATTGGACAAGATCATCAGGTGTCACTTTTCCCAACATTTGGTTGCACGGGCAGGAAGAACAACAACATCAAAACTATGGCTCAGTTCTTGAGGGCAAAGGCTGGCAACCCCAATGAAAACCCTTTCTGTAAACTCTATGGATATTTATTTAACACATTTATGGTATATCCCGCCTCTCCTCACAGTGGCTTGCAAATTGCAATCTAAAATATAAAGAATAAAATCCACAGCAACCTGCAATTTATATACACTATTTATACACACCATTAAAAGCCTTGCAAATAAATGGCCTCACAGTGCTGCCCAAAGATTTCTAGCCACTATGATGTCTTCATCGCAGAACATCAGTCAGCCCACGGAACATATCCTGTCCCGTCAGTGTAATATAAAAGGTAACAACACAGTGGTGACTTTTCCCCCTACTATGGAGAAAAGTCCTGTTAGCTAGACCAGTTGAGGAGTATAAATGGGAGAAAGAACAGCAGAGCAGAAGTCAGTGCTGAAGTGATTAAAGCAGGGGTAGTCAAATTGTGGCCCTCCAGATGTCCATGGACTGCAATACCCATGAGCCCCTGCCAGCGTTTGCTGGCAGGGGCTCATGAGAACTGTAGTCCATGGACATCTGGAGGGCCGCAGTTTGACTACCCCTGGATTAAAGCATCTCCAGAACTGAAGCAGGCAACTGCAGCTTTGGGCCCTGGTTTCACGACATTTTTAGGCATGCTCAAATGTATTAAGGTTGGTTGGAATCACTGGTGTTTGTTCACCCTTGCGTTTAAACTTGGAATATATATGTTCAAGCCCTATGAAGATAGGCTGAGGGACTTGGGAATGTTCAGCCTGGAGAAAAGGAGGTTGAGAGGGGACATGATAGCCCTCTTTAAGTATTTGAAAGGTTGTCACTTGGAGGAGGGCTGGATGCTGTTTCTGCTGGCTGCAGGGGAGACGACACGCAGTAATGGGTTTAAACTACAAGTACAACGATATAGGCTAGATATCAGGAAAATTTTCACAGTCAGAGTAGCTCAGCAGTGGAATAGGCTGCCTAAGGAGGTGGTGAGCTCCCCCTCACTGGCAGTCTTCAAGCAAAGGCTGGATACACACTTTTCTTGGATGCTTTAGGATGCTTAGGGCTGATCCTGCATAGAGCAGGGGGTTGGACTAGACGGCCTGTATGGCCCCTTCCAACTCTATGATTCTATGATTCTATGTTTATATTTGTAGTCACTGCATGCTTAGGACTTGGGATTAATTTCTCCAGACTGAACAAATGCAAAATATTCGCCAAAGGCTGTGAAGCCCCCAGGGTCAGGGACCACATCTCCCTGGGGAGGCACCATCTGTTCTCCACATCAGGAGAGAAGATGCAACACATCAAACTGTAAAACTTGTATTTTAATGGTTTGACTCAGCTACATTGCCAACTCAGCCATCATCTTGTGGTCCAGCCAGCTCTGTGCTACTCATTTCCATCTGTTTACACTTTGCCACTGGGGCTGCTTCCGTCCCTGGATGCTGCATCTCTCCTGCAGGATGAAGCCGGATTAGCCTGTCAGCCTGGGTCGGACAAACGCAGTTCCTCCAGACTGCCATTAAGCCAGGACTGCCTATTTTCGAAGCTTCTGGGGGCCTTGTCCACAAAAGCCCACAGCCTTCTAGTAGCCTTCAGTCAGTTGCCCCTTAATTTCTCTGCTCCTACTTGTAAAGCAAGCCCCTCCTTTCAGGAAGGCTTTTACACCAGAGGAGCCCTTTGCTCAACAGGGAGCATGTACTGGTGGGGCTTCCTTCTGACCACTCCTCCCTTGTTGCTGCCCCCCCCCCCACATGCTCTCTGCCCAGCACGGCCATTGGGCTGCTGCCCTTCTGAGGGCTGGGTGGGCCTTCACTCCACTTGTTTCCCCCTGAGCCAGGGGCTGTGACAAAACCTCCTTGCATATATGTTCATTGCTCCCTGGATTTAACATGTGAATCTAAAACAATATGATGGGAAATATGGGAAGACACAGATTTCATATTCACTATATAAACAGAGGTAAAGATACTCAGACTTGTAAGCATTATTTAGTAAGCATTATCTAGAAAAGAAAAGGCAAGCAAACTTGGGATGCAACTCAAGAAGGTGGCATGATAGTCTTACCATTATTCCTCTGCACATTCATTTTTAATATTAGTTCTGGGTTACATTTCCCCCCGTGTTCTGAATCTTTTCTTATACACAAAGCAGAAATAGGAAATACTGATATTCTCAAGTGAGCTAATATATGTTCCTCATCTTGATTGTATATAAAGTCAAATTTATATGGTAGGGATGGGTGGGTTCATTTTTGTATTTCCAGGCCAAGCCAGCCCCCCATCTCTAACTCTACTTCCATCTAAGTCTTCATATCACATTCCTAGAGTCCCATTCTATAATTAATCTGACCCCCAATTTCATGACCTGCAAAAATATCTGCTGTACCATCATTTTGTAATGTGTGAAAACAGAGGGAAAAGAAACACCAAAAACCTTGTTATAGAACACTGTCTCCTTTGTTGAGTTCTAAATGGATAGCCTTAATTCTCAGCATCCCTCATACAAGCATAAATGGCCCAAACAGACATGCCAGGATAGCCAGGCTAAGCTGCACTCACCTCGAGATAGACCACCCATGGCATCACCAAGGTGGCCACAAGCAGATCTGCTACTGCCAGGCTTACCACGAGATAGTTGGTGGTAGTTTGCAAACTACGCTCTTTGAAAACTGCCAGGCAGACCAAAATATTGCCAAAGACAATGGCCACAATCAAGATGCAGGAGCAGAGGGCGTAGTAGGCATGAGAAGGCTGCAGTCCAGGCCCTGTGGTGTTATCTTGCCAATGTGGGACTGATGCAGTCGAATTGAGATAGCTGCTGGCTCTGCTGAAGGGTGCCATCGGGAAACGGGGAGAACTAGAAAAGAAAAAGATCTTCTGAAATCTTTTCTTGTACAACAGCTGGCATAAAGCATGTCTTTCCATGACTGCTGTTCAGGCAAAGTGTTCTATCGAATATGGCTGAAAGGCCAAAATAATCACTTACTACTTGAGAAGTTGAGCTCATTTGTGGGAAATCTCATTTAGCCTACATAAGTCTGTATAACGTACGTTCCCAATGAAATACAGCCCTGTGGGAAATAGCTTACTACTGCCAAGATGAAAGTATTGGAGTAATTTCAACTCCGGATTGACTTACCTGTTAAGATCTACCTCCTATACTCACATCCACAAGAAAAGACACATGACTGCTGAAGTGGCACAAAAGAAACAGGGGTGGCCACAGTGACCTTTGACAATTCTTACAGCGATTTTTTGTTATGTGTCTCTTCCCATTACAGACATGCACTCCCTTGTGTTTGCCCTGAAGAACCACCGTCACTACCATACACAGGCACTCTTGTGGCTTGTTTCAGAGAAGGTGAAAAATCTGGGAAAGCAAAAGCCTTCAATAAAGAAAACACCCATGTCCCTTCCCTGGTACAGGTTTTCAGGCCCAGGGACTGTGTTGCAGTGATATCTGTCCGCAGGAAATCGGTAGCTTATAGGAGTACGATGCCCAGCTTTTCTCCTTTTACCACGGCCATCCTTAAATCACATATAAAGGTGTCAATTATTTAAATTGTAAGGAATCTGTATGTTGTTAATAGGAAAGGAATGTAAGATAAATCTATGCACAGTATTTTGTTAGTTTATTTTGATTTACATTATTTACAGTCTGCATTTCTAGATGAGACTCAAGATCAGAGCATGCTGGGAAAGTGGGCAAATGAGAACAAGATGCAATTCAATAGGGATAAGTGCAGAATTCTACAACTGGATTACAAAAATGAGAAGCATGCCTACTGGATGGGAGATACACTTCTGGGTAGCAGTGTGTATGAACGATATCTTGGGGTACTTGTGGAATGTAAGCCAAATATGAATTGTGATATGGTGGTAAAGAAGGCAAATGCAGTCTTGGGCTTTATCAACAGAGGCATCACATTGAAATGGCAAGATGTCATCATCCCATTTTATACTGCATTGGTCAGACTGCACCTCGAGTACTGTGTGCAGTTCTGGAGGCCTCACTTCAAATAGGAAATGGACAAAATTGAGGAAAATGATGAGGATGATCTGGGGTCTGGGGATCATCCCTGTGAGGAAGGCTAAGGGAGTGGGGAATGTTCAGCCTGGAGAAGAGGACGTTGAGAGGGGACATGATCACTCTCTTTAAGTATGTGAAAGGATGTCACTGACAGGAGAACAGGGAGTGGTTCCTGCTGGCAGCAGAGGATAGGGCCCGCAGTAATGGGCTTAAACTATGTGGAGAATGGTAATAGCCAGATATCAGGAAAAAAATTTCCACAGAGTAGTTGAGCAGTGGAAGATGCTGACTATTTTTGAAAGCCTTTCTTAATGATCAATAGTAACAAATTCAACACTGGCCTGAACTACTGTGCAGATGGACTACCTGTTGCTTCCTGTTGAGTAAATTTCAGCTGAAGTTTAGAGATATATCTAATGCCACTTGATTTGTAACATTCATGAGAAAGAAGGTATAATTCCTGCACTTCTGACATCTTTACATTCAACAGGAGATGCTTGAAATATCTAATTCCCAATCAATTTCTGCCCATTCCCTGAAGCCTAGCTTGTTACATTTAGCTTTGAATTATTGCAGTGTGTGCAAATCTACTCAGGAAAATTCCCATTTAGAATTCTAGATGGAAATTCCATGGAACTGCCAGTGAGATATGGTACTTTTCCAGAGTCCATGAGGAGTGGAAGGTAGAGTGCTATCAAGAGTCCACTGGCTCTTTTACTATACTAAGTTGGCCTCAGAACTTCTAGACTATGGCACATGCTGATTAAAACTACATGGTGTTTTCTGCATAACACCAACTGGCCTTTTCCTGTTTGGCCTGCCTTCCCAGTGTCCTTATAGATAATAGAGAGATGCTCTGGCTCAGTGGTAGAGCGTCTGCTTAGCATGTGGAAAGTTCTGGGTTCAATCATCAGCACTTTCAGCTAAAAGCCTCTGGTCTACCTGAGGCTCGAGCAGGGATGCCAGACTCCAGGTAGTACCTGGGGATCCCCTGGAATTATAGCTCATCTCCAGCCTAAGATAATGGTTCCCCTGGAGAAACTGAAGGAATGACCAGCCAGCTGTGACTAGCTATGGATAGGAAAAAAGCTGACAAACAGGCTATCACTTCCAATCAGAATCTTTCTTTAGTGAATCAGAACCAAAACTTGGTTCTGAAGTCCTTCCCCACCCCAAATCCCGCTCACATTTCCCAACTGAGAGCTGGCAACCCTAGACAGCCAAAGCCTGTCAGAGTAGGCAGTATTGACCTTGGTAGGCTAATGGTCTGATTAAGTAGAAGGCAGAACCATGTTTATGTGCTGTAAGCCAGATGGCTCCCATGCATGTCTGGGAGTATTCATTGATTTACCTTATACCACATCCTGGTCTCACAGTCTGCCACATAGTCTTGACTGAGCTCAACTCATTCCTTCACATAACTCTACCTTGGCCAAGAAATGGCCAATCCATCCTGTGTTGGTCAGAGTCTTTACAGAGTCTTCTAGCCCAAACTACAGTACACACCAAGACCTGACTAACTTGTACTAACATCATAGCCATGTGAACATATGTACTTTTTTGCAGACTTATGGCAAGTGTAACAGGGCCTAATGCAATGCAGGGCTCAACAGAATTCGGCAAGACCCCTCTCCAAATCTATTATTGGTTCTCCAAGCCATCATTCTTCATTTGCTCCTGAATTCTGAATGTCCATGAAACACAGCTGCACAGACTTGGTGTCTGCCACATGGAGACAGGCTTGGGTAATTTTAGTGACAGGGCTTCCTAAGGCTGGTTTCCCTTAAGCCTTTCTGCCCTAGTTGCCCAGCTGAAACCATTTTCCCTCTCCCATACCCCCAGGGCTTTTTCAGTTTCCTTTTAAAACCTGCAGGTGAATATATTTATAATTATCTAACAATTTCTTTATCAGGTTCTCTACATTCCCAACCCTCATTCTTTTATTTTTTTAAAGTCTCTATTCCCTTTTGTTGCAGACCTATTCCTCTTCCTTTATATTTTAGCAACAAAAGGGGCTATTGCCATACTTTTAAAAATCGTTTAAAAAACCCCAAGCCTGAGGTGGTGTGAGGAAATAGCCACTGTGGGGAAAAGGGCAAGAAAAATTGCTGCTGGGGGGGGGGATCAGGAAGATTCAAACATGCCCACCCATACAGTGGTCATCTGGCCTTTGTGATAATATTTCCCAAACTTTACAGTAAAGAAACATTGGGGGGGGGATCAAAGAAAAGATACAGAATCCCTGAGAGTTACATGGATGTACCACAATGCAATGGGAAAATGGGAAGCTGGATGACCTTGGGCTCGTCACGGCACTGATGAAGCTGTTCTAACCAAGCAGAAATACCAGGGCTCTCTTAGCCTCACCAACAGGTGTCTGTTGTAGAGAGAGGAAAGGGAAGGGGATTGTAAGCTGCTTTGAGACTACTTTGGGTAGAGAAAAGCGGCATATAAGAACCAACTCTTCTTCTTTCAGTGGCCTGTTAGAAGTCTATTGGACAGTTAATGGCCTGCGGCACATCACTTCCAGAGAAAACTCAAATATGACATGGGGAAAACTCTACGGTAATCTAGTGATTCCTAGAGCTACCCTTTGTCACTTCTGAGTTTTCCATAGAAGTGAAATAGCAATATAGACAATATCATGCCTCCTCTATCCCTGTTCCTGGTTTACATTGGTTGTCAGGCATGGTGTAACAACAGCAAAAAACAGCAACATACTCATGTGGAAATAACTCTTAGTCTGCAACATTATAACTGCCTTATGTGTTTTTCTCTCCTGGACTAATCTCATAGCCATGTGAACACATGACACATAAAGAGCAAGCAAAGTATACTGACCTTCTGTTGCCTCATCACCAGGTTAACATCCCTTTCATTATGACCACGATAGTACTGATAATTGGCCTATTTCTGGGTAATTGTAACACACAAGCAATGAAATGAATCTTCTCATAATGAATTAATAAAGGAATTAATGTCTCAAGTATTATGGCCACTATGGAAATGATAATTTGGCTTTTCCCGGGTCATTTCAACACATGAGACAAGGAATGAGACCCTTTCTCATAATGTATCCATAACAGGGGTAAGTGTCTTTTTAAAATTAAGGTTCCCATGGTCAGTGGTCCTCAACCTTTTTATCACTGGGGACCGGTCAACGCTTGACAATTTTACTGAGGCCCGGGTGGGTAGTCTTTTGCCAAGGGACGTCGCTGCTGCCGCCTGAGCCCCTGCTCCACTTGCTTTCCCACTGGTGCCCCTGACTTCCTGCTGCCTACTGGGGGGCGCTGCCAGCAGCAGCTGCACAGTGCCACGCCGATGGGGAGCCCCAGCCATGGTAGCCACTGGAGAGCACCAAAGGTGAGCTGGCGGCAGAGTGGAAGGGCAGCCACCGAGGCAGCAGCCAGGGATGAGGACGAGCAGGAGCTCCGGACTGGTACTGACTAATCTATGTACCAGTCCCGGTCCCTGGACTGCCCATGGTCATTAAAACTGGACTCTTACTGGATAGACACCAAAGAATCAGTCCTCTTCTCATAATGTAGCCCTTAGGGGCATGCATGAAACACAGGAACAGTAAACTGTGCAGAAGATTTTAACCTGCCTGGGCTTGTACTGTTCCTTTTCTAAGGGATAATTAGGGACACTTACATACCTTGCCTGTTAGGCAGAATATATTTGAAATAGAATCCCTTCGCTGTGGCTCTTAGCCTAATTTTTCACACAACCATCACATCCCAATCTTGTGTTGCTAAAGACAGAAAACAGGACAGTCATGAAGGACATTCCAGGAGAACTAGGTAAAAAGTTCATCACAGGAATGAATTAGGAATTCATCTGTACGTACTGGTTCATGCAGGAAAACCTGGAATATTTCTGTGGCTCTACATGTGTAATTAAATCTACTTTCTGTTTGGACATGTGATACTGACACTTTCTCAAGGGTGAAGGCCTTTAAAAAAAAAGACAAACACTTCTCATGGTTGATTCCTTTTGGAGGGGGAAGGAGGAAAGTGATAGAAATCATTTGCACATGGTGTCCCCTGGGCTGAAGACTTGAAGATCGATTGTCAGGCTGCTGAGACTTTTCTTTCCCAGGGAGGGCCTGCAGGGACACTGCTGCAGAGAGGGATTAACACATTCCTCATAGCTGAAAATGGCAGAGCTTGCAAATGTCACGATTGATTAGATACCAGCATCTCCTTCCGTTACGTAACAGAGGCATGGCAGCTCACTTAGAGCTCATTAGTGCTCGTGGCCATGAAGAGAAGTCCCTGCTCTCCTTCTTACTAGACACGATGCAGACTGAACATTTGTATCGGCTCTTGAAGTGTTTCTTCCAGGATTATATGAATCATACCATTCAATAAATGTTCGGTGGTTCAAATACCAAACAGAAATATGGCTGTAGATAGATTTAGATGTATTTATTGCTTAGCTGTATTTATTGCTCGGTAACTTATGCATCTTTGTTCTAATTAGCCCATCCTGACAACCATCTCTACCTACCTATATGGACCATTTAAGGAAATTTGTTGCAATCGGAAGGAGGGTGCATCTGGACAGAACTAGTTCTCTTGATTTCTGCTGATGCATTGAACTTTGTGGATATTTGGGCTGACCCAAATGACTTCTCATATCTGTTGTTAACTCTGATACTTGCATGTTTATTTACTGGAATTCACAGATCTTGATTACTCAACTATAATCACACAATCTCAGCTGTTATGCATCCTTAGGCAGCCCTTCCTGGCAATTAACCCCCCCCCCACACACACACACACACACACATACACCCTCTCTCTACCTTTATGTAATGGTTGAGGGTATTCTGTTTCACTGTATCTGACAAAATGTGCATGCGCATGAAAACTTATACCTTGAATAAAACTTAATTGGTCTTAAGATGCCACTGGACTCAAATGTTGTTTTGTGGCTGTATATGTTATCTTTCATCAACCGCAGTAGAAAACAGCAAGAGTCCAGTAGTACCTTAAAGACTAACAACATTTGTGATGGGGTATGAGCTTTTGTGCGTCACAGCTCACTTCTCAATGCAGACTGGGTTGTGGTGCACTGATTTTTTGTGTTATATATCCTAACCTGCCATGACAACTTGGATATTGAGGGCCCCAGCCATTTGCAATACACTGGTCTGTGTGACCTTCAGAGTCCTTCCAGTTCTGCAGTCTTAAAGACTGATGCACAGGCATGTCTCTACATCACTTAGTATTTTGCCAGGAAACCCTCATGTTTGAATATATGAGCTACTGTAATGAAAAATGTTGTACTGGAGGCAATACAAAAGCTCCTGTTGTGATAGTTGGTCTGTGATGGCTGTTTCGCACATGCGACTCATTACTTGACACAGCAAAGATCCATTCTCTTTACAGAATACTCATATTATAAACTGATTATATATCATCTCATTCAAAAATTCAGTGATGGGCTTGGGGGGCATCTATTCACTGATTGAACTGGCTTATCAGATGTAGCCCAATGAAACAACACACAAAAGTTAGATTCTTAGTGCAGTGACATTAGTTTGATTGCATTTCTACCTAAAGTGTGTCCCTCCAATCAGCTTCCCAGTTACCCTCAATGTTTGCTGGTTTCAGCATTTCTTTGTTATGGTATCCTATTCACTGAAATTCTATATGCTCAATGTGCTTTGTAATAACCATGCTTGGCATTATGTCTAACTACTGACAATGGATGCAATCATTGTCCCAACTACCCATGCCTTAATCAGGCTACTGAAATAGGCAAAGAGGAACTAAAAATGTCCCCAAATGTGCTTTTCATCGGATCATTGTACTGCTCATTGGATCACTGAGCTTTTGAGCTGCAAAGAAGAATTCCTCAGCTAAAGCATGCAGTTTGAAAGCTTCCTACTCTACAACACTGTTGGTCCAATAAAAGCTATTAACAGAATTGTTTAAGGCTCCTGATATTTCTATCTCTATATTTCATCTTCTCTGTTCTCTTTTCCCCACCCCATCATTTTCAATAAGTTTCACCTGTTCCTTTTTTTTACTACTCTATCTCTGTGATCACCTCTTTTCACTTTCTTTACTCCCCTTTAAAGATAAAAGTTTTACCCCTATTTCAAGTGCAAAAATGACTTTTCCCCCTTTAAAATCCAAGCACCAAATCATACCAGATTCTATATATGACTTGAAAGACAGGTGAGTATGTTAGTATGGATACGGAGACACACACAGAGATCTGATTTGCTCTAATAGTGCACAATGAACATAATATCTAACGTATGGATTTCTGAGGTAACAAATGCCTAGATTCCACCAAACATCCTCAAATAAGACAAGACATAACAATCTTCTTTCAAACGGATTGTCTTTATTGGGACACGGCATACTCTTTCTGCTTCGACAGTTGCCTCTCTTAACGCTGACAGTATTTCTAAACAGAACAGCCTTTTACAGTACATTAAGATTGCAGTGAAATGAAGAATTCACAGTAAAATGCCTCACCATTTACACAAGCTACTTTACCAGCTGTCAGAAGTGAAAAGAATCAATTTACTTCATCCCTTCCAATTCAGTTGTTGTAAGTTATTTAAATGACTGGTCTTCCCTAGATTAGGAAAAGAAAAACATCACGGAAGAACAAGTCACTTGGTTTAACCCCCACCCCCCATGACAAGGCTTTGGGTAGCCTGTGGTCTTCACATGTTGCTTATCATTTGTTTTCTTACAGACTATGTTTTTAAAAAAGAATATTTGCAGAGATCATAGATTAAAAGCAGAGGATCTTAGGCAGAACTAAAATGCAAAGAAGGAAAACGGTGACTTACCCTTGTCAGTCTGATTCAGCTCTGGATGGAGATTACAGAAAACACGCTAGATGCATGTGGCTCTGAAACGGTATTCCCTGGGGAACCCAAACTTTGTCCTTCCCAGGGCACAGCAACTGTGTGAGAATGTAGAACAACAAATCCCCTGCTTTTGCCTCCAAGGTGAAGATGGTGGGGTCATAGTTTCCTAAGCTCTCCTGTACAATCATGATGTGCAGTTTGGATCTGATCTTCTATCCATTCGTTCCCCAGATGGCTTGGTGAGGCGTTTTATAAGCTACTGTTGACCAGCTGCTTGGTGTCTCTGTCCTTGGTGCTGATCAAATAAGCTGCTATTCTTCTGTCGCCTTTTCCCCTCCTCGTTTTCTAGTTCTACATCATCACCTCTCTGCCTCTTTCTCTGCCTTTCCTCTAACTTTATCAGCCTCTCTTACATACTGCTGGTGTTCCCTGCATCTCAGATATTTTGATAGCTGAATGTCTATCTCCTCTTGTCTTGTTCTCCTTATCCATTTGTTGACAGTTTTAAAATCCATTAGCTAGAATGAAACACAGAATACAAATTCAAACTGTAAGTTTACTGAGGAGCACAAGACACACAGCTACAATAAGGAGCAAGAGAGTGTAAGAAACATTTGGGTTCAAAGACTTCTTGGGGCCCAGTCATGCTCAGGTATGACAGACTCAGGCATGAAACTAGTCAGGGGGCTAAATTATAAATGCTTCATATTTCCAAGTTGGATGTACTTTATTTTTCCATGTTAACTTAAAAGTAAGTGAGTTTCCTTATCATAAAAGGTTTAACATAAAAGCCCAACAAATACCAAAACTGGAAATTTAATATGAGATGGAGCATTTCAATGACATTATATTTAGTTTAGAAACACGAAGCAAGCTTATTAACAGAGTCATATAAATTTCACACTTTTGCAGTTCAGATTACAATGACACATTGCTTTTAAAACTATGTCCTGTCACTTTTGAAGACTCTGGCTTCCAACTTCCGCAGTGCTTCATGAAAGAGTAGAATCCTGCCTAAAATTTATTTCCCAGAATCATGCTGCATACTAATTGCACATGACACTTGATCTCATATTCAGATATATTCCAGTAGATTTTCTGAACAATGAAAAATGCAGGGCAGTCACATCTTACATTTGTGAAGTATTCATACAATATTAATCCATAGTGTCAATATCATGATATTCCATCCCTGTGTAATGGAAGAAGAAATAGTTTGCTAAGCGGGAAGCCAGGAAGTGGAAACGAATTCTGTTGTTTCCCCCTTATTTTAAAAATCTGGCTGGATGTACTCTCCATCATAAAGAAGTGGGAAGCACACTGGGCCTCCCCAGAGGTCAATACCCTTACAATGCATTGTCAAATGCTAGAACTATTAATGAGAATTACTTTGTGCTCGTTACCAGTTTAAATAAGAAAGACTGAACAGGACCACTTCTGGGTTTAAGCAGTCACTGAAGAAGGGCTTAGATCTGAATTTCTCAAAACAGTGAAAGGCATGGGAACTGGGTAGTAGAATTGCTACAAGAATCGTGTTAGAGATCAAATCCAAGCTTTGTCTGGGACACTGTATTATCATACTCCAAATGGCAATTGCCATTGCAGGGATACTCACTCACATGGGGCTCCTTGACCTGTCTCTCTGACTCTCCTGAGCATGGTTCTCCAGTATGCCACCCGCCACTGGTTTCTGGGCAAGGCCACTGCTCAGTGAAACTTATGATTGGCAGGTGGTTCCTACCTTTAAAAAGCAACCACAAGAGAACAGATGACCTATAAGTCTCCCTGAAGTGTGATCTTTCTTCCAGGGATGGAAGGAAGGGGGTCTTCTTCTTCAACAGTCCTCTCCTCCTCCTCTGTAGCCTCTGCATTCTCATCTCAGCACCATGCCAGGGAGAAAAGAAAAGTAGCCACAGAGAAGAGAGTGCAAAACCACCATGAAAGTAACCATCCAGGAAAAGAGCAAGGTGGCCACAGGGGACAGCTGACTCTTCTCCAGGTATTTTGGCAATCTCACTCTTTCACCAGAACTGCTGAGGACAAGGCAAGAAGGCAAGGAGACCAGGCTCCTTGTGAGGAGAGGTCTCAAGACCTTGCAAGCTGGCTTAGAGCAGGCTTCTGCAGTGGGAAGCCTGAGCCCCCCTGGCTTTCCTCACTACCTTCTTGCTGTTTCTGTGGCACAGGGAAGAATAGCTGCAGCCATTTTAGTCTCACTTGAGTTGTGTGCCTTCTGCCGGGGAAGATAGCAAGAGGGCAGCGGGGAAAGGTAAGGCTCAGAGGTTCAACAGTGGTGGGGAATGGCAGTCCTACAAGCTCAGAGGTACTGTTGAAATTTCAAAAGGTTATTCTTATAGATTTAATATTCATATACATTTAGTGGAGTGACACAAATTACGTGACACTTTTGGTTGAAGATAATTGAAGATATGACTCTTAGTGAGTCACAGACTGCACTACTGCAATACATACATGATTTTGGAGAAGTAAAAGTAAAGGGTCATGTCTGACCTTTGGGGTGATGCCCTCTAGCGTTTCCATGGCAGACTCAATACGGGGTGGTTTGCCAGTGCCTTCCCCAGTCATTACCGTTTACCCCCCAACCTTGGAAGGATGGAAGGCTGAGTCCACCTTGAGCTGACTGCTGGGATTGAACTCCCAGCCTCATGGGCAGAGCTTCAGACAGCATGTCTGCTGCCTTACCACTCTGCAAAACAGAACACCCAGCACTCAGAAAGCTGTCCAATATTTGTTTATTTGTTTACTTCATTTATCACCTGCTCCTGTCACTGAGACTTAAGGTAGTTACAAAATATAGTCAACAAGTTAATCAAGCAGCATAAAACACCCAAGAAACAGTTCAGTGAGACTAGGATTACAGATCTAAAAAAAACAATGCAAGCAGAAAACTGCCTAAGGCATGACCTACCAGAAACAATGCAGCAAGTAGATTTCAAAGGACTGCACAGTAAAACCAAGATGATACATATTATTAACACTGCAATCGACTACAGTCTAGTCCTCCATTATACTGCACTTCTGATCTCTTTATAGAAAGCCCTCCAGAACATTTCTGTTTTACATATTCTGGGGAATAGCAGAAGTGTGGAAAGAGTTCCTGACATTCTCCAGCTCATCCTTGCATAATGTGGGAGCCACCACTGAAAGGGCATCCGAACGAGCTGTTGCCCAGTCTCACCCAAGTTCTGGGTGGCACTTTCAGGTGAGTGAACAGGTCGTTGTGAAGATACCATTAAGAGAGAGCTCATGTTGAAGGAGATGCCATCTGCCTCATGGTGATGTCTGGGAAGAAGAAGCGTCTGTTGTTAAGATGGCAACTGAGATTGTTGCAATTAGGGCCTCTAGGCCAAAGTTGTGTGTGTATGTATGTGTGTTTGTGTGTGTGTCTGCCCCATCTTTCCTTATGCTTCAAGGAGGTTTGTAATGATAGTTAACACTTCCAGTTGAAAACCTGAATAAAACAATTCTCAAATCTCTCCTTCCCTCCTTCCTTTAAAGGATGCCTGCTATTCAACACCCCACAAAACCCTGCTAAACAAAGAAGTCTTCCAATACCTCCTGAAAATCTCCAAGGAGGTTCTCCCCTCCCCTCTTCAGGATCCCATTCTACAGAGCAGGACCCATCTGGGAAAAGGCTTTGGTGGATGATGGACAGACCACCCTAAGTATACATAAAACCTGTGCCCTAAGTATACATAAAACCTGAAGCTGGGATCAGGTCTTGGGGAGACCTGGAGGAGCTTCCTGAATTCCCATTATAACAGAAATAAAACCTCAAAGGAAGCTACATGGACTGTGACTAAAGGTGTGGTGCACATGCACCTATTGTGCTCAAACAGATTGTGTAGAAAACTCCCACAGGTACAATTAAGAATTCATTACAAGACACTGCAATTTACATGCAAAAAGTAATTACAAAATAAATTTTACATGTATTCTGCAATTATGCAGAGTCTGTTACCTCATCTGTGGGTGGCCCAGTTTTAGAGCTTTCATCATACACTCAGAGGCAATCTAGTTTCTTCAACATCGAATTAATGAAAATGAATAGATCAAAACTTTGGCATCTGAGGCCTGAACCGGCAAGGGGTTGTTTAGCAGGTTATTTAAAAGAACAGGTATGAACAGAGTATGTTTAAAAAAAAAATAATGTTGTTCCTACATTTAGACTGAACGCTGTCCTGCAAGACAAGAGCATGCCAAAATCCTGAATATTCATATAAAAGCTCCTTCTATGTAGGAAACCAGCCCATTATTGAAAATGTGTGCAGTGCAATCCTAAAAAGAGTTACACCCTTCAAAGCCCATTGATTTCAACAGAATTGGGAGGACATAACTTCTTAAGGTAGTATTCTTAGTGCCTGTTTCCTCTGATATGTTTATTCATTATGTGCAAAGAATGGGAAGGGGGGGGGGGAGAAGAACATTCAAAGCGATGACCCAGTTTGGCAGTCTGCAGGATCAGGCTCCTACAGCCTCAGTAATTCCACCTCATTGTATCCTCTGCTCTTAACGGCCACTTGCCAGATGCCTGTGGATTGCCGATGCAGCAAGCCAAGAGCCTGTCTTGTCCAAAGCCACTGCATGTGTTTTGAAAGCGAGCAGGGATTTGAATCTGGGGCTCTCACTGCCAAATGAAACCCAAGAAGGCCTAGCAACGACCACACTGCATTTCTGGGGTAGTGCTGTGCTAGAATTAAATCCAACCACAGCATGGCGAGGCGGTCTCCAGGGTTTGTAACATTTTTGCCTTGCAGTTTTTTCCGTTTCCTAATCAAATGACATGTTTCTATTAGGACGACAATGAAAATTATTAATGATTACTTTCCCACAGGAGTGTTGCCAGCTGAGAAGAACCACGGATTGTTGTGAAGCCTGGAGACAGGAGGAAGATGGTGGAGACTGTGAAAGGAGTAGTGAAGAGAGAAAGATGTTATATGATCTCTGCAAGTTTAATCTTTGAACCAGTCATCCAGCTTCTGGGTGAAAATCCAGTGCTACAAAATAGAGAAGACAAACAACAAAAAAACCCCCACAAGGACTCTTTCTGATGTACCAAGTGCTCTAGCTGAAATGAAAGAATAAGCCCTCTTGCTCCATTTATATACAAAAGGTGGATTGGCTCTGAGATTTACCTGAGGGAAAATTATGAGGGGAATGTGTGTGTGTGTGTGTGTGTGTGTGTGTGTGTGTGTGTGTGAGAGAGAGAGAGAGAGAGAGACAGAGAGACACAGAGAGAGAGAGAGAGAGAGAGAGAGAGAGAGAGAGAGCAGTGGTCATGGAATTAAATATCACGCAAAATGAATGTGTCTAGTTGACGAAGTGCAATCGTAAGCATAGTTATACTATAAATCTACTGAAGTCAATCGTCTTCAAATACTTAGCCTGACTGGTTGTTCTCATTTGCCCATTTTTCCATTGTGTTCAGATCTCATTGAACTCTGTCTCTATCTTCTGGAGTATTATATGAAGAAGAAGAAGAAGAAGAAGAAGAAGAAGAAGAAGAAGAAGAAGAAGAAGAAGAAGAAGAAGAAGAAGAGTTGGTTCTTATATGCCGCTTTTCTCTGCCCGAAGGAGGCTCAAAGCAGCTTACATTCACCTTCCCTTTCCTCTCCCCACAACAGACACCCTGTGGGGTGTGTGAGGCTGAGAGAGCGCTGATATCACTGCCCGGTCAGAACAGTTTTATCAGTGCCGTGGGGAGCCCAAGGTCACCCAGCTGGCTGCATGTGGGGGAGCGCAGAATCGAACCAGGCTTGCCAAATTAGAAGTTTGCACTCCTAACCACTACACCAAACTGGCTCTCGGAAGACTTTTGACTTTAAGTAAAGGTTAAAAAACACAGTTTTACTTACTTACTTCATTTATACCCCACCTTTCTTCTCGATGGGACCACAGTGGTTTACATCTTCTCCATTTTATCCTCACCATCACCCTGTGAGGTAGAGTAGGCTGAGAGTGTGTGACTGGCCCGAAGGCACCCAGCATGTTTCCATGACAGAGGCCCATTCTGCACAGCAGCAGCTGCTCTGAGCCACTGGCTTCCAGGCCCAGCTCCTCCCTGCCCTACAGTGGCCCAGAGGGGGCAAGATATGCCCTTGACGGCTTTGTAGCACTTTGTTGCACCATGGAGCAGAACTGGGCTTTTTTTTTTATTTTGCAGGGAAGTGGGATTGCTTTCTATGCACATGGGCCTGTCCACACGGGCCTGCTGCAGGACAGCCTAAGGCAGGGGTAGTCAAACTGCCGCCCTCCAGATGTCCATGGACTACAATTCCCAGGAGCCCCTGCCAGCAAACGCGGGAGAATCCCTTAGGCCAGGGGTAGTCAAACTGCCACCCTCCAGATGTCCATGGACTACAATCCCCAGGAGCCCCTGACAGAAAACTGGCAGGGGCTCCTGGGAATCGTAGTCCATGGACATCTGGAGGGCAGCAGTTTGACTACCCCTGGCCTAAGGGATTCTCCCGCATCCCTTAGCCCAGGCCCAACTGAGGGCCCAATCTGTGGCAGATCCAGAGGCAGCCTGTCCAGTGGCTGCATCATGTGGAAGTGGGGATTTGCCTTCCTACCATTTCACCATCCTCTCGGCCTTTTCCATTCAGAATCAGCCAGAGTGGGGATTTTAACCTGGGATTCCCAGATAGTAGCCCAACTAATTACAACACCTCCTCCCACTTCTCTCTCTCGTTCGCTCGCTGTATATTATTTTTATCTTATCTTGGATTTTAAGCATAGGTTATCAAATTTATCATTGTAGTAGTGACCAGTAGCACCTGAAAAGGGAAGTGAGATCCCCCCCCCACACACTATTTTTTTTGTAAAAATATTCACAGTGAAATTTTATGTCACAAACAGGAAGGGAAGCCAGAGCTATTCTCTCTCTAAAGATGCTCCTTCAAGGGCAATATGAAAGGAAAAAAGCTGGGTGGAAGTGTGAATTGCCAGTCTCCATGAATGAATAGGGCCTTCACCTGTCAAAGATGTCAGTCCATCTTCCATAGTTTTAATAACAGAAATCTAAACAGTTTAATTCTTAACTTCCGCCATCTGGAGCTGCAAAGCTGACCCAATACTCCCACAGAACATACTTGCTTGTATCAAACTAAGAGGGAGGGGGAAGTGTTGACTGTTTTTGCTTACTTCTTTTGGAACAAACATTTCTGGATGCCCTCAAGGCTTGGCCTGGGCAAACCCACTGAAGCCTGCCTAGGCGTATAAGGAGCAGGGTAATTTTAGAGGAGCAATATCGACCTCAAAAACACAACCAAAAAGGGCATGGCAGCAGCTGCTCCAAGTTTTATGTGTTCTGATGAAACAGGATACATAATCAGTGGAAGTCAAGATGTATTTTGGAAGCTTGCAAATGGAGACTGCTTGTTGAGGTTCTATAAACATAAAGACACCCCAGACAATTGTTCTGTGACAAATACTGCAGTTCTGTGATTGTCAGTAACAGCAAGCAGGCCCAGAACACTGAAGAAAGAATGTGCGGCACTGGGATTATTATCTTTATTTATAGTAGAGCAAATGAAAGAACTGAGATGGAAGTGACTCAGTGGGTCGTCTTAGTCAAGCAAAAATCTTTACCAGAGTCAAGAACAGGCTGCAATGTTCTTAACTCCCTAACCAGCTATGTCAAGGACAGCTTTCCTTTTTCAGATTATTTTCATTAGGAATCACTTGAGCCACCCTTGTCATCTACTAAGACCAGCATGTATGCTTCAACTACAACTGCCTTTACACCTTCAGGGTATCCTAGCCTTGTAGTGCTTCCAGGGGATTATAACAAACAGCACCTGAGACATTTATTAAATGTACTGGTAAAGGAAACCCAAATCTTTCCTCCCACAAGTGTCTCCTATTCAATTCTTCATTCCCCTCTTTTCTATCCTGATCCTTTCTAAGGCTCCAGTTTGTGGCAGGAAGAAGCAAAGAAAGCATGCAACAGAGGAACAGTCCCATTCCCCATGTTGGAAGCAGAAATCCCCAAGATGGCTGCTGTGGCTTTCTGGTTAATTCCTTGCACAGAGACCTCTCAGTTACCTCTGAGGAAGTGTAGGGAGGTCAATGCAGTTATAAGCCTCCAAACATTCATGTAGATGTTGACATAGCTTTTACATTTGGCCTCTGCATATCCTGTTTGACTTTATTCTACACATTGTACTGCAACTTCTTTATTACAATAAGACCTGAACTCTCCTTAAATAATGCATTGTTTTATTTATTAATGCAATAAATAAATATTTCTCCTCCTCTTTTATTACAACACATACAGATACACTGAGCTGTTGTACACTGAGTCAACCCCTTGGTCAGCCAAGGTCAGTACTGGCTCTTCTGACTGTCAGTGGCTCTCCAGGGTCTTTCACATTATTTACTATTGGATCCTGTTTAACTGGAGATGCCAGGGATTGAGCCTGGGACCTTCTGCACACAAAACGGATGCTCTGCTGTGGAGCCCAGCCCCTCCCCAGTTTGTAGTAGGTCCTGACAGCCACTTGTCTAGTCTCAACCTAGGAGAGCATCCATCTTGAGATGCTTGGTGAACATGATGGCATGCTTAACCTATTAAGAGCAGAGGAGGCTGACTCAGTCATTGCACACGTCTACAATGCTTGCATTTAAGAAATGTTCCACAGAACATGCACTGCGGTCATGATTTCAGAATGTTAACAGCAAGAGACAGAAGCACATTTTTTATTCTGCAAAAAACATTAGCTTCTCAAAGTGTTGCTAAGCACCTCTCTTGCTGGCTTGCTGGCTTGCTTGCTTGCTTGCTTAGGGAGGATGGGGTTTCTTTCTGTCTTTGCACGAAGAGCCCTTTGCTAGCTAAACTAGGAAGCTGCTTCCTCAAGTTCTTCCCCTTCATTTTTTCCTCCAAAGCCAAGCACTACCATTGTGACTTTGCGGGAGCGCCAGAATGATAACAGCTAGGCAGATGGTCAGTGGGGGACTTGTGATATTTATCTAATATATTAATGTATTTATAGCTTATGGTTCATTAAAAAGTGATGCAAAAAGAAAAAGCTGTACAGAGAGCCGTCCTATTCAAGTACATGTTCTTCTGATAGATCCTCTTCCTCTCACACCCCAGTCCCCTTTTTGACAGTTGCTCTTGTTCATGTTTGCCTCCTTTCGATTACAAGCTCTTCAAGAAGTGTCTTGTCTCACTTGGACCAAACCCAAATGGCATTTGCAGTGTCTCCATCGACAAAGCCATTTCGGAGTATTAAACACAACCCTGCCTGCATTATTAGGCATATCCTATACCATGACATAATTGTCTTTTTTAATATGATGATAATAAACAGCATGAAGCAGTTCCCTAAAAGCACTTGCTAGAATACGTCAATACATGGTGTGAATCAAGGGAGTCAAGAAACCCACCAGCAATTCATAAAAATAATGTGCTTGTATTCATGGGAAGAAGCTGTGCTCCTGGCTAGGGAAAATCAATTGCTTTAAAGCCAACATATTTACATATTTCTTTATGAAGCCAAGGTTGCCATGACTTCCATAAATGTCTGCAAACACTAGTGAGGAAAAGCAGGAATCCTTCCAAGGCATACTTCCCTGAGTTTCTTGTTGAAGACTCAAGCAAGTGTGATCTTGAGCCCCAGATCATTTGATATTTCTCCACTCGATGGAACCAATGCCATTCCAAATTCTTTAATTGAAGCTGTCGTTCTGATGCAACGAAGCATAAGCTGCCAAGCAGGTTTCCCACTAAACCAATTAGCAATCTGCTTTATAGAGTTTTTAAAAAACCCAAATCCCAGTGATATGAACCAACAAATGCAGGCGCCAAGTTACGAAAGGAAGGAAAAAGGGGTCAGGGAAAGAAGAGGCAATGCTGAGCAACAAGAGACAAAGCAGTTAAAAAAAATGATTTGAAGAATCATAGTAAACAGAGGTCATTCCGTTCACCTGCAGGATAGAGGCTGACAGCATAACCCTTAAAACTGTCTAATGTTCATCTATTGAGGAGATCCCAAAAGATGTTTATCAAATGATGAGTTTAAAACCTCTCCTGTGTTATTCTTAAAGTTTATTGTTAAAGTATTTCTCGTTTTGTAACGTTTGCCAGAATTCCACAATCCAAGAAATAGCACTGGCTTTGAGAATAAATGAGTTCTGGATTGTATCATGATATTGTACAAATTCACTTGGGCTTTTTCAGCGGCTGCCCCATACAACTGCAACACAGAACAATTCTAGAGGGAGCCTGGGGTAGCCAGAGCCAGAGCACAGGGGAATAACCAACTGGTTGGAGCACAAGATGTTCTTGGTTTGGTTTAATGTCTGTTTCATCAAATTGTTTTATATGGCTTTTACATTCTTATTATCTGTCCTGGGATATCTTTAACCCTCCCCCCGCTCCAGAGGAGCGGGAGGAATAAAGGAGTAAGGGCAAGTGGGGAGGAGTTAGGGCGGGCCCTGTCCGGGATAAAAACTCGGAGGGCCCAATCAGGAGCCGCGAAGCGGCTCCTGATTGGGCCCTCCGAGTGTCACTCGAGGGCCAAGCAGCCAATGGGGAGCCGCACAAAGCGCGGCTCCCCATTGGCTGGTTGGCCCAGCCTCGCCTGGGCCGGCCAGGGAGTTGCCGCTCAGAGGAAGAAGCCTTCCCCAGCGGTAAGTCCTCCGGCCGGCTTCCCCTCGCCCAGGGAGCCTTCTGCCGGGCCCTGGGGCAGGCTCGCCTGCCCTTGGGCCCGCCAGAAGGCCACAAAGCCCACTCCCGAAGTCCTGAGCCTTCTGCCAGGCCCTGGAGCAGTCTCGGCTGCTCCTAGGCCTGGCAGTAGGCCGCGGAGCCCACCGCCCCCGTCCGGAGCCTTCTGCCAGGCCCTGGAGCAGCCGAGCCTGCTCCTAGGCCTGGCAGTAGGCCGCGGAGCCCACCGCCCCCGTCCCGAGCCTTCTGCCAGGCCCTGGAGCAGCCGAGCCTGCTCCTAGGCCTGGCAGTAGGCCGCGGAGCCCACCGCCACCGTCCCGAGCCTTCTGCCAGGCCCTGGAGCAGCCGAGCCTGCTCCTAGGCCTGGCAGTAGGCCGCGGAGCCCACCGCCCCCGTCCCGAGCCTTCTGCCAGGCCCTGGAGCAGCCGAGACTGCTCTTCGGCCCGGCAGTAGGCCTCAAAGCCTGCCGCTCCCGTCCCGAGCCTTCTGCCGGGCCCTGGGGCAGCCGAGACTGCTCCTCGGCCCGGCAGTAGGCCTCAAAGCCTGCCGCCGCCTTCCCGAGCCTTCTGCCGGGCCCTGGAGCAGCCAAGCCTGCCCCTGGGCCCAGCAGAAGGTCCCAAGGCCACCTACCTTCCTCTGTTCCTCCCTTCTTCCCAGCATTCCCTTTGCCCTTTCCTTCCTCCCAGCATTCCCTTTGCCCTTTCCTTCCCTTCCTCCCAGCATTCCCTTTGTTTTTCCCTTTCTCCCTTCCTCCCTATCTTCCATCTGCCTCTTTCTGCTACCTGTTTCTCTCCCTCTTCTTCTGTCTCTATCTTCCTCCTTTTCTTTCTGTGTTTCTGTCTCTCTCCTTTTCCTCCTTCCTTCGCCCCATCCCTCCACCATCATGCTAGGGCCCACTGTATTTTGCCCACAGTGGGCTTAATATCTAGTATATAATAAAAGCAAAACTGATGTTAAACTTATTTGAAGGAAGGAGAGGGGGCTTGAGGGATTCATTAAAATGTTTTAATCAAACTGGAGGCCCTCAGGTTTCTGCGGTTTGAGAACCTCTGCTCTAAAGTGTCATATGGACAAGCTCTTTTTAACCCTGACACATATCTGCTTTTCTTCAGCACTACCTCATTTGTTCTTATTTGGCCACTGATGGCAGGAAAGAACAACTTATCTCACCCTTCCTTATCTTTATCCACCTTACAACGGGAAATAAAATGTTGGGTTAGTGGAAGACAAAGTTGTAAGAAATCAGAACTCATGCTGTAATTAGCACAGAATAATATAACCTCATATTGCACAATGTGGACATGTAGCAAGTGACAGAGATCTAAAGAAGAAGAGTTGGTTTTCACACCCCACTTTCCTCTACCCGAAGGAGTCTCGAAGCAGCTTGGAATACTCAGCTTTTCATTATCAGCTGCAGTCTCAAAGTGTCTTACAATCACCTTTCCTTCTTCTCTCCACAACTTACGCTCTGTGAGGTAGGAGGTACAGAGAGCACTGCTCTGTGAGAGCAGCTCAGAAAGAACTGTGACTAGCCCAGAGTCACCCAGCTGGCTGCATGTGGAGGAAGAGGGAATCAAACCCAGCTCACCAGATTAGAATTCGCCATTCTTAACCACTACAGCAACCACTTTACAGATTCACTGACTGATGTAGAACCAAGAGATCCAAGGAGACATATATTATATTTTACCTAGGGCCCGTGATGTCCTAAGATCTTCCGGTGCCTTGCCTACAAAACATCCAGTGGATCCCTTCTGCTCAGGCCCTTTGAAATAAGTTATCTGTTCCACTATATATTTCTGGCAAGGGCTTGGAGGAGGGGCGTGTCTCATGGCTTAAGTGCCACTCAGTGCTTAACACCCACTCAGGGTGGCTGTCCTACCCGAGTGTTTACTCCTCCAACGGGCTTGCCTGTCTGTCCAGCAGCCAGCCAATAGCCTTCCGTCCCCCACCCCTGACCACCCCTCCTCCTTCCACTTCCCTCGGAGGCCTGGAGGCTGCAGATCCCTGCTGTGTGAGAGCTGCCCCTGCCAGTTAATTCTCCCACAGTTGCCTGCAGCCTTTCCAGGTCCTGGGGGGAGGGGGAGGCTGTCCACAGAGTTCTTCCACTCCACTCCCCTAATCCTGACCCCTAGTTTTTATATATTTTACAAAATTATGTTAGAGGAGCCCAGAGTTTTCTACATATTGAGGTCAGATTGATCACCAGTGGGCTGGAGAGAAGATTATCTTTTTCATCCTTTAAACCATCCAGAAAGTGACAGGTAGCTCTAAATAGACTCTATAGGCATGCAGGTGACTCACTAACTGACATACTGTCTGAGCTGAATCACATGTATTGTAAAACTATTAATTCATATTGCGGGTGCATATTGATAAACGTAATGAATATTCTGCCCTGGGACAATTAGTTTAAGTTACTAAATTCTTTTTTAGATTTTTTTATACCTGTGACCAACCTAGACTTTCTATATTTCTAGATTTATGGAGACTGATTACCTGATTTGACAGCACAACATAATTTTGGGGTGATTTCTTCTGAACTATTTGAGATGTAATTATTCTGTTTTCTATACTCCAACCTTAATATAAGGATGGAAAAGCATCCCCAGAGTTGTGATAGTGGCTCCACAAAGTTACCTCACAATAGCTTGGTAGGCCCCCCAACCGCACCAGACTAGTGGAAATCAGAGTTTTCAATTTCAGTTGATGCAGAGACTTCTGACAGAGGCTTACCCCATGACAACAGAATGGTGGGCATCCCAGCTCCACCAGGAAAGCAAGGGAAACATTCTCATTGCCCACAACTCTCAACTCTCTTGACACACCACAGTATATATTTCTTCTCAGCACAGGAAACACTTGTTTGGCTGGCTGGCTACCCACAATTCTCCAAAAGCAGATTTTTAAGGACAGAAAGGCGTGCATGACAAGAGTCTTCTGACAGAGCCCCCCCCCAAAAAAAAAACGTTAGCCTGCTACAGCTTGGCGGGCACCTCAGCCTCACCAGACAAGCAGGAAAAGCATGTCCAGTGCCCACAACTCTCATATTTCCCCCAAGGGCTGACACACCATGGTGAATTCTGTGCTCTTTTTATGTATTTATTGTTTAGGCTTATTGTCTGCCACTCCCAAATTGGCTCAGGGTGGGTTACAACTGTCCACATTAAAAGCCCCATTAAAATCCCATTAAAACAAATCCATATACAATACACAGACTCCTAAAAACTTTTAAAAACCATGGTGGTCTGCAACCCACTAAGCCCCCCAGAAATATAGTATAGGAGTAGGAGGAGGGAGTGTAGATAACATAGTGAATGCTTACTCTCTTAACACTGGGAGACCCACTGTTAAGAGAGTAATGACTGGCGGTAAAGGTAAAGGTAAAGGTATCCCCTGTGCAAGCACCGAGTCATGTCTGACCCTTGGGGTGACGCCCTCCAGCGTTTTCATGGCAGACTCAATACAGGGTGGTTTGCCAGTGCCTTCCCCAGTCATTACCGTTTACCCCCCAGCAAGCTGGGTACTCATTTTACCGACCTCGGAAGGATGGAAGGCTGAGTCGACCTTGAGCCGGCTGCTGGGATCGAACTCCCAACCTCATGGGCAGACAGCTTCAGACAGCATTTCTGCTGCCTTACCACTCTGCGCCACAAGAGGATCCTAATGACTGGCTGACCATCTCCCAAATGTTGTGTGTTCTCAAGCCCTTCCAGGACACCACCAATATGCTGTGCACCTGTAAAGCCAACCTGGGGCAACTCATCCCCCTGATTTGTAGCCTGGGCCAGGTGCTGGATTCTGCATTGGAGATGGTTATTCTCCCATGGTTCAGGGATCTTGGCAGAGGGGTTGAAGGTGGCCATACTCTCTGCAATAAAGAGGAGTACAAACTGGCCTGTACATGCAGTTCTCCTTCATGCAGAATTCTTGCAATGGAAGCATCAGTTCTGCAACAACTGGAAGCTACAGGCCAACAGATCAGTAGGTGGAAGAGGCTAGGGTGGAGGAAGTGCAACAGTCCAGCCCCTCTGCCTCAAAGAGCCCGACCAGGGAGAAGCCCCACTACTGGTTATCAGTAGTGAACTGGGAGGTCAGCTGTGGCAGGTGATGGTGAGGGAATGCAGGTGAGGGAATGCAGAGGTGATGGTGAGGGAATGTTTCACCAAGTCCACCGAGTCTTCCAATGCCTATCTCCTGGAGTACTGGCTGTCATCCGGCCTGATCTCTCTTGTGTGGCCATGTGCTTTGAGTCCACCTAACACCCAAGGAGACCAATTCTCAATCAGGAAGATATAAAACATGGGTCCCCACTCAACCAAGGCACACTGAGGCTAAGCCCCACCACTCAGTATGTGTCCTGAGTCCATCTAACACCCAAACACCAGAGGAATCCCAATCAGAATGTGGGTCCTCATTCAGCCAAGGCATCCAGTAGCTAAGGGTAGCTCAGGGCCTAATACTCAAACCTCAACAGGGGAGAGGTGTTCACAGTAAGGAGGAAATAAATGAATGCTCTGCTAGTCCAATTTTAACCATTCCCCTGCCTCTCTGCCACAGCTGAGACACAAAAGGGTGTGGAACTAAGCATAGATAGAACTGATCCCAGAGAGCAGAATGTGAACTCATAATAGAGCAATAATAGAGCAAGCAACATCTGTTCAGCTTTGAAGGGCTCCTGTTAGTGTTTCCAAATCTGGAGACTTCTGCCCTCCCTTGCCTTGGAGTTTTGTAAACAGTTCAATTGAGTGGAGGCTGCCTGGAAACATATTCATTCATGAACCACCACAAAACGCCACAAATAGCACAAAAGATAGTAAAATGTTCATGCTGGTTGCTCTTCCAAGAATATCACTTTGTGACCCACAAACTGGCTATGATTCAAGTCCAGTACAAACCTTGGGACCAACAAGTCTTTCAGGGTATAAGGTTTTGAGAGTTAAAGCTCTCTTTGTCAAGATAGAATACAGTTCTGTATAAACAGAGGAATACATAATTTGAGAGGGGAAGGCTTTTTAATTTACGGATGGTACAATTCTTTTTCTTTTCTTTTTATTGCAGAGTCATTTCTGGCAAGGATGTGGAGGAAATCAGTTGATTAATGGAAATGCATTCAATGCAATGGCACATTGAGCAAAAAATGGAAACTTGACATATTTTTGTGGGAAGAGCTGCACAAGCCAATCATATAATGCAAACCATATGCACCATGACAAACTGAGAACGAGAACTGGGTATCAATAAGCTCTGTTCATCCTTATGGAGTACCTTGCTCAGTATGCAGCTGAAAATGAAATCACGCACATTATATGGTATGGTGCAAAGGATTGGAAAGAAAATGTTAGCAGAACTATTTATAAGTCATGTCCTTCTGAAATATCCTAATTTTCATCCTATTTCCAGTAAGGATATATTAGAAACTGAAGGTTGATTAAAAGGTACACCCCTGAATTGAGGTTTTAGTATAGGCTTGATTACATTAGAAAATGAACTGAAAGGATATGATTAAATAGCTAAAATGCCAAATGCAAGGAAATAGAGATAGACTTCTTCTCTGGCTAGCTCAGTATGCAAGGGTGAATGTTTGCAGATTTGATAACAAAATGAAATGCTGGCTCATACAAAGTGCAATTAACTTGTGGGTCCAGCATTACTACAGGTTTCCAAAAGATTTTTGACAGATTGTAGAAAAATAACACTTCATAAAATAATGAATGATACTGCTTGCTACATTGCAAGCCAGCTAGACTCTAGAGGACGCTATAAAAGGTAAAGGTATCCACTGTGCAAGCACCGGGTCATGTCTGACCCTTGGGGTGACACCCTCTAGCATTTTCATGGCAGACTCTATATGGGGTGGTTTGCCAGTGCCTTCCCCAGTCATGACCGTTTACCCCCCAGCAGCAAGCTGGGTACTCATTTTACCGACCTCGGAAGGATGGAAGGCTGAGTCAACCTTGAGCCGGCTGCTGGGACTGAACTCGCAGCCTCATGGGCAAAGCTTTCCACTCTGCGCCACAAGAGGCTCTTAGAGGACTCTATAGACCTCAGCAATGAGCTACAAAAAGCCTAACAAACAAATAACACCTTTTTAGGAGGAAGTTATATAAAAGTCAGACCCCTCAAAGCTACAGTTAATCTTTAATTACTACAGAATAGAGGTGCACTGTCAGGAATGCAGATTTCTTCTACTACATTCATTTATGTTCATAAGGAATGAAAGATTTTCTTCAAGGACAAAACTGTGACAAGTTGTGGCAATTACTATACTTACTTGAAAGGAAGAGGGCCTTAAATGTAAGAAGATTCTCCTGAAAAGATCTATCTGTCTGTCTGTCTGTCCATCTGTCTGAAACATAAAGAACAATACACTGAACTCAGTTTTTGTGTCAAATACAGTACAACAACAACAACAGAAGACAACAGTTTAGAACATTACTGTACATGTGACTTCTATTTGAATTTAAGAATGCACTGCTTCTCCTTGACGTCACATGTAGGAGAGAAAATCCATAGGTTTTCCTTTTAGATACATAGGGTATCTGTGGGCACAAAGGACTGCCTCCCTGCCCAGTAGAAACATTCAGATAAGAATTTTGTCCTTGGTAATTTGCTTTTGTTTTTTAACAAAAATAAATCTGCCTAAATTGTTTTCCTCAAGCATTTTTGACAACCAGAAATGCAACCTTTTTGGACCCACATAAGCAGCCAATTTATGTAACCCCAGCAAGGCTCATTCAAGGCAAGTGAGAAGCATAGGTGGTTTTCCATTGCCTTCCTCTGCAGAACTTTCCTTGGCAGTCTCCGATCCAAGTAGCAAATCCTGCTTAGCTTCTGAGATCTGATGAGATCAGGCTGTACCATGCTGCCTTCTCTCCTCAGTTTTCTAAATACAAGGATGAAAAAAACACATTTTAATAATGGTACATATTCTGTCCTAATATGCTTAGGCTTTGGCCTAAAGAGCCATGAAAGAAGGGAAAGTGGCCAAAGCTTTGAGATGTATTTGCAGCCAAGATAGAGTGTCTTCCAAGCTGCAGAGGGATCTTGGCAAACAGTAGTCAAAGAAGCATGTAAGCAGCCTATTAAAACCAGAAGTGAGTTGGTAGCAATAAGAAGTTAAAGCAGGTACAGTGAGGCAATTTAATAGAACATTGAAAACAAACATGGTGTGGAATTTTACAGCTTTCAGAAGACTGATGTACTGCCAAAACTCATATAAAAATGTAGCAACTTTGCATGGGCAGGAGACACCCCCCCCCCCTTTTAGAAGATATCTAGAAATCATCAAACTGTACATTAAAAAAATGCTCCAGCTTATTGTTCAAGGTATAGGTATAGCTAAAGGTATCCCCTGTGCAAGCACCGGGTCATGTCTGACCTTTGGGGTGACGCCCTCTAGCGTTTTCTTGGCAGACTCAATATGGGGTGGTTTGCCAGTGCCTTCCCCAGTCATGACCGTTTACCCCCCAGCAAGCTGGGTACTCATTTTACAGACATCGGAAGGATGGAAGTCTGAGTCAACCTTGAGCCGGCTGCTGGGATTGAACTCCCAGCCTCATGGGCAGACAGCTTCAGACAGCATTTCTGCTGCCTTACTACCCTGTGCCACAAGAGGCTCATGTTCAAGGTACATTGGACCATATTTTTCAAGCAGGAGAATTCAGGTCAAATGTCATTAAAAGAAGCAAAGGGAGTAAAAGAATAGTATCATGCATGAAATTAATTGGGCTGCCCCAACCCTTTAAAAGAAAAGCTGCAAAGTTGCAAAAATCAGAAGCAGGAGAAGAAAAGGATGGTTAAAAAACCTTATACACTGAAATAGATAGAAATTTTAAGCTACTAGGGATTTTATTTATTGTAGCATTAAGTCTAACCCTGTTTCAAATAGCCCCTCTGCTAGCTAGGATTGGAAGAGGCATATTAATTGAAATGCCACCACAAATGGCTTTGACAGATGAGCTCCATTTGACTTCTTCACCGAGGACAATGGCAAAGATGACAGAGATGTAAATAATTTGTTATGGTACCTGTACTTTGAAACTATAAAAGAAAATGGGATAACCTAGGTAGGAACAATAAACCAAGCCTGATTAATGCATCTGATAGCTTCTGTCCGTAGCCATCAGGATATGATGCTAGCAGATGGCCTCTTCAGATTGAGGAATCACTATTCTATTTATAGGACAAGAAGGCCAGCTCACCTGTGGCAGGGAGTTCAAAGGGCTTGAATATTAGTGTAGACAAGACCAGAAGAGGTTCCATTGAGGAAAAGGTGGAGGAGTACAAATTAAACAAACACTTCACAAATTACTTAGAAATCTGGGCAGAAAATACAGAAGTCGTGCAAAGCTGAGATGGATTTTAATTGAGGTCACAGCCATCTTTTAAATCTGGTAGGTTGTCAGTCATAATTCAATGGGCAAGATTCATGGCACAGATTAAGTTAGATGTTCAGGGGGAGAATCTTGATCATTTGGCAGTGTAAAGAACTCTTGGCAGTAGGACATCTGGAAAGTAACAGTATTTGGGCAACCCTGTCACATCAAATTAGCAGTTGTCCACCAACCATGCTGTTAGGTGCAAGGTCTGTACATCAGTGTGATAGATAGGATTTTTATAGAAGAGGTCTTCTGAAATCTGATAGAGGAAGATACTTGCCCTTCGAGAGGGGCCAGAGGATTGGCAACCACAACCACCTCAGCCAGGAAGGGCCAATCAGAATGCAGTGAGAGTTATCTGATTTGAGCCTGGTTAGAACCCTGGGTGGAAAGACATAGAACATAGTCCCTTGTCCCAAAAGCAGCTCCCAATAAGTGTGCATCAGTCCCAGTCAGAGAACAAAATCAAAGACATTGGCCAATCACATAAGAAGTGAAAAGGTCCACCTGGGTATGGCCTCAACACTGAAACACAGAGAACTGTCCATCAGGCACCATTTGTGTGTGGAAGTGGTATCCCTGCTGAGGTTGTCTTCTGTTGTATGGCTTCTAATTATATATTGAGTTGGGATAACCCAGTGTCCCTGTTCATTTAGATAGAACCTTGTTGTAATATTGTCTGTGGCTACTTAAAGCTCGCTTGTTGGTGACAAGGGCGGCAAGAAAAACCAAAATACATCTAAATGACCTGAGTTCTAAAAGGTTGATACGTAGCTTCTATTCACAGGTGGGCCAATGACTACCATCCCAATATGACCCAAGAGGAAGCCATCTGTAAAGATCTGGATATCGTAAGAGGGATCCCAACACTGGAGTCTGCAACAAATTCTCCCACTTGGGCCCACCAAGTTATGAATCTTATAAACCTTCTGGGAATGGATAGCCCCTTCCAAGGCAAATCTTTTTCCAGACTGAAATATCTTTAAAAAACAGTTCTACAGAAGCCTCATGAAAAGGCAGGCAACATAGGTTGTTGAGGCCATGAGGCCTAGCAGCCTCTGGATCGATTTAACTGACTGAAATCTATTGGTAGTGAACCTAGGTACTATTGCTCACAGGGAAGCTTCCCTGTCTCATGAAAGACATGAGTCGAGTTTGGTCCCAGGGAACAAAATGAACTGGGTTGGATACAGATTTGTCTCAGTTAATCTGGAGACTCAGGGGTGTTAAAGTGGTGACAGACAATGAAATATGGTTAGACAATATTTCAGAAGAGGAAGCAGTGAAGAGCCAGTCATCTAGAAACACTGGAGATGGGTGAAAACAGCGGCATACATTTAGTGAATACTCATTGTGTGGTGACAAGACCAAAAGGCAAGGCAGTGAACTGATAGTATGCACTACCACACTGGAAGTGGAGATACCTTGAACTGAGGTGTACGGCAGTGAAAGTATGCATTTTTGAGGTCAGTAATGGCAAACCACTAATTAGGTTAGTGCAAATTCATATCCTCTGAAAGGGTTGTCAGATGAAACTTTGGGACAACTACAAACTTATTAAGGCCCCTAAATCCAGAATAGAATATTTTCCACTATCCTTTTTGTCAACCAGAAAATAACAAGAGTAAGACCCATTGTTAATATTAACAGAGGGAACAGGTTAGATAGCCCCTTTTTTTGAAGACTTTAAGCACCTCCTGTTGACTCAGCCTTCCATCCTTCCGAGGTTGGTAAAATGAGTGCCCAGCTTGCTGCTGGGGGGTAAAACGGTAATGACTGGGGAAGGCACTGGCAAACCACCCCGTATTGAGTCTGCCATGAAAACGCTAGAGGGCGTCACCCCAAGGGTCAGACATGACCCGGTGCTTGCACAAGGGATACATTTACCTTTACCTTTATTGGAACAAAAGAAGGACTGTGGGTGGTGGAGAAACTGGTGAACAACATGACAACTCAAGAAATAACTCTGTTCTTGAGGAACCCAAACATCATTAGTAACAGTTCCTCACACATGAAGATGGTCAGAGAAAACAGACCCAATGGATGAGGAGACTTGGTGTAATTATGACTAGGATTTTCCCCGGTCAGAGCCTTCTCTAGGAGAAATTGGGCCATGTTTGGTGCACTGATGTCCCTAATGCTTCTTGCCCTGCAAGTGCTATACAAAAGAGGGATGTAGCAAAGGTTTTGAATAGGGGGTTTGGTACCTATAGAACCACTGAGGCTGAAAGTGAGCCTAAAACAGCAGGAAATACGGCGGCTTGTAGAACTAGGTGGGCACACCAGTTATGCCAAAGAAGAAGAGTTGGTTCTTATATGCCACTTTTCTCTACTAGGAGTCTCAAAGTGGCATACAATCACCTTCCCTCCCCTCTCCCTACAACAGACACCCTGTGAGGTAGGTGAGGCTGAGAAAGCTCTGATATTACTGCTCGGTCAGAACAACTTTATCACTCCTGTGGCAAGTCCAAGGTCACCCAGCTGTCTGCATGTTGGGGGAGCAGGGAATCAAACCTGTCTCTATACCAAGCTGGCTCTATAAGGACTTTGTAGTAAGTTTCTTTTTTCAAATATGGTTCAAATCACTTTTGGCACTGAACAAATCCTTGCCATCAAAAGGCAAATCTTTGACCCTAATTTTGGGGTCACTGGGAAGAACCATACACCTGGGCCAGGAATGCCAGTGGATTGTGCAGAATGACTTCCCATAGTCTAGCTTCCTGAACAGTTCTGGAAGATCATTAAGGAGAGAACACAATTTAACACTCAATTCTCTGTTCTCTATTTTAAGCACCATTTACACTGCTTAAGTTTTTTGCATTAAGGCTATTCCCAGGAGACCTAGTAGAAGTTTAACCAGGATCCATCTAGGCCATGCTTACATTTGTGAAAGTCTACTGCAATCTGGGGCTAATCTATTTATTTCTATAAAACCAGAGTGGTGTGAAAATAACTGACTTGACTAGAAGTTTGCAGTGTTAATATGCAGCTCTCCTGGGAATATGGTTCATGGTGTCTCCTTTTATCATTGTATGAAGTGGCTAGATACACATGATACGTAGGACCTGTGATAGAGTTCAGCTGACTTTTGCTGACTCAGTTAAGAGTCTGGGGGCTACAGTGGATCTAGAGTTGCCAACTTCCAGGTGGGATACGGAGACATCCTGGAATTACAATTGATCTCTGCAGACTACAGAGATCAGTACCTCCAGAGAAAATGGCTGTGTTCATTCAGATTTCGATAGTCCTGGTCCATTGTTCTTTGGTATCTTCTCATATTGATTGACCTACAATATCATTATTAGATGTTTCATTTCACTCTGATACAGATTCCGTTAGGGGGGGAGGCCAGGCTGGCACTCGCATGGCAGCAAGGATAATCCCTGCTTAAGCATGACATTGGCCCAGCCTCCCCCCCAGCCCTGGCCCACTTTAGGACATACAGTTCCCCATGACAAGGGCATGTGGATGTTTCCGCCTTCCCTTTTTTATCACAGGCGCCATCAGCGGTCATGTCAGGCCAGGCCCATGCACACAGGTCCTGGCAGGGACAGAAAATGCCCTGTTTAGCTCAGTGGAGCTTTGTGGCAGCACTGAGCAAAATTGGGTTTGTTTTTTTTTTACTTCCATGAAAGTAACCCCCTACCACCACCCCTGCTCCCACAGCCAAGTGCAGTGGAAACTTTCTGCCCTGGCTGCATGTGTGCACACAGAAATCCAGGGTGGAACAGGTCTGGCGGGGAAAATCTCCCCCCGTTCATACTCAGTAAACCGGCCTGGTGTGGTTGCCACCATGCATAATAGGTCTGAGTGAGAATGGAGGACTGTAAATACAGCTAAGAAGTAGAATAATAAGAATGGATTTTCAAGTTCAGGGTGTAAGAGCCAGTAAGGTGTAGTGGCTGGAGTGCTGGATTAGGAACAGGTTTGAATCCCCACTTTGCCATGGAAGCTTGCTAGGTGACCTTGGGCCAGTCATGCACTCTGAGCTTAAACTACCTTACAGGGTAATTGTGAGCATAAGATGAAGGAGAGGAGACTTATGTAAGCCACCTTGCATCTCCATTGAGGAGAAAGCTGAGGTATACATAAATAAAGAATAAATAGAATGAAATAAATAAATAGAAATGTCCATACTTGTATAGGCTTGGGATTGGATGGATTTTAATTGGAGAAACTGCATGGGGTGGGGAGCAGTCCATTATTGCCTCCGTCCAGATACAATTTCTGGAAGAATCCCAGTATGCTTTTTGGAAGAAAATAACAGGACACCAAGATCTGCATGTTTTGGTCTGGTGAATAAAGGCCGTCCTTTTGTACCACAGAATTTACCAGGGGAGATAAAATAGGCTTGCCTGATTTAAACCTTGTTTGAATAGATTTTCTTTTCAAAAAATCATTTAGGAATTATTAGCTCAGTTCCACTGGGCTGCAAAATCTTTAAGATCCCAAATCCAGCTGAAGTTAGTTATGGCCAAACCAACTGAAGCCCATGGAACAAATTAATCACAACCGACTTAGGTGCCTTGAGTTTTGACATTCAAATTGCTTTTAATTGTTCATAACGACCTTTAGCTTTGTCAAGGCTTTAGTGAAGCCAGGCTTTGAATTTAATTTTAAAAGTTTAACAATTGACTGAGAGTTACTTCCAAAGAAGCAAACCATCCTGTGCTGTGTGAAAAAGTCAGTCTGATTGTAGAAAGTTAGGAAGTTAATAAAATCTGACATGGTTTGTAAATATCAAAGACTGGGGTAATTCTGTGCTGTACTGTAGCAACTAAATATCTTCTGATGGGATTGATAACTGTCTCCACAAAAATCATGTTGAAAATATGAATTTCCTTCATAACACATATGAAGTGCAGGGGAGTGTTTGATTAAAAGGCAAGCATTTGAACAAAATTGGCCACAGAGGAAGAAGCAGAGTGTTTGCAGAGGGTAGCAATAAAAGGTAAAGGTAAAGGTATCCCCTGTGCAAGCACTGAGTCATATCTGACCCTTGGGGTGACGCCTTCCAGCGTTTTCATGGCAGACTCAATACGGGGTGGTTTGCCAGTGCCTTCCCCAGTCATTACCGTTTACCCCCCAGCAAGCAAGCTGGGTACTCATTTTACCGACCTCGGAAGGATGGAAGGCTGAGTCAACCTTGAGCCGGCTGCTGGGATTGAACTCCCAGCCTCATGGGCAGAGCTTTCAGACTGCATGACCGCTGCCTTACCACTCTGCGCCACAAGAGGCTCTATCAGAGGGTAGCAATTGGAGAGACCATTTCACCTTCATCCTTTTATATATTACTCTCCTTGTTGTTGTTGTTGTTGTTGTTGTTGTTGTTGTTGTTGTTAGGTTCGTGTCCGACCCATTGCGACCCCATGGACAATGATCCTCCAGGCCTTCCTGTCCTCTACCATTCCCCGGAATCCATTTAAGTTTGCACCTACTGCTTCAGTGACTCCATCCAGCCACCTCATTCTCTGTCATCCCCTTCTTCTTTTGCCCTTGATTGTTCCCAGCATTAGGCTCTTCTCCAGGGAGTCCTTCCTTCTCATGAGGTGGCCAAAGTATTTGAGTTTCATCTTCAGGATCTGGCCTTCTAAGGAGCAATCAGGGCTGATCTCCTCTAGGACTGACCGGTTTGTTCGCCTTGCAGTCCAAGGGACTCGCAAGAGTCTTCTCCAACACCAGAGTTCAAAAGCCTCAATTCTTTGATGCTCGGCCTTCCTTATGGTCCAACTTTCACAGCCATACATTGCAACTGGGAATACCATAGTCTTGACTAAACGCACTTTTGTTGGCATGGTGATATCTCTGCTTTTTAGGATGCAGTCTAGATTTGCCATAGCTTTCCTCTCCAGGAGCAAGCGTCTTTTAATTTCTTTGCTGTAGTCCCCATCTGCAGTGATCTTGGAGCCCAGGAAAATAAAATCTGTCACTATTTCCATTTCTTCCCCATCTATTTGCCAGGAATCGAGAGGACTGGATGCCATGATCTTTGTTTTCTTGATGTTGAGTTTCAAGCCAACTTTTGCACTCTCCTCCTTCACCCGCACCACAAGCTCTTTAGTTCCTCTTCACTTTCTGCCATTAGAAAGTGCCATTCTGGTATCATCTGCATATCTGAGGTTGTTGATATTTCTCTCTGCAATCTTGATCCCAATTTGTGACTCATCTAGCTCCGCCTTTCTCATGATGTGCTCTGCATACAAGTTAAATAGGCAAGGCGACAGTATACAGCCTTGCCGAACTCCAATCAGTGATTCTATGTTCGGTTCTCACTGTTGCTTCTTGACCTGCATATAGGTTTCTCAAGAGACAAATAAGATGCTCTGGTATTCCCATCTCTTTAAGAACTTGCAATTATTAAATATCTATTCATATTAATACTTGTGTGTGTGTGTGTGTGTTTGCAATTCCATGTTTGCAATATGCACGCATTTGAGACTATTGGGAGGGGTCAAACTTTTGCCTACCTACAGCGGGTCCCAGGGAATGATTGCAGAGCCAGCAGGATGTGAGGCGAGTATATCCCCCTCCTGGGAAATGCATTGAGCAAACTCCCCCATTGCCTGTTCAGCCTACTTGTTCTTAACGTTCATGCCTGTATGCTCTTGTACGGACAGCTGCATGCCCATACATGTGTGTGAGAGAGAGGTGGGGAAAGGAAGAAGAAAACAATAGGGTTTATTTTTTCCTAGTGATTGAGAATGAAACTGCTTAGGATAACTGGACAGAATGAGCAGTTCTCAAGGCATATTTGGTTAAGTGCATCCAACACTAGGAACAACTCACTCTCTGTTCTTCTGCTACTACAAAGTCAATAAAATGTTAATTAAAAATAAACAGGAAATATGCAAGGATTATTTTGCAGTCTAACAACAGCTTCCCCTGCTGGGTTTCACATGACATGAGTTCATAGCAATGTCAAGGATTGATGTCTGTCAAAAGACTTAGGCTATGAAATGCTGTTCATGAACCTGCACAAGAAAACTAAGCTTCTGAAGGAAGGAGAGAAGGAATTTAAGTGCCCCCAGAAGTTAGAGTCATGCAGATTCCTTATGTTTAAAACAGTTGTGTAAACACTTCCTAATCTCATCAGATTTGGGTGTGGCTTTGGATATTTTCAGTAAGTGGGAGAAGGCATAGTGCTATGTAGTTTCCTCCTAGAAGATTTTAAGCTAAACCTGCATATTTCCATATGAGGATTTGTGTGGAGGAAGTCTGATTCTTCTGTGCTTTAAGGCTCAACAAGAATGGTGGACTATAAATAAACACACACTTATTAGTTTTGTACCCTGTCTGCTATGGAATCCTTCAATAGTTTTTTTTAAGTTGATTTGGAGTCCGTACTTGAAACAAAGGACCTGCTCTTCCATTGAAAAGGACCTGCAGGCTACTGTGAGAATACATTTGAGCTGTGGGACAGTTTGTGACAGTGACTAAATGTTTAATAAATCCTTTGCCACTTCGCTTCCCTTGGTATCTTCTGATGGACTCAGACCCTGCTGCCACTGCAGTCGTGATCAATCTGTCTCTGAGAGTATTTTAAAAGATAAGCTGCTCTTTTGTTGCTTACCTTTCAACAGCGTACTGATGGCTTCCTCACAGTCCTACTGGGACACCAAGCGGGCTCTGAGAAAACTGCACAAAACTAATGTAAGAAAACTGCTGGGCACATCTCAGACAACCTGATTGGGATTCTGAGAGATTTAAAATGAAATGAAATGAAATAGCTTGAAGTGGAGGGTCCATGTGCAAGTGTTACTGAAGCAGTACTCAGGTCAACCTAAAGATCTGGGATAGATGCCAGGTTAGGACTTGAATATTTCCGATTTCCTAGCATAGTAGGTCTCCTGATACAAATTCGTTTACTATTCCCCATCTACTATGGAACAGAAATGCAGTCCTGCTTCAATCTAAGAGGTTACTGGTGTTTGCAGTTTTTAAGACTAGAAGAATTCAGTACTAAGTGCTAGCACAAGACTTCCACCCCACCCCAAGCCCTTTGCCTCTTAGGATGCCAACTGTCTACAGCTGATCAGTTGTCTTCAAAATGGGATTCAATATTGGGAGGGACTGGGAGGGCCAATTTAATGCTTATGGAAATATGCTTTTTCAAGAGGGATGGGATGCTCCTCGTCCCATTATCTTTGCTGGAATCTAACAAGTTATGTATAATGGAGGAGGAGGGGAGTTCTGCAGATTCTGCAAAAGGGATTCTTCTGCCAGGCATTTGGTTGAGGTTGACCGGAACCAGCAACACCTGCTGGGCCCCTGAACCTTCCTCCCAGGAATCCATGTACCTGAACTACCTGCCCTCCAAATTTAGTGGGGATTGGATTTACATGCCAGTTGTTGGAACCGATGCTGAGTTCTTCTGGATCTTCATGTTGGATACTCAGGGGCCAAGAGGTTTGAATGAAGAAATTGATAGGGTGTGTGTCTTATTTACTTGACTCCTTTTGGGATTGAGGTGTACAAGTAGGCAGATGCAGTCTTCCTCTCCCAGGAAATGCTGCAATTACCTTTGCATTTTCACTCCCTCCGCTCTCTTTCTCCAGCTGCATCACATTTTCCCTACTCCAACATTTCCCATATATTCAGGGGGGTAGACTACTCTGTTGCTGATTAATTCTACTTGTACCCAAGCACTCCACGGGAGCTTTGAGCATTTCTGCTTGGTACTAAGGAGGATAATAATAATAATAATAATAATAATAATAATAATAATAATAATAATAATAATAATAATAATAATAATAATAATAAGAGTTGGTTCTTATATGCCACTTTTCTCTACCCGAAGGAGGCTCAAAGCGGCTTACAGTCGCCTTCCCATTCCTCTCCCCACAACAGACACCCTGTGAGGTGGGTGAGGCTGAGAGAGCCCTGATATCACTGCCCGGTAAGAACAGTTTTATCAGTGTTGTGGCGAGCCCAAGGTCACCCAGCTGGCTGCATGTGAGGGAGTACAGAATCGAACCCGGCATGCCAGATTAGAAGTCCGCACTCCTAACCACTACACCAAACTATATTTGCACCATTTAGGATTTTTTTTTGTTGGCCACATATCCTTTTTCTAAAAGAAATAGGACTGGAGACATTTTAATTTGCGATGACTTAGTCGCATGCTTTCTATGTATTTCAGATTCCCACGTAAAGGAAATATTTTATATCTTGGTGAGTTGCCCAGGTTGGATCACAAGAATATTTAGCATCACTTACTCCAGTGTGAATTAGGTAGCTATCCTAGTTCCATGTATTTTTTAAATTATTATTTTTCTTAACATAATTATATCTTTCTCAGTTTCCTCCTTCATTTCAGGTCAGTTTTGTATAGCAGTGGTCCCCAACCCCCATCCAGGGACTGGTACTGGTCTGCAGATCAGTCGGTACTGGGCCGCGGCTCCTCCTCGTCCTCCTCCCCGGCTGCTGCCTTGGCGGCTGCCCTGCCACTCTGCCACCGGCTCACCTTTGGTGCTCTCTAGCGGCCGCCGTGGCTGGGGCTCCCCCTTGGTGTGGCACTGTGCAGCTGCTGCTGGAAGCACCCCGCAGCTGGCGGCGGGAACTCAGGGGCGCCGGCGGGAAAGCAAATGGAGCAGGGACTCAGGCGGCGATGTCCCTCGGCAAAAGACTACCCCCCCCCTCGGGCCTCAGTAAAATTGTCAAGCATGACCGGTCCCCGGTGATAAAAAGGTTGGGGACAACTGCTGAATAGGATTAGTTTTATGTATGTCTTTTTTAAATTAATTGTGCTCAGTTTGAATTATACCACTGAGGAAGGCCTAGTGCCGAAACACATTTGGTATTGGTTCTTGCATATGGAGACAATACGTACTTTTAAACTGTATTTATGTAAAATGTCATTTGTATTGGGACTAGTAATTAAGCCCGCTGTAAAAAAAATACAGCGGGCGCTAGCCGTTCCCAACCACCCTGGCAGCAATGCCCAGGCGGGTGGGAAGGGCTGGGCCCCCCCCAAGCTCCCCCCCCGCCATGGAAAAAGCCTTGCCAGGGCCCGGGGAGGCCGATCACGGACTCGTTGAGCCACGATTGGCCTGGCCGGGCCCTGGGGAGGCTTTTTCCTCCCCCCCCGCCATGGAAAACAGAATTCCACTTACCTGCTACCATTGTTCATCAAGTGCTCCTTGTGCAGGCACTCATTGGGACTGTGCATGCAAAGACTGGCCACAAAGACCGCTATTCCTAGCACTTGTGAAATGCAGAGAGCTCTCACCAGTCCTTGTCATGTGACAGTATTTCCATACCTAAACTGACATGTGACCAAGGACGGAATTTGCAGAGGGGTGTCCATGAATCTCAAATGGCTGATTGGCGGGGGTGGATTCCTTAAGATGCTTTGGGGGTTTGAACCAGCTCTACAATTGTGTCCTGCATAGAGGAGGGGGTTGGACTAGATGACCCATGATGTTCCTTCCAACTCTATGATTCTATGAATTGGAAAGTGCTGAGTCACAATGCAGATAAATATCTACAAGCCTGAGTTTCTGTTTTGTGTTTCTTCTTCATGCCAACCTCCTGTAACCATTTGGGAAATATACTGGGCACTATTTTCACGGGTTTCCTTACCTTTTAGTTGCCAACCAATTTGGATGTGTAGAATTTCAAAAAAATTGCCTATTCCCAATAACATTATTTTGGTGACTCAATACAGGTGATCAAAGCTTGCTTGTCATTTAAGCCTGAGATTTTTTTTTAAAAGAGAATCAAATCCTGATTTCAGTGAAAAGTCTTGCATATAAGTTGACCAAGTGACAGCAGGCAATGCAGATTCCCCCCACCGCCATTTATGGAATGCATATTGGCTGCATGTGTTTATTATATATTTTTAACATTTTAATGCGGCTTTTCTACCTGAATTGGTCCCTCAAGGCAAAAAACAGCTAAATTAAAAAAAAAAAAGGTTGAGAACCACTGCCCTAATGAAACTCCTCTGAACACTACAGCATTCACTTGAAGGCATCTAGCAAGGCATCTGGGACCATGGACTTGGTTATCAGGAATATGGCCTACTAGCACTCAATGGGGTTCATCTATCAAGGTTAGGGGAGAACATGTTTGCCAGGAACATGGGTAGCTTCATCAGGAGAGATTTAGGAAAGAGACGACCAGCACAGGGGTTTCAGTGAAGGAGAGCAAATAGCAGAAGCGTACCTGGGAAGGCCAGGTCAAATATACCCAAGGGTACAGATGCCTATATACTGAGGACCAAAGCTTGGATTATAACAAGAAAGAACTTGAGCTTCTAATGCAGAGAGGGATATGATTTAGTAGGCATTACAGAGACTTGGTGGGATGATTCCCATGACTGGAATGTAGTAGATCAGTCTTCCCCAACCCCCGAGCCACGCACTGGTACTGGGTCGTGGAGCTTTCGGTACCAGGCTGCAGTGGGGGGGGGGGGAGGCACCTGTGCGTTTGCGCCCACCAGGGCCCGTGCTTCCCTCCCCTCCACGGTGCGGCGCTCGCTGCTCACCAGTACCCAGGAGTGATCAGTTGCCGAAGCGGCCTGCCTGGTTAACAACTTCCTTTTTCACATGGAGGAGGAAGTTATGAGGTGCTCAACCATACTCAATTTTAATATTAACCAATAGGCAAGAGCTGGTAGATGGGGTGAAGGTGGTAGGGTCCTTAGGGGGAAGTGACCATGCCCTCCCTAACATCCATTTTGCTTTAAAGGGCCAAGGAATTTTGTAATCAAACATATATTTTAGGCCTTAATGAACTCATAGGAAACCTCAGCTGATGAGTCATTCCACAGACAAGAATGCAGGAAAGGAGCAAGTGAAGGGTGGGTTCTCTAAAACAAGAGTTTTTGCAATCTCAGGTCATCACTATCCCAACAAAATGAAAACATCCAAAAAGCCAATATGGATGAATGGAGAACTCTACGATGAGTTAAGGGGGGGGAGTGTTCAAGAAATGGAGGGAAGGACAAACCTCTAAAAAAAGAGTATCTGATGGTTGATAGGTACTGTAAGTCAGCCATCAGAGAGGCTAAAGCTCAGAGTGAGCTGAGGCTGTCGGGGAGGCTTGCTACAAGAAAAGCTTCTTCAGCAAGGTAAGGGAACAAACACAAGGTACAAGAGATGATAGGCTCCCTGCTGGGTGAAAATGGAGGAGGGACTGCTTGGACCACATGCCTCCATGGGGCTTTCTTCCCTGCTGGCTAGCGGTCCATGGAGGGGAGGAAGTGGCCTTGAGAGGCAGTGGCTGGATCAATGGGAGGTGATTGGCTGGCTGTGTATGCCGCTTACTGGGGTGTAATTAGCTGCCACTGAGCAATTGGTGGGTGTTGGCAGTGTTACTCTGCTGTTAGTTGAGAATTGTTACTGTTCATCTCCCTGTTAGTTGAGTAGTGCACGTGTTATTTCCTGCTGCAGAACAGACCAGTGGCACTAGGGCACTCTAGAATTGTGCTGCATATCTAGTTTGACATATGAGGCACATAAGTGGTTCGGTCCTGGCTCAGGAATTAGTGATACTTTTAATCCCTAAATGCTAATTAATATCAACTCCAAAGAGATAGCTAATGTCAAATAAATGCTTAACATCTTTTATCAATTGCTATCCTTCAAACAGGTCAACAATTCATACTCCTGGCCATTCTCTGTTGTGATTCCCACTTGGTAGAATAGCTGGCATGTTGTGGTCTGTATGACTTCTAATGTTTTGCAGAATGTGTAAACTGGAGTTGTTCAGAAGATAATTAATATAAAGGGATAGGCTTGCAAAAATTTTAAAGCTTACAAAAATTTTAGGCAGTTTTCATCTCCTTGATTGTATGTATTGTTCAGTTTTGGAACCATGTTTTATTATGTTATTTGTAGTCTGTGTTTGTATATGAGTTTGTTGTCTATATTTTGTGGTTTCTAAATTGGTAATCTTTTGTGCATTTACTTATATATATATTATAATTTTCATTGCATTGTTGTAAAATTACACAGTGCATATTGAGTATGAGCCAGGATGGTAGTCTATAAATTAAGTAATAAGGATATTTGAGTGGAGAATTACAAATGTTCCTGCTCATTTAAATGCAGAGAGCTGATGTATACATTAGCTCGCTCAGTTGATCTGGACTGAGGTACTATATCACACAAAGTCCATGTACCCATGGTAAAGAAATCCATATGCTCTATTTTATTTTTTTACTTATTTACTGACACATAGAGCATGTGACCAAGAATGACATCACATCTGTCAGAGAGGTATCATGTTCTGTATGCTTCCTGTTTCACTTAGCCAGAAAGATAATAAACCAACAGAGAGCAATTTCTTTCTTTCTTTTTTAATTATTCCTTCATATTCAAACTTCACAAACAGTGTGAACTTGTACAATACCTCAGAAAGTGAAACTTACAAAAAAAGTGCTGGTAACATTAAAAAAAAAAGAAAAACCCAAAAATAACAAACATCATTCTTAGCAACATCGATTACTCTTCCACACAAAACAGAAACCTTGTAAAATTTATTTCCGTATCTTTAAGGCGTAATACTTCCGTATAAAGTATATGCAAGAGATAAAACTTCACAGTATTCCAAAATGTCACAATAATAATAATATAGTATAATGAAGCGCTACAGTTAATTTTCTTTTTTTTTCTTTTTCCGTTTTAAATAACAAATACAAGTCACAGGTAAATATACGTGAGAAAAATACGAGGCTAATATTAAATGGCAGGTAAGGATACTCTCACTGTAAGAAAAAACTGGCAGGATGTGTGTAGTTATTCTATATTTTAAAGCACTTGATAGAAAAGGCGTACGCAAGTTTTTTTTAAAACAATTTTCGGTTTGCTTGCTTTATAACTGACATACCATTTACAGAGTAAAATGAGAGAAAAAAAAGGAACGCAATATTCCCTCAAAACTTTTGACCTGCTCTTCTCATTTTCTCAAACCATGTCTCACTGTATAAAGGTGTGTTTGTGTGTATGTATAAGTACACTTACAACCACTACAACACACTTTGGATAAGGCAGAAACTAGTCTGCTCTGGAGAAGCATTTTTGCCCAAAAGGGACCTTTTCCTGAAGTCTTTACTCTGGAAAAATGAATGGTTTTGTTTGTGCAAAGACTGCAGGATTTAGTCTTGAACGAAGTTTCCCACTCAGTTACTAACCACTTTGAGGGTCTTTGTTTGCCTACTGCATGAAATTATCTAGTCCTCAGACATGGAGGAATTTTTGTTTTTGAAACTAGAAAGGTATGAGACAGGGTAAGTATTGGAATAATAGCACTGGAAGGTACCAGGTGAATTGTCATCAAGCCCCTCAAAATGATAAACTGAGGAATGGGAAAACATGGATGGAATTTCACTCACAGAAAGATATCACTGGTGTGTGTTTGCATGTGTACAAGTGTATTCATTGTCACTTATGACGGCCCATGTGTGGAAAAGCACACAGCCATATCTTGCTCCTGCACACATTTGAATATGTTAACAGCCAGCCATTCAGCCAACAGGTAACAAAAAGACAGCAGATAGCGCAACACATCTATAAGGTGCTCAAAGGAAAAAAGGTGGCCACCACTCCTGGAATGGGAGGCCACAATAAGGTGCTTTAAAAAGTTTTTTAAAGAAAGTTTTGTTTAAAAAGTACAGATTTTTGCACGTGGTGATTGAGAGCAAGGCCAAAAGTTAAGAGATTTCTGACATCTTCCATAAACAAGGACTTTTTGATACAGTTTTTTAAGTCATTATTTTATGTGGGGTGGGCCAATGAACAAAAAAACAAACCAAAGGTGCAGAACCTGAACTGTGCTGTTTAGACTGCAATAATTTTGCCCAGTCATTTAGTTGCTTTCATTTAGCACCGTTCCTTTTTCTTCTGGGTTACAATCCACTCCTACTGTAGTTAATTGAACATACAGAAAGGACCAAAGTCACTTATACGTAGCTGTTTGTAGTTGTGATTTGTTTCATGAGTCCAACAATTAATTCTTCTGCTGCTTCTATGTTTGTGTAAGATCTGTTTTTGCAGGTATGGAAAGAGGACAATCTCCATCCACACGTCAGGCTTTTTGTGTACATATGAGTGAATACATTTCTGTAATCATTTCACACACTAGAGTATATTTTAACTGGAGATAAAGTGAACTGGGTTCAGACGTTAGTGCACTATCTTTCCCCTGTGCATATAGAACAGTCTCCAACTTTTTTTAAAGTGCATTTAACGCGAAATAAACCGGGCATTCACTTGCCCTCTGGAAAACACCCCAGAACTGAAAATATCTGACTCTATATGATTTAGCAATGACAAAAGCAAATGGGTAATAGCAAGATGAAAGAGGCAGCTGGTGACAGACAAATATCACAACACCACAGGTGACCCAAAACAGGTGGAAGGGACTCATTCCTAATTTATGATATTTCAGGGTTTTTAAAGGAAATTTGGAACACTTCATGCAGAATTTACCATTTTTAAATATATAGAATTTAATTTTTGCCACTATGACATAGTGGGGGGGGGGGAGAGGTCGTGCTCAAGCTGTTTGCATTTTAAAAGGCAGACCTTTGACTGCAAGAGATGTGTGTGCATGTGTGCGTATGTGTGCCAACATCTATTAGGAATAAGGCACTGTAGAAATCTCAACATTCTCTTCCCCTCTACGCTAAGGTATTGCATGTGATACAGTTTATTCATACATATTTTACATGTGTCAAAAGTAGGTCTTGGAAAAGGGATTTAAATTCTAGTCTTATCAGCACCGAAGACCTCTAGATCAATATCTTTTTTTTCTACATACATTCACACATACAGTCAAATAGGGATCCAGGGATATTTTGTTATTAAAGTAATTTGGGAACAAAATAATTACTACAATTGAATACATGGGTAGATTTTTTAGTTATTGCACAGCTACATGACATCAGATTGTCGAGTAGGCCAATATTAAATCCCCCCCCTTCCTCCCCAAGACTCTCAACTGTGGATCAGAATGTCACGTTTACTACATTTTAGCCTGTTGTTAACATGGGTGTTAATTTACTCTTCCACCTCTAAAGGTCCGCAGTGACTGAGACTTGTCTTCTCCAAAATCATTTCCTGATCACCAGGAGCTTCTTTACCCATTCATGAGATGACTGGAAAAGCAAAGAGTAGCAGAAAAGCATGTGAGGAAAGTAAAGAGGCAGCAAGGCTCTGGACTAGACTTGATTGGATTAAAACAAGGGAAGCACAACATTGTAAAGTCTAAATACATTTGATCTCTAGGCTACCGGTTTAGACCTCGGAATAACTTCGGGGTACATAAATATCTGAATGAAGACACCACAAAATATTGACAGGAACAGGACTGCCAGTTTTAGTGGTATAAGTCTTATAAGGCCACAAACTAGGTGTTGCTTTGCAGTATACCTTTGCAAATATGTGAACGCCACATAGGAAAATTTCACTGGGCTACAGTGGAAATGGGAGCAAAAACATGCCTCCAGCCCTTTGAATGTTAGTTTGGGTAAGCTGAATTGTGACTACAGGAATCTGGGAAGATGTTTCTCTGGGAAGACCTAGACATGAATATGAACAGGGAATCAAATGCCACAGTTTCCAGTAACTATTTTGCTGGGTATTAGAAAAGGACTAGAACATCTAATTTCTCTTGTGTATAATTTAAGGGAAGGAGGGTCCGTTATATACTAAAACAGGAAAAGAAGGCACATGATTTTATTCAGTCCTGATTGGACTCAAGTTTGGAAAACAAGGAAGTTTTGCTGGAAGGTGAAAAAGTGGTCACGGAGAACATATGCCCACAGAAAAGAAACCAGTCATGACAGATGTATGGCAAGAGACTGAAAGAGTCAAAGATGGAAGAAGAAAGGGAAGGAGAAGTGAAGACCACTTTTCAGCTTTCTATTTGCTTGACATGCTCAGGATTTGGCAGTGTTGTATTTCAGGAACAGAAAAGGTTTTGCTCGTCCTTGAACATCTCTCAGTTTACATATCTCCAGTTTATGATGTTATGGCTGTTGGTTTCTCCCAGTTCCCTTCCACTCTTACCAAAAGGAGTGCTTTACACAGTTTTACCAGACAATCCTATGCATGTTTACGCAGAAGTAAATCCCATGATAGTCAATAGGGCTTACTCCCTAGTAAGCATTCTTAGAATTGAAAGCTTAAGTGTTATTATTCTTTTCTTCAAACACTTTATGAAGAAACAGTTTGGCAACCTCCAGGCTCTACCTCTCCATCTTCTTCAAAGGAAAAATAAAACTGAAATTAGTACTTGCTGTTTGCCCCCATCAATCACAGGCAGAATTGCCAAGTACTTCTACTCTTTTTGTTATGATGTTGAAACAGCCAGGAATTTGATGGGTTGTCTGGTCATAACAAGTTAGAAGGCTTTACCAGACAACATGGTGCTCATAGAAGGCTCTTGAGGCCCACTCTGTAGTCAACTTGTTATTAGAAACTCTTCCTATTCTATAATATACTAACGAGGAGGAGAGATAAATCTGGGTGAACAATGTGTACAGCAGCTGTAAAAAACATTTTTGACCTTTGGTATTTTGCCCCTACCCCAATTTAAAATCCATGCATTTCCTGTACACCCAGTATGGTACTCACTTAAGTTCATCAGCCTTAAGGTAGGAGGATGGGAAAGGGGGATACCAACAGCTCTGTGAAGACACAGGGGTAGTACACAAACTCACAGTCCAGTGTTTTAGACGTTTCATAAATAACTTAAAAAAAATAAAACAAGAACAATCCCTTTACTTACTCATCTGAAACAAAATAAACAGCTGTGGATACAAACTTCTTGTAACAAGTACAAAATAAAACAACAATACAATCCCCCAACTTTAACACATCGTTTTTTTAAAAACTCAAGACTGCAGCATATCCTTAAGGGCAAACTTTTCAATTATTTTTTCTTTCTTTTCATTTTTTAAATAATGTTTTCACCAAAAAATCCACAAAACAGTCTTGTACCAAGAAAATGCATTCAAAAATAGAAAATATTACACAACAAAAATATGTACCCTTCCTTTCCAAAAGAGTCTTCACAAAAAATGTAGAAAAAATCCCAACCATTTTGTTGCTTTCCTAAACATGTAACCTTCAATCTAGGGCACAAATATTTATTGAATTAATTTTTGCATAAAACATGGAAGATATAAACCAACTATTAAGATTGTGAAGTTAAAAAAACAGCCAACTTTCCCACTCTGTTCCACATAGTCTTAGGAGAACAAAGTAAAAACCAATCCCTGACCCCCCCCCCCCCGATTAAACAACAGAAATTTGTGACTGAGTAGACTCCAAGAATATTGTGGTAGGACCCAGAGACATGAGGGGGAAAACTGTCTGTCTTTTCAAATAGGCAATTAGTATATCATATTTTAACAAGTTTATCAACTCCACTGTACTTGATTGAGTGAAACAAGGAAGAAAAATGTTTTTAAGGTTGAATAGTCTACAGGGAGAACAGGCTGATGAGAGGTGAGGACCAGACACACCATTTTACATATTTTACTCACTTAAAATCTTTGTAGCCATTTTAAATATTGGAGAGGGCATTTCCATTTACCCTCAAAGTGCAAGAGGACAGGGATCTTTTTTTTGGGGGGGGGGCAGGGGAATCACAGTAGTCAAATATGAGGAAGTTCATTTTCCTTCAAGGACAGAATCTCAAAATTAAAATCAAGTCATTATCTGATACTTAATAAGCAAAAGTGGAACTCAAAAGATGGAAGTCATTTCTACAATACATTTCACACCTATCCCACATGGATATTGTATAATACTGCACTTTACCCTATCATTTAAATGGATGGGATTATACTGGTAATTGCAGTTGATTGCAAACTTACACATAACTAGTTTTACACCTTGTGTGGTTTGCATACTATTTCCTTAAGTCTTTTTTTGGCTATGGGTGATTTTAAAAAATGATGTGGTTTTATTTTTGTGGCATATTCTGGGGACTAACATGGAAACCTCCAAGTGCAGGTATTCCAACTAGACATGATAAAACCCAATAAGGCTGCCCATATATTTTGGGGTTCTTGCTTCTAGCCTCTCGTGCTTTGGATACTTTGCAAAGCCCTCCCTCCTCCAATAATGGGGGGGGGGGAGGGGAAAGGACCTTATGCAGCCTATTCTTTCCTTTAAAAATAACTAACTACGTTCAAATTTTACTTCCAGTGCATCTTTTCCTCCCTCAAAAAAGAAAGACTATTTTACATATCCTTCAAAAAAAAAAAAGATAACCCCAGATTTACAATGATACAATACTATAAAATCAGGTATTTAAAAAGAGAACAAAATGTGCAAATGCAAAGCCAAAAACAAACAGAAAAAACCCAGTTGTACATATACAGACTATTAGCAAGTATGAGCAAAGAAAGCTATCTAACCCTCCACAACTGTATGATTTGTAAGAAATGGGTAAGGCTATTTGGATATTTCTATTTCAACATAGTTAATCACAACTCCACATCTTCCTGCTCATTTATTGTTTCTGATTTTCACTTTTTACTCAATAGCCTTTCTGCTTTTGAGATTAAAATAAAAATTTGTTTTGGTCTACAGTAGATTTACATTGACAAAACAAAAAACCCAGAACTAGGAAAACTTTTACCAGTAGCGTTATACTATCCTACTTCTAGAACAATTTACTCATCTGAACAACAACAAACATATTCAAAGGCAAAACCACTTTGGAAAAAGGCCATAGATTTGTATCCATCCCTTGCACATGGAACTTAGCTTCTTGATTTTTCTAGTCTTCTGACGGTTCAGTCATAATTCAATATGGCTGTTGCTGCCAGCAAAAACCATAACTAATGCCACCCACTTGGCAATTAAAGAGTGCCAATTTAATGAAAAATGTATTTGGAGACTAGGAAAAAAGCTTTAGATTTCTTGATGCATTCTTAATCTTGGGTAGTTTAAGGATCAAGAAAGGAAAGACTTCTATAATCTAGATAAGTTTGTGTCAGACTGCAAGTACATATGAGAGCACAGCTTGCTCTTTTAAGGAAGAACAATAGATTTCGCACAAGGGGATGGTCTGGAAAGAGAGATGCTATTTCTAGGATCTTCTATTTTTTTTAAGTGAGGCTAACTAATACTATTTGTCCCTGCTGTTGGAACACAGCACTAAATGTGTATAGTAAAACTTAGAATGACCAATTCACAGAAAAGTGTTTTCTTAGAAGTCTAGCTAGGCAACTTTCTTTATGCCGTCTCCATTTATCTGAAGTGCAGTTCTTGCTGTTTTCCTAAAATGTCTGGAAACTGATATTTTTTTTTTGCCCATTATCATACTGTAAGTACCATGCAGAATGGTGACCAGGCAACCTTCCACATATGTTATTGCTGTCTAGCATACCACACAATTCAGAGTGGAAGGCTGAAATAATCCACCAACAAGTTGGGAAAGCAAATATACAATTGACAGGTAGCTCTTAAATTTAATTCCTTTGCATGTGCACCTGGTTGAAATAGTGCAGTGGTGAAGTATGATTAAAGGTAGAGTTGAGTGATAAGGCTAGGGAGGCATATCTTTCTCTAGAGGAAACTACAGGACCAGAAATAGATATGACATCGCAACCTGAAGACTGTGTCTCTCCTTGTTTTAACCCTCACAAACACATTGACAGTGGCCTTAAAAATAGGCTATGCTTGTGTTACATTTAATAGCTGGCATTACAGATGACATCATATAAAGACATCTAAAAACGTTCTTGACTTTCCAATTCAATTGATAGTAAGTAGGAGAATATAGAATAGTTTTCAAAAAGAAAGACACTGCTTCTGTTTTAATATTAAGAAGTCAAATCACAGTTGGAAGCTGCTAAATGTTAAAGTGAAGTCAAACTAGTTTTTAAATTCAAAGTTCTGTCATTTATGCTAGCAATGTCATTCTATGGCTTGCAGGTGGCCTGGGTTTTCTTCATCCTTCTCCGTCATAATTTATTATTATTTCTGAATTGGTAGGAAGCAGCTTTTCTTTGTTCTCTTGGCTTCTGACAAAAAATGGCCTAGTTTTCCCCATCTTTGCCAGATGTCTTTGCCAGACATTCCTCACCAAGCTGAATAAAATCAGCTCTACCATCTCCTAGCCACAAAGCAAAGAACAATATAATTTCCCCAAAAGAATGACTAACCTCTAGTGAGAAATCTTGATTTTTGTATTGTTGATCCATGCTCAATAATCATAGTAACCTGATAAATAAGGGCACTCCTGAAGAATTTCATACTCCAAACTCTGTCTCTGTCCCTCGCCCCCAAAAGCGATTCAGAGCTGCCTCTGCTAAATAAATGTTTTCAAATGTATTATAAAGAACCGGACCATTCCCTTCCTCCTTTTCACTCAACACCTTTTAAATGTATGGTTATAATTTAACATTAAAAGTCTATTAGCATTATTTCACTGATTATGTTCTCATATATGAACAGATCTGGCAAATTTGCCTCCGGATCAATGCATGTTGAAAGAAGCAAAGGACATGACTAGGTGCAAGAGCTGGATTAATTTCATGATGACTATCTTGCAGTTTCTAGCCTGTTGTGTCACTGGCCTGATGGAATCAGAATGGCATCTTGGGAAATTACCTTTGGTGATATGTTGGGCTAGGAATAAACTACAAATTCAGGTTCCATGTTTCCTGGACCCAAATCAGGTTCAAATAGAGCTGTGGGAAAATGACTTAAAAAAAATAAAGGACAGTCCCAATGGTATAGGAAAATGGCTGTTGGGGGGAGGCATTCAGGAGTCCTTCCTTCCTCTGTGGTGGCATTTCAAGTCCATTGGGGCTCAGTTTTTTAATAAGCCATTCCCTGCAGCTGCTGTGTGGCTGTAGGGAACCCCAGTTGGTTCCAGGGACTCACTTCTTGAATTTATAGATTGCCCCTTAGTTTGCTTATACCAGAGGAGTCTGACAGTTAATGCAGATGACTGAGTAGTAACTTATCATTATATGCATGAATTACCTTGGTAAGCCAGCCATCTTCTACACCTTATTAAGTGGTGGTGAGAATTTTACTACTACCATTTTCCTGAATATTTATTTGGTGTGAACGTGGCAAAATCCCCACTTCGCAGAATGTTGCATACAGCTAGCTTACTAAGTAGTGATACATATACCACAGCATTGGTATTCATCCTGATGGATCATCCTGCTAGGGGACAGAAAGAATATCTCAGCTGGGTCAGACTGTCCTTTCCCCCCTCTTTCCCTACAATGTTTGGCTGGGTTTGATTTCTTCAGTAACCCAAAAGTATCTGCTGTGTAAGCACCTTCTCTCAGCTTGTGGCACGTTGTGGTCTACATTGCATAGGAAGATCTGTGACCAGCAGATAGCTGAATAGTTCTGCCTTTTGGACAGGGGACTAGACCTTGGTCTCTTCCAACTCTGTCATGCTAATAATACAACTAAAAGCTCTTATAAGTCTTTCCACCTGGCAATTTATTAGATGCAATAATAATTTGGAAGTCACTTTCTGCAGGATAACACTTCTGTTTCTGCTTCTGTACTATCATATAGCACAGAAGTATCTTATTTCCACTTCATTGATAGAGAGAAGGCTTTCCATTCATACTATCAGTATCTGTAAATGCAGACTGCTTTGGAGTAATTTTACTCCTTCCTTGCTGGAGACTGATTTGAAAGCTTGCTCCTATTTATCTTTCCTTTCTACTTCTCATGAAAGAGACCAATCCCCAGCCTTTCTGATCCCATGAATACATTTCAGTAGTGCAATACAATGCAGTCGTAGTGCAAAAACATAAAAAGCCTTATCCAAAAGAGAAATCCCTCCCTAACCCCGTATTACAAGCATCCAAAAATAAAGGTGGAGACGCAGTTCTTCTCCAGCCACACTGTCATACATCTATCTTCATTTCCTCTTTATTTATACTCATCCCATAGTCATTGTGTCACTTCACTTCTATAGTGTTGTCTTAGAAGAAGCTACTTTGTTTTAAAGATGGGACATATATGAAGTCAAGTAAGACATCATACAGGAGTGCCTCATGGATGGGAGAGCTCAGTGGATAAAGCAAAAGTCAGTAGTGGTTCTAAAGTTGGCTCCATTACAATGGGCATGCACCGTAAGATATATAGCTTTTCTGTTCTCAAAACTCAACTTTAAACAGCGCCCATTCTAAGACCCTACAGTGCAAACAACTCAAAGTAGCAAGGTATCAAAACAAAAAAGTCAACATGGATCATTCATATTCAATTCCTCCCATCCTTTGCAGGATGACTATTCCAGAAGAGTCGATGATAAGAGAATAAGAATTAAAAAATTACAATATAACAAATAATAAAAAGTACCAGTGGATTAGAGGGTCCTATTTAAATTTTCTGTGCTCATTCTTCATTTTTCCTCAATGAAAATAAATTAGAAATCTTCAGGGATTTTCCACTTTGTTAATCATTAGCAGCCTATTACTTTGAAAAGTACACAAAGGAACTACATTTTGGATATTGTTTCCATCACTCAACAGCCTTCAGAAATAAGTTTCTAAAACACACACAATCAAATGTGAGAGGGAGACACTGAAATTATGGAAGCAGAATAGGCTATCTTGGTGAGCAATAAGCAACTAGGTAAATACTTGCAAAGAAATGTAAAACTGGATGATTTTATTTGTTCCTGTCTAATCTACTCGAATTAATTATGTGAGGGATTACTGCTGCTGAATTCAAAGTAATTTTTGCTCAAGTTTAAAATTACAAGAAGTTGCCCATTTTGTTCTTCTCACTTTTAACATAGTGTGTTCCTTCTTAATGGAGGAAATATTCAAAACAAGGAATGCCATGTCAGATCCAAGGAAGAAAGAAATATGAGATAGAACATTGAAAACTGGATGTTTACCAGTCTCTCCAAGCCAGTCCTGTATTCTGCTACTGCAAAAAAGGACAAGCCCGCAATAAGTTGTCAGAAATGTATTCAGTAACTTAGATATTATGAAACAACACTCATAAGCAATTCTAGGTTGTAGTCTTTTAAATGAAATTTGGTATTCATTATTCAGCTAGGGCAACCACCAGTTTACATTGGCTAGGCTCCAAAGAGCCCAGACCCATGGCTAAAGTGCTTCCACTAGTGCACAGCTGTTCTGGTTTTAGTCCCTCTGCCAGGTCCAAGAGTGCAGGCTTTTATATCCTATTCATATGGAAATCTAGGGACCTGATTGATCAAAGTACTGATATATTACCTCCCCTGGAATGTTTCATGCCCCTCCCCCCATGAGATACCCTATTCTTTTAAGGTTTTATTAAATCGGAAAGAAATAAAATTGTGTCACCTTATTAGCATCATTACGTATTAGTAACAGGATTAAGTGTACTGAGAGGATCCATGCAAATAATATGAATTCTTAGTTCACTCAGAAAATAATTTAGTCATACATAGTTTTTAAGGTCTATCATGTTGCCTGTTTTAAGACTATTGCCACGTCACATACTGAATGTTTTTTTTATGTAAGTCAGTTTCTAATGCTTAAAGAATCTACTATTTAGAATGCCAAGTTTAGCTCTCATAAAATGTTATCAGCTAAAAAACGCATGGAAAGAATGAAGCAGTGAGGCTTAATATTTTTTTCTTAGTAGTTATTTCAAAGATTGCATGCAATCAATGTAGCCTAAATTATACAAGGAACACAGCTTTTGTTTTTGATTAACCCTTTGATCATACCAAGTTCTGAGATTAAAATTCTAAGGCTTGTTATTGAAAAACAATAACAGGGGTACTTCTATCATTTCCTTTGTAGAACCTGCTATTTAAAAGAGAAATTACTTAGTGAAAAACACTGACCAAATCTTCCCCCATTGCATATGAAACTTACTTTCTAACATGACATGGTCAATTGTAAACTTTATGCAATAAGAGAAATTCAGCACCTGATTATCTTTTAATTTCATCTTGCTAAACTACCTGTGTTCATGATGGTATGATATCTGATTTTCTAATTAATAACAAAGAATGATAGTTTAGGGATCAAACCTAAGCAAGTCTATTTAGATTCCATTTTAATCTGTAGTGCTGAAGTGTTCTTAGGGCTGCAGCCAAAATCACAAAAATGGTTAAAGGAACTCCTAAATATAAGTGAAGATTTTAAAACTTTTTGTACTAATAACGAACAGTAGAAATCCCTTGTATTCAGGGCTGGCTTTTATTGCTTTCATTCTTTGGTGAAGTGCCTCATTTTGGTGAAAAGATTTCAGTGAAGAAACTTTCCTTGTTCGATTAAAGCCAGTTCATGTAGTACCTTGGAGTTGAAAGGTCTGTATAGTAGGGTGCTTGTCTCAGCGTTATATGCAATCCCCACTGTGTGTATATCATACAGGAAGATTCCTGGGACAGTCTATCACAATTCGTGGATGGTTGGATCACACATGCAATGGTAGGTGGCACATAAAAACTTTTGTACCCTACAAAATAATGTGTAAAGGCTACACATTGGGGGACGATGAAATATTTAGTCTTAGTTAATGCTAACGAATAGAAAGAAGACACTTCTCAAAATATTAATTCCACTTCTGTCAACATTATTGCTGGATGAATCACATCCAAAATCCATGTAACTTTTTAAAAGAGTAAGAGTGTCTGCTGAATAAAAGACTGCATTCTGTAGGAATGTGATCTTGCCATACACATTGTACCCAGTAAATGGAATTAATCAATTGGAAGAGGTAAAGCAAACCAATAATGAGTGCTAAAATAAAGTTGAATAACAGTTGTCTGTATGTAGGTTTGATGATATGCAAAAGAATGTTGGATGTCAGGAACTGAATAAATTCCTAAGGCATGCATTTTTATTAAAAACAGAAAATAATAGTTGAAGACTGGTTTAAAAGATTATCTGCTTTATAATAAATTCTCTATGTTCACACATATTTATTCAGAAAATAAAGCATAAATAAATTCTAAAACACTGCTGTGTAAAGCAAGATTTTTGGCTATCTATTGACTATGGTGGACATGTTTGTAAAAGTAGTTTTCAACAACCAGTGATTTTGTTAAGTTTCACTTTCTTCTACCCAACTGCCTCATGAACACACTGCAATCTGAAAATGCAATCCCTAGAGAATCTGTCTCTAGTGGACAATATGTACAGATTTGGTACCATCTGGTTTGTAAGACCAATCCTTATTTTAAAATGCAAGTAGCAAGCTATATACATGTAAAATAAGCACAATGGCTTTGTAGAAAAAATTATACATTATAAAAGGCGGCAATGAGGCCCCAAGACACAGCATTAGTTAATAATCCCTTTACAACAGCTAGCTGATCATGATGCAAGGCTGTCAAAGAAAGGGCAGGGAATGTGGGTCATCAGAAGCAGCTAAGAAGCACTCTATGAGAACAATTTTTAAGACAACGGAAAGCTTGGATAGTTTCTGTGCAGAACAATCATCTAGGTCTAATTCAGGGTCAACACTGAAATTACTTTATCAATATGGAAAGCAATGGGTTAATCTGATTACCTAAAGTACCTCTTCAAGTAAAGGCTTTTACATTTCCCTAACCCAATCAAATTCACACGACTTAAAAACTACAGAAAGAGTTAAGAAATGAGATCTCATTTTCAAAGCCATGAAGAGAAACAGAAAGTATACAAATGGACCCTTGTGAACCCTGTCACCAATGAAACAACAGCAGTTACAGATGATCAAGATTAAACCACATATAATAAACTCCTGCCCATTTTCGGATTTCTCATTTCTGCTTCAGTGTTCTGCAACTGCTATGGTCATAATCCTTTCAGCACCTGTTAGCACATGCTCAGTTGCTGCTTATGTGAGTGAATTGCCTAGTAGGACTGCACCCAACAACAATTCATTCCAACTAATACTTTTACATGTTCTGAACAATTAAATACAGTAGATATATATTTTAATTGCTTTAAAGGACTTAACTAGTCTTGCAAATAAGTCCACAAAAGTTACTAGTCTACAAATGTTTTTACTAGATGCTCTGTCCAATCACACACCCCTATATTAGTTACCTCTGGAATGAAGCTAATTTAGTTAAGTTCTGCTACATCAGTTGATGGGAAGAATGATTCCTCCTTACTATAGGCAACAAACCAAGCGATTATTCATAAACCAGACTTTAACTTGGTTTACAATAAACCCTAGGAAATGGAGTAAAGTTTATCACAAATGGACTTAACCAAAATATAAATGCTTTACTTCTTATTAACACAGCTCAGAACTAATATCAAGTACTCTTCATACCATGAGAGTCCATGGGTTGATCAAAGCACTGCAGGGATAGAGTCAAAAGGGTCTTATAATGTTTTCTGCAATGGTATAGCTCTTGAACTCATTCCAGCGATTAACCCAGAAAATGAAGGTTAGACTTTGAGCAATAATTAGCCTAAACCTCAGGCTAGAAATATGCTCCTGTAATGCTGCATTGACTAATCAACGCAGCACTTAGAGTGCTTTCCTGAGCAGACTTATATTATTCTAAATCCATTTGCAACCCTGTCAAGAATGATGCTGTTAAAAAAAACCCTTTCTTAATTATTTCATGCAGGCTCCTATTTATTTTATGACTATTTATCATATGACATGTAGAGATCCAGGAATTTTCTGGCAGCCAGACAAGGGCAGTCTGGAAGTGGTTTGCCATTTCCAGCCGCTGCATCATGACCTCTAGTGTTCCTTGTAGGAACTATCACCCAAATCCTTGGAGGTCTCCCATCCAAGGAGATGGGAAGTTTGTGTGGGTTTCTATAAAAAAAATAACAACCACACAACAACAACTCAAATGAATTGAAGATGTTATTGAAAATGTCAGTGTCAGCAGGTGCATATAATTGTGCTGCTGAATTCAGTGTGGTCATGAGAAATTTCATGAACTGGATTCAAAGTAGGGTGACATTCAAACCAATACTGTCATAGTCACTTTTATTTTAAACTATATATAGTATAGTATATATTGTGTCAATGGTGGAAGAGGGCCTGCCATATACTTTGCTTGCACAAACAGATACTGAATCTCATTTATGCAGAGAAATGAATGTTTCCATTTATTTTCCTTCCTTGAACTTCTAACGCACAAAGAGAATACATTTTGGCTTTAAAAATAATAATACTGCATTGCTTTTTTCTGTTTCACTCGCCTATGCTTTACTAAGCAAATTAATAAAAAAAACCAATAAAAATACATGAAGCCAGCACAGAAATTTTTAGTATAAAAAGCAGTCTAGTTACTTATTAAATGTTTCAAGATAACTTTGAAGGTGAATGGTGAATAACAGCTGTGAAAATCTTTGTTAGCCTATGGTCACAGGCAGATTCAAGAATACAAATGCATATACTGTATGTGTAGTATATATACGGATGTGTTATATAGTGATACAGAGTTGTATATATTGTGTACTTATGTTTTAATTTTTAAAATAAATACTGTAGTACTATGTATTTAACTAAGCAGAGCTAAATAGCAACTTGTCCTCTTCCACAAAGTTGCTAGTACTATTTTATTTTAAATGTTTTTTGGGAGGAGAGGGAATATATTTATGATCACTGACATATGGTCACTGATTATGAAAAGACAATGTACAATTATTAACAAAAAATCTCCTTGAATGAATAAACAGGGTTGTTGCATTCATTGTTACAGTCAAAAAGAGGAGGGAGGCAGAGAGGGAGTAATACCACCAACACAAGGAAGCTTAACCAGTTTTCTAAGAGCCCCACCCATGTCTCAAAATCTTCAATGAAATGAAAGAATTCTAGAGCAAAGGAAACTAGTAGAGAAAGCCACCACGCTTGTAAAACAGGCTGCTGTAGACTACCAGCTATCATAATTCGATTTATAATCAAGAACAGAGTATGCTTTTGGTCTGGGTTCTCAAATGTAGTGAGAATATGTTGGACATCACTAGAATGTCCTATCAATTCTTCCTGGACATGATAATATATTGGTCTGCTAGATTAAATAAAGAAGATTAATTCTTGGGAAAAACACAGGCAAGGCCACATTGGTTTGGAGAACATTAACTACTGAAAATATAGGGTTAAGTATATATATTCATGCAAGGGAAGAATCTGATCAACAGTAGGCAGTAGACTAAATTACTTGGCTGGCATCATATCCGTTATGATAATTTAATAATGTGACATCATCATAACTGAAGTTGAGGACAGAAAAATACAGTTATTATCTCAGTGCTTTAAGCCCCTCATTTGCCTCTGACCTAACTCTCTAAAACAAGCAAAAACTGGTAAAGTCATCAGATATTCATATGTAAATGCACCTGTTAAGGAAGAAATATGCCAGGTAATCTTGGCAGTATTTTAAGGCCACAGGAGGCTCTGAAAGGCATGTTTTATCCAGCCCTGTGAAATTGGCATCTTAACATATGAATATACAGTGGACCAAATCTGAAATCTTTCTTAGCATTCACCTACACAAATTATTTGACAGTATTTGTCTCACAGAGATGGATTTGCTGGTCTAAAAGATACATAGTGTTAATCGACAATCAACGTATGACACCAAACTCCTTCCGACTACAGTATATTTCTTTGGGATTCCTAGTCCAAAGTTCCCTAGTTCCAAAATGTCCTTTTCTGTGCCAAAGCTTTGGAGTGAGGCTGCCAAAATAATTATTGGTGAAAGATGGAAAGAGAATGCTGTGATGAGAGGACTGCCCATGGTAAGGAGGACCGAAGTTTTGTCAGTTGCTCTTTGTAGGTGACCTAGCAGAGCTCAGCCCAAGCCTATGCATGCTTATATGAAAGTAACTCTAATGACAAGTTCCATAGTATTTGCTCACAAGGCCCCATTTGATAACAATATAAGATGACAATGCTATGCACACTTACTTATTTGAGAGTGTTCTCCATTAGATTCCCTGGGCTAGATCCAAATTACTACTAACAGAGTGAAAGCATGATATCCCTCTCTCCCCACTCATACTGCAACCCAACAAGTCCCTGACCCAATTCTTATTATCAGGGTCAAGCAACCCCCCCCCAAACAAGGGAAAGGGCAAAATAAGGGTCTGCATTGGGAGAGAGGGAAAGCCAATGCAGTAACTGCTGTTAGGCAGGTGGAATGGCACGCTTGTATCCATCATAGAGAAATTTACTTTCTAAATAAAGATGCAGAGGACAAGGTTGCAAACAGTCATTTGTGAAAAGAGACAATTGGCTATTGCCATAGGCAGAGAGGAAGAGAAAGGGGTTCTCCTTCTGATACACAGACATGTACAGACTCATAGTTCATTGTCTTTTTCTTTCTTGATTGTTACAGCTGTCAGCTACTCTTATGAGTCTGGCAAGAAAGGCAAAGAGATGTGCGAGCATCTCACAGGCAGCACACAGGGAACTTCTAAAGGAAGAAAATGGTACATAACTCCTCTTCCCTTTCATGCATTTTATTGGGCAGAAGAGAGGTCTTTTTTATCCCATTCTCAGATGGATATGAAGATGGTAACTAGGGAAACTTATAAGCTTGGCCATGTTTGTGGTACTTGCGATAAAGTTTCAAGGCCACGAAGTCCATTGCAATCTAAGATCTTAGCACCATAATTATAGCTGCAATTACTGCACCCCCTTGCATATAAAGGTGACATCCATTAAAATAAGTAACCTAATTCATTGAGAACTAGCCAATTTAGATCAGAGAACTAGCAAAAGGATGCCTAGTTTCAACCAAATGAACACCTGTTGCAATTCATAAAGTTTGCTGTCATACAGTGCATAATGTTATATATTCTAGATTCTTGAAATATTTCAGAAATAAAAATACAGTGATGATATAAAGTCCACACAGTTCATGAATGAAGTAACCTTAGATGAACAGGCCACTTAGTTAAAAGCAGGAATCTGAAAATGCACCTTAATGTCATCAAACAGAAGCAAGCCTATACAATATAGGGAAAATGCTTATTTAGTCAATATCTTGTCAGTTATGAATAGGCCATGAAAAGCACTTTTGCAATACTGCATTAGGTGGAAATCACCAATTGGCTACATAAGAGGTGGAAGGATCTGAAAATTGCTCGCCTCAGTTGCCCAGGACTGGCAGCTGGGGAGACCATCTCAAGGACTAATTTTTGCTCACACCTTTAATTCAAGCATTAAAGTATCTTTCAGTGTTCCTTTTCCTTATTGTCATAGTACAATTATCCTACTGTGGGCACCATGATACAGTTGTACCATGGCAATAATGAGATGCTGCAGCAATCCAAACTCCAAGCCTGATAACCTTCCTGCTTCCAGTATAGTTGAATTCCAATTATGTGAACTAAGGACAGACCTTGGATAATTGTGTTCTGAAAATAATGTAATATGCTAGCAGTGAAAATAATATTTTCACTGTAAAAAGAAATGAATAACTTGGGTGCTGATATGCACATTACTTGTTGCAGATCAGAAAGAACAAGAGTGAACAATGGCGATTTGTGGACCTTTATTGTCTTCCAAGCACAATGGACTAACTAAAGGAGATGTGACAGTGCCAGGTATGTGTGTCTAAACAGACATCAGTTCTAATCACATTAAGAGAGGAGCTGGAGTACGTCTGCTTTAATAGTGATTGGAGTCCACAGACTTCCTCTCAGTCTGATTTTTAATGCAATTTTTCTCCTCAGCCAAGCTGCACAGAATTGTACTCAGGTACAAGAAAAGCCCTTGAATCTGACAGGAGATGAGCAGAATCTCTTGGTCTTTACATCAGATCTTCTACTCCACTTTCTACGTGATTGGGTCAGGTCCACATCCTGTCTAATTTGGCATTTTGTACTATGCACAAATCACAAAGCCTATGTTTGGATGAAATAATTCAACCCATGATTGAGTGAGAGACTTACTTGCAATGTGAATATCAAGAAAATATGATGACAGAAAAAGTTGTCCAAAGTAGATGCAAAACATTTCAAGTCATTGTTAGTTAGTTAATGTATGTCCAAGAAGCACTGCGCATGCAGTGCCAGCAGATAACAACTACCTTGGTAGTAGCACGAATACTTCCCAGCTAGTGGACTTTTCACAGCTCACTTAACCATTCCTACTCAACATGCTATCACACAGCTTTAAATCAAAATAAAACACACAACATTTCATACAACTGAATTAATATTTTTAAATAATATATTGTCTTATAGGTATACAAAAAATACACTCCTCCCTCTTTAAAGTGTTTGTGTTCGTTTGATTTAAGGCAGCAATCCTACATAAGGCTGCAATATAATTGCTTCCCAAAGATTTTCCCACCATTATACCACTTTCTTGAATATTTTATTACAGTACTATGGGGTGACCTATTTAATATTTTAGGATAACTTCATGAAACTAAGGTTAAGACGCCCATCAACACACATGTATAGAATTGGAATAAATATTATTTTTCTACTGTGCTCCTCTCCCATTCTAAAAAACAAAACAAAACAAAAAAGTTTGATCTTAACCCCCCTTCCCATATTTTATGCAGGACTATGTAGGAACAGGAATCAGACACCAGGATCTGTAAATAACAGAGGGAACTGTAAAAGTTAGCTTTTTTTCTTAGAAGGAAATTGAGAGTCTCCAGAATAACCTTTTGACTGAATTCAAATTCATATCATTGGATGCAGAAAAGAACAGCTTTACTGTCAGCTACTCAAAACAGTATATATTTTTAAAATGTGATGGGCTCATATCACTCCTTGTCTAAAATTCTGCTGTATTATCAGAAGTATTTTTGACATAGACAAAACAGCTCTCATTTACTGTATTTGTTTTTGATATTTCCCAAATGACAAAATTAGATATTATGAAGATCACTGATTCAATTGGTATAGCTTTTAAAATGTGTTCCAGTTTTTGATTTTACTTAGTTCTGATTTAACTGATTATAGTGTTTAGGCTTCAAAAAGATTATTTGAATGCCAGTTGCCATATCCTATAAAGGGTGAAGTAGGAGAACTACGGTGACTATACAACCATAAGAGGAGTTACTTCTGAATACTCTTAGGCTTGCTCCCTGAAAGTGCTAATAGTTTACTTCACCTTCTAGCTTTCATATATGAGAAATGAGGTACCAGCATTTCTCAGAAAGGTTCAAGAACACACTATACTGATATTTAAAGGGAAATAACTCCGAGAAACATCACTCTTTCGAAAATGTACCTTTGGCAAACAAAGAACCTGAATTTTGCATCAACTATATATGACAGTGTCTTTTTAAGAAAGCCATACAAATGATATTCAGCAAATGATTAGTTTTCAGATTTATAAATGCCAAATTCCATTTAGGAGCATACAACTGCCTGTAGGAACTGCTGTGCAGATGGTCCAAAGGCAAAGAATAGCATTTGAACTGCTTGGAACTGGGAAATGTTGGATTACAAACATCCCATTTGCAAATTTCTGAGCAAATTACAAATCAAACCCAAACCTCATTTAATTTGAGCTCAGTTTGTAATGAGTCCCCAGAAACAGTCACTCCCAGTCCCTTTCCTTTCCTCTAAAACCTCTCTGGGGGAAACAATGAGAACAGGTGCTGTGACAGTGAAGGCTCAGAAACTGTAAAAATGCAATCTCTAAGGATCCTGGTGGATCGACCTCACTTTTAAGATTATAACTTAGATCCAGCAAGCTATATAATTCAACCTCATTTGATTACCCTCTTTATAACATTGTATCTTTTTGTGTGGGTGGTGGAAGCTTTCCTTCATATTTCACCTACAGAAAAGACAGTTGGGGCCACCCTGTAGCATTTACTGTTCTCATTGCCATATCTGGAAGAGAGCAGTACGTTGCAAAGGAACTGGGGAAGGCCTTGTCATGATCCTGATAACATCACTGGAAGTATGAGACCCAGAGCTCAAGTTACTTTTGGCCAAATCTGAATTGAGGCCAAATTAATGCAACTAATAACATGATATATATCGAATATATGAAGTATCCTTACTTGACCTATGATATGAAGTATTTATTCATTCAATTAAATGACAATTTTAAAGACACAGCTACATTAGGGAGCCATGTGTGCATCTGTTTAGTAAATCTGTCCCAGATAAAAACAGTACCTTTTGCTCTCTTCCCTGGTAGTCCACTTAGTAAACCAAGTAATTTCTGGGTCAGTGTAGTGGTGGAGTAGGTATGGCAATCAGACTGTAGAATATTTTCTTCTCTGGAACCACTAGGTTGGAGTTATGTAAAAGCCCTGCTTCACATTATAATGCTGCACATTATAATATGGGGTCCAAAGCAAATATATTAATGACAAAGAGGGAAAAAAACAAAGAGGAAAACTTAAATTATAGGCAAAGGAAGGTTTTCCCTCAATTCTCACAAAGACAATGAAACTTGGTTTGGCTTTCTGTTCTTTACAGGAAGAAGGTTTTCTACTAGAATGTTTCAAGAATATCAAAAGAAAGATTATTGTAACTGTTATTCTTTGCCCCACTAATTCTGAAATGGAAGTTTGGTAAAATTCAGTGCAAATATTTAAAACAGAAAAAATGTACACAGCACATTTTTCTGTAATACTCAACACTAATACAGACATCAAATTATTAGGATTCAACAAAAACGAGTTGTTATTGTTGTTGTTATGTGCGAAGTCATGTCCGACCCATCGCGACCCCATGGACAATGATCCTCCAGGCCTTCCTGTCCTCTACCATTCCCCGGAGTCCATTTAAGTTTGCACAAAAACGAGTAATGACTCTATAATAAATCTGTGTATTTGTAATTATAAAAGTTTAAAATTAAGGAGCTATCATTCAACCATGGTAGGTGCATAAATCTGTAGAAAGCAGTAGGCTTAAGCATTATTATTTTGAGATTAACTGTTCTTTCGGTACTTAAGAGGTCCTGTGCATAGAACTTTGTTTCTACACAGCAGACTTGTAGGGCTTTGACTCTCTCTACACTGCAGTTATACCCACAGGCACCACCAAAATAAAGCCCCTTGCTTTAGCACTATCTTAATGTAGATGAGAAACAGAGCTGAGAAGATTATGTTGGAAAGTGCTGTCCAGTCACTGCTGACTTATGGCAACCTTGCAGGGCTTTCAAAGCAAGAGACATCCATAAGTAGTTTGCCATTGCCTGCTTCTATGTCATGACCCTGCCATTCCATGGAGGTATACCTTCCATTTACTAGCCAAGGCCAAGCCTGCTTAGCTTCCAAGATCTGATGAAACTGGGCTAGTCTGGGCTATCCAGGTTAGGGTGACAAGAAAGGGGGTATAGATCAAGTTAAGGTGGGAACTTTGGATGTAAGCCTCTGTGTGGAGTATCCACATTGTACATTACACTGGATACATACATAGTGGATCAATCTTCCACCTAGCAAAGATCGTTTTTGCCTGAAGAGGTTTTGTGTACATTGAGTGTAAGAGGTTTTGGGTGCATTGAGTATAAGGGAGGAGAAAAACAAATACAATTAAAAAGCTGAGTGGCACAGCTAAAACTTGGTGTGGCTCTTTATTCCTGATAGATACTGTTAATTAAAAAATGAACACCCCTATTAGTATGTATTGTATAATCAATACCAATTTTTGTATGAGAAATAACACCTTGAAAGGGAATTAAAATCAGAAACTGATGGTTTTTCATAGACCCATTATGCACGTCAGCAGCCACGGCGGGCTGCTGCCAGGTCCTTACGGCGAGGTGACACGGGAGGGAATCCGGCATCTATGCACAGGGGAGGGAATCCCCGGCATATGTAGATTGCCCTGCCATAGCACGCGAGTGTGCACAATGTCGGGGCTGGAAGAGCCCAGTGCACTGTGTGGTGGCAACAGGGGGGAGCAGAGGCAGGGGGCCTCCATTGCACAATGGCAGGGGAGCAGCATGCCACTCTCTCGCCAAGCTGGGGGTGAGGGAATGCCCCATCCAGCTCCGCGGAGCTGCAAGGGCATGTGGTGTCTTCCGATTATGCATGGGGCTGGTGCTGGAGGGCCCCAGATGGGGAATGTGGGAGTTGCTGCATTTGCATACTACAGGCCATCTGGGGCACTGCACCGGCCCAAGGCCAGGATGGTGGCAGCATCATGCATAATCAGAGATAAGTCTTGCTGCCCTGCTGCCCCCAGCCCAGACTAACCGCCCAGTGCATAATTGGTCATATCTTTCTCTAAAAGGGGCTATAGTAACTCACAGATCTCAAGATCAAGATCCAGAATAAAACTTTGATGGTCTTAAAGGTACCACTGGACTCAGCATTTGTTTCACAGATATCAGCTTTGCTTGCCCATGTTTTATCACGTGAAGCAAGCCTCCTACTAGAATATTTTATAGAGTTCTAGTTTTTCAAGGCTTCATATGGCGAATCGATCACTGAAAATTAACTGATATACTGGGGGAGGGGCTGTGGTTCAGTGACAGAGTACCTGGTTCTCATGCAGCACTTCCCAAGTTCAGTTCCTGCCATATCCAATAATCTCAGCCCACAGGTTTCTGCATCTGAAACCATACCAACTATAGTAGACACTGAGCAAGATTGATTAGTAGTCTGACTTAGTATAATTCTGATTCACATTTTATCTATAAATTGAAGTATTAAAAATCAATGAAAATAAAATAAAAATCCCAGGCAGGATTCTTATACTTAGTTAAAATGCTGCCCTGTCAAAAGACACTGTCATATATTTTTGAGCAGTTCCTGCTCCTCCCACTCACTTTTTCAAATATAATTCCTTCTGATTCAGCTATTATTTGCCTTTGATTTCCCCCAATTCCGAAGTCTAGAGGGATGGGGCTCTTCTAAACATGAACTCCATTCAGTCAATAAAGGAACAGACCAGGTGTGCATCCCCTTGCTCGACTGGGGTTATGTGGTTGCAAATCATGCTGAAATCTGTGACTATATGCTTTGTTTAAGACTGGGATACACTTCAAAAACATTTTGCTTTAATTTGAAGGGAGATTTATTAGAATAAGATGAAGAGTAATCGGAAGGCCATGAGAAATAGTTGATAGGAAGAGTAAAGCCAATTCAATTGTGCTAATAAATTGTTTAAAAGTTAGTGTCCATATAGAACCAGCTTTTACAAAAAAAATGTGATTCTCAAGTATGCTTCATCATGGTTTTGAAAACAACCTATGCAAATCAAACAGTATTTCTTACCAAGCCAATTAATAGTGTATGATACTCAATAATTTCTTTCATTTTAGCTAAATGCAGAGGGGAAAATGGAAGAAATAGTCAGGATTTAAATAAAAATGAGGGGCAAATATGCTTGACATGGAGCAGTGTCAGATCTGGCACTCTCCTCCTGAAGTTTTACATGGAGCAGGTTCCACTGATTGCCATGGGACCTACTGTCACATAGGCATGCTTAGGAATGTTGTATCACTTAAACCAGAGTATACTATACATCTTTTCTCTTTATACACATAATTCTTTTTCTGCTTGGACTATTAATTATTGTACCAAGGCACAGGGCAAATGCTTTCTAGATTTATTATTAGACAAATGATCCAATTTAACTGGGCACCCTAACAGTCTTGAGTGATAAATTCTCAAAAATAAGTTTATCAATGTCAAAGCAGAATCAAAGGAATCTTAAATGTGTATTATGAATGCCTTACCCTGCTTTGAATGAGCAGAAAGTGCAAGGTGTGGCCTTTAGCATTAACATTTTTGAAAGTGCAAAAAGAGAGAAGATTAGTTCTGCTTGCAATGAAAAAGAACAATTTTGGCATTTATGTAAGCCAAAGGAATGGGATCCATTTCTTATAAAACTATGGAATATTGTAGATGGAATACAGCAGATAAATCTCCATGTATCTACAAATGGCCGTTTAAATTGAAATAATGCCCCCAAAAGACTCCCAAAATTTACAAGTGAAATCAAATTCATATACCAAGGACCAAAGACCAAATCTCCCTCATCAACAACGTAGATGAAATTCCAAGAAAGAAGAGCACCATGCCCAAACCAGAATGTCTTTTCATATGTGATGGATGAAATCACATATAATACCACTCTGCTTTTGGGGGCTACTATTCTCAAATTAATAAAAGCACAAAGGAAAACAATAACTGAATGAGGGTAACAAATATTTTCTCGTTTTTGAAACTAAACATCAGGATAACCTCACCCTCCCTTTCCCTCTTGCTGTCTGGAAGTAGGATTCCTAACCTTAACAGTCTTTATCTCAGATCAAATATGTGTGCGTGTGTGTGTGTGTGTATAAAATATTCATACATGTGTGTATATATGTGTATACACACACACACACATTACGTACATAATATCAGTTACATAACTGAGCAGGTATTAGTGGCAGTGTATGCAAAACAAAAAATAAAAACAAATATTACTTTAACAAGGTTACACTTTGTTTTCTGGATTTTTTACACAAATACTGTGGTAAATATATATATTTTAAAAAATCAGCACTCTATCTGGTAAACAGCACTTCTGTCCCTCTATAAAATTTTGAATAAAAAAAAATCTTGAGAATTCTTTTTCATTATTCCCCACCCACCTTTTGCCTCTTCCTTCCACAAGCATAAATCTTGTTGCAGCCTTTTGATTCTTACTTCCAAAAGATTGTAGGAGCTTATCCTTTTCTGATACCTAGAAGACTAGGTGGGGGAAAAAAAACCTTTTGAAATAGTTTCCTTTTGCCATTCATTTCTCTTTGTTATCTGCAAAAGTCCCCTTGATTGTGCCAAGGCCATAGGCTCAGCAAAGACACTGAATAAATTACAAAAAAAAAAGCCACTTTGCTCACCTCATTCTTATCTCATTGTTCCTAGCTTTTGATGAAAGATGGTGTTGGTGTTAGTTGGGGGTGGGGGGTGGGGGAAGAAGTTGGAGATTGTGAATCAGAATGTGTGGAATGGAACAGAATCCACAAGAGGAACCTATGATTCTCCTTCCCCATCCTGCAGGGACTCCACACCATCCAACCCAAACTCCCTTGCCCTTCTCCACAGCCCTTTTATGATAGCAAGACTAATGGTGGACACCAGAAGGGCCTGTTTTCTGTGGTTGTTGCTCAACCATAAGGTTCTAGTCCACAGTTTTAACTGGATACTGTGAAGTCCAAAGCGGTCAGAATTATGCATCTGTCCATTGAAACACTGCAAGCGGTGTATTTACGACAGTAGGCCTTGTAGATCTCATAATATATTTCTGCTTTTGTTGGTTTTTTTTGTAGTGCTCTTCATAAGTGACAAAAAAATTTTTTTAGAAGTTTTTTTTTTGTAGTAAAGAAGGGTTGTATTTAGAGGCCAGTAGCTAGAGATCCAACCAGTAGATCCCCTGAAGCACTACCTGGCCTTAAGGCCACCATCAAAGGAAGGCTGGGATAATTAATATTCACCCAGCCTTCAGAAATGTAATGTACCAGCAGGCAAAAAGCAGTTCTTCATGTAGTACAAAAAATGAAATGAAATAAACAAACAAACAAAAAAGTAAAAATGAAAAAAAAAATCTTAAATTCTAGTGCCATAGCTTTTTGTTGTTGTTTCTCTGGTTGGATTTTGATGTTGTTCAAAACAGAGAACAGACTTTACTTATCCATCTGAAACATGCATCCTCATGTGGTCATTAAAATGCTCAATTTGGTCAAACTTAGCTGGACAGACGGAGCAGACATACGTGGTTCCCTCTGTGCAGGCCATCACTCCAGCAGAGAGAGCCCTCACACCTGTGCCTGTTGTGCTAGGTGTTCCATTGGTGGCACTGTGCAGAGCCACATGTCTTTCAAGCAGAGTCTTGTGTGAGAATTTTTTCTTGCAGATGTAGCATTCATAGGATTTCTCCCCACGGTGGAGCCGCATGTGCACATTTAGGGAGCTCTTCTGGGTGAAACGCTTGTTACAGATGCTGCATTGGTAAGCTCTGACACCAGTGTGAGTCACCATGTGTTTGATAAGGTAATCCTTTAAAGAGAAGGATCTCCAACAAATGCTGCATTGGTGGGGTTTCTCACCTGCATATTGGCATTAGGAAGAAGAAGGAGACAGAGGGACAAAAGAAGAAAAGAATTAACACCAAGTAAATAAAGTTTTGCAATGAACAGAATTCTGCTCTCTAGCTCTTTCTATAAAGCTCATTCAGCAAAACCTTTCTCCCTTACTGGACCCACAAATTCTTTCCCTGAAGGTCAAAACTACATGAATAACACAGGGAGCAGATCAGTTGGAAATCTCCCTATCTCTCCTTCACTAACAGAAGTAGGTGGTAGGACTGAAGTCTACAATCTAGCTTTTATCTGAATATGTTGGACACTGTCTCCTAATGTGGATTTTTTTCCTCGTATCTTTCGTATTACTCTTCATCTTATTCTAATAAATTTCCCTCAGAATTGAAGCAAACGTTTTTGAAGTGTATTTGTGGATAAACTTCTTTCAACAATAGTATGACCACTTTTCTTTGAATCCTTAACAATTAAATCTTCATAATGACAATCTAGACATTCAAGTACAAAGTTAAAAGTCACATAAGTCACATATAATATAGTTTCACTTACCTGTATCTGATTTTCATTGAGTGACCTCTGTGCAGGCATACAAGGGATTGCTTTGATCCAGGGTATGCTGTGGAAGGAGTGAATTCCACAAGCTTCTAGAAAGTTCCTTTGATTAATGCTTTCTCTGCCTTCTGTCAGAAACCTTTTCCCACCCATGTGATCACATAATGGAGATGGAAGGAACACGCTTCCCTCAGTTTTCCCTTCACCACCATGGAGCATAGAATAACGCACAACAGTGTCAGTCCAGAGTGGGAAAAGGAAGAGGGAATGTGTGTCTGCACAGAAGACACTTGAAGAACTTCAGTTATGGATAAGTGCCACCATGTTTTCATCTTTGTATCTTCAGTGCAGTCCCACATGGGAGAATAGCAAGCTCACTTTCTAAGGAGGTGGACTTACTAAGGAGGCAGGTATGAGCTGTTTTACCTGAATAATGACTGCAGCACTGCTTTCTCCACTGCCACTTCTCTCCTGAAATCCATTGATAGATTAAAGCTTAACAAATGTAGATGATGAGGACCCAGTTGCTGTTTTACAGATCTCACAAATGTCAACATTGCACCCAAATGCTGCAGATGATGGCTGGGCCCTCACTGAATGAACTTTCAAAGGCAGCAGGCATTCCACCTTTATCCTGTGGAATAACAGCCATTCTAACAGTTGTCATGACCCATCTAAAAGGTGTCTGAGTTGATACAGGCTTTCCTTAATGAATGCCATTTAAGCAAACAAACAGGCTATTGTCTTTTCTGAATGGATATGGCAATCTAACTTAAATAGTAATGTTCTCTTCATGTCCAATGTGTGTAGTCTATTCTGCGACAGACTGTGGATCAGGTAAAATAAAGTCTTGTGACATACGGAACTCTGAGACAACTTTTTGGAGAAAGTCTACACTTGGGTGTAGCACCACCTTGTTCTTATGAAATCTTATAAGGGAGGGGGCCATATTTCAATGCTCATAATTCCTCCACTATTCTTGCAGAGGTGATTGTTTCCAGAAACATGGTTTTGTAAGAAAGGAAAGACAGTTCACAGTAGGCAGTTCACACATTCAAGTTGCTGGACTTAACCAGCATTAAAACACAATAATATGAAAGGGTAGGACAGCCATAGATCTTTAGGAAAGAAGAAAAAGGAGCTTCTTAGTCAAAGAGGAGGAGAAAAACAGAGGAAAAATCCTGTGTCTGAGGAAGGGAAGAGGAAAAATCCATACTAGGGATAAATTCCATTGAAGGACGGAGGGGTATAAATTGTACAGCACTCATCTGCTGGTAAGGAGAGCATGATGGGAATTGCCAACCCTGGAAGTGGGGGTAAGTGGGTTTGCATCCCACTGGGGCCATAACGGTCATGCTCATGGGAGATAAAAACCACATTGTGAGACTGGGAGTTAGTGTCCCATATGTGAAAATTCAGAGCCAGGCCCACTGGATGAACATGCTGTCAAAGGTTTTTCTTGAAACTTCTTTACTGGTGGGACGTCAACTATATCATACTTTGATGAACAGCAATCAGCTGTATCCAGAGAGGTATCCATAGTTTTTTTCTGACAATCTCTTCTCCATTAGACCTGATATGACATTGATGAAGTGGTGAATAGATTTGTAGTAAAGGAAATCTTCAATGTAGAGATGAATTTGACCTGTGTGATTGAGTTGGCAATATTGTTCAGTATCTATGACTACTTTGTGATCAATGTTGAGCTGTAGACATTGAAGCCTCCAAGGCTTCATCACCATGGTAAATGCTAGATCTGAATTAATTTTCTCCAATTCCAGGTATTTGAATTTATTTTTGGCTTTCTTTGGCAGGGGCTCTGAAGCCACTTGCCACGCAGATATAGTCTGTTCATAGATGAATTTTGGCCAGAATAGAAGCCATGGAGGAGAGAATTCCACAAGCTTCCAGAAAGCTACTTTGATGAGTGCTCCCTCTCCCCTCCATCAGAACCAGATATTTTTCCCCCTTAGTTCTCTTTTTACATCTGTAGAGAGAGAAGATACCATGTGTTGCTTCTAGATCTCTTTGGGAGGGCTCTGAAGAGTTCAGCAGAACATCCAATTATTTTTCCCATAGCATCACTTTTAAGCAGTGAACATAAATAAATAAAAGACCCACCAAGAAAAATGGCTGAGGTGATTTTTCTCTAGAAGCAACACATGGTATCTTCTCTCTCTACAGATGTAAAAAGAGAACTAAGGGGGAAAAATATCTGGTTCTGATGGAGGGGAGAGGGAGCACTCATCAAAGTAGCTTTCTGGAAGCTTGTGGAATTCTCTCCTTCCATGGCAGATCCTGCATTGAGGCAGTACCTTATGGAACTACACAGAATACACAAAGATGAATCCTGACTTCAGAGTTTCTGAGAAATGTTAGACACAAGAAATTTTTTTACAGCTATATAAAGAGGGAAAGGATGAGCTAGAGAAAGATTTTAGAGAGAGCATAATAAGAAGACTGAATGTTTTACAGTATCATCTTAAACCAAATGACATTCTTCTCTCTATTGAAATCAATGAACCTAGAAAAGTATAACTGTATTTAGGATAGCACTATTAGTGCCTACAAGAAGTTTTAATAAAGAAGGACAACTATCATGATACAATAACACAACCAATAAAAAAGAAGATGGGGAAACGTTCCATGTGGATAAATTAAATCCACTAAAACCAACTGGTTGTGCCTTGGTAATCCAAGGACCCAGAAGTAAGTAGATTAGCTATATTTCAGAACTGCTAGTTACGAAAGTCATGGGAAACTGCTGTAGTCTCAAGACTGGAAAAGAGTGAATATATTGATTTCTAAAGGATAATGGCTAATGAGGTAATCTGCTTCCAGACTTCTAGAGTATTCGAATAAATAATTCAACATTTTAAAACATGCAGAATGTTTTTATCAGATAGCAATTAATGAAAAGTTCTTCACCCTCCAGCCATGCTGCAGAAATTGGGTGGCCCCCATGCCTTATACAGTAAGGCTGGGAAGAATTCAGCCTCCTGGCTGAAGAAGAAGAAGATTTTTCCTGATCTGGACAATGACTGTTATATTACTAGCTTGAAATTACAAGCAATAGACTGTAAAAATAGGTTCACACTTTGCTGGAAAGCAGCAGCCACATGTGAGGTACTTGCAGTGCAATACTACAATGAGTTACTTTAGTCCCATCCCAGATCTTAAATCGATTGACTTAGATTGGAGTAATTCTGGCTAGGACTGCAGTGTCACTGCTGTTAGTGAAACTAGCATTATGTCAAAGGAAGGATGTGATAGATTTTTCTGCAGTCCCCCTCTCACCAGTTGTTCTTGACCCTAGTGTTGTTCCCAGGGGTCAGTATCCCTGCCTTGTTTGCCAGAGGATTTCTGCTGATAGAAAATGGAGGAGAGGCCAATTTCACCTCTTTGCTCAGTGAACCCTGCCTCCAACCTCTATGACTTTTAGTCCATGTAGCTCCTGGGATTCAGGGTTGGAAAGGATGGTTGTGAGAAGGGCAACATATATGACTCCCATGATAGAGCCCAGTATCTTTATATGAATCAGATAATAGGATTTACAAATATAAAAATGTACAGAACAATCTAAACATTCAAAATTACATTAAATTCACAAGCTGGGCAGATGGAAGCACAGTGATATTCATTAAGGACAATAATGACGAATTCCAAGGAGGAATGGGGAATTATATGTATGTAAAGTAGATAAAATTGGCTAGCTACAAGTGGTTTTTAAAAAAAAGACTGGAGTTAAGATAGTTGTTAATAATTTTGAATGTTGATATTAACCAGAAATGTTGCAAACCACCCCAAGACAGTTCACTAAGAGAGATGATCAAAATCAAATAAATGAATAAAATAAATAAAACAAGATAGTGAACTGAATGTGTCTCAGTATAATAAAAATGCACTGTAATCCTTCATGTACTTTCTTGGGAGTAAGTCCGAAGAATTAAATGGGACTTACATTTGACTAAATATGCACAGGTCTGAGAATGCCATTTTAGGATAGGTTGAGGATTATTTCTAGGGCATTAATTAGGTTCTGTCAAGTCATAACCAAATTATGGTGACCCCTCATAGCAATGATTAAATCTACTAAGTTCCCATAACAACAGCTGTAGTGATATGTTCAGTTTTAGATTCCAGAGTTCATAAATGATAATAAACGTCTTGAAAGACAAAATCGTTAAAGAATGAATGAAGAAAATGGATTTGTTTAGCAACCTAATACACACAGAGGAAATTTTCAATTGTATAAAGCAGGGGTAGTCAAACTGCGGCCCTCCAGATGCCCATGGACTACAATTCCCATGAGCCCCTGCCAGCAAACGTGGGAATTGAAGTCCATGGACATCTGGAGGGCCACAATTTGACTACCCCTGGTATAAAGGGATCACAGAGAACAGAGGGACAGCAGCGCTCACATGTGGAAGCAGAACAGATCCTAACTATGGCTAGGACAAGATTCACAACTTGATGATATATTCTGTCGTAAGTACTTCCAGGGTCATATGTACAGCAACAAATTAACAGACTACATATTTAGCCGAATCAGCACGTTGCCTATGATAGGAGAATACTCTCAAAATCAACTACACGCTTGTAAATGCAATTTTCTCCTCACAGCCTCACGCACAAACCAAAGAGCCACATGCTTACCTGTGTGTACAAACATGTGCTTGACATAATTCTGTTTGGCGGTGAAAGTCTTGTTGCAGAGGGTACACTCATAAGGCTTTTTTTCACCCTGCCCACCTGCTGTGCTGTGGCCTGCAGAAGGAGCCAGGGGCTGTGGGGCTGGCAGTTGGGCTGTAAAAGTTGACAGGCCAGGCTGGGACACTGTCACAAATTGTGTCTGTTGACCTAAGGGCTGAGGAAGGCTGAAGAGGAAAGGCTTGGGACCACTGCCAGCAGACTGCGTAGTAAAGAGTGCAGGCAGGTAGGTGTTGCCAGCTGTGCCAATGACTTGCGTGTTGCTGGTCAAGGTGAGCGGCATCCTCAGATTGCTGGTGAGGGTTTCTGTCTGGCGTAAGTAGAGCTGAGTACTTGGCAATGGCTGGGCAATTGTAGTAGTGACAGAAGGTTGCAAGATCCCCCTTTCACTACTGTTACTAATAGTGATCACTGCGTTGTCCCTTTCAATGTCATTGCCTCTGTCTGGTGAGGATGAGTTGGCATCTATGTGCTGCTGCTGAGTGCCTTCAGCAGTCGTATCATTTTGTTCTGCTTGGGAAGTCTCTTGATGACCTTCTCGGCTTAGACCAGTCATAAATTGTTGCTCAACAGAATCAGGTTCAGTGCCAATAGAGGAACTGACTCCAGAGTCAAAGCTCTCCCCCTTGGGCTCACTCTCAGTGCCTTCTGCTTGATCAGTATCCTCAGTGCATTCTTCAGATTCATTGCGCTCTAGTATTTGGACCCTTTGCTGTCCATAGTAGTCATAGTCATCCTCCATCTCTTGCTTGATGTGAATATTTCCCACAAGGGTCTGGATCCGAACTGGTCGTGGTTGCTTCCGGCAGTGTGTGGTTTCTGGAGTGGTAGAGAGATACCGCTCCATTTGCTGAGAGCGCTCATGGATTCGTGTAATCCAGCTTGGGTCTTCCATGTGATGGTCTCTGGACAGTCCCAAAGCTGTTTCATGGTGGCTGACCACTGCTCCACTGTAGAATGAACGCTCTCCACTGCCATTCTGCATAGAACAGGCATACAGAGCAGAGTAGATTCTGTCTACACTGTGTTGCGAGTGGCTTTGCAGGTAGCCAGATTCTGTGTCGCTGCTCTGCCCTGAAGTGGCTGACTCAGGAGTTCCTCGAGGTGTCTCCTGGGCAGAATCCTGGATGACTGGATAGATGTCTCCCACATTCTGTGACACAATCCGTGTGCACTCATCAATCACAGTTTTGATCTGCAGGATGCTGGCTGCTGTTAGGATCTGCAAGGCCTCCGACTGTGAGACCCTCAGCACCCCACTATACATGAAATCAATGAGCTTTTGCACTGACTGGACTGATACCACAGAGGGAATTTCAATGTCGCTGTAGCCTAGCAACAGCTTGTCCTGGAAGAAGGGGCTGCCAGCTGCCAGCACACAACGGTGGGCCCGCAGCATGCTCCCGTGGATGCGGACAGTCACATCACAGAAGTGGCCGCGGTTGCGTTGCTCGTTGAGGGTCTCGAGCACAGAATTGCTGAAGTTGTGGAGATTGATGCTGTGAATGCGCTCTGTCATCCCCTTGCAACTAATGTTACCTGCAACAATGGAAAAAGCAAACCAGAAAGACAGATTAGAGTTTGGTTGCTTCATGATTAATTCCCCCCCCCCCCCAACCTATGTTAGGGGAACTAGTCTGTATAGCACAACCATAATACAAGGCTGGAGATGGTGGAAATCAAAATTAGGGAGAGGCCAAATTTCTTCCCATGTATTATCAAAAATTCTGACTGTAGATGTATCTTCATTTTCCTCTTCTGGTCATGTCCGAAGACAGAGTAAGAAGTGGTTCTATACTTCTCCCTTTTATATATAAATGATGGTGTTCAGTACAACAGTTTAGTTGTACAAATCCAGATGCATGGAGAATTTTACTAGCTATTATTGAAACATTGGAATACTCAAATGGTTTCCTATCATAAAAACATACCAATTTGATTAGTCTTAAAAAGCAGCAATATGCCAAGGGCCTTTACAGTTGTACAAGAATGTTAGTGTGACAAACTAGCTATATTATTTAGATATTTTCTTTATGATCAGTTAACCTGGGTGGTGCAGAGTGGTAAGGCAGCAGTCATGCAGTCTGAAAGCTCTGCCAATGAGGCTGGGAGTTTGATCCCAGCAGCCGGCTCAGGGTTGACTCAGCCTTCCATTCTTCCGAGGTCGTTAAAATAAGTACCCAGATTGCTGGGGGGTAAACGGTAATGACTGGGGAAGGCACTGGCAAACCACCCCGTATTGAGTCTGCCATGAAAACGCTAGAGGGCGTCACCCCAAGGGTCAGACATGACTTGGTGCTTGCAGAGGGGATACCTTTACCTTTATCCTGAGGTTAAAAACCCTTACTAGTTTAAATTTGGGATTTAGAGCCAAATTATTTTATTTGAAAAATTTAATAGCTGTTCAATTTATGAATATGCTTGAAGTACTTCACAACATGAAACTGAGTTTCAAAAGCTAAAAATGAAATATAAACAATAAACACAGCAGAACAAGAGAATCCATAATCTTTCCCCAATATAATAAGACCCAAACGTGTGTAGAAAACTCACTGGATACTTGATTTGTCATCCGTGGTCAGAAGCCCACAATAGGGAACATCTACCTTCCTATGGATGGCCAATGGTACGTTGGCCCCACCATCCCCCACTCCTGCCCATCCCCCACTCCTTCTTCCAGCCAGAAGAGCAGCCAGCCCACTCAGCTTTGCCAACATCCAAAAGGTAAATTGGCCAGAGAGCAGGGTGGTTAGGAGGGAGGCAGAGATTGGGCTGCAGGCCAGCCTCAGGGAGCCCAGTATGGCCTATAGGGATGCCCACCCGCCTGGGATCCTGGAGGTGGGGGAGGGAGGCTCAGGAAAGGCCACCCACTGGCCCCATGGGGCCTGTGGCAGCCTGTAGAGGTTTTATCTGCAGCCCATCCAACATTGGGGGGCGGGGTAACAGAAAGCCCTGGAAAGGCTCCCCAACCAGTCCTATTTGTTTAGTTAACAAATTTCAAATTGTTGTTTACTAATGTTTTTATATTTATTTGAATACACTTTTATTGTTGTTAGCCTGTTGTTGGGGAAGGGAGGCAAATAAATATTTTAAGAACAACAACAGCAACAGGTCTGAAGAAGTCCCTGCCTCCTCCCCTTGGCTTTTAATGACAGAACCAAATTTGGAATACTATGGTTGCCTAGTAACGGCCAATGAGGGAATCTGCTTTTTAAAGCAAAAGGTTCTCCTTTAATCATTTTGGGGTTTTAAAGCTGCCCAGTGCTTTTTAATTTTTTAGTTTTCACATTTTTCTTCAAACCTAAGGCCCTTTTCACGTTCATAGATTATTTAGAAATAAATAATGACCACTCCAACAGGACAGTTGCTACTAAGCTATCAGCCATTCCGCTGCCTGTAGCAGTTTGTCCCATAAATAAATTATATATTGTAAGAAGAATATGGGAAGATCTGCTCTAAATTCAGAAAAAAGCAGATAGAGAAAACTTTCCTCCCTCCTCCATAATGAAGGAAACCAGAATTACCTATTCACAGTTGATGTTCAGTGTATTCAGTCAGGTATAGACAAAAGGAAGTACTTCAGTACATAATGTGATCAAAACTCTACACAGTATGAAGAAGAAGAGTTGGTTTTTATATTCCGCCTTTCTCAAAGCAGCTTACAATTGCCTTCCCTTCCCTCTCCCCACAACAGACACCCTGTGGGGTTGGTGAGGCTGAGAGAGCCCTGATATCACTGCTGTAGAACAGAACAGCTTTATCAGCGCTGTGGCGAGCCCAGGGTGACCCAGCCAGTTGCATGTGGGGGAGAGTGGAATCAAACCCGGCTCGCCAGATTAGAAGTCCACACTCTTAACCACTACACCAATTACAGATAAACAGCCTGCCTCTCCAATCCTTATGCGCTTAAAAAGTCCTTTAAAAATTCCTGATTGTCTGAATCCACTCAGAAAAACTAATGATAATGTTTGTTGTATCATCTGAATGCTACAATTCAGAAAGGTGGTATAAATACAAGCTAGACAAACTTCAGCTTTTTCTAGCTACAAAGCTCTGTTTGTTGTAGGAAATTAATAACTAAAAATGTTAATTGTACAATTAAGGGGTGCTAACTTCAAGTAACCCATTGAACGTTGTCATTTATGCAACATTGGATGCTGTGGTGCTTTATCAGAGGAAACAGGGGCAACTAAAGACATTTTTAATCTTAACACAGCCCGCGGTGCCGCGGGCGCCGCGGACTAAATAAAGCCGTGAGGGCTTTGTGGGAAGAGTTAAGGCGGGCTCTGTCCGGGATGAGGAAGGGTGCCGATTGGCCCCTTCCTACAGACAGACCATCGGCCGGGCCAATTCCTGCCCTGCCGACAAGGAAGCAACTGCGAGCCACGCAGAGCGCGGCTCGCAGTTGCTCCCTTGCCGCCGGGCAAGGGAGCCCCCAGCAGCCGCACTGCACGCAACTGCCGGGGGCTCCCTTGCCTGGCGCCCGCTGTATTTATTTTACAGCGGGCTTGATTACTAGTAATATTATAACATGAGAGTATAGGATGTAGCTTACAAAAAGGATCTTGGAGTCTTAGTAGACCATACATTGAACATGAGTCTAAAAAGGCAAATGGGATTTGGGGCTATATCAAATAGAGTATCGTGTCCAGATAACCCGAGGTGATGGTACCACTTTACTCTGCTCTGGTTCGGCCTCACTTGGAGTACTATGTTCAGTTTTGGGCACCCCAGTTGAAGAGGGATGTAGACAAACTGGAGTGTGTCCAGAGGAGGGCAGTAAAGATGGTGAGGGGTTTGGAGACCAAGACTTATGAAGAAAGGTTGGGGGAACTTGGTCTGTTTAGCTTAGAAAGGAGACGACTGAGAGGGGATTTGATAGCCATCTTCAAATATTTAAAAGACTGCCATATAGAGGATGGAGCAAAGTTGTTTTCTCTTGCCCCGGAAGGACAGACCAGAACCAATGGGATGAAATTAATTCAAAAGAAATTCCGTCTAAACATCAGGAAGAAGTTTCTGACAGTTAGAGCGGTTTCTCGGTGGAACAGGCTTCCTCAGGATGTGGTGGGTTCTCCATCTTTGGAAATTTTAAAGCAGAGGTTGGATAGCCATCTGACAGAGAAGCTGATTCTGTGAAAGCTTAAGGGGGTGGCAGGTTACAGTGGATGATAGGGTTGTGAGTGTCCTGCATAGTGCAGGGTTGGACTAGATGACCCATGAGGTCCCTTCCAACTCTATGATTCTATGAGATAATTTTGCCTCCACTTCTTCCCAGATTAGCTAACAAATGCATAGATTAAATTAAAGCAACTATTACAAAAATTACTGAACATAATTTGTGTGACTGTTCAGTGGATTTTTATTTGAATTTCTTCATGTAAAAGGATTTCGGTAGTGCACTGTTAACAATCCATATCAGCCTCTTTGATTCAATCTGGCATTTCAGATTATTTTCCCCAAAGAATTATTTATCTTTGTTAAGAGAAGTTCCTAATCTAATACCTTTACAATGCTACTTTCATCAAACTAAAGTACTATTTATTTTGAATGGGTAACTGATTGGAAGTTACATAGTAGATGTAACTGCAGAAGAAAAACTATACTTAGAAACATCCTTTAGTCAGTGCATAAATAAAAATGGCCACTTGGTGGCATCATTTGTTAAGACAAGAAAGCTCATGCATAGTTACTAGCTAGTCTGACTTAATTTATGAGAAGTCCTAGGGTTACTAGGTCCCTCGAAAAGATGAAACTGGATGCTTGGACAGGCTGAGAAGTCTTATGAAGCACAAATGAAAGTATGGCTGCTTCAGAAGGATATTTAAAAACATTCAGGTCTGTTTGTGCCAGCCTTTTGCTGACAGAGCTGCCCCACCCACTCACCTATAAGTACAGTAGGAGATTAACTAGTCACTTCAGGGCCAAATGAAAATTCAGAGAAGGCTATGACGGGCCCTGAGAAAATCCCCCATCCTTTCAGTTTCCTGCTGTAAGGAAAGGGGTTTTTTATTAGCGGGACCACTGGAAAGAACAGACTGGCATGAGAGGACTGGTAGCTGAATTGGTATGGGCTAACTGGATTGACTCAGCCTTCCATCCTTCCGAGGTCGGTAAAATGAGTACCCAGCTTGCTGGGGGGTAAACGGTCATGACTGGGGAAGGCACTGGCAAACCACCCCGTATTGAGTCTGCCATGAAAACGCTAGAGGGCGTCACCCCAAGGGTAGACATGACTCGGTGCTTGCACAGGGGATACCTTTACCTTTACCTTTAACTGGATTGAGTGTACCCTAAGGCATCTGAGGAAAAGGAGATATAACCAAAACATTTGGGGCAGTACAATCCAAGTCCTTGGAAAGCAAACTCTTTTGGTACTGACAGGTTTTAAGGAAATGGTTTCAATGGGTAGCATTCCTCAAAATAGTTTGGTGTGCAAACCTGAATAAGTGGGAAGGAAACTAATGATAGGGCTTCCAATCTCCAGGTGGTAGCTGGAGATCTGCTCTTACAGCTGATCTCCGGGCAGTTCACCTAGAGAAAATGGCTGCTGTGGAAGGTGGACTCCATGGCATTATACTTCATTGAGATTCCCCCCCCTCCCCAAGCCCCCCTTCAAGCCCCTCCCCCCCAAATATCCAGGTATTTCCCAAGCTGGAGGTGGCAACCCTATTGTACTGCTATAAACTTAGAACCAATATAAGTCTGCCCAAATATTTGTGAGCCTGTCAGGCAATTTTTTTAGAGTACTGGCATTGAAGGTGTGGTAAAGGTTCACCAGACACATTTTTGTTATTAAAATAAATCTTAGTTTAATCCATTTGGTGTCTGTGTCCTTCTCTTGGCTTGGAGATGCAGGTTTTTTGCACATTTTTGTTAACTCATTTCATTTTTAATACAGCTTTACACTGGCAGGGCTCTCAAAGCAGCTAATAGCAATAAAATATCATCAAGTACATTATTAAAAACAGATGCAACAACAAAGTAACTGTATTCACACTGTTCCTATGAACTGGTGGCTTCATGAACATGTGAACACTGAGATCATATGACTGACACAACTTAATAAACATTTCCAAAAACTGGCAACAAAATAGTTGCCACGGGTGATAGTTACGACTGGCAATGCAAGTCATTACAGCCTGTTTCTGGTATAAAGACAAATAATTTTTTTCAGGGGATGCTTAGGCACTTTCCAGTCACAAAAATAGCCAATCATAGATCTCTGGATTTGTGGCAAACCATATTTTGTTGATATGAAAGCCAAGATGAGCCTCCAGGGAGAGTGGTATATAAATATAAATATAATAAATAAATTTTTTAAAAGGTATGCTCTGAAACCTATTCATGTTCATTCAATGGGGCTTATTCCCAGTTGAGCATTCTTAGTATGGTGCGGTAAAGGAATGCCTGGAATCCTGAAAACCATAATTTGCCAGTTCGGATGCACAGCTTTAAAACATCATCAGTTTTCAATTTTTATTGTAAGCTGCCCTGGGCATTTTTGGAGAATGGCAGGGTAAAGTATAATAATAATAACAATAATAATGATGATGATGATGATGATAGTTAAAATAAAGTTTCCCCAAAACAAGAGTATATTTTTGCAGGTCATTCGCAAACAAAACTACGAAACTAGCTGTTTCCATTATAACCTCTGGAGGAAGGCTAGACTTTCATTTTTATCACAAGAAATGTTAACTGACCATTTGTGTTCATTCGGGAGCATTATAAAGATATATAAAATCTGAGTGGCTCAACTCTGTGTTGATACAATACAACTGAATTTCCATTAACATTTATTTATGAATTAATAGGCTGAATAGTCCTACTCTGGGAATGACATGTGGATTTAAATGAAATTTAAATTTGGTTTTTAGCATATATGTCTTTACTAGCAAGAAAGCCCACTGCAACCAGGAATGCAATGGGCGCTAGGACCCAAGGGACACCCTGGCAGGCACAGATCTCTCTTTCTCGCAGCAGGAGCCATAGGGGGTAATCAGGGCTTGTTTGTAGCAAGGAATCAAGGCTCATTCGCAGTTTGGGGCGGCTGTCTCTGTCTGACCATTTACGCACTGGGAACTTCACTGCCCCAGCTCCCGTGCAGAAGCACAAATTGGGGCGGATTAGGCACACTGGGCCAAATGCTCTCCCATGTGAGTGCAGGAAGAGATGGGGCAACCTGCCACAACTAAAACGCCAACCTGCAGCCCAGCATGAAACCTCCAGTGCATAAACGGTCTCTATCTGTCTCTCTCCCTCGCAGCAGGAGCCATAGCAGGTAATCAGGGCTCATTTGCAGTTTGGCAGGGCTCTCTATGTCTCTCTCTCAGGGGTCTGAGAGCAAAGTGGCTAGCGTCCTTGGAAGGAGGGCGGGAGCTGTAGAAGCAGGGTCAATCAGGGTGCATACCCTGATTGGCCCTATTCCAACTTAGACACCCCAGACTCATTCCACCCCCCCCCCCAGGCTGTTTCACAAATATTAAGAGGAACAATGCATAAGGATTTAGCTGGCTTTGTGTTCTACAAAAGCCAAAGTTGGCTCATAAGTAAAACACAAAATGTATGTAAATAACAAAAATGTCAATAGAAGGCAATATTAATTTTTTAAAAAACCCTCAGATGTAACAATCACATTATTTTTTCTTGAAAGCCTTTAATAATGCGTCCAGATGTATTTCCTGCAGAAGGAAGTTCCACAGCTACGTGGACTTCCTTCCTACAAGGAAGCCTTTTGAGAGAAGGAAGCCATTTAAGAGAAATACAGATACCACAAATCTTTTCAAGGCTATTCTCACCCATTATTTTACCACACTATAGTGTGAGTTTTCAGGATAATTAAAAAAAAACACCCCACAGATGACTGTGTCCTGGATTTTTCTGCCTTCTACAGAAAAAAAGTGGAAGTTTGTCCTCTTCCACTACTATCCATTACAGGGCACAATATATCGCACAGCCAGTGCAGGATTGAGGCTGGCACAATTACAGCAACAGGTCTCATGCTGAAAGTTCACTGATCATTATGTCATTATGAAAGGCTCTAAATTCTTCATACTTGAACAAAGATCCACACATAGTTTCCCAAAAAGCTGCTATAGTTATGTTTTTCTCTTCATTTAATATAGTAGATGCCGCCTCACTTTATACCATGAGTAGAGGAGCGATTAGGCACCGTCTATCTGATCCGTGGCATAAGTATGATATAGAAAAGAAAGGCTTAATTTATTTTAGGGAACAATAGAAATATCGTGGCATCATTAATGAGAAATATAGTTCTAAGTCATGACAAATAATATTTCTACTTTATTCTATGAAAGTCAGATTTCATCTGGAATACTCTGATCTTAGTTCTGGTATAATAAGAATAAGAATAAGAGAAATCTAGACAACTTAAACATCTTCAGAGAAAAACAAATCAAAAACCAGTCCATGGTAACAGGGGCTGTTTCTTTTCAGCTTGGACAAGACATCACCTGAAGAGGTGCATACTTCAAATACCTAAAGAGGGAAACTTCTCTCTGTTGCTCCAGAGAAGCAAAACTAGATCATATAGAAAGGGAGATTGTAACTTAATATCAGGAGATACTTCCAAACATTGAGATTAATTCAACAATGGAACAAGTTACTTATGGTTGATAGTAGACTCTCCCTCTTTGGAGGTTGTCAAAGAGAGTCTGGACAGCCATCTGTTAGGAATACTCTAAGCTTTGGACCTCCTGCATTGAGAAGGAGGTTGGAGCAGATGGTATATAAGACTTCTTCTAATTCCATGATTATATGACCATCCAATCTGGCCTCATATTATGATGGAGGTAGATTTAGCATTTCAATTTGATTTTCTTCTCCAATATAAACATGCTTTGCAAACGGTTAATAGGTATTACCTTCATATACCCAGTGAAAAAGTACCTTTAAATGTATACAAACATCCTCTTGTGGGCTATCAAGGAGAAATAACATACAGACCATTTACGCACTGGAGGTTTCATGCCAGGCTGCAGGCTGGAGTTTTAGTTGTAGCAGGTTGCCCCACCACTTCCTGCACCCACACAGGGGAGTATTTGGCCTGGTGCACTTCATCTGCCCCCAATTTGTTCTCCTGCACGGGATCTGGGGCAGTGAAGTTCCCAGTGCATAAACGGTTACACAGGTGCCATCTAGTTTAAAAATGTGACTTTAAGACTAGTTTTTATGTTTTTGACTTCATAAATCTCTTTGAAGGATGCATGATATCTAGTGAAAACATATCTCAATTTGCAACTACAGTTACCGTATTTGCTGGCGTATAAGACGACTGGGCGTATAAGACGACCCCCCAACATTTCCACTCAAAATATAGAGTTTGTTACATTACATTACAATACCTGTCATTGTCACCATTGTACGGCCGCAGCACGACTGCAGCGCCTCCGGCCCGCCCCTACATCTCCCTGTGACCGGTACTAGTGTGCAAGTGCGCATGTGCGAGCTCTGCGTAGACAAGGGGCAGGCCCGCTTCCCGCCGAGCAGAACGGGCCAGTCACGCCGAAAAGGCTGGCACCCCTGTCTTGCGGCTGATGCTCACCACAGCCACGCTGATGATCCGCTGTGGCCGCGCTAGATACTGCGCGATACTGGATAGTATGTAGAATGAGGTAGGCGGGCATTGGGCAGCTATGTCTATCCCAACTGAAGTGCACCCGGCGTACAGGACAACCCCCCCCCCACTTGGAGGCATGTTTTTCAGGGGGAAAAACTAGTCTTATACGCCAGCAAATACTGTAGGTCTCTATATACAAATCCCTTAACAACAAATAATTGTATCCCAGGTTTCTCAAGAGCAATCTCAGATAAAAACAGCAAGTTGATACATGGAAAGGTTCCAGTGACTCCAAGCCTGTAACTGTAGTAATAATATTAGAGAACTTAGCCACGCTTCTTGTTAATACATAAAGGCAAAATCTTTATGGTGATCAAATGGATCACTTTAGTGTAACTCACTGTCCACATGTAAAGAAGCTCACAGAGACAAGGCCATCTCTTCCTCGCATGAACATAATGTTCCTGCTCTTTCTTATCTGTAAACAGCCAACCTCTTACCCTAAAGCAGCATGTTAGAATAATGGGTGCTTCTCTTCTTGTGATCACAGCAAATAAGATGTCACCTGAACACAATGATTGCCAATTGGGTATTACATACTATTTGCACTATATATGTTACAAAAAATTGCATTAATACTAAAGAGCTTTGGGAGGGATCTTATATCTATATTAACAGGTATGCTGTCCTCCTGATATATTTCACTAAAAAATAATAACAATATATGAAATATTTTCTTTCAGGAAACTGATTATGTCTATGTCTTTAATACAGGCATACTGAGATACAACTAACTTCCATAGCATGAAAATGTCTATTTCCACTTATTAAAACTTTTTAAAAACCATTTTATCTGGGCCTGTTGGCAGCCCTAGCAGTTACAGTGTTGTGGCTTTTTTTTTTAAAGATACATGTCAATTTTAGTAGCAATTCTTATACAATAGATAGTATATGACCCCATGGAGTCTTTAGAAATTGAACGTTCCATTGCTTCATAGAAATATGACAGCATAAAGCCACAAAGCAATCCAGGACAGCTCCCACATTAGAACCATATCAATAGTTCTGGCGATCTGAAGGATGCCAAGAGAAATTAGTTCTGGTAAAGCACATTTAACTCCCTGAAATCTCTTATTGTTTTCATACCTCTCCATTAGTACTGTGAAGAAATACCCATGTGATATCTCATTTATAAATGAACTTACTCCTTTGCAGAGAAATAAAGCTTATGGTTTAGTTCCATTAACTGTTGAAGGCTTTCATGGCCGTGTGGCCGTGGTCTGGGAATCTCTGTTTCACCAATAACTGTCACTGGCATCTGCAGATGGGAATCAAACTTCCCATCTTGCCCTGTCCTACCATGGAAGATGCCTGCCACAGTTACTGACGAAATGTCAGGGACTAAAATTACCAGACCACGGCCACGCAGCCCAGAAAACCCATAGTAACCAGTTTAGTTTTGTTCCCAGAGGACATTAAAGAAATCAATAAACCAATTTTGCCTAGAAGTAAGGAGGAATATTAGATGAACTAATTTAGCAATTATATGGCTGTTTTAAATTTCTGTCCTTTTGCAATTTTTAAGTTAAAAAAGAAACTGATACCTTTATTTTTATTGCAATGACCTGATTTTTTTTATTGGCCTCCAGAAAGTCTGGTTGGCTTATGAGTCCTTGGAAGGGGGCCTTTCCCCTTTTTCCTCTTGTAAATTTTCACTTTAAAACCACTTCAGAGGAAGGAAAGTATGACACCCCAATCATCAGTCAAAAGTGAGAGTCATATGTATGCTCAATTCATCTAAGGGCACTCTTGCTAATATTCAGTATTTTAAATAGCTGACTACACATTTTTAACTTTTTTGCACTCTAGTTTCCCTGTCTGGTTATTTCAAAAAACAAACCCTCACTATATCGAATGCAAGATAAAGTGTCTCAACCAGTTGTTAGGATTCTGTTCTACCTAGTTCAAATTTGAGATTTAGAGTTCAAGAGAAGTAAACAATTTTATAGTTAAGTAAACAATTTTTGTTAAATTTTTGTGTGTCTCCTACAATCATGGAATGATTCAATTGTTGACAATTTTGGTGGAAAGTAAACCTTAATTTCAGAGGAGACTCCCACAAAGTAAGAGAGGTTCAAATGGGGTTATGGGAGTGGGGGGGGGGATGTTGTCCCTTGATGCAGGACAGAAGGAGTGAATAAAAGGAAGGAGAGAGCTATTCCCAGGAGAGGAAGACAGAAAGTAAATATTGCTAGTCCCATACTCGTTACCTGCCAAAACTTCCTTTCTCATCAAAGTTTCCTATGTATAATAAGCAGCCATGAGATAAGAAGGGAAGTCCTTGTTGATTATAAACTGGTTATTAAACAAGAAACAGAAAGTGAGTATAAATTGGCAGTTTACACAGTGGAAGGTAGTAAGCATTGGGGTACAACAGGGCTAAGTACTTGAATTTGTGCTTTCAAACTTGTTCATTAATGATTAGGAGTTGGGAGTAAGCAGCAAAGTAGTTAAGTTTGCTTCTGGAGTTCTGGCCCTGTTGGTGGCTCTCCTGATGGCACCAGACTTTTGTCCACTATGTGACACAGTGTTGGACTGGATGGGCCATTAACCTGATTCAACATGGCTTCTCGTATGTGTTTCTCCCACTTTGGAAGTGATGTGGATGGTGTCATAGAGACCGTTTATGCACTGGAGGTTTCATGCCGGGCTGCAGGCTGGAGGTTTAGTCGTGGCAGGTTGCCCCACCTCTTCCTGCACCCACATGGGGGAGCATGTGACCCGGTGTGCCTCATCCGCCCCCGATTTGTGCTCCTGCAAGAGAGCTGGGGCAGTGAAATTCCCAGTGCGAAAATGGTCAGAGGATATTTTCTGTAGTGATTCTTCAGTTACAGAATGCTGTCATTCAACTGTCCTAGCTTGTCCTTCTCTATTTCAGGCACTGGGTTAAATTATATCAGACTGACTCCTCCTTCGTCTCCTGATAAGACTGGTAAAATAAGCAATTCCTCACATTTTCCACCTATCCATTAAACTGCTGCAACAAGACACATTTATCATCACTGGATTCTTGAAGTCACAGAACTGATTTGGTTGTTCAAATATGGCTTTTTGTAATTTATATTGCACTTAATTATTTTAATTTGCACCTCTAGATGTGCATCCACTATATAACATTTGATCTGAACTTCGAGGGTGAGGAAGGTTATATATCTCAACAAATAAAGACCATAGCTGGATATGAGGGAGAAAAAACTTGTACTTCCTTCAAATCAAGTTATATCTGTATGAAATATTCAGATGTCTGGAAAATCCAGTAAAAGAATCCTACCCAATAAGGAGATCAAATGACTGAAGAGATTTCTCTCTGATGACAACAAGGAATGACACTGGAAACCATGTTTTAGAGCACACATCCAGATATGCCATAACTGGGCTATTGTACTCACAATCAGGTGACCCTGTGTGTGCGTGCAGGTTTGCTGGTGAATGTGATGAATGGATGGGAGCTGAGTTCAGAGATGGGATGGTTTCAAAGTTCAGGCAGGGAAGGCCCGACTTGGCGCTGCATGCACCCGTCTGCGTAATCTCATTCTCCTCAGACTCCTTCTGTTTTTCAGCTGTCTTGGGTTTCTTCCTGAAAACAAACAAAGAGACCTTTGAAGGGACTGGCTGCATATGCATGGAAGGGCATTTTTAGAATCTGTTAAAAGAAAACTTTCTGTTTTTGTCTCAAAGGGAAGAATCCTTTTATTTTGGAAATATGCTATTTCTTGCATTCACATTAATACCATGGCTATATTAAAACATATGAGATACACACATACAAACACAACAAAAACGTTCTCGTCTCATTGGCCCATTATGCACGGCCGCCGAAACGGCGATTTCGAGTCACATGGAAAACGTGGAGGGGGAAGACACCGGTTATGCATGGGGTGGGGCGCGACGGCGGCAAAACCCAGAGTAACCGATTATGCACGTGGCGATCCGGGCGCCGCTTCTGGTTGTGCCCCGGTCACCCGGAAGCTGCGCTTTCTTCCGCGTTTCGCTGACGCGGCTTTTTCGGCGGCATGCACTGAAGCTGCAGCTGGTTGCAGCCGGCACCTTGCGTTATCGGTGATTTTAGTCGCCGCCATTCCACCCCGAATGTGCGCTAAAACCCCCGTGCATAATGGGTCATTACGATGATCTTACAGAAGGCCCATTCTAACATGTCAACTAGTTCAAATTCTACATTCAACTCCAGTAGCTTCCAAGTAGGGATAGGCACAAACCAACTTGTGAATTAAATTTAGTCATGATTTCTGGCCAGCTTGTAAAGAAACGTTTACGAACTAAAGAGCTGCCACAAACTTCCAGGAATTTCAAAAAAATTTGTGGCGGTTCATGAAGAGCAGAAAGGTAAGTAAAGGTAAAGGTATCCCCTGTGTGCCACAAGAGGCTCTTGAAGAGCAGAAAACAGGGGTTTAAATAGCTGTAAGCCATTCATTGCTATTCAGCTATTCAGTTAAAATGGTAAAAATCATTTAAGCCATTGCTTTTGGTGGGGAGCAGAAAGCAGGAGTCATGGACTGATATGAATTAGTTCAGTTTGCAAGCAAATCAACATACTGGTTTGTAGTTCACCCAGCCCTACTTCTGAGAGTCAACACTCCCTTCATCAGATGTCTGAATTCTGATTCTTGAAAGTTTATACCCTCAAATTTTGTTGGCCTCTAAGGTGCTTCTGAACTCAAATCTAGCTCTTCTACTGAAGAGCTCCCTGATAAAACTGGCTTCAGATTCTACATGGCAACTACTAGAGAAAGCCAGAGTGATGTATAGTGAAATGAAGAGTGCTGAAGACAAAGCTTGCACGTTGTAAACAACAGGCAACAATTTAGCATACTTTTAGATATGTATAGGTAATGGAATAAAAACAGTCACAATGGCTCACGTGGAATCATTCTGAAAGGTTGAAAGACTTGTGCAAGTGAGCTTTATGGCTGAGTGGGGTCTGCACCATATCACACTGACTTTACGACTATATCATTGTAAAACCAGCTTACAGATTCAAATGGATCCTGTTAAGGACTCAGTTCCAGAATTTACGCCAAATAGTTTCAGGTGGGCAGCTGGTTTGGTGAACGGTAGGAAGGCAATATCCTGTCTTAAGTAGTGCCATAAAGATGAACAAGATGTCTAGGGTATAAGGTTCCAAGAGTCTAGGCTGTAACAAACAGAAGCTTTAACTCTTAAAAGTTTATATTCTGAAGATTTTGTGCTACTGGACTTGAAACATATTCTTCTAGCCAAATGTTTGTTCTGGGGAAAAACTGTTTTAATGCAGAAGCCACTTGCCACTGACAGCCACCCAAATGGCAGCTTTGCTTTTAAGTTTTTCTTCTTCTTGTAACAGGCCTACTCACTAGACAGCACAAAAGCTCTTCAGAGATTTTGGCTGACTCACAATATTCTAATCACCATGAATGTGAAACCTAAAAAAAACCCAAACAACCAAAAATGATAAAAAGAGCACGTAAAGCTTTAAGAAACAGATCCCTTCAGTGGCTATTGCTACTACACAATCACAATATTCCGGGGTGGGTTCTGCCAGTAAAACCCAAGAAAAGGATACAAGGCCATTTCCAGACTCATTTTAGGGTAGCCAAGTTGGGAATTTCCTGGAGATTTTGTGGTACAGTTTAAGGAGAGCAGGGGTTGGGGAGGGGAGAGGCATCGGCTGGATATAATGCCCTAGTGTCCACTTTCCAAACCAGGCATTTCTCTGTCATCTGGAGTTCAGATGTAATCTTGGGAAACTTCCAGGTTCCACTGCAGGTTGGCAGCCCTAGGCCTGGTAGCAACCTCAGGGTGACTTGATACCACCTGACGTGCATGACTCAACTAGACATCACTGCTTTTCAACAGTAGTTACCCAAGACAGACAATGTGATGGTTAGACCTTTAGAGAAGGGTCTGAGGGTTCCAAGTTTGAATCCCCATCTTGCTGTGGAAGTTCACTGGAGGATTTTTGGACTAGTCACATACTTTTAAACTGACCTCCTTCACTGGATTGTTGTGCATATAAAATGGAGGAGATGAGAATACTGTAAGGGGCTTCAGACACCACTATGAGTTCAGATCTACCCAAGCTGAAAATATATCCAAAGCAGCCATTTCCTTCAAGGAAACTAGGGTTGCTAACCTCCTGGTAAGGGTTGGAAATCACCCAGCATTACAACTGTTCTCCAAGTGACAGAGAACAGTTCCCCATGCTCTTTTGGAGGGTGAAATCTATGGCTCCCCCCCCCCCAAATCTCCAGGAATTTTCCAATTGGGAGCTAGCAACCCAAAGGGAAACTGATCTGTCATTGGGAGATCCATTGTGACTTCAAGAGATCTCCAAGTTTGGCAACCCTAGAAAGAGGAGAAGGATGCAAGAAAAGGGGCAAGGCTATGGGGGCTTTCAGGAAAGAGAAAGAAGAAATAGTATGCAAAGGGAAAATGCAATGTCTCCAGGAAGTCCTTGCGGGTTTCCACTTATCATATTCTGGTTTTAGAACACAGTTTATTGCCTTCACATTTCAAGGATGCCCCTGCCTGATGTCTCTCTGGTCTATTCTAGCGGGTAGCTGTGTTGGTCTGAAGTAGCACAACAAAAATTCGGTAGCACCTTTAAGACTAACAAAGATTTATTCAATCTTTGAATAAATCTTTGTTGGTGTTAAAGGTGCTATAGGACTCAATTTTTGTTGATCTGTTCTAGACAGTTTTAGAGGGTAGCCATGTTGCCCTGCAGTAGAATGACTAGATTCTAATCCAGCAGCATGATGAAGGAAGGTTTGACTCTCAAAAGCTTATACTCTGAAAATCATTCTGGTTTCTAAGGTGGTTCTGGACTGAAATCTAGCTAACCTATTCCAATCTGTTCTGTCAACTGCTCAGTGTTAATAACATGTTCCATCGTTGGCCAAAATGGAAACAAAAAAGTGATATAAAGAGCAAAGGAGAACAGCAAAGAACGTATGGATCCTGAGATAGTGACACTTTGCACACTACAATCAGCCATGACAAGCAGGCCAATGTTCTTGTACCTTCAACAGCTTTTTAGAACACAGAATGTCAGCAAGAGCAGCTTTTCTAACTCCTTGCACCATAATTTCTTCCACTATACAGTTATAAAAGATACATGGCAGTTATATCTTTCCATTGGTCCAGTATGCATATTTTACACTGTTAGTCATAAATAATGTAAACAGTAGCTTGTGCTATATACTAGTACACAATATGGGCTTGAGTTGTCTCTTCTGTCTGTGCATCAAAACAGCTAAGGCCAACCCTCCTTACTCCACACATACTTGACATGCTTTATGTAACAAAACAGGCCTCAGAGAGCCTGCACTGTTTCCATGGCAATACATGTACTATGATGCTACAGTCAAGAACTGGGATGAAGAAGGTTATTCTGGTACAGCACAATCTATCCTTGTTCTTCAGAGACATGTACTGATGTAAATTAATTCTTGGTGCATATATTTGATTTTGGATGCAACTCATTAAAAAAAAACTTTATGGCCACAGTTTCCTTTATGGCCACAGTTTCAAAACCACAGAACACATGAGTTAAAGAACTTTTTTTTCAAATCTAGGATACAATTCAAATATTGTATGGAATTCTGCCAATGAAGTCAGTGACTTGAAAATTGCTCTGGTAATTTCTTCATGGTGAAGCTGATCTATTGCTCTATGAACTCTACAGCAAAGGCCTGAATCCTGTGATCAAGAGCCACAGATACTAGACAGCCTCTGAAAACTACTGATCTTGTGTACAACTAAGTGCTAACTGAAGAGGGAGCACACTCCATGGTAAGGGTCCAGTGCACATGGAATTCATTCAAGGGATCTAAGCACTGGATCTCTTTTCTAGGAAAGGTTTGCAGGATCACCAAGATCTGCCTGAGACTTCTAGAGTGTGTCCAAAGTGAGCTCTATACAAGCGCCAAGCCTGTATCAGGAACAATACGCAGACCATAAAGAAGCACTATGGATGTTAGAAAAGTGCTGAAATTACAACTACTGTAACTATTTAAATAATTACTTTATTTTACATCCTTCCTCCAACAGCATTCCTTGGAGGAAAGATATATCATACACATTCAGTTAATACATACAACCTACACATTGAAAGTAATAGTAATAGAGCTGATAACACCCAGCTCTTCCTCCTGATTCACCTGCAGACTCATTAGCCGGATCCCTGGAAGCAATGACGTGTTGGTTCAAACAGAGCTGTGTGAAACTCAATCCTTCAAAGACGGAGGTTCTGTGATTCAGTAGGAAGGGACCCTGCAAGGAAGTGTGACTGCCTTTTAGGAAGAGCTGGGTGTTATCAGTGTATTGATGACAACCCAGTCTGAATCTTCTTAACAGCTGGGTGAGAGGGCACATAAGGATATTGAACAGGATTGGGGAGACAACCGCTTATTGTGGCACTCCATGGAGGTACCACATCTGGCCCATCCTCTAACAACTGTGCTGGTTACAGTCGAATTCCGGATCAGGCTTAAGGTCTTAGTAATTACCTTCAAGGCCATATGCGGTCTCAGCCTAGAGTACCTAAAGGACTGCCTGTCTGCCTACAACCCTGAAAGAGCTCTTCACTCTGCCACTTCAAACCGGCTAATGATCCCTGGCCTCAAAGATGTCTGCTTCACCTCAACCAGGGCCAGAGCTTTTTCTGTCTTACCCCCACCTGCCCCACCTGGTAAAACAAGCTTTCAGCGAAGATCAGGGCCGTAACAGAAAGAAAACAGTTCCACAGGGCCTGCAAAAGGAAGCTCTTCCACCAGGCATTTGGTTGAGGTCAACCAAAACTAAACAACACCTACTAGGCACCAACCCCCCCCCCCCTTCCTTTAACCAATGGAACAGATCTGACCAGCCATGTGCCTGTTAGATTGTTCACTGTTAGAATGTTATAATCTGTTTATTGTTGTTATTATTACTATTGTTACCTTTATTTATTATATTCAGTCAGTTTAATGTATTGTTCTGTCATGTTCTATGTGAACTGCCCTGAGCCTTAGGGGAGGGTGGCATAAAAATGTAATAAAATAAACAAAATAAAAAATGAGAGTTGATAATGATGTGATCGGTTCCCTCTAATTGCTATGCTCTGTCCGTGACCCCGGAGAAAAGAGATCAATTGTTGAAGGGCTGTCCCTCGTATTCTGGTGTTGGGGAGGTGGTGAGCTAATAGCTCATGGGTGACTGTGTCAAATGCTACTGAAAGATCAAGCAGTGTTAGCAGTACTGACACGCCTCAGTCCAGCTGGCAAAGGAGGTTGTCCATAAAGGCAACCAGTGATGTTTCAACTCCATGGCCAGGCTGGAAGCCCAACTGAGCTGGGTCTAAGACCAAAGCTTCATCCAGGAATGTTGATAATTGGGCTGCGGCAGCTCTTTCCGCCACCTTCCCTAGAAATGCTAGGTGCAAGACAGTGCAGCAGTTGGTGTGCTCCTGTGGATCCTGAGATCCCTTTGAGAATTCTCCAGTTGAGAGGGAGACACTGATTATCTCCCAGAGGGAAATACTGTTGTTTTTACTGACAGCAGCCCTAACGTATGTTTTCAGAGAAATACATCCCATTGTCTTCAGTGGGTTTGGTGGTGAGAAGTGCTTTCAAGCTGCATCTGAATGCGGGTCTGTGGGGTTTTCAAGGGAAGAGGAAACCTGAGCTGGTTTGCTATTGTTTGCCTCTGTGTAGGGATTTCCCTGGTGGTCTCCCATCCAAGTACTAACCAGGGGGATCTTACTTAGCTTCCAAGATCTGATGAGACTGTACTATTGGCAGCCATCTAGGTTGGGTCTAAAGCAAGTGTACACAGAATTACAGCCTTAGCTACCAACCATCCAAATACAGGGAAACCTAGATTAGTTTTCAGCAAAAAACTCCAAAGAAATTTGGACTGAAAAGTGAAAAAGCAAAATAATTTATCTAGAAACCAGTCTTAAACTTTGCAGTTTCCCCTAAACGTTTTATTTTTCTCCAGCAAAAATCTGTTTTCCAGAGAAATGGAAAAATATGCAGGAAATCACCTTATCACACAATAGAAAGCAAAGCTACTTTGCTATTTATCAAGAGCATTGTATTTGGTTATATAAAGGCATTATATAAGCCTGGTATGTTTGAGAGAGCACAGCATGTGTGATTTCTTGTGAAACACAGGCTGTTGCCAGTTACAGAAGGCAGGCTGCAGAGGGCAGCAGAGGACCAGCTGGCTTCAGGCTACATTATAAAGAACTTCCATTAGAGTCTCCAGCCTGGTCAGCATGCCAGAGGTTAGTCTGCTAAGCTTCCTTAGTGTTAAAATTATACAGCCCAATGAAGCTTCAGCTCAGGCAGAAAATGAAAGTTCAAGTGAAACAAATTGGCAGGCCAAAGGGAGGGAAATATATGTGTATGTGTGTGTGTATGCCCAGTTTCCTTTCCTTCAAAATTTACAGCAACAGAAAAAAGGGATTGGGTAAAACATTTCAGACAAACAAACATGTTGCATCATTAAATCAAAAGCAAACATGGCATTCAGGCCAGTGGAACATGGAGCCAAACACTGAGCTCACTTGTGCCAAATCAATTGGCTTTTGTGGAATAGCCACAATCCTCATGTCTCAGCTTGATCACCTCAATGGGAGCCTCCACAGGTGACCTTGCTTATTTCTCAAGGTTTTTGTTTTCAAAAAATCTGCAACAGAAGGTATATGAAGCTGAGATACAATTTATCTATAACATCGGGGGTGGGGAAACACTGTGATTATTCTTCTTTTAGTTCATAAGTGGTGTTATTCTCCAGTTTCAGAGTTCTAACAATGGCAATGTTATCTTCAAGTATTATATTGTGATGAAAATGTCCTCCCAGTAGTGGAACATGAAGGTTAACGTCTGTTTTTGTCATCAAAGAAATCTGAAATACTTTATTTCATATTTACATGTATGAGTCAAGTTACTTGAACACATTGGCTTGGATTCAGCAATTTGCAAACAGGAATGCAAGGAATCTTGGTATCGTTTCACTTGCACAAAGATCATGTGCAATACCTAGAACCTTCCTCCCTTACAGTACATGAACCTACTTGCAGTACAGTACATGAACCTACTATGCCAGCAAAAAAAGAATTTAGGGTAAGCTACGTTTAAGTTAATGGAGGGGGGTACCACGTCAGCTCTATCCTACTTCCTTCCCAATGACAGAGCAATTTCATAGGTGAGTGAATAGTCACTGAAATCTCATGAGTTTACTTTACATGATCTCAGCAGCCATTTTAGGTTGTCTAGGCAATCCAGCAGCCGGCTCAAGGTTGACTCAGCCTTCCATCCTCCTGAGGTCGGTAAAATGAGTACCCAGCTTGCTGGGGGGTAAACGGTAATGACTGGGGAAGGCACTGGCAAACCACCCCGTATTGAGTCTGCCATGAAAAGGAGGGCCCTGGAGGGCATCACTCCAAGGGTCAGACATGACTCGGTGCTTGCACAGGGGATACCTTTACCTTTAAGCAATCCAAAAAGACTAACAAGAACTCATGAGATTGGTTTGTGATATCGCAACACAAATTATTTTATACCCCCTTTCTTTGGTAAAGTTAATGATTTTTTCCTGTTCCTGGGAATTTCCCCAAGTTTACAGGAAACATCACTCTCATCCATACATAGCCTCATTGTGGAAATTTTAAACCACAGGACAAGACCTGGTTCAGAATCAGATAGATGATGTGGCAAGAACACTTCAGAATAAGACCTGATCTACAAGCACAGATTTAAGAGCTCCCAGACATTCCAAACATTTGAAATCTTGATCTAAACTTTGTGGCATAGAAAACCCTAGGCATAAAGAAATTTGATTTCCAATACCTATAGAATGTAATTCAGCAATCTCAAAGTTATCAAACTCTTATATTGCCTACCTGAGCTACTTGGAGGGGGGAGTAATGAAAGAAAAAGAACAAAAGTAATCTAGAGTCTTGTGGCGGTTTCAGTGTGATTGAGTCTCCATACCTTCCCAGAATTCTACTCTGATCTATTCCCAGAGTTTTTGGGATTACATTGTTTAAAGATTAAACATGGCTGATACTGCCACAAAGGTTTAATTTTCACCAGGAACTACTTTGAAACCAAACCACACCCATGTGGAACTTGATGGGGTACTCTCCTACGTGGGTCTGCCCCTCATTATGATTGAGACTAGATCAAAACAATCAAGAAAAATCTTACACACCTCTTTTCTTAGACTGTTTTTCATTTAGAAAAAGTCTTAGACGTACCATGTCAGGTAGAGGGGCAGGAGAAACTAAACCTAGAATCATTTTCCTTGACTGCTATTTCTCTACAATAAAGTAAGTTTTTAAAAATGGGAACCCCTCCAAGACAATCTGAAATGCTCCAGGAGGAAGACCTTGACACCCCCCCCCCCCATGAAGATCAATCTCTATGAGATAGTTTTAAAAAGAAGTCAAAATAAACAGCACTGTACATTGCTTTAGTCCACATTGATCTAATCTCACACTGTTCCTATCATTATGCTTTCTCCAGAAATACTTTGGGCATTTCAGCAGCCATTAAATGTAGTGAAATGCTTACCTAATGTAGTTGTTATATTCCGGCCCCTGCATATGATGTCACCAACATCCAGCGTCTGGGCAGTAACCAGCTCTCTACATCCTCCATTTTAAAGCAATAGTTGGGGAATCACATAAAGAGGATTCACCAACCTATTTAGTGCTAGCTAAGGGAGAGCAACCAGCAGTTAACCAGCAGAGGGAAGGTATGGAGAGTCAAACAAACTAAAATCGCCTGCCTGGTCCCACCCTTGCACCTGCCTCCCTCTTCCTTATTCCTGGGGATGGGAATTTCTTTTTAAAAGTGGCTATTTTACTGGAGCAATGAATAGGCGGACAAGTGTGCAGGCGATGCCAGAAATAAGATTTCCCCCCAAAGTTGTAACACAAAGCACACTTCTCCAAAGTTGTCTCCCCCCCGCAAAAAAAAAATCAGGAACAAGATTAATTTTTAAAAGTATCAAAGGATTTGTGATCCCATAAGGGGTGGCATTCAAAAAGCACTATGCATCTATGATTCTATGCATAGGCGTTTCAACTGAGAAGTTTCATGGAGAAAGGGGACTGGTTGCCTGGATTGACTGACAGACGGAAGCATGTCACGTATAAGTTGCATTGCTCTCTTCTGCCATTTCCAGCAGCAGATGTGGAGGGTAAGATGCGTGAATAGATGGAAGTGAAAGGTGAAACAGCAGAAAGGTGAGGAGGGGCTGGGAGGCGCGATATGATTTAGTGCTATACCATTCAGCTGGTGTAACTATTTTTACTGATGTGTGGAATTGCCTTCATAATCATACCATTTTCCATATGCACTTATCTCATTTATTGCAGAAGGTTAATATGACGAGGCTTCTAAGAAAAGGGTTTTGTTTTAATATAATCGGTTTTGTTGGTTTCACTCCCAGATGCTGGCTACTAATACACGGAAGGCTTCTAGAAGCTTAGGACAAAGCATCTTCTCTGTGATGCTGATTTTTTGCTTTGCATTCTTGGCCTCAGTTCGGTCTCATTTTGAAATTTGTTCTCTGGGTTCCTTTCTTGATCATGGAATCTTCCTTTGCAGACATGACTTTGGGATCCTTCTTATTAAGATCCGTTTTGCTATCATTTGACCTCTATTCCCTGATACTGCCCATTTTGCAAATGTTCAATATCAGCCCTGTATTATAGCCATGTATGTGGCTATAAATCTGCAGGGAGGTATGCTGTACATATCACCATCTATTCATTGTTGTAAGAGATGTTTTCATGGGATTTTATTGTATTTTATTGTTTTTATCTTGTATGAACCGCCACGAGACCATTGGAAAAACGGTGACATAAAAATACATACATACATACATACATACCTACTTACATACATACATACGGATGCAATATCAAACTAACCACTAGATGGAGCAAAACACATGTGGCAAGGTAACCCCCTGCCCCCCAGCAATAAGAAGAAGAGTTGGTTTTCATATCCCACTTTTCACTACATGAAGGAATCTCAAAGTGGCCTGACTAGTTCTTCCTGATTTCTTGGACTTGTCTGGTGCAAGTCCTTGGACAGGACTAGTGCAAGATAGTGATAGCTAAAGAGCATTTATGAAGTGCACTGGATTGGCTGCAGATTATATAGCACCTACATTCAGACTAAGTGATCCCAGCCTATCTATAGGATGAAGAATAATGTGGGATGTATATGGGTAAAGGTAGCAGGAAATCTGGGCTGGGTTGCTGGGGATTTTTTTTGGGGGGTGGAGGGTACCTGATACATAGTTATTTTGTTCTTCTTTATGCATCTATAATTTTATGGATAGTTAACTCTTTCTGCAGTGGCTTTTTGCGCTATCCTAAATCAGATCCTAAATCAGATCCCCCTTCAAGGATCGCTGCCTTGTTGTGACAAGGGGGCTTGCGTAGTTCAGTGAAGCTATGAGCTATGCCGTGCAGGGCCACCCAAGACGGACAGGTCATAGCTGAGAGCTCTGACAAAAGGTGATCCACTGGAGAAGGAAATGGCAAACCACTCCAGTATCTTTGCCATGAAAACTCTATGGACAGTTCCAATAGGCATAACGATATGACGCTGGAAGATGAGCCCCTCAGGTCGGAAGGTGTCCAATATGCTACTGGGGATGAGCAGACGGCTAGTACGAGTAGCGCCAGAATGAATGAAGCGGCTGGGCCAAAGCCGAAAGGACGCTCAGTTGTGGAAGTAACTGGTGGCGAAAAGACAGTCCCATGCTGTAAAGATTTTTATTCCATAGGAACCTGGAACGTCAGATCCATGAATCAAGGCAAGCTGGACGTGGTTAAACAAGAAATGACAAGACTGAACATCGACATTTTAGGAATCAGTGAACTAAAATGGACAGGAATGGGTGAATTTAATTCAGATGACCATCAGGTATACTACTGTGGACAAGAATCTCGCAGAAGAAATGGAGTAGCCTTCATAATCAATAAGAGAGTAGGAAAAGCAGTCTTGGGATACAATCCCCAAAATGACAGAATGATCTCAGTTCGAATCCAAGGCAAACCATTCAACATCACAGTGATCCAGGTCTACGCCCCAACCACTGCTGCTGAAGAGGATGAAGTTGATCAGTTCTATGAAGCCCTACAACACCTTCTAGAAGCAACGCCCAAAAATGATGTGCTTATCATCATGGGGGATTGGAATGCTAAAGTAGGAAGCCAAAAGATAACCGGGATAACAGGCAAGTTTGGCCTTGGAGTACAAAATGAAGCAGGGCACAGGCTGGTAGAATTTTGTCAAGAGAATACAATGGTCATAGCAAACACTCTTTTCCAGCAACCCAACTCTACACATGGACATCACCAGACGGTCAACACAGAAATCAGATTGACTATGTGCTCTGCAGCCAAAGATGGAAAAGTTCTATCCAGTCAATAAAAACAAGACCAGGAGCTGATTGTGGTTCAGATCATGAGCTTCTTGTTGCAAAATTTAGGCTTAAATTGAAGAAAGTAGGGAAAAGCACTAGGCCACTCAGGTATGAACTAAATCATATCCCCGACGAATACACAGTGGAGGTGACAAATAGATTTAAGGAATTAGATCTGATAGACAGAGTGCCTGAAGAACTATGGATGGAGGTTCGCAACATTGTACAAGAGGTAGCAACTAAAACCATCCCAAAGAAAAAGAAATGCAAGAAATCAAAATGGCTGTCTGAGGAAGCTTTACAAATAGCTAAGGAGAGAAGGGAAGTGAAAGGCAAGGGAGAAAGAGAAAGATACACCCAACTGAATGCAGAATTCCAGAGAAAAGCTAGAAGAGATAAGAATGCCTTCTTAAATGAACAGTGCAAACAAATAGAAGAAAACAATAGAATCGGGAGGACCAGAGATCTTTTCAAGAAAATTGGAGATATGAAGAGAACGTTTCATGCAAAGATGGGTATGATAAGGGACCAAAATGGTAGGGACCTCACAGAAGCAGAAGAGATTAAACAAAGGTGGAAAAATTATACAGAAGAACTATACAAGAGCGATCTTAACATCCCTGATGACCACAATGGGGTAGTGACTGACCTGGAGCCAGACATCCTGGAATGTGAAGTCAAATGGGCCTTAGGAAGTCTGAGTAACAATAAAGCTAGTGGTGGTGACAGCATTCCAGTTGAACTATTCAAAATCTTAAAGGACGATGCAGTAAAAGTGCTACACTCAATATGCCAGCAAATTTGGAAAACTCAACAATGGCCACAGGATTGGAAAAGGTCAGTTTACGTTCCAATTCCAAAGAAGGGCAATGCCAAAGAATGTTCAAACTACCGCACCATTGCACTAATTTCTCATGCTAGCAAAGTTATGCTCAAAATCCTACAAGCTAGGCTCCAGCAATATGTGGACCGAGAACTTCCAGAAGTACAGGCAGGATTTCGAAGAGGCAGAGGAACTAGAGATCAAATTGCCAACATACGCTGGATCATGGAGAAAGCTAGGGAGTACCAGAAGAACGTCTACTTCTGCTTCATTGACTATGCTAAAGCCTTTGATTGTGTGGAATACAACAAATTGTGGCAAGTTCTTAAAGAGATGGGAATATCAGAGCATCTTATTTGTCTCTTGAGAAATTTATATGCAGGTCAAGAAGCAACAGTGAGAACTGAACATGGAATCACTGACTGGTTCAAAATTGAGAAAGGAGTTCGGCAAGGCTGTATACTGTCGCCTTGCCTATTTAACTGGTATGCAGAGCACATCATGAGAAATGCGGGATTAGAGGAGTCACAAATTGGGATCAAGATTGCAGGGAGAAATATCAACAACCTCAGATATGCAGATGATACCACTCTAATGGCAGAAAGTGAAGAGGAACTAAAGAGCCTGTTGATGCGGGTGAAGGAGGAGAGTGCAAAAGTTGGCTTGAAACTCAACATCAAGAAAACAAAGATCATGGCATCCGGCCCTCTCAATTCCTGGCAAATAGAAGGGGAAGAAATGGAGATAGTGACAGATTTTATTTTCCTGGGCTCCAAGATCACTGCAGATGGGGACTGCAGCAAAGAAATTAAAAGACGCTTGCTCCTGGGGAGGAAAGCTATGGCAAATCTAGACAGCATCCTAAAAAGCAGATACATCACCCTGCCAACAAAAGTACGTTTAGTCAAGGCTATGGTCTTCCCAGTTGCAATGTATGGCTGCGAAAGTTGGACCATAAGGAAGGCCGAGCGTCAAAGAATTGAGGCTTTTGAACTCTGGTGCTGGAGAAGACTCTTGCGAGTCCCTTGGACTGCAAGGCGAACAAACCGGTCAGTCCTAGAGGAGATCAGCCCTGACTGCTCTTTAGAAGGCCAGATCCTGAAGATGAAACTCAAATATTTTGGCCACCTCATGAAAAGGAAGGACTCCCTGGAGAAGAGCCTAATGCTGGGAGCAATCGAGGGCAAAAGAAGAAGGGGACGACAGAGAATGAGGTGGCTGGATGGAGAAACTGAAGCAGTAGGTGCAAACTTAAATGGACTCCAGGGAATGGTAGAGGACAGGAAGGCCTGGAGGATCATTGTCCATGGGGTCGCGATTGGTCGGACACGACTTCGCACATAACAACAACAACAAATCAGATTTGTTAGGAATATCGGTGTTCTGTTCTGTTGATATGTCTGTAACGCTTCAGTGTGTACCTGCTCCTTTTATGTATACCTGCTCCTTTTGCTTGTTTGCAGTGTGAGGGCAGACTGAAGGATAGTTGGCATACTTGAATTAGAAGTAAAGAAGAATGGGAGGAAGTTGAAAGTTCTCAGATATTTAAAATGATGCCAAAAAAAAAAAAACAGGCAAAAAGCAATCGCATATATCATATAATGGAAAATAATCAAAATAAGAAATAGTCTTCCTTTGCTGTCCAAGTATGTGTCAATAATATGTTACTTTTGGGCATGCTATTAGAATAAACAACTTGAAGGTTCCCATCTGATGCAACTGTTCAAAGCTGTGAAAAGAACATGATTTCATCCTACTTATAATTGTGCACGTCAGACAAGAGGTAAATTCCCTAAATCTTACTCATCTTGTCCATTCCAATAAGCCAATACAGAATGGGTTTGTGCCTATTTAACTGGAACAAGAAACCTGACTGAAGAAATTGAAGCACTGAAGCTGCCATGCACTCATTCTGAGAAAGAAATCAACAGCAAATGTCAGGCAATCCCCCCCCATTCTTTCTCACATATACTATTTTACTCCTTTTTATGCCACTAAAACTACTTTACTGCATCTTCATACCCACTGATAGATATACATGTCAAATATTAGTAGACTATGTGTTTCTACATCTGTTAATCACCACATAACTAAACAGCATATATTTAGTTTTTTGAAATATTCTTGGTTATAACAATCTGTTGAGCTTTTCCTCAGTTGTGGTTGCTCTTCTTGCAAAACTCCCTAAGCTGTCAATAGATTTCAGTTAAAAATGGTGCCTTGTTTTTATTCTTTTTAAATAACAAATCATGTCTTATTACGAGGAACCATGTTTTTACAACAGTGTGGTTTTGTTTGTTATGATTTAGAGTAAAAACTGAAGACATTTCTAGATAGCATTATGAAAGTTGTAGGAAGCACACGATAGTAAATTTCTGCTAATGGAAACGGGAATTGATTTTTACCAGTTTTTCCCATCCTTCTGAACACCTCTGAATTAACCCTTAGGTTTTTCCTGGGGATCCCCTGTTCCTGTGTACGTTAGCTGCAGTGGGAAAGGTAAAAAACTCCCTTTTTGTTGATGGGAAATGCCTTCCAATAGCAAAGATTCAAGTTACTTTAATAAACGTTTTATTAAACCTTGATAATTTTCTGCCTATACTGTATTGTACTCCTTTTGAACAGTGCCATCTGTCAGTAAGCTTCCAGTAGTCAGGGAGCAGAACTTCATCTCCCATTGTTGTCCCTTTCTGATCCTTTGCTTTGGGAGGGGCCGTGGTTCAATAGCAGAGCACTCACTTCTCATGAAGGGTCTAGGTTCAATCCCCAGCATGTCTGCCCGGGACCCTAGAATCCTGCTGCAAGTCAGAGTAGACAATTCTGACCCTTGACAATTCTCACCTAGCTCTGATTCCAGATAAGGCAGCTTCATGACTAGCACAAAGCTAAATAAATTATGTAATTTTTTTTACATAAAGAAGAGATCCAGGCCCTGCCAGAGCTAGCACAGTTCTGCAGGGCCTGCAAAGTTGTGTTCTTCTGCCAGGCATTTGGTTGAGGCCAATCGAAACCAGCAACATCTACTGGGCCCCCAGAATTCCTTTCCATACAGATATGCCCTTTAAATACATCAAGGGGCAATCCTGAATTGACTGATCTAGCGGGTTACAGCTACAGTTGATATGTTAATGTTCGATCATTACTGCTGTTATTGTTACTATTGGTTGTTACTGTTACTACTGTTACTACTCCTATCACACCACTACTATCGTCTCTATTATTGAATTTAAATTGTATTCAGGTTTTCTGTAAACTACCCTGAGCCACGAGGGGAGGATGGTATATAAATATAAGTAAGTAAGTAAGTAAGTAAGTAAGTAAGTAAGTAAGTAAGTAAGTAAGTAAGTAAGTAAGTAAGTAAGTAAGTAAATAAATAAATAAATAAATAAATAAAACAAGCAATGTATGCAAATAGTAAGAATGTCTATAATTTGGCTTTTATTGAGACAGAATTCAAATTACTTTGGTACAAAAAGTGAGTTTTTCATGTAAATATAATTCATATGACTTCCCACTCAGTTATGAACATACAAGGGACTTTTTTTGCTCTAGATGTGTGGTGGTGCACCCAAAGAGAAGAGCCAACTCTGATTTCTCGCAGACATGCAACATAAATACCTATTTTGTTCTACTTTACTCATGAGAACCAGGGGATTCTCAGGATGATGATGATGATGATAATAATATTCAATTTGTATACTGCTCTTCCCCACATGGACTTGGGGTGGTTCACAATAATAAAAACATTCAGTTGAACAATAAAAACAACAACACCCAATAAAAACAACAACACCTAATATTATGTGAATCTTAACACCATCAAAATTAAGTTTAGGTTTCATTAAAATATGGACTCCCATCCCTCCCTTGTACACAGGTAGAATATATGGCAAATTACAGCTTGTTTTGTGTGAAATACAAACTATTACTTGGTCTCTGCCATTTGAAGGAAGAGAACAAGCATCAGTTTGTGATTCACAGTAAACAATAAAATACTGTTTACAATTTTCTAAGTACATAGCAAGAGGAAGAGGAAAGGAGAGTGTGCCCAACTTGAACCCGTAAGTTACATCAAGCAACTGTTTCCTATTACATGAGAATTTTACCAAAGACTTAGCCTTGGATTCGATGATCTTGCCCTTTTCTCCACATACTAGAGAGGCTCTCCTCTGCAGCACAGTGCTCTCCAGCTAGCATTTCCAGGAAGTCACTTCCAACTCTATTGTTCTATGATTCTATGATTCTAGGTAATGCAATGGCCATTCCAGACTAGCTTACTGCAACTCACTCTAACAGGGCTTCAACTAGTTCACAATGCTGCTGCACAAGACCTTACAGAGATTCAGTGGAGGGAACATAAAAGATATGTGCTCTCCAAGCTACACTGGCTCCATATTGGAGACTGAACCAGATTCAAGGTTTTGGTCATGACTTTTAAAGCCCTAAATGGTCTAGGACCATCATAACAGCAGGTTCACCTCTCCCTGCAGTCTCCCAAAGAGCATTAAGATCTAGCAAGCAAAACTTGCTCAAGATCCCTGGTCCCAAGGAGATCAGATTGGCTTCAACTATGGCCAAGGTCTTTTCAGCCCTGGCCTTGGCCCCAGCCTTGTGAAACCCTCTTCCAAATGAGATCAGAGCCCTGTGGGACCTTGAACGGTTTATAGAGGGCTTGTAAAACAGAGCTGTTCTGCCAGGCCTATGGTTGAGGTCTAAAACAACATCTGATTTATGCTGGCTTCCCTATCAAAGCCCTAGTTATTATACCAACTGGGGCTAGTATGACCCAGCCATCTCCTCTCTCCTCTTTCTCCAGTAGCAGCTGGGCAATTGTGAATTGGATTTTCATATTTAAATCTTGACTACATTTATTTAGTAATTTTACATTTTATCTGTGTTTTATCTTAGATGTGATTTTATTGTGCTGAAGCCTGCCCTGAGTCTCAGAAGATAGGGCAGGAAACAAATATAAGTGCCAGCACCAGAGGAAGTAACTATCACAGCGGAAAAGGACCTTCACAGCTGCTGAAGAAAAGCATGAGGGGAACAATGTCATAGGCTATAAATCTTTATTCTGAATATGGATCAGTGCCTCCTGAGTTCTGACTGTCACTCTTAACTTAGGCTCACAACTCTATGGTAGGTAGAAAAATTATTTAATACTGGATTCTTCTCAGCTACAGTCTGACTCTGAACCTCAAAAGAAATGAGTGAGCAAGTCAAGCCAAATGTTCCTGCTCCTTGTCAATAAACTTTCATAAACATTGACTCATAATGTCACCTTTCCTAAAAAAGAACGAAGGCAATTTTGACTGCAATGTTCTCTTCAGATGGGCAAATAGTAATACAAAGGAGCCACAAATTTCACAACACCAAACTCTTCTCCATGGCAACCTGGCCAAATAAATACAAAGATGAAACCAGAAGAAGCACTGAAGATCTTATAGTTTCAGTGGAAACAAAAATCTTTTCATGGCAGTTGAAAAAATCAAGAGAATCTAGCAGGAGAATCATCCACCACTGTACATTAAGGCACCAATTTTAAAGCAGTAGCCTAAATCCTCAGATTTATGTGTCAGGTATGTGCTAGATACGACCCAATAAGAAAAATGCTAGCACTGTATTTATTCAATAAAAATGGTTCAATTACAGTCTATTTAGATGTTCATTCATTTTAAAACTTCCTGCTGCTATGTTTCCTTGCACAGTTCCACCCCTCCCAACTTGGGCACTGGATACCATAAACGAAATGTAGTACTACAAGTGATATGAGATTATATATTTTACTCTCTATTTGATTATAAAAAGAGCTTGCCTTTTAGTCTGTTTATAGCACATACCTGTCCCACAAGGAATTGTCCTTGTGTGGGATGCTGCTTCTGGTTAAGCCTTTAGTCTTATTAGTCATTGCATGTGGGAATCTTTAGGCATTGCATATGGGAATTCCCTTGAAAGCAGTGAAAAGTTTTCTAATGATTTCTTCAGTTATATGCCTATCTTGCAAGATGTTATCTTTAACGAAAGTCTAATAACCATCCTTCTGTCCATCTGTCTGTCCTTTTCTGTTTTGGAAAGGATTGGAGACAGCAGAGGAGGGGGAATAAATTCAAGAGGAAAATCTCTGCTGAGAGAAGTTAGGGGTTCTGGACCTTCTGCTGAGAGAAGTTAGGGCTTCCCTTTTAAGGGAAGCCTTGCAACCTAGGAACCAGGAATTCATGCCCTTGCCAGCTTTGGGCTGATCCTGTGTTGAGCAGGGGGTTGGACTAGATGGCCTGTATGGCCCCTTCCAACTCTATGATTCTATGATTCAACCAGGGCTTTTCTACAGCACTGGAGGCTCAGCAGCAAGTTATTTCGGGATAAACAGACAGCTTCATGCTTACTCAAGCTGATTTTTCAAATATCAAGGGTTATATCCACGCCAGGATATTGCAGGGGAAACGTAGGGTCACTCCGGATCAACCATGCTTGCTGCAGATGAAAAATTTAAATCGCCCAAAATCAAAATAGAAATCGCATTAAGTGTAGATGGCAGGGGTTGAATCGACCTGGGATTGGAATAAAAGCTCAGTGCAAATTCAGCCCTGGTTCTTAAATCTAAGCTACTATCTGTAGGGATTCTGATTGAGTTTCATATGTTTAGAATGTGAATGCCTATAATTCAGAAAAGCATTTCTATTTGTTGGCCTTTTATAGATGGTAGTTATGGTGACCTTTTTATTGCACTTTGGTAAAATAGTTTTATTGTATCATGATCACATTTCATACCAAATCGTAAGTTTGAGTGTCCTGAATTTAGCCACACATTTTTCATAGTGGCCCATTATGCACAGCTGCCGAAACGGCGATTTCGGGTCACATGGAAAATGCGGAGGGGGAAGACGCGAAGCACACCACTTATGCATGGGAGGGGGCGTGACGGCGGCAAAACCCAGAGTAACCGATTATGCACGCGGCGATCCCGGCGCCGCTTCTGGTTGCGCCCCGGTCACCCGGAAGTTGTGCTTTCTTCCGTGTTTCGCTGACGCAGCTTTTTCGGCGGCATGCATCGAAGTGGCGGCCGGTTACAGCCGGCACCGTGCGTTATCGGTGATTTTAGTCGCCGCCATTCCACCCCGAATGTGCGTTATTCCCCCTGTGCATAATGGGTCAGTATGAGGCTAATTTGATTGTGATTATTTTATAGAATACATTTTATATGTCATCTAGAATTACATGTATTTTAAAAACTTATATCAGCTATCTTCATATGAGATCTATGGCATTCTAATACCATCATGATATAAGGGTTGATTGAATATAGTATTGATTGAATATAGTATACATGGGGGTTGGGGGGGAATTCTAGCTTTAAGAACTATGGCCAAGAGGAGATGTGATACAGGTTTATAAAAGGGGAAACGTGAACTTTTCCTTCCAGAACATCACAGATAGGGGTTACATGATGAAATTGATACAGGATAACAGAAAAAAATACTTCAACAAAAGATGCAGAAAGTATTAATGGGATTCAGTGTCATGATAAATATCTTTCCAAGGACACTAGAAGAAGAGTTGGTTCTTATATGCTGCTTTTCTCTACCCGAAGGAGGCTCAAAGTGACTTACAGTCACCTTCCCTTTCCTCTCCCCACAACAGACACCCTGTGACGTGAGGCTGAGTGAGCCCTGACATCACTGCTCGGTCAGAACCGTTTTATCAGTGCTGTGGTGAGCCGAAGGACAGCTAGCTGGCTGCATGTGGGGGAGTACAGAATTAAACCCAGCATGCCAGATAAAAAGTCCGTACTCCTCAGACATGAAGTCAATTAGGTAAACTCTGTCAGTGTTACCTACCCCACAGTGTTGTTATGAAGACAGGGTCTTTATATGTCACTTTGAAGTCCTCGTCAGAAATAATTTGTAAATTCACTACTCATATTTAGGAAACTATCACTGTATTACTGCAACTCTCACAGACGTTGACCTCCTTAGTAGAAGGCAAGATGTTGTAGCAACAATAAGGGGTCCTGTTGCACAATCAATAGTAACACATATATAACAACATGAGTTTTTGTAGTCCCTCAGTTCTGTAGGATTCTTTGTTGTTTTCACATGTGTCAAACACTTGGTTGACTGTTTTTAACTATTTAAAACCCAAATTGTAATCTGAAAATAATATTTCACAAATGGCAACAAAACCAGAAGATATAATTGAAACTTTCCTGCAATATGTTTTCCTAAACATATTTTTGCTTGTTTTTTTTCCTGCTAAACATGGGGATATATATATATTAGTTTGCCATCTTAGATTTAATTTTATTGCTGAAAAATACTTTTAAGTTACACAGTTTACTTACAGTAGTTTCTGAATGATATCACTCTTCAGGTAAATCACTCCAAGCTTTAGACCTAGTGCAGACATTCATTGGGGCAGAGAATGGAGAGAAGTTGTGCCTGTACTGGAAAGAAAGAAAAAGAACCTTAAGGGAGATGTTCAAAAATGATCTGAAAATTATTTTACATGGTGAAATGCTACATATACTATGAAGAGTGCCTATGATGATCTATTCAAACTGGGTGGCCAATCAGCTGGATGAGAATCAAAATATATGACAGCTTTCACATATATCTGGATAGGCATTCCTCCAACTTCGCCAGGCTTGGCTACTAGCACCCTATCTGTCCCCCGAACACTTGGCCACAGTGATCCATGCGACGGTCACCTCCAGATTAGATTTCCGTAACTCGCTCTACACTGGTCTGCCTTTGAGCTTGACCCGGAAACTGCAACTGGTCCAAAATGCGGCTACTAGGGTCCTCACAGCTACACCTTGGAGGGCCCATATCTAGCCAGTGCTGAGGCAGCTGCACTGGTTACCGGTTATATTCCGGATCAGGTTCAAGGTTTTGGTTTTGACTTTCAAGGCCATCTGTGGTCTGGGAAAGGCGTATATGAGGGACCATATCGCCCTATACCCCCCGCAGGGGGCTAACCTATTGGTCATTCCCGGCCCCAAGGAAGCTCACCTGGCCTCGACCAGGGCCAGGGCCTTTTTGGTCCTGGCCCCGACCTGGTGGAATGAGCTCCCGGAAGAGCTGTGAGCCCTGCGGGAATTTTCAACGTTCCACAGGGCCTGCAAGACAGAGCTCTTCTTCCAGGCTTTTGGTTGAGGCCGGGCAGCAAGGGAGATCCGCCCCCTCCCACAAATGTGGTGGTTGCGTGTGCCATCAGCCCCCCTCTTTCTTCTTCCTTTTAGTGGGGTTACGGAAATTGGATTAGTTGCATGAACCTGGTCGCTATTCTTGTCTTGCCTTGTTGTGATTAATGTACTATGCTTTATTGTTCTTATTACTGTTTTTAGGGGATTGATTTTTTGTGACCCGCCTCAAGCCTCTTGGGGGAGAATAATAATAATAATAATAATAATAATAATAATAATAATAATAATAATAATAATAATAATAATAATAATAATAATAATAATAATAATAATAGGATCAAAATTGCCTGTGAGCAACCAGAACAGAGAACTTGGGGATCATAGTGGCAGTATCACAGAAATTGTAAGCTCAAGACTGCTGTGACAATTAAAAAGAAAACTCAACTACACAAATGATTGGAAAGGACAGTTCAAATCTAAGACACACATACATATCATAATGCAATAGCAATATGTCTCCCACAAGACTACATTTACAAATACTGTACTAAGTAGAAGAAGAAGAGTTGGGTCTTATATGCCACTTTTCTCTACCCGAAGGAGTCTCAAAGCAACTTACATTCACCTTCCCTTTCCTTTTCCCAAAACAGAAACTCTGTGAGGTAAGTGAGGCTGAGAAAGCACTGATATTACTGCTCAGACAGGACAGCTTTATCAGTGCTATGGCGAGCCCAAGGTCACCCAAGCTGGTTGCATGTACAGGAGTGTGGAATCAAACCCGGCTCACCAGGTTAGAAGTCTGCACTCTTAACTACTACATCAAGCTGGCTCTTGGTAGATATTCAAATTAATATTTTTAAAACATTTTTTTAAATATTAAGGAACAAGAAAAGGTGCTAAGCGGACAACTGAAATAACCAAGAATGTGAAACACCTTCCTATGAGGAAAGGCTAAGGATATTAAAGGATTTCACTCATTTTAAAAAAATGACTATGAAGATGAAGAGGAGTTGGTTCTTATATGCTGCTTTTCTCTACCCGAAATGGCTTACAATCACCTTCCCTTTCCTCTCCCCACAACAAACACCCTGTGAGGTACGTGAGGCTGAGACAGCCCTGTTATTACTGCTCAGTCAGAACAGCTTTATCAGTGCTATGGCGAGCCCAAGGATAAATGACACACATTTTAAAATTTAGCAAATATGAACTGTTCTCATCAAATGTAGATAAAAATTTCTTGTTTCTGAAAAATCTTTCTAATGTGTTCAGAGATGTACTATCTAAAAAGTAGTAAAAGCACCTCAAAACAGCACCTCAAAACATAAGCTTTATGAGTCAGAACTCATTTTATGAGATGCAAGTACTCCATTTTTCCAAAGGAAACTAATTTTCAGGTTTGTAGGTGTTGCTGACAGTATTATCTTTTCTATCTTTGATAATTTCTCCCCTCTCTTGAATGGATTCTAAGGTTCCTTTCCACAAAAATAAACCTGTTCACAGAAAAGCAAATAGGATTCTGATGGCCCTGTAGGCCTAACAGGTTCTGGTGCCTAACATGATATTATCCAAAAACACGCTAAACTAGAGAACTGTTTATGCTTTTATTTAGCTGTAGCAAAGAAAAACAGGCACTTGTGTCCAGAAAGGATCAGTGCAAAGAACAATAGGATTACATAGGATTATATACCTTTACCTCAAAGGCTAGTTGCATCCCCTAGACCAGGGGTAGTCAAACTGCGGCCCTCCAGATGTCCATGGACTACAAGTCCCATGAGCCCTTGCCAGCATTTGCTGGCAAGGGTTCATGGGAATTGTAGTTCATGGACATCTGGAGGGCCGAAGTTTGACACCCTCCAGACCAATGTCATAATTCCACTTCTTTATTCCATCTCCAGGTCCACTCCAAAGTCACCAGGATAGCCCTGGAGCCTTGATCTGATTTTCTAATGTGGCAAGGGTCACCAGATCAGCACATATCCTCCAGGTTTACATTAAAGAGAACATATCCATTATTACGTTTGTACTTATGGCGCCAGTCTGTGCCAAGCACTACTGTTATCAGAAATATAAAGCAAAACAACCCTTCACTTTAGTCTAAATATTGCCCAATTATCTACAAGTTGCTCTCAGCATGATTATTTAGTTATCTAAAAAGCCTTATATAAACTATCCCCCCACCAAAACCCTTCACGCAGCCTTGTACCACTTCTATATTCTGTGGTAGGTGAACGGTCACATTGCAAAGCAAGCAGCATTTCTTCATACAGAAGGGAAAGAGCGATCTCATATCCAACATACAATTAAAACCAATTTCCAATAATTGAATAATTACTTAGAAGTTTGTAATCATTTCATATCCCATCAAATGGCATAGCAAAACCAAAATATATTCCAGCATAATAAGGTTTCATAAATGAATTGTGACTCTCAAAAATTTAAGCTAGAATAAATTTTGTTAGGCTTTAAGGTGCTACAGGGCTCCTGTTCAGTTTTACCATAATTGACTAACACAACTATCCTTTTGAAACTACTGTTCATGAAAGAGTTCTTCAGTACCATAAGAAGTCTGTCCCTGAACTGGAAAAAGTTATTCGTCTACAGAAGATTCCTGTTAGTGGAAGGAAGTCTTAGGATTTAGTACTCTGACTCTCAATACTAAATTCAGAATAGTCTACCTGCAATATATTCAAGATGGACAAAAACAAATATGTTTCCATTTGACACATAATTTACTTATGGGATATATTTTTATCAGAGTTTTAAATGTAACAAACCAATGTTCATATTCTATATACTGAAGTGCAATGGAACTCCAAAAGATGAATGAAATGTAAGAGTTTGGGCAATTAAAAAAACTGAAAATGCCAAAAAATTATTTCGCAATGGCTGAGAGATTTTAAATATTCAGCTTTTTCAAACTATTACTTTTAAGTAAATACTTATTTCCTACACTTTGATGTATGGAATGGCCATACTGTTTACACAGTTATGACTGTAAATAAGAAACACAGTCATATCTGTTAAAGCAAGTACATATACATGTCTGTCCATAAGCTATACAATTACTAGCAGAGATAGCTGTACAATCATAATAATTTCTCAAGTTTTCGGTAAAAGATCATTCAAATTGTAATTTTGAGATGCCCATTTTCAAATATACATGGTGCTGTTTTCCATGCAATGAAGTAAAAAAAAATTCTAGTATTTTATAAAAGGGCTGATTAATGGGCTTCCTACATAACTCCTCTTACTAATGCTTTGATACTCCTCTTTCTCCCTTTAGCAAATTGGATTGTGACCCATCATCACTTGCTGGCCTCCCTCCCTGAGCTACTCATTAATCAAACCAGTGCTTTGATATGGTCCGTCATATCTTATTACTTACAACGTACATAAGGAGAAGGTACATCAGTCTTGCATTCAACACAGTACACACATTCTGGAAAGTGTCTAAATTTACTCTTTTCCAAAATGTCCTTTCTTGGGATTAAATCATAACAAATCTCTAGTCAATAGAGTCCCTCCCCAATATTATGTTCATCCCTCTGTGCTCCAACCCTGGCTCCTTCTTCCCTTAGACAAACTTTCTAATGCTTTTTAAGGTAGGTATTCCTCATCTTGTTTAACTGACAGGATGATTCAAGACAATAGCTATATATCCCCGCGAGGTCACTTAGATGCCATAGCTCTCTTTCAATAACTCTTGTGTAAGTAAACTTCAAAATACAATGTATTCAACTATGCAAAGAGCCAGGTGGTGTAATGCTTACAGTACTGAACTAGGATTGGGAGACCCAGGTTCAAATCATCACACTTCCACAGATGCTTAGCCAGTTACACACTTTCAGCTTAATCTACCTCTCAGGGTTGTTGTGATGATAAAATGGAGGATTGTTGTCATGATAAAATGGAAAAAATAAGAATGGTATCAGCTGCTTTGAGTCCCTAGTAGTAAGAAAAGCAGGGTTTATTGTGAAGTAAATAAGAAAAACCCAGTGGAATTTTGATTACTGAATTTTGATATTCATTCCTTTTTGTGTTATTTTTACGATACAGAAAAATAACAAATAGCTTTGTTGCTAAGGCTTGCACAACACCTAATTGCATCTGATCCCTTCCTTTATACCATATTCCAAAATGTTAATTTTTCTGAAACAGGTGTGAGACTGAACGTTCAATTAATATTTCTAACACTAAAATATTTATATAACAATAATAGTTGTAGTTTTATGGGGAGGAAGAAACTGGGAAATAATATAAATGGGAAACAGCAGCATTAAAAACAGTAGCATGGTTGGAGAAAGTATCAACTTAAAAAGTACATAAAATGTATGCTAGGTTTATGAGCAACATACTTAGGAGATTTAATGCCCCATATATATCATTTCATTGAGCCTGTGATGAAGTGGATTTGATTACATTGTTTCCTTTCAAAATGTCTCTGTTATATTTGTGTGTGTTTCTATATCTATCTGTATATATCTATATTAAGACAACTTTATATTTTGGATCCTTCTATAGTGAATGCTGAATTTGTCTTAGGGAAATCATGACATTGCATAGATGGGGGACAGACGGACGTGGCACTTGTGGTTTCACAAATTTACGAAAGGGAAGAAATCAACACTTCTCTACAATACACAGTATACTTCTGAAAAGCAAACATTTATTTCTACATTTTTGTAGATTGACCATTCCAATAAGACAGGATGCTGCTGCAGTTTTCTAAAAGGCAGCCAGTTTCCTGGAAGCATTTACAAAAAGTAAAGAAAAATACTTTTCCCAAGGGCACTCGTCTATTGAAATCTGGAAGAATGATGAATATTTATACAGTAAAAGTCTACATCATGTTCCCAATGGTTGTCACACAGTCTCTCTTACTTATCTGTAACTAGTTCTGTTACATTTTCATTTGACACCCTATAAAATTTCACTTTGTTCAAACTGTAGCTCTTACTTAACTAAATGTAGCTGAAATTTGGCAATTAGAAACATAAATTACAAACCAATCATGAGCCAACAATTTTCCCCCTCCTAGAGGTTAAGCGAGGATAAGGGGAGAGTGCATACTGAGAAACTCCAGGAAAATAATTTTCCTTCTCTATCCATTCAGTCAATTCTGAAGGGCTGTACGAGAAACTGACAGATTTTCACAACAAGCGTTCCAGTTTCCAAAACCCTGTTTGCCTTCCAGTAGCCCTACGGCATTAAAATCAGGTACCACCAGCTAGACTCTGAGCAGGATTCAAAGTTTTGTTTCTGGGAATTTTCATGGAGGACAACTGCTTCCCCCATGAGCTGAATAGTATATTTGACAGGAACTGGTAAAGTAGCCCAGGACTACTGTGCTTTGTGGGCTGAAGGTGCAGCTGAGATAGCCCCATATATTAACATCCTAACCATTTCCACAGAACTCAAGACATCAAGTGATGACAAGGACAAAGTTTCCTTTAGGAGGCATATGACATATAATCCAGATTTCTTCTCACAGACCAAATTAGCTTAGAACTGATAGAACCAAGTTCCTGTGACAAGGAGTCTTTCCATATTCTCAACAAGCCCACAAGCCTTTGCATGTTATAATGAAGCATGCTGCAATTATAGGAGGAAGAAACCAGTAATGTTTTGTCAAGTCTGAAATTTCTGGCAACACCAATTAAGAATGAATCAGTGTCAACAGGAAAATTATATATATGGGTGAGGTGTTCTACCCAAAATATTGAAAATAAGAACAAATGACAAACACCAGAAAATTCCTCACTAGAGGTCACCGGAAAAAGCAAGGAGAACTCTCAAGATATTATTTTATAACAGGGAAACAAACCTGACATGAGTTTTTTTTTTAATGGATACTTGAATGCACATTAGGCTCAGGAGAATACAATTAACAATTTATAAAGAAAATTAAACATAGGATGTTTATTTTCTGTTTTATTAATATATTTTCGCTAACTAGATCAATGATATTTTATCATCATCCAAGCTCAGGCAGTATAGTCAAAAACCAGGGAGCATCCAGAAAACAAATGCTGAAGTGTATCAGGAGAAGACCTAGATCTAGAAATCGACATCGAAGGATGAAGCCTAGAGGCAGAATGAGAAATAGTCTTTAGAGTAAAAGCCAGATCTTGAGATAAAACAGATAAGCCTGGAAGGAAAATTAGTAGTTAGTAGTTACAGCTAGAGTTAGTGGTTACAAGGAATTTACTAATACCGTGGAGGAGGAAGGAAGGAATTAATTAGCTCATGACCTGTACCATATTTGTGATTTGGGCATACCTTATCACTCAGGTTGATTTATTTATTTTTAATTTAGATTTAAATGTATTACCCGCCTCTCTTGGCCACACTGGGTTGAGGTGGTTACAACAAAACCCATAAAATAGATACACTATTAGCAGCATAATCCCATCTGTTCTCTCCCAGCCCAGTTCACACTACCCACTGGCCTCGGAAGAGGCCACCTGCTTAGATGGACAGACATCCAGAGGGCCTCTAAAGGAGGGACCCAGATCTTAGCCTGGCCTCAACCAAATGCCCAGCGGAAGATCACAGGAAAATCCAGCTGCAAAAGCACACTGTAAGTGCATTATTCAACATGTGCAGAATGACCTGTAGTTTAATGTCCTTATATAGCCAGTTTACATGAAAATATAACACAATTTATGACTGGTTAATTATTCTTTATCATACTTGGGTCACACGAGAAGACTAGAGAGACTGGAAAAGGCAATTTTGCTAGGAAACGTTGAAGGCAGCAGGAAAAGAGGCACAGCATGAGGTGGAGTAATTCAGTCAAGAGTGCCAAGGCCCTCGTTTGCAAGACCCAAGCAAGGCCGTTAATCATAGAACATAGCTAAGGTTATTAATTCTCAGGATTACGTAAATTGGAAGCGACTTGATGGAGCTTACACACAAAATTATTCAAACAATATTTTAGTAGAAGTCCTCATGAGCTGCAAACCAGTCCTACAGTATCCCTGACTGAGAAAACACACAAACGATTGCATTCATTATTTACTTCAAGAGTCCAAATGCAACATGGAGGGGACAACTCAGGTAAAATGCCCCAAGGCAGATGATGACATTTCTTCATGCAGCAAAAACTTATTTTTCATCAAAGGCTGCTGTCACTACAAACAGAGTTGCCACTACCTAAAATCACCAGAGACTGAATCGGAGTAGAAATTGGCTGTGTCACAACAATGTATCCGTCCAATCCGTTGCTTTGGCTAGTTATGACAAATGAGTTTTATGAACATTTAATTGCCAAGAAACCTTGTCAAAATATTGGTGATTTTTCCAAATCTGTTCAAAATCACAGAGATGTCAACTGGAGTCTGAGAGGAGGACATTATTTTTTCAGGAAGCACAAAAGCAACAAAAACATTAGAAGAGAACAACTGGTCTGTTTTCTGCAAACTAGCCTAATTTACTGGTATTTTGCTGTTACCTTGACTGCAGTAACATCTTAGCTTCACTGTTTTCAGCAAGAAGTTTGCAAACTATTTCCTCCCTCTGAATTATTCAAACTGAAAGCACAACCTAATCATGGGCATTATAATCAGCATTGCCAACACTGTATTGTGAAACTCCTGGAGATTTAGGCACAGAGTCTGGGAAGGGTAGTGTTTGAAGAGGGAAGAGACCTCAGCAAGTCATAATGCCAAATCCATCAAAAAAAACCCTCCCCAGCAATCACTTTCACCAGGGGTTCTGATTTCTGTTGTCTGGAGAACAACTGCAAATCCAGGAGATCTTCAAGCCCCACCTGTAATCTAGGAACCCTAATGATAAAGTTGAATCAATATTGATAGTACTGAATGGTAACATTACTCATAGTGTCATTTGTTCTTTCGGGAAGAGCCCTGGTGAAATGCTTGGGAGTGGGTAGAAAGGGAAAACAAGTTCAAAAATGTGATAAGATTTAAACAGCTTTATATAGTTTGAATGGATTTTTTTAAAATTTTATATTTCCCTTTGATTGCTTTTTATTAATGCCTCTCAGTTCTCTGCACTGGAAACCTTAAAGTGACAAGAATTTTTGCTCTGCTCTAAGTAGAATTGCTGTCTTCAACTTTGAGTCCTTATGGTAGGCAGACTATGAATTTCAATATTAGTAGTCTCTCTGTGTGAAACTCCACAGTATCAATAAAGCACACAGTATCATAATAGCTGCTGTTCAAGTATTAGCCTTATTTGCTTGGGATTTATTGGTATTCAGTCTTGTGAGTATATTAAGAGATTACTGACCATTTCAAAAGCCATTGAGAATTGTTCTCAAGGCAGTATTAACCTTTGCTGTTAGGCAACTGAGACTAATGTAGACGGGATGTTTTCCGGGATTTTTTTCCCTTCCTCTTAAGTGTCTGGCGAAAGAACTGTGGCTTTAGGCAGATGAACAGGTTACTGCAGGAGAGGAGGCTGTTAGCGTCTTGTGTCAGGCAGGCCACACACTTTCTCCCACTGATATGGTAAGGTGCAGACTCTCTTGCTGTGCTCAAGCTTCAACTAGATTCATTGTGGGGAATTAAGCAGCAGAGCCGACTACAGGAGCTCACAACTCTTAAGATACAACCAGACTTCAGTATAAAGACTACACTTCAAAGCTATTCAAGCTAACAAAGGAAGGCCAAGGTTCAAAGCTGTTCCTGACATTAAAAACATTCCCATACAGAGTGACTATACTCTTAAACTAAACTAATGTCATTCTATATGACTGGGGAAGGCACTGGCAAACCACCCCGTATTGAGTCTGCCAAGAAAACGCTGGAGGGCGTCACCCCAAGGGTCAGACATGACTCGGTGCTTGCACAGGGGATACCTTTACCTTTACTATATGACATTGCACTGAAAATCACATAGTAAACATTAACTATAAAAGTTCTTAGCTATTTTGGTTCCCTTCGCTTACAACAGTACGAATGGAGAAAGCATTTCCACAGCAGTCTCACTCTGCAAAATAATAAAGAGAAATAAAGAGAGTAGAAAGTACTGGTGTCTGTTCTAGATGCAGCACCTGAAGACAGCCTCTGACAGATGCCTCAGTTCAGGGACTCTGGGAAATGTCAAGAGATCTAGAATTAGAAGTAATGTCTGCTTTCAATAACCTGAGCACTAATCAAGAGGCAGGAAGTATCAGAAGAATGGCTGTGCTCAGATGACATTGATTTCTCTGAACCTTAGTCTTTGTCTCATTTGGAGGCCATTACTGTTACTAAAAGTATCATGAATAATGTCTCTGTTAAAATAAACAAATAAAACCAACCCAGTAGAGTTTCAGTTGTGTGGTAACGGAACATCTAACAGCGAGCCATTTTCAGTACAGATCTGTCTAGCATTCTAGACCTACATACACACTGTCTCATGCAACTTTCAGTGCCTCATTGAAGGAAGGAAGGAATGAAGGAAGTACCAGCCATTGCTTTTTACCCTCTGAAGCAGCCAGGAATAGGACTACGTGATGTTCTGAGTTACTGAGCATTTTGAAATGAAAACTCTGTTTTTACTTTTTTTTTCTAAAAATTATTTTTATCCTTACAATCAAAATATTAAAGCTATGATAAAGTTGTGCATTTTGGAAAAATAACAGCAGTTCTGTAATTATTAGACATCTCTTGCTGTATGTTAAGGAAGCAATGAATGAAAAATATAAACCCTGGTACATATTTCCAGTCTCTTAAAATAAGTACGGAACACTTGAGAACAGGAGAAACACTTTCCACACAGGAAGAAAATGCCACAATGGCCACCTTAAGGCTTTACAGAAATACCAGAGTCCCGTACAAAAATCTCGTGATTCAGGTACGGCACTGAATGCACACCCTGTCTGCTGTGTGTTTTGGGAATGCTGCTAAAACTGGTTTCCCCCAGTCCCCTGGGAGGTAATCTCAAGTGGAAGCTCAAAAGAGTAGTGTTGGCTTCCTCCACTGTTTCCTGCCTCAAATGATGATGTTTGAGATCTGACCAATCCTCTGAGTCTCCACCCACCCTCCTCCCCTCCCATCTGTATTTTTTAAAACTTTGAACTTGATTGTGTTACAATGTTAATTGACAGTCTCCTGCATCCCACCTGCCTTGATGCTGCAGTGAATCCCTCCCCAGCAATGTCCTTCTTCCCTTCCTGGTTGCACTCAGTTCCCAAGGAAAGTGGCTGTTCTGTTTTAACAAAAGTGCATTGCAGTGGAGGTCCCATCCCCCCTCCTTTCTCTCTGAACTCTCTCTCCAAGTACAGTGTCTCCTTTGGGATCCTTCAGTCAAAAGTAATCAAAGGGGAAAGGAGAAATCGTAACGATTTTGTAAAGCCCCCACAGCCAGCTTTGGCAGGGGGTGGGACCCACCCCCAGCAGAAAAGCTCCTGCTCTGGTCTGCAAGTATGTCCCGGTCCCTTACAGAGGTAGCAAGCTGCTACTGTGGGTGGAAGGGGAGAATCCATTAGGGACCCTCCTGTTTGGAGCCAGTTTGGTGTAGTGGTTAGGAGTGCGGACTTGTAATCTGGCATGCCAGGTTCGATTCTGCGCTCCCCCACATGCAACCAGCTGGGTGACCTTGGGCTCGCGACGGCACTGATAAAACTGTTCTGACCGGGCAGTGATATCAGCGCTCTCTCAGCCTCACCCACCTCACAGGGTGTCTGTTGTGGGGAGAGGAAAGGGAAGGCGACTGTAAGCCGCTTTGAGCCTCCTTCGGGTAGGGAAAAGCGGCATATAAGAACCAACTCTTCTTCTTCTTCTTCTTCTTCTTCTTCTGGCCTGCCAGGGGTTGGAAAATTCTTCACAGTCCCTTAAAAAGCTAGCAGCTAGCTCTAAGAGGACTCTTGGGGGGGGGGGGAACAGTATTTGGGATGGTTGTAATATGGTAACTGAGTATTTATTTTTTTTAAAATTACACACACTAGATGAGGGGGAAGGGGGAGGCAATTCAGGGCACAGAATATATGATTAAAGGAGAGTACTTAAAGGTGCAAGCAGGCACCATTTTTTCCAAGCCATCTGTTACATGGCATTGATCTTGAGGAGGCTTTGTAGGGGAGTGAGCTGCACAACAAATGGCAGAGGGGAGCACCTTTCCCATGGGAGGGGGAGGAAGGAGGGGGAGGATTTTTAAATGTCAGGTTGGGTTTTTGCACCTGCCAATGCATTCCACTCATGGGTGAAAAGGGGGGAAGCATGTTCCTTTTTATCATGTTAGTAAGTGAATGCATTATTATGCATGCTCAGCTTAAAAAAATGGAAGGTAGGCAAGGCAGAGGATGGGTGCACCTATTCTCCTGACAGAAGTGCAAAATGCAAGCTGCAAATGGGTTTCCGGGCGGCACCAGAGAGAACCACGGATGTAGAATGTCAGGCGCAAATTTGGGTTCTGCATACAAACTCAAAGCAGCAAGAATGCACTGGCAAACATCAAATGCAGAAAAGGTCAGTTTTGAACTCAAAATTTTTATCCTCTATGATAATATGCATGTGCCCTGTCACAAAGTTGGAGGGTCTGCTGAAGGACCTACATATATCTAAAATCATAGAAGCAGAAAAACAAGGTTGCACTTATCTGTAACTGTTGTTCACTGAGTGGTCTTCTGTGCAGGCACAAGTCACTTTCCTGCTCCTTTCTCTGGGGTGTCACTTGAGTTCTTCCTGTCTTGTGTTTAAAGCTCTAAGCGTCTTTGCTGGCTTACTGTGACCTGGGTGCAAATGCTCTGTTTGGTTCTCTCTTTGATGATAAAAGTCAAACCGTGGTGGGAACATTTTTTGGCATGTTATTTGTTTGTGTGTGTGTGTGTGTGGGGTGGTGGTGGTGGTGGTGCTAAGGGACTGCCTGTGTGAACCCTGGTTGTACCTGAGATCCCTGTTTTCAGCAATCCCTACCTATCCAGATGATTCCTACTGCTCTCCAACTTGAATAAACAGCTTTATGTTTCTATTGCTCTCTGTGGGCTTGAATAAATAGCTTTTGGCTTTTCTTTAAGAGATGCCTCATCCTGTTTTGTGTGTCTCTTGGAGTTGCCTTTAGGTTTGTGATAATCCAATTTTCTGCCAATACAGGTGTGGATGCTAGTTAGTTCCTTTATAGACAGAAGGTTATAGTATCCTTTTGGGGTATATAAAAAAACCCATAATTGGGACACTAGTCTTAAGTTCTACCAAAACTTAACCCAGATGCAGAGTGTTTGCCATTATAATAATCAGTTCTGAGATAGTCTCAGATCCTCTGTCAGCAAAGGTTCACTCATTGTGACAGCAGGTGATGGTATCTATATAGCCTTAGTCCCCATGTCCAACTTCCTTCTCAATCTGTCATGGGTGTTAATAATATGGACGTAGTTTACTTCTAGACCTGATATTTGGTGACAGGGGAGTGCACCATTACCTAAGCCTTGAATTGCCCCACACTCTGTGGCAACATTTGGCAGTGACGGTCAGTGATGTCACTTAGTAGTGACTGTCACCACCGATGCTTGACAGCAACCCTCAGTATTGGATGCACTGCAGCAACTCTTGGTGGGGATACTTCGATGGCAGGCACACTTGGGGGCATCATTGTTGGAAAATCAACAAAATGTTGAGTTGCGTCTTGATACCAATGGTGTATTTTGGTGTCAAATGATGACATTTAGCATGACATGCAGTCATGACTTACATGATCAAGGACTCTCGGTGCCAGGCAGCCCTTAGGTTACCGGCATTGACTGAAAGTCCGCCAACATCAGCAGATCTCAACACTGAGAGTATGGTGCCAGGAAGCAACCTGCCTCTAAATGAGAACGATTAACAGGGCAACACCTGATTTTTTCCTCCGTCTCCTTAACGGGTGAGCTTCAAGGCAAAATTTCCCATAAAACCCATATAATTACACAAAATTTACCCAAGAAAAAGTACTATGGGAGCAAGTGTTTTGAACTGTTCTGTTTAAATTATAACATCCAAAAGTATTAATGGAAGGATAGATGAAATAAGTAAATAAAATGAAACTATAATGCATAATGCAACACAAATACTTGAATTGAATATTAGCCTTATTAGAACCAGCTTGGTGTAGTGGTTAAAAGCAGCAGCTTCTAATCTTGCAAGCTGGTTTTGATTCCCTGCTCCTGTACATGCAGCCAAATGGGTGACCTGTTAGAGCTCTTCTCACAGAGCTGTCCTCTCAGAGCTCTCTCAGCCCAACCTACCTCATGGGGTGTCTGTTGTGGGGAGAGGAAGGGAAGTCAATTGTAAGCCAGTTGGGTAGTGAAAAGCAGGATATAAAAACAATTTCATTCAATACATGATTATTTTTAAAGTCTAGCTTAAACTTTGATTAGAACTCATCTGCAATATGGAAACGTAATTTGGGGAAATGTAATTTACTAGTTTCCTCTTTAATGAATGTGGGCCTGAATAAAGTTCATAAATTTGTACAGAAAAGGAATAAATTCATCACTACTGAACTAAGATGAATCAGTACAAAGCTCCTCTAAATATAAAATAACCAGGATATAAATGGCTGCTCCTCTCCTAACTAATTCAACAGGCTAGATGTGTAGGCAGTATGAATGGTAATACAGAACTCAAAATGAAGGCTAGAATTTTGTATAAAATAGAATTTTGTATAAAATTCTGCTCTAGAAACTATTTTTGGATTATTCTGATGGCCCACTGGAATGTTTAAAATATTTTAAATAAATGGGTGAGGGTTGTAGGAAATATTTAAATATTAAGTCTATAGAAATGCAAGACAAATAGAACTAGGTCCCACCCCTATCATATACATACACACACACAAAGAAATAAATATACTGACAAATAAAAAGAACCTTTTTGAAGATAAACCAATTTCTCTAGATGAAAAAAATATTCACATTTGACAGTTTAGATTCATGCAGATGTCAATGTTACTTTACACTGAATCTACATGCAATTTCTCCCACATTTAATCCTATACTAACAACAATCAGAAATGATTTTTACACACTTTTTAGTATCAGGTATGAAAATAGTTAGGCATTAGCAAGTTAGATGTTCAGACTTTCAAAACCAAAAACTAAAGTTGTTTTAAAAATATGGGTTAATTGGATATTACTTAAAATGTTATGTTGTTACTCAAATAAAAGGTAAAGGTAAAGGTATCCCCTGTGCAAGCACCGAGTCATGTCTGATCCTTAGTGTGATGCCCTCTGGCGTTTTCTTGGCAGACTCAATACGGGGTGGTTTGCCAGTGCCTCCCCCAGTCATTACTGTTTTACCCCCCCCCCCAGCAAGCTGGGTACTCATTATACTGACCACGGAAGGATGGAAGGCTAAGTGAACCTTGAGCCAGCTGCTGGGAATGAACTCCCAGCCTCATGGGCAGAGCTTTCAGACTGCATGTCTGCTGCCTTACCACTTTGCGCCACAAATATTATTCCATAATTAGAGAACACACACACACATCAAAGGTTATAGTTGTTACATTGTATTTTCAGATTATAGTTGAAAAATCATCTAAGATTTTATGCACAGCTTACTTCTTTGGGGGGGGGGGGTCAGTATGTACTGAAATAGTATTCAGTTCAACATGAAATTCAATTTCATCCTGTCTAGTAATCTGATACTTAATTCTAACATATATCTAGACAGAATGAAGCCTGCAGTTCACCAGCAGACTACTGGTCAATTTCCAACAGACCACTTAGCATTAGACTGTTGCTGGGAATCTAGCAAATTAGACAGGACAGGCCTGGCCTGATACTGCAAGATAATTCCAGTGTAGTATAGGATCCGCTGAATCACTCAACACAGACATTTTTACTTAGCTCTTTTGCAATACATCCTTTATGTTTTCTTTGAAACACATTGGAGGACCATAAAGATTATAGTTTAAAGAAGAGAATAGGCCACACAAGACTAAAGTTGGGCCATTCTACTATATTCTACTATCAAGGATAGATTAAGATATGCTGAGATCCTTAACTAACTGACTAGCATTCACTTCTCAAAATGGTGATTTCTTATTGTAGGCTGTGCATGATTCAGTTCTGTCAACTATGTGTGCATGCGTGCATTTGTGCATTAGCACTAATTACCTGTGCACCACTCTGGTTGATTGACAATAGAAACCATATTGTTATTTATATGGATGTACATAGGAATTTGGATGCTTTTCTTTACCAAAAGCAACTAATGATCAAACAATTTTCTCACATCTCTGTTTGCAGTTTTCACAGCTGAGTTACATTGATTTGTGTCTCATAAGTAGACAATTTCCCCGTTGGGTACAAATCAATGTTATAGACCAGGCATGCCTGTACATTCCCTGAGTACACAAAGTACTCTGTACATATTTCTCATGTTGGCATATTTCTCATGTGCAAACTTTCTTCAGCCTTGGGACATGAAAGACCACTAGCATTCAAACTACCACTTGGAAAGCAAGGAACAGACTTTTATTTTCAATTAATGAGAATCTTTATGGAGTGATAAGTACCCTTATAAAAGCCAAATGCTGCAGCACCTTTGTTAACTGATGTATAACCCCCTCTTTTAGATATGAGATTTCTTACAGCAGCCACTGTGATTTGAGACAAAAATGCTTCAAAGTAGAATTTAGAAAATCAGATATGGCAAAGGTAGTCTGCAGCAGAACTGGGCAGCCACACAGGCATCTTGTCACAGGAACAAAGTTGTTCAGTTAGTAATCTGATAGAGGGAATTTTTCTATTCTGGGTATGAAAGTATTTCACTTAAGACAGCCATATCCTGCTGCAAAACAATGAACATATAAAAAGAAAATGATCAGTCAACCTGATCTTTTATTTTTCCTTTTTATCCCCACCTATTTTAATACTGCAAAATGATATAAACCATGTTCTGAAGTGCTGCTTATTAAAAATTCCATCATTTCAACAAGTGCAAAAGTAGAGTAAATTAAAGACAACTGAAGAGTAACATTCCCTACTCAAAATAACATATATCAAGTGTTATTGTTAACACAACACCATGTTCAAAAACAATTACTGTCAATTGGTTGAAAAGACAATGCTTCTAATACGGCATGGCGTGCATGTCTCCAAAACTATATGTAAAAATAAAATAGTGAATCCTCATCTATACATTTTCTTTCTCAGTTTTATAGCTGGTAATACAGAATCACTAATACTCAGCTCAGCCAGTTGAAAACAGACAAGTACCAAAACCTACCAAATGAAGCCCCTTTCTGCAGCTTCATTCAAGGCCCAGTTTACCCATCTGCTCACCCAATTTATAACTTGAAGAAATGCAGAAACGTTATTCATAAATGTTGGCAAAAGGGCTCTAATGAGCCTTGATGCACCAAGGTAAACATTTTCAACAACTAGAGAATCAAGGTCCTGTACTCCACACAAGAATATTTTAAGGAGGAATACCTAATGTGGCATGCTATCTACCCTTAACTGATATTACAGATGTTAAAGAAATAGTGACTTTTAAAATCAAGAAGCACATCTCATTGTTAACTTTCTCCTAGCAATCTCAAGTGAAGCTCATCACCAATCCAAGTAGGAATATACTATTGCATCAAACCTATTCCTTTGACTTCTATCAATATTTCAGTTTCTCTTGTGATAGCTTCTCATCTTCAGGACATTTATCTATAAAGGTATCACAATGAAAGATGCAGCCAGTTGAATCAAGTAGACTGTGATACATTTAAAATGCCACATAGAATATGAAACCAAGCAAACCTATGGAAAGAGAGTTACAGGCTTGGCAGTAAAATGCATACAGTTTGTTTATTTAAGATATTTCTATGCCATCTCTTTGGAGTCCTGTTTGAGGTGGCTTACAATTATGGTTATAGGGACATAAAGTAGAAGGATGAAGCATATGAGAGAAAGAAATTAATATAAACCGAAAGCAGCATTGTAATGCCATTTTTTTATTTGTATAATAAACAAGCCTTATTTATTTCTCACTAGAACTTCTAAACTAGCCAGGCACACTCAAAACTGCACTTTTCGGTTACAGCACTGTGCAATATCTAGTCCTCACCCATTCAAAAGTCCAGGTTGCCAAATTAATGTTCCAGTAAATTGGACAGATTTTACCCTTGGTTTTGTATCAACTGTTCCTAATTCTCCTTTTGACACACTTTTAATACACTTTTCCGCACCTAGAGTGTTTTTCATGGTCCAAAGATATTTTCACCCTCCTTCTCATTTAGCAGAACAGAATTCCAGAGTCAGTGTCAGACACAGATCTTCCCTAGCATTGTGGCTTCCTTACCTATCACGTTTCAGAAGCAAGCAAGCATATATGTTTGTTCTACTAACTGGCATGTGAGCCTTTTCCCTACGTAAATCACCTTATTCACTCTATTTTGAAACTGGGCACATTTATTTAATTTCAGGTAGATACAGAAATATATATTTATACTACTTTTTCAGTCATTTGGTTGTGTAAAGAATATCAAATCATGGTGGGTAACTACAGTCAAGGAATCCTAATATATCCTAATATGTGTAATAATAAAGAAATATATTAAAAATAATGCAAAAATAGGCCAATGTTTTTTTGCAGATTTTAATAAAATTGAGGTTGCCAGATTCTATAGAGTGACTACTGACACAGAACGGATAATACCCACCCAAATACACATCTACTGCACTGTCTCCTTCTGTCATGAAACCAGGAAAGAATAGAAAATGGGGAAAAGAGCCACCATTCAAGTCTGTACTACTGACCTCAATAAGAAAACAAAATAGCACTTACCTGAAACTGTTGTTCATCTTCATGTCTTCCATGCAGACACACATTGGCCTGCATAAAAGACTTGAAGATGAATAGAATGCTCCTTATTCTGTTCAAGGTTCCTGCAAAGCAGGACTTCAGAAGCATCTCTCATTGATACTGTAACAGAAAACTAATCCTTGGGGAGCGTTTATGGAGAGGAACCAAATGTATTAGGTATTGGCACATTGGTAAAGTTGTACCAAGTCAGCTCTCTAAAGCAGTCTTTTTAGTATCCTTCCCTTACTTTAACTGAGCTAAACCAGGTTGCTTTACTGGCTTTTACTTTCTGTTGTTTACAATGTTTGCCTTGTTTCAAAACTTAATGCCATTCTAGTTGCCTGGTGTCACATTTGTTTTCCTTATAAGAATACTGTCTCACTGTAATTTTTCACCATGTCATTTTATTTACGTCAGTCTTTAAGTCAATCACAGGCTCTTCCATGTCACACATCATTGCAGTATCTAAGCATTTGGCCAGAGTGTTTATGTTTACATCTAGCTTTTCATTTATTATGATAAATTCTCCCAGCCCTGCTTTCTCACCTTTACTTGACACTGATTTTCGACTCTGTTCAGTTCACACTGAGCATGGAGGGAATTAAGTACTCGCAGAGCCAAGTGTTATCTGTCACAGACTGATTGACAGAAAGCACGGTGCCTGTAAGCACCGAGACGCCACAATTTGCAGAGCAAAGTGAGACCTCTGCACTTGTTATGCCCTTCTTGATTGGATAGACATTTACTGTGTGACTGCTGATCACGGTTAGCCCAGACACTCCCTCCATGTCTTCCTTTCAGACTGTCAGACCAGCAAGAGAAATCACAGGTTTTCTGATTGGTATGTGCCCACACACCTGAAAATCCAAAACACAGATCAGGTCTAGGATGAATATGGGAAGTATATTATCTACCCATTACTGGGTTATACAATAACACTTGCTTCCATCTAACTAATCTTCTCTTAATTACTAATCATCTTTCTCTCTAGTCTTATTTCTCAACATTGTTCTTCAATTTGTCATGTGTTTTAAGGGATAGATTATATATATACATATATGCCTTTATTAATTTAGAAGATTTATGCAATGTTCTTAATAAATATAGAGAGGGAGAGAGAGTGTGTGTATAATACACACACACTATATATATATATATACTTTCCTAAGGCCCTCCAGCCCCAGATATACCAGTGAACCATACCTGAAGCAGTTATGCCAACAAGCAGTTATGCCAACAAAGACCTCAATAAAAGGAGGTAAACAAAGTCCCACAAATCTACTCTGGACCCACAAGTCCCAGCACAATTTAGGATGCTAACTTAGTCTGAAGCCAATCACATTCCTATGGTCCCTAACCTACAATACTGTATTCTCCCCAAGGCACACAGAACTCAGATGGTAGTATCTGTAGTATGGGGCTGTATCTCCCAGACTCATGCCATGAAAGCTCATCACTTAAATGGTAGAAAAGAAATTTAAGAGCAACATGACACAAAGACCTAAGGAGGAGAAGTAACGCTTTGCTACATTTGCCAAACAATGCTCTGCTCACATGTACTGCATGCCAGGACTTAGGCAACAAAAGAAAGACCCTGCTTCTTCAGCAAGACGTACAAGAACAATGCACCCCATACTTATAAGCAAAGATGGGTCCACTAGCTTAACCTTTATTCCCAGCCCTCTGCTCATTCATCATTTCTGCTGTTTTTGCGTGCAGTGGTGGTTCAAGAAGGTACACTTATGCTCTTGCAAAGGGAAGTAGGGGGAGGAGCTGCACACTCCTCACTGCTGATATTTGATAAACCAAGCAGTTAGTATAAGACAGAACAGGTGGGAATGAAGGAGTGCAAAGGTTGTTGGGGCAAATGGTTCAAAGAAGTGATAATAAGTTCCCCCTACCATGTGCGGGAAGATTTAGTCTGCCAAACAGGCATGCAAGGCAACCGATCAGCCAGTTTGGTGCAGTGGTTAGGACTGTGGAGTTCTAATCTGGCATGCCAGGTTCGATTCTGCACTCCCTCACATGCAATCAGCTGAGTGACCTTGGACTTGCCACAGCACTGATAAAACTGTTCTGACCGAGCAGTGATATGTGGCTGTGGCTCTCTCAGGTCCATTCCGCACGACTTTTATGTAGCAGAAGGCTTGCAAATTGTAAACGCTACTAATTTGCAGCTCCGCAAGACGTTGCACACAATCTGCAACACTCCTACAACAGTTCCGTGAAAAGCGATTCGTTGTAGCACTTCAAGGGAAATTGGGAAAAGTGGATTCACCCTCCGAAAAGCGCTACACTCTTGCGAACAATCTGCAACACTAGTGAAAAAGACCTGTGTGTTCCCATTGTTGCGGTTCCAACAAAATCCCTCCCCCTGGCTCTCTCCTCCGAACTCCTGGCAAAGCGATCACCATTTTTTTTCCTCTGAGCGAGCGGAAAGCAACGAACCAGTGAGGCTTCATTCACGCAGCGAGGCTTCTCCGGCTACAGTCCCTCCACAGAAGTGCTTTAAAGCTCCCCTAAGTCCCCAAGCACAAAACAGCCCCGTTTGCAAGTTCCCTTTATTTTTGGCTGGAAATTGCGCCCATGCGGGGGGGGGATTTTTTTTTTCACTCGGGGGAGTGTGGTAACGATGACTCGCCAGCTCACACGCCAACTAGATGGGTTTCTCCGTTAGGAAGAATCAAGGCATATTCGTTGCAACATTTTTCTTTTTTTTAAAAAACTGTGCTTAAAGGGAAAGGGGCTTTTCGGGAGCATGATAACAACCGCCCATTGGCTGTTTGTTTGATTGACGGCCAGGGGCGGGACCAAGCACAGAAAAAATCGCTTCCTTTCTACCGATTTTTGCGAGACCGGAAACCTGTGGGAAACGAATGAAATGCTACTGGATTCCACTACAAAGACAGGTATGCGTAACGCCGAGATTGCACTTTTAAAAATAGCGTTTCCGCTTTGTGGAACCAATTGGCAACACTGGTCCTTGTGCGGAAACACCCTCAGCCTCACCCACCCCACAGGGTGTCTGTTGTGGGGAGAGGAATGGGAAGGCGACTGTAAGCCGCTTTGAGCCTCCTTCGGGTAGAGAAAAGCGGCATATAAGAACCAACTCTTCTTCTTCTACATTCTGAAAAAAAGTCATTTTTGCCTTCGGGTCTAAATCTTCCTTTTTGGAAATTTAGCCCATGCCTTTCATTTGCTACATGGGAGCTTTCCACAGTGAGCTACTTGGAGAAAAGGGACATAACTACATTTGTGGACAATGTAGCCGTGTGTTTCCATGCTGCTGCCCTAATGTCTGTTTTCCTCTTTCATGGCTAAAAGGCTACTGTTCCCAAGTCCTGCTTCAGATTGGATCTAAACTCTAGAGCAGGGTGGAGGGTACATTGTGCCTGGAGCTACTGTGGGAAGTACAGGAACATGTTAATACTGTGGCTGGAGTAGCCATGTTTCCCTCCCTATGTTTACTCAAGGCAAAAGTCTCTGCTATTAGAGGCTTGACCTGCTGCTTACTCTGGTCACATCACAGTGCTCTTTCAGGTAGAGAGAGCTGCATTTCTTTTTTTCCCCTACCTTGGTTGTCTCTACATATGGTCTGACATCAGGGCACTTTGGCTGCATCAGCTGGTGCCGACTGATTTTGCACCTATATGCCACGGGGCAGGGCAGCATACTAGTGCTCTTTGATTGGTGGGTGGTACTGCAACTGCCAAGACTTTAGTGTGGTCACTGTGAAGTTGGGATATTTCAGGTTGCATAACTGTTTCTCTTTAGCAAAAGTGACAGAGGATGCTGACTAGTGATGCCACCGCTGAGGCTGTATCAGTACATTGCAGGCATCAGCATCTTAGAATGGGGCCTAATTAAACTAGGCTATTTAAATAAGTGAGGTACTTATGGTGAACATCACTAGCCAGCAGGGTCTACATGCTGCATGCAGCCTCTTAAGAACTGTAGCCTGAAACTATCTGTTAAAAGGCAGACAGCAGAGCCAGAAACTCTTTAGTTTATTGGTGAATTTATGGGAAGTCTTAGTTTACATAGCTCAGTAGCTCACAATTACTGTACTTACAAAGAGGAGCTTTTTCCCTTTCTTTTTTGCAAGGTCTCATGGGAAAGATATTTTGCATACAGAGACAGTGTTGCCTGATAAACTGCACGTACAGTATATCTATCTGAGGCAAACCAGAGCAATTTGTCCTGATGTTCACAATAGTTCATTTATAGTGGTGTTTTACTCTTGGCCTATGAACACACAGGCTTTCGCTTCCTCAGATACGGCCTTTATACTCTTCATAAAACCATGAAACTATCTTTCCCCTTATCTCATGTTTCCATCAAGGCTTGCTTCTTTCAGTTGCAAGGACCACAGTTGCTTAAATCATGCTGCTGGAGTTCTCTCATAGCTGTATTCAAGAAATGCATCTAGCTGGCCTTAACTATCATCCAGCACAGTATCCTGGGGTAAATGTGACTAAACTCTGGCAGCAAGTTGATTCTGAATAGAAGAAATTCTGAAAATGAAAACAGGTCTAATATAAGCAATCCTGTTAGCCCAGAGTAATTGTTGTGAGTTACTTGATTATCAATTTATATCTAAACATAATTCAAAGGGTGGAGCTTAATTTATAAAATCCTAAACAGACTAGGGATAGATTAGTGAATGCTTTCTCCTTTACCAATATTCCCATACATTTTGAGTAAGGATGGGCACAAATCAAGAACTTCCCCAGGATGATCTCCTACATGCTCTCCGAGTTATGTGTGGCACAAGATATGACTTGGGGGGGGGGGTGTCAGTTACAGCCCTCCACAGAAGGTGACCTTTCTTTCAGGGAAATTTCTGATGCGACTTCAGCAGTGTACAGAACGGACCCTGTGCAAGCTACTGGTTTGGGGAAAATGCCAGCCACAGCTTCAGGAGTGTATAGGACAGATCCCATGCAAACTAGAGGTATCAAATTTGCAGTAGCCTGTGAGTCACAAGCTACATTGGAGGATGCTCAGTGACAGCGCTGAAAATGGAAGGAAGACATGGAGTGACTTGGGGCTCCAAGAGAGCACAGAAAGGGAGCGCAGCCAACCTGCCTCCTCCCCTGACTGGGCCCATAAATCACCCACATGCAGTAGAAATGGTTTGTGGCTGTGAAAGAAAGAAGACCCAGACCCAACTGTCTTAAAAAGGGAAGGAAGATATTGAGGTGGCCCAGGGCCCTGAGATAAAAGAGCGAAAAGGAGAAAGAAATGGAGGACCATCAAAACTCCAGAGCAAATCCCCGGCAAAAGCCTTGACCATGCACAATCATCTTGCGAGCTGGCTCAATGAGAGGCTATAGAATTATGGAACACAATACTATGAAAAGAAAGATACATGCCTTGGAAAGTTGGCCATGCCCTGCAAGCACCTTGCCAGTGGTAGAATTAAAAGGGGATGGCTCTGGAGCCCTGGAAGAAACTCTGGGACTCCTTGATGAAACCCTGGGAAAGGTCACATGGAACATCACAAGTGTGATTAAAAGGTCTGCTCCGGAGGCCCCCAACCAAAGGGAATCCACCCAAGCTTCATAGGTTCAACAACGTCTCTAGATGCTATGGTGACATGAATGCTGTCAACGTCCTATATACAAGAAGGGTTGGCCATGTACTGCCATGTCCTTCCAGTGAGGTGAATGAGAGGATGGCTCCAAGCCCTGACACCAAATCCAAAACAGAAAAGAACAGACCAAAATCCGTAAGGGTGGCTCCTATCTGCTACCAAGCTCCTACTCTCAGGAAGGGCTAGCCATGTACAGCAGTGAAAGGCTGGAAAGGCCTGGCCCACATAACACCCAGTGCCCAACAGGAAAGAGAGATGCTGAGAGCTCATATTTAGAAATGGTGGCTCAAGCCTGCTGCCAAGGTCATACACCCAGGAAGGGCTGGCGATGCCTTGCAAGCGATATGACTGAAAGGGGATGTTACCCAACTCCCTATGCCATGCACTCCAGGCTGTGGCTTGCCACCAATATCTGGAAAAAGGATGAATTTTATTATTTGATTTGATGATAATTTTTAGCCCACCATTCCTTAAAGGGCTCAGAGTAATTAAATATAATACAAAATTAAAATTTTAAATGTAGATTTAAAAATCAGCAAGTACAATTAGAAAACCACATAGTTGTCTCTTCTTATAGATTTCTGCCTGGGGAGGCATATGGAGTGATGTTGCCTACCGGTGGACTTTCAGACTGGGTAACCAGCATTTTCTTGATGTTAACTCTGGCCTCAACCGTAGGCCTAGTGGAACAGCTCTGTCTTGCAAAACCTGTAGAACAGATTAAGGTCCTGCAGGGCCCTGATGTCATCTGGCAGAGCATTCCACCAGGCTGGGGCCATGGCAGAGAACTTCTCGACCCAGGTTGAGGCCAATTTCACCTCTTTAGTTCCTGGGCCCCTGAGCAAATTAGTGCTCTTGGGGGGTGGGGGTATAATGGAAGAAACAGTCTGGAAGATTTTAGCATCCCAGACTATTTAGGGCTTTGAAGATTAATATCAAAACTTGAGCCTTATCTGGTCTCCAATCCGGATACTGTGTAGTTAGGAGAGCACAGGTTGAATATTTGCTCTCCATTGGGTCCCAGTAAGGACCCAAGCAACTGCATTTGGGACCAGTTGGAGTTTCTGGAGCAGCTTTAAGAGGAGCCCTGCATAGAATGAGTTACAGTGGTCCCCAACCCCCGGTTCGGGGACCGGTGCTGGTCCGTAGATCAGTCGGTAGCGGGCCGCAGCTTCTCCTCGTCCTCCTCCCCGGCTGCTGCCTTGGGGGTTGCTGTGCCACTCTGCCGCCAGCTCACCTCTAGTGCTCTCCAGTGGCCCCCATGGCTGGAGCTCCCCCTCGGCATGGCACTGCGCAGCTGCTGCTGGCAGTGCCCCCCCAGCAGGAAGTCAGGGGCGCCGGCTTGAAAGTAAGCAAAGCAGGGGCACAGGCGGCAGCGATGTCCCTCGGCAAAAGACTACCCCCTCCCAGGCCTCAGTAAAATTGTCAAGCATTGACTGGTTCCCAGTGATAATAAGGTTGGGGACCACTGAGTTACAGTACTCTAGCCTGGAGGTGACCGTTGCATAGATTATGGTGGTGAAATCAGATGCTAACAGGTAGGGTATGAGTTGTTGCACCTGATGGAGATGATAAGACCCCTGGTGGGCAACATTTGAGGGCTTCCATAGATAGGGTATGCAGAATCACACTCCTTGATGAAACCCTGGGAAAGGGTTTCTCCAAACATTGCTTACTGAAGAGCAACCACAGACCAAAATGTTCATGTAAATATGAATTGTTAATCTTTGCACTGGCAAAATGTCACCAAAGGGAATTACTGCTCAAGACTGAAAACCAAACAGAAAGCTCTGTACAAAGTTCTGATGCTGTAATGTTTTCAGTCTACGCCCCTACTTGGTGGAATGAGCTCCTGGAGGAGACCCGGGCCCCATCAGAGCTGGCATAGTTCCACAGGTCGTGCAAGACTCAGCTCTTCCTCCAAGGTTTTGTTTGCTGCTAATTTATTACTTATGTTTTATAGTGCTAATGTTTATACTGTTTTTAATTTATTGTTAATTTTAACCCACTCTGTACATGGCTCTGGGCCATACTGGGAAGGTGGTATAGAAATAAATGAATGAATGAACAAATGAATAAATAAATAATTTCCCCTCAGTAACATATGAACAATGCAACAGTATGAAAAATAATGTGTGCATGTGAACTTAACCTAGAATAATAAGTAAAAGAAATAATTTTCTAAAACAACATTAAATATCTAGTAATTTTCAAAGCATTGGACACTTGGGGAACAAGTTATTATTCAACATGTTCCACTAAAGATGGATTTGATAAATAATGTCTGTCTAGTGGATGCTCCAGCATAGTCAATGAGTTGTATCCATAGATTATTTTTAGGACTGTGATTTTTTCAACAGTCAAATTTATTATAAAGTTTTCTAATATGAATAAAATCCTCTCATAAAATCAGAGTCCAGTAGCACCTTTAAGACCAAAAAAGATTTATTCAAGGCGTGAGCTTTCGAGTGCAAGCACTCTTCCTCAGACTATGAATCCTCGGATGTTAGGGACTGGATACAATTTACTTGAATTCTGAATTCATTGCCAGTTGCTAAGTGGTGCTTTCTCACTTTCTGCACTTTGACCTATCTTTGAACAAGGCTAAAACAGATGTACACATGGAGCTCTTCTGGATTTCCATAGCCCAGACTACCACACTGACCTCTTATAAATCCCAACGAGACAACATAAGCTTTTTCTGCCTGGCAGCACTTCAGAGGCATTAAGTGTAAAAGAGAAGGTAAGTAATTCACCATACCTTCCCATTTCTATAATGGGAGAAGACATCTTGATACATTTACAGCACTCCTCTGGGGATATTCCATCAGTTATACCTAACTCTAATGGACAATAATTGATTTGAACTTTCTACTTAGCATGACGCTGTAAACAACTTCAGTACAGGCTTGTAGCAGTGAACCAGTGATTTGTAAAGAGGAAAGACATCTGGGGAACTTGGCTAACAGGTCACAAAGTAGCTTAAGAGTAGAGAACGTAAACATTGTGGCTCTTGATTCTAAAACATTTTACATATAATTTAAGTAGGTATTTTACAGGAAAACTGGAATCAGTGGGAAAGATTGTGAACCACAAATGACAGCACATTATTCAATGGAAAGCTTCACGCATTGTCCCAATAGGAGGGAAACGGATATTGATTGTAGATTTCCTGTGCTTAGGTGTGAGCCACAACATCAATTTAAAGATTACAGCAGTAGCCCACTATTAAGAATTAAAGGGAAAGCTGCCATACTATACAGTCTACCTCACCTTTCAAAATCAATTGCAATGGGACATGCAATTATTTCTTCTGTTATAAATTTAAATGGACACATTTGAATACCTTACTGAATGATCAGTTCCCTGCTTGTAACCTGTGAGCACAACATGAGCCAAATGAGTGGGTGTTTGAGCTAACTTCAGTGAATACATGACAGCTGTGTTGAAAGAGCTGCATTAACTACCTAGTTCTTTCTAGATTCAGTTCAATGTGCTGATTTTGACCTATAAAGCCCTTCATAGCACTGAGCTCATCACATAGAATGGTGAGTTTACCATTAATATAGATAAAAAGGCTTTTCAGTTATGCTCCACCTTCCAGAAGGGATGAAGTGTTGTCCCTGTTGATTTTTAGATGGCTCATTAAGGTATTTTAGTGCCAATAGGCCTTTGTTGGTTAGTTTGTTGGGACTGTGTTAAGAGATTGTGCTTGTACTGTGGTAAATGTAGTAATGAAACAAACTGCAATTTGTTGTGATCAGAGGAATTTAGTAAATAACAGCCCCAGCCAGAATTGCTGACAGTTTATAGCTTAAATAATAATACTTAAAACTTCTATTCCACTATTCCCTACTCAAGGCAGTTTACCAAATAAGCCAGCTTGGTGTTGTGGTTAGGAGCGGAGACTTCTAATTTGGCAAGCTGGGTTTGATTCCCCACTCCCCCACATGTAGCCAGCTGGGTGACCTTGGGCTCGCCATGGCACTGATAAAGCTGTTCTGACCAAGCTGTGATATCAGGGCTCTCTCAGTCTTACCCACCTCACAGGGTGTCTGTTGTGGAGAGAGGAAAGGGAAGGCGATTGGAAGCTGCTTTGAGACTTCTTCGGGTAAAGAAAAGCGTCATATGAGATCCAACTCTTATTCTTCTACAACCATGTACAATCCAACAGGTAAAGTTGGCAAGGTGTGAGAAGAGCAATTCTAATCTTAATTCAATCTCAGATATTATCACACAATCGGTCAGAACAGCTTTCTCAGTGCTGTGGTGAGCCCAAGGTCACCATGCATCTTCACTCTAACCAGCCTTTCCTGACAATTAAATTCTCTGCCCTCTCTCTACATATATTTAATAGTCGAAGGTATTCCATTTTTTGTATCTGACAAAGTGTGCATGCACAGGAAAGCTTATATCTTCAATAGCCAGGGACTGGATTCATCGGGCAATTTGTCCAGGTGCTGGAAAAGACTCTTCCAGAGAAAAGCTATTAGCCTGCATGTCTTCTGTGACCAATGAAGATCATAGAATCATAGAGTTGGAAGGGGCCATACAGGCCATCTAGTCCAACCCCCTGCTCAACGCAGGATCAGCCCTAAGCATCCTAAAGCATCCGAGAAAAGTGTGTATCCAACCTGTGCTTGAAGACTGCCAGTGATGCTGGTGGATGCATTGACAGAAACTCACAGATTGTGGTTTACTCTGTATAAGTTTTCCATCTTGCAAAGTGTGGCCTAATGGAGGCTGATTTCTGACAGATTGGAACTGGGAGGTCAGACAGACCCTCCAAAGTTGTAAACAAAATTATCCCTATTAAAAGCCTTACTGAAATCAAGATAACCTATGTCCACAGTACTGACCTGATCAACCAAGGTAGTAACACTCTCAAAAGAAGATATAAAGTTATTCTGACATGACTTGTTCTTGAGGAACCCATGCTAGATCTTTGTAGTCATAGTTTAGTAAGATTTGTAGTTCAAAAGTAAACAGCATTGCATTCTTTTAAATGCATGGTTTGGAATGGTGTGACTCCGCTCAATATTGCACAGACTAAGAAATAGAATCAAAAACTATAGTACTCTTCTTGCCTCACATCACATCACCCTGGGCCTCTTATTTTTGTACTATCCATGATCATACCAAGCCTACTATGAACCACTTGTTCACAACACAAAGCATAATGTTTAAAATTATCCCCATGTACTTTTAACCTTTTAAGTCAACAATGTTGTACAAATGCACCCACATTCAGAGTCTCTGAACTAGATTCCTGCAGGTCTTAGTCATGTGCCAGACTGCACAGAGACACTTTACTCCATCAGACAGTGTCTACTAGGATATTTTAACTAGGCTGCCAAATACATAAGGGTTCTAAGAGACTGACAGTCTTTCAGATAATAGAGGGTTGCAGTCTGTAGAGCTGGTTTTTGAGATGTTTTGCATGACCAGAAGCCTCTACCAGCTGCTGTGAAGAGTCTTGCTTCACTGTCATAGTGGACTGTATAGAAATCTTTCCTGGTCATTGCTGCCTTCTAGCTTGAGTTTCCATTGTGACATTCTACATCAGACTTTTACAACCCTTTGACAATGGAGGTGCCCCTGAAATAATGTTTTAGGCTTCAAGGAGCCCTGTTAGTGGTATCAGCTGGATACACCTCCCTGCCACGCTCCTGGGAAATGACGTGTCACTGGAACTGATGTCACCACTTGGGTTAACAGGCAGTCTTGAGGAGGACTGAGGAGGGAGAAACAGAGGGCAGTTTAAGGCAGGAGTAGGCATGCAGGCTCCACCCCCTCCCAGGCAACTCATGCTCTGGATGGGGGAGGGGGGCTCCTTAGCTTGCAGTTGAGTCCATTAAGGTAGGAGGGGAAATGTCATGGACCCCTGATTGGGAATCCCTGTTCTAGATGGTGCATCTCTGCAGCAACGTAGTGCTGTTCCCTCACTCTTCATGATGCCTGTGGTACCACACTACCACCAACCAGTCAATTATGTCATGTAATATAGTCCCTTTTGTGATGCTGCAAGTTATTCAAAATGTATACAATGTTTCCTTGAATAAGAAAGCAGAACATGCAAACTTTCAGCAGGCAATATCTTATTATTTCCTAGGGACTGAACAGAGATTATGTTCAGAGGGGACATAACATGCTTGCAAAAACAAAAGGAAGAGCAGTCCAATGGTCATGAGACAGCAGGGTTTGCCATATGGGAGCTTTCCCAGGTTGAAGAAAGCATGTGGAAATGGTGCAAAAAAAAATCCTTGGTGGATGGGACCCTTATCCAATAGGAGAAGGTTCAGTGTCAAATCTTTGGCTATACATATACTTCTCCTGAGCCTGACTGTAAAACAGTGAAGTATATCAGATAGGACCGGCAGAACACTGTCCTGTTCTGTAAATCACAGGTATATGATTTATGAACAGGCAACAGCTGTGCATAAATTATTATTGTATTTAGTCATATTGGACAGGCAGAACACAATATTGTTTTGTCAATTTTCATTAAATATAGGCAGGGCACTGCACAATAAGGTCTCAGTGTATACCTGTAATTGTAAATAAGGAGTTGGTATGGAGAAATTGAACTCACATTCTGTGCTGTTCCCCCCAAAAAAGCTTTTTAAATCCTTTTTTTCCCCCAGGTGAGACTCCAAGATGATAAGTATGCCCTGCTGGATAAAAATATATATATATTTAAAAAATACAAGCCTACACCACATCTCACTCTCCCATGCTGTGTTTTAAATAATTAACCATACAAACACTGTGTAGGAAATCAGCAGGTCCTGGATTGAGTTTTCCCACTATTAATACTATCTGTGCTCTTAACTGCTTTTTTTAACAGCTCACATGAGTACCAGTGAAAGCAAGGGCAATTACCACCTTGTACACATGTGCTCAATAAAGGGGCTGGCTTTGGTTGACTGGTTTGTTGAACATGCTGCACGAGCAGCAGTCTGATGACATTCTGAGCTCTTGAGGGGCTATGAGTTGAAGAACCAATGATACATAAATCAATTGCATATTAATAGTGGCACAGTTGGTATTCTGAAACAGTCACTGAATTTAGCACTAGCATTAAATACCTTGAGCTATGGACTATCCCTTAGTATGATATCATTTAAATAAATTGATATCATACTAAATCTAGGACTCTAGTAGTGCCATCCTATGTACACTTAAACCTTTCTAAGTCTAGTGATCTCAACCTATTTGTGAAGATTTTGGGGAGAAAGTCTATAGGGCAATCCTAAAGAATTACACTCTTCTAATTAGTACCCATTTTGCCTCTCAGATGTCAAATCCCGAAATGAAACATTTCTTATTCGTTTGCTCACTAGAAACAATTTTTAAGCTCATCCTTGCCTTAAAGGCCTTTGTTCAGCTTTATTATTACAATGATTTGGCATAAATAAACCAGAAATCCAACTTAATGGTTTTAGCTATATAAAATCCGGCAAACATCATATTGTATACTTGCCGAGCTTTACAAAATGAAAATTCAGAATTTCTCCTAGCCATGCAAAGAACACAAAAACAGGCCTTACATAATGCCTATTGTGTTACTGATTCACACAAAAGGCTTCAATTATAATAAATGATGATCATACAGCAATTAACATTTTTCAAGGATCTTAATTCCTATCTATACTATCATTATAATCTGGTCTAGAAGAGGGTTTAAAAATAATAATAAACAAGCGATCCACAGTCCAAAGGGAATCTATGTATTTAAAAATCATTACTTGAAGCATGAGTAGCACAAAAAAAAAACACCAAGGTTAATATTTTTTTGAATCAGCTTACTTTTCTTAACATCTTGATAGGATTGTTTCCATTTTTTAAAAAAGACTAGAGGAATAGGATGTAAAGAAACTAATATTTTTCCTTGTTAAAGACATATCCTAACACATTAAAGCTCTTAAGCAAAAACTACATACAGTATTTGCTGGCGTATAAGACTACTTTTCTCCCCTGAAAAACATGCCTCCAAGTGAGGGGGTTGTCCTATACGCCGGGTGCACTTCAGCTGGGATAGACATAGCTGCCCATACTGGCCCATAGTACTGTACTGTAATGTAACAAACTCTATATTTTGAGTGGAAATGTTGGGGGGTCGTCTTATATGTCCAGTCGTCTTATACGCCGGCAAATACGGTATATAAAAAGAGAAACTATTTGATATTATGCTATCAGTGAACTATCAAGAGTATCTGTCTAGCTAATATTTGATATATGATGCAGCTCTATTCTTCAGTGACATGACACAATTTTTGTAAATAGACTAAACTGTTAATAATAACTAAAAAAACAGAGAGGATGTAGCTGCAATACTGAGAAAGAGTTTATATTTTCTCCTTTCTAACTTACTCTCGAAAACCTATCTACTCACAAGTTATTGAGAATGGTTCAGAAGCGAATAGTGATTCCAGTTCTGAAGGTAATCAGCAGATTAATGACTGGCCTGTAACCAGATTCTGATTGTTCTATGCAGCAAAAAGCGGTACTAGTTTTTATTTTAATTTGTTCTTATCTAGGAGTAGTAGCTTTACTGCTGAATGCTATGAATATCAGGGATACCTTTTTAGAACGGCACGTATAATGTAAATTTTTAATTTCTTGCTTTATATAATTCAGTTTCATCACTGCTAACTGAAACAGTGTACTATAAATTTTTTTGCATTCTCTTTTTTCATATATAACCATTCAGAGCACCAATCTTTAGAACAATATTTAATTCTGCATCTTTACATGACAACTAGACAATTCAAAACTGAAACCATCTCCACATGAGGAATCTTATCCTGGAAAGCCTCTGAATGTTGGCGGCTTCAAAGCCCCCTCCATATGACGTCGCCTGCATCGCAAGGCTGTCAAGGAAGTGGGTCGAGTTCTGGCCGTTTTAAAGTCACAATGAGGGAAACTGCCAAAACTGGATTCACCACACTCAATTGCATGTCACATCAGTGAACAACCAGTGAGCAACCAGGGGCAAGCCCATATGGAAGGGAAAGGCATGATAGTATATGCAGCATTGTACTGCCCTCGCATCTGTCCTCCCCACTCCATTTCCTGCTCTGAGTAATTTTTTTAAAAAATGGTGCGGTCTGTGTCAAAGGTAAAATAATATCTTCTCTTAAGTGTCCATGGTCTTTTTGGGATCAGGCAGGCAAAACACAGTCCCTTTTCTCTTTTCTGGAGGTAGGAAATGAGTTGGGAAAGAGGGAGGCAGGCAGGTGATCTCCTGATCATACAGGGGCCTGAGCGCTTTGTTTTTAAGCCATCTATTTATACAAAATTACTTTTGGGCTCCAGGGACCATGTTCAGCATCTTAGGAATCCACCCAGATAGAAATAAAGTCCAAAATAATACAAATCCTCCCCCCCCCAAAATAGCGGGGGATTCCACAGAAAGGCAGAAGTATTGATTTTTATTTAAAATGTATCTGTGTTGGGGCATTACCGCATAGCAATGCAAAGTGCCTTTTTAAAAAATAAGATTAATTTTGGGGCTGGGGGGGGGGAGAAAGTTTCAGTACATGAAAGAACTGCTGTGCTGTGATTGGTGGCTTGCTGTGATTGACAAGCCAAGGACTGGTGGGAGAAGTTTATTCTGCTTTCCCTTGTAGCCTTGGCAGGAGGCAAAAAGCCATGACAGGGCAGAGGGAAACTGCAGGAGGGCTCCAAATGTGAGGTTTACCATCCCGCGTTTGCAAGCAGGAAACGTTTTACTGCTCTGTGTGGAAATGGTCTGAGAGTGGATGCTCATGAGGAAAAGCAGGCATTGTTACAAAGCATAGTAGAGATTTAGATGAGCATTTCATATAGCTGATGCAGAAACTAATTAGAGTAGGAGAGAGCTTGTATCTATACCACATTTGCACCACTTCAATACCAGGGTTCTGCAGTACAAAAATCCCATACCACAGCAGAATGTAGAAGACATTTCATTGATAGTAACAACTTATTTTCATCTAATATTTATGCACTCGGGGTGAAAGTATAGCTACTAAACAATCAAAAATATTTTGTGGAAACAGCAAACTTCAAAAGCATATTTAATTGCTTCTCCTCACATGTGTAGTAATTCCCCTTTTAACTTTCCTCTTAGGCCCAGTTCATAAGTTTATCCAGTAGCATGGTTATTCAGAGACACATGTATGAATTGGGCCTAGAGGCTTTGAACTGGATGATATCAAGTAAAGAATGTATCTTTCAGTGCATGAAACCCACAAAGCTCTACAATCTCCTGTCACTTTGCAAAATTAGTTAACCTGTACTTTACATCTTACCTTCCTGTTTCTTTTCATGGTTACCCACAGGCAATACTCCCTATGATTGTTACAGCACTATGACAGTTTCTTTGCATTTCTTGTTTGGATAGACCTTTGGCTTCTTCACTGTCAGAATGTCAGTTTTGATAATCTGAACTGTATCAAAATTAGATCAGAAGCAGTTACTTTTGAAATTAACAGTCAGATTCCAAAAATTTATGACAGACCATGATTTTAAAATTGTTGTCCCTCCAACTTGGACATTCCTGTGTTAACATTTATTCCCATATTATTTTAACAAACACATACATTATTCTGCATTTATGATTAGAAGTGGAAGCAAACCAATTTTACAAAGAACTTAAAATTATCAGGAAGATGGCACACCTTATAAATGAGCAAAAGCTGCAAACATAAAATTGCTGTATTAAGAAAGAGAGATCTCTAAGAATGCATATTATAGTTGTGTTACTCCATTAGGTTAGGAAGATAAGCAAACCTTAGACATAATGGGTGTCCATAGAGAAATGATTTCTAAATTCTTGAGATAATCAACAACAAATACAGCTCTGTGCTCATTCAGATTTCTTCCCTAACACTTTCAGTTTCTGCTGAACAAGGTAGGATATAGAGAGATGCATATCACTAATCCTTATCCATGGTTCCTCTATATATTTGTGAAACAGCCTGGGGGGTGGAACATGTCCGGCTATCTGCACCTTGATTGGCCCTGCCCCTACCGCTCCTGCCCTCCCTCCCTGGACATTAGCCACGTTCCTCTCAGACACACCAGAGAGACACACAGAGACCTGCCAGAGTGAACATGAGCCCTCATTCCCTCCTATCGCTCCTGCTGTGAGGGAGGCAGAGAGAGGCACAGAGAGAGCTGCCCCAAGCTGCTGACAGAGACACAGAGAGAGACGATCCTACTGCGATGAAGGGAGAGAGAGAGAGACAGAGAGAGCTGCCCCAAACTGCACACCTGCCCTAATTGCCTGATGCCTCCTGCTGTGAGGCACAGGGAGAGGGAGAGAGAGATACACACAGAGAGATCTGCATCTCCCAGTGTCCCCTGGGTCCTAGCGCCCATTTCAATCCTCCTTGCAATGGGCTTTCTTGCTCGTGTGATCTAATATATCTGTTCTTACGGTTTCCACTGGTGTGATGCATTTTCCTTGTTAAATGGGCCAGAGTAATGAAAGCTAAAATTATGTACCTGACGGAGGACTCTGGAAACATAGTCCAGTGTTTTAAGCTCAACAAAAATATCTTATTTCCACTGTTTTGGTATAAACATCAAGGGCATTCAACAGATAACAATGTAGAGAATATCCTGGGATTCTGACTTCTAAAAGGCATTGCACTTTGAAACCTGTGGATTTCAGTCTTCCTCATAATCACACACAGAATGACTAGAACAAGATTGTCCAGTTGAAAAACAACAGGTGACCCAGGAGAAATAAGAAGTTAAGACATGGCAACTGTAACAGTCCTGCTGTAGAGGAACTGGACTATGTAAGGCAAAAAAGGCAGAATTAATGAAACCTGTAATTTACTTTCTTTTTAAAGTCTTACATGCGTTGTGGCTACCACATCTAGTTTCTCATCCTTAAAAAAGCATCCAAAATAACAGGAGACAGTAAGATATAATAGAAATCATAATGAAGGTGATTATTACAATATGTACTTTACATCCTCAAGATAGGTGTTACATATAGTCATCATACTAGAACATGTGATCAAAATTAAATTTGATGTTCAGGTCTTTGGTTCCATCACAGTCAAAATAGTGTCTTGCTATGGTGCTAATGAGACAAAGATAACAGACAAAAAATAATATATACAATAATCAATACATTAATTATGCAAAAGCAGAGAAACATATCAAATACTAGCCATTCAATCAATACATGTCTAAGTTATTGGATTTGATTACATCTTCTGTAATTGAAATATGTCTTATTTTTTGCTTGTCAGTCTAAATGATAATACAAATGCTTGTAAAAAAAAATCAGGACTTCATTACAGTCTTTAATTTCACCTGTGTATGTGATTGTTCCAAAAACACTGTGGTTGCAAATACTACCTGCTTTAATGGTCACAAATGCACAAAATGACATTTATGTATAAAACATACCCAGAATCACCTTCTGCATGTTTTTGGCAGGTACAAAATGGGTTCGACAAACTGCTAAGTTTTATTAATAGTAAAATTGTTTTTAAAAACATCTCAAAATGTGTTTCCTTTCTTACTTAGAAAACTAAGTGACCTCTGTAATCTTACTTGTTTCAGAACAGCGTAAATGGTAAGATTAGAGAAATCATCTTTATTAATACAGTATTTATATTTACTAGGTGTGATCAAAGCATACAAAACCAGCAATGCAACCCTAAGAAGGTCTTCTCAGAACCTTGCTAGTCTACTCAATGGATCTTACTCTGCACAAGGTTCTCTTAGGATTGTTCTGTAGTTCATTTTTAAGCTATGAGAAAATTCCTTAAATCTATGATCAGGCCTAATGGATCACTCAAAAATCAATCAATTGTCCAGCTCCATAGTGGAATTAGGCTTGGTAGTTGTTTCTTGGAATACACCATGCTGGTCTACTACCATGGAAAACAATACTGTTCAATTCTTTAGGATTACCATGACCATCAACAATATTCGAAATGGACAGACATAAATGAAACAAATATGCTGTGTTTTTCAATGAAGTTTGCTACATTCAAGTATACTTCAAAAATTATTACACTTTGAATTACGCTTTTGTGATTGTTTTGTATAAATTCCATGGCAACTGAAGAAGGGAACAATCCCAAATCCTGTATCTGAATTGTTTTGGACAGCCCTGGTGAAGGAAGCTGCAGTGGCGGCCGGATAAGTGCCAGTTCTTCACAGGCTGGATAAGAACCCCCTGATGGGCTGGTTCCAGATCACAGGTTGTATGTTTGACCCCCGTGGTTTAGGATATTACTTAAATCATAAGGTGGTGTAACAATGACATATGATGTAACGGTGAGATATGATAACGTATCTGGATATACCCAGGTGCTGTGCTGGCATAAAACAAAACTCTGCCAGGGCTCTGTTGGGCAGGCTTAGTCAGTAAAGTAAGCTCTCCACTGTGCTTCCTACCCTTAACGCAGGCATAATGTTGCCATAGCTGGCAAAATTTTCAGATATCAAAGAGAGTGAAAATTGCCCTCTATCACCTACCACACCTGCAAACCCTGGCTCAGTTCAGGATGACAAGTAAATCTGCATTCAGATCTTCAAAGCTATTTATGAACCATTCAGCATATCCATATTCCTTCAGGTAACAACGCATACAGCAGTGGGCTACATTTCTCTGGCCTCATGTTGAACATACACATGGAGTCTTTGATTAAGGCCACTTTGCACAAAAAGGGAGAACTTTACACAGTCAAGGAACTGAACAGGTATTGTATATTGTTAACACTGCTCCCTTACAGATACTGTATCTCAGGAAACTAACACCAAATGGGAGCCTTCACTGTTCTCCCTGGGGATGCAAAGACAAAGCATGCAACACAGGTAAGCAGGGAAAGGGCCTGACTGCTTCAAACTATGGTGGCCGCAAATGATTTTTTCTGACCACCTGCTTATTTGGTCTTGCCTCAACAACCTCTCCTTCCTTCTTAAACAGTTGCCAGCAGTAAGCATGCACAATGCAGAATAGAGAATGTCTCTGCAGGCATCTAATCAGTATATCAACATGTTGTCAGCACAATACCATGCTGGCATACAGCCATCCCACCACCCATCAGTCCTGCAAGTGACAAACACGGAGCACAACCACAGTCCTGAGTGATTACTAGCCACTCCACAAGAAACTTGCTACTTCTATAACTTTTGATTTGCAGAATCAAAGTCCCATGAGTATCCCCTTTAGAGAAAGCCAGCTTGGTATAAAGAGCCAGCTTGGTGTAATGGTTAGGAGCGCGGACTTCTGATCTGGCGAGCCGGGTCTGACCCCCATATGCAGCCAGTTGGGTGACCTTGGGCTCGCTATAGCACTGATAAAGCTGTTCTGACCAAGCAGTAATATCAGGGCTCTCTCAGCCTCCCCTCCCTCACAGAGACCATTTACGCACTGGAGGTTTCATGCCGGGTTGCAGGTTGCACCACCTCTTCCTGCACCCGCACAGGAGAGCATTTGGCCTGGTGCACCTCATCCACCCCTGATTTCTGCTCCTGCAGGGGAGCTGGGGCAGTGAAGTTCCCAGTGCATAAACAGTAAAGGTGTCTGTTGTGGGGAAAGAAAAGGGAGGTGACTGTAAGCCGCTTTGAGACTCCTTCAGGTAGAGAAAAGCAGCATGTAAGAACCAACTCTTCTTTTTATTCAGTTGGAATTGCCTGCCCATTAGGTGATGATGAAGGTCTCTTTGCAGGGATTCTGGTTCCGTCAGAGACTCATGTCCCCATTAGTGGGAACCACATTTCAGTTGGCCCATAGGGTGCTTTGGAAATGCAGTGTGCACTGTCTGTTTGGAATTTGCAAATCATATGTCTGGGAGCCCTATAGAGGGGCAAAAGGTGTCCAATCCATTGAAAATTGAAAGGGTACCCAGTGGATTATGAATCTGCTGATGCCCCAGGGCACAACCTGTATTACTTCCTGCAGCAAATAGCACCATGTATTTCATGCAGCAAAAAAGGAACTGTGTTTGGGGTGTTCAGTACGGATACCTGTATAAGACTGAGATCATTATATCAATCCAATTTAGTTTGAGGCACTGAGGCCATTTCCCAGAGTTTCCAGACAAACTGCTCATCTTTTCCTTGATTTCCAGGGATGATTTGGCAGCAAAGTTGAGGCATTATCGAGGTCTTCTGTCAGAATAGTGGTGACAGATTCAATGTTCTCTATTTGGGACCATTATTGCCCCACCTTTATTCATTAGTTATTAATTTAAACAAGGTCATGTCCTTATAACAATGGCCGAAAATATAAGAATTATCATTCACCTCTCATTCTGTATCTGAGGTAAATATCCTGTTTCAGCCTGATGAACAGTCATGTCAAAAAGAGAGGGAGCAGTGCTTGCCCCTCTTACATCAAGTGACTTTTGGGCAGGAAAGTCAGCCTCCTTTGTGAAGGGAGGGGTAGCACTCCGGGGGGGGGTCTAAGAATGTTGTTTTAAAGCTTTCTAGCTCTTCTCCACAGCAGGCCTGCAAAAGCACAGTCTTGTGTGGGATCGCAGAAAAGCCACAAAGATGAATATCTGTTATCTTGATTTCAGGTAAAAGGCTTTACTAAAATAATCAGGTCTGTATTTTCTATCTGGCATGGGCTTTACAATGGTTCACATTTCACTAACAGAATTACATTGAGTTTACAAAAGTACAAATTAGAGAACTGGGCACTTTCATAATCTGACTTTTTTCACTCCAACTATCTCATCTTCTAGAAAAATGTTTGTTATAAGACCTACAACTATTCTGTTCCTGGATACTCAAAGATAATGAAAGAGGAACTTCACAAAACATACTGGCCTGGAATGTAAACAAACTTTGAAACAGAATAAATGAAAATGCTAAGTATATTGAATAATAAAGAAGTATTTGTATACAAATGTCCAGCAAGTTGTAGAAATCTTAACTAGAAATGTCACTGCAGTGATATTTTCTATGCATTTAAAAGAATGTAAACTTAACTTCATCACTTTTCAACAGTAAAGACACACGAGAAAATAATTCTGAGGTTTTTTGGGGGAAAGCCAAGTTTTCTAAAGATGAAAACCTGTTCCTATATATTTTTGAGGAGTTAGATACAGATAAAACCATAGCTATTTTCTTCCAGCCATAATACTTCCACTTTTCAAAATAAGCTGTACCCCTCTGCAAGTATCTAAGAAAAATTCTGTATACATAAAAATTAATCTGGCAGCATCCTTCAAAATTTTGGGCTTCTGGGATGAGCAAATGGACACAGTTTTCTTTTAACTGTTTTGAACACCATGTGTTGAGAGAAAACAACAGAACGGAAATTGCTCATCCAAAATGCTAACTTGTAGCATGGCATAGCCAAAAAGCAGGTGTGTGCCATGCCGTTTACTTCACTAACATGCTTACCACATGTCACTCAATTCTGTTATCCCATTTTCTTTCCTTGGGAACTTATTCTGATATTGGCAACAGAATATGGCTAGATGGAAGATCTATAAAAAGTGGCATGATCTTTTATTTGAGTACATAATTTGAGAAAACACTGACTAGAATAATAACGTCACATCACAGAATAATCCTTTGGATTATCTGTTGTGACCCTAGTTTACAGCACAAATAATAAATGTGCTTCATATAATGCTCCTCCCATTAGGATAATATTCTGTATGAAATTCAGATAGATACCACAATCTTGCTAATTCATACTACAGACTGAGAGGCTGTTCTATCACAATTCACTACATTTTGCAAATTAGTAAGTGAATAGACACAACAAAAAAGAAAATCGATGAAGAAGAAACATTCACAGAACATATTTTGTTGATTTACTTTGAAAACGTGACTATATTTGATTTGAGAAATGTTCAGCAGTTGGAGACATGCAAAAAGGAAAAACAATAAGGCTGTAGATAAGACTAAAATACCTTTCTGAGCTCCTTGGATGAAGAGTGGAATATAAATGTCTTTCCACAACTCCAAAATGCATGCTTGTGATATTCTATCAGTTTTAAACTACTGTACCTTATTTATGATGCCAAAATGAACTATCAGCAAATGATGTACAGTAACAAATTGAATTACCACATGACTATTAGAAATTACAACAAAATGTTAATTATAAAAGTCATATAATCTCTCTAGGTTCCCAGCTTTCCTTATCCAAGTAGAGACAACTTTAGTAAGATTTAAATTCTCCCAAGACAAAATTTCAAACCAATATGCTCACTGGTTCATTTGAAAACAGGTAGATGTAAGTGAGAGAACCAGGTCATGACTCAACAGCTGCTCACTTTTTATACTAGAAGCTTTTTTTCCCCATCTTCTTCAGAATGAAATTTATTATTATAGCTCTGAGCTATGACTTCATTCATAATGTTTGCACTAACTCCTAGCATACCAATACCTTGGCCAGTATATGAAAGAGATGTGTGTTTGAGGATACAGAAGGTTTGTGTTGACTGAAAATAATACAGAGCATAGAAAAATGCGGGAAAACACAGTGATTTGTATTGGCTGATTTGACTCCAAATCAACAGTCAAAACATACAACTGAAAAAAAAAAAATCTAAGATTGCAAGGAAGACAAACACCTTCTTCTTTGTGGTCTCCATGTTTGCGTTCACATTATTCCCATATCAGAATCACATGGATTGGGAGATAAAAGCAGGGATATTGGTTCAAAATACTCCAATATTCTCTGTACCAACAACATTAACAGTTTCTTCCCACTTCTTTACTATCTATATAGGACATTTCCTAGTTCTGGATTTGGGATTTTAACATCACATCAGAATTCTGGGAAAATTTCCTTGAACCGACATGTCAGATTTTTTTCTTCTAAAAGCTGGTCCAATTAATCAGGGGCCAGAAGAGATCTTCTGGGGTTCCTGTGGATTTCCCATCTATCCAGGCATGTATGTATATATATATATATATATATATATATATGAAATTTATATATATATAAATATATATATGAAATTTTGCAAAAAAAAAAGTCTCTCTAGGTCTACAACAGCATTGTTGGCAGTTCTTTATAAAAATAAACAAATCAGGAATGACATTAAAGAATAGTTACAAATTGATGGAATATGGGTCAATGGCAAAACTTGCATATTTGATGTAAAACAGATCAATAGCAGATTTTAATAGAAAATGAAGTCCAATATTAGAATATATTGATTGATAAAATGAGATGGAAAGAAATAATTGATTTCTATGAGGTAAATGTAAATGATGGAAATATGTAAACTCAGGAAGGGGGAAACAATAGCTACTCTGAAAAAATATAAGATATATTGTGACACATCACCTTACTATTAATTGTTATGTAAATGAAACATGTAATATCTTTTTGATTATTCTGTACTTTATAATGTCTTTTTCTTTTTTGAATAAATAAAAGTTTATATTAAAAAAGAATGACATTAAAATCAGTGCTGATTAGAACCAAATGTTCTACAACAACATTCCCTAGTCTGTCACCATCTCAGAGAGGCTATCAATAAACTTTGCAAAAGAAAGACTGCAGTTCTGTCTTTGTGTATTTAAGTTGCTGTCAAAACCTTGACCAGCTGACATCCTAACAGGTACTATAGTTTCTGTACAGTAACATGCGAGCAGTTTGATACCTGTGATCAATCTACAGTAGAATCAAGAATGGAACGACAGTAGATGGCCGTTTCCAAAATTGTGCTGCTTACGGTAACTGCCTTGCCTTTTCGGGAGATTTAAAAGCATTTACCCAAAATAAACTGGTGTGTGATTCTGATTTAAATTAGAAAATAATCTGACAATATATTAGAAATATATATGCTGAAAACGTCATGAGAAAGTATTAACCACCAAATAAACTTAAAACACTGTTCTTACAAAAAGAAAATCCTATGCTCCCCAGCTATCTGAAGGGCTAGTTTAATGGAACAGTATTGTAACTTCTTCCTTTTAAAGGAATTATTTTCTATATCTTGGCAGGTGGATCTTTGTCGTTTTACTCGTAGGTAAAAGAGGGAGGAGGAATCTCTTCTGACAACCAAAAAGGCTATGTTTGGGTCTATACGGACAAAAGTCATACAGGACAGGTGCTGCAGTGAAGAGGGAAATCAGGCTTCAACCTGGATTCAACCCTATGTCTCTGAATTCAGGACAGGATTCAACTCTGTGTCTTTGAAAGTCTAGTTTTAAGCCTAGAGTGAGTTATTTCATTAAAATATTAATTACTAAATATTGCCTTCCCACTAAAAGCAAGCAATATACAGCTTACATATACATATGCATAAGCATATAATATTCAGGAAAAATCATTAAAAACTGATTACAGAGCAGCTAAAAAATCACAAAGCATTTAACAGTCCAACAAGTCCTCTTATAGCACACAGACAGAACACCACAAACCAAAAAGCTGTATCGGACAAAGTAGTCCTTACAACATTTAAAACACAAGGAAGAGGGTTCTCACCTTCTCTGGCCATACATTTCAGATGTTTGGGGCAATGACTAAAAAGCTTGAAACCACACAGCAAGAAATGAACACACAAGGATAAAAGATGACACGCAGGTTCCTAGCAGGAAAAATACCCCTTCAAATAACGTAGGCCTCAGGTTGCTTATGATTTTAAAGAAAAGAATTAGCACTTAATTTAAATCCGGAAACAAATAAGCAACCAATGAAGCTATTTCAGAACCAGGATAATATGTTCAAGTCTCTGAACTCCACTCACAAGATGAACCACTACATTTTGCAGTAATTAAAGTTTCTGAGTAGTCTTTCAGGGCAGCTCTGCCCAGAGTACATTATAACAGTCTAATCTTGAAGTTAAAAATAAAAACATAGATCAGCAAAACCAGACCAGCTGAGTATAACAGGAAAGACAGTGACAATTACACTTATCTGTTTATTTAATAGGAAAACTGGAGCCAAAGGAGAATTGCCAAGATCTCCGTGACCACCGGTAGGGAATGGGGAAGGTAGGGCTGCCAAGTCCAAGTTGGGTAACTCCTGGAGAATTCAGGGGGGAGCCTGGGGAGGACAGGGAGCTCAGTAGGGAACAATGCCACAGCATCTACCCTCCAAAGCATTCATTCTAAGCTGCTGTTTTTATGCTGTAGTGAGTCTGTAATGCTTGATTTTAAGTAATAAACTGTATTTTGTTTTTATTATGTTTTATTTTTTTTAAGATTTCTTCTGCAGGTTCCCTGGAATAAAAAGTTGCTAAACAAACAAGCATACACGATAACTCTGTGTTACTGCGATTCAATTGTACATTGTTTTCAACCACCTCCTTTCTGAATCTGATCAGTGACAAACCACCCCCTACCCCCAAAAAAACCCAGATACCATTTTGTGTCACCGCTTTCACAGCATTGTCCTCTCTGATGCTACAACTTTAGCATCATGGTTTCAACAAGGGTTTGGTACATCCTTATGGGACAAGTCTCGATGGGTGTAGAATGACTGTGTAGATTATGTAAAACAGGCTAGCAGCTAAGGCTGACTAAGCAAGCCAACTCCAGGAGAACAAGACAAGTGAAAACAAATTGCTAAAAGCAACCAGGAATAAACTGAGTCTAAAGAAGTCTTGCTCCAAAGTTTTGCTCTCTACAGATAGTAAAGCAAAAACAAAAAAGCCATACACACAAAAAAGAAAAAATACCCAAACTGATATGGCAGAAAAACTCTACTGATGTCCTAGATAAGTTGACAGGCTCACAGGAACAACTGCCTTAATGAATGAGCAAGTTTTCGTTTTCCCATGTAACTACTTCAGGATTCTCTAATTAAAATACTAGAGGCCACTTATCAATTATTCAACTTAATTTTATCAGAATCAATCATTTTCCTGGGCAAAGCTGCTGTAAGGCTCTGGTCACCACTCACAAAGCATCAAATATACTGGAATTATGTATCTGAAGTGACCATAAACACTTGTAAAATCAGAGTACAGTAGCACCTTTAAGACCAACAAAGATTTATTCAAGGCGTGAGCTTTCGAGTGCAAGCACTCTTTGTCAGACTATGAACTGACCATCATAACAGATGGACCGTTTATGCACTGGGAACTTCACTGCCCCAGATCCCATGCAGGAGCACAGATCGGGGGCAGATGAGGTGCACTGGGTCAAATGCTCCCCCATGTGGGTACAGGAAGAGGTGGGTCAACCTACCATGACTAAAATTCCAGCCTGCAGCCCAGCATGAAACCTCCAGTGCATAAACGGTCATGAAGAGTGCTTGCACTCGAAAGCTCCTGCCTTGAATAAATCTTTGTTGGTCTTAAAGGTGCCACTGGACTCTGATTTTATTGTGCTACTTCAGACCAACACGGTATTCATTGGAACATAAACACTTGTATTTTTGATCTCTCTCTGTAACTGAAAACTAGTTTCTTTTCAGACTGCCTATTGCAAAGTTCTGAGTAATCTAAAAACTAAACTAACTCTTTCCACAGGACCTGATAAAATAAGTCATGTCTCTTCTTTTTAGAACAACATGGTACCTTATTAAATGGTTCATACCAAAGAAATAGTATGGTACAGGAAACATACAACAACAACAACAAAGCCTTTAATAGCATACTAGAAAAGGACAATCTAAGGAAGAAAAGTACAGAAAGATCCACCCTTACAGAGTAAACAAAGACAGAGATCATGCCTTAGAGTGCGACAAAATACATTCACGAACTTTTATGGCGAGATATAAAAACTTTGAAACTGGTTCAATTATATCAGGGTACTGGGATGTCAAAAGAAACTGAATGTTAAATTTATCTCTTTTACAAAGCAGCGAGCTAAGAAATTTAGCTCGGATCGTGAAATAAAATGGACAAGGAAAAAAAACATGTGTGATTGACCGTTTACGCACTGGGCAATTCACTGCCTCAGCTCCTGTGCAGAAGCACAAATCAGGGGTGGATGAGGAGCACCTGGCCTAATGCCGGGCGTGGGTACAGGAAGAGGTGGGGCAATCTGCCACGACTAAAACTCCGACCTGGAGCCTGGCAGGAAATCTCCAGTGTGTAAACGATCATTGATTCTATACAGGATAGGTCACAGAGGCAAAGCATAGCTGGATATGCGATCTGTTGAAATCTCCCATATAGCACAGCAGAATCACTAGTTCTAGCTAGCGTAAATGCTCTATGCTGTTGCAAGATGATTAGATGATAGAAATATGCAGCTAGGGACTGAGAATTTGGTGAGATCCCGAAGCTCATTGGAGAGCAGGTATTTCTATCTTTACTGCTAAATTCTTGCCATTCTGTGTCTAGCTGTCTGTGTTTAATTGAATCAAATGCAGCCTTTTCAGATATCAGGTACAAGAAGTCTAAAGAGATTCCGATAGATTTAATTTTTCCCTCAATGTGTCTTAGCCATGTAGATGATTCATGTTCAGCTAGTGTAAGGGAAATTAGATTATTAGGGCCAGATCTGAAATGCATGTGAAGCCAGAACTTGATGGTTAACAGCCATGCTCTGATTTCCAATAGTCTTTGGCTGGTTTCTAGACGTAGGACTGCGTAAGAGACACAGTTCGGGGTTCCAAGGATTTTGCACAGGAAGACAGATTGGAGACTTTCAACAGCTTGGTTAAAAGCATTGATACAAATAAAGATGCCAAAGAGCAGTTGGGCACTTAGTTTCTCACTGAATACATTGAGGGCTGCTGGCACATACTGATTACCTCTGGTGTAGAAGAAACGTGTAATCGCCAGGGAACTAGTTTTTGCAGATGTGATTGCATATTTCCTCTTTGTCACCCAGTTTGCATTATGGTAAAAATATATTCCCAAGTATTTGAAGCTTTTAACTTGTTCAATGATGTTACCGCTTACATTCCATTTAAGGGGCTTCCATGCATTTCCAAAACCCACAATTTTTGACTACTCGAAGTTCAGAGCAAGTCTATTTACTTCACAGAAGTCCAGGAATTTAAGCAATAAGCATTTTAGGCCAATTTGTGAATGGGACATCACTACAGCATCATCTGCATATAAAAGCAGTGGGATAAGAAGGGAACCAAGTTTTGGGCTATAGCCAGTTTTGGGGGATAGGGTCAAGGTCATTCATCAATAGGTTAAATAAGAGGGGAGCCAATATACATAAGATATAGGAACCTTTTATCTATCTCCATCTTTAACAGCTTTTCCCAGAGAGGATCTCTAAGGATACAGTCAAAGGCCCCTTTAAGATTCAGAAAATCTACGAAGATCTTTGGACTATCTTCCTTACTGTATTTGTTGACAAGGTGGGCAAGGATGACGCAATGATCAAGAGTGGATTTCCCTTGACTGAATCCTACCTGCTCAGAGCCTAAAATCTTTTCTTCAGACAACCACAAAGTAAGTTTATTTGACAGAGTCTGGCATATAGCTTCCCAACAATAGAAATTTGGACTGATGGGTCTCTAGTTGGTTAGGAGCAGAAGGTCACCCTTTTTAAATACTGGAACAAGGACTGCATTTGTCCATGGATCAGGCATCAAGCCTGTTTTGTTGATCACAGTAAAGAGAGGAGCCAACCAATCTAGAAAGGTTTGAGCAGCTTAGACAAGATCGCACCAGGTTCAGGAACTTTTCTAGGCTTTAACTGATCTATACGAGCCCTGACTTCATCAGGCATCACTGGGGCCCAGTCTAGGATGTCTGCAGGATTAACCTCAGGGAGCTTATAAGAGCTTGCTCTATACACATGGAATAGGTTTAAAAATATATATCCATACCAAGTATGGGAGGGAAAGATATTGGTTAAAGAAGATTTCTCATGAAAAGCTCCTGAAACTAGAATCCAAAATTGTCTTGTGTTGTTGGTAATTGTAGCCTGCACAAGTTGTTCCCATTGTTTGTTAAAGTAACCACTTTTCTTTCTCTTTGTTAGTTAATATAATTGATTCTTCAAATGTAAATATTCTGCAGGCATAAACAGCACTGGATTCTCTATAATCATGATAAATAGTGCGGATTTGAGATTTTAATTTACAACATTTACGATCAAACCAAGAATTTGAGTTTCTACTTTGGGTTGTTTTCTGTATGTTACATTGGGAGCTAAATAACTGATGAATGCAAGTAATTATATTATTGTAAGATTTTATAACCTCAGAAGAATTATCATTAATGTTCAATGGGGAATTAAATGCTAAAAGAGTGTTGGAATTAAGTAAATATTTAATATTTTCAGCAGCGTTTTGTGACCATGGGATCTTAGATAGGGTCATTTGGACTTCTTCAGAGCCCATAATTGGTGGGGGCACCCTTAGGGGAGAGGCAGCCTTGATGATCAACATCAGTGGAATGTGATTGCTATCAGTGTGGTCTCCAATACAGAATACCTCAATTTGGTTTCTTAAAGCAGGGGGAAACAATATATAGTCAATCACACTGCTACCTCTCCCCGAAGCAAATGTAAATTCCCCAGGGTAATCATGGGGAAATGAGCCATTTAGTACCATTCTATCAAAACGTGTGCAAAATTTGGCTAGTGAGATTTCAGCATCATTTATATGAGAGTCCTTGGAATGCCTTGCATCAAAAAGACAACTGGGTAGTGCCCTTGGAAGTGCAGTGCCCCTGGAAGTGCAGAGCTATCTTTGCCTGTCCTCACATTGAAGACTTATGGGAAACATATATCTTCTCCCTTTATAGTCTCCACTTTTAAAAAAGGATACCAGTTACTCATTGAGTAAAGTAGTACTTTATTTTGTCTGCCCTGAAACTATTGCCCTGAATCTATTACCCATCAAATTAATTGGTCCCCTGAGATTTAGTATAAACTTTTCTTTATCTACTTTTATCTACCCTATACATAATTTTTAAGTTTCTATCACGTGCCTGTCAACCATGTTTAAACTACTTTTTATCTTTCTGTAAAAGACAAGTTCCAGTCCTTCAATCAGCTTGCTTGTCCTCTTCTGCACTTTGCAGTAGTTTTGGAGATACCCTGAACAGAACATTATTCCAAATATATGACAACACACTAGATTCTACCATACAAGGGCACTATAATATTGGTTGTTTTACTTTTCATTCCTTTTTATAATAATCCCTGGCATGGATTTTTTGCTTTTCACATATAGTCAAGTCAACATTTTTATTGATCTCTCTACTACAAATCAAGATTACTTAGTCCTGCATCTTAATGTATTTTCACCAGCCTGAATAATGATAATCTGTAAATATGGTAATTACACTGCTCATCCCTACTTCTACATCATTTATGGACAAACTAAATAGCATCAATCCCAATAATGATCTTTGTAGGATCCTACTGCTTACTTGCCTCCATTGGCCCATTATGCATGGGTCATAATGCCCATGCTGGCGGTGGCAGCGCTTCGGGGGAAATCCCCGTTAACGCTCACTGCCGCCGCCACCAGTGCGGGCGTGTCCCGGCCCAGGGCTACGGAAGGCCCACATTAAGCAAACACGGAACTTCTGCAGCTTCCTGGGTATGCCAGGGGCCGGCAGGGGTTGAGGCAGGCCGGTGCTGTGCATAATTGCCAGCGCCAGATATTTTGGCCCACTCAGCCCTGACCTGCGGTGTCCCTGTAGGGACACCGCACGCCCCTGTGGGCTCTGTGGAGCTGCGGAGTTGGCAAGGGCAAGTGGAGGTGGCTGCCCCCCCACTCACCCCGGCCCCTCCCCACCTCCCCCCACCGCCGCTTCAGCTTACCTCGCTGGCAACAATCCGGCCCTCCTGGCCCCGGCGTAAAGCGCGCGCTACGCTACTCTACGCTACGCTGGGGCAGCTCAGCAGGCCCCGCGCGTACATGGTGAACGGTGGGGCATCGTGCCCCGCCACAACGGCACATAAAAGGTCCTTGTGAGAACTAATTCTTTATTTCGTGTTCGGCTTCTAGTTATTTAACCAACTTTTAATCTGTAATGGGTCTGTTGTCCCATTACAATTATCCTGTTATTGCTACATTTTCTCAAGAATCTTCAGTAAGAGACATACCTTGGATAATGCCTTCATTTCACACACCTTCATTTCACACACCTTGGATAATGCACTTTAGAAGTAGATTTTCCTGTTTTACATAGGAAAATGCAGCTGCAAAAGCACATTGAGGCCAATGCCACAATGATGCATTGCTGCATGTTCCGCAGCATGCTGTGTCCTCATGGGGGACACTTTTCAATGTCGGATCTTCACCAGCACTGGAATGTGTGTCCTCTAGGAAACACAGTGGTGGTAGGAAGGTTCTGCCGCAGATTTTTTTATATTTTGCTGGAAGGTGGCACTGCATTCCATACAACCCCATCTTCCTGCAAATAAAGAAAAAAGCCCTGGTCCACCCCGTGGCACCAGGAAGCGTTGCAAAGCTGTCCAGGGCATTTTTGCCCTGCATGCCTCCATAGGGTGGGGAGGAGCCAGGCTCTAGACGGGCCTTCCAGACTGGCCTTCCAAGGGACAGGCCTCATTGGTCCCCACAACACCAAACGGGAACACAGAATCGGCCTGAAGTGCATTATCCAATATATGCAGAATGAGTCTGAGAAAAGTTTTTTCTCACAAATCCAAAGCTATAATGCCTACCATATCTCATCCATATGCTTATTAATCTTCTCAAAGATGTCCAAAGGCTGGAGAGGCAGGACTTCTCTTTGCAGAAGCCATCTGTGTTCCTCTCTGTGCTTCATGTAGCTTTCTATAATAAGAGTTTCGGATTGTAGGCCGTGACTTCTTTGGGTAATAAGAGTTTCTACTGATTTTCTCAGAAGAGAAGCTAGGCTTTAAAAACCGAACAAATTGTCGCAGTTCAACTTTCCAGTCCTCTGGTAGGGAGGGCAATGTTAGCAACAAGGTATACACTGGTTAGAAGATAAACAACTTTGCATGTGAGTTCTTTAAGAGTCCTTGGGAGTTTGCCATCCAGACCTGTTTGGCCCAATTTGTCCATTAGCCCTAGTATCTGCATGGCAAACACCCAACATTCTTAGCTAACGAAAGACATAAATAAATAAGCCTTAGCTAGATTGGAGTCATAGTATCAAATCTGCCTACATTGCCTGCTAAATGCATAAGTAACACTTAAAAGTCCTTTACAGGAGAAAAGAAAAAGAAGAAGAAGAGTTGGTATATGGAAAAATAAGGAATAGGGAAAAGTTTATACAACTAAACTACCTCACAGACTTGAATATACAATTCCTTCTAGAACATATTTTCAGGGATAGATATGTACACAAGTGTATGCGTCCCCTATGCAGATCCTAAGGGGGGGGGGGAGATTCCAAAGAGAATGTATAAAGAGAATGAGAATAGAAGTTAAAACTAGTAGAGAATGCTCTGTGGGATTATCAAGACAGGAAAACTTTGCAGATGTTACTGTCTCTCTAGAGGAATAAATGCTTGCATTTTAATATTGTCAGCAGCTGGTTCCTGTTGAATGCCATCAGGATGATTCAGCCAACATCCAGAAATACTAGTAGCAGCAAAGTTCATTTGTACAGATATCTATAAAAATGTTCTGGTCCCAAGGCACTGCTGTTATTCTCATATACTCTAATCTTTATTAAATTATTAGTAATAGCATGAAGTGCAAACATGTGAAGAGGAAAGACAAGACAACTGCCTCAAAGGGCACAAGTTCTCTTTTACTAACTGTTTTGTATATAAAAACTCTTCAGCAATGATTCAGGACTACTTCCTTCACTTTCTACAAGGTAAAAGTCAGTTTTCCTTGTATTACAATTGCTATGGCTTTCTGCATACCTCATCCCTACTACATCCCTTAAACAAATCAGTAAACTTTCATTGCTAACTGAACTTACTTAAAAAAATTATCTGCACTACTTTTAAGAGAATTTAAATCAAATAATTATCTCATTTTTGGTGTTAATTCCAAGCTTTGTTATATAAAACAACACATTCCAAATAGAAGTATCACCAGTTTACAACAGAACTTGGATATGAACGAAAACTGCCCAACAGTCAGCATGTATCCCATTTCAGCAGTTACATGTAGGCTGAGCTGACAGGGGTGTATATGAGGCTAATTCAAAAAGAATAAATAACCCAAAAGTACCTCCTACAAATATTTTCAGGACTGTTGGATAGCCAGTCATTTTTGATATCTGGAAAAATTAAGGAAAAATATCCAACTGAATTAATATCCTCAAAATATTGATGAGGTACTTTGGGGGTATTTTTTATTACTTGGAAGTAAATACCATCATCTGATAAATTAAGCCTTTATTTAAAAGACTGGGCTATTTTCTTCCAACAGTCAATGATGATGTGCTCAGTATACATATATGCACACAATCAACTTTATTCGTCTTAAATGTGTCACTGGACTCAAACTCTGTTCTGCTGCTTCATATCAACATGGCTACCCATCTCAACTGCTACATGTAGCATTATGTTTTTCTCTCTTAATCCAAGTTAGGTATCAGTTTATATGAAGCAACAGCACAATTCCCATAGCCCACCATCTCACTCAATATATAGTTTCACTTATTCCAAAGTAGAGAAGTAGCTCCCTTTATGAGAAAAGAAATAACATCCCTGCTTTTGATCATTATATGTAAAAAAAAATCACAAGCTCTGTTCTGGCTTTATGTACATGCATTAATGTGATAGTAGAATAATGCAATTTTACACATAGACCACCTGATACTTCTTACACGGAAGTGCTTCCATATAGCATTTTCACATGTGAGAACATACTCCGAAGTATTCAAATTAACAAGTTCCTTTATTTTCTCTCAAGTGTATTACTAAATTCGCTTTCTTTAAATTACTTTTTTTCCCTTTGAAACTGGCCTCAATGATCTTAAGGTTTAGTTGGAAACAAATGGCAAAACCTTCAGTGTGTGGAAAATTACTCTGTCATTCTATCAGGAGTAATAACCAACCATATCTTGCTGGAAAAATTATAAAGAAAAGGAATGCATCAAACATAGGAATTAATGGAATATCAGCTAATCTATGTTTAACGATGTATGTGCTTTAATAAAGCAATGCAAAAAGGGTACAATTTTTTCTTATGCAAACAGGGTGGGGACAGCATAAGGAACTAACTTACATTTGAAGAAGCAGCAAGAGTTTGTGATTAGAATTACAGCTCAAGAAGTGGGATTTGTGAAGTCTGCTCGTTGGATCTTACAGAGATTTGGTCAAGCATGGACTTTCAGCAAAGTAGAGATGCTTGCTTGGCTGGAAAACACAATGCATGGATTTATTTAATGTAATATATCACCTTCTGCCACCTGATAAAGCAACTTACAGCAACAAACAAGCTGGACACAATGAAATCCTAGCAAACGGTAACAAAACACCCAGCTAAAAATTCCATAGGTTAAAAACAATGCGGTCAAACAAAACAAGTCAGTCTGAGTGTTAAGTTTCTGAAAAAGTCAGATTTTCAACTAGTGGTGAAAAATCAAAAGTGCCTCAAATGCCTCACCAGGAGAACATTGTGAGAACCAATAAAGAGAAAGCTTGGTTCTGTGTTTTTGTGGTCCTTGCCTTTGTAAAATTTGTAGAAGCGGTCTTGAAGGCAAACCAAAGAGTATGAAAAGCTAGAGATGGGGTCATCATGAACATTATCAACTGGGCCTGGAAGCAGGCAAGCAGCACAGGTGAACTAGCAGAGGAGCAAAATGCTCATCCCAGATAGGCCACAACATTCTGCAGTGTCATTTCTAAGTTATCTCTAGGGCAAACCCACAACAGTTCTATTTATTTATTTGTTTATTAATTATATATTTATAGACCACCCTCCCCTGAGGCTTAGGGCGGTTTACATAGAAATTAGCGAACAGAACAGATAACTTAACAGATGTAAACAGTAACAATACAGTGATGACAATAGAACAGTATGCTGCATGAAGTAATTCATACGGGAGGTTTCTAAGCTATAGCTGACTGTGGCCAAAATTATATCTGAGGAAAAACAACTGCATGTTCACCAGTCAAAAAAGCACGCCTGCCTCCTGTGCCAATTGAAAACCAGGCAACAATGGAGAGTCAAGATATAGCCCAAGGACACAAATGATGTTTCTGAGAAATTCAGGCCTTTCAAGAAGTAGTTAAACCATGGAATCTGCAAATGTAAGTTAGCCTATCATCAATGCTTCTGCTTTGTTGAATTAGGCTAAAATTTGTTAGCCCACACCCAGACCCACTTGCATCCAGGCATTTGCTTAGGAAACTAGATTGTTTCTAAATTTGAAGAAAAAGACAGGTGTTCTGAATACATGACCGTTTACGCACTGGAGGTTTCATGCTGGGCTACAGGCTGGAGTTTTAGTTGTGGTAGGTTGCCTCACCTCTTCCTGCACTCACATGGGGGAGCATTTGGCCTGGTGCACCTCATCCACCCCTGATTTGTGCTCGTGCATGGGAGCTGGGGAAGTGAAGTTCCCAGTGTGTAAATGGTCCATATGAAGCTGCCTTATACTGAATCAGACCACTGGTCCATCAAGTCTACTCAGACTGGCAGTGTCTTGCTAAGGTATCAGGGAAGATTTCATATTACCTATATCACCAGATCCTTTTAATCAGGGATACCTCAGGTAGAACCTGGGACTTTCTGTATACCAAACAAATGCTCTAACACTGAGCTACAGTCTCTTCCTGCAAGAACAAAACTAAATTAGATTCTAGTCCAGTAGTACCTTTGTGACCAACAACGTGGGTTAATAACTGGTTGACAGATCATACCCAAAGGGTGCTTGATAATGGTTCACCAGAAGTGGCAAGTAGAGTGCCTCAGAGATCTGTTGTGGGCCCTGTGTTGTTCAACGTATTCATAAATTATTTGGATGAAAGAATACAAGGGGTGCTTATTAAATTTGAAGAAGATACTAAACTGGGAGGGGTAGCAAACACAACAGAAGAGAAAATCAGGATACAGCGTGATTTTGACAGGCTAGAAAACTGGGATAAAAGGAATAAAATGAACTTCAAAAGTGATGAATTTAGTTCTGCATTTAGGCAAGAAAAATTAAATGCATAATAAGATGGGGAAGATCTGTCTTGGCAGTAGTATGTGCAAAAAGGATCTAGGAGTCTTAACAGACCATATACTGAACATGAGTCAGCAGTGTGACTCAATGACTAATAAGGCAAATAGGATTTTGGGCTGTATCAAAAGAAATATAGTGTCCAGGTCACGTGAGATGATGGTACTACTTTACTCTGCTCTGGATCAATGTGATTAAATTAATTCAACAGAATTTTCAGCTTAACATCCAGAAGAAGTTCCTGACAAAGTGATTCCTCAGTGGGACAGTCTTCCTTGGAAAGTGGTAGGTTTTCCTTCCTTGGAAGCTTTTAAGCAAAGGCTAAATGCCGATTCTGTGAATTTAGACAAATAGTACGTTTCAGGGTCAGGAGGTGAATTTCCTTCAGGATTCTTTTTTTTTTGGAGGGGGACCATCTGGGCATGGAATTGTGGTCACTGTGGTTGGGCAGGTAGCTGTAAATTTCCTGCTAGGGCTTGGACTCGATGAGGTACCTTCAAACTCTACTATGCTATGATCTAAGATGTTAAGAGTATAAGAGGTTATAGCTCCCTTTGTCAGGCATTAGTAGGAATGGAGATCTCTCAAGTCTTTTTATCCCCAGTAAGAAACTTCTACCACACTCATCAGCATTACTGGCCACACTCATGAGCATTACTGTATCATATGATGATGATGAAGACGTAAAGCCTAATAGTTAATTTTCTGGTTGGTGTAAGATGCTATAGAGCTAAATATTAGTTAATTACACAAGTATCTTGAAGTAATCAAATTGCTTTCCCATCACCTCTGTGAATGCCCCAAGATTCAACTCTTCCAACATTAAATCTTGTGGGCCAAACCAGAAGCACTGTCAGGAAACCATTTTTTAAATCCAAACAGCAGCTGAGGGAGCAAGATCCATTTCATATAAATGTGAGTGCATGCGGAAAGGGTTAATCTTGCCAACAAGATTTTCCCAGCAGCAATCTGCCACCTATTCTGCTACTTGGCCCACAGGGAAACATACAGATATCTCACAGGGAGTTAAAATTATTCAGTTTGGAAAAATGAAGCAAGGTGAAAAGATTAAAATCTTCATCTCCATAAAACAGACCATTTCTGCACGGAGGCGTAAAAAGTGCGCCACCTCCTGCTTGCAAATGCATTATAGTGAACTGCGCATTTGCATGCTTTCTGGGAGTGATATGGTCCCAACAGCCCATTCCAGTCAACATCACAGCTAGAGCATTTTGTACCAGTTGAAGTTTCTGATCACTTCACAAGTGTAGCCCTAGGTAAGAGTGCATTGCAGTAATCTAACAAAGATGTAACCCGGCCCTGCTCTGCAATGGCCTTTTCTGCCTAGGAAATCCTGCAGCTGGCTAACTGACTGAAGCTCTTAAAATATAGTCCTGGTCACAGTGGTTATCTACTTATTCAGCAGTAGGTCCAAAAACAACCCCAAATAATGGACCCGTTCCTTCATAGGGAATGCAACCACATGCAAAATAGGAGTCATCTTAAGTCCAGGTCAGAGCTTCCACTCACTCACCAGTAGCATTTCCATCTTGTCAGGATTAAATTTCATCCATCCTAAAACAGCTCCCAAGCTCCTGTTTATGGTTTCCACACCCTCTCCAAAAGCATAACTTTGTGTTTTTTTCTCTACTGAGTTTCATTTTGTTTGTTTCAATCTAGTTTTCTGTTAGAAATAAATTTCAAAATGATCTTCTAGGATGTTGGCTGTCCCTCCCAGCTCTGTGTCACACCTACAAATTCTGTCTACTTCTTTACCCAAGTGACAGATAAAAACAGAAAAGACTGGCATCCTAACTGAAACCTTCCTCTGGATTGCTGACGTGTCCACCTGAAACTGCTACATAGCCCACAGTTTTCTAAGCAAGTTTCATAGTATTCTGATATTAAGCAAAATTTGATGCTACAGTGTAAAGTGAAGACAAGTGATGAGTGTATTAGATTAGCGATCCCCAACCTGTGGGCCACGGACCACATGTGGTCTTTCGACTAATTGGAGGTGGGCCCCGAAGGATGCCTTCTCCCCCCCCCCCCGGCTCTTTACTTCATCCCCCCCAGCCCTTTACAACACACTTCATTGTTGTGGCGTGTCTGTATCTTATTTTGAAGGGATGTTTAAACATTACCATAGCAATCAGAGAGTGTTAGGGCAGTGGTTGAGAGTAGAGGAGTAAACTACCCCCCCACGGGCCTCCGTAAAAGGCGTTGAGTGGTCCCCGGTGAGTGGTCCCCGGCGTTGAGTGGTCCCCGGTGATAAAAAGGTTGGGGACCACTGTATTAGATAACAAGTTGCAAAGCAAACTACTACATGTAAGCAAATGCCAACACTTCTGCAGATATTTAAATGGAGGGGGAAAGATGTTTGGAAGGAGGATTTTGAGAAGGCTAGTAGCTTGTAAGGAACGAGTTAAATTCCCTATACTCTTTCCACTTCTCCGTTCAAAATGACAGTCCCTCAAACCTGATCTGGGATTTGTTGTATTATGAAGAAGAATTGGTTCTTATATGCCGCTTTTCTCTATCTGAAGGAGTCTCAAAGCGGCTTACATTCCCGTTCCCTTTCCTCTCCCCACAACAGGCACCCTGTGAGGTAGGTGAGGCTGAGAGAGCCCTGATATTACTACTCAGTCAGAACAGCATTATCAGTACCGTGGCGAGCCCAAAGTCACTCAGCTGGCTGCATATGGGGGAGCCCGGAATCAAACCCGGCTTGCCAGATTAGAAGTCCGCACTCCCAACCACTACATAAAACTGGCTCTCTTCAAATAGTCAAATGTAATGTGTAAGCTTGCTTCTAAGAGGGGGATATGAATAAATCTTTTTTAAAGGTACGAAATAGAAAGCAAGTTTGAACAACTGAATCATAAGGAAACCTATGGCAGATCTGCCCTATTTTGCTTATTTTTAGTATATTGAGGCATTAGGAATTTTTGTGCAATTTCTGCAATATTACAGTTATGCTAAGGACTCAAAACTCAGAAAAATACAATTTTATATAGCCATATATGAAACCAATAAAACTCTTCACATGCAAACACTTTAGCAACTTTCTCCTCCCCCTCTCCCCAATTTTAGATCTACAGGCATTCTGGGATACATAGCAGAGATTAACAGGTCACAGAGAAATTTTATTATCTAGGGTAATGAAAAGACTGCATTAACCGAATAGCTTCTTTTCTGCTTTTAATATGGTCGGAACTTTAAAGGACCGCTTGAGCATAAAACAAGTCTTTGAGAAATGCCAAGAGAATTCTTAATGGAAGGACCCAATTCAGCTCACAATTCCAATTTCATTCAGCACAGCAGTAAGCACAATTTTTTAATGTCATGTATCTTAAATACAACAGTCAAATGAAGATCCTTAACTACCCCGGGGGGGGGGGGAAGACAGTCAAGAAAAATCACCCTTACTGCACAAAAACTGAAACCATAAGATTCAGCTATGGATTTTCAATGGCCTTAAAAGATCATGTAGTCATGAAAACACATTAATATATAAAAAGTTGAGACATGCTTAGAAATGTGAGAAAGGGATTGATTAGGAAGGATACACCTGGTCTTCATAAAAAGCAGCCACATATCATATGAAAACGTACAACTACAGCATGAAAACACAGTGCCATGGTTCTTTATATTTACTCCTCAGACTAAAAATTAAAAACAATCATTCTGATTTAGTAAAAAATTACACATGTTTATTTGACTCTGATCTCTATTACATTAATCCTTACTGAAGAAAGATGCAAGAATGAGAACATTTCGGCTCACTAGCAGTCCCTGAAAATTATGATGATTAGTTGTCATAGTAGTCTCCATCACCACTGAAAAGACAGCCTTAGGAAGAAAGGCCAGCACATTTACAAGGATTAAAAAAGAAGGAAACAGGTAACTGTGGCACAACTATCGCAAAACTGCACAGCCTACTGTGACTAGTCTTGAATACAAGAATACAACCAAGTGAACAAATGCCAAATGAAAGATTATTCTTATATAAAAGGACTCCATTTCAGCACGAAATTAAACTAGAAATCTCTGGCATCTGAAAGCAGCAGGGCAGCTTATCATACTAAAGGAAAATCTGCTTCTTCTCTCAGTAGTTATCCTGTTAGTGGCCTTTAAGCAACACTCTGTTGCACCAAAGACACACGTGTTACACAAGCTGGTTTTCCCCTTGGCAAACATCCATTTAAATAATAATCAGGCTCTGCTAGGCTTGATTCTTAAAAATAAAATGGAGCATACATTCCTAGATGAAGTCCTAGATTTCACAGAAATGAAACCAGCAATGTTTGTAGGCCCTTTTCAAAGCAGGTTACCTTTCCCACTCCCTAAAGTGATATCCTTTTTGCTATAACTTTAATGATCTATTTGTCAGTGGAAGCAAGTCAACATCATGATCCATTGTGTAAGACAGAGTTTCGCAACCAGGGTTTCATAAACCCTGGGGTTTCTTGACAGCCCTGGAAGGGTTTTCCAGAAGAAGAAGAAGAAGAAGAAGAAGAAGAAGAAGAAGAAGAAGAAGAAGAAGAAGAAGAAGAAGAAGAAGAAGAGTTGGTTCTTATATGCCACTTTCCTCTACCTTAAAGAGGCTCAAAGCGGCTTACAGTCGCCTTCCCTTTCCTCTCCCCACAACAGACACCCTATGAGGTGGGTGAGGCTGAGAGAGCCCTGATATTCCTGCTTGGTCAGAGCAGTTTTCTCAGTGCTGTGGCAAGCCTAAGGTCACCCATCTGGTTGCATGTGGGGGATCTCTGATTCAAACACGGCTCGCCAGATTAGAAGTCCGCACTCCTAACCACTACACCAAGCTGGCTCTCAAATGGATGGGAGTTAATTTATATACATATATATTAAAAGTGATATGTCGACCCACCCACCCCTCCCCAAATGGCCAATGATGGGCCTGGAGGGAGTGGGAAAGGGTGGGGCACTGGGTGAGTATGTACACAGCTATGCTTCTCCACCATATTCTTCACATGCCACTTCTGGAATTTCTTGAAGCCTGAAGAATGTTTCTGTGGTTTCTCAATGTAGGGTTTGCATTGTAATCCTGCACAGAGTTACACCTTTCTGAGTCCACTGAAATTAGTGGGCCTTGGAGGGTATAGCTCATGGTTGCTGTAATCATTATGCAATTTCTGCCTAACTTCAGTCTAAAAATGATGAGTGACTTGTTGTAAGTACATGACTTTCTGACCAGTTCCTTAGGCTAAATCTATTATACGGGCCAGATTTTCTTCACAAATGACAGCTCTCTGAGCTCTGAGCTTTGCCCCTTCCCTTCATCCTTGAATGACTGCCCTGTCAGTGAGATGGAAACCTGTCTGAGGGTTAGAAAAATATTTTAAATTCCAAAATGCCAGGCTTAATTTTTGATAATCCACCATCAAATTTAATATATGCCAGCTCTGAACAGGTACCATCATCAAATTGCTTAGGGACCACGGAAATCAAATGTCTGCAAATTTTCCAGTCCCAGCTGCTTGTAAACTGAAATCTCCCAAACAAATGCATTCAAACAGCAATGTACTTGGACTTATTTAATAGTGATGACTAATCAGAATTTCAGTATGTTTACGAACTAATAAGGAATGCAATGCAGTATGCATTTTAGGTGTACACTGTGGTTATATTCCTATAATATTAATTTCATTTTAAATGTTTTCCAAGTAGGAAGAAACTAGTAATTGAAATATTTATTTCTAGATTAATGTTGTATTAATAACCAACATATTGTTTTATTATATATTGTAAACCACCCCAAGATGACTGGCTCAACAGGGGTGGCTGATAAGTACAAATATAAATAAATAAAAAATATGAAATATTTAAAATGAAGCTAGAGTGTAAAAAGCTTCAGTAGTGTCTTGAATGGTCAGATTTTCTCCAGTTGTTTTCAGATGATTGTGAAGAGGGAGAAGAGAAGCTAGAAGGGAAACAGATTTTTAAAACCTTCAGTGGCCAGAGTTTCTCCATTTGTTTTCAGATGACTTTGAAGGGATGATTGTGAACAGATTTTTAAAATCTGTTATGACTAAGTACAAAGTTAATTTTGTAAGAAAGCATGCAGCTAATTTACAGAAGATATGAAGCCCCTGACCAAGGTTTTTCTACCATACTGGTACTATAGGTGCATTCTAGGCTAAGGTGACCAGATTTTAACATTGGTAAAGCGGGGGGGGGGGGGGGGTTCTTGATTAAAAATTTGGTCTATATGGAGCAACAAAAATGTTCATAGAACACATAGAATGCAAAAATAGTATTGTAATATATATATTTTTAAGTTCAACATAAGTACAATTTGCCAGGTGCCCCCAGATGTCCCTCCAAAAGTGGGACAATCTGGTCACCTTATTCCAGGCAGTGTCTAATTGGCAGAATGATTGTAAACACTCAGTATCTGCATTACGAAGTTAAATCACTGAAATGTTTCACTTATATTTACAACAGCTCTGCTGGATAGCCAGCACTATTATTATGCCCATGCTACAGGTGGAGGTTTGATGTTGGTAAATGGCTTAGTGAGTTTGTGGCTCTCAAGGCAAGCCTTGAAATAGGGACTTAAAAGCTCACAGATGTAGCCACCATGTTATCCCAGTGTGACTACTTTGTTGACATATCCTTACTTGGGCATATTCAGAAGCAATTCAAGCCCATTTTTGCCCCAATCCAACCTCAGAATTTTGTACTTTGAAAGGAGATTCAGAAAGAATCTGCGACACAAACACATTATATAAATCAGAAACTGACATACATACTGATGCTTTGGCACAGAATATTAAGACAAGCTATTATCACACAAAATGTAACATGGAAATGTTTACATCTGATCCACAAAAAAGAAGGTTTCCTCAAATGTAAGCAATGTCATTTGTAACACTGTACTAACAACCTAAGTTTGAAAGGTAAATATATAGAAAATAATTTTAGAAACCAAAATGGATACGGTAAGCAGAAAGGTAATAGGCAACTGCCAAGAGGCTGTTTCAGATTATTTTATACAGCATATGATATAAAACCCAATCCTGTGAATCATAGCTCAGCAGCAAATCTGAACCAAGCAACTTATTCTCAATTAAGTAGGCACAGGGTTGCAAACTAAAATAGGGAAGTGTTATGGGTCTCCTCAGATCACATGTATAAGTCAGTGGAAGTAATGAAAGAAGTTCATCATTCGAACAGATGCTGGTGCTCTAACTCTTGATCCCTAACTATAAACTCCTGCAGGTAAACCATAAACAACTTTGCTAGGAAGACTAGGGCAGGGGTTGAGGAAGAAAAAGGTTATAGACATTTGAGTTCCACTAAAATGCTTTATAATGATGAGAGACAGTTTTTAAGAATTGTTAATAGAATACTTACACTAGGTTTTGTCTTCCTGTATTAGCAGATTTCAATATAACACTAAAGGTTATACGGGAATCACATATCTTTCACATAATTTGAATAATATAGTTTGTTAGCTTCTTTTGCAAAATGTTCCTACTAGGTCTGCCTAAACTTCCTGTGTAGTTCATGGGTGCATACATTTCTATATACTTACTCTTTAAAAAATGTTCATATGAACCATTTTGCCAAGGTATAAGCAACAGCACATACCATAATGGTATGCTGATCAAAATCCTAATATTCTTACACACATCTGTAAAGGTAACTCTACACCTGCTGTATCTTACAAAAGGAAAAAAAGAAACAATATTAAATTTGACATATGAAAGTGCATGCATAAGAAAAAAGTCATGGAGAAGAAAGATAATACAAATCTTGCAGTGAAATTTAATTTGGGCAGGTAACTTAAAACAGACTACGGGATTAATTAATGCTTTGTCTTTATGCAAAGCATGTGAACAAAAAGCAGAGAAAATAAAAAGAATACATACAGAGACAGAGACATCAGAACAAGAGGGAACAGGGGAGTAGAAAATGAAAGGAAAAGAAAACAAACAGAGTTCTAACAGGCCCATTCTGCTAACAGGAGTCCAACTAAAGAGTCATATGATATCTGATAGTGCAGGACACATCGCCAGAAGCTGAAGCGGATTGCCTGTAGGAAGAAAGAGCCAGTGTGTTCCTGCTCAAAGAGCTTTTCTTTTCTTGTTTTCTTTCCCCCTCCTCATCTCTTTTTCTCTCTTTTCTCTTCTACTGTGAATGCTTTAGTCTTAGGTCAGGTCCATGAAGAATCTCAGAAAAAGAACTATCATCTTTCACTGTACTTCTGGATGCAAAAGATAGCTGGTGGAAGATGACTCTTAGTCGAGACTGAAGGGATTTATGTAGATTTTGGCACAGACTACCCTTCCCTCCTGTTGCCACCTTTGGGATTACAGGCACAAAATGGACACATACCATGTTAAAGAACAAAAAAGAATAGGATCTCTCCCGAAAGGAGATACAGATGAAATGAAAATGACAAAAGATCATTACTCATTTAATTGTACTTTAATTTTTCAGGACTGAAGAAAGTATAGCAACTGAATAATGAAATCACAAAAATGCATATGTCCTTGGGATACAAAACCCTAGTAACTTTTTAAAAATGTAAACAAATGCTCAAAAACATTTTTCAGGAGGCTGAAATACTAGAAGTGTTCAGTATGTTCTCTGTCCTCTTTTCATAAATCTGAGGGAGTCCTTGAGAGTAAGGTTGGACTTGATAAAGCTTTATATTTACACTGTGGAGCTGGTTTCACTGCAGTTACTGCAATTAAGTTACTGTAGAATTATAGCAGTTAACTGTGGGACAAACTTGTCTTTGTACCTCCTGAGTAAACATAAACATGTTTAACATCCAGTAACTATGTGGAGCTGCCAAAATCTGTGTTATATAAATATATACAGCACATATGTGACTGTAATGGATCATTTCTTTAAGGAGATGGTGGAATGATTTAAAAAACTCGTAACGATAATTAGTCTGCATGGCAAAAAAATTGATATAATTACTTTCAATCTAGTTCCATGTTTTCATACACCCATGCATATACATAAATATATAGCAGTGATAACAAACACATACACTGTCCTACTCCTCTTTGGCAAACTAACACGTTTAGTATTTTTAGTTCTTGATAAAAGTAGTAATTAATTAGGGTGGCTTTGATTAAAGATATGCTTTTGCTTTGCTCTTGTTACTTCCAGAGTCTATATAATAGGATATATCTCATAACAGAGAACTGCCAGCATCTGCTACTATATACCATACACTAATGAATTACAATTGCATCTTATGTTGTGGCACCAGTCATTATGCAACACTGAACACAGGTTCAAATCCAAAACTGTAAACATAAAATGCAGATAAATAAAGGTGGGCATCCAGAATATAAATATGATCTGAAGCTCCATAGTGCACAGATGACAGGTAGACTCTAAGGGAATTGTTTTATCTATTAAAGAGGCACAAAAATTTAAACTCCACCAAACCTCTCAGATGGATAATCATGTCATGATTAACATAAGGCCAAAGCAAACTGCCTCTGGATCTGTGCACCACTGGCTCTATCCTTTTCAGACACACACATTCACAACCCTTTACAAACTTTTTGTGTGGTTGGTGGCAAAAAGTGAAAGAATTTCCCCTTGCTCTTTCATTCATTCCCCGCGACTTCCTCCCCTCCCCTCCCCCATTCCCCAGGTGATATTTCTTGAGAAAGAGAGAAAAAAAGAGAAGGGGAGGAAAACTTCTTAAGAACCCAACTTTCACACCAGGGAAAACTGTCACATAAAAGTTAGCAAAGCAGCAGCTAAACATTTAAAGATATTTTTCTAAAAGGCCACCCCCAACCTAATCTTGACCCCCTTTATTGTTAACTGGGGGAAAATATATATTTTATAGTAGAGACAAGGGACCCACATTCCTTTTAATTCTTCGGGCTGCTTTTTCTTTCTTTGCTGTGCTGCCACTGTTCCTTTCCTTTTTTTTTTAGGGGGGGGAAGCCCCCTAAAAACAGAGGGGGAAACATATCTCAGGCGTTAAGTTTGCACTCCCCTTTTTCCTTTGTAAAGAACTCTTTGTTCTCTAGTGAAAATGCTGGAGAGGGGGGTGAAAAATCCCCGGGCAGCGACTCCCTGAAACAAGTGCAAAACACTTAGAGGCTTTTGGGCTGGCTGGGCGCCAGAAACCCTCCCGCTGTCTGGTTAGGAAAAGAGGGGGGGGGGCTGGAAGCGAGGGAGAGAGGCAGCGCGCGGGAGAGGGGGGAGATATCGGGGCTTCCTTTAATAGACATAGGAAGCGGGATTTTTTTCCCCCCTTTTTTTCAAAACTGGCGGTCAAGCGTTAAGTAACTCCCTGCCTAAATCCACCTGCTCGGGATGAACTTGGGTAACCCTTCGGGGTGCCTGAGGAGAAGAACCGACTCCAGACTCTTCTCCCCTCAGCCGCTGCTGCCCTGCTTCCATTCTTCCTGCTCCCGTCACACCAAATGCCCACAAGCTCTTCTCTCTCCCGCCCATCAAAGCAACAACAAACACACTCAAATGCACGCTCGGATCCATCTCCTCAAAAAAAAAAAAAAAAAAAAAAAAGAGAGAGAGAGAGAGAGAGAGAGAGAAAGGGGGGGGGGAGAAAAAAAAAGAGAGGCGCCTTTCCCTTTCGGTTGCGACACAGTGATAAGGGGTAGCGAACATCTCATACCTGGTGTGAATGCTAATCAGCCAGGAGTTCTCCTTTTCCCCAAGACAGGGAACTGTATCCTTCCAAATTTATTAGAACCTCCTCCACTGCCTCTTTGAAAAACCTTCTTTGTCACCCTCTTCCCAAGTCCTGATACACTTTTTTTTAAAAATAAAAAAAAATGGCTTCGGAGCTCCTTCTATTCTTGATATTGATTCTCTCTCTCTCTCTCTGTGTCTCCCCCCACCCCTCCTCCTTTCTCCTGTCTCTGTCTCTTCTGAGTGGTCTATTGATAAGTCCCTAGAGGCACTGGGTCAGCCTGCCCGTAGGAAACCAGACACAATGCACAAATCTCCGAGTGCCATTCTGCCATCAGCAAGCAGACCACGTTTAGGAGAGAGGAGGGAAGGGGGAGAAGAAAAAAAAAACACAACAGTAGAGCAAAAGACAGAGAGAGAGAGTGAGTGTGTGTGTGTGTGTGTGTGAGTGAGAAAAAGACTGATTGGAACAGGAGGGAGTGAGAGAGAGAGACAGAAAGCAAGGGGGAGAGAGTGAGAGAGAGCGACACTGCCAGTCAGGTTAATCATCCCTACTTTAATTAGCTGTTCGGCTTAGACATAAAACAATTGAATTTGAATGATCTGTCAGTGGGCTCGGCTGAACCAAAAGGGAAACGTGAATATTACAAAAAAGGCTGTTGGTGGATTCTGATAAGCTAGACTGGAAATCCTCAAAGGGGAACTGTTAAAACTTACAAGAAACAACAACTGGGGGAGGGGGGGAGGAGAGTACGTGTATTATACAATCAGGCATTTCCTGCACGGCTATATATGCTCACCACTTGCAAATGTAAACATATTTAGCTCCACACCCGCCCCCCCCAACCCCATTCCTGTCAGAAGTCTGGAAGGAGGGAGAAGGCTATCTACGGGAAACACAAGAACTTTACTGAAATTCCCTTTGCCAAACAGGGGGAATGTAATGCCGTCAGACCTATATGCCTGTGAATAATGTCAGATAATAAGGCCACCCCCTTTTCCAGAGAAAGGCAAGTGGGCATTGCCTACGAACTTCCCTAGGGCTGTAACTATGGAGATGGCAAACATCACCAGTGCTTCAAGTCTCCACAGTCCAGATGTGGAAGATATTTTGACTTTGCTTTGGTTCTGCTAGTCCACACTGATCACAGAGATCAGTACAGGGACAGATAACAAAGTAGACTCCCAGTGGGGGTGCACTGGAATCCATACTTTCCCAGTGCACCTCCTAGAAGGGTCACTAGAAGGGTGGTAATCTGATTCTTAAGAAAGCCCTAACACTGTAACATGCCACTCCCACGTTCTCTACAGAACCCTGCAAACTGCCGGAACTAGTTTTAATAATAATTAAAAGGAGGCTGAGTTTTAAATGAGGTGTATACCAACTCATTTGTAAATACTGATTTATTTAAATTTATGGATATTTTAAAACCAGACATTAGACAAAGCAAAACAAAAACAGATAAACAACCAAAAAAACAACCCCTCTATGAAAACCAAAAGCAATCAAAGTAAGTATCTATCGTACATACATTATCACGACTCTTTTAGACGGAAAGGCATTGGCAGGTATTATGAATAAGCAATTCATTGCACTGCAGAAACTCTTTAAGAAAAGGCAACAATTCTCACTAAAAAAACAGGTGCAGAGTAATTTATTCATTCAGACCTTGGATGCAATCTGAGGTACAAATGGATTAATCCTAGTGATAGACATCACACTGAAGTGCTGTATAGCAGGCAGGTGAGATATTTATGACACTTCTGAAAACCTGCCATAATTGGAACCTCAAAGAGAGAAATAGGTAACATTTCTGTTGCTATTACAAAGTGTGCCATGTTTGACTGTCCCGTGCTATACTGGCAAGATGTCCATTTAGCATGTGAAAGTCAGTATGATAGTGGTATAAAGGGCTGACACCTAAGTAAAATTTAGCATCTACATGTCTGCTATTACTTCTCTGAGGTACAGAATCAAGATAAAGAAAACAGATTACTCTTCAGAAGTATAGCATGTTCTAATTGGGGCTAATTCAAAATCCACTCTAAATTTCTAATCCTATATGCAAACATATGTCATATGATATTTTAAATTTTAGATACAACTTTACCAAGTCATACGAAACTCTCAACACTTTTTACTGCTGAAACGACTAAATAAGGGTTTGTACAGTTTCTACAGACAGAATGATTTCTGCCTACAGAGCATGACTTTCTTACTTCCCCTCCTCCCACCACACCCCAAAACGCCCTTCAAATATAGCTTCTGAGATGGATTCAACCCAATATAAAAAAGAACACAAGGGGGAACAAGAATATAGAAATCAGTGTTAAGGCAGGCTCCCCAATTAAAACACCAAAACAACCTGCAGAGAATGCTTGTCAGAAAAGCAAAGCATCACACCCACAGAGGCCAGAAACACCTTAACAGGCAGGCTTTCCATAGTGTGGGTGCCACCGCAGAGAAAAATAGAATAAATGGCTCCATATCCATCACTTATTCTTATTTTTGCACTGTGGAGCAAAGATAGTTTCCATCAGGCTTTCTCGACCAGGGTTTTGTGAAACCCTAGTTGGTGAATGCTCTGGAAGGATTTCCCTAATGAGTGGGAGTTAATTAATTTTTAAAACATATTTTAAAATTTGTTAAACATTTATTGGGTGATATGACCATATATAGTAATGTTGACTCCCCCCTGAAATGGCCAATGATGGGGCTGGGGGGTAGGTGGAAAGGGGAGTGAGTAGACAGCTATGCTTTTGAACCATATTCTGTATGATCGTTCCACTTCTGGGGTTTCTCAAAGCCTGACAAACGTTTCGGGGGTTTCTTAATGGTAAAAATGTTGAGAAGGCTGGTTTAGATAGCCAGCATGGACCCAGTTAGGGCTGACACAAGCTTTCTTCTGGGGGCCAGGTATCTCACATCTCCCTATCCCATTGCCTGCAACTTCCTTTCCCAATGCCTGCAACACTTCTAACCTGATTCTATGCAGAAGAAAGTCTACTGAATTCAGTGAATGTTACTTCCAAGTAAGCATGCATAGGCTGTTTCATTCTTAAAGCTTGCAGGACAGTTCACGTCTTTTTATTCAGGCATAATGATCAAGGAAAAAAAGGAAGGGGTGTCTCAGGTTATGGCCTACATTAAATGTACAAGCGTGTTGCCGTTTGTAAATAAATAAAACAATTATTTTACAGTGGCTAAGCAATTAGAGAATGCAGTTCATTCTATATCCCATTTAAACTGCGGTAGTTGAATTTTAATCTACTTAAACCAACCAGATTGTAGATTGGAATATGACTGACTTGGTACGCTTGTTAATGAATAAATCGGCTAACTGATCAACAATACAATAATCCAAATAAAGCGCATGAAAACTTTGGCTGAACTAGCTTCTGTATAGCAACTATAGTTAATGCTTTCTGACTGAACATGAGAATTGTTTTTTAAATGAGAAACAAAATCAGGGACATTTTCCAAGGGTATGAACACATATGCACCAATATCCTCCTCAGTGAGAGGTCTGAAAGCTAAGTTATTTTAAACCTGTATCTTAAATTACTGTGTTAGACCATGGGTTTTGTTGTTGTTTTAACAATGCAATTTTATATTTTATATGTGTTTTTGATATGTTGATATTTTATATGTGTTTTAATTAGAAATTAATGTTGCGGTTATAACACCAAACAAATTAGGGTGCAGTGGCCAAAGTGCTGGGCTTGAGTGCAGAGAATCTACTGTATTTGCCGGCGTATACGACGACTGGGCATATAAGACGACCCCCCAACATTTCCACTCAAAATATAGAGTTTGTTACATTACATTACAGTACTATGGGCCACTATGGGCAGCTATGTCAATCCCAACTGAAGTGCACCCGGCGTATAGGACGACCCCACCACTTGGAGGCATGTTTTTCAGGGGGGGGGGAAGTAGTCTTATACGCCAGCAAATACTGTAGTTTAAAATTCTTGTTCAGTGAGTGACTGGATAGTTTTCAGTAGGTGATCTCTCAACAGTCTACAGCACAAGGTAGCAACACACAATTCTGAGCATCTTTGGAAGAAGTATTGGCTATAAATATAATATATATAACTAATATCAGATTTTTGTAATTTGAATTTCAAAGGAGTAAAATAAACATTACCACTGCCCCCCAAAAAAACCTGGAAATAGTAAGGCCTTGCTTACATCACTCTTTTGTGTTCTTCAGCCCAAATTTGGCATACTAGTTTTTATTGCTGGAGCAATCAAGAACTGCAAAAACAGTGTTAATAAAAGTGTGGGCAAAAATTATTTATTTTTTTGCTTGCAGGGTATTGAGAGGTACTCAGGCCTCCTTTGCCTGCAGCATGTTTAATCTGTACTGGGGTTTTGATCAGCAGTCAACACATTAATTAACTAACAAAAATTGTTAATTACACGAATTAATCGATTTGTGCACTCAGCCTTCATGAGAGTAGTATAGCTGATACCTGGTTGTTACTAGAATATTAAGCATTCTATACAACCCTACTATTATGTCTTAACCATGATTTGCAGATAGCAGGAACAGAATTAGGGAGGACTCTTTATTTGGCAATAACAAACCAAGGGTCAAAATGAATGGCAGTTCACAGTAGAATTACCTCTTTTTTCAGTCTACTTTAAATTTCTTTTATTTGAAGAAAACTCTTGTAAATTCATTTTTATAGCACAAAATTCTAAATGAATTGTTAATATGATTTGGCCTCAGTGATTCATGCTCTGATCATACCCAAATTAGGCGCTCTGCATGGGACTGTCTTTGAAAATGGTTTGGAAACATCAATTGATCCAAAATGCAACAGCCAGGATTCTGCCAAGAGTTGATTATTGGGGCATTATCACCCCTGTGCTGAAAGATCTGCTCTGGCTACATCTCTGTTTCAGTGTTGGTTCTTAGTTTTAAGGCCCTAAATGGCTTGAGTACCTGACTAGCTCCTCCCACACTATCCAGCCCACCCATAAAGATCTGCCTCTCCAGCCCTACCCTCTATGCTCTTGCCTTCAGAGGTGAAATGGGTGGTGACTCACTAGAGACAGGACATTTTTGGTGGCAGTATCTTTCCTTTGGAATGTCCCCTGCTTGAGGCTTCTTTTAGGTGGTAGGCTAAAAGGTGGTAACCTAGAACACATGTTTTTACCCAGGCTTTCAAAAGGCATCTTAATTATTAGTTTTTTAATGGTCTTCTCTGTTTTATGGACAGTTTTATGCTGCTTATGTCTAACAACTCATTCCAATGGATTGTTTTAATGGCTTGTTTTTAATTAGAAGCCACTTATTCTATAATAGTAGTAGTAGTAGTAGTAGTAGTAGTAGTAGTAGTAGTAGTAGTAGTAGTATATGACATATATTTCATTCCTAAATAAGAATCTTGAAACAACATCAAAAGTTTTGGATGTCTTTAACATTACTTTTTAAAGAGCTAAGATGAGAGAGAAGTCTTGGGCAAACAGACAAAACTGTATCTAGAATAGAATATTTCACAGACTTTACAATATTCAGAAAGGCTCACTAGTCACAGAAAATATTAATCAACAAATTTCCCCAATGGAACATGCTCCAGGTTAGGACATCATAGTCATTTGGGACAAGGCCAGTGGATAAATCCTGACAGTATCACAGTAAGTCTGTAGGAATCCATTTTGGTCTGCTGTAGACATGGAAAACATTTCCACTGGGACTTACCCTTAGGAGAAGTGGAATAAGAAAAACAAATAGGATTGAAGAGGCTGCTTGGCATTCCCAGAGGAGCAAGCAAAGGGAGCTCTTTCTACACAAGAACTACTGAGAGCATAACACACAATGTGGGCAGAAGCACTGGACTGATCAGAGTCCAGGAGGAGATGTCTGAAATGCCATGCAGCAAACCTGCAGATCAGTTTGACTAAAGGCCACAGTGGGACAAATGCAATCTGTGTTCATATACATGGGGAAGTGATGTCTCCTTCAAACCACTTCCAGCATGGTGCCTGGGACCAATTAAGAACACGTATGCCTTTATTTTCACTGCTGTTGCCATTACCCATTGTTCATATTTGACCCTGGTTTTAACTTGTCCCAGTATTTATTTAGCATGGAAGCAGATAACAGAGAACAAAAATGGTTTGAGAGAGGCATCAGTTCCTACCGTGTACTCATACTGCTCTTTTGCTGTGTCACTTCTTTTCAAACATGATTTACGTTTCAGATATAAAAAGCCTGCAACACCTAGTGTCCATCCAAGACATTTTATGACCTGGGGCAGCTCCCCCCGAAACCTCAGCAGCTCACTAACTAATGCATAAATGAAGATGCAACAGGCAATGCTGATGAGGCACAGTTAAAATTTCATAAGTAATTCCCAGTGCATGTAGGCTGTCTTTATGAGAGAAATCTATACACATGCACAGATTTTAAGCATATTGTTACAAATTCTTACAATTAATAATCCTTACAATTAATAATAATTAATAATACAATTAATAAACAGACTTTAACTATATTTTACAAATTCTTACAATTAATAATCCTAATGAAAAGGCTACCACAAAACAGCCTTAAAGTGCAACTACTTTTCAAGTATAACTTTTACAGTACAGTCGTATTAATAAGACATAAAGGATAATGTGTGTTTATGTACACTAAGTATTATGAAAGCAGAGGACCATGAAGGACTTGCATGGGCATCTCATCTTATTTTCCCCTCCCCGGCAATATCCTCCTTCCTTTCTCTGAAAGCCCCTATGGCCTCTCCACTTTTCTGGGTTCATTATTTCTTTCCCGCCCACCAGCCAACGAACTTCCATGTCTCTCCCCCACCACGCCATCTTTATCTTGCCCTCCTGTCGTCTCCCTAGCAGCTTTGACCTGGGAAACCTATGACCCAGTTGAACAGTGCCAGCCACCAGGCCAGGGCAAGTTGCTAGGGTCACTAGATACTTTCAACAAAAACATTGGAAACATGTAATAATTTTTATAAACCAATAGACAAAGAGAGACAGACACAAATTGGATGAAAAATGCCTTGTCCTTTTAACAGATGCTTACGTGTGGAAATAAGTCATTGAAGCTTTTAATTGCATGGAAACAAATACTCTCCTATTAAGCCTCTGTCAAAGCGACAAGACATTTTTCTTCAGAGAGTTGGAAACCCTAACAGGGTCTACCCAGTCCTAGTCTGATATCCCAAGGACTACTTTACCATACTTTCCCCCTTCCCCATTTAATACAAAAAAGGGAATACAGCATGTTCTGAGTTCTAAATGATTGTGCTACAGATAGCAGTTTACACTCCAAACAGGTGCCTCATGGGATGCAAACATTAAACTGACTGCTGTAACAGTCTCTACTACAGTCCTCTAGCAACTATGTGCTTGTTTACTAGCCATCTCCATTGTTGTTGATGGCTTGAAATTTAATCTCTGATTCAGCCACTGCGGAGTGTGAGTGCTTTAAGCAGTTAGAATGCGTGGAAAGTGGAATTTCTCTGCCCTCCTTTTCCTTTAAACTGCTAATCAACAGGCCATTTATGGTCCTTTTACCATCTCCTTTGAAGGGAGCATTACACACTGTTTTATCCACATCCTAGAACTGAAGGGTGTCGGCCAAAGAGTTATAAATGGAGACCATAGGACATTTCTAATGACAGTTTGTGTATAATAAAACAACATCCCAGTGACACTCCAAAGACTAACAATTATTTTAAGATGAGATTTTGTCAGATGTCTGTGTCTCACAGCTTATTCCTGTGGTGTGTGTGACTAAGGCCATGCTAGAAATTATTGTAGCAAACAAAGGAAAGGAACTGGTTGTAACTGCAGCTCCACAGAGAGGCTATGAGAGGCTATCAGTCCAGTTGGACAACACTGTATGGGAAGGAACAGGCTTGCTGTTGGATGCATAACGGCTGCTACTTCTTTCCCTACTTCAAATAACATAGTATCTCAGGGTCATGCTCATATTTTTTCCAAATGCAAGATGCCAGGTTCCATCCTTGGCATCTCCTACTGAAAAAACTTCTGGTGAGGACCTTGTCAAAATCCTTTGAATTCAACCATTTATCCTCCATGGTGATTTACTCTACAAGAGAAAGCAAAAATTCTGTGGTCTCCTGGCTTGCCCACTACTCACATGTTTGTTTGTTTGTTTGTTTGATGTTCCCTACAATTCTTTCACATCCGTGTTGCTTTGTCTCTTCTGAGGGGAAGTAGTCTGTATTCCCAGTAATTAAACTATTTGGTTCAGTCCCCCTTTCCTCAGCAGAAAAAGGGTGCTTTTTTGAGAGATTCTTATGTGTTAAGGAGGTTTCAAGAATGTTTTGTTTCTGAAGTAGTCCAAAAAATCTACCTTTGTTACTGACAAAAAATTCTACAGATCAAATTATATATTTTGAACCTGTGTAGATCAAGATAACTTGTTTGATAAGGAAGAATGTGAAAATATTTACTTTTCATAAACTGTACCAGTACACAGAGGTACTTGGTTAACACCAGAATCCGGAGAGGGGTAGGGAGATGATGAGAAGGACACAGTATGGTACCGAGTTTCTTCTAAGCAACCTTAATAATGGACCCATTGGCTTCTCTGATATAAGCAGCTATGAGGATTTGCTCATCTTACTTGTACCCAAGGAGATGGGGGTCAAACTACATGCAAACCCTACCCAGAAGGGTATCAGCCATTGCAATCATATCTAGAAACTTTGTGTCCTACACTTGTGCACAAATTCACACAAAGGGAGAAAATGGAGACAAGAAGCCAAACAGAAATGGAAAATTACATACAGACTGGAGTTGTCACCTGTGCTCCTAACAGCCAAATGGTAATTCATGCTATTAGTAATGAAATTGCCAGATCTGAAACACTGAGTTTTAGTATTCCCTAACCACATACCCTAAGTGAATGAATTATTTACCCCTCCCTGGAGACTGAGTTTGATATTCCTGCTCCAGAGCACTGCATAGGAACAGGTGCAAGGTTTTTATTTTATTGGCAGAAAAAGAATATTCTACCATCTCCCTACACTCTGAAAATTCTGAGCTGCGTTTGCTGAAACTTCCCAAATAAAAGAAATCAGCCTAAGGCAGAAATTCAATGAATTGTTAAATTTGACAAAGTTATAAGCAACTGAAGATGGAATGTTATAATGGTGGAAGGTGATTCAGGAAATACTTATGTATGTCAAAAAATATTAAATCACAGTTGCTGAAGCACAACCTTTTGTAAATACAAGTAGCAGTTGATGTTTGTATGATTCTTCTTTTGACTTCCCATTTGAGATTCATCTGCAAAATTATGACAACCTCCAGCCACAGGTATGTAAAACAATACCAAGGGAGACAGATTCAGGTGGGTAGCCATGTTGGTCTGAAGCAGCAGAACAAAGTTTGAGTTCAGTGGTATTTTTAAGATCAACAAAGGCTTACTCAAGGTGTAAGCGTTTGTGTGCATGCACACAAAAGCTTATACCTTGAATAAAACTTTAATAACCAAGGAACTGCTTCCTGGGAATAAATGAAATAAGCTTGTGAATATTTAAATAGCCTAATGCATGGTTGGAGTACCCTACTTGGCCCCGGAACACCTAGCCAGAATGATCCATGTAATGGTCACCTCTAGACTGCTGTAATTCACTCTATGCAGGCCTACCCTTATCCTTGATCCGGAAACTACAGCTGGTGTAGAACACCACAGCCAGGATTCTCACTAATGCATGATGGAGATCCCATATCCGGCCTATACAACAACTCTGCTGGCTCCCAGTTGAAATCCAGATTAAGGTTAAGGTTTTGGTAATCACCTTTAAGGCCATATGCGGTCTGGGCCCAGTGTATCTGAGAGACCACCTCCCTGCCTATACCCCCCAAACAGCCTTACACTCTGTCACCTCCAACTGGCTGCAGATCCCTGGCCCCAGAGAAGCATGTTGGACCTCAACAAGAACCAGAGCTTTCTTGGTTCCCGCCTCCAACTAGTGGAATGAGCTCCTTAAAGAGATCAGGGCCCTGTCTAAACTCCCAAATGAGTTTGGCCTGCAAAAGGGAGCTCCTCCTCCAGGAATTTGCTTGAGGCTGACCAGCCCCAAAACATCAACTGCCCCCCAGACACCCCCTCCCATGACCGAAGGTGTGTCCCGCAACCCAAAGCTGTGTCCTGTTCCTGTTTAAATATTGTTCTGGTTGACATGTTATGTTATGTTTTTTGCAATATTTTCTCCCCATTAATTACCCCATGATATTATATTAAACCACCCAGAACCATAGGGAAGGGTGGTATAAAAATGAATGAATGAATGAATGAATGAATGTTAAAAAACAGTACATAATAAGGAAGAATATCTGTGTTCCATATAAACGTACCAAACCAATGTTGTAAATGAATACAAAATAGTTCATGTTTAATTGTGAAGAGTCATGGAATATTCACGGCTTCCCGAAGAACAAGACGTTTCATATTGTCAAAGTTTTACAGAATTTGGTGTTCTCAACCAACATTTTCAGAATATCAAAGTTCAAAGCAAGACTTACACTTAGTATAATTTGGGGCTGAGCAATCTAAACAAGGGATTAGAAAGGAGAACAAAAAAAGTTAGCAACGGTGCAATCCTAAACAGAAATACTCCCTTCTAAGCCCAATTCTCGATCCACCTAATAGTAGTAGGTTCCATGCTGCATTTTATCAACGTGTCAATAACAATTTCATGTGGAACCTTATCAAATGCCTTATCAAAAACCTTTGGTCTCTAAGTGCAGAAGCCTGGGAACAAATGCCCTTTAGGTAAGGAGCATTAGATAAGGCACCATATGGTGCCTTGAACATAGCCATCCCTCCTCCAAATTGAAAGATTGCTACCAAAGCTGATGGGATATTCTCCCATTTCATCCTTTTTCCTCAACTCTGATACGAGTGGAGAATCAGCAGAAAGGAGGGGCCTTACTCTGTGAGGACAGGGAAGGAGATATGACTGTATAGGAATGCTGACAAATGCCTGCTCCTGGTTCAGACACTACAGAGTAAATACAAAATTCATTTAACTTGCATTTCCTGTTTGATGCATTTGTTCCTACATCTGGTTCATCTTCATCTCACTACAGGAGGAGAAGGGATAGGGGAAAATAATGAAGAAAAGAAGTGCTAAACTAGTTTCTTTTACTTTTTTCTCTGGTAATGCCCAAAACAAAGTCTGCTGGGAGTCTTCAGTGGAACACATACTGAATTTTAATCTTGCTCACATGAACCATGTGAACAGCATTTGGGCATAAATATGTAGACCCTGTTATAAAATCGTGGTCCCCACCCCCAATATATTTTTCAAGGGCTGAAGCACCAAAAATGCAGATGCATGCAACCAAAACACACATGTACTCCCAGGCAATATTGGTATTCCAAAAAGAAACACAAGGAATTGAGCAAATTCAATTACCCTTGCATTTATTTCAGCCATATCCTTTAAAAATACAGTGGTGTGCATACAAGGACATTGACTGCAATATTACTTTCACAAGTATCCTATGCCACAGAGGCCAATTCTGCATACAGACAAAAATAAAGGCTTAAAGTCAAAGGAATAGCAAAAAAAATGCCATGTTTCCTACTGAAGGAAAGTAAGAGATATAATAATTGCACCAAAATAAGAAGTTAATAAAATAGTACATCTTAGACATAATGCATGATCAAATCTGGTCAGTAAGGTGACACAAGGTTTCCCTTTGGGCCTCAGACATGTAACTGATAAAAAGGACCAGCATAGCCAGGGGGATTTCCTGAGGCCATTGCAGACCAGCTCGTAGGCTACTATGCAGCTAATTTTCATGAGTATTTCAGTTGAATTTGTAATACTAGCTTGAGGCCCCCTAGAGCTTTAAGTGCCATATCAGAGCATTACTAGTACAGTACTGAACACAGAGCAAACAGCTAGAGATCTTCCTTTTCTGATCTGGATTTCCAAGAGTCAAATGATTTGACAGGAAGATGGGTATTTTTTGCAAACTACCTCAGTGATTTCTCCTGACAGCTGTGTGTTCTGTAGAATCTACAGCGTGTAAAGAGTGCCATATAGTATACTTGATATTTAAACTGTTGGTCTGGAGTTTAGATCAACAAATCCTGCAAAACTCCTGGAGATCTGGGAGCAATGCCTGGAGACCACAGAGTTTGGGAAGGGGAAGGAATTCAATGGGGGTGTGATGCCATAGAGCAGGGGTAGTCAACCTGTGGTCCTCCAGATGTTCATGGGCTACAATTCCCATGAGCCCCCACCAGCAAACGCTGGTGGGGGCTCATGGGAATTGTAGTCCATGAACATCTGGAGGACCACAGGTTGACTACCCCTGCCATAGAGTCTGCATCCTTGAGCTTCCTCTCCAGGGAACTGATCTCTGTAGTCAGGATTATTAGCTGTAATTCCAGGAGAACTCTAGGCCTTACCTGGAGGTTGGCAGCCCTAACTGATCTAAGAAGCTTGCACAAGCTTTCCAAAATAGGATGAAACTGGAGTTTCTGTTGGCACACAATAACTTATTGTCCACACAATCAAAGGGTAATTTGGTCATTTCCTTGTGTTTCTTTTTGTTTGCTAACAAAAGATTTATCTAGCTATTGTCAAGAAACCAAAAGGCTTTCCTTAGGCCATGCACAATATACTTTGGGAAGGATTTTTCACCTCTACCTGCTCTTCAAGAGGTTCCAGTATCATGTAAAGATGCTGGTCAACAGAAAGCACTATTCAAGTTTCTTCCAGAAAGACCGCCCTGAGTTGGAAGAGGGGGGTACATAACATAATAAATATATAAATGTAAGAAATTGTGTTGTGTTTCTTAAACATTTTCTGAACTCTGCAAGAAAACCTGTTTAAAGAGGCTTGAATTAGGTTATGGATTACCTCCTGTTTATGCATCTGAATCCCAAATGGATATAGTAATAATGAATGAATAAAGAAATTATTATGGTCAAAAGTAAGTTTGGTCCCTTCCAGGTGGGGCCTGGAGATTTCCTGGAATTACAACTGATCTCCCAACAACAAAGATCACTTCCCCTGGAGAAAATAGCTGCTTTGGTGGCTCCCCAAGCTCTACCCCAAATCTCCAGGAATTTTCCAACCTAGAGCTGGCAACTCCATATCAAAGATAAGCACAAAATAAATAACAGTACAGTCTATACATTAATTAATCATTTATTTCCTGCAAGCACATGTGTAATTTTAAATATGTACTCTGGCCTAAGAGCTGAGTTGTGTGATTCCATTCTATTGAATAACATATAAAACTATAAAAACTAGTTAATATTTGCTTTGTTTCTCCAAGATGAAAGCCCTCTGAATAAACTAATCAAGTTTACCCAAAGAGTCCTTCTAAGTGCCTTTCAGGAGGAGGAACCTGTGGTCATGATCAGAGAGCCTAAAATGCAAGGGGGAAGGAATGCTGATTGTTAAATTTTGCTGCTCATAACTCAACATGAAGAATGCTTCATTATATATCTTATCTGGCACAAATCTAAAAGCAGCTAAAGATAAAGGGTGGGGTTGGGGAAGAAAGGACAGCCTAAAGCTCCACAGCTCATTTTCTTGCCATGTGCCTCTAGTAAGGTACAGAACATGAGAAATGTATTAACAGTCAGTGGACAGGACAGCTCTCTACCTTCCACGTTGCCATCCTTTCATAAACTTAGAAGCTGGTCAGATTGGGAGGCATGAAGTAATAAGACAATTCCCACATTTATTGGATAGAATCTTAAAACAATTAAGTAAAATAATGGTTCAAAGTACACAATTTTTTCCCATTTGTTTTCTCTCCAATGTATTGGCTTTTAAACTCCATTTGATATTTATTTCTGGATTTTGCCCTACATTTTTATAACTGTTAGGTAGAGTATATTTTAAACTTTACACAAACCTTAGTTGCTCTATCATTTCAAATTGTGGAAGAGAGTTAAGGCTAAAGCAGTGCCCAGAATGATTTGGTGTTTTGATATTTAAATTGCCCTAACACGTTGCCTCAGCTTTGCACATAAATACATGGAATTCTGCTATTGGAACAGATGTGACACATCACTTGCACTGATTGTCCCCACTGTTCTTACCTCTGTTAGTTGCATCTCCAGCTCATCTTGCATTTCTTTTATTTAAAACACCACAGATCTACTTCCTCATTTTAATCACATGTACCTCTGACATCCAGGATTATTCAACACCAAGAATCACTGAATAGTTGAGTCTCTATAACTTATTGTCTTCAGGATCTCTCTGTCATTCTACATGTGGCATCGCACCTGTGTCAAGGGTAGCTGTCCTCTGACCACTCGGCTACAGTGATCCATGCAATGGTCACTTCCAGATTAGACTTCTATAACTCACTCTATGCAGATCTACCTTGGCTTTGACCCAGAAATTGCAGCTGGAACAAAATGCGGCTGCAAGTGTCCTCACTGGAACATCTTGGAGGACCCATATTCAGCCAGTGTTTTGACATCTGCACTGGTTACCAGTCTGCTTCCAAGTCAAGTTCAAGGTATTGGTATTAACCTTTAAGGCTTTACACCAGGGGTAGTCAAACTGCGGCCCTCCAGATGTCCATGGACTACAATTCCCAGGAGCCCCCTGCCAGCATTCGCTGGCAGGGGGCTCCTGGGAATTGTAGTCCATGGACATCTGGAGGGCCGCAGTTTGACTACCCCTGCTTTACACGGTCTGTATCCTACTCCCCTGTGGGACCGCTTAGTTGCTTATGCCCCCACAGGGCACTTTGCTCTGCGGGTATGAACCTACTGGTTGTCCCAGGCCCCCAGGTTTGTCTGGCCCTGGCCCCAGCCTGGTGGAATGAGCTCCTGGAAGAGCTGAGGGCCTTGCTGGAGCTGTCAGGTTTCCACAGGACCTGCAAGATGGAGCTCTTCTGCCAGGCATACAGTTGAGGGTGGGGTGGCTTCTGAGTTTTTTCATCGGAGGATCCCTCCCCAATGTTGATTGGATCTGGCCTCACTCCCAGTGCAAGAGAACTGACCCTTGGACTGAATGGAGGGGAGTGAGTGTCAGGGCTCTTAGGATTTAAATCACCATCTGATTAATTGTAATTAATTTGTAATTGTTATTAAGGGGTATTTTTATGGGTTTTATTGTATTTTTATTATTGTTGTAAACTGCCGCGAGACCTTTGGAGAGCGACGGTATAGAAATCTAAAAATAAATAAATAAGGAAAGGAAAGGAATTGGCTGTAGTAGTGCCTATCTATCTACAACTTAGATGTAATAGAGATAGGAACAAGTATAGAGTTATTCCTTCTTGGTGTAGTGGTTAGGAGTGAGGACTTCTAGTCTGGTGAGCCAGGTTTGATTCCCTACTCCTCCACATGCAGCCAGCTGGGTGACCTTGGATTCGCCACTTCTGACTGAGCAGTGATATCAGGGCTCTCCCAGCCTCACCTTCCTCACAGAGTGTCTGTTGTGGGGAGAGGAAAGGGGAGGTGATCGTAAGCCACTTTGAGGCTCTTTCTGGTAGAGAAAAGCAGCATATCACCACCTATCCTCCTTTTCTTCCTCCTCCTTCATTTGCCTGTTACCTACAGGCTTGAAAGGATGTGGCCCCATTAGGGGCAGTGGGACCTCATTAATATTTTCAATGGGCAGCATAGGTTCACCAAACTAAATGGTTCTCCTTAAATGTCTCTATTGTAGAGTCTACATAAACTTCTGAATGAGCACTGTTTCCTTCCCCAGCCTCCTTTTGTCCTTTCACACCCTCAGTGAGCTGAGCTGTACCTTGGGCCCACACAGATATAAAATTTGAAGTGGTAATTCATACAATTTAGAACATTATTAAGTGAGGCCAGCTCTAGGGCAAATTCTTGGCTTTGGCATATGCCAAAAATTAAATATTTAGGTTTTTTTAAAGGTACATGATATAATTCATCTGGCATGAAAATGATGAAATCAGCAGTTGAAGATTCATACATATTATGGAAACTAACTTGCAGTTTGGCTAAAGGTTAATAATTTTCTTTCCTCTCAGCTGCCACTGAAATGAATGACATCCTTTCTTTTACTGGCAGAAGGGATGGCTAGATGGGCTAATAGCTCTGTTTCCATTTCCATGCCATCTGTCCTGTTTTGTCTATGACTGACTTCCATGAGGATGCAGAAAGATTCCAGCACAAGGTAGCCAGGGCTGCCACACCAGAATAATACTGACAGGCATAAGGCCCAGACAAGCAGAAATTACTTATTTAAAAAACTGTTGACAGACAGGCAGGATGTGATAAGATGGAAGTAACTCAGCACCAGTGCAACAGGGTCAACCACAACAACAGAGAACTGAAAGGTACTGACAGTAACAACAGAGAGATACATTCTCAGTACAATAATCAAATACACAGGGTTGGATCCCATATAAATTATGTGCATGGATGAGCAATTTCTTCTTCTCCTTCCTGATGCAGCCCAAAATGTACCCTGAAATGTTGTTCTGGGGAGGGGGAGGGGACGGACGACTCCCTATGGGCAACATGTTGGGGATTCAACCCTGTGTGTTTGACTGGAGTAAGAGGGCTGTTGTGCGAAGCCTTGCAGTGAGGAAAACGAGGATGATCAGCCCAAAAGCAATACAATCCATACACCAAGCTGTGTGGACTTGGGACTACAGTCTTCTTACCTACCTCAAGGGGTTGCCTGGCAGTGGCTTCAAAAGATGCCAGAGGTAAGAAGAAGACGAGTTGGTTCTTATATTCAACATCTCTGCAACACTTTATTGTGGATTCATTTTTGCATTTGGATCTGATGGGTCTGCTGAGGTGAGTTTCCAAGAGTGTCTAGGAGTGAGTGAGGCAGGATTTAGGGCCAAATCCAACATGATGCAAAAGATCCAGGGTTGGCAGCATCATCTGTGGTTTTTTGAAAGTTAATGCTCAAGTCCAAGCTGTTACTCCGAAGACTGGGAAAGGACAGCTGAATGAGAGAGGCAATTACCTTTACATGAGGGGGAAAGTGGCCTGAACTTGCCTTCCCTACATTCAGAGACAATAATAACATTGCACATGGAAGGAAACAGTTACATATTCGTTCATCCAGCAAGCCTTCTCCAGTCTTCAAGGCGGTCATGTGGGGCTGCTACTTAGCTATTAAAGAAAAGGAAGATCCTAACAAATCTTTCCTTCATGTCATTTTTGGCCACAGAGGATGCAAGATGGGATCAATGAAGCACTCTACTTCTATGGAAGAGAAAACCACAGTCATGTCCTCCCATCACCTAAAGGGTTTCTGTATAGTGCAGGAAATGTAGGTGTCCAGAAAGGAGGACGCTAATTCCAAGAATTGCCCCATCTGTTTGAAATTGCTGAGACCATTGTACTCTTAGATTTGGTAAGGAAATTTATATGATTCATGACACCCAATTCATGCTAAGGATCATTCTTGTTATTTTTTGAGAAATGTCTTACTTATTGAAGTGTAAGTATCATTACATATATAAACTAAGCATAAAAGTAAAGCCAGAAGGAATTTTTAATCAGAAATGTTTGACAATTTGAAAATGGTACAGATTTATATACTTTTATGTCTCCCAAACAAGTATTTTGACCTTTGAAATACTTTGCTGGGAGTGGCTTCAGATGTTACCAAACAAACACCATCAGCCATATATGCAGCCATTTCTGTATTCAGCTGGCAAACCTTCCTATAATATTCAAAGGGACTCTTGCACAGGCGGTATCCTACCACCACAGAACCTTCAGTCTAATTACTTCAAGCCATTCAAGAAGTGAGACCATCTGAATATGGATATTTACTGCATTTTTGGCTAGTTCTATCTGAAACTCCTCTCAGTTGAAGATGACCACATATATTTTCAGCTAAATTAGGTTTTCACGTGTCTCTTGTTGAGTAACACTGCAATTCTATACAGACTTGGTCCAGTTTAACATGATTTATGACAGTGGGATTAGCCTGGGGTAACTCTGCATAGGATTCAGCTATAAATGTTTTAATTGCAAATATCCATCAAATCAAAAGCTCTTATATCTGTCAAAACAGTTTTTACAGATTATAATAATCCTATCCAGTCAGATGGTCTGACAACACTCATGCTACCCAAATAAAAATTTATTTATTTTATTTTCACCAGAAATGAAAAATACACTAGGATTGGGAAGCCAGTTTCCCTGATTTTCTGATTCTTTCCAGCACTAAACAGGAGATGGAAAGTTGATTGAAGAAAGGATTTTATTTTGCCAAATTAACTCCACTCACTTTCAGCTCTCATTGCACATTAAGATATCCACTATGACAGAAACATTCCCATGCTAGATTTATGAAGATAAAGACTGTGAACAATATGTTGAACTAACAATAAAGCCCACAGTAGCATCTCAGTAATCCCCAAGGAACATGCAGGGTGGTCATGAACAGGGTAGGTATGCTTGGCACAATATAACTGGCCAAATATGAAAATTGTGCCTTGATAGCTTTATTGAGGTTCGGCTGTTTGCCCAAGTGCACATATACAAATTACATTTGGCTTCTACTGCACCAATAGGCAAATGTGCATATGGGTCTAGCTAAATAGACAGGTAACAAGAAGAAAACAAGAAAATTGTTGTACAAATCATACAAATGGACACATTAGGAGCACAGTTGCCCTTCTTAACTATTACAGGAACCAAAGCTAATAATATTAATACAAAATTATAACTCAGACACACACACATACATAATACATATGTGTGTCATAGAATTATAGAGTTGGAAGGGATCTCCAGGGTCATCTAGTCCACAGAGAATTTCCTTTGGAGGCCAAGGCTAGACATTTACTACACAGGAAATAATTTCTAGAACTGTGGATGGGTGGCAGATAGTATCAGCTCAGTCCCCCCTCCCCAGGGAACAGGAAATCAGCTAAGAACTCATAAAAAGTAGAGGAGAACACAAGAAATGGCAATCCCATGCTGAGGTGTCTGGCTCTGCCACATCACTAGGTATAGCTTACTCAGAACAACTTTCTACAAAACCATAAATTCTAGTCTATACGGGTCAAAACTATATTAATCTAAACAGACATCCTACACAGACATTATACTGACTCACATCTCCCACATTTCTTCTCTCTAACACAGGGGTAGTCAAACTGTGGCCCTCCAGATGTCCATGGACTACAATTCCCATGACCCCCTGCCAGCATTCGCTGGCAAGGGCTCATGGGAATTGTAGTCCATGGACATCTGGAGGGCCACAGTTTGACGACCCCTGCTAGTAAAAACAACATATCATGATGTCACCGCATTCAACATATTATCACCTTCACTAATATCAACTTTTAGTGGACATGGAAAAGCTGAAATGCAGGGAATGTGCCTTGCCCCTGCTGCTTCTGGCCAGGATATTCCATCATCTTCTAACTCTGAGAAGTGATTTAGCACTCTTATTGACCTGACAATGAACTATGACCTTCTGCCACATGATTAAAATTTGAGACAAGTATAAAAGCAACTTGCATACAATCTATTGGAATAAAAATGGAGCTTTATATTAATGGGACTTACCGACAGTTATATCAAATTTGATTCAACAGATTTTTTTAAAGATGTTTTTCATTTCTGAATAGCAATACTGCATACCCATCCATCAGTATGAAAGTATATTACCCGCCTTCTTGATAATTCAGGAATCGGAATGAATGCCCAGTCCCTCCTATACAGCTGATGGCTCTTCAAATTTGACAAGTGTGAACAGCTGCAGACAAGCCTTACTTTAGTCAATAAAAGGAGTCAGATTTTACTATACACACTGGAAACAGATCTGTAGAGTAACTCGCTTTTTTGTACACTTCACAATGATGCAATATATATATGTGGCACTTTTAAGACCAACAAAGTTTTATTCAAAGTGTGAGCTTTCTATGACATTGTATCTGAGGAAGTGTGCATGCACACAAAAGATCATACCTTGAATAAAACCTTGTTGGTCTTAAAGGTGCCGCTGGACCCTAAATTTGCTTGGCTGCTTCAGACCCACTTGAATCTGCATCTGTAATCCAGGGGTACTGCACAGGTTGTTGCAATGATTACAGAAACAATGCATGTGAAATCAGCATTCAAAAATACCATATGATCACACCACCATCATGAATGCTTTGAACATTATTTAGGAACTAGCAAGAAAGCCCATTGCAACCAGGATTGCAACGGGTGCTAGGACCCAAGGGACACTGGCAGGCATTGATCTCTCTCTCGCAGCAGGAGCCATAGTAGCAGAAAAACAAGGGCCCTTTGCAGTTTGGGGCTCGTTTGCAGTTTGACTCTGTCTATGTCTCTCTTGCCCTCGCAGCAGGAGCTATAGCAGGTAATCAGGGATCGGTTGCGGTTTGGCAGGGCTCTCTGTATCTCTCTCGAAGGCGTCTGAGAGCAAAGTGGCTAGCGTCCAGGGAAGGAGGGTGGGAGCTGGAGAGGGAGGGCCAATCAGGGTGCGGCCAGCTTATTGGCACTATTGCATCTTGGACAGCCAGGACACTCTCCACCCCCAGGGGTATTTCACAAATATTAAGAGGAACAATGGATAAGGATGGGATCGTTTAACATTTCTATCTTACATATATGAAAGCAAGAAGCATTTGCTGCTACCCTCAACATTTGAAACAGTTGCCTGCTGCCAAAAAGAAGTTTCTTCCTTCAATCTCAAAATGACATTTTGAGGCAAGTTTTACAGTAAAATTAATTCAGTTGTTTTTAAGTCATCCAACTATGTAGATGTTTCCAGCTGTTAAATTTCCCATAATCTTTTTTTCCTCTTTAAACATGCCCAGCTAATTAAGAAACGGCTGTGTTTTAAGTGTCAGGTATGACATATACATAGTCATGAAAGAGAAGTAATAGCAATGGCTGTGCCTTGTTGAAAGTTCTTTTAAAAAATAAATAAATAAATAAATTAGCATTTTCAGATAGGAACCACCATCTCACTTTCATAGCACAAAGTTTACTTGAAATTGTTTTGTAATAATCTTTGCTAATAATCTATAGAATTACATGCATTGTGAAGTACGTTGTCTATAAATCTATGGAAACCTACCCAAGGCTTCTTTATATGGTGGAATCTCTGATTTGTTTATAGAAGAAGAGGAGGTTAACAGGTGAAAGAAGAGAATTAAAATTAAAATATTTGAGACTAGGCACGTCTTTTTAAAATTACCTATTGCAAGAGCCGAGCATCATTTTTGAGCAGGTCACCGACACCAATGCACATGCAATATTCCATGCACATGGAATCCATGATCCAAGAATACACTGTCATGATTAAATAGCACCATGCACAGTTGCCAATGACCCCATTTTAAGGAGAAGAAGAAAAAGAGTTGGTTCTTAAATGCCGCTTTTCTCTACCCGAAGGAGGCTCAAAGCGGCTTACAGTCGCCTTCCCATTCCTCTCCCCACAACAGACACCCTGTGAGATGAATGAGGCTGAGACAGCACTGATATCACTGCTCGGTCAGAACAGTTTTATCAGTGCCGTGGCGAGCCCAAGGTTACCCAGCTGGTTGCATGTGGGGGAGTGCAGAATCGAACCCGGCATGCCAGATTAGAAGTCCGCACCCCTAACCACTACACCAAACTGGCTCTCTTAACATGAGAAGTTCTTATGTTTAAACCTGTGTTTAGCATCTTGGTGAAAAGATTTGGAGATCTTTTAAAACAGTTTTTCATTACTACAGTTCAGAATTCTAAAGAGAAATATCATATCCTTTGAATGACTGAAGATCCTAATAAGGCCTTATGGAATTCCAGGCTAGAGTGAAAGGGACTACATTGGTCTCATCCCCCAAAATAGCTCTGCATGTCCTTTTGTTATTTCTAAAAAATCATAGGATCTTTTGCAACAACCACAAGCATCCTTTCTTTTGGCTGCCTAGGCCCTGTCCACAATGGAGGGTCCTTGAAGTGCTGGAATATGCAAGATCTGTAGTGTGCATGAATCCACAAGAATTTTTACAGGGGGCATGAGAGGAATTTTCAAATATTGTCTTGAACCTGGGCTAGGGGCTCCAGACTTACCTATGGCCCCATGACTGATTGACACCCTGTGCATTCCCACAAACACCCATGAAACAGCCAAACTCAGCCCACCTATCTCCAGCAAGCCAGACATTGGTGAAGGAAGCCAAGGTGGCGGAGGGGCACAGGATACCAAGACCAGCCAAGGAAAATGCCAGACATGAAGAGGTTGGTTGGAAGGATGTTGGAGAGACAAGAAACCAGGTAAGCCACAGAATCAGAGGTGTCTACGAGGCACACATAGCAGACACAAAGAAATGTGATGCCAAGACTGGTGAACAGAGAAAGCCGGCCAGAAGTGCGCCAAATGAGAAGAGGTGGGACTCAGCCATGGAGTGCCAGTAATAGAAAGGTAGGGCCCAGCCCATAGCCAGTGCACAGCAGAAATGCGAGTGTAACCTGCCAATGATTGAAATACAGGGAACTTGGGAGAAAGGTTGAGTTAGGACAGGTAAGAACTGGGAGGCAGGGGAGGTAGGGAAAGAGGAGTCACACAATAAAAGGAAGCTCCAAATACAGGCTGAGGAAGATACAAGGCCTGACACTCCCATTGCTAGGGAGGGATGTTGATGAGGAGGAAGAATTGGGTGCTGAGAACCCCCTCACTTTTTCTAAGTCCAGGTTTGACATCTTAATTAACCAGCTCGGATGTGCCCAATATTTGACAACTCTTGATCTTATGAAGGGATACTAGTGGGTCACAGTGAATCTAGCTCAGTGGTCCCCAACCTTTTAATCACCGGGGACCGGTCAATGCTTGACAATTCTACTGAAGCCCGGGGGGGGGGTAATCTTTTGCCAAGGGATATTGCCGCTGCCTGAGCCCCTGCTCCGCTTGCTTTCCCACCGGCGCCCCTGATTTCCCGCTGCACGCTGGGAGTTGCTGCCAGCAGCAGCTGCGCAATGCCACGCCAAGGGGAAGCCACAGCCATGGCGGCCTCTGGAGAGCACCAAAGGTGAGCCAACAGCAGAGTGGCAGGGCAGCAGCCGGAGAAGAGGAGGAGCCGCAGCCCGGTACCGACTGATCCACAGACTGGGACTGGTCCCCGGCTCAGGGGTTGGGGATCGCTGACTAGCTGACTGGGGGAAAAAATGTCCTTCGCCACTCCCCAGAGCATCTTCCAATTCTGAATGGTGCCCTTCAGGCTCCATGGGATGGTGGCCACATTTCAAAGGCTGGTTGATAGAGCACCTACAGCATTTAAAACAAGTCCTCAGTGCTTTAGATCAGGCTGGACTCTGTGCTAATCTTCCCTCTCATAAACTATGTGGAGTTCCAGGATTTGTGATATCTAGTAGGGATGGCCACTATTAGAAAAAGCAACTACCTTAGAGCAAAACCCACATCCAAATACCAAATGGCAGTTATGATGATTTCTTGGTTTTGTGTGGTATTACAATTTGTTTATATCCTATTATATGTCACTATTAATAGTTCTTTAACAGAAATCTTCAGAAATCCCAGCCTAACACCATGCAGTGACCTCCTTGCAGCAAACCCACTTGCAGGAAACCCTGTACCTCAAACCCCTGATTTGGACTAGTCCTTTCTGTTGCAAACAGATGCATCTGGGTCAGAATTGGGGCTCTGAGGTACACGACATGGCAAATATGCTCCTCCTGTGTCCTGACTGGATCATTTGGCTTATTCTTTCTCCCATAAGCATATTTCCTCCCAGTTTTCCTTCAGAACAGAATGAATAGAAGTTAGACAGTCAGGATTCTCTTCTCTCCTCTTGCTATACAAAGTTTGTTTCTCTTCTAAATAAAACTATTTTATTTTTTTCAGTGGCTTGGTTTTCACACCTCTTTGCATATTTAAACTCTGCCAACATAAACCAGATGTTCAGAGATCAGGAAGAAAAAGGTGCAAACTCATAAAGGACAAGCAAAGTTGTGTTCATCAGATTTTTATCTTGGATGGTCAGGCCTTATGGGGTTCAACTTGGAAACATATTGTGAGTCTGTCTTCTAGGTTATTAATGCATTTGTCATCTTTAAATGCTACATGTTAAATTATGTATTACATTTCTCAGGCCAATATACCATTTATGCATATATGCTATGCTATCTACTGACAGCATGGGGGGGGGGTGAGACTTTTTGTTGTTGTTGTTGTTGTTGCCCAGGACCACCTCTCTGCAGCCCTGATTCAAAGACCCTGAAAGGAAGTGCCGAATATACTCGCATATAAGCACACATATACCCGCATATAAGCTGAGGCACCTAATTTTACCACAAAATCGGGGCAAACTTATTGAGTTGCATATAAGCCAAGGGTGGGAAATGCTCCATCATCACAGGCTCTCCCATCCACCCCCCCCCCAACAAATATAGAACAGCCAAGAGGATGAATAGCTGCTGGGTTTTGTACCCCATTTTTCACCCACATAAGCCAAAAGAATAGTTTGGAAGAAGTGATTAAGATGAGGAAGAAGTGAAGGCAAAAGGAAAAAAAAATCAGAGTCCCTCAGTCAAACCGTTGATGTCCTACAAGCTGCCAGAGCAACGATTGGCTGGCTGGAGCAGGCTTTTATTTCATTTACTGTATATACCTGCGTATAAGCCGAGGAAAGCTTTTTCAGTGTGAAAAAAGGTGCTGAAAAACTAGTCTTATATGTGAATATATAGGGTACCTGTCTTTTCTTCACTTTGTTTCCTCAAGGAGCTCAGCACTGAACAGATTAGGAAGTCCTCTCCTTTAGCCTTTGCTAATCCCAGCATTACTATTTTACTAATAATTATGAATTTCCGTTTTTTGTCTATGACCTACTGTTGAAAACCTTGCCTTGTGTCTTGTGCAACATGGAGAACAGTAGAAAGAAATAAAGTCTATAATACAGCTATAGGTTGTCTTTTCCCCTGCAGCACTGTATCTTAAATTGTCCAGTATGGTTACATATAGAAAAAAAGCTATATTTTGTAATCAATAGACAGAGGTAATGGCCACTGGAACCTTAATTGCATCTTTGTTTTAAAATCCAAAGCAAGAACTCATCAGCACCCTTTCCCCCCTCTGACATGCCGATCAGTCAGTGCCAATATACTGTTTCTAAAAGGCATGGGTAGGCTACCTGTGAATCGTTGTTTGCCCAAATGTCAGCATCCTTGGAACAGCCTAAATTAGTTCTGATCAACACAGATTTATTTTAAATCTCCTGCCGTAACAAAGAGGCAAGATTTTTTAAAAGCTCCACAAACAAACAAACCCTCCAGAACATTGTGTGCTCTGTTGTTCCCAGCCTCAGCAACAAGACAAAAGGAGAGGGAGACTTTGTTATTTGCTAGCTGTTAATAATCATGAGAAGATCGGCCAGACAAGCTCTTGGAGAGCTCTGTCTGTCTGGGCCAGGTAGTAGCTACGATACACAAAGGACTTCACGGGGAAAGAAAAAGCGTTCCTGGACAATGATTCAGCTTCCTTAATTAAGATTTTCATTACTGATACATGCATTAAGGTTTTACAAATGCATGTGTTCAAACGCCCCCATGTGCAGGTAGATATTTCTGATTCTGCCTGAAACACAAGGCTTCAGCATCGCAAAAGCATCAGACATCCACCAGCCACAGCTCAGAATTTGCTTGCCAGTTAACAAAGACATTAACCCTTCACAGTAGATGGCAATTCTGAAAACCAGCCAGCGATCTCACTGATCAACCTTATCAGTCTCCCCACAGAGGCAGTATTCAAACTGTTCCTTGTTGGTTTTTTTACTGCTATCGCTTGAAGAACAAAAAGAGTCAATAATACTTCTTGGGGTGTGTGTCACAGTTCAAGACTTTAAAATGAACAGGATTGTTTCAGCAGCCTATGCAAAGTTCTACAACAGGAAAAAGCTCAGAGCATGGCTACAGCTGGTCTCTCATAGAACCTGTTTTTACAGTTGTTCATTCAGTTAATTATTCCACCAACTTCATCTTGATGGGAAGAACCAGTCATTCATTACTTTCTCAAAATCAGGGATGGCCTCTTATTGGCAGGTGGCATGAGTGAGCCAGGAGAATTTAGAGGCATCTGAAAGGGCCCTTTGCACACCTCTCTTTTTCCTCTTCTTTAGAAAGGGCTTCTAGTATTTTGTCTCTTGCTTCCCCCCCTCCCTTTTCCCATTGCAATGGTCTCAGTGTTTGAAACTGTTTCGCCTTATCTATCTCTTCTTACTAGCAAATAATACTCTTGCGAATCTGCACCCTCTTTTTCAATCTAATCCTAGTTCTCATTCTCATTCTCTTTTTGCCCATCTCTAAATAAAAGTTGAAGCCCATTTTTTCTCTCAAGATTTTATTGTTTTTGCTATAACTAAAATCTGGCCATTTTTAGTGATGCCTGCTCTCGTTTTATGGTCTTCTGCATTGTATTTCATCCCCTGAAGTAAATTATGTACATTAATTGCTTCCTACTGTGCTGCTTCTGGCCTGGTTCAAGTTGACCACAGCTTTTCTTGTATCTGGCTGGTGACTGCACAAGTCCAGGAGCTAATGTTTGGCACCTCCCATACCACTGGTGGCTGATGAGCCCTTGCTATGTATTTATGTCCCTTCTATAGCAGTTGTCTGAATGCCTTGGATGACAGAGAGAACTGCCATCACAATGCATATTCTCCTCTATCTTCTCTTTCTTTTATCTTTTTAAATTCTGTATTTTTTGGCTCCACCCTTATTTACTGTCTATTTATGCTGCAACAATCAACCTTCCTCTTGGACTTCTCTGCATCCCTATTGATGACTATATGAGAGCCATGGCTAATAAAAATGGATCTCCTTCTAATAGTTCTTCTCTTTCATTACTCTTTAACCTCTCTCTTTGGCCTTCTTCAAATACTCATTCTGCCAGTCACATGTTGAATTTACCTCTTGAATTGTTCTAATCTTGATTTAAATAATATAGCTTTTTCCTCTCTCAGACCTTCTTGCATTCACTTTTTTTCCTGACCTCAATTAATTTCATTTTGCTTCTAAGTATTCTCTTGATTGCATAAGGCTAAAAATCTGTTCTGAGTTCCTGAAAGGAAGGCCAAGAACAACCCTCCCCCCCAATGCAACAAATAAGTGAAAAGGACTTCACATAACTAAGCACCCATGACTGTTAAGGTTATAGCTTCATAATGGCATAACTGGGGCATAAACAGATGATCTTTAACCACATGACAGCTTTTTCAAAACTTACTGCACACTTTGAGGCACTCATGTGCTGCTTGTGGTCACATGGGAAATCCATTATTGCCATGCTTCTCCTCTTCTAAATTTCTAAATAGTTGCCAGAAAATGGTAATTGGGCCCACTTTGTGGCCAAACGCTACAGAGGTCTCCTTCTTCAGTAGTTGTATTCACTCCACTACAGGTTTTTAAGCAGCCACTGTTATGACAGCCATCATCTGGAGAAGTTGAAGCTCAACCACTGAGCTCCTGCTTGACATGCAGAAGGTCCCTGGTTAAATCCCCAGCATCTCCAGGGGAAAGAAGCAGGCAGTAGGTGATGGCAAAGACCTTTGCCAGAGAGCTGCTATCAGTCTGAGTGGACAATACTGACCTTGACAGATAAGAGGCCTGATTCAGTATAAGGCAGCCTCCTGTGTTCATATGTCCATCTGTTTCTACATTCCACCCATAACAAATGCAAGATCTAATTTAGAAGCCCAAATTCTCCAAGTGTGCAGATCACCTCTAACTTTTTCCTCCACTCAGATGAGATCCTTTACTCCCAACCTCTTGCAATGGCAGGATCAATTATACCCACTTGCAACTTTTCTACGTGTCATATGTCTCTATTAAGAATAGCAATCCACCTCCAAATTGCATGAAGAACAAGCAGCTAGATTTAATGCAGCTCACAGTGAATCCTCCCAGAAGTATTTATAGTTTTTGGGAATGCATTTTGGGTATTTCCATGGGAGGTATTTCTGTGTGCAATCTCGCACACATGAGGGCTACGACTGTACTGATCCTTTCCCGTTCCTGGCACCACAACAGACGTGAGTACCTGCGATGCAGTGTGCAGAACCAACTTTCCATTTTCAAAGTGAAAAAATGTTACCTACACTACCAAAAGACTGTTTCCAAATATTTGCTAGGCTTCCTGTTTAGCACTATAGCTAAAACTGCCATGCAAACATGGCCTTTGTGTCACTGAACTCAGTATGCTTGGCAAAGAGCGCAAAGCATGGTAGTACATCAAATAACTGGAAATCATAATAAGGACTCAATTTAATTGGCTTCCATTAGATTCACTTCTTGGATAATGGGTTGGGGTTGCAATTTTCAGTTGCATCCAATTAAACTCCATTGTTTAGATACTCAATAATTCCATATTTTTAGCCTCAATCAATACTTTTGTAGCTTAGCTCATTATTCTGTTGTACTGCTGTTTATCTATGGAGAACATAAATTTACAGTTCAGTCCTAAAATATATATACTGCAATCCTAAGCACACTTACTAGGCAGAAAGTCTTACTAAAGAAAGTAAATGGCTAAAGTTGTTCAGTTGGCTCATTTCAATTTTTTTTAACTGTTATGAACTGTTCTTATGATTGTTTATGTTGTAAGCTGCCCCAAGATTGCTGTCCTGATTTCTGGCTTATGTACTTCTTAGAGATTTGGGGGAGGAGCCTGGGGATGGCGGACATTTGGAAGGGGAGGAGTTCATCACAGGTAATGCCATCTAGTCTACCCCCTGAATCTGCCATTTCCTTGATTTGATATCTGTAATCTGGAGATCAGATGTCAGTCCAGGAGAACTTTGTCCCCACCTGAAGAAAAGGCGTCCTAATTGTGTGTACATAAAACTTTCCAAATGAACTCCCACTTATTAACTTTCTAAAATTAAAAAGATACATATATTTTCTTATATATTTTGTGCACCAAAGCCATTATCATCTGTGTTGTTTTGCTGTGAATCCTCTTCACTTAGTGACCAAAATGGAGTACATAATTTCATGAGATGCCTAACGATGGCAAAGACAGCAATACTGTTATTATCTATGCCTTAGGTAACATGCCTCTGTTAATCAACTCCAGATAATATTTGTTTTTAAAGGAAAACAAAATTTCAAGGCTACTGGGATGTATCTCAATTAATTCATTCATAGCACTTGGTTGGCTTGGCATATATATCTCCTAGGTATTTGTATACTAGCCAAATCTAATCACAATACATGTGCATATAAGCTTCCTTCATGTGAGCTGTATTTCAACACCCTGGCTTCAATTATCTACATTCTGGACTACAGGACAGTATGAATTTATACCAAAAGGGGCATGGAAGGCGCTGCTTTGTTTTACTATGTAATCCATAAGCCATTCTGGAACAGAGTCTCACAGAAATACAATAGAAGCCTATTGGATTACTCCTAAGTGAATTGCAGCCTATGAAAACATTAAAATTGCCTTTCATAACTGCCATAGGCATGCCTTGCTTGTAAAATGATTTTGTATTGTTTCGTTCAAAATGTGTGAGTGCGTGTCAGAGAGAGACTGATTATCATAAGGGATAGATGCCTTTAAGCAGTTTCTCTGTGCTTTATATAGACTACTGAGTTAGTATAAAATGCCTCTGGAATTTTATGCTGGGGGGGGAGTGTCATGAAAAATCTGTCTCATCACAAAATTTGCTTCCCTTTTTGAGGCAAAATATTGCCCCAAAAGTAATGCATTGTAGATGCCTGATGTACCACCAAATCTTCAGTTCAGTACTCTTCACTCACATTCTGCCCCAATAACAAGAACTTAATCAGAGCAAAAGTTTCCCTACCCCTCACCAATAGCCCACCTTAAAGAGCTTTTATGAGCCACTGATCTCAAAAGCTAGTGACCTTAAAGGTACTACCGGACTCTTGTTCTTTTCTCCTGTTACAGACAGACACAACTACCCATCTTGATCCACCATCAGATGTTCTAGTGTTCTGACTCTTTTCTATATTAGCTGTTCTAACAGTGAGGGCCATTCCGCACAATGACCAATGTTGCTAAATGTTTGCAGTATGCAGAAACGCTATATTTAATAGTGGAATTTCGTCATTCCGCACACCTTCAATTCTAGCAGAATATTGAAGTCCCAGTAGTGCTATTCATTCCCCACAGATTTCCGGTCTCACTGGAATCGCAACAAAGGAGGCGATATCTTTCCGTGCTTCTTTCCGCTCCTGGCCGGCAATCAAACAAAACAACAAATGAACTGTTGTGTTTGTGCTCCCGAAAACCTCCTTTCCCTTTAAAAACTGTTTTTTAAAAACCTGAAAACATCAGTAGCAATGAATACTTGTTCATTCAATGTCTCAGAAAGACCTTTTTCACTGGCGTAGGAGCTGGCACTTAATCGTTTACACACTCTTCAAGTAAAAACAAAATCCCCCCCCCAATGGTTGCAATTTCTGGCCGAAATTACAGGCAGTGTCGAACAGGGGGCTATAATGTGCTTGGAAACTTTAAAGACAATTGCAGAAGGGAGCTTTGTTTTACTGTTAATCACTTCTGTGGAGGGACTTTAGCCAAAGAAGCCTCGCTTATTCGTTGCTTTCGCCGATTTAAGGGGAAAAAATGGCGATTACATCTCCGGAAGCTCGGGGGCGAGAGCTAGGGAGGGACATTCTTTCTACCGCTATTTTGAGAATGCACATGTCTTTCGCTGATGTGTTGCGGCTTGTGCTCAGAAGTGTAACGTATTTTTCGGGGGGAATCCACTTTTCTGGATTTCCCCCTAAGCGCTATAAAATTCCAATTGTTGCTGGAGTTTGGCGGGAGTTTTGCAGTTTGTTTACAACGTCATGCGGAACGTTAAATTAATAGCGTTTACAAAAGGTAAGACTTCGGCTACATTTAAGTTGTGTGGAATGGCCCAGAGTATTTCACCATGATCTGGGAAAGCCAACCTCCAATTCCAACCCAGGCATAACATTTACAGGGTGACTCTAGTCCGATTATTCCCTCTTAGCCTAACCTAACCTAAGGGGGCTGAGGACCCAAGCACATTGCTTGAATTCTTTGGGGGAAGGGCAGATATAAAAAGGTACAAGCCAGAAAGGCAAGGAAGCTTCAAGTGCAGCATAGTGACATAGTTTGATCACCAGGGAAATGAAATTCCATCCTCCCTTTCTCCAGCTCTGACGTAACAACTTATCAGGACTATAACCAGCATGAAACAGCACAGAGAAAGATTGCTTTGGCATGTCCATTCTTGTACAAACGCATACCCCCAAAACAACTTTTGCATTGAAAAATGAAATAATGAACTTTAAGCACAGCAAATATAAACACTAAGGAAAAAGTCAGATTACTGGCATTTTACAGAATTTTAATGATAGTTATATTTTGGGCTTTGATGCCTCAAAACTTGGTGGCAGATGTCTTCATTGGTTGATATGGCAGCCATGCTGGAGCACAGAATAGGTATGAATATTAGCTGGGTACTAAATATGACTGTTACTGCCTTAAGGGCACCCTATATGGCTGCAAAAAAACAAAACAGAACAGAATTAACTGATTTCCAGATATTCATACAAATAAGTTTCCAAATATCTAATTCTTCAGAAATATGGGCATCCCATTTCCATATGCATGCTTCAAGAAGGGTTAAACATGCACATTTCGCAACTGAGCATTATTAACACTTTCTATCACTATTCCTGACAGAATAATAGGATTTGTCAAGGGACATTATGAACCACCACTGCTGGATAAATACATAAAACATGATAGCAAAAGTCTGGTGGGACCTGAATCAATTTTCTTCTGCCATCAAATAAACGTCACATTAGATGTAAAGCATGCTCCATTCTATGGGGGCCTTAGCTACCACTGATGTTCAAGGCTGAAAGTGAAATCAAGTTTCTGAGTCTGCTGCCTATATACAACAAGTATTCCAGGCTGGGAAGCAGACTTGACCATTGTCAAGGCAAGACACTGCAAGATTGTCCCTTTCAGGCACCTGTCAGCATCTTGAATTGAGACGGGGTTCCAGTGTCTGCATAAAAGGTAAGCTGGTAGTGCTTCTTTATTCCTTTAGTTCCCCTTAGCCAAATTCCATCCCTTCTCTCTGAAAATGCGACTATTCTCTTCCAGATACACAAAATGTAAAAAATCAGCTTTTTTCTACAACACTCTTGTTTTTCTCATGCACGGTTCCACAACTCCACACAACCCTTTCACCTGCCTTTTTCTTACAGTAACAGAGGTATCCTTCCCAGAAACTGTTGGGCTGATTCTGGAAAGCTTTACTCCTGCCTACTTGGCAACACTACCTTCATGAATTAGGTACCTCTCCTCTACGTATCCTCTTAGCTCTGCTAAACTGGTCCCTTCTCGGCTGATATTACAATAAAGATGCCACTTACAGTGGGATAAACTAGGCATTACAAACACAGTATATACTTAAAAACTGTGAATATACATTAATCTCAAGGTCAGGGAAGACTCCCATTCTGCTATCATTGCACACAACGTGCAGAACAGTAACGTTCAAGATGGCACTTCTAAGGGATTAAAACTGTAGTAGAGCAGAAGAGCCCAGGAAGGCACCTTTGTAACAAGCTTGTAATCCACTGCAACGATTATTGCCAGTATCACCTGCTTCTACTAAACTGCATTTTACAAACTGTGATTCAAAATCAGGTGTTTTTATTCTGAAGAATCACAATTCTTATATGGTGGTATAGAATCCTGGCTTCACTTGGGAATTTCTATTTGCTTGACATAGGGAACTTCTAGTGGGTGTATGATGCAAAAGGGAGAGGGGGGAGTGAGATGAGTGTACAGGCACAAGAAAGGGCTATAATTTGCACAGCACATCAAAGCTGAGAATGCCAAAATTCAATCTAAAGAAATGAGGTGTATTGTAAACCTGGCACCTTCTAAAAAGTAATGGGAGAAAAGTGGAGGGGGGGGGATTACCATAGTCCAGCAAACTACCTGTGTGGTTCTTGCAATCACCATGGAATTTCATAGGTAGTTTTATAATTAACTTTAGCTGATCACCAATTCAGGCTAAGTAAAAAGATATAGTAGCATCAGAAAAATGTATTTAATATTTTTTAAAGTAATAAATAAATCTAAAAGACTGTCAAAAATTGCAAATGCCGACTATATTTCAAGTCATCATGGTGGGGTGTTGTGAGAAGTTTTCAATTAGTAATAATTGCACCTCAAATTAACCTCACTGGCTACGATACTGCCACTGTGCAAAGCTACTCTCAGCCAACCTACTTTACAGGGTTGTTGTAAGGATAAAATGGAGAAAGAGAAACTTGTGGGTCCCCAATAGGGATAATGGTGGGGTATAAATAAAGTAAATAAACAAACAACAGTACCTAATAGTACATCATTTGAGCTCCCTTCCGTATGACTATGGTACAGTACTAAAATATTAACATCTAGAGAAAAGCTTGTTGGTTGTTTTAATGTATAATCATGGCTTTAGCATTAGAGATTTATAATGTATTTATCAATGAATGAAAAATGTTTTATCAGAATATATATTGGAAACCACCCTGAGCTGGTTGTGCTGGGCGGGGCAGTGAAGAAATCAAACAAGCAAGCAAACAAGTATGCTAAAACATATGGCGTGATCAGAAAGCAGAAGGGCTGCAAGGGAATGATGATTATACATACTGGTGAAATCTGGTGGATAGCAATGACCTTGCGTGTTGAGGATTCAGGATACTGATGGTTCTAAAGAGCAAGAGATCACACAAATTTGCATTTCAGATTGCATGATACAGTCATAGCTGGAATAACAAACCAGAAGAGATGTACAGTTGCTGTAATTTAGCATTTGACCAGATGCAAAGAAATTTCATTTTGAAGGTACGTTACAAATTGGAGGGGATGGGGAAACAGGATCCGTGCACAGTCTCATTCACCACTTGAACTGGGACTAATCTGTTTAAATGTCCAGAATTTGAAGGATTATGTGTTTTAGTAAATGTGATCTCTTCCTGCTTTTAATGAATTAAAGTTTTCATGGAAAATTAAATTGCTAATTGGCTACACTAAACAGTTTTTTGATGATAAGGTATTGAAGGTTGTACTCTCCCTTTCAGGCTGTCTGTGCAGAACTGAGTTATGTGTGAGTGCTAAGGTAATCGCAGCAAACTTTGATGAGTATATGAGAAAAGGGGAAACAAAAGGATACCGGCCTAAACTAATATTTTATACATTTTTGTCCACCATTACTTAATACCACTAAAAACTTACACTGCAGGTTAGCAACTATACTAGCAATACAGTTAGTATTTCTAGTGAAAAAGTAGCAATAACTCTGCTATTAACAGTAGAAACAAGTATTATTCATCTCCTGAGTATTAAAACCATGCAACTGACACAAAGGCCAGATACTATACTCACACGCTTCTATATTATCATGGGCTTTATTTTAACAACGAATAGGATTTGACCCATTAAAATGCTAGGATGTAAGTTAAAAAAAAATACAGCACTGTTTTCACCAGAGACACACTTAACCTAATTACATTACATTAACATGGTAGATAACTCCAGGACACTCTGCTATTGTATAACATGTACAAAAATTAAAATCTATGAAAATTGAACATCTTTCCAGTACTTCATGAAATAAGTGGAATAAATCATCTGACTTACATGTTGCTTCCTTTGCTTTTATGTCATGTGTTTTCAATGCAAAATTAATATGCTTGTAGAAGACAAAAATATGATCCAATTAAACTTAAAGCTATTTATTTTTTTCCAAGCTTTTTTTTCTGTATGAAAAGAATGTTATCTGAAGACAGGTTCTGTGGAATACAGAACAGTTGAAATCATTTTCCTCATATAGAAATCAATAGTGGATATGAGAACAATCAAATGTAGCCTAAAAGCTGCCTGGCAGAGCTAAATAGTTGTGATTGCAGCCCCAGTACTGTGGGTGGGGAGGACAGTGAAGGCAAAGGATCCCTTCCTGGCTATTCCCCCAATAACCTAGTCACTCACAACCTTTTATAGTAAAATGGCCACAACTTTATAGGCTACAGCTAGAAGAAACCCTGGCACAACATGGGATAACCAGATCCTGACCCACCTGCTAGTTGATATACCCGGCCCCACCCCAGCCTGCCTGCTGAGGTGGGGGAGAGAACCTTGTAATGGGAGAGTGCAAGGACAATCACCTCTTAAATGCTGATACTGCCTCATGTTGTGACAACAAAGCAAGAATCCCTTTTACAAAGAATTCCCTTTGACAAAACCACTCATCCAGTCCCCATTATATGTTCCCTGCCTGACAACTGCCATATCCTTGGATGCATTCTTCCCCACAAATGAAATAACACAGGAAGGGATGGGTGGAGCTGGCACATTTTCCTTTTGGTGGACCCTTCTCCTCCTCCTCTTGGCCTTGTTTCAGACCACCCATAGACCAGCCTGGGGAGGGGTGGGTGTGCCCTGGCAGTTGCCTGGCCCCTCACTCTCCTGTGCAGCCAGCCCTCCTACCCAGACCTGGCCACCATTGGCTTTGCTCTGTCCCCCTACGCGGGACTGCAAATAGGGCCGTGGTTGAGTCGGGGGGCCCTGTTTTTTGCATTGGTCAAAAAGTAGTCTAGCACTAATATACAAGTTGCTGGCTTGTATGTTGAGATAAATGAATTAATCACCTATCGGTTATCTGCTTTCTCCATGCAGGTTAGCTGTATTTAACTCTTCAATATCCTTTGGACACTATTTTTCAAACCAAAATAGTTTCTCGAGAAACCAGACTAGGATTACCCAAGCTACTCTGGCACCACAGACAAAAAAATCCAAATAGGTACAATTTAAAAGAATGAAATATAAACACATGTCTGAAAATCTGAGGTCCTTTTGTGACTTTTCAGATCTGCCACTGGAGACAGCTAACTCCCTCTTGCCTAATGGTAGGACTGGGCCAGATGTAGGCAATCATTAACATAAGTGAAGATGACAGGCTATAGAACTTCTGACTAAGCACTTCTCAAAACCTGTCAAGGTCTTTCAAAATACTTCATTTCTCAGTAATGTTTCCCCTACCTATATGATAGGATACATGACACCCATCTTAGAAAAGCTCTTTGAAAAGTACATTGCAGTGAACAAGAGAAGTATTGTCATACTAATTTGGCTTTTGTACCAGAGTAGAGGCTGGATTTACTGAGTTTCTTCCTTCCATTTAGAGAAAACAGATACTAGTGAAATCTACTGTCCAGAATTCTGAATGCTATAAATACCTACTATGTGTTAGCTGGTAGCCTAGGGCAACTCACAATTTCCAAACTAGAATTTATTAGTAAAACTGGAGCAATGAAAACCTATTGTATCACAGCTGTAATGCTAATTTTTAAAACCGTGGTAACTCTTACCTACTTCTAAGACATTGTCTTCTTGTCTGTGCAAGACAACAGAATATGAAGTGCACCCCTCTCACATTCATAGTGGGACTATGATCTGAACATGTGATCCTACTATCTTATTCTTTATTTTCTGATATCTATCACCTGTTAACATACACTCTCCATTTTGACTTTTCTTGTGATGCTTCTTACATTTTTGTCAAGGTAAGAATTGGGATTCTATAGATTTCAGTCCCTTTTCAACATTTCCAGAAAAGGTACTTCTGGACCAAGGGTGCTGGCGGTTGTGTGTGTTGCATATCTTCTTTCTAATGAAAACACAGACAAAAGTGTGCAATGTACAAGAATATGTACAGACTATTTTCCTCCCATCACTTTCCACAAACCCTAATACTGAGAGTAAGTGTTGGTGAATGTATTTGAGTTTCAACTATTCTATAAAAAGTACAATCAGATAATTTCACAGAATTAAGCATTATTTAATGGACACTTTTCTAGGAGACTGAAATAATTGAAAGAAAAAAGCAAGTGTTCTTAGATTTAAAAATTGTTGTGATAATTTACTATTGAACATTGCTTTGGAAGGCCATGCAAGACAGGCTTTTACAGAGTTAATGAATAGAAAGCTATACAGCACTGGTTGTTATGGTAGAGGAATTCAGGCAGTGAGACTACAAAAGTGTAAAATATCAAAATAATTCTATTTTCACTTATAAAAAAAAGATATAGCTCCACCTAACTGTCTGCAACCTGCCAGCGAATCTCATAGTGACCTCATACAAATGTAACCAATCATAAACATTTTATTTATTTTTAAATTTATTGACCGACATTCCCAGACCAAGCTGGCTTGTGATAGTTTACAGGAAAAACCGTGATAAAAAATCGATAAAACTGCATAATTCCCAGGCAGCATAATCCCATTTTACTCCCCCCCCTGACCAGTCCAGCATGGGCTGTTGGCTCTTCCCCTGCACTCACCACACACCAGCCTTAAGAGGGGGGCACTTCCTGCTCTAGGTGTTTCGGGCATCCTGAGGAAGGACCCCAGATCTTCCACAACTTGTCCTTAAACGTATGCCTGGTGGAAGAGCCCTGAGGATCTGTAATAGCTCCATCAGGGCCCTCAGCCCTTCTGCAGACTCATTCCACCAGGTCAGGGCCAGGACCAAAAAGGCCAGGAACATCTCCTGTGAGCCAGGAACCACCAGCAGATTCAAACCCACAGATTCAAACTCGCAGAGCAAAGAGCCCTGCAGGGAGCATGGGTAGACAGCTGATTCCTTGGATATTCAGGGCCCAGACCACAGTTGGCCTTAAAGCGGAGGTCATCAACCCCCAGTCTGCGGCCTGGTACCGGGCCATGAAGGCCATGGTACCGGTCCGCTGGCAGCCGTGCCTGCCTCCCCCCCCACAGCGAGAAGGAAGGGAAGAGGCAGGCGCGGCCGCCAGCACGCCGGCGACGCAAACGTGCATGCGCGCAGTTGCCACACATGCACATTTGCAACCCCCGGTAGCGAAAACACGCATGCGCGGCAACTGCGTGCATGCACATTAGCCCCACCTGGTGGCGAAAACACCCATGTGTGGCAACTGCGCTTTCGCGTGGCAACTGCGCTTTCGCGTTTGCGTGCAGCTGCCACGGCACCCGGGCTGTCGGCTCTCCCCTCACCCCCGGAGGCGGTCCCTGACCTCAGAAAGGTCGGGGACCGCTGCCTTAAAGGATAATACCAAAACATTGACGTTGATCTGAAATGCAACTGGCAACCAATGCAGCTACCTTAGCACAGACTGGATATGGGCCCTCCAAGATGACCAGGAAAGTACTCTAGCAGCTGCATATTGCAGCAACTGTGATTTCCGGGTCAAGGACAAGGGAAGACCCACAAAGAGAGTTACAGTCTAGTCTGGAAGTGACCATTGCATGGATAAGTGTGGCCAGGTGTTCCAGGGACAGATAGGACAGTAGTTTCAATCAGTTATATGATTATGGGCCTAAAATTTGTATTTCCTTTAGAAAACAACTGTGCAATAGGCTAAGTTAAAAGGTAAGTGACCACAAAGCTGTTTACATCTTGGTGGGTTTTGCCCAATAACTATGATTGTCAGAGTTTAGGTGATAAAACTGTAGTTATTAAAACAGAATTTAAATTTTAAATCTGTTCCATTCCTATTTGTATGTAATACCATCAAACAGTCCTAACCAGTTAGTTTAAATCAGTGATACTCTTTTGCTTGGGATCCACATGTGGGTTACTGACATACCACCTGTGGCCCTTCTGAGCACTTTTCCCACTGTACACCTCTCTCTATCTGTTTCTGTGAACAGTATTTATGTCAACCATTGCATTGTTAGATGGGCTTTTGGGGCCAACATAAGCATAGAGCAGCAGCCGCAGCTGCAGCTACCTGTCCAAGGCTATTGCCTTGGTAGCTAAAGGCAAGTCTTTGGGCTCCCTCAGCAATGTCTTTCTTTCTTCACCTGCTTTTCTTGCTGTCTTGTGCTCTTCAGGGAAGCTCAGTTAGGAGTGATGTCCTCAGGCCTAGCTATTTATACGTGGAGGGCATTAAGAGCGCTGGAACTTGGCTACTGCTGAGGAAACCATTGATCTAGCAAGGCAGCTTTCCCAAGCCTCAGACTAGAAGGAAAGCCAGTTGATAAAATTAGTTGATTGGATTATAGCAAATATACTAGAAATACAAAAAGGAGATCCACAGTGACAGTTGTTGAGGGGATGCTGATGAACTTGATACCTACTTTTCTTGTGCCTTTCAACAGGAAATACACTGATAAAACAAACTTGAACATTGTCAGGAACCAGGAGGATAAACAATAAGTATTCAGGCTTGATCACCACCACACAGGAACTGAGCAAGTGGCACCAAGATTGTTTCTGCATTTGGAGACATACCTCGTTTTAGCCTTGCTTAGGATTTCCTTTGGATACTATAAGTCGACTCTAGCCTTTCCACATTTGGGCTTTAATCCCCTCATCTCCCAGGCTGAAATTTGCAATATGCTTTCTGCAATGAGTCTGGCAGAGGCAATCTCCCATCATGCTTTGCTCCCGTCCCCTTTTCAAAAAATGTGTTTTTTTGCAAAATGGTACCTGCTCTGTTTTTGTTGCCCCCCCTTGCAAAATGGTGTCTGCTTTGTGTTTGTTGCACTCCCTTCATCACACCAATCTGTGCCTTTTCCCCCCTTTCCTCCAAAGTGTCCCAACTGTAATTTAAAAAAAACAATAAACCTGGGTTATAACGATCGAATATTGCTGTGCAAGACTGCTTTTTTCAGAACTTAGAAACAGTGTTGTAATGCGATCACCCCTTAAAAAAGAGTTTTTTGTTTCCAGAATGGAGGTAGGGAGGGGGAAGATCAGTGGGAGGAAGGCAACGAAGAAAGGGACGTGCCCAAATGACTCAAAATATTGGGTGAGGCAGTTGTTAAAAAAAAAAGTTGGGTGTGGCGAAAACAGCCCCGAATTAGATCCACTTGAAAAGATGAAATTGGGTTTTCTGGGGATTCCTTTGTTGCAGGGCAAGTATGGGGGGAAATTGGGTCTGTGCCTGAAGAAGTGGACTTCAGTGCAGAAACGGATGAAAAAGTTGACCCTTTAAAAATGCAAATCCGAATGGTATCACTAGTGCAGAAACAGATCTGACATGCTCTAGAGCAGCTGTCCCCAACCCCTAAAAATAAAGCCCTAAAAATGTTTTGATTAGGAGGGAAGAAAAGGAATGTTGCACACTGGACACAGACAGAAATTACTGCAACAATATGAAATTGATTATTTTAGTGGATGCATTTGTTATCTTGGTAGGCTAATGAATGATAATAATGCATGATTCTGAAGTGACCATTTGAACTGGCATTTAATAGGAGTCGCCATTTCCTTTTCCCCTGTGACTGAAGTATAACCTATTATACAGCTTAGGAAGCAAGGATTCATCTGCATAGATTTATCTTTATACAAGTTTATACAGCCCTTTGACTATTTGTACAGCTTTCCTTTTCATCTAAAGTTAACAAAATACATATAAATGGCTGGAATCACCAAGCAAAGACATAAAGGTTGTGGTTTTTCTTTTAAAACACAACTGCTGTGATGGTTTCAGATGGTGTGAAACCCATGATAACTGATATTTGCAATTACTTATTAACTTTACCAACGTGCTACCAAATTTCAAGGGCTATCAAATTTCTAGCATCTCCCATAGTAAACGGCATAGCCACCACAACCTCATTACTTGTCACTAAGTGAAGACGGGGCATCAAAATCAGTGCAATAGTCTCAACCCCTTGTCATTTGTCCTGGTTGGCAATTTAGAACATATTTAAAAGCAGTATATAGCAAACCTAAATTAATATTATGAACAGAAGCGGGGACTTAATACTTCCTCATAATCTAATGAAGGATGCTTTCCCCACCCACCCTTTACATGCCCGATAACAAATGTAAAATAGGTCTCAGTGACAACACATGTGGAACAGAAATTAAAACGTCTTTACTTATTTACGTTATTTATATTCTGCTTTCTCCCCAAGGGGGACCAAAAGTGACTTGTCATTCCCCTGTTCTCCATTTTATCACCACAACAACCCTCTGAGGTTTTGCTGAGACTATGTGACAGGTCTAAGGTGGCTTAGCAAGCTTCCATGTTACAATGAGGATTCGAACCTGGGTTTCCCACATCCTTGTTTGCCACTTTAACAACTACACAAGCTTAGCTTCCATTGCAAATGCCTTGGGAGGGGGTCTCTGGAGATGACCTGGGCAAGGATATTACAGGTCCTTTCACTTTTGGTACTGGAACTTTTATGATCATCCTAAAACTGATTCTTAATTAAATTTTCTGATGAGCTATGCCTGCCACAAATGGACAATGAGATGGACATGTGGATTTTTTTATTATTATAGATGCACCAAACTAAGTGATTTGTTTTGTTATACTGTTTGGTTTGGATCAGGGTCACATGGGGGGCCGCAGATGGAATACTAGTTCAGTGGCCTCAGCAGTCCTGCTTCCGAACAAATCTGGCAATTTCTTAAATCAAGTAGATCAGCCTTTCTCAACTTCTTTACCATTGAGAAACCCCTGAAGCATTCTTCAGGCTTCAAGAAGCTCCAGATTGTGCAGAATATAGTTGGGCAGCATAGCTGTGTACATACTCACTAGGGGCCCCTCCCCTTCCCACCCCCTCCAGGCCCAACATTGGCCAATTTTGGGAGGGGAGTCAACATGACCATATATGATCATAACATACAATAAATGTTTAACAAATTTTAAAAATATATAAAAAGTTAATTAACTCTCACCCATTCAGGAGACCCCAGGGCTGTCAAAAAGCTCCAGGGTTTCATGAAACCCTGGTTAAGAAAGCATGATGTAGATTGATGAATATGCAAGTTGCCTTTTTATGATGGAAAAAATATTGTAAACAAAACTCTCACATGAGACAAGAAACTTCCCAATTTTCTCTTTTCTGAAAAGTTTTCCAAATAGAATAGACCTATCTGTCTGTCTGTCTGTCTTGTCCGTCTGTCTGTCTGTCTAAAATAGACCTAAATAGTCTTGATTTAATTCAACTCCAAACGTTAGAACAAATTATTTTTGGTCTTGACACATGCCTGTAAACATCTTAAAGTTTTCCTCTCTAACAAAAGTGAACAAAAGTAAACCTCCATGTCTTTAATCGTCTTAATACATCCAAGATTAATGCCAGAGAATTTTAGGAGGATGCAGAAATGTTTTTATATCTATAGGCAGTGCCTCATATAGATAGCACATTTGGACAAAATAGAATTCTTAGTGTCAGTAAGGCTGCCTGATATGACCTTAAGTGATGGAACCATTGAACTGAAACATTCCTTGGATATTCCCCCCAACACACACACACAAGTCTAATTATGGTTTTCTCAGAAATCTATGAAAGACAGTTGCAATAAAAGCAGTTTTGTATCTTCAAACTGAACTCCAATTAACATCCATCAGGAATTTCCAGCTGTCTAAAAAAGAATTCCTCAATCAAGAGAAAGTCTTTTTGCAAAGCACCTTTGAGAAAACTATCTTCAAAGAAAGAGTGGAGAGTATTCTCACAGAAACATCATATCAGTTCTACAGCTGCATGAGACGTTGAAATGCCTATGTGAATTGGAGGAATCTGAGGACTGCAACACAAAGTGTTAAATGAACTTTTAAGTCAGGTACCTGCGTGTGACGCAGATTTTATTTATCACAGACATGATATGTTGTTAATTATAATTTGTAACAGCATTACCTGCAAACTAACTCCTTAAAGAAATCTGGTAGTTTTGGCAGTTTATTCTCTATTGTTAATTTTTAATAAGCTTTTTTTGGGATAATGTTAGACACTGATAAATCAATTGGATCCACATATACATTGCAATAGTTAGAACAAGTGTAAATATTAAAACAAATCCAAAAGATTGGTATAATAAAATCTTGCCCCATGTCACAGAAACCAGCCCAAATGCATAGGTCCCGAAAATAAAATTACACTGAGCACCTGAAAAAGGAGATCCATACTTAAAATAATATGAATTAAAGAGACTCCAGACCAAGCATTAAGTTCCAAGAGCGTATGAGTTTATTGCAGGGTTGTCATCTCTGCCTTGGGAGATTCTTTGAAATCTGGGGACAATGGGGAAAGTGGAATCTGACAAGGGAAAGAAGCTCAGCTGAGATGTGATTCCAGAGATCCTGCCCACCAAAACTGCCATTTCCTCCTGGAGAACAGTTGTGTGTAGTCTCGAGACCAGTTGTAATTCCAGGAGAACTCTTAGGCCCATTATGCACGGAGTGGAAGGTTTGCATTCAGGGTGGAATGGTGGTGGCTAAAATCACCAATTATGCACGCTGCAGGCAGCAACTGGCCGCTGAGTCAACGTATGCCACCGAAAAAGCCGCGTTAGAGAGATGCGGAAGAAAGTGGAGCTTCCCGGGACCAGGGCGCAACCAGAAGTGGCTCCGGAGTAGCCGCGTGCATAATCGGATACTCTGGGTTTTGCCGCCGTTGTGTTCCGTCCTGTGCGTGAGCGGTTTGCTTCGCTTCCTCCTCCTCCGCGTTCTCCATGCCAACGTTTCAGCAGCCATGCATAATAGGCCTTAGCCTCACCTTGAGGATGGCAGCTCTAGATTGTTCCTGGTAGTTTGAGTAACTTAAGACCCTAATTCAGACAGCACTTTAAAAGATAATTTAACTTTGAACACATGCTAAAATTAATGAAATTTAGTATTGAACTTTTAAAGCAAACTGAATATATGAATAATAGAAGCACTAAATATTGAAAACTTGGCACACATTGTACTAATGAGCACATTTGCTGATAGTTAATAAAAGCAATTATTGAAATTTTGCTTGTTATTTATTATTAATAATAAGGTAATTACTTTAAAGGTCCAGTAATTCATATAAATAGGTTACTAATGTGCAAAAATGACCCTGGAAGATGAATTAAGTCATTAGTTGATTGGTTCTTATTGGTAATTATATTCTCCTTTGGGATAGTAAAGACTCCCAAGAGTGAACTAGTAAATCCAGTATGCTCTGATAATTTTCTTATAAGAACCCTTTTTCAGTTATACCCATATAAGAGTACTGAGGAGAGGAAAACAGATGGGCTGAAACAGCAATAGCAAAGAGTAAGTCCATACCATACAAAAAAGAAGCTATATTTCCAAACATCAGACCTTTCCAATGCAAAATGTTTGCTTGAAAAGTGCCATGGTGTCACAATATACACATCATGAAACACACTTGTGATAATTTTGCTCCCTGTCATACTAAGAAAGTGAGGAAATAGGACTAAAAGGCAGAATGAATCTCATTGCTAAAATCATTTTGCTTTTCTTTGGAAAGGTGAGATGGTTATGTCCTCCAAAGAGCAACACTGCTTTCTAAATTTTTCCAGTACACCAACACTCTATGCAGTGCCCTGCTTTGGGGGGCTCAACACAGCCCTAACAGTGCATATATAAATGCATAGGTTTGCAGAAAAATCAGCAATTTCAACTGGAGTGGGGTTGAAACCACCCCAAAATAAAAGACAAAGCACTTGAACCTTGAAGAAATGTATACCTTCTGAGACCTCAGTATTCCAACCTTATTTTTTTCAGTAAAACCGATTGTAAATGGCAGCGGTTGTGTCGGGCCAATGCTTTGTGGTAGACCAGCATCTTCTGATGTTTCCTGGAGCCCCTCAAGGGACACATTTCAGTGGCGGAGCAGCCCTGCTGCCAAAATGCATTCCCCTGGGAAATGCAACCATGGTGGAAAGGTTCCATCTCATGGGGGGTGGGTGGGGTTTTTGGATTTTTTGCAGGAAGGTGGGATTGCATGAGAATACAATTCTACCTTCCTGCTGTATAATGCGAAGAAAACCATTCAACCCAGTGGTGCTGTGAAGTGCCGTGGAGCTGAATGGGGCATTGTCAGTCCCCTCCCGGCCACTATAGCCTCTTCCTTTGTGCACAGGCCTGGCCCATTCTGGTCACCAATGGTGGCCATAGCAAAAAAAGGGAATGCCGCCTATCTCCTTATGCCCCCCATAGGGCCTGCGCTCTGCGGGTATGAATTTGTTGGAGGTCCCTGGCCTGAGGGTAGTTCACCTAGCCTTAACCATGGCCAGGACCTTTTCAGTCCTGGCCCCTACCTGGTGGAATGAGCTCCCGGAAGAGCTGTGGGCCCTGTCAAAGATTTCATAGTTCCATGGGGACTGCAAGATGGTGTTCTTCTGCCAGGTTTTCAGTTGAGGTCAGGACAAGGAAGATCTGGGGCCAGGTTTGATTCTGCACTCCCCCACATAGAATCATAGAATCATAGAGTTGGAAGAGCCATACAGGCCATCTAGTCCAGCCCCCTGCTCTACGCAGGATCAGCCCTAAGCATCCTAAAGCATCCAAGAAAAGTGTGTATCCAGCCTTTGCTTGAAGACTGCCAGTGAGGGGGAGTTCACCACCTCCTTAGGCAGCCTATTCCACTGCTGAACTACTCTGACTGTGAAAGATTTTTTCCTGATATCTAGCCTATATCGTTGTACTTGAAGTTTAAACCCAATACTGCGTGTCCTCTTCTCTGCAGCCAACAGAAACAGCACCCTGCCCTCCTCCAAGTGACAACCTTTCAAATACTTAAAGAGGGCTATCATGTCCCCTCTCAACCTCCTTTTCTCCAGGCTGAACATTCCCAAGTCCCTCAACCTATCTTTATAGAGCTTGGTCCCTTGGCCCCAGATCATCTTCATCGCTCTCCTCTGTACCCTCTGTACCCTCCTCTGTACATGCAACCAGCTGAGTGATCTTGGGCTCACCACAGCACTAATAAAGCTGTTCTGACTGGGCAATGATATCAGGGCTTTCTCAGCCTCATCTACCTCACAGCATGTCAGTTGTGGGGAGAGGAAAGGGAAGGCGATTGTCAGCCATTTCTTCTTCTTACTGTGGTCAACAGACTCCCCCAGGAAGATCTCCACTGAGGTTTTGTTTTCAGGTGTACTGTTGAATGAGGGGGGAGGGAGTTTTTCATCATCAAAGGGTGTTGATATTGGATTTTTATGATTGTTTTCATGGGTTTTATTGTTATGAGTTGTGAACTACCTTGAGATTTTTTGGGAGAAGTGGTATAAAAACTGAAATATAAATGAAACAAACAAATAAATAAAATTAACCTGAATTTACCAAAATCCCTTTTGCACCTTGAAAGTAGGATCTGAAAACAGAAGTCAGGATCACTATTTCTTCTATTCTCCTGTGGCATAGATTAAATTACAGATCTTACAGTCTCTAACTCCTGATTCTAAGGGACAATTGTCAGTCATCATGGCTAGTAACTACTAGAAGCAAGCTGAAGAGGTTGGGTTTTCTCCTCCATTCTCTTCTTGAGTTAGGGTCTGATCAAGTAAAGCAAATGGTCAAATCGAGAGTTCTAGACATTGGATGACAATTGGATTTCTATCCTCTGATAAATCCAGACACATTTTAGTACCTGCTGCATATCTTTCATGCTAGAAATAAACAGTCACAGAAGAACTTTTACACTCACTAGATGCTATTTTGGAAGGCTGATATTTAAAAATTCCTTTCTCAGAGAGATTCTGCCCATGTGATAATAGGCATTAGAAACTGTGAAATAAGTCTTATTGCACTGCCCTTTTTACAGTGATATTCATCTCAAACTGATTGTTCCTGTGCTTAAGTGGATTTCTGGTTGTTCTTATCCAGTGATGGTTAAAAAGCTACTGAATAATGAGAACCCTCAGATGACCACTTCTACTACAAAGTTTTGTGCTGTCGCACATAAAATTTGTTGTTTTATGATGGGGTGATTTATTTGTCAGATTTCATACTTTCTATATTGGGATTTGTTCTTAGTTATCCTGTCTCACAGAGAGTGGTTTTGTTTCCCTTTTATCTCTATTTTATTGGTTTTATGATCTGTGTTTTACCACTGTTTTGGTCATGACTGTTTGAATAAGGAATAAAGAACTGAACTAGGGATGGACATGAACTGGGAATATGTTGTACGGTTCATGTTTTGCGGCATGCCAGGATCATGAGCCACTGAACTATCATTAACTTTTAGCTGTGAAATAAACCAGTTTGGTTTGTGAGGCTTGTGATGTGACAGAATGCCCCCTGGGGTGCTAGAGACACCATTGAGGATCTCTAGCTTACTCTCACCTGCCATCCAAGTTTGGTGAAGATGTCTAACCCCCCCCCCCCCCAGGTGCCTCCAAGAGGTGTGCTTTCTGAGAATCACAGCAATTTAGACAGGCACAGGTTTGGGAGATTCAGGAGTAAACAAAACAGATCCTGTGCAATCTAGATACACCAACATTGCAGATCTCTAGCTGACTCTCTCCTATCAACTCTCCAAGTTTGGTGAGGATTGGATTTATGGACTATGAGTTAGTACCCCAAAGAAATACTCCGAAGTCCAGGGCAGTGCTTTCTGGGGAAATGACAGGCACAGATTCAGGAGTGTATAGAATGGATTCTATACAAACTAATTCTGCCCCCTCTCTGCCTTGCAGTTTGGTAAAACATTTACATTGACTGAAAACAGTCTGCCTAGATACCTAACTGTTCACTACAAACAGCTTGAAAGTTCATGAAATGTTCAGTTGACCTGCCATGAACTTCACTTTGTGAACCATAAAGTGGCCAATGAGCTAATTTATGTCCATTCCCAGTCAAGGGGTTCCCCATTGGTTACCTTCTATGCACAGTTCAGTGCAACAACTGTTATTAACGGTATAATTGTACTATATAGTGACAAATTCTTCAGTTAGTCTTAGTAGAGCATTAAAGTAAGAGTCCAGTGATACTTTAACACAGTGGTCCCCAACCACCGGGCCGCGGCTCCCTCTCCCCGCCCCACCCCGCAGTGAGAAACATCCCGGGCCACAAGCAAATCGGCCTAAAGCTACCTTAACACATTTATTGTGGCATCAGCTCTCATAGACCAGAGATCAAGTCAACCGATGCACAAGGGGGCCATTAAGTGAAAGCAACTGCACTGTGAACACAGATAGAAATGTAAAAGTGTGGGAGAAGAGCAGCTGTGTCATGATACTATGTAGAAGATAAATACAGCACCCAGTCAAAATAATACAAAATCCAGTCAGCTTGGGCGTGACCAACTTCTGCCTAGCAGCCACTGGTTATAAATAAGTAGCAAGACACATAGAATAAACACACACCTGCAAGGAGAGAATTAGTTTTCTTAAGTAGTGATTCCCAGGATTCCTTGAAATCAAAGTTCACAATGTCAACTTAGATAGTGAACCACAATTTAATGATGTGATGCTGAAGTCACCTTTCTTTTGTTGGAATACAAAATAGCCTGGAAGAATGAAATGCTCCTCTGCCAGTCTCCATGTCCATTTATCCTTCTGCACAGAAACTGGCCTGTTTGCCTTAATCAGTCCCTAAAGATGATGGGCTTATATAATGTTACAAAATGTACAAGATGAACATATTTTTGATGATATGGTCAATATTGTTTGGTCCTATGATAATTTTGCCCTGGAGAAGTCAAAATTGATAAAGGAATTTGTAACCCATTTTTGGTATGGAACCTATTATTGTAGGTAGATTGAGAACAGACACAAACAAAGAAAACAGTTCAGACAAAAGCAACCTCGTACCACTTACCGGACTGGTCTTCCCAGCATGTGCCCAGGAGGGCATAGAAATGCATATGCGTTGCTGCGTGTCTTTTTTGAACCCCCCCCCCCTCTTAGCTATCATGTCTGGACCACAGCCTACCTACCTTGCCAATATCTTTTCTCAGGCACACTACCTTGCTGCAGAGCTCTGTTTGCATCATGAAGCAGAACTCTAGCATGATCTCCTCAATGGTAGACATACTCAACCCGAACTGGTAGGAAACTACTATAGCAGGTTGTGTTGGCATATAGCCATGGCCACCTCTTCTCCACCAAGATGGACAGGTGTGTGTTGCTTGCCTGGCATTGCAGCCTGCTTTGTAGCATAGAGACAATCTTGGCAAAGGTGCCTCTGGACATCCTGAAGTTCAGGATTCATTCATCATCACTCCAAGTGGCCAGGATGAAGTTCTCCCACCCGTCGGTGGTTCTCTTGTCCACCCACATCTGCTTCAGATAGTATACCTCTGTGAGAACAAACAACCTTTGCATTGCTGCTCTCTAAGATCTTTGCAAAATCCTAATGGATGGGGAAAGCAGAGCACAGCTGGATATGAGTCTACGAGAGTTCCACTTTTGCTTTAGCAGGATCATCCTCCCACAGAAGAAAGCAGTATGGTGGCAAAAGTATGGTGGCAAAAAGTTGTTGCACGATGCATGTCAACTGAGCCAGCACTGCGACCAGGAGATTCTCCATTTTTAATTTGCTCCCAAAATGGCCACTCTCCAGAAAAAAAAGAAAATGGACGAAAGGTGTGCAGCTTGGCAGGCTTATACAGGTAGCATGAAGGGGGTGTCATGGGTGGGGATGTGCACTTGATGAAACAGTAAGCAGAAAAAGGAAATTTTATCAGTGCGGTTGATACATGACAAGGCTTAATTTCCCATTTAAAAAAAATAATAATTTGGAGCTTGAGGATACTTTAAAGATCCACAAATCTCCGCTGACAGGGGATTGGTTGACAGACCAAGGAACGGCAAGTAAAGAGCACGTTGCTCTCTCATCTGCATTTTCCACCCGCTAGTCAGGAGGGGGAAAGGTGTGATGCAATAGCAAAAAGTAACAGGACAGCTTTACGGTGTGGAGAGATGAAAAGGCGCAATTTACTATCCCGCAATTTTGCCCTCTGTGAGGAAATGGCTGGAAAATTGCTAGTTTTTCTTCTTTTTTTAAGGTGGGAAAAGAGATGACAAGTTTGGGAATATAAGGATACTTTGTAATATAATAGTTTCCCAGCTGGAAAGCGAGCTGGGGGTGGTTTGTTAGTTTTAGCTTTTTATGATATTTTACTTCTTTGATGAATTATTTTAATCCATTGCTGTAAACCGCCCCAGACCCGCTTACAGAGAGGAATGGTGCATACATCAAATCAATCCATCAATCATCAATCAATAATAGTATTCTACAATAAACAAAAAGCTTTTTCACATGAATCGAGTGGATTTCATCATAAAACCATTTATGCAGCTTCTGTATAGGACAATTTATCTTCATGGTAGAACTTTGGCCAATTGGTGTTAGTTTCTCAAAAGTACAAACAACCAAACCAGCTGTTGTTGTATTCTTATATTCTTAACTTATAGAAAGCATGGATGCTAGACAAGATTTAAGTGGTTTATAGTTTCCATCCAATATTTGTTAGTGGAAAATATCAACATAGCTTGTAAAGCTTTTGTACAGTACAAGAAAAATGTCGATGTTATTTTGCAACCCATTATTTTCACAAGAACATGAATCAAGGAGATAAACTATGCCAATTTCTTCATAGCAGACTTATTATGGGATATTGTTTGAGCCCTCACTAATGACTTCTTGAGGTTAGTTATTACAGTGATTAGAAGCTGGGAGGATATTTCTGTAGTACCACAGAAGAGAAAGCCAGCATTAAGAAAACTTTAACAACCGAACCAAGATAATGGTCTGTGTGCCATCGGTGTTTCTTTCGTTTTAAACAATGGAAATAAACTGAGCACGGACTGGAGAGGTGGACAAACTAGATCTTTGGTTCTGCAAATCAATAAGCTGTTATATTTATGAAAAGTAAATTCTGTATAGACACGGCAGTTACTCATTTTTCATTCTATCCCTACTCTTCCTTGATAAAATCCACACTGTGATAAGGATATTGCTGTAAAGCTATCAAATTCATCAGAATTCTGTCTTGCATATGATATAAATGGCTACATATGGGACTGTGAAAAACTTCCCCAATTATTTTTTGTAGAAAAGTCTGCCGAGTTGAACAGTGGGATCACATGTTTTCGACTCTTACCCACAAATATATATACGGTATTTCATTTTCACAGGCAGGATTTTCTGAATGATTACTGTATCTGTTGTTTTGTATCATTAACTGTTTAAAGACATGTCTTGTAAAAATAATAAGGAAAATAATTTAAAGGCATAGGGCTCCTTGTTCAAAACCACAGATTTGGTTTAGCTCCACAGTGTTTCTCATTCAGAAGTGAGCAAATACCCTTGCACTTAAAGCAACAGCAACAACAACAGAAACACAGTAGCTGCATCCAGATGATCAAGTGAACCGTGATTACTTTAACCTTAAAATGAGCCTTGGAAGTACTCAAGCTTGTGAACCCCTTTTTCCATTGCTCTTAGATCAAACAGTTCCTGGTTTGTAACATTCCATTATGTATTGTGATGTCTGGATGTAACAAATTGCATTTTATGATTCATGCATAAACTAGGATTCTAAACCTTCTGCCTTCTGTGAAGAATGTCCATCCATAAATGCAAACATGCAATTTTTAATACAGAAATGGAAAATGCATATTTGCAGCATCATGACTTTGTGATTCTTATTTATTTATAGCAATTTATACCCTATGAAAACAATGTGCCTGAACCCAGGCACCCAGTTGTTCTAGGACAAGATAAGACTTTATAACACGTATTACATGCATACTAAGAAATTATCTGCAAAGATTCCTGTAAATGCTTACCTAGCTGTTTGTGTATCAGCAGAGTTTTGCCCTCAGCGTCCCAGAAATATAAGGTTGGAGCCCATCAGTTTTACCCTCTTTCCTTTCTTTACGACAGACCCCATCCCACATAGATTTGGTTCTGCGACAGGAGAAAAGGTGGTTGGATCTAACCTTGTTATGTGAAAGGGCTGGAATAATTCCCTGAGAGTAAATTTTTAGGTTTCTTGATGAAAAAAAATTACTTTCTCATTAGAGAAAAAGTCTCCCCGTGTCACTCTGGACATACTTAACATCTCATGTAAATTGTATTGCAACCCATGCAAAACAGTTAAGCTGTTGTGTTGGTTTACAAACTTAGCATGTGCAATGGCTTTGCGCAACCTAGTTTAACCAAGATTCTATGTGAGTGCAAAATTTTATGGGGAAATTATTTAGCTGTACCAATAGAAGTCTTAAATCGGGCCTAACTTTCCAATATAATCCCTTACAATGCTCATAGTAATAATATGGGGTGTACCAGGGAATTGCTGATCACGACTGTGGGATGGTAGATGAATTTCCTCCAGGCCAGGCTGGATTCTGGAGTTTTCTGATGTGTGTGGAAGGGATCACTTGGGCATGAAATTGGAGTCACTGTGGGTGGACAGCCAGTTATGAGTTCCTGCATTGTGCGGCGTCCCTTCTAACTCTATGATCCTAAGATTCTACCTTGATCTTTTACGTTTGCATAGATCTCTGTTCTCAAGTACATTTACTTGAGGCATAGACATGTATACTTTCTTGCTGTGCCTCCTTCAAAAACCATTTACTCAAAGAGTGGGTGCAGCATTATACCACCTAAATCCCAAAGGATTCTTCTGCCATGCAAATGGAATTGAGGAAACACCCATGTACTGGGAGCATGTACTTCCATAAAAAAAATGAAAAAAGGGAAATCAAGTGGCAATCTGAGATCACAATGAACAAATAAAATGAACAGAAAACACTGTATCAAGAGGACTGCGTTGCAGGCATCCCTCATGGATGTCTCAGCTTACTTTTTCAATATGACAATTAACCCTTGTACTGATAAAATATTGTAAACATACAAGTACACAACACTAGTTTTCAAGATTTAACTTCCATTTCTGAAGCCATAAATAAATAGGGAACCAGTGAAACATAGGGCAGAGTACTGGACTCTGCAGGGGAATTATAGGTTCAAATCCCCATCTATCATAAAGCTTACTGAAAGATCTTGGGCTGATCAATCACTTTCAGCCCAACCTACTTCACAGAATTATTTTATTGCAAGGATGAAATGGAGGCATGAAAAGAATGGTGTTTACCACTCCGAGATCTTTGGAAGAAGAGAGAGAAATGTACTTATATACAGTAGAGCTGGCCTGTATTCTCCCACACAGTAAAGTACAAAGCTTTCCTTCAGCCTACAGAATCTTCCTCAAATGGCCATCAAGTTTTATTATTTCAAAACTACAGCAACTGTTACCAGGAAGTAGAATTCAGCACCAAAGTGTATCCTCCAGCTCAACAAACATTTTTTATGGCTATCAGTAATAATTCCGGCAATGCGAGTTCTTTGGAATAAGACATGTTTTCAAGCATATTTTTAAAATATAGTCACTATTTGATTTACCTCAATTATATGCAGAACATATTGCAAGGGAAGCTGGATTAGATTTAGCGAAGGTGGAGTGAAAGGGAACATTAACAATTTGAGATAAGCTGATGACATCATATTACTGGCAAAAAAGTGAAGAAATTACTACAGATAAAAGTTAGATCAGAAAGTACCAAAGGAGGATTACAGCTGAACACCGAGAAGACTAAAATAATGACCACTGAGGAATTCCATAACTTTATACATCTTTAAAGTTGATGAACTAGTATATATTTATTTTATGTATAGATATAGAAGATATAGATACAAACACTGAAAAAAAGTAAACATAATGTAAAGAAGTGAATATAAACATATAAAAAGGGAGAAAATCTATGAAAAATTAGTGGGGGAACACCAAGTCAAACAAAAAAGTTTTCACTTGTTAGTCAAAGACAAATATAAAGGAAGAAAGGCGAATCACCCTGAGAACGGAGTTGCCAAAAGTTTGGTGCCATGTTAAATAATGGCCCTTTCTTGGTTTGCCACCATCTAGTCTCAGATGGCAGGGGCATCTGAAGATGATTGGAGTGGTTGAATAGGTTCCAATGGAAGTAGGCAGTCTTTTAGGTATATTGGCCCCAAGTCATATAGACCGATTATGCACTGGGAACTTTACTGCCCCAGCTCCCGTGCAGGAGCACAAATCGGGGCTGGATGAGGTGCACCAGGCCAAATGCTCCCCCGTGTGGGTGCAGGAAGAGGTAGAGCAACCTACCACGACTAAAACTCCAGCCTGCAGCCCAGCATGAAACCTCCAGTTCATAAACGGTCATAGTGGGACTCTATCAGCATCTTGAATTGGGCCCAGAATCCAGTGTAGGTGGAACAAGACTGGAATGATATGGTTCCAACAACCCACTCAAGTCAGTGTTCTGGCTGCAGTATTCTATACGACTGTAGCATCTATGTTATCTTCAAGACAGTCCCAGTTCACTGCAGTAATCTAACAGATTTGTTATCAGGACATGTATCACAGTGTCAAGATCTTTCCTGCTCAGGAATGGCCACAACTAGTTCATCAGCCAAAGCTGCTAAAAGGCATCTCTGCCACTTCTGCCACCTGCTCATCCAGCAGCACCCTTAACCTACAGAACATAACCCCATCAAGAACAGCAAATGGGGCCCAGTTTCTGGGTCACACCTCCCCCTACCATTATGTCTGGGTTTTTTTTTTTTTTAATAAAGTTTCAGCTTGTTAGTCCTCATCACTCCCCAAACTGCCTCCAGGCACCCATTAAGAACATCTGGCTTTACTTTTAAAAGTTAAATGTTATGTTTGTTAATATAATGTTCCACTTCTGATTGTTCACATTCTCTTTCTGAGTCATTGCTATAGTTCTACAAGGAAGTCCAAAGAAAAGACAGGCTTTATCCTGACAAACTTGCTCCTATGGGAAATCTACCTCCAGTATCATCACCTTCTCAGACAGAGTATGACAAGACAAGGCAGCTTCTATATGCTGGCTTCAGTGCTTCACTGTTCTCCATAACCAACTTATACACTGTCTGTCTCTTCCCATACTTATTTGTGCAGAAAAGTAAATGCTGTGTTTATCATGCTGCCACATTAAAAAGCTGCCAAGCAACTTACTGGCTCCCATATCATACAAAGCTACACACAAATGTTCCAGTCTTTTGGCATACCATGAAGTACTGAAGGAAGCACGAGCTTTGTACTCTGAGGAGACCTGGCAGCAGAATTTTTGGAAAATGTAATGTTAACAGGCTTTATCTAGGAAAGGAAAGAGTCAATAAAGACACATGTTTACAATGCAGTCTTGATCTCTGCTTCTGACACCCATTCATTTTAAATTTTCTGTGTGTGACGGAGCATAAAGTAAAAAGTCATATAGGTATGGAGGTTCTACTCCCACTTCAAAAACAATCCTTGGAGGTCAAGAGTTGCAAGAATGCAGATGATCCAGTTTTCTCCTATGCTTGTGACACAACTGTAGGAATAATAGGTCATGCTAGTGTGTGCACCCAGATGAATACCACAATCAACTTAGTTGTATACCACTAAAGGAAGAGTCAGCATTTGGGGAAGCAGGGGAATATATCCCAAAGAATCTGCTTAAGACATGAAGAACTTGGTTAGGTACATTCCCATCATTTGGAGGCTTTCTTACTAGGGAAAATCCAAGCCCGATTACTAGTGTTTTGTGCATTAAATCCTAGGGGCTTATTGCATTTTTGGAATGAGGTGGTTACACAAAATGCAGTCATTGGTTTGTTAATCAGAAAGCTGCTGAATGAGTTGGTGGATAAAGATGTACGTTTTAATCTGAAAATTTCTATCACCTGACATCTTCGCCAGGAAACAACAACCTCAAACATTTCTACCTGCAGAGAGAAAGCGAGAGACTTTGCTATAGTAACAATTAAAAACAATGTATTTTACAGGAAGACATTTATGACTTGTAATTCACAAGCCAAAGGACCATGAAACCAGTGTTCCTAACTATGAATACTATGGATAACACAGAACTTCCAAATCTCAGTTTACCATTGATTACTGGAAAATATGTTTTATGTGACAGACTTTTACACATATAACTTACCCTATAGCAAGGAAGCTTGTGACTGTTTGGTGGGGTGTAACTCAGCAGTGTTTTCTAGAATTGTAAAAGTTAACAAGAGAGTATGATGATCATGGATGATTTAGTAGAATTGGCTTGTCAGAATGATAAAGCAGAAAAAGCTTTTACAGAATATGTTCATGACAAAAACTTTAACATAATGTATAAAACTGGAGAGTGGCTTTTGTCATGACTAAAAAAAATATCATTAATTTAGGCACTAAGTGTAAGACTCTGCTGAAAATCTCCATGGGATAAATCACAGAAATATATTCTTGGCCAGATAAATGGAACCTGGCAAGTCCCAGTTCTTGTTAGATGCTTTATAAAATGCCACTGGGTTTCTGCAGTCTGTCATCTCTGGTACATGATAAGAAAAGGGTTGGGCTGTTTTCTTCAGCATTTAGCTACAGTCATTGAAAGGTACAGATGCTGAGAATAGAAAATAAACCTACTCATATTCATTACTTTCTTCTAAGTTAGCTACATGAAAGTACCATATTACAGACTGTGAGACAAGTACCAGCAACTGAGATATAAAAATAATGTTCTGCCTCATTCCCATCTAGGCCTTGTCTGCCTGATCACTCAGACCTCTGCATATCCAGCGGCAGCTTCCCCAACTAAACCCTTGTAAGTAACCATTACTCCCTTCCAAGGATTACCATCTCTTTCATGAAAAATATTATTTACACCTGAAAATGTGGCAGAGCAACTGGATTTGTTGCTTTTTTGGCAACTGGTGATTAAAAAGGTCAATCAGGAAAGATTTGCAAGCTTTAAAAAATGTGCCGAACAGCAAAAGCTTGGCCAGATGCCTAAGTATTGACATTATTTATTTCTAAGGACTGGTTTTCGGCGTTCCAGATTAAAACACAATCAGATTGGATGAAAACAATGATTGAATTAGGTTCCTGAAGAGTAATAAATGGTTTTATTGTTCATTTTTAGACATCAGCACCACCATCTCTTTTTTGTCTGCTGTTGTCTCTTCAGAAAGCCCAAGGCAAAGTATGTTCTCCTGCCTTGCAAGTCATTTCCATGTGTCTCCTGCCGTAAGAGGCTGTAACATATTCACTCTGGAATGACCTAACATATATCTTGTATACTTCCAAATAAGGAAAAGAATTCTGAGACAGCTAAAACTATACAACACGGCCCTAATGGCTGTCGACCCCAATTCCCCTCAATGAAGACGCAAAAATTACATACTCTAAATTAATTTATCTTAGGTAAACAGCAAGACCCATGCTATAAACAGCACTGACTTCACTTAAACTTGTTAAACTTTTTCATCCTCATTCTTTATAAACAGAAGTAGAAGAAATTAATGTATGTACATAACAGCAAATGTTCTTGCACTGTTTTATTATTTTTTTAAAGCACTGTTTTTTATCTTATATAAACAGTGGCGATGGAATTATAAACACCATTATTCTACCTCCATGTTAATACTCTTATTATCTTGCATAAACAGAAGTGAACGAATATGTACATGACACCAATCAATCCTCTTCTTACACAAAAACCTAGGCTCTTTTTATCTTCCATAAACAGTAGAGGAAGATTTAATGAATTAAAAATGTAGCCTTCCTGTTTACATGGTTTTTTTAAGGTCAAACCCTGTAGATGTATACTCCAAAAGAAATAGGCAGGCGGAAAGTCATTACCACTATTCTCGACAGAAACATATTTTTTGAGAATAATTTAAATACTGGTAAGTCTGCAGATCGAAAGCTCTGATAGTGAATGACTCTGGTTCATCCATACCAGGAGGGGAAATTGTCCTAAACTTATCTGGGAAATCAATTCCAGCTTTTTGATTGAGAAGATATCTTAAAGTGGTCAAACAAGATGTTTTGGACAAAGTACATATGGATGTGGGCATTGTGACCACTTGATCATCAAGAAACGAGTCTTCTAAATCATTTTATGCAAGCCACACAGCAACTATTACACAACAATGACTTCTGAGGAGTACTAGCCTGTATGGAATGCCAATGAATGTCCCTGAGCTAATATGACAAAGCTACAAGAATTACATTTTCTCAGTATTTGTACCCAGGGCTAGTTTTGCAGAACTCACTATAATGTGGACATTCCCTAAGTTCCACAGTATTGTCTTTACTACAACCCATATTTCATATAACACTTTTAAATTTCAAGTTTCCTCTGTCACGCACAAGAAACTTATCTTTTCTTAGGTTTTTGCAAACCACCTCGAAGGCTTGGTGCATTTTAAAACATAGCAAGACTCTTACCCCACCCCCCTCCAAAGTCTGCCATAATCTTGGCAATTATTCTAAAAAAGTGTTCAGCACCAATAAGTTTCCAGGGAAGGGAGCTGGATAGAGGGTGGGAGAACTGGATTTGGTACAAACATTGTATTCTTTAACAGAGTGCATTTTGTTGATCTTAGTGATGGTAATAGGCTGGACAAAAGAGTCAGGGTCTAAGTATCTTTTGACTGAAGCCGGTGAGAGTTTCATAGTTGTTACACCTCCTATCTCTGTACAGAGGAAAGGGTCACTGATGCATACAATGGTAACAGCATCACAATTTCCTCGACTGGATAAATCGAACCTAGCATTGCATTTCCAATCGCAAGAAAGGCATAAAAGCCAGTGGCTTCACTCTACTGCTTAGCATAGGTTTGCTGAATGTTGAGGCTCTGGATTTCATTCTTGACCTTGCTCCATGCCTAAGCTAACTATAGACACTTGCATAAAAGTATTCTTGCATTTTTTATATGGCATGGTTGAAGCATCCTGAAATTTTGACCCAGACAACATGTGCAGCTGCATAAAATAGGTCCAAGGATGCCACATTTGCTTTGGCTGCAAGAAAGATTCAAGCTGGCCTTGTGGCAAATACTGTGGGCTAAGGAGCAGAATGTATGGGTTAAGTGTAATTTTTATTTTGCATTTGTTTTTAACAATTTTATTGTATCTGAATTCGCGATGGCCTATGGCCTAGTGCAATAAGGTTTGACTATGACTATTCTATATAATATATTATTGTTCAAGACCAATATGGATGGCAGGGAAAAAATGGGAAAAGCTTGCTATCTGGCTAGCAGCAGCTGCATCACATTTAGCTCAGTGGTCTCCAACCTTTTTCGGGCTGAGGATTGGAGGGGGAGAGGGAGGCGCACTGGTGCCCGCAAACCAGCAGGCGTGCCTCCCTCCCCCCTGCGGTGCAGCGCTTGCTGCGCCAGGAGCGATCGGCCACCCCTAGTGCACGAATGCTGCAATGTGGGGGGGAGGAATGCTTGTGGCAGGTCCGCACCTGCATGTTTGCAAATGCCCGCTGACTTGTTCTTCTCCTGCTCCACAGGTATTTAAGGCCTGGGTATACCCATAAATGTGAGCAAAAGGGCTGCTGTCCTTGGCTCTTAGTCTCCAGATGGCAGTAAGGAGAGAGAAAATGACCTGCTTTGTACTTAGAAGCCTCCCCTCCTCTTTCTCTTGATTAGTTCCACTGTATTTTTGTGCACTGTATAGGGTTGCCAACCTCTGGGTAGGCTTGGATCTCCTAAAAACACAAATGATCTTCAGGCTACAGAAATAAGTTTGCCTGGATAAAATGGCTGCTTTGGAGAGTAATCTTCTGAGGTCCCTCCTCTGTTCCACCACTGAATCTCCAGGAATTTGTGAAGGTGAAGTTGGCAACCCAAACTGAAAGCTGTTTTAGATCCCTACTAAGGAAGAAAATGGGATACAAATAATTATAAACAAATCAATAAATGGCAAGAATCTGTTCAACATTACGTGGGCACAGAAATGCTATTGGCTACAATTCTTATAAAAACTGTAGCTTGGGAACCTCATGACACCAACTCTACACAGAGCTTTGGAACTAGAATCTGAAGTAGAATAAGGAAGCACATGTTCTAGAAAAATGCAGCATATGGTTAATTTCCACAAATTGTAACCCTTGAGAGACTTTTCAATATGTTAACCTGAACACAAAATTAATTGTACATGCAAACATCACTTGGAAGGAATCAATAACCGTTCTTCTGTAAAGCCAAAAAGAAAGACATATGAGGACATATTTTAAACATGAGGAACCTTTTTCTCAGCAGCTCATAAGTACACTGCCATAATGCACTATAAGAGAAAGGATTCCTAAAATCATGAGGACAGTACATTACTAGATTAATATTAATCTCTAGAGTGCTAGATTAATTTCCTGCCCATGTTAATGTCCTTTTGATTACTGCACAAAATAATCAGGGGAAGGGGGGAGAGGGGAATCTTTCAATTGCAAAAAGTAGCAAAGACTTAACAACTTTTAGAGCTTTTAGCCCAATATGTATAATTAAACACACTATAAGCTAGGTCAGTGCAATGTTATCTATTGTTTTTCGTTGTGAGGAAGTCAGGGTAATTCAGGGCTAAACTTTACATAATAGACCTAACGCTGGCTTTGCACTGATGAAAATTATCTGCCCCCCCCCCCAAGTGCATGCATTTACATACAAAAGAAGAAACAATCAAGTCTGAGTTGTGGATGTGAAAGAAATCCATCACCTAAAGCATTTACACAATGATACGAGACAGTATACACATTTTATTTAGGTAATAAAACTAAAGAATATTTATTCACCCAGGAACTCCTTTTATCCACAAGAGTGTAATGCCCATGCTCCAACCAAGAAGGCAGAGGGACATGGGAAATGTGATGGGCAAGCAGAAATGCAGTTCCCTCTTCAGCGAATAAGGAAACTCTTTATCCAGCTTCATGTGTGCAGCAGCTTTTGCAGAAGCCTGAGCCAGGGCAGAGGAAGGAATATTTCTGTGGGTATGTGCCACAAGGTCATTTTAGACTAAGTTTAACATCTTTGTATCTGCTATTTGTGGTGTTTATTGTGTGTGTGTCTGTGTGTGTATATATATAGGATCCTGTGTTGCAGAAAGACAGGAAAATAAATGATTTTAACAAATGAAAGAAGAAGGGATTTCTGCAGAAACCTGCACTGCCACAGGTTTATTTGGTAGGGACCCATAATAGGCCCTTCTCAGCTCCTGCCCTTTGGCTAGAGACAGGAACAAACCAGGAAAATGTGGTTCATAGTGGTTTGTGGCATGCATGGTTTGTGAACCATGGGCCATTAAGGCATTTTTAATGTTAGATTAATTGATTTTGTTTGTGAGGTTCGTGATGAGGTAGAATACCACTGGGCTTGAAAGAACCACGATACTCACGGGTGATCTTCAGCTGATTCTTCTCTACCTGCCCTCTAAGTTTAGTGAGGATTGGATTAACAGAGTCTGTGTTATAGCCCCCCCCCCCACCAATACAGGGTCCCCATCCTCCATTGTATCCAAAGGAGGAAATAAAAACCCAGCAATAAAAGAAAGGGCAATAGAAGCCCCATGGAACAGAATCAAAGGCTCCAAGACTCTGCAGTAGAAACTGAAGGTGGGGGAAATTTTTGTAAGCCCAGAAGAACCAGTGCAATGCGTCCAGCAGTACCAGTGTCAATGTGGCACTGTAAATCCAGCAGGCCTAAACTCTAGCCAGGAAAGTGCTTTGGGGAAAATGTCATGCACATGTCTAAAAGTGTATGGAATGGGCCTCCTGTAAGCTATGCACAGACCAAACACACAGGGAACCTCACTCCACCACCCACACCTCCAAAATATCTTCAAGTTAAGGGCAGGTTACATTGCTGGGGTCCCAGTTACAGACCCTCCAAAAAGGTCTCCTTATTGCTTTCCCTGGAAAAGATAGCTAAAGTTACAGGAGTCTATGGGATGGCAGAGGAACAAGCCAGTGAAACCAAACTCACAGGGAAACTTCACAAAGGCATAGCCCCCTCACCAGGCACTGGAAGCGAGGCAAGCATCCCCCCCCCCATGTTTGCAGCACCCCCCCTCAGGTTTCCAAAGGAAGGTTTTTAAGGACTGAAACTTGGACATGATAAGACTCTTGACAGGGGCTCCCCAAATCTATCCCACAACAGCTCCACCAAACTAGTAGAAATCATAGTTTGTCATGGCCCAGTCTGCTGCCTCTTCCTTTAAGGAGGAGGAAATGAAGAGCTGGTGGAATATTCGCCTGAGAAGCTGGGTCGAGAAGCAGACCTAGTGAGAATGTTTTCCAGGGGAAACAGGGTTGCCCATTCTGGCTGGAAAAGAAAAGACACATAGATCAGAGCATCAGTTGCCACCAGTTTCTCCTGAACCAGCAGAGTACAGAAGAAGCGGAGAGTGCTTGACAGTTCTAGCATTTGTTGGGCTGGTTGGGCCACCCACAATTCTCCAAAGGCAGAAAGGCAGACATGACAAAATTTCCAACAGGTGCTAAAGGAAAATGGGGAGGTGACAGAAAAGTTACATTATTTAATTTCTGTGTTCGGTGTGAAAAGTGAGGGGCATGTGCCCATGTCACAGCTCTCATTTTCAGAAATGGATCATCTGAGTCAACAGAAGTGACCAGAGAAGACATTCTAGACATACTGGGGAAATTAAAAACGAATGCATCTCCAAACATACGATTTATTAAGGAACTCAGTTGTGAAATCATTCATCTACTAACCCATATTTAACCTATCACTAAATTCAATGTTACACCAATTTTTACAAAAGTATCCAGAGGTGAACCAGGAAATTAAAGGCCAGCTAACCTAACATCTATCCCAGGAAAATTAGTAGAAACTGTAATCAAATAGAGAGTAGTTAACACAGAGAGGGACAATGCTTGCTGAGGGAAAGTAAACATGGCTTCTGCAAAGGAAAGTCTTGCCCCACAAAATTTTGGAGTTCTTTAAGACAGCTGACAAGCATATAGACAATAGTAACCCAGAAGACATTATATTTAAGGCCATACACGGCTTGGGTCCTACTTACCTGCGGGACCGTTTGGTAGCTTATGCCCCCCGCAGGGCTCTCCGCTCTGCGGGTATGAATCTACTGACTGTCCCGGGCCCCCGGGACGTTCGCCTGGCCTCGACCAGGGCCAGGGCCTTTTCGGTCCTGGCCCCAACCTGGTGGAATGAGGAGCTAAGGGCCCTGTCAGAATTACCATCTTTCCGCAGGGCCTGTAAGACAGAACCTTCCGCCAGGCATATGGTTGAGGCCAGGGCAGAGCCCGGGTTCCATCCAAGATCCCTAATCCATCGGCCAGTCTTTCTCTCCTCTCTCTCTTACAGAATTAACGTCCGACCTCTCTCTGAACAAGCGGGGAAAGTGGGGAAAGTTATAGAATAGAATGCCATCTTTTATTGTAATTATGGGGTATTTATGGGATTTTATGTGATTTTACTTTGATTTTATATTTTATTGTGAACCGCCGCGAGACCTTTTGGCGAATGGTGGTATATAAATCCAATTATAAATAAATAAATAAATATAACTGGTCTTTCAGAAGGCTTTTTACAAGATACTTCACCAAATACTCCTGAGTAAATGTAACAGTCATTGGAGAGACCTCTCCCACATTTCCCCTCTGCCTCCTTGCAGCTTTTTGTCTCCTGAGGAGGCTGCAAGGGAAAGCAAAACAAACTTCTCCCTCTGTTCCTTGACTTGTCAATCACAGCATGCCACTACTCACCACACAGTAGTTTTCTCCTGGACTGAAACTCTCCCCCCCCCCAGCCCTGAATGTTTTTTTAAAGGCACTTCCAAATTTCTATGTGGTAATGCCAAAACAAGGATTTTTTAATAAAAATTGTTATGAAGAAAGGCCAGAATGATACAGCATTCTCCCCCCTTTGGAATTTGTATTCTTTTGCAATTTATTTCTGTCTGGGTGGACTTCTGAGAAGCTGAACATGATCCCTGAAGCCAAAAAAGACATTTTATGCTAATGGATGGCTTTAAAACAGAGAGCCCAGATCCCTGCATGATCGGGAAAAGGCAGCCCACTCACCTCTCCCTCTTTCCCAGCTCATTTCCCACCCCCAGGAAACAGAAATGGGGCTTGCCTGCCTGAGTTATGAGAAGGCTGGACGTGGTAAAAAATATATTTTGTTTAAAGTGTTAGCTTAAAAACAAGCAAAAATATATTTTGTTTAAAGTTTCAGCTTAAAAACAAGGTGCTCAGACCCCCCCCCCCCGTATGATCAGGAGAAAGCTGGTAGATCACCCCCCCCCTTCCCAGCTCATTCCCGCCTCCAGAAAACATAAAAGGGGTTGTGTTTTGCCTGCCTGATCCCCAAAAGACTATGGACACTTTAAATAAGATTCTATTTCACCTTGGTGAAATAGGTTTGTGGTCACGCTGCAACATGGACCCTGCAATTAATTTTTTTTCACTCAGAGCAGGAAATGGAGAGGAGAGGGCTGGTGCAAGGGCAGGACAAAGCTTCACTTTACGGGCTTATCCCTGGTTGCTCACCGGTGGTTTGCACAATTTAGGGTGCTGAATCCAGTTTTGGCGGTTCCCCTAATTGCGATTTAAGAATGAACAAATCTTGATCTGGCTATTGGACAGCCTCGGGATGCAGGTGATATCAGGTGGAGGGGGTTCTAAAAGCTGCCAAGGAATTATTATCATTTAGGCAATAGCAAATTTACACACAGGACCTTGTGATGAAAACATACTGTACTTTCTCTTCTTCTTTACCAAAAGTGATAGCAGGACAGTTGTTTGTGTACGGTTACATAAAACTAACAAAAAAACTGAGATGGAACCTTTTACAATTAAAGTAGAAAGTGTCCTTGATACACTGTAAAAGACAAAATTTAAAGTAGGGAAAAAGAATAATGGTGTACTTTTTATTGGAATAAGTAGGTCACCAAAAACAAATGCACATAAACTTATTGGAATGTCTGGTCCACACAAATGGATTAATGGAGTTCTCCCCCATCCCCTAGATTTTCCAAAACAATATGTACTTTGAACTTAATAGATGTATGAGAATTGTAGCCAAAAAGGTTATGGTTTCAGAAGTTATCAACCACTGTGGACAGAGGGCTCAGAATTAAAGCGCAGTTTCATCTGAAACTACTATAAACAAAGTTAATGAATTAAAAGTCCATTCTGGAAAGAATAAATAAAACTGGCAACACTGATGCACCCTATATAGACTACAGGAAGGTAACCAAGTGAGAAAATGTCAAATGAAAGATCGCATGTTTCAAAGCAATCCATTCCAAGTAGAAATTTTGTGTGGGTTCTTTGCATCTAAAAACCAGCAATAAAGCATTAAGAACTACAGAATGCTTTATACATACAACCACAGGCAAATGGTACATGAACTTTTTTATGCTAAATAATGTTCTCCCTCTAATTAAAGCCAGGAACCAGCTTTCCTAGTTTCACATTACCTTGTATTGGAGGAGACCCCAGCTCGGGACTATGCATTTGTATTTTTATTTGGGGAGGGAGTGTTAGAGAATAGGACCACTTAACTCACAGTGCTGATGTAGACCACATATTATGCAAGCTGATAGTCCCAAATTCAGTCTCTGACATCAGCAGTTAAGAAAGATTTCTATTGACAGGATTAGGAGAATCCCTATGAAAAAATGACAGTTGATTATTTTAGGCTATGAATCATAGAGTTGGAAGGGACCTCCTGAGTCATCTAGTCCAAACCCCTGCACAATGCAGGAACTCACAACTACCTGCTCACCCACAGTTATCCCAATTTCATGCCCCAGTGATTCCCCCTACCAAAAATCTCCAGAATCCAGCCTGGCTTGGAGGAAATTCACCTACCATCCCACAGTGGCAATATACAATTCCCTGAGTATGTAAGAAAGGGCCACAAGAGACAAACACTGGCACATCCCTTCCTGCCCACCCACTCACAATCTGCCTAAGTTCATAAAATCAACATTTCTGTCAGATGACTATCTACCCTCTGCTTAAAAACTTCCAAAGAAGGAGAACTCACCACTTCCCAAGGAAGCCAGTTCCACTGTCAGGAACTTCTTCCGAATGTTTAGCCGAAAATTCGTTTGAATTCATTTAAACCCATTTGTTTTGGTCCAATGGAACCAATGGTCTGACTCCATGTATTTCACAGTGAGCAAATTCAACCACATATTATGCAAGCATAATACTCTAAAGCAGCAGTCCCCAACATTTCTCAGGTCAGGGACCGCCTCCAGGGTGAGGGGAGAGCCGATGGCCCAGGTGCTGCGCAAACGTGCACACGCAGTTGCCACGCATATGTGTTTTCGCCACCAGGGGCTTCTAACGGGCATGCGCGGCAACTGCGCACATGCGTGTTCGCATCGCCGGCGTCTGCGCCTGCCTCTTCCCTTCCTTCTCGCTGTGGGCAGGGGAAGGCAGGTGCGGCTGCCGGCGCCCCGGTACCGTGGCCTTTGCGGCCTGGCACTGGGCCGCAGACCGGGGATTGATGACCCCCGCTCTAAAGCACATGCTAGGCACCCGAGGATAACCAGTTGGTGAATTATAGCTTCTTAAAATGTGACAAATTTCTTATGCAGAAAATTCAAATCGAAATATTTAGAATCATGTATACTTTGCCATGTGTGCACGTGCAATTATACACATCGCAAATTCATAACCCCTGGGTAAACCCATAATCCCACTACTACTATTACTACTACTACTACTACTACTACTACTACTTTCATTTTTATAGCCCACCATTTCCAGTTGGCATCAGGTGCGTAGTATCACAATATGATTGTTAAAGACCCTTATATAGGAACAGGGAGTTCAAATTTGTTCAGAAGAGGAAACTTCCTGCATTAGTGCCAATACATTTTTCTAAGACGACAAATAGTGATTCTTTGGCATTACAGATCAGAAAAATAATATCCCTCCCCAATATAAGTTTCCTTTTTTTCCTGGGAAGGTTGAGTGATAATGCATGTTTTACGTGCAGGGGGTCCTACAGGTCTCCAGTTTAAAGGTTTTCAATTGCGAAGTTAAAGAAACACTTAAGACCCAGGTAATGCTGCTGCCACTAAGAGAAGATAGGTGGACTACTGATTGGACTTGATAGAAAGTTTAAGAATGTACTTAAGAATTCCTTCCCCACAGAAATAAACTAGGCTGGCTCTCCTGTGAGGTGTGGGATGGCAGCCAAAACTTTACTTTTAAGAAAAAAATGTTCAGATTCACAGGAATTTAAGGAGAGCCCTGCTGTTCAAACCAGCAGTCCTTCTAGTACAGCATCCTGTCTCACACAGTGGTTCCAGTGGTGATCCAACAACAAGGCATAGAGGCCACAGGCTTCCCCTGCTGTGAGTTTCTGGCACTGGTATTGAGGGGTTCACTGCCTCTGAATGTGGAGGTTCCTTTTAGTCACCATAGCAGGAAACCGGTCAGACTTATCCTCCATGAATCTGTCTAATCCCCTTTCAAAGCCGTCTGTGGCTGTGGCCATAGCTACTTCCTCTGGACGCAAATTCCACATTTTAATGACTTGTAAAGAAGTGTTTATTTTTGTCCATTCTGAATCTACAGCTCATCAAATTTCCAGTATTTTAGTATTCTGGGGGCAGAAGAAAAGGTTTTCATGTCAACTCTTTCCACCCTATGAATACTTTTATAAAACTCTATTATGTTCTTCCTTAGTTGTCTCTTTTTCTAAACTGAAAAATCTCAGATTCTTCAGACTTTCTTGTCAGGAAAAGCACTCCAACTTCCTAACCATACTGGTTGCCTCTTATGTACTTTCTAAAGCTCTGCAATGTCTTTTTTGAGATATGGTGACCAGAAGCGCACACAAGATGCCAAACGGGGGTGCCCCATAGATCTATCCAGGGGCATTATGCTATTAGCTGATTTTCAATTATTTCCTAATAACCCCCCAGGTAGAGTTTGCCTTTTTTATCACCATCACATCCATGAATGCCCCTTCTTTCATGTGCCATTCCTATCAGTATTCTCCATTATTCTCACTCATTGACACAAATCCAAATATGTTTTTCACTTTACATTTTCATTCTTATTACTTTCACTTACATTTTTATTACTTTCACTATTACTTCACTTTCACTTACATAAAGTGTTTATCCAGTTCCTGTTCATCATATACCTCATTGATTTGTCCTGATAAAGAAAACCCTTATAACTTTACAAGGAAATAAATTACCTTTTATTTTAAGTTATATCTGCACTAATTACTTCCATGTACTCTATCAGAAGTACCTTACATAATGAATAATCAAGAAGTTCAGGATAGGAATGGAAACAACTGGTTCAGCAAGTGCATGATTGGAGTCAGAATCTAAAAGCTAATGGGGTGATTAAACCTGATTACTGATTCGTGCACATCACTTTTTATCTTATACATATATAGATTCCACACATGGTGAAGTTGTGGAACTGTATATATCTGTATATGCCATGTGTGGCCTAGGCTTCAACTCAGAGAACAATGTTTGGGTGGGCCAGGCAGCCCTGAGTTCACTGCTCCATTATTTCCTGAAAATACACAAGGCAGACCCTTTATGACTCAGTGACTTTTATTAGTGTAAAGTCTGGTAAGTCTGGAGGTTATGTCCCCCAGAGAGTATTCCATCCTTTAAGTGCCAATCAGTTGCTAACCTCTGGTCCCAGTTATAACTGCCTGGCCTTGGTCAGGGCCAGGACTGAAAAGGCCTGGTGGAATGAGTTGCCATCTGAGATCAGGGCCCTGACAGAGCTATTACAGTTCCACGTGGCCTATAAGACAGCACTCTTCCAACAAGTCAATGGTTGAGAAAAAGGCAGTTTAATGCCATAAGGGCACCCTCCTCTCCTCTCTGTTTCCCTCCTCTCCTTCCATGGCAGGCACATACTACCAACACCTTGGGCAACATGAAAGATGGCTGGGGGGAAGGGTTTTTTTTGTTAGTTGCTGAGAATTAACTATTAATTTTAGTAATTTTATGCTGTTTTAATTGTTTTATTGATTTTTTCCCCAATTGTTGTGAACTGCCCCAAGCCTGCTCATGGAGAGGGCGACATGCAAGCTAAACAAACAAACAAATAATCATACATTGGGTTCTTTCAGAATGTCAAGCAATGCTATTGGGTCTCATCAGAACTCACTCAGGAATCCTCTGGGGATTAAAAAGATGGGTGCTGCTTGTTAAACTGCCTTACAAGGAGCCTTGCACACCATTACTAATCATGTCACTGAGTGGTTTTTTCATGATCCTTAAACTACAGCTCATTAAGATGGCTTCATAGAGATTTAGAGCAGTATACTGAATGGCGCATGTAAAACAGGTAGTCGGAGGTTCAGATCTCTACTTGAAACTAGATGAGACAGCTGCAATTTTATCTCTTTAAATGCAAGTCTAACTTAATAATGTATAATGCAGAGGAGCCACATTTAGGGTGGAAAAGGCATATGAGGAATAAGGCCATTCACAGGAGTTTGACTTCCCAAAATACATTCCTCCAAACATATATAGTTTTTGTGGAGTTGGCTTAATTTTTATGTATTTATACTTTCAATTTTTACCCTGACCTTCCCACCTAAATCTGAGGACTGAAGTTGGGCTACAAGAAAAGGGGGTCTTCCATCCACAAAAGTACACACACACTGTATACATGATGAGTTTATATTGGCATTTAAAAGACAAGCCTACCATTATATTCTAAATAGCTTTTATTTCATCATCTTCTATTAATATATGATGGGTACTTCTGATGACATGCAAGCCTTCTGATGGCCACTCAGAGGAGCTGGCACACCGTCAGGGAGCACCGCAGGGCCTCTGATAGGCCCTCACTGGGAGAGAGCTTTCCCTTACTGAATGGCAATCACAGGCTGCCCCCCCATCACCTCTTGTGCTCCTCCCAGGCATCACTGCCTCCATGTGTGGCCAGGAGTGCTGGTGGCCTCTGCCCTGGAATCTCGCGCTCCTCCCCGACATCCCAGCTTCCACACGGGGCCAGAAGCACTGGTGGCCTCTGCCATGGGGTCTCATGCTCCTCCGCACAGGGCCATGAGCCCATGGTCCTGCCTTCTGTGGCAGCTAGTGAGAAGCCAGCTGTATGCTCTGCCCCCATGCTCGATGCCCTTTTGTCTTCATAGGCGGTGGAGGAAGGTGCTGCCAACTCCTAGCCTGCTTTTAAAGTGGGCTTTGCCCCCTAGTCACATCTAATTTGGCTTTAGCCATCAATGTATCTTTTAGTCAAACATTCTTCACTGAGTTGTTGCAAGAAACATAAAGGTGTGAGCCACACTGAGCTCCTTAGAGGAAGCCAGCTTCAAAACAAAAAACAAACAACAAAACAACAACCTAATACGTTTTGCCTAGATTTATTGCTCACGAGTATGTGCACTGAATTTTCCAGTTTCAGTTATTATTCCAAAACTCTGCATAACTGCTGACTTCACTTAGAATACAAAATGCATTTAATAATAGTAGGAAATTATTCTTAACGATGCAGTTCTTTCCTGCTTAACAACCATCTTTTGCCACTACTCTGGAGCCTTGGACTAAGTACCGTGTAGGGTTCTGATTGTCGCATTTAAGGAGAGGGATAAATACCTACCAGAGGACTTCTGGAATTACATCACAGCCATTTGCAGTGCCATCTGAGACCAAGTGACAAAGAAGTTAGCTACTCTAGGCTGTGGGGCAGGCAATTTCATACTTCTGTACAAATGTATCAAACTGGCTATTTTCAAGAAAAGGATGTTTGAGATATATCAGTCAGAAATTTCAATTTGGAGTGCAGTTTTTCTTTAAACAGCAGTAGGATCAACGGTGTGATTGTGATGGATGCAAAGACAGCCTATGAGACATGACAAGAAGGTAGAAGACAGATTCTTATTAGTCCAAAAAGCCATGTCTATATTTTATATGCAAGGGTGTGTTAATTTTCAATGAATCTTTAACTAAAACGTATATGGTAGGAGTTATGCCAGGGGTAGTCAAACTGCGGCCCTCCAGATGTCCATGGACTACAATTCCCAGGAGGCCCTGCCAGCGAATGTTGGCAGGGGCGAATGCTGGCAGGGGCTCCTGGGAATTGTAGTCCATGGACATCTGGAGGGCCGCAGTTTGACTACCCCTGAGTTATGCAATCCACTTGCATGATCTTTGCACAACAGTTTGCATGTCCATTTGTAACTTCTGAGGACTAGACATGTATCTTGCCCTTTGCACCATGATTCTGTTCCCAGTTTCCCCCTCCATTTCAGCAGAGTTCTCACAGATCAGCAAGAACCACCCGTATTTTGCTGGGAAGCATGCAGCATTGAGTAGGCCCATCTTTATGCTGATAACACTAAAATATAAAATAATGCCAACAGCTGGTGCTACAAATGGCTTTTAAAAACGATGTTCATTCACTAAATTCCTCTTGCTACTTTTGACATGAAACACGCAGTCTCTAATTATTCTGATCAAGACGGTGAAATACAAAAACAAACTTTAATTGTGTTTAACAGATATTTAATCAGGATTCACTGAACTACAGATTAAAGCTGAAATTCATAAACCATAATTACCCGATTGTCGCAATCTTTTTGGTCCACATTCTGCTTCCGTCTGGGCGTCTGGCACTTTGCCCTGAATTTCTTTTAGTGTCTTCTCAGCTTCATTGCTGTTCATGTTTTTCCAGCAGAGATTTAGCACAGATTACAAAATATCTGTTCTTGGCAACTTTATCAGCTATTTTTTTTCCCTTGAAAAAAGTTTATTTGTCTTATCCCGACCATCAAAAATCCTGGACTAGTCATACAGTAGCTTGCCACAATGAAATCAAGTATAAGATTGGCTTATCCTGCCACAATCTGCTAATGGATGATCAATTTCTCTCACTCTCTCTTACACACAGACACACACCCATGAAAGGAGGGATTGGAGAAGGCTCAATTCTGTGTTACACTGATGACTCAATAAAGTACCTAGGGTTGCCAAATTTTAAAACCGGCCTCATTCCTGAGTTTTTACAATAGTAGTCTGAAATAGCGAGATATTTAAAAAATCAGAGCTATCCACATCACCATGCTGGGAGATATTTCACGTGTTTTATGTCTGTGTGTCAGACAGAAGAGTCAGGTCACTAAAAAGTTGTCAACCTTTGTTGCTATACCTACATGTTAAGAGTATAAGAAAAATTACATAGGCCAAGTTTAGATGTTCCATTTCACTCCAAAATGCTGTACACTGTAAAAAAAAGGAAAAAGCACAGGCAGAAAGTACTCATGTTGACTTTTTTCTTTCTTTTTTTTTTTGCTCTCAAGTAGCAAGCAGCTTATGGCAACCCCATAGGATTTTTAAGGTAAGAGACACTGAGGGGTGGTTTGCTATTGGCCACCTCTGTGTAGCACCCCTGGTATTCCTTAGACCCTGCTTAGTTTCTGGGACCAGGCTAGCCTTGGCTATCCACTTTAATTCCTTCCTGGCAAAAAAGGAATGAAAAAAGGAATGAAAAGGTAGACCAGGCCTTGTTTCTGCAAGGCTATGGTCAGAAGATATAGGAGATCTTGACAAGGCTAAAATGAATTTCAATAGTTCTGTATTTAGGTAGGAAAAATCAAATGCATCATTATAGGGTGGGAGAGGATTGTCCTGGCAGTAGTATGTGTGAAAAGGATCTAGGGGTCTTCGTAGACCAAACACTGAACAGGAGTCAGCAGTGTGACTCGGTGGCTAAAAAGGCAAATGGGATTTTGGGCTGTATCAAATGGTGTATAGAATCCACATTGCACAAGGTGATGGTTCTGCTTTATTCTGGTCTGGTTAGGTCTCACTTGGAGTACTGTGTTCAGTTTTGGGCACCATAAGTGGATGTAGAGAAACTGGAGTGTATCCAGAGAAGGGCAATGAAGATGGTAAGGGGTTTGGAGACCAAGTCATCTGACAGAAATGCTGATTGTGAACTTTGGCAGATTATGATTGGGTGGACAGGAAGGGTTGTATCAGTGCTTGGCTCTGGCCCTCTCCTGCATGTCCAGGGAAATTCTGATCACCACTTTGGAGTCAGAGTGCGAATTTCCTCCAGGCCAGAGCAGTGGTGGTGGTGGGGGGCTTCATTTGGACATGGAATTGAGGTCACTTTGGCTGAGCAGGTAGTTGTGAGTTTACTGAATTATTCAGGGAGCTGGACTAGATGACCCTGGAGGTCCCTTCCAGCTATATGATTCTATGATTGTAAGTGTCTAGCATAAATAGTAAGATATGAAAGACTTCAGTACCTGATCAAATGTGCTCTCCTTCATACTAATAAATACATCTTTTATTTAATATTGAGGACCACAATGAGATCAAACAACAGAAATTTTTGAGATCTGTCCAAGCTGCCTAAAATTCTAGGAAACCTTTCATTTAGAGATATCCATCCATCCGTCCATTCATAGAATCATAGAGTTGGAAGGGGCCATACAGGCCATCTAGTCCAACCCCCTGCTCAATGCAGGATCAGCCCAAAGCATCCTAAAGCATCCAAGAAAAGTGTGTATCCAACCTTTGCTTAAAGACTGCCATTCATTCATTTATATCCTGCTTTGCAGCCAGATTGACTCCCTAAGCAGTTTAAAATTCTTAATAAAATTCTGAGATGCATTGTTATTTCCAGAGATAGGGAGAAATTTCCAGACGGTTGTTTAAAACATTTACCTTCTAGCTATTGGTAGCTTCTAACAGCTGGGCTGGATGACAAGGGTTTCCTGCAAAAGGGACACCCCAATGAAAATTAAATATCTACTACTGATGACTTCCCCCCAAGATCACTTTCCATTTTATAATTAGGCAATGACAGCCATATATATATTAAATATGCCTGACTCCTGTCTGTTCAAATGGACATTTACTTGATGGCTCATATTCTTTGCTATTGGCATAAGAAATTCATAGCCCATCTAATAAAATGAAAACCATCATGGCAGCTGGTGCAGGAAAAACTTACCTGTTGGTCAAGCTGGAGGCAGAAGCAGGCAGTCATCTTCTTTTCGAAAGAATGCCAAACACTTTCTGCCCAACAAGCAGATATTTAATAAGTGAAGCTTTCTACCTAATTTCATCTCCATGCCACTTCCTAAAGCTCTACCGGTCATACTGCAGTCCATAGTAAAGAGCCTTTCCACTAACAAAAATGACAACTTATCAGTCCTATTTCAACAAATATAACGAAAACAGCTTGCTAGGTTTAAGCCTAACTCTCCTCCATGCAGAGTTAGAACATAAAGTAAAACTTTCCCTCTTTGGTTTCTTTTTTGCTCGGTCATAGAAGGACTCCAGATTCTCAGTTGAAACCTCACCCTGCATGTTTAATCAGACAAACATTCAGCTGAATTTAATTAGACTTACTTGCAGCAGGTTTAATGTTGCTGCTATAAAACAGTACAGATCAGGAGGAAGCTTCCCTCACTATCAGTTGATCACTCATTAGAGGCTATCAATGGCATGTTATCAACTGGAAGGATTTTAATTTTAATGCATCCGGAGTAGGCTGTTAGGCATAAAAGCTCAGGCCACTAAAAATCCGTTAACCTCTAAGATCCTTGGTATTGTGTCATTTTAGTTTTGCTACCTTCATGCTCTCACACCAAAGACTCATAATCATTCTTCTTAAGCACAGTTATGTGAACAGATAAAATAAAATTATTTTATTAAAATATACACTAATGATTAAAATGGTTTCATTTCTTCATTTTAGAATTATGAAAATTGGACACCTCAGTATGAAACACTTATAAACCCTTCCCACAGGTCTTAGGATTACAAATATAGATGCACAGTAGAAATGAAAATAATCTTTAAACCGCTCCGCGGGAGCGGTAGAAATAAAGCCGTAAGGGCCCTTGAGGTGGGCCCTGTCCAGGATGGGGAAGGGTAGCCATTGGCCCCTTCCCCCTGGAAGCGCCTGGCGATTGGGCCCTCCGGTTGTCAGTCTGCCGCCAAGGGGCCAATCAGCCCCTTGGCCCTGACTGACGAGTTGGCAGGCGCGAAGCGCCTGCCGACCCATCCCCCCATTTCGCCCGCCACCATTACCCTGCAGGCAAGCAAGGTAGGAGGCCGTCAGGGTGGCCCTCCCAGCTATAGCCCGGCAAAGGGACAGCTGTCCCTTTGATGCCCTGGAAGCTCCGGACCGGGCCTGGAGCCTGCCGGGCCCGTCGGGCTTCCTGCGCTGCAAAGGAACAGCCCGGGCCCCGGCGCGGCCGTGGCAGGGCTGTCCCTTTGCCGCGCAGGAAGCTCTGGACCGGGCCTGGAGCCTGCCGGGCCCGTCGGGCTTCCTGCGCTGCAAAGGAACAGCCCGGGCCCCGGCGCGGCCGTGGCAGGGCTGTCCCTTTGCCGCGCAGGAAGCTCCGGACCTGGCCTGGAGCCTGCTGGGCCCTTTGGGCTTCCTGCACTGCAAAGGAACAGCCCGGCTGCGGCGCGACCACAGCGGGGATGTACCTTTGCCACCCAGGAAGCTCCGGACCCGGCCTGGAGCCTGCCAGGCCCGTAGGGCTTCCTGCGCTCCCCCGCTGCCTTCTCCCCAACCCTCCACATGCCCATTTTTATAAATGGGCTTTGTCCCTACTTATAAAAATAATGCAACTAAGTAATGACATTACTCTTTATCCTTTTTCATCCAGCAGCCTTACAGGCATATACTGGCACTATTTCATGTATAAGAAAGAGGTGTGCAATCTCTCAGGTCCTACCTTGTAACAGGCAATGGAAAGAGGCTAGTTATTTTTCCAGTTTTCATTGCCAGCCATTCAACTCCACAGAACGACTCCGTTTGTTTCATAATTCTGAGAATCACCTATGTGTATATTTTAATAAAATAATTTAATCTCAGTATTAACTCAGAGGCTCTGAAGTATAGCCTTACTAAGATCTTTGTCTTGTATCCAATGTTCTGTTTTGAATAAAATCCATTTTTTTCAAATCCTCCCCCCCCCCCAATGGTATCTTTCTGCTTTGTGAGTTGTATTATTTCAGCTCCAAGGGTTTTACCTCCACATCTAAACAGTGATAAAGGAACTGCTACAAAGTGTGAGTGTTATTCGTCGTTCAGACTGTTCCTCTGAAAATAGTTCACAGGCCTTTGAGATGCAAAATCGTATAACTCTAATGTAGCCAAGGTCCCCACTTGCTGCAATGCTAAAATCTATTTAGCAGATTCTTCTTGGAATAATCTGTCCCCAGACTGGAAGCTTAGTGATTTTAAGTGTTTTTGTTAATGATAACGGTTAGTGCCGAGAACAGATGTACCTGGCTGTGGTGTGATCGACTCTATTAGGCTTTTAGGAGTGCTGCATTCATATTGACTTAAAATTTTATGTCAATTTTCAAGGTGTGATGGCTGTACCGGGTGTACTCATTCTTTCTCCCTGGTGTCCAATACATCATTTATGTGTGCATTTTCACAATGTGGGAAATATCTACACAAACAAGTGAGAGCATTTCCTCTTCTGAGCTAGTTGCTCAAAGTTTGGTGTGTGCTAGTATTTTCACATGGCATGGAAATAATATTGTTTATGGATGCAGGTGCACGGGGGATACTTATTTAAATATATGTATATAAAGGTAAAGGTATCCCCTGTGAAAGCACCGGGTCATGTCTGACCCTTGGGGTGACGCCCTCTAGCGCAGTGGTCCCCAACCCCCGGTCCGGGGACCAGTACCAGGCCGCGGACCAGTTGGTACTGGGCCGCAGCTCCTCCTCCTCCTCCTCCCCAGCTTCTGCCTCGGGGGTGCCCTGCCACTCTGCTGCCAGCTCACCTTTGATGCTCTTAAGCAGCCGTCATGACAGGGGCTCCCCTTCGGAGTGGCAGTGCGCAGCTGCTGGCATCACCCCCCAGCGGGTGGCGGGAAGTCATGGGTGCCGGCGGGAAAGAAAGTGGAGCAGGTGCTCAGGCGGTGGTGGCGACGTCCCTTGGCAAAACAGTATTCCCCCCCTGGGCCTCAGTAAAATTCTCAAGCATTGACTGGTCCCCGGTGATAAGAAGGTTGGGGACCACTGCTCTAGCGTTTTCATGGCAGACTCAATACAGGGTGGTTTGCCATTCCCTTCCCCAGTCATTACCATTTACCCCCCAGCAACCTGGGTACTCATTTTAAAGGGGAAGAAAGAGGAGGAAGATAAAGTGTTATACCATATACAGAGTAGGTCCTCTAACCATTTAGCAATCAGCAGTTGAAAGTACACCAGAACATATTTTCCCCAGTGTGGTACTGTGCCTATGTATAGTAACGCTGTGACTTGGATAAGCCCAGGCTAGCCTAAGCAGAGACATCTTGGATTAGTATTTGGAGACCACCAAGGAATACCAAGGTTGCTATGCAGAGGCAAATAATGGCAAACCACTTCTTTTGGAGTCACCATATGCTGGCTGTGACTTGACAGCAAAAAAGAATGATATGGATTGCATTTTCAGTGAGGAGATGGTTTAGTCTATTTATCCACTAACTATGCCCTTAGTGGTGACCTCTAATCTGATGATCTGGGTTTGATTGCCCATTCATTCACATGCAGCCAGCTTGGTCACCTAGAGCCAGTCACAGTTCCCTCAGAGCTCTCTCAGCCTCACCTACCTTGCAGGGTGTCTGTTGTAAGAAGAGGAAGGGAAGATTATTGTAAGTTTCTTGGATAGTAAAAAGCTGGGTACCAAAAACCAGCTCTTCTTCTTGAGAAGGCAACATTTGCAGTACTACTTTATATCATGACCTTAACTGAGCATGTGGTTAAGGTGAAACTAAGCCCAAGAATGGATTTTCCCATTATTCCACAGAACACATAGAATCATACAATCATAGAGTTGGACGGGACCTCCTCGGTCATCAACCCCATTCATTATGCAGGACACTCAAATCCCAATCGCTCATCCACTGTAACCTGCCACCCCCTTGAACTTTCACAGAATCAACCTCTCTGTCAGATGGCTATCCAGCCTCTGTTTAAAAATTTCCAAAAATGGAGAACCCACCACCTCCTGCGGAAGCCTGTTCCACTGAGAAACTGCTCTGTCAGGAACTTCTTCTGGATGTTTCTTTTGAATTAATTTCATCCCACATTTCTTAATAAGCATCTTCCTCACACTAATAATTGAAGAGATGCTCACTGAGTATGTTTATTAGTACTGTAGAAGTCTTGCAGGAGAATGAACTCTCAAAAAACAAATGAAACCCTGTTATCATGACACAAAAGTAGCAGGTAGCCATGCTAGGCTATGGCAAAATACCACAACAAAAGGCAGAAGGGAGAATGATGGACTTCAGTTGAAAACATAAAAATGTGAAGATGCTAGAAGGATTTGAATTCCTCAACATTTATGTCTATAAAATCAAATGTTGCTTTATAATGAATTGTTAACTAGAAGTCCACAGGTGCACAAAGCAGAAGTCAAAGGACATCAATGCTGGCCAAATGGCTAATTTTAGCAGAACATGTGGCAGAAATAACTGTCACAATCATTTCAGCCACGATTAGTCATTTGGCTTCCAGGAGTTCTCAAGTATTTTACCAGGAAACAAATCATTATTTAAATAACCCCTATGCAGTGAGTAGCTGCCTACATGCAAATCATAATACAAGTGTTCTTGCAAACTATACATCATTGGAAGCAAAATACCCAACCCCAATAAGCGAACACAAGTTAAACAAGAAATATATGGGTAGGTTAAAACACAAGACTATAAACAACTAGGATACGAATAAGCTAGGAGGCATCTGGAAACAATACAAAACACATGGAACCATGAAAGACAAGTAAATTACTATCTTGATCTAAGAAGAGAAACTGAAGGTGTCAGTTCAGCTCCGATCAAAAGACTAGGCTTTAGGCCAGAACATCACAGGTTGTCCCCAGTGTCTAGTCTTGTCTAGTCTTGTCCCCAGTGATACAACTTCAGGTAATACCAGGATTCACTATGGCACGAGAACCATAATCTTTTTGATCAGAAATTCAAGGCAGATTCTCACATTATTTTTATATTTTTCAAAAAACGTGTATTCATGAATGTAAGAATAGTTGTGGGGTGCTGGTTTCTCAATATGTGCAATGGGTAAATATACACACCGTGCAAACAATTTTACATTAATACATATTTACTTATGAATGGACTCTATTAATTTTTTTAAAATGAAAAAAAATCTTCCCAGACTCTAATGGTCTGAAGTGGAAGTTTTCCTGCTAAATTCAGAAAATGTAGGAAAATTATGTATGAAGTAATTGACCATTATTTGAATTTGTAGCTAGAATGAAACACAGTAAAAAAAAAAAAAAAGACCTGCTAAGAAATTAGGCAAAGATAGAATTGTGGCTAATCCAACTCTCCCTGAGGAATGTTTATGGTATGCTCCTCTAGAAACATAGAATCAGAAGGGACCTCATGGGTCATCTAGTCCAACCCCCTGCACTATTCAGGACACTCACATCCCAATCGATCAGCTACTGTAACCTGTCACCCCTTTTCCTTCACAGAATCAGCCTCTCCGTCAGATGGCTATTTAGCTTCTGTGTAAAAATTTCCAAAGATGGAGAACCCACCACCTCCCAAGGAAGGCTGTTCCACTGAAAAACCGCTCTGTCAGGAAAATCTTCAGGATGTTTAGATGGAATTTCTTTTGAATTAATTTCATCCCATTCATTCTGGTCTGTCCCTCTGGGGCAAGAGAGAACAATTCTGCTCCATCCTGCATATGGCACCCTTTTAAATACTTGAAGATGGTTACCAGATCCCCTCTCAGTCGTCTCCTCTCTAGGCTAAACAGACCAAGCTCCCCCAACCTTTCTTCATATGTCTTGGTCTCCAAACCCCTCACCATCTTTGTTGCCCTCCTCTGGACATGTTCCAGTTTGTCAACATCCCTCTTCAATTGGGGTATCCAAAACTGAACACAGTACTCCAAGTGAAGCCGAACCAGAGCAATGTGCAATGAATTGCAATGAAACTCAGTGTATCTATCCCAATAACTAAGAATACACCTCAGCCTACTCCTAGTGTGCACCTGTTTCTGTTCTGTTCAATATATTAGACCAGAACCAGAGAGACACAGACAATGGCTTTCATCTGACTGCTAAGGATGCTGAGATGAAGCGGACTATTCCTTACATAGAGTCAACCTGACACTGCAAAATCATGAGTGCAGCAGTGGAGAAATGGTAAACTTCTAACACTTCACCTCTTCATTAAGATACCCTGATGTCACCTCTTTGCGTCTCAGTCAAGAACAGGAATTTAATAAAGGGTAGGGTTGTCTGTTATTACTGCTCACATTTGGGACTGCTCATGTTCAACAACTGAGATATGTTTTTTGACAGAACTCTGGATTTCAAGTCTGACAGGGGCGGGAGGGGTTACCTGCCAATGTAACCAGAAAAGAAATAATCCTTATTTAAAAGGAGGTGGCCACAATATTAATCACTATGTACTGTCATTAATTAGTTAATGTATATAATGTCCATATGTACCTCTGTCGAATGGCTTCCACAATACCCTGCCAAACCCCACCTCAGAACCTTTGTGTGTTAAATCTGGGCTGAAATATTTCAATGGAGGAGTGGGAATCAATGTGGAAAAATACGGCAAAACATACAAAGAGTCAGCAATTAAAAGAGAATTGGTTCAAAATGTTTTATAGGTGGTATGTAACACCTAGGTTATTGGGTCATATTTCAAAAAATTATGCTATCAAATGTTTTTTTTTTTAAATAGAGTTGGAAGGGGCCATACAGGCCATCTTGTCCAATCCCCTGCTCAACGCAGGATCAGCCCTAAGCATCCTAAAGCATCCAAGAAAAGTGTGTATCCAACCTTTGCTTGAAGACTGCCAGTGAGGGGTAGCTCACCACCTCCTTAGGCAGCCTATTCCACTGCTGAACTACTCTGACTGTGAAAAGTTTTTTCCTGATATCTAGCCTATATCGTTGTACTTGTAGTTTAAACCCATTACTGCGTGTCCTTTCCCCTGCAGCATGTTGGAAATGTAAAGATAAAGTAGGCTCCTTTTTTCATATGTGGTGATTATGTAAAAACACAAAACGATTCTGGGCAAAAGAACATGATGTATTAGAAAAAATGTTAAATATAAAATTCACATTATGTCCTGAATATATGTTGTTGAGTGTGCCTCCGGACAATCTTCCTCGCAAAGCAGGTGTTTTTTTCTTTCATGCGACAACTGCAGCAAGGATGGTGCTCGCAAGAAGATGGAGACAAGAAGATATACCCAAAATAACAGACTGGATAGAAAAGTTGGGAGAACTGACCAAAATGGCAAAGCTTACTAATCTAGTTAATGGTAGACCAGCAGAGAAATTTGAAGATCAGTGGGGGTATTTTTCACAATATTTAGCCAGATAGGTATATATGTATTAACTAAATATGTATTAATATTTATTCAGATAGGTATAGGTGTTAACAAATATGTTAGTAGGGTGAACTGACTTGTTATGGAACTATAATCTTTTGTTCTTTCTTATTTCTATTATTCTCTCTCTAAAATAAAAAAAGGCTGGAGTTATCCAGCAATTAAAAAAAAAGAACCTTTGTGTGTTTAAAGTAGTTCTCCTTTCATGGGTTCAGAATTTGTCCCTCTTAATAAAACAGTAAGTGGTGTTGGGGTGGGCTCAATCCGAGATGGGGAGGCCAACAATTGGCCCCTTGACCCCGGACTGACAAGCGGAGGGGCCAATCAGAAGGCGCGAAGCACCTTCCGATTGGCCCCTCACCAGGACAGACCAAAATTCCATCCAGTCAGCCCAGCCAGGGGCAATGTGGATACATCGCTGCCAGTCTGCCACTGACCACCGGAGGGAGAGCAGGTCAGTAGGTCTGCCAAGGGGGATGAGAACACAGGCTGTGCCACCCCAAGGCTGTCCTATGTGTCATGTCCATCTGTAAATTACCTCAGAACCCTGACAGAGCTGGCAGGAGGCTGATGAGTGCACTCCCTCCCCCTCCCTTCAGGCCTACTGCGAAAGAGCCTCTGACAGGCCCTGAATGAGGGGAGGGAGGTGTTTCCAAGAGCAACGCAGGGGAGTCTGTGAGCATTCCTTTTGAGGGTGGGGAACTTTTTCCTTCTGCCAAACAGTTGACTTACAGTGAGACCACAGAAAGCCCCTTCTCACTGAAAATACTGCTGTGGCTAGGGGTTAGACAAAGCCAAGCCATATGTCTTTCTTCTTTTCAACTCTCTGCAAATTTGAGGCCACTGCACAACCACACGAAACTGGTTCTTTTGTGTCCTGTTTCATTTGCACACCAACCCTGTGCAGTAGGCCTCAAGTCTTTCAATTCAACAACAACCTGTGTGGGAGTCCTTAAATGTTTCTTCTCTACCACAACTGTGTCCAAAGTAGCCCTTTCTGCCTGAGGAGCTGATCTTTATACTCTGCAGGCAAGCTGTAATTCCAGGAGCTCTCCAGGCCCCACCTGGAGGTTGGCTACCCCTGGGTTGGAAATATTCTTGGAGATTTGGTGGTGGGACTTCAAAATCTTACAATGCCTCAGAGTCCAGCCTTCAAAGGAGCCATTTTTGCCTGCAGTTGGGAGGGAGTGGAGCAGGTGTGTCCCTCCTGGGCTATGAGCTATGGCCAGCCCTTACCAGCAACTGTTTGTTTTCTGGGGCGCAGACAGGCAGACCAGCATCAGTCCTGTGAGTCTGGAAAGTGCAGGAAGATCTAAATAAATATTCACAGCCTGAAACTGTAAATAGTGAACAAGTAAATGGCTGGAGACACATGGGAACTGACTTGACTTTTTCCAACCTTGGCCTGGCAATAAAACACCAGTATAAAAAACCTTACTAAGATCAAGACTGCTGTGCACAGAGAGTCTTCCTCTTAGGGTTGCCAGCTTACATGTGAGGCTCTCTACCCCACCTCCCTCATGGGGAGTCTGATATGGGGAGAGAAAGGGAATATGATTGGAAAATGCTTTGAGACACCTGAGGCCTGCTGGGTCACTGCGGCCCATTCTCAGTTCTCTCAGACCTCTCACAGACCCACATCCCTCACAGGTTGACTGTTGTGGGGAGACGAAGGGAAAAGGTGTTTGTAAACCGCTTTGAGACTCCTTTGGGTAGTAAACAACAGGGTACAAAAATCCGTTCTTCTTCTAAGGAGCAATCATGAAAAAAGCATGTGGGCACATAACATTTTATCAACAGTGAAAAAATTGAGAAAAAGGAACAGGGTGGACACCTGTGTACTGTGACTAACCCATGTATATTAGGGCAGAGGGGCATTTCGGTGTCTGTGGCCTAATTCACACAAGATGGGAAATGACCCAGAACTGGGGGAAATTGGTTGCCATATAGTCTTCCCCTAAGAAGAGTCTCCAGTCTGACTTTCCCTTCACATATCTGAAGACATGGCTCTGGAAAGCTCATCTGTAACCACTATGCCACAATTCCCAAAGGTCAGTCCTCTCCCACACTCAATGAACATTCCAAACCACAGGTTCTTGACACCCATATCTCCACACCCATGCCGTCATTTGCCACCATGCCACCACAACCTCCCACACAACACACACATTCAACCCCATGTCCTTACAGACTGGACAACTCCTCCCCTTCCTCTTTCCACTGTCAAGCTCTAGCACCCATTGTATTCTTGGATACAACGGGTTTTGCCCCTAGTAATAATATAAATGACTAAACTACTAGGACTTAATTGTTGATGCTCTGCTGCTATGTAAGAAGAAACAAGTAGCACAACTAAGGAAAAATAAGGAACATTCCTTTAAGGTTCCTAAAGAAGCTGATTGTTGATTGACGAGCTTGTAATGCCACTTTCTTAAAATGTCCTGTACTTCATAGAAAAATAAAAATTGTTTGTATTCTAGTCTAAGACCATATGACTTAAAGAAAAAAATACTAATAATTTCCATGTTGTTCACTTTAAGTGTTTCCAAGTGTAGAGACAGCATTCTACAAATAAGGGTATAATAACCCAAATATCCATGACTCCAATTGCTCTACTCCTAAAGTCAGAAGCTGTGGGCACAAGGATAAAGGGAAAGTCCATATGACAGGAAGCCCTTCTTGCCAAACCTTGGCCCTAGGCCATTTAATGCTTTGTAGACTAACACAAATACTTTTCGTTGTGTCCAGAAAGAAATCCCTATAAGGTGCAAAGGATTGGTGGTAGTGGTCGGTATTACATTTTGTGATACTCTTACACTACACCTCCATTTCCAGGATTGTATTACTGCACTGTTAACTTTGCTCATGTTATAAGAGGTTTCAGCTGTGACTGTGCTGCTCTTTGTTCTCACCATATGCCTCAGAACTAAGCCATTAGACAGTTTACTTTCAATTAGTAGTTCACTTTTGTTTCTCTTCTTGCATCGCTCCCCTTCTAAGAAAAATAAGGAACTTACTAGTTCTTTAATAAGCATTTGTTATTCAGATATGCATGAAGTGTATTATTACAACTATGTTTGTTACATATGATTTACAGAGGTTAACAGCATATCATTTTATGACGATCTTAATTTTTGTTAAGCTTGGGGGGAGTTGGTTTGGTTTCAAGCATTTAGTCATGGCTGCTTGTATTTTGAACCTTGAAAAAATTAATATAAAGGAAATTAAAAACAAAAACAAAAAAGAAAAGAAAGCATTTTCAAAATGATGTGGAAATCAAATCTATCCCTCAGTAATTTGATTTGTAGGAAATGGAGAGAAAAGCATTACAAAACAGAATGCCTTGAAGTGCATCATAATTACTTACATGTGCAAACACCATTGTCTAGGTTCAGGCATACTGTTAATAATAACAGCAATAATAATAATTTTATGTCCTTATATAGGGACATTCATTCAAGAAGCCCGAGGCTCTAGGCAAACATTCATTAATTAAGCCTTTCAAAAAAGTATATCAAGAGGTGCAGAAGTAATATTTCCACTTACAGAGGAAACATGAAGGTACAGCAATGCAGGACTCAGGGATACGTTCATGTTAATGTCCAATGGAAGTTGAACAGCCAAATAAGGAGCTGGAATGAACCCTCTGCATTAAGGAAGATTTTCAGGTCTTAACATTTGTATTTGCATATCCCCAAACCTGCTTTTTGACTAAGCAGTAAGGTATTATGGAATACAGAAACACTTTCATACTTATTGAAGAAGATTTTGAGCATCAGACATAGAACCATGGTGCTGTTGTGAAGTTGTGAGTGGATAAATTTTGTTCTGAAAGATATGAAGACAGTAGAATTGCATGCATAGTTATAGCCTTCTAAGTCCATTGGCTTCAAAGGTTATAGAATGGTCTAATTCTTCTTAGGACTGAACTATATTATTTTCGTGTGATTGAAATATGACACTTTCAGCCATTCTCATGGCTTATGAATGGGATAAAATAGTTGACAGTTCCAGAAAATGATGTGTCCATTGTTGGAGTCCAAAAGGTTTGGTTGTCTTGAATACACAACTACCTACCTCTTTACAGCATGAGCTGCACTGGGCAGTCTATTATTGTTGTTGTTGTTATTGATATTATTATAATTATTACTATTATTCAATTTCTAGACCGCCTCTCTCACACTGTGTTTGAGGCAGTTCACAGCATGTTAAAATACATATAATTTTAGAATATTTACAATTTTAATATGTAACAATATTCAAAACACTAAAACAATCAACTGTCTAGCAATTAATATTACTAATTAGCTATATAACTCCCCCCCCCACTACAATATTTCTGCCACCATTTATTTCCCTGTTGGCCATGGCAGGTATCTGAGTGGCATGGAAGAATGGAGTGGGAGAAAACTGTGAGGACTGGAGGGAGAATCTTCAATAGATCACCCTAGCATAGGCTTTCTCAACCAGGGTTTCATGAAACCTGGAAGGGTTTCATGAATGGGTGGGAGTTAATTAATTTTTAATATATTTTAAAATTAGTTAAACATTTATCAGGCGATGTGACCACATATGGTTATATCAACCTGCCCATCCCTCCCAAAATGACCAGTGATGAGCCTGGAGCAGTGGGAAGGGAAGGGGCCCAGGTAGGTGTATACACAGCAATGCTTCATAACCATGTTCTGCACGATTGCACCACTTCTGGGCCTGAAGAATGTTCCAGGGGTTTCTCAATGGTAAAAAAGTTGAGAAAGGCTGCTGTAGCCTCAACCATAGTCCCAGTGGGAAAGTACCACCTTACAGGCCCTAGTCTCACATGGTAGCTCATTCCACCAGGCTGGAGCTAAGGAAAAAAAAAGCCCTTCCTCTGGTCTAGGCCAGGCAGATGTCTTTGGGGTCAGGGGTTCCTAATACATTTGCAGTACTCTCTGTGGGAATGGCAGTCCCTTAGGTACACATGCGGGAGATCCAGTTTTGCATTCAAGGCAGTTAAAATTATATGATCACTAGCAGGAAAGCCCGTTGTATAGAAAATACAACAGGCTCTAGTGGTTGCCCCCTGCCCCGGCTGGGCTAGCAGCGTGAAGAGCGCACAGGCAGGTGTGGGGCTTTTGTGGGTGGGGTGGGGGAACAAATGTATATGTATATACATATGTATAACATCTGTATAACAATTAGGAATTTTCAGATCATGCAGATAGAGCCTTATGTATATACACATAGGCAAGGAGTAGACAATCCCCAGAATTCATTCCAACTCCCCATTTTGCTTGGTACTTGATAGTAGTCAGACTCCCCTCCTCACTAAGAGGGGCAGTTTGCCCCCAAATACTCTTCATTAGCATTATTATATCGCTTTGCAATTGCCACTTGGGACTAGAAGTATACAAATGTCTGTCAGTTACACCGGTGGTCCCCAACCATCGAGCCATGGCTCCCTCTCCCCGCCCCTCCCCCGAAGTAAGAAACTTCTCAGGCCGCAAGCTTGCGGCCTGGCAAGCTTCTTTTTGCGGGAGGGGGGAGCGGGAAGCGCGGCCATCAGCGCAAATGCGCATGCACAGCAGGTCCGTGCATGCGCATTTGAGCAATGTGCGGCTGCAAACGTGCATGTGCAGCACATGCGCGGCAGGCACGAGCATGCACTTTTGCGACCGCGCATGTGCGGCAGCCAGATCTCCCTCCCCCCCACTGGTCCGCAGCCTAATAAAGGTTGCGGACCACTGAATTACACCATGGACTGTCAAGCAATCACTGCACTCATGCAGAAACAGGAAAAACACACTTGTTAGCCCAGGCTTTCCCATCCAATGAGGACCCCCTAAAACATACTTCAAGCTTCAAGAAACCCCAGAAATGGCACAATCGAGGAGAATATGGTCAGGAAGCATAGCTGTGTATACATCCACCTGCTGACCCCTTTTGCTGTTTCTTCCACTGGACTTCTACATGTTGGAAGATAGCTAAAACTTTTATTTTTTCCAAAGTTATATATTGCACCATCTGAACTCTATTTTTCCCTTTGTGTGATTGTGTTTAAGTTAAATTGTGTGAAAGTGTGTTCTTAAGTTTAAATTTGTTTTCAATAAAGATCCTTTTTGTTAACTTTCAACTTGATCTCTGTGTAAGTTTCTATATATCCTAGTATACACAGATGGAGTTTCCTGATGTTGCCCTTTTCACAGTGTCTCCTAGAAGTTGCTAATTCCCCCATCTAAATTCGGGAGACAGCCTATTTTAGGCAACAGCACCCAAGACCAGAACTCCATCAAAGCACCCAAGGGACTGCAAGCAATGCAGGGGCCAGTGGTATGGAAGAAAGTATTGGGAAGGGCTTATGCTCATCACTGCTTCTGAGATCTGTACAGCCAGCAACCAAGACCAAATCATTAAGATGCTGGACATGCTTTTGGAGCTTGGCTTGTTTTTAGCAAATCTCTAAGAATAATCTTCGTTTGTCCGACTTTTTTTACTAGTACACCAATATTTTCAGAGGAAGATTTTTGGGGCACTTTGGGGCTAAAAAGGGGCCTATAACTGACACAGATTCTGACCTTCAAATGGATGTTGGGCAACATGCACAGTCCTGCTCCCCCAACCTCAGAAATGTAAAGAAAAAAACTACAGCTAGACTAATCAGTAAGACAGATAATGTTTCAGCGCACAAGGAACAATAATCGAGGAAAGCTAACAGAGAGCCAGCTTGGTGTAGTGGTTAGGAGTGCCGACTTCTAATCTGGTGAGCCTGGTTTGATTCTGCGCTCTCCCACATCCAGCCAGCTGGGTGACCCTGGTCTTGCCACAGCACTGATAAAGCTGTTCTGACCAAGCAAATAATATCAGGGCTCTCTCAGCCTCACCTACCTCACAGGGTGTCTGTTGTCGGAAGAGGAAAAGGAAGGCAAATGTAAGCTGCTTTTGGGTAGAGAAAAGCAGCATATAAGAACCAACTCTTCTTCTTCTTCGTCTTCTAGATACCTACATGGGGTTGCTTTCTGAAAAATGGATGCCCTTTGTATGTTGCCACTGGACACTCAACTAGATCTTCACCAGGCACAGCACATATTTTCAAGATTTCTCCAAACAGAAAAACTAAATACATGATTAACAAAGAGATATTCAGGATGCAAATTTTGCTCTTGGATATCTAAGTCCCTGAAGCTGGATAGGGAAGATCGGCGGAAATACCTGTGTTTATGGCACATATAAGTACCATCAGTATGAAATGGTACCTTAGAGGAAACCCTGCAAAGTTACATTAAGATTTTATTTGAAAGGAGGGAGTGCCTTTATGGTAGCCTTGTCTGAATGATACTAAATTTACCAGCATGCCTTGCTAAATAGAAAGAGTACCTTTGATTTCAATCAATAGTTCTGTTGAATGAAATGACAAACAGATGCAATGGGAACTGAAAAAGATTTTCAAAAAGACAAACTTTATAAGGCTGAGAAGTTTTCTTACTCTATTGCAACTAAATTACAGATTAGTATAAAATGTTGTTCCTATAAACTCATACATATCCCATGCTTAGTCCAGATGAAAACCTATCAATTTTGCTACATACTAGTCTCTTCTGGCCACATAAGTTTTATAGAACATCATTAGAAGATGGCTGCAATAATAGTTCAGAAGTCTAAGAAACATAAATTCAGACACCTGAACTGATGCCTATGACTGATGAAATTACCACATAAACTTTTAAAAGTAAGAATCAAGAGTTGTTTAAAATTTAAGACTGTATTTAAATAAAAATTGACAAAATACATGGTCAGTGGAGGACAACTGTTTGGGTGGCGAAAAGCTCAGGACAGGCTGATTTTTCCTTGAATGTTTAAAATGGTAAGTACAGACATGATCACACAGCATTGAGTATGAAGGAAAGGAAGTGATACAGACTTCCTGAAGATGCTGGAAAGGCATTGTGCAGAGATAATCAAGCCAAGGGTCTGGAAGAAATTGAGGTCCTTCTGAGCCCATGCTCATGGACCACTTCCTCATTTTCTTATTACAGACAACTATTTTCAATGTTCTAGCACCGCCTTTATATTCTGAGGCTTAGTAACAAGAGTGAACACTTCTGTCCTTCATCTTCTGATTCTATGGAGACAGTTCTGGGAACAGATGCCGCAGCCCTCATGTTGAAACCAGGAAGGACTCACTTCAGATAAAGAGGCTGCATAAGATCTCAAATTCAACTCTGTGAAGCCAGATCTATGGCAGGCATGTTGCAACAATTTCAAAAGACCTGTAGGTAAAGGTTGCTAGCTCTAGCACTTCATAATTTTAAAACAAGCATACTACCACTGAGTTAAACAATGTTTGAAGCTTTCCTTGAACTGAAGTGCCTCTTCCTACAAGAGGAATTTAAGTTCAGGGACATCTCCCTAGGCTGGAACGTTCCAGATTGCCCATTATGAGCCCTCAAGAAACACATGTGTCACAGCAAGAATATTTGATTAGGATATGCTATCTTTGTGATATGTAAAACTAAGACTACTTTTTGCAGTTACAGTATTTCTTCTACATTAGTACTTCTGAAAGAAAAAAGAAAAAAGAGCTAGCAAACATATACTGCAGCTTGCACTTCCTATCTAAAGGGCAGGTAGTACACTACTGTTCATCCAGGCTGAACAATGGCTTCAGGGACAGGTAGGAGAGTGGGTGGCTTTGGGAATGAAAGTGGCCATCTTTTGCTCTTTCTTCAGCCTCTGCATACCAGTCATCCACTCTACCAATTTATATAGCAGGCTTTCTCAACCAGGGTTTTGTGAAACAATGGGGTTTCTTGATGGCCCTGGAAGGGTTTCCCAAATGGGTGGGCATCAATTATTTTTTAAAATTGTTAATCATTTATTGGGTGATATGACCATATATGGTCATGTTGAGCTGGTCTCCCTGCCTCCCCCCTCCTCCCCAGTGGCCGATGAGCTTGGAGGGAGTGGAAAGAGGAGGGTGTCTAGGTGCGCATGTATGCCTCCCAACCGTGTTCTGCACAATCGCACTGCCTCTGGGATTTCTTGAAGCCTGAAGAATGCTTCAGGAGTTTCTCAACGGTAAAAAAAATTGAGAAAGGCTGCTATATAATATTAAACTGAAGACCAAAGACACAGGATTTGATGTGACAGGAGAATTCTGTTATTCATAACACTGTTCTAAACTCATTCAGATTGGAAAAGCAACCAAAACTGCAGAGGTATAATGAATAATAATTCCTAATTTTACATTTTTATTCTAACAATAAAACAGTTGCAAACTCACAATTACTTGTGGGGGGAAGGAAGTGTAGAAAGAGAAATAAAACCGATGATCACTGGAAGATCAGAGTTCATAGAAGAAAAAGAATTCAGGAGCACATTAAATTTACCATAAACAAGGAGTTTCATACCACATCAGTGACTGCTACTATAATTCATTTGTCATATAAATTATGTCCATAGGGAAGGCTCATAAAATTAATTAGGCCAGAGACAGGGGAAAAACAAATCAAAAACTTTTCAAAGCTGCAACAAACACAAGGTTCTAGACAGAGCAGCATCAACAAGATCAGTCAAAATACTTCCTCTCTTCCCATGGGGCCAACATCATCACACAGAGAAATTTCCTGGCCTTATCAACTCGAAGGAAATTATACTGGTTGCTCTCAAGGACACAGTAATATTGAAATTTCAAAACTGAAAGCAACACGCAGCCTTATATGAATTACAAATTGGATGCAAAAAAAGAAATGGCTTGAAATGCCATTGGCTAGCGTACATGTTTAATGTAGCAAAGCAGATTTATCCCTTTATTTCAGGCCACCAACCAGCTCCACCACTAAGCCTCTGTTCTTTCACACACCTCAATCACAGAACATACTATGACAATGCAACAAATCATACCATTTTGCAAAGAGACAATAACATAATCCCACTGAGGCTTTTGCATCCTGATCTGCTGCATCCTAAGTCGATCCCTTAGTCCTGACTGATGACCTAAATATCCATCATTATATTTACCAGCATGTATATTCTTCATCTGTTATGCTTTTGTTATCCTTCTCTCCTGCCTCCAACCAACTGTTTTTGGCTGAAACACACTGCAAAGCCTTATTGGAACACGGGCCTATACTTTCATTCACACTGTCCTGTAAAACTCCAGGAATTCCACCACTTCAGCCAAGTGCATCCTTAATACTTTTGAGCAAGTTCCAAATCAGCCACATCTCAATACATCTTGCAGAACCCCAGAAATGACATGTCAAATGTTGTAAGGGTGATCATGTGAAGAATACAAACATGACCAGTTCACTTTTTTCACTTCTGATTTCACCTCAGTCTATACCAAGCTCTTCAAGTGCAAATCTATGAAATTTTCCAGTGGACGTGAGGTTTAAGTTCAAAGAGGCTCTGAAAACATGCCAGCACCTGCTATTCAACAGCCTCCAGATGAATATGGTAAAGACTGAGTTGCCAAATGCTCTTCTGTTTTCAATCAACAGGTGGTTTGGCAACTAGGATGCTTCTTCCTTGTGGGCTTTCACTTTTGGTTTGAAAAGAAAAAGAGACAAACAATACCTCTTCAATGCCGTATTTCAAGCAGACGGTCTGGAAACGAAGGTTTCATTCCAACCAACTTGACTGGGGTCTTGCCACATGGAAGAAAATATTCCAGCTAATGCTGCTCTCCCAGATAGATGTTAGAGGGGAAAAAGAAGAGAAAAACAATATGAAAAACAAGCTCAATTTTAAGTAGATCGAAAGTATGGTGTATAATTGCTGCAGTTGGTGGGAAAAGGTGATGTTTTTCACGATAACACTGCTGTACACAATTTTAAATGGCTTGTATGCATTAATCTACAATTTTAATTCTCATATAACACAGGAAGGAAATCCTAGCTTACATCAAATGTATATTTGTTTTACATCATGGATATTATACAAGGCAAAATAAATCTAGGTACCTATGTGCAGATGTATATCACTAATATATACTTCTAGAGTCCAAATCAAATCAGACCGTGGAACAAATCATGTATTAGAAATACTTCATTATAACTCCGAAGAAAGGGAAAGATAATTTTAAAAATGACCTAGCATGTAGCAGTAATTTATATGTTTATTTAGAATTTTTTTCAGGGGCAGCATATAATTAAAATAACAAATTAACCATAGAAAAACAAGCCATTAAAACAAGCTCAAGAACACAAAAGCAGCATATAGTATCCACACACCATAACTCAACTGGAAAGAAAGCAACTTATATCCAACCACAATTGAGCCTTTTGTTTAAAAAAACAGTAAAGGAGACATTGTGAGCCTCAAGAAGGAGGGAATTCCTAAGGTGAGGTGCCACTAGACTATAATACCAAACAATACTAATATCTACTCCACATTCTACAAGGAGCATCCTTTAAAGGTCCCAAGAATGCACCTAATTATATCTTTCAGACAAGCTATGTGCACATTAAAACCAATGTTTAATCTCTCATAACTTCAGTAGAAATCCTATGGGAAAATCCAATCACATGTGGCGATAACACTTTACAAGAACTAACAGCTGTTAACTTAGCAAGTGCACATATATAAGGCTTAAGGGGGAGACAACAAATGGCCACCTTATCATTCTGAAGTGTCTGTTTAATTGTACACTACCTGATTATAGCCAGTGATGCTCCAACCCAAAACAACCATACATGGACCCTTCTTCTGTTAGAGACTTTAGGGGTCTGTTTGTGCCAGACATTGTTTTGCTGAAGTTCTTAGACAATGATCAAGGAGTTAATCCAAGCCAGTTTTTAATCAAAGTCTCATGCTACCTTATAGGCTAACATTAATTTTTAAAAAGGGCCTTGAAAGGGTGGCAGGCAGGAGGGCGTCCACAGAGCACAGCGGCCCAGCTAGCAAGCTGGCCATGTGAGTCAACACAGTGACACAGAGTGCAGCCAGCTGGCCTTCCCCACTCCCCCAGGTGGGTGGAATCCCAGCCACAAGGACTGTGCCACCAGGGTGGCTGCTGCACCCATGGTACCATGGCGTGTGGCTGCCTGGCCTCCCCCATTTACCAGCGGGCAAGAGGCCTCAGAGCGTGATGGCTCAACTATAGGGGTGGGCCACCAAGGTGGCTGCTGTGTCTATTGTGCTGCAGTGCATGGCTGCCTGGCTTCCCCTGCTTACCAGTGGGCAAGAGACCTGGGAGTGATCCAACCACAGGAGCTGGGCTGCCAGGACTAGCACAGTCAGCCTCCTCCCTGGCTTATCTGCTGCCCGCTCTTCCTCTTCCTAAGGGCCTGAAAGGAATGGGGCGGGGAAGACCCACGTGTGGCCCTCAGTGGGGGAGTGCCTGCTCTCTACTGGGGATATATCCCCCACTAAGGGCCAATCAGGTAGGGTGCGTGTCATTTGCACACCAACTAAATTGTTAGACTAGAGAAGTCCCTAACTTGTTGTCCCTATGGGTACTTGAATTTTTAAGAAACAAAAGTGAATGACACTAAAAATGTAGGGATGGAGGCCAATCACATAGAATTAGGAGCTTCTGCAGAATTTTGGAAGACTGTGTCAGGAATCCTTCTTTAATAAGCTGCTGGCTCTGAATGGGCTCTTCCTTCCTGCAGATTGAAAGATAGAATTGACAGGTCTTCTGCTATAGCAGGACATCTCCTTCTAGCAACCTCATGACCTCTGCTGTTAGTTGGTAGGCTGATGTTGGTGTGGAGGGTTGGGATGGTGGAGAAAACACTGTTACATGGTATAACACCATTAGTAAAACCATCATTTCCAATTAATCTAGAGCACTGTGATGCCACTTCTTAGTTTGACCCAGAAATGATGTCATACTGATGTCTCTTTTCTCCCAGTCTCCTACTAGGGTCAATCACTGGAGCACAACTGTATGCTGTGACAAGTTAGACTCCTAAGGCTGTGTTTTATTGGAAGTGATTCCCTATGTGGAACAACTAACCATACAAGATCTTATTTGATGAAGTACATGACACAGAACCTCAACCCAGAAATTCCGTCCGCTGCCTTTTTACAAGGTCTAACCAGAACAAGAGAAGAGATTTTACTACATATTTTCTTGCATGAACTTTATTTCACGTTTGAAGCATAGAGCCAACACAGGTTCTTCTTTTTGTTGCTCCCTACATTGTGGTTTGCAGAATTGATTGTTGTTATGGTAACTATGGTCTCCCCAGCTACTGGTGAGCTATGAGAAGTCACAGTGCCAGATCCTGGTTGGGAAACTCCTGGTGATTTGGTTTTGGTGCAAAACCAAAACCAAAAAAGGAACACAACCCAACCTTAACAGGTAGGAACTCAGAATTTGAGCTGTACAATAAAATAATGTAAAACTTGTTGATTATTTATTGTACTGCACAATTAAAAACAGAATAAAAACTTCATAAAAACTATACAGAACTAACAGCACATAAGACCAAACACGTTTTGACCCTACTGGGTCTTCCTCAGTGGTCAGAACTGTGATGATACTTCTCTATATCAAATACTATATTCAACTCTTTATGTAGCTGAGTGGTTAAATGGGATCAGGAAGACATTGGATTGTCCTCATTATTTTATGTGACAAACTAAAATTAAAATATGCCATTTTTGACTTGATTGGGTTAACTACAAGATAGTATGCTTTATCATAGGTCACTTGGCCCAGGCTAGCCCAATCTCATCAGGTCTCAGAATAGCCCTGGTTAGTACTTAGACAGGAGATCACTAGGGAAGCCCAGAGTCTCTATGTGGGGGCAGGCAATGGTAAACCTCTTCTGACTGTCTTTTGACTTCAAAATCCTATGAGAGTGAGGTAAATTGGCTGTAACTTTATGGCTCTTTCCATCACCAAGAGGCTACTATTAATTTAGGAGAACAATGCTTGTAACAAAGTTTCTACTATAATTACAAAAATAATAACAGTAGTATGTCCTACCTTGAACAGATTTTCTCTTTTCTTTATTATAAGCTTTGTTTTAAAGAACTTGATTAAAACTTCATTAGTGCTAATAGGAACAGCATGGCTAAATCACTGCCCATTCAGTTACCAATATGACCCTAAAGAATGCCTCTTAAGTGGAAGCAAAAGTTGGTGTGATTGGAGCAAAGAGACCTTCTGCTACTAGCTTAGCAGTTCTGCTATCAGGCGGGAGCCCTGCTGGTTTTATGAAACTGTCTTAAGAACTCAGGAGATGATAATCGGTATTAAAATATTATATTAAATGCAAGTGCGAGCTTGCTGACTGCAGCATTCATCACAGCAAGGTCGAGTGGAGATCTGCAGATGGTAACAGTATTCTAACAATCAATGGGTTTAATTTATTTGAAATGGGCAAAGTGCTAGAAGAGTTCATAACTAGCTTATTAGGGTACAACTACAGTGTCATTATGCTGGTCCTTATTTTTCCATAAAAAAGCAGCCAGAAAACCATATAACAAGGTACCCATGTATTTCTAAACATATCCTATGCTACTGGCTGGCTTTAAATTTGTCATACTTCTAGAGCAAGGGTAGTCAACCTGTGGTCCTCCAGATGCCCATGGACTACTATTCCCACGATCCCCTGCTAGCGTTTGCTGGCAGGGGCTCATGGAAATTGAAGTTCATGGACATCTGGAGGACCACAGGTTGACTACCCCTGTTCTAGAGGACCTGAAGCACACTAATACTGCGCATTAATCAGTAAAAGCACACTCTTCTAATTAAATGATAAATACTACATGCTTTCCTTTCAGCTGCTTCTCATGTGCCTTCTCACACCATCCTTGCAATAGTGAGCCACAGGCTTTAAACAATTTGAAGATGTTACGCTACTTTCAGTGACATGCTGTTTAGGGATTTGATTATGCTCCAAACTGATCTTCAAATGGTAGAAGCATAAACTAGTAACCAGGGTGGTAGGAAGGAACCAAGGTGGTAGAAAGGTGTGGAAACATGTTCATAATAGGTTTGCAACAAAAAAAAGTGGATTTGTGAATAAAAGAGATGTTTTATTGCAGTGGTCCCCAACCTTTTTATCACCGGGGACCACTCAACGCTTGACAATTTTATTGAGGCCCGGGGGGGGGGGTAGTTTACTCCTCTACTCTCAACCACTGCCCTGGCGCTCTCTGATTGCTATGGTAATGTTTAAACATCCCTTCAAAATAAGATACAGACATGGCACAACAATGAAGTGTGTTTTAAAGGGCTGGGGGGTATGAAGTAAAGGGCCGGGAGGGGGGGAGACGGCGTCCTTCGCGGCCCACCTCCAATTAGTTGATGGACCACATGTGGTCCGCAGCCCACAGATTGGGGATCGCTACTTTATTGCACTATTTAGACTTACTTTATGGGAAAGGGGCACAATGAGCAATGGTCCAGTTCTGTGTTCAGTAGCAAGCCTGTCAGCATTTTGCACGAGGAACTGTCTAAACAAAAGCTAATAGTCTACCCCAAAAGCTAATTGGTAGATTTGTTTTGTTTTTCAAATAAAAAGCCAGTATAAATGTATCTACTGATTTTCATATATGAAACAACACACTATTAAGCCAGGTTTATGAGCTTTTGGCTTTCGGCTGGAAATCGGGCACAGTTAACACTTGCTGCCTGTTCTCATAGAGGGTGAAGAAAGCCACACTGAAAATAGCACTGTCTGGATTTACTTCTGAGTAATGTCTAGGATTGGATAGCATACCAGGTGTTTTTTGACTTAAATGGAAACAATTCATGGCAATGTTAGTATCTCAGGTAAAATGGGAAAGGACAATGAAAAGAGTGACTGGCTTGAGTTGTTTCTCCACTGATGCTGTGTCTGATGACAGAGCACAGCAGCAATGGGGCCTCCACACGGCAGTTTCTTCACAGTTCCTCAGTCCCTTGGCAGTAGCCATTCTGTCCTCACAGCACCAGGACTTTTCTGGGTTTTCTCCCCCAACTGCCCATTAAATATCATTATAAGATTTTTTAAAGTCTCTAGCCCCATTTGTTATGAAGAAAGAAAGAAAGAAAGAAAGAAAGAAAGAATTGGTTCTTATATGCCACTTTTCTCTTCCAGAAGGAGTCTCAAAGTGGCTTACAATCACCTTCCCTTTCCTCTCCCCACAGAGAGGCCTGATATTACTGCTCAGTCAGAACAGCTTTATCAGTGCTGTGGCGAGCCCAAGGTCACCCAGCTGGCTTCATGTGGAAAATCAAACCCGGCTCCCCAGATTAGAAGTCCACACTCCTAACCACTACACCAAGCTGGCTGCTTGTTGTAAGAACAGCAAAGAAAGAAAGAAAGAAAAGCAAGCTGAGAATTCATATATTTTTATAACATTAATAGGGACAAAGCCCACTGCATTCAGGAATACAACGGGCGCTAGATAGATTGGTGGAAGAACTCTGCGGATGGCCTCCCCCTCCCCCAGGACCTGGAAAGGCTGCAGGTGGAAGGCCCCCAGGCAGGGAACTCACCAGCAGGGGCAGCATTCACGCAGCAACTCTCACACAGCCTCTGAGCCTCGGAGGGCAGTGGAAGGAGGGGGAGTCAGGAGGGGTGGGACAGAAAGCGATTGGCTGACCACTGGCAGGCCAGTTGGAAGAGGAGGCACTCAGGGGCAGGACAGCCACCCTTAAGTGCTGAGTGGCACTTAAGCCAAGAGACACGTTTCTCCTCCTAGGCCTTGCCAGAAATATTAAGTGGAACAAATAACAATATTCAGTTGCCAATAAAAACACAAATGCAAACAAAGCCCATGGTGATATTACAAGGAAATGGCTGTCATAAAGACAGGAGCAGTGAAAATGGCTTCCATGTGGGAAAATATGAGCTTTCCAATCCATGTGACAGACATCAAGGCATTGCTGTGAACTTTCAGAAATCTATATAACAAAGCAGGTTTGCAAAAGATTGTAGAAAGAGCAGGATGCAACAAAATGCTGAGGGGAAGCAAGAAGGGGAAAACTTTCCAACAGAATCGAACCCATGGCAAGTTGGAAATGGCCAAAATCTAATCTCATGGAACCATGTCTAAATATAATATAAATGACTCATATAATATGACTTTTGAGTTAGGCAGAAATATCCACAGATAAATGGGAGGCTTTTGTGCAATGGGTAGCCCTGGGACTCAGATGCAGGGCAAACATCCAATACAAATCCAGCAGAGCATAATTCATATTGCACCCCCCTCAAAACAGCCCAACTGGAAACACCAGTTGCAGTGAACATCTGCCTCATGCTATTATTTCCTTCATTTACTCCCACCTTTCCTCTCATCATAAGATTAAATAAAGTATAATAGAAATGCAGTAAGCAATCTTTCTTTCTGAAGGTTGTTATTGCCTGTTGTATTTCTCCTTTAATCAGTAGCATCAGTAACTACGCAAGTCTGTTGTTTCCATGCTTTGCTGCCTACCTGATGCTGTGTTAATATCACATCTCAGGTTTCTTAAATTACATGGGAGGAAACATAGAAAAGCATTCCACGGATATATCAGGGTTTTCTGACACAGGTAAAAAAAACCCCCGATCATGGAATTATAAAGGAGAATAAGAAGCAGACACGCTTCTACAATAGAAGAATACAACATGCAAGCAGCAAACAAGAAAAAGTTGATCGTGAAGTAGAATATGTAACCTGTCGATCTTTTCCTATAATTCTTAAGAGTTCAGCATTTTGTATACCATGTTTCATATGCATTGTATCTCCTTGTAAAATTAGGCCGGTACAACTGGTACCTGCCTCCCCCAAAAGAATTTGTATTATTGGGTAAAACTCTGTTTGGGATGCCTGAATACTGGTAGATTATCATGGCAATTCATGTGACTAATATATATTTGAGCCCCCCCCCCCTTTTAAAACACCTTTGAAGGGAAGAAATGTTGAGCAAAAATCCAGCAGGGAATGATGGCACTTTATCCTATTCCTGCTATTCCCCTGTTTTAATATGCCTAGTCAAAGTGCTTTCCTGTCCCACAGGATTCAAAATGCGGTTGTCCACATTTTGAACACCTCAGGGGAAAAGCAGTTGAGGAGAGGATTTGGAGAGAACCTTTCTTCCTTTCTCTATATGGGCCGCAAGCAATTCAACACACATACACGTCCACATCCTCAGACAATAAGTGGAAACGAAGAGCTTGGCCCTCTATCTAATACAACCCATTTTAACTTCTCCCTATATATAATGTAGTTTTGGGTTCAATGACAGCTCAGCGATAAAATTAAACAAACTGATGCATGGCACCATCTTTATCATCCTTTTAAGAACAGACTTTTTGCAGCAGGAGAGATATTATGTTGAAACCTCTGTTGGAAAAAAACAAGAGACCAAGACAGAAAGGCTACTGAAAGCGGGGAGGCAAAGCGTTCTTCTAAGTGTTTTGTTTCTAAAGTGTTGCCAGTCATAAAAGAACTTGACGTGCTAATATCTGTTCATTCAGACACTTACAGACATGCTAAGAGCATGACGGCTAGCAGGCTCTGCATTTAAGTGCTGTTACTGAGGCCCCCAAATATTGACAGAGTGCCAGACTCTAAGATACTATTGATGTACGCAGCCGGCCTCTGCTCCAGACACCTATCAGACAGAATCTTTAAATGTCACAGATTAATGAATTTTCATGAAACTGAGGATATGTGCGGGTGTGTGTTAGTGGAAAAGAAAAGGAATGATTTGAAACAACATTTCCCACAGAATCCACAGTGACTAGCCCTTATCCTTTTTGCAGCTTTCTGGCCTGAAGACAAGATCTTTATTAAGGAGTTATAGATTCAGTACTTGTCTATTATGAGCATGGGGGACTATTACATCATCTAATTCAGTCTCATGCATGGAAACAGAATTGGACACGGGTGCTTACTATCTTTTTCAGAGAGCCTGTGATCAGATGATCTCGACTCTGTCTAAAAGAATAATAATAATAATAATAATAATAATAATAATAATAATAATAATAATAATAATAATATATTATTTACTAAAGGAAAATAGGCAATGATGGGCCTAGAGGAGGTGGGAAGGGGACAGGCCCTGGCCATACAAATCCTTGCTTGCCGAGGCTTGTCACACATGGTAGCAACTGGAATCCAGTGAGGCAAGAACTCTCATTTTAACTTAATTCATGTGTGGGGAGACAGAGCAGTGTAGGTTTGCTCCAGCCCTGTTTCTGGCATTGGGGGGTTGGAGGCAACTAAGTGGCATAGGCCTGCCACAGCCCTGTTTTTGGCACTGGGGGGGGTAGAGACAATGGAGTGTCACAGGCCTCCTCCAGCTTTGTTTCTGCAGGCTCCCACTGCAGTCTACCTTTGGAGAAGAAGAGCAAACTGGTAGCCAGCCAACAGTATAAGCATGGTTCTGTTCACAAATCATCTGATAATATTTCTGTGCTGTCATTTCCTTTGCTGTGAGAATGGCCTGGTGATGTCAGATCCAGTGGGAGTGTCTGAGTGATGTCACTTGTAATATGTGACTTCTAGGATGTGGCAGGAAGGTGTGGCCTGCTGACATCACTTCTGGGGTTTCCCAAAGTCTGAACAATGTTCCAGGGAATTTTCAATGGTAAAAAGGTTGAGAAAGGCTATGCTAGACAGGAATTCAGTGACCAGGTTGTTTGAGTTCAGGTTACTGTCTAGCACAACGTTTTCAGTCTTTCCAAGAGGAACCCTCGTTTTGTACTCTTATTTAAGATTCATGGTTTGAGTTATCTTGCATTCATCAAAGTTGAATGTAAAATGTTGTCATTAGTAAGTAGCTAGTAAGTAGATAAGTAGAATTCACAGATATAAATGGTAGTATGAGTTTACTTAACAATTTCTAGTTGGTAATTCTAACATTTTTACTTTGTAGCTAAGCTACTGAGGATAGCTGTGAAAACCTGTCCATTTTTTTGGCTTTGTGTATTGATCTGATCTGATGATTTAAAGACCATTCTTCTTCTTTATACTTTGTTGTGGCCAGTCTGTCAGCTTCTTCGCTTATTTGCTCTGCAACAACTGACAGGTCACTTTTTCTTCATATGAAAACCAGTAGTGACCTGAGCCTCCAAAAAAAAAAAAGGAAGGCATCAAAGGTCATGATCAAGTTCTGGATAGAGTGTAAACTTATTAGCCACACCCCACCAAGATAGGGGAGATGCGCTTCCTCATTCATTCCTTTCTTCCCCAGCCACAGGACCCCCATATTCATTGGGTTAAGCATTAGACAGCTCTGTTGATGCCATCTAGACACAGTCTCCAGGAATTTGGCCAATGTAGCAATGACACATTTGTAAATCATGGGTGGTTATATGAATGGCCAGTCTTCAACTGCATGTATAACATTTCTGTGAAAAACTCTGAAGCACTGGCAGAGTTTTGTGTGTAAAAGAAAACAGCAGTATCACCTTCTCATATGATTTTATCCTATACTTTGACTAAATGTGGTGACATTTAGTGGTGTGCAAGAAGAGGTATTCAATGATTTCTTCATTTCTCGGTTCTTTAAATTCCTCTGAAACAGTTACGTGCCAGCACTAGGAGTAACATGTTTCCTTCAGGCTGACCCAAGATCTGAACAGGGGTCTAATAAAACTCAGGCCAAAATAAAATTAAGATCTATCTGGAAATCCACCCATCTATGAAGGGCAATTTTAGTTGACCTTGGTACTAAAAGTAACTGCATCTTATACACAATGTGAGAAGATACAGGTTGAGCTAGACATTCTGCCAGCTGTGAACAGTTCCTCCCCAGCAATTATATCATTGCATAAATGGAATAAATGTTTTATCTGTCTGTGTACTGTAAATGTTTACGCTGTGTGAAGTTACAATAAGTGGCATCAAGGCCACAATACTCTGAAAGACTTTTTCTTACAGAAAGTTCAAATCCACAGAAACTTTGGGCACTGCAAGAACCGTCAACTGCCATAGATGGCAAACAGTATATTCAGAGAGCCTTTATTTTCAAGTTAACTTGTTGGTTAGGTAGGTTGTGACTGCCCCCCCCCCCCCCCGCTTTAACACAAGCCAAAAGAAGGGCTCTTACATTTCTCTGGAGTATTATATTAGATCCAGACTAGTTTATATTCTTTAGTTTTGGGCTGTAACTACACAGAAGCCTTTGTCAATGTTATGCTCAGAGAGTACAGAATGAATGAATGAATGAATGAATGAATGAATGAATGAATGAATGAATGAATATCTCCACACTGTAAATCACTGTAAAGTGAAATCAGTTTTAAGGTGGTTCCTCAAAGGTGTTCAAGTCTGCTACGCTTCATTCATTATACAGGCAAACCATTACTTTCCAGTATTTGATGTGGCTTGCTACAAAGTTTTTAAAAATACTGATAACTAACCACTTATTCATTAGTGTTTTGAAAAAAGGCTAGTTGGGAGAGAAAAGGAGTTAATTAGGCTAAAAACAAAGGAATGAAAAGTAAATGGCAGGAAGAGTATGACCTTTGCTGAAGGTGATTTATTTCTCTGTAGAAGATATGTAGTAGGATCTTGCACCTGGAGGCAGGTGTTGCCAGGTTTTTAAGAGGACTATAGTGCAGACTGCAATCCACATTTTAATTCTGATTTAATTCTTAACACAGAAAGAGATCCTTGAGAAGCACAATAGCCACAGTAAACTTCTGACTTTAATCCTACTAATAACCAACAAAGGGAAAAGTAATGTTAATATGTTTGTCATATTTATGTGAGAAGCACATATGCACTTTTCAAATCTCCTTTTAGTACTTCACCAACTAGCTTTTCAGACCTTACCAGTTACTCTAGCCATTGCTCAGTGGCTGAACCATCAGTTCTGGTAAAGTTATTGCTTTAATGACATGCTTTGGAGGGAGTTGGTTTTAATAGGTTTAATAAGTTATTATATCACGCATATTCTAAATCATCAGCTGCCATGTTGGCCCTTGTGAGGGAAGGGAGGAGGGATATACGTATTGTTTATACATTTCCCCACAATTCCTCCAGCATCTTAAACAATTTTTGAGCCAGTTTTGGGAGGACGTAATAGAAGAAGAAGAAGAAGAAGAAAAAGAAGAAGAAGAAGAAGAAGAAGAAGAAGTCACAACATGTCACAAGATGTCATAGTCCCATTGTATATGGCACTGGTCAGACCACACTTGGAGTACTGTGTGCAGTTCTGGAGGCCTCACTTCAAGAAGGACGTAGATAAAATTGAAAGGGTACAGAGGAGAGCGACGAGGATGATCTGGGGCCAAGGGACCAAGCCCTATGAAGATAGGCTGAGGGACTTGGGAATGTCCAGCCTGGAGAAAAGGAGGTTGAGAGGGGACATGATAGCCCTCTTTAAGTATTTGACAGGTTGTCACTTGGAGGAGGGCAGGATGCTGTTTCTGTTGGCTGCAGAGGAGAGGACACGCAGTAATGGGTTTAAACTTCAAGTACAACGATATAGGCTAGATATCAGGGGGGAAAAATTCACAGTCAGAGTAGTTCAGCAGTGGAATAGTCTTCAAGAAAAGGTTGGATACACACTTTTCTTGGATGCTTTAGGATGCTTAGGGCTAATCCTGCGTTGAGCAGGGGGTTGGACTAGATGGCCTGTATGGCCCCTTCCAACTCTATGATTCTATGATTCTAAGAAGAAGAATTGGTTCTTATATGCTGCTTTTCTCTACCCAAAGGAATCTCTAAGCAGCTTACAGTCACCTTCCCTTTCCTCTCCCACAACAGACACCCTGTGAGGTAGGTGAGGCTGAGAGAGCCCTGAGATTACTGCTCGATCAGAACAGCTTTATCCGTGCGGTAGCAAGCCCAAGGTCACCCAGCTGGTTGCATGTGGGGGAGCACAGAATCAAACCAAATTAGATGTCCGCGCTCTTAACCACTACACCAAGCTACACTACACTAAAATGAATGCTGCAAAGTGAATGCAACATTAAGCTGAGATCGGTCACGTGAAGCACACTCCTACAGAGAGATTTGACACCATTTTTCAGGTCTCTGCTGCATTGTTATCATAGAATGTATCTGCAGTGATCTCTATCATCACAGGGACAAATACAGGGAACACAAATCTTCTTGCCTAAAATTTGTATAGTTACGATTTTTCGGAAGAAATTGTTACCATGCCTATGACACATCAAGACTAAGGTATTGTAGTTTATGGTAATGGTAACTTTCATGGTTCCCCCCTCCCACACACACACAGCTAATGAAGCCATCACACAACGGAGCTAAGATTCAGAGTTGTTGCTTTTTTTCTTTCTTTCCAAAATCATGATGCTTGCTAAAAGCCTCCATTGGTATAGTTTTGTGGTCTACTTATACTGGGAGGTCAGACAGTGCTACATTTAAGTAGAAATCAAGTAATACTGCAGCTCAAGATATTTCCAATTATACATGTGCGGAGCAGCAGAAAGAGAAACGCAGAATAATACAAGTTAGATTTCAAAGGGGCCTAAGTTAAAAAACTAACTTCCTTCACGTCAGTGCAGGATTTTCCCGTATGCTCCCTAATCTCTTTGTTGTGTCTGTCCTCATCAATGAGTCCATTCATTCGCCCTAATCAGCTCTGATTAGTGTTGCTTCACATCAGTCTCTTCCTTTTTCTTTTCTGTTTTCCCTGTAGAGAGATTGGAATCAGCTTCCATACACCCCCTCCTTGTTAAAAGCTGCACCTCTCCTGCTGACTTACTGCTCTCTCAATCAAAAGGGCAAGAGGAAACAGTTGGGATTCATTCTTTTCCCTCCTTTTTGAGGAACTGCACAAATGTCAACTTCCAAAGAGGATGTTTGGCATAACTGAGTTCAGTCATGCAACGTACAAAGTCAGAATGATCAAAAGTTGGTAGGGCTGCCCACCGCTAAAGAGGTGGGGAAAATAGAAAATGGGATCTCACTTGTATATTGAAAGAAAACATCAAGCAACAGCTGCATCTAGAAATTCTGCTTTTATTAGACTCGGCAGCAAAATTTGGCACTACATCCCACTTGATGTAGAACTTGGGCTATTTTTAACCATACCTTTTAAATATAAGTTTTCTTTTTAAATATCCAGAACTATTTATTCATAATACCTTTTTTAAAATATAAAAACTCATAGTAATATCTTTTATACATGCTGAAACATTTACCTTTTCTTTCTATTTAATTACCCCCCCATTTTCTTTTAAATGTTCTGGATTATTAGATTGCTGATTAAGTCTATCAGATGTCAAAAGGACTTATCTACACTTAATAGTAGCAAAGTTACACCCTTTATAACTATATAGCAACAAATATTATTTAACAGGCTTTTATCTGAAGAGGGTATCCAGCTGATTACTGTTGGAAATGGGATGCAGAAGGAGAAGAAAAAAGCAAAAACGAAGTAATTTATTAAATTTTCCCTTTCAGACTGTCTACTACCCAGTGGGCCAAGTATCAGGTTAGCTAATTGGAAATGAGCATTCAAACACTAATTCAGCAATCAACTTTGCCACATTATTACTTCTCCACGAAAAAAAAGGGGACGGTTCAAAATTATTGCAACAGAAAACAGAACCTATCCCGGGCTATATTAAATAATTTCACAATGAATACAAATAAACATTTCTTATCTCTTCTTTTTTTATATATATATGTATATAAGCACAACCAGAACGGCCTCCAGATTGAACCGTTTTCAATTGGGCTTTCCTCAGTGGTTGTCAAGTTTTCCTTTTAAATTATATATATGTGGCCTTTGGCTCTCAGGTTTGGGGAGGTCTAGTCAAAAGACTCTTCCTCTTTTGACTAGACCTCCCCAAACCTGAGAGCCAAAGGCCACATATATATAATTTAAAAGGAAAACTTGACAACCACTGAGGAAAGCCCAATTGAAAACGGTTCAATCTGGAGGCCGTTCTGGTTGTGCTTATATACATTATTACTTCTCAGCTTCAGCATTATCACATATAAAGTAAAAATATCACTAGCCTACTGTACAGTAGGATATTTGAACTAAAAGCCCATCAGTGCAATGGCCCATCAGTGCAATCTGCTTCCAAGTGACATGCTGTTTGACTTTCCATAACTTCATTTTGTCCTTTCCAGCGATAAAGTTCCCCCCCGACACCTAGAAAAGACGTACTGATTTCATAAATACCTGCCACAAACCTCTCTTGATTTAAAAAAAATTATAATTATTATAGCTGCTAACCAACACATACATCATGAACACATAATTCAGCCCTTCCCTGGAACATGAAGCATCTCAGAAAAATATAAGAAGATTCGAGGTGCAGAAAGTGGCTCATGGAATTGATTTTGCTAGGCAAATTTTAAGAAATCCAGCACACCTTAAAAGTTGTTATACAGTCACATCAACTGCTCCCCTTCTTCTTTGATACTACAGGATACCATGATTAGAGGAAGCAGTTGGATGGTATGTTTATAATTCTAGTATAGATTGGTGACACGGATAGAGGAAAGTGATTTTTCTTGGGCTTGTATATCTTTAAGAACACGTTTATGCTAATTATAATTGTTATTGTTATTATTATTATTATTATTATTATTATTATTTAATGTTTAAACTGCCATTCCCCAATTAGGTCTCACGGTGGTTTACAACATCACAGTTAAAACACAATAAAACCCCCATAAAATCATGCATCATACATCATACAACATACAAGCGGCAGTGGTCACAATGCTAATCCCAATTTCCCAATTTAATCAGTTGAGCCGTATCATGAGCCCTCAAAATATACATCTATATTTTGGCCTTTCAGCTATATAAGTAGAAGACTGTCTTGACAATATTTTCAGTGAAAAGTTTTCTTTTGCACGGTGTATATGTGCATATGGTGTTTATAAACTGTCTTTTTAACGTTTAGATATTTTATTCATTTCTCCACATGGTGCAAGTAGAACACATCTCACTGTTGGAAAAATACCAATCAAATAACATAGTCTTCTGCCTAAGAATCTCAGTGGCAGAGGGCTGCACTAGCAGAGTGTGAAGGAGCACAAGGCAGGAATCATTAAGCAACAAAGATCCTTAAAGGAGGAGCAGGGGGCAATACATGTCTTGGCATAAAGCTGAGAAAACAGAACCCATTTTCATCACCAACTCAAATAAGGTTTATGGAACCTATTAATTCACTGTGGATAATTTGTCTTTCTGCAGTAGTGCTTGTTCCTGGACAAAGACCAAGGGCATAGAGGGCACTGGTGTGATTGTGCCTGGGTCTTTTTGGGACTACTCAAAAGTTCCTTTTTCACATTCAGCTGCAAGCAGAATTGAAACAGTTTTCACGCATCATGTAAGAAAATGCTATAGTCTCCCTAAAAAGGCACCCCCTCTATGGGTAAAATCCTATTACACGTCTGCCGGGAAGTAGGAAAGGGCCTGTTTTTCTGTGCAACTTTCCCCCATTGTTTTTGGGCTAAGTAATTTCCTACTTGGCTCCTCCTAGCACTCGTGACACTTGATTGATTATCTGCATTTCAGAAGCAGGAGAATTAACTTCTTTTTTACTTTGTAGCAGGCCAAAGTCACTGCTAATTTTTCAACTTTATTGTTAAGTATTATCTTGAAATACTATTACAAGCTAAATGTCATGACTCAGTGATGCACTTCTAGTGATACATATAAAACCTCAGGCAGTCTTTAATGGAAGTCCATATGAAGTTTTATTCTAGTCTAAGAGTGTAAGAATGGGCAAATGATCACCACAGGCAATCATTGCTTAAGACAGATGACAATTGTAGTCTCAGGATATATATAGGATCTAGCCCCCTCCCCTTCACTCAGGTGGTTTTTGCACCAAAAGATGTTCCCATGGAAAAGCCTTAAGTCAGTGGTCTCTAACCCCCGGTCCGGGGACCGGGACCGGTCCGCAGATCAGTTGGTACCGGTCCACAACTCTTCCCCAGCTGCTGCCTCAGGGGCTGCCCTGCAACTCTGCCACCAGGTCACCTTTGGTGCTCTCCAGCGGTCGCCATGGCTGGGGCTCCCTCTCGGTGTGGCACTTGTGTGTGTACAAATACATACCTTTTTCATGAGGACTACTGTGGAGAGAATCTTATCCAGCACACATTTCAGATTCATGCAGCTAGACAGTGCACACAGCCCGTGGCCCACTCCTACTGAGCATTTAAGTGACAATTCTGTTGTAAGCCTCTTTGCACCCTAATTGGTTGGCAGTATTGGCTGACAGTAAAGGGGACCACTTTTGTAACCCATTTTGTTGTCTGAAGAAGTATGTCTGACCCATTATGCATGGTGGCAGCTACTCCGTGCTGTTGCTGTGCCATTGCGGCAGGGCAAAAAGCCCTGCCGTCCCCAGTGTACACACAGTACACTGTCCTGCCACCTGTCCCGGCGCAACGGCCCCGGGCACGCAACGTGGGGCTAGGAGCGCAGGTAAGCAGCAGCAGCAGTTTGGGTGTGGGGGGGCAGGGGGCCCCCACTACAGGATGCTGGGGAGCAGCATGCTACTCTCCCACTATGGCGGGTGCAGGGGGCTGCCCCTGTTGGCTCTTTTAAAAAATGGCACCAAAACAGCAACCAGTAGAGATTGTGTGCAAGTCTGTATACATTGAAAAGTATACTTTGGGACTGCTAATGGATGTAAAGGTAAAGGTAAAGGTATCCCCTGTGCAAGCACCGAGTCATGTCTGACCCTTGGGGTGACGCCCTCTAGCGTTTTCTTGGCAGACTCAATACGGGGTGGTTTGCCAGTGCCTTCCCCAGTCATCACCGTTTACCCCCCAGCAAGCTGGGTACTCATTTTACCGACCTCGGAAGGATGGAAGGCTGAGTCAACCTTGAGCCGGCTGCTGGGATTGAACTCCCAACCTCATGGGCAGACAGATTCAGACAGCATATCGCTGCCTTACCACTCTGCGCCACAAGAGGCTCTTGCTAATGGATGAGACTATCTCAAAAATACCTTTTAATGCTGCCATTTCTGACATGCTAGAGCAGTGGTCGACAACTCCCGGTCCGGGGACCGGTCCCGGTCCGCAGATCAGTTGGTACCGGTCCACAGCTCTTCCCCAGCTGCTGCCTCAGGGGCTGCCCTGCAACTCTGCCACCAGGTCACCTTTGGTGCTCTCCAGCGGTCGCCATGGCTGAGGCTCCCTCTCGGCGTGGCACTGCGCAGCTGCTGCTGGCAGCGCCCCCCAGCGGGCAGCAGGAATTCAGGGGCCCTGGTGGGAAAGCGAGTGGAGCAGGGGCTCAGGTGGCGGCTGCGACATCCCTCGGCAAAAGACAACCCCCCCCCCCAGGCCTCAGTAAAATTGTCAAGCATTGACCAGTCCCCGGTGATAAAAAGGTTGGGGACCACTGCCTTAAGTGAAAGCAACTCAGGATTTCACAACTGCTTTCTGAACACTCCCCAAGGACATGTGACTCCCTTTCATACACTACACAGGGGCAATCGAGATGACAGGTATAAGAAATTCAAGACACAAGGAGGGGTGGGAAGAAACTGGCACAGCATGGAATAATATGGCAAGATTCCTGAGACCCCAAGGTGGAAGGGGGTCCCCTTGGCTGATGGCATGGCACCAATAAGGCATCATGACACTAAAGACTATTAAAATTAAGCAAAACACGTCAGTGTCCTTATTAGCTACAAAGAAAAGAGAAACAATACCCAGAAACAGTTCTATGCCCTCTTCTCCACATCTCATAACAGTCCATAATCAAGCACGTGAGGTACCAATAAACTCTAAGAAAAGAGTAATTCAGTTATCATAGTAGCAGGGCAAGAAACAGAAAGTCAGTAAACTTAAGAAGCCTCAATATTACGTTGACTATCCACCCTGGACTCTCTCCTGCTGTATTTGTAAGGAGAAAAAAATAGCTACAAATGAGATCTCAAGAGAAACACAGTAACACAGAAAATATTGGAATACTACAAGCTGACCCCAATGTGATCCAGATGGTTCACCAAAACCTCAGTGAACAAATGATTGTAATGGCAATTTAAATTGCTAGTATGGAATCAGCTGATTTCTCCTACCCTCTTTCACTTCCTACAATAAGTACAATGCATGCTTGCCAAAGAAAAAGAAGGCATCTGGGGTGAAAGCACTGTCCCATTATTGTCACTTTGTCCTGGGGCAGAACAGCTTGTGAGGACTGATCCTTAAGCACCTGGATATACCTAATGCTAACTAAGCTTTTATTACTATATGTGCTTTGGTAATTATGTCCTTTCATATTAAGAATGTTTGTTTTGGGTCACAAACAAAATCACACTCTGGTTGCTAGATTTTCTTGACCATCATGGCAAACTTTTCAAAAACCACAGCTCAGCCATTCTATGTGCAATGCGTTTAAGATGTTCTCTAGCACAGTGGTCCCCAACCTTTTTATCACCGGGGACTGGTCAACGCTTGACAATTTTACTGAGGCCTGGGGGGGGGGTTGTCTTTTGCCGAGGGATGTCGCAGCCGCCACCTGAGCCCCTGCTCCACTCGCTTTCCCACCAGGGCCCCTGAATTCCTGCTGCCCGCTGGGGGCGCTGCCAGCAGCAGCTGCGCAGTGCCACGCCGAGAGGGAGCCCCAGCCATGGCGACCGCTGGAGAGCACCAAAGGTGACCTGGTGGCAGAGTTGCAGGGCAGCCCCTGAGGCAGCAGCTGGGGAAGAGCTGTGGACCGGTACCAACTGTTCTGCGGACCGGGACCGGTCCCCGGACCGGGAGTTGGCGACCACTGCTCTAGCATGTCAGAAATGGCAGCATTAAAAGGTATTTTTGAGATAGTCTCATCCATTAGCAGTCCCAAAGTATACTTTTCAATGTATACAGACTTGCACACAGTCTCTACTGGTTGCTGTTTTGGTGCCATTTTTTAAAAGAGCCAACAGGGGCAGCCCCCTGCACCCGCCATAGTGGGAGAGCAGCATGCTGCTCCCCAGCATCCTGCAGTGGGGGCCCCCTGCCCCCCCCACCCAAACTGCTGCTGCTTACCTGTGCTCCTAGCCCCACGTTGTGTGCCCGGGGCCGTTGCGCCGGGACAGGTGGCGGGACAGTGTACTGTGTGTACACTGGGGACGGCAGGGCTTTTTGCCCTGCCGCAATGGCACAGCAACAGCACGGAGTAGCTGCCACCATGCATAATGGGGCAATTTGAGACATACTTCTTCAGACAATAAAATGGGTTACAAAAGTGGTCCTCTTTACTGTCAGCCAATACTGTCAGCCAACCCATCAAGCAGGTCACACCCTGGATCTTATTTTCGGCGCAGGTTTGGATGTGGATCTGGTCACAACAACAGCCGTGCCATGGTCAGACCACTATGCTCTAAAGGCTCGGCTAAGGCTCCCACCACCTCCTCAGTTGGGCGTCGAGCAAATTTTAGCTCGCCCACGGAGACTTATGGATCCAATAGGATTCCGGAATGCTCTGCGGGAACCAATGCCTCCTGGCACTTCTCTCAATGGCCTGGTCAGTGACTGGCATAACAGACTGCTGACTGCCATTGATGAGATAGCTCCCCGACGCCCTCTCCGGCCCCGTCTCAAGCGAGCTCCCTGGTACACCGAGGAGCTTCGCGACAAGAAACGGGAACTGAGACGGCTAGAGCGAGTTTGGAGGAAGACTCGTGACGAAGCCTCGAGAACATCTTATAGAATGCAGATGAAAGCCTATGAGATGGCGGTGAAGTCAGTAAAACGCAATTTTTACTCGGCTACTATCGCATCTGCAGACTCACGCCCAGCTCAATTGTTTAAGGTAGTTCGATCCCTCACTGCCCTGATTGAAGGGCAACAAAACAGTAGCCAATTGGACATCAGCTGCGAGGCATTTGCGAGTCATTTTGCGGACAAAATCTCGACACTCCGCCACGACCTCCCTCCAACCTTAGATACAAAAAGTGAACTAGAGGCCCCTTGGCCATCTTTGGAGAAAACTATGAGTAACTTCAGACGACTCACGCTGACCGAAGTGGACAGGATTCTAGCGACAACAAGACCAACTACATGCCCACTAGATCCTTGCCCATCCTGGCTCTTGAAAACAGCTGGCATAAAGATAATGGGCCCCCTCCAGGAGATAATAAACCTATCTCTAACAACAGGAGAATTCCCGGAGGGTTTGAAAGAGGCTGTGGTACGTCCACTGTTGAAAAAAACATCTCTAAACCCACAAGAGCCTAACAACTACAGGCCCGTGTCTCACTTAGCGTTTCTGGGCAAGATGATAGAAAGGGCAGTCGCAAACCAACTGACAGAATACCTGGAAGAAGCTTCGGTCCTAGACCCATCCCAGTCTGGCTTCCGGCCTGGCCATGGGGTAGAGACAGCGCTAGTCGCCCTGACGGACGACCTCCGTCGCCAGTTGGATCGAGGCGGGTCGGCACTGCTGATATTATTAGATCTCTCAGCAGCGTTCGACACAGTCGATCACGAGCTTCTAGCTCGCCGCCTCATCGATGCTGGAATACAAGGGACAGCCCTTCAATGGCTGATCTCCTTCCTCCAGGATCGTGGACAGAGGGTTGCAATAGGAGAGAAAACATCAGGCCGCCGGCAACTTACTTGTGGAGTCCCACAAGGAGCGGTCCTCTCTCCTGTCCTATTCAACATCTTCATGCGCCCTCTCGCACAGCTGGTACGGATGTTTGGGCTGGGTTGCCATCAATATGCAGATGACACCCAGCTCTTCCTCCTGATGGATGGCCGCCCTGACTCTCCCCCAGAAGCATTAGCCAGCTGCCTGGAAGCAGTGACGAGATGGCTCAAGCAGAGTCGTCTGAAGCTCAATCCTTCAAAGACGGAGGTCCTGTGGCTAGGTAGGAAGGGCCCATGCGAGGAAGCGCGCCTGCCTACCCTGGATGGCGTGCAGCTCTCTACGGCTCACTCTGCCAGGAACCTAGGCGTGATTCTGGACGCCTCCCTGACAATGGAGGCCCAGATCACAAAGGTAGCGCGGCTGGCATTCTATCATCTCCGCCAAGCCAAACTACTAGCGCCCTACCTGGCCCCGGAACACCTAGCCACAGTGATCCATGCGACGGTCACCTCTAGACTGGACTTTTGTAACTCGCTCTACGCAGGCCTGCCCTTAGCCCTGACCCGGAAACTACAACTAGTTCAAAATGCAGCAGCCAGGATCCTCACGGCAACACCGTGGAGGTCCCATATCCGGCCTATTCTCCATCAGCTGCAATGGTTACCAGTTGAATTCCGGATCAGACTAAAGGTTCTGGTAATTACCTTCAAGGCCATACGCGGTCAGGGCCCAGTGTACCTGAGGGACCGCCTCCCCGCCTATGCCCCCAAAAGAGCTCTGCGCTCTACTGCCTCCAATCAGCTAAGGATCCCTGGCCCTAAAGAAGTCCGTCTGGTCTCGACCAGGGCCAGAGCATTCTCTGTTCTGGCCCCCACCTGGTGGAACGAGCTCCCAGAGGAGATCAGGGCCCTGACGGAGCTTAAACAGTTCCGCAGGGCCTGCAAAAAGGAGCTCCTCCACCAGGCATTTGGCCGAGACCAGATGTAATCTACAGCGACCAAGGGCCCCTGCTCCCCCCCCACCCCCCTCAGAATCCCATCAACAAGCCCTGGACCTGTTTGTGTTATGATTGTTTATTGTTATACTGTGTTGTGTTTGGTTGCAATTGTTGGTTATTGGTGTACATGTTCTACAGACTGTTTTATGTATGGTTCTCTGTTATAATGTAAACCGCCCTGAGCCTCCGGGGAGGGCGGTATAAAAGTATGATAAATAAATAAATAAATAAAAATAAATAAATTAGGGTGCAAAGAGGCTTACAACAGAATTGTCACTTAAATGCTCAGTAGGAGTGGGCCACGGGCTGTATGCACTGTCTAGCTGCATGAATCTGAAATGTGTGCTGGATAAGATTCTCTCCACAGTAGTCCTCATGAAAAAGGTATGTATTTGTACACACACACTCATTTCTGTTGAATCTCAGATAGGCTGGCTACAGTGATAGGCTGGCTACAGTGTGAACATGGGTAATGTGGGTGTTCGTAATTCATGAAAATATATTATTTACATTATGTCTGTTAAAATCTGGCAAATCCAATACTGATGGTTATGATTTCAGGCCCAGATACCAGATACCAAAATGTGGATACTAGAGAAATTTGTTTTGAATCTCAAAGCATAGAGGAATTTATCTCTGTCTTCAAAACAGAGAAGCCCACACGCATAGATTGGGCAGAATTTGACAACTGAACATGTTAACTGTTTCACAACTGAAATAATTCTTATCTGTGAAGACTAAGAACTTATCTTCATTGCCAGTGACTAGAAATGTAAGGTATCTGTAATATGTAATCATTAATAAAGCCGGTAAGGGGTGCAGGGAAGAGCTGGAACTTACTGCCTAACCACCAATCAGGTCAGCTGTCACATTCCAGATTGGTCGTCTGTCCAACAAATGGTCAATCAGGAAAGATGTCCCGCCCCTGGTTGCATCCTCCTCCAACTTCTTCCATTTGGAAGGAGTTCTAGCCAGGTAAGCAGGAATAGGGAGGTATGGTGGAGGGCCTGGGACTGTGGGCTGGGAGGGGGGAGGGAGCCCCTGCTGGGGGGGAGAAAGCTCCTGCCAGCGCTTCCACCTGAGCAGCTCCAGCTGTGGCCTTGCCAGGCCTTGGTAGAGTTGCAGGGGTGGCGGGATGAGGAGTGGACTGGCCACCAGTGCCTCCCCCCCCATCCTGAAAAGGCCTGCCAAGGCCTCCACGAGCCTCTTGGTTGTGGCAGGGAGGATTGCCTGCTTCTCAGCACTTCCCCCTGCTCCCAAAAGGCCTGCGGAGGCCTCCACAGGACTCAGCAGGCCTTTTGGGGGTAGCAGGGGAGGGAACGGACATCCTCCCAGCATTTCCTCCTGCCCCAAAAAGGCTGGCTGAGGCCTGCAGAGGCCTTGGCAGACCTTTTGGGGGAGGTGGGTGGGTGGGCTGCCCTCCAGCACCTGCGGAGACGTTGGCAGGCCTTTTAGGAGCATCAGGAGGAATGGCCTTCCCCCAGTGCTTCCCCCTCTGCCCTGAAAAGGCCTGCCAGTGCCTTTTGGGGGTGGCGGACAGCCTGCCAGTGCCTCCCCCCACCTTGAAAAGGCCCACTGGCCTTGGCTGGCCTGCCTGGGGCATGGGCGCAGGTGGCCTAGAGCCCGTTGTAGTCAGGTATGGGCTTTTCTGCTAGTAGCTTACATAAAATTTGGAGGTTTTTTTTAAATTTGTTATTCATTTGTTGAAATTTGATCCTAAAAATAATTTCAACATTTCACAGTCTCTCCTTGCAGATTTAACCAGATCAAAATGAAATTATAGGGTTTTTTGGTTTTTTTGCAGGATGGACGTCTTTAGTCATACATTTCCATTTTTTATCATCTTTACCCTGCCATTGCCCATTTTCCTACTACTGAGATTTTGGGCAATTTATTCAGCAAGACATTGAACAAAACAAGATGTTCCACAAATAAAGGAGTACCTGTTCACCAGGAAGAGAACAGATCTGTGAACATTTGCAGAAAAAAATGACTGTGATAGCAAAACTTCTAGTAAGAATGAGAGTGCATGTTTTCCCTTGAGACCAATATCTTTCCACCCAAATTTCAGATATACTAAGATTCACTTTATTTGTCTCACCTTCAGGGTGTTTCCCTCCCCTCACGTTGAATTTCACCCTGCTTGTACTGGTGGTAGTCAGTCACCTGTCACATTTTAGAACATCACACCACTCTTGCTACCAAAGCCATATAATATTTATAGAAGAGAGATGAACACTTTAAGCACATACACATGGGCAAGCAGGGCTAAGGAGAGGAACAATTACTGCCATGCAGTGTTTTCAGCATACAAATCCTATGATTTAAATAGCCACTTGAGCTCTACTCTTGTAGTTTACTAGTCAATAGAAAACCTAAAAGAAATTACAACCTTCTGATATGCAGCAGGGTATCTTTTCTTCACCATGTAATATACGCAGTCAGGAGAAATTGCACTATGTATGGCAGTTCACTAAGGCAGAATGTGTCCCCTAATATGTGATTAGGCTTGTTGTTCCCTGGATAACTGATCTTAATGGCTCAGGGCGTGCATGATATCCATGTTTTAGTGAACTCGGATGTGTGTCCTAAAGAACAGTGGGCTATCCACAACCTCAGGCCTTCAGTAATGCAAGCCCTCTCTAATTTGCTCTGACTTTTGTTTTGCCAGCTACAGAAACCTGTGCTGGCACGGGAATTTATACACATAAAAGAAAATCTTTGAAAATGCAGAGAAGAAAATAAAACCAAATAATACATCCATGGGTGTATCTTCTTATTAGATACATTCATTAATCTACTTTATGGCATTCATCATTAAAGCATTTCAGACTCTCCTGAACACTCAGGGAAGTATCATAAGCAGGTTGTGATGCATCATGGAGGGCTGCTCTTAAAAGAAAAAAAAACATAAGTTCTGCAGGACATGTAGTAGCATTTTCTCAGGAAATGTGCATTTCTCAGGAAATGGGATTGTGGCCAAATATATTCTGAACAGCATATCATATGGATAATGCAAAGCAGACAATACAGCATGTATGTCATTCCTTTGCTGGAAATTAAAATTAAATTTTGACATGGTTGAATACAAGTGTTCTATGTTGAATGCCATCTGTGCATTTTCTGTATGCAGAGAATACTGGATAGCATCCATTAAATGAGAGACCTTAGAGGAAGCTATCTTTTTGTTGGAGAAAGACTTCTGATAGAGGAGGAGCTTAACAGAAGACCACTGGATCTCAACTATTGTTTTCAAACACATGCCTTAATTGAAAAATAAATTATCTTAAAATATTTAGATTTTGTCCCAAATTACTTTGAACCCTCTGAGATCAATGGATGCAGGAGTATGAATGAAACTTGGCATATGTAATTAATTTCTTGGGAGTCACTCTTATAGAAGCCACTAAGAGAACTATGACTAGGATTGATTCTTCACTTACTTTGTTTTTTTCTGTTAGGCTCCTGCTGAATTCAGATTGATTTGAACTCTGGTCTTCCTCTACCCCCCCCCCCAATTGAAATAGATAGTGTTCTGCACTCGATTGGGAAAGCTCAGAGCGGGGAGGGGAGCCAAGCGCAGCAGAGGTCTCTTTCTTTTCTTGAAGGGAGGGGGAGAAGATTGGAGACAGCAGAGGAGGGGGAAATAAGGCAAATCTCTCCTGAGAGAAGTTAGGGCTTCTGGAGTGCAGTCACTTTGACCGTTTATGCACTGGAGGTTTCATGCTGGGCTGCAGGCTGGAGTTTTAGTTGTGGCAAGTTGCCCCACCTCTTCCTGCACCCACACGGGGGAGCATCTGGCCCGGTGCACCTCATCTGCCCCTGATTTGTCCTCCTGCACAGGAGCTGGGGCAGTCAAGTTCCCAGTGCATAAACGGTCTTTAAGACAAGCTTTGCAACCGGGAACCAGGAAGTCTTTGAACTGACACCCTGGACAATCAGGGAAGATTGCTTTGCTACAGCATTGGAGGCACAAAGCAGTAAGTTAATTCACAAAAAGCAGAGAGCTGCACATTTACTGATGCTAATTTTTCAAAAATTGAGAGTTATATCCACTTCCGGATATCACAGGGGAAAGGTAGGGTCATTGAAGATCAATCATGCATGTTACAGAGGGAAAATTTAAAGCACCAAAAAACCAAAATGCAATTTGAATTGAGTGTAGACGGCAGGGATTTATTCGAGCTGGGAGTGGGTAAAAAGCCCCGTGCAGACTACACCCAGCCCAAGGTCACCTCGCTAGCTGCATGTGGAGGAGATTAGAGTCCACTGCTCTTTAACCACTATACCATGCTGACTCTCATAAACCAGGAACCTGGAAATATACTGGCAACCAGTATTGGTGTTATATACTGAAAATGCTGACTTTTGGTCAGGAGACAAGCTGCAGCATTTGGGACCAACTAATGTTTCCAAGCTGTCGTCAAAGGCAGCCCCATATAAAACACTGCAATAATTTAGAATGACAGTGTCAGTGCATGGATCATCATGGCCAGATTGGCTGGGTCTAAACAGGGATTCAGTTAACGTATCAGATGAAAGTCATCTTTGGCAACAAAGACTGATGCCTTTCCTTCTACAGAGTTGGATCCAAAACTACCAACAAGCTTTTCAAAGAATTCTCTGTGTAGCAAGCAGGCAATACAACTTCTCCCAGAATATCAGCCTCTCTGACCAGCATTAATTTCTCACCTGGGTTCAGTTTCAGCTTGTTAGCCAACTGACCACAGCACAGTTCATTATAGATTGCTCATGAGTTCATATTAAAAAATAAAATGTGTATTTAATTTGCAAGGAAATGTATACCTCATCATTTCCAGTATCTAATATATGCACCTCTGTATGCCAGAGAAGAGACCCTTGAAATCTTTCAGAGCCTCTCTCATCATTCATAAAACATTGCTTTGTTGTGCAACTTGGAATTTCCATAAAATTAGCATTCATATGCCAGTTTTTCAAAGTTCACATCAAGAAAAAATATTGAATACTATGCACAATTATTTTACAATTTCCTTTGTGGCAATTAGGATGTAACCCACATCAAGAAGCAGTTTTATAAACATTTTGCACTCAGCACATACACATATTTTTTTTATATAGCAAAATGCTTTTATATATGCATTTGCAAGATTCTCTATGCCTCCAATCATGTTGATTACTATGCTTTTGAATTTAGGAGATACTGTCTTTTCCCAAGGAGGCATTTTTTCTGATATGGAACTATGACTATGAAGCATTTAGGACAGAAGACACTGCCTTATATTTAAAACCAGACCTGATCTGCAAAGATGTTCAGTGGCTCTTTAGCTTTTCCAGCTAGAATCTTTTTCAGCCTTGTCAGCTGCAATCCATTTAATGGGAGATTCTATGGGTGCAAAAGTATCCCCCCCCACCGTCACCACCACAACCACCGAGCAATGACATCACTTCTCTTGCAATACTCCTTCTGCTATAAGTCTTATTATTACAAGCATTTGTGCCCTGCTTCTTCAGCTGTTAAAGCCTCCTTTTCTCTTTGGTCGATACCAATAAAGGTTGATATGATATGAGTAAAATAATTTTCATAATATATTTCAAGGCTGCAGAGATATAAGACTTCTCAGGAAAGATATTCAGAATTAGTAAAGTCATTATCGTGTTTCTAAAAATGGTGTTACTTTTCTGATATAACCTAGGAATTCATATAAAACACTCAGAGCTTTATTTTTCTTTCCACCAAAACGATATACACAATTTATTACTTGTAATTTTTATGCACAATTAATATTTTAAAGGTCTTTTTTGGCCTATGAATCAGTCTGATTTCAATAAAGTCATTTGTAATTTCCCACAGTATTTAAAATGACAATTCTCTTCTTAATTGACACAAAGATTCATAGGGCTCAACTTTAGAATAGTTCAAAGGTTCACACTGCATGTTCAGAAAATTCCTTTAAAGTATATTTACCTCGTAAGTAAATTATTCATATTTTATTAGAGGGAAAAGAAAGATTTTTTTTAAAAAAACCATAAATCTTCCAATGGGAAAAAGGGAGGGGGAGAACTATGATCTTTAGGAAAACTACTTTTTTCTTATTCTCAGAAGTTGCTTTTATGGAAGCATTTTCTTTTACTATGTATTCACTGGAGACTTCCTTTTCTGCCTGACTGGTCAATCAGGTATTCAGAGCATAATGTAAATGCTCAGAAACACAGGCATGAAAACTTGCCAGACAAAGAATCCAAGTGAAGAATTTACAATTCCTTCCCCCCACACACACACCCCCCCATACCCAGAAGCAGCATACACTTGTCTCCCGCAAGCAATGTGTTAACTACTGCCAAGGATGACACCCACTAGTGACAGCAGGAAAGCCCACTACTACAAGCAACAGTCAACCTAAACATTATTGACTGGCCTGTCACTAGTGATGAACATAAAGTCAGGATTTTTCTAATCTATAAAAAGGCAAAGGTATCCCCTGTGCAAGCACCGAGTCATGTCTGACCCTTGGGGTGATGCCCTCCAGCGTTTTCATGGCAGACTCAATACGGGGTGGTTTGCCAGTGCCTTCCCCAGTCATTACCGTTTACCCCCCAGCAAGCTGGGTACTCGTTTTACCGACCTCGGAAGGATGGAAGGCTGAGTCAACCTTGAGCCGGCTGCTGGGATTGAACTCCCAGCCTCATGGGCAAAGCTTTCAGACGGCTCCCTTACCACTCTGCGCCACAAGAGGCTCATTTCTAATCTATAGAAGCTGCTAAAATCCTTATATTTTCAGTTGATAAAACAGCATACATTAATTTCATTTCCTGCTTTGCTTCAGAAGCTCCAAAAAGTAGTGCTCTCAACATTTCAACTTCTGGATCATTACCACCACTCACCATGCCAAGTGACAATGGAGCCCCTTCATCTCTTAAAGTTTAGAAGCTAGGGATGCAGAGGGAGCACATAGACAGAGAGATTAGGGAGGAGAGTGGTTGGAAGAAAAATCACTGGAGTTTCTTCATGATCAAACTTTTACCAACAAAGAGAAAATGTCTTATAAATAAATACGGGGGAAAACCCAACCAAAACACCCTTCCCTAACACTCTCCTGCCAGATATTATTGCCTCTTGATGGAACATTTTACAACAAGAAAGAGAAGTAGCCATTCTGCAGGGCCTGCAAGACGGAGCTCTTCTGCTGGGCATACGGTTGAGGCCAGTATGCCCAAGAGAACAATAACAGCATATGGGCCCCTGGGCTTCTCCTCCACTCTCCTAGTCAGGAGATTAGGTTAACTCAAAAAACCTAATATCGACTTAGGTTAACTCAAAAAACAACCGCTACTAGCTTTTACTGAGTTTTTCATGAATTTTAATATATTATTGTATTTACAGTGTAGTTTAATATATATGACTGATTCAATGGGGCAGCCTATGCATGCAAATATATAAATAAATAATGCAGAAATTCTGATTACATGATAAAGGATTAGAAGTATGAGGATAAAGAGCTAGAAAATGCAGGGCAGGATACTGTGACTTACTTAGCATTTCAACTGGGAAATTTGAAAGCTGGATCCTAGCATGTCATTCGCTGCCACCACTAGGGCAGTTAGAAGACAGAAGAAATGGCTGGTCTGAAGTTCCACTTCTGCTGATGCCTGGAATCCCACGGCAGCTTTCGTGGCCAGCAGAGCCACGTAACCTGCAGACCCAATAGGATCCTATCTACCCATATTTAACTCTATAGCTTGAGTATGAGCAATGTGTCACAATGTAGTTTAAGTTGTCAAAGCAGCTGCCTAAATCTGCAAAATCACTAGCATGCTTACACCAGCAGCCCTGATCAACTATTTTGACTGTCCCCCAACAAATCCTTTCCATTTAAAATAGTCACATTACATTGAGTAAGACAACAGGATGCAACCACCTACATTCCATACATATAAACAAGTTAACTGAGAACTTATTTTCACAAATTTAAATTTTCACCCAATTCAAAACAACATTATGTTACATTATATCTGTGACACCAAGATAGCCAGTTTGGTGGTTAAGAGTGGCAACTTCTAATCTGGCGAGGTAGGTTTGATTCTCTGTTCTTCCACATACAGCTATCTGAGTGACCTTGGGCTCGTCACAGCCCTGATAAAGCTATTGTGACTAAGTAGTAACAGCAGAGCTATCCCAGCCTCACCTACCTTACAGGCTGTCTGTTGTTAGGAGACGAAAGGGAAAGTGATCGTAAGACACTTTGAGACTCCTGGTAGAGTAAAGCGGCATATGAAAATCATTTCAGATCATCATTGTTAACTTACTATACATCATCATGCTTCAAAGTAGTTGATGGAGAGAAATTAATGGATGATATTATTTGATAATTTGCTAGAGATTGACAAAGCTACTCCAATAGCTGTTTTTAAAAGAAGGAACTATCACAGTGTAGTCAGGTAGAAAATTTTTCTTAGTTTACTTTATTAGCATAATAACTAGAACTATTTACAGGGAAAATCTCTGGAGAATGAAGCTAGTATGTTTTCTTCATTGTTTATTTAATACCATACTATGGCCCTAATCAAGTTAAAATTTCACATCAAATGAAACACAAGTGAGTTAAAACTAACTTCATTCTCACTAACTTCGGCAGGACTGTGGCCAATATATGTGATTTTTGGATACAATATATATATTGTATGTATGTATGTATGTGTGTGTGTGTGTGTGTATGTATATATATGTATGTATGTGTGTGTGTGTGTGTATATATATACATATACATATACATATACATACATACATACATATATATATATATATATAAAACAAGTGAGTATCAGCCTTCACTGAAATCAAATCTGAAGAAAATTCAGAAACACTACATGTTTAAATTAATATGAGATTCAGATATAAAACCAATACACTATAGAATGAAAATCCACAATTTAAAAAAACTACAGTACCTGAAATAAAAGATTTATATGGTACACACACACAGTATAATTTGGCCTATTGTGTATGATAGACACAAAAACTACATTAAATTAAGTGCACTGATTGATTATTTACTATCATCACAATTGTATAAACAGAAGGAAGAAGACTGAGTAGTTAGCAACAGTCATTGGGTCAACTAGACTTTAGAAGAATGGAAGCACAAATTAAGTGCCTAACAATCTGTAATTCAATTAATATATTGTTTATACCCCATTCTTCTTGGTCTCAACATGGCCAGCTAACATCTAACATACATTACAGTTTCTCCTATTGTTCTGAATATATCACATACACTGAAAACGTGTGTTTGAAATATTAAGCAAGTTGGCTCAGTTCATAATGTCACAATTACTGTCTTATTATGAGCTAAAAGAATTTTAACGCTGCAACCCTAAGCATATTTTAATACATTGGCAGAATCACAAGTGGCGATCAAGAAGCACAACCAGAAACTGTTGTTTTTATTGCATGTATATATCAGACTACTATGCAATCTTGCTAGCATACCTGGGCTTCCAGAAAATGGCATGGTGACCTACCACACAAATGTGTGACATATAAGGAACCAGTACTCTGAATCACAAAGATGGTATCCCACAAAAACATTCAGGAGGCCGCATCCACACCTGGAATCAGGAATCAATGGGACACTTCAAAGTCAATGACTCTTACATGGAGTCACCAAGCATGTATGGAACAGAGATGAAAAGCCTGACAGCAACCTAAAGAACTTCCTCAAAAATGATACTAATGATTAAACCAAAGCCAAATCTATACAGAAGAAATTAGAATCATAGAATCATAGAGTTGGAAGGGGCCATACAGGCCATCTAGTCCAACCCCCTGCTCAACACAGGATCAGCCCAACGTATCCTAAAGCATCCAAGAAAAGTGTGTATCCAACCTTTGCTTGAAGACTGCCAGTGAGGGGGAACTCACCACCTCCAAATTGTTGGCAGGTCCAAAAGAAAATCCAAAACCAATAACAAACTCCATGTATTGTTTTTATTAGTATCAACCAAAAAGTGACTGAAAACAGCATGCAAATTTCACCAGAATCTTTCATCAAGGTGGATGTTACAAAAATTAAACAAACAAAGGGGGCATATACCTTGGAGGAAAGAACTTAAGACTTGGTCTTCTGAGCATCCTGTACAAAATGCTGAGAAAGCACATATATTTAAAATGGTGATGGCTTGCACTCCTGGTTTTCTGAGAGATCTACAGATCCAAATTCACAAAACAACAGCCAAATTCACAAAACAACAGCCAAATATTTATTTAGATCTTCATGGTACATTAATTGTTCCTCCCATTTTCTGGCATTTCCCATTTGTACTCTTCTTCAGTTTTAATGTTGTAAAGATTGTTTGCGGCTTGTCTTTCAACAGGGCACAAAAAACTTGGGATGCAAGATCTCATATTTCATTTTCTCCGGCTGGTGCCACTAAATATTTCATCTTCCTTTAAAACAGTGGACTGCGTTTGAAGGCCCTGTATTTTCTCCTTCACTGATACTGTTTGCACAGTAGTCCAGAAGATATGTTCTTCAAAGTTAGGCCAGTTTGCTCATAATTAAGTAAAAGTAATCAGCCAGCCACAGAAACAGCTCAACACTAGGTAGTGTATGTTCTTGTGATAAGCCCCCCGAGATTCCTTTTGAGGACAACGTTAAAAATGTATGCAACTGATGTATGCATGTTCACCCACAGAAGGAATGCTATATTAGAAAGAGGTTCTTTTACATACGGACCTTTTATTCTTTTCAGGTTCAGATTGTAGTCAGGGATCTCGAACTTAAATATATGAGATCCTTGATAAATGCTTTTAAAATCTATCTTTCTTTTTCTATGCTCATGAAAAAATGTTCTTCTACACCAACACATCAAAACATTAGACTGGCATTTGGGAAGACGGTCGATAAATGGTCTGTCCTGTAGCTCCGCATGGAGACAAGTACCCTGGATTATACTCTAAAGCTAATACTGAAAGAGGTTCTATTGGTTTAAACATGATTATTCCAGATTTTTTTTAAAAATGACAAACAGTTTAATACCTTTTGTCCTCCAGTTCCTCATTTACAAAATGAAAACTATTTCCCTTCCTTACATGATTGCTATGAGGATACATTAGCCATGGTACATTAATAATCAGAGACAACAGAGATTCCAAGCATGTAAGTAACTAGGTAGCAATTCCATCCATTATGACCTGAATATCTGTTTTGAAAATAGTCTAATATGTTAATAGTTACATGCTAATAGTTAATAGTTCAATATGTTAATGGTTACATGTTAATGGTTACATGTTTGTGTGGTCAACAACATAAAATGTTCTTTATAAATGTTTATGATACCTGGCAGATCTGTCATATTATACAAGGAATTAATAATTATCTGTTTTATAGATAAACTAGATTTAAAGTCCATTGTACTTGTAAATACAACGGGCACTAGGTGTGCTTTTGGGGCTGGGGGAAGGCTTCCTTCCCCCCTGGCAGCGATGCGGCCTTCCCCCCGGACCCAGAAGCGCACCCGCAGCATCCTCGAGACTGCAGTTGTACTTTTGTGCCCGGGGGAAGGCCTCTTTCCCCTCCTCCCGCCCGGGGAGTGTGGGAGAGGACTGACCTTTGGGAATTGTGGCATAGTGGTTACAGATGAGCTTTCCAGAACCATGTCTTCAGATATGTGAAGGGGAAATCAGACTGGAGACTCTTCTGAGGGGGAGATTAGGTGGCAACCAATTCCTCCCAGTTCTGCATCATTTCCCTTCTTGAGTGAATTAGGCCACAGACACCAAAATGTCTCCCTGCCCTAAAACACATGGAGTAGTCACAGTACACAGGTGTCCACCCTGCTCCTTCTGTCTCCATTTTTTTTACTACTGATAAAATGTTATGCGCACCCATGCTTCTTTCATGGTTGCTCCTTAGAAGAAGAACTGGATTTTTGCACCCTGTTGTTTACTACCCAAAGGAGTCTCAAAGCGGTTTACAAACACCTTTTCCCTTCATCTTTCCTATGAGGGATGTGGGGCTGTGAGAGGTCTGAGAGAACTGGGAATGGACCGCAGTGACCCAGCAGGCCTCAAGTGTCTCAAAGCATTTTCCAATCATCTTCCCTTCCTCTCCCCATAGGAGACTCCCTATGAGGGCGATGAGGTAGAGAGTCTCACAGGGAAGCTGGCAACTGTAAGAGGAAGTTTCTCTGTGCACAGCAGTCTTGACCTTAGTAAGGTTTTTTATACAGGTTTTTTATTTGGCAGGCCAAGGTTTAAAAATCACTTTAGTTCCCATGTCTCTTCAGCTATTTACTTGTTCACTATTTACAGTTTCAGGCTGTAAATATTTATTTAGATCTTCATGCACTTTCCAAATTCACAGGACTGATGCTGGTCTGTCTGTCTGCACCCCAGAATACAAACAGTTGCTGGTAAGGGCTGGTCATAGCCTATAGCCCGGGAGGGACACACCTGCACAACTCCCTCCCAACTGCAGACAAAAATGGCTCCTTTGAAGGCTGGACTCTGAGGCATTGTACAATTCTGAAGTCCCACCTACAGGAATATTTCCAACCCAGGGGTGGCCAACCTCCAGGTGGGGCCTGGAGAGCTCCTGGAATTACAGCTCATTTGCATAATATAAAGATCAGCGCCCCAGGCAGAAAGGGCTAGTTTGGACACAGTTGTGGTAGAGAAGAGACATTTAAGGCCTCCCACACAGGTTGTTGTTGAATTGAAAGACTTGAGGCCTACTGTACAGGGTTGTTTTGCAGATGAAACAGGAGACAAAAGAACCTCCACAACAGCATCCAGTTTCGTTTGCAGAATAACACTGTGCAGTGGCCTCAAATCTGCAGAGAGTTGCGAAGAAGAAATACACATGACTTCACTGGGCAGAGCATTATTTTAAGTGAGAAGGGGCTTTTCGGTGGCCTCCCTGTCAGCTGTTTAGCAGAAGAAGAAATCCCCCCTCAAAAGGAATGCCCACCCCCATGCTCACAGACTCCCCTGCATTGTTCTCAGAAACACCTCCCTCCCCTCAGTCAGGGGCTGTCAGAGGCTCCATCGCAGCAGGCCTGAAGGGGGAGAGGGAGAGCACTCACCAGTCTCCTGCCAGGTCTGTCAGTGTTCTGAGGCAATTTACAGTTGGACATGACAGTTAGGACAACCTTGGAGTGAAGAGGACTGGCGCAGCCCGTCCAAGCCTCTGTTCTCATCCCCCTTGGCAGCCCTACTGACCTCCTCTCCCTGCGGTGGTCAGGAGCAGTCTGGCAGCAATGTCTCCAGATTGCCCCCGGCTGGGCTGGGCGGGTGGGTTGGGAGGCGCTTTGCGCCTCCTGACTGGATGGAACTCTAATCTGTCTTGGTGAGGGAAGGCTTCGCTTCGCACCTTCCGATTGGCCTCTCACCCGACTGGCTGGAGCTCCTGTCTGTCCGGGTGAGGAGCCAATCGGAAGGTGCTTTGTGCCTTCCAACTGGCCCCTCACCTGGGCCAGCCCTGCCCACTCTCTGCCCACTTAACTAATTATGATACCGCTCACCGAGCGGTTCCAGATATGATGAAGTATACTACTGTTCAAATACTGCAACATGACATTCTTCACTTAACAGTCCATAATTTATCCTTCCCAGAAAAAAAATGATCTTCATAACCAGAAGCTAAAAAAAACCCAAACAAATCCTCAAAGTTCACTTTATACCAACTGCTTACCATGCGGTGGCTGCCACAAAGCTACATTTCGGCATCGCATTGCTATGTTGGTCTGCTGCCACCACACAGAAGGTGATCTCCACTGTTACACATTCCCATAGTTGATTACAGCACCATGTGAACATCCATGCTGTAACATGTGGAAAGCTGCTGTACATTCCAAGTCAAAGACACATTTTGGATCTTATCCCTTTGCATTGTTTTATTATGTTAATACCAAGCAATACAAATATATAGACTGAAGAATCGGTTAACATTCTGGTTCACATTTCATTACTGTAAGGATTCATCTTCATCTTATGAAACTGAATGTCAACCAGTGCTACCAATTCCAGTCTCACAGAAAGCTTTCATAAGAACCAGAATAAAGTCACTAGGAACTAATTATAGTTGCCTGGGAACAATTTTTCCAAAGAAAAAGGGGAATTCAGGCCTGCCCTGTCTGCTACCTGTAAACATACCTTTAATTAAGAAAGGTGAGGGTACCCTGCCCCTTAAACAAAGAAAAAAAAACAACCTGGATCAATAATTTTCCTCCCTTTTTTCCTCACTATGCTTGTGAAAGATGGGGTTTCGAAAGGTGTAGATAAATGTCCTACAACTAGAATCATCTAATACAGGCCTATCACTTAACTCAGCTTACTGCAAAGAATCCAAGCAATCAAGCCTTGAAGCTTGATTTCAGATTCTTTGCCTGCTGTTTACACCATTCTTTTTTCTCCAGTGTATTTATTCTGCATCTACATCCAAAAAACACAGTTTTTTCTCAATTGGGGTGGGAATGTCACTTTTGACATGGAGTGGCATCCAAAGGATTTTTTTTTAAATTATGCAATTGACCTATCAAAGATGTACAGTAGATTCAAGTAAATGTCCTCCATTTAAATCCTCATGATTCACTTCCTTGAGTGAAGGAGAAAACAAACAAAGGCAGGCAAAGTTAAAAAAAACCTATTTTTGAAACTTATTAGAGAAGCTGCAATGCTCCCTTTTCTTATTGCCAAGCTCTAGTAGATTCTCTCCTGTGCTATTGGCCACTGTGAAAAATGGAAACAAATCACCATCTTCCATCATACCCCTCTTTCATTACCACAGAACTGACAGATCTATACATACTCATTATAACAAGAAAAGTTCTTCAGATATGTGAGTAGCAAATGTGAGGTAAATGAGGCAATATGTCCACTGTTGGGTGAAGATGGAGAGACTCTGACAGAGGACAGAGAGAAAGCAGAAAGCCTCCATACCTATTTTCCCTTTGTTTTATTCCTGGAAGAACATGGACACATCTAGCAATGGTTGTAGGCAAGGTATAGTGGTAGCAGATTAACATGGACAGAGAGGCTGTAGAGACAAACCTGGCTGTACTGGATAAATTCAAATCCCCTCGGTCAGATGGTGTGTACCTGAGACTGCTCAAAGAACTTTCTGGAAAGCTTGTGGAAGCTTTGTCCACCATCTTCATGACCTCTTGGAGAACTAGAAGACTAGAAAAACCTTATCTCAATCTTCAGAAAAGGGAGGACCTGGGACACTATAGGCCATTGAGTCTGACCTATGTTGCAGGGAAGATAATGGAGCAGACATTAAAGGGGGTGATCTACAAATACCCGAAGTTAAACTTGGTATTACAGGGAAATCAGCACAGATTTGCTTCCAAGAGGTCTTGTCAGACTAACCTGGTTTCCTTCTTTGAGCAATAGGCTTACTAGATTGTGAAACTCAGTTGATGTTGTTTACCTGGGTTTCAGTAAGGTCTTTGACAAGTTTTCTCATTATGTTCTCATGGGTAAACTAGAGGATTGCAGACTGGATTTTCAATTCAATAGATGGGTAAGAAACTGGTTAGAAAACTACTGCACCCAAAGAGTAGTAGTTACAGTGTTTAATCAAATTGAAGGGAGGTGACAGTGGGGTGCTACAGGGCTCAGTACTAGGACTGGTACTTTTCAACAATTTTATCAATGATCTGGATGAGGGGATGGAGGGACTACTCATTAAATTAAATTTGCACATGACACCAAATTGGGAGTAGTAGTGAATACCCCAGAAGACAAAGAGTTCAATGAGATCTGGACATGCTGGAAAAGTAGGTAAATGAGAACAAAATGCAATTCAATAAGGATAAGTGCAGAGTTCTACATCTGGATCACAAACATGAGAAGCATGCATACTGGATAGGAAATACACTTCAAAAGCAATGTGTGTTAACAAGATCTTGGAGTACTTGTGCAATGTAAGCTAGTGCGATGTGGTAGTAAAAAAGGTGAATGCAGTCTTGGGTTATATCAACAGAAGCATTACATCAAAATCACAAGATGTCATAACCATGCTTTATGCAGCATGTGTCAGACCGCACCTGAAGTACTGTGTGCAGTTCTGAAGGCTTCACTTCAAAAAGGACATGGATAAAATTGAGAGGGTGCAGAGGAGAGCAACAAGGATAATCCAGGGCCTGGGGATCAAGCCTTATGAGGAAAGGGTAAGGGGTTGGGAATTTTTAGCCTGGAGAAGAAGAGGTTGAGAGGGGACATGATTGTTCTCTTTAAATATTTGAAAGGTTGTCAGACCGTTTACGCACTGGAGGTTTCATGCCAGGCTGAAGTTTAAGTCATGGCAGGTTGCCCCACCTCTTCCTGCACCCACACAGGGAGCATTTGGCCCAGTGCTCCTCATCTGCCCCCGATTTGTGTTCCTGCACGGGAGCTGGTGCAGTGAAGTTCCCAGTGCATAAATGGTCTTAAAGGAGAGCAGAGAATGGTTCCTGTTGGCAGCAGAAGATAGGACCCGCAGTAATGGTTTTAAACTACTTGTAGAATAGATATCAGGGGGTGGGGAATGTACAGTTCAGCAGTGGAACTGGCTGCCTAAGGAGGTGGTAAGCTCCCCCTCGCCGGCTGTCTGAGTTGCAGCTGGACAGATATTTATCATGGATGCTTTAAGTTGATCCTGCAGTGAGCATGAGGTTGGATTAGATGGTCTGTATGTATATATGTAGAGCCTCTTGTGGCACAGAGTGGTAAGGCAGCAGACATGCAGTCTGAAGCGCTGCCCATGAGGCTGGGAGTTCAATCCCAGTAGCCGGCTCAAGGTTGACTCAGCCTTCCATCCTTCCGAGGTCGGTAAAATGAGAACCCAGCTTGCTGGGGGGTAAACAGTAATGACTGGGGAAGGCACTGGCAAACCACCCCATATTGAGTCTGCCATGAAAACACTTGAGGGCATCACCCCAAGGGCCAGACATGACTTGGTGTTTGCACAGGGGATACCTTTACCTTTTACCTTTATGTATATATGTATTATTATTATTGTTATTATTATTATTCATTTCTTCCATTTCTATGTTTCTATGATTCATGGACAGGAGATTGGAGAAAGAGGGGACAGAAGAGGGAAGACGGCTGGGAGAGTCAAAGAGAGAGAAGCCCTCAATCCTAGTTGATTTCTTAAAAGGAGCTTGGATGCATTTTGCAGCTTTCTAGATCCAAATTCTGTTAATCCAGTTTACTAAGACAACAAAAATAGTGGCCAAAACACTCAGAAGGCTTGCTGGGTATTTCTTCCTTGTTTTACATTTTAATTTTTTTTACAGGCAGCAAGAGTCTACCGTTATTAGACTATTGCTTCTCTTGGATCACTAAAAAAAGAAATTACAGGGAAAATTGCTTCCTTTGGCAGCTCTTCAATAAACCTCTTCACCAACTCTGAAAGACGGGAGGGAGGGAAAGACAGACATTGGGTCATGTGCCCCCAATCAAGCTCAGCAGCAGGCACCACAGTAACCAGTATTGCTCAGTTGGTGACCTTGGGAGAAGTGAAAGCTTTAACACAGGTAGCCAAGTATCCTGAAATACCCAGCAAGCCTTCTGTGCATCTCTATCGGGTTTTCTTTTTCATTCTGCATTATTTTCCTCCTCCCCAGCTCTCAACTTTCCAGTTGCTGCTTTCTCTACATTTTCCCCTGTTTTGCTTCCCAGCTGGGTAATTCAAAAGTTTACATATTCCCTTGGATCTGTCCCACTATTTCTTTGCTGTTCCTTTGCTCCCACCCACAAGGATATTCTGCCCACTCTGCACTTTCTGGTGGTCACTCAGCTTGCACACTCCTGTCCATGAATCATAGACACATAGAAATGGAAGAAATGAATAATAATAATAATAACACATACATACAGACCATCTAATCCAACCCTATGCTCACTGCAGGGTCCACAACGCATCCATGATAAATATTAAAAATGGCAGCAAAGCTGCAGTCTAAGGAAAAACTTTTTAAAAAAACCTGAATGTATAGAATGTGCATCTGCTCCAAAAATGGCAACTTTCACTCTGAAAACTCAACCTCACAAAACCTCAGTATATCACTGACTTACTATAGTAGCTTTAATATCCATGCTCATATGCAGGAAAGGATTGTAGTGCAAAACCATGCAAATACAAAAGGGGAAGAAAAAATAAGGGTTACCATATTTCTGCTACCCCTTTTACGAATACTTGTATATTAAAAAAATCAACTCTGGGTCACTTACACAGGAGACATCAGTCATATTCTGGAAAAAGCAAACAAACAATTTCCAGTCTATTGTGTCTTTGTATTTGAAACCAACTTTTTTGCTGTGTCCCTCTATACTTACTCTGTCTATTGCTCTAACCAGCAATGTGCCTTTTCAATCTGCCTTCCTGGGGTCTGCATTTGATTACAGCATTCATGTTCTATTTAGATTCTTTTGTACCATGCCCTGTGGTGCTAGTACGAAAGGTGTTATTTATAAAATGTAATTCTGTTGTATTGCAATTTTGACTCAAAGAGGACAAGTAATATAAAATACTTAGTTTATTTAATAATTTCTTGGATTTATTAAATCAGGTTCTTTACAAGATTAGTGCTGGGAGGTAGGAGGAGGTTATTAACTAATAAACAGGCTCCGGGCAACCCCCACTCCCTGCAAAATATACATTATTTAAATGGTTTTTTGAGAGCCAAGATGTGCATCTAATTCAACATTATCTGTCGCTGCTTTTTTAAAAGGGAATACAAATCACCATTATTTAAGAAGACCTAAGCAAACCTGTAAGATGTTGTTTCTACACACATGCAAGACTTAGCACAAATTGTCATGTGTGAAGCTCACTTAAGTGTCCATTTCTTTCTGGTGCTCTTTAGGAGCCTGTGACTGATGACAGTGTAGGGGAAATGCACATTCAAAGACAAAGGATGAATAAAAGTATTTAGGATTAATGATTTCAAGGTCACTTTGTTCCATATAAACCTGCTTATTAGGCTTGCAGACAGCTGTCATCATTCCCAAAATCTATTACAGTGGCTGCAGCAGAAACAAACACGTGTGCTCTGGCATTTTAGATGGCATCCTGTGCAGGTCTGCTTTGTTCCCAGGCTATTCTGGAGGGCTTTAAGACGCTACCAACCACTATTAGATATCCATCACAAGTATTATTTGGCAATAATTTCATATTGTACCTGTGACATTGTAGATACATTTACGGTGCTGATAACTACAGCTAAAACAGTGATTAGTAGTATGCTACTCTCAGTATTAGAGTGCACATACCAAAAATATCCTAGACATACACAAACTAGAGTTGCTGAGTCTAGGTTGGGGAATCCTTGGAGATCTGGGGCAAAATCTGGTCAGGGTAGCGAGGGAAAAGAGCTCAGTAGGGATGCAATGCCATAGAGTCCACACTCTGAAGATAACATTGTTAAACTGATCTCTTTAGTCTTGAGTTCAGTTGTAATTTTGGGAGAGCTCAAGTCCACACCTGGAGATTAGCAACACGGACATACTTACACAATACCCTCAAGGTCATCTATCCATCAGACCTCAGAAGATAAATTTGTACTTTGCAGACCATGGTATACAAAAAAAAATCATGGAGCCTAATTAAAAAAAAAACAGAGGGGGAAGGAATCTAGAAGGCCAAAATAGCAATCTCCTTGACCTAAATAACATCTGTAAATCACTCCAAGGAATTTTTCCCCCTGTCATGCCCATCAATCATAATAGTGCTTAAATCATCATATCCCTTATAATAATGCTTAAACCATATCCCTAATGATCTTCTTAAGTAGGAGGGACTAAAGTAGACAGCATTCACATTTAAAGGAGAGTTTCAAATTCACTTGTTTTGAAAATCAGAATGCTATCTAAAGAATGTTGAATAAAATTCAGACTTTTTTTTAGAACTCCCCTTCTATATGGACTGAACCTCTCCATCAATACCACTCTTATTTGCTCTCTTATGCCCCTAAACACACTGCCCCCTACTACCTTTAAAAATTGTCTATATATTTAAAAACCAACTATGTCTGATCCCAACTTAATACTCTAAAGCAATTTGACTGAGAAAGTTAGTAATTCTTGAAATTAAGTGAGATTCAACCTTGAGCTATTTATAGGACTTTTTAACCTACTGGTAGTACAAAGTCTTTTTATAATCACTAGAATCTAGAATTTCAATGTTCATCAATTCAAAAGCACCAAGTAGTGATTTCTTTCCCAACATTCACTATGAATGCTTTCATTCATTTTGCACTTGAATGGAAAGAAACAACTAGAGCAAGCTGAAAGTTGGGGGGATCATTTAATTAAACTATAACTTGTTCCCTCTAGACCCACATTCTGGGGTATTTTTGTTCTGGATTTATTATTTTTGAATTTTGTGTCTGGAATTATTCACATAACATCTGTTTTTTGTGACTGGGGAAAGGCTTTTCATTTCACCCAGGTCTTTCACTGAATCTCTTTCCACTTCAATAGCATGGTTGCACCCGCCCTAGGCTGTACTTGGAGCATCAATCCTTACTGATATAAGTCTTTTAAACAACATTGATGCTACCATTTAACGTTCCTTCATTTTAAGTTTTTTTTATTGTTACTTAATCATTTATTGCTCTACATGCATTTTATTATGTTCCCCTGTGATTGACAATCATTTGTAGTTAATTATTACTGATATTATGTCACTTTAGCCACTGTGACAGAGAATTAAATTCCTGTTTTCTTTTTTTTTTAAAAAACCAAAGTTCAAAATTTTGCCACAGAATTAGGTATGAATCAGAATCTACAGCCCTATCAGAAGCTGTTTCTCTTTTATTAAAAAGAACCCAAGGGATAATCAAAAGTATATGTGCCAGCATAGTGTAATGTTTAGAATATTGGACTATGATCAGGAAGACCCACTTTGCCCTGGAAACAAAGTCAATAAAATAAATCTATTGTTTGTCTAGAACAGGAATCCTCAACATGATGCTCATAGATGCCATGGCACCTGCCAACACCTTTACTTATGCCCATCAAGTGCCATCAGGGATTCTGATTGGCCACCGAAGTGTTGATTGACTATGCAGATATTTTAAAAGATGCTTTGGCAACAGCTACCATCAGGATCTTCACCATGGGAGTGAAAGTAAGAAAAAGCCTCCATTTTGTGGTTTATTTTGCCTCCTATAGCAGCCATTTTATGGCTGTGTCTACTACGTGATATCAAAATTCCAATGGTTCTCATAGGCTCAAAAAGATTGAGGATCTCTGGTCTAGAACAGGATCTAAAAGGCCAGATCCACTACCATGCAAGAATCATTCTTCATTTTGATTCTGGCCATGCACAAATCCAACAGTATCATTTTGTTGTGCTACCATGCATTGTCATTCTTCAATGCTGCTGCGTGTTTAGCACAAGAAGAATCCATAGCAAAAAAAAAGAGGTAAAAGTGGAATTTCCCTAGCCAGTTGTATAGGTACGTTCCTTAATGCTGTGAGAACTAGCACGTCAGTTGGTGAGTAGATTTAGCAATACCACAGAGAATAATGAATTATCTTAATTCATATCTGGATGGCCCTAAAATGATATCAGTTCCGAAATAATGAGAAATCCTTTGAAACCAGAGTTCAGGTTACTGGAATCCTGATTTGCCTTGATGAAAGCTGATTTCATTGCCTTTGCTCTGGCCAAGCATTTCTGTAAGCAGGGAGTGATCAAAGTGATTAAAGATATCACTGGGGAACAAGCCAGGTTATGACCATGTCCATATATAACACAAAACTACAGTTAATACTGTAATTAATAAAGTAATTTCAAACTATGACTTCAGGCTAGTAGAATGGCTTCTGTCCAGACAATCAAAGTAGCATCATCTCTGAAATATGCTACTTTGCCTATTTTGCTAGTTATTGTCTGAAGACAAACTGTATCAATATATTTAATAGCCAATGGTTGGTTGCCCTGTGAACAGGCAAATCTGTGCAATGTGAACATCTGCAGTTATCATTTTATTTTTGGGACCACCTCTGCCACTTGTAGGAGATCCAAACCAAGCTTCTGTTTTCCTTCTCCTTTGTTGGAATAACAGCCTGGCCAGAGTCAGTAATGGGAGTCAAACGCCTTTGGTTCACATTTGGTCTTTGACTTTTGGCCTGTGGCTTTGGATGAGTCAGCTGAATGGATCCAATACCAGCTTCAAAGATTGCTCATTTAATTTTTGGCCTTTTTCATATTAGCTCCACTCTGTCATTTCTCTGCTGATTTTGACTGAATGCACAAAATCACTAGTTTTGTGACAGGAGGTTTCAAGCAATTGTCTGATAGCCTAATTTAATTAAGACCCTTGACTGAACAGAAGACATAAAGAGGGTTGAATGTCAATATGTTGGCATAAATTTTTGAACAAAATAAGTAATAAATGTTCTCTACTGAAAAGATTGTAGCTGCAACAAAAAAATTAAATGCATGAAAAAGTCCATAGATCCAGCATACTGCTAATTATGAGTTGCACCCTTGTTACAGAATGGGCTCTGGTTAAATATCACAGAAAGGAGTTTTATGATTTGTGACACACTGACTCCCGAAAGATTTGTGTATATAGAAAGTCCAGATTTCATGCAAATCTGTAATTTATGTGAGTTGTCCAAAGATGGATTGAGCTTTATATAGATGAGTTGAATCGTAATATCACTTTTAAAGGAACTAGTGGTAGCTGGACTGAAACCATGTGGCACTTTATTTTTACTCTGGATTGGTGTAATCAGTTTTCTCTGGCTTCAAAATACATGATCCAAAAGAAATTTGAGGCAATCAAGGGCAATCGAAGGTTCAGAGCATTCATTAGTCAGAATAAATGCATTTTATTTCTAAATATAAAATTTAAAGAAAAAAATTACCAAGAACAAAATTAATGTGGATCTCTGTTCCTCAAAAATGAAGTTTCCGTTGGAAAATTATTTTTAGACTTTCCATTGTCAAATGCATTCGAAAACTATTAAAATATGCCTTTCTAGTGCATGGAAAACATATGTTTCTTCTTCATGAACTAGTTTCTGTCTGTAGCACAAAAGAATATGTGTGCTTTTAACTATTTCTGTTCCTTTCCATAATTCTTCAGTGTTTTTCTCTGGATTGTTCAAAAATATGCTTTCCTTTGCATTGGTAACTTGAAAAGTATGCTGAAGCACATGAATACTACTGAACCAAGTAACTGGTACTTAAGGAGAAACTGTGGCATCTGCTTGGCACAAAAGATCCAAATTTCAATCTCCAGCATTTCTAGTAAAAAGGATCAGGTAGTAGCTGGTCAGAAATACTGAAATATTCCTACCTCTAGACCTGTGGTCCTTTGCTGGCAGGGGCTCATGGGAATTGTAGTCTATGAACATCTGGAGGACCACAGGTTGACTACCCCTGCTCTAGAGCAGTGGTCCCCAACCTGCAAGCCGCGGCCCGGCGCCGGGCCGCAAAGGCCATGGCGCCGGGCCGCGGCTCCCTCTCCCCGCCCCCCCGCAGTAAAAAACTTCCCAGGCCGCAAGCTTGCGGCCCGGGAAGCTACTTACTGCGGGGAGGGCGGGGAGAGGGAATCAGGGCCGGGTCGCGCCTGTGCAGGCTGTGCCCGCGCGGCTCGATCCGCGGGCGCGGCTCGCGGGTGTGGCCCGATCCACGGGCGTGGCTCGCGGGCGCGGCCCGATCCGCGGGTGCGGCTCACGGGCGCGGCCCGAAATGTGGGCGTGGCCCGCGTGGGCGCGGTCCCCGCGGGCGCGGACCGATGCCCTGCCGGTCCCCAGCCTAATAAAGGTTGGGGACCACTGCTCTAGAGCACTGTGCTAAAATGAAAGATGCCCATGGTTGGCAACTTGGAGTTTATTTGCAGGTCCAACACAATGCCATTAGGCCTTAATTACATATTAGGTTTGGTTCAACCAATAATAATTTAATATGCAACTTAAACTCCCCCCTTCAATAGTAGGGTTTGTAGCTCTGCCAGTACTACAACATTATTTGTTTAGCCTAAAGTGACCAGAAATCTGGGGCCACAAGGCGGGACGCACTGCCTCCAGCAAGGCGGTGTGACAGCGGCAGGCAGGCCCTAATTGCTCAGTACACACAAAGTGGAAACCGATTCAATCTGTACTGTAGCAGTTTAAACTAGCTGCCAACAGAGCCTGAGGACTGGTGATGGGACTTTAATCTTGCCTTGATTATGCTAAAAAGTTTAAAATAAAATTTGTTTAAGCCACTTTGTTGGTTTTATATAGAAAACTGGGCTATAGATTTCCCAGAACAAAAAAAAAATTAGGGACATACAAACCAAAGGTCAGAATACAGCGGGGAAAGTACACCCATTCAGATGAAGAGGGTTCATCTCAGTGATAAGAATTTCCGATATCTTCAAAGGAAAACAGAAATGAAGGATGCACTGATATAATGAAAACCTAACAAGTCAGAAAGACTGTGTATGGAATCAATCAACAGAAGACCAACCCAATCTGCATTGGTAGTGTTTGGGGGCATTACTGTAACAATTGAATTAAAACAAACAGCTATGGACAAAGGTAAGAACAAAGTAAGCTGCTCTTGACTATAATGAGAGTGTATACAGAGAACGTGGCAATTTTGGCTTCATGCAAAACCACTCTCACACATAAGGGTACAGTGGTAAGCACACTTTTGGGAAAGCATATCTAAGTAAGCAAAGTGTTGGGTGGTAAATGTTTTCTGGTCTAAGAATTTTCTCCTGCCTACTTGTGCACTTTTGTGCCCATCAGATCAAAACAAAGTGACAGACATACACCTGGAGAGGTATAAAGCAAACATTATGTTACAAGGAAATGCTCACCTATTCAACCCTGACTGGCTTCCCAGGACTTTTGATGTCCAGCTCGTTGAAATTCCTTAAAGGGTCATGCTATTAATGCAAAGCAGGTGGTAGTCTACCAAGTTCCTTGTCTCAAGTGCCCATAATGCTTTTGCTGATGGACAACAAGCTCCAAATAAGCATCATGCCTGCCACACTGCTTCGGCATCCTTGCTATTCTATTTAAACTGCACTCAAAAATCTGAAACATTCTGAGAATTGACAAATATGTGCTGATGTGAACTAATGCATTGCTTCCTAGCTGGCAGGAATTTACAATGGATGATATTGTTATACAGCAGGAATTTATATGGCCTTTTCTCCCCTGAAATTACCTAATGACTGCAAGCAGGAACTGAGTCACTGAAAAGTAATGTGACTCCTTTAAACAAACAAATGACTAAGCACAGGCAAGCTTTTACTACAGACTTTTTTTTTGGTCTGCATTCAATAAAATCACTGCTTCTGTTAAGTCACTTGGCTTCTGAAAGGTAGTATCACAAGGTAACAGCTATTTCTAGTGCCTAAAATTATTTTTATACACTAGCATGGAAATACTAGACACACCCAGAGGACTGGTATGGCAATGCGACTGCTCCAGGCATGGGAATGATTATTTTCTTCTTCCATGCACAGTAAGAATGAATATATGACCAGGATTTTATCTGAAGTTTTGGATTTGATTGGGGGGGGGGGGCTCCCTAAAAAAAAACAGGGAAGAGAATTTTTGGAATTTTTGAGTTGGCATCTGTACTGAAGGCACCATGGGCAGGAGAGAGAAAGCGAGTACCCTGGCATCACATTACCCTATCCATTCCTCTTCCTCCTCCTCCTCCTCCTCCTCCTAATACTTCTGCTGGCGGGGGGCAGAGGGCGATAGGTATGTGGGTCCCAACCCGTGTAAGGCCTTAAAGATTTGAACCAAAAGCTTGAACTGGATCCGGACAGCGATTGGCAGCCAATGCAACTGCCTCAGCCCAGGCTGGATATGGGCCCTCCAAGGTGTACCAGTGAGGACCCTAGCAGCTGCATTTTGCACAAGCTGAAGTCTCTGGATCAAAACAAGGGTAGGCCCATGTAGAGTGAGTTACAGAAATCTATTCTGGAGGTGCCTGACCTCCTGGAAGAAATACATACCGCCCCCCCCCACACACACACACATTGTGCACCACATAAATTCAGCACATTTTGACTATTTGTCATATGATCAAAGATTTTCAGGGCAAAGTCTAACTGCAAGAGGGCAAGCAACTATATTTGCATAATGATGAACTGAACCTCAGTCCACAAATCCTACCAACTTACAACTGCATGCCTACTACATAAATTCTATGTCTCAGACTCTGGTAAACTAAACACTAAACATTTTTTAAAACACAGAAGAGATAGTAAACGTGGCACTACCAATAAAACAAATTTTAAATCAAAGATCTGGATGCAATTTGCAAATATATCAAAGGTGTAATTGTAATTATCTTATTTTGCTCCTATGTTTCCCTGAGTAATTTCTATTTAAGGGTTTAGCATTACTTTCTAAAGTGTGTTATTACTGGTTACATTATAAATTCTAACCTAGAGGCTGTTGCATTTTCTGCAGAATTTTAGTATTTTAGAACTTTAGTATACTTGGAACTATCCAGTAAATTACATTGAGCTCATGAAGAATTCCAACAAACTTATACAATTTGGTTCTTATGATGTCACATGAAACCAGTATTTGCAGATTATTACTGACTAGAAAGAAAGCCCATTTGTAAAAATGGGCAATTAGGAGAGGTTTGGGGAGGTTGCGCAGCAACGCTCGGGAGGGGTGGGTGGAGGGCCGGGCCGGGCCGGTGTGGGGCCGGGCCGGTGTGGCGTCGGGCAGCGGGAGACGAGCAGGCTGTCGGGGTTGGGGGCAGGGGGAGGCGCAGGAGAACTACGCGTGGCCGGAAATCGGCACATGCGTGGTTTGGCAGCCTGGGGTGGGCGGGGGTAGGGTGGGGGAGCTGAGCGATGCATGCGCGGGACGGCACGCATGCGTGGCTCAGTCTGTTGGTGTCGGGCAAGCTGCACGGTTGGCGCAGCCTGGGGGCGGCATTGGAGCAGTTGGGAGCGTGGGAGAACGGAGCGATTGGCGACGCGGCAAGTAGGGGCGCGTCGGAGGGTGGGTGGGTGTGTTGGGGGGGAAAGGATCGTGTGGGGGGTTTGAGGGTGTAGGGTGGAAAGCACGGAAGAGTTGGCATGGCTTGTTGGGGGGTGGGTGTTTGCGCGGGCGGCGAAGGAGGTGTGGGGCGTGGGGATGGGTTGGGATGGGGGATGGTAAGTGAAGGGGTGTAGGAGCGGTGGGGGCTTACCTGGGTCGGTGGGGGGCGGTAGCGGGATTCCGGAGGCCGGCGGCGGTGGCGTGGTCATTGGTGTAAGGGCGAGTGGGAGGTGTGGGATTGGCTCGCGGCTTTGCGGAGCAGTTGGGAGGGCGTGCAGCTGGAAAGGAGCAGGGCCGCCGTGTCTTTGACGCGGCGTCCCTGCTCGTTTCCCCGCATGGAGGTGCAGTCCATGACAGGCAAGCAGGCAATGGTGAGGCACGCATTGCCTGCTTGGGTCAGGAGTGACAGTCGGAGAGGCAAATCAGGAGCCGCTTTGCGGCCGCTTCGCGGCTCCTGATTCGCTATGCCGAGTTTTTATCACGGACAGCGCCTGTCCTAACTCCTCCCAACTTGCCCTTAGGCTTTTATTTTTAACCGCAGAGCGGTTTACAGATTTGTATTCTACCCCATCCAAAGAATAAAGGTGGTTAAGACACAACAAGCTGAATGTGAAAAAGATGTAGTTGCATTAGCACTGCTGCTTTCCCCCCCTTGTTTTGTGTTTGTGGTAAATGACAACATGAACATGAAAATGTATTGTAGAAAGTGTAATAATTTCCCCAGCCTGTTGCTTAGACATCTTAAAACATCTACAGACTAAATTATAGGAACTTCAGACACAAGGGAAAAGATGGGTGGGAGGGAAATGAAGATTCCCCAAAGGACAGTATCTAATTGCAGATGGCAGTTATTGTGCAAGAAAGGAAGTTCTGCCATTGATGCCATAGTAGCAAAATACAAATGACATGGGAAAGAAGAGAGCAAATAATTTCATTTTGATGTTAAGGATGGGAAGCCATAAAAATTGAGAGCCAGTTACCAAAGAATACTTATTAATTAGCCACACCTGTAATCAACTATTTTTTCTCACTGTGTGATCCACTCTTCCATTGATAGTGTACCTCAAGATTTCATCCAAACAGAATTTGATGTGTTCATTGTTTGCTCATATTATGCACAGGTTTGAGTTTTGCAAAACTGCTTCTCCTTCAGGGGTCTCCAGATACATTAACATGCTATCACCACTCAGCAAGGGACTCTAAATTCTGATATGAAGATACTTATATTACAAAGGGTCTTTTTCCGAGATGTAAAGAGAGAGGATCTTCAGGGACAGATCCTATTTTCCAAGAACTCCAACTGGACATCAGAAATCCAGCCTCCAATTTATCTGTGTTATTTGTTCCAAATAGTTTGGAAATTCTTTTTCGCTGCACAATGCATGAATTAATACAGATGCTACAAGCTCTTTCCCACAGCCCTTGCAAAAGTTTGAAAACTATTTCTATTATAATAGCTTTTTAATAAAACAGGCAGTGATCCCAAGCACCACTTATATGAATGTTCCAGTGAAATCAAAGATCAACTGTTTATGGTTGGGTGGGTGGAAAGAAAGACATATTCCCCCTGTTTATATTTATCTATATGCTGCAAGACCTGCCAAGACCTTGAAATTCATTTCATTTGTTTCTCATACCAGATTTGAGCTTCAGTATGCATCACATTAGCCCTCTGGTCTGATTAAAGCCTCTCTACTCCCCCGCCTTTAATCTCTGCGTGCTGTTATGTGGAAGGTGCCAACTTCAGAACAGACAGTTCTGTAAAGAAGGACTTAAAAAAAAAAGCACAGCATTTTAGAAAATTTAAACAACAGGACTTGTGAGCAAAATAATTCATAAAGGGAAGGGTTTTGTTAAGTCATTTTCATGAGCACACAATGCCCCCTTTGCTTTGTTTTTTTTAAAATAAATCCGGCAGTATATATGCCAAGGCAACACATCTGAATGCAATATCAGTGGACGCACCCTAAATCATCTACATCTGAAGCACAGAAAATGAATCCCCCCTCTCATCCTTCTTTCTTGGTGCCCCCCCCCCTGCCAGCTTTGGAATAAGGCACAAAATATTTTCCTCCTTAAGAGTTACAGTTGCTCCTCCCTTTTCTGAATAAACAGTTGTAAAAATATTAAACTGTTGGCTTAAAATTCAACCTTCACTTGTAAAAAAAACAAAAAACAAAAGAACTTCTAAAGACTCCCTCTGGCACAAGGAAACCTGTAGTTCTAACCTCTCTTTATCAAACTTGAGTGATATCTGAACACAACGAATCTCGACAAGGCTCTCCTGTTTCTCAGGGTTTCACATTTTCCCCCTGCAAGAGTTGGAGGAAAAGGATACAGTGCACATTTTCACATTCTCTAAGTTTGCAGTTGTTTTTATATAAGAAGCAATTTGTTTGGGTCATATCAGGTCAAATGGGAAGCCTGCCCAGCTCTCGGTTTTAAAGGAAAAACATACAGAAAGACACAAAAACACAGCAGTTTCCTTCATTAAATTCCACTCTACCTGCCATGGGCATGAAGCCACAATGGAATTTCCCACCCTGGCTGAGCACAGCACAACTTTTATTTTTAGTTTTTTTGGCATTTTATAGAAAAAAATCATATTGGTTTGCTTTTAAGTGAACTTTGAGGCAAAGGCTATGGTTACATTTTTCAAAAATAAAATACAGAAGGATCTTGAGGTTAAATCTAAGCAGTCCTTAGTCGGGACAGGCTTGCAACCTCCCTTGGCTGGCTATGAGAATGGTTTTGCCGAACACACTGGTATTTCATGGGATTAAAAATGGGATTAAGGAGTTATCTCTTCGTTGCTCAGGACTGCTTTGCCTGTTCAGATAAATGGTAAAACATGGAGGGCAAACTACTGGCTAGCAATTCCACTTTTCACACTGGGTATTTTGTGTGATGGCAGTATTTACACGTCTTCCTGATAGTGAGCTATGTAACACCCACAGACATTTCCAATATACAAATTTCTCATTAAAGGGACGGATAAAATTCCCCCTCCACCCTGCACCGGAAAGGATGGCAGAAGTGTCAACTGCTTGCTTATCTAGCTTGCGCCATTTCTCGATGCACGATAAAACCTTCCTCGGCAAAGGAATACTTTTATCATCCCATTTCTACACCAGGAAAGCAACCTTTACTGTAGAACAGGACTGCCTGTGCCCCCCTAGAGCAAGAACAGCAGCTGTTGTGTTTCCTTGGTGCCCCAGTGCAAAGGATTGGTCATCACAGCGACAAATGACATTCCATTCTTATGAACCCACCAATGTTGACACACCTGTAAACACTGCCTATTCTTTCCAGACAAGAACAAAAGGCAGCTTATAATGCTGATATAATAATAGTAATATAATAATTTTTTTAATTTTCATCCTGCCCTTCAGTATCACTCAGGGCAGGTAACAGCAATAAAACCACATACAAAAATAAAAAGTATAGTATAACGAATGCCCCTTCAGACAGGGTTTTTTTTGGGGGGGTTGTTTTTGGGGGGGGCAAGGAGCAGATTTTCCACCTTCTGTCTCTCCCCCCCCCCCAAGCAGTGAGGCCAGCTTTTCTTGGTGGATGTTATTTTTTAACAAAAACAAAAGATTCTGGAGAACACAGAGGAACAAGCAACCAAAACAAGAACCTGTGTTGGCTCTAAACATCAACATGAATAAAGTTCATGCAGAGAAACTTGTGCAACATTTCTTCTTTCTTTTATCCTTATCCATGGTTCCTCTATATATTTGTGAAACAGCCGGGGTGGTGGGACATGTCCAGCTGTCCAAGTTGGAATAGGGCCAATCAGGGTGCAGCCAGCAATGCTGGCTGCACCCTGATTGGCTCTGCCCCTATAGTTCCCTCCCTCCCTGGATGCTAGCCACGTTCCTCTCAGATATGCCAGAGACAGAGAGAGTCACACAGAGCCATGCCAGACTGAACACGAGCCCTCATTCTCTCCTATCACTCCTGCTGCGAGGGAGGCAGACAGAGACACGGAGAGAGCTGCCCCAAACTGCACACCAGCCCTCCTTCCCTCCTACAAACCAGCCCTAATTACCTGCTATGTCTTCTGCTGCGAGGCACACTGAGACACCCAGTGAGGGAGAGAGAGACACACAAAGAGAGATCTGCACTTCCCGGTGTCCTCTTGGTCCTAGCACCCATTGCATTCCTGCTTGCAATGAGCTTTCTTGCTAGTTCTGATATAACTTGTGATGGACAGAGTTTCTGGAGTTGGGCTCTTTGCTCCAGTCAAACAAGTAAGACACATAATGCTGCGTATATTGGTAAAGATTCCTTTTGTGGAACAATTCATAACATGATACCTTGTCTGAAGAAGAATTCGAAACACAAGTTTCTCAGCATGAACTTTATTCATGTTTATGTTCAGAGCCAACACAGGTTCTTGTTTTGGTTGGATGTTATTTTTAGCCTTGACCATAAGCCTGGTGGAATAGTTCTGTCTTACAGGCCCTGTAGAACTGATTTAGGTTCTGCAGTGCCCTGATCTCTTCCAGGAGCACATTCTACCAGGCTGGGGCCAGGGCCTCAGTCATTTGCTAAGAGCAGAATGTAGCTGTGGTTATATCCATGTAAACCACTTTGGAGAGAATACACAACCATTGTCTTAAAATGGTGCAGTCTAGCAAGTGGTTCATCACTTTAGGCTGCTTTTGTTGTGTATTTTGACAGGTAAAAATCTTGTATAGTATCCATGTGGTCAGTTGCCTTTGGAAGAAACAGCCATAGAGGTTACAGTAATGCAAAGCACATTTAAACAACTTATTCATGTAGGTGGCCATGGCTGGTGCAGACTTATGGACCTGCATTATACACAAATATGGTAAAAGGAACACTGCCCAAAATTCATCAGTTTATTTACAAAAACTTAATACTCTAGCATTTGCTGGGACTTCAAAACAACAAGGTCAACATCATAGCAAAAATTCAAAAATAATCTAGACATGCTAATGCAGAGAAACTGAAACCCTGGATATTAAAATAAACAAAAACTACATGGATACTACTTTTCAGTCAACTTACAATTTAATAAATGCACGGTCTCATTTCCATTATCCCTATTTCCCTTCATTTTGTAAGGCCCTGTTGTTTTTTCCGTAACTAATACCTTCACCTAGCATCACTTGGTGGGAAGCAGAGTAAAATAATGGAGGAAGGAAAAGAAGATCCACGTGCATTTACAAATGTGTCTACTGTTTATGTTTGGAGGAAAAGGGGGTTCTTTTTTTAAAATCATGAATACAGTCTAAGAGATGTAAATTCTGCCCCACCAACTTACCATACTGCTTTTCTCCAATGCTAAAAAGATCAAGAAAAAACATTTGCCATGCCATCACTGACTATAACACACAATTATATTTTATCTGTTCTATGAGCTGAAAATATATGATATACAATTAGCTGAAGGAATACCTGGTAGGATATTATATATTTTTACTCAACAGAATTAATATAGCAGGAAATAATGTATTTCAATGGCATCAGTAGTAGTTCGTCAAAAAAAAAAAAACACTGGCTGATTTATATTTTAGAAATTAAAGACAGACATGCAAATGTTTCCCAAGACCAAATATAGGACAAGAAATGATCCAGCTGTTCACATCGTATACAGCTGTTCCAAAGATTTATTTCATGGAGCTTTTTTTAGCAGGGGGGGCTAATGTTATTATTACCATCGTTATCATCTCAGGTTCTATTGGTAGCAAAACAGAGAACAGCTGCACCAAATCGTGCCACATTCACCTGTCGCAGCTTAAGGAACTATTGTGCTATTGCAGCTGCTGTTAAAGTTAATGCCTTCTGCTGCGGATTAGGGTGGGCAGGATTATGGAGTCCAAATATAGCTTTTGTCCTTTGGATCATGGTAAATTATATATTTGGGTTATATATAATTAATAAACACATGGAACCCCATGAAAATTCATAAGGGAGTCCAGTTCATTTCCACCCCTATAATTCTTGTGTTGACAAAATTAATTTTTCCTTCTGTGCTTAAATAATTGGGGGGGGGATCTATAAAATCCTCTCTCTTTTACCTTGCTTTTCCCCCATGAGCACAGAGTGGCAGATACAGCTATCTCTTTCTCCAATTTATTCTCACAATGTAAGACAGAAATAGGCAGAAAAAGACAATTTGTCAGTCTTCAAGCTTCATGGTTGAAGATAGATTTGCTCTGGGGCCTCTTTGGTCCTAATCCAATGCTGAAGCTAATACATCATACCCAGATTCAGGTGGGTAGTTGTGTTAGTCTGAAGTAGCAGGACAAAATTTGAGTCCAATGGCACCTTTAAGCTTTGGTAGCCTAACAATGGTAACTGATGGATCTTCCATCTGACCATTATACTTCGAAATGGTCTCAGGCCTCAGTCCATTGCCTCTAAAATTAAATCCATAGGCATTGACCTTGATTCTTTAGCTAACTCTGGAGAGGATCATATTTTTCAAACTATCCAAAGAAGAATCCAGGATATTGATCTCCAGATAATTTATGCGGGTGCAGGGGGACCATGCTCCCCATGAGCTTTTGGTCTATCCTATTCCCCAAACACTATGGCACACTATTTTTCCAACCTTATAATACCTTCAAACCACAGAGCATTTATGTTAGCCAGACTAAATGTATTTCCTTCTGCAATGGTTGAAGGCAGGTATAGGAGAATTACCCGCAATTAAAGAATTTGCAGGTATTGCCATACAGAACCAGACTCAGTTTGCCATATCATTCTGCGATGTGAGTTGTATAACAACAAACGTTCTGACTTGATCTCCCCACTTCTACCCTTCCCTAATGTCTCAGATGGCAGGGGGGCTCTTGAATTGCTGCTTACCGATAATTGCTCGGAGACCACTGAACGGGTAGCCAAGTTTTTATCTATAGTAATGTCCCACAGGGTAAAGAAGTAAACGTCACTGGCTTCATCTTTTTGTATTTGCCGCTCCCTTGCCTTTTGTAACTTCCCTCACAGTTTTTTAGACTTTTATTACAGAACCGATTGTATATTGTTTTCTATTGTGAATGCCATTAAATGTTTTGTATTGTATTGTTATTGGTAACTGATAGAATCTATTTCTTAATAGGCCCTGTGGGACCTTCCAGCATTCTGCAGGGCCTAAAAAATGGAGCTCTTCTGCCAGGTCTATGGTTGAGGCTGGGGCAGTGGGGGAAGATTGATGGGGCCCCTCTGGTGTCAAGTTGCAACTTTATCTCGTCATTCCTGCCTCCTCCCTCTGGAGGTCAGGGTAGGGAATGGGGATAGAGGGGGGTTTCTCTGCCATGCTGTTGTCAGTTTATCGCATCGGTATTTCTTGTCCATTTTAATAGGGTTTTTAATGGGAGTTTTAACCGGACACCTGTAACCTGCCATGAGCCTGCTTCGGAGTGGCGGGTAACAAATATAATAATAATAATAATAATAATAATAATAATAATAATAATAATAATAATAATGATGATGATGATGATGATGATGATGATGATGATGATGATGATGATGATGAAGATGATGATGATGATGATGATGATGATGATGATAATGATAATAATAATAGCTCCAGGGACTCCTTTTGTCATTTTAGGGTTTTTAAACCTCCAGTGCATTTTTCTTGGGTTTCACATTTTTCTGCAAACCTGAGTTCAAATTTGTAGAAAGATCCGTCTTGTCCATTCACAGTTGCATTTACCAGATTTAAATATCCTCAGATTTGGCCAACTCACATAACATACAAATGAGAATGATCTGGAAGTCCTAAATGAAGAAGAAAATGGTAATTTTCTTTTTTAAAATCCTAAATAGCTACAGGGCTGTGAATATCACTGTGACAGAAAGTTAAGGAGTACGAGATTCTATAAGAAAATGTGTAAAAAATGTGTGTGTGCTTTTGGTGTTGCCGCTACTGCTAGGTTTAATCGGTTTCAGGTAGACTTTTAGCATACTGTTATAAATAATAGAAGTTACACACTGAACTTTTATAATATCTTTCATCTGAGGACTTCTTATGACTTAATTAAAAGGGACAGTGCTAGGTTAAAAACCATAGATTTTTTTTATTAAGTAATTTCCTTACCTGTATTACTAATAACACTTTGGGTTATTAAGCAGAAACAATTTTTTAAAATCTAATTTACTACTTTATGTATTTAGGCAATTGGCTTTTTTAAAACATCCAGGGAAATGAAAATAGGTCTGTCAGTTTCCATTTCTGTTCATAATCAGTTTCGTTGCAATTTCCCACATACCAGACCTAGGTTCTTGATTTTTTTAAATACAGCATCTAGTTCCAAATCACAAAACACAATTTGATATTAGAATTTTTTTTGTGGTCTTCTGTGCTCAAAAAACAATACCCTATTTAAATTACCCAACAAAATTTCTTAAAGCCTTTGTTTCCTAATACAAGGAAATTTTATTCCTTTTCATAGTAAATGCAAATGAATCCCCCACAATTTACTGTGGAAGGACCCATGTGGGGTAAAAACCCCATAAGGAACACCAAAGTTCTGTTCTATTCCTTCCCTTTGTGGCATGCATACATATGCAGAGTTGAAAGACATAGGATTCTAATGTAGCGATCCCCATTCTGTGGGCCGCAGAACACATGTGGTCCTTTGACTAATTGGAGGTGGGCCCCGAAGGACGCCTTCTCCCCCCCCGGCCCTTTACTTCATCCCCCCCGGCCCTTTACAACACACTTTGGGTGTCATTGTCTCCCATCACTCCCAGATGGGACTATCTCATTACAGAGAAACAAGCTCAGGGTTCCCACTGATTTGTCATTGTCATGAGTTAAAATTTCCATGAAAATAAAACGTTCCTTATGTTCATTGTTGTGGCGTGTCTGTATCTTATTTTGAAGGGATGTTTAAACATTACCATAGTGATCATAGGGTTAGGGCAGTGGTTGAGAGTAGAGGAGTAAACTACTCCCCCTACCGGGCCTCAGTAAAAGGCATTGAGTGGTCCTCGGTGAGTGGTCCCTGGCGTTGAGTGGTCCCCGGTGATAAAAAGGTTGGGGACCACTGTTCTAATGTGTCCACTGGTGACTCCCCACTCAAGGATAGTTTGCCCACAGGGACTGAGCCCCAGAGTTGTACAGTGAAAACTATGATAATAGGCATAATTTAAGAACTAGAGTTGCCTATTAATCGAAATACTGGTTAACCAAGTCATGGCTAGGACCCATTACTGCTCCTTTAGCAAAGCAAGTGAGCATTGACTATTTCTGGAAAACACCTCCAGCCTAGGGTTGCCAGGGGTAGGGTAGCCAGCTCCAGGTTGAGGAACTCCTGGAGATTAGGGGGTGGTGCCTGGAATGGACATTGACGTCAAAAAAGTAAAACACTATGGAATCCACCCTTCATTTTCTCCAGGGGAACTGATTACTGTAGTGTAAATCTGGGGGATCACCAGATCACACCTGGAGGCTAGCATCCCTTGTCTAGTCTGCTGTGTGGAATGTGGAGATCTAAAAGGCTGGAACACCAATATGGTTTAGGCCTTTTAAATGCCCACCTACCACACAGCCAATCAGAAGCACATAACAGTGTACAAGGGGTGCTGAAATTCTAGTCATGGACACCACCCACCTAATAGCAGCAGAATTTATTGAATCTACTGAATGCAGACTATTTCTAATTCCATCACAATGACCATCTCCAGATGAAGAAAAGTTTGTTTGGATCCCCACTAGATGTAACTCTACAAAGGCCTGCTTGCTCTACGCAGGCCTTCCCTGGCCTTGATCCGGAAATTGCAGCTGATGCAGAATGCTGCTGCTAGAATCCTCATGGGGACATCTTGAAGGGCCCATATCCAGCCTGTCCTGAGGCAGTGGCATTGACTCAGATATGCAGATGATACCACTCTAATGGCAGAAAGTGAAGAGGAACTAAAGAGCCTGTTGAAGGAGAAGAGTGCAAAAGTTGGCTTGAAACTCAACATCAAGAAAACAAAGATCATGGCATCCGGCCCTCTCAATTCCTGGCAAATAGATGGGGAAGAAATGGAGGTAGTGACAGATTTTATTTTCCTGGGCTCCAAGATCACTGCAGATGGGGACTGTAGCAAAGAAATTAAAAGACGCTTGCTCCTGGGGAGGAAAGCTATGGCAAATCGAGACTGCATCCTAAAAAGCAGAGACATCACCCTGCCAACAAAAGTGCGTTTAGTCATGGCTATGGTCTTCCCAGTTGCAATGTATGGCTGTGAAAGTTGGACCATAAGGAAGGCCGAGCATCAAAGAATTGAGGCTTTTGAACTCTGGTGCTGGAGAAGACTCTTGCGAGTCCCTTGGACTGCAAGGCGAACAAACCAGTCAATCCTAGAGGAGATCAGCCCGGACTGCTCCTTAGAAGGCCAGATCCTGAAGATGAAACTCAAATACTTTGGCCACCTCATGAGAAGGAAGGACTCCCTGGAGAAGAGCCTGATGCTGGGAGCGACTGAGGGCAAAAGAAGAAGGGGACGACAGAGAATGAGGTGGCTGGATGGAGTCACTGAAGCAGTAGGTACAGGCTTGGATGGACTCCGGGGAATGGCGGAGGACAGGAGGGCCTGGAGGATTATTGTCCGTGGAGTTGCGATGGGTCGGACACGACTTCGTACCTAACAACAATATGTGTGTCCGCAATTGTTTTAATGGAGTTTTATTGGGTTTTTATATGAACAGATTGTGACCTGCCACAAGCTGGTTTGGGAGTGGCGGGTAATAAATTTAAATAATAATCTGGAACAGCTTCACTGTATAATAAAAAACTAAGGCCTAGGTGGATGGGGCCAATCCAATAAGGCCTAGGTGGGTGGGGCCAGTCCAAAGATCAGACTAGTCCCCCCCTGGACTTGGGACCAATAGGGAGATGACACAGCCCGCACCCCTGCCCAGGGTCAATCTGGCAACATTGCTGCCAGTCTGCCCCTGACCACCGTAGGGAGAGGAGGTTAATAGGGCTGCTGAGGTGGGTGAGAACGGAGGCTTGGACAGGCCGTGCCAGCCCTTTTCACCCCAGAGCTGTCTTAACTGTCACATCCAACAACTTCCCTTACTTTTCCTCAGACCACTGACTCAAATACATATATGAGGAAGATAAATATTTCTGGTGTAAAGGTTTGTTTTGTATGGACTGCAAAAGAAATTTGTCAAACATTCATTATGTTAGTTAGACACTAGGGGAAAGAAATTTTGTCAAGGGTAATCTGTACGGATAATATGCTGTGTGTGAACCCTAATGGGACCAAACTGCCAGCATTTAAAATTAAACAATAAAGCAACTTATAGAGTAATACCTGGGGAAAGGCTGACAGGTGATGAGAAGTATTCTCATCAGAGTGACTCACTCCTAAGGGATGATGCTTATAAACACTTGAAGCCCTCAAAATGAGAACACAATAGAAGCTGACAATGTACACATGGGAACCAATAAGAAGCAATCAAATCAATCAAACCATTAAGGGGAAAAGGAAGCATTCAAAGAATGAGGAAAACTGGTATAGGTATTTCTATGCAAATACAAACAGCCTAAAGAAGAACAGGGATATAGATTTAAGTACTGTGGTTGTAAAGCCTGTATCTGGGCTAGACCAGACTATGGCTGTAGGCTCACATAAACAAATGCTCTTCCATATGCACCTAAAAAACTAGATGTCAGGGGAAAGAGATCTACACGGCTTTCTTCCTGACATGCTGCTTGTCTGTGTGCAAGCAAAACAGGATTGCATTTACCTATAGCTGCTGTTCACTGAGTGGTCTGTGCAGGCATGTATGGGGACTGCACATTTATGCATATGCAGAGTTGGAAATCTTGAGATTGTAGAGCATGTAACTTCCTATTTTATTTGATACCGCCCTCCCGGTGAAACCAGCTCAGGGCAGTGTACAGTGTTGTATATATAAGTACAATAATTAAAGTTAAGTTATGATTTAAGATTTAACATTCAGTTGAAACAGTAAAAATAGTTAATGGCATTCAATTTAAAATGTCATCAGCAGCCTGTTTTCTAGTTTTGCCTAGCCCAACTAGTAGATGATGGATAGGTGGAGCCCTATAGAAGTTATCTGTGTAAATAAATTTGCTAATTTCTTATAGATCCCATATGTTCAAATATTCCTGGAAAAGATACCTGTAGAATGATAGAGGATAAGAATTCAGAAATCACATTTAAAGTGGCTACATTGGCTGCTTGGCAATGAAGCTTCAGAAAGAATGGCTAAAACAAAGTTTTACTGTGCATAACTAGATAATAACATACTTTAATGAATCAGGTTTAACCAGTTTGTGTTATATTTTATAGATGCTATATGGTTTTTCTATGACTGGTCTTGGACCTTAAGTGAATAAATTCTGAATTGTATGTGTGTGATTGCATGCTTTTAGGCCAACCTCAAAGAGAGCTTCAAAGCTTTCAAACGAAGATTCTAAGCTTCTGGAGAGTTCCCACCTCCACCTCTTTCTCCAGGGATCACCCAAAAGGTCACATGACAGAGGTAGAGTGACCACTCCAGTCCTCAGCTCCATTTGCCACTCAAAGAGCCCCAGATAGCCCAATTGATTCTCCATTATAACCTACAGGGATCATTGACATTCTCAAATATTTACCAAATCCAAATATCATGCCAGTATTGGGATTCAGGAATATCAGTTAATACTTATATTTTTGGGTTTCCAAATACCTAGTTGTGAAAAATATTGTTGATTTCTTTTTGCATGCTCCTAGTACCATTCCTTAGAGCTCTGTGTGAGTATGAAGATCCTCAGTGTCTTAAGGCCTGCTTATTTTGCTAACCAATTTTACCCCCTCTTGGCAGGGCAAATGTCATTGGGGAGGGGGTAGCCTCTGCAGGTCCCTGCTTCCATGGGAACATGCATGCAGCCTCTGGACCTGCCCAGCAACAGGACCCAGGTGTAGCCGATCAATTAGTGCAGCCAGCACTGCCTTCAAGGCTGTCAGAACAGGCAAAGGAGGGAGATTGGTATGATCTAAGCTCTGACCCAGAGGAGCAGCCAGAACCTAGCCACAGGAATGGACTGGAGCCTTCACCAGACTCAACCCCAACCCTACCTGCACCTCAGGACAGCCCAGACAGTTCACCAGAATGCACAAGACAGCGAGGAAGGGCAGACTTCACAGAACATAGAAGAATCTCAGGTTCTGCGGGTGACCAGGTAGTTGTGAATTTCCTGCATTTTGCAGGGGGACTAAATGAACCTGGAGATACCTTACAACTCTATGATTCTAAGTACTTGTAGTTTTGTTTTCTGTATCAGGAGGCTTTGCAGGAATGCTGAAAGAGAATGCTCTTTGCTACCAAACAAAATGGAGGAGAGCAAAAGGCAAAAAAGGGAGTTACAGTGATAATTCTGAACTAATGTTCAAGCAATATATTTTTATAGTAGTAACTAAACAAAATCCAAAGGTAACAGAACCAGTTTACAAAAGAATTTAACATATCCTCTGAGGTTTCATTTCCTTATCTCATGGATAGCCTTAGCACACAGTGAAGACACTTCACAGTAACCTGTTTTGCTAAAAAGATTAGCCTGAACACAATTTCTATCCAGTGTCCTCATTTCTTTTAACATAAAAAGCAGGCATTGCAACTTGAGTATCATCCTAGAATAATCCTGTTATAACATTGCACATTAACATTTATTATGTACATCCAGTTATATATGTAAGAAAATATACACGAAATCTCTCTCTCTCTCTCTCTCTCGATATGGATAGCTCATCTGAGAAGATGGCAAAGCAAATACTGCCAATGCTTAACTCCAAATTGTTCCATATGTCAATACTAAAAACAATAGTAAACATGTAACTGGAGACATGTGTAATTTCATTACTAGAAGAAGCAAGCATGTGTTTTCTTATGAGTTAGATGAATATTTAGAAATTTCAGTGACCGTAAGATTGCTCTACCTGGTAACATAAGACAATGGTACTCAAATCATAGTGATAAGCAAAGATTCAACAAATGTCTAGTGAAATGCAAGTATTTCAGTATTTCTGGGAAAATGGCACAGGAATAAGGGATGGAATATTGGTGTTATTGACACAAAGAAGAAATGCATACCAATGTGCATAAGGACTCGTAGCAACTCCTGATTCACACAGTTCAAGGTGATGAAACCTGTAGCAAGATCGAGAATCTGCTGTGTTCACCTATCAGACATTTGTGCTGGGAAATTCCAACATTTTTAGCCCTGGGTCCTGTGTTATTGTTTTCACAAGCCAGCCACGACATGGGCTGAACCATGATGTGCTTTTTAGAAGCATAGAATCATAGAGTTGGAAGGAACCTCCTGAGTCATCTAGTCCAAACCCCTGCACAATGCAAGAATTCAAACTACCTGCCCACCCACAGTTACCCCAAGTTCATGCCCAAGTGATTCCCTCCACCAAATATCTCCAGTATCCAGCATGACCTGGAGGAAATTCACCTACCATCCCACAGTGGCAATTAGAAATTCCCTGGATATGTAAGGAAGGGCCTCAAGAGACAAACACTGGCACATCCCGTCCTGCCCACCCATTAACAATCTGCTTAAGTTCATAAAATCAGCATTTCTGTCAGATGACTATCTAGCCTCTGCTTGAAAACTTCCAAAGAAGGAGAACTCATCACACCCGATGAAGCCTGTTCCACTGAGGAACTGCTCTGTCAGGAACTTCTTCCAGATGTTTAGCTGAAAATTCTTTTGAATTCATTTCAACCCATTTGTTCTTGTGCGGCCCTCTGGGGCAACAGAAAACAACTCTGCTCCATTTTCTATAAGACAACCCTACAAGTAGTTGAAGATGGTTATAGAATCATAGAATCATAGAATCATAGAGTTGGAAGGGGCCATACAGGCCATCTAGTCCAACCCCCTGCTCAATGCAGGATTAGCCCTAAGCATCCTAAAGCATCCAAGAAAAGTGAGTATCCAACCTTTGCTTGAAGACTTCCAGTGAGGGGGCACTCACCACCTCCTTAGGCAGCCTATTCCACTGCTGAACGACTCTGACTGAGAAAAACTTTTTCCTGATATCTAGCCTATATCGTTGTACTTGAAGTTTAAACCCATTACTGCGTGTCCTTTCCTCTGCAGCCAGCAGAAACAGCATCCTGCCCTCCTCCAAGTGACAACCTTTCAAATACTTAAAGAGGGCTATCATGTCCCCTCTCAACCTCCTTTTCTCCAGGCTGAACATTCCCAAGTCCCTCAACCTATCTTCATAGGGCTTGGTCCCTTGGCCCCAGATCATCTTCGTAGCTCTCCTCTGTACCCTTTCAATTTTATCGATGTCCTTCTTGAAGTGAGGCCTCCAGAACTGCACACAGTACTCCAGGTGTGGTCTGACCAGTGCCGTATACAATGGGACTATGACATCTTGTGATTTTGATGTGATGCCTCTGTTGATACAGCCCAAAATGGCATTTGCCTTTTTTACCGCTGCATCACACTGCCTGCTCATGTTTAGTTTACAATCCACAAGTACCCCAAGGTCTCGTTCACACACAGTGCTACCTAGAAGCGTATCCCCCATCCAGTAGGCATGCTTTTCATTTTTCTGACCCAGATGCAGAACTTTACACTTATCTTTATTAAATTGCATCTTGTTCTCATTTGCCCATTTTTCCATTGTGTTCAGATCTCGTTGAACTCTGTCTCTATCTTCCAGAGTATTTGCCAGTCCTCCCAATTTGGTGTCATCTGCAAACTTGATGAGTAGTCCCTCCACCCCCTCATCTAGATCATTAATAAATATGTTAAAAAGTACCGGGCCGAGCACCGAACCCTGAGGTACCCCGCTACTCACCTCTCTCCAGTCTGATGAAACACCATTGACAACAACTCTTTGAGTGCGGTTCTCTAACCAATTCCCTATCCACCTAACGATCTGAAAATCCAGATTGCAGTCCTTCAACTTATCCATCAGAACATCATGGGGAACCTTGTCAAAAGCTTTACTAAAATCCAAGTAAATGACATCAACCAAATTTCCCCGATCCAGCAAACCTGTTACTTGGTCAAAAAAGGAAACTAGGTTGGTCTGGCAGGACCTGTTGGAGACAAATCCATGCTGACTTCCTTGGATCACCAAATTGTCCTCCAGATGTTTGCAGATCGCTCCCTTTAATATCTGCTCCATTATCTTCCCCACAACAGAGGTCAGACTCACTGGTCTGTAGTTTCCCGGGTCATCCTTCCTCCCTTTTTTGAAGATCGGAATAACGTTTGCTCTTTTCCAGTCCTCCGGGACATCTCCAGTCCTTAAAGAGGTTCCGAAGATGATGGACAAGGGCTGTGCAAGTTCTCTGGAAAGTTCTTTGAGTACTCTCGGGTGCATTTCATCTGGACCAGGGGATTTGAACTCATCCAGTGCAGCTAAATGCCTCTCGACCACCTCTCTATCCATGTTAACCTGCCACCCAGACACTATCCTTTGGCTACAGCCATCTCTAGATGTGCCTAAACACTTAGACCTGTGGGAAAAAACAGATGTAAAATAGGCACTAAGCCTTTCTGCTTTCTCTGCATCTTTCGTTAGAGTTTGTCCATCCGCACCCAACAGCGGGCCTATTGCCTCCTTTACTTTACGTTTGCTCCTCATGTAACTGAAAAATCTTTTCTTGTTACAATGGGCTTCCCTGGCCAATCTTAGCTCACTCTCAGCTTTGGCCTTTCTGATGATTGATCTACAGTGCCTAGTAACCTGTAGGTACTCTTCTTTAGAGCTCTGTCCTTCCCTCCATTTCCTGAACATTTTCCTTTTCTTTCTTAGTTCCTCTTGAAGTTCTCTGTTCATCCAAATAGGCTTCTTAGAGCTCCTGCAGTGTTTTCGTATTTCTGGGATAGTCATTGATTGAGCATGCAATAGCTCTTGTTTGAGTAGCGCCCACCCTTCACATGCTCCCTTCCCTTCCAGCATTCTCGTCCATGGTATGACACTCATCATGTCTCTGAGTTTATTAAAGTTTGCCCTACGAAAATCCAACATCCGCGTCTGGCTACAAGCTTCCTTGGCTCCCCATCTCAAAAGGAATTCTATGAGGACATGGTCACTTCCCCCTAGGGTCCCCACCTCCTTCACCTCATCCACCAACTCTTGCCTGTTGGTCAGTATTAAGTCCAGTATGGCTGAACCTCTTGTGGGTTCATCTACCATTTGATAAATGAAATTGTCAGCCAGGCAGGTCAGAAAGTTGCATGACTGAGGACGCTTCGCAGAGTTTGTTTCCCAGCACACATCTGGGAAATTGAAGTCACCCATGATGACAAGGTCCTGCCGTTTGGATATTTTCTCAAGCTGCTCACAAAGTGCAGCATCCACATCCTCTCGTTGGTCAGGCGGTCGGTAGCAGACACCAACCACCACACTGTTTGTTTTCCCCTCGCTTATTTTCACCCAGATGCTTTCCACTGTAGATATGCTCTCCTTCACTAGAATTTCCTGACAGGTAAGCCCTTTCCTCACATACAGTGCCACTCCTCCACCTCTTCGATCTATTCTGTTTTTTCTGACCAGTTCATATCCATCCACCATTACATTCCAGTCATGAGAATCATTCCACCAAGTTTCTGTGATGCCTACTAGATCATACCTTTCCATCAGCATGAGAAGTTCCAACTCTTCCTTTTTATTGCCCATGCTTCGGGCGTTAGTATAAAGACATCTGAATCCTTTTACTTTTGGTTCCCTATGAGCTGGCCTTGCCGGTTGGGCTGCCTCCGATAGTTTTCCTTCCATACACTCCCTATGTTGATCGTCTCCTTCCCCTAGTGGCTTATCATATTAACTCTTAGTCGTCTTCTCTCCAGGCTAAATAGACTAAGCTCCCTCAGCCTTTCCTCATATCTTATGTCCATCATATGGCATTAGATCATTTGTATGCTCTGTGATCCCCACTATTTGGGCTGGGTTGACACCAATATGTTGATGACACCCAGCTCTTCCTCCTGATGAATTGCCAGCCTTATTGTCTCCCAGAAACATTAGCCAGCTGCCTGGAAGCAGTGATGAGGTGGCTCAAACTGAGTTGTTTGAAGCTCAATCCTTCAAAGACGGAGGTTCTGTGGCTATGCAGGAAGGGTCCAAGTGAGGAAGTGCATCTACCCAACCTGGATGGAGTGCAGCTATCGGTAGCCTGCTCCGCCAGGAACCTGAATTTGATTATTGACACCTTCCTATCAATGAAGGCTCAGATCACAACAGTAGCACGGCTGGTATTCTACCATCTTTGCCAAGCCAAAATACTAGTGCTTGACTTGGCCCTGGAACACCTAGCCACAGTGATCCATGTGACAGTCACCTCTAGACTGGTCTTCTGCAACTCATTCTACACAGGCCTGCCCTTGATTCAAAAACTACAGCTGGTCCAGAATGCAGTGGCCAGGGTTCTCACAGTAACACCATGGAGGTCCCACATTTGGCCCATCCTCCAACAGCTGCACCGGATCAGGTTTAAGGTTCTGGTAATCACCTTAAAGGCCATATGCGGTCTGGGCCCAGTGTACCTGAGGTATTGCCTTTCTGCCTATGTCCCTCAAAGAGCCTTACGTTCCATTACCTCCAACTACTTAGTGATCCCTGTCCTTAAGGAAGCCCGCTTGACCTCAACTAGGTCTTAGGACCTCAACATTCTCCATCCTGGCCCCCATCTGGTGGAACGAGCTCCCAGAGATCAGGGCCCTAGCGGAACTTGAAGGCACAGGCCTTCGAAAGGGAGGTTCCACCAGGCATTTGGTTGAGGTCGACCTGAACCAAACACTTCCCATTGGTCCCCAAGCCTCCCTCCTATGGAAACCACTGTCAATTCATCCAACCCACAGGGCCCTCGGTACATGATGTTGTTAATGTTCTCTCCACTGTTCTAACATTCTGTTGTATTATCTAATTGTTACTACTGTATTATTGTTACAACTATTGAGTTACCTGTATTGTTCCCCGTTTTATGTAAACTGCCCTGAGCCTTAGGGGAGAGCAGTATAAAAACATAATAAATAAATATTGCCATGCCACAATGCAGAAACAGGCTTTTACATATTTGACTGCAGTCAAAATGCTACTGCATAAAAGCTTCTATGCAAGGAGCTACCATGAATTGCCAATGGATGATAGTGGCCCAAAATGTATACCTGGTGCTTCTAAAGAGAATGAAGGAGGCTCGCTGAGTTACACCTGAGAGAGCCAGAAGGTGGAGCATCCCTGCCTATGTAACTAATGTCAAGCCATTCTAGTTACCAGGTTGTAAAAAATTAATATTGCTAACTAATGTCAATGCAGTCTTCCATTCTGCAACTCACATTGAATGCTTTTTTTGCTGAAAAGAAACTAATAAATGTATTAATTAACTAACTAACTAATTAAATAATTAATTAATGAAAATGAAGCAAAGGAAGAAGGGAAAAAGCAGAAACCTTTCTTTTCTTGGCCTTTCTCCTTCACTGAACATTCACTCTGGGCTATTCACAATTTAGCCTTGATTATTTTTAGTAGCAGCTTATAGACTCATCTGCTGAAAAGCAAGGTGTAATTAATTTTCTTTGTGGAACTTTTTTCTGACATGAGTCTTTTGAGACTATAGACATATCTACCACATTCAGCAAGAGTTCATAATCTGGTCATAACACTTACAGTTAGTGGCATAGAACTGCTGAGGAAATAGTTTGTGCACTCTGGCCTACTTCTATGGCTGCTTCTTGTCTCTGGATTTCAATGCAACTGAATAAATATTGATCCCTTTGTCCTTTGTCTGCGTATGCTAAACACACCACATATTGTCTGGAGCTCTTAGGAGCTAATCCATTAAGACTACACCACATTAGCCACAAAGCCAATATTACATTCAAGAAAAATTAAAATGCTGATGGCAGTTTACCTTTAGACATTTCCCCTGTTCTCTTAAGATAGAGAAATTGTACGTCAAATACTGAATGGCCCCTCTACAAAATGGACAAATTCACATTAAAAAAGAAGCTAATTAAAATGGTTTCCTGGAAATTTTCTTATTTTAACAGAAAAGATTTAGTTCCATAAGTATTAGAATGATATCTGGATATTGTGGGAATGTGTGAAATAACAGTTTATGGTGCATCTAATATCACTATTACCTAATTTCAGTGATTCACCTGATACTTATTTTACCCATGCTGAAAGCCAGCAGGAATCTGTACATTTCTTTGTGGTGGTATTGGAGGGGGCCCCTGATAACTCAAGTAATAATGTCAGTGCTTTGCTTACAAAAGATCCCTGGCATTTCTAGTATGCATAGCCTCATAAGTCTCAGAGCTTGGACATGCATTACCAGTCAGGGTAGACGATAACAGTCTAGAATGGACCTCAGGAAGCTTCATATATTCCTAGAAAGATATCTGTCCTGTATTATTTCCCCAGACAACATAGGGAATAATTTCACAAAAGCCAGTGTTCTCTTCTTTCTTTCATATACAGATACAAGTAGAGAATCCACAAACAATTCACAAGGTGGGGAATACCATTATCTTTCTGGCTTCCAATTCTTTCTCTCTTTTATCTCCACCTTGCTTTCTTCCTTTCTCTGCCATGTCTTTCTTCCCACCCTGGCTTTGGACACTGCTGGTGCTGCCACTATCACCACCACCACCACCACCACCACCAATGCCTGCTCTCTCTCCTTTCCCCTTTCATCCTCCAGTGCCTCTGTCTTTTTCCCCTCAGTAGTTTATCATTCAAGAACTGACTAGACTGACCCTGATTACTTCCTGAGTCCTGTTGAGCTCAGCCAAACTGAGCTATTTGGCTGCTAAGAATAGGTTACCAGGTGCAGTGGCATTCATAAACATATATCACCTGTCTCCAGATTTATTCACTAAGAGGATCACCCAAACACCTGACTGACCCAACATAATGTATACAGTTGCCCCAATCCAAAGCTTCCCAAGTTGTGTATCACTCTCTGCCTCTATTAACTTGATATATCATTTCCCAAACCAAATCAAAGCATATAAGAAAAGCAGGGAATCTGTGTACATCTAGCTGCTTGCTCTCCTTAGCTTTAGTCCTTAGTCTAATTTAAAAAGAAAGGGGATTGGTTCTGGAAGACCAAGAAAAGTTTGAGTACAGAAGCATATGGAATGCTGTAAAATGACTTTATATGATGTACATATTATGCTATAATATGATTCTTTGCAGTATGAGTGAATTTGCTAGAGTCAACTTTTCTCTTTAAAACATAGTCTTTATAAGCCTATAATGTAGGATAATGTCCAACCATAATAAATTGGGGTATGGTGTGAGAGAGTATTAGAAAATGGGAAGGAAAGTCATTTAGTATTCTGTAATTTGTTTTTGGTAAACAAAAAGTTTTAAGTAGTCAAAGTTTACTGCTTCTGCACATTGTTTCTAGTCTTATCTACCACATAACTATGTCTGTCACTTTGTCTGTTTTCTAAAGACAATAATATTACTAGGCATCACAAGAGCTCATTGATGTGAACTCTATTGCCTTTTTGTGTGTTGCATAACGTTTACTTTGCCCTGAACTCCCTGCCAATCAGCTTCAATGTTCTGAGAGACAGAATGATTTCTTCCCATTAATTTTCTCCACACTATTCTATAAACTTCAATAAAGTACCAAGCTCACTATTTTATTTGTGAAACAGCCTCCAGTTTTAAACCTTTGTCAAGAAAGAAAAAGCTCCATGTCCCAATTCATTGATATACCCTGAATACAGGCATCTTTGCCTTTCATGTTGTGCATGACAACACTCAATGGGATATCTTCAGAAAAGCTATTGCGGATGCCAACCGGGGGGGAAGGGGGAGCTCTGCATACCCTTGTGCCAAAGAAAGGAAAGTAATTCAGCAGAGACATGCTGATTAATGAATCAAATGCACACCTGGATTATGTCACACACAGTTCTCAGAAACAGCAAAAGTACTGATAAAACTGTAGACTGTACCACTTCATACTGCTGGTGAGGACTCTCCCTGCAGATGGGCAAGATTAACAACTGCCCATATGCATGCATTCTCTGTTATGCATTTCTGCGCATGCACACACACATCCTGGAATGACTTGCCTGAGATGAACAGGAAGTCCCCACATTACTACCATTCCACAAGCTACTAAAAACATTGTTTGGGAGGGCTTTTCTATAAAGGCAATCGAATTATATTTTAATGCAATTTTTCACAAAAGTGCTTTTAGAATCAGAATGGGACTGAGGGCTACATGATATGTAACATATCTGTTTGCTGTATCTATCATCTTGCTCTCACTATATTATTTTCTACCTGTGTTAATTTCACGTTTTGTCACTGTTTTTATCATGTAAAATACTTGTGGTTTCGTTCCAGTTTTCTACAATCCTACTCTTATTTCTTTGCTTCTCAGATGTCTTACTTTATTGAGCACATTGACTTACACTATGAGAAAGGTGGACTAGAAAAAACATAAATAATTGTATGTTTTTTCCATGCTTCGCCCAAATTTCACAACTGTATGAAGAATTACAACCTAGTATTATCCCCTGACATGGTAGTTAGCTACCAACAGGAAACTTTGTGTAAAGATCGTTCCATCATATGAACCCCAACTGCTGTTTGAAATGGCACAGTTGAGAAAGAGGCTTACTACTTTATTTGTGAGAACTAGGTATATGTCTCAGATTTTGTTTCATTCTCTTACCCACCCTAATAAGATTTGATTTCCCAGCAGTACTACTAATACACTGTAAGAGGTTGGAAAAGTCACTTGTCCTCTCCATGCACCAGTTTCCTTACCTGCAAGTGATACTAATACTAAGTACTTCCCCAGGATGTTCATAAAGTTCTAGCCATTAGTGACTTTGAAGTGCATCAATATCCTCAAAAGCCTGGTGCTATGTAAGCAAAAATAATTGTTAGAGTTCTAAAGTAGGTCCAAAGCTATTTCAGGTATTACCATGATGCTCTATCGAGGTACATTAAATTGCCATTGTACGGAAAAAATAATTAACAACCTACATTTTGGGGGGTCCATTATGTGAACTATTTAACTGATTAGTGATTTACTCAGAATCTTGCAGCCATCGAGGGAGAAACCATAAAGCATTAAAAGCCAAGTCTTTGAAGGGCCATGAAAAAAACTGAGATAAGAGCGGGGACACTTTATTCCACTCATTAAGGATAAGCAGCATATTAAAGCCAAAGTAATTAGATGAACTGGTCAGAAGGCGTCCCTTCTGGCAATGTGTTGATATAACCAAAATAAGATTTTAAGTCCTCCAAATTTAAAGCATACAAAAATATCAAAGAGAAAACTCATAAAATCAATTTGTCTAGAACATTTGAATCATCAACTAAAGTTATGTGAGCCATGGGAGAGAAATCAGGAAAAAAACTCCCAATACCAGTAACAAACTCATGATTCTATAGGGAACTGCCTTCTTTTGCAACATTTGTTTGAAAAATCTGAGAAGGCCATCCTTAAAGATAATTATAAACATGCTTGTATTCACTTTATGGTCAACTATATTACACTATGTCTAATTATGTGAAATGGATTAAAATTTCTGTCTGTCTGTCTGTCTGTCTGTCTGTCTGTCAGTCTATCTATTTATCACAAAGTACACTAAAATTCTACTTTAAAACACAAGCACATTTCACCCTTGAAGCAACAAATATTTGGACTAAAAATCCTGAATCTCTATGCATAACATTTTTCTATTAAATAATCTTAAACCAATAAAATAGGACATACAATTCAATATCTCTAGGCTGATAGCCTTAAACCACATTGAAAAAAACACCAAACATGTTTCAGCCTCCAAGGCCTTTCTCAATGGTCAAATTATTGTATACATGAACACTATGACATACAAATTTGTATTAATGCTAAGGTGGGTTGATTATAGCTAAAGGTTGATACACATATGCACACTCCAAGAGTTTCGATAATCATAGTCAGAAGGAATTATTAAAACTGCACTCCCTAGGTGCAGTTAAGTCTGCTATGTTAAGTCTAAGAAAACTTTTTATACAACTTGACCCTTTTGAAACAAAGAATATTTGGAATGCCTTATAAGAAGAATTTTAGTGCCCTTTGTAATGTGATAAGAGAAAATGATGAGAAATGGATTGAACTACAAACACATGCATATATGTGTATGTATGTATGTTTGTATAATATCTATCTATCTATCTATCATCTATCTATCTATCTATCTATCTATCTATCTATCTATCTATCTATCTATCTATCTATCTATCTATCTATCTATCTATCTATCTATCTATCTATCTATCGGAAGGAGGAGCATAAAAATAATAATACTGGTATTGGGATTCAGGACAGCAGACATTTGTGCCCATCTAGGTTCTAGTCCACTATTTTAACTTATACAAGCACCCTCTTTAATATTTCCTTACATTCCAATCTCTTTCACAACATCCTGTGCCTTTGTAACTATATAATACCCAACATTGATAAGGAATATTTTCATAGCTTACGACGAATACTTTCCCCCATGAATGTTCTTCTGTAATGAACAGTGCTCTTTAAGGGGCATAGCGTTCCTTTTCTGCAACAGACTTACAAGGCTACTTTTGGAACATGCCTCCTCTTTCTTTTCTTCCTGTCTTACTTAAAAAAAATCTGGCTGTGTCTACTTAAAGACAGACCCGCACCCAATCTACCAGGCTTCCAACCACTGGGAATGCCTGCTAATGGCACCACATGCCCAGCTTTTCTTATCAAAGTAGAAAAACTGACAGCAATGCATGAAAGGCACAGCAGGAAGTAATTGCTCCTTGTAATTTCTCTTTCAATTAATACTATCAAACTCTTTCCACTGACAAAGATACTGCACCTTTCCATATTCCTAAAGATCGAATCACAGATGGGATTCATTTTCCCTTATTGAACTGGACGTAACTTATCACAATGGAGGGGCCTAGTTTGAGAATTTTGAGCATCTGCTTTAAAATTCATAATTGTTTTAGTTATTAATAATCTTTACTAAAAAAAGGACCGAGAAGAAAGAAGAGTAAATTTAGCCATGACCATATATGCTTACATACACACACAAGACTCAGCATTACATACACACACAAGGCTCAACATTTTTTTAATCAACATTTATAGGCATTTTAGTTAATGACATGTTCCACAGTTTAAGAATACGAAAATACATATTCACACTGTTAATTGAGGCAGAGAATATGCTTACTGTGCCCATGCTTGCAGCTGTAACAATGCAACTCAGACTGTATACAACTGTACCACCCCTCCATACCACTCACTTCATCAATGTGAGAAAGAAGAAGGAATTCCATTTATCTTCTGAAACTCTGTTTGACTCTGCAGGATTTGCTTGGCTTGCTCAGTTGTTCACAATAAATGGCTGGGAAGAGATCTGACCCTCCCCAACAACACAGAATTCATTTCATCTTATGGCTCTGATTGGTTTGAGTGTTGTTCTTCCTGGTTCAATTTCTTTTTTCTCCTAGGAACAATATGGAGCGAGTAACATCCCAACTACACTGGCCAGTCCATGAGCATGACAGAGAAGAGTGGATTCTGCCTACCTTGCCTTCTCCTAGAACTGCATTTAAGAGCCTCTTGTGGCGCAGAGTGGTAAGGAAGCAGACATGCAGTCTGAAGCGCTGCCTATGAGGCTGGGAGTTCAATCCCAGCAGCCGGCTCAAGGTTGACTCAGCCTTCCATTCTTCCGAGGTTAGTAAAATGAGTACCCAGTTTGCTGGGGGGTAAACGGTAATCACTTGGGAAGGCACTGGCAAACTACCCCGTATTGAGTCTGCCATGAAAATGCTAGAGGGTGTCACCACAAGGGTCAGACATGACCCGGTGCTTGCACTGGGGATACCTTTACCTTTAGAACTGAATTTAAATGTAGACACAACGGGGGTTGATACACACACGCACATTTATGCTGATAGCTTTTCTGGCAATAATATTGTTTGTCATTTAGTGTAAGACAGCCTCATATAATCATATGTTTAACTGTTCAAAGAGATGTTGGGTGAGAAGCAAAATCATTTTTGCAATGTATTTCTAATTCTGATTTCTAATGACTTATCCTAGTTTTGGACAGGTCTGCGGAAGAAATAAATGGGGATAAGGGCGAATGTGTTGCCATTGTGTATACCATCTAAGATTCATTCACAGTAATCACATCCAGATGTACTCATGTCTATTGTTGAAGGACTGGTCTTTGCAATTATCTTCATTTTTGTTTTCTACATGGTACAACTTGAAGAATCACAACTCCGTTCTCAATTACAAAAAAAATGAACATGAATATCAAATGCAATATTGGCTCATCAATATTGGAACAGGCTTCCTCGGGAGGTGGTGGGTTCTCCATCTTTAGAAATTTTTAAACAGAGGTTGGATAGCCATCTGATGGAAAGGCTGATTCTGTGAAGGTTCAAGGGAGTGGCAGGTTACAGTGGGTGAGCAATAGGGTTGTGAGTGTCCTGCACTGTGTTGTGGGTTGGACAAGATGCCCCAGGAGGTCCCTTCCAACTCTGTTATTCTACAGTTCTATGATCTCTAGTTTCTAAAAAAACGTATTTGTCCACTGGAACGAAGTTTGAGTACTGGGGCTCCTTGAAGCCCAGTAAAGTTTTATGCAAGATATAAGCTTTCATCAGGTACAGTAAAACAGAATATCTTCAACCCTTACACATAAGTAAAGAGAGGATTTTTTTTTTGGGGGGGGTGTTAATTGCCAGGAAAGGTTATTTCAGCCTTTCACAACTTTTTATCATTGAGAAACCTCTGATACATTCTTTAGGCTTTGAGAAACCCCAGAGGAGGCACAATGGTGCAGAATATGGTTGAGAAGCATAGCTGTACACACACACACACACAGGGTCCCTCTCCTTCCTACCCCCTCCAGGCCCATCATTGAGCATTGGGGGGGGGGCAACATGATCATACATGTTTGTATCAGTCGATAAATATATTACAAATTTTAAAAACATATTAAAAATCAATTAAATCCCACCCATTCAGGAAACCCTTCCAGGGCCATCATGAAAGCCTGGGTTAGCTAGAGTCAAGATGCATATTAAACAGAGGGGAGGTGGAAATCATAGCTGACATTGGATTAAGATGGCTATCAAGATCTGTGAAGGGCCACAAATAAGTATACAAATACAAGAGTTAAAGAACAGACATGAGAAAAAGTTTGAGTGGAAACCTCCTGGTCAACAAAGCTCAACTCTGGGTACCAGCAGAAACAGAGAGACTAGGCAGGTGCAGATGCATGCTCCTTCAGTTATACAGAAACAGATTTCCTTAAGTGTTACATATAGGTAGGGCGTGTTAACTGCCAGGATGATCTAATTAGAACAATGATGTATAAGTAACAGAGTGATAAATACAGCTAAGATTGAAACAGCACATTTGGTAAGACATGTAATAAGCAGCAAACTGGAATTAACAATAGATGTGAGAACTGAGTTTGAGTCCAGTACACCCCCCCCCCCAGAAAAAGACCAACAAGTTCAGTTTATGGGGTATAAGTGAGAACTGAGTGACTCAGCATTTGTAGTGAGATAAGAAGTTGATAGCCTTGTTCAACACAGGTGGTTCCATTGTTTGTTCACAGACAGAGTTGACTAATAAAGGTACCAACTAATTGACCCTCTGACTCGGTTCAGTAATTTTACTGTGGTTTCTGAATTGGTTGTGCTTTCTGAACCACACCTGTTACCTGAGATTCCTTATCTGGAGAGGCTATGAACTGAACATGAATTGTCAAGTGTACAAAGCATTTGCTCTGCCGTTAAGCCATGTCCCTCTGACTTTTTTTCTTATGTTCTCAGTCCTTGTTAGGTCCTTAAACTCTAAGATTTCAGTTATTTCTAATGATGTTTTTACTTGCTTTCTAGAATACAACAGAAACAATATAAACCCAACAGAAGCAATAATCACCTTGGAAACAACAGTCTTCCTTAACTATTCACCTGAACTACATAGCATTCTCTTTCAATCATGAATCCCCTTCTAATTAATAACTCAAATGGCCCCTATAACTATAATAATAAACCTGCTATGCCATTGTTATATTGCTTAGGTAAAACAAAGCAAGCACCATCATGTAAAATGTAAACACAGAGTGACTTACAGAGACCCAAAAATGAAAGATGCTTTGCTGTATTTTTACATATGCTAGGGAAAAAATTAAATTCAGTTACTGTGTAGATTTGGTAAACTGGGTTTACCCTACCCTATTCCACTGGCAAAAGTAGCCTTCCCAAAAGGTGTTGCTTGGAAACACAGGACCTTTGAACAAGAAGCCATACAAGAGGGTTGTTGGTGAACTTAAGTGAGCTCATCTCTCATCTCTTTTATCAATGGGACAACAATAAGATATAATCCAAAAAAACCAAAATATGTGCGGGGTTCTAAAAGCCTGAAAGACAGCTTCTGGAGTAAATATTCACATTTCATTCTGTTTTCTGTCCCATGAAACCCAAAATCTTGCTCCTATGGGTTAAGAGATTACTGCTACCAATGTGAGAAGAAGGGAGAGGGCTGTCTCTAATGGAAATTCCATGGAAGTAACAATGACAGTGTTTTGAACTAATCCAAACTCTCTCTAGTATGAAAAAGGCATGATAGATTTTGATGTATATAGGGCAGCAGAACTGAATGAAGGACGAAGAAACAGAACTATCTAACAAAGAGAACAAACATATTCTCCCCTGACAGCTGTTCTTTACAGACATTAGCCTGTATTTCTCTTTGTTTGTGAGACCAAATAAGTATCTGAGTAGATGAGAACTCCCCCCCTTTGATCCTAGATATCATCTTTAGATTAAGAGCTGACTGACACACAGATATTTGTCTGCAGTTAACTCCAGCTTTTGGTGGTGAATTGTACAAATGGCCCATCACAGCCACAAGACCACGAGGGTGGGGTGGGGAACCACTGACATATCTTTGTAAACCTGAAAATCAATGTTTTCAATTCAGCTATCATCCAATATATCATATTTAGATCTAATTAAAATGGAGGATATTTAGATTTAGGTGAAACAAGAATAGTCATTTGCTGACAAAGATAGCAGAAAACATACTCCCCCCCCCCAACATACTAAAAGGGAAAGAAACAAACAAACCCACATGTAGCTGCCTTTTAAAAATCTAGGCATCAGTAGAAGCGGTGATTACTTAAAGCATGACTTTTAGAGGGCTCATGGATTCATTTAAATGCTTGCGACAAATCAATGAATGACATGTAGTTGATTGTTACAAGTCTATACACTTAATGCATTTTAAGATGGCCCTTGAGACCATCCCTTCTACAACTGAAAGCAATTTGTAGTGTGTATTTGATATGCTCATTCTGTATTTCTATGTTTGCTTGCATACTATTTGATCTTAGTCAAAAAAAGGTTGAGAAGCAATGTACTTGCTTTCTGTGATTGCTATGTGAAGTAAAAATAACCCAGTACGCAAAAACCCTAGAAAACTTGCAAGGCCCCCTCTTCTGGCCATTCAATCTCATTTTTACAAACATGCATATTCACTGCACTCAATTTGTTAATTTTATCCTCCTTTTGAGCAGTCAAGGGTTTCAGTTTGGATATTTGTCTACTCTGTGTTTTATGACCTACCGCTATGCAACAGCACAGTATTGTTTCAGCTGTGCAAAATGATTTTTTCCCTTTCCTGAGGGACACCTCAAACCTACAAAGGTAGTATGATAATGTTGGAAATAAAATTCGACATGAAGCACCTGTGAAAGCACATGCTAAATTATATTGGGCTAGCAGTTTCAGAAGCATCTATTTACAAGGGATATCTGCAAGGAATTTGCAGAGTGGCACCCCATTTCTCCTGCCTTACTTTCTCCCCTATCCCCATCCCTTCTCTGTCACTCTTTCCCCCAAAACCCTTTCTCTATCACACACACACACACTTTCTCCCACAGCCTGCTTCTCTGTCACTCTCCCTCTTTCTCCTCCAAATCCCTTCTCTGTCAGTCTTTCTCCTTCTCTGCAAGGCTTGTGTGTGAAGGATTTGACTCAGTCAGCCAATCCCTTCTCCATGATTTCCTGCCTGTCTACCTGGCTGTTACCCTCTTTACTGTTCTGGCTGCCCAGATTGTAGAGGTAGCAACAGCTGCCATAGTGGCGGGTAGATAAAATGTTGGGGGTTCAGCAAAGGCTCCTGGTTCTTCTTTTCCACCTTCTGAGGAAGTGACAGAGGTAGGTGAGGCAGTGGTCAGTTTGGAATGAGTGGGTGTTGGTTGGTGAGGCTTCCGGTTCCCCTTCCCTGCCATCCATGTTGTTTTGTCATGTTAGTAGTATATATATATATACTAGTAAATAAGCCTGCTGCACTCTGAATGCAGCGGGCGCTAGCAGGGCTTGGGAGTCTCCGGGGCCGGTGCGGGCATGGGGCAGTGCATGAACCAGCTCGTTCTGGGCCCCCTCCGCAGTGTGGCCTACCTGGGCCTGTGGTGGCGCTGGAGGTGAGGACGCCGCAGCGCAGCAGCAATCTGCCCTGTCAGATCCAAGGCAGGTAATGGCGGCTGGGCAGCTGCGGGCGAGCAGGAAGGGGGGCTTTGCGCCTCCCGATTAGTCAGTCCGGCGGCTCGCAATTGGTCCCTTGCCGCCGGACTGACAATCGGAGGGCCCAAACGGCAAGCGCGCTTCCTCATCACGGACAGGGCCTGCCCTCGGGGCCCTTAACGAATTATTTAATCTGCTCCGCTAGGAGCGGTTAAAGACTAGTGGGAGACCTACAAGGACTTATAGAGGACATCTTGTTTAACCCTCCCTGACTACTCCCTCTTTCCTTTACCTATCCTCTTCACCTATCAGCCCCCATAGCATCTCCCCACTTCTTCTTCTTTCTCTCCTTTCCAGCCACAATCCAATCTACCTATATTTACCCTTCTATGTTGAGCTTTTCTCCCTTCCACACCTACACCTGATAAAACTATAGTTCAGTTGTAAAATGGCAGTCACCAGGCCAACTGGTGCAGTGGGGAACGCACTAAGACTTGCATGGAGGAACCTCACTTTCTCTTGTATCCCTAACCCCACTCCGTTTTCTCTTCCCCTCCTCCAGGAAACCTACATTATCAGCTTTGTCTCCTTTGTTCTCCCCTTCCCAATCACCAGCCAATTTTATTTGTTCCCCAACCTTTAACTATATTTATTATTTCTCACTGACTTTCTCTAAAGCAGCTTCTATAATTCTACTGTACTTTATCCTACCAACAACCTTGGAAACTTAGGCTGACAACATGTGGCTGGCCTTAAATCACCCAGCAAGCTTTCATATCGGAGTGGGAATTCAAGGCTGGGTATCCCAAATCCTTGTCTGAAACTCTAATAATTATACCACACAAATACAGAGCCTTTATTGGAGTAATAGGAATGAAGAATAAAACAAGAATAAAATACAGCCACAGTGCAAAACCAGGTTTGCAAAACAAAACAGTTATCGACAATCATGTACCGTTACAGCAGTTGTAGCATTCATCTGTTCCAAGCTGGCAACTAAAATTTGAACTAAGATTAGTGTGATCACATGCATCTTGACTGGGTCCTTCTCATTCATCCTTGTCATTGTCCTCGTCGTTGTTGTCCTCCTCCTCCTCGCTTTTCTGCAGCATCTGCTATCCAATAGTAATGACCTGTCTGGCCTGGCTGAGTCATATAAGTTTCATGATAGCAAGTGGTTGCTGGTAGTCCTGGCCCCATAATTCCTCCTTCAAAAGCCAAAAGTGCCCTGTCCCATCTTTAACAACAGATCTTGAAGGCTAGCAATAATCACAGAATCATAGAGTTGGAAGGGGCCATGCAGGCCATCTAGTCCAACCCCCTGCTCAACGCAGGATCAGCCCTAAGCATCCTAAAGCATCCAAGAAAAGTGTGTATCCAACCTTTGCTTGAAGACTGCCAGTGAGGGGGAGTTCGCCACCTCCTTAGGCAGCCTATTCCACTGCTGAACTACTCTGACTGTGAAATTTTTCCCCCTAATATCTAGCCTATATCGTTGTACTTGTAGTTTAAACCCATTACTGCGCGTCCTTTCCTCTGCAGCCAACGGAAACAGCATCCTGCGCTCCCCCAAGTGACAACCTTTCAAATACTTAAAGAGGGCTATCATGTCCCCTCTCAACCTCCTTATCTCCAGGCTGAACATTCCCAAGTCCCTCATCTATCTTCATAGGGCTTGGTCCCATGGGAAGATAGGGCTTGAATCATAATGTGTAATTGCCTAGCAATGGCCAATGAGGGCATTCATTTCATAAAGCTACAGGTCGTGTTTTATATTCTTTTGAAAGGGTTTAAAACGCGCCCCCCATTTATTCTTATAGATTTCATATTTTTCTGCAAACCTGGGGCTATTTTTAGACTTTTTAGAAATATCTGTGCTGTCTGTTCATGGCTCCAGTTTAGGGATATGAGTATCCACAGATTTGGTTATGTTAACAATTAGATATCTTGATACACACACAGCAGACAGTTGCCATGCAGAAATCACCATGTTAAGCTTCCTTTAATTTTCCCCAAAGCCCTTGATTATTGTCATTTAGTACTATGATCAGAAGAGCCTCTTGTGGCGCAGAGTGGTAAGGCAGCATAAATGTTGTCTGAAAGCTCTGCCCATGAGGCTGGGAGTTCGATCCCAGCAGCCGGCTCAAGGTTGACTCAGCCTTCCATCCTTCCGAGGTCGGTGAAATGAGTACCCAGCTTGCTGGGGGGTAAACGGTAATGACTGGGGAAGGCACTGGCAAACCACCCCGTATTGAGTCTGCCATGAAAACGCTGGAAGGCGTCACCCCAAGGGTCAGACATGACTCGGTGCTTGCACGGGGGATACCTTTACCTTTACCTTTACTATGATCAGAGTTCAAGAAATTTAAACAGGGGGAGAGCACAGCCACTAAAGTTAGCCATAAGGTTCAAAGCTAGTTTTGTTAAAATTTATGTGCATTTGGAACTGCTTTATGTCTGACAAGAAACAGCTGAAATAATTGGATCTAATTCACATAGAATCTAATTCATAGGGAGCAGAGAAGTTTAGTATGTGGGCTTTGATTCAAACCTCTTTTGAGGTTGGGAGTCTCTCACCAAAATGTTAATCCAGCTTTGGACAGTTAAACAGTGATTACTAATGCCTACAGGTAGCTGGGAAAGGCATATATATCACTGGTTGACTGACTGTTCAGAACCTGCTTAATATGAGAAAGAAACTTAACCATCTCCCATGTACTGCAGAGTTAATGCCAAAAACTGAGAAATTCTTAATGGAATGAATAAAAGCCGTAACTCCTTACTTGAACATACAATAATAAAAGACCAATAAAATACTAATGACATAAGTGCAAACTGGAGTAAAATGCTTCCAAATGAAACATATGTTACCAGCTCTCCTTAAAAAAGGTTATACAAAAAAAAATGACATTGAATTTAAGATGATCCACCCTCCTTAAAAGAGCCAGGTGACCCTGGCCAGTCTCGGGTGTGCTCCTCCAATCAAGCCCTATCTTCCCAGCACCCCACCTCAAGTTGAGCTCCTGAGGGATCTGCTGCCTCAGTACCTATGGACTCTGGGAATGCTTCTGCACCTGTCTTTAGGCCCAGTCAACTCAGAGTCAGAAAATGTGAGGGAAAACAGTGAATCCCTTGCAAATTGATTGCACAGGTTGCTTCCAACCCTCTCCCTAGGTGACCACGAAACTGACCTTGCTTTTCTATACTTTCTGGCCAAGCAGAAGTATGCCCAACAACTCACATGAATGGCTTCCAGCCACTCTGTAATGGATGGAAAGATTGCCTTTCCCCTACTTTCTGCCTGAGCAAAAGTATGTCCCACAACTCAGTCATAGGGGCAACTTCCAGCCTTCTCCTCAACCAATGAAGGTTGGCATTTCTCTCCCTCTACATTTACCAGATAAGCCATAAAAAATGTACCAACAGCATTGTCAGCCTGTGTGACCAAGCTACATGGTCTCTTACCTATCTCTAACTATTCTGCAGCATTTCTGCAGCATTAGACATACAATAAAAATAATGATAATAATTATAATAATAATTGTAAACCCCTGCACCTGTGTTCTTTAAACAAAAATCTGCCTCTGTGGAAGGGAATTTGAATTGCACATCCCCTTAGCCTGCATTTTGTGAATCCTCCAATACCTCAATTTTTAATTTTATGTGGACCTCAACTTGAAATTTCTGTGTAAATAATTTGGCATTTGACTCCTGCCCCACCCTCGTCATACCGTCTGTCATTTTATGATGAGTCTCAATTTCGGGATCTGGCTCCAATGAGGTTTTTACTCCACCTACTGCCCTCCTCTTAGATCTCCCTTGTTTTCTAACCTAACAAGCAATTCATGAGGTAGCGCTCCTTGTTTTAAAAATCCATCTAGAAAACCCTGAGGCAGTCTCAGAAGGGGGAAGAAATGAAGATAGTCTTTCCCTGTTTATGGGGGGGGGGGGGAGGCAGTGGAAAGTGGCAACTAAACACTTTAATGGAGATTAGGAAGAAACAGGGTTAGTGGCTGTATACATTAAATTTAATCTAATTAAAAATAATAAAATTGTTATTTCCTGGGCAGGAGCACCACCCCCTCAAGGACATGCCTTCAAACTCCTGGCAAGACGCCAGCTGCTGCCGACCAACTGGATTGCTGGGCGGGGGGAGGGCAGTAGAATCATACAATCATAGAGTTGGAAGGGACCTCCTGGGTCATCTAGTCCAACCCCCTGCACTATGCAGGACGCTCACATCCATAATGCTCATCTACTGTAACCTGCCACCCGTTTGCCTTCACAGAATCAGCCTCTCCGTCAGATGGCTATCTAGCCTCTGTTTAAAAATTTCCAGAGATGGAGAACCCACCACCTCCGGAGGAAGCCTATTCCACTGAGAAACCGCTCTAACTGTCAGGAACTTCATCCGGATATTTAGGTGGAATTTCTTTTGAATTAATTTCATCCCATTCGTTCTGGTCTGTCCCTCTGGGGCAAGAAAGAACAATTCTGCTCCATCCTCCATATGGCAGCCTTTTAAATACTTGAAGATCGTTATCAGATCTCCTCTCAGTCGTCTGCTCTCTAGGCTAAACAGACCAAGCTCCCCCAACCTTTCTTCATATGTCTTGGACTCCAAACCCCTCACCATCTTTGTTGGCCTCTTCTAGACACGTTCCAGTTTGTCGACATCCCTGTGTCACATGGTTGCTTTCCCAAAATGGTTTTGCCCCCTGAGAGATGTCTGCTTGGGGATGCAGGGCAGTTGGAAAAATGCGAATACCTGGCTACCATGTTTTTCTCAGGATAAACATGATTTGTACAGAGTAGGGAGGAAAACACCAATCTTGGGTTCTAACCCCGTCTCTTCATGCAAAGCCTTGCAGCAATTAAAGATGGAGAAAAACCTCTCCGCCTCCTTCCCTTTGCTCCCAGCTGAGGCAGTGTGGAAAACTAAGCACATTTCCTCCAATCCATTTGACTCTCAACGTAAAAAGCTGACATACATTCAAATAACTGGATCTCTGAGCTCTAGAGTGAGTTATGCATGTAAATGTTTTTACTGAAATCAGCACGCTGACCTCTTTAAATTGTCATTAAAATTATTGTGTTTTTCTACAAGGATTATGCACTTGAAAGATGGACTTATGACAGGAAATTATTTGTCCGTGCTGCTAGATGCTCTTTGGCAGGCCATAGTCAGCTGAAATGTCACATGACCGCCACTCTGGCACATGCTCCAACCTTTCTTCCTCAGAGGTATGGCATTCCTCTTAGAGAGTGGATTGAAATGCTTGCAAATTCCTTTGAGGGAATTAATAAATTAATTTCTGCTGGTGTAATGTAGCCATAGCAGAGGTGGAGGTCAAATAAGGGGTGCCTCAAGCTCCCATTGGTGGACAGGGGACTAGAGGCTGTCCCTTCACCCTTTGGTGTACAGTGGTAAAGGGGAGGAGATTAAAAAAACGCTAGTGTTTATGTATTCAAAAACAGGCGTTTTCATGACCGTTCTAAAAGAAAAGTTGTTTTAAAGCTAGTTTTAAATACAGTACTGAATGAAATACATAATCAGAAATACCACAGTGACTTTTCCATGGCAAAACCTGCTCCAAATGCAGAAATAAAAACGCCAATGTCTTTTTGGGCAGACGTTTTGCGAGGTTTCCTAAAGTGCATGGAGAAAAGAGACACCTCACACCCTCCAGTTACGATAAAATACCCTCCTGAATATACCTCTCCACAAAGCCTTTCTCTCCCCCCCCCCCCGGGAAACTATCCTCAGAGGAGAAATCTCCAGTTCATTTCTGGAGCTATGCATCATCTTGAGAGTCTTCATGGAAATGCTAGCAGAACCCTTTTATTTTTAAAGCATATATATTTTTCTCCAACCCTTAACAAGAGCTTTCACCATTGTAATCCATTTGCAAGACAGTCCTGGCAGTAAGGGGGGTGGGGAATTAGCAGCCAGCCATGTGGTTGAAGCCGGAGGGGTGGGGAGGAGAGGCTGGCTATGATTTTTCCTGTGCCATGGATCAAATGTGGAACACATGTGGTGGGTTCAACTCAAGAAAAACTTGGGGAAAAGCTCTACTGCAGAATGTCTAGTGCCACCTTGCACAGGGATCTAAAATGAAGATTTTAAAAAGCCTATACTGCAGAGAAGGTCTCTATAGACATTAAGTATTTGTATAAATTTTATCTGAATTTAAGATGATTCCCCCCTCTTTTAAAAGCCTATGCAAAGTTTTTAAAAATCGACTTGTACTTGAAAACACATCATCTGTCTTAAGACATAATTCTGGGCCAGAAGGACCACAATGGTGCAGCACAACATAACACAGCCTATCAACCTGTGTTGCTTTAGTCAGAAAAAGTAATGCTATCAGTCAGCATAAACCTTCCATTTCTAGTGGGACACTGGAGCTATGCATATACTGGACATCCTCATTGCAAGGCTCCTTCTCATTTTCATGTGCATTTCACATGAAGATGATCTAGGTTGTCACCTGCCTATATGTTCTTTACAGGTGATTCAGGATATTCCAGATGCATTACTGGAAATGATAACAGGCTGGGTAAAGGCCATACAAACAAACAAACCCCAAAATATACTACAGATAATATTGCAGTGGAGTTGGCCAACAACAGCGAGCAAATAATTGAAGTTTCCACTCTACCAAAAGAAGCAGATTTGCAGGATGCCATTAGATCAGGAGTGGATCTCATCTGCAGAATGCAGCAACTTGAGGGTTTTTTTTTAACCAAATGTAAAAAAATAAAATAGGACAAGGAATATCTTCTCTTGAGAAAAAAAGCTGGCCACTTTATGTGAGCACATCTAGATTAAATTACTGCAATGCACTTTAAACACAACAGACACTGAAGATTATTTGGAAGCTTTAATGGATTCAGATTGCTACAGTGTAACCACCTGCAACAGGTTCCTGGGAGCAGAGTTTTGAAAGAACTTTGTGGACTTCCAATTCATTTCTAGACACAATTCAAATTGCTGTTTTATAGCTTTATATGGTCTAATGCCAAGATACCTCATGGTCTGCCTCCTCCCTACACGAACCTGCTCCTACATGAACTTTCTTCAACAGAAATCCTATTTTGTGCACTTCTCTTTTACTCTTCTAGGTCAGGGGTGGTTACCAGTAACAGGGTCTTTCTGTTGTGGTTTCCCTTTAGTCAAACAACTACTCTGCTTCTGTTTGCTTGGTGACTATTTTGAATTTGTTTCCCAGCCAAAATCTTCCTCATCCCTCTAGGATACTGGGGGGGGGGGGGGTTGATTGCAACTTTGCTATGAGTCTTGTTTCCAAAGGGCATGGAAATATTTTAATGCTTGTACTGACTTTATAGGTCATATTAATGTTCATTTTTTCATTGTATTTATAATTTTATCTTTTTGTACGGGGCCTTGAAAATTGTTATGAGGCATAGCAATTTATGTTTTTAAAATCCTTCAATGTTTAGCTTAACGCTAATATAGAACAAGAAAGGTTTAGAGATTTTAGGCAGAACATTAAAAGCAATTACGTTATTCAACCTCAGGATGGGTCCTATTTTGTGTTGTTTTCCAGTAAGAGGGTCAAGAAAACCTCTTTCTTGGCAGGATACTAATTTCTGATGATGTCAATTAAGAAAAACTTCTAACAGCATGCTGAATGGGGAGATAAGTTCGCTAAGAGAGTGTTTGCTTTATAAAAAACCCCAGATCTAAACCATGAATTATTGGTTGATGCTATCAACAGCAAGAGTAATACATTGTGTGACAAAAAGAACTAACCCAACCAAATTAAAAGAATTTAAAAAAGTGCCTGTGACAACTCTTAATTTTACCCTTTCTTTTTTCTTCTCATTCAATTAAGATGTAGGGATTTCAGCATGACAAGGCAGGATATTTCATTTAAACGTTTTCTAGCTCTTTCTAGAATAAAAACAAAAATGTTTTTCAGTATTCAAATATTCGTATATTGATATGGAACAAGGCTTCCAGAAGTAAGTGCATCCATTGGCAGGATATCTGACTGAAAATCTATCCACTTTATAGGCAAAAGGCTGGATCCTGTGATTCTGTTCTGCCCATGGTTGAGACTGGAGCCTAGGGAGGATGAGTTTTTGGGAGGGGAGAGACCTTAGCAAGGTTTAATGCTGTAAAGATCATCCTCCAAATCAGCCATTTTTTGCAGGGGAACTGACCTTGATAACCTGCAGACCAATTGTAAAAGTGGAAGATCTCTAGGCCTCACCTGAAGGTTGGTAACCCTTCTAGGGCCTCTACTTCTAGGGCCTCTAGGGCCAGTGAGGCATTATAATGGAGATAGAAAGGGACCGATGTCCCCCGCTTCCCTCTCCTACCCAGGGCTTTTCCTTCACTGCCTGGAGCAGTGCTACTTTGACAATGTTCCTAGCTCTTTCTGAAGCCTGGCCATAAAGCCTGTCAAGCTTTGATTAACTATGGAACAGCAAGTCATGTCATAGGTTGACAGAGATGTAGGAACCTGACCTGGGCAATCACCACTATTGCCACCTTGCCTCTTAGCTGTTCCTTTGGCTGCTTGTGTCTTGGCCATGAGTTAAAGGGCCTGTTCCCATGCCATCTATGGAGATGGTGAGCGGAACATCAAGAAGTCACACAAAGGTCTTACAGAGCGGCATCTTTGCCAACTCTCACCCTGTTCCAAGGAGGGCTTTCTCCAAGTTGGTTAACTAAATGAGCCCAGGAGGACCAGGTTGGGGCCCAGAATGATACTAAGCACACTATTAAGGCAACAGATTATTTTTCAGAAAATATAGAGCAAAATACGGAATTCCTGAGAGACTTTAGACACTCAAGAATGATTTTTTAAAAAGGTTGGATGGTGGTGTTTTTAACTTTTCAGCAGGATAACTATAAGAAAAAACACTGGGAAGTTCCTTCTATGTCAATAGCTGAACTGAATTTAAGAGGGAGTGGGGAGAGGAGTTTTAAAGCACGGAAAAAATATCTATCAACCCAAGAGATTTTATTAAATTAAATAATCTCTGGAACTAACTCTTCCAAAGGTTGGAAAACACTGCTGTCTGGATTAGGATCAGAATTCTGTGGTTTGGATTTTTTTAAAAAAATATATAAATCCAGCAAAGGAAGCCTTAAATTTTATGTATGCTTTCCATAGTATATAACCCTGGGAGCTCCCATTTCACAATACACAGGAAGAAGTCCGGCAATATTTGCAGTCTAACAATATTAAGATAAAGAGTTGGGGGAAGAGAAGAAGGATTTTAACTTTTTTTTAAAAAAAACCTTAAACATTGTAAAACATCCTAGAAGTTAAAAAACGTTTTAAAAACATATTTTTAAAAATAATAGTTCCAGATATACTAAGGTGACCAGATTGTCCCACTTTTGGAGGGACATCTGGGGGCACCTGGCAAACTGTACTTGTGTTGAAATTTAAAAATATATATTACAATACTATTTTTGCATTCTTTGCGCTCTATGAAAATTTAATCAAGAACTCCCTCGGTCAATGGTGTCCCGCTTTACCAATGTTAAAATCTGGTCACCTTAAGATATACATGTTTGTATTTCTTATACACATACAAAGTTTAGCTCCATTTCAAACTGAGCAGACTTTAAGCAGTAGTTTGTGTCACAGCAATGGGGCTGAATCTTCAAGAAAAATCAAACTGACTATGCCAAAATTTTCAGGCATACAGAAAACCAGCTTCCTGGGGCCTAGCCACAGCCGAATGATGCCTTGGGCACACACGCATATGCACATTTTGCTTTTGCTGTGCATTGACCCCCTAACTGGACTGATCAGCACAGCCAACTAAATACAGCACAGCTACAAATGTAACATAAAACAGCTTGGGCAGGAAACTAGCAGGGCTCTGGATCTTAAATCCCATGAGGGGAATCCACACAGGCTGCTGAAGATTTATTGTTTAGTTGGATAATTCATCCCTCAATACCCCCCTCTGGGGTTTGTGAGATGAGGTATCACCTCTTCTGGATGCAGAAATCAAACAAATACATAATAAATACATGTGGCCAAGAGAGAGTTTTAGCAGCAACAGCACCAAGTTTCAGCTAAACTAGGAACTCTTGCCTTCTGAGTCTCCAGCAGCAGAAACATCTGGTTGGTTTTAGATTCCCCTTGGATTCCCAACTTCAAAGGGAGCTATAAAGAATAACAAATACATGTACTGGCACTGCAAAAAGAAAAAAGAAAAAGAACAAGAAAAAAGGAGCAGCAGGAGAGAATGGTAAAATTGTCCTTATTTGACTGCTAGTGACAGGCTCCACAGGCAGAACTGTGAGAAAATTTCTCAGAATCTCAGGCACATCAACAGTTCTTGGTGAGTAGCTCCATACTGAACAGGAAATGTATGAGGTTTGCCCCCTGTGAAGGAGTCACACAACATTATTTTGCAATGATGGAGCACTGTTTTTGCATGACGCTAAACTGTATCCTGCTTTTTCTTAGCCATGAAGCTCAAGATGGCATACCCATCTAATCAGTGACAAAAGCCGGGGCAGCATAGCTTCAACAAAATTATGGTACCATGGGTCCTCTTGTGCAGTTACATTCTTTAACATTTGAAATATAACCTTTTCAGCTCCATTAGCCATTCCCTTGAGCCAGAGGTCACCAGCCACATGGGCAACAGGGACCCCGCTGACATCTTTTCCAGCGCCTGCCTTTAGAAAGTATGAGAGGTCAGATGGAGCTTTGACTTATCAGGGCTTCTGATTGGCCACTAGATATCTGATTGGATGTGCAATTTTTTTTGTAACTGTGACTGAAGGGAAGCTGTGTGCAAGCAATACAAAAAAAAACAATGTGCTGATTTTGTTTTGATGTTATTTTGTTTTGATGTTATAGTCTGCATAATGTTTCATGTAAGTTATAATGTTCTGTGTAAACCGCCCAGAGCTGCAAAGAAATGGGCGGTATAGAAATCTAAATAAATAAATAAATAAAATTTAAAAGGCATCCTGTTGAACAGAGCTACTGCCTGATAACGTTGAAGATGTATTATTTACATTCTGCATAAACTTACTCCCTGAAATTCTGTAGTTGGCTCCACCTCCTGCAATAGCCATTGTGTGTCTGCATCCACCATCCTATGTCAGAATTCCTCAGTTGCTCACAGGCTTAAAAAGGCTGGGAACCCCTGCCACGGGCATAAAACATTTACCTACCACTAGGACATTATGTAATGTGAAGAGACAAACAGATTATTTGTCACTATAAAGCTTTCCCAAAATATGGGATTATGGAAAACGCATGCCACTTCAATGTACGTATATACTACATTTTGCTCTATTGACCGTTAGAATTAATGAGGCAATCAGGGAAACTGTATTACAGTTTGCTCTGCTCTGAAAAAGTTCAGAATTATTAACACCATTGTAGTTGTGGTTAATGTAAAAATCCAGCTCCCAAAGCAATTGCAAGGAAATAATACTAAGAGGCAGCCCCTTACCCTGACCTGTCAGAATTTTGAATTCTGACTCCCACAGATCAGAAAACCACCAACTTGTTAGAATGACTGGCTACTGTAGATAATAAGCAACTTAAAGCTTTCCTTCTCCCAGGTACCAGAATGAACAAATGATTTTTAAAATTTATTTTAGTATGAAATGATAAAGCTTATAATTTAATATAGGCACGTGATTATCCAGAAAAGAAAAACAAATTGTTACATTCAATTAATAGAAAAAAACACAGTCCCTAAAAGCAAATTTCTGAAATATATAAAATCTGGCTCTATCTGTCAATATATTTAATTGCAGAAATTTCATTGGACTTGGTAGTCATAATTGCAAGAGAACTGGTACTGGAAGTTTTCAACAACATTTCTAAATTAATAAACTAAATTAATAAACATGAGCTGAGATCTGAAAGGAGAATGCACATTAAAAAGGGAAATGAGAAAGATTTGGGGAGTGGGGGGTCTTTCAATATTACAAATCAAAATTCTGACACAAGGGCCTATTACTCTCCCCTATACCATATAGTATATTTTAGGCTGGAAGCCTTCAGAGTAACAGGTTACTGTGCAGGAGAGCTTCATGTTACCAAAAATGGCCAGGTACATCGCTGTGGCGTATTAGCAGCATGCCCATTGGAGCGGGGGGAGAAAGGGTCTGTAGAAGTCTTCAGAAAATTCCCTTTTGCCTGCTGATAAAAAGGTGATGATAGTACCTAAGTTTCCATATCTTCCAGAACTGCAGATACATATAAAAGAGAGAGCCAGCTTGATGTAGTGTTAAGAACAGTGGCTTCTAATCTGGCGAGATGGGTTGATTCCCCACTCCCCCATGCAGCCAGCTGGGCGACCTTGGGCTAGTCACATTTCTGTTAGAGCTATTCTCACAGAGCGGTCTCTCTCAGCTGCACCTACCTCACAGGATGTCTGTTTTGGGAAGAGGAAAGAAAGGTTGCTATGAGACTCCCTCGGATAGTGAAAAATGGGATATAAAAACCAACTCTTCTTCTAAAATGTGATAGGAAAGGTTGAAAATGGAGGTTGAAAATTGAGAGGCAAATATAAAGATGGCTCTAAGGCAGTGGTCCCCAGGGACTGGTACCAGAGTGTGGATCACCTTTGGTGCTCTCCGGCGACCACCATGGCTGGGGCTCCCCCTCAGGGTGACTCTGCACAGCTGCTGCTGGCAGTTCCCCCCAGTGGGTGGCAGGAAGTCAGGAGCACCAGCAGGAAAGCAAGTGGAGCAGGGGCCCAGGCGGCGATGTCCCTCAGCAAAAGACTACTGCCCCTGGGCCTCAGTAAAATTGTCAAACGTTGATAAAAAGTGATAAAAGTGATAAAAAGGAAGAATATACAGATAGCAGGCCTTTTCCTGAAGGAAATTTGCTTATGAGTAGACCTGTGGTAGCAATCTTCCCTATGGAGCAGGAATTGTCCATGGTCTATTGAGTGCAGTCTGAAACATGTGTTTTAATTCTGATATGCAGAAAAGAGATTCTTCAGTAACACAAAAGTTGTTGTATGGAAACGGCCACAGGTACTAATAAAAGATCTAAAGAATTAAAAAGATAAATAATTGAAGGACACTATGAACACTGTGTCCTCATCTGGACTTGTTTTCTGTCACAATAAATGGCTTGTGGCTTCTATCTGTGCAATTGTTGAAGTTATATGTATAAGCTGATGTTCTAGGTATAAATTATGGTGATGAGTTGAACACATAATATTAATCCTCCAGTATATAAAAAAGTAGAATGGATTTTTCAAAAGAGAAAATATTCCTTATACTACGGCAATGTTGGTAAGACTCCGGCACCTAACAGAGCTCCTGAAAAATGTAATAACTAATAGCAAATTCTATAATATATAAAAATGATTTAATCCCACTTTTAAAATAAACCAAAACAATATACAGAAATTTGAAAATGCAATAAGAACATCATAATATCAGTAATAAAATTACCTTAATGACTATATAAAAATGCAAAATATAATACCACAATTTAGCCTAAGAACATTTTGACAGTAAACAAAATCAAAAAAGACAGAAAGATCTGCAAAACAGCATCAAGAAAAATGTTGCATCTTTGTAATTACCAGTGTCAAAAGACATAATATCAAGAAAATCAGTTCTCTCTGCTGCAAAATATTCTCTGAATAAAGAAGGAAATCTCATTTCTAATTTCTGTGTTCAGAATGGCATTCCTGGGTATGGGAAAAGTATACTCACTGTCATTCACAGAGTCACCTGCCTGTGGCAGGTAACAATTTCTTCTGTCACAGTAACTTGCTAACCCTTTGCCTCTTTAGAAGATAAAAAGTAGACCAGTTAAACGACGGGTGAACTGGTAATATTTATATCGTGAGTGCTCAGTAGAAAGGTATCTGTGATCTGTATTATACCTCAGAATGCTGTCTTCATATAAACACATTTGTTTTACTCAAGAATTTCTTGCATATGCTTATGTGGGAGGTGCTGTCATCCCTAGTATATCAGAAACGTAATTCAAATGATGCATTTTACTGAATCTTAGCATTCAGGCAACCCGCAGTTTTAAAATTGAATACAAACTAAAGACTTTTTAGAAAACAGGACTGGATTCCTGCTAAACTTCATTAAATTTGGAATATTTCCCATTTTTAAAATGGGAAAATTGCTCAAGAAAATACACCCTTTCTAGATTTTTTTATATACTACCATGTATCGTTTCCATTTTCTGGCTCTGAATTCTTCGTAATGAGGATATCATCAAAAAAAACAGCCAAATATTCTGCATTACTTCTATACAACAAAAAAAACTTCTTAAAATAATATTTTCCCATGTAAGCATTAGTAGTTTAACAGGATAAAAATTATTAAAGAAGAAACACAAACTATTCTATATTAGTTGTTTAGAAAGTTACTAGGTATGGGTTAAGATGTTTTTTTTTTTTTATTCCATGCATCCAGTTTTAGAGAGGAAGAAAGTGAGATGAGGGGAGGATGTACTGTATAGAAGACACAGATGTTCCTGGGAATACAGTGACAGAAAAAGAGCTCAATGAGAATTCCAGAGCCAAAAAAAGATCTTAAATAGCTCCATTGTCTTCCAGACTGAAGCTTTTAAAAAAGACTAGGAATTAAAAGGCGGTATTGTGGGCACTCTTCTCTTTCATGCCTTTTACTTTCAGTGAGCTTGTCATGAGGAAAAATGCTGGAACTATACAGCTAAGCAAAGTTACAAAAGTCAAGAAACAGAAAATAATTACACAATGGATTATTTAATAATCCAAATACATAAAGTATATTTTGTTTTTCATTGTGGATAAGAACAAAAATATTTACCTTAGTAGAGGGAAAGTATGGTCCTTAAATAGGCTTTATATCTTGACATTCAATACATTTTAGGATTTCCTATACTCTGCAGAAAGGTAGGATATAAATGTATAAAGGGATAGTAAAGTCTGGCCTTTTGAAAGATATTGTTCCCTAATCACTTAATTTATTAATTATATAATTATAAAGTTCTTTGACCTACCAAGCTAATCTAATGTAACACTAAAGAACCATAGCAATAATAATTATATCAATAATTTTAACCTTGCAAATTACACAGAATTTTAATTAAAATCTTCACCATAATTTTCACTAACACTGGTATATACCCACCCAATCTACAGAGAGAGCATGAATTCACCATATTGCACTTGTACTTGCTTTCTACAGGCAGGGTGAATTATCACGAGACATAATTAAGTTCCTACCCTACTCCATCCAGCTACATTGCTTTTAAATATTGATAAATGAACGGTAAAAAATACCTAATAAACAGAAATGGGCTATGTTTTTTATACTACCATTGTTACAGACAATGAGGGTTCCTACTTAGCATAATTATTTAAGACCCCTTAGACTATATGAAAACAGAGAAGGGATATATTAAAAAAGAAAATTATAAGTCTGAGTTTAGGTTTGTCAAGGGCAATTGTTTCTTATTTCTACATTTGCTGTGATCATAGGAGCTGCCATGTTGCTATCCTTCCTCTTTTCTTAGTTTCTTCAATTTAATTTTTTGTCTTTTATTGTGTCCTTTCTTTAAAATCATTTGAACTAATGTACAGATTCCAGAAAGACAGGAGTTCTAACACATTTTTGAATGGTTAGAATTAGCTCTGGAAGATGTGCAGAATTTCTAACAAGACAACTAAAGGTATATATGTAGAGTACTTCCCCTCTACCATCAAGCAGCCACTTGGTAGAAGGAGGAAAGGCAAGTCAGAAGCCATTCCATCCAGGGAGGTTTGGACCACAGATACAAAAACACAGCCTGGAAGGAAAATGGCTAGACAAACAGTTGGCCAGGATGTGTCAACGAGAACAGAGGATCTGTTCTCATTGCCATCTCTCTTTTCCTTCAGGCTGGCTCTTCGAACACCATCCGGGCTCTTAAATTAGCAAACATTTTGGGATGTCCCAAATGAAAACAAATTCCCTCCATTCATACATTTTATTCCCGTTAAGGTTTTGGGGAGGTAAGTGAACCTGGATTTTTTCCCCCTGTATTAAACATACAAGTACACAAAAGATACACAATGACAGTAACAGCTACAAATCAACAATCATGACGAAATATGGCAATGCACAGTTTTAGTTCAGAGTCCCCCATTCTGAGAAATTTGTTGTGGCTAATAAAGAGTTCAGTTTTTACTGAGGAACTAGTTGTAGCCAAATGAAAGATCAAAAAATCTTTGGACCCATTCTGTTATTCTGCATGTAAAGCACTAAGATATACTGTATTTGCCGGCATATAAGATGACTGGGCGTATAAGACAACCCCCCAGCATTTCCACTCAAAACATAGAGTTTGTTACATTACATTACAGTACTATGGGCCACTATGGGCAGCTATGTCAATCCCAACTGGTGCACCCGGCATATAGGATGACCTCCCCACTTGGAGGCATGTTTTTTAGGGGGGGAAAGTAGTCTTATATGCCGTAAATACTGTACTGATAATATTGGAATTGCATTTGACTCCATCACATTCTTTTTCTCAGGAAGATATATATGTATTTCTAGTTTATATCCATTATCAAGATCCCTTGTTCAGTGCCTATAATGATACTGAAAGGCATTTAAACTCTGAAAAAGAATTCCTTAAGTCTAGTTGTAATACACAATACTTGGAAAAATATGAACATATAAAAACATTAATTTAGACCTGACTACAATGAGATAGAAAAATACATTATAAAATACAGATTTACACCATTTCCTTTAAAACGTTGGAACAATAACTTAACTGGATCAGAGAGAGCAAAAAGATTAAATCTAGCAAGAATTTTGTTTCATTCATTGTGCACTGTCTAACTCACTGACAAATCTTATGAGGCCACACAGAAAACTTTTCGACTGAAAATTGTAAGAGGAGTTTTCAGATGTACCCAGGATTCTTGCCTTTTCTTGATTTGACAATGCCATTTTATATTGATATCAAAGGGAACAGAACTGGGAATTTCATGAAACAAAGTTAAGCAAAATATGAACTGAACAAAGTAGGTTTTCACGTCAGCATTTCCCTAAACCCTTCACAGATGTAACCAAGTCTCAATAAGAAAGAGTCAGAGAACTAGTCTATACAATCACCAGAATCAAGTTGCTGAGCTCTGCCTGGGCAGTACCATTTCTGGTTTGCATGTTTGTCCAGTCAGCAACAGCTGGTCTGAACAACTCTGTGAAATGATACAAATGATAATCTTGTTCACTTACAATTTCTTTTTCTTTAATTTGCCTTAAATTGACTTAAAGCAAGTAACAGGGGAGAAAATCTCATGCACATGCAATGCTCTAAGAAAACATTATACAAAAAGCGAATGACATAGTATCACCACATTGAATGTCAACCTGACTCCAACCACACCAGACAATAACATGAGGTGAGGAAAAGGAAAGGCAAAATATGATGAAGCCATATTTGAAGACATTCATTACAAAAAAGACACAGTAAAGAGAGACTGAGTAGCTGTCTTTTCCATCTTACCTTTGCTGTATCCTTTTTTTAAAAAAAAAATCACATGAAGTTCCTAAGCTCCACCATTTTGGGATAGATCAAACACAATGGAAGCTATAAAATAACAAACACTGGGTTAGAATGGGGTTCCATATTCTATTGTATTACATATAAAATGATACCATTAAAAAACAAACAAACAAACTTATGTTTAGTATAATGCCTGGAAGCTTGAGGGGGACATGAGAGGGGGAAAAATCTTTGCCTCCTCTAGCTACAAATATTAATTTCTCTGTTTCTGTTACATAATATATTCTGTATTTTTATTTATTCCATTACTTATAGCATGAGGTCCAATCATTAAAAGAATTCATTGTATAAAAAGTGATATAAAAAGGCTATTTGGAAGAAACAGTCATAAATTTCATCATGAGATATACCCATAGGCATTCTTTCCCTTTGAACATTACAGTGTAATATCAGTAGTGGTAAAATTGGGGGCAAGGGGAGAATCACACAAAGTTTAAATAAACACACCTTACTGATCTAGTAATATATGCTAGGTATAGCAGCCCAATCAGGAATGACTTCTGTATTAATTGAATGGGGAAATGAAATTAATGGGAAACCATTATCTATGCATGCATCAGAACATGAGTGAAACTCTAGAATGGATAATTATTTAGTGCTTTATGCAGAGAAAAATCACAATTCAAAAAGAAATACTACTTTAGCTATGAGTCCTGGTTCCCAGATGTAAATGTGGCACAGAAATATTAGTAAAAACTACATTAAAGAATACTCAGGCCCATTGCTGGAGCAAGACGTTTTACATTCTGGTCCATGTTTGTTGTTTACATGAGTTATGGAATATGTTAAATAGAATTTGTTTTCGGTTAACACAATTATTTTTAAATGCACAAGACATTACAATGGAAGCAAGCTGCTTATATTTGGAGAAGCAGTGGCAGTATATGGATTGAGTATTTCATTATATTCATGGCTTGGGAAAGAACAGCAATATAAAGCATTAAATAAAATGAAATGGTATTTTGCAATGTAACCTACCAATATAGCAAAGGCTGGTTGAATTTGGAAAGTACAGTGTCTAAGTCTGATGCCATGTTATATATACATACCCAAAGTGCATTTATATTTGAGGCCTAACTATGCCAAATGAAAGAGCTTTCCTTATAAAAAGATGTGATGACTGAGGCATAACACTAGCAGGCTGCGTTGTCATTGAAACACATATAAAAACACTTCATTTTTAAATTGATGAACTTTCAGCCTTATTTTCAAAATTGTTTCATTGATTGCCATCTAAAATTCAGTGGTAAAACTATCTGGCTTGCAGAAGAGAAGAAAAGCCAGTACACTTCATAAAAGAAATGGAAGATAACATTAAATCGCTGGGACAGCTATAGTCCTCCATGTAACAAGAAGTGAGTTACTTCTCCCCCCCCCGTTTTTTTGTTTATTTAGTCACATGTTAGGATAGAATAAGAATTCATGCTTTGTTTTACCCTTCAGCTGCAAAAATAAAATCTTGCAAAAATGTGTTAAGCAAATAATGAAAAGCACCAAATCTGCCTGCTTAATTGCTCTTCAAACTGCTAGAAAGGTTATTTTCTTACCTTACGCTACGTCTTCTGCAATCTGATAGTGTCATTCAGTCAGTCATTTTAATGTCAGCCACTCTTTTATTATACAGAATACAAGTAATAATGAAATGGTGCTGATCTGCCTGCCTTCTCTCCATATAGTGTCTATATTTATACTTATGCTTCTATTTGAATCTATATTTATCTACTTTATCTGCCTACAGTGCATCTGTTTCTCAGACATACAGACAATATATTTATACACATATACCCTTACAAACATACTTAAATATATATATATATATATATATATCCATAAATAAATAAATAAATCCATAAATATATATATATTTATATATATATATATATACCCATAAATATATATATTTATATATATGGATCCATAAACACACATTCTACTGAGCTTAAGAATTTATACAAATGTACATCACGTTGTACTTCCAAAAGTGGCAACACGAGCACCATAAAAATGAGAAATGGTATAACGTGTGCCTAAAGATAGATAGAAATAGATATACACACATGTACACATAAATTCTACCAAGTTGATCAATAAAAGAGATGGTAAATGAGCCATCACTGAAGGTATGATTTGGAAGCATGGTCATTATTGAGCTACAGGCTAATTGTTCTTATCTTAAATTTACATGCCATTGCAAATATGCACTGGTGCCCAGCAACAGCTGTTAGTTCTATTACAGCCATGTTGTAGGGTTACTATGAAAGAGTCTCATTCACACAATGCTGGAAATGCTGGCTCCCTGCCTGCTCTATTGCTCCCACATTGGGCAAAGCAGCTATGAGAACTGTTTCTGTAAAACCGTTAATGGACTCTACACTGCAGATTTCCTGTTGTCAAATCGGTATTTTGATATTCTTATAAAAATCTACAGAATCTGAAGTTTTATTTAAAACAGAATATCAGCTTTCTGGCCCTTAGTGTTGTGTGGAAATATCTGGAACTGAGTTCACAAAAAGCGCTAAAGAACTGGAAACAAGTGTTTTTTTAACTTTTCACACCTTCCAAGTTTATATATCAAGATCTGTCAAATATATATTTGTACAGGGTTTCCTCCCACCCCACCCCCAATTATAGTGCATTTACTTTCCATTAATACACAGTAATAGTTAAAATATCAGATAAGAACTTGCACACTGCATACTTAATGTACCTAGTTTTAAACAGTTATTTTTTTTCCTTCCAATTTTCTTTTTGGGCTACTGAATGCATTTTTTCATACTTAAATATGAAAGTCTCTTTTGACTTATGAGATAACCTAATCAAAACTCTCATGATATATTTTTGAGGCCTACAGTGTTTTATTTCTAATGAGTTCCATTTTACTTCCCAATTAAATGCTTAGGGTGGGCTGGCACTGATTTCATCTGCCATCAAAAATGTTGTGCCATTCCATTCACAGGTTGTTAAGTTCCTTTGAAGCCAGCTATGTCATCTGAAGTCCTAAGAAACTTAAATGCCATTATTTTCAATCACACTGGTCATGAAAAGCTTGAGCCTGTTTGGGTCTACAAGGAAGACACAACTTAAATGCACGAAGAGTTCTTAAGTGACCCTTTCTTAGTTTAGATAAGGTTTAGATAAAACACAGTAAGCAAAAGCCATATTGTTTGGAAATATTTCAAACTAAAGATATGGAAAACTGTTGCATTAATATACTAACTATATGATTGTCATCCAAAATAATATAGTATTCATGATCAATGACTATAATGTTCCAATAATTTATTAGTGGGCAATGGTAAACTACTATATACAGGAGACTATAATCAAAATGTATTTTCTGAAAAACTGCACTTAAAACAATCTTCACTATTTAAAAATCTATACATAAAAGAGCATGTAAATATAACACACACACATATTCCCTTTGTCTGGTTTAGAAAAGTTGGTGAATATTATCCACAGTCAGGAAGCAAACACAAATCCATATACAAATAATACTAAATAAATATTTGGCTGGGAGGACAAATTAAAGGAAACTTCCAGCACTTCAAGAATGTTATTGCTTTAATGCACAAATGCCTTTGCTTTTTCATACTTTACTGGCAGCCTATATTTAGGATATTCAGAAAATATAGGTCACATAGAACTTTAGTGTTTTCAACTTGTCCTTCACTGCCCGTTGCTCCCATAAAATAATTTTGAGATTTCAATCTGCAATGCTGTCTGCATATTTCAGAACAAGACCCACTGAACTCAACTGAACTTACATCTGAGTAAACATGCTGAGCGCTTAGATGCACATGTAATGAAACAAACATTAACAAACACTAATCAGTAAGTCACATCAAAAAAATTCTGTTTTTTCTGTTAAGAGAGAACAAATGCATGCTTCAGTAAACATCAGTGATACAGCCTTTACTTTCCATAATGCTGGATGAATAGTAGCACTGAACTCATTTGCAATAAGAATACCAAGACTTCTAACTACTAAGGTAAACTGATACCTATTGTCCCCTTATGCTCCACAATTCAGCCCTAATCAACATTATCTATATACAGAGCACAGGACATCAGTATCATGGTACCATCTGGAGATTCTTCTTTTAACTGTTCAAAAGAAAAGAAGAAGCTTCTTTCTAATTTATCAGTGAATATATACAGCAGAGGTTTGAAATAAATGACAAGAGGATACTGTTCCCCAAGGTCATTTAAAGCAAATATCAGAGGAAGGCCATTACCTAGATGATGAAAACCCAAGCCGCCCTCTCTCAGCAGATCCTCCTGGAAAAGATGCTAAAATCTCTTCAACAACAACTGATCATTGGTACTTCCTAAGAAACAAAACCTTAAGCTGAAGATATTCATGTGCAATTTGGCAACATTATCACATCTCTAGGCACTAGCAGCTCTCTCATGTGCCCAATGAATTTTTTTTATTTGGAAAGAAAGCCAACTGTATGCTTTCAAAAATATGCTATCCCACTAATGCCCCAAGCATTACACCCTCTACTATAACAGAAGAAATTAATTATAAGGGTGAAACAGTTGTCAGCATCAACAACAAAGTTTTGCACCTCATGAATCTCTTTTGTAACATAAATCCAGAATTTTAATCTTTTTTTTTTTTTTGCGGGGGAACTAAAACCCTACAGATTACAGAACAAAAAGTTTCTATTTGAAGCAGAAATATCGACAGATGAAGTTCAAAATGCTATAAAGGACTGTCCAAATGGCATATCTCCCGGGCTTTTGCAATGAATTTTATAAATCTTTTCAGGGTCTAGTTGTTCTTTGAGTACTTTGATTGTTTTCTTTTCATTTTGAGTAAGAAAATTATTCCCACTCCTATGTAAGAGCCATTAACAACACAAATCCTGAAAAAATATATATTTGTCATGATTATTGGAACGAACACCATGCTGGTACAAGCCTTGGCGGGGGTGGGGGGAGATCAGTTAATGTTCTTATGACTAATGACAAACTTGGCATAATCCCAGAGAAATCTATATCATAACATTTGAGAAATGGGTTTTCCTACTTGTCAAAATACATTAAGCAACTATTGTGCTTTTGTATCACATACAGTGCAGGAAACGTATATTATGAGGATGAATACTTAACAGGAGAAGTTTTAAGAAAAAAACAAATGAGACTCCAGTCTATTGCACAATCTCCCATTGCCATCATTGTATGTGAATTGCTTCCAGAAAGACATGCAGGCAAATACAAGGACCACTGTTGCAAACCGAAAACCACCCAGAAATTTGTGAAGGCTCTAAAAACACCGTAAAAAGTTCCCATCTTCTGGGTGTGCACTGTGTGCATATGACAGTCTCAAAGATTTTTTCCAGGGCTTCAGAGATGATGCAGTCTAATTTTTAAAAAGCTTGTTCTTTTTTGTACACAAACTTTTTGCTTTCCTCAGTAAAGTACCATTTCATGGACTAAAATACCTTGGCGGTCTACAGGACTATATTTAGTTTTAATGTAAATATGACTGAATTGGAGATGATGATAATCCAGGAAGTGACAGTCAAATTTTCCATCTCAGTGGTAGCATGAAAAGTTCAACTAGCTAGGGGTACAGAGCTCACCCAATTAAATTATGAATTCTAAATTGGAACAATTGTATATAGAATGGAATGATACCAAGAATAAAGAGCAATGAGATTCCAAATGCAGAAATAAGTTATTAAGCACCAGAAATGAAAATTGTATAATGGGGCAGTTGTAATTTGATATGTTTGGAACTGGCTACATTGTGCAAAAATTCATAACAACCCCACATGGCAAGTCACTTAAGAAGCTCATTTCATGCCCTCATCAACCTGATTTTTATCAAACACATTCTGTCTTCTGACAAAATTAGACAGCATGAGGATCTAATTAAATTTCAGGAAATGCAGGAAAGAAGAGCTCAGTATACAGTCAAGGCTACATTCACCTGTAGACAGACAGCAAACTTTCCTCTACTAGACCCATTATGCACGGGGGGAATAACGCACATTCGGGGTGGAATGGTGGCAACTAAAATCACCGATAATGCACGGTGCTGGCTGCAACCGGCTGCAGATTCGGTGCATGCCGCCGAAAAAGCTGCGTTAATGAAACGCGGAAGAAAGCGCAGCTTCCGGGTGACTGGGGCACAACCAGAAGCAGTGCCGGGGTCACCGCATGTATAATCGGTTACTCTGGGTTTTGCCGCTGCTGCGTCCCATCCCGTGGATAAGCGGTTTGCTTCGCTTCTTCCCCCTCCGCGTTTTCCATGTGACCCGAAATTGGCGTTTTGGCGGCCGTGCATAATGGACCCTACTGAAAACTCAAAGTTTGTACAACCATCATATATGCAAACCTTTTCCTTTCTTTAAGACTGTAGTTTGAAAGTACTCTGAGAGGAGTTCCAAAACCTGGGACTCTTCTCCCCACCCCAGTGCTGCTTCAAGAAGATATTCACACCCTGTACACACCCTGCATATCACCTTTATGCTGTAGCAGAAACATCTTCAGTGGGATGTTACCCAGAATTTCAGAGGCAGTGTAAAGTCTCATGAATACTGTAAAACAACTTTAGGTACAATATTAATGCAAATCTTTGCATTATGACAGTGCACCTTAAAATTCTGAAAGACAACTTCTAGGGATTCCAGTTACACTTAGACCATCAAAAGAAGGATTAGTTTGGATGTGTGATAGGGGACACTCTACATGGGGTTACTTAGAGTTTTCCATTAGAAGACTCAAATAAATCATCATCCAGGAGAGACCTTAGGCTTTCTATAAAGGCTTTTTTTGTGTTCAAATATAATTTCCTTTTTTCATTTCTGATTACTAAAAAATTGTTTCAGGATAACACCGGAAAGTACACCAAGGAAAGTACACCAGTTCTCCTACAGGTTTTCTCAGTTCTGTGATTCTTGATGTCAGATTTGTGTCTGTTTTCCCCTTTAGCATAGGGTTTGACCTTTGCCTTATGTGGAAAATTGTTGCCATTTAATGGCATATACAATGTGAACAGATGAGCAAATGAACGTGCCTGAAATGTTGATGTTTTTGGGTCCAGTGATTGTGTTGTCTAGATGTATGTGGCAGCAAAGCTGGCATCTCAGTTTATTGCAAACTTAGTTACCAGGGTCTATGTTCAAATTAGATGTTGTATATAATTGTTTCATACACAGCATCCAGCCACCGCAAGAAGGTCTCTACAATACAGGGCAAACAACAAACCCTGTCATTTGAGGGAAAGGTCCCAAGAAAAATCACATTAATTCCTAACATTATTATTGAGGAATGCGAGTTTACAACATTTAGGAAAGTGATGAAGTATACTATGGCTTGGACTAATTAAATTCAGTGCACACACATACACACACAAAATACTATATTTGCTCCTGACACCTCACAATTGGAAACTCTAAATGTAAAGGACAGTTGCTTTACATTACACATCTTAGAACTGATTTTATAAGGTCTCTGTGTTAAATTAGAGTTACTTAGAATTAAAAGTGCCACATGTAAAAAGGAACATACATACACAATAAAGGATAAATCTTACACACATAGCACATATGCACAGAGCTGTTTTGGCATTTGTGCATCTGCATAAAGGATTAAATGTGAATAATTTCAAGGTATTCAAAATTCCTTTTTTCGTTCATCCATGAAACCTGCATTCTATTTTAGCAGCGGTTGGTCTACCTTGTTTTTTTATTTTAGATAACATTTTGGAGCAGCCCCATAAAAAATCTGCCACTGAAAGAATACTGAAGTTTGTGGATGCTATTTCATGTCTTTTGGACCATGCAAAGAGACAATGTCTGTCACAAAGTGTTCTAAATATTCATAGCAAGCTCTGATCCAAAGTGTTGTAAAGTCCCAAATTAACTCTGTGGAAGACAATTTTGTGCATAAGGGTACATGAGATCAGAATCAAATCCTGACTGTGGTGTTAAGTCAAGTCGTATTTTGAACTGTGTTAATATGATTATTACCTTATGAGATTTCACAAAACAGACACTATGCTTGCTTTAGATCCAGAAAAGGCAGGCACAGTGAACCACAAAGCCTGTTTAGGCTTTTGATAACTCTAAGGGATTTTTTTTTTAGTTTCATCAGAGGCCCATATACATCCAGACAGAGAGAATGGATGGGATGTGCTAACTCAACGCATTTGAGGTGTACATTATATGACACAATCTTACAGTCATGAATCAGAGACCTAAGCTTAAACATTCTCAATGTTGCTGGGCATTGTAATATAAGCATATCATAGTCGAAGACTTTAGTTCATCAGAACTCAAGCTAGTTTTCTTATCAAAGCTTATCAAAGCCCCAGGGCCAGTTTATCCACATAGCACATGGTGCCCTGCGCTGTGCCTCTCCCCTCTCCCCCATGCATTAGGGCTGTAGCCTCTATTCTCCCCCTTCCTTCTTTACAAACACTCCTTTCCACTATGAGGAGCCCCTCCGCTCCCAGTCTGGCTGTTCCCTCCATAATTGTACATTGCTAGGACCCAGTGAATCCTTAAACTGGCTCTAGTGTTACGGGCCTCACATATCCTTAAAGCACTCCTGCTTAGCCCAATTATAGTTTTCTGGCCAACCAGTACCAGATGATGGGGATAATCCAATCAGGATGTGTTCTTGCTGGAACCCTCTAGAAAATTACCTCATCACTCCTGACTCTTCCCCTCTCATTCTGTGGTTTACAGCAGGGATAGTCAACCTGTGGTCCTCCAGATGTTCATGGACTACAATTCCCATGGGCTCATGCCAGCAAAAAAGGCAGGGGCTCATGGGAATTGTAGTCCATGGACATCTGGAAGACCACAGGTTGACCACCCCTGGTTTACAGGTTCTCATGATGAGCCAATTATACCATTCCTTACTTTGGACTTGAAGATAAGAGGCATGTAGGCTGAGAAGCCCAATTAGTAACACTTGCAAGATGGAATCAGTCCATTACTATACACATTAACCCTTGGGAGGAATCAGAGGTGTTTTGCATCACAAGAACATTTCAGGCTAAGGCAAGTTTCAGCTCCTAGCAGACAACGAACCATGTACTTCAACTTAAATACAGATTTAAATCTATTGTTCTACATGGGGTCGCGATGGGTCGGACACGACTTCGCACCTAACAACAATTGTTCTACAATAGAGCTGCTGGCACTACATATTTTAATGCTACTGAAACATAAAGGCTGTTTTCTGTGACAGTTTCAGAATATGTATGATTGCAAGGATATATTACAAGATAATGAAGAGTTTACAAGATATATTTTACTAGCTTTGGGTCATATAAGTTTCTAAGCAAACGGACTGTAACAGAACTCCCTTCCCCACGTCTAGGGTTATCAATGTACTATTCCATCTTTAACACTTTCCTCTATTATTTAATTGTGAAAAGTCCTCCTGGGCGGAGAATGTCCGGGCCCTGTCCAGGACCTACGCGTGTCCAGATTGGGCTGGCCCCATTGGTACCCACCCCCAACAGCCCAACCAGCCCAATCAGGCTGCATCCCCCATCCAATCAGGCTGTGTCTCCCACCTCTAACTGTCACATCCAACAACTCTGCTCACTTTGCCTCAGACCACTGACGGATCTGGCAAGTGGCTGATGAGTGTGCTCACTACCCCCTCCTTTCAGGCTTGCTGTGAAGGAGCCCTGACTGAGGTGAGGAAGCATTTCTGAGAGCAACACAGGGGAGTCTGTGGGTATACTTGTGCTTTCCTTTGGGGGGGGCAGGGAGCTTTCCCCTTCTGCCAAACAGTTGGCTGACATAAAAGCCCCTTCTCACTTAAAATACTGCTCTGGCCGGCCTCGCTGCTGGAGGGAAGAGGCAGTCAAGCAATTCTCTGTAGTTTTGAGGCCTACCACACAGGGTTGTCGTGCAGATGAAACTGAATGCTGCTGCGGAGGTTCTTTTGCCTCCTTTTCCGTCTGCACAGCAACACTGTGCAATAGGCCTCAACTCCACAACAATCTCTGTGGGAGGCCTTAAATGTTTCTTCTCCACAACAACCCTGCCCAACCTCCACAGCAGCCCTTTCTGCCTGGGGAGCTGATAGTCTGTAGATGAGCTGTAATTCCAGAAGCTCTCCAGGCCCCACCTGGAGGTTGGCTATCCTTGAGTTGGAAATATTCCTGGAGGCTTGGAGGTGGGACTTCAAAATGGTATAAAGCCTCAGAGTCCACCCTCCAATGTAGCCATTTTTGCAGAGCTGATCATTATAATTATAATTAGAGATGAACAGCAATCTAGAGACTATGATAGAGGCTTGCAGACTGAGGTGGGGGTGGAGTAGTGTGGGTGTGTCCCTCCTGGCCTTTGGCCTTTGGCCAGACCTTACCAGCAACTGTTTGTATTTTGGGGCACAGACAGACAGACAGACAGACATTCCAGCATCTGCCCTGTGAGTCTGGAAAATGCAGGAAGATCTACATAAATAAACTGTTCACTATTTACAGCCTGAAACTGTAAATAGTGAACAAGTAAATGGCTGAAGAGACATAGGGTTGTGTGATTCGGCCACTGAAGTAGCCATTCCTGCCTGTAGCAGCCAGCGGGGGAGGCACGGATGCCGGTTGACGCACATAGGCGCAGAGTTCTGCACCTGTGTACATGCATCAACTGGCGTACCCATGCCTCCTCCCCCCGTGACGCGGTGCTGACTGCTACAGGTGGTAACAGCCACTTCGGCGGCTGAATCGCACAACCTTAATGGGAACTGAAGTGACTTTTCTCAAGCTTGGCCTGGTAAATAGAAAACAGTATTTGCCAGGAAGGTCCTATGAAATCGAAGGCGTAAGTGGCCCAGAATTTCAAGTGGAGTTAGTTTTACAGGAAAGTAGACAGGTGATCCACTTTTATTAGGCAACAGCTTGGACTTGAGAACAAAAACAGGGAATGCAGTTGCTAGCAGTAGGCCTCAGGCTTTGGAGGGCAGATATCACTAGCCAAGCAAGAGACTGTGCTAGCCAAGGGGTGTCTGGGGCCACCTGCATTCCTTTTGAAGGGATTCATGTGAGGGGAGAGAGCTTACCCTTCAGCCTAACTGCCTGGAGATGAGCTGTACTTTCAGGGAATTCTCAGACCCCACCTGGAGGCTGGCATCCCTAAACATCAGTGGGATACAATGCTACAGTCTCACCCATCCAAAGTAGCCATTTTTGCCTGCGGAGCTGATCTTTATAGTCTGGAGATGAGTAGCAATTCCAGGAGATCTACAGGCCCCGCCTGGAGGTTGGCTGTCCCTGGTCTGAACATATTTCTTGAAGTCTGGAAGTGGGGCCTCAAAAGTGTGTAATGCCCCCACATCCACCTATCACCCCCTGACAGAGTGGAGAGAGGAGGTAAGGTTGTCAGATTAGTGTAGGTTAATGTTCTGGATTTCCATACTACCTAGGTGTGCATAAGCCTCACTAAGGTCAAGACTGCTGTGCACAGAGAGAACTCCTCTTAGGGTTGCCATCTTTCAAGTGAGGCTCTCTACCCCCACCTTCCTCATAGGGAGTCTACTATGGGGAGAGGAAGGGAATGCGACTGGAAACTGCTTTGAGACATCTGAGACCTGCTGAGTGACTGTGGACTGTTCTCTCAGACCTCTCACAGTCCCACAATCCTCACAATCCTTGTCTATTTGGTGTCTGTTGTGGGGGGAGGAATGGGAAGGCGACTGTAAGCCGCTTTGAGCCTCCTTCGGGTAGGGAAAAGCGGCATATAAGAACCAACTCTTCTTCTTCTTCTTCTATTGTGGGGAGACAAAGGGAAACGGTGTTTGTAAACCGCCTTGAGACACCTTTGGGTAGTAAACAGCACTGTACAAAATTCTAGCTCTTCTTCTTCTAAGGAGCAACCGTGAAAGAAGCATGTGGGCACATAACATTTTATAAACAGTGAAAAAATGGAGACAGAAGGAGCAGGGCGGACACCTGTGGATTGGGGCAGGAGGACATTTCTGTGTCTGTGGCTTAATTCACACAATAAGGGAAATGAAGTTGAATGCAGAACTGAGAGCAATTGGTTGCCATGTAATCTCCACCTAAAAAGATTCTCCAGTCTGATTTTCCCTTCATCTATCTGAAGACATGGCTTTGGAAAACTCATCTGTAACCACTATGCCACAATTCCCAAAGGTCAGTCCTCTCCCATACTCAATGAACATTCCACACCACAAGTTCTTGACACCCATCTCAACACGCTTCCCACACAACACACACATTCAACCCCATGTCCTTACAGACTGGACTACACCTCCTCTTCCTCTTACCACCACCAAGCTCCTAGCACAATATAATAATAACAAATTGACTCAGAAAAAATCTCCAAAAAGTGAACCATGGGATTTGCTACCCTGTGAAATGGGGGGAATACCAGATCTATGTTTGGACTTCAGTTGGAACTAACCTATTGGTCTTTTGCCTGAACCATTTTTTTGTATTACACTTGCATTATTGTACACACATTTACAGTGTGTACCAGTGTGTGGTTATTACTTATCATTGTCTTTATGATGCTTTATAAATGACTATTTTGCACTTTCAGAGTCATTACTATAGTTTCAGAGCCACTATTACACAGCCCCCTTTTCTTTTCTCTGGTAGCCACCTGGAGATATCCAGAGCTCCCCAACTATTACCACTGATCTCCAGGTGACAGAGATCAATTCAGATGGAAAAAATAGCTGCTTTGGAATGTAGAGTCTATGACTTTATACCCCACAAATGTCCCTCTCCTCCCCAAGCCCCGCCCTCCTCAGGCTCAACCCTCAAAATCTCCAGGTATTTCCCAACCTGGAGCTGGCAGCCATATTTGAAGTGGGAGCATGGTAATAAACTTAAGCTTAAGCATGACAATAAGTGCTACTTTGGGGTGAAAGGTCTGACCCATTGTTTAAGGCATTCATTCTAAATTGGGCTGTACTCCCCTGGAATAAACAGATTTGTAGTCTGCAGTGCAACTGGACTGGGGTTTACTACTGGATAAGTAGGTGGCATCAATGGCCAGGAGTGCCTTTGACCAGTTTTGACTCGTTAGCCAGATGCAACCTTTCCTGGGCAAGAAAAATCTGGGAAACAGAATATGCCCTGCTTATTCAATATGATCCTCATGGGGCTTCCCTTGAAAAGTGCTTGAAAATTGTAATTGGTGCAGAATGCTTTATAAATGAGGTTGAGAGAGAACATGATAGCCCTCTTTAAGTATTTGAAAGGTTGTCACTTGGAGAAGGGCAGGATGCTGTTTCTGCTGGCTGCAGAGGAAAGGACGCGCAGTAATGGGTTTAAACTACAAGTACAACGATATAGACTAGATATCAGGAAAAACAAATTCACAGTCAGAGTAGTTCAGCAGTGGAATAGGCTGCCTAAGGAGGTGGTGAGCTCCCCCTCACTGGCAGTCTTCAAGCAAAGGTTAGATACACACTTTTCTTGGATGCTTTAGGATGCTTTGGGCTGATCCTGCATTGAGCAGGGGGTTGGACTAGATGGCCTGTATGGCCCCTTCCAACTCTATGATTCTATGATTCTATGAATTTTGACTAGAGGAGTGGGTTGTAGGGAACGTATCACTCCAGTCTTGGCTCATCTTCATTGGCTTCCAATTTGTTTCTGGCACAATTGAAAATGCTGGTACCTGAAGGACCACCTACTTCTACATTAACCTACCTAACCACTGCAGTCATCATTGGAGGACCTACTTTGGTTGGCTCTGCCTTTAGAGATTAGGCAGGTGACAATCTGGGAAAGGGCCTTCTCAGTAGTAGAACCAAAACCCTGCAAGCCCAGGGAGATTTGCCTGTCCTCCTTTGTTGCCATCTTCTGTCACCAGGTAAAGACTTTTTTGTTTGTTTGTTTTGCTTGGCATTCCCCCTGTGATCTTTCCTTCGTCTCCAGCATTTTAACTGTTCTTTAGAGCTTTGGTATTTATTTTAAGCTCGGTTTTAACATGGTTTAATGATGTATTTGGGTGTTGGTTTTAATGGAGTTTAAGATTAATTTTTAATTTGTATCTTTAAACGTGTTAGTCACCTTGGTGGCACTATAAGGGCAGAATGGCAGGGTAAAAATCTTGCTATGCTAAGTGCTTTGGTTCTATATGTATAGCTTTGTGCAACTACACTGAGAACTCTATGAGTGCAGAATCCATGCAGATCACTGCAAACATGTACCACTGAGTTTAGAATTGATCAGAACAAGGATTTCTGCCATGGTAATGTTATCCTCCCTCCACTACATGCTTAGTGTGCACATACTGAATATCAGCAATGAGCCTGAGACTGAGAAAACTGTTGCATTGCTGAAGGATGCATGAGATCTGCTAGACCTTTCAGAAGGGCCAGGGTTTCCCCATTGCTACGTTATAGATATTTTTCTCCCAGAGCAAGTGTTGTGTTCTGTAAAATGGTATTAATAATCCAATTTGACAGTAAGAAAACTTTAAGGTTGTTGTGCATTAAATAAATACCGCCCTACAGCCAGTCTGCATTGAAAGTCAGAATCTCATGTCTTTATGACCTAATACACAAATGTTTACTAACTAACAGACCAGCAGCATTAAGACCTGAAATATATCCTCTTGTTTTCCTCTGAAATTAGCCAACCAGGCGGTTATCCCCATAATTTATTCCTATATTGAGACCTTTCAAGTTTTGAACTGACTGCTGGGTTATCCAAGGACAGACTGGCAGCTCTAGAGCTGTACTTCCTGCCATTTGCAGAATTCAAGCAAACTTTTAGAATGATTACTTCAGGGCTGTGGTTTAATTTCCTATGTTGTTTTAATGCTCATAGCTGAGAAAATTAACAATTACCTGCCTTTATAAAATGATTAACAAACCCAAAATAGAAGCAAACGTGTTGGAAGATTTGGTGGCCCAAAGCTCACTTTCCCCAAACTATGAAGCAGAACTGGCTGAGTGGGCACTGGAACACAAGCACTTACACTTGTGTATAAAGACTATTTTGTGGGGTTTGTTTTTGCTGCAATAGCGATACGTCTCACATTTCATGACAAAAGGTTAAGGGAGAAAATAGGACTGTCACCTGATTAAATAAACCTTAATTAATCATACCAGTTTTAATCAATTATTTGCAGATAAGCAATTGTTCTGGAAACCAACCCGTTCTCCATTTTTAAATGATGCATGCATGTTTAACAGTGGGCACCATCTTAGAAGATGTGAGTGGAAATTGCTACCCTAAAACAGCACCTGCCACCAGCACTTTTTGTTAAGTACATGAATTAAAAATATTTTTTAAAAAAAGAATGGATATTCCATTAATCAGAGTCACATTTTAAACCAGTCAATTAAATTTCACATTTCTGGGGAAAAGGGAAGCCCTCATTTGTGCTACTGCATCTGAACAAAATAAACTAATCCTCCCTATAGGCAGTTGTGTGACAGGGCAAATTCTTGACATATTAAACAAAAAATAAGAAAAGAATAAAGGACATGCTAGAATAAAAACTATTACAAGGCTCTCCCACTCTACAAATTCAGACAATGTAATGCAGCCACTTAATGGTTTGCCCATTGTTCCCTGCAGTGTTGCCATGAGGTGCACAGAACGTACTCAAAAGACCCCATAGTTAAATGTGGGACCTTATTATTCCTGTTTTAAACACCTAATCAGAAAGTATTTTCAACTTATGAGATCCATGGTATACTAAACTGCCAGGGAATAAAAAATATTCCTGCATCTACATCTTTATTTTTCTTTTCTGCTTTGCACCTTCCTGTTCTCTTGATTTCATTTTAGAGCTGTCTCTCACCAAGTACTTTATTAAGGGGGGGGGACGCTAAATAAAGATCACAGCCTTTTCTATTATGTCCTCTTCTTTTTTCTTCTCCTTTCTTGCATTTGTGCAATGTTGTGGCACCTATTAACTACCAATGTTTTCAGAATGACATTATACAAGGTGCAGGCTGTACCACTGTGCCCTAAAAATATCAACAGCTGCATTAGTCTCACAATAATTAATGGCAGGCATTATGCAAATGACAACTTTTCACTGCAAAATAATGACATTTCTTCATTTTGAACAGAGTTATGCAAAACAATGAATTGGGGATGATAAATCACATGAGAGAATTAAGAAAGCCATAGCATTCCTGCCCAGGCAGGCAGGCAAAAGGCAGACAAACAATTTAGAGCACATTGTTTGTTCTCGCATCCCTATTAGAAAATAAATAAAATCACAGTCAGGCACTGGAACCTATATGCAGTTCATTCCTCCATTCTTTAGGGAAGGATGCATAAAGGGTAGATAGGTTAAATTCTGGCTTATTGAAAGTCACAAAGCAAAATTTTCTTTATTAACCTTAATAAGTCATTCAATCAGAGACTAAAGTCATCAGGCAAATAAAAAAGAATGCATGTCATTCTCCTACACGTTAACTAATTTCTTATGCAAGCATCACAATGTATAGCAATTACTGCCGCTCAAAATAACAAAGTCATTTCCAATCTATTTTACTGCTTTATACTTGGCCATTTTTGTAGCATTTTATTGTCTTACTCAACAAAGCTTTCTGTGCAAAAGAAAAGAAACATACCAACTAAGAGCTCCTTCTGTGGCATTTTGTTCTGTACCACGTGAAGACAGAAGAATATAGTCTTCCTTTATCACTTCCCGAAAGCATATCTAATACAAGGGATATGACCTCCAGTGATAATTTCCCTCCATGCATCTTAATAGGGAACTTTTACAGAGTTATACTGTAACTAAAGTTAAAAGGCACAATCCTGATGAAAGGTAGCAATGGGGCATCTACACAATGCAGCCACAAAACTTTCTCTATCAAGTGGAACTGGCACTAGTATATATTCATATATGCTTCTCAGCATATATTAATGTTACTGCACTTGATACTGTTTCGATTAGTGTAAGCAAAAGGCCAAACTGGCGAGTGATTTGGATATCTGTTTTCATGGTTCTTTTTTAAAAAAGTAGCAGTCAGATGAGAACTCCATTTGAATCAGGGCCAGGGGGAGGAGAGGGCTCCCCCCCCTTCTTTTAACCCTTAGTGCTACATAGTTTCACCCAACAAAAACAACCTTCTTGCACAGTTGTTATACCAATAAGGGAGGAAAAAAGAGGAGGATTGTTCTTTTCAAAGCTAATAACACTTTTTGTCCTCTCCAAAAGAGCAACCGGTGAGAGCTAGCGGAATGATAGGGAGGAAAGTTAGACAGTTGGGGATCTGATGGCAAGGCAAGTGAGAGGGGTAAACAGTATGCCTGACTGAGAGAAGCTGAGGTCAAGAGCATCTTAAAGCTAACTAATTCAAATGTTCAATGGAAAAGAAACATTGCAACCTTTACTTTGCTTTCTATAGCATTACTTTCAAACCATAAATAAAAATTACTTCCTAATTTGTTTAACTCTGAAGGCTGTGTGTCTGGGAGTTGGGGTGGGATGCATACATTTTATCAATGCATATTGATAAAATAACTGGACCATTTTTTCTAAAGGTGATAACTTTTATTAACTACAAATGGATACTGAAGGTAAAACAGCACATTCAAAGACAGCAATCAAAATACTTGGCAAGTCAAAATAACTTACCTATCTACTTTGGCAAGTTCTAATCCAACAATTACTGGAGGTTGGATTAAGATCCGAAAAGAAGAGTTATGCTGAGCACACAGAAAAATGGGAGAGGAAGCTTGGTGGAGTCTCTGGAGATAAGCTTTGAGAGAGACAAAGGTAGATTCCGTGGTAACCTGGAGCTATGTCAGATCAATGGAGAATAGATTAGGAAAAGGAACAAGTTAGATCATAGCTATCCTTCTTCTTTAGCACTGGAGGTAAGCTTAGTTAGAAATAACCTGTATAGTTAACTCTCAAGCCTTGAACACCTAATTTTACACTTTGAGGGGTGTCCTATGAATTACTCTACAGAACTGTATGAGGTTGGTTGAAATGTAGCAGCAGATAGTTTGCTTAAAGATTCATTGGAATTTTGATACCGGAGATATATCACCATTTGATTAATGTAGGAAGATTGCTGTCTTTGATGAACACATCAGCTATTATTCTAAAACTTTTTTTTTCCATTTTCAGTAATATTTGTCTTTTTTTCTCATACAACCATTGTCCGTTCTTTATACCATGTAATCCAAAATTATCTTACCTAGTCAGCTTTAGGGGTAACCTCCTTACATGGGTACCTGAAAATTCCACTTTATATTCTATCAGTCTTAGCTGGCATTTTATTTTCTTATCAGACTCTGAATCCAATCAAGGCTGATTCTACCCCATGGACTTGTTTCATCTATACGTTGGGTCTGAAAGTGAGGTGTGGTGTCATTAGATGGCCCTTTCCCCATGTTCCATGGTATCAAAAGATGCTAGATGTCTAGAAAGATTCTGGGATAACATTATTCTGAGTTTAGAAACCCTACATGAGAATAAACGGTAGCTCTCAATGACTTCTCATGGCATTTAATGATATGTGTATTAAATGTAAGGTTTTTTACACTGCATTTGATACTTTAGTACATCAGTACATTTTTCCTGGTTTTCTTTCCTTATTTCAATTCTTCACAACTTAACAGGTTTCTCTATTTAACTATCCAGTAACTGAAATAGCACTCATGATGGTCAGGTTCAGAACAGAAATAACCTTCATTAAAGGAGCCCTTTTTGCTTAGTCCTGCTTTCTGAAGGGTAAAAAACAGAACTACACAAATAGTAATGTGGTCTACTGGCAATGTCATCATCCTTAGGACCGAGGTTCAAAAGACCTGAATGGATGCCACCAAGATCCCTAGTAGCAGGGATACAAAAACATGTCCTTGGTAGAGTGGAGAAATTTTGTGCATATTAGTTGGTTACTCTGCTGTGATTAAAACTTCCCCAATCCACAAGGGGTCCACTTCACATCTTCTGCATACTGTTGTTTCCCCACCATTTTGGATTTCAATGATGCCAACTATGGATGAAAAAGAATAGTTGGTTCTTATATGCTGCTTTTCTCTACCCGAAAGAGTCTCAAAGCGGCTTACTATCTCCTTCCTTTTCCTCTCCCCACAAAAGACACCCTGTGAGGTGGGTGAGGCCGAGAGAGCCCTGATATTACTGCTCGGTCAGAACAACTTTATCAGTGCTGTGACAAGCCCAAGGTCATCCAGCTGGCTGCATGTGGGGAAGCACAGAATCAAACCCGGTTCGCCAGGTTGGAAGTCCGCACTCCTAACCACTACACCAAGCAGGATGGGCACAACCCACATAAAGAAAAAAAAAGAGAGAAGCACCCATATTAATACGGGGGGGGGGGGTTGGTCTCTGACCAAACCATGAACTGAACCACGAACTGATATGAATTGATTTGAATCAGTTCCTGACCTTTGCTTCTGCTCCCCACTGCTTTTCACAGGGAACAGAAAGCATGGGTTTAAATCACTCCAAGTCCTCTGCTTTGTGCTCTTCTCAAACTGCCACTAATTGCCTTAAAATTCATGGAAATTCATGGCAGCTCTTCAGTTCACAAACTTCCATTCATGAACCACAAACTGGCCAAAATTAATTACAAATGTTGGTACGTGAGTTAATTTGTGCCCATCCTGAATGCCAGCCTCACTCAGATTGCGAGGAAAGTCCAGATCTGTATGATATTCCCAACAACCTATTCCCACTTTCCATATTGACATATCATTTATCAATAAAAAAAATACTGAAATAGGATGTTTTGGTGATCTACCCACTTGGCTCCAACTAAAGTTTAGAAGCTTGGCAGATGAACTACTCATGGATTGAAATCAAATGCAACATATAGCAGCATCCAAAGGCAAGGTGAACACATTTTGCACATTCATCTAAGAACATTCCCCTCTCTGTCTTGAAGCATTTCTAAATGCAATACTTCATTATACAACAATGCTGAAGAATAACTACTTGCAAATAACAGAGAGCAAAATATCTTTCTATGCTAGTACATGGGAGGGGGGAAATCATGGTTCTTTCTCTATTATCTCCTTCATTCTTGTTTTAATATTCTATACTCTAACTCTACTACATATACAGCAGGGGGGGGAAACAGTTTTTCATGCTAAGTTAATAACATTTTGCAGTTCCTCTTAAATAAAATCCAGCCTATGCTGGATCAATAAGAATGATGCCTATTTCCCTAATGGCAGCCGATTGCCATTTGCTATTCAAATCAGACTAGATAAATTACAGTACATGTCAAGGAACAGGCCAGTGAATTAAGACAGGCCTCCTGAGGACCAGCGATATTATTAATCTTTTAAGACACTATCATATTTCTTCTTGACAGTGTGCGTAGAGGCACAGACATGCTGCACCCAGATTGAAATATCAGCTGCAGCAAAAATCAATAACCTTAGAAACAATAATTCTCAACTGCAGTGCCCTCCATAAGCAAATGCCTGTTCTCCTCTGTTCTACATCCCTTTCTTAAAGTATGTGTTTTTGTCAGAAAATAAACCCAAAATGGTGAGCTCAAACGTCAAGCTTTGAAAAAGACATTGTTATCTTCTATCAGTGATGTCCCAATGATAATTCTCTAACCAGCTCCTAAGTGTCCATGTTGTGCAATTTTATATTCCCCAGTGCTACATCTTTCTCTGCAGCCATTACAGAGGCAAACCCACACCATGAGCTCCTGCTGTCACAGGAAAGATGACTACATGAATCTGCTGAGTTACCGAGGGAGAAACTGCAGAGTTACTGAGGGAGACAGAAAAGGATTTAAGTTAAGTTAAAACACACACACACACACGCATGCATGCATACACAGTCTTTTCTCCCCCACACAGAAAATAGTGTTTCAAATTATTGTGACACCTGTGCAAACATACAGTGAAAGTTCCTAGGATTTCTGAAAAAAAAGTCTTCTTAGATCCTTGACAACCAGAAGGCCTTTGGCAACTCAAAGACTAACACATTTATTGTGTTAAAAGTATATGTTAATGAGAATCTTATTTGTCAAATATCTCTACATACAAACACAGAGGTATGACAGGAAAGAGTGTGATTAATGGGGCCACCCATTATATGTATTTCCTGGGGGGGGGGGTTCCCACAAATTTCCCATATACCTATCCAGCATCTTTGAAGACTGGATGAAATAGACTCTGCAAAACAGAGGTTGCCCATATGCAGTATCCAGACCTCCTGCTCTGCTTCAGGATAATCAGTAACAAGATATCTACAACCCCCACACTACTCTACTGTATTCTCTTGCAGAACAATTTCCAATCCACTTGAGTTGGCTGAATGTCCCACAGCTGGATTAGTGCATTTAAAGGCATCTGTGACTTGCCCCTTGCGTATCCTGGTGAGTACGTGTATCTTTTAATGGAAAAGAACACTAAAAGTGGTGGCAAAGGGGAGAGCTTGGTGGTACTTTGGATAAAACTGCATAAAACACAATTAGGAATGAGCAGAGTTAGCATGAGCTGTGCATGTCAGTGGCCATTCATTAACACAGGAAGTCCCACTCTGCAGCAATTTGAAGCCATGCAGCGGTCTTGTATTGCCTATTGCCCATTTTAAGACTGCAGCAGTTCTATTCTGTTCAGGATGTGAACTGCTCTACGGGGGGGGGGGGGGAGCAGAGGAAACATTGGTTAGTACTAGTCTATTATCTTTAATTCTCCTAGCAGAGCGGATTAAATAATCGGTTAAGGGTCCCGAAGGAGGGCCCTGACCATGATAAGGAAGGGTGCCGATAGGCCCCGTCCCCCGGACTGACGCTTCGCGCCTCCCGATCCGCCCCCCATCGACTGTGCTCACAGCCACCTCGCCGCCGCCATTCCATGGCTCCCAGTCAACGAGGCAGGTTGCAGCCACACACAGGTAGGCCGCGCCCCGGGGGGGCCCTCACAGCCCATTCACAGGCCGCCTACCCTAACCCTTCTCTACCCCACTGGCCGCCGCAAATCCACAGCCCCGCTAGCGCCCACTGTCTTCAAATTACAGCGGGCTTGATTTCTAGTTAGCAATAAACACAAGAAAGCTAGATTTCTCTTACTATCTGTGTGGCATTAGTCTGTTAGGCAAGGGATGAAAGCGGGCAAAGAGGCAGCATGAAACTGAGAGAATGAAACTAATCAAAGCCAGCTGGAGGTAGCTCTTGCTTTTTCTTCTTTTGGCTGTTACCAAGGTTTTTAAGGCTGCACTGCACTCTACCTTACAAGGCCTTCGGAAGAAGTTAGTGCCTCACTTTTAGATTTAATTTTATCATCTCTGTCTCTGTGTAGAACATTTTCTATCTACATATAAATGTTCATCAAGATTTTGTACTAAAGAAAAGACTTGTGATCAAATTGTGCACATTAATAGTATGCTATAGATTTTCATCCCAAACCAAGGGATAAACTTTAAGGGAACCGATTGAGAAAGAAATTTAGAGGACTCCTTATTTTCCCATTGATTGTAGCAATGGAGGATGGTGCCACAATGCAACTACTTTTTATTAGCTAATTTTATAATAAAACACTTATAAAACAACTTATGAATCTAAGAACAATAAAACACTCATGGATCTAATACCAATATTAAAATCTGTATCAATATCATTGTCAGTCAAAAAGCAAGATCAATATCCCATTTTTAAAAGACCAAAAATACTATTAAGTTTAGCAATGCATTAGTCTGGGGTAGGGGTAACTACAGTTCCATTCAAACCTGTTTGGGGTTATTTTGTTCTGATACCAACTAGAATTTGTCATTTTTACACCTTATGCTTTTATGCTCTATGCTTATGCCAGGACTGAATTAAAGGAATTACAAACTGGAGAGATTTCTGTTTTAAAAAATATTAAATCTTGGGCAAATCAGAGACAGCCATAAGGTGTTAGTGACTCATGTGTTTCAGAAGTCCAGTAGTAATCGCATTCCAACTGCAACACATACTTGGCAATCCGTACCTCTATAGTTCTTTGTTTGCTACAAAGGCCAAACATTGGAGTCTTTGGGACTGACTGCTCCCTTCAGGTCTAATTCAGTGTTGTTACTGAGTGGACAAAGAAGCATGTACTGCTGCCATGCATAAGATATATTTATCATTTATTTTTATTAGGGCTATATGAAACTGCCTGATATCAAATTACCCTATAGGTCAACTTAGCTCAAAATTCTACTCTGGCCAGCCATAGGCTCTCCAGGGTTTTAGGCAGAGGAAGATGTTACTCAATATCAGCTACTTGAGATCTTTTAATGGATGATGTCTGCCATGAACCTGAGACCTTACAAGCAGGCATTCTATGACTGAGCCACAGCCCCTCCTCATAACTACATTAATCTTGCATGCACATTTCTATAAAAAGGTTTACACTGTAAAAAAGTTTACAGTGGTATTTTGGTTTCGCAGAAAAACCAAAACAACACTTCATGTAAAAAAGCTTACGACTACACATTCCATGGGAAATTAACATGCGTTGCCTATGAAAACCAGATAGTTAAGAAATATCTGAAAGGTCAAAATGTCAATTGCCGATCCACATATAAAGTGAAGCGGACAAGAGTTTTTCATTTGTGAATAGGAGATAAGAAGGATATTCTATGCCACCAATGTATACCATTCATCTAGCGAAGGAAAATTAAAAACAAAGCCTGCCATCTTTATGATGAATGGATCAGTTATTAAGCAACTTTATTAAGGCAGGGAACAAAATTCTTGATTATGAGGGAAATACAACCCAAGGAAGATGGGGCACATGTTGCTTGACGGGCTTCTCTTTTAAAGGTGGTTTTAGCGTAGCTCACAGATATCATCAGGTCTTTGGGATGGTGAAGAGGTATGTCTGGAGATTTTATTGGAGCAAAATGTAGGGAGGACACTCACATATACATTAAAACTCTGAGAAGACAGTTTCTTTTGCTGCTTTTAAACATGTAAACTAAACATGAGAAGGCAGTGTGATGCAGCGGTAAAAAAGGCAAATGCCATTTTGGGCTGTATCGACAGGGACATCACATCAAAATCACAAGATGTCATAGTCCCATTGTATATGGCACTGGTCAGACAGGTCAAGAGAGTAGCAGGCCAGGCATTTTTCTATCTTCGCCAGGCCCGGCTACTAGCGCCCTACCTGTCTCCTGACCACTTGGCCACAGTGATCCATGCAACAGTCACCTCAAGAACAGATTTCTGTAACTCGCTCTACGCTGGCCTACCCTTATCTCTGATCCGGAAACTCCAGCTAGTGCAAAACGCAGCTGCTCGGGTCCTCACTGGAACATCTTAGAGGGCCCAAATCCAGCCGGTGCTGAGGCAGCTGCATTGGCTGCCAATTGCTGCCCGGATCCGGTTCAAGGTTTTGGTTTTAACCTTCAAGGCCATACGCGGGTTGGGACCCACATACCTGAGGGACCGCCTACCACTCTATGCCCCCCGCAGGGCCTTACGCTCCACAGGTGAGAACCTGTTGGTCGTCCCCTGCCTGAAGGAAGCGCGCCTAGCCTCGACCAGGGCCAGAGCCTTTTTGGTCCTGGCACCTACCTGGTGGAATGAGCTCCCGGGTGATCTGTGGGCCCTGCGGGATTTGTCAGCTTTCCACAGGGCCTGTAAAATGGAGCTCTTCCACCAGGGCAGAGTCTGCACTTACTTTCTTTATTCCATTGTCAATCCTGTTGAATTCAGATCACTTTGAACTCGGGTCTTCCTCTCCCCCCCCCTCCCCATTGAAACAGGAAAGTCTTCTGCACATGGTTAGGGTAGTTCAGAAGGGGGGGAGACAAGCTCCTTTTTTTCTTTTCTTGAAGGGGGGGGGGAAGTGGAGCCAAGCAGGGAGCCTCTTTCTTTTCTTGGAGGGGGTGGGGGAGAGGATTGAAAAAGGCAGAGAAGGGAGAAAAAATCCAGGACCGACAGAAGTTGAGAGAAATTAGGGGCTTCTCCTTTAAGGCAAGTGTGTCACATGACCAGGTGTAGCCTATCAGAGGTTCTCTACTACGGAGCTTTCTTTCCCAATCTGGATATTAAGGATTAACAGCAGTCTGAGATATCGCACAATAAAGGTGGGGTCACTCCGGATCAATCCTTCTTGCTACAGAAGGAAAATTAAAATCGCCCAAAATCCAAACGGAAATCGTATTCTGTGCAGAGGGCAGAGACTGAATCGATCTGGGGTTGGAATAAAAGCTCCGTGCAGTTTACACCCAGGTCTATGGTTGAGGCTGGGGTCAGCGAATCAGGGACATCGCTCCCCACCCAGGAGTTGGAGTGTACGCTACTCCCCTATCCTTTCCTCTTCACCTTTTTGATAATTGGGGGAGGGATGGGATTTTTAGCTGTCATGTTAAGAGATTGATATTTTAATGGGAATTTTAATGGGGTTAGTTGTTGTGACCCGCGTCGAGCCTGTCAGGAGAGGCGGGAAATAAATCTAAAATTAATAATAATAATAAATGTTCAGCCTGGAGAAAAGGAGGTTGAAAGGAGACATGATAGACCTCTTTAAGTATTTGAAAGGTTGTCATTTGGAGGAGGGCAGGATGCTGTTCCCATTGGCTGCAGAGGAAAGGACGCGCAGTAATGGGTTTAAACTACAAGTACAACGATATAGGCTAGATATCAGGAAAAAAAAATTCACAGTCATAGTAGTTCAGCAGTGGAATAGGCTGCCTAAGGAGGTGGTGAGCTCCCCGTCACTGGCAGTCTTCAAGCAAAGGTTGGATACACACTTTTCTTGGATGCGTTAGGATGCTTTGGGCTGATCCTGCGTTGAGCAGGAGTTTGGACTAGATGGCCTGTATGGCCCCTTCCAACTCTATGATTCTATGATTCTATGATTCTGTGTGCACACAAAGTGTACTACAGAGGAGTTCTTAGTAGTGGTTCTCAGGGAGGAATTTAAATTTACTTGGATCTTTTAGTAATCATCTTAATCAAAGCTCAAATGGAGGGAAAGGGTGTTAGTGCAGGACTCTGCACCACACTTTGGTATAGCAACTTCTCAGTACCAACTCCCTTCAGGAGGAAGGGTCTTCTCTCACTAGAATCATAGAAAAATAGAGTTGGAAGGGACCTCATGGGTCATCTAGTCCAACCCCCTGCACTATGCAGGACACTCACTTCCCTATCGCTCATCTACTGTAACCTGCCACCCCTTTGCCTTCACAGAATCAGCCTCTCCATCAGATGGCTATCTAGCCTCTGTTTATAAATTTCCAAATAGCCTCTGTTTATAAATTTCCAAAGATGGAGAACCCACCACCTCCTGAGGAAGCCTGTTCCACTGAGAAACTGCTCTAACTGTCAGGAACTTCTTCTGGATGTTTAGATGAAATTTCTTTTGAATTAATTTCATCCCATTCGTTCTGGTCTGTCCCTCTGGGGCAAGAGAGAACAATTCCACTATCCCATCTCATCACAAAGATTATTTAAGGGAATCAGCTGAGTTACAGAAGTTTGCTAGGCATGCCCCTGCGGTGTTCCCATTCCAAAATCTTTGTAGTGTTCATGTAGTTCATGTAGCCATCATGTAGTGTTCAAAACTAGATTTCCACTGCAAAATACTATTACATGTCATCACTGTCAGCAATGACTGCTATCAGTCATAGGTTTTTTAAAAAATTAATTAACATAGGTTGCATACATAAGACTGATTTATACAGTCATTTTCCTACAGAGTTCAACATAATAATAGGTAGGAAAGGAGAGAAATACAGGGATATTGGGGGCGGGGAGAGTGATTGACATATAATGGTAAAGAGAATCACTATAATTTGTAAGCACTGTCCATGTGAATAGCAAAATTCACACAGTGCGGCCAACCACACCTATAACTGAAGATTCTGAAAACAAGAGGGAAAATCGAGATTTACAGAAAAAATACTTTCATTTAAAACAAACAAAACAGAAAAACAGATATTAACTCCCTCCACTTGCTAACAAGATCTACACATGTTCAGACATAAAAAACAAGAAAGTCAGAATTTATTTATCTAGGTATTTATATTCCCACTTTTCTCCCAAACTTATAAGAGTGTCTTACATGTGCAAGCATGAGACAGAAATTTCATATTTCTCTAGATCCAGAGAAGCAATGACACATGAAGTAAATAAAATTAAGTTGCAAAAATTATCAAACACCAAAGACACCCTGCTTTTCTGTAAATTAAGGAGTTTCAAAGTGGCTTTCACACAGTAATGGGTTTAAACTACAAGTACAACGATATAAGCTAGATATCAGGAAAAATAGTCAGTCAGAGTAGTTCAGCAGTGGAATAGGCTGCCTAAGGAGGTGGTGAGCTCCCCCTCACTGGCATTCTTCAAGCAAAGGTTGGATACACACTTCTCTTGGATGCTTTAGGATGCTTTGGGCTTATCCTGTGTTGAGCAGGGGGTTGGCTTAGATGGCCTGTATGGCCCCTTCCAACTCTATGATTCTATGATTGCCTCTCCTCACAACAGTCACCTTGAGAGGGAGGTTGGGCTGAATAAATTCTCATAGGACTGTAACTGGGCCAGAGTTACCCAGCAGGTTTCATGTGGATTAGAAAATTACCATAATTGCAGTTCTCCAGAACTACTACATCACTGGCTAAAAAGCATCTAAATATGAGCTCCCTTTTGCTGTTACGTTTCAGCCCATATGACGCTCCTGTCCTGGCTGGCTATACCTGGCTCCCTGGCTCCTTATAAATTAATAATCCAAGACACTATAGCTAAAGGCAGAGTCAAAGATACAGTGAGAGTTTTCAGAGTATAGCTGAATTTTTCTCACTGGGAGTTGTATTTGAGAACACTGTAAAAATAATATTGTTGGCAATGGATTGTAAACATCATCTCAATGGGTTTTGACTATCAGGAAATGGTTTTGTTCAAATGCTCACCACAACTTGGAAGAAATGGCCACTCTTTCTAGCAGAAGGAAATTCATATAGTGTGTTTGAAAAAGAGATGGCAGCCTGGGAGCGGCAGCCTACAAATATAATTAATTAATAAATAAAATAAGAAAACATAGGTTTGATTTTTGCAAAAAACAGAGAATAGTAGACAGAAAATGCTGGAATTATCTTGAAACCCCTTCTGGATGTAAGATCTCCATCTTTGGGATCTGACACGGGGGAGCAGACCTTCCCTTTAGGTGTACCTCCCCCTGTGCTGTGTACTTCTAAGTAGGCTTACTTCCAAAGCATACCAACATAGGAAAACTCTGGCTTTTGAAACTTTACCACTCAAAAGTTCCAGCATTTGTCCTCATACCTTGTCTCTTGACCAAATGCTCACATTCAGTCAGGACTCATTAATATATTCTAACTATTCAGTCATAATTGAATTGCCAAAACGTAAATATGCATAAAGATTATTTTAGGAACATGATCAGTGGAATGTACCATCTGGTCACAGAAAACTTATGGTGACCCCATAGGGTTTTGAAGGCAAGAGATGTTCAGAGGTGGTTTGCCACTGCCTGCCTCTGCAGAGCAACCTTGGACTTCCTATGTGAATACTAACCAAGACCAACTCTCTTCAGCTTCCGAGATCTGATGAGATTGGGCTAGCCTGGACCATCCAGATCAAGGCACATAAGAAACATGGGTGATGGTGGGGGGAACATCCCGAATGTTGTCACTGTAGTATGCCAAACATACTTCAGTCCTATGAAGGTCAAAGGGGGAAAAATTAGATATAAAAGTACATTCACATACATGGTCTTGGTTATGCATATTCCTCACACATTTTAATTCACATACATAGGCTGAGTCCTGTTGAAAGTATTGTATATGGTACATTTTACCAAGAAATATTATAAATTTTTGAGAGACCTGGGTATGGCTTTTATTGTTTTAATTAAATTACTGGAAAGTTAACGTCAGTAACTGATCTGAGCATGAGGTGCAGTTGCTCAGGAAAAACAAGACACATCTCTCCACCCTCGGTCACACCAAAGTTTTGTAACATGGTTCCTGAGAGCTCACAAGGATTTCTCTTTTTAAATTGCTGTTGTGACAAAAGTGGATTTGGACAGGGACTGCAGCATGGGCAGGGAGTTTGAAGCCTTTGTCCTGTTCCATTTTCCAGAGGTGAAATGGAGCCAAGAAGCTGCTCTTTGCTGCACTGATGCAGCCATATAGGTCCTGCATGCAGCACTTGCATGATTGTCTCAGTTGAGAAAAAGACAATTTAGAGCAGGGGTAGTCAAACTGCAGTCCTCCAGATGTCCATGGACTACAATTCCCATGGGACATCTGGAGGACCGCAGTTTGACTACCCCTGATTTAGAGCTTAGAAGAAGGCATGATGGGAGAGGGAAGGAAAATGCTTTGGAGCACTATACACAAAATCCCCCACAGCAAAGCTGCTCTGACCATAAGGCCCATCTGGTTTCATGGCTTTGAATAAAAGTACAAACTGATGTGTTAATGGATTTCATCTTAAATTGCATTTGGAAAGATTCAATCTATTTATTTCTCATCTTGAGACTGAACATCTGAAGCAGAACCTGCTGCTGCTCTGTGCCAGTAAGAGAAGAGGAAAGTGATGCATCACTTGGTGCTTTTCACTTGCTTAGGAGGACTGAACATACCCCCCACCTTTTGATAGAGGCTGCAGAAGGAGCACATGCAGTATGAGATGGAAGTCACAAACATGCAGGAGTGAGGCATGGCTTGGTATGGTCTAATTTAAAAACAGCAACACAGCCCTTAGATGTTTACAGTTTTCACCATAATTGCACACGACACACTGTTTATCACTTGTTTTTATATAAAGAAGAACATCCCTATCTCTTGGTATCATAAAATCCAATTGCATGAATAGCTAGACAGGTGGACCCATGGTTCTGGTAATTACAACACTAGCATGCAAGGGGCAATACTGATTACATTATGAAATTATACAGCAGACCAGCAGATGAAACAAAGGAAATTTTTCTCAGTAATTAAACCACAGTATCTTTCAGCTGAAGTCTAGGACAGGATTAATCAAAAAACTAGCTCTTTATCATTGCGATTAATGCTCAGATTTGAAGAGCTAGTCTGCAAAGTCCTGATTCGATAGCTAGACTTGAACAACAGCTGATGGGCGGTTGCAAAAAGAACCTGTCTTATTGCAAAAATAACATCGCATCAACATATATTCAAATCATGTGACCTTTGACTTTTTAAAAAATGAATTACACATGCAGTATCTTTCACATGGCTATTACTGTTAACGGAAAGAAGCTTTTGAAGGCCTCATGATGTAAAATTCCACTTCAACAACTCAAAATATAAGATTCTATTTATCTGTGTTCTCAGAAGCTTAACTGAGAATACAATTGCTATAAATGAACAACCATGGATCTATCTATGTGCACATAAAAGTTTGTTGTTCTTAAAGGTGCTGATTCAGACCAACACTACTACCTTTGAATCTACTTTAGAAAGTAATCCTAGCTTTCTAGGATTATATTACTTCTAGACTAGATTTTCAGGACTGAGTGGAATCAGATGTTATTGCAAGCTAAGAGATACATACATGTGTTTAAAGTGCAACGTGTCTGACATATTTGTGTGCAAATGATTTCCTTTCAAATTCCATGTAAGTTGAATGCAAACCTGTCTTCTAACTTCTTCAGAGGCACATGAACCCTGTCTATGGTTGCTTAACAAAATTTTACCAGAAAGAAAACTGAGATTATTAAAGACCCAGAACTAATTAAAAGCATGCAAAAACTATTTAGTCTATAGTAGCTTATAGATGGGAGGTAAAACTATCAGGCTCCAGTTTATGTGACAAAATAGAATGGAAGTTTACACAACAATGAAGCTGTTGAGATAAGAGCTTACAAAAAATCTTTAAAACAAAACATTAAAAGATATTAAATCAAATTCACCATTAAAAGCCCTGCCCAAAATTTTTAAAAAACATAGGTCATAAAAAGAGGCCAATGAGAGCTTAAAACAAGTTTCCAGAACACAACAGCCTTAAGAGATTAAACTCTTACATAAAATTCTGTGTGAAGATAAATATTTTGGTTTGGTACTTAAAAAAAATAAACATAGGTGCCAGGCATGCATCAAGGGAAGGACATTCCATAAGGCTGCTGCTAATGAAAATAATCTACTGATGTTCTCCCCTTATGTGGAACACATCCACATTATGTGGAACACATCCACAGAAGAGGTGAGAATCTTTGTCCTGTGCCCCCTCTTCCCCTTACCTATCACTATCCCCCTCTCAGACATATACTCAGACTCCCCCCTCCCTTTTCTTTCCCTACCTTTAGCAGCAGAAGGGCCGCTGTGTTTGACGGTCCACTGCCACCTCAGCTGGGTGACCTGTGGCTCTCTGCTACGGGGCTCCTTTGGGGCTCCCGCAGCTGGGCCAGTCTCCACAGGCAGCACCACTGGGGCTGCCCCGGCCTCCGCAGGTGCCACCTTCATGGCTGGGCTGGCATACACCACCGCCGGTGTATTGCATAGATTTCTGCAAGGGGAATTCAGATGTCATTCACCTGAGTGCAGGAAGCTGATACAATATTGAAATATCTAGATGTCTTTCAGTGAACAAGAAAATCTAGTTGTGGGGCATGACCAATTGCTGTTTATGGATTTAACACAGTAGATACAAAACAGAATTATCTCTAGGCAACTGGCAATAATTCAAATGTTCATCTTTTAGTTATTGTATTTCTAGGTGCTAAAGCAAACTGTCTCTTAAGACAGGGTAAAAGTGAGCCCTAAGGGTTCATAGCAACAGATATTAGATACCGTTAATTATTTTATCACTATAATTAAAGAATGTTTGAAAGAGAGACTGATTTTTATTTTATTTTATTTCTTTATTATATTTATATACCGCCCTTTATGAGGGCTCAGGGCAGTTTACAGAAAACAGGAAAGAATACAATTAGCATATGGTAACAGTAATAACATTATAACAATAATAATTTAACAAGATCATAACAATAACATTATAAAATAGAAATTGCAAGAGCCTCAGCTCAACTCTTACAGGGAACCTGTGGTTAAAATCGATTAATGTTGGTCGTGGGGGGGGGGGAGCTTGGGGGCCAACTGGAAGCGGTGGTTTGGGTCGACATCAATCAAATGCCTGGCAGAGGAGCTCCCTTTTGCAGGCCCTGTGGAACGGTTTAGGTTCTGTCAGGGCCCTGATCTCCTCTGGGAGCTCGTTCAACCAGGTGGGGGCCAGAATGGAGAAAGCTCTGGCCCTGGTTGAGGTCCTGGTTGAGGTCAAGCGGGCTTCCTTGGGGCCAGGGACCACCAGGAGGTTGGATATAGTAGAACGCATGGCTCTAAGGAGTCTAGGTGGAGAGGCGGTCCCTCAGGTATACTGAGCCCAGACCGCGTATGGCCTTAAAGGTGATAACCAACACCTTAAGCCTGATCTGGAATTCAACCAGGAGCCAGCACAGCTACTGGAGGATGGGTTGGATGTGGGACCTCCGAGGTGTTGCTGTGAGTACCCTGGCAGCCGTGTTCTGGACCAGTTGCAGTTTCCAGATCAAGGATAAGGGCAGGCCAGCGTAGAGTGAGTTACAGAAGTCCAGCCTAGAGGTGACTGTAGCGTGGATCACTGTGACAAGGTGTTCCAGGGCCAAGTAGGGCGCTAGTAGTTTGGCTTGACGAAGGTGGTAAAATGCCAGCCGTGCTACCGTCGTGATCTGAGCCTCCATTGAGAGGGAGGCATCAAGAAGCACTCCCAAGTTCCTGGCGGAGTGGGCCACTTTTAGCTGCACTCCATCCAGATTGGGTAGGCGCACTTTCCTGCCCAGCCACAGGACCTCCATCTTTGAAGGGTTGAGCTTCAGACGACTCTGCTTGAGCCACCCCATCACCACTTCCAGGCAGCTGACTAATGTTTCTGGGGGAGAGTCAGGGCGGCCATCCATCAGGAGGAAGAGCTGGGTGTCATCGGCATATTGGTAACAACCCAGCCCAAACATCCACACCAGCTGGGCAAGAGGGCGCATAAAGATGTTAAATAGGGTTGGAGAGAGAATTGCCCCTTGGGGAACTCTGCAAGCCAGTTGGTGGCGGCTTGATGAGCTCTCTCCTAATGCTACCCTCTGTCCGCGATTCTGGAGAAAGGAGATCAGCCACTGAAGGGCAGGCCTTCTGATCCCAGCATCGGCGAGGCGAGTTCTTATACAACTAAGGCTGACTGTGAAAAAATTGAAATTCTTCAAGTTTCTATTCTTCGGCTACGTCATTAACTGAAAGGGAGACTGCATCCAAGAAATAAGAAAGAGATTGAGACTGGGAAGGGCTCATGGAGGAGCTAGAGAACAGCCTTAAGTGTAAGGTTGTGTTACTCGCAACCTAGATCAAGATAATTTATACCATAGTATTCCCCATTACTACACATGGCTGTGAAAATTTGACAATGAAGAAAGCTGACAGGAAGAAAGATGAAATGTAGTGCTGGAGGAGAGTTTTCCAGATACCATGGACTACCAAAGGCAAAGAAGTAGGTTCTAGATTAAATCAAGCTTGAACTCTACCATGCTAAAATTAATAAACAGAGGCAAATATATTTTGATCAATGGTGAAAAGCATAATGCTATGAAAAGTTGAAGGCAGCAGGAAAAAGGGAGGACCAACAGGAGATGGATTGACTCAGTCAAGGAAGCATACCCTCAGTTTGCAAAACCTGAGGAAGACTACTAGTGACAGAATGTATTGAAGGTCATTAATTCACAGGATCACCATAGGTGGGAAGTAAACTTGATTGCATTTAATATACTATTTTTTTCTGGCATGCATGTCTAATACTGAAAATGTATTAATTTAAATAGGAAAAATTCAATGTGAGAAAACAGTCACTGGCAGTCTTCAAGCAAAGGTTGTATACAAACTTTTCTTGGATGCTTTAGGATGCTTAGGGCTGATCCTGCGTAGAGCAGGGGGTTGGACTAGATGGCCTGTATGGCCCCTTCCAACTCTATGATTCTATGATTCTATGAACAGGAGAATTATGTATAAAAATAAGGATGCAAAAATAGTTTTACCAAACAGTGTAAAAAAGTATTAAGACTTTAACCTTGAAAGCAAAGAAATGGGTGTTTCATTTCCTTTTCATGTAGACAGTGCATAGATCTTGCTCAGATCTATGTGGTCATAATTGCAACATAAATGGTTTAAAAAAACAAGCTTTCTCTTTAAAAATATCTTCTATTAGAAAAGAGAATTTATTTCAAATTAATTTATTTCAAATAGTTATGCTGATTAATTTCTTATATTCAAGATGGCTATCAATGCAGTGACATCACACAACATAAAAACATATATAGCACATAGTTTCTCTTATATGTGGACCTGGGAGGTTATATAATTAGGAATATTTTCCAAGCTGTAAAACATTCCATGTAAGAGACACTGACAGATTGCAGAGCTCACATCTTGGTTGCGTTTGCCTTTTTGCCTACCAATTTCCAAGATTATTGCGTATATATCCTGCAGGCTAAGCAATACTGTAATGTACAAGGCATTTTTATAAAACAGCAATTTAAGAATACAAACTTTTAAAACAGTAACTCATATGCTTGAGCTATAGACTATTACTGAATTAATTTTGCATAATCAGCACATTGTGTTCTAATGTATGTATATTTCAGTAGCAGTTTGTACGAAGAATTATGAAGAGGTGTATACCATGGCATCAGTACACAGATAAGGACAGGCATATCATATTAGGCACTGCCCTAGATTGCCTCTTCACATTACCATGTTTTGAAAACACAGTGGAACTAGATTAGAGAGGTTCTGATAGTACAGTGGCAGAGAAGAGATCAGTTCTATGACTTTCATACTGGTTCATTTGGATGATAGGTTACCCAAATAGTATTTTAGCACATTTTGTACTAGTAATTGCTACATAAAAAACAGACTATGGAAGATACAAGGTTGATATAGAATTGTGCAAAAGTTTAGAAATGGATTTCCAAAGTTTTAGGAGGAATAACATTTATCAATATGGAGGAGAAGAATTTGAAAACTTTTTTTTCACCTTTTGGGCAGGGCATAATACCTCATTCATCCTGGAACTGCTTAAAATGTTCCATTATATAGCAGTGTAAATCCCTATATCAGTGTAATACAGAGATGCACAGAGATATAGCATAATACAGTTCCAGTAAAGTTATGTCACAAAGAGGCCAGAAACAAATGGTGGGAAAGAGTGGCACAGAACATCATAAGCTCTCTCAGTTTTGCCGTGTCACAGGCATAATGTTATGGCAAATAAAAAATGTAAGCACTGCCACTGAATGAAGTAAGAGTAAAAAGAAAAATCCTACCCAAGTGCCTTCTGTCACGCCTCATGTGTAACATAGGAATTTTAATAAAACCTTAAGTATTTACACTCTCCCAAGCCTGTACCTCCCTGCCAGAATATCTGTTTCCACATGCTATGACTGTCACTTTATCACTCTTGGCTCTTTACAGGTAGGCCTTCAGCAGGAGTAGAAGCAACAACACATGTCCCTAATATAATCATACTGTGGTGTCTAGGAAATTTCTTGTGTAGAGTAATCCATAGTTAGATTGATGGCAGGGTTGAAGCTGTGGAAAGCCTAGTGAAACCTCTTGAGGGCTTCTTTACCATGGATCCAGACACAAAAATGACATCAATGAAATTCAAGTGAAGGAGTAGTACCAGTGAGTAGGAATTCAGAAAACACTGTTCTAGACCCACCATGAAAATGTTGGCATACTGTGGAGACATGTGGATGCCCATGGCTGTCCCACTGATCTGAAGGTGTAAGATCTCATCAATCCTGAAGTAGTTATAGATGGGAACAAACATGAAGAGTTCAGTAGCAAGATCTTCTGTGGTGTAGTCTGGGTAGGTATTTCTAACGGCTTATAGACCATCCTGATGGGGGAATGTTGATTTACAGAGATTCACCATCCATGGTAGCTAGAATGCAGTTCTAGGAGACAGTTGGTCCTCAGTTTCCTCAGGAAGTCTGTGGTATCAGAGACATAGCTGGGGGTATTAATAATGTATGCTCACAGGATGTAGTCCATATATCTTGATGCGTGAGACAGTGGAATGTATCCATATAAATTTGAATCAGGGTACATTCATATAAATTTGTTACTGTATACACACTGGGATTTTCTTCATTATTTAGTTTAATTCTCGCTGGTATTCATGTGTGGGGTTCTGAGGGTAGTAGTCTGTAGAAACTGGTTTTTGAGAGTTGTGGCTCAGCTTCTCATGTATAGTTTGTCTTGCCCATTATGACAATGGCTTCTCCCTTGTCTGTTGGTTTTATTATAATACCTGGATTATTTTTCAGGCTGCTTATGGCATTCTTCTCTGTGCAGCTGAGACTGGAACTTGAGCCGTGTTTTTTATTGATTATTTCAGTTTGGATTCAGTGGTCACCTACAGATCTCAATTGAAACCAGTTCAATGCATTATTAATGACCTACAATCCATGGCGGATAGTGACACTTTTCTTAGGCACCAGGGGAGCTGACCTTTTCTTGCTTTCAGATAGCCTAAATCAACTTCTCCCCCACAATGATAAACTAAACAGTAACATGGACTCTGAAACCAAGACCTGCAACAAACAAAGATGCCAATTTTGCTTTCATTTAGATCTTTTCAACACCGTCAGTGGACCCAGCAACATTAGTCATACAATTTCACGCTCATAGTCCTGTTCATCCTCTAATGTGATTTATGCCATCACCTGCCATCAATGTTCTCCCCCCATCTCTCCATTGGTCAAACAGGCTAGTCCCTTTGAAAAATAATTAATGGACATAAATCTGAAACAGAAACAACAGCATTCAAGAACCAGTGCGGGAACATTTTAACCTTACAAGACATTCAGTTGCTTACCTAAAAGTAACAATTATCTTACAAAGAAATTTCAAAGGGAGATTAGAGAGACAGCTGAATTGGAACTGGCAACAAAGCTCAAGTTAATACATCCACCTGGACTGAATCAAGACCTAGGTTTCCTATCTTATTATCAATGCTGATTTCTTCATGCCTATTACCTCTATGCATATCACACCTAATCCAATCACAATTGCTATTATTATCTGGCATCTGAAATCACTTCACTTTCTAAAATATATAGGTCAAGACACATTCTAGCTGTATCTGAAGACCTGAGCAGAAATTCATGAAAGCTAATACTCTATCACAAATTTTGTTAATCCTTAAGGTGCTACTGGATTCTTATTATTTTCTGACTTTTATGCTCATACAGTGAATCCACTTACATAGCCTGCACATGCATGCATACTGGCTGCACATTACTTTGAGGGGAATAATATGGCTGGTTACTACCATAACCTCGAAAACCACTGGCTGTTTCACAGGGCTACTGACTGTTAAGGACACTATGGTACTGTCTAACATGATAGTTGTCATTGGGCATTGCCATTCACTTTAAAAGGCTGCACCACATTGCTAGCTTGAAATTTGTAAGCTTCACTGTTTAGTTCTTGAAGCTGGGCAATGAAAATAAGGAAAAATGTTTCATGCATCTCTATGTACTTTGAACTCCCAGCACACAAATGTCCAGTGCAGAGTACAGTCTGTCCCAGTAATTCATAATAAAGAGCTTAGCTCAGATCTTTTTCTTATATAAACTGGCACTTCTCCATTGACTTCAGTGAAACTGTGTTGATTGACACCAGCTGAGGATCTTAGTTTAGTTCACTAAAGCACTAGAAAAGATACTGCTAATTCTTGCTAGCATTCACTATAAGGCATTTGGGCAAACAGGGAAAAATCAATAACTCATGTGTGTCAATTCTAACAATATTATGCAACATTATTTTTCTGCATGATGCTGTCCATGTTTTAAGAAATGGCATACCTTTGTACCTTTCTAATTCCTCTTTAAAGTTAAATAATTATTCTAAGCCAGTTACAGTACAGAAACAGAGCGGAATAAGGAAAATAAAGCAGGAGGTTCTGGTGATGAAGCTCCGATATGCATTGTATATGCCAAATCCGTGGAATTCTGCGATTAGGTTTTCTATTGGGCAAAATGAAGCTGCAGAAGGCAAGAAATAAAATCTTGTGATAGTTGAGCTATGCTGGTGAGACATTAGATGACCAACTTGGTAGGGGGGGAAATCCCCTAAATAAGCCCAGTCGGAGGCATGAAAGAGGTTTCCAGCCAACTATTGGATCAGTTGACTGAAAGCCCATTTTGCCTTCTGAAGGCAAATAGATTTTTTTCAATCGTTCACACAGCTAAACCACCACCACCTACCCCCAACCAAAACAGATTTTGCATGTCCTGATTTATACCCAGGAGAGTTCTATTTTTTAGATATCAAAAAAAAAAAAAATTAAAACTATCTTTAAAGAGCCCATAGGAAACGGGACTTAATAGCTTCCTGTTGATACAGCATGTTTCATAATGCAATTTAGGCTATGTATTATATCTTAATTTGCTATTTCAAATCCACAGATTTGATTCCCTTGCCTAGCATTTCAACTAAAGCAGACTACGGGACAACTAGATATTATACAGGTGGCATATGGATATCCCAACAGGCTTTGTTTTTACTTGCAAATCTGATCAGATCAGCAGCCCTGGGGAAATTCTTCCCTGCAGGCCATTTCCTACTAGTTATCTTTCTCTGTACATGAGAAAAATCACACTGGCCTGGTATATTTTCTTACTCAGAGGGAAAAAATCAACTGGAAGAGCACTGTCTTCAGGTCGGGGACAATATATCTCAGGTAACATTGTCTGTATCTCCCATGCCACATCTAGTTTGGCCTCAAGATTGTACTTTTATCCTTACTGAGAAAATCAGAAAATATATTTATATGATACATTTAAATAAATATATTTAAACTTGCGAATCACAAGGAATATGGTACCAATCGGTATCCATTATCCAAAGGATAGTATATATTTCACACCATTAAAAAAGAGTAATGGCTTTGTAATGAATAAATTGAATTTAATAACTACTGATCAACTGGAAATACATATATTTTTACAAAATAGAGCATCTGCAGAATGTAGAATTATTATAAATATTAGTTGTACTTGGAACACTTGTATTTGTCAGCTAAATAAATTATTTAACTTCCTGCCTCTAAAATACTTGGCTACCAGCTTTAGGACAAAATATTAAATTGCTACTAGTGACGCAGAAAATTCCTGAGCCTAAACTCGGTGGGGTGGGGGGAAGCTAAGCTAGGACATGACAACATTACAGCTATATTTTCTTTCTTTGCTTTTCTAGTTTTTCTGGAAGAATTTTCAACATGCTGGGTATGATTAGAAAGATGGACATGCATGAAGAAGGCATAGTTCCTTTAAGTCTTTCATTAAATTCATTTTCTCCTACAGAATTTTTTTTCCAAATGACATATGATTGTACATGCTCCTCTTGCATTGACAATTATCCAGGTTTGGACAACTCATCTTGGCAGCATTTTAAAAAGTGTAATGTACACTAAGAGAATACTTAATCCTAAACAAAGGTCGCCATCCTTCTGCCATGGAAGAAAATATATTCCATACCTCTTGAACAAAAAGATAAGCAGCAAACTTTTCAAGATAGTTTCAAAGCCTGCTAAACTGTATTTATTCCTCTCTTAAAATCTTCTAATCTGTTTGTAGAAAGATTCTGGGCAATAGGCTGTCATTTTGTTATGTCTTTGTGTAATAATAAGTCCTTATTTATGATGAAGAAAAAATTGGAAGAAAATGGCTTCTACCCAAAGAAGCATTTCTGATGGGAAATGGCAAAGTTGGTTCCATTTGGTAAAGTCCATGGATTTGGAAGGGAGTAACTGTGCTCCATCATTGTGGCTTTTGTGCAGCCCCAATATGTGCCTTCACAGAAGAGCACTCAATGAACAACTGTTATAGGTAAGTGCAACCTTGTTTTCACATTGCATTGCAACTACACTGAAGCTACAATTACACACTATTTTAGAAGCAAGCCCCAGTGAACTTTGAGAGACTTACTTACAATAAATATTGAGTTGAAAAATGCCATAAATGTCCCTGGACTTGTATGGTAATGGCTACTGTAGATATTAGTTACCTTCAGGCATTTTGTACATACTTTTGATGTTCTTCCCTTATTCTCACTTTTCACAGCTTATTAAAGTAGCCTCATAACCCCCATTTTATTTTCAGCTTGACAAACTTTCCACCAGTTTATTGCTCTTGGTTGGATTAGTATAGCAAAGGTTACCTTACTTATTTAAGGGAACAAATACAGAGAAGCCGAGCAAAACAAAGTTTTATTTTATTAAATCAGACTTTTCACTTATTGAGGCATAATATTCTGGGAGCAGCTCAAAAACGTCCCCATCCTCCAACATATAGATAGATGCAAAAAGGTCTTGGGGAAAAGACAAAAGGTTTTAGCATTCTTAATAGGTTTAGGAAAGAATCTGTGAATGCTGGGTGTTGTGGGTTTTCCAGGCTGTGTGGCCATGGTCTAGTAGCTTTAGTCCGTGACATTTGGCTAGTAACTGTGACTGGCATCTTCAAATGTAGGCTACAGACCATACCCACATGGCCCTGAAAACCCACAATGACATCCAGTTGATTCCGGCCGTGAAAGCCTTTGACAACTGAATCTATTAATGGCCGATTTAAGTACCCAAAGGATCTTTGTGCAGGTATTTCTCAACCACAAAGTTGTTAGCCACACATGAAACTGTAAAGAGCCTTTGTGAAATGGCAGGAAAAAGGATCAGGTATAGGGTTCAAAGAAAAAAATCAAGACCCAAACAACAACAATGATAAACCACTTGGCATTCCCAGGTAATGCTCTGAATTCTGAGCATAGGGCAGGGTGGACTAAATATCAATTTTATGCAGTTTTATGCAAATAACCAAAGTGTTGCAAAAAGTTGACATAAAGATTTGGATGCCCTGTAACCAATTGGCAACAGTAATAGCCTGTACACTTCACCAAACTTGGTACCTGAGGATACTTGTAACAGCAGCAATTAAAATAAAATATACGTGAAAAAGCAACTATCTGGATGAGCAAGCATGCTGGTTCCTTCTCTGTCCCTTCCTTTCAGGGAGGGGGGACAGGGTCTCTTTTCCATGGCTATTTTTTCTTTCCAGTCTCCTTCAAGGATAGAACTGATTTCTGACTGTAGGTCACGCTGAAACAATATTAAGACCATAAAAGAAAACACACTTTACAAAAACTATGCTATACCTATGTTATTAAAAAAGCTGGCCTGGATTAGAGTAGGAGACAGTTCACTTAATTTTGACTCAGTGTTACAATTAGTGTAGTATATAAAAAAGACTTGTTATCATAATAAATTATTTCACTCTTTCATTTCCATAATCAATTTTTTGTTATTTGTTGATTAATATTTTTAATACCTTTACTTATAATAATTGTTTACCATGAAGACATAGATGTAAAATTGTTGGATATGATTGTTTAATTATTAATCTGTAACATAAAATGAATTGCTATATTAAAATTATACTCCAAAAAGAGATTTCTTTTACATTTAACACAATTAATTTAAATCCAAATGCTGTTTCCAAATTCTGGTGTTCTGATTTTATTAATATTTATTTTTTGTCAAACAAACTGCAATGAAAACATTTATATATATATATAAGAGAATGCTACAGCCAAGTGCTGCTTTCAAAATGAGACCATGAAGTGTGCAGGGAGAGAGCCCCTATGAAATAATACTGTGAATGCAGAGAGTGATGGGATTGGCAGGTGAAGTGAGCAGGGGCTGGGCCCAAGTGAAATATATATATTGCAATGGAAAAGTTTATGGATTTTACTCAAGGTTTTGCATCAACAGAAAGAGCTCCACTCATGCAAGACTTTGCTCCTCTCTCTTTTGAGGAAATTTCTGTCCATGGAAAGGAATGTTATTTCACTAAAATACGTCATTCAAAATGTGCCTTAGTAATTTCAACATATAAATTAAAAGGTATGCAATGCCTTACTGCTCATGTGCAACAGATGCAAAATGTACCCACTTAGCCATGCCAGTCACCATGTATGTGTGTGGCAATGTGCATGGAATGGCAAAATATCAAAGTCTAGAAACATCACTCTAGAAACAATTTCTGAAATTGTACAAGTGCATAGAAACAACCATAAAGGGAAATGTATCCAGAATGTTAGAACTGGAAAAAAATGGCAGATCATATAAGAGTAGCTAAAAATAAATGGAAAAAAAGACAACAAAATTTAGGGTCTTACCCTCAACTATGCTCATCAACTATGCTGATCCTGCATTGAGCAGGGGGTTGGACTAGATGGCCTGTATGGCCCCTTCCAACTCTATGATTCTATGATTCATTTACCATTTGCTTAATGACAGTTTTAGTAAGGCGACCAGAATTTCGCCACCGAAAGGCGAGACATGCCGCCGCCGCTGCAGCGGCCCCAACGACGCCTCCCCAGTGAATTCGGCGGCCGCAGCGGTGGTGGCGGTAGTGGGAACTCCCCCTCCCCCCACCCCCTCCCCAGTGAGTTCCGCAGCGGTGGGCCTTCCACCCACCCTCCCCCTCCCCAGTGACTTTGGCGGTGGCGGGCACTCCCTCGCCCCCTGCACCCTCACCAGCGAGTTCCTCAGGAACTCGCCTCCTCCTTCTTCTTCACCAACTTGCACTCGCTGCCCCCACCCCCTTTTACCTCATTCCTGCAGCCCACGCCATTGCTGCAAGGCATGATTGGAAAGGAGGCACCTTTTTCTCTCTCTCTCACTTCCCCCGCGCGGCGCACAGCTGCCCCCCAATTTTTTTAAAAAATATTTATTTTAAAAAATCAGGACATTTTGAGAATGTCAAGGGAAGCAGGGCAGATGCCCCAAAGTCAGGACGGTCCCATCAAAAGTGTTAGATCTGGTCACTATAAGTTATAGACACACACAATATAGCTTGCATTCAGAGGCTACTAAAAGCTGCTTCTGCAAGGCAGTTCTTAACATTGGCACTGCAATGCTGGAAACCTCTAACATCCTGATCAACAAAGGAATGCATTCTACATGTTTTGCATGACTGTGCCAAACACAATTCAGCATCAGAACTTGTTACTTTTTACTTATTTCCCCCATTAGGTGAAATGTTTCAACATTTGAGGTGAATGAATTTTATATCAATCGTTGCACTGCCATGCCCGAGAAAGGAGCTAATCTTTCCAAGTCTAGGGAAATTATTTGGCAGACCTCTGGACCTCCATAAAGTTTGCACACTGGACAGGATATTGTCATATGGTGTGTAATCACTTAAAGAGAAATGAAACCTAGGAAATAAAGAGGCAGTCGACATATTTTGAGGATGAAAAACTATATTGTGGTATATGACTCTTAACTCAAAGGAAGTAAAATAATTCTGTCTCTCAAGCTTCCTTCAGATGAAACAGTCCCTTCCTTGTAAATTTCCTAAGGCTTCCACTGGTAAGCCTGTGAAAAATCTTAGTTCAAGAATCCATTTTAACTTTCAAAACAAAGTGAGGTGTATGACGGAAAAAGTAACATCTTTTGCATAATAGTGCCAAGCACAATTCAGCATCAGTGAGCTGCAAGTCATCTCCAGTCCAGAAGTCCAGAAACTGAGCAAATAATTCCCAGAAAAATAAAAGTATTTAGGCTTCAGTTGAATCATTGTGAGGTTAAGAACGATCTCAACTTTTATTATGGCTGATTTGGTTTGTAAAGGAAGCCATAAGCTATATTTCAGTTTGTTTGCAACACTGCAGAAATATAAAGGGGAAAAGGATTGCCACAGATATTGCATTTAAGTACTAAATATATTCCAGTGTATATACACCCATCTATATAACTGCAATCTGCTAATAAAATGAATTAAATGCAATTCAAATAGTATTACTTGTTATGGTTTTTGGGTAACATCTGTGTAAGAAAGAAAAATAAGACTTAATGCATTGCACAGTAAATAGTAACTAGAAGATCCAGATCTTGGGGAGATTATACTAATGAAAACTGAATGAAGACAAGACACAACATGAATATGAAAGTGCAAATCACATCCCTAATATAACTCTTTCTAGTTCCAGCTTCCTTCTTTATCTACATTATTCTAAACCTTACTTCCCACTGCCTAAAATAGGAACAGAAGTCTCTTTCCATCACTTATTATGACATTACCATTGATGCCAGTCCATATAATCCAAGATTTTTTAAAACGTCTTTTCCTCCAAGATACACCATAATCAAGACTTAGATTATGCTCATCAGTTTGCCAGCAAGGACCTTCGATCATGAGTTTTGCTCTTCACATTGGAAATTCAGATATTTTGAGTCAATAATGAATTATAAGGCCACCCTAGACATTCTTCCAGACTCTGCCTGTTTTTTCCATTTGGAGTGTCCGAACTGGTGATTCATACTTCCATTATATCACAATTATGCTTTTGTTTCGTATCCTTGTGTCTCTTACAAGTCATTTGCAGATGGTCCAAAAGCCACAGAACAAACTGTACTTCATCCTAGTTCCAGCCATCACCATTTTATGGAATATGTCCCACTTACCACAAGGCACAGCAAGTTTCCCACAAACTTTTAATTTTCATGGCTCTTTATTTATTTTGATCACTGCAAAAAGATGTCTCTTTTTCTTGACCCCTCTAAATGTGTATCTCACACATTGCTAAACATACTAAAAATAATAACAAGAGTACGAAACAAGGCTCACCACACACTATAACTTGATTAAGAGGTATCAAAAATAATTTATTAGTCTCAAAGAAAGGAAAATTCAATATAGTGCTCCTAGATAAGAATATTATACCTTTATAGTAAAGCAGTACATTAGCATAATTAGGCATAAATATCTCAAAAATAATTCTTTAAACATGGTATTGAAATGTAATAAGTTTAACAGAAATCTGGTTTCAAAGGAGTAAGAAGAAGTAAGCTGAATAACAGAAGGAAACTACTGGCCAACTTTAGTGTAACATGCTCACAGCAGCATGAGATATAATGGTTTCATATCCTTAATCCATACATGCTAGCCTCAATAGTCTTTCTGGAGTTCAAAGGCAAAGAAAGAAATTCAGATGATAAACATGGTTGAATGGTCAAGGGTAGCCCAATATCAGATCTTGAAAGTAAGCAGAGTCAGTCCAGGTTAGTGCTTGGATCAGAGACCACCAAGGAATTTCAAATTCCCTATGCGGAGGAAGGCAATGACAACCCATCTCCATTAGTCTCTTGCTTTGAAACCCGTCTAGCAATAAGTCAGTTGCAACTTTATGGCACTTTATACACACAATAAGACCTTTGGGCTCAATAAGCAGGAAGCTGCTGTATGAAATAGGGGATTTATGAAAGAAATATCTCTTACTGTCATAATTCTATACTATTCATTCTAACAGTTTTTGTTTAGCTATTTAACTTAATATGATTAGTGCTTGTTGGCTCCCCATGGCTAAAGAAATATGTTAAACTCAAAGGTGATCCATGTACTCACTAAACTAGGTGGCTATTAAATTCATTTAGAAGTCCTTCACATGGTCAGTATGTTTCTTTATGAAGCCAGCAAAATAAGCAAGTGAATAAAGGGCCATAGCTTCATCAATACATGAAAGCACTAGTTAATTATAAAAGCTGATTATTCATATAAAAATGAAATATAAGAACGCCTGTTGGGGTTTATATATGATAGAGAGTTGAAAGGCAGGTACCAGGAACAGAACTGGGGGGGGGGGGGGAAATAAAATACCTACATATGTGAGATATAATTTTTAAAAGATACTCTTTAATACATTACAGCAATGGAAATATGCAAAGCTTACTAAATTCCTACTACTATATCTACTATTGTAACGCTAATTTTCTAACTAACTTGGAGACAGAAGGGATAAAATTATAGCAAACAACTCCCTAATCTTAAAAAAGGAGAAATTACTCATTGACATAGTTGCAAAATTCTCCATACTTGTACAACCCTGTGACATTGGCAAAGCAATGCAATTTTTGTAACAATCATTTTTTTTTTGTCTTTGGTTTTGAGGAATGGGAAGAATTTAAGTTGAGAGGCATTGCTTAGGAGAGCAATTATTTGCCAAGCAGTCTTTTTCTTTCTTTTTTTTAAATCTACAAACTCTTTCTTTTTTTTTTAATCTACAAACTCCTGCAAAGACAGAAGTTGCCATACAGGATTTGACAAAATATAATATATTCTAGCACTCTCTCTTCAATGTAATTTGTTCCCAGTATCTGGCAGTTCTATTCTATACTGCTTTTAATGGTTTTGATTCTTTTTATCTATCACATATAATAGCCAATGTATCTAATGTTCAACATGACTCAATCTTAAATCCAGAGACTGCGAACCTGGGCACGCAAACTTTCTACAAACATGAGAAAAGCCCCAGGATTGTGCAAAAAAACAAAAAAAAAAAACCCAAAAGCTAAATGCTAAAACAAACATTGGGGGGTTAACTCCCCAAGTAATAGAAGCAGTGTATGTAGCTTTAAGAAGCAGATGCTCTCTGTAGACCTCACTAAGCAACTGCAGTAGTATTGCCAGTATTTATTCCTTGGTTTCTGTCAGGAAGAGCTTTTATTAGGCCTGTTATGGTGTTTGAGTGAGAACTCTCTGACCAATTATGCATAGCAGCGGTTAGCAGCTGAGAGCTCCTCTTTGCTGCCTCCGCTGTGGCAGGCTTCTCTTGTAGACTAGTTTAAACAGAGGTGGAAAAGAAACCAGACCAAGATCATCTGGATCAGTAGGGTATCGAGAGCTATCCAGCTGAGAGCTTTCCTATGGCACAGTTCTGTGCTGCCTTCTCCTGCTACCTAGTTTAAACCAGGTGGCAAGGGAGGGCAGCCCAGCTGGTTTTGGCAGTGCCTACAGGGAACCAATAATTTCCTGAAGATGCAGCTCTGGGCTGCCTTCTCTTGCCTTCTCTGGCTAAATCCTGCAAACTAGCCAATGGTAATTATGCATTTCCGATGCTAGAAGAGGATCCAAGATCCCAATCTCTGTAGTACCTGGTTTGGCTGATCCTGCAGGAAACAATCACTCCACACAAGTGCAGCTCTTCACTGCCTTCTCCTGCCACCCAGTTTAAACAGGGCAGCAGGAGACAGCAGACTAGCCAGGGATTGGCTGTGCCCATGGGGAGCCGACTGTACCCTGCAAGCAGAGCTCTGGGCTGCCTTCTCCTGCAGCTTAGTTTAAACAGGGCTGCAGGATCAGGCTTGTGTTTTTTACTCGTATTTTTCTTATTGGATCTATTGGACCAAATAAAATTTGGGATTCCTGAAAAATCCCAGATCCAAAATACCATATCATTATTTGGATCCAGGATTTTTCAGGAATCCTGATATTTTTTAGGTCCAATAGACCCAAATTGAAAATACTGGTAAAAGAAAATTGTACACCCCTAATTATTATAAAAGATTTTTTAAAGGAGAGGTAGTCTAGCAAAGGCCTTTGTAATAACTATGTGGAATGCATATTCCACATATTCCACATATTCAACTATGTTAAATGCATCCTATAAAACATTCAGCATTTAGGTTTTACACTAGAAGAATAACAAATCAGTGAACAAGGCACACATTGTGGAGGTAGCATGACAAAGTATAATCCTTTAAAAATCTTTATTGGGACTAGGGTTACTAGCCTTCAAGTGCACTTGGAGATCTCCCAGACTTGCAGCTGATCTCCATACTACAGAGATCAGTTCCCTGGCATTATGCCCCACTGAGGTCCTTCATTCTTAAACTTCACCTTCTGAAATCTCCAGGAATTTTCTAACTCAGCACTGGTAATCCCATTTATGGGCAAGCCACATTGATAGGATTCTGAGTTTTGCACTGACAGAATGAGTAGCTATAATGGAAATTGTGGGCCTAGTTTTACAACTGGATTTAAAAACTGTATGCCTCTAAAATCATGCAGAGATTGGTACTAGAGCTGCGCATTCTCCATGGTGGTGCCCACACTTGGGAATATCTGTCAACAGAGGCATGCTTAACAAAAATAAGACCAACAAAGATTTATTATGGCTTAAAGGTGCTATTGGACTATTTTTGTTGTGCTACTTCAGACCAACATGGCCACTTGAATCTATCTTAGAGGCATGCTTGTACTTCTTTGCTATCTTTTTTTTTAGTGTTTCGTCAAAACACAGCTTTTTTAAACCCACAATATGTATTCTGTTGAATAATGAACATATGAGTTAGGTCCCTCCCCCCCCCCCCTTTGGCTAGTACCACATTATTGGAGCTGTGTTATAATTAGGCTGTGTAGTACATCTTCTGGTTTTAAACTGTGGCGTTCAGTTTTAAATTGCTTTTATTATGATTTGTTTTGTTATTTCTATTACGGTTGTATGCTGGTTCAGGTACCTTAATAATAAGAGAGAACTGTTGAATTAATTTTCAATTAACTTTTTAAAAATTAAAAATAGTTTATTAATATTGTAGCTAAGCAACTGGATCTTTGCAAACAAACATATCTAAATAATTATATGGAAAACCAGTCGAGATTTGTATATGGTCCTACAGTTAGCAGAAGCTAAAGATTTAAACTAATTTCCACCTATAAAATATCTTATCCTATTCTCTCATTTTTCTTTATAATTTTATGAAACACATCATAAACCAGGAGAATTCACATCTGATTTCCTGCTAATATACATACCATGTCAGCTCCATAAAAGCAGAAATGATCAAATATATACTGGCAATGCCTGTTTTGAAATCAGGATGTAGAAGGGCGGGAGGACTTCTGCACAACAAGATGGCCAAGCTTGCCATCTGGGCCACCACAATCTGCAGCAACCCTCTGCCTTTCTACTTTTGCTCCTGTAGAGCAGGGAGGCCCAGATGGCAAGATGGTCTAGATGGCACCTCCCAAGCTCTCCCAGTGGCCAGGAGACCTGGGAGTGCAGCCGTGGCAGAGAATAGCCGGGAGGCCAGTGAGCACGGCACAGCCACAGCACAGCAGAGGGAGGCTGGAGGGCTACCCCCAGCAACCCGTCTTACCTCCTGCTCACACCAGTTGCTGAGAAGCCGCATGGAGGAAAGGGGAAGAACAGGGAAAAGACTCTGATTGGCCCTCAGTGGAAGACGGTTAGCACCCTATTGGGGGGATGACCTCCATCAGAAGGACAGTCATCTTTTTATGTGGTATGATTAATTATTCAAGTGAGTTGCCAAACAAACACTCTCAGAAATCCATAGCCGTAACTTACAATTATAGTTGTAGAGCTCTGGGTGGGACTCCTCCTCTGCCTCTCTCATGAATTTGCCACTACCATGCCTTCTATATTCAACTCATTTGAATTACATGCCACTATTGTTAATCCTGGCTAAGGATATGGTATCATTCAATTTCAGAATTTGATTCTGATCCCTAAACACAGTAGTATATTGATGTGTACCCTGGCTGTCTGCAGCAGTGCTTAGATGGTAGCCACCAGTACTATACTCATGATGAGAGATCTGACTCTGAACTTGACCCTGCTTACCTGGTTGTTGGGTTTGTGTTACTGGTCTCTGGCTATCAAGGACTAATGTGTAAAAGAAACAATAGCTTTCGTACAAATGATCAGGGTATTTGGTTGATTTACAATACCAAAACATTAGTCAACAGCAGGACTTAATTATAGGAAGTACCCCAAAAGGCAAATGTGGTTCTACCATTTAAGGGCAAGCTATTAAACTCTGTCAATCCCTGTGAGCATTTCAAAAGAGTTTTACTAAGGTGGCAAACATTTATATGTTCTGCGTCACTTCAGACTGCAGGTCTCACATGACCAGACTGCAGGTCTCACATGACCAAAAAATATTTTCCTACATGTTTCCAGCAGAGCCTTCTCCTTATCATGTTTTTATCTGTGTAAGTCCTCCCCACTCATGGCATGATAGGCTAAGATTCTTGTCATCATCATGGTATTCTTATATGGAGTTTTCCAATATGTAAGCCTTGCTCTTAGTCTGAAGTAGTAGAGCCAAAGCATAGGTACAGCTAAGACCAGAGGTCCTATAACTTTCTCAGCCTATACTAGAACTGGCATGGAAGGGGAGCTGATAACAAAATGCATGTCATCGGGCAGCAATTACCAAAGCAGGAGATATATCCTCTGAATAAGATAATAGGTATTTCCAAGTAGGTTCTTCCTGCAGACCCAAAGGTGATGTCTCCTTGGATCTTCTGAAGTACCCTCTGTACCAGTGAGGTAGTGGAAAACCAAGATTTGTCCTTTGTCTTAGGGATGAAGAAAATTAGCACTGGCTTAGACCACCTTAGTGAGGAGGAGGCCACTGCCCGAACTCTGAACAATAATCTTTAAACAGCCCCGTGGCGCGGAGCGCCACGGACTGTATAAAGGAGTAAGGGCACTGTGGGAGGAGTTAGGGCGGGCCCTGTCCGGGATAAAAACTCGGAGGGGCCAATCAGGAGCCGCGAAGCGGCTCCTGATTGGCCCCTCCAAGTGTCCATCCCGGCCCAAACAGGCAATGGGGAGCCGCGCGAAGCGCGGCTCCCCATTCCCTGCTTCACTTGCAAGGGAGCACCCGCCAGCCGCGCTATGCGCGGCTGGCGGGTGCTCCCTGCCCGGCGCGCTGACGGCTCGGGAGGCGCGAAGCGCCTCCCGAGCCGTCAGGCCGCCGGCAAGGGAGCACCCGCCAGCAACGGACCTCTCAAAATGGCCGCCGCCGCCGACAGCCAGCCGCCGCTGCCGCCGACAGCCAGCCGCCGCCGAAAATGGCCGCCGCCGACAGCCAGCAGCCGCCGACAGCCAGCCGCCGCCGAAAATGGCCGAAAATTGCTGCGGCCGCCGCCGCCAGCCAGCCCCCGCCACCGCCGCCTGCCACCCAGCCGCCGCCGAAAATGGACGCCGCCGCAGCCTACCAGCCAGCCGCCGCCGCTGCCAGCGAGCCAGGCGCCGAAAATGGACGCCGCCGCCGCCAGCGAGCCGCCGCCGCCGCCGCCCCCACCCGAGCTGCTACCGCCGTGACTGCCCCGCTGCCGCCCATCAAGACAGGTAGGCCGCTTCCCCCCAGCCCCGGCCCCACTGTACCCTTATGCCGGCCGGAGGGGGGGGGAGGATAAAGACTTCTGCGGCCCCACAGCTGCGGAAGCCTTTGGGAGTCGGGGGCAGGAGGCCGTGCCCATCTAGCGCCCATTTTATTCCAGATTAAAATGGGCTTGATTTCTAGTTTGACTATAAATGAGATTATGATAAGTAGAGCAGCATGTTATTTGCTCTGGATATTTAGTACAATTCTGAAGTTCTAAATCTGGTTTTCAATTATTTATATGATTTTGGGATATTTTAGAAAGGCATTTGCATTTTGATGCATATTTCTTTATTTCCCCTCCCCATAGACTTCATCTAGTAAATGAACATTATTAAAGATACTAAGTATGACATTGTATCACAAATGTAAGCAAAGCTGAAGCTGTAATACAAAGAGAAAATACCAGTGTATTATGCCAGGTCTGCTGTGAATCTCTGTTTTGGCTGCCCAGTTTTAGAATATCAGAAGTTAAAGACTGAAAATTAAAGGGAAGCATATGACTTACATAGCCTACATAATATGTGTACATTTAAAATTATTCTAAATATTTACTTTTGTATTTTTTGAGTTCATACTAGGTATCTAACTTTTTAATTTTTCAGAATTGTTTTAAATACCTATTCCTGCATGTAAAACAGTCTTGTTAACAGTCTTCACCACTTCAGGTGTGACCAAAGCAAAATCAATATGGGGACAGTGGATATAATATTCTACTTGGAACACTGATTCATGTCACCGTTTTATACAGGCCCATTATGCATGGCTGCCAAAACGGCGATTTCGGGTCACATGGAAAACTCGGAGGGGGAAGACGCGAAGCACACCGGTTATGCACGGGACAAGGCGTGATGGCGGCAAAACCCAGAGTAACCGATTATGCACGCGGTGATCCCGGCGCTGCTTCTGGTTGCGCCCCGGTTACCCGGAACCTGCGCTTTCTTCTGCGTTTCGCTGACGCGGCTTTTTCGGCGGCATGCACTGAAGCTGCAGCCGGTTGCAGCCGGCACCGTGCGTTATCGGTGATTTTAGTCGCCACCATTCCACCCCGAATGTGTGTTATTCCCCCCGTGCATAATGGGTCACAGTGTTACATTTTTAAGATTAGACCTTCCACCCCGAATGTGTGTTATTCCCCCCGTGCATAATGGGTCACAGTGTTACATTTTAAAGATTAGACCTTCTTTTCAGAATTTGGATAATTTTGATTAATATAAACCCTGGAACTGCTCCTTAAAAACAGTAGTGCTCAAACTGAACCCTAACCCTTTGCTGGATCAGAGATAATTTTAAAATCACTCTTGTGATGATAAATGATCTGGTATGACAATCCTTATTTAGTTACTATGACTATAAGTGTGTCAGAATACTTAAATGGGGGGTAAAATGTACCTTACTGATGTTATTATTATAAGATAGAAATTCATTCCAAGTAAAAAACTTTGAACTTATAAAAGTTGGAACATGCAAGATCTGTAATAGACATGACTGAACACAACATGAAGATATCCTACAGGGGGCACTGAAGGAGACAGCACATTTAGATCAGGAACTTCTTGGTATGTTTTAAATAATCTCCTACTGATTGGCTCAATTAGAGACTTCCTGCTCCTTTAAGTATACTTCTTCCTTGTTAGTCTTCAGATGAAGAACAATTAATCAGTTAGTTAGGTTTATCTCTCTCCTTTCTCTCATTACTAAATTGTTTCAATTCTAAATATGGCTATTCTCAAGTAGCCAGTGCTGTGATTCTCCTTTGCATATTTAAACTCTACCAACAACAAATAAAACACCAAGACCTGAGAGAAAAGGTTAAAGACATTTTGTTTATTATGAAAACTCACTTGCTTCCCATGGATTTCTTTGTAGCCTCTGGGAAATGTGGAACCTCCACTTAGTCAAGTCAGTTGCCCATGGTCCTCGGAGTGACTTGGCTTGGCAAAGACAGCAGTAAGAAGATTTCCAAGCAATAAATATTGCCAAATGAAATATATATTGAATGGGAACTGCAAGTGGTTCTCAAGAGAAAACTATGTGGCACAAAGGACAATAATTTTTGTTCAATGAGGAGGTGTTCCCATTAGAATACCTTTGTGTCTGTAATTAGTCGAATACTGTAAGCAACCAGACACTGTCCTCAGGTAACCTCCCACAGCTGCCAACATTGAAAAATGCTGTCATTTCTCAGGCTTCTCACACTATGAAGCACTAAGTTCTCTCACATTCTTCCCTTCAGGAATGATAGCAATCCAAAACAATATCCTATTTCTGTATGCCTGAGAATGGAAGTGTCAATGCAACACAATATTACCAGTAATGTTGTGACTCTCATATCTTTTATTATTATACAATAACATATACATTAAATTGTGGATCAGACAGCTATTTAGTATAGGGACCAGTCTGAGCTATGAAACACACAAGTCCCTGCCTTGAATCTTCTCTTTGTCCTGAACTCACAAGGTAATATTAGTTGTTGTTGTTGTTGTTGTTAGGTGCGAAGTCATGTCCGACCCACCGCGACCCCATGGACAATGATATTCCAGGCCTTCCTGTCCTCTACCATTCCCCAGAGTCCATTTAAGTTTGCACCGACTGCTTCAGTGATATTAGTAGGGATTTAAAAACTTTCCACAAGAGAACACTTTCCTCATTGGTTTATCTGCTGAGGAAATGAGAATCTCCTGTGTAATCACTGTGAATTATGGAATATTCTGGGTCGTGTTCTAGGGCCCAATATAGCAACAGCCTGCCTGGTAGGCCTTTCAGTCCTTACCACCACATGGATTAAACTGAACAGGCTCCCAATATCAAAGGTTTCCTGGGAAGTAAAGACTTGTATGAACAGCCTACTGTTTTAACTAATACTATGGATCTTCTTACTGAAGAACCTCTGATAAGCATTCAAGGAAGCCCACAGATCTTTGGAATGTGGCTTGAAAACCACAGAATGCTTCAATACCTTCTTGTACCACAATACCTGATGTAATACCTGACCTTAATGCATTTAGAGTATCAAAACATCTTTACCATATCTTTGTGAATAGCTTATTACAAAAATAATGGGAAGGACTTCTTAAATAAGAGTACAGGATCCCTGATGAACCAAAATGCAAGACTGGAGGGATCTGGAGATTTTCAGATTATATCTATGAAAGACAATCAGATAAGGCAGGGGTAGTCAACTTGTGGTCCTCCATATGCTCATGGACTACAGTTCCCATGAGCCCCTGACAGCAAACGCTGGCAGGAGCTCATGGGAATTGTAGTCCATGGACATATGGAGGACCACAGGTTGACTACCCCTGATATAAGGGACTAAGATTACTGAAGAGTCCCTCAGCCCCAGCTGAAGCAGATGATATAACTGGAGAGGGTGATAGCAAGTTATTTACTGCCTCAGCTTTCCACCATCCATCAGTGATCAAGCATTTCTGGATTTGGTGTATCTGCAAATGGTCAATAGGGCTTAAAATGAAAATATGCTGAATAACATGCTGCAGTTATAGGTAGGACATGGTAGGGGGAAACACAAGAATCTGTGATAATTTCTATTTTCCCCCCCTCGCTTTCCTGGAGTGATTCACAATAACATTTCCTTTCAACAGAAGAAGGTGTTGTTCAGTTGCAAGGAAATCATAGCAACTCCATCTATGAGACATTCCAGGCAACAAAGTAGCCATTGCCTTCCACTGTGTAGCAATCCCTATCTTCCCTGGTAGTTTCCAATCCAAACACTCACTATCTCTCCTTAGCTCTGAAGCTCTGTTGAATCCGGACTAAGATGGGCTATTCTGGAGTTTTTGGTACCGCTGAATAGCCAAAGTTAAAAGGCATTTAAAAGGAATGCAGTCTCTTTAAATGTCTTCCAGGTGAACTCTCAACTTGGAAAAGGAATTTAAAAGGCCTGTGAGACCTTTAAATTACTTTGGAGTTTACTCCAAGAAAATGTTGTTTTTAAAGGGACCGTGATCCTTTCAACCATCTTTCTAACCCTTCCTTTAGAAATAATGGAGGATGGGGGATTGTTTTTGAGGGCACATTTAATTGGGCCTCTTGGTCAAATCTTTTGAAACTTTGGGGGAAAGATTGAGGAGAGGCACCAGCAGCTATGCTGCAAATTTGATACCTCTACCTGAAAAAATAACCCAGATATGCCTGATTTATTCACCATTATACTCCAAGGGAAACATTGAAAAACACTGAAAAAATTGGGATTCCTTAATATTTAATGAATCTGAATATCATACCAGTATTGGGATTTGGGAATATTGGTAATTTCCAATATTTGTAGGGTTTAATATACCTGAACGCTAAAAATACTGGTGGTTTGTTGTTTGTTACACGTTCTTCAGGCCATTATTTGAACTGCCAAAAACTCTTCCAGCTTCTTCCTTCAAGCCTCAAGGCTTATAAAGGAACTAGACCTTTTTCTTATGGCAAAGATTAGCCCAATTACATTTTTTTTTTAAATTCAGAGATCAATTTTTGTAACAGTCTTAATGATAAAGCTTTTTCTTAAAAAATTAGTAGTTACAAATTTGACAAATCCAAAGGCTTTCACTAGATCCATTATGAGGAATATGAATTATTGGGACCAAAAGACTAGGACTGGTAACAAACCTACGGACTTTCAAAAGAATTTACTTCTGAGTAAACATAAAGGCTTCAGGAAAGCAATTTTGATGAAGCAGAGAGAGGGATAGTATAGGACTATTTGTCCTCCATATGTTTTTATCATGTGGAAAATATCTACGAAATATCCCACAGATGGTTTTGTGTCTACTCAGAATCCAACACATGGTTTCCAATAATGAGGCAGTATGTTGTAAAAACTGTGCAGAAGGGACTCTCTTCCATATGTTGTGGTGGTTCCTATTTTAAGAGGAGGTTAATAGATCAATATCCATTAGCGTAGGTAGCACAATTGTACTGGTACTATTTATTTGCTTATTGTACACTGTTCTCTTTAGGGACAGAAACATCATACAGCATGAAAAGCTAGTACTCTTTTGTTATTAAGCTGTTAGAGAATGTATTACTTCAATAAGGAAAAAAAGACCAAAATCCCCTTATTTTAATTATGGTACTATAATTTAAATGGCATACTTGTGATTTTAAATGTACGCTGTCTGATTATCTTGTTGGGAACAAGCCACAGAACAGAAACATCTAAATATGTAGGCTTTGATTTTTGGTCACAGTTCTCATAACCAGAAATTTTTAATCCTTGACTATTTTGACTTGACATTAACAATGTGAAGTTCTTCATTTTACTTGTACAAATCGGAACATACCACATCTGTATGTTATAATTTTATAACCATCTTTATGAGTTACAGTGATGTATTATAGTAAATATGCACTGCTGTGCTGAATAATTGCTGTTCCATCTCTCCATGGCCATACATTCAGCTTTATTTTTGTAACTTATTTTTTTAAACCCTCAACAAATTCAAAGTAGTAGAATCTGATTTCTAGGTAATGTAACTGGGCATACTAAACATGCTATTGCAAAACATATTTTTTAAAAAACAAATATTTCACAGAATTGTTCCATTTTAGAATCAATCTGCCTCAATAACATGTTACATTGTGTTACACAGTTTTTTCCAAGTTGTTTTGGGCAGCAAATCTCGTGAATTCCTGCATATGCTTGAACTTTGAGCCTTAAAAATATTTTTTTCCCATAAGCAGCTGTGTCACCAGAGGTTACTGGTGTATAGAAGACTGAATTTCCCTTATTTCTAATTAGACCTAGACGTTCAAAGTGTCTTAATAGTGGAATTCTATGGAGAGTTACTCCAGCCTAAATCTACTAAAATCCACACTTGACCAGAATTTTACTATTTGTTTGAAGAGAACAACTGCTTTCCAGAAATGCTGGTTCATTCTTTAGAGGAAGAGACACTTAAATTGAAAGAAGGTTCCTTAAACTGGAGAAAGGCTCCACAGTTTGCTGAGTGAAATAGTAAAATACAGCACCAATACATCATTCTAGAAAACTGTAGAGGGAGACGAAGGTTTGTTATCTTGGTAAATGATTATTTTTAAAATTATGGTCAAACTCAAAAGTAGAAACCCTTCAATTATAATATTTTCTGTCTATTATAAAAACAGAGGTAATTACTAACAAGGTTACTAATAGGTCAGGTATTTAATCCTGAGATTATTCAACTAAGTAAACATAACTATTCACTGTATCATTAGCCATCAACATACTACTACTAATAATGCACTGTACCCTTAATTAATCAGCTATTAATTTTATAGTATTAAAGGTTGCCTCATACACAAGTCATTTTGTTAAATTTGACATTCAAATCCATCTTTGCAATACGCTCTCCTCTGGAGATGGGCCATGGAATAAAATGCTATGAAAAACAAAATAAACCAAAACCCTGCTGTGGAAACAGGACAAATCTCGTTTTCACATCCCCTGCACAGAAAGAAACAAGACAGAAGTAAAAGGCACCAAATGGAGCTCAAAGCTTCAGTATGATATCAGCCTCCACATTCTGGCAGAATCTGAAACCTAAGATATCAATGCCTCCAAGTCGGATAGTCTCACATAGTCTGGGTGGCCAAAATTCTTTTGCTTATAAGATTTTTAAAAAATCTTCTTTTAAAGGTCCAGAAGAAAGAGAAACATTTGTTGTGATGTGGAGGGATATGATAATATCTTTGTTCTAAAGCATCATATTAATGATATAGTCTTTCAAGATACAAGACCATTTAATGTATGTTAAAAGATCCTTTAAAAACAGCTTTCTTCCTAAAAGCCACCAGACGAACATGGTGACCCTCCACCCAAAAGGCCAGCACATATGACAAAGACTTCTAAGTATTTTTGCACCAAACAGAACACTGACATGCAGCAGGAATTTTGAAGACCTACACATGGGGTTATAGAGTAAACCTTTGATAATTCTGTCAATTTGACATGGGATTCAAATTTATGTAAAGGTTAATCACAGTTCTCCTTCCTCCAGTCTATTTCATCCCTTTCTTCCCTTTTGGCTTCTTGTTATAACTTAACCCTTCTCTTCTCTCCAACACACAGCTACCAAATCAGAAATGTGGGGCAGAAAACACTGGGTGAGGGGTGTCTCTTAAGGAAAGCATATGTGTCATCATCGCCATCATCTTTATTAGTGTTCTTCTAAAAAAATAATGTTCACATAAAACTTTGTTGTTTGAATATGTGATTCTCCCCTTATTAAACCTTTTATTTCAAACACTTATTGCTACTGAGACATAAAATTAACAAAATGCCCTTTTAAAAAATACTTCCTAAATATAAATAAAAATAAACTTGATAAAATAAGATCACCATCCATTTGAATAATTTTCCAAGGCAAATTTGTCAAAAACCTGCATCAATGCACCAAGCAATTCACCCTCTCATTATTCTGACCATAGGACATATCTCCTTAAACTGCACTCACACACATATCTTTTAGTTCCAGATCCAGCTCTAACCACATACCTTTAACATGTTTCATGGTCTTCCCCTTTTACGTTTCTGTTAATATGTCATATTCTGCACCTGTCTATGAATGGATTTTCCTTTTATGTCTCTTGTTATATCCTACATCTGTCTGTGACCTTTGATTATCCATTTCTACCATTCTCAGCCACCTGTTCCCTCAAATCACTCGTGAGCTCTTGCATACCCTTATATCTCCCAGAATACCTATATGAACTCGCCGTACTTACTATCCTGAGTTTAAAACATCTAGATAATGTTAACAAATGGAATATATATATATATATTAATTGACATTTTTAAAATGTTTAGATAAAAGTTTGAAGAAAAAAGAAGCATAAGAGATAAGTTCAAAATGAGGAATAAAATAGAATGACATCAATTCTAAAGGTAATAATAAAATTAATCCCATGGGTTACTTTACAAAAGGAAGTAGATGTCCCCAGTGTAATAACTCCCAGGCATTTCAGATGGCTTCTGGAGGAGCTGATGGTAATTGTATTTTTAAAACATGCAAAAAGATCTAAAAGTACTAATAGGGTCATATTTTCCGTATTGATTCCTAGTTACAGATTACTAACCAGAGCTACTAGAGCAGTTTCAATTGCAAATCTTGACATTTAACAGACAGATTTTGTTCCTGAACAATTAGTACCACCTTACAATCCCTAGTGCTACCATTAAACTGCCCACTTGGTCATGATATAACAACACAACAAACCATGGAGTGAAAACAAATCTGGGAGAAAAATAAATAAAAATGTTAGCAAGCTGTGAAACTGGAAGAACTAATGGTATTATTACGATTTAAAGTGGAAAAAAGAAAGGAATGAAAAACATCTAGGGAGGAAAGACTATACTCTTGGGCTTTGAGGAATTACAACTGTACTAAATAAAATCCAATGAATCTAATCAAAAGTTGCAGAAAGGCTAGTAGAGGTATAAAAGAAGCATGCATTTGTGTCCCTGAAATACCATTATTTGGCACAGAATACAGTTATAGATTCAGAATGTTTCAGACTCAGATTGAAACATTTTAAGCAGAATGGGGCAATGCTATGAGAAGCTGAAGGCAACAGGAAAAGATGAAAACCCAACATGAGGTAAATAGACTCATCAAGGAAGTCACAGCCCTCAGTTTGCAAGACTTCAGCAAAGCTGAAGATTTAAGAGATTTAGTAGGACATTGATTCATAGGACTGCCATGAGTCAGAAGCCTGTTGACCACACTTTTCTTTCTCCCTCTCTCTGGCTGATTCCCCACAAGCAGAAAAGGCCGAGAGGGTGCTCATATGGAAAAAGGGCTAATTCCCAGTTCCACATGACGCAGCCGCTGGGCTGGCCCCCTCCATGTCCTGCTGTGGATTGTGTCCTTATTTGCCCTGGGCTAAGGGAATATGGGAGAATGTGTTTTTTTAGCCCTTTCCAGGGGCCAATGGACCCTGCCCTACAGTGGCCCAGAGGGGTCAAAAATGCTCCAGTCATTTTCACAGTGCTTCTCTATGCCACAGGGAAGACCAGGGCATTTAAAAAAAAAATTGTGAGAAGGTGAAAGTATGTTCTGTGCCACCACTGTGTTTCCTGGTGTTGAAATGTGTCTCCCACAAGAATACAGAAAGCTGTGGAGCATGACGCTCCGCAGCACCGCACAGCCAGCAGCCTGGTGTAGCAGCCACTGTGTGGAATCAGCTTCTCTTTCCTTCTCTCACACAAACATCACTGGAGAAGTTCCAATAAAATCAATGTATATCTTTTTTTTCAACAATATCATGGACTGTGCCAAAAATTACTTAAAACTACAACCAGAAGACAAAAGAATATTTTGCAAACATGTTTAAAATACCTCATTAATTTTGAGAGCCCAACATCATTTTATTTTGAGGTTCTAAATGTTTACTCTTCTCTGCTACCTGTAAGATTCAGCTGGTGAAACAGCATTGCCAAAACATAGTCCTCGCGTATGGGACATAATGTACAATTGTTATGCTAGTTGTATTAATTATGTGAATTGGTGTAAACAAAATATGCAAATTAGTACTGGCCTCTAACTCATTATCACTGTTCAGTTTCACCCTTATTGCTGGGTAAGCTGGGTAAGCTGAACTCTGATCTTCATGCAAGAGATTGCACTTCACATTGCTCTGCATTCAGGTAAGGGTTGCTGGGGGGATTGTTTTGGGAATTTCTTTGAAATAACATAAAAGGAAAATAGAGTACTATTTGAATTTAAGTTATTTGGGTGAGGCGATATAGCTGGTTGTTAAAGAAAACACCTTTTAATGTATAAAGGTTACATTTACCAGCGATGGAAAGGACATTCAGCGCCTAAACTCTGTTTTTCTTTAATGGAGATATGACTCATACATGTTTAAGAAAAGTCTTTGTCAATACATTTAGAAGATGAATGTCTGAAAAAAAATGCAAAAGATCTCATTGTCCATTTTAGCATATTGTTTTTCAATAAATAGCTTGCAATAAATATGTGCAACATACTAAGTTTATATCTTGAACATGTTTGGGCTTTTAAAACCTGAAAACCTATGGGTTCATTCCTATGTATATTTAATAGGAAATTGTTGTTATCAGCCATTCAGTCGTGTCCACCTCTTGACAATCCCATGGCACAGCTGCCACCACAATCCCCCCAATCCCGCACCGCCTCCTTCAGCCATGCAATGTTCTGGCTAATGTCCACTCCAATAGTGTCCAACCATCATGTCCTCTGTCAGCCGGGTTATAAGGACAATTAAACCCATCAGGACTTATTTCTGCATTGTTCAACAGGTTCATTTTACTACATTCAGAGCATCTCTTAAAGCCAAAATTAAAGGTTTTATCAACCAGTTTAAAATGCTTCATAACAGCAATCCAAAAGCACATGTTTAAGGAACTTTCTTCTGGATCTTGCAACTTTAAGTAATTTCTGTAACTATTTTGCTGTTTACTTTGAACACACAATGTCTTCAGCAGCTATAGAAGGGGTATATTACTGATAGCTGAATTGTTTCTTTAATTCATAGCATTAGATGATCTTCTATGACTTTTGCTATGTGAATTTTAGACAGTCCCTTAAATTCCCATAAGGAAACCATGTTGTGTGTGGACATATTACCTTTTGAAGATGTTTGAAATTACTGCTAACGAGTTAATTCACACAATTTTTTGTCTCCATTTTTGATGGAAGAGTGGATCTCTTCCATCAATGGCAGGATTGTGCTCATTTTGCACCTAGAAGTATAATTATTTTTGCTTTAATTTTACAAAACCTTTTGTTTCATTCCCATGGGCCCATCTGATCCTTATATTACACTTGCTCTATTATAAAACTCTCATACAGAACAAAGCACAGTTGTACTGACTTATAAGTAACATTTCTAAATCTAAATAAAAAAAAATTCTCCTCTTATAAATAACATTTACCACATATTTCACGAACAAGTTACTTTGAATACTGTTCTTGGTTTTCTGTTTCCAGTATCCCTTTCTGATTGTTTTGATCACCTTGTCTACTGTCTTCTCCTCCTGTGGATTCTTACACCGCATTGGGCACCACTTTGGACAATGTCTCTTTTAGGCTTAAGAACAGCTTCACAACAGCAGGAGGGACTACTACAGTGGGAAGGAGGTCTGGTGCATGCTAAAGAGCATGAACTGCTCTTTATATCCTGGCCAACACATCTAATTTGTTCTGTCTGGCAAACTAATTATACATTTCATTCTGTAGATTCTGTAGAACAGAAGATCACTGCAATCATAGCACACACTCCTGTTCAATTTATAGGTTACTTTGTCACTTTACTTCTTGTATTAAGCAGTTCTCTGCCTTGAGAACGCATGTCATAATAAACTAGCCAAGTCATTTCCTATTTCTTACCAGAATTATTAGCATTCTGGTATTATTCCCTCCATTTCACGCAACACTAATTTTCTCAAACATGTCATTCTTGTCCAAAAGATTAAATGAGTGGATTTCTGCAAGGATTTCTGGATGAAGCAGATTTAGACCTTTTCAAATCTGGTTCCGGGCCTTGCTATAAGAACAACAAAATAGGCTTGGTTGCCCTGGTGGATGAAATGGAAAGGGGTGAGTGTGACCTTGTTGATTCTCCTAGGATAATTGGCAGCTTCTGATACCATCGATTTTGGACTAGCTTTCTGGGTTAGGAGGGAGATATACAGTTCTGCAATGGCTGCAGTTCTACTGGGAAGGTAGGTTTCAAAATATGGTCTTGGGAAACTGCTACCAGCCCTTTGGCTCCTGGGGTCCTGCAAAGTTCCATCTTGTCCCTCCATCCTTCATAATATCTACATAAAGCAGCTGGGAGATGACATCTGAAGATTTGGATTGGGTCGCCAATAATACATACATCAAGCAGATCATGTCCATGGAAGCCATGAACCAGAACCTGGAGATAGTTTTAGGATGAATGGGGGTTAATTAGCTGAAACATAATCGTGATAAAATGTAGGCAATATTGGTAGTGGCTGCAGGGGGATTGACCCTGGAACAGAAGCATTTTCTGGATGGGAGTGCACTCCCCCTAAATAAGCAGGTTCGTAGCCTAGGGGTACTGTTGGTACTAGACCTCCTGTGGTGATGGTCAGGAGGGCCTGTCAACAGCTTCACTAGTGAGCCAGCTGTGAGCTTCCTGGGCATCTTGTCACTTTGGTAATATTATATTAGACCAGTCGTTCTCAACCAGGGTTTCTGGATGGCCCTGGTAGTGTTTCCCAAATAGATGGAAGTTGATTAGGTGATATGTACCATGTATGGTCATATTGATGTCCCCTGATAGCCAATGATGGGCCTGGAGGGGGTGGGAAGGGGAGGGACTTTAAAGTTGCTTTCAGGCTAGGAGTTCAGACAGAAAGCGAATCTCAGCCAACCATGGTTACCTATCATGAGATTGTTTAATCCTTGGAGACTTTGGACAAATTCCTCAAAAGTTAGTTCTGTAGGTGCAATACTACTTCTTGCTTTGACACCAGGTGTTACTCCTAAAAAAAAACAGCTACACCAAATTTGCCGCCACAGTCCAACTACTCCCAAATGGCTGCCTCTGCTTATTATGGGAAAATGAAAGAATTTCAACTTTTGATAACTCAAAGGGAACACGATCATTCAATGAGGAAATGGTCACAACTACTTGTAGAGATACAAGAGTACAAATAGCAAGAATTCTGGACCTTACTAGCTAGTACATCCTCTATTCCTATTATTACAGCACAGAAATGGGAGAACTATTACATCAGCTTTTAAAATATACTTTAGCCCTTGAACCAATTGAGGAGACAGGCATACCTCCAGCTGTGCTGGATTGGCCACCTGTCTCCCAAAAGGAGATACAGAACTTCCTTATTGATTTGAAATAGGACAAGGTCCTTGGACCAGATGGATTACCAGCTGAGCTGTTGAAAAGTTCCATAACTTGGTGGATAGAACCTCTTGCTCAGTTATTCACATTGATGGATAAATTTGGTACCATCCCAGAATCATGGCTAAATTATATTATCTTTTTAAAAGGTGATCATAATAATATATATAACTATTGTCCCATAAGTCTACTACCTATACTGGGGAAATTATACTATAAGCATTAGAGAAAGACTATTAAAATAGATGCCTGCTCTAAACTTGCCAGGGAAGGAACAGATGGGGTTTAGCACAGATCACTCCCCTTTAAACCACTGCACCACACTATCACTGCTAGCTGAGAAGTATACTAGCCATTCGAAAAGCAAATTATATGGCACATTTATTGATTTGCATGGTGCTTTTGATTCCATTGATAGACAAATACTATGCAGGAAGTTATCTCAATTAGGCATGGAGGAACAGCCCCTGTTTTTAGTATGCCAACTACATTAATCAAATACCTATCAAATAAGAACTGACAGCCATAAGATGCCAGTGACAAAAGGTGCGAGGTAAGGCTGAATGAAAATGAAAATACTGGTTTTCTCTAAATCTAGGACATTTGCAATTGAAAATTGGAGGAAGACCGATTGAACAGGTCAAAACCTTTAGATATTCAGGCATTTTCCCATAATAAATTAAATTGGTCCTTGCATCGGGAACGTACTGTGATATCAGCAAAAATTCAAGTACTAGCCATATCTCATTTTCATCATTAAGTGGGCACCAATTTGTGCCAGCTGTAATTCAGATATTTCAGGTTAAGGTGATCCTGCAATTACTCTAAGGGATTCCTGTCTGGATTCAAGCATTCAACCAACAGATTGAATGTATCAGTGCTATATTATTGTGCTGTACCTTAGGTGTCCCAAATTCTATCAGATATGCCACTCTGTGTGCTGAGGTAGGACTGTACCTACTGGAATCCAGAGGATGGATCACTACATTTAGATAATGGTTACATCTTTATTTTCAGCTAACAACATACTAGCCAAATGGCTGATGTGCTTGCTCTTATTGGTCATAATATATATTTACTTCCTTCATAAAATTTACACTGTTAGGATAAACATTGACTCCCTGACTAATTCAGGGGAGAGACATATTCTCCAAATGATAAAAAAAGGATATGGGATATTGAATAACAGCTTATTGAAACAGGGATGAATCAGGTATCTCACGTGTCCCGTCCCCATCCCCGGTGGCTTCTTTGTCTTTTCTTTTACTCAGAACTCTATGGCCCAATATTTTAAAAATCTATTGTTGTGCATTCATAATGTCTAAGATGAATATTTCCATCAGCAATAATTAAAGGGAGATACCGAAATATACCTACGGAACAAAGGATTTGTGACTGTCACCTTGATGATCCTGAAACAATTACACACACATTACTAACTTGTCCAATTTTTTGCAATCAGAGTTCCCATTTTATTGGACCTATCTTTTAAGCCCAAAATGATTAAACTGTAGATGAGAGTTAATATCTAATACCTGGTAAGATCCCTGGAATAACAGCATGTTGCAGAACTTTTAGCTATTGTTTATCCATGTAAGATTCAGACTGGCTGATTGTGACCTTAATTGTAGATTACATATTCTGTACATGTAATTCATAGGAGGGATTTTAAAAAAATAAATAAACCTTTTATTCCATTATATTTGTAGAATTTACAGGCACTTTGCAATAATTAGTATATATTGCTCAATTTTATTGTGACTAAATTTTTTATTATGTCAATATCGGTACAGTATTATAAAAACAAAGACAACCACACTATTAGGCTAGTACAGTCTTGAAGGGGAAAATATTTTGTTTTGGAGGGAAAATTTTCCTCAGCGTGTATAGGAAGAGTGTAAAGGTGATCGTCGTAGTGTCTCTAGGTTGGTGTTCCTTCACTGCCCAGACTTCCCATTTGTGTATTTTGTTTTTTTTCTACATTAAAGGTATTTTAATGTTCCTGACTGTTTGGCAGCTTGGATACCTTAACATGGGCGTGAAGGTGGCACAAAATTATTTAAAAGAATAAAATATATAAATAGGTAATAGCAAAGACACACTATATGAAGCCATAATGTGCCAACTGCTAAATGGCAGATAACCAGCATTCTTAAATACAGAATAAAAGACTATGACTTCCATGCATTATCAGTTGCCATCACTTGAATGGCACAAAATATTTTCAAAGTATCTCATGACAAATGAAAAGCCAAGTATTAACAACAGCATGTTAGGATAGGAAGTATGATTAAAAATATGGAACTAAAATATGGTGAAAATTTTAATAGACATAAAAACCTCAATTTGTGGAGAAATTAGTATATTCAAGGTCCACAAGAATTCTGACATCTGCAAGAAAATGCTTGTTTTACAGAGAGATTCAAGTTATTAGCCGTGTTGGCCTGTCTGAAGCATCACAACAAAATCAGAGTCCATTGGCACATTTAAGACCAACAAAGATTTATTCCAGATCTGGAATACATCTTTGTTGGTCTTAAAGGTGCCACTAGATTCTGATTTTGTTGTCCTACAGAGAAATCACTTAAGAAGGAACCACATCAGCATAAAGGGCAAAGATGGCTGCAGGTTGTATGAGCAAATATTGCAAATTGCCAAAGAATAATTATTCTGCATATTTAATGGATCATAGCAAACCTATCAAACGTTATCCTTAGAAATGATCATACCAGATTAAAAATAATTTCCCAAATCAATCACTATTAACCCTCAGTGATGACTGATTTGGGAAGTAGTGTTTTAAGTTAGAGATATAAATCATACAAAGACAAACTAAGTCATACTAATCCTCAATGCAATTAGATTGTAAAAGAATTCTCCCTATTGGTGACAAATGTGCACTGATTTCAATCTGGCGAGCCAGGTTTGATTCCCCATTCCCCCATATGCAGCCAGCCAGGTGACCTTGGGCTCGCCACAGCACTGATAAAGCGGTTCCAAATGAGCAGTAATATCAGGGCTCTCTCAGCCTCACCTACCTCACAGGGTGTCTGTTGTGGGGAGAGGAAAGGGAAGGCTATTGTAAGCCACTTGTGGTTGAGAAAAGTGGCATATAAGAACCACCACCTCCTCCTTCTCTTCTTCTATTATTATAAATAAATGTACTTGATGATACTATTTGAGTGACCCAAAGGCAACTGCTGGGATCTAATTTTAATTCATCAGAATAAACATTTTTCCAGCCTCACACAGAAGAGCTAGAAGTGTTCCAGGTATATTCACAACATGCAACTTAGGTGAGCAGTTTATACTCAGAGCAAGAAGAATCCCCAGAAGAATCCTCCTTTTAACTAACTTGTATAACTATAGAGATTATTTTCAATTTCTCATCCCTGTTGTTTTCACACAATAATCCCCATTTCAACTTCGGTTCTCCTTTGCACAAATAAAAGCCCTATTTTTTTTACATTTGTCTGCTATTTGTGCACCAATAACTCAGCATTATACAAAATTCATTATATTATTCATCTAAATGATGCATACTTTATATAAAAACTATACAATATGTCTACACAATATAAATGAATAAACTAAACCACCAGCAAAAAGTTGAGAAATAGTTCAGAAAAATATAAACAAATCCAATTAAATAGAGAACTTTCTCACTACTCATATTGAATGCTAGTTTTGTGGGGTGGATATGCCCTCAGTATCAAATGGCCTTTCCTCCAAATGACATACATGGCTGATACTGTCACCCAAATGTGTGTGTTTAGGGGGACAAGGCCTTTACCTATCAAATCTTAGTTCATCTTTGAGCTCAATTGCAGGTAGCCACCACCCTCCAAAAGCCTAATGGAAAAACTATTCCTTCTCAACCGATTTTCTCTAAGACAGGGCATTTTCAGCTCCTTTGTGAGGAAATAAACACCACACTTCACAAATGTGAGAAGAAACATGCATAGATTTTCAGAAACAGCATAAACTTCCTTAATTTTTTTGTAGCCTTTCCCTTATTTCTTTGCGATATAATGAAATACCTAGTTGGTTGATTTTCTGCTTCAAAAATGCCATTACATGCCTTCTTTGGGGGTACGAAGGTCTAGGATGGCCAATAACATAAGGGAGATGGATATTTTTGCATGACAGTTTTGTTTATAAGAGTTACCAAGTGCATTTGACATGCTGAGTTGGTAGCTTGTCACTTCATGACTCTACCTCAAATATTTAGTCAATTTTAGCATTATGCTTTGGGGAACAAGGCCTTTAGTATCATTTTGCAATAATGTTCTGATTTCAAACTGTATGAAAGAATGGATACTATCTAACCATCTGTGTACCTAGGTTTTCCTTCAAAGTAATGGCTCCCACAACTTCATTAAGATCTGAGTAGAAAATATTTTAGCCTCAAGTGCTAAGACATTTGTGAAGATCTTGGTGTCCTGGTTTTAAAAAATGTGGGAGTCGGATAATAGGCATTATTAGCCAGACATCCTTGGAGCATATCATACAACCTAGAACTCAGAGAGGAGGAGGAAACACAATGTGATATAAAAGGGCCCCCCCCCCACCATACCATATGTTTTATTGGTTGCAATTATCAACACTTGTGAGAAACTTGCCAGACATTATTTCACCAGTCAGAAACACTGGTCATCTTTGATCATTTAAGTTTAACAAGATCAACTGTCACCCCCTTTTCCCCAAAGAAGCTTAACTATCATAACACTCTAGATATTTCTCAATCTGTGGCAAATTGGCTTCATAAAGATTTAATACATGATAGGGTTTAAGGGTAGTAGGATAGGCTAGCAGATCAAGGATATACTTCAAGTTTAGAAGATAAATTATCTTCCATGCTTCAGTGAATCTGTCAAAGGATGATCCAACCTGAGGCTGTTTCATGCAAACTGTTTTTTTTTAACATAGTAGAAAAGAGACATTTATACATTAATCTGCCATCTTTGTCAGGTGGCAGAGAATGCTTCTTTATATATTAAATGCTTCTGTTGTCATGCCCAAGTCCCTGATCCTTAAATTCCAATGGAAATGCTCTACAAGGTTTTATTGATCTGGAGATCTATATGCATAGAGATATAGTGTCTTGTCAAAAGCTGTTTGTGCATTGCTCCACTATTTCTTATAAACAGAAATCAGATAAAAATTCTATACTGCAATCCTGAGTAGAGTTACCAACTTCTGGTTTTGGGTTTTTTTGTTTTGTTTTTTGTACCCTGCTTTTTACTACCTGAAGGAGTCTCCCTTCTAAGCCTACGGGCTTGAAATAAGTTAAATGGAAACTCCAGGATTTGTTACCAGGCCTATACTATTTAAGATTAGGTTTCAGAAGCCCTTTTCTGAAGACCTAGGAGGCAGTACAAATCCTCTGAATTGATACTCCTTTCAAACAGTCTTTGTAATCTGTTTACTAGCCATTGCTAACAGATTATTTTGCATCATTTCAGACATAACCACTTTAGCAACTGACTGCTAATATATTTTATTTATCTTGTCATACAAAGCTGCTTGCGTTTGTTTGGCAACACAGTGCTTAGCTGTTTTTGAGGTAGACTGCTTTCTTCCATTATCAACTTTTTTGGGTGTTTCTGAATTGCTGTACTCTGCTTTTTAAAATGCTTCCAATAATCTTGCCCCCCCCTTTCGCCCCTTTTCAATTTGCAGTCTTCCTTGTGGATTAAAAAATAATAATTTTAAATTGAATGTTACAGTGACAGACCAAAATTGTACTTCAGTACTGTAGCATGACCACTAAGATACTTTCCTCTTATTTTGGTCTAGCACTATAGTGCTCAAGTTAGAACAAGCAAAAAACCTAACAATTATAGCAAAGATGGTGGATGGGAAAAGCCACACTGTTTGAAAATCATAGTGCTTCAGAGATGTCTCATTAACAGAATGAAATTCACTGTATGAAACCCTCATTCCTGTACTTGGAATTGGGCCAACAATGGATAACATCCAGTTTCAAACAGTAATGTGAAAGGGGCCAAAGTGTGATATAAATACTAGGATCCTTGACTTCTGCCTCTGTTTGGTCAACAGATCAGGAACTTCGGCTTACTACCGTTCAAATTACTACTTCACCAGCATAAGTAACTGAACTTTGGGAGTCTGAGTTAGTTCCTAGTCTGGCTACATCCACCCACACTCTACCTGGTCCCACCTGGCAATATCTATAACGGAAATGTTTTAGACTTGGATATCTTCTGAACATTATATTGTAATAAAAGTTCAGTGGCTCTGGCATTTCAGTATGCTGTAAACAAGAAGCTTATGCTACACTTAGAATGTATTTTATTTTATTAAGTCTTGATTAACTGTTAGTTAGAAATGCAACTGAACTGAATAAATATCTCAAAGCATACAAGAACAGAATGAAACTCAGGCAGATTTCCCTTGGCTTATGTTTTTAAGGAGTATGAATTATTAGGTCTCAATGGATTTTTTAACCATTTATTCCATTATTTATTATCCCAAGGGGGCAAGGTCTCAGGACCCAAAAGTAGATTCCAGTTTTTCACCATCTGTATTGAAGTGAAGCCAATGCAAATTCCACTTTCATTTCTGCACTTTTATGCCTTTTGCAATATTTCATTTCACACTTGTGATCTCTATGCCTTAGAAACAATAAAATATGTACATCTCATCAGCTTGCAAGAACCATTTGTCATATTGTGTATTGAGAAACATTTTCAAATAGTTCATGATGCAGGGTCAAAATAAACGGATCAAGATGGCTACTACTTTCTATGGACTGACGGAAAAAAAACTTTTATAGCAACCATGCTACCAAGCTATGCTAGGAAATATTTACAACACAATTCTAACCTTTTGAATTACATCCAATTTAGATGATAGGGTTTCTCCAGAACCCTACTGCATTTGCTGAACACAACACTCAAGCAACAGAAAAATAATGATGGTACCCCTAATGAAGTCCTTATATCATGAGAATTTGTGGGTTCAAAGGGGGGGGGGGTTATAGAATTAGGACTATGGATGGAAAAAGGAAAGAAGTTAACTCTTGATTCAAATACCCTGCAAAATGAGTTGGGAGAAAACTGTGCTGATAGAAATGAACTGCACTGGACCGAAAATGGTAGCTCATGTTGGAAAGCTCCTCTGTACTAGAACACCCTGCATACAGAAAACCAACACAGAAAGCAATAAAAGGAATAAAATCCTTCCTCCTGTTCTAGTTTTCAGTATGTATTAAAATTTAAAAAAAATGATCATCAGCATTCAAAGTAGGAAAGCCTCCTGTAATCTGAAGTGGCACAGTCCATTCCATCATCTCAGCATCCTGCTGGGTCATTACTGCTTATGTTAACCAGACCTCAGTTGGAATCCTTATAGTTCCCGCAATAGCCAGTCCTATTCCCACCAGGGAGATAGGCTAAATGGTCCATTAGAAGTTAACTGAAAGCCTCAGGCAACTGTTTCTCTTCCTACTACTTTAGTCCCAGAGGCTAATGCTGATACTAATACTAATGTTAAATATTTTGGTGTTATAAAGTGATGGTCTGCAGAATTAGCTGTCCTCTGTTGTAGCTATCTCCCTATTTCCCAGTCAGAGAAGCATCAGAGGGAGTGGGGCACCATTCTCTTGCACAGCATATATCCAGTGTTTGACTAAATAGAATGAGAAAGTGCCTCTGCTGTGTTCTTTCCATGAAATGGACTACTGCGCAAGATAATACAGGGAAAAGAAAAGGGATCCACAGCAACTTCAAATACATACAGATGGTCCTCAGAAAAACAAATTTCAAATGTCATAATAAGAATTATGGGGCCACAACATTTTGATATTACATCTACTAAGTTGGATGATGACTACAAATGATGAAAACCTTGTGGAAATCTGACAGGTACAAGCAATATGGGTAGTCAACCTGTGGTCCTCCAGATGTCCATAGACTACAATTCCCATGAGCCCCTACCAGCAAACACTGGCAGGGGCTCATAGGAATTGTAGTCCATGGACATCTGGAGGACCACAGGTTGACTACCCCTGCAATATAGCAAAGAAGGCACAAATATAAATACCTACAGATTGGAAATACCAACAGACTTGAACACTCATTAATGTTTCTGCCATAAGAGTTTATTAAACTCTTTTATGGATGTGTCATACAACATCATTAAATGCATATGTAGCAAATATTCATTGAAACTGCACCCACTGAATTTCTGCTTGGACACACTGTCCAAACTCAAAATTAACACATAGTGTGTATGCATGTATGTAGCCTAGTTTTAAGCAAGAATTGGCATTTTTAATTGTACTGCATCCTTATCACTTACATGGTACAAAATATAAGGAGTGTCTTGTCTTTTTTGAGATTTTTATGGTTTTTCAAACACGGTAAAGAGGTTTCAGCCCTCCTCTAATTTCTTTGTGAAACTGAAATTCTTGGTACGCTGCTATGCCTCATCATCTTCCTCAGTTATGCAATCTCTACCCAAGTTCCAGCGTAGTACAGAAGGCTGATGGAGAAAAGCTCACTTTCTAAAAGCTTGTAGAAAAGAGCAAGAATCCAGTAGTATCTTAAAGACTAAATTTGTGGCAGGGTATGAACTTTTGGGAGTCACTGCTCACTTCTTCATATACAGCTAGAATGTGAGTTCATCTGTTCTATATACTGGAAAGTACAGTGATTTAAGAGTCCAAATAATAATAGCAGGCATGATTGGATGAGGTGTGGTATGCAGAGGAGTAGAAGTGGAGAAAACAGTATTGGTAATGAAATAGGGAAACCTAGATCTTGATTCAATCCGTGGATACAATCGCTTCAGTTTCATTATCACTGGTAATTCATCAGTCACTCTTTCTAATCTCCCTCTGAAATTCCTTTGTGAGAGAACTGCTAGATGCTTACTTTTCTCATTTATTGCCCAGAATGTAGTTGTGAGTTCTTGCAGTAGTTGTGAATTTTCTGCATTGTGCAGGGAGTTAGACTAGGGCAGAGTCTGCACTTAACCTTCTTTATTCCATTGTCAATCCTGTTGAATTCAGATCTCTTTGAACTCGGGTCTTCCTCTTCCCCCCTCCTCCCCATTGAAACAGGAAAGTCTTCTGCACGTGGTTAGGATAGTTCAGAAGGTGGGGGGGGGGGGAGCCAAGCCTCTTTCTTTTTTTTCTGGAAAGGGAGGGGAGAAGATTGAAAAAGGCAGAGGAGGGAGGAAAAATCCAGGACCAACAGAAGTTGAGATAAATTTGGGGCTTCTCCTTTAAGGCAAGCTTGTCACATGACCAGGTGTGGCCTATCAGAGGCTCTCTACCATGGAGCTTGGTTTCCCAATCCGGATTTGAAAAATATTGAGCGTTAAAAGCACTCTAAGATATCGCACAATAAAGGTAGGGTCACTTCGGATCAATCCTTCTTGCTGCAGAAGGAAAATTTAAATCGTCCAAAATCCAAACGGAAATCGCATTCTGTGTAGACAGCAGGGACTGAATCGACCTGGGACTGGAATAAAAGCTCCATGCAGTTTACACCCAGATGAAACTGGAGATCCCTTCCAACTATGATTCTATGACAGCTGTGTGCTTGCAGTTCTTATTAAATTACATTTGGTTGATAAGGGTTCTGGGAAAAGAAACTAGTTTTTAAATATATAGCTATAGTATTCCCCAGTGTATAAACTTTTTTTGTCCCCTTGCACCAATTTGATTATCCACTTGGAGACTAGGACATCACAACAGAATCTGAGAAGGTCAAAATGATATGCTTTGCATTGTGAAGGAATACAAGTTCAGCAACAATATGTGTTTGAGAGATTACAAAAGAAAACTTTTGTTCCTTAAGCAACAAGCAATAGTACAATAAAGCACTGCACATTTCAGTTTTAAATACTGAATACCAATACTAGCAAGAGAAGAGACTATCAGTTCAAGAAGTTCAATGCAATTTTTCCCTGTTGCTGAAGATTCTGATTAAGGCCAACTCAAGTGTTTGTAGTTTGCTTAAAAACAAATATTTTTTTAGCACATTTATTTTCTTATGTACTTACAGATAGTCAAGGACAATTAACCATGTTTTTAAAAAAATAAGTGAATTCAGTACCTATTCTCCAAACTGAAATATTTTAATACAAATTTACACTTAGTATACAGTTTATTGGAGAAAATTTCCATAAAATGTAAGCCACACTTCTTTCCAGGAGAGAGCCATGGAACTTTCTCCCCACAGATATTCATCTGTCCCCTTCTTATGCCAACAGATGAAGATTTTTTTGGTTTGGCATTATCTCAATGATATTTTCTTCCTAACCAATGTTTTAACTGCTGTTTTTAATGTTCTGTATGTATTCTGTTTCTAAAAATTATTTTAATGCTGTGTGTTTGGAGGAATCAATTATAATGATCATGTATGTTTTTAATTGTTAGCCACTTTGGTGGCCCTTGGAAACAGGAAGTCAGTATACTAATTTTGCAAATTAAAAAATAAAATGAAAATTGTGATTTAAGTGAACACTCATATATATTGGAATATATTATTACATTATTTTATTTTTTTTCAATATTCCATTATATTTGAAATCCAGTAAAAGCAATGTGTAGATTAAGATGGGGCAAGAGTTGCTTCAGAAATATTCTGAAGGAACTGTTCTTTGTATTTCGATATTCTGATGCTACATAAGTACTATATCCTATGGGATGTATGAACTCCATGTCATGTATATGTTGATTGTGCAAGTTCATTTCCTTATCCTTCCAACATCAATGTTCATCTACAGAATCCAAACATCAGTTACACAGGAGAAAATAGATGCTTTGAAGGGTGGATTTTATGGTCTCTTTGTCTCATCCCCAAATATCAAGCAGTTTCCCAACTTGGATCTGGGACCTCCAGCCCCATCTTCTATCAGAGGGTTCCTGCACAATAAAATCAGAGTCCAGTAGCACCTTTAAGACCAACAAAGATTTATTCAAGGCTAAGTCTGACGAAGAGTGCTTGCATTCAAAAGCTCACGCCTTGAATAAATCTTTGTTGGACTTAAAGGTGCTACTGGACTCTGATTTTATTGTGCTACTTCAGACCAACACGGCTAATTTGAATCTCTCCAGAGGGGACCTGGTAGCTCTAGCTTCCAAGCTTGAATACACTTAGAAAATTGGTCCTTGTATTCCACAGAATATGACTGTTTTATGCAACATCATCAAATACAATGAACTAATGATATTTTATTCTCTGGATTCTGAAGACTGCAAAGCTTTATGTTTATAACCAACATATTAAAGTAGCCTAGATATCCCAATTTGGTTTATTTCATTTATATCCTGCCTTCTTCCCCAATGTGGATCCAAAGGGGCTTATATTGTTCTCTTTTCCTTCATTTCATTAAATAAATAAATGTCACATCATCATTCTATAATATCAATAAAATACCAAAACGTCAGAAATATACCACAAGCTTTAGTTCACATTTGGTTCATCCATTTATAGGAAAAATCATTGTAATGGGTTCTTAAATTGAAGTGACAGATAATAACAATGGCACTCTTAACGGTAGCTTCCCATAATGCATATCTGTCACCATTGTTAGTATTCCTGCTAATGAAAGGTTTATATTCAAACTGAGCTGAAATAGTCATTTCTTATGAAAGAAAGAGGCCGCTTTGAGAGGAATAGATGGTTGTAAGCCACTTTGAATTTTCTTCTGGTAGTAAACATCAGCTCTTCTTCTGTACATTCCTCCAAGGCAGGCTTTCTCAACCAGTTTCATGAAACCCTGATGTTTCTTGACAGCCCTGAACAGATTTCTTGAATGGGTGTGAGTAAATTAATTTTAATAGGTTTTTCCTATTATTATTATTGTTGTTGTTGTTGTTGTTAGATTTATTTCCCGCCTCTCCCTATAGACTAGAGGCAAGTGTTAAACATGTGTTAAACATTTATTTTATGTATTATTATTTATTTGTATTTACATACCACCCTGTATCAACAATCATAACATAACAAAACACATCCATGGTGTTACGATTGCAAGCCCATAGAATGGGTTTATCTGGGGATTCTGGAGGCTTAGCAGTTGTTATCACTGGCCTCAATCCATGTCATGTCATGTCATTTATTTATTTATTTACGGTCATTTAGACCACGGGTCCCCAAACCCCGGTCCGCGGCCCGGTACCGGGCCGCAAAGGCCATCGTACCGGGCCGCCAGCGGCCGCACCTGCCTCCCCCCTGCAGCAAGAGGGGGGGAAAGAGACTGGCACAGCAGCCGGCGCGCCAGCGACGCCAACGCGCATGCGCAGAACTGCCGTGCATGCGCGTCTGCGCCCCTGGTGGCCATAACACGCATGCACGGCATCTCTGCGCATGCATGTTAGTGCCACCTGGTGGCCAAAACGCGCATGTGCGGCAATTCCGTGCGTGCGCGTTTTTGAGCAACTGCGGCAGCCGGGCCGCTGGCTCTCCCCCACCCCCGGAGGCGGTCCCCGACCAGATGAAGGTTGGGGACCACTGATTTAGACTAGCGATCCCCAACCTGTGGGCGGCGGACCACATGTGGTCCGTCAACTAATTGGAGGTGGGCCACGAAGGACGCCTTCACCGCCCCCCCAGCCCTTTCCTTCATCCCCCCAGCCCTTTACAACACACTTCGGGTGTCATTGTCTCCCATCACTCCCAGATGGGACTATCTCATTGCAGAGAAACAAGCTCAGGGTTCCCCTTGATTTGACATTGTCATGAGTTAAAATTTCCATGAAAATAAAATGTTCCTTATGTTCACTGTTGTGGTGTGTCTGTATCTTATTTTGAAGGGATGTTTAAACATTACCATAGCGATCAGAGAGCGTTAGGGCAATGGTTGAGAGTAGAGGAGTAAACTATCCCCCCCTCACCGGGCCTCAGTAAAATTGTCAAGCGTTGAGTGGTCCCCGGTGATAAAAAGGTTGGGGACCACTGATTTGGACCAAAATTTTAGAAGCACTACTATACAATAGCAGTTTGTAAAAGGAAAGGTAATACATTAAAAGGTTAAAAATGCATCAACAATAAAACTTAAAACTTCTCCACCATAAAAGCCAACATTTAGAAGCATTAACTGCTGCTGACTATTTTACACGTGACAGACCCATCGTCACTGGCCTCAATCAAATGCCTGGCAGAAGAGTTCTATTTTGCAGGCCCTGAGTAACTGTGATAGACAGGCCTGGAATGTTTTTGGAAGCTCATTCCACTGGGTGAGGACTAGGACAGAGAATGGCTTGGCCCTGATTGAGGCCAAACATGCTTTCTTGGGGTCAGAGATCACTAGTCTGTAGGTATTGGCTGAGTGTAGCACTCTTTGGGGGGCATAGGCAGAAGGTCTCTGAGGTATGCTTGACCATTAAAAGGAATAATGAGTAGTCCTGAACTTTTCAGTTATTTCAGTTATTTGTTATGTCATGATGACCTACCTCCCCTCCCAAAATGGCCAACAATGGGCCTGGAAGGGATGGGAAAGGGAGGGAGCCCAAGATGAACATGTAAACAGCTATGCTTCCCAACCATATTCTTCATGATTGTGCCACTTCTGGGGTTTCTTGAAGCTTGAAGAATGTTTCAGGGGGTTCTCTAAGGCTGCTCTAAGGACTTCAAATCCCAAACGTTCATTACCTAGCACATCCTTGCTACTGAAAAATGTTTAAGAGGATGAAGAAGAGAAGATCAAACTATATAATATTATGGGGACAGCTATACTGATTTTCCCCAGGTGAGGACCTAACTCATGAATAGTAAGGCATAATCCTTAAACGATTGCTGTAAACAAATTTATACATTTATACATTAAAAACAACCAAACTTATAACAGTGCTATTCCTCCTTGTTTACATATAAACTACAATATAATGGAATTACCCAGATGTCAAGACAAAAAAAATTAACATCTGTCCATAATAAATTTCAGTTATAAACAAAGGGAAAACTTTCTTTCCCTGTGGCTAAGAGACATATGTATCATTCTCTAGTTTCATCTGTGGCTCTGCACATTCATATGTAATTACACTGCATTTCTCCATTTTCATAAAATGGCAGCTCTAGAGGGGTGGGGTTGGCCTAAACTGACCTTAAGCAAGAAGCTAAAGCTGTACCTACACTCTGGTTTCCTTGACCTCCATTCTGACCCACTTAATTTCTTTCTGCAGACACCAAATCGATATAATCCATCTCAGTATTATGTTTTCTCTTTACATTCCTGGAACTTTCCTTTCTTTTTCTTTCATCTCAATATTGGTACTACCATACTTACTTTTCAATGTAAGACCAGTGGTTGCCACTTTATGCACAGCCAGATGATCTAAATGGTTCAAGGGAGTGGTAGCACACCTAAACAGTAGTTGCAAAACTTGGCCTGAAAACTTTACATAAAACTACAATTAAACTACTGGTTCCAATGGGAGATCCACAACTGGATCCCTGAATTTGGGTTCTCTGATGTAGACTGGGTCTTCAGTGATGAGCAATGAAGAATCAATCCTTCTGGTTGAACAGTTTAAATTATTTTCAAATATACTATAAGATATCTACTATAAATATACTATAAGATATCTATCCCAGAGAGAGAACATATACAAATTCATAATGGAAGGATCTTCCGTGTGGTGAAGAAGTAATGAAGGCAAATGCAATCTTGGCCTGTATCAACAGAAGCATCAAATTGCAAAATATCATATGCCCACTGTATACCACATTGGTCAGACCCCACCCGGAGTGCTGTGTGCAGTTCTAGAGGTCTTATTTCAAAAAGAATGTGGATGAAATTCAGAGGGTTCAGAGGAGAGCAACGTGAATGCTACGGGACCTGGGGACCAAGCCCTATGAGGAAAGGCTGAGGGACCAGGGAATGTTCAGCTTGGAGAAGAGGAGGTTGAGATGGGACATGATTGCTGCCTTCAAGTATTTGTAAGGTTGCCACTTACAGGACAGGGTAGGGAAAGGTTTCTGGTGGCAGCAGAGGATATGACCCACATTAATGAGTTTAAACTACATGTAGAACAATATCAGTTTGATATCAGGCAAAAAGATTCAGTCAGAGTAGTTCAGCCATGGAATTGACTGCCTAAGGAGGTGGTGAGCTTCCCCTCACTGACAGTCTTCAAGCAACAGCTGGACAGATACTTATCCTGGATGCTTTAGACTGATCCTGCATTGAGCAGGGGGTTGGACTAGATGGTCTTCTTGATTCTATGATTCACCAAGAAGACAGAACAGGAGGAAAGGTTAAACTTTCTTCCAGTGGAGCTGCAACCCAGATTTGAAATAAGGACCCATTAAAAACCATAGAGCTCCAGTAATGGATCAATCAACTTCATATATTGTTGAATCTTAACACAGTGGCTATAGAGTACAGCCATAAAAGGTTGTTACAAAAGTTATGCTCTACCATACCAAGCCTTAGGCTTTAAGTTGGTACTCAATTTACCAATCAGTTTGGGTATGTCAAGTCTGGAAACTGTATAATCCACATACCTGCCAGTCAGAAAAATATTTTCAGTACTACTTATTACTCTCTTTAATGGCATGTATCCGATCATGTAGTCTTTGATGGAGGGGGGAGCATGATTCTCACCACTTCTCTTTCCTAATGCAAAGCTACATGCTGTTCCTTAGTGCCTGTTGGACCCAGGAACAAAATCTGGAGGAGTCTCAGGGGACAGCACAGAGAGGAGAAATGAGAGAAGTCCTCTCTGTGAAGTCCATGGATGTGCCAGATACATGCCAGAAAACCAGAGATCAAAACAGCAATAAATACTGTTTTGGCCCACAGATCATCAAGAAACCAGTGGAGTTTCTTAGTGGCTCTTTTGTGGCTGTGACAGACAGCACTCTGAAAGTCAGGTTCCAAATGATGATCTTCACTAGACAGACAGAGCTTAAGCGACTGGCTGCTCAAAGCACTCTGATTGGTCTACAACTGCTGAGTGGGAATTGTTATAGCTGCTCTGTTCTGGAGAGAACCGAATCTGAGTCTGATCCAGATGCAGGTTCAATCTGACAGAACCTTTGTGTGCCTTAGCTGACCATCTGTTCTGAGGAGATGTTTTGGTTAGATAACTGAGTTTTTACTGAAAGCTAATCTACAGATATTTAGAAGTTAGAATTTGGGCAGTGAGGTAATGTTCCCAATACCAGCCAAACTAGAGGGATAATTCTTTTCAGAATAAAGGGGAGCTCAGGTATGAGGATTTCCTTAGACTTGTGTGAGAGAAAGTGCTTCAGCAGTCAGAGGAGTAATGGTACTTCTAGGAAGGGGCAGTGGAGGTACTAGCAGAAGGATACCTATCTTCTAGGAGGAAGAAGAGTTTAGTGGAACTCATAAAAACAAAGAAAAACATAAGTGATTTTGGATGCCCATTATGCCAATAAAGGTATTATGTCTGTATTTCCAGATGCCCATCCCTAAACTTTATTAATGTTTAAAGAAGTAAGCTTGTAACTGTTAAAGCATAAGATTTTGACACGCAACAGAGATGCAATTTGAGTGGAACACAGGATGTTCTGGGTTTTATAATGCAGACGTACATTTGACCACTAAAATAGAAAAACAGATTTTGGTTTGTCGCATTTCATAAGCTTCTACTGTGTAATAAACTACTACTATTTTTATATTTAATTATTTAAATTTGGAAAATATATTTCTTTAGACTTTCAACTCAGTTGCCTGCAATAACCCAGGCTCAGAAATCACAGCTAAACCCTATGGCTTACTTTCAAACATACAGGTCACTACTGGATATACAATACCTCTAGGATACTGTTTAATTGTGTGAATGGTTGTCAAGACACATTTTGTTCCCATTTGCCAACTTGTGTTGGAACAAAACAAAACAGAAAAGACAGATTAAAGTATGGATATGGCCATTCCCTTGTTATAAAACATTCAACTACGAGCAAGATCAGAAAAGGAAAATTTAGTGGTCAGTATAAAATAGAATTAGAATTAGGTGAAGTATAAAATAGAATTAGAGTTATCAGGAATCAGTAACTGGAGGTAGCAGGGTTACATCTGGCCACCCAAAGAATGTAATTTTCCCCTTTGTCCATGGAATCAAGTGTAAAGTCATCACTAAATATTGTGCAGTGTATACTTTATACATAAAAGATCCCAGGTCTAACCCCCAGTATCTCCATTTAAAAGAATCAGTGACAGCAGGTTTTAAGGAAAGTTCCATACAGAATGCAGCCCAGGCAAGCCAATGTAGAATTACTAGCAGAAACTATATGGCTGGGTGTTTACTCAAAATTAAGCCCCATCATCTTTAACTGCTCCTGCGGTTATAAAATAAAGCCCTAAGGGCTAATGGGGAGGAGTTAGGGCGGGCTCTGTCCATGATAAAAACTCGGAGGGGCGAATCAGGAGCCGCTTCGCGGCTCCTGATTAACCCCTCCAAGTGCCCCTCAAGGGCCAAGCGGCCAATGGGGAGCCAAGTCATGTGTCTTTCTTCTTTGCAACTCTCTGCAGATTTGAGGCCACTGCACAGCATTATTCTGCAGAGGAAACTGGCTCTTTTGTCTCCTGTTTCATCTGCCCAACAACCCTGTGCAGTAGGCCTCAAGTCTTTCAATTCAACAAAAACCTGTGTGGGAGGCCTTAAATGTTTCTTCTCTAACACAATCCTGTCCAAAGTAGCCCTTTTCTGCCTGGGGAGCTGATCTTTATACTCTGCAGGTGAGCTGTAATTCCAGGAGCTCTCCAGGCCACACCTGTAGGTTGGCTACCCCGGGTTGGAAATATTCCTAGAGGTTTGTAAGTGGGACTTCAAAATCATACAATGCCTCAGAGTCCAGCCTTCAAAGGAGCCATTTTTGCCTGCAGTTGGGAGGGAGTGGTGCAAGTGTGTCCCTCCTTGGCTATGGGTTATGGCCAGCCCTTACCAGCAACTGTTTGTATTCTGGGCACAGACAGGCAGACCAGCATCAGTCCTGTGAGTCTGGAGAGTGCAGGAAGATCTAAATAAATATTTACAGCTTGAAACTGTAAATGGAGAACAAGTAAATGTCTGGAGACACATGGTAACTGAAATGACTTTTTGGCCTGGAAAATAACCTTGGCCTGGCAAATAAAAAATCAGTATAAAAAACCTTACTAAGGTCAAGACTGCTGTGCACAGAGAGTCTTCCTCTTAGGGTTACCAGCTTCCCTGTGAGGCTCGCTACCCCACCTCCCTCATGGGGAGTCTGCTATGGTGAGAGAAAGGGAAGACGACTGGAAAATGCTTTGAGACACCTGAGGCCTGCTGGGTCACTGCGGCCCATTCCCAGTTCTCTCAGATCTCTCACAACCCCACATACCTCACAGGTTGACTATTGTGGATTGACAAATGGAAAAGGTGTTTGTAAACTGCTTTGAGACTCCTTTGGGTAGTAAGCAATAGGGCAGTGGTCCCCAACCTTTTTATCTCTGGGGACCGGTCAACGCTTGAGAATTTTGCTGAGGCTCGGGGGAGGGGGGAGAGATACTCTTTTGCCAAGGGATGTTGCCACCACCGCCTGAGCCCCTGCTCCACTTTCTTTCCCGCCGGCACCAATGACTTCCCACCACCCGCTGGGGGCGCTGCCAGCAGCAGCTGCGCACTGCCACTTCAAAGAGGAGCCCCCGCCATGACAGCCGCTGAAGAGCACCAAAGGTGAGCCGGCAGCAGAGTGGCAGGGCAACCCCGAGGCAGAAGCTGGGGAGGAAGAGGAGCTGCGGCCCGGTACCAACTGGTCCGCGGCCTGGTACCGGTCCCCAAACCGGGGGTTGGGGATCACTGCAATAGGGTACAAAAATCTGTTCTAAGGAGCAACCATGAAAGAAGCATGTGGGCACATAACATTTTATCAACAGTGAAAAAATGGAAAACGAACAGGGTGGACACCTGTGTACTGTGATTACCCCATGTTTATTAGGGCAGAGGGGCATTTCGGTGAATGTGGACTAATTCACACAAGATGGGAAATGATGCAGAACTGGGAGGAATTGGTTGCCATGTAATCCTCCCCTAAGAAGAGTCTCCAGTCTGATTTTCCCTTCACATATCTGAGGACATGGCTCTGGAAAGCTCATCTGTAACCACTATGCCAAAATTCCCAAAGGTCAGTCCTCTCCCACACTCAACGAACATTCCACACCACAAGTTCTTGACAACCTTGTCTCCACACCCATACCCTCATTTGCCACCATGCCACCACAACCTCCCACACAACACACACATTCAACCCCATGCCCTTACAGACTGGACAATTCCTCCCCTTCCTCTTCCCACTGCCAAGCTCTAGTGCCCGTTGTATTCTTTGATACAATGGGCTTTGCCCCTAGTGTTATAATAATATAATAACCTTCTGTATTGTTCCGGGCAGGTGACATCATTAAAATGGCATACGTTAAAAAGTTTAAAGCATGTATAATATAGTTAATATAACTAATGCCCCTTAGCTAGATTTCTAGATGGGGGAGGGGCTTGGCAAGGAGACAATCTTCCATCTTCTGTCTACCAATTCTCTCCTTCTCAAAGGTGAGCCCAGCTTTTGATGGATATTATTTTTGCCTCAACTAGGAACTTGGTGGAATAGCTCTGTTTTACAGGCCCTGCAGAACTGATTCAACAAGACCTGTTGCTTAGGCAGAATGTATGTGACTATAGCCTTAGTTGCCAACCCAGAAGAAAGATAGTTGTACGGAGGGAGTGGCAGCCCTGGCAACTGTACTTGTCAGCTTTACTTTTTGGACTCTTCATCCCTTTGTCAGTGAGTCTCCTAACGGTGGCACAGGATATTGATTATGAACCCAATGGAAGCAAGAAATGTGTTAAAGGAGGACTGTACAGAACCAAGGAAGGCAAAGAATAAAATCATGGTCTTGAGTTCCTGGAAGAGTTGAAAGTGCTGTAAAAGCAAGAGGTCTCTGGAGAGGCAACATTCAAAGGAAAAGGAATTAGAAACTCAGTATGATAAACCAAGCATCTGGATCATAGTGGTTGTATTCAGGAGACATATCAAACAGGGAAAGAAAAAAGCTATGGTAGAAGTGACTGAAAGTGGCAGGAGCATAGAGTACAAATTCACAATACCAGCAGGCCCACTAGGATGCGGAGAAACGAAGGAAGGAAGGGGCATTTTTGCACAAGAAGTTCACCATGTGAAATGACACTTTAGAGGTAGACTAATAGTATTGACCAATTAAGTATGGTCAAACATGTAAATTATTATATTTTCATATTGTAATAGAATGCTCGCAAACAGTTTCTTGTCTCATTAACAGAGGAAAGATACATTATTTTGACTGTTCTATGTCACAACAGAAATCAAATGAGCACCAATGCATCATAAACACATTCAAGATAACACAAGGAACTCTGCAGCCTCCATTATTTTGCTGTGGTGATATCACAAGCGGCCCTTTTTTTCTTCCTATTTCCATTACAGCAAGGAACAGTGATTACTTATGACATCATAAAGAGGGAATAATAGCATTTCTGATGCCATAAGAAATTTTCTTTCCTTGTAACAAATTGTCAGAATTGCTGGTGATGGAAAATGTATTTCCACAAAAACAAAGCTCTATGCCGTTCCCAAGAAAATTAATAAAATTTGAATTGCCAGCAGGACCGATTTAGCAATTCTATGGCTGACATAAAAAAATGTTAAAAATGAACAACATTTTAGTTTATAAAAAGATATGCTTTATATATAAAATATATCTCTTAGTCCTATTCAAGGAAAGACTGACCTTTTTCCAAGTCCAGTGACTATGCTAACAGCTTTGCATTAGGGAAAGATTTGACAAAAGGTACTAAAAAGGCTTTTACTTACAGGAATGCAGTGCAGCTCGATCTTTTGTCTTGTTTTGTTTTTAAGGTGCAGTGATTTCAGCATCTAAAATGTAACTTCAGGCACTCTGAAAAGAAACAGGTTAAAATCTCTTTCAGTTATAATTGGTATTTCAGATTTAATTAAAAATTAAACTTTCATAATGTTTCACCATCCAAAGCAATGCATTATCAGTCAAGCATAGCTTTCTTTTTTAGTTAGAAAAGCTCTTTCCAGGCTAGTTTATAATGAAGAAAGGAAATAAAGAAGGCAGCTCAGAATAGAAAAATACTGCTTTGCATTAAAGGATTCCAAATAGCATGGAGAAAACCCTCCCTGAACCTTTCTATCAACAATCTAACTTATTAAAAGAACGAAGCATAACAATTAAAAAGACAGAAGAAATTACATACCAGTGATTATGGAGGAATGGACAATTAAAAAGGGACATTGTAGGACAAGGCGGTAAGGAAAGAGGACATTTACTTTTAAAAAGTGTCAAGCTCAAAACCTTGAAGCTTTATTGATTTCCGACCGACCTCACTGGTAATGGTGGCCATTCCTACATCCTACAAATGTTTATGTTTTACAGAATAATTTATTTTTATCTTGTTATAAGCTGTGATAGCCTACAATTTTGTTCAGAACTGATTTAAGAAGACCTTTTATCATGCAGAATTACAAAAAAGCTCTGCAAGAGAGCAGAAGATAAAATAAATTCTCTTTAAGGGTGTTTTGTTTTTACCGCAGGGAAAGATACCAAGCTAAATATATAAAATATATACACAGCCAAAATTCTGTTAAAATTCCAGACATTATTGTGTTATAAACATTTTAAAAAACTAAATATTATGAGAAAGTTAAATCACAATCACACATACTTTTTTTATGCATACGCACTCATACCAAGTACGGCAAACAACTATGAACAAAAAAGGAAACAATATTTTAAAAACTAAAATTAATTCCAAAGTATACTACATGTTAACTGTTTTTGTTAATTATTAATATCAACAAAGCTTCTTCAATAAGGTTACAGATCGTACAAAAAAATCTGGTAGGAGCAAAGCAATATGAAACTTAACACAAAAGTTTAAAGCCGACATGCATACATGCAGTAATGTGCACAGTTTCCACTTACTCATACAGAATGCAGTCTAAAGCAGAATTATATCCTGACCTTAAAGTCCCAAAGGTTATCTTTTTTTCAGACTTGATTGTCAGTTTAGGCTTACTATAGATCAGCAACCAGTGCAGTCTCACTCCCTACACACACACTCATTGTGTTATATATCGATAATTAAAGTGCACAGAAAGTTCTAGTGGTAGAGCTCAGGCAAATATTTGGAGTCTGTTGCACTTACTCAGAAATAATGTATTGGTTTCTGTTCAATTTAATGGTGTGGTTTTTGTTATTTTTAACACACAGTTTTATTATGTATGCTTTTCATTTGTGAACTCCCTTGGTGGCCCTGAGGGTAAAAAGGTGGGGCATAAATGATGTAAAATAAGTAATAAAAAAAACATCACCTAATGAATTATAAATTTCATTATCTATATTTAAAGGTCTACCTATAAATGTCTGTAAATTGCTAATAAAATTTATTCTGAAAAGTGCATATCAAACAAATTTTCAACAAATGTTGAAAAAATATTGTTAGCAAACTTCAAATGCTAACAGATAACCATTCTTAATTTATCATTGCCACATATTATAACCACAAATTGCAACTCAGAAATATTCCAATCAAGGGGAAATTGCTCACTGTTTTCAAATAAACAGAATATTTTCAGCAAAAAACACTTGGGAATTTTCAGTATCTTGTTTGATTATATATTTTATATATAATCCGCACTCCAAGTGGGCTCAGGAACCTTGTGAAATCAAGAATTTTCTTTTCTAGTGTCCAGTGCTGCTGCAATTAAAAACTTGTTGAAACAATTCTTGCCAGTTTCCCTGTCCATTTCATTCTAAATGTTCAGAACAAGATTTGTTCCATGCACAATCCTTATTCACTATTTGACTAAGATTGAATCCCCAAAAGCTAGTCAAAGATTTAGATTTTTTTCCTCTCCACTGCCTTTAAACAGCAGACTTGCATACCACTGCTTTTTAAAGGTTAATCCATTTCAAAAGTTCATCATGTAGCATGCAGAGAAGCTGTTTGGGAACACAAACTCAGAGTCAGCCTGGTCACATGTTACTAGTTGTGTGGTCCTTTGGATCTTGCCCACTGTAACAAATATATTCCAAAATTCTGGACGTCAGTAGTATAATTAATTGTTTCTTCATGTTTCCCAGGTTTAGCTGATCATTTGGTCCCCAGTGTAAGTAAAAACAAGAAAAGCAGGAGAAACTATACTGGCATGAAAGCAAAAAGCTATTTAGAAAGCCAAAATGAATTGAAAGAATCAGATCATTTTAACAAAAGGTTTACATTGATTCAATTAGTTAAATCTAATGAAAAGCAGAAAGAGTTTCTAAATTTAGTTATACATTTTTAAACGGGTTGGATCCATAATGCAAATACCATGATTTTACAGAATGGATATTTTCCCCTTCCTCTACAGTCTTGTTCTCTTCCAAAAGATTTCTTGAATGTTAAAGAACCCCAAAAAACAGAGAGGTATGAGGGGCAACAGTAAGACAGGGGAAATCAAAATAAATCCCTTCCTTGACTGAGCTGCTGTTCCATTTGTGGAAGCTCTCATATAAGGGGAAAAGGGAGCAATTTATGCAAATTTTCTTTTGAAACAAACTCTCCTCACCTGCTGCGTCCTACTCTGTTCAATCTTTATGGGCATCTTTCCAGGAGATACATGAAGACTCGGGGGGGGGGGATGAAGAATAGCGGAGAAATTTATTCTGTGATACTATTCCATTCTCGTGTCATTTGATCAATGAATAAATTTAAAAGTTATTTGTTTTTTAGAAGTGGGTCCTTATTTCTCACACAAGATTCCTTGTGTGAACAGGAGTATACCTTTGAGTCGGACCCAATAATGTCTTTTAAGGTAAGGTAAAAAGGTATCCCACTATAGTGAGAGACCTCCCTGCTGATGAGCTGGTACGCTGGCAGTGCTCCTGGTGAAAACCAGAATGGGAATTCCTATGGCATGCAAAAAACTGTATCGTTTTACCATACAGCTTTGAAAATGCTAGAGCATCCCATGATGTCACTTCAGGTCTTCAGTGGAAGTGAAGTAAAAATGCTGGTTTGATGCCAGTGCACCAGTCCCCATGGTCCCATGGTGATTGCCAGCTATTTATATATCATAAAGCCAATGAATAACTCTTCATCCCCTGAACACATAATTTTGGTGCAACCGGTTCAAGTGGTCAGATTTTAAATAGCTGTGGAATGTCAACCACAGTTTAAGAAACATTGGCCATTTCTGCATGAGGAAAATGTTCCAGGGACCATGTTCGCCATCTCAGAAATCCACCCAGATAGAAATAAACTGCAAAAGAGCATGAATTCCAAAAAAAAAAAAAAGGGGGGGGAATGCTGTATCATTCTGGCATTTCTCCATAGCAATGTGGCAGTGTTGATTTTTATTAAAAATACATCTCTGTTGTGGCATTACCACGTAGCAATGTGGAAGTGCCTTTAAAAAAAATTATTTCGGGGCTGGAGGGGAAGAAAGTTTCACTCCACAAGAGAACTGCTGCATTGTGATTGGTGGCTTGCTGTGATTGACAAGCCAAGGAGTGGAGGGAGAAGTCTGTGTTGCTTTCTCTTGCAGCCTTGTCAGGAGACAAAAAGCCACAACGGGGCAAAGGGAGATCATGGCAGGGGTCTCCCTGTGAGGAGGGCTGCAAACACAAGATTTACTATCCTGCGTTTTTAAGCAGGAAGCCACTCGCATTTACCCCTCCGTGGGGAAATGGCCATTGTGACTTTGCTAAATTGTAAGTCACTTTTTTGTTCCAGTCCATACTCTAGAACCAAATAACTTTTTTGAAAATTTACTACTTTTATGATGCAATAGTTCGCATAAATGGACTTCTAATTACAAAATCTCTGTGCTATAATTATTGAAATAGTTAAGATCAGTTATGTCCAGATATTAACCTCTGTATTCATTTTGTACCTGAAACTTGTTATCAGGTACATAGAAACTCTGGAGAATCTGCATTTGAGCACATAGTTGTATGATTCGTTAGAGCTGTAACTATGAACATATAGTTAGAGCTGCAAATGTCATTTCTTACACTGGATCTTGAGAAACGTTTATAGTTTCCACCTTGCCTTTCACTGCCATCCTAAGAAGCATTGCACCCTTCTAAGTCCATAGAGGTCAAGTGGCTTTAAAATGTCTAACTTTATTTACTTTAGAACAAAGTTTGAGTGTAGAGGTACTTTTATGACCAACAAATTTTAATTCTTGTTATAAGCTTTTGTGTTTTTTTAATACCCAGAATTAAACTTGTTGGTCTTAAAGGTATCACTGAACTCAAACTATCTTCTGTTGCTTCAGGCCAACACAGCTACTCACCTGAATCTATGTATTTTATTTATTTATTTTAAACTTTTACTAGTTGCCTTTCTGCTTTGAAGCACTCAGGGTAACTAATAATATAAATAAAACAGTATAAAAATTACAGTTTAAAATCCCAATTAGGACTGTCCAAATAAAAACTAAATTAGTCAAATGATGTCCTAAAGACAAATGTTTTCAGCTGCCTCCTGAAGATCAAGAAAGGAGGCCAGGCACAATTTTCTGGAACACCTGTTCCATATTTGTGGGGCTGCCACTGAAAAGGACCGCTTTCATGTGCCTGTAAGACAACCTTTGGTGGGACAGTGAGAAGCAGGGCATCTCCTTGTGATCTCACTTCTTGAGTACAGACAGATGAGAGAAAACTGTCCTTCAGATAACCCATATAAAGACTGCATTGTCATTTTACTAAAACTCACTTAGGCATTTAGAAATATTATGAATAGCAAGGAAACAAGCAGAGTATTAGTACAAACAGTTAACATTTCAGAACAGAATGAAGCAAAAAAAAATAGGGGATATAATATACATGAGATGGCACCTTTCAAAAGAAGTGTGGCTATTAAGACATGCACAATCAGAACCAAAGTTTTCAAAACAGCTGAAAGACAATAAGATTTTTGGAAAGAAGTCCTTTAGAGGCCCAATCACTGAAGCACAGTTCTGATGTTCTTAAGAAGACCTGAACAGGGAATGGAAATAATTTTTAAGGCTGCTGATGAAGAGGGACTGAACATACTTCACAATACCTCTTGACACTCTGCTTCTACACAGGGTGATGATGATAATTAAGCTGGCTGCAGAAAAACTATGATATTCTGTATTCCAACTGTTTTCTTGCACAAGCTGTCCCCAGATCCTGTTTATGTTCCCAAAGAACAGGAACAGTTGACAGCACGCAGCTTTTGAGAGGCCTTGCCCAAATAATTTATTTTGCTAAATATATGATTTCTTTGCTATGGCAGATCTGAGGCTGAAATTCTGAGAATCTTGAATACAGCCTGCAACTTTGCTTATATACATTCTTTCCCACATTAACACATCATAGAAAGCTATCCTAGTTCATTTTCAAGATCTGTAATGCCATGGTCTTTACAACCTCACTGCTTGTACTGAATGATATTGTCTTCCAGGACTCAAAATTACTGCCAATGTATATACAACAATACCAGTTAATAAGGAGGCTCCATCATAAAAATCACAGCAGCAGCACCTTCAGATGTGCTCTGATTAATCACAGAGTCACACAAATAAGTGCTCTAGTGAGATTGGTGTTGTACCACAGTCAGAAACTGGGTGGATAAAGGAAATAAATTGTTTGGGTTTTAGCAAAGCTTTTGACACGGTCCCGAACACAGGAAGGACACAGAAAATTATTGTCTGGAGAATACTAAGACAGTGTACACAAAAAAAGCTGTCTGACACGAAAGAAAATTGTGCAAGGTGAAAATCTAATTAGAAATCACAGAAAGGTGTGCAAATCATTAATACTCAACATACAAGGGAAGAACTTTGCATGGGGGGATAATCAGATAAACTGATTATCTACTGTTACAACACCCAAACCAAAAAACAGTATATTGCAGAGAAGGTTCACATACAATTATCAGTCATAGTCTGGTTCTAGAGAAAAAAGCTATATACTTGTGTATCCCTCTTCTTGTGTACCCCTCTTCTCTTATCTGTATCCGTTTAACATGACCCACGGTTGGCTGATAAACCACAGTGGGCTAGTTTGCATGCTTCTAAACTTCCACAACGTTTATGTACTGATTGACTTATTGATTGATTGTGCTTGTCTACCAAACCAGCAATGTAAAACCAGGTATTACAATTACATATAAATATAAAACCAGGTCAGAGTCCAGTAGCACCTTTAAGACCAACAAAGCTTTATTCAAAGCGTGAGATTTCAAGTGCCAGCACTCTTTGTCAGACTAAGAACTGACCATCATAACAGTAGGAATATATAAGCAAAAGTTAATCCTGTTACATTAGTAAACTGTATCACACCAGGTGTGAATTGTGTTTTATAATCCTGGTTTGGAAGGCAAGTGCACATCGTACTTTTAAGTTCAGATGACAGATATGGAGAACTTGAACCTACCTCAAGCAATATCAGTGTGAATTCAACCAACTTCCAATGAGCCTTCTTCCAGTTTCAGGAACATACTTTCGACTAGGGGCTGATTCCCCAAAGGAAGAAAAGGCTGAGGGGGCGGTCATATCAAAGTGGGGCTAATCCCCGCTTCCACATGACACTGCTGCTGCGCAGGCCACCTCCTGGGCCTGCTGCGGTTTGGGCTTTCAGTTGCTCCTTATTCTGGGGCAGGAGAATCCACGTTCCCTTAGCTGTTGCGGGGGACAACAGAGCCATATCACTAACTGCTTTTGAAAGTCCTGACAGTCTCAAAAGAACTGAACTATGTGGTTTAGGGAGGGCTGGGAAACACACAGCTGCATGGGCCTTTATTTGGCCCATAGGCAACATCTTCACCAAAATCATTATAAAATTAAAATATCCTTTGGGAATTAACAATAAAATCAATAAACCCTTAATTTAATGATCTTGATAGCTTTACTAAACTGAGGAAGATATCCTGGTTTTTACTTATGTAGATCAAAATAACTGAAGATGGAAGATCTACTGAACCCAAGAAGATGATGGCAATGAAGCCAGCTTTAAAGCCATATGACACACTTATTTTGAAAATCCAGAATTTCCCATGTGGTACCTCACTTAAAACAGCAAGTTAGGCTTGCTGTTCTTTGGACTGTGGCCCAAACATTTAGCATATGTTTTAAAATATTATACAGATACAACCCAGCAATACACAACCTATTTATATAGTACTCTTCAGATTCAGATCATTCAATGGGAAAATGGGGGTCTAAAATTAGGAAACTTACAAAACCTCAATGATTCACCAATAACGTTCTTAAACCAAAAATGCTATATACATTAATTAAGATACTGGAAAGGTACTGACTGACGGGTTACCGCCATACATTTTGATTCTAGCAGCACTGTATTGGGATTGTATTGTTACAAGCATCATCCATTTTTGTTGAAAGCAGAAAAACTGCCAGTTTCTAGAGTGCATGCATGTTTGTACAGTATCTAATAACCCATGAATTGCTTTTGTTATCAAGAAAAATATCTATTTTACAAATGTGAAAAATTCACATACAAAAAAAGACTTTCTTGGAAGATTCTGAAATTGGAAATTAGTGGAGATAGTTCACAGGTAATGTCCTAACCAAACATTTCCATTCCCCCTCTCTTTCTTGCTTCCCTATAACCTATATCATGTTCAGGATCCTCATATTACTCCCATTCAAGTAAGTTCAAGCAATAAAGGTGAATCTTCTTTTAAATATATGATGTGTGATGCATTTCAGCATCCTGTTCCACAATACCTAGAAACTTTACAGAGTTCCATGGTTCCTGCCCTCCTTCTTGTTATCTCATAATGTATACTACATTACATTTCTTGATATTTCTACTGGATGAGACAAAGTGTCCATCTTGTCCAACAGTCTGTTTCCAGAAGTGGTCAGCCCAATGCCTCTTCCAATCTTTTAAAAAGGCATAAAGACCGCCCCCTTTTATCTACAGCTATTAGCATTCGCAGGTGTATATCTCTGGGCTTAGACCTTTATACATTTAGACATTGACAGGCTGCCCTAGTGGGCTATCTAGGCTAAATCACATTTAATGCAAGACTGTAAACAACTTTTCTTACCTCTCATCTTCGATACTGGTAGAGCTCATTATTCATTACACCAGTGCCACTTGGCCCCCGACCCTCACAGGGACAAATTTAGATCTCACTTCCAAAATATTGTATTTAAAAATACTTCTTTCAGTGGAGAACTGCAGGAGAAGTTATTTTTCTTTGCTCTAAACCACATGCAGTCCAGAAGGAGGAAGTCCCACACAGCAAATGTATACAGAACAGTTTCCTACCTCTGTGTGCTGTAGAAAATCCCACTGTGTTAAGTAGGGTTCTACTAAGGCCACTAAAACATATTAGCCTATTAAACTCTCTGTTTCTTTATTGTTCTCCAAATGCTAATGAAATGTTCCAGTGCAGTGTTTATACTAGTGTACTTTAGAAAAGCAATATGCTAAAAATGTTTCTCTTAAAGTGACAGCTCCCTGAAAAAAAGCTCCCTGCACCACTGGACAATCTGGTTTGCTACTGAACCTCTAGGCTGACAGCTGCTAACCTAATGGAACCTCAGCAGCCTGGGACAACATAACTTGCTGTTCTGTACAGCACCTAAAATACTAGCTGTAGTATGAAGGCTATTTCTAACCATTTGAAATATGGTTACAATATGAATGTGGATTTCAGATAGCTTGTGTAGATAGCAGTTTACTGAATTCAGTATCTTATGACACTGAATAAAATGTAATTCCTGAGCTAAAACTCTCCTCCCTTATTTTGCATCCATGACTGAAGTCAACAAGAGGGGGTCTTACTCTGGAAGGTGCTTCTCAACAGAAGCTTTTGCCAATAAAAGAGAAGTGGAGTTACAGATGGCATGACGAATGATAACTGCAAGGGCACACACACTACTGTTCCTCTCTCAAAAGGTATACACCGAAGGAAAAGTAACAACAGCAACCACAAGAACAGCTATGCCACCTTTCTTCCTGCTGATTAATTCCCTTCTCCCAAAGTTCCATAAATTGGTTGCATTTGCTGTTAACAACTTTGTTATAATGAAAAAGCTGACTGACTGTTAGGCATTGTAATATCAATCCTGGATTGGGGGGGGGGGGGAAGGTGGTGGTGCTGTAATTAACATTTGCCAAACTGGTTCACAAATACTTAAGCTTTGTGAAATTTTTCAGTTTACTTGGGGCTAATTAAAAGTGTATGCCTGCGCGTACACACACACACACACACACACACATTTACCTGAGAACATTCAATTCAGTTCCAGTACACCGTGGATGTGACGCATAGGATCAGTCTACAAAATAATTGTGTATGTATATCAAAAATGTTTCTCACAAAGCAGATAATGAGAAGCCAGAAGGAACTATGAAATTGTGGAAGTCCCAGTATAATACAATATAGGAAAAAAAGAACTCTTCTGAGACTACTATTGTGTTTCCAAGTATCATATATATGGAATACTCCTTTTTCCAAGTAATATAGATTTCTGATTTTGCGTGCATTTCATGTGAGATAGTCATGTGAGACTGTTACAGTCAGGACATAAGGACCCTGAACCCAGTCTCCATTTTCCATAAAGTGTAAAGAAGCATCACAGAGTACAGGGGAAATCTCCATATCCTCAGGGCTGGATTATGCATATACCAAATGTAGCACCTTCTACTGGCCCCCAGTTTCCAGGGGCCCCACAAGGTGCTTTCACCCCATGGATTAGGGCCATGGCCTCTCTCCCATTTCCTTTCTTTAGGGACACTCCGAGTGACACCCCTTTCCACTGTGGAGGACCCCTCCACACCCAGTCTGGCTGCTCCCACAGCAATTGTACTCTGCTTAAATTGGCTCTGGTGCTACAGGCCCCACAAATCCTTAAACCACTCCCGATCTGACATTATTATATTCTAACACTGTTCTATATTCTAACACTTATACACAACAAAGAAAACTTTTTTTTCTGTGACTGGAACTCACAGTTGTGCAAATTCAGACTTATACCCACATTTTCACATGTCCATGTCTTCCTATCCCAGTTCTACCCTCTACCCACAAGGAATTTGTCCTCATTCTGCTTTCAGAAAAGAATACATTTATCCTAAGCTTCTGCTTTAGGCTTTCATTATTCATTATATTCATTATACTTGAAGGTTATGCAGTTAAAATTACTGGGGTTTTTTTATTTGAACATTTATATTAAGCTGCTGAGATTTTTTTAGCAGCTTATCAGCCTTATTTCAGTGTAAGAGAGTAAGCCTCTTATATTCTGCACATGGGCTTGTCATCAAAATGAAAGATTTTAGAAATGAATTAAAAGGTAACACCAAATTAATGATGCATTTTAAACTAAGGACTCAGCATCTATTCATGAACAATGACACCAGTTGCACAACTGCCTATGTTCAGCCTCTGTCGTGTGCTTTGCTGTTATCACCACCAAATGAATGAAACTGCAACAGGAATGCTACTATAGTTACTGTATTTCAAAGAAGTTCTCGGCTAAACTTCAGCATATAGTTCCTTGAAGCTAAAACAACCAAAACTCCAGCCTGGGATTCAAACAAGAGCCAGTGTGATATACTGGTTAGGAGTGCGGACTTCTAATCTGGCCAGCCGCGTTCGATTCTGCACTCCCCCACATGCAGCCAGCAGGGTGACATTGGGCTCCCCACAGCACTGATAAAACTGTTCTGACCGAGCAGTGATATCAGGCTCTCTTAGCCTCACCCACCTCACAGGGTGTCACAGGGGAGAGGAAAGGGAAGGCGACTGTAAGCCGCTTTGAGCCTCCTTTGGGTAGAGAAAAGCAGCATATAAGAACCACCTCTTCTTCTTCTTCTTCTTCTTCTTCTTCTTCTTCTTCTTCTTCTTCTTCTTCTTCTTTTGGTCACAATAACTTAACTAGTCTGGATATAAACAACCAAATGTTTGAAAAACATTTGGCTTTTTAAATTATAGTTCCATTGCATCTCTAGTTCCAACTATTAATGTTTAAAGGTTCTTCTGGAAAGCCTGGGAAAAAACACTAAGAAAATGCTAATGTTTTTGGATGAGTAATAAACATAAGAATATTTGAAAAAGCTACAAAGTTCAAAAAACATTTACAAGAGAAAATGAATTAGAAATATCAAAGTAACAGGAACAGTAAATAATATCATTACCATTACGTATTACATGCCTAACAAAGCCAAGCACTCTACAAGGATAAAACTGACAAGACCCTGCCCACAGGTTTATAATTTAATATATGAGAATTAAGAGACTGGGGATGTGTGGAGAAAAGGATTATTTCAAGAATGAGAAATGCTGGCCTGTGTTAGAAACTGAATGAGTAAAAAATTAAATCCAGGAAGTTATCAGCCCTGTCATTTGTATGATTCAACAGGATATAAAAATCTCTCCAGCAACATGAAAAACATTTGTAAAACTTGTACCTGAACAGGACTGCTTGAGCATTACAACTCTGGCACAATGTACTATATTGAATACTGGTAAAATTCCACAGGTGTAACCTAATTAATCGAAGAAATATCACCATCCAGTGGGTCCACTTTTTAAATACAGACACAACTGGAGCTTGCCTTACAGATTCCGAGAGCAAACTCTTGCAGAATTCCCATATGTCTGTAAGGAGCTTCATGCAAAAAAAAACGTTTTTCACATCTACTACAGTTCTTTTTCTCCCCCTAGCACCAATTGCTACTGCTTGTGTTTCTTTTTCCACTGCTAATGCCAAGCAAGACTGGTTTGTGTGGCCAGCTTCTTATTTCTGTATTGTGGTCATTCACAACTGACAACTTTTTACATCCCACCTGGACTGTTAGAAATATGCCTGATGTATTTGCAGGGAAATTGTTATAGTTGTTAAATAATCAAAAGAGTCTGCAAGGATGCTAAAATGTTTGTTATTGTCATTATATATTTTTTGCTATTATTTTTAATGAAGCCAAATGGTAAGTGACACAGAAATGTTCCTTCTTAAAAAATGTTAATTCCTGTGCTTTGACTTACTATAGAAAAACAAAGTGCAGTATATACTCTCATATAAGCCAACCCGCATATAAGCTGAGGCACCTAATTTTACCACAAAACCTGGGCAAACTTATTGACTCGCATATAAGCTGAGGGTGGGAAATGCAGCAGCTACTGGTAAATTTACAGTGTGGCCTAAGTGCTTAATCCATGCTCCATCATCACAGGCTCTCCCATCCAGCCTCCCCCCCTCAACAAATACAGAATAGTCAAGAGGATGAATAGCTGCTGGTTTTTGTACCCCCCTTTTCACTAACTAAAGGAGTCTAAATTGAAATTCAAAAAACCTTTAATGGCAAAAGGAGTTTCAAGTTATATATATAAATCAGTATTAGAACATGATTTTGGTCTTCACAGTTTTTTCTGAAGTTTCCCACCTCTTCAGGGTCTTTTGAAATGTAGAGAACTTTAAACTAGCCCTTTACAACTCTCTCATGAACCCCCCCCCACAAAAAAAGGGAAACAGCATGAGGCAAGACTCCCAAACCAAATCATGAGTTTCTTTTGGCACCTCACTGCTTTTCAGCCTACCCAACCTAATCCACAGATAAGAGATAGCTTAAAGCACTCAGTTTATCGTGAAATGGTTTAGCCAGGTCATGATCTAACCTGGAGGGGCTCATCTGATCTCCCATGTCCTGGCCTCAACTGAAGACCTGGTGGAAGAGCTCTGTCTTGCAGGCCCTGCAGAATGCAGGGAGCTCCTGCAGGGCTCTCAGCTCTTCCGGGAGCTCAATCCACCAGGATGGGAGCAGGACTGAAAAGGAGAAGACATGTCATCAAATATCTGGAGGTGTGCAATGTCTGTACAGGAACAAGACAACAGAAGTCAGTGGTAATCAGGAGGCAGGGTCAAAGGCAAAACAAATGCAGAGGAAGTTTGGGACATCCTACCTAGCTGCTTTTATCTTGCATCACCCATCTATAATTGCACAGGGGAAGAAGAGTCGTACAACTAACTACCATAAACTGTGTTCAGACTTATAAACCATCTCTAGAGATAGAAAATCTCTTTCCCTCTCTCTCCTCTTTTTTATAGCTGTTACCTTTCCTTGTTAGTAGCCTTTGTGAATAAGATTACAAAACTCAAAAAATAATTTATATTGGATAGTACCCCACTCCACATGCACAAGCATTCTCCAGTGGTAGAGATCTGGCCCTGAGATGCCATGACAATGGGGTAGCCAGGGGGGAGGTGTCTGGAGACATTTACTTGAACTAATATATGAGAATTTTAGGAGGTAGCAAAAACTGTGGTCCACTGAAAAAATAACATCAAGATAATAAGACATGACGGGAAATGAAGCCTCTTTTCACATAGCCGATCAGTTAAGACGTCAGGGAAAACCATGGTTTAAAAGTTTAACCAAGGTTTGGGTATGGTTCCAATACAACAGGAAACATGGTGGATGAGCTTTTCCCTTCCTCACAGTTTCCCCTTCTTCATGACAGAATGATTAGTGATTTCCAAGTATATAGCATATCGCAGTTGGGGTACTTGTGGATTGTAAACTAAACATGAGCAGGCAGTGTGATGCAGTGGTAAAAAAGGTGAATGCCATTTTGGGCTGTATCAACAGAGGCATCACATCAAAATCACAAGATGTCATAGTCCCATTGTATACGGCACTGGTCAGACCACACCTGGAGTACTGTATGCAGTTCTGGAGGCCTCACTTCAAGAAGGACGTAGATAAAATTGAAAGGGTACAGAGGAGAGCGACGAAGATGATCTGGGGCCAAGGGACCAAGCCCTATGAAGATAGGTTGAGGGACTTGGGAATGTTCAGCCTGGAGAAAAGGAGGTTGAGAGGGGACATGATAGCCCTCTTTAAGTATTTGAAAGGTTGTCACTTGGAGGAGGGCAGGATGCTGTTTCTGTTGGCTGCAGAGGAGAGGACACACAGTAATGGGTTTAAACTACAAGTACAACGATATAGGCTAGATATCAGGAATAGGTTGCCTAAGGAGGTGGTGAACTCCCCCTCACTGGCAGTCTTCAAGCAAAGGTTGGATACACACTTTTCTTGGATGCTTTAGGATGCTTAGGGCTGATTCTGCATTGAGCAGAGGGTTGGACTAGATGGCCTGTATGACCCTTCCAACTCTATGATTCTATGATTCTATCTGTTCCACGTATATATTTCTGATAAGGGCTTTGAGACGGAGTGTGTCTCATGGCTTAAGTGACACTCAGCACTTAACATCCACTCAGGCAAGGTATCCTGCCTCTGGGTGCCTCCTCCTCCAACCGGCTGGCCTGTCTGTCCAGCAGCCAGCCAATCACCCTCCGTCCTCCACCCCTGACCACCCCCTCTGCTTGGAAGGTGCAGATCCCCCTGCTGGGTGAGAGCTGCCCCTGCCGGTGAGTTCCCTAACAGCCGCCTACAGCCTTTCCAGGTCCTAGGGGGAGGGAGCAGCTATCCACAGAGTTCTTCCACTCTACTCCCCTTAATCTAGCACTCTTTGTATTCCTGAAAGCAATGGCCTTGGCCCTTAGTTATGTATCAATCAGCACACTGTGGTTTTTCAATTGTTCTGCAAACCAAAATTCCACATTGTAGTTCGTTCACAGCTTGGATTCTTTGTTTTCAGAAAACGCAGACGCCCTTCCTCATTCACTGCCACATAAGTTTTGGATAGTAACAGCTTTTATGCACAACCTACATAGAACAGAGGCACTGGAGCAGTCATCTTATGCTAGCCAGCCAAAGGAAGAATATTGTGGCTTTGGAATGCTTCCCTCCCACCTCCTGTGGGGCATCTTCCCTCCACCCTAGTACCACAGAGCAGGTTTTTCCTGGTTACTGATTCCAGGGCCTGAGTAGGAAATTTCCCCCTCCCAAACCCATATCAGGAACAGGAACTACCCTACACTGCATAAATGCAGATGATTCAAAGGAAAATTCTTACTATCAGTCATATGCATCAGATCTCCACTGAGTATTAAAATCAACAGTATTGCAAGATATGTATATGAGCTAGAAGTGATACTTGAGGTGAGCATTTTGAGACTTTAAAATTGATGCTGAAGGGTATATTTCACAGACTAGCAGCTTGGGCCTAGCTAAGCTATGAGATACTCACAAATTACCATCCTTGAAGACAGCCACAATTCCCTGGCAAAAAGCTTTATGACTAGGGAAAAAAGACATAGAACATCTCTCATATATGAAGTGTTTAGCTAGAAGGTGCCTGAAATGGTACATGAACTGAATTAAGGGCTAAACAGTTCTTTGACCATTGCAGATCTTTTGCTTTTAGTAATTTAATGAAGTTGTGACCCTTCATTCACAAAAAAGAAAATGTATATATCTCTGTTCACATCTAAAATGTAGACTGCCACAAACCGGACAATCTAAAAAAACATTTTATTTAAGGAAAGATGAGGAGGATGGAGAATATGATACCAATGACCCCTGAGGCATGTTTGCCGAGTTGCAAGTCATAGTTTTCCACTGCATATGAATGGTGTCAATGTAATGTCTGAGTTGATAAACAATGTTTTGTGGTAAAGCAGCAAACCAGAATGAGAATCCCTGTTTTGAAAAGGATTTGCAAGCCACAGTTTGCACTTAGTATGGTTTACTGTGTTTTTTTTCAAATGACAAGCTTCAGTTTGACAGTTACTTCATTACCAGAGACCGCTATCCCTAGACTCAAGTGTTAACATTAGAAGTGCAAAAAAAAAAAAAAAAAAAAAGAATGACTGGAATACTGAACCATGCAGCTCATTGCTTGGTGTGACTTCAGCTGGGCCCCTGTGTTTGATCCTAAATTTCCAAAAGTGAAAAACAGAGATTTCAATGAATTATTGAAAGACACATAACTGTACATGCGCATGTGGCCTGACAATAGAAAAAAATGGTTCAATTAAATATGCTTCAAGAAAAATTCAGAATTAGAAGAATGAGAGTATCTTTTTTACTAGTGACTTGGGCTCTCAAATGCAGGTTAAAGTGTCTACCACTGCTACAAGTTTTTTTAAGTTAATGTTTTTGTTGTAAACAAGAAATGTTATTCCGATCTTCAAAAAAGGGAGGAAGGATGACCCGGGAAACTACAGACCAGTGAGTCTGACCTCTGTTGTGGGGAAGATAATGGAGCAGATATTAAAGGGAGCGATCTGCAAACATCTGGAGGACAATTTGGTGATCCAAGGAAGTCAGCATGGATTTGTCTCCAACAGGTCCTGCCAGACCAACCTGGTTTCCTTTTTTGACCAAGTAACAGGTTTGCTGGATCGGGGAAATTCGGTTGATGTCATTTACTTGGATTTTAGTAAAGCTTTTGACAAGGTTCCCCATGATGTTCTGATGGATAAATTGAAGGACTGCAATCTGGATTTTCAGATAGTCAGGTGGATAGGGAATTGGTTAGAGAACCGCACTCAAAGAGTTGTTGTAAATGGTGTTTCATCAGACTGGAGAGAGGTGAGTAGCGGGGTACCTCAGGGCTCAGTGCTCGGCCCGGTACTTTTTAACATATTTATTAATGATCTAGATGAGGGGGTGGAGGGACTACTCATCAAGCTTGCAGATGACACCAAATTGGGAGGACTGGCAAATACTCCGGAAGATAGAGACAGAGTTCAACGAGATCTGAACACAATGGAAAAATGGGCAAATGAGAACAAGATGCAATTTAATAAAGATAAGTGTAAAGTTCTGCATCTGGGTCAGAAAAATGAAAAGCATGCCTACTGGATGGGGGATACGCTTCTAGGTAGCACTGTGTGTGAACGAGACCTTGGGGTACTTGTGGATTGTAAACTAAACATGAGCAGGCAGTGTGATGCAGCGGTAAAAAAGGCAAATGCCATTTTGGGCTGTATCAACAGAGGCATCACATCAAAATCACAAGATGTCATAGTCCCATTGTATACGGCACTGGTCAGACCACACCTGGAGTACTGTGTGCAGTTCTGGAGGCCTCACTTCAAGAAGGACGTCGATAAAATTGAAAGGGTACAGAGGAGAGCGACAAAGATGATCTGGGGCCAAGGGACCAAGCCCTATGAAGATAGGTTGAGGGACTTGGGAATATTCAGCCTGGAGAAAAGGAGGTTGAGAGGGGACATGATAGCCCTCTTTAAGTATTTGAAAGGTTGTCACTTGGAGGAGGGCAGGATGCTGTTTCTGCTGGCTGCAGAGGAGAGGACACGCAGTAATGGGTTTAAACTTCAGGTACAACGATTTAGGCTAGATATCAGGAAAAAGTTTTTCACAGTCAGAGTAGTTCAGCAGTGGAATAGGCTGCCTAAGGAGGTGGTGAGCTCCCCCTCACTGGAAGTCTTCAAGCAAAGGTTGGATACACACTTTTCTTGGATGCTTTAGGATGCTTAGGGCTAATCCTGCGTTGAGCAGGGGGTTGGACTAGATGGCCTGTATGGCCCCTTCCAACTCTATGATTCTATGATTCTATGATTCTATGAAATAAACAATGAAATAAACAATTACCAGTGACATTTGTTTCTACCACTTTTAATTAAATCAAGGCACAATGTTTCTGCCTTTCCCCTTGCCTATAATCTAAGTGTGTACTCAACTATATTGCACGTCCAAATGCCAACCTAGCACTAGAACCTGAATTCCAGTAATGCAATGCAAGATTATGTCTACCATGCTAGAAGTCTCAGTTCACACTGTACAACAAGCATATAGTTTCTGGGTACCTCAGCTTTATTGCTTTAGGAAGGTAGGTAAAAAAGTACAAGTGTTTCTATAATTTGTGGACTCTTTAAAACCCCATCAGTGACACTGCTGAGATTCAGTGGTGAACGTGTGCATCCTATAATGATTTCTGAATAGCTGAGATCTGATTTGGGAAAAGTGGGCACAATAAAGTTGGCTTTTTAAGACAGGTATCTAAGAACATATTTGGAAAATAAAGTCTATCTCCTTATTTGCCTTTCTCATACATCCATCCTCACATACACCACACTGTGAATTTCTCTTAAATGTCTCCTCCTGCTTAGATCAAGGCCACTTTAAAATGATCCCAATGGCAATAATCCTTTTTAGGAGTTAAAATTTTAGGTAGCGACCAATTTTGCTTTAAAGATATCTGTCAATTGAAAACCATCAGTCTGCTCAGAACAGCTTTTAACACATTTAGATTTTTTGTCATAAAATATTCTATTTATTTCCCAGCAGCTGGTGTCAAAAAAGTTGTTGTTTTTAAGTATTACTCTTAAATAAATAAAATCTGTTTTCATATTGTGTAAAATTAGTTTTGCCTGCTGTGAGTTTGTGGCATTATGAAGTGATCAGTTCTCTCCATGAATTATTTAAAGTAAGGCTATCAAATAAACTTGACTGAAACATGGTATATTATGTATAATTTGTATAAATCTGGCATTTTTGCTACTATATAGAGAAGATCCTACTTGCCCCTTCACAGTTAGCTGCTAGAGTCCTTGTCTTGCTGGTTTTACAGAACAGGAAGGAACATTCTGTTTTTTGCACACATGGGGCCCAGTTTTCCAGTAATGCACAAGATACTTAATTTGATGGTGCTGAAATATAGTTAAATGTCTTCTTTGGCTGTTCACACAGGTAATTGCTTTTCAACTGGCCTTGGGTGGCATTAAACTCTTTATTTATTCTTTGTTTTAATTTCTGGTTTGACAGCCCCTCATACTTTTATCAAACACTGGTGGTATTGTTAGCGATTCCTCTGGAGTCTGAAAATTACCCTGTCTTTCAGGGATGCTATAACTGTATAGCCATAATTATTCTCACGTTTTATTCACTGCCATTTTTGGAAGGAAGCAGAGGGTGGGGATTTAATGAATCTCTCTAGCATAAGATGTAGAAGGGAAAAATACTATGTCAGATGGGGAATGACTTTTAAGGCAAAAAGGTTATAATGACAGTATCAAGAGATAAACTGATAATAATTAAGCATAATCATCACTAAGAGAAAGTAAGAAGTGATAATAAATTATTGTGTGGAATGTTTCTGTGGGTGAATTTCTCTAGGACTTGGTTATTAGATACAAAGTTTCAGGGCATGATATAGTTTATATAAGGAATGTTGCATCTGTTCCCTGAGTTACCCTCCTTGGCATTTCCTATATTTCCTTCCTCCTCTGTATAGCAACACATGTGAAAAATTGATATTTTGATTCCTACAAGTAATAACAATTGCTGGAACCTACATTTATGGGTGAGTGGAACATGCCTATGTAATTTACATCTAAAGCTGGGTGAAGCTTCATCAGCAAACACTAGTACTGCTGCATCAACATCCCATCATAGTTTAGTTTGGATTCTTTCTGGAGAGGGGGAGAAAGAGTTATAGTAACAGTATCGGCACAAAATCTTCAGATAAATGGTGCTTCCTCCTTTACAACACCGCTAAAACAAGAGGCTATGAAGGGAGAATTTCAGGAAGCATAAAGATCAACTGTGGCACAGATATAATAATCTGCCCCACATACCTAGCATGAAGGATAGGGTTATGTAGGGCCGCTGCAAATAACTAGGATTGCCTGTTTCGGGTTGGAAGATTTAAGGCTATAAACAACCATCTGTATCCTCCAGAAAAACATGATCCCAGGTTGTATGGAGACAATCTATGCATGCTCAGAAGAACTAATGTATGGATAAAATTGCAGTGTGAAACACTACTGTGTTTGGAGGTGCCATAAAGTGAAGAATAACATCAAACTACAATGCATTAATACCTTGAGGACTAACTAGCTTAGTACAAAATTAGCTTTTTCTTTTGCATTAATACTGGTGACCATAAACTCTTCATGGGAATTACTAGGTCTTATTTGTATCTGTCGACTTTGTCAGTTTTGAATGCAATCATCTTTTAAATAAAACTTGAGAAAAATTCTGTGGGGATTGTCTCACTTGTGTGTTCCTAGATGCTCTGTCCTCATAAAGGATGAGTGGCTGAAGGCTCCACGCCTCAAATGATGTGACTATATCCAAGGTAAGGACAATGTTCAGCGTGGACCTTCAGAAGTTTTCCAGGAACCAACCAATAACTGGGATTGCTCTAGTGGGATAGAACCAAAGATATAGAAGTGCTTTTACAACCCCTGAATTACAGGACAGGAATTAGCTAAAGTGGGGCATTCTTTTAGTTATTGCTAATTAAGTTTTGTGGGTATAAAGGGGAAGGAGAGATTGGATGAGATTAGTAGCACCTTATTGGAGGCCCTATTGCCCCAAAGATAGGCATACCTGTTTGGAATAGGGAGGAGTCCAATAGTGAGTCAGCCCCTGCCTTCACACGAATCTAATCGAAAGAATCCAGGAAAGGCCTGAAGACCTTGGTGTAAACTGCACGGAGCTTTTATTCCAATCTCAGATCGATTCAGTCCCTGCCGTCTACACAGAATGCGATTTCCACTTTGATTTTGGCCGATTTAAATTTTCCTTCTGCAGCAAGAAGGATTGATCCGGAGTGACCCTACCTTTATTGTGCGATATCTTATAGTGTTTTTAATGCTCAATATTTCAAGATTCAGATTGGGAAAGCAGGCTGTTTTGAATCTCCGTGGTAGAGATGCCCTGATTGGCCAAAGGTGGCCATGTGACAAGCTTGCTTTAAAGGAGAAGCCCCTAATTTCTCTCAACTTCTGTTGGTCTTGGGTTTTTTCTCCCTTCTCTGTCTTCTACGATCCTCTCCCCCCCCTCCAAGAAAAAAAAGAGGCTCCCTGCTTGGCTCCTCTCCCCCCCCTTTCAGGAAAAGAAAGAAAGAAGCTTGGCTCCCCCCCCCCTGAACTTCCCTAACCATGTGCAGAACATTTTCCTGTTTCAATGGGGGGGGGGAGGAAGACCCAAGTTCAAATCTATCTAAATTCAACAGGATTAACAATAGAATAAACAAAGTAAGTGCAGAGTCTGCCCTGGTATCTGGCTAGTGCCCATGTTTTGTGCTTGGGAACAGACCATATATATTGGTTATCTGTCTAATCCAGTGTCTATTTCTGCCATACAGTGCACTGCAAATTAATATTAGGAAAGTTGGGAATGGATGTTTTATGAATGAAAATAATAATAAGGGTGCAAAAAATGTTCAAACACCTTAATTAATATAAAATATATCATTGAGTCACAACCATCCAACTCGTGGTGACCCCTTGAAATTCCACCTCATGGTATTTTCAAGGCAAGAGATGGACAGAGGTGATGTGCTACTATCTTCTTCTGCATAGCAGCCCCTGCCTTCCTTGGTGGTCTCCCATCCAAGTACTGACCCTGCTCAGTTTTCAAGCTCTGATGACATTGGGCTAGTCTGGGTTATTATGCCTGCTAAGGAAGTTACAGAATTTGGGAACTACCAAAGAAAAGTCTCCCTGTTCAATAACAAGGGCATCAAGAAAGACTTCAGATGAAGACCCTAACACCTAGATGGGTTTATGAAGAAAATGGTCCTACAGATACATATGGATTGTTGTAATGTGCCTTGTGTTTCACTGCCATTGAAGAAAAAACAGAAAACAGAATTTAGTGGCCCTGCTATAGCCTAGGTCCAGCCAATTGGAACATATAATGCCTAGCTTAAAACACCTATACTGGCTGCCAACTTGTTTAAAATTGAAGGCACTGGTTATGTTCTTTAAAACGCTTTATTGCTTAGGATCTACATATCTAAATGACTGTCACCTGCCATATGTCCCTGGAGTCAAGTATCTAATGCTGCTCTTCCACTTAAGGTAGTCCTCCAGGTGTCAGCCCATACTTTTAATATAGCACCACTTTGTGGCATGGACCACAAAAGGGAGAAAAGTGAAGAGGAAACCATCTTTAGAAATTTTCAGGAGATGCTACAATGTAATGTTATTTACCATGGTTTTTAAGGGGTATATGAAAAGGTAAGTACCTTTTAAGGGAAGAGCATCTGGGATTTAATTTTGTATGTTTTAAATTGTGATGTTTTTATCTGCCATTTTTAAGCTGCTTTAAACCATTGTAATTATTTAAGCTATTTATAGTCCTCTTTTCTCACTGACACGCAACACAGATTACAAAGTCAGTACTGCTGAAAGGATAAGGAGATATCTAATAAACAAAGTTATAGGACTAGGATTGTAGAAATCCAAAAGTTAAAAGTGTTAAACAGTGCAAGTAATGTATTATATAAACAGGAATATTATCATATAGAATCATAGAGTTGAAAGGGTCCATACAGGCCACCTAGTCCAACTACTTACTCAATGCAGGTTCATTTTAAAGCATCCAGGATAAGTATTTGTCTAGCTGTTCCTTGAAGACTGCCAGCAATGGGAGGCTCACCACTTCCTTAGGCAGTTAATTCCACTGCTAAACCACTCTGTGAAATTTTTTCCTGATATCTGGCCTATTTCTTTTTCCACATAGTTTAAAGCCATTACTGCAGGTCCCATTTACTGCTGCCAATGGAACCTTTTCCTGACCTCCTCTGACAACTTTTCAAATACTTAAAGAAAGCATCGTCCCTTCGCAACCTCCTCTTCTCCAGGCTGAACTTCTCCAAGTCCCTCAGCCTTTCCTCATAGAAAAAAATTACAGCACTGGATAATAGTAGTATAGTCCACAGTCCCATTCCCATTACTGAATCCTGTTCCTGAATCATTTGAATTATTAGTATAATTCTATTATAATTTTAAAATCTATCTGAAAAATTGTTTTATCTACAAGAAAAGTTGAGTGTAAATAGTTCAATGTAAATGTTTTATCATGCTTACCCAGAATTCAGCATCAATTAACTCTCTCAGACTCACTTACCTACTATAGTCAAGCAAGCATTGTGATAGTATTATAGATGCCACTGACTTGAATTAAGAAGTAACATGCAGCATAGTGATATGTGATAATGGCATAGTAGCATGACCTAACAAGTACCTGCATATGATCTGTTCTCACCTGCATGTAGAACTGGAAAGTCAGGATAAATTCTCAAGGGGCACTAGAGGAGATGTCCCTGAAGAGGAGAGGACACGCAGTAATGGGTTTAAACTACAAGTACAACGATATAGGCTAGATATCAGGGGGGAAAAATTCACAGTCAGAGTAGTTAAGCAGTGGAATAGGCTGCCTAAGGAGGTGGTGAACTCCCCCTCACTGGCAGTCTTCAAGCAAAAGTTGGATGCTTTAGGGTGCTAGGGCTGATCCTGCGTTGAGCAGGGGGTTGGACTAGATGGCCTGTATGGCCCCTTCCAACTCTATGATTCTATGATTCTATGAAGCTCAGAGAGCATTTGTCAAGCACAGTGTTCTAATGCATTCTACTTTAAAAAAGCATTTATTTTAAAGTCTCACCGACTCATCACATTCCTAAAGTTAAAACATTTGAATATTTATCTGTTAACTCTTTTTTTCAAAATCCAGCCTCTGTAAAATAATTCTGTTCTGTAAAAAGTTCTCTAGTGAATTATTTTTTAAATCTAATCCATTATTATGCAGAGTCTTTTTAAAAAACTATGCCATTCAGTTCATTTTGGGTATGTTCTTTTGCACTCTTAAATTTTAAAAATTCCCCACTTATTCTACATATTTTGAGTAAAACAATTTACATCTAATGATCATGTATTTGATGGCTCTTAATTAATGCTTTGTTAGATTTTGACAATCTCACCATTAAAACAACAACAATTTGGAACATGATGTCAAATGTGACCACTACAGAAGTTACTTATAATAATATCTATATGAATACCCCAATATTTCAGTTTCTAAGGGACAAGCCAGCATGTATGCACTAAACATAGATAGCCCATGGCAAGCCCAGACTTGTCCTACTTATATGATAAACCAGGGAATCATTCCTAAAACTGGCTGCATCAGCTTCACAAAACAGATTCTTATAAATACACAGCCAAGCCTTTAGTTAAAGGTCTACAGTCTGGAGTTAGCAGAAGCTATGCTCCCTCAATTCTATGCTACATCTGCCAAGAAGGAAAAGACAGACTCCAATTTCTGATTCAAACTTATGCCTTTTGCAAAGTATCTTCTAAAGCCATGAGTGGCATCATCATGGCCAGACTTCAAGGCAACAACCCACAGAACCAGATAACCTTGCTCAGCAAGGAGAAGGGGCACCCGAATACAAGCTATAGATCTTATTAGCTAACCTCCATTTCCCCTCCACCTTAAATTTCCCCCCAGTTATTTCTAGAAATTGTCCATCACAGTAACATTTCATGCATTCTGGGGACGACAATTATCTACTACTGGAGGAACAAGGCAGTGGAGGGATAAAGAAACATGCAGGGATGACACTGTAAAGCAGGGGTAGTCAAAATTGTGGCCCTCCAGATGTCCATGTACTACAATCCCCATGAGCCCCTGCCAGCATTTGCTAGCAGGGGCTCATGGGAATTATAGTCCATGGACATCTGGAGGGCTGCAGTTTGACTACCTGCTGTAAAGATTTTTCTCTCCTTTTGATTGCCAGTCGTTTGCCATATCATTCCCCATCAGTAAGGCAGAAAAACTGACATGGGACTGTAAGAGAGATGGGGAGGGAAGGTTCAGATTTACCACCTCAAACAGAGTGCAATTCATCACTTGTTGTGTACTCTGAGCCAAAGGACTATGAACATTACCAGTTTCTCTTAAATCCATCAAAGCTTGTAATTGAAGGGGGCTCTCCATAAAACCATGAAATACACAGTCTAAAATTACCTAATTATGCTCCAGCCACAAAAGATATAAATAAATAAATGCCAACCAACTACATTAGTTAGGACCAAGATTTCGGTCTTTTTATCTCCTTGACTCAAATGCTAAATTCTTTTGGTATGTTAATCAATTTAACTTCCTTAACTTCCTTAAGAAAACCCATGCATTCTGATCTGGGGGATTCACACTAATCTTATCTCACTCTGTGTTAATGCCTTGGTCTTCTCAGCCAAGTTCCCGAGAAACTGAATGTTAATGCTTTAAGGGAATTGGGTGGTTAGATTTAAAAGCTGGCAAAGCTGTAACTCAGTATCCTAGCTATGTATTTCTCTCTATCACAATACGTAAGCATTCAAATGTTTTTGAATTCAAATGGAGAGCCAGTATGGTATAGTGGTTAAGAGTGGCAGCTTCTAATCTGGTGAGCCGGGTTTCATTCTCCGCTCTTCCACATGTAGCCAGCTGGGTGAACTTGGGGTGCTCCTCACTGCCCTGATAATGCTGTTCCAACTGAGTAGTCCTGTCAGTACTCTCTCAGCCTCACCTACCTCACAGGGTGTCTGTTGTGGGGAGAGGAAGATAATCTACTTTGAGATTCCTTTGGGCAGTGAAATGAGGGGTATAAAAACCAACTCTTCTTCTTTAAACTCAGTTGAGAATACCAGCAACTGATTTCACTTGATAGAGTCAAGTCGCTAAACATGTTGGTCTGAAGTAGCAGAACAAAGTTTGAGTCCAATGGCACCTTTAAGACCAACAAAGTTTTATTTAAGTTGTAAGCTTTTGTGTGCCCAGCACACCATCATACAATGTCATTGTACTCTGATTTCACTTGGTTTCAGGATGATGTCCCCTGGGATGCAGGTATAAGTGTCCAGGGAAGTTACAACCACATATTATGGGAAAGCTGAACTCAACTTTGTTCAGTTACTTCAGACCAACATGGGTTACTTCAGACAATTAAATGTAACAGTGATAATGGACTTGTTTTTAAATTAGATTTTAACTGCACTGACATTCCACAAAAATTTCCATAGATTAGACAGGGGAAATTTTTATTTAAAATCATTTCTACCAGCTCTTATAGCATTATCTCTTTAGAAGAAATACTGAATAAAATTTGAGTGGACATTCAAGGTCAAAATGTTGGTGATCTTTTTTTTCCTTAAAGAAATATCTTCTTTCTTACAGCCGTTTCCCTTGTTCCGAAAGCAAGCAAACATAGCTCATATAATTAAACTTTCCTGAGCATAATAATTCATATTGTTGTTGCAGGTTACAATGCACAATAATTCATATTGTTATTGTGGATTACAAAGCACTAATATATCAAATTGCAAAATTAACTGGTTTAATTCTGAAATATCATGCAGCGTCAATTTCGATACCACTGTCAAACTCCATGGAAAGAATTGGAGATGCTTACCATGTTCTTACACTACCTGATTATTTTATTAGATGAAACTCAGGAGTTCCCAAAACTTATATCTACATCCAACAAAACAGTATCCCTGCAATGCAGTTTCCCTCCCATGAAGTAGAATCACCATGTGAACTAGAATCTAGGACTAAATTCACAGGACTAAGTGATGATGGAACTGTCCCTTCCTTAATCTGAAGATGGGGATTAGGTTTCAGACCTAAACATCTAAGTACACATTTTAATTAAAAGAGCTTTCTTCTCCCTATATGGGTTTGTCTTGATAATTAGTCCAAACAAACCAGATGATTTAGGAAGAAAATGTTTCCTCTAGGGGCTTCTTCAGTAGTCAGAGATACTTCTGCTGTTTGATGCTCAGAGGGTAACTGACTTGTTTTCCTGTTCCATTTGGTGCACAAGCTGTACTCTCTCTGGAGAGAGAGAGAGAGAGAGAGAGAGAGAGAGAGAGAGAGAGAGAGAGAGAGAGAGAGAGAGAAAGGAGCTGGACCAAGACACAGTAGTAATCTTAAAATGTGACTGCTGCAGTAACCGTACTGAAACCTAGTTGGCAGAGTGACATAATGCTAGCACCGAAACAACAAGGCTTGCCCTTAGCCTTGACCCGGAAACTACAGCTGGTCCAAAACGCAGCAGCCAGAATCCTCACAGCAACACCGTGGAGGTCCCACATCCAGCCCATTCTCCACCAACTGCAATGGTTGCCAGCTGAAATCCGGATTAGACTAAAGGTTCTGGTAATTACCTTCAAGGCCATACGCAGTCAGGGCCCAGTGTACCTGAGGGACCACCTCCCTGCCTATGCCCCCATAACAGCTCTGCACTCCACTGCTACCAACCGGTTAATGGTCCCTGGCACTAAAGAAGTTTGCCAGGTCTCGACCAGGGCCAGAACATTCTCTGTTCTGGCCCCCACCTGGTAGAATGAACTCCCAGACTAGGGTGTAAAGTGCACGGAACTTTTATTCCAACCCCAGGTCGATTCAGTCCCTGCCCTCTACACAGAATGTGATTTCTGTTTGGATTTGGGATGATTTAAATTTTCCTTCTGCAGCAAGAAAGATTGATCCGGAGTGACCCTACCTCTATTGTGCGAAAAATATTGAGCGTTAAAAGAGTGCTTTTAACGCTCAATATTTTTCAAATCCGGATTGGGAAAGAAAGCTCCGTGGTAGAAAACCTCTGATAGGTCACACCTGGTCATGTGACAAGCTTGCCTTAAAGGAGAAGCCCCTAATTTCTCTCAACTTCTGTAGGTCCTGGATTTTTCCTCCCTCCTCTGCCTTTTTCGATCTTCTCCCCCTCCCCCCAAGAAAAGAAAGAGGCTCCCTACTTGGCCCCTCTCCCCCCCTTCAAGAAAAGAAAGAGGCTTGAATCTGAATTCAACAGGATTGACAATGGAATAAAGAAAGTAAGTGCAGACTCTGCCCTGATCAGGGCCCTGATGGAGCTTAAACAGGTCCGCAGGGCCTGCATAAAGGAGCTCTTCCGTTTGGTTGAGACCAGGCATAACCAACAGCGACTGAAGGGCCCCTGCACTCCCCTCCCTCTTAGAACTCCACCAGAGTGCTCTGGACCTGTTTGCACTGTTTAATTGTTTATACTGTTATATTGTTATACTTTTATATTGTTATACTGTTATATTGTTACAACTATTAGTTATTAATATTGTACGGTTATTTACATAATCCCTCCCTTGAGACATAACCACATTGCCATATCTACAAATGTTTCCAGGAACTGGTAAATCCTTGATTCTCACACTTGGTGGATCAAGGTTAGTGCACCTGGTTCCAAAACCCACAACACATTTTGTGCTTTTGCTGGCAAAATTATGGTAAAAAAGCAAATTACTAATTTGCCATAATTTGCTTTTGCCTTATATCTCCACAGTTATGATGGTTTTTCCTTTAGTCTGAGGAAGAGTGCATGCACTCGAAAGCTCATGCCTTGAATAAATCTTTGTTGATCTTAAAGGTGCTACTGGATTCTATTTTTGTTGTGAAACTTTGCAGTACTTATTATGAACTTGTACAAGTAGCCTCATTACTTTGTAAAGGATTCCTTGACTGCTGCTTGGGTTGATCACTGCCCAGAATGGTTGTGTTCCTTTAATCCAGGAGTTTAAACTAAACCCGTCACTCTTCAGAGTGAGGTGGCAGCAGAAGGAAGTTTTCTTTAGACTCCCCTAAGGTGAAGTTAGATATGTTAAGACCAACATAAAATAAGACAGAGATATTCAGATCACTCACGGTAACAATATCTCTGCTCTTTTAGCCCACAGGGACAAAATGGAACTGAAGAGGTCTCCAAAGAGGCATAAAGGCCAAAAACAAAGTCTTCTCAGTTTGCAACCCTGGACTTCTGAAATAGCTTACTTTGCTTGATTGCTTGGCTCTCTATTTTCAAGTGTTCCACATAAAAGAAACAAAGCTTCATATTTCCGCTAGCTTTCAGTAATTATGCCTTTGTTTCCTTAGTTATACAAACATACATACATACATACATTCCTATTCTCTTTATTAGTTCTGCTAACTTGTTCTTTCTCTGTATATTTTATGGTTTTGTATTTGCAATTATTTGTTTTGTAAAATTTATTATGGATGCAGGATGCTTTGAAAAAGGTTCTCCAAAATGCAGGGTGTAAAATTCATAAATGAATTATTAAATAATACAATTTACACATGGCAACTTTTAAACAATGTTTGGAATACAACTGGTCCAGAAAGCAGCAGCAGCAGTTGGAAAGATCACATGACATTAGTTCTTAAACACCTGCACTAGCTGAGTGATTTGGAATATGTTTCCTTGTTCCTGAGGCCTGAACATATTATATGGAACATTATCTCCCTGAGAATGCCTCAAGTTCTTAGACTCTGTTCATGCACAAACTTTGCTGTTACTTATTGTTCAAAACACAGGTGTTAAATGCCACTCCAACTGTGCCTGACAACCTCAAGTGTAGCCTGAAGATCTTTTGGAATCAGCTCCTCTGGAGATTATGGTTGCTTTGGATGGTAAATTCTATGGCATTATACCCTGCTGATGTTCATCCCCTCCTCAAATCCTGCCCTCCTCCAGACTCCACTCTTAAATTTCCATGAATTTCCCAATGCAGAGTTGACAACCCTAATTTCAGCTGTTCCACAAAATATGACCCAAACTGATGCTTCAAGCTGCAAGAGCAAGACAAGAATATCTCAGGCACCTGGTATGGAAATCAGCTGTGTATCATTGTACTTACATGGTCAAGCTTTAGAAAGCTTCTCAGCTCACAGGGTGTCTGTTGTGGGGAGAAGAAAGGGAAGGCAATTGTAAGGTGCTTTGAGACTCCTAGGAGAGAAAAGGGCATATAAAAACCTACTGCGCTTCTTCTTTCACAGCCCAAAGGGTATGCTATTTTATGCAACTTTTCCCCACTAGCCATTATCTCCTCAGTCTTTTTAGTTTATGAAGAGCTCTTCCCCAAAATCCATTACTCACCACTGCTACAATATAGATATATATATTTACATTATGAAAATGCATTTCATACCAAGGCATGGGGAACAATGATTTTGAAACCTAAACTATTACTCCCAAAAGCCTCCATATGAGATGAAATTGGCAACCTAATTACAATTCAATATTGGATGGGAGGGGAATTTGCACTTAGCTAATAGAAATGAATTTTGTCATTTGTTCACTTTTTCTTTCTTCTGTGATTATTTTTTGTTTAAAAATACATTAGATGGGGATTTTATTCTACTCCTCTTGAGATATGAAGCACAGTTCCCCACCATTTAACAGTTAACACTACTCTACGTGCTTATACTCATATAAAAAACAGCAAAGCTATTTTCTCATGCATTGTCAGGTTAGGATATTGTGCAACTGGAACGGGATCTGAGCTAGTATTGTTTTAAGAATGAAATCAGGGCTTTCTTTCATTGCCAATGTTATCATAAGCACATCTAAGAGAACATTTTAGCAAAATCAATGGAACTCACTTCCAAGTTAATGTCTTTAGGGTTGAAACATTAGTTTCTGATATTACTACTATATAAACTGTTTAGTAGTACAAAAGATTTTTAATGTCAGGAAAGCTATACTATAGTCACAGTGATAGGCAAATGTCACTCATCTGAACAGACTCCCCACTCTCTAAAAAAACAATTTGGAAAGCTTGTCGGTAGTTTAAAAAGCCTCTTTCCATTAGATTAAAATATGCATTTTAAGAAAGGAAATGCTTATAAAGAGAAGAGAGCATCTTCTGTTTCTACAGTTTACTTTTCAGCTTCATGAAATGAGATTTTTTAGTTTCTGCAACAGAAGCTACAAAAGCCCTTCATTAATCTCTTGAGAGCACTGCCTCTCCTTAAATACCTGTAGCTGCCCTATTCTAACCTCTTGAGCATTATCTTCTGGCACCAAATCAGTGCCAATGCAAGAACAAACCAAGGAGTGAGTTAGCTAAATTTTACTGCTGCTGAAAAGATGGGAACTGAACCAAAAGTCTGGAACATGATAGTTTTAAAATCTGGGAATGTACAGATACAGAATGAGATGAAAATAGTGAAAGCAGGAAACTATTTCTTAAACCCTTTGAGTTTATATGTTAGACTATCAAAAAAATGGGGGAAAAAACAGGAATGTGGAACACAACGACTTTTATTGACAATACACCTACTGTCTTATTTTAAAGTCTGCCGTAACAGAAATGGTTATACAACCCAGCAAGGAAAACACATAATAGGGGACACAGATAGCTGTGCACTTTTTATGAATGGTGTCGACCAGCTCACAACATTATAATTGTCAACACACAGGCATATACTGTTGAATCCGCCAAAATTGCCAACCGAGCAGGGCTGCTGCAAATTTTGATCTGCAGTGTAACTAAGGTCGAGGGATCAAAGGAGGGAGTGTGCACATGACTAATGTTTATCCCACAGTTTGGTCCATAAACTCTGATTACATCATATACCTGCACCATGCAGCTTTTTCCAGCCATATTAGGCCAAAAGATTAGGCTGTAATCTGGCTTTCTTGTTTATTGGATTCTCACCTGAGAACATATTTTTATAGGGAGTTTCTAAAGGTGGGAACCTCTGTTCATCCCAAGCTAAAATAGGTAATATCAATGAACTAAGACCATCACACTGCCATATACAGGAAGAGATACTATAAAATTATTATTGTTAAGGTTGCTGTTTCCAGAGGAAGCTGATAATAGACCCTAAGGAACCATCTAGCATTATAATTCTGTTGTGGTTACAGAAGCTGATGCCAATGAAGCAGGTAAATCCTAAGAAAATAGAAACAAAATGGATATATTGATAGACTGATCATGAAATTTCAATAAAACTTTCTATGAAAGTAATCATTTCTTATAAACACAACAGCACTAAGGAGTGTTTTATTGATTTAACTGTTGTTCTGTCTCAATAACTTTAATTAAAATCCATACCTTATAGTCAAAGATACAAAAAAAATTAATGAAGCATTTTAATTTTTGAACATTTTAAATAATATGCCGGGTTTAAAACGAAAATACACATAGAATGAGTTCTTTTATTTAAGCTAACACAATTTTATCCCAGACTCTTTCCTCTCCCCTTCCACAATCCATTCATACGGTATCAGCTTCCCCAATGAAGAAATGACACATCAAGCCACAATAAAGCTTCCTAATGCAACAAGACAGCAAGACTAATTTTTACCAACAGGCAACAAAAAAGCTAAACCTCTTTAAAAATTATTATTTTTGATTCAGAGGGAAAACAGAAGGGGGAGGGGGAAAAAGCCCAGAGCTGATTAAAGAACAACCTGACAAAGAAAAACAAACATAACAAAATTCCCAAACAAGAAGAAGGGGGAAAATGAGGAGAGGAAAAACAATTATCCCAGGCATTAGGCGAAAGTCTGTAATATTATCTACAATGACAGCACAGCCATTGTTAGTGCTGCCAAGGCACTGCATGTTTGCTATATCACCCGAGGTCCTGAGAGAATAATAAACTAAGAAGATTAGACTTAGACTGATGCTTCTGCACCATTTCAACCTCCACACAGACAGTTTGGTGTAGCAAATACATACACGCAGGTAAACGCAGAAAATGGGTATTCCATGTTGTCAGGATTTTGGGGGAGAGGGGTAGAAGAGAAAAGCTGCCAACAGCCAGGGCCTGTTTATTATTTAACAGTTGGTATTGCTAGAAGCCTGGCACCGCAATAGAGCAATCTCTGTTTCAGCGCAAGTAAGCCTGATTATGGAAGCATGCGAGCCAAATCCTGTTTACCATAGTCTGCAAGAACTTCTGTGCCCTCATCAGACAGGGAAATTCTTACAATAGCTCTCATCCAAAAGGAGAGGCAACTTCCTAAAGTGCAGGTAAATAACAAATGTACTTCCCAATGAAAGCAGGGTGAGATACAGGACAGGAACGCAATGAGTAAGCTCTTTCTTCCACCCGTGGTGGTCTCCCTTTTCAAGTTAAGTAATATGAGAAGGCTGTTCTCAGCACCCCTTTTTTCTTACCTATTTCTAAAGCATGTTAGGTTGTCACTCAATCATAGAGCAATGATTAAATTACTTGGTTTGCTGAGGGAAATTCAAAATTCCTCAGTGATAGGCCAAACAGTGAGGAAACACAGTCCCTCGCATCTCAAATTAAAAGCACTAAGCTGTAAGTGATGTGAAAGACAGCCTGAAACTCTGGAGAACCTATCCAGTCTAAGCAGACAATACTGACAATGAGAGACCTATGGTTGGATTCAGAAAAAGTAAGCTTCACGTGTGCAAATTCTCCCATGCAAAAATGTCTTCTTATATTCGGGGGGGGGGGGGGGAGACACAGCTTAACACATGGAGGATACTTTGAGTTTTCAGTAGCTGTGTGGACAATTACTGTCCACCTGCTAAAGTACGGTTATCAAAGGTGTGGACTGACACAAATACAAACTAAAACAAAAGCACAATGTTGCACTCATACCACCTAAACTCTTAAGCTTAGGAAACGACAGGGGAAAATGTTATGGACAATCCAGTACGTTCAATTATTTATATGATTGCTGCTTTAAATTAATCCACTCTACAGAACATGAATAATGAAGTATAGTATACCAATAAAGATATCAGTAGCACTACAATCAAGGGGGGGGGGGGTTCAGAGTTTCCAAAGCAGTCTTCCTCAGTTCCCAGCAGCAGGGCCAGCACTTCTAAGTCCCAACCATATGCCTGGTGAAATAGGTCTGTCTTAGAGGCCTTGCATGACTGGTTAAGGACTTGCAGTGATTGGATTGGCAAAGTGTTCCACCAGTTGAGGCCAGGGCCAAGGCCTCAGTCGAGGCCAGATCAAAAGTGTAATTACAAACTGATCTAAGTACAGTATACTTGTTACCTGAAGCACACCTGTCTCCAAAATTGATGATGGGGGAATTAACAATTTTAGGATACAATAAGCTATTCAAGAGGGGCAACTAGTGAGATACTCCACCCTGTCCTAGCAGGCAGATACAGAAATGTACCAATTGGGAACAGACTTTGTAAATTTTGCCAATTAGAGCCTGACTCAGTGCCACATATTCTACTCTATTGGCCATCACATTCTATGCTTAGACCACGACTTGTTGTCCCTATCACGATGGACCTTTCTGGCCCTATGGACAGAATAACCAGACATTTGTTAGCTGATAGGTCCCCAGAAATAACGGAACTGGTGGCCGAATTCTTGGCTACTGTGATACAAAGGAACAGTCGGCTAGGCAAGAATCAGGTCTAGACCAGGGGCACCTACAATTGGTGGAAATTACTGATTGCTGGGCATTCTGGAGGAATCTACTGTTGGTTACTGCTTATTTTATTTTATTTTATTTTATTTTATTTGTTTTATCTAGACTATGTAATTTTACCATTTAATTATAATTATGAATTACCCTTGTTCTCATGATGTTTTATATGCCATTAAAGGTTTTTTGAATTTGAGATACTCCACCAATGTATACAAAGAGATCTTAGGCAGAGGCAGTTCTTAAAAATTAATAAGGATTTTATTTAAACAAATAAAAAGGTCCCTAAGAACATGCATTCAATTTAATCTTCACATGATGATACAGATAAAAAAGCAAAGAGGCGGCTGGGTGTGAGAGGGGGTTAAATCTGAGTCAAAGAAAATTTATAGTTACTCTTCGACAAGAGAAAAATAAATCAAATAATAATAAAAAAAATAAGAAGAAACAGCCTTTTGCGTTAAAAAAAAAGCCAAATACAAGAACAGAAATGGCTTGCCTCTGCTATCTTGGAGCCTAGGGACAGAGAACGGAGGCCCTCAGACAATGTCTGACAGGGTTAATTGAGCAATATCAAAGAAATGGAGGGTTCATTAATGGGTGAACTGGACTTTGATAAAGAAACATTGATGGGCTGACGTAAGGCTCTGGGCAGGTCCAAGGATGTGGGGCCACATATACATTTTGTATGGAAGGGGAATCCAGATGTGGTGGGACATCTGTTGATTGGATTTTGATGTGTCAGTGATTAAAGACAGGAGGAGGCTGCCAGAAGGATTAGTTCACTAGGAAGGAGACATTAAGGTAAAACAATACAGGATCATTGATATGATCAGCCACTGGCCAGATCATATTACTTTCGCATCTTTGGGCACCCTGATGGGGAAAAGAGGCCGAGTAATGTCAGGCCATCCGTTTAACTCAGTGGTCCCCAACCCGCGGGCCTTTGCGCCGGGCCGCAGCTCCCTCTTCCCGCCCCCCCCCGAAGTGAGAAGCTCGCCAGGCCGCGAGCAAATCGGCCACCGAAGCTTCTTGTTTTGGGAGGGGGGGAAGACAAGCTTGCCGAGCCGCAAGCTAATTGGCTGTTTTGGCGGCCAATTTGCTGGCGGACCGGAGGGGCCGGGAGAGGGAGCTGCGGCCGCTGATGGGCGTAAACGCACATGCGCAGCAGTCCGCGCATGCATGTTTGCGCTGGGGCTGCTGCCCGTGCGTGGGGCCCCGGGCCGCCCTCTCCCGCCACTCCGGAGCGGCGGTCCGCAGCAACCGGAAGGTTGCGGACCACTGGTTTAACTGACGCCTAGCTCAGCCACGCCCCCTGTTGCCATGCCAACACGCACCCTGCCCAGAGAATGCCAGTGCTGGGAGTTCTCTCCCACCAGCCAGGTCCCTGTTGGCGTTCTTCCCCCACAGCGGCAATGGCCCCCTTTAAATGAGTCTTGGGGGCTTTTTCTCTGTTGTGTCAGGTTGTGGAGCAGGGGGACGCATACTACCTAGCCCTTTTGTGCAGATTAACTGCATCACTCCTTTGGCTTATTTCTGACACACAAAGCTTTCTAGGTAGCCTTCTGTAGGCCTGACTTCCTTTGCTTATAATAAACCAGAAATAAAATGGATGCTTGCAGCCACATTCCTCCTTCAACAGCAAAGGAAGGAAGAAGGGGGATTTTATTGTTACAATATTATTATATAATCATGTTTTTACATATGTTGCAAACTGCCGCAAGTCAGTTCCCTGGGAGCGGTGGTCTAGAAATCAAATTATAAATAAAATAAATAAAAAAGAGAATACCTGGGGCATATCATACTCACATGCCAGAGGACATCCCTATAATCTTGCTGATGCTGCTCCAACAAGCATTTAAAGTTAAGCTCAACAATTCAACATCTAGCTGAGATGTAGTCCAAAATGAAACTGAAATCTTTTCTCAGGTTCTTTTCCTAATCTCACTGCCAGCCATTTTCTTTTATTTTAGTGAGTTCCTAGGATTCCTACCTCCTCAAATCCCTTTACTCATTTTTCCAGAAATCCTGCTCCAGACTACATTTTTCCGTATGCTGTAATTTTGACAATTCCCATGTGGTATATTTTTCCCCCAAGTTTTCTATCCCCTGTGCACCAATCTTGATAATGTAAGAACAGCCCAGCAGGATCAGCCCAGTGAACCATCTAGGCCAGCATACTGTTAACACAATGGACCATCAGTTGACCCGAAAAGCTAAAAACAAAGGCGAGAGCTCTGCTCTTCACTGCCTGTCATATGAGGCCAGTTTCCGACTACTTCTGAGACAGGAAAGAAAGAGAAGGCCATACTAACTGGAGTGGAACAGAAGCCTCACTTATCTAGTATCTGGCCACTGGGTGCTTAATCAAGGATTTTTAATGATTAATCCACTGGTCTTTAACCATATAAAGAAACAACTGCAATCACATTTCTCAAAGAAATCCATGGGTCTTTCGCCATGTAAAGAAACAACTGCAATCACATTTCTCAAAGAAATCCATGGGTCTTTCGCCATGTAAAGAAACAACTGCAATCACATTTCTCAGACTTTTTTTTTTTTTTGCAGGGCAGGCAAAATATTTGTGAATAAGACTCACAAAATGACTGCTGACCTTACCATATATATAAATGAAGTACCTGAAGTTTCCCCAACTGTTATTTTGGCACATTTCACCCATGTGTAACAAACAAGTTAATTGACATTTGACTTGCATTCTTAATTTGACAGGCATCAAAGGTGTGCAAATATGTAGAATAACAACATTTTTGAGTAATAAGGTTTGCACATAAAGAAATGCATGCTGAGCTTCCATACCACCTTCAAGTAAAAGCTATGCCTCATACTGTGCCTTCAAGCCCTATTTATACAGTGGCAAAACAGATTGTGTGGAAATTAGTCTTCACAACAAAACAAACTTATATGTAAACTGAGCTGGCATTGGATTGACCCCCAACCATGATTTGTGGTGATTTTTATATTAACGATGGAAATGAATTTCAATGGCAACAAGAAAAAAAAGGAAATAGCACTCTAAAGGCATGTTAGAAGAGCACACAAAAAAGTCACTAAATACACTGTTCATTTTTTTCATAAAACAGGGGAAATGCTCACTGAAGTTTCTCCATTGCCATGGTGAGAATACGTTGTGGTACTGTACCAATACTGTGACATCTGCTGTAGAATTGGCTTTTTGGCATCATGGGCACTATAATTCTCCTTGCGTTGTGATGTGGGCAATTATGGAATGTCTGCATTCTGCCAGTTTGATCCAAAGCTCACAGAAGCCAATGGAAATGTTCCCACTGATACCAATAGGTATCTCCTAAAGGGAGCAATATTCACCCATTGTATGGGGCACCCACAGACTGGAGATTACTATGTTGTAAGGGGGAGGGGGGACTTCTGCTTTACAAATACAATACAAAGAGAAATGCCTGGATTCAAGAGTATAAAAACGTAGCCGATTATTGTGGTCAGGAATTCTGTGCTAGGTTCTGTACTGGGATAATTCCAGCCCACCCTTTGCATGGCCTGTCATCCTGTCGTGTTGTCTGGCCACAGCTAAAAACTACGAAAACCTAATATTAAGAAGATGCAATAATTGCTACTGCACATTTTAATGAATTATTGTGTTCAAGGTTCCTACGAAAAGTAATATTATACTCGGCTTATGTTTTAATTGATTTATTAATATTTTATCACAAGAATGTAATTTAAGCTCCTCGTGATTTAGATCTCATAAACCTTTAGCATTTTGCAAATTCAAATTCCAATTTAAAGCCAGGGCGAGCAATTAACTTTTCTATCATCTTGTCAGGGGAGAAGGTTCATGTTTAATTTGAGACAAAGTGACAGAAATATATATACACTGTATATATTGCTCCAATTTAATTTATGAGTCAGCACCATCCACCTTCCAAATGTAGATTTAATAGAAAGGAGAGAAGCTTGTTGTCGTGGCACCACTGTGATGATTGCCCTGGATTTGCTATTGGAAAAAAGCCCCTGGTTTATTGAGATAGGAAGCTAGATTGATTACTGGTCTATTTCCAATCCCTTTGTTTTCATTTCGGTACACTTGCCACTTTCTCATGCACAGTATATTCTCCTGCATGTAATCCGGCAGTCTCTTGCCAACACAGGAACAGTCCTGCCACTGCAGCCACTTCTTCCCCTATCCACCTACCCGCTCTCCAAGACACATTAGGTATAATCTGAATCATAAAAGAGGACATCACTAAATTCGATGGGCAATCCTTCTCTTATGCTGCATAGGCTAAACATATCATTTAACGTGTCATGTCAATATTTAAGCTTTGCTTCAGTTCCATTTTTAGACTCCAGGCTGGATCCAGGCTCCTGCAATACTAATCCTATTCCATTGTTTATTCAATGTCCTATTCTCTTGACTGTATTAATTCACTCTGTGTAATCCCCTATGAGTCCCATGGAGAAAGGTGGACTATAAACAACATAAATATATAAATAAGTTTATGTACAGGCAAGAAATCAGTGGAACTATACAATGATAAGGCGAAAGTATCATGTACAAATAGAACATATGGAAATTGGTGATGTGCATATCAAAAATAATCCTGAAATTAGCTGTTTCAACTGGCCTTAGTGAAAACTAGAATTACCCAAATTATCCGGAATATTAATAATTAATCTCATGGAATTTGGAGAGCATTTTAGAGTCTGGGGAAACAAAGGAAGGGATGGAGAAAGACAAACTGCACCAAGCTCTTACCAGTTTTGAGATGCACAGTCCATTGAAACCTCAAAGAACAATTCTTTTCTTTGAAAACACCTGCCTACCCCCTCCCAAACATATATTTGGACTAAGCCAACTGAATATCCCTTAGGAATAATGGGGCTCTGCTCCAAGGCATATTTTAAACAACTATTCATTTCAGTGGTGATCTGGCATCCCGCATTTGGCGGTCAGTTCTTCTCACAGAAAATAATAGCCCTTTAATGTTTAAATGGACTATGCGCTACAGAACAGATGACAGCTAGGATGCAACTTGGTCTCTCCCTTCCTCCTTCCCCTACTCCTGCTACCACTGAGATGGGGAAATCCACAATATTATTTTTAAGTATTGAGGTTTTTAAAGGCATAATTTTCAGATATCAAAATACCCAAACCTGAAAAATGTGCCTAAAAATGACAGTTTGGTACACCCAAAAACAAGTTGTTAAAAAAAAGATTAAAACAAAGATTGAAGTGCGCATCCCTATTGCAAAAAACTGCATAAAACTGAAAAAAACACAGCAAAGCTTAAAAACATTCAGGCATTGTCTGATCTATATAAATTCTTAGAAGAAAAGTTTCAGTCTCGAAGTCTGTGCTATCACACTGATCCACATATTTATTGCTAAGCTGACATACTTTGACCCATAAGACAAACCAGCACCTTGGCTTACCCAGAAGGCAATACAATTTCAGAGCAGAGGGCAGAGCACTGGTATACATCCTTTCAGCAATCGCTATGCATCAAGAGGTGTGTCGTACTTCTGGATCGCAGAACAATTACAATAATACCACAATCATGAGGAACGCTAAGCCAAAATGGTTAGAAGACTAGAATTCTTCCTAACCTACACACATGAAGGAATGGTAAATAAATAAATAAAAGATGCACTGCATCTCTATAAATCACATTTGTCCTGTTACTTTGATCTCTGGGCTTCTGTTCACTGTTATTTTAAGAATTCTCTGGCAATTGATACCCTCTCAGCATCTGAAAGATACCTTGATATGTCTAATCATCTTTAAACAGCCCGTGGCGCCATGGACGCCACGGACTAAATAATTCGTTAAGCCCCCTTGAGGTGGGCTTTGTCCGTGATGAGGAAGGGTCCTCACGACAGACAATCGGAGGGACCAATCGGCAGGCGCTTCGCGCCTGCCGATTGGTCCCTCCGATTCCCAGCCTGAGCAACTGTGAGCCGCGCGCAGTGCGGCTCGCAGTTGCTCCCGGCCTGACGCCCCAGGGAGCCCCCGGCAGTCGCGCGAAGCGCGGCTGCCGGGAGTTCCCTGCCTGGCGGACTGACGCAGCGAGAGGCGCTTTGCGCCTCTCGCCGCGTCAGGCCGGGAGCAACTCAGGCCGGGAGCCTCTCGCCGCGTCAGCCCGCCACCCGAGGGAACCCCTGGCAGTCGCGCGAAGCGCGGCTGCCGGGGGTTCCCTCCCTGGCGGTCTGACGCAGCGAGAGGCGCTTCGCGCCTCTCGCCGCGTCAGACCGCCGCCCAAGGGAACCTGCCTGCCTGCTGCCTACAAAAGCCTGCTGTCACCGCCGCCACCGACGACGACGCTGACCAGCCCGCCGCCGGTGAGTCCTAGCGCCCGCTGCATTTCCCTGCAGCGGGCTTGCTTACTAGTTCTCAATAAAAGGAGGGAAGCAAACTGGCCAAAAGGCTGAAAGAAACATGTATATTCTTTCTGTTGTCTTAGCAGTAGCATTGGGGTTGCAATTTTTGCATGATTTGGAAAGCCTGCCTTTTACTTATCTCATTAACAGGTCTGATGTGAAAAACTGGCTACTGTTTTTTTGGTTCTTTAAGCAAAAAATAGGTTAACTTACTTTACAGAAGCATTACTTAAAGTACACTGATTACCTGAAGCCCAACTAGTTCAACTAGATCCTTCCCCACTTTTCTATCCAGCAATGAAGCCTTTCCAGTGCAATTCCCAGGACATTTGATCCAAACTAGATTTCAAAGTTTTTGATAGATTGAATTTCCAAAGATATGTACCTGTAATGCTGTTTTATAGTGCCTTCTTAGTACATTTAAAGATTTCTAAGCCATTTGCAAGGATGACACTGGAAGAGTTAAACACTATTTAGAACAACAATGTATAAGGGAATTGTAGTGTAGATGAGCCAGTTGAGTTATACTCTTCTAAACTTTCTAAGACTTCAATGGACCTGAAATGTGTGATTCTGCATTGGATTGCACTGCTTGTCTCTAAATGCACATTCTAATCTGAGTTTTAGCCAAACTTTTCAGGTCTAGTGCCTACCTCCATCATTAAATAGATCTGAATGCCTGTTATATAGCTGGATATGTTCCTAAACTCAGTGTCTCTGTTTTGTATGATTTAGGAAACTCAAAGTAACAGCTTTCATCCTTTGAAAATGTAGGAAAGACTACCACTGTTGTCATGCATATTTTTAAGACAAATTATAGCAGAGAGCATTGCAATTTCTGCCACTTTGTGGTGTCTGTTGAATGATAGACACCAGCCCACATTGGCTTTTTTTGTGGAGGGGATCTAAAATGCTCGTCTGGAAAAATACTATTAAGTGCAGACTGTAGCTTTTGGAGTGCATAAATTCCATAGCTTTAATTACAATAGAGGACTATTGTGATGTCACATTAAATTTATATTACTTTTTTTTCTTTTAAAATGCAGATTGTATTCATTTAAAGCTTCTTATTGAAAACTTGTCAGTTTTAAGCTTTCTAGCTGTATTGTGAGGTAAGACAACATGAAGGATAGGGAGGCAAGCAGAAGAATTTCGGATTAAGTATTTACACTCTGATTATCAAAAGTGTGGGATACCTGATATTGGTCCAGTTCATAAATGGATATCAGCTGAATAGAATAATAGGACAAGTGGCCTTTATTGTGGAGAACAGTAGAGTACAAAATGTATAAAATAAATACATAAATTAAACTTTACCCCTGTCCTACTTATTTTATTTATATTACGCTTTTCTTTGATGGAACTGAAGGGAACTTACATAGGGCTTCTGTGCAGGCTGCTTCCGTCAGGCATTTCTCAAATCCAGACTTGCTTGGCTTCAGCAAGATTGCCCTATTATGGGGCTTTGAATCGTTGTCTTGGACAAGGATGTCCAACTTTCTCTAAATTATTTTTTTTTATTCACATTATTTATGGTCTTGTTACTCACAGCGATTGACCTAATGAGTCAGTACAATGAACAAAATAAGACATTCAGCAAATAATGCATTAGGATTTTAGCAGTCTGCAACTACCAGAAAGAACTGAAGCATAGCGTAAGTATTAACATGACACATTAAATGCATCAGGAATTAACTAGAATAGATCTTTTCACAATATTGTCTTGGGACTTTTAGGTGATCTATGAAGAAGAAGAGTTGGTTCTTATATGCCGCTTTTCTCTACCCGAAGGAGCTTACATTTACCTTCCCTTTCCTCTCCCCACAACAGACACCCTGTGGGGGTGGGTGAGGCTGAGAGAGCCCTGATATCGCTGCTTGGTCAGAACAGCTTTATCAGTGCTGTGGTGAGCCCAAGGTCACCCAGCTGGTTGCATGTGGGGCAGTGCAGAATCGAACCCGGTTCACAAGATTAGAAGTCCGCACTCCTAACCACTACACCAAAGTGAACATGACATGATTAGAAGGGAAGACAAAGATCAAAGATACAGATAAGGATTTTCCCCTCTCCTTAGCCACTTCTAGGAATATTCAACACAACTCCTAAATTTAATCTGCCAAGATGGCCAAACAAGGAATATCCTTTCCCAAGACTCTGAAATGCCAGACTACATCAAAATCTTGTGGTGACACTGGAATATGCAAGACTAGTAAAAAAGCCCATTGTATCCAGAAGACAATGGGCGCTAGCAGGCAGGGACCAGAGGGACAGGCGAGGGACAGAGCAAGGGACAGGTTCTCGGCGGCTGGAGTCTTGCCGGGGGCTCCCTCAGGGGCCGGCCTGACACGTCAGGCCGGGAGCAACTGCGAGCCGCGCTGCGCGCGGCTCGCAGTTACTGGGGCTGGGAATCAGAGGGACCAATCGGCAGGCACTTCGCGCCTGCCGATTGGTCCCTCTGATTGTCTGTCATGAGGAAGGGTCCAATCCGGACCCTTCCTCATCCCGGACACATCCCGCCCCAGAACCCCTTACTATTTTATTTAGTCCGTGGCGCCCGCGGCGCCACGGGCGGTGTACAGATATGTAGTGTGCATGATTCAAAAGCATATCAAGAATATCCAACAGTGGTCATTGGAGGAGAAATGTATTTAGAACAGTTAGATTAGGAACTTCTTGATATTTTTCAAATATTTTCAAATGTCCAGATTGGCTCATTGGAGACTTCCCGCTCCTTTGAGCATACTTCCTCCCTGTTTGCCTTCAAAACATATAGAACGAATGCAGAACAAGTGTAAGTCATATAGACAGCACTTTCTCCTCTCCTCGTTTTATACAAAGTTTCCTTCTCTTCATAATAAAGCCATTCATTTAAGCAGCCTGGTGTGACACACTTCTTTGCATACTTGAACTCAGCCAAGACCTTTAAACTGAACTGCCCAACAGAGATGCGGGAAAAACTCTCCGTGCCGTGCCTGGGGACTTAAATGCTGTCTCCCGCATTTCGACACCAAATGAAAAAAGTCAGAATGATACCCCCTACTCTGAACTGGAAACCTTTAATAAACACCAAGACCCATTATGCACAGGGGTTTTAGCGCACATTCGGGGTGGAATGGCGGCGACTAAAATCACCGATAACGCACGGTGCCGGCTGCAACCGGCCGCAGCTTCAGTGCATGCCGCCGAAAAAGCCGCGTTAGCGAAACATGGAAGAAAGCGCAGCTTCCGGGTGACCAGGGCGCAACCAGAAGTGGCGCCGGGTTGGCCTGTGCATAATCGGTTACTCTGGGTTTTGCCGCCGTCGCGCCCTGCCCCGTGCATAACCGGTGTGCGTCGCGTCTTCCCCCTCCGTGTTTTCCATGTGATCCAAAATCGCCATTTCGGCGGCCGTGCATAATGGGCCAAAGAGGCACACTAAAATATGTTTAGAACTTAGAAACAAGAAGCACTCTCCATAATCTGCTAACTGAAGAAAAGGACTGTATTGAAATATTGGTATAAATTACAGTTTGATCAAATACCAGCTCATTGTGATTTTTTGAAAGCAGGCAGTCTAAAAATCAGTATTTGTTGGCTGGGACCAATCAGGATTCAAAAATAAAATTTGTGACTGGTTTTCACATCTTACAACCCATAATTGTGGTTTGTTATCTTGTGTAAATTCACAGGTTTGTTGAATAGTACTACCTCTTGCAATTACCTGGCCACAATACAGGGAAGACTACCTCCTGACTGGTAGAAAAGCCAGTCAAACAGAAAACAGACAAATGGGGGTGGAGCAGTTTGCAAAATAAGATATGTGGAATAATTCAAACTAACTCAACTACAGTTTGCTATACAAACCAAAGTTTGAAGAAGTCCTGGTTTGTTGCTATGCCAAAATACAGCCACTGCAACATATTGGTTCTGAAAAAGGCTGACAAGAGTATACTAACAGTTCAGATTAGCAGTTATATTTGATAGTGTCCAGGAATGCAAACTCATTAAGGAACTGATACAAAACATCTTGACATTTCAGGTCACAAGATTACACAATTAAATCAAACTTTTTGGCATAAGCTAATTCCACAGGGGAGGAGGAATGGCACTTTACTGAAGGTACAAGGAGGAATAAACTGGTTTTGTTCCTAACACAAATATCAAAATAAAACACATCTTCAAAAAAAATTCCAAAAGTTCTCTAATCATAATAAAAGAAATGAAATGAATATAACCAGGCTTAATCTGGTGACAGTAAAATATACTCAAAAACATGTTCAGTCTTCTAGCATTTACTCCTTGTGCCTTGATGCGGGCAGGTGGGATGTGTTGGTAAATAAATAAATAAGTTGCTCCTTTTGACAGGAATTAAGGTCTGTGGCACAATTTTTAAACAGTCACTGCACTTCTGCAAGCTGCAATTGAGAATTGGCAGTGGCAGGCAGCCATGGATGTATCATATTAGATGTTATTTAACTGGTGAGAAGTGTTAATGGAAGTGGAGTCGGCTCTATACAAATCATCACAAGTACCTGACCAGGTACTTGGCATTTCTTCTAACTTCTTGCTTCAGATCTGCTGATGGACAATGTACGATATTTTTATGTATTTATTATCTAAAACAACATGCCTCTTCCCCAGACATCCTGAAATCTTTGGAGCCATCTAACATGCATCACTAAACTGTACTAACAATGCTGTTAATATAATACATGAACATCAAAGCCAACCCTTTAAAGACACCAACAAGCAGAAAAACCTTTAACAAGCTATGCCAAACCATTTCTTGATGTATATCCAGGCCTTCAACCTGACTGTCATCTTAAACAAGAATGATTAGACAACACATCAATTTTCCTTGCATAGGGTGATGATTAGACAATGCCCATTAAATCTAACAAAAATAAGGCTCATGTAAAACTGTTTGGACTACCCTTGTCCACTGTTTCGCCTACTGCCATCGATCTTCTTGTTATGCTTCAACCCAGAGTTTGCGTTTATAAGCTGTCCCGAGACTCCAGAGAAAGTTTAAATATTTAATAAAAACAAGCAAATAATTAAAAGGCCATTCCTTAATTATAATCTAATTAAATGACTTATAACACTCCAGGAATAGAGAACTTGTGAGACCAGTTGGAAAATGCCAACTGAATAGCATTTAGAGTCCTTATGGTGACATTCTGGACAAAAGGCTCAACCAGGGAAGTGAAGTTAGTATAGGAAGAAAGGAAAACTAGAAAATAATGTTAGAAACAGGATAGCAAAACCAAACAAAATGTCAGGCCAGATGACCTTCACTGTGAGACTATAACAACTTCAGTCATTTTACCTGGAGGGGAAGCATGTATTGTACCCATCATCAGTGAATAAACCAAGACCCTAATAGACTTGGGTGGGTGTTTTTTTTTTAATTAGACAAAAAGCTAAGCTAGTTTGATTCTTACCAGACAAATCCTATGTGACTCCTCTTGCATATCCACCTGCATTAATTTAAGCAGGGCACAGCATGTCCTGCTTGAATAAGCAGTCCCTTTGCTTCACAAGAAGTACAAAGACTAATTCACTGCATTAGAACCTTGCGGGCGGACAGGGAGGGGGAGGAGGGAAGAACCCATCTGCTTATGTCTAGGAAAAAGTCTCCTCGCAGCCACACAGCCAAAACTGTACAATAACAGCAAATGTATATATGACAAGCATATACAGGTATGATGTTTACAGAAAACAAACAGCAACACAGCCAGCCAAGGGTGTAAACAGTTGCTGGAACATGAATGCTCAGTCAACTTACACCACACACTGGGTGTTTGTTTATCCCTGTTGCATATGATCAACAGGAGAAGAGACATCCAAAACAACTTTTTAAACAACATGTCACTTTCTGTTAGTTTTTGCCAGTAGGGTTTCATCCAAATGTTTGTGTCATAATAAGATGTGCATGTGTTTAGAGAGCTTTCTTTTTTTTAAATGTCTGTCATGGCATGAAGACAAAGATCAATCCCAGCAACCTAGGATTCATTTTTGTTTTCCATCTCTACCACCATACAATTTGATCATAGTACTTATTTGAGACTTCCGAACACTTTGCTATATAAACCACATCTCTGTTAATCTTTCATTAGGCTCCAGTTTTTGCAAACTTACTTTTCTTACAGCATTATAACTTACAGGGATGTTACCCAAAATGACATTATGTTCTCCCATACCTTCTGCTATACATTTTCAATGTCCTAATTAGAGTATTTTCTTACTTCACATTAGTGTTGCTTGCTAGAGCAAGGAAATATTCACCTTGTCTCCTGACACTATTATGCTATATAATACTAGACTATCTGGAAATGGAGGAAGATGCAGTGAAAAACTCTCATTCTTAGTGTCAGTATCTCTTATCATTATGCCTAAATATGCAACAAGCCACCAAAATTTGGTTTTCTTACACCATATTTACAACCGAGAAATATATACATTAATGCATTGCTTGTATAAAAGTATACGAAAGACAGCTTGGTCTCTTTAGCCTCGAGAGAAGTAGCCAGGATCAGGAAGCGCGCCTCCCATGCCTGGATGGTGTACAATTAACATCTACACCAGTGGTCAGGAACTTGGGAGTGACCTTCGATGCCTCCCTGTCTATGGTGGCTCAGGTCACAAAATTAGCCGGACGGCTTTTTTCCATCTTTGCCAGGACCGGCTACTAGCGCCCTACCTGTCCTCAGAACACCTAGCCACTGTGATCCATGCAACGGTCACTTCCAGACTAGACTACTGTAACTCGCTCTACGCAGGCTTACCCATTTATATAACAATACAGCCATGTTGCTCTGATGAAGCAGGACAAAGTTGGAGTCCAGAGACAGATTTAAGACCAACAGAATTTTATACAAGGTATAAGATTTTGAGTGCAAGCGCACTTCTTCAGTCCAGGTGTCACTGGAGTCCAACTTTTTTCCATGTTAACTGTCTTCAGTGCCCTGCTTGTACTGTCTTATATCTTTATATCAAGTTTATATATGCAGTGTGTCAAGGTACATTATGGAGCATCCTCCTGTATTACTGAAATGCTACATGGATAAGTGTGAAAATTTAACTGCTAAGAAGTCAAGTATGTGTGTCACTTTGTACGCCTCACTTCCCCATGGAGTCATATGAGAATTTCATGGAGTTGGTTTGCATCTTGTCTTTTGGAGGAGAATAATAGATGCTTACAAGTAAGGTTCAGACAGAATGTCAAAACCAACTTGTGGTCATTCATACCCTTCTCTTTCTGAACCTCATTATCGAATTAGATATTTACACATTTTTGGCAAACCATGTCATGCTCCCACAGGAAAGTTATGGGAAATGGCCTCAGAAGCGGAATCTGGGGGGCTATTATGCACAGCAGGAAACCTCACAAAGTCTGCAAAAAAAGACATTTTTTAATTCTGGTTTTGCCCCAGAAAACCCACAATAGTATTATTGATCCAGCATGGCACTCCCCACTCATAGCGGTGACTGTGTCTTTTCCATGCAATATTTAAAACTAGCTTTACAATGACTTCTTTTACAATGCTGCTAAAGATGCCTGTTTTCGCATGCGTAAATGTTAGCATGTTTTTGGACTCCTCCCCTGTGCCACCATACACCATTGGATGAAGGGACAGCTGCTAGTCCCTCGTCCATCAATGGATGCTTAAGTTGCTCCTTATTTGGCGCAAATCCTCTCACTTCTGCTATGTCAACAGTACACCAACAGAAATTATTTTATTCATTCCCTCAGAGGCATTTCAATCCACTCTCTAGAAGGATCAGCATATCTCTGGAGGAGGAAAGGTTGTAGTGTTTTCAAAAGGCTGTGTGCCACACATATATTTCTTGTTTAGGTCTCCGTGTCCATGAACTACAATTCCCATGCCCTGCGAACAGAATGTGCCACAGTGGCGGTCAGGTGACATTGCAGCTGACCATGGCTTGCCAATGAGCATCTACACAACGGAGGAAGTGCCCACTTATTTAAGGATTTACTGTCATATCAGAGCACATGCATAAACACAACTGTTTTTTAATGATGATTTAAAAGGGTCAGCATACTGACTTAGGTGAAAACCTGTACGTGCGTAATAGTCCCTGGACTCTCAAAGGCAGGTATGCATAACGACGAATTCCACTATTTTAAATGGCGATTTTTCATTCCGCAAACAATTTGCAACAAAGATCCCTGTGCGAAAAGGCCCTCATACTTTCTCCCTAGGCTTTATTGTAAACTGAGGTCTGACTGTTTATAGTGTGACAGCAGTGATCTGGGGGAACTGTACAAGAACAGATCTCTGCAAACACTGGAGAAATCCCCAGTCCCAATGCAGGCTGAGATTAGCAATGAGCAAGGAGGAGGATACAGATACCTGTTTATTAAACTTAAATGAAAGAAGACATAAATGTGACACAACTCATGAATTTATTGTATTGACTAGGATCAGCCATAATATTCTGAAAGATAGGCAAATAGGAAAAAAATTCCCAGCAAGGACTTTAATAACCATGCTGTCAGACTTCAGAAGTACAAGCAAAGCTATGCCTATCAATGTATGCCTATAATGGGCACAATTGAGCTGATCAAACAACTATCTGCCACAGGAATTGGCAATCTCACAACACAGCAGCTTAGATGGACATTGGTAACTGCAGCTGTTGATTGTATTGCAAGTTCATCATATGACTGGCATTTGGTAGCTCAACATTTAAGGGACTGCCTGTAAAGAAGCCAAAGAAACATGTAAAAAGTTACCCATCCTTTATAGGGGCCTGCATCAGAACTGTATCTGTATTTTCAGTGGCGTCTCTGTGGCCTCCAGCTCCTCCAAGGTAAGAAGTCCTAAAATGTGGACAGTGGCCGATGGCTGATAATTAGGGTTGGGCACTCCGTGCCTGCATGTGTGTGCCCGCCAGCATTCCAACACCCACACCTCCCCTCCCCCCCCCACAGCGTGGCACTGGCTGCATCAGGAGTGACCAACCGAGATGGTTTGCTGATAGCAGCAGGTAACAAATTCAACAACAACAATAACTGGTTACACTCCCTGCACACTTGAAGCATGAGTTATACCAGGAGAACATGGTCAGTTCCTGCTAGCATACCTGAAAGGGTATCTCCTCTTTTTACACTGTATGTTCTTACTGCCAACAACTGTTAAGGAGGGATGGGACAATACACACAGCAGTCAGGGGTGGCCTGGGAGGCAGTTATATCAGTCATAGCTTGGGGCAGGGGTCCACCTTCCTTCACTTACCATGTTGTCCTTTCTTCTTGAAAGATAGAGAGCTCGACTCCCTGTGTTTGTGTCCAGAGATGGAACTCCTGTGGGGGGGGGGGGGGGTCTGACCAAAGTGTTAGAAATTTGCTCCAACAGAATTTGTTATCCTCCTGAGATGTTTGTGCTATGTTCACATTTTGTGCAAACTGCTTTCTTTCAGCTTCCTATTTCCAAATACCTCTTATGTGAGTTCTAAAAGTGCTGATGTGAGGGCTGAGAGATATAGCCCTATGCAGTCCACCCTTTCATATGAGCTACTCTTATTTTGGCAGGAGAGTTCTTACGAAGGCTGCATCCAATTACCAAGGCTGCATCCTAAACTGGGATGAGCTTGGAGGCATGGGTGAAGGTAGTTGTTCTTTAAGTGTTACCAGCACCAGCAGTGCGATCAAGCCCCTGGAAGTTTACAATGTTGCCCTTTTCTACTCTGGCATACTTTGTCACCATCCTTAGCCATTCAGAAGGGGGACTCAGGATAGGACCTTAATATAAGGATTGCTTACTGTCGGTGTTAGGTTCTTGCTAGGCATATTACAAGATGCTGTATGGTGTTGATCAGGTTTCCAAAATTAAATGGGATAACAAACTGGCCGCCAGTCAGATTTCTGAATTTACATATGATCTGATTGTAGATATTAGCTGTTCAATCGTTTTGTGAATCACTATAAACGTATTACTTCGGTATACTGCATATATGTCATATTTCTCTAATGTATTTCATGTATTCATGATATGTACGGGCAGTGAAACACAACTGTTCATAGATAGGTTTCTTGTAATTACCTGTTTTTAAAACACAACTTTTATTATTTTTCTCTGTACTATCAACACAGCAGAACATTCAGTAATAAAGTGTAGATGATCTCCACATTATACCAGCCAACAGGGCTCTTCAGCTGGAACATTCTCTAACCACATTTTGGGCTATGTGCAATACTTCTGCAACTCTCTTGTACATACAGTATGATATTTTACAGACATGTAATAGATTTGAAGTAGAACATCTTTACCACAATATGGTTAGATGTGTACCACTATGGTGTGTGTGTGTGTACAATCAGCACATTGAAATAATACCCACAACATTAAGCAGAAAACATGGTTCACAAAAGAATGAGGCACCAATGCAAGTGTGAAGAAAGATGGTGTTTCTGTGCAAACAGCTGACCCAGGCTAATCACATTTTTGCTACGTGAATAGTAATGGGATAGAGATGTATAGCAGGACACCACAATTTCTCTAGATATAGTGAAATGAGGAAGATCTTCAAAAATTAGTGAGGAAGAACCTTTAAAAATGAAAATGCATAAAGTCTTGGGCTGAATTTTTTTTAATGCATCCCAACAAACATTGGGTATAGCTGAATGACGCTTGCACCACCTCAGTCCGTACCGTGACTTTAACTGCACTGCACTGTTTGCAGTTTCAGACACATTTTCTCAATTCCTATTTATTTGGTGTCATAATGGGAAAAGAGCCAGTTTGGTGTAGTGGTTAGGAGTGCGGACTTGTAATCTGGCATGCCAGGTTCGATTCTGCGCTCCCCCACATGCAACCAGCTGGGTGACCTTGGGCTCGCCACGGCACTGATAAAACTGTTCTGACCGGGCAGTGATATCAGCGCTCTCTCAGCCTCACCCACCCCACAGGGTGTCTGTTGTGGGGAGAGGAAAGAGAAGGCAACTGTAAGCCGCTTTGAGCCTCCTTCGGGTAGGGAAAAGCGGCATATAAGAACCAACTCTTCTTCTTCTTCTAATGAAGTTTGAGTGACAGGAAAATATAGGAGTCTCACATCAAAGCAGCCTTGAGGAAAGGTATGTACATATGAAACATATACTGTAATATATGAAACATATACATATGAAACATATACTGTAATATATAGCAAATAATGACTTTGTATGATAGTATATTGCCCTGACCTGGATAGTCCACACTAGCCTGATTTCATCAGATCTTGAAAACTACACAGGGTTGGCCTCAACTGGAGACCAAAACAGAAATCCAGGATTTCTATGCAAAGACATACAATGGCAAACCATTTCAGAACATCTTTTGCCCTCAAAATCCTAAGGGATAGCCATGTCGGGTGCAACTTGATGGTGCTCTCTAGCATCACAATAGTATACTATCCTTAAGTAATAGCTGCTGATTCTGAAATTATAATTCCAGTAGAATCACAGAAAATCAACTTCCTCAGCTTTCCTTCTTGTAACATAAATTTTGCCGGTTTGTATTTATACCCTATCAATGATCCAATGATGGACTGAGATCTATGGTGCTTAGAAGGAACTCAGAGGCACAGAAATCTAAGGGAAGGTTAAACCCTTTGACATGCAAAATATGGAGTTCAAAGACTGCAGTGAACCGAGACTACTATTTCCTGACCACTCTGTCTTTACCTTGAAGAGCCTCTGGCTCTTCATATCTCTGGTTCAGTCAACCAGTAATCATCAGTTAATTGCCAGTCAGAATGTTCCTATTCACTGCCCTATGTGACCAATGGATCACTCAGTGCTGAAAAGCATGGGAAACTCACTACAAGCAGATGCCAGGGAGAGAGTAAATGTAAGGTTTACCATTTCTTATAGTATAAGCATTGCAATTTATTCCTTTACTAGCTTGAAAGGGCCCCCTCCCCTGGCCAGGCAGCTTAAGGTGGCTTTGGGCTGCAGCTTGCAGCCAGATCAAGTGGGACAGGTGGGGGCTGGGCAGCTCTTTAGCAGGGCCAGGACAAAGCTCCTTAGCAGGCAGTCAGGAGGCCCTCGTCAGCAGGCCCAGCCTAGCAGGCCAACAGGCCCTTGTTAGCAAGCCCTCCACCACGACCCTTTGCCCAGGGCCCTCTCCCCTTACCTGCTGCTGGCTCCAGGCCCTGAGGCATTTGAGAGCAAAGAGGCTAGAGTCCAGAGATGGGAGCTGCCGGAGTAGAGCCAATCAGGGCAAAGCTGGCTGCACCCTGATTGGCCCTATTCTAACTTGGACAGCCGGACACGTCCCACCCCCTAGGCTGTTTCATAAATATATAGAGGAACAACAATGGATAAGGATATAATATAATAATGAAGAAAATTCCTTATTCCTATTTCAGCCACAGCCCCTTGTATTTTAGAACAGTGTGTACCAAGTGCCATCAATGTCATTAGTAATATTTATGCTTGACAGCTATGATCCTGCAGTTGTCTGTGTGTTGATATGCTTAATGTTACATAACCTGATTAATGTTACATAACCTACCAGGATAGTACAGGCAAACCTGATCCCATAAGACAGGGGTAGTCAAACTGCGGCCCGCCCGATGTCCATGGACTACAATTCCCATGAGCCCCTGCCAGCATTCACAGTTTGACTACCCCTGTCATAAGATCTAAGCAAGGAGCTAAGAAGAGACAGCCCTGGCTAGTACTTAGGAGGGCAACCTCCAAGGAGTATCAGGTTCCTGACAGGTAATAGCAGGTTCCTGGCAGGTAATGGCAAACCACCTCCCAATGTCTCCTGATTGGTCAGACAATCTTAGAGTCACTTGGCTGAATCACACAAGTGCCAAATGATAAATAAAGAAATACCTGATGGACATAGTATTTATGAAAACCAGAGAACAGAAACACCACAGGAAATGAGGTCTCTGCACACTCAGCATTACACAAGCTATTAATTATATTTCAGAGTCCTGAATGAGAACCTGAAGTATAGAACACTTGCATAATGTTTATTTTTATGGCAACTCTACTCTAAAAATAGCATTAATTACCTATGGGCTGGACATAGATAAGGCAACAACTGTGCCTCCTGGGACAAACATTAGTATCACGCCACATCACAGCAATCACACATCAACAGCATACTGACATGTTTGGTTAATTCATTTTACACCCACTGAACATAGATTCCTTGACACAAATCAGTTATGCAGACTCAAGGAAAATTTCCAGAGAGTGAGTCCTGATTTTTGTTGAGAAGTTCGATTTGGTTGCCTTTGATATACAACAATATCTGCATTAATAATTATCATCATAATAAATTTTGATTTGTATCTGGCCCTTCCAAAAGCTCAGGGCAAGTAACAACATGCAAACATATCCAAAAATTAAAAATTTAAAACATTTCCAGGTTTTTATAACTCATACCCCCAACAAGAATCCCAAATGGGAATGGTTTGGCGGGAGCCAATCTTCCCCTTCCTTCTTTCCCCTCCCCTAGCACTATAGAATCATAGAATCATAGTTGGAAGGGGCCATACAGGCCATCTAGTCCAACCCCTTGCTCAACGCAGGATCAGCCCTAAGGCCAGCCTTCCATGGTGGGTGTTATATTTGGCCTCAACCATAAGCTCAGTATAATAGTTCCATTGTGCAGGTCCTGCAGAACCTCTGAAAGCCCTGACCATGGTCTAAGACAACTTTACCTCTTTTGGACCAGGGACCCTGAGCAGATGTTGTTCAGAGGATCACAGTGCTCTTGGTGTCATAATGGAAAAAGCAGTTCTGCAGGTATGCTGGTCCCAGACCATTTAGGGCTTTAAAGGTTAAAACCAGCACATTGAACATGATTCAGTCTCCAATCTGGAGTCAATGCAAATGGGCAAGCACTAGTATTATGGATGCTCCATACTGAGCCCGTCAGTTCTCATACAGCCACATTCTGGACCAGTTGGAATTTCCAGAGCAGTCTCAAGGGCAGCCCTCTATAGAGTGAGTTGGAGAAGTATAATCTAGAGGTGACAGTTGCATGGATCACACTAGCTAGGTCCAGCTCCAAGAGGTACAGTGCGAAATGCCTAGTCTGGCACAGGTGGAAAAATATCAGGTGGGCTATCTATTAAAGATCCAAAATCACTCCCGGTTCCCGGTGTTAACTGTATCCTGGCGAATGCTGGATGGTGTATCAGCCACCTGTCTACATGCTGGCCCAGCCAGAGGACCTCTGTCTTGGATGAATTCAACTTCAGCTGATTCCACTCATGGCAAGCATGAACATATCTTGTTTTTATACTCAGGCCCCCTCTCCTCCTGTGCATGTTTCATGTAAACTGCCCTGATAATTAACACATATATGTAACACATAAATAAATAAAAGCTGAGAACTTTTTGATTCCATAATCTTTCATATCCTATTTATACTGAAGTCCAATTACAAACTGGTATTTAAGGCTACATTAACATAACTCAGCAAGCTATGATTAAACTACAATTGGGTAAGAACTCATGACCCTATCTTTCCTCACACCTGCTCTGCTCTCTTTTGGAGCTTGATTCAGAACTCACAGTCTTCCAGGTAAGCCAGTATAGGGGGATTTTCCCCTCTTAACTGGGTCACATTGAAAGCTGCATTCAAAACTTCATTTTCAGAACCCAAAATATTTAACTAGATAGTCTAAACTAGCGATCCCCAACCTGTGGTGGTGGGCCGCGAAGGACGCCTTCTCCCCCCCCCCCGGCCCTTTACAACACACTTTGGGTGTCATTGTCTCCCATCACTCCCAGATGGGACTATCTCGTTGCAGAGAAACAAGTTCAGGGTTCCCATTGATTTGTCATTGTCATGAGTTAAAATTTCCATGAAAATAAAATGTTCCTTATGTTCATTGTTGTCGTGTGTCTGTATCTTATTTTGAAGGGATGTTTAAACATTACCATAGCGATCAGAGAGCGTTAGGGCAGTGGTTGAGAGTAGAGGAGTAAACTACCCCCCCCCCCACTGGGCCTCAGTAAAATTATCAAGCGTTGAGTGGTCCCCGGTGATAAAAAGGTTGGGGACCACTGGTCTAAACCTCCAATGTCTAACTAGAACATGAGCACAGAGCATACTGCACAACAAAACCCAGGTGCAGATTTTAAATTAAAAATAGGAACTTCCTACTCCATCTTAATGTATGCTACTAGAAGGTTTTCTGAATTTAAAGTCTATGGTTCCTGTCAACATCTGAATTCTCCTATACATCTAAGCATGTCAGCTGGTTGACTTAGAGGGTGAGATCACTTTACCTTTTGTTACATACAAAACTCATTTCTCCACCATGAAATATCAACGGCCTATGCTATAAGAGAAACAGGTGTACTGGCCACAAAACACAAACACAACTAACATCAGCATGTTTATATCCAGTAAAATCACTATGATCTATATGTTGGACTGTAACCATTAACATTTGGGCAAATTATGAAAATATGCAAAATTCTGTTTCTTAATCAAAGGCAGAAAATTCGGTTCCAACCAAGCCAATTCAATACAATCAAACTATTTGGGGGAAATAGCATTATAAGCAAACCTTTCTTCCACTTTCCATAATCTCTTTTTTTAAAAAATTAAGAGGTAAAATTTCTCTGTGCCATCTCACTTGCTCTTCTTCCTTAATAGAAAACGACTGCCGTGACTACCCCCATGTAGCAGAACCATTCACCATCAGCACCTCTGCACTCCCCATGTGCTTAGAGAACAACTGATTAGCACTTTGCATAATTAACCTGATTAGCACTGTGCATAATCAAACTGATTAGCACTTTGCATAATTAAAAAGAAATAAGAGAAACAACAACAATAACTAGGTAATATCAAAAGCTGCTAGTCCGACAGCCAATTTGCTAGTACTGGGATTAGTTTAGTGTTGAAGATTTTATTCTTTAAAGCTATTTTGGGATGCAAGCACCTCAGGATTCTAAACTCTCACCAGAAATATTGTCAATGATTTGGATATCGCCCAGTAAAATGGAAAATTCTAGGGCTGATAGTTTCATGCAAACTAATGCAGACTACTGACTCAAACAGCTATATCACAAAATGAATGTGGGGAGGAACCTTTTTGCATTTACCCCTGGAAGATCTTGAATAGCTCCCTATCAGGGGAAGTGATAAAAGGTCTATCTAATACATTGCAATAATATGCAGGAAATGGAAGCATGACTGTTGAATTTCCTGCTTCCGTTCATAATGAGCAACATATCTGTTGTTCTAGGTACAGCCAAGTTGGCGGCTAGCATTACAAACCATCCTTACTTTAAGGACTTGGAGATTCCAAGAGAAATTGTATCAGTATCATGAAATTCAGTTGCCCCTCCAAACTAGATTTTAGCGTTCAGTATAAGTTCAAAATAAGTTCAAAATTTAGAGATAAGTTCAAAACTTATCAGAGTCCAGGAATTCAATAGGGGCAGCACTAAGTTGCCCAGAACTACCCAGATTCTAACTACCCAGATTCTAAAGGTTGCATACATTTTTGAAGAGACTCAGACTACATAGCCAACAGTATCCTTCATCTAATAGTTTTTACACATTCTTGTAATTCAAGAGGAAGCTATTAATGAAGAGGGTACTTTAAAGTAATTAGCACTGCAGTCCTATGCTATGGATTTAGACTGAGTAATTTGGCATCAAGATTGTACATATGCACTAACTGAAAGGAAGATTAGATATTTTTTCGCCAACAATGCTATTAACAAAAATAAGTTCTTAAATATGCATACAATGTATTCGTTTGTTGTGAGTTACCTTTGTAGGGGGTTGTCTTACATCCAGGGTTGCTTTCCTCTTGAGTAAATATGGGTGAAAAGATCGCATTAGCATAATAAAAGAAATCAAGCTCTGGTGGAAGCATTAGTTTTATAACTATTCTATTTGAGAAAAAACGTGCAGCTAACAAAGATTATTCAAGTCCAAATGTTCCTGGGTAAGGTAGTTCCAGTAATTCTGGGAATTATGCCAGTCCCTTAGCTATATATGTAAATATTTTTAAAACACTATTTTAATATACATGTATTTTAAACACATATATGTCTACATGCATACAGTGCTGCAGAACTGCCATGGCAACAAGTTAACAGTTAACAGAAACTCACACTTCTGACTGAAAATATTGTTTGAAAAATAACTCCAACATACACACACACACACAAAAAGGTGCCTCTGCTAAACAGTTTAATCAATTTTATGATCTAACAATTCAGTTGTCAGTATTGCTGGAATGCCTCAGCAAAATTATAAGTCAAGGATTCTTAGAGAGGATGAGATTTTGAAAAGTAATAAAAAAACGTTGTGTATGTAAAATTAGCCAGCATGACCATTTACGCACTGGGAACTTCACTGCCCCAGCTCCCGTGCAGGAGCACAAATTGGGGGCAGATGAGGTGCACCAGGCCAAATGCTCCCCCTTGTGGGTGCAGGAAGAGGTGGGGCAACCTGCCATAACTAAAACTGCAGCCCGGCATGAAACCTCCAGTGCATAAACAGTCCATGTGAGAACTCTTGCCTTAAAATATTCCAGTAATGTAAAGTCAAATTGATCCAATGTGTTGAGAATTGTCCTCCTCTTTATAGTTAAGGAGTGACAAAAGATCCTAGTTGCCACTTATGGCCTTATCTTTTCCCCTCAATGAACCACAGGAAAAAAAATAAAACAGATAATTTTGATGCTAATCACAAGTTCAAAGCAATACACCTAGAAACATAATACTTCTTCCTTCTTGGTGCCAGCTTGTTGTAGAGGTTAAGAGCAATGGCTTTTAACCTGGAGAGCTGGGTTTGATTCCCCACTCCACTACATGCAGCCAGCTGGGTAACATTGGAATAGTCACAGTCCAGTTAGAGACGCTATCACAGAGCAGTTCTTTCAGAACTTTCTCAGCCCCACCTATCTCACAGGGCATCTGTTGTGGGAAGAGGAAGGGAAGGCAATTGTAAGTTGCTATGAGATTCTTTTCGGTAGAAAAACCCAATTCTTCTGCTTGTTGTTCTAGATTTTTTTGTTAAAGGCTTACCTTAAAATCACAGTATTCTGGGCAAAGCAAGAAGGCTAAAGCACAACAGCACCACTTTGTCCCTCTCCAAAAGTTAGAGGGAATCTGAAACAACAGGTGTAAGTATCTCTTGGTCTCAAATCTGTGGGCCATTGGCTGGCGTGACAAGACCTAATGGCTGCTCTTCTCCACCAAAGCCAAAGTCCCTCATGGCTGCTTCTTTGGCACAGGGGAGACTGCCAGTTTCAGCACCCAATGGAGATCCCAATGGTGAAAAATATGGCCAACCCTATGCTCTATATAGCTTCGATAGCAGCATAGCATCAGACTTTTAGTAAGAGGAGACAACTGACTGACTGGTTGCAAAATTGTTCATTATTCTTAATATTTATATAAATAAGAAGACTTGTATGTGATTTAACTGGGTAGAATTATGTTCATGCATATGGCATACCATGTAATCTTTGATGCATTAATTTTATACCTTATGAGTGCATATGCACATAAAATAGATCATAGCATGCCAACGATTTATACTAAGTTGTACATAAATGTCACATTTATATTACAACTTATACGTGCATGATTTTCCATACACATAAATGCATACACACAGAAAATGGAAGAACAAAAGAATAAGCCTCCTACAAGAAATTTAAATAGCCTTTTTAGAAATCCTCACCCAAAGTTAGAGGGCTTTTAGCAATCGTACATTTATCTCTTCCAAAATACACCTGCTTTCTTTTCCCCTCTTTTCACTTCTTTTGCCAAACTAAATATTTTTTCCATCTAATGACTCTCTTTATTAGACAGCATCTAATTTGCATACATTTACATACAATTTAACTGCTTGCTTCTGAGAACAAAGAAATGGCTCCGTATTGTACTGAAGGACAATACTCAGAAAAGGAAGGTATAAAAACCAGCTAGCTCAGTGGCTGTGTATTCTTTTTGTTTCAGAAATACCAGGATTTTTAAACACTCCACTTAAAGGGTGAAAAAGATTATTCCAACAGACAATGCAAAAAGATACAGTGCAGCTCCCTTTTAACACATTTTTTTCTCTGGCCTGGTTAATGGGATTTAAGGTCCAAGCTTTCTTTGCTTTCCTCTATTTCTTTTATTAGATCTGATGGATTTAATTCTGTCACATATTTTAGTTCATTCATATAAAATTTATGCAGAAGCTCAACTTCAATGCTAATTCGGTACGCCTACCCTTTTCCTACCATGAGAACTGGGGAATGATTGAACAATTTTGGATGGGCATGAAGTATACTGATTTCAGTGCTAAATGTTATTATTGTGAGTCTGCTAATGCCTGTGAGGACCTCACCTTACAGAAATACACAGAGCAAATACACGCTTACCATGTAGCCACATGAGAACCAACAGGATGGGATGCAAGGTTGAACTCTACTTGTAAAAACAAGAAGGAACTGTTGTCAGAGTACAAGCAGGAAGCAGCAGAGTTGTTAAGCTCTCTAGTTCCCTAGAAGATGAGGAAGAAAGATACTTAGAACGGCACATTAATGAAACATCTGTTTGAAAGAAAAAGAGATACATTCAGATGTTCAAAGTTTCCACTTTCAAATGTTCAAAGATAGCAAAACTGTTCCAAAAGTGCCCACAGAATTTGATTACAGAGATGTCACTAATAACAAGTATTCAAAACAACTCAGGATTCAACAGCACAATGACAGCCAGAGTGGAAGGCAGATGGAAGTCAACTCAAGGTTCAAAACCCCACTTGGCCATGAAACTCACTGAGGCAGTCACTCTAAGCTTTACCTAACTCACAAGGTTGTTGTGGCTGGAAAATTTACTAAATAAACAGAATTCCAGAGCACTTGTCAAGATGTATAATTAATATGTGTCATACCTTTATTCCTTCAATTATATTATCTTTAGAAAGCTTCCTTTTAACACAATCTTTTACATCTAGATTTTATGAAAGGTGAAAAGGCCTTGACAGCTGATGACACAGAACGGCAAACTCATCCTTTGGTATTTATTTATTTATTCAATCAATTCATAGTCCGTTTTCCTCCTTAGACTCAAGGCAGATCATATAATAACACTCCATAAAATCCCCTTTAAAACCCTGACACTATAAACATCACCAACATAAGATGGCAGAAAGCAAATCCTCCAGCCTCCACACAACTGTCCACAAAGGGGTTCATCAGATGCAATAGCATACCAGAGGGGGCCCATTTGGTCTTAACAAACCCAACCTCATTCGAAGACCTGGCAGAAGAGCTCCATTTTACAGGCCCTGCGGAATGTTGACGGTTCCATCAGGTCCCTCAGCTCTCTGTTGGATAGCTATTTATTTCTGTAGGATAGACAGAAACTACTGGCAGCAGAAAGAAATGATTATTTGGCCACTCACTGCCTTTCAGTGAACTGTTTGGCTAAATGGGCTCTCTGGGAGAACAACCCAATATAACACATTTCCTGATAAAGAATTATTGCAAAATATCCCATATTTTCGTACAACTTGTGACAGCTCCTGATCATTTATAATCCTATTTCCCAGTTGTTTGGTTGTCGGTCCAAGTCTTGAATCCTGGAAGTATCAACCTGATAGGCTAAATTGCCCCTTCTGGGAAGCAGCAGGAGCAGATTTTAAAGGGAGTGATCTGCAAACATCTGAAAGACAATTTGTTGATTCAGGGAAGTCAGCACGGATTTGTCTCGTGCTAGACTAGGCTTTCTCAACCAGGGTTTCGTGAAATGCTGGGGTTTCTTGAGGACCCTGAAAGGGTAGGAGTTAATTAAGTCTCTCTATATATTTAAAATATATTAAACATTTATCATGGTATGACCATATATGGTCATGTCAACCCGTTTCCCCCCACCCACCCAAAATAGCCAAAGATGGGCCTGGATAAGGTAAGAAGAGGAGGGGCCCCATGTGGGCATGCACACAACTATGTTTCTCAATCATATTCTTCATGATTGTACCACTTCTGGGGTTTCTCGAAGCCTGAAAAATGTTCTCAATGATAAAATGGTTGAGAAAAGCTGTGCTAGATCAACAATGTTTCCTTTGTGAACTGTGAACTATAAACTATATATGAGCAGAGAGTATGATGCGGCAGTAAAGTGGGTGAATACAGTCCTGCTGTATACCACATTGGTCAGACTGCACCTGGAGTACTGTGTCTCACTTCAGAAAGAAAATGGACAAAACTGGGAGAGTTATGAGGAAGGCTACAAGGATGATCCAAGGCCTGAGGGACAAGCCCTGTAAGGAAAGGCTGAGGGATTTGAGAATGTTCAGCTTGGAAAAGAGGAGGTTGAGAGGGGACATGATTTCTGTCTTTAAGTATTTGAAAGGTTGTCACTTAGAGGAGGGCAGGGAACGGATCCTGTTGGCAGCAAAGGATAGGACCCGCAGTAATGGGTTTAAACAATCTGTAGAACTGTACTGGATAAATATCAGGAGAATAAATTCCACATTCGGAGTAGAATCAGCTGCATAAGGAAGTAGACCTCTCCCTCACTTGCCGTCTGGCTGGACAGAAACTGATCCTGGATGCTTTAGGTTGATCCTGCTCTGAGCACGGAGTTGGACGAGATGGCCTATATGGTCCCTTCCAACTCTATGATTCTATGATTAAAAGCAACAGAAGGATTAACAGCATGAAAAACTAACATGATTCCCTGTACTAAAAAGAACTAAAATGATTTTTAAAAGTATAGACTGAGGAAAGGGTTGGCCTCTGATTGACAGAGCAGGGAGGGAGGGAGGGGAATGCAGAAACAGAATTCTAAACTGTCAAGATGGACAGTGGGTGGTTGAAAACAAAACATTCACCTCAAGAAGAAGGAGTTGTATTATGAAACTCAACAGAATGGAAGGCTCGCAGCAGAGTAGCAATAACATGATAACCTCTTCCTAATGTTCTCCATTATAATGTCTGTCATGTCTATTCAACCAAAGAACCAATGGAAACTATGCACTTTCATCTTGTTCTCTATAAAGTTGTGTTCTACATTTGAATTCCCCTCCAATGAATATCTCTGTCCATAATTACTCCAAAGAAATGTTACCAAAACCATCTTATATTATGCCACTTAACGAATGCCTGAAATAAAAGGGGACAAAGGAACATGAGAAATGTTGGCAAACATTACAAGCTTCTGTTCTGAAATCTTTTTTCAATTATATGCATTGTATGAGTGCAAAAAATCTTCCCGGATTGATAATGCGAACTTTTATTTATTGCCCTTATCTTTTTGTATACTGTGTATTCTTCAGTTGCTCATTGCTGGTATCAGTGTGAGCACGTGAGTGAGAATGCAGATGACAATGGAAAAAGAAATCCAGAACACAGGTGAGCTTTCCAAATGGAATATAGGAAAACCATATACTGCCAAGGCACACTTTCCAAATTTATTTTAGTGTTTAAGACATTTTTCAAACTGTAATCTGAAAAACATGTATGCACCTTAGGCCAGTCACAATTCTCTCAGAGCTCACTTACCTCATGGGGTGTCTGTTGTGGGGAGAGGAAGGGTAGGTGATTGTAAGCTGCTTTGAGACTCTGAGCAGTAAAAAGCAGGGTACCAAAAACCAGCTCTTCTCTTCTCATTGCAGTTTTGTATTGTCATATAGTTTTTAAAAGCTATCATCCATTTGGGGCTGGAGTAATATTCCATCTCTTACATCTACAGACTCTACCCTAGATGTGCACATAAGCACTGGATCAAGGGGACTGAAGGATAAGAGATCGTCAAGTATTCATAAAAACATAAGAAGCTGACTGCTAGATTAAACTTATGGGCCTTCTAGTTCAACACCCTTTATCACACACTGGCTAACCAGTTACTTCAGAGGGCCAACAAAAGGGCATACAAGCCAGGGCCTTCCTCCAAGGTTGTTGATTCAGGCTAAAAACATGAATTGTAGAATAATAGAGTTGGAAGGGACCTCCTGGATCATCTAGTCCAACCCCCTGCACTTTGCAGGACCCTTCACAGAATCAGCCTCTCCATCAGATGGCTATCCAGCCTCTGTTTAAAAATTTCCAAAGATGGAGAACCCACCACCTCCCAAGAAAGCCTGTTTCACTGAGAAACTATGCTGTCAGGAATGTCTTCCAGATGTTTAGATGGAATTTCTTTTGAATTAATTTCATCCCATTGGTTCTGGTCCATCTCTCAACTCATATCCTATTGCCAGAAGCTGGTTTCATAGCACATTATATCTAAGATCAGGGGCTACACTGTTCCTCCTATCGACTTCAAACATTAAACTCCATATACTCTCTAAACTCTGTACTGGCTGCATTAGAATCTAAGGACCAAACTAAACATGGTTATGTACTGAGGTCAGATCTGAAGATGCTGCCACCATTTTAATACAGGCTCAATCAGAATCTGGCATTTGTAGCATTCTTAAATCACCCAAATCATGGCAGGCCCATATGCTCATTCCCCCCACTGTCTTTCCCAGTGCCAAAATGGTTACCCCTACAAGCCTCACTAGAAAAGGCAGGGGAACAAGAGCACCTGGATCTGCAACAGAATTGTGGCACTGCATAGCCCAACTCTCATTTGACTTTAAAATGGTGGCAGAATCATGTCTAGTTTGGTCTTCATGGGAGGGACAATCCAGTGATCCCTGGGCATTTTAATTTATTTAGCTACCGTATTTGCTGGCGTATAAGATGACTGGGAGTATAAGACGACCCCCCAACATTTCCACTCAAAATATAGAGTTTGTTACATTACATTACAGTACTATGGGCCACTATGGGCAGCTATGTCTATCCCATCTGAAGTGCACCTGGCGTATAGGATGAGTCCCCCACTTGGAGGCATGTTTTTCAGGGGGGGAAAGTAGTCTTATACGCCAGCGAATATTGTATTTATACCCTGCTTTTCTCACCAACAGGGATCCCAAACAGCTTACAACATTTTCTTCATGTACATTTTATCCAGGGCAGAATGTGGATTCGAACCTGAACCTCGCAAATCCTTGTCCAGCACTCATCACTATGACATGCTGAGTATCCTACTGCTTCTCATGCACCAAAAGTAGCTGGTTCTAAATTATGGAATCCCGGCCACAAAGAAATCTAGCAAAGTCCAAACTTGATTATGGATTATTTTTTTCCAATTCAAAGCAGCATGTTTTGTGGCTATTTCTATTACTTGTTCCATATCTGCTCCTGTTGTCTGTTGAATGCATTTGAGCATATTTTAGTTTGGTTTGTTGTTAATTTCAGAAATTAGAAGAATTAGAAATATACATTCATGTATTTATTTAAAATGTACACCCCATTTTCCCTTGTGGCTCAAGGCAGTTTATGATTTTGAATTAAAACTATACATGATAAAATAAAACCTCCATAAATCCCTGTCCTAAGCCCTACTGAAACCCTAGCAAATAAAACACTATGCCTACAACAATTTTTTTAGAAATATTGGCTCATATCCTACCATTCCTCTCAACTAATGGCAGCAAATTCATCTAGCAAAAGGAACCCTCCACAGGCACAAAACTTTCTTCCACCAACAGAAGTCTCTTGCATTGTCAGAAGGCTTCTTCTGGCACAGGAGTGTTAGCTGACCAATAGAAGAAGAGGAAGAAGAAGAGGAAGAAGAAGAAGAAGAGTTGGTTCTTATATGTCGCTTTTCTCTACCCGAAGGAGGCTCAAAGCGGTTTACAGCCACCTTCCCATTCCTCTCCCCACAACAAACACCCTGTGAGAGCCCTGATATTACTGCTTGGTCAGACCAGCTTTCATTGCTGTTGCAAGTCCAATGTCACCCTGCTGGCTGCATGTGAGGGAGTGCAGAATCAAACCTGGCATGCCAGACTAGAAGTCTGCACTCCTAACCACTACACCAAGCTAGGACTGCATCTAAACAAATAGTCCAGATTAAGTATATAGCAATCGAATTTTCATCATTACTTTTGCTGAAATATTTGACCTAAAGGCTCAGTGAGTTTAACTGAACAAACCTGACTACAACTGATGGGGCAAACGGCTGTATATAAAAACCAAATAATTCAGTGAGAGATAACATGTCAGTACTGATGGAGAGCTTCATTTCAAGCAGGTCACATAATGCTTTGCAATTCTTGCAGCAGTCCTGTAAATTAGATGAGCACTGTAACGCCATACTGCAGAGGCAGAGAGGAGGCTGGCTTTCTGTAGTTCAGTATGGCAGAGGAGATTCAAACCAGGGACTAGTGAATCCATAGCTTATGCTGTAGTCCTATGAGCATTTCTCATTTACTGTCAAAAACTCACCCATTAACACTTGGATTGTGTGAAGAACACAGTTAAGGAAAAAGCTATAATCTCTTTAACACAGGACTACAGCCCTTTTCAGGAAGCATGCATTCTATTTGTTAGATATTAAGACTCCCAAGTACACACACGCACATGTGCCAGCAAGGCTGTTCAAGCAGCAAATAAATTCAGTGCCTGTAATTCTACATTGGACACAACAAGTCTTGGATTGCCCAGTTTTCAAAAAAGGGCGAAGCAATCCAGAGCACCTGATCAGTATTAAGCCTGTCACTTATTGCTTAGGAAGAGGAGTGCCAGTATTGGCAGAGCACTTGTTAAAGGGAGCCTTGGACATGAAGCTGCATAAACCTGTCCCTGCTCACTACCAGAATTATTAACGCAGGCACCAGTAATTACGTGGCTGGGTTGGAAGGGGAATGGGATATAAGATGTGGAGAGCTCTATCTGCTCCAAGACCAATGCTGGTTTTGGCACTAGTTTTGCTCTAGTGAGTTACAAAAAAATAAGCAGGTGCTAGCAATCTGAGAGACCACATGCCAGCTACAGCTGCTTCAGCCTGATTCAATTACATCTGCCTGAAGAGTCCTAGGACCATGAACCAGATGAAGAAACCTATAGGTTAAGGAACCCACACATCCAAATATTGGCACACCCTATTAAAGCATGACTTTGTTGTGGAGACACATGAAATCGAAGCAGTGCTTGAAGCTGTTTTACGGTGTGGAGGGGAAGAGGAAGGCAACTATTCTGTGTTGCATCTGTATTAGCATTCGATTATATTGAAAAGCCCTTTGGAACTTAGGCCTCAAAAATTCTTTCAAACAGGCTGTCAGTGTTGCCTTGCTTCCCAAAATACTGGGTGCAGCACATTTGCTGAACATACTCTCGGGATCAGGACTTCACTCCAAACCTTGTTTGTACAAAAAAAGGAGCCAAGCAGCTGGGAAATTCTGGAGTATAGTGTGTCCTCATTAGTTCCCATCTGCCATCAGAACTCAGCTCATGGCAAGTTTGGCTAAGTCCTGGTGTTCTCAGGTCCAAATCTGGGTCAGTTTTAATTACACTATACAGAATTCAGTGTTCAGTTTTTTAAAATCCTTATTATACAGCACAGAAGAACGGGCAGCTCTCCAACTAATCAATTTTTTAAAAGTACATATATAAAATTTTTAAACCAAGCTAGACAGACAGTGGGTGGAAGAGGGGGAAAATGTATGATTGAGTACAGAGGTTAGTTAAGAGAACTGTTAGCAAAAGTGGGTCACTAGCAGTTCTGCCTTAAAACTTCAAATGAAGAGGGAGAGAGGAGCTCGTCATTTATAAGGCAGAGAATTTGAAGGCTAAGATGTACACAACTCGCACTGCTCTTAACTTCAAACTGAATTATTGTGACACAAACAAGTTAGCTGTTATTATTGGCATCCTGAAGACATCAGATATGGATGCAGAGAGCTGGAGAATCACAAAACTATGAATCTTTGTAATGTTAGAACAACATCCACCAAGGGTCAGTTTCTAAGTGATGCTGAGCAGGTAACAAGGAACGTGCCAGCATGATGCTCCCCAAATCTAATGTCAGGTTAAAACTGGGCCATTTCTCCTATATAGGCTGTATTACCACATTAACCTAAGTGGGTGCTCTGTAGGCATACTATTATTACTCATGAGAATCCAGTGTAAGTAATTGTGTCCTTGCTACATTCAAATGGGGCTTGACAGTGCACCTGAATATTGCCTGTGCTTCAATCAATTTGATTGCCACAGTACTGTACTTCCTTCTCTTTTACCTTTAATTATTATTAATATTCACCATCTTCCTTGGAATGATTTCCCGAGACTTGAGAAGCGTAATGTACTACAGGAACTGATGAATACCGATTAAAAAAAATATACAACCGGCTATTACAAAACCATCCAATGCTGCTGCAAAGGTTGCTTAGAAAACTATGGAATCATTCCTGTAAACATCTCCACCACCATCCTTTTCTTTGCTATGCAGGTCAAGATTTGGAAAAGAAAAAAAAAAATCACCAGCTTGCTGGCAAAAAAACAAAGACCGGGAAACAACGTACTGCATGCAGTAAACTGAACAGACACTTTGGATATGAATTGGCTCAGCATCCTTTCTGTAAACTGGGCCAGCTTCTAATCTCTAAGTCGACGTTTAGCAACCATCCTGTTTAGAATCCTCATCAGATGCCAGAGAACGAGGGCAAGTCTCCCATGACAGCTGCTGGTATAAAGGTAGTGCAGCAATGGAAAAGAAATATGATCAACCAGTGAACTGAGGCTTACGCTATGTGTGGCAACAAAGCATCATTTATATAAATCCATCCTGTACCATCAGGTATAAAGTGTGTGATAGGATACCTCATTTTACAAACACTCACAGGGGTGTTCAATCTTCCCACTCTTATCTGTCACATGCATTGCCCATTGGGCTCCTAGACAAACTTGCAGAAAAAATGTCTAGGAGGGGAGGTAACTGGCAGGAGCATAGGAAATTAGCACAACTCTTTCATTTTTAACATCTCCCTTAGTTGATACAGATCCAGGTTTAAACAAATGAATTTGCTGACATTTAAGGACAAAAGAGAAGTTGTCTTACTTTTTCTTTATCAAGTCTAATAGTAGCCATAGTTATATTTGAGGGAAAAGAAGAGAGAGAAGGATTGATTTAACTGCTGTGTCCAGTTTTATACATGATGAGGACAGACCTGCATCTAAACAAGCAGCTCACAGATGTTCAGCATCACGCCTACCTTGGCCCGAAAGGCTGGTAATATGAAACATGTTTTACACACATACTCCATCCTTTTCCTCCAAAATGTTCATAGTTTTTGAGAATAAAATTACCTATGTCCATTTTTTTTACAAAACCCATACCTGAGCCTTCGGGGAGGGCGGTATATAAATACAATAAATAAATACAATAAATAAAATAAAATAAACACATTTTTCTTAGCAAGTTTTTACATTCTTTGCTGAAAATAATTCAAAGGGTCTTCATTTTAGATAAAAGAAGGGCCTTGAAATAAAGGCATCATGACTTTCAAAATAAGTTTAAAGTACATTAAATGTATATATTCTATAAATATATATTCCCTAGCCCTGACAATTCAGTCTCCATCTCCACTAGGGGAAGGGGGAGAAACAGGAAAATACATGATTAAATAACTCACCAAAGGTAATTCAGAATTAAATATTTATTTGTAAATTAGGTAGCCATTGGACTGCCTTCTTAACATTTTTGCTATGCTTAAAACAATAAATGTGCTGGGAGAAGCTACCTTATGTTCTCCAAACTTGCCAAAATATTTTTTTAAATAGTCTCACATTCTTTTATTACAACTGACATCAGAATCACAATTGAAGGGAAAGGTTGAATCCTACATGCTTCTGTGCATGCATAAAGAAAGGAAAAATAATAGACTCTATACCAACCAAATGCTCCAGTTGTCTCTTGCAAATCTGTTCCCAAACTGTAACCAAGGAAAGGAAGAGGAATGCTAGGATACAATATCCCTCTAGTACTCATTTTTCCAGTATATGTCCCATTTCCCTGCAGCAGGAGTGATATGTTTCCGCATGCTTGTCATGCTCAGTGAACTGGGACAATGAAAGAGACAGAGGAGGGAAGAGACTTCTAGCCACACTAGAAGTTGAAAATAATACACTGGAAAGAAGTATAAGGAACGCTAGGCGATGGCTTCCTGGCACATTTAAAGGACAAAACCTCACTGCCACCCTTTAACTAACAGCTCCACCGTTCCCAAAGCTACTGATTCCTTATAAAACTTTTTCAACATGGAGACTTCTTCTGATCACCACCATGCAAGAGAAAACACAGCTGAAGTCGCTATACATAGCCCATTTCATCTTGGCATTAAAAGCTTCTGCTATACAAGATCAGTTCCAGTCCTCAAAACCCATTAACATCTTAAATGCTTGAAAGCAGCGTGTTTGGATGCTGTGCTCTTTAAAGAAAGTGCTGCTGATTTATAACAAACTGTTAAGACATACAATGCGCTTTAAAAAGGTGCTTTACTGAAGCTGTTGCATTGAACAGATGCCGCAAAACCATAGGAACCAAACTGTAAAGCTGTATTAGTTCTCCAGTGATGTGTAAAGAATATCCAGTGGGGAAGGGGAGGGGGGGGACACCTGCTTCTAGACTTCCTGAGTGTTGGGACTGGATAACTGCATGTATCAGGGAAACTTATTTATTTATTTATTTGGATTTTTATACTACCCTTCCATGCGGCTCTGGGTGGTTTACATAGAATACTGTAAAATAGTTAGAATAAACTATATACAATTATGCATAACTTAAATTCTCGAATTTCATCAAAAGAATTTTGCATCATGATATGGAGCGTTCTCCTACCCAATTTGATATTTTTCATTTAATGTGCTAAACAGCGGTCCCTAACCCCTGGTCTGGAGACTGGTCCCGGTCTGTATATCAGTCAGTACCAGGCCGCGGCTCCTCCTCGTCCTCCTCCCCGGCTGCTGCCTCAGGGGCTGCCTTGCCACTCTGCCATTGGCTCACCATGGATGGGGCTCCCCCGCGGCGTGGCACTGAGCAGCTGCTGCTGGCAGTGCCGCCTAGCGGGCGGTGGGAAGTCAGGGGCACCAGCGGGAAAGCAAGTGGAGCAGGGGCTCAGGCGGCAGCAGTGACGTCCCTCAGCAAAAGACTACCCCCCGCCCAGGCCTCAGTAAGATTGTCAAGCGTTGACCAGTCACAGTGATAAAAAGATTGGGGACCACTGTGCTAAAGCATACTGGCAAATACAGAGTTGCCAAAAAAGACTGTTGATTTCAAACTATACACAAGTGCTTCCACATAGCCTTGGAGTTTGGTAATTGCTTATATTTACTGATGCCTTTTTTAAGGTACTGAACATACCTTGAAATTAAGAGATGCACTGACAGAATGAAGAACCAGTTCAGCAAACTATCATTTGTTGGATTAATGCCTATTACTCTTGAAGGACCGTCACAAGTCAGGAGATAGCTGCCCATACCTAGGCAACATTGATATCTGTGTCCAAAGGCTTCAAAACCATAAATGCTATAGTTGTTGTTTGTGGACCCTAAGGAATAAGCTTATAGTTTTTCAAATATAATGGACACCTCCTTGAATATTAAATTGAGTCAGTAGGCAAACAACCACTTTACTTTGTTGTTTTTTGTCCAGCTAGAAAGGGAAAGCAGCAAAGGAGGCCTATAAAGGTTAGGAACAGTAGATGAATCCACGACACTTCCTTTAAGTCTAAAGCAGTGGTCCCCAACCCCCGGTCTGGAGACCGGTGCCGGTCCGTAGATCAGTCAGTACCAGGCCGTAGCTCCTCCTCGTCCTCCTCCCCAGCTGCTGCTTCAGCGGCTGCCCCGCCACTCTGCTCACCTTTGGTGCTCTCCAGCGGCCACCATGACTGGATCTCCCCCTCGGCGTGGCACTGCGCAGCTGCTGCTGGCAGAGTCGCCCGCAGGAAAGCAAGTGTAACAGGGGCTCAGGCAGTGGTGGTGACATCCCATGGCAAAAGACTACCCCCCCCCCCCGGCCTCAGTAAAATTGTCAAGTGTTGACCGGTCCCCAGTGATAAAAAGGTTGGGGACCACTGGTCTAAAGGAATACTTTTTAGACCCTCTCTCTAAAGCTATGGTCTCCTCCATGAATTTGAAAGGAGTAAATGTTCATTGTACACTGCCCATTGTACACTGCAGAGTGCATTCATCTATTAAAACCAGATCACATGTAGTAACGGCAACAAAGTGGGGACAATTAATGCTTCCTTTCTTGCCACAATCAGATCTTGTGCAACAGGGAGGAATGCATATATGTCATGATGGAAGAACATGTTCAATCTTTCACCTTCACTTATGACTTAGAAGTAGGGCAAGAAGAATAACAGTTCACCCAGAAACATCCTCTTGCCTTTCCTATAGCAACAAAAGTAGCAGATACAGGAATCAGGATTGAAAGATACTGGGTTGGATTCAACAGTTTTCTAAAGAGCCTTCCTCCAAGTGAAGACATTCCCGTCATCCTCCAAAAGAAGAGCCACTTATGTTGGATGAAGGTACCAAATTTTGGTTAGTGGAGTGGTTGGATAATAGCAGGACCCAACTATGATCCAGCTATGAGTCCTAAATAAATGAATCTTTTGGATGGGTTCTGCCTTTAATTGTCTTATTGATATGTAGGGTTTTTTTGGGAGGGGGGGTATTTTAATGGCTCTTTAAATGGGGTTTTATCGTGTATTTTTAATTGGCTGGCCACCTTGATGGCCCTTGTGACAGCAGAATGACAGGATATAAATATTATGAAATAAAAAGGCATTTCAGTGTATTTGCCAAACAAGGAAAAAGGCAAATGACATCAACAAACATGAATAAAGAAATCAGAATGTGGGAGAATTAAGGATTCAATCAGTAGATTATGGTCATAATCAATGCAAACTTCAGGTTCCTGCATCCTCAATTTGCTTTGAGACCATACATAAAAGGAAAAGAATGTTTAGTCCATCTATTAAGCCTCTTCTACATAGCCCAGAAGCAAAGTGAAGCTGCGGGATCCTGCAATGTACATTTGATGGCTGGAACTAGATGTGCAGCCTTCTTCTACTCTATTTGAACTTTGAAGATGCACTTCTGTTTGGGCCCTACAAAAGTTAGATCAAGAAGGCCTGAAGCAGGTCCATAATTTTCCCCCAGTCTCTTTTCTAGGAGGTCAGATGCATACCCAAGGGGAAAATCTTGCCCACTCCAGGAAGTATCAGTGATTTCATCTACAGATCATGCTAGTACTTCTACATCTACCAGATTAGTAGATTAGTAGAGACACCCATGAATCAGTTCTGCAGCAGCAGAATCTCTCTAGTCAACCAAAAGGGAGAATTTGTGCCACATAACTCAGGAAAGCTGAAATGCCCAAATGTTGTGCCAGGGTAAGACAGCATTTGAATTATGGGAGTCACTAGATGATATATATATTGGCCAACATCCTTCTCACAGAAACTTGCTAAAAGATATGATTATGCCGTATGTAACAAGGCTTGTAGTGTTCTGCCAAAAACACCACATTAAAACTGATGAACATCTTTCTAAAAATGGAGCCGTTCAGTTAGGTTTTGCCTTTCCTAATTCTGTTTTCCATTTCAATAGAAGACTGTAAGGTCTGGAGGTCTCTTGTACAGAAGCCAACAAAAACAAAGGTAAACTTAGAACTTTCATTAACTGTAAATTATAAGAGCAAACAGAAATAAAGATTGAAGTGAGCAAGAGGGAACGCTAAAGCCTCATCAAATGTAATGTGTAATACCTTAACCCAAACATATTTTGGGAAGTCTGCCAGGAAGATGGGTATAAATGTGGGAGGCTTAGCAGAATACATCTTGAGCTGAAATGTGTAAAGTTTTCACTTTTACTAGGAAAACAATCATAACTCAGTAAAAACAGGACCTCATTAATAACCAAATGCTACATCAAAGCGACTATCTTTCTAGATGAACGTTTAAGCCATTCTCTTAGGTTTTGATGGCAGAATGTTTAGGTCTAGGGATGGGGTAAGATGCTTTTTTAAAATTTGATAAGGTATTTATATCCCACTTTTCTTCCCAATGAGCATTGAAAGCAACTTTATTGTTCTCTCCTCTACCCTTTTACCCTGTGAGGGAGGCGGGGATAAAAGGGAATGACTGGTCCAAATGTTCTGCCATGTCAGGGCAGCATTTTAAATCTGGGATTCCCAAATCCTAGTCCAGCTCTCTCACAGCTACATCATAATGGCAAAGGTACACACCACATGTGGACATTTTTATTCAGTTTATTGGACTCTTGAGGTTCCCAGCTTTTTGTTCAGCAGCAGATATGAGAACTCCATCCTTGCAAATGCGGGATTTAAAAAAGAAATAACACCACAAAATACCGGAGAACTAAAAACAATGAGGCAAGCAAAAATCCAAACACATTCAATTTTTAAAAGCCTCTGGTTTCTATACATGTGTCACAATTTTTCAAGGCAAAGTCTTTTTTCCCACATTTGAGGTAACAGTATCTAAACAATATTATCAATCGTGTCCCTGAAAAGGATACATAAATTATGTTAATTACACTCAACAAAAATGAAGATTAGGTACAGTCTTTTACTTTATCGTACATTTCCCATGCAGCTCTCAATGCAGAAATTGTATAGCTCTGTTGATTGGCCTCACATTCCAGCTAGATTCTTGCAGGAATCACACACCAAGACAGCCAACACAAAAATCCATATAAATGCAATTGCTCTTAGGATGGGAAATTTGTAAACTCATTTACTTACCTGAATATAACTAGAGAACTACCATAACTAAGCAAGAGGATTAAGGCTATAACCAAATTAAAGATCTTCTAGTTATTTTAATAAATCAATTAAATCTACATAAATTTACATATGAATACATCAAGAGTTCCAAAGGAAAAGACTTTGTTTATAGGTGTCATTTGCTGGAGTTACAGCAGGCACCAACATACAGGAGACAATCCCTCCTAAGTGGTAATGGCAATTGCCTCTGCAAGCTATAAAACGAGAACACACAGTCCCTTCCATGCAACAATCCAATCACCTATCTTTCTCAGCAAAAACAAGCTGTATTTTCTAAAGTTCTCCTTGTATAATGACAATCTGCGGCAAAAATTCACACCAGAAGTCTATTTCAGTAGCAGAGCTAAGTATTACTGAAGAAAGAAACTTCTGAGCATACCTAAAGTGGCTTCCCCTCAGCACTCAATAACTGCAGTATGCTTCCCCTTAGCTTTAGAGTTCAGCAGTAAATTGCCTCTGAACACAGACTTTTTCTAATCTAAGGCATATTATGCACAGGTGTTTTCCCTCACTTTTGCCAGGCATCTTCACTGGTGTTTCTTTTTCATTCTGCATTGATTCCTCCCACCAGAGTTTAGTTCGCTTTCTAGTTGCTGTTTTCCAAGGTTTTCTGAGAGTGATTTTGTGATGATTTTTCCCTTCAACAGCATATATATTCTCTTAGATTTCTCAACCCCTTTGCTGTCCCTTGAACTTCACTCCCCTGCACACATCAAGGTTGTTCTGTCCACTCTACACCTTTAAAAAAACCCACTTTCCCTGCATTCCTTTGTGTTCCATTTCATTCAAGGAATCACAAGGATTTACATAGAAGATGCTTACTTGACACTACTGCAAAGCTAAGATAGAGCAATTGCATATAAAAAAAAAACTTTGGATGCCACCCCCTCACACACCCACAAGTTACATTCTCACTCCAACTGAGAAAAAAATGTATTTTTTGTGTGTGATTGCAGAATAAATACTCCAGAGAAGAAAGAATGATGCGCTGAATCCCAAGTCAATCTTAAAGGTTTAATGCTCAAATTCTCTTCAGTAAGCTGTTCATTTGTAATAAGCCTAAGAGATGGACCCACAATGTCTTTTCCGAAAGTAAGATCCCCTCTTCATTATCTATTCCTCCAATTTACCTATTGCCCACAGATTCAAATTTACCTAGAGTTGTTTTAGGTAAAATAGTTTTTAAAAACGGAGGAACAAAGCTGAGAGGAGCTCAGCATGTCTTCTGCAAAAGAAAGTCCCTTGTATTAACCTCTTGGAGTTTACTATAAAAATTAAAAAGCATATAGACCAAGGTCATTCAGCAGTCATTATATAGTTGAGCTACCAAAAAACCACAACAATTAAAGATAGACATACAGTTTTTGTACAATAAAGTCAGAATGGACAAAATTAAGTTCTTCATTAAGCATATGCTCTGCCACAAATGTTGTTGGTCATTCACTGGAAGCAGATGTAGTCATGTTCATTGACATAGATATAAATGGGGATTAAATAGATTCAACAAAAAAATATAGGTCCATAGATGGTTACTAGCCATGATACCAAAGGAACCACTGGTGTCCATCTGAATTATAATACCAAAGGGCAATATGTTTTGCTTGTGGGGTTTCAAGGATAACTAGTTAGCCTCTGTATGAAACAGGGTGCTAGATTAGATGAACCATTAATGCTTCATAGTAGGGAATACTTATATTGAGAAATCTAGCTCGAATACCCAATGAAACTCTTCCAGTTTCCAATTAATCTCTGACCATCCAATTACCCTTGCATGGTCATCTGTTCCACTATATATTTCTGGTAAGGGCTTGGAGGAGGAGTGTGTCTCATGGCTTAAGTTCCATTCAGCCTTTAACACCCACTCTGGACGGCTGTCCCACACCTGAGTGCCTCCTCCTCCAACCAGCTTGCCTGTTTGTCCAGTGGCCAGCCAATCACCTTCCGTCCCCCACCCCTGACCACCCCCTCATCCTTCCACTTCTCTCTGAGGCTTGGAAGCTGCAGATCCCTGCCATGTGAGAGCTTCCCCTGTTGGTGAGGGGGCTTCCCCTGCTGCAGCTTCCCCTGCTGCAGCTGCCTGTAGCCTTTCAGGTCCTGGAAGGGGGAGCCCATTCACAGAGTTCTTCCACTCCACCCCCTAATCTAGTGACTGTTGTATTCCTGAATACAATAGTCTTGGTCCCTAGTAACTTAATATGCCAGTAAACTCCTGAATGCCAGTATCTACAGGCAACATCAGGAGAGGGCCTTGGCCTCAATGGCCTGTTCTTGGAACTCCAGAGAAACTGGCTGGCCACTGTGTGAGATGGGATGCTGGACTAGATAGACCACTGGTCTGATCCAGCAGGGCTTTTTTTTAACGTTCTTACATTCATAAGATCAGTCAAGAATAAGTTACATATGATGCTGCTGGCAACTAAATTCAAGTATCCCCTAGTAAAAAGGTAAAGGTATCCCCTGTCCAAACACTGGGTCATGTCTGACCCTTGGGGTGACGCCCTCCAGCGTTTTCATGGCAGACTCAATACGGGGTGGTTTGCCAGTGCCTTCCCCAATCATTACCATTTACCCCCCAGCAAGCTGGGTACTCATTTTACCAACCTCGGAAGGATGGAAGGCTGAGTCAACCTTGAGCTCCCAGCCTCATGGGCAGAGCTTTCAGACTGCATGTCTGCTGCCTTACCACTCTGCACCACAAGAGGCTCTACCCCCTAGTACTCTGGCTGAAAAAACCACATAACCACAGGGGAATCCAATATGCTTGCCTAGGCTTCTGGGGAAAGTGGGGAAGGTTAATCTTTTCCCCATACCATTCTCCAAATCAAATATCTCCCATCCTACTTGCCTTAAGTCTTACTACAGAAAAAAGGATAGACATAAGGCAGATGGTTGTATTTATTATTGCTCTTTGTAGTAATATGGATGGGTATTTTAAATCCAGAAATGGCACATGGAAAAAGCTACAGAAGCTTTTTTTTTATATATCAAAGCAATGTTACAGCTGGGTTTTCCTGTTAAAATACATATTTGGAAATATGATTATGGATTCTCAGTGTCAAGTATAGGGAGTTTCTAAGTACTGTCCAAGATAAGGACACAGAGCTTTATTTAACCAAGTTAATAAATCTAACAAACTCAAAGAACATAGAATTTCAGTCAAGGGAAATTAAAACAATATTGTGCTTGCCTTAGCTGATGACTGATTTACTTATTTCTAAATAAATTACATATAATCTGACTATATATAAGATACACTGATCTTGCGGGATCTCAGAAGCTATGTAGGGTCATCTGAGACTGGACATCAAACAAGATAGAAGAAAGATTAATTTTGAGTCACACATCATATTGAGCTCTCTAGAGAAGATGAAGAATGGAATCCAAACAATGTAATAGATTCTGCTACAGATGTGCAGTAAAGGCTTAGCTATATATTTATATAAATTTCCCTTGGAAATAATATCTTTCATGCAACTTGAAGCTTAAAAATTGGAGGTAGGCGTGCTCATTCATATACATATTCTCAAAGAATTATATGTAATTTGTATGTTGTTTAACTAATATTTCTAACCTGACACACTGGGTTTAGCAGAAAGGGGCTGACTATCCACTGAAAACAAGCCTATTGTTAAAAAGGTGACATTGTTATTGAAGTGAGGAAATATGAAATACAGTATTTAAAAATGTGATAAATACAAGAAACAACTTGCACCCATCATCTCTACACTGAAGTTTATTCAGTGCAGAATTTTAAATGACAGAACAATTTTCAATTTTAATATTTGATAAGTTTGTAGATTTTATTGAAGATGATAAAATCATAACATTCAAGATCTAAGACCAAATTTTCCAGTGATTTTTTATTGTTCTTTTTCAAGTAGTTTCAATTTAGAAATTATATGCAGCAGGTTGAAAGGCATTTGAACAACTTTAGATTCTTAACAAAATAAGGGTAGGGAGAATGTTTACTGAGTTCTCCAGTAGACTAGAAAGGCCATCTGCTTAAGACTGATAACATTTTAGGGGCTTTGATTCTATAGACTGTACACATGGTAAAACGAAAAATAAACTCTGAAGCAGATTAAGAAGTTAGTCCTTAGGGGGCAAAATCCCTCCTGATCAACTTGAAGTTTATATCACAACCCAAGAGAACACTCACAGCCCGAACACCATTCTTCTAAGCCCAATACCCACTTATAGCACGGAGACCCCTACATATACCCAGTCTTGTTTCATTAACTATCAACATAATGAAAGAAGATCCAACTTATATCACAAATATATCACTAGAAGAGTTGGTTTTTATACCCTGCTTTTCACTCCCCAAAGGAAGTTTAAAGTGGCTTACAATCACCTCCCCTTTCTCTTGCCACAACAGACACCCTGTGATGTAGGTGGGGCTAAGAGAGCTCTGACAGGACTGCTGTGTGAGTACAACACTATCAGAACTGTGACAAGCCCAAGGTCACCCAGCTGGCTGCATGTGGAGGAGCAGGAATCAAACTCAGCTCACCAGATTAGAAGCCACTGCTCTTAACCACTATATCAAGCTGGTTCTCATTAAAAGAATGTGCACACCAAGGTACTGACGATAACAATTACCTACAACAGAAGAACAGCAGCAATAATTATGGTTTGTTGTTAGGTGCGAAGTTGTTGTTGTTAGGTGCGAAGTTGTTAGGTACGAATATATAAAACTGAACCATATTTTAAAAATGATTATGAGAAACAGTAGGACCTTTTCAGTACGAAGGTCATCAAACCGGGCTGCTGCCTGGTACTTGATCTGTGTCATGTTGCTGTGGTATTTCCCGCTACCACATGGGTGCATTTTTATTCCCCTATCTTGCTTCTACACAAGTCAGCCATGGACTAGAAGTCAGGCATTCCCACCATGTTTTTGTTTGTTTGTTTAGGCTCAATGACATGTGGCGTCAACACCCAATAAACTTCCAGTGCTATCTTTTCGTGTCCAAGGGCCCCCACTTGGAGTGGAATTAAAAAAAAAACTGGACCAGAATTGCATTGTAATGCAGAACTGCTACAACAATCAAGATTAAAAGAAGCGTGTGCTTTTGCCACATATGTCCCACCCACCCCTCTGATCAGGGATTTAGGTCTCTGGAGTTTAAGTTTCTGGAGAGAGGGGTTATTGCTTAATCATGCACACTAAACCCATTCTCAGCCACCACAAACCCACCTGAGAATGACAGACCTGGGAAACAACACTGAAGATATTTTCTCAAAAGGGGTGGTTGATGTAGTATGAGGACTGTTCCCATTATGCACAGAACAGCTATGTAAGATGAGAGGTGTCTGCCGAAATGCAGCACGATGTTCATCACAGCAGAAAAAGAGAGAGAGAGAGAGAGAGAGAGAGAGAGAGAGAGACTGTGCATTTCCCCCCATTTTCCTTGTTATGGGGCAACTGACGGCCAGAATCGTGACAGCCCTAGAACCACCACAGACCAGCATCAATGTCATGAGGAATCGGAAAATTGTGGCAGGAACAGACAAGCTCTGAACTGCAGCAAATCTCTCATTCGGAAAGGGTCTAGTTTGGGCAGGGAAAGGGCTCCTGCAGCAATGGTGATGATTTGAATTGTAACTTAACAAAACCAGAGGAAAACTGACTATAGCACCCAAATTGCTTTGCTTTATGTTACCTTTTATTATTATTTCACTGTTTTTTCCAACTGCATAGTTGTATTATGGACTTTTAATACAAAAATTTAAGTATTTTAATCTGCTACACAATTGATCGTTGACAGCTTCTTACTGATCCATATCTTCTAAATCAATCTGGCAATCAAGCAAGTCAATCTGATGTTTTTCTATTCAGAAGTACGTCTTACTACATTCAGTCAGACATCCCCAAATAAGAGTGCAAAAAATGTGGAGTAAATGTAGCACTAGAAAGGGTGAGCAGAGGAAAACAGAAAGGATCCTCTCCTTTTAACATCTATTCAAAATTGCAGTCTGTCTAGTTTCCAGCTCAATTTCATAGTAATGATAGTTCTATGATGCCAACTTTATTTTGGAAAATTTCTGGAGATTTAGAGGTGAAGCCCATGGAGGGGGCTCAGCAGGGTATAATACAGCAACTCCACTCTCCTAAGTATCCATTTTCTCTAGGAGAGTTGATCTCTGTAGCCTAGAAATCAGTTGTAATTTCAGCTGGAGGGTGGCAATTGTAAGTACAGATACTTTCTTGGGAACATCTATTTCAAAGACATCCAAAACTTGATTTTTTTTAAAAAAATCTTGATTGAATATATCTAAAAAATTGAATACATTGAAATTTAATCCTGACAAAACAGAGAAAAGACCACAACTTTCACTGTTGCCCAGCTCGCTTTCAACAGAGAATTCTCATGTGTTAAGCAAGAAAAAGTGTTGTGAAAGGCAAGCAAGGGTTTTGAGATCTCACCTGTTGTCCAAACCTCCCAGCGCTGGCTGGCCTCCCAGGCATCTGGAGCAGCAGTCCAGCCTCTCCTGACTATCCCCCGTCAACTTCCGGGGTCTCACAGATCACCCTGCCTCCCCACTGGCCCACAGTCTACCACAAGCTTTTAGCTTACCACCTTCGGAATACAGGAGACAGCCCTTCAATGGCTAATCTCCTTCCTCTGGGATCATGGACAGAGGGTAGCAACCGCTGAAAACTAATTTGTGGAATCCCACAGGGAGCAGTCGTCTCTCTTGTTTTATTTATTTTATTCAACATCTTCATGCGCCCTCTTGCCCAACTGATACAGAAGTTTGGACTGGGTTGTCACAAATATGCAACTGACACTCAGCTCTTCCTCCTGATGGATGACCACCCTGACTCTCCCCCAGAAGCATTAGCCAGCTGCCTGGAAGCAGTGATGAGATGGCTCAAGCAGAGTTGTCTGAAGCTCAGCCCTTCAAAGACAGAGGTCCTGTGGCTGGGTAGGAAGGGCCCATGCGAGGAAACATGCCTGCCCACCCTGGATGATGTGCAGCTCACTCAGCCAGGAACCTGGGCGTGATCCTGGATGCTTCCCTCAGAATGGAAGCTCAGGTCACAAAGGTAGCACAGCTGGCATTTTACCATCTCCGCCAAGCCAAATTACTAGTGCCCTACTTGGCCCCAAAACACCTGTCCACAGTGATCCATGCGATGGTCACCTCTAGACTGGACTTCTGCAACTCTCTCTATGCAGGCCTGTCCTTAACCTTGATCTGAAAACTACAGCTGGTCCAAAATGCAGTGGACAGGGTCCTCACAATAACACCATGGAGGTCCCGCATTCAGCCCAATCTTCATCAACTGCAATGGCTACCAGTCGAATTCTGGATCAGATTAAATTTTCTTCAAGGCCATATGCAGTCAGGGCCTAGTGTACCTGAGGGATCACCTCTCTGCTTATGGCTCCCAAAGAGCTGTACACTCTGCCACCACTAACCAGCTAAGGATTCCTGGCCCAAAAGAAGCCTGCTTGGCTTCAACCAGGGCCAGAGCCTTCTCTGTTCTGGCTCCTACCTGCTGGAATGAACTTCTGGAGTAGATCATAGCCCTGATGGAGCTAAAACAGTTCTGCAGGGCCTGAAAAAGGGAGTTCTTCCACAAAGCATTTGATTGTGCACCAACTGAAATCCCACACCAACAGGGGATGCCATCCAAGCCTCACACCTGTCTTGAATGAGGTTACACTCTCCTTGAAAAGTAAGGTTTGCACTTCGGGAATGCTGCGCAACACAACAGTCAACATAGAAAATTAGATGGCTATGGTGGTTTGGGATGTTTTTACCCTGTTTCAGTGGGTGTTTCAACTAAGTCCAGTTAGGGTCGCCAGATCCAACTCAGGAAATACCTGCAGAACTGGGGGTGGAGCTTAGCAAAGATGTGACATCATTTTTTGTTATGTCATATCTTTTAATGTCACTTCCAGGACAAAGGTCAACTGATGTAACTTCCCATCATCATTTGATGATGACATTTCTAGCACACTGGACCAATCCATCACCCCTTCCTACAATGTCACTTTCTGTACACTCAACCAAATCTGCCTCTTCCTCTGAAGTCACTTCATTCTTTCAAAATTCAAATTTAACTACACTGCCATAAATTACTTTCCATCCCTACCTTTTCCCCAGTTTATGTTACTTATATACTTTTAGGCCTCCTTCCAGATCAAAAACAACAAAAAGCTTTAAGGTAAAATACTTTAAACATTTAACAACCAGAACAAGAACAAACAGCAAACAGCACATGACAAACAAGTGAACAAAACCAGAGCAACTGTGATAGTTAAACTGCTTTCTGATTTGGGGAATGAAAGCAATATTTATCTTGGCTCTTTCAGCAATTCTGGCCTTGACCTTATAAAATCAAAGAATTCTTCACAGCTCATCCTGAAATTCAGTTTCACCTGGAGTTCTACATTGATACGGCTGTCACTCAGCTGGCTTCTTTCCTTGCTCCAGAGCTGTATCATTAAGCTGAGGACTCTCTTACAGTAAGCATCAGATAAGAGATAGGCAGTGCAACAGAGACCAACTTCAACAGATGGCTGTCGCCACTGTCTGGAATGTGCCTGAACATCTTTACCCATCTCTAGTCTTCTCTTCCTGTGAGAAAATCTCTTTTTGGCATTTTGACACAATACAGAAATCATTGAACAGCTTGTCAGCTTCTATTATATCAGGGCCAAAGTTAAGGACTTTAACAAGACTTTCTAATGGATCCCACATCGCACGATTGTCAATGAGACCACTGCCATGTTTTTGAAAATTGACAAATCAAAAATATAGCAATTCTCAAGGTAGTCAATGCACTGTGACACTGTTTGGAATTTTGACCTTTGAGATGCAGAGATGTTGACCAGAATGGCCACAGCAGATCTTCCATAGAACTGTTTTTGTCTCTTCTTTTCACAAAGGTCATCCAGGATTTTGTAGAGTTCTGTGCAGCTAACATTGGAATTGCCCAGCTGCTTACGTTACTGAAACACTGAATTGTTCCCAAAATTCACCACAATGTTGTCAGGAACATAAGATAGATTCAGATATGGAGCCATGTTGGTTTGAAGCAGCAGAACAAAGTAGGATTCCAGTGGCACTTTTAAGACCAACAAAGCTTTATTCAAGGTATAAGCTTCCATGTGCATGTGCCTTTTCATTCACATGAAAACTTATCCTGTGAATAAAGCTTTGCTGGTCTTAAAAGTGCCACTGGTTTCAAACTTTGTTCTGAAGCATAAGATGACACTCTCCAAAAGGAGACCATTGTCCTGAAGCACACTGCAGAACTATGCTGCAATTACCTCACTAGTCGCCTTGTTATTATAGAAATCAAGCAATCCTTTAATTCCTTCCATCACACAGAAAAGTAATGAACAGTCAGTCACAGGAAAAAAATTCCTGTTTCCCTTGTTGGAGGTGTCACATCCTAATGAGAAAAAGTGTGCAGCATCCAAGTTCTCCAACAACAGTTCTACAGATTTGGGTGCCAGAATGTTTTCCACAATGCTGGTGGCTTTTGTCTGTCCACAAGAAATCTGTTTTGCTATGCCATAATCAGGCAACATTCTTGGCATCAGTTTATTTGTGCAGTCTTGAACTGCATAATTATGATGGTGCATAACACTGTGGTACACTTCTACCACTTTTAGCTGCAGTAACCTGATTTGATTCTAAGGAACTTGGTTTGTCAAAGAAGGTGGTCAATAGTGCTATCTATACAGTTTATCCAGTGTATCTTTTGTATTATTTATCAGGGCACTTTCCCCCTAATAATGCACATATACCCCATGGTAGCAGCCAAATACATTTTGCTGTTTCAAAGTCTGTTTACAGCCAGCTTTTGAAATGGCTTTTGCTCAGCCATTCACCTTTAAAACCTGCAAGGTAGTTTTCACTTTTGTTGCTTTGTCACTGCCTGAAGGACCTTCCCTGATGAACCTCTCCCACATGCCCTGATGAACCTCTCCCACATGCCATGACTACTCAAAGTGTTTTCCTGTTGCGGTACAACCCTGAGTAACACAAAAGGAAGAAGAAAAAACCACCAGCAATTACAGATAGCTTCCCATTCCTCATTGATGGAGGGTTGCTGTGGGGGATGAACAACTAAGCCGCTGACAACTCCCATGTTGAGTTTCACAGAGTACAGTCCTGTCCTCTACTTTATTTATCTTCTTATGAACCCTCTTGGTATGAGGGGCTCAGGCTTCGGTGCCACCAATATGCTAATGATATTCAGCTCTATCTCATGATCAATGGCCATCCGGACTCATATCCAGTGATATCTGCCAGATGCCTGGAAGCAGTGATGCTGGTCTGGGTCAAGCAGAGTTGCCTGAAACTCAACATCTCCAAGATGGAGGTCATGTTCCATGTAAGTTATATAATGTTCAATGTAAACCGGCCAGAGCTGCAAAGAAATGGGCGGTATAGAAATATAAATAAATAAATAAATAAATAAATAAATAAATAAATAAATATATATATATATATATATATATATATATATATATATATATATATATATATATATATATATATATATACACACACACACACACACACACACACACACACACACACACATACATATACGCATACGCATACGCATATACATATACATATATATATACACATTACTGTAAATCAAATGAGTAGCTGTGTTGGTCTGAAGTAACACGATAAAACCAGACTGCAGTAGAACCTTTAAGACCAACAAAGATTTCTTCAAGGCATGAGCTTTTGAGTGCAAGCACTCTTAGTCAGACTTAAAGGTGCTACTGGACACCGATTTTCACGTTCTACATAGGCCCAGAAAATGCCCCAGAAAATGAAACTGGTCCAGAACATAGAGGCACAGGTCCTCACTAGAACATCTTGGAGGGCCCATATCCAGCCTGTACTCAGGCCACTGCACCAGCTCCCAGTTGATTTCTGAATCAAGTTCAAGGCCTTTAAGGCAATTTGAGGTTCGGGCCCAACATACCTAGCTGACTATACCTCCAGAAGAGCACTTTGCTCCGCCAACATGAACTGGCTGGCGATCTATGGCCCTAGAGACATATGCCTGGCCTTGACCAGGACCAGGGCCTTTTTGGTCCTGGCTCCTATTTTGTTGAATGAGCAACCAGAAGAGCTGTGGGCCCCCTGAATAGGAAAAGCGAATACAGAAAGCAAGATTAATGGTGGTTGGCTGTTGTAGCGGATAATGACTAATTTTAATTGTTTTTCATTGCAAATTATTGTTTTAAAGGTTATTAATATGTTGTAAACTGCCCCAAACCAACCATATGGGAGTGGCAGTTATAGAACTCTAAATAAAATACAAACAAATCTGGCCTTTCCCCTTAAGCATTGGAAGCCATTTCCAGTCTGATAAGTCTCAGATCACACACAATTGTAATCCTAAATAGCTCTATCAGAGCTGAGGTAACTCTGTGGCCAGGTATTTGTCAGTCACAGTCTCTTCCCCACAGAAAACAATTTGCAACTCTTTATGCTTCATGAATTTTGCAATTTGCAAGCTTATAAGATAATTTAAAAAGTGCGTCTAGTCAAGGCTATGGTCTTCCCAGTTGCAATGTATGGCTGTGAAAGTTGGACCACAAGGAAGGCCGAGCGTCAAAGAATTGAGGCTTTTGAACTCTGGTGCAAGAGAAGACCCTTGCGAGTCCCTCGGACTGCAAGGCGTACAAACCAGTCAGTCCTAAAGGAGATTAGCCAAGACTGCTCCTTAGAAGGCCAGATCCTGAAGATGAAACTCAAATAATTTGGCCACCTTATGAGAAGGAAAGACTCCCCGGAGAAGAGCCTAATGCTGGGAGCCAGTGGTCTCCAACCTTTTTATCACTGGGGACAGGAAGGCCTGGAGGATCATTGTCCGTGGGGTCGCGATGGGTCGGACACGACTTCGAACCTAACAACAACAAAGATAATAATTCACACCCGAGGAAATTCTTAGTGGCCCTTGAAGATGTCCTATGCACATTAGAGAATATTACATTCTCCTCTTTTCTATGCACTTCACTGTTATTCTGTTGGCATTAGGCCTTTATTTTGTAGACTTGATCTCCGTTTCATCATTTCTAATCAATAAACATGTGTCCTAAATCTTCTGCTCTTTTAATCTGGTCATATAGGCTCCTAATTAAGTAATTTAAGGGCAACACTAGGAAAGATATATTCTATGCCTCCCACAGAGCCTCTTGTGGCGCAGAGTGGTAAGGCAGCCGTCTGAAAGCTTTGCCCATGAGGCTGGGAGTTCGATCCCAGCAGCCGGCTCAAGGTTGACTCAGCCTTCCATCCTTCCGAGGTCGGTAAAATGAGTACCCAGCTTGCTGGGGGGTAAACGGTAATGACTGGGGAAGGCACTGGCAAACCACCCCGTATTGAGTCTGCCATGAAAACGCTGGAGGGCGTCACCCCAAGGGTCAGACATGACTCGGTGCTTGCACAGGGGATACCTTTACCTTTACCTTTTTATGCCTCCCTCAGAGGGTAGCCATGTTGATCTGCAATGGTCTAGTTGTACTTCAGAGACCCACGGAGGGAGCTTCAACTCTCAAGAGCTCATACTATGTCTGATGTCATTAGTGCTCCTCTATATCTGCTAACTTGGGGGGGGGGGGGAAGGAATACATGATTTAAGATTTGCACCACCCTTACCCAAAACCCAAACAAGCATCTCCAGTTACCTTCACGTAAAAGAATAGCCTTGGGGCTTCCAGTCCCCACTGACCAGCAGTGGATGCCAGCTCCATGTTGAGAAATTCCTGGAGACTTGAGGGTGGAGCCTCGGGAGGAAAGGGACCTCAGTGGGGTACAATACCATAGTGTTCACCATCCAAAGCATCCATTTCCCCAGAGGATCTGACCTCTGTAGTCTGAAAATGAGCTGTAATTAAAGGAGATCCTCAGGTCCCACCTGGAAGCTTGTATCCCTAGCTAAGCATCAGACCAGCAACTGCCTTCTTAAAGTCATTCCTCAGAAACGAACTTATTCGAAAGCCTTTGGCAACTTGAACTTTCTGGCTCAGCTCCCTTCTGTGTAAGGCTTTTATATATACTTAACGGTGTCACTGATGTCAATGCTGTCAAAATGAATAAAATAGTTGTTCAGTATTTGCTGTCTGATTAGCTTCTCATCATTTCTGCCTCCTGTGACTGTGTATGTTGGTGGCGTGTCTTTCAAGTGGGCTTCCTGTCAAATTTCTAACTTTAAACCCCCATGACAGATGTACAGAACAGTTCTATCAATACAACTTCAAGCAATATTCAGCAGGAAGAATGATGTTGGGATCAAAATTAGTACTTTATTTCTATCCTAGAAATAGCAGTGTCCCCATATAGGATTGTAATTTATAACTGGCAATACAGGACACTGTGCAAGCATGCTAAGTGGCTTTTTTATTTGGGCCTTTTTCTTAAAAAAAAAAAAAAGATCTTCCTCAGAGTAGGAGAAAAAGCTACTGAGTAAAGACTAGGTAGATATTTATTTCAGTGCCTGGAAACCAGAATTCCTAATTCCCCAATGAGCATTTGCCATTTTAAACCTGCTTTGCCAAAACAGAAATCATTTCAACATTAATCTCAGGATTTACAGGAGCCCATGCAGAGGAGAAAAGTGGGCAGCTTCATTCACTTTCATTGTTGGTACTAGACTACTAGTGCATGTTTTGTCAATGTAAAAGTCACTCTGACTTAAATTCATAGAAGTGTGCCAAGGGAAGTGAGGGGAGAAATTACTTCAAAAAAGAGAGGTCCTGGAACTGTATGGAAGCTCTGCTAGCTGTACTGGAAGGCATCCTGGGCCCTTGGTGCCAGCTGTAGGGGTGGATGGCATGGTCATGGAAAGCCAGTCAATGTGTGCTCAAAAATGCCAGTCTTGGATATAAAACATGACGGGTTGCCAGTCCCTTAAATGCATCCTAGATTATTAAATGTATCCCATAAAGCAATGGCTTCTTGCATACATCCAAATGGAAATAACTCTTCTGATGTGATGCAGTCGACACATGCATACATCCCCTAAAAGGGATATGGTTGTTTTTTCTGTATAATCCCTGCACTATAAACGTTGTAAATAAAAAATAAGTTTCTAACCCTGATGGTAGGCATATACATGCTTTGAATGGACATGTGCAAGTGTTAGAGAATGGGAAGTGTTGTTTCTTCCTGCACCAGAACGGTGCTCTAGGAAATTCATTCCACAATAGAAGACTCCACATTCAGGTATAAGTCTTCCGCTATCATACAGTGCTTACTGTCTCCACATAAACAGCCAAGTAAGGATACACAGAACTTATCTTGTTGCAATCCTTAGGGTTCTATTAGACAGGCATGTAGTATTACTCTTATATTGCAGAGGGATCATGAGAGAGAATGGCTTGGTTACAGTTACTAAGTTCACAGCAGAAGCAAGAGTTGAACCAGGGGCTTGCAGGTTAATACATCAATCTCTTTGGAGGACTCCTAAAAAGGTCTATACCGAAGTCAACCTCAAATCAGTTAATGGGGCTAACTCCCTGGGAAGTTTTCTTAGTGACTTTTGTGAGAGAATGGGTATTTGAGGAAGCATCTTGAGAATGTGTAACTTGATTAACTCTGAAGCAATTCAGTTGCTTTCTAGGTACCGCTTCACAGTGGGTTGAGGACGCAAATTAACGTGGTTTGGTACAAAGTTTGCATCTAGTGGCACCTTGAAGAAGTGTGCCTGCACACAAAAGCTTATGTCCAGAATTAAACTTTGTTGGTCTTAAAGGCACCATTGAACTCATACTTTGTTCTACTGCTTCAGACTAAAATGGCCACCTCCATACCATCTCAATAAAACTTTGTTTATTTTAGGTGCAGATAGAGGTATCTCTTTTGCAAATGGACATTAAAGATAAGGGGGAAAGAGAAAGCAAATTATTTCCAACATGGCAACTGAATTCTGATTAAACATGCTTAGACCATCGCGTCTCTCACCCATCCTACTCTGACATTCACATACACACACTACCCCTCCCTTTTTTATTACTAATCCTCCCCTCCTTCCTGCCTCTTCTTAATAACACTGACTCATATACACCTGAAGTTCTCTCTCTGTCAATCACACCAATTCCTCCTGATACATGCAACTTGGGGCCAGCTTGGTATAGTGGCAAAATCCCCTCCTTTTTATAATAGCAAATTCCATGATCACCTTGCCAGAAGGGTTTATTGTGGTTTAGCTGCATCAGCATACTGGTTTGACCCAGATCTGCATAATTCAAGAGAAAAGGCACTTCTGCTTTGGCAAGAAGGATGATTATTTCCTTTTTCCACAATAGTCTTTGTCCTCCTTCCCCAACTAGCTACTGACCCTGAGGCTGGTCTTGTTCTTTATTAAAATAACCACAGCAAACACAAAAAGGTAGTTATATTAGGTGAGTTTCCATAACATGATAATGTAGATTTAGACACAATTTTAAAACTAGGATCCAAAGAGGCTGAGAAGTCTAAAAATTGTCATCAAAAAAGTATATTAAACACACATTTTATTGCACAGCATTACTGTGTTTACCTGTAATACCTTATTTATTAGATTTACAGAAAGGTGATCGTGACCCAGTGATCATGAATTCTTTCCAGCACAGTATTTAGTGACTCCACTTTGTGTCTAAGGTATTATTATTATTACTAGGGGTCAAGCCCATCGCATTAAGGAATACAAGGGGTGCTAGATTGGTTGGGGTGGAAGAATTCTGCAGATTCCCCACCCCCCCAGGACCTGGAAAGGTTGCATGCAGCTGTTAGGGAACTAACTGGCAGGGGCAGCTCTCAAGTGACAGGGATCTGCAGCCTTTGAGCCACAGAAGAAAGTGGAAAGAGGAGGGGTGGTCAGGGGTGGGGGATGGAAGGTGGACAGACAGGCAAGCTGGTTATAGGAAGAGGCACTCAGGGGTGGGACAGCCGCCCTGAGTGGGTAAGCATTGAGTGGTACTTAAGTCATGAGACACACTCCTCCTCCAAGGCCTTACCAGACATATATTATATGGAATAGATATGGAATCGATATATTCCTATAACAGTACTATTTCTGTTATTACTTCATTATTTCTGCTGTTTACAGGACTTTTATTCAACCTTCCTGGCTGTAAAAAGGTTTTTGTTTATGGATATTTATGTATGTGTGAATTTGTAATTGACCCTTTGGATCAAAACATATCAAGTCACTTTGTGATAGATCATTTTGATATCTGGGCATATTTAGTTATTCATAGCGTTTTTGTATTTTTTCTACTGAGTTTTTAATACAGTTTTTAAAATTGATCATTAGCAATAAAATATGTGTTTAATATAATTTAATGATAATTTTAGACTTTTCAACCTCTTTTGTTCCTAGCTTGTTTGGGTTTGTTTCTTTTCCCTTCCCTTTTTTGTTTGTTTGTTTGTTTACAATTTTAAAACTGCCTGGATTTATTCCATATCAAGAATGTGCAAAATTCCTGTGAGAATCTTATTGTTAATATTTTGGCTTTCTTAAGAATTCCTCAGAATTCCTCAGATACTTGGATAATGAGTAACTTCTAAATTCCATTAATTGATGTATCACTTAAAATATCACCTAATTTCACTTACCGGATTATTGGTATATTCCACTTACAAGTACAGAAGGTTATCAATACAAAGAAATCTTTCATGTACCACCTCATGTGAAATCTATTTTAAAAATAAGGGCTCAACATCAATCTCTCATTAACATCCATCTAATATATAGATAATGGTTGCCAGACCTGGACTGGGAAATGCCTGGATATTTGAGAGTGGAGAGTGGGGAGAGGATGAGCCTCAGCATGGTATAATGACATAAAGTCCCACCCTCCAAAGTCCCTAGAGCAGTGGTCCCCAACCTTTCTGAGGTTGGGGACCGGCAGGGCATTGGGGCGCGGCCCGCGGCCCGCGCAGGCCACGGCCACGCATCGGCCGTGCCCGCGGGCCGTACCCGCAGGCCGCGCCTCCGGGCCGTGCCCACGCATCGGGGCGCGCCCGCATGGGTGCGGCCGGCCCTGATTCCCTCTCCCCGCCCTCCCGCAGTAAGAAGCTTCCCGGGCCGCAAGCTTGCGGCCTGGGAAGTTTTTTACTGCGGGAGGGCGGGGAGAGGGAGCCGTGGCCCAGCGCCATGGCCTTCGCGGCCCGGCAACGGGCTGCGGCCCGCAGGTTGGGGACCACTGCCCTAGAGATCAGCTGTAACAGCAGGTGATCTCCAGATGTCAATCTCCAGATTGGCAACCATATATATGGGTGACTATGCTTTGATATGCAAGCCACGATGTGCACAATGCACATGAATTACAGTTCACCAAAACAGTAGACTGCTGCACAATAGAATCAGGACCACCCTGCTGCCCAAAGATAACCCTTTGTTATCTTACTGTCTGATCTCCAAGCTTTTAATTTATTGATTACATTTCTATAGCACCATTCTCAAGGGCACAGGCAGTTTACATCAAGCTCAAATACACTGAATAAAACTTTATTTTTATTTATTTTATTTTCTTGAATTTCTGTATCATACTCCCATAAGGCTTAGGATAGTTTACCTAAAATGTCACGGGCATATATCACAATCACAACACAAACACATCAACAGCAATCATAACAGTGGTTCCAAAATCAACAGATATTACAACAGATTCATTTGAACAACAACAAGAATCCCTAGGAAAGTAAGCTTGGTTCAGGTCATGGAGGGGGATGACGGGGGGGGGGACCGCAGATGTTATTGAGTTGGTCAGCCTCAAACAAAACCCTTTTGCAGACCCTGAAAAATTCTGGGAGTTCAGGAAGTGACCTAAACTCTTCAGGGAGCTTGTTTCACTAAGTGGGAGGCTCTGGCCCTAGTTGAGGTCCGATGTGCTTCTTTGGGACCAGAGATCACCAGCCAGTTGGCGGTAGCAAATCATAGGGCTCTTTTGGGGATATTGGCAGAGTGATGGTCTCTCAGGTACACTGAGCCCAGGCAATGTATGGCTTTGAAGGTGATTACCAAAAGCTTAAACTTGATCCGGAATTTGACTGGGAGCCAGCTGTTTACAGGCCAGATGTGGGAACTCCATGGTATATTTGTGAAGATTCTGGCCACGGCATTCTGAACCAGTTGCAGTTTCCAGATCAAGGATAAGGGTAGGCCTACGTAGAGTGAGTTGCAGAAGTCTAGTCTAGAGGTGACCGTCACATGGATCACTGTGGCTAGGTGTTCTGGAACAAAGTAGGGTGCTGGTAGCTTGGCGAAGGTGGTAGAAGGCTTGCCGTGCTACTCTCGTGACCTGTGTCTCCATGGAGAGGGAGGCAGCGAGGATCACACCCAGGTTTCTGGTAGACTGAGCTACTGATAATCGCACTCCGTCCAAGCTGGGTAAGAGTCTTTTGTGGCGCAGAGTGGTAAGGCAGCCGTCAGAAAGCTTTGCCCATGAGGCTGGGAGTTCAATCCCAGCAGCCGGCTCAAGGTTGATTCAGCCCTCCGAAGTCGGTAAAATGAGTACCCAGCTTGCTGGGGGGAAAACAGTAATGACTGGGAAAGGCACTGGCAAACCATCCCGCATTGAGTCTGTCATGAAAACGCTAGAGGGCGTCACCCCAAGGGTCAGACATGACTCGGTGCTTGCACAGGGGATACCTTTCCCTTTACTGGGTAAGCGCGCTTCCTCGCTTGGTCCCTTCCTACCCAGTTACAGTCCTTGAAAGGTTGAGCTTCAGATGACTCTGTTTGCGCCACCTTGTCACTGCTTCCAGGCACCTAGCTAAGGATTCTGAGGGAGAATCAGGGTGGTCATCCCTCAGGAAAAAGAGCTGGGTGTCATCCGTGTATTGGTGACATCCCAGCCCAAACCTCTGTGTCAGCTGAGCAAGAGGGCGCATGAAGATGTTGAATAAGACATGAGAGGACTGCCCCCTGTGGGACTCCACAAGTGAGTTGATAACAGTTAGATGCTCTCTCTCCTATTGCTACCCTCTGTCCCCGACCCCAGAAAAAGGAAATCAGCCATTTTGCAATGTAAAAAAAAAAAAACTATGTTATGCAGGAAAGCTCTCCAACTACTGCCCTAGAGTACTATTGTACTTAGTCACCAACCTGCTTGCAATCTGGTCCAAAAACTTTGGGCTTGTTTACACATGTAGTGCCATGAACAAGAAACACAAAGCAGAAATACTTCATTAAACATCCCTCTGACATGTAGATGGCTGGATACTGGTTCACAATACTACGTCACCAGCAAATATTCTCATTGTGACTGCCATATGAATTAGCACTATCACAGACCAAGATATTATTCTGCTGTACGGTGTCATTTAGTCTAAATCACAACCTATATATTTGTATATATCGTACGTTTTTGTGGGATACAAATTAAGTTTTCTATTTATACAAGGTACTTTTGTCAAATATACAAAATGCTGTTTCTCCTACTCTCACTACAGATAACTTATCTTCCCAAAATTCTGCTCCTGGTAGATAGGGACCGTTAGGTGCAGCATGAGAGCCATACTGGGGGAAATTTTTTTTTTAAGAGAAGAGGCAAACTGGGGGGCCCTTCTGTTAGCAGAAAAATTAGTCCGGATTCAATCCTTTTTTTCAGACAAAGATCATCATACTGGCTAAGAATCAGTCCTTTCACTATGCTACAATTATCTAATGTGAACATTCACAGAATACCAATTACTGCAGCTTCATAAAGTTTTTCTTGTCGCTTATTGATAAGATATCATGCACTGGAATAATGTATTGAATTATCAAAAGATATATTCTGCTATGGGGATTTACACCTACCAGTTCTTATATTATGTTATAACGAATTGTATTGGTATGGGGGAATTAACCCCTTGATTCAGGATGCCAATTATAATTGTGCATAGAAATACCTTTGTCTCGTTATCCATGAAACTAAAGCAACAAAACACGAATCACTTTCAGATTCCCATTCTCCAGGTACATAGTATGCTGCAACCTTATAAAGCTGTACTTGCTTCATTCTTTAGCAAAGTCATTATTCAAGATTCTTGCATTCTAACTTTCCTGAAGAGCCCATCTGCTCAGCTACACAAGCTCCCCCAACTACATCAGACTGGTCCTTCACTTATCACACTGTAGATATTGACATCAATTCAAGAACACTCTGTTTCTCTCTATCTGTCTTCAAGGCATTTAGTGGTCTGAGTCCAAGATATCACTGAATGCTTGAAGCACCAAGATGAAGCACATGGTTGACAGGTTGTGCAGGGCTCATCCAACTTGGAACAAGATTGTGGAACGAAATTGCAAGAGGCTCTGAGAAAGCCACCTCAAAATTCAACATTTTTCCCCTTCAAAAACAAAGCACATTTCTTTGGACCTTGACTTTGTTAATAAATACACATATGGCAAGAAGATAAAACCATTTAAAAACTAACATCTCCCCCTCCCCCGCCTTGGAAGAGGAGAGACAAGGAGAAGAAAATGAACTACGCATGATGGATACTAATCTTGTTATTTGATTAAAGCAATCAGATAGTACAGGGGTGAGACAGTATTAAAATCTTGAATAGAACTAATATAGTTGAAAAGAACCAGATAATATGATTCATTTTAAGATATGGATAACTACAGATAAATAGTGCTACAGTGTTGTTATTGTACTTTAATAGAATTTGTATTCTCTATGGCTATAACTGAAATCTCTGAAGTCATTATATGTATTGTCTTCAAAAGTAATTATTATTCTGCCTGCTATATTTCTAAGTGTGATGTGAGGATAGTGTGTGATATTATTATGGAATTATCAGAATATAGAGGGAACTGCATTCTTGTTCTGTTTTAAATCAAGAAGTCAATGCGAGTACTTTCAATTGATGGAAGTTAGATTGAGACTATGTGGCTTAATCACAGACAATACCACTTCATTTTTATGAAACATATGACAGAGAATATTTTTTTAATGCTTTGTTTCATCCAACCTCTTGTCACTATATCGTGGAGTGTATTATAGTGCTTAATACTAAAAGAATAGTCACACATGCAAATTAATGACTGCAGAGCATAGTAAAGTTTGATAAAGACTAAATTGCCTGTCAAAACTTCTTCTGGCATTTATTAAATTTAATCTTCAGACTTATTATCATTATTATTTATAAAATGTCGCCGATGGCCTAGACCCATAAAATACAAAATTATAGTAGGGGGACTAGAATATGCCTAACTAAAATACATGTTTTTCAAGACAATCCTTTCAAAATGAACCTACTGCCATGCTTTTCCAATTACTATTGACTATGTTTTGACTACTGTAAATAAACTGGCTGACCCCCTTACAGATTATGAAAAATGCACAAAAAGGATCATCCACAGACAAGGTAGGGGGGTGTCAATTTAGAGGATTGATCTGTATCTGGCAAAGGGGTCTTCAAAGGCTTATAGTCCCAAAACTTTGTTCATCTCTAAGGTGCACCTGGACAGCAGACTCCACAGACATAAAATATGACCTTCCAAATTAACCAAAAATGGGGAGGATCTTTAAAAACATCCAGAAGAGGGCTGAAAAAGTTCCAGAAGGTACATTACTGTTGATAGCAGTGACCCTTAAACATGAAAAGGGAAAGGAAATCAGACTGTTCTTGCCCCCTCCACCTCACCAATGATTGTACAATTGCCTCTTGTTAAGATTTGGGACTCAGGCAATTTTTAAAAGGTGACATTTGGCAGAGGTTAGTCTTTGCTACTAAGCACAAGGAGTTATTTATTGGATCCAGAGTGGTGTAGTGGTTAAGAGCAGTGGCTTCTAATATGGTGAGCCGGGTTTGATTTCCCGCTCCCTACATGCAGTCAGCTGGGTGACCTTGGGCTCACCACAGCACTGATCAAGCAGTAATATCAGGACTCTCTCAGCCACACCTACCTTACTGGGCGTCTGTTGTGGGGAGAGGAAAGGGAAGGAGATTGTAAGCTGCTTTGAGACTCCTGGTAGAGAAAAGCAGCATATAAAAAAACTGTTTTGTTATTGTTGCTGTTAGGTGTGAGGTCGCGTCCAACCCATCGCGACCCCATGGACAATGATCCTCCAGGCCTTCCTGTCCTCTACCATTCCCCAGAGTGGAATGGTATTCTAATTATAGTATTTTAATTATATAATCTAATTATGCTTCAAAATTTACATTAAGTCTGATACAAAGGCATATACAAAAAAGAATGTATATTACTTTGTACTTGTGGCTTCTAACGATAATTGAATAAGCATGTGAGCTGGCTCAGAACATTCAGCAGTTCATATGTAATGGTTCAATTTCTGTGAGGGAAGGGAACATTGTGCATTTGCCTGGGATTTAAACCTCATGCCAGTGGCTGGAGACCAAGAAGGAATTATGACAAGCTGAATGCTGGAGAGACAGGCCAGAAAGCAAAGAACCTGAAGGCCAGGTGCAGAGGAGGTAACAGACTGAGAAACAAGCACAGACTGAGGAAGCTGTTACCAGATGAAGGGAAATAAGGCAAAGTTGTTAACAAAAGATGAAGAAGCTATATGGGAGAGAGCAATATTAGGTAAGCAGATCAAACAGACTTCAAAAAGTTGGACCCTGGATGAAACAATTGTGGCAGTAACATTTAAGTGAATATAAGCCAAGGAAAAAGTAGGCTTAGAAAAATGACCTACAGAGAGAAGAAGTCATGCAAAGCTGAGAAGAAGGAAGCAAGGTAGGAAGCTGATGGCTAAACATTTAGTGGATCTACACCCATGACAAAGAATTCCTGTCAGCTATTCATTCTTCTGTTAACTGTATAATGAAGAATTGATGACAAGCGATGTGGCAAGGGGGAGGGAGAGACCTGAAATCATAGGTAGAGGTGATCTGAAATAATTAGTAATTGCTTTGATTGCAGGCATCAAACTGTTTCTATCGGTTGAACTCTATAATCTTGCAAATATATAAGAAGAATTATTTACAAATAATCAGTTAATGTATGTAACAATTAATATACTTTTACAAGAGCACCATGTACTATAGAAGAAGTCTTCTATTGTTCCTAGGTTGTAACAGAAAAACTTCAAGTTAAAAATTAGCTACATATTTGAATAAAAGGGCAACAGAGTGCACTACAAAGTCTGTTCTTTCTTACTAATACATACTGAGATATACATACAGGAAAATATTTATGCAAAGCAAAGTTACTGAGAATTATATTGCAGTATTTAAAAGTACCATTTCTCCAAAACATCAGCAGTAAAACACCACAGCCCAGTTCTATGCCCTTGGAGGAGATATGCCTACATCATCAAACATAATAATTTAGAAATCATGGAGGAGAAACATAGTTGGAATTAGAATTTGGCTCCCTAACCTGACACTCTTGACAGTAGCAAAATATTTAACATAGCATATAAACTGCAGCACTTGCTGAAGCAGTAAGGATTATTCATACACTTTAAAATATGGATTCAGTTAAGCTACTTTCTGATCTGGGGATATCTATAGTAATGGTGTAAACATGCAAGTGACTGCTGTATATAACTCTCAATATATTTACCATCCAGTTTAGTTTTGTTCCACTGTCTATGAGTCAAGCCCTGAGGCAGTTTAAATTGGCTACAAACACTAATGTTATAGCATATGCCATTTTATGCAGACTATCAGTAAGAAATTTGACTAGAGTTTACAGGGTGCTTTATTTTTTTATTTTTTTTTTGCTCACAGACACAAATTGCATTGAAATAATACATCTAGGACAGCTATGGTTTTATTGATGACATCTTAAACAATAATTTTAAGATGATTAATTGTGGGAAAGCGTGAAGAGCCTGATACTTTTCAGTTTAGAAAAGCACTTAATAGAGGAGGAACAGAGAGACACGTGATATAGAAGTTTATAAAATTATACATGAAGTGAAGAGAGCTGATAAAGATAATTTTTTCTCCCTCTCCAAAAATACTAAAACTAGAGGGCATACAATGAAGGTGATGAGCAGTAAGTTCAGAACAGGCGAACGGAAACTTTACATAGAGAATGATTAAAATGTTAAATTCACTGCCAATAGATGTAGTAATGGGCAAAGGAATAAGCAACTTTAAAAGGGGATTAGATAGATTAGTGGAAATTAAGTCTACCACTGGCTACTAACCATGGTGACTGAGGGAAACCTCCACATTCAGAGGCACCAAGCCTCTGAATCCATGAGCCTGGAGGCAACATCAGGAGAAGGCCTCAGCTTCCATGCCCTGTTGTTATCCCTCCAAAGGAACTGTGTGAGACTGGACTCTGGACTAGATGGACTGTTGGTCCAATTCAGGCTCTTCTTAAGTTTTTGTATAAACAAAGACATGCATAAAATTCAAAATATATTAAGAAAAGCAACAAAATGGTGTTTCTTAATATTTCTTAATTAACTGTGGTAACCAAGCAAGATGTTATATTGGACAATTTAAATTTCCTTGTTATTTTCCATTTATATAAACACAAAATGAGAAACAATGATGCTTGTTTTGAAATAGTCTCCCTTTACTACTACATATAACATCCATGTAATGAAGTAAATTCAGCCATCATGGCTTGTATTTATAGTTAGCTTGCAATGTGCATGCATTTGTACCTTAGTCTGGTGAACAGTTCCACTCATACTCTGAGCATCTTCAAAAACTGAAGTCTTAACTTTTCTACATGCAGCTGAGGCACGCATCTCAGTACATTCTGCGTCTACAAAAGCAGGAAAGGTTTACATAGTAGACCTAGGTTGGGTGGAACAGTTTCAATTCGGAATCTAGTAAAGAAACACTGTAAAAACATGACTTCTCTTTGATAAACAGAAAACATAAGGCCTGTTCTAACATTCTGCCATCTTGTGTATTTGTTGTTTCACCTCTACGTATTATTTGGCAATATCTGTAAACCTAGAAATCATATTATACACTCCCAAGTACTTTCAGATCTGGTCTGGCTCCCAAGAGCTTGGGCACTCCTAGTGGAATCTATGGTGTATGAACAGGAGGGCCTCATCCGATATTTCAACTGGTTGACCTTTCTCTAGACTTTGGACTGGACTACTTCATATGGGATTTTGGATTGCACAATATTCTTTGGATTGGACTACTTCATATGAGGGCAGGGAGGAAATCTTTTAAGTCTTTCTCTACACAAAACCTATCAGAGAATAGCAATTGTCCATCTAGCCCCGAATTTTTTTCTCTGTTCCTAAGAGGCCCAAAAAGAAGAGGCACAGAGACCAAAGCATTCTCCTACTGGTATTTCCCAGTAACTACATACTGGTTCCTGAGAATACACAGAACACTACTCTTCATGAATCTGATAAATGTTCTCAAAAACATAATTTGCAACTGTACAAAATGTACCACATGGGACTGGGGTGAAACATTTTATGATTATGGGTGTAACATAATTCTTGTTCAGGATTTTCTTAATAATTTCTCCCTCTGCATACTAAACAATATAAGGTATTAGATAATAAAACAGAAAAAGTGTTATTATATGCACGGAACATTCAGATTTTGATTTTGGTATTACCATCAGAAGGAAAATATACTTGGTTCTTAGTATTCGAGAGTAATTGAACTAATTCTCCTTGGTTTGGATAGATGTTCTTGGGGAATGTTAAATAATTACTTTTTAAAAGGAAAGTACACAATGTCTGCATTAGTATAATTAATGACAGCATTTCTTCTCCCTCTCATGCAGGAAATCATGTAACATATTAAATAAGTTTCCTACAATGTTAAATAACTCGCATTTCATATTTGTCCATTTAATATGTGTCTTCGATCTTCTTCAATAACGTTTCATGTAAAAAATTAAAATAGTAAATGAACATTTATTTTTTAATTATCTCAGAATTAAGAATTACACAACTGGTATGGCTATATAGAAAGCTACAAGATGGGATGGGGTATATTCACAAATATATAGAGGAACCATGGATAAGGATGATTTAGATACATTAGCAGTTAAAGGGATTGGTTTCTGTTCTATTTGACAAACAATGGTATAATCTATATTTTCTGCTCTAATCTAGTACATAAGGAACAGACAACTATACCTCTGTGCCTATCCAGTAACTGATGTAATAATAATTAGACCTCCCTGCACATGTTAATAGCACTGAACTTTGGTTAATGAATGGGAAGTAGGAACAAAATGTGTCTTGCTCATGGTAAATGAAAAACTTGCAAACTACGCAGTCAAATGAAGTATTATAATATAAAGGTCTCTCAGATTCAACCACTGAGGATACTATTACTGATGTGCCAGTATACTGCCTGTACAGTTCCCTACACACTGATGATGCCATATGTATCTCTAGCATCTCTAGCAATGTGTTAATGTCAAATGCAGGTGGGGATGGGGTGGGTCTAATAGATATGTCAATTCTGGTGACACAGAAAGAGGCCTGGTAACACTACTTCCTTCGATGTGGGAGTGGTCTGTAGATGTCACATGCAGTGAAAGTGTCTGAGCGATATCACTTCCGGTGGCACATGACTTCAGAGGGTGTGGCCAGCTGACATCCAGGGGTCCTCAAAGCCTGATTAAATATCATTATCATCTTAACTATGGAGTAAATTATTTAGCTGAAATTCAGTGTCCAGCTTTCATGTTTCCTTTTTTCTAACCTGAAAACCCCCAAACTCTTTTCCAGTTCTAAAACATGTCCTTTCTGAGATGGGATGACCACAGCTAAATATAATTTCTGCTTCCTGTTTCAGCTCAAATCAAATCTGCTTCCTGTTTCAGCTCAAGACTAACAAATGAATAAACCTAATCAAAAGATCAACCGTGAAGTCCTTTTGTTTGCTGCCTGCATAAAGCACCAGCATTTTCTTCTCTGAGTGCACAAAAAACAAGAGATTACTTCATACTGATTATTATGTATGTCTGGAAGGAAGAGGTATAACATAAAAAAAACCCTAAGGATATTTTTGTGCTCTTCCCACCCCCCACCCTCCTTGTGCTCTATTTTCTCCAATGATAGTGATGCTGGTTTAAATTAGGTGGAGAGGCAGCTATGCATGAGAGACTGCACTCAGCAGGCTCTATCAGTCAGAAGTCAAGGATACATGTCCATGATTTATCATGCTTTTCATGGTAATTAGCCAGAGTGCCATTTTGCTTCCACTAACATCATTCCACCTTTTTTTTTTTTACCTTTGGTCTTTTCCCCTGCATTACATTTACATATTTCTCAGCCTCTCATCCCATAATATGTTTTATTTATGAATACAGACCTTCCTGATCATACCTTTAATGTAAAGGAGACTGTAATTAGTGTTTCTGTCTGCCGGCTTAATCCCTTTCCTACACCATACGCAAAGAAGTTAAGGGTAAGTAACAGTTTACAGTCAATATTGGACTTAATTATGCTGAATAAGAATTACTGTCTCTCTTTACAAACTGCAGCTAGGAGTACAACTCCTGGATGAGCCTTCCTTGCAACCTAGTTCTGATACTTTCATGGTGACAACAAGCACTGCATGTGCAGCACTATAAAACTTCTTCAGGTACACCAAATAAGCAAGGCACCTATTTGGGGGACTAGTGCAGCATAGAAACAATGGCATCCTTGTTTAGGGAGAGAGAGAGCCTTGCTTATCTAGCACATTCCTCCATGAAGCATTCAGTAAAAAAAAAAAAAGCTGTCCTTCCAGCCTAAATAGATACTCCCAGAAATAACATCCATCATTCAGAGTAATACATTCCACCAACATACAATAATGCTGCTTATCCTGCTTCTTTCTATGGGCATAATCATAAACAGTTTTTAAATTGACCAGTATTTAATAATACACTTCCAAGGAAATATATACCCACCCAGCCGTACGTACACACACACACACACACACACACACACACAAAGCACAGATATAGTTTCGTAGCGTTGTCAGCTCTGAGTTGGGAAATAAATGGAGACTTTGGGGGTGGAGCTGGGAATGGGTGGGATTTGGGGTGGGGAGGGATCTCATTGGAGTATAATCAGAGTCCACCCACCAAAGCAGCCATTTTGTCAGGGGTGCTGATCTTTTTAGTTTGGAGATGAACTATAATTTCAGTAGATCCCATATCCCACCTGGGGACTCGCATCTCTAATACTATCAGGATCTAGAATATTGCGCTGATGCAACAGATAACGTTTTCCTAGCTTTAGCCTTCATTTGCAAAAGTATGGCTATGACAGAGAGGTCAGGAAAGCAAATGGTACCAATCACCAGGGGTTCTCACCCATCTGCTAAGGCAAACAAGCAACCACCACAGCTAGAGCTCCTCCTTCTATTTGGCGACTGCTGCTCCAAGCAACCATCATGGCCATGGGTTCCATCTGCCCCCTTTCTTTCCTCCCTCTAGGACAGGGATAGTCAACCTGTGGTCCTCCAGATGTTCATGGACTACAATTCTGGCAAGGGCTCATGGGAATTGTATTGGGGGAATGGGTTTGAGTTGGGCTTGAACTGGGTTTCCGCCGTATCTTATTTCATTTATTTGACTTGTCTGTAAAAATATGTCTGTGGTTTTAAGGGGAAGTTTTTTACTGGGGTTTTATATAGACTTTTGTAACCCAACATGAGCCACCTGGGAGTGGCAGGTAAGAAATTGAATTGATGATGATGATGATGATGATGATGATGATGATGATGATGATGATGATGATGATGATAATAATAATAATAATAATAATAATGTGGGGGAGCATAGGTCAACTCAGATATGTGGGTCCCAAACCATGGAGGGATTTAACGGTCAAAACCAGAATCCTGAAATGGATCTGGGCAGTAACCAGCAACCAATGCAGCTACCTCAGCACGAGCTGGATGTAGGCCCTCCAAGGTGTTCCTGTGAGGACCCTAGCAGCTGCATTTTGAACCAGCTGCAATTTCTGGATGAAGGACAAGGGCAGGTCCTCGTAGAGCAAGTTACAGAAATCTCTTCTGGAGGTGGCTGTTGCATGAATCATTATGGCCAGGTTTTCAGAGAACAGGTAGGGTGCTAGTAGCCGTGCCTGGCGAAGGTGGAAAAACACCTGGCTAGCTGCCGTCTTGACTTATGCCTCCAAAGTCAGTGAGACATCTATGGTCACTCCCAGATTCCTGGCCTCAGGCATGGTCATAAGCTGCATCCTGGCCAGGACGGGTAAGCACAATTCCTGATCCACCTTCCTACTTCCCAGCCACAGCTCAGAGAACTCCCCAGTAGACAGGGAGAAGTTAATAATATCCCTGAGATGACATCCTATCCACTGGACACCCCATTTTAGGAGCTAAGATGGGCAGGGATCTAGAGCAAGGCTAGTCAACCTGTAATCCTCCAGATGTCCATGGACTACAATTCCCATGAGTCCCTGCCAGCAAACACTGGCATATAACATTTCTGTTCCGGAAACTTGTAATCTAAAATACTCAATAGTGTTGAGAAAGGGATCTAGAGGTCTACCACTTGCCCTCTAGATCAGGGGTAGTCAACCTGGCAGGGGCTCATGGGTATTGTAGTCCATGGACATCTGGAGGACCACAGGTTGACTACCCCTGATCTAGAGGGCAAGTGGTAGACCTCTTTCTCAACACTATTGAGTATTTTAGATTACAAGTTTCCGGAACAGAAATATTATATGTCATTCTATAATACTGTGTATACAAGGTATTAATTCCAAAATACTTTGTACAATTCTACTGCAGACATGAGTTCTTGGCAAGTGGTTACTTAAAATATAAGATCCTTTCAATAATCTCCTCTTGACAGATTAGAAAAACCAAGACCGGAAAACAAATCAAGAGTTGTTTTTTATAACCTGCTTTTCACTACCTGAAGGAATTCCAAAACAGCTTACCACCTTCCCTCCTCTTCCCAAAGCAGACAACTTGGGTGGTAAGTGATGCTGAGAGAGCTCTGACCTAACTGTTTTGTGAGAACAGCTCTAACAGCACTGTGACTAGTTCAAGATCACCCAGCTGGCTGCACGTGGAGGAGAAATGGGGAATTAAACCTGGCTCTCCAGATTAGAAGCTGCCACTCTTAACCACTATACAAAGCTGGCTATGTTCACTACACTAAGCTATGTTCATAATTTGAAGGATACAATTTAAATGTCATTTTTGTTTGTTTCTGTAGATTTGTGACAGGCACTGTGAAAGCAAACTCTATAATCATATTTCACATTTTTCTCTTTTATATTGTGTTTCTCTTTTAAGTGTATATGAAACAACTTCTTTTGTGGGCACCTACTATAAATAATAAATATTTAAATTCTGGCTTCAACCTACTGGCCTGTCAGAGTTCTATTTTATCATCAATAAAAGAGATAAAACTAAGATGTCAAAAATTATTTCTTGTTTTCAGAGCTGGATAGCTTTTAAAAAAAATCTTAAGTACAATAATGAAATTGGCATTTGGTCAAAGTGTGCTTAGTCTCAGAATTGTTCTCTTTATTAACAATAATTAAAACTCCACATTTCTAGTTGTTAAAGAAATGTCTATTTCCAGATGTTAAAGAAAGTGAAGGCAGCACTGAACATTAAGGACAGCAGATGCTTAAAAACATTAGAACATAAAAAAGCCATGTTGGATCAGGCCAATGTCCCATATATTTTGACACTATGTGTCACACAGACCGTTTAAGCAGACTACAGGCTAGAGTTTTAGTCGTGGCAGGTTGCCCCACCTCTTCTTGCACTTACATGGGGAAGCATTTAGTCTGGTGCACCTCACCCGCCCCCGATTTGTGCTCCAGCTGGGGCAGTGAAGTTCCTAGTGTGTAAATGGTCACTGTGGCTAAAACCCAGGTACCATCAGATCTACTTGGGTTCAGTAATAAAGATCAGTAACATATAAATCAAGCTTTTAAAAACAAATTTAAAATTTCTATCTTGAAACTTGTGTTTGACTAGAATATAAATCCACAGGTATTTGTAGTGACTCAAATTACAACTGTTTTTAAATATATGGTATGGTTTTTAGTTTAGGACCAAAGTGTTCTTTGAGATAAATTTCTGACACGGGATGGGATGAGTCTAGTCACTGCCTTGTCTGTATAATCTGAATTTAGAAACACATTTTGTCAGATATATGAAACACAGATCAGGAATCTATAATTCATCCTTCAACCAGTGAACATTCCATAATATCTAGCCATTTAGACACAACATCTGAATGCCTTTTTCATTGAGAAACTCGAGATAAAGAAAGATTTTCTTTACCTCTGAAGCTTTACATTACAAGCCCTCTTCCCTACTGAAGCCTTGTAATACAATTAGAGATTGTATTTTTAATAATATAAATTGTATCAGCTCCAATTATTACCGTATTTTATGCAAGAAAACAAAACAGGAAAGCATCGCTCTGTGTTTTTGACTGGTAAAAAGGACAAATAGGTTGAGAGAGTATATCCATACAGTTTTCATCAAGGAACCATTACAGAAAGGCAAGCATAAAAAGAACCTATCTGCTTAGTCAACACACACCAAAACACATATATTAAATACTGGGTATGGAAGTAAGGGGAAGCAAAACTGACCAGTGAAATGTCTGCCAGCCATTTAATCCTAACAGCAGGGCAGGTTAGTAGCCTCAGATACCCTTGGTAATCCAAACTTTATTTACAGATCACAACTATGATTTCCTTGAGCCTGAACTCCAAACACAAAACACAAGCAAAATAACGGCTGAGTTTTTCACCCAAGCTGATCCCAAAACAAGGGAGCAACTGCACAGAGTGATAGCTACCATCTGCTTTCCTCTATGCCACTGATTGCTCATTCTTTCTAATACTCGGCTTAAGACTGGCCCCAACCAGGTACCTAATATTTCTTTTTATAGTAACACCATAAAATTTAATATAGAATCCTAGAATCCTAGAATCATAGAGTTGGAAGGGGCCATACAGGCCATCTAGTCCAACCCCCTGCTCTACGCAGGATCAGCCCTAAGCATCCTAAAGCATCCAAGAAAAGTGTGTATCCAACCTTTGCTTGAAGACTGCCAGTGAGGGGGAGTTCACCACCTCCTTAGGCAGCCTATTCCACTGCTGAACTACTCTGACTGTGAATTTTTTTTCCTGATATCTAGCCTATATCGTTGTACTTGAAGTTTAAACCCATTACTGCGTGTCCTCTCCTCTGCAGCCAACAGAAACAGCATCCTGCCCTCCTCCAAGTGACAACCTTTCAAATACTTAAAGAGGGCTATCATGTCCCCTCTCAATCTCCTTTTCTCCAGGCTGAACATTCCCAAGTCCCTCAACCTATCTTCATAGGGCTTGGTCCCTTGGAAATTCTCTTCTCCAAGGGAAATTCGCTTCTCCCAGGGAGAAAAGAAAATGTTTTTTTTCCCAATAAAAAGTAGTACAGTATGTTTAGATCTTTAGTGGAAACACACAAGGATTTAAAAGAAGCATAGACCCCCCTGTACTATTTCCTCTTTTCCTTCCCAGAAAGCCCTAATAACCTCACCCTTCTTCCTGCTTCATTCTCTACTTCTAGGGTTGCCAGTTTCCAGGTGGGGCCTAGAGATCTCCTGGAATCACAAAATATCTTCTAACTCCAGAGATCAGTTCACTTTTGTGTTGTCAGCTCCAGATTGGGAAAATCCTGAAGATTTGGGGGTGACTTTCATAGTCAGCAGCATGCAGCCAGACCTAGATGAGTCACGAAAATCAGGTAGTATCAAGTCACCGAGTGGTTGCTGTCAGGCCTTGGGTTTGCCAGCCTCCAAGAGGAAACTGAAGATCTCCCAGAATCTCCCACCTGATCTACAAACTTTCTTTATCTCGAGTTTCTCAATGAAAAAGGCATTCAGATGTTGTGTCTAAATGGCTAGATATTATGGAATGTTCACTGGTTGAACGATGAATTATACATGAATTATAGATTCCCGTGCATAAGTGGTTTGCTTCGCTTCTTCCCCCTCCGCATTTTCTATGTGGCCTGAAATCGCCGTTTTGGTGGCCGTGCATAATGGGCCACTGTGGGAATATATTGTTTAAAACTGCAAAGTTCGTTTTATTATGTTTCGGTTTTATACCCCCGCCCCAATTTTTGTTTTGTTTTAAATTTCAATTTTTTGTGTAAATCTGGGGCCTTTTCTGGTTTATAGAAAGATCAGTCTTGCCCATTTACAGCTCCAGTCACTGAATTTAAGAATCCTAACATTTGGCTGACCTTGCTATATAGATAAGAGATGCAAGTTCAATGACTGCCATTTCTTATATAATCCATTGGGCTCTTCTGCTTCAAATGTATGTGTCACAGGGTTACTGTCCTGTACTTCTCCTCTTTTCTATCATATCTTTGTGATGCTCTCTCTCCTACATGTTATTAGCTTAGTGTTTTTTTTAATGAACTCATACAAGACTGACCAGTATGTTCTTCGGTCATCAGCATGTAAATATAGAACAGGTAGGGATTTTGAACCTCAAGGATTCCATCACTGCAGCCTCTGGAATACAGAAGAAAGCAGCTAGGGAGAAACCAAATGAGTTGAAGACAGTGGACTACTGTATCCTTTTTGCTTGGATAACAGCCAGTACAGTACAAGATGCAAGAAATAAAGAGCCATTGAATACTATGTATACTAGTTCTGAAGAACAAAAAAGCTATGGTTGTGGTAGTTGATGACTGATAATGGGAGCATGGAAGGATAAGTATTAATTCTCATTGATCTATCAGCACATTTGAAACTGTCAATCACAATATTCTTTTGATATATTTTTCAAGAATGTAGGGTATAATCTTTCAGTGGTTTTACTCCTATCCTAGAAATAAATCCCAGGGGATAAGCTTGGGGGTGTTGTTAGTTTTTCCATGGGACTTCAATAGTAGAATACCACAGGGTTTCTTTGCAGACATTAATTAGTCATATAACTATTAACAAGATGATGAGCAAGTTATATATTAACTAATCTTCCAATTGTAAAATCTGCTAACAATTTACAAGGCTAGCAAAATGTGATTAATAATTTCATATGGGAGAAAAAGAAATCTAGGATAAAGTGGTCTGTTGTACAAAATGGGTGGAATACAGGATGTCTGGGAATACCAAATATTCACATACATCATGATGCTGCAAAATTAACATATAAAAGTAGATTTTAGGTAATACTGATCCTTCAGAGATTACAGTGAGTAAGCATGTTAAAATGTCATTAAAAACCCTCTTTATGGCTTAAGAAATTAGAGAGGAAAAGGTATAGAATTCTGATATCATTTTTAATAAAAAATATTTCTACATAGTTGCCATTTATATAATCAAAAATATGAGGTTGTATTTATCCTATTAAATCAGTCATATGGGAATTGGATAGGCTTCAGGGATTCAGGTAAAGGGCCCTTACCAAATGCCATGACTAGATATTTATAGAAGTTTAATAGTTAACGCTAGAGGGCGTCACCCCAAGGGTCAGACATGACCCGGTGCTTGCACAGGGGATACCTTTACCTTTACATTTAATAGTTAACAATAATGCAGTAGCATTCAAGTCGGTCTCCAAAATAAGCAATGGTCAGATAACAATTTTTGAACATTTGCAATTGAAAAGTTCTCTACTAAAAATTTTAATGGTTCAAATCTAAGGAAATGTACTGACTTCGAGCAGTTGATAACTCAAGATGAGACATATGCTCAATGTGTGATGCCCATGGGTGCTTAGGGACCCACTAACTCCTTTATTGGTGCCTGCCAAATACTGGAAGTGACCAAGGGCAGATTATCTTGCCCAGTGCTATTTCTTCCTGATTATTGGGGACTTCACTGGCTATGCAGATTTTTAAAAATATTGCTTTGAGAGCAACTGCCACCATAGGACAAATTTGTATACTTAAGACATGGCAATCATTTTGTGGCTGGTTTAAATCATTTTGTGGCTGGTTTCGCCTCCTGCGGCAGTCATTTTGTGGCAGCCCTTTTGTTGCTGCATCCACCATGTCATGTCAGAATTCCAAATGTGCTGATAGGCTCAAAAAGATTGGAGACCCCGATCTAGGTCATATTTCTTAGATCTAATTGTAATACTAGACCAAATTTTCAACTCAGTTGGAATACTGACTTTGGTTTTGAGATTGCAGAAGGCGTTTGGAGGAAAACATACATGCATGTGAAGCTGCTTTATACTAAATCAGAACATCAGTCTATCAAGGTCAGTATTGCATGCTCAGAACAGCAGTGGTTCTATAGGTCTTTCACATCATCTGCCGCCAACTCTAGAGATGCGAGGGACTGAACCTGGGATCTTCTGGATGTCAAGCAGAAGCGCTACTACTGAGCTATCCCACCCCATTTTTATATGGATACTCATTTTCTTAAATAAAGTCAAATTAAGACAATTTATTTATGAAGATGGTGTATCACTGGCATCTTATCTTACATGAAAGAAAATAGCTAAAATGCAGAAATGCTTTTCAGGTCACTGCTGCAAAATTGCCAAATGCATATTTTATTCCTATGCAGTGGTTGTGTGGACGAGCAAAATAATACTGGAAAATGATAACTGATAAATTAAAATTAGGTCTTGGTTTTGATGTTTCACTAAGGCAATAAATGTTTCTTAACTGTGTTCCAATGCTCCCCAAACAGTATCTAGTAGTTATTTTAAATCTGACTTCAGCAGCTAGAGCTGTCTTTGCTAGATTTATACTTGCAAAGATACACATAGGGATAGATACATTAAAGAAAAACATATAATGATTACATTAAGCTTTACAGAAAGAAGAAAATGTTTCTAGCAACGTTAATCATTATGGAATCCTTTCATTTACCAAATGGAATTGAATCCTCAGTAAATATTTTGGTAGTTAAGGACATGGTAAGAATACAGATATCTTTAAGGGTGCTGCTAAAGTTTTGGTTACTGTTATTGGTAAAAAAATAGAATGCCACAGGGTTTGAATTTGTCTTTCTTTCTTTTCAGACTTTATAAAAGGATAAGCTGAGAACAAGTTTGAGCATAGTGTCATCACAAAGCTGATAACAGCCAGCTCTACTGCCTCTTGCCCAAAAATGCTGTCTTACACCTGTACCAGTGCCTGGAGGCTGTGATGGATGGGATCAGGGTGAATAAATTGAAAAGATAACAGTAAATAAACTGAAGCTTAATCTAGCCAAAATAAAGTGGATAATTATAAAAAGATCAATAGACTAGTTGGCTCAGATAATCTGAAAACTTGTTAAAATTGCAAGCAGTATTTAAAATTCCTTTTTGCAAAATCCTTGTACCATGAAACTCTCCTAAGAAAAATTTGAAGCCTTCTTCCAGCCAAAACAGTTTTCCTCCAATTTATACAGCTCTTATATCGGTGCTTTATGATACTGCAAAATGGCAAGGTTCAGTAAATGCTGACCTTTGATATTTAATTACTAGATTCCAAGGTCAGCATTTATTTTTAAAAAATATTTATACCATTTCTTTCCTCTTAGCTCAAGGCAGCTTACAACACTGCATATTAATTAATTAATTAAAACAAAATAAACACCCCCAAATACCTCTATGACCCCTATGGCACATCATTCATTCATTCACTTATTATTCTATTTATAGCCCGCCACTCTCACACAGTCGCCCATGATGGGTAGCAACAACACTCCACAATAAGCCCCCCAACAAAAAAAACAATAAAAACCCACCCTTGGGGGCCCCATAAATAAAACTATTCCAGCATCACAGGCTTCTTAACAGTGTCTCAGGGGGACAACAGTAGGGGTAGCCAGATGAGCTGGCTGGTTCAGTGAGGTAGCCCAGATCTTAATTGCACTGGCCTCAACCAAAAATCTGGCAGAAGAGCTCCATTTTGAAGCCCCTGCAGAACTAGGAGCATTCCCACGGGGCCCTCAACTTTCCTCAGAGCTCATTCCACCATGTAGGTGCCAGGACCAAAAAGGTCCTGGCCCTGGTTGAGGCCAGGTAAACTTCCCTCAGACCAGGAATCTCAAAAAAATTCACACCAACAGAGCTAATTGTCCTATAGGGGCATAAGGAGATAGGAGGTTCCAAAACTATGTTGGGCCCAGATCATGGATGGCCTTAAAGGTTAACACCAAAATCATGAACCTGATCTGGACTGGAACCGGTAACCAATGCAGCTGCTTCAGCATAGACTGAATGCATAGACTCACAATAGAGATGGCATAAAACTCCTGTTTTGCCACCTTTACTGACATCTCATACACTTTCATAAGCATACAATAAGATGTTTTTGCCACTTCATCGGAAGTCTTCCTCCACATTCACTCCAACCATCTCACCTCCCTCTTCCTTGCCCACAGCTCTGCCATATACCACCAAGCAAGTCTGTGATGAGGGCAGAGAGGGCGTTGAGTAATTTTGTCAATGGCAGCTGCCAGATGGGAATGCCAGTTTTCCATCAGCGCTACTAGCAAGTTGCCGAGGCATCAGGTCCCACAGAGTATTCAGGAATCTAATCGGATCCATAAGTCTCCACAGATGGGCTAAAATATACCCACTGCTCTAGCTTGTACAATAATATAATCTGACCTCAGAAGTAGAGAAGAAGAAGAAGAAGAAAGAAGAAAGAAGAAGAAGAAGAAGAAGAAGAAGAAGAAGAAGAAGAAGAAGAAGAAGAAGAAGAGTTGGTTCTTATAAGCTGCTTTTCCCTACCCGAAGGAGGCTCAAAGAGGCTTACAGTCGCCTTCCCATTCCTCTCCCCACAACAGACACCCTGTGAGGTGGGTGAGGCTGAGAGAGCGCTGATATCACTGCTCGGTCAGAACAGTTTTATCAGTGCTGTGGTGAGCCCAAGGTCACCCAGCTAGTTGCATGTGGGGGAGCACAGAATCGAACCTGGCATGCCAGATTAGAAGTCCGCACTCCTAACCACTACACCAAACTGGCTCTGAATTGAACAATACAGTAACAATAGAGTAACAATGAAATCTCAAGAAGATCTCAACATGGTCAAACCATAAACAAAATCAGCCAAAGTGATGATAGCCTACTCCCCTTTCATTGCCAGACTTCTGACTAGATTCTTTCACAGAATCTGGCAATATAAAAGAACTTCTGATCCTTTCCCATAAAATCTTCAATCTTTTCTCCTCTCTATCCTCTCCCCAGCCCACCATCAATAAACTGCACTAAATTAAAGAAAGAGTGGAACATAACTAGTAGAGCTATGTCTGTGCCTAAACACAATATTATTCAATTTGAGGCAGCAGTTTGGAGCCAAATGCTTCAAGGCTTGGTAATGAAGCTATTTGATATCTACATAGCTACTTTATATAACTGAAACTTTCTTACCAATTTCCATGTTTTCAGCCAGTTCAGTCCTCTGCATGTGAGCAAAGATCACTGCAGTTAAATATCTGATATCATGCACACCCCATGTAACACAGGCATTCAAATAATTGTTCATTTATTGTTGAATTCTGGTTATAAGGATTTGTCCAGACAGGGCTCATAACAACATTCCTTGCAACAACAACAAAATTTATGACTTAGAAAAAGGAATGAACATCCAACAAGGATTACTTGATATGAAAATGCCAGATCACACTCCTTACTGAATCACCAGGCTGATTTATCTATTTTACATTTATTCAGAAAAATATGCTATATTTATGCTATATTTAGGGATAAATGCTATACAACAGACACTTGGTCTCTTCAGATTTTAGATATTTTAAAATAGAAATCAGGTATAATTTGACAAGAGCAAAACTACAACTGAGTGTTACAGACAGATGAACCAGTTTCCCATTGGGCATTTTAAAAAGTGGGAATTTGAAATAATTATGACTGACTACATTCTTTTAGCTTTACCAGAACACCCACTGAAAAGTTATGTTTACCAGTATATGCATACGAGTAATACAGATAACTGCACATAGTGATCCACACTGCGATTAATGTCTACAAGTGGCTGCCAACACTTATGGGGTTTATGATTTTTGTACACCACCACAAGTCTTCTGAGAGGTGGCGGTATAGAAATCTAATAAATAAATAAATTCCCTGGGAGTGATCAGCTCTGTGAGCCCCACCCCCAATTTCCTCAATGCAATGATTAACTAGCCTAATTCATGGCAGGAAAAAGAGCAGCAGACACAGGAGCATCGTAGATGGCCGCTTCCCATAAAACAACCATGTCAGTGATTGGAAGTTCAATGTTAAAAATTAAAGCCAGAAGGTGCTTTATCTTCAAAAATTAAAAGATTGATCAGTGTCTCTCCAAGTTTTGTCATACTAGAAACAAGGTTTACAGTTGTGACTGTGTTCCTTTTAGACTATACTATGTACTGTTTACAGGATGTTTATTTACATACGAATAACACCGTGTCCTCACTATACATAGCAACATTATTGACACTGCCTATCTAGAATTACTCTATTTGCATGTTATTTTAACGTTAGTTACCAAGTAGTGATACTAATAGATGTGGTTATGGTGTCACTAATTCAACAGATGGTAACAGCATCTGTCAACACAAGGTACAACCTATAGACTGTTCCTGAAATACATGCTGAAGTCAGTTTGAGCAGAACTCCAGCTTAATCACATTGAAAGGCAACGTTTTGGCCATCGCTTCCATTGAGCAAGCAGAAGAGGCAAGCAGATTCAACTGTTCCTTGCTTTAACAGGAATGTTTGCATCCCCTGACAAAGTGCAAAGGAAAAATGATAAGGTGTTTTTTCCAGCCCCACATGTTTTTTGGACACTTATAGTAAGAAGTACTTTTAGAAAGCAGTTAATCCCTCTTGTTGTCGTGCTACCTCTGTACTTCCTCACATTAACTACTCTCCTCCACCAAAAACCATTCTTCACCTGAAATGGGGAAATTACTGGTGCTTTTAAATGAGTAATTTGCCGCTGTACAAGCTGCACTGTCCTGCAGGCATTTTTTCTGACTTTAGTTAATATTTCTGCGGGTTTCTGCATGGCTGTATGGCCCAAGTTGAAGGAGCAGCTGCAGGGTGTGCTTATTCAGTGCAACAGAAACCACAACAATATGACTTCTCTATTGGGATATTATTCTGTTGATGACCAGAACATATGCATTAAATGAGGGAAATAATCTGCCATTTGCTTTCTGCTATTTTTCATCTCTTCCCAGATTGTTATTTTTCACCTGACTGTTTTTGATGAGAGTTCCAAAGTGATTTCTCCTTTCACTGTTTCATCAGTAATGAGCAATGGTAATTTTAGTAAGTCTCAGCATCTAGAAATGTTTCTATTTCCTGTTCTCAGGAAGGGAAAGAAGTAAAATAATGCCATAACAATACAGGGCACAATTCTGCCAAAGTTAAGCAGTTATAACTTAGAAGTGTTTCTTTGATTGGATCATGCCCAACAAATTGGATCCAAAGGTGCTTTTCTACCAACTTAAGAGTCTGCTGTCATTCACTGAAAGAACCCCTTCTGTTCATTAATAGGAGGGCATCTTTTGATCAAACCTGCCGAGACTACATCTTTCAAGATAAGGAGTCTGTCAGTTAATGGGTACAAAACCAAATCATCATTAGCAATATTTTTGCACAAATGTAAACATTTAAAAATCAAAGTAAAAGGAATTGGAAAAGACTGATATTTGCATGGAAGGAAATTAAAACAAAAATGCTCAAAAATGCATTAAAAAGCTATGACTTTTTAGAGGACCCTATATTTTGAAGCCAGAGCTATAAACCCTCAGGTCTGACCACTGGACTATACTAATCAAGGCTCCTTTAATTAACTGTATAGGAAATTAAAGTAAGCCACACAAAAATTAAACTGAAAAAGCATGGAAAATTAGCAGTCTACATTTTCCATCCCTGCAGGCATACAGAAATCTTGAAAGCCATAAGGACAGTTGATTAGAAGAGTCTGGAAAACTAGAAGTCTTCTTCCCAAGGCACTCACATGACTTGTATCCCTTGGTATAGAGCATACATTGCCACTCAGTCTTATGTACCTATTATTTTTGCAATGTTTTTTCTTTCCTTATTTTTTGCTAAATACCCTACTTCAAAAGCCCTACTCTTGTAATTACAAGGAACTAAAGGAAGAACAGGGAAAGACAAGAAAGCGGGTTAATAGATTTACAGAGTGCCAAATTGGCAAGCACGTAGTTTCAAATGCAAGAATTTGGCTGAACGATAGCTGAAAATTTTGACACCCTGTATTTGAAAGTGCAAGAGCCTCTTGTGGCGCAGAGTGGTAAGGCAGCCGTCTGAAAGCTTTGCCCATGAGGCTGGGAGTTCAATCCCAGCAGCCAGCTCAAGGTTGACTCAACCTTCCATCCTTCCGAGGTCGGTAAAGTGAGTACCCAGCTTGCTGGGGGGTAAACGGTAATGACTGGGGAAGGCACTGGCAAACCACCCCGTATTGAGTCTGCCATGAAAACGCTAGAGGGCATCACCCCAAGGGTCAGACATGACTCGGTGCTTGCACAGGGGATACCTTTACCTTTACCTTTTTATTTGAAAGTACTGCTGGTAAATCTAGAACACTTAGAATACTTAACAAAAACAGTATTCAATCAGAATAATACCATTTAGTACAACTAAATTAAAAACACCCCAGATATGTGTAACAAGGGTATTTAGGATTCCAAAATTCAGGATTCCAATGTCAAATATTGAGAATTGCGCCGGGAGCTAAAAACTGTATTTAAAAATGTGTTTTCATGCATTAGAAAGTAACTTCCAGAGCAAAGTCTTTACACATAATCCCGTTAAAGGACAGTGCATAATAATGTCGTTTCAGAAAGTATTCCAACCAATGCTTTATAAGGGTCTTCCCCTATTATACATATCTTTAAATAGGACAGGGTCCTATTAAATAAAAGAGTAAGGCCACCTGGGGAGGAGTTAGGGTGGGCCCTGTCCAGGATAAAAACTCAGAGGGCCCAATCAGGAGCCACAAAGCGGCTCCTGATTGGGCCCTCCGAGTGTCCATCCAGGGCCAAGCAGCCAATGGAGAGGCGCGCAAAGTGCCTTCCTATTGGCCCCTCACCAGGACAAACCAAAATTCCATTCACCCAGCCCAGTCTGGCTGCCAGTCTGCTCCTGACCACCAAAGGGAGAAGAGGTCAGTAGAGCTGCCAAGGGGGATGAGAACAGAGGCTTGGACAGGCTGTGCCAGCCCTTTCCGCCCCAAGGCTGTCCTAACTGCCATGTCCAACTGTAAATTGCCTCAGAACCCTGACAGAGCTGGCAGGAGTCTGGTGAGTGCGCTCCCCCCCCCCTTCAGGCCTGCTGCGAAGGAGCCTCTGACAGGCCCTGCCTGAGGGGAGGGAGGCATTTTCCTTCAGAGATCAACGCAGGGGAGCCTGAGGGCCTTCCTTTTGAGGGGGGGGGACTTTCCCCTTCTGCCAAACAGTTGCCTGACAGGGAGGCCACAGAAAAGCCCCTTCTCACTTAAAATACTGCTCTGGCTGGGGGTTAGACACAGCCAAGCCATGTGTCTTTCTTCTTTGCAACTCTCTGCAGATTTGCGGCCACTGCACAGCGTTATTCTGCAGAGGAAGCTGGCTCCTTTGTCTCCTGTTTCATCTGCACAACAACCCTGTTCAGTAGGCCTCAAGTCTTTCAATTCAACAACAACCTGTGTGGGAAGCCTTAAATGTTTCTTCTCTACCACAACCCTTTCCAAAGTAGCCCTTTCTGCCTGGGGAGCTGATCTTTATACTCTGCAGGTGAGCTGTAATTCCAGGAGCTCTCCAGGCCACACCTGTAGGTTGCCTACCCCTGGGTTGGAAATATTCCTGGAGGTTTGGAGGTGGGACTTCAAAATCGTACAATGGCTCAGAGTCCAGCCTTCAAATGAGCCATTTTTGCCTGCAGTTGGTAGGGAGTGGTGCAGGAGTGTCCCTCCTGGCCTATGGGTTATGGCCAGCCCTTACCAGCAACTGTTTGTATTCTGGGGCGCAGACAGGCAGACCAGCATCAGTCCTGTGAGTCTGGAAAGTGCAGGAAGATCTAAATAAATATTTACAGCCTGAAACTAAATAGAGAACAAGTAAATGTCTGGAGACACATCGTAACTGAAATAGTAACTGGCAAATAACCTTGGCCTGGCAAATAAAAAAAACAGTATTAAAAACCTTACTAAGGTCAAGACTGCTGTGCACAGACAGTCTTCCTCTTAGGGTTGCCAGCTTCCCTGTGAGGCTCGCTACCCCACCTCCCTCATGGGGAGTCTGCTATGGGGAGAGAAGGGAAAGACGATTGGAAAATGCTTTGAGACACCTGAGGCCTGCTGGGTCACTGCGGCCCATTCCCAGTTCTCTCAGATCTCTCACAACCCTACATACCTCACAGGTTGACTATTGTGGAAAGACAAATGGAAAAGGTGTTTGTATACCACTTTGAGACTCCTTTGGGTAGTAAGCAATAGGGTACAAAAATCTGTTCTTCTAAGGAGCAACCATGAAAGAAGCATGTGGGCACATAACATTTTACCAACAGTGAAAATATGGGAGACAGAAGGAACAAGTTGGACACCTGTGTACTGTGACTACCCTATGTGTATTAGGGCAGATGGGCATTTCGGTGAATGTGGCCTAATTCACACAAGAAGGGAAATGACGCAGAACTGGGGGGAATTGGTTGCCATGTAATCTTCCCCTAAGAAGAGTTTCGAGTCTGATTTTCCCTTCACATATCTGAGGACATGGCTCTGGAAAGTTCATCTGTAACCACTATGCCACAATTCCCAAAGGTCAGTCCTCTCCCACACTCAACGGACATTCCATACCACAGGTTCTTGACACCCATCTCTCCACACCCATGGCCTCATTTGCCACCATGCCATCACAATCTCCCGCACAACACACATGACAACCCCATGGCCTTACAGACTGGACAACTCCTCCCCTTCCTCTTCCCACTGCCAAGCTCTAGCGCCCGTTGTATTCTTGGAGACAACGGGCTTTGCCCCTAGTAATAAAAATAAGACTGCTAAGAGCCAAAGTGTGTTCCCATCACAGTATGTATGTATGTATGTATGTATGTATGTATGTATGTATGTATGTATGTATGTATGTATGTATGTATGTATGTATGTATGTGTATGTATATGCATATGCAATGAATGGTGTAAATACAAAGTAATTATACCAACTTATTATAATTACATCAGCTTTCATTCCCATAAATCTCATAGGGATGGACATGAACAGGTTCATGAGCCAAAATTTGGCATGAATTTGGCCCATTTCGTAGCCCCCAAATCGATGTTCACGGAAGGCGCCTTCCCCAAACATTTGTCTGACATTTGTCCTGTTCAGTTTGGGACATTTAAATCTAACAGCTAAACAGAGCAGGTCCATCTATCAGCTGTTAGGTGTCAGGTAGAGCCAAAAACAGAATTAATATACATCATATTGGCTTTCCCTTAAAACAACAACAAAAGCAACAAATGGAAATCAACTGAGGAACAAAGATCTCCATTTAGTTCAGTGGCTTCACATTTAATCAAGACTGCTTACATCAGATTTCAAGTGCCAATTCTTTTGAATGTTACCATAAAAAATTCCAGTATTTAAAATGTGGGCTTTTCAGTATATAAAATGTGGGCATTTGTTTATTGTGCTACATCAGGACACTATTAACAACTACATCAGCTTGGTGTAGTGGTTAGAAGTGCTAATCTGGCCAGCTGGGTTTGATTCTCCGCTCCCCCACATGCAACCAGCTGGGTGACCTTGGGCTCACCACAGCACTGATAAAGCTGTTCAGACTGAACCATAGCATCAGGGCTCTCTCAGCCTCACCAACTTCACATGGTGTCTGTTGTGGGGAGAGGAAAGGGAAGGCAATTGTAAGCCCCTTTGAAACTCCTTTTGGTAGAGAAAAGCGGTATATAAGAACCAAATCTTCTTCTTCTAATTCTCAACATGGCCACCTCTGTGGATACTTAGAAATTCAGAGTTGGGGGACAGGGGACAGGTAAGACAGATTTTTCTATGAACCTTACAAACACTCCAAGTTTGCAGAAGAACCTGAAATCTAACAAAAATAGATTGGGTGGGACCCCAAATTGATAAAAAGAATACCAGTAGCCTCAAGAAACTGATATCTTCAGAGGCTGTTCCTCGGCAACTAGTCAGTACCACCACAACCTTCAAAGCTTAGTTTTAGTCAGTCAAAGGCAGGGGAAGAGTCAAGACCCTCTCCGGGGCTGTTCTGGCCTTTAAAAGTACCATTCATTGGGGCCAGGCAATCTGCTACAATAAGATTTACATGACTCACCCAGGCCTGGCTGCTAGCTACACCACAAAAGCTAGTGTAGTGTAGGAATAGAGTTTTGAATTAAAATCAGGGAGATCCACTTTCAAACCTCCATTTAACTGTAGATGCTCACTGGGTGAGTTTAGGCCAGTCACTCATTCTCAACCTAACAACCTAACCAAACTCACAAGATTTTTATAAGGATAAAATGAAGAGGATACAGGGGGAAATGAGGTACCCCTTGCAAACCCACATAACTGGGCCTAGTTCAGGTTGCACTGCACAATGTAACCATAGTTTTCTCAACAAAAATATGAGTCCAATAGCACCTTTAAGATCAACAAAGATTTATTCAAGATGTCAGCTTTCAAGTGCATGCACTCTTCCTCAGACTAAATGAACAACTATAATAATTGATGGTTCATGTAGACTGAGAAAGCGTGCATGCACTCAAAAGCTCACACCTTAACTAAATCTTTGTTGATCTTAAAGGTGCTATTGGACTCTACTTTTGTTGTATTACTTCAGCCTGCTTGAATCTATAGTTTTCCCAAGCTGAGGCTGCCACAGGGAGAGAGGATAAACTGGAGAACAGGGTGGAGGATGAGGGAGAAGAATTAAGGTAACATGGATGGTGAATGGGAAGCAGAGACGGAAATAGCGAAAGGGGAGAGCTATAGGGGCTGCCAAGAAAGAGAAATATGAAATTGTGGCACAAGAAAATGTGAGAAGCCCCCTGTAAGTCCTTGCAGGTCTTCTTGTAATATTTTTTTCCCTCAAACATTTCTAATATTTCCATTAACTTTACCTTTTCTCTTTGGAGTCCAAAAGGGTTAAAAGCGGTTCCTAGCACTTCTTTTCTGTGCTTCTGCAAAGAAAATAAATACTTATGTTTAGAGATCCCAGACATCATCTTTCGTTTTCATAACATTCGAATGACTAAATATTTAGCTGGAAATAGACGCCTTACTGTGTATATTCATCAACATATAGCCATCTGTTTGAATAATCACATTCATAATCATTGAGCAGGTGATAAAAAGAAACACATGAGGCACCCCACCAGCTACATATATTAGGAGGGGAAATAGACTTAGGTATTTTATAATAGAAACGTAAGTAAACCCATACAGGTAGAATTGTTACTGATTTTCTCTAGAAGTAATGGTTCTTCCTTTTCTAGGCAGAAAAATAATTGCTTATGATAATGAAAATTATACCACTTCCTCTTCGTCTAAATATATGCTTGAGGAACCTTACAAGTAAATATACTTTTAATAATTCAGCTAAAAACTGCATATTTTTAAAATCCATAAAACTGGCGTTAAAGGCTTTTAGAATTTCTTCAAGTTACAAATGGTTTTGTATCAGCCATGAAGCTCATGAGCACCTCATGAAGGAATCTGAGAGATTAACAAGTTGTTGTTTTTTAAAGTCAGTATGATTATTTTTAAAGCATATAGCCAAAAGTAAAAGGAAAATTTTTGGTGGTACTGTTTTTTTAAAAAAAAAACATTACTTTAGAACATAATTCTAAGACAAATTCAATAATACACCATTTACACTGGAAATTTTAAATACATTTCATCATCATCTCTATAAAAGAGACTGATGTCAGAAATGAGTTACTTCTTATAACTTCTGAAAGACCATGATGCAAAGAGGTTCATCTTCATCCTTCTATTTTGCCAGTGATCTTTATTTTACTTTCCTTTGTAACAAATTCCTTTCTATTTCCAAAACTTTTTATCTCACATTGTGGGAAGCTGCTGCTCAAAAAACCCACACACATTAAACCTTTTTTGGGCACATGGACCAAGTCACAGAGTTCTTTGGTCCTAGGCTAAAGTTAATGGGTTTTTATTGAGGACTTTGTGCCCTGCCATGAGCCATTGGAATGGGAGTGGCAGGATATAAATGACATAATAAAAATAAAATTAAAATAATAAATCCTGTAACATTTAGAGTTTTAACTACTAGCATAGCTTTACCAATGCCCTGTCATATAGAACAAGTTGATGGCCAACCATATTGCTACAATTTAGTATTTGTTGCTATTACATCCACCATTTTAATTATACAAACAGTAAATCTGGTATCCAAGTAACTTCAATATACTTTCTCAGAATCCTGTTCAGCAGATTTGGGCAGCAGGAATTACAAGAAAATATTAACACTATTATTTGCACTAATGAGGAAAAAGAGAGGTTGATTAGATTGTTGTCATTTGTATGTACCAAAGCAAATATTTCATGTAGTTTATATCTGCAGCTCACCATGAACTCAAATGCATATCTGGGTTAGATTGCAGAATTCTATATGAAGAATGTTGCTCTCATAAAAAGGGCTTGCCGTACTAACCTTCTCCCACTACAGCTCAGGGGATAATATATCACAAACAACATGCAGGGGACAATGTGGGAAGAAAGATATATATAAAAAAAGAGAGACCCCCCTCATCCACAAGTGGAAGTGCCATTCCCCTGGCACATATACCATTACAACAAGCAGAAAACCACCTTTGAGCCCAAGCTATGATGCATATGTACGAGTCTGACTCCAGATAGTACAGGTAAACAAAATCAGTATCAATCCCCATAATCAACATCTCCTGATGTATAATTTCCTTCTCATCAACCATCCAGCAGCCTCCAGATGATTGTTCAGGAATATTTTGCCACACCTAGACTGGAAGGGGGGCAATGTCATTCTTAAACTGCTGACCTTGTTGAAACTTTGTGTCCCAGTATGCAATCCCAAATGATGCAACACTTGATGCTGTCTAAAGCCATCAAAAAGCCTCAATGGAATTACCTAGCTTAAAAAGTATCTACTTTTTCACCACTTTGTATATACATAGAGACACATAGGAATATTTTATATATCTATAAACAAGGAATTCTTGGCATACATAAGGCCAGAGCACAGGCTGCATTAAAATTTGTGCAGGAAGCTCCAGATTAGATCAAAGGAAAGGTGGTTTTCTAATTCAAATCACCTTCTCTTCCTCCACAGCTACAATTATCACCAGATGGAAATACAGGTTATAGTCTTCCCCTGTTCGGTTAATAGTAACTTTGGGATTTATTAATGGTGGGCGATTTATTCAAAGTAAAGAAACTGCTATTAATATTGAATTCATGTCTCAGTGTACAAAAATTATACAATATGTTGTATAAAGTGTTACTGGAAGTTTAACCATGTTATATTGGAAGACTACAAGATTTATGTTATTATGGAAATGTATTATTAATAAAATTACTAATAAAATTTAAAACAATATATTGAATTCAGACCCCACCATGAACCTATATTACTCCAAACCATCACCACCACCCTGAAAATGTGAGGGTTTGGAGTAGTCCTGCATCAAGTCTTAAATATTTAGTAAGCATATTCAAAAATGTTATGTGCCAGGAGAAACCAAGAAATGCCAAGAGCTTGCACACATTCACTCAACATTTTTTTGACAGCAGATACACATTTTCATAATCAAGTATAGCTAGATTCATTTCTGATCATTACAAAAAGACTACATGTCTCCCCTGCCCCAGTTTTTGAACAAAAGATACAGTCTATACCAGAATTATTTATGGCAACATTCAAGATGATAATACAATAGATGGAACTTTGTATGAGACTTTCTTGCGAGGTCTAAACAAGCAGAGAAATCATATTTGGCTTGGTGGACTCTTAACATATATGCCCCCAAACTGAGCCTCACACAGTTGCAGAATAGATCTTTACTGAAATATTTTAATAAGACTTTATGCTATTGTTAATGATATTATTAGCTTTCCTAATAATACCAGAACCATGACTGGCAGAATATCATAAATAAATAAACAGGCACCCACAGTGACTCCATTTATAAGCCCAGATGATGTCCCGCAAACCAAAATCCCTAACCAGTCTGGCCTGGAGGAAATTTGCCTGTTGACCCCAAAGTGGCTATTGGCATTTCCCTAGGCATGATAGAAAGGGCAACAAGAGCCAAGCACCAACACAATCTCTTCTGCCCACCCACTTACAATTTGCCTAAGTTCACAGAATCAGCATTGGCAATCTAGCCTCTGCTTAAAAACATCCAAATAATAAGAACCTACCACCTCCCAAGGAAGTCAGTTTCACTGAGGAACAGCTATAAGTGTCAGGAACTTTTTCGGGATTTTTAGCGGAAAATTCTTTTGAATTAATTTCAACACACTGGTTCTGGCCCAACCCTCTGGGGCAACAGAAAACAACTCTGCTCCATCCCCTAAGTTACAGACCTCCAAGTACTTGAAGATGGCTATTATATCACCTCTTCTGTCATCTTCTGTCCAAGCCAAACAGACCAAGCTCCTTCAACCTTTCCTCATACGTCTTGGTCCCCAAACCACTCACCATTTCCGTTGCCCTCCTCTGGACACGCTCCACTTTCTCTACATCCTTCTTCAGTTGTGGTGCTCAGAACTGAACACAGTACTCCAAGTGAGGTCTAACCAGAGCAGAGTAAAGCGGAACCATCAACTTGTGCAATCTGAACTCTATACTTCTTTTGATACAGCCCCAAATCCCATTTGCTTTTTTAGCCATTGAGTCACACTGACTCATGTTCAGTGTATGGTCTACTAAGACCCCCAGGTCCTTTTCACAGGTACTTCTGTCAAGACAGGGCTCCCCATCCTTTAACGAAGCATTTGATTTTTCCTACCTAAATGCAGAACTTCACATTTTTCACTATTGAAATTCATTTTATCCCAGTATTCCAGCCTATCAAGATCATCCTGTATCTTGATTCTGTCTTCTGCTGTGATTGCTACCAGGGTTAATTACAAGGAAGGTCTAGTAATAATCAAGATGCATCAGTAACTAGGCGATGATAGCTGAGATTGTCAGTTGTCAGTATCTGTGAATGGCAGTAAATCCACACACAAATACAAAGCTAATTGACAGATCTGAGAATGTAGTTTGAACCCAGTGGTAGCCCTGAGACTAACAACGTTCAACTCAGTGTACCAACAGGAACTGAAAGGTTTAGCATGTGCAGAGGCACACTCCTCCTGTTACAGTGAAACAGTTTTTCTTAAACGTTATATAGGGGTAGAACTGAACAACAAATACAGTAACAAATACAGCTAAGACTGGAATTTGGTAAGACATGTAAAAAGCAGCAAATTGGCATACAGATAATAAAAGAATTAATAACAAATATGATAAATGAGTTCAGTCCTCCCCCCCCCAAAAAAAGCCCAACAAAGTTAAATTTCTGGGTACAAATAAGAACTGAGTGACTTAACATGTGTAGTGAGATAAGAAACTGATATCTCTGTTAAGCCCAGGGGCTTCCTTAGTCTTGAATGTTGTAATAACTTGTAATTCAGCAACCTACTCTTCCAGTCTGTTTCTGAAACTTCTTTGCAATACAACAGCTACTCTAAGGTTTCCCCACCTCTGGAAGGATGAAATATTCTCCTACAGGTTTCTCAGCTTTTGTGGTTCTTGATATCAGATCTGTGTGCATTTATCCTTTGTGTCCACTTATACATTGCCTGATCTAGAAAATGTAAGGACATTGTTGGCATTGCTAGAAGATGAGCAAGTAAATGAGCCTGAAATGGCATAGTTAAGCCCGGTATTTGTGTTGTCTGGATATATTTTATTTATTTTTAGATTTATATCCCACAGATCTTTATATCTTGATATCTTATCCTGATATTTATATCTTTCAGCATGCTGGCTCATGGCAGGCTACAAGTATGTGGCAGTTGGCATCTGGGTTTTCTGCAAACTGTGGTACCAGTATCCATGTTCAAATTAGATGTATTATTGTGGGTGAGGAGTTGTTAGAGATTGGGGAGGACTGTTTGTGGGCAAAAACAGCCCCCCTCCCAGTGCCTGCGAAAAAGAATGGTCATTATTCAGGCAAGGTTGCAAAATCATTGATGATGCACTGAACTGTTTTGAGTTGGGAACTGTAGGTGACCACTAGTGGTGTTCTGTTATTATCTCTTTTGGGCCAATATGGATAGCATTCTGGCTTTGTTAAATTATTTCTTGACTTCATCAGATATGTTTTTTTGTTCCAAAAAGGTAGGTTGTAGATCTCTCATGTGAAAATCTCTGTCTGTAGGATTGGAGCAGATGTGGCTGAAGGCATTCAGGTATGTTTGTCCGTCAGCAGGCATCTGATATCAGGCAGTGTCTTTGCATTCATTGTGGATTTTTGCAGTAGTGACCAACATATATTTCTTGCACGGATTGGTTCATTATCAGGTTGATGGTGGAGTGAAAGTCATTGAATGTCTGGTGGAATATGTTTACCATGTGTCCAGACAATAAAAATGCCATCAATGTATCATCACAGGTATAAGAGAGGTGTGAGTGTGTGGAAGTTTAGTAAGTATTTAGTAAGTCAGCCATAAAGATGTTAGCATACTGTGAAGCCGTGCAGGTGCACATGGCTGTACCACTGATCAGAAGGAAAAAGTTGTTGCCAGATCTGAAGTGGTTATGGGTGAGAACAAAATGACATAATTTGGTGGCCAAATCAGCTGTGGTGTTGTCAGAAATCATAATCCTTATGGCATGTTTTGTGGCACATTGGTATACAGGGATTCCACATCCATGCTGGCTAAAATAATATTCTCTGGAAAGGTGTTTAAAGATTTTTCTCAGAATGACTGTAGTGCTGATCACATAGGATCTTAGAATATAGTCCATATATCTAGAGACCCCCCAAGGTAATATTGCCAATGCCTGAAACAATGGGTTGTCTGGGATTGCCAGGTTCATGCATTTTGGGTATAAGATAAAATGTGCATGGTCAAGTTCCCTGTGGTGTTTTTTCAAGGATTTCTTCCAGAATGTGCAAGGGTAATTCCTTTATAAATCTTGTATAGTTCTTTTTTTTTTTTAATTCCTATGTGGGGTCCGAATCTGGTTGTTTGTAAAACATGGCATTTGATAGTTGTCTTTGAGGCTCCTGGATATCGTCTGATCTATTCATGATTACAACAGCTCCCCCTTTGTCTGCCTCCTTAATTATTATTTAATTATCATTGTCAATACAATCCGAGTGGTACAATTATTTGGTAAGTATCTGTGATGTCTGCTTGCAGTACTGACAAAAAGTTTTTTCCAGTATACTGCAATTTGATTAAGAGGCGATAAGTTTAAACTTGCATTTTCAGTACTGCTATTTAAATTTGCTCTAAACATGTGAGATGCTGTCGTGCTGAACAGAGGTACCTGGGCTCTCTTTCCATCCCCACCATTAACACTCATCAGGCTGTGAAATACAAGGAACCTGAATAGCACAAATAAACTGGGTTCACAGTGGAAAAAGACAAAGTAAATAAAACTGCTGATAGAGCCTCATTACCTTATAATTCAGTTAATAGTCCCAAAATAAGCGCATCTTAAGCACTTTTACACTGTAGTCTTAAATTAATCTTGAAAGTTTCCTAACAAAAGAAACTATACAGATAAGGTTGCATTATATTTTTATAATATAAATATAGGCTTTTGAAGGCTTATCACAAACCACATGTTTGTTTTTTGTAATATGACAGTAGGAAGACCAGTGTTGAATCAGGATAGTTGATTGAACTACCTTGCAAGACATTGTTGTCTCAAAGAAATTTCAACATATTATCAGAGCTTTCTCAGATTTCAAGACATTCAAAACTATCATAAAGGAAAACAACAAATGAAAATCAAGTGATACTTCCTTCTGCCATGATCACAGAAGCCTTTCACTGCATTTATACATCACCTTTTAGAGTACAAGGGTGCTACCAATCTAAAATTAGTTATGCTACCCCCAAGGTATCAGTGGTTACTAGCTGTGGGCACTGAGGGTAACCACTAAGCCTCTGAATCTGGAGGAATATTAAGGGGAGGCTTTGGCCTTTATGTCCTCTTGTAGGCCCTCCAGAGGAACTGGTTGGCAACTGTGTGAGACAGGATACTGGACTAGATGGACCATCCAGCAGGGCTCTCATGTTCTTAACATTATAAAGTATAATTGCAATATAAAACAAATTTTAATTTTAACCCAGCATTTGAGGAAAACTGAATCAGGTGACACACTACAATAACTAATGCTACCCTTTCCATTAATTCAGTTTCTTCCCAGGATGCAAGTGTGATGACACAATCCCAAACAAAAAAAGATATAATGATGGAAGACAGATCACTCAGGTCAGATTGCACTCAATCAGCTACTAGGGAAGAGCTGAGGACAGCTATGAGTGGCATTATTCTTAGTTGTGTAACTGGACTAAAACCGAAAGGACATTTAGTTGCTGATGTGAATGGATGCAAAAGCAAAGTCCAAAGCTGTTTAATGCATATAACAGGAAAATGGAATGTGAGAAGTATGAATCAAGGTAAATTTGAAAATGTAAAACAAGAAATGGAACATTTAAACGTTACAATCAAGGGAGTCAATGAATTAAAGTGGACTGGATTAGGACATTTTCAGTCAGAAAATTACGAAGTGTTTTAGTCAGGGAATTACAAATACAAAAGAAACTGAGTTGCTCTGAAAGTGAGGCGAGATGTAGTACAAGTCATCAGGGGCTATAATGCAAAGTCTGACTGAATAATATCACTTAGACTATCAACATAACCATCATTCAAGTTTATATCCCAACTACAGATGCTGACAAGAAATAAATTGAAAGCTTTTATGCAACTGATCACAAACTTAAAACAAGATGTGCTGATAATCATAGGCAACTGAAAAGCAGAAGTTGAAAACACAGCAGAATTAAATATTGTTGGACAAGTTGGGCTAGGAGCACAAAATGAAGCCAGAAAGTGGCTTCTGTGAGGACAATTAGTACACTGTGGACCTGTTTAAAGCACCAATACAGACCATTGTATACATCAGCGGTTCTGAATTGCCCTCACTCCGCAATCCCAACTGCGGAAGCGACAGCACACGGACTCGTGCAGGTGGCCTGCACAGGCGTGTGTGTGTGCACTGATGCACAACAATCCTGAGGCAGCCAGGGCCATGGTCCAGCCGCCTCCGCCTGCTGCCACCATCCGCCACCTGCTGCCATCGCCTGCGGGCCGCCGCTGTGGGCCGTAGCCACCACTGCGGCGGCAACCAACATGGCAGCCCGGTAGGAAGGGGCCAGTCAGCCCCAAATGGGGTGGGGACCCCAAGGTTGAGAACATGGACATCACTGGATGGAATATAGAATATATATAGAATATATAGAAAGCAAATAGTTTACATAATCACAAGAAGAAGAAGAGTTGGTTCTTATATCCCGCTTTTCTCTACCCGAAGAAGTGGCTTACAGTCGCCTTCCCATTCCTCTCCCCACAACAGACACCCTGTGAGGTAGGTAAGGCTGAGAGAGCCATGATATTACTGCTCGGTCAGAACAGCTTTATCCGTTTTGGTTGGATCCTGCAATAAAACCATACAGAAAGAAGAGACCTTCTGTTATTTTCTTTATTCTGTATAAAGTTTGCAAACATTGCTAGTAGCCTTGGAATAGGTTTTTCTTTCTTTTTGGTTGTATACACTACAAACCATCCCTTTTGTCTATATTTGCTAGTCTTTAATAAAAGGCAGAGCCACAGGGCCAGAGTCAGGACTGTAAAGATCCAGAAGAGGGTCCTGAGAGTTGACCTCTGTGGATAATATTCCAAATTAAAGGCATTTCCTATGTCAATAATCTGTTCAGAATACAGTCTGAGACCTTTAGACAAGGATAGAACAGTTTGCTCTCCAAGAATGTCAAGTAGGGAAAGGCATCTAAGTCTAACCCCCTGCAGAATGTAGGAAACTCATTCAAAATAGTTTGAATACCTATTCCAATTAATTTTATACCCACACCCTAAGTGCTTTCATTTTGTGTGGATTAGTTCCAGTCTATTCAACCATCATCCAGTTCTTCACTGTCTGTACATTGGTTTAGTACTTCTACATCCCTCCTGAAATCCTGGTAGAAAGAAAGAGATGTGAATCATTAGCATATTTGTCACACTGTGCTCCCAAAGCTTAAAATGATTTATCTCAGAATCTTCATGTAGATCGTAAAACAGAACAGGGAACAAGATGGAGTACTGTCACATCTGATAATCCAATGGAGATGAAGCTTTTCCTTCAATAAAATATTGAAAACAGTGAATTTTAGCCAGATGGTACCCAAAGTTACCATGGTCGATGGTATCAAATGCCACAGAGAACTCCAGAAAGAACAACAGATACTCTCCTTGTGAGTTGACAGGCACAGAACATCGATCATAGAGACTAAAGCACTTTCCATCCCATGACCAGGCTGGAAACCAGACTGAATATAATTGACACAATCAATCTTATCAAAGCGTACCTATAATTATTCTGCAGCATTCTTTTATGAACTCTTTCTAGGTTCAGATATATTGGAAACAGGCTGAGTAGATCCATGGCATTTAAAGATGGTTTCTTTAGAAATGATCTTACTACAGTCTTCTTTTAAGAGCTGTTCATAATGGATGTCATCCATTACATTAAACTGTCTTTGCAGATTTTATAATTCATTAGGCAGTATGTTTCACATCTCAAAATATGCTGTCCCCATCCTTAAGCTGTATTAACCAAAAGATATTCATACAAACACAACTATTCAATAATCAGAGTATAATTATGGGCTTGGCTTTTATTTTATTTGTACACCTACATGATATGTCAACACAATACATGTCCTGATGGATGGAAATCAGTCATTAAATCAGGAGGCAATGAACCAAGATGTGATATGTCTTAAAGAATGTGATTTACCCTTAAAGAAAAATATGTTCCTTCGAGATATCAGTTTCCATTCTTCTTGCTTCATCTTTAAAACTATGCCAGGCAACTTTGTTCACTTATTGCCTATTTAAAATATATAATCAATACTCCCAAGACATTTTTGCATTCCTCTCTTTTACAAAGTGATTAAAGATAATCACATTTAACAATATTATTTATCATTGATCTATTATTATAATGTCATAAAATAGCAAGGTGCCATTTGGTAGAAACACTATAAAATATATTCATTATATTGCAACAGTATTGCAAATCAGAAGGTCCATATCTTTTAGTTAGAAAATCCATAAAGGGAGATACAAATATTTTGACCCGGTAAATCGCTAATTCATTTTCAGTCTATATAAATGGTGATTGATTTGTTTATTTGATTTATCAATTCGATTTATTTACAGCCGTTCCCAGACTAGCCAGCTTGCAGTTGTTTACAAATACTAAAATAAAAGCCATAAAATACAATGATACATTAATTACATTAAAACAATAAATAAGGGCGGCAACAACAATTTAACCCCCTCCCCCCCAAAAAAATATACAATGCCCACTCTAGCAAACTCCCTCCCACCTGACCCCATGCCTCAAGGAAGATGACTGAAGATATATAGATGTCTAAAATATCTCTAGGGGAAGGACTCCAAGATCTTTCTTGCCTTAACTGAACACCTCATGGAGAGCTTCACCTTGCGGGCCCTGCGGAACTCTGTTCCAACAGAGCCCTCAGCTCTTCCAGGAGCTCATTTGACCAAGTAGGAGCCAGAACCAAAAAGGCCTTTGCCCTGATCAAGGCCAGGCACACATCCCACAGGTCAGGGATTACCAGGGGCCAAAAGGAAATAGATAGACTCTCAGATATGTCAGATGCAGACTGCAAATGGCCTTGAAAGTCAATATCAAAACCTTGAACTTGATCTGGAACAAGATGTTCTTGTGAGGACCCTAGCAGCCGCATTTTACAGCAGTTGCAACTTCCGGGTCAAAGTTAAGGATAAGCCCACACACAGCATATTACTTTCGCAGAGATCACTGTGGCTAGGAGTTTTGGGACCAGACAGAACGCTGGTAGCCTCACTTGACGCAGATGGAAAATGCCAGTTGAGCTACTCTTGTGACCTGCGCCTCCACTGACAAGCAGGTGTCAAAGATAACCATTAAATTCCTGGACAAAGATGAACTCTCTAGTTGCATCCCATCCAGACAGGGGAGACGTGCTTCCTGGTCTGACCCCTTCATACCCAGTCACAAGACCTCCTTCTTGGAAGGATTAAGTTTCAGGTGACTCTGTTTGAGCCAGACAATCACTGTTTCCAAACAACTAGCAAATGCTTTTGGGGAAGAAGTCAGACTAGCCATCCATCAGGAGGCAGAGATGGGTATAATACGTATACTGGTGACAACCCAGCCCAAAGCTCTGGATCAGCTGGGCCAGAGGGCACATATAAAGTTTAACAATGTAGGGGAGAGTATTGCCCCTTGTAATACTTTACAAGTGCAAAACATTTTCCCCCACAATCGCCCTCTGTGTCTGGTTCTAGAGAAAATAAATCAGCCATTGAAGACCCTTGAATTCCAGTTACAGCAAGGTGGTGGACAACTCATGGTCAACCACATCAAACACACCCGACATATCTAGTAACATGAGCAGAGCCATACTACCTCTATCCAGGAAATGTCAGAAGTTGTCCATCAGGGCAACCAGCACCATCTCCACCCCTTGACCAGGATGGAAGCCAGGATGGATCAAGCACCAAGAATGCCAGGAACTGATCCACAGCAGCCTTTTCAATCACATTCCCCAGAAAGGCAATATAGAAGAAGGGGCGGTAACTGGTTGGGTCCCGCAGATCAAGTGATTTTTTTTCACTAGAGTCTCTCAGGGAATTCTCCAGATATCAGGTAGAGGTTTATAATATCTCCGAGAGGGCCTCCTATCCACTGGTCACCTGATCTAATCAACCAAGACGGGCAGAATCCAGGAGGCAAGTGGTTTCCCTGACTGAACCTAGCAGCCTGTCGACTTTGATTAAAGTGAGCTGCCTGAAGCCATCAAATGTAATCTCCCAAGGTGTTCAAGGGACCTCCAGTTCCCTTTCTGTATCAACAGTGGCAGGAAGGTTGGTACTTTGTCTGCAAAAAAGCTTGCTAATACCTCACAGCTTAAATCCAACTGACTATAAAGTTTTGGCATCCCTTTTCAAGCATGGTAAGAAACCAAACTACCCTAAATAATTGTGCCAGGTGAGAGCTCACAGACACATATAATTATTAGGTGTTACATAGCAAATTATTGCACAGTTTATCTCTGACTAGCTACCAGAAAACGTATTTACACAGCAAAATCAAATAGGACATAGCTGTCCCCCTATATCTGTGGATGTAATATTTAAAATTAGCATTAAAATGCAAATGTAAAACAAACAACCCTTTTAGCATAAGTTTCTGCCCTGTTTGCCACTGAGCAAAGCACAGATTATAACAGTCACTGAAGAGGGGACCATCAGCTCCTCAATTTATCAGTCAATGATTTCTGTGCACCAAGATGGTACAAAAACAGAACATTCTATTATCCAAGTACCTTCTAATTCCTCTGTTTAAATACTGAATTGGAGATGTTCAAATTTAGTTTTATTAACTAACATTTCACTATCTTCAGTGAAATAACATTTCACTTATATTTATTATATTTGTATTCTACTTTTCTAGACATCTAGTTTTGTATACAACTTGTTATCTGCATCCAGATACTGGTGGAGACCTAAATCTACTTAGCTTTGAATTATACCATGCCTTTGCTAAACATATGAAAAAGTTCCTATAGTTTAATAAGTGTCAAAGTTCCAAAATTTTCTTTAAGATTTTCTTCATATTAATAAGCAAACCGATAAGACGATATTTATCAAGAGAAATTCTTCTTTACATGTATTATTATTTAAGATAATATGCAATTAAAAGTATTAATGTGGAAGATCATTTTTCTTACTCATTCCTCTAGTTTAATCCAAAGATTAGAGGTCCCAACATCTTTGCATTCTAAGTAATGAAATGCACACTTCCAAAAGAAAACAACTATTTAGCTAGTGGGGTTCAGTTCTTTATACCCCCCTTTTTCACTCCATTGATTCCCTTCACGGATGAAGCTTTGTTAACTTAAAAACCAGCCCATGTGAACTAGAATTAAATTTAAAAAAATAAAAACTCTAAAGTCTATAAAAAGTACACAGACCAACCTGCTTAATTATTAACAGGTAAACACGTTGCATCCTGAATTATTTACTTAATCTTTTTCAACTACAAACCTCAGACTTTTAGAGCATGAAATACGTGCTTTCTTTAAGAATGCAAAACACTTCCTTTAGAAAGCATTTTTAGAAAGAATACGGGGTTTTAGTTAACCCCATGCAGACATTGTCCAATTTCTGCACTGGGAAGGGGGAGGGGAGAAAACAGGCACAGTAGCAAGCATTGTTTAGAATCAAATGTGCCCAAGAACCAGTCCCTTTCTTTGCTTTGGAGGTGTTTTTTCTCCTGTACAGCCACCCTTACATCAGTTTTCCCTTGTTTGAAGTGGTTTCTTTGAGAAACCATGTAGGAGGAAATCTGGTACAGACAGAATAAGGATTTGAAGAGATATGAATTGTGATAAGATAATGTTGTATTAATTATTCCTATACAGGAAAGGTAGGGCATTTTTAGTAAAAATGATTTAAAAGGCTATGAGGGGTTTGTGTGTGTGTGTGTTTTTTTTTTAATTTCTGAGTGTACTACAAGCTAGAGTAGTCATCTCTTTCTATTTTCTTTTCCAAACAGAGCAGGGAGAGAACCCTAAAAAAAAAGAGTTGGAAAAGGCTGAAACTTTTCTCCTCCTAAGGGAAAAGAACTATTCATGTCTCTCCCACAATAAACTATGAAAGAAAGATGGCCTAGTCAGAATAGAGTCATAGTATAACTTGTAATAAATGCTGAAATAAAATCTTTTAGTGTAATGTTATTTCTTTAAGATTAACTTTTTTTTGCAACAGTTTTGGATATTTTTCTATTGCCTGTGTTGTTTATTGGTGCAGCTCCTCACTTTTGAACATAGAAAGCTAGATACATACACACTAGGAAAAATCACCAAGCAACAATAACATGAAGTCCAACAGCCAAATCAAGGGCTAGAAAGAGAGGAAAATAATTCTTTGACTTGAAATCAGTAAATAAGCAGGCATTAGAGACTGCACACAAGTACAAGTGATTGAAGTATTTGCAGGTTATAAAGCAGCTCACTGGACTAACAGAACTTGCTGTTTAAGAATGACCTGTATGGGGTCAGAAAAAGAGAATCCATATGCATTAAGGAGTAAGATGGGTGGCATGTGAAACACAGGACCCTAAAAATCCATCGAATATGTTTATTATAGATGTTTTTAAAAAATTGTCCTGTTGTAGTTCATTCAGATCACCATGATATCTTAGTCATATATGAGGCTATTTTCTGTATTAAATTTTTGTTTTGTTTTTTAATGAAATGGACTGTACTAGCCAAATGAAAGCACAGTCAAACAGAAAATTTGCTGATGCCAGGATTGGCATCCCTCATATATCCAGTATCTGGGTCTCACTGACTCGTCCAACAGTTTTCCTTTGAGAGCTGGACCAGACAGCAAAACTGGATTAATATGAAACAGAGAATTGGACTCTGAAATTTAGAGCATATTTAGGAACCCATATATAAATGCACTTGATAATTCATCACACTTGAATAGCTAAGCAGAAATCCTAGATATGCTAAAAAGGTTAAAAGCCTCCCAAATACTTTTTAAACTATGAAGTGTGGAGACCAGCTTAGAGTGTCTTGACAGACATACAGAGTATTTCTACGGAAAGTTAAGCAGATCTAGGATCTACGCATGGGATCAGGCTGTTAACATACTAGCAGATGCAGTAGCCAGCACTAGAGAGGCAAAAGTGGAAAGGATTAGAAAACCAAATATTACAGAATTTGCTTTTACTCACTCAGCTACCTGTAAGCACTTTCACAGATGCACTCCATCCCATGAAGGTGGGTGTCACCACCCTTTATACTAGGCCTGTATCTAATCGTTGACAACTGAACCAGTTAGATATCCATTATGGAAAACTGGCTCTCTAGTGATGAATACTGCTTTCTCATTCACCACTAGACAGCAGCTATAAGCTACAGAGAGAAGAAAAACAATGATGCAACGGGGGGAAGTATTTTATTTATTTGTTTGTTGAATTTCTACACCGCTCTCCCATAAGGCTTCCACAGGAAATAATTACCTAGTGAACTATCAATTTTTCTTCTGGCCTTTGACTCATATTGTTGAGGCTTCTTCTTTTAAATACTTGACAATGAGCTATCACATGCTGCAAAATTGGGAGAGTTGGAAGATGTCTACCTTATGACATTTCGCAGAATGGCATGTGCCTTCAGACAATACTTGCACTATCACAAAGATCCAACACAAGAACAGACGGCAACACGTTCTTGCCCAGCTCTCATTCCAAACCTTGTGTTAAAGAGAATGACAGTTAAGTTCATTTAGGAAGGCTGCTAGCACATTCATGATTGGATGGCCCATTTGTGGTTACTATCAACACTTGGCTACAACCAGCAACTATGTTAAGTAGATCCAATGCAACAACAACATCACACAGCAAAAGCTAATCAGGCCACTGCTGCATGCTACAATCAAAATACGTCAATGCAGGGTACCAGAATGGAGTTTTTTGAGAACTGCAGACTTTCATCTGACCATGCTGTAATCCTTCATGTAGGGATAAAATGTTGCAAATACAAGTGACCCTAATATATGTGTAAAAACAAAAAACCATCCAAGAAGATGATGGCTTTTCTTTTTCTTTTTTTTTTAAAGTAGGGAAGTTTATACAATATGCCCTGGGTATCGAGGGCAGCCGTGTCTTTTTCACAACTAATAACAAAACAGCATGCAAATTATTTATATATTAATGTATTTATGATATTTATATACCACCCTCCCTGGAGGCTCAGTGCAGTTTACATAAAAACATATAAACAATACATAAAACAGTCCATGACATATAAATAACCGTAACAATAATACCAATAACTGATAATTGCAACAGAGCAAACAATGAACAGTGCAAACAGGTCCAGAGTGCATTGATGCAAGTTCTGGGAGGGAGGAAGCAGGGGCCCTTCAGACGGTGTTGGTTATGCCTGGTCTCAATCAAATGCCTGGCGGAAGAGCTCGTTTTTGCAGGCCCTGCGGAACTGTTTTAGCTCCGTCAGAGCCCTGATCTCCTTCGGGAGCTCATTCCACCAGGTGGGGGCCAGGACCAAAAAGGCCCTGGTTGAGGCCAGGCAGGCATCTTTAGGGCCAGGGACCATTAGCCAGTTGGTGGTGGCAGAGCGTAGAGCTCCTTGAGGGGCATACCGCATATGGCCTTGAAGGTAATTACCAGAACCTTTAGCCTGATCCTGAATTCAACTGACAACCACTGCAGTTGATGGAGAATGGGCCGGATGTAGGACCTCCACAATGTTGCTGTGAGGATCCTGGTCGCTGCATTTTGGACCAGCTGTAGTTTCTGGGTCAAGACTAAGGGCAGGCCTGCGTAGAGCGAGTTACAGAAGTCCAGTCTAGAGGTGACCATTGCATGGATCACTGTGGCTAGGTGTTCTGGGGCCAGATAGGGTGCTAGTAGCTTCACTTGGCGGAGATGGTAAAAGCTGGGCTTCCATTGTGAGGATTTTGAGAGTATGGATGATTTTGAGAGACTAATGGCAGGACAGAAGATAGTTAAGCAACTCCCAATCCCTGACGTTTTTGCAGTGACTTGCAGCTACTTTTGAATTTGAAAAATCCCATCTATTAAAAGGACAATATAGTGATTTGTGTGGTGTAGTTTAGTCATGTATGAGGATTCAAACCTGAGTTCCCACATCCAAATTCAACTCTACTACAGCTCATGGCATACCTGAGTGACAAGCTAGAAAGATTTCCATTACTTTCTAGATATTTGAAAGATTTTACACTGGATGGAAGATAAATTGGGATTTTTCTTCACTCTACCAATTAGATTTCCATTTTCTATGTTACTGACAACACATAACTCAAAGACTTGAATGGTACTCAAAGAAAACAATAAAACAAAAATTCAATTCAACATCTCACAGCTAAAGTTATTCACTAGTCAATATTTCCTACCACGTGACAATTGTATATGTTTACTGGTCAATGTGACTACTAAAGGAGCCAATTTGAGACAAAAAATTGTATCCCATTTCATCTGTGAGATGGCTTACAATAAATTCTAGCACAATTGAAATATATTAGCAAAAATAAAAACACAGACCAGATACATGTAGTAGTGTGGTGATTAAGAGTGGAGTCCTCTAATCTGGGGGACTGGGTTTGATTTTCCACTCCTCCACAAGCAGCCAGCTGGGTGACCTTGGGCGAGTTACAGTTCTCTTAAGAGTTCTTCTCACAGAGCAGTACTCTCAGTTCCACCTACCTCACAGGGTCTCTGTTGTGGGAAGAGGAAGGTGTTTGTAAGCCATCTTGGGATTCCTTTGGGTAGTTAAAAGCAGGGTATAAAAAACAGTTCTTTTTCCTCAAAAGATAGATGTAGGCCTCCCCATTTTCCTACCACCTAAATCAGCATAGGAATTTAGTAAAAAAAATTACCTCAAAATCAAACTTTTATCTTAAAAAAATTGCTGAGAGGATTTACAACAAGGCAGCTTGTAAACCAAGTGACCTCTACACTAGCTTCTCTCTTATCTTGGTGTGCAGACCTGTGAACAAAGCCAAGACCACCTGTCATCAGTTACTTGATTGTGATAGTACATGGCACATGTGACAATGTTTAGGCGACAACTATATGCACTGTTACTTGCTAGAAAGCCTGAAGACATCTATGGCACTAGCTTCTAGGTAAATATGCAACATCATTGAACTGAAACTTTGAGTCACTTCTAAATTCTCTTCTCGGTCCATTAAAATTTGAAGGTATTTGTGTATGTCAGTATCACAAGAGTTAATTTGAAGCTTAAAGTAAAAGAAAGATTGAGACTGCTTACATATGACATTTTAGAAAGAAAAGAGGATCTAAACAAAGCTCATATGTATTAGGAGGAAAGAATGTATGTATAAACAGCATAATAAAAATTAAGAATACTGAATATCTCTTAAAAGTAGACTTTTAAGGGCTCTACCAGTCACTTATTCTTTAATATCCCTATACCTCAAATTTAACACAAACTTTCAATCTGATGAATATATTTCATGCACTTACTCCTTTTCACTATAAGCGTAGATTTTACTGTTACTGCAACTTCATTTCCACAAATATAGTGCTGGATAATACATTTTAGTTCTCTTGCCACATACGTCATGGGAAACAGTTCACTGAAGAACACACAATGGTATACTGCAGCTTTCACTCACAATAAGCTATTTTCTCACTTCTAAAGGGGATCTATTTGTCCTTCTAGACATGAGCAAACTATTATTCCTGAAGTGCCAAACTGAGTACATGTGCAAAGCTCTCTCTTCCACTCAATTGTTGGCAAAAAGCAATGGTTAGGTACGCGCTCAAAGCATTCAGGTCAGGGATTACAGAACAGCCATTGAGCGTGCTGCATTAACTTGAACTTCATGTTCTTGTCACAAGCCTGTTAGTAACTGGAGTTGAGCAAGAGGGTTGGAAGGCCAGTTGGAGCCACCTCACATGATTCTCTACTAAATCTATTTGTTTTATTCTCAGGCTTACATATCCAGGGCCCAATAGACATTTCACATTAGAAAATTCAGCAGAAATGATCTCCATCTCCATAGTTTATATGTGAAGAATGTAGTCTATTCTGCTATACAAGGAAAACTTTTTTCCTCCAGTGAATGCTTCAAAGAGATTACTGTGAAAAGTATGACCTTTTAGAAATGGCAAAAGGTTACAAAAACACCTATATATATACCCCTACACTACACAACTAGATTGCTCCTTTCCTGCCGCATACTCACATACCTGTTATGATATAGAAAAAACCTTGCCCAATGAAATAAAACGCAGAATGTATTTGATTAGGCCTTTCTATGACACTTTTCTCTCCAAAAGGATCCAAAGTGATGTTGAGAATAGTTCCAAAGCATAATTGAATATATTAAAGCAATAAAATTTAAATAAAACAAGCAAAATGAGAATAACACAAACATATCCTGGGCTGATCTTGATCACCAACCTGCCTTATATGGGCATGCTAAGAGCCAAAGGTCCCTGGGCCTGCCCAGGCACAGTCTCTGAAAGCAGGACAGAAAAAACTCAGCCCAGTTAATATTCAGTTGCTATAGCAAGATATCTAGATTTCCCCTTATTTCTCTGCTGCCAGACATTGAAAGCAGGGCAGAAACAAACTCAATCCAACTGGCGTTCAGTTGCTGCTAGCAAGGTACCAGAATCTCCATTATTTTCTCCCTTGTCAGATATATAGAGGGGCCCATGCTAAGGGCCCATCTAAACATGACAGTGTCCATATTTCTGCAATGGCAGGGGTGGGAAAATACGGCCCGTTACAGAGTTTCATGTGGACCACCAAAACAGTCATAAAAATCCGCCTTGAACCAAGATCTTTGAGATAATTCAAGGCTCCCTTTGAGCATAGCTGGGTTCCTAAGGCTTAATACAGGGGAATCTGGCATTCCTAGAGAAGCGTGGGAATGCAGAGGGCGCCTGCCTGTCTTGCTGCGGCCTGGGCTTTTCCTATCTCCAAAACCATCAACTTGCTCCTCCTCATCCCTAGACAGACACTGTACTTTGAATGCCTCAGCTGCACTGGGATGCTGGCTGGCGTCCATGTGGGAGCGGTGAATTTTAAAAATAAAGGGTGGCAGGAGGAGAATGAAACTCTGTACAAGGGAAAGACCTCTCCTCCCAAAAAAACAATTGGGGATACTGGGCAGGGGGCGCAGGCTTGTCCAGGCGATGCATGGCTTCTCCTTTGCTCCCAGGAGAGGGGACGAGCTTGTTGTAGTCCCCAATTCATCTTTGTAAATAAAGCCTGCTTCCCCCGGGCTCCCCGATACTGGCCCGTTGGCTGCCTGCCCTCTTTTCACCCTGCAACTAACAGATAATATCTATGCAAGAGTTTTCACTGGTCCCTTAAGGATTAACCCGTTTGTATTCTAACAAGAGGCCTTTGTGGATGAGCACAAAAGTGTAAATCAATGTAACCAATATGATGTTATGAAAAAAATGGATTAGGATTATAGAAATCTGAAACAGAACATAATATTAGACATGACGCAAAATGCAGGTATAAGGGATAAAAATTACGGTAGTGTTACGGTAGTAGAAAAGAATGCAGTGACAGCAGGATAATACACATTAATAAGGTGGGCAAATTCCGGAATCACAGACAGAGGGTAGCATTAGGAGAGAGCTTGTCAAGCCATTACCAACTGGCGTGTGGAAAAAGAGCAATTCTTTCTCCAACTTTATTTAACATCTTTATGAGCCCTCTTGCCCAACTGGTGCGGAGGTTTGGGCTGGGCTGTCACCAATATGCGGTCCTGCGGCTGGGCAAGAAAAGCCCAAGTGAGGAAGCGTGCCTATCCTACCTGGATGGAGTGCAGCTAACAGTGGCCCACTCCGCCAGGAATCTGGGAGTGATACTTGATGCCTCCCTCTCAATGGAGGCTCAGATCATGACAGTAGCATGGCTGGCATTCTACCACCTTCGCCAAGCCAAACTACTAGAACCCTACTTGGCCCCAGAATACCTAGCCACAGTGATCCATGTGACGGTCACCTCTAAGCTGAACTTCTGTAACTCACTCTACGCTGGCCTTGATCCAGAAACTGGTTAAGAACACAGGTGCCAGGGTCCTCACAGCAACACCTCACAGAGGTCCCATATCCAGCCCATCCTTCAGCAGCTGTGCTGACTCATGTTGAATTCCAGATCAGGGTTAAGGTGTTGGTTATCACCTTTAAGGCCATACGTGGTCTGGGCCCAGTATACCTGAAGGACTGAATCTCCGCCTACACCCCTCAGAGCCTTACACTCTACTACTTCCAACCTCCTAGTGGTCCCTGGCCCCAGGGAAGCTTGCTTGACCTCAACCAAGGCCAGAGCTTTCTCCATTCTGGCCCCCACCTGGTGGAACGAGCTCCGAGAGGAGCTCAGGGCCCTGACGGAACTTAAACAGTTCCGCAGGGCCTGCAAAAGGGAGCTCCTTTGCCAGGCATTTGATTGAGGTCAATCCAGGCCATTGCTTCCAATTGGCCCCAAGCCCCTCCCCCCTCCTCCTGCTATGATTGCTGTAAATCTACACAACTCACTGGGTCTCAGTAAGAGTTGAGCTGAGGCTCCTTTGCAGTTCCGTTATTTTCTCATGTTATTGTTATTATCATGTTAATGGTTATTGTTGTTAAAATGTTATGTTATTGTTATCACCTGTTACCATATGTTATGAGCCAGTTTGGTGTAGTGGTTAGGAGTACGGACTTCTAATCTGGCTGGGTGACCTTGGGCTAGTCACGGCACTGAGGAAACTGTTCTGACTGAGCAGTGATATCAGTGCTCTCTCAGCCTCACCCACTTCACAGGGTGTCTGTTATGGGGAGAGGAAGGGGAAGGCGACTGTAAGCCGCTTTGAGCCTCCTTCGGGTAGGGAAAAGTGGCATATAAGAACCAACTCTTATTATTATTTGTATTTTTTTCGTGTTTCCTGAGCCCTGAGCCTTCGGGGAGGGTGGTATATAAATATAACAAATAATGCCAAAGCATCTTTATATTTTGCCTCCCAGTATAATGGAAATTGAAAACTCAAGGATAGAACAACAAAAGCCAGAGGTAATATACCAAAAAAAACAAAACCTTTTTTTCAACTTTTTATCATTATGAAAATGAGTCATACAAAAAAAAACCCTGTAAAAATGCTGGTTCTACTGAGTACTGAATAGTAAAAACTCCTGCTACAGTAGAAGACAAAGGAAATATTTTGGCTTACTTAGAAGAGATCCTTCTTTCATCAGGGAGGATTCTTCCGCTTACTTAAACGGCTACAGGAAACGGTCTCAGATATCTTTGTACTGAGTCTTATGCCCCTGTAAATCTCAGGACTCCACTGCATAGGAGGAAATCAACAGCCCACATTTGAAATGTGGTTGCGATAGTGTGGTTAAAAAGCTTTTGCTAGGATTTAATGCTGTAACTGTATCTCTGCATCTGGTCCCCACACATGGCAATTACTTAAAAACGTCTGCAAGATACTTACATAGATTATTAAATGGCCTGTTAGGAGCAGAGGTGGTTTCAGGACACTGCCACTTTTGAACTCTGCATATGCAATTGGACTCTGACATTTCATTTGGATATTTTAAGCACTAGATGTCATTGTACTTTCTAGACCCATATTAACATGTTTAATGTAACAGATGGGACTTGTTTATGAAAGTAAACAGTCTGAAAGCAGGTTTGCCCAGAAACAGTACTTTTATTTTGGAACAAGGCAGAAGTTCTCTTTGCATACTCAAGAACAGATACAATTTGTGGCAAGCTAGTGCAGACCTCTAGGAGAACCTAAGTAAAATTTAAGTTCAAGCCAAAGGATCAAAATCCAGAAGGTTTCGCTTGTTCCTATAACCCAAATGAGAAGGATTGCTTTCATGCACGGAAGAATGCTTTCATTATTCCTGGGATCAATTCCTGTCTGTCTCATTCTCGCCCTTCATTGAGTAACGAAGACGAATCACCTTCTATGTATGCCAATATTTGCTGCTTGAGATTCGTAAGGGGTGGGGTGTTTCTGTCTTCCATTCACCAGGCGAATCTAGCTTCAGTTGGGTAGCTGAGTGTCAGAGACCCAAGTCTGGATCCCCCTAGGTCATCATTACTTTTGCCTGAACAGCAGTCAGCCCTGTGGGTCTTTGAGGTTAAATGCACCCAAATAAAGCATACATTTTAAAAATATACAGTTTTATTCAAAAGTTAATTTGAAAGTTTTTCTGGCAAGATGCTTGGAGGCTGTGGCAGACTGGTTCATGCAGAGCCAGCTGAATCAGCTAAGATGGAGGTCCTCTGGTTGGGCTAGCATGCCTCAGATGGGTCGCTACAACTTCTGACCATTGAGTCCCCAGTTAATACTGTTGGGAACCATCAAGAATCTGGATGTGACTCTGGATGGTTCCTTATCTATGGAGACCTAGGTCACAAATGCTGTATCATTTGTATAATTTCTGCCAGACTTGATAATATGTGCCTTATCTATCAACATCTGACCTAGCCACTGTGATACATGCAATGTTCACCTCCAGACTAGATTATTGAAACTCACTCTATGAAGGATTACCTTTGAAGCTGCTTCAGAAACTCCAACTAGTCCAAAATGCGACCATACAAGTCCTTACAAGGACCCCATGGAGGGCACATATACAACCTGTGCTCTTCCAGCTGCACTGACTCCAGATTGGAAACCGAATCAGATTCCAGGTTTTGGTCATGACCTTTAAAGTCCTAAACAGTCTGCAATCATCATACCTCTGGGACGACCTCCGCCTGTTCAGTAGGACCACCAAAATTTGCTTAGGATCCCTGATTCCAAAGAGATTAGACTGGCCTCAACCAGAGCCAGGGTCTTATCAGTCCTGGCACCAGCCTGGTGGAACACTCTTCCAAATGAGATCAGAGCCCTGCAAACATCGAATGGTTCCACGGGGCTTGTAAAACAAAGCGGTTCCACCAGGCCTATGCTTAAAACCTAAAAACACTGCTGAACTGAGCTGCCCTCCCTTACAAAGTCCCAACTATAAACCACCTGGAGATTATAAGACTCTGCTGCTCCCTCTCACCTTCCTTTCCATTGTACTTATTAGAATAAGATCTTGTACTTATTAGAATTATAGGCAATTCATAACTCAATTGTTTTTAGATGTTTTAGATTTTTAATTATTTAATGTGAATTGCATTTATGCATATTTTATTTTTGTGTGTTTCCCTATGATGTACCTGCCCAGAGTCTGAAGAGAAAGGGCGGGAAACAAACACAATAAATTATGATGATGTGGTTCCCTAGACCAGTGGTCCCCAACCTTTTTTAGGCTGGGGACCGGCAGGGCATTGGGCCGCGCCCGCAGGGACCGCGCCCGCGTGGGCCACGCCCACGCTTCGGGCCGCGCCCGCGGATCGGGCCACACCCGCGGGCCGCGCCCGTGGATCGGGCCGCGCCGGCGCGGCCTGCACGGGCGCGGCCCGGCCCTGATTCCTTCTCCCCGCCCTCCCGCAGTAAGTAGCTTCCCGGGCCGCAAGCTTGCGGCCTGGGAAGTTTTTTACTGCGGGGGTGGGGGGGGGCGGGGAGAGGGAGCCGCGGCCCGGCGCCATGGCCTTTGCGGCCCGGCGCCGGGCCGCGGCCCGCAGGTTGGGGACCACTGCCCTAGACTACTAATTCTCCTAAGAACATTTGTTTCTTTCGGTCTAGTTGTGGGCCTTTCCATATTCCAAGTCTTTAGAATGGCTTGCTGGAAGATAACAGAAAAGCTCCTTTCTTGGTGGCCTTCAGAAAACTGTTAAAACACTTGCTGAAAAGCATGGAGGTTTGGCATGCTGTTTTTATTACTGGTGGTCCAATTGATTGTCCTTTCAAATCTCTTAGTCAGCATTAGATGGTAAGTGTAATTATGTATACTGTTATTTTAATTATCCTTATATGGCATACTACTTGAATGCTGCCTTAATCCTTTATGTGAAAAGGGGGAGAAAAAGTAAAAATATTCTAAATAAATAAGCAAACCATAAGGCACTGGGGCACTTCATCTACGCATTATATGTTAGTCTCGCATTAAGGACTGTAAAGGAGCATTCAAATGCACATAAACAAAACACTATTTGGTTTTTTTAATTAAATCTACAATATTAAGATCATGTAATCTACTAGTCTAAATAAACTGTGAATGAACTTGAATTTGTTACTTCCTCTTTCTATTATATGTTTTTAAGATGATGCTTCTTTAACAAGACTTCTGCTATCCTTGAGGGACCCACTCTGAAAATCCTGGGGTTTTTTATACTGCAGTGTCCTAATACCTTGAATGCAATTGATTTTAAACTACTGCACAGAGGGAATAAAAATTCCTACAAATTATGCTATGAGCTAGGCCTAAAGGTAGTGTTTAGGATTACCTTTTTAATGCATTTCAATAATGAAAATAAAATTAATTCACACTGGTCAGGAAATCCAGTCTAACTGTGTTGATTGCAGCTATTATGCTTATGATCTCAGCACGGTTAGGGTCATAAATCAATCTAACACTCTACTTCACTGTATGTCACTCTGCATCCAAACCAAGATATTAAACACCTCTAAAATGCCTTCCTACCTGCACTGCTGAGTCTGTCAAGGATAACATAAATAAAAGCATTATGTAATTTTGCGCCTCTATGCCTCATTTTCATATGGAAAATTCTTCTATGGTTGTGCTATAACATCTTTCATATCTTCATTTTAATTGGAATTTCCTTCAGGCTTTCAACAGCAAGTAGTATGACACCTGCTTCATTTTGTATACCTTCTTTTTTACCGCACAATCCAATTGAAGTACCTTTAATGACTTTCAGATATTGTTCTTTCACACAATATTTAGGAAGAGCTACATGTCTGAAAATATTTAGGAGACAATCCTAAGCAGATGGTCTGCTGATGGTCTACTGATCTATCTCATTTTATCCATTGGGGTTTAGCCGTACGAAACTGTTTTTAGGATTGCAGCCTTAGTCACTCACATGGCTTTAATTCCCCCTTTAAAGCATGACATTATAGGAATGATGAATTCTGATTCATTTACAAAGCTCAGTAGTAAAGAGCCACCTTTTTCATGCATAGTGTCTCACATTCAATCCATGGGATCTACATTTAAGTGAGAAAAGATTCGATCTTAAAGTTTGAGAAGACCATCCTTTTTAGCTATGCAGAAACAGTATTATCAGAGTATGCCGTACCAGAATGAAAGAGTCAACAGACTGCTTCAGTATAAAATTGAATACACTAATATAATTTAATAGTAAAGTGGCTAGTTACCATGAAAGCAGTAAAATCCAGACAAGGCTGGGGTCCTAACATTTTTCAGAAACGATGGGGTCAGTTAAAAGAAAATAGAAGAAAAAGAAAAAATAGCTTCCTCAAGCTCTGGGGATTTTATAGAAACATAGACATCTTGTGGGTCAACAATTTCTCATAGCCCACCCCCCTTGCCATTAAAGAGTATATAGAATATGAGCTCTTTCTGGGCTGTGGGTTCACCCAAACTAGATAATAACAGGTGTTGCATAATCAGGAAAACAACAATAATTTCTTGCATTGGCATTCATTTCTGTACTGTGTAAGTTTTAAGCTATCCTTCTCCTGTGTTTAACTCTGCCAGGCTCAAACTGTATTTTATTTCAATCATGGATGCTAAAGTTAGAGAAAGACACCTGTTATTATGTAGTCTGTCTTTGTGACTAGTGAGAAAAATGTGGTCTTTATTCTGTTCACAGAACAGATCCGTGCTCATTGACAAAAATTAGTCCACATTTGTAATAAGTTTCTCTTTCTCACGGGAGTCACTGTATTCAATGTTCAGCTTCTTAAGCAAAGTTTCCATCAAAACACAAAACAATTTAGCAGTGCTGGCATTTAAAGACATCATTACGGTCAAAATTACCTTATGTATAATAACTCTGTCCAATTATGGACATAGACAACTTTCCAAGTATTGTCTGAACAGACTGAAACAGCTAAACAGTGGGGAAAGAAAAAGTGTGCCTATTTGGCAGTCTCTGAAGAACATGAGTGTGAGTGGGTAGGCTTCAACTAGATTTAACCAACTGCTCGGATTTCTTGCAGGGTTCTGGTGATGTTCCCTTCTTAAAAACAAAACAAAACAGATTACAATCTCATAATATGGAACCATTAAAATATTCAACAACACAAAAATATTGAGTATACATTCATGAAGTAGATCAATTTCCTTTATAATACAATAGTCTAAGGACAAAATGTTCTACCAGCAGATCAGATAAGAACCAAAGCCAAAGCAAAAAAAAGAAAAGAAAAAAGAATACATTCACTACCAATTTACAGCAGTCACCCATAAACTATTACAAGAACATTATGTATTGGGGTTCAAGCCAGAAAGCTATTAAAGAGGACTGCGCTGATGTCTTCACTGCAATGCTATTGAAGCATTAATAAGTCCTTTGGGCATTGTGTTTATGATGAAAGAGCCATCATCTAATAATATTTTCACAAACATTAGCTTTTTGAAGGGGCTGTGTAGTTTGTTTGTTTTTTTAGCTAGGTTTTTAGTGTTCTTCCTACATTTGTAGATATTACAATCTTTTCAGGTTTCTTTTCAGCCAATAGCCAGACACATACATATTCCAGGGTAGATTATACTAACCAGCATTGTTTTGCTGCCATGACATTGTCCTCGTTTGCTTTGCTTGCTAATCTCTCTTTTCAAATGCTGAAACAGATATCACAAAAATAGGTACAGAGTAAAAGAATAAACTCTAAAGGGGCATTTTGGAAAGGATTATTTTAATCAAGGTATTATTTTAACCATGTGTTTGGAAAAGGACATTTAATAGAAATTTAAACTTACTATCAATATATTTTAACAATCAGGAGGGTTAATTCAATGAAAAAGAAAACTTCCTTGGTCATTCAAGACATCAATACGCAGATGACACCCAGCTCTTCCTCCTGATAGATGGCCTCCCTGACTCTCCCCCAGAAGCATTAGCCAGCTGCCTGGAAACAGTAACAAGATGGCTCAAATAGAGTTGTCTGAAGCTCAGTCCTTCAAAGACAAAGGTCCTATGGCTGGGTAGAATCATAGAATCATAGAGTTGGAAGGGGCCATACAAGCCATACAGGGTAGGAAGAGCCCATGTGAGGAAGTGTGTCTGCCCACTCTGGATGGTGTGCAGCGCTCAGTAGCTTACTCTGCCAGGAACTTGGATGTGATCCTGGATGCTTCCCTCACAATGGAAGCCTAGGTCACAAAGGTAGCGCGGCTGGCTTTTTACCATCTCCACCAAGCCAAACTACTAATGCACTACCTGGCCCAGGAACATCTAGCCACAGTGATCCATGCAACGGTCACCTCTAACTCACTCTATGCAGGCCAACCCTTAGCCTTGTTCTGGAAACTACAGCTGGTCCAAAACGCAGTGACCAGGATCCCCACAACAATACGGAAGTCCCACATCCGGCCCACTCTCCACCAGCTACAGTGGTTGCCAGTTTAATTTCATATCAGGCTAAAGATTCTGGTAATTACCTTTAAGGCCATATGGGGTCAGGGCCCAGCGTACTTGAGGGACCACCTCCCTGACTATGCCCCTCAAAGCGCTCTACACTCTACCACCACCACAAGCTAATGATTCCTGGCCCTAAAGAAGGCCGCCTGGCCTCAACCAGGGCCAGAGCATTCTCTGTCCTGGCCCCCACCTGGCGGAATGAGCTCCCGGAGGAGATCAGGGGCCCTGACGGAGCTAAAACAGTTCCACAGGGCCTGCAAAAGGGAGCTCTTCCACCAGGCGTTTGATTGAGGCCAGGAATCAACAACATATCTGCAGGGCCCCCGTTCCCTGCCTCCCAGAAATCCATCAATGTGTTCTGCTCCTAGACCTGTTGCACTGTTACCATTGTTACAATTATCAGTTAATAGCATTAATGTTATGGTTATCTATATGAAGAAGTTGGATCTTATATGCCGCTTACAGTTGCCTTCCCATTTCTCTCCCCACAACAGACAGCCTGTGAGGTGGGTGAGGCTGAGAGAGCCCTGATATTACTGCTCGGTCAGAACAGTTTTATCAGTGCCGTTGTGAGCCCAAGGTCACCCAGCTGGTTGCATGTGGGGGAGCGCAGAATCAAACCCGGCATGCCAGATTAGAAGTCCACACTCCTAACTACTACACCAAACTGGCTCTCATATGTTATGGATCGTTTCTTGCATTTTTTTCAGCCTTTTATGTACACTGCTCTGAGCCTCCATGGAGGGCAGTATATAAATATAATTGATTAATTCATTCATTAATACTTGTGAACTATTCAATGATATAACAAACCAGCTACAACTTTCTCTTCTACAACCAACATTATTCTCTGAAAACTCCTAAAACTATGTGCCAAGTTGCACCCCTAAGCAGTATGGTACAACACACAATGAGTGTGTGTGTGTGTGTGTGTGTGTGTGTGAGAGAGAGAGAGAGAGAGAGAGAGAGAGAGAGAGAGAGAGAGCATACTAAACCATCCTCCTTTTAGAACCTATATTATGGAAAACTAAAGCAAACAACAACAAAGTTAGCACCCAACACTAAAGAGTTAAACCATACCAGTAGTTTTTCTACATACGGTAAAGATACAGTTTGGGTTAAATTGCACAGAAAATCTAGTGAATATTTGTCTATATTACAGTAAATAAATAATTAGACAATTGTTGCAAATCACTAAGCGTTAAATTCCCCCCCATTACATAATCTGGTAATACAAACATCAGTCCAACTTGGAAGGAAGGAAGAAAGTACTCACTGAGGATAGTAACAAAACTGCACCAACAACACATTTCGCCCAGTTTTTAAAAATTTTTCCCTCTGAAGGAGAAATCTCGGACGGCTACAGCTCACCAATGTTTCTTGAGAGGCCAAAGTTATTCACTTTTATATAAACAGGTATAATTTTCCATGCCATGAAAAAATGTAACACCCTTTTAAAACATGGTTTTGTAACAGCAAGATTCTGTGGACTATATTATTGAGCAATGTACTAAACACTGTTTTCTTCAAAGGCTTTGGTCCTGGGAAACAATGAATGCCTCTAAGACAATAAAGACAATGGTCAGCACTAGAATTCAGAATTACTTTAGAGGAATCCTATTCTTTACGGGTGAAAAAAACATAGTATATGTATCCCTAGGGCAACTCCAATCAAGACCACTGTGTTTTTTTCTATAATCTCTTGATTAATGGACATGTGGTGTATTGCTTTTTAAATAGCCATGTGTATGCATTGTTACTGTGTTATTTTACCTTGTGTGTAATTAGTTACATTCCAATCAAACTTACATTAAAAGTAATAAGCAGTAATTTCTACCTGTGCTGGTACACTGAACACCTGGGAGTCATTTTGCAGCAACTAAACAGAATCTACAACTACATCTCTCTTCATACTTTGCAATTTCACAGCAGGGCCCCAGGCTTTGCTGACATCACAGCAGCCAATAAGGTTTTCAGAGAAATGGGTCCCTTTTGACTGTTGCAAGAAGAGACAGTAACACAAGCTGCATGACAGCATGTCAGAAAGTTGTTTTAGTAAGACCTACATAGCATAATGCTGATTCTACGTTCCCCACCACCACATCAGAGAACTGGAAAGAAAATGCTCAAGCAAACCCAGACAAAAATGCAAAGAAGCATGTGTAAATTTAAAGTCATAAGAGGAGCTTTCAGACAGCAGCAGATGAATTTTCACAGGCTGAATTATTGTACATTATCTTCTGCTCATAGACTATTAATGTCCACAGGCATACACACTCACAGGACGGTGCTTAAGTTACAACCTTTCTGCACGACAGGCTGCAAACAATTTTACTGTCAAGAATAACAGAAGTGTGAATAAAAAGAACTACGATACAACACAGAAACCTCACAACTGAGAAAAGCTTTACTTCTAGCATTGGGGTAAATGAAATTCTTCTCCATCTGCTAACTATACAGGTCATTTCAATAAGTAACAAAGAGGCCTGAAAAATTCTTACTATCAGCAAAGTTATTCAGACATCTGTTAAAAGCTTGACCTGTTATAAGGCATTGGGGGTGGGGGGAGCGAAGTTGTCTGGAATTCCTGTTTAAATTAATGTTGCTCTGTTTTACTGGACATTTTAAATATGTATCATAATTAACAAAACATTACATATATTAAGAAAGAACACAACAGACCAAATACAGAGTTTGTTATAATGCCCTGATTTTTTTTTGGGGGGGGGGGAATTCCTGCAGTAACTGCTCTGTAAACTTTGGCAAGCTAGAACAATTTGGCAGCAAACAACATGAAAAGAGTAAATATGTTTCATGGCATGTATATAATTAAACATTCTTCAGATTCCTCTAATAGAAATATCAATACCATGGAAATCCTTGAAATGTGAACAGGTAAGATAAATGTAAATAAGCAAACCCAAACACTCTGCCCCCTTGACTTCAAAGGGGGTGAGGGGAACGTGTATTAAATCAACACATTTCTACTACAGATATTTTCCCCACAGAGAATTTTTCTAGATGATTTTTTAAAAAGAAAAACCTTCTAAAACTACCTTCTAAGGATGACTGCATAGGCCTCATTCCAGCATCAAGAATATATCTCCCAGTCCCCATATAAGGTTCGGGAGCTTCCTGTATGGACAAGGGTAGGAGATAAGTGAATCTTGTCCAGGTTATACAAGTGCCACAGTGTGCCATAGGCTAGAACACCAAGCCAATCAGGAAGCATTTTTTAAAAATTCTAAGCAACTCAATGTAGCTGTTTGCATGTGACAAAATACAATTCTCCCAGCTTGAACATTCTGGATAACAACTTATTAAAATGCATTACTCACATAGAAATGGTGTAGTCTAAGAGGGCCCACCAGAGAAGGAAAGTTTCAGCTGACAGTTGTAATTTAGGTATAGCTATCAGGAAATCAAGAGCTGCTGATAAAAATGTCAAAATACTAGCAATCATCCATCCAAAATATCATCCCCCAATAATTTTGCATTATTTGTATGTAGATTAACTTTTTTCACTGATAGGGATTCTCTAGAGGAGCACAGTTCTATTAATTCCTTCATAAATAAATTTCAGCCTTGGTGTGACAACATTAGCCTGGTGGACTATATTAGGAACTGGTGGACTGTATTGTTCTAAAGAGAAAGCTGGAGATTTCATTAACACCTAGGTAGGTTACTTTAATACAAAAGTAAAAAAAAAAAAGAAATAGGGTTTCACTATATGATAAATATCATCTTTGATATACTTGAGACTTGGAGGTCCCAGGAATTACAGCTCATCTCCAGACTTCAAAGATTAGTCCCCCCTGCAGAAAATTGATGCTTTGGAGGGTGGACTGTATGGTATTGTTCCCATTGAGGTCCCTGTCCTCCTCAGGCTCCACCCCCAAAACTCCAGAAGTTTCCCCACGTGGAGCTGACAGTCTAATGTCTCTCACCTGCATGGCAACTCTAGTGAGACCACTAAATAGTGGGTTCCACTATCTAGAAAGCTAAAATGCTTTGGAATGTCAAAAAACAAGGCTGAGAATTCTTTTCAAGGCCTGTTAGCATTTAATCATAAGCTGTTTGTATAGCTTTGAAAATATAAATAGCATTGGGTCTTGAAAAGGTAAAGGTGCTTGAAAGCTTACTGTTTACATTCCTATTCTTACCTAACCTGCTGTTACAGACTAATAATTCTCATTGTGAATGTGTGCTCTACTCTCATTTGTTATTCCAAACAATTTGTTAAATTTATTTCTGGTGGCATTACCTGGAAGCACCAATCCAAACCTACCCAATTAAAATCCATAAGCAGACTATATCATATGAACCCCCTTCCTTTGTAAAGGAAGCAGCTCAGGGGAAATTAGCATTAGTTTAATTCCATACTTTAAACTTATATTATATTTTAAGTTTTAATAGTATAATTAAATATTTATATTGTATGTTTAAAAATAATAACAGTAATTTTATTTTTGTATGCTGTCCTTCCCTCTCCAGCTTAGGGCAGCTCACAATAATGTAATCCACTCTGAGCCTTTGGGGAAAGGCAGAATAAGGAAGGAAGGAAGGAAGGAAGGAAGGAAGGAAGGAAGGAAGGAAGGAAGGAAGGAAGGAAGGAGGGAAGGAGGGAAGGAGGGAAGGAGGGAGGGAGGGAGGGAGGGAAGGGAGGAAGGGAGGAAGGGAGGAAGGAAGGAAGGAAGGAAGGAAGGAAGGAAGGAAGGAAGGAAGGAAGGAAGGAAGGAAGGAAGGAAGGAAGGAAGGAAGGAAGGAAGGAAGGAGGGGCAATTAAAAGCCTTGTCATTAATCTGGGTTCCTACACACTGTCATCTCTTATCCAGGGCTGAGGAACAGAGTGGCTTCTAGACTTCAAGACAAATCTCCCTCACACAAAGGACTCCTGCCAGAGTACATTTCCCATGCCCCCCCCCCCCCAAGCCTTGAGCAGAGTGGAAAAAATGGAAGGGGAAATTGAAGCCAATAGGTGCTGAGGAGGCAGAGCCTTGACAAAATTATGTAAGACCCCAAAAAGCTAGAAAAGCCTTTCACCAACTGAACTGGACTGAAGTGAAGTTGCTATAAAATGGAACTGAACCCTCTCTCTCTAGAGAGGCAAGACTGACCTGAAAAGAATCCAGTAAGAACGCTGAGGTAGGAATACAGTAAGACAGTCAAGTTAAAGAACATAACTGCTTTGTTACTGGCTTCTGTCCATGGGAATTTTGCCCTCTTCTCCATTTTCATAACTGCTCACTTAATCATTAACCAAGTGCTATAACAAATAAGTCTTTGCTGTTCATTCTGCCTAGGGCATTCATGGAACCTGCCCAAAATGATGAGGGAGTACCCACTGAGGAAAGAGCTCTGGACCTTTCTTTGTCAAAATCCTGAACTCAGTAGGGGATATGCACACAATAGGGAGGGGGCACTGTCCAGCTCATGGCCAATCAGTGTCTTCCTTGGCCCTCTTTTCCTTCCTGCTGCTTCTGGCCACCTATCATTGTAGGAGAAGACCCAGCTCTACACCACAGCAGGATACTGGAGGTAAGCCGGGACAGTGGGTGGAGGGCTGGCCCTGTTGGCTTGGCTTGTCCAGCAGGGCCACTCCAGTTCCCATGTGTCCTCCTACCCACCAGAAAGCAGGGGGAGGAGCGCAAGCCATACTGGCTATTGCCATGGGTGGAGGGCAGTACCTGGCAGCTCTGACTGCCGGTTGGGCTGCTCTGGTCCTGATGCCGCTTTCTGTCTCATGGAGGGGGCTGGCCTTGCTACAGGGGGAGGGTCAGGGGGGCTGGCAATGCTACAGCGGGAGGATCAGTCTGCATGGTGCACTGGTTAAGAGCAGCAGCTTCTAATCTGGTGAGCAGGATGTGATTCTCCTATCCTCCACGTGCAGCCAGCTGGGTGACCTTGGGCTCATCACAGCCCTGATAGTGCTGTTCTGACCAAGCAGTCCTGTTACAGGGTGTCTGTGTTTTTATTGAATATCTATACATTCTGATTTTATACCAATGCATTGTGCACTGCCCCAAGATGACCTTGTCATAGAAAATTAAAAATAAATAAATAAAGCTTAGATGGATAGATAGATAATCAGAAAGGTTTTATTTAAATACAAGCATACTTCCTTTACACTTACATATGAATGTATTTAACACACACAACCTTTGCTAAAAGAAATGGGAACCAAGAGAGGTTTCAGCTTTAACTGTATTCTGGGTAGCGCTATACATCAAAAGTACGTACATGTCTTCTTCTTCCCTTATCCATACCATTTAGTTCCTATCAGGATGTCAAGACATTATGGATTGCCACACAAAGAGTACAGAGCAACAGAGTGGGAAGCATACCATCTTGCAATACCATAACACAAAGTAAGAGAGCGTAGAAGAATGAGAAGCATATCTGCAATTCTCAGCCTGATTTGGATAATATTCCACTCCATCTTATGGCTACCTATCAGCTCTCCTTCAGTAGTGGGCCATAACTTAGTTCTACTTCCACAGCAACCTGTCTACTTTACATATAAAGTTATTAAAAAGAACTTCAATAAAGCTGCTTAATATGATGAACAGAAAGCTACATAGAGACTCATATCAAAGCCAAAATTAGTGTTCAAAGACAGAACTATTTACAGTTACATGTTATTTTACATTATCAGATGAGACAAAATTGATTTTCCATTTTGCCATCTTGAATTGCACAGTGCTCTTTATTATACACCCCAGTATTCATTGGAATAAAGGTTCCAATACATTACCATAGACTTTTTTTGCAAGCTTAAGGTTAAAGGACATACTGCATTTTTAAGATCAATTCTACAGTATGTGAGCTCTCTGCCAGTTTGAGAAACTGTTAGGGCCAGATGCACGGACCAGCCATTAATCAATACAGCCCACAAATTTGGAACTCCGGTTAGTATTACTCACTGCCATGGAAATAACCTATTTTCTAGACTATAAAAGATTTTTAAAACAAGGAATTAAAAGTGAGGGTGTGGGAAAGGTTTTGTACAGACCTCACTCCTAAGGATTTTTCATGGCAAACTGCCATTATCTTAGATCAACACTTTATTTCCTAGATTTGCATTTGTAAACCTCAGTTGTCAGAGCTCCTTTACTGGATGATGCATTTTTTCTGTTCTTACTGAAGTAAAGTTCAGCAGTACAATACGCCAGCCTCAATTCAACATTCTTACTCACCTTCCTTCCCACACAAAACTTTACAACTAAGTAAGAAGCTGCTTAATTACACACTTTTCAGCATAAATGGTATATGTCAGAGTTCAGAAAAGCGAAGGACACCTTAAAATCTGGGTTCGTTGGTCTCAAATTTAAGTCTTGCTGTCAAAGCCCTGACTAATGTTTTGCTATATGTCCTGCTTGTTCATGCTGTAACTATTACTGCCCCTGCCCTGCAATCTGTTGTGTCACTTGCTTGTTATGTAGGGCCCCTTGACCCTTTAGAGTTATGTCTGACTGTGTGGCCAACTCCATCCTGTGTTAGATCTCCGTGTGAAAAACCACGTTCTCCTCCCCATTGCCCTGGGAGCTATCTGAAGTCTGGGCAGCGATTCCATCAACATGAAGGGGCTGAAGGCCTTGTTTTGAGATGAGAATGCTTACGTAGGATTCCCAGTATTAGTAAGGACCCCCTGAAGAGCTAACAATTTCAGAATCATAGAATCACAAAGTTTGAAGGGACCTCCAGGATTCCTTCCAGTCAAACCCCATGCAGAATGCAGGAAATTCACAACTACCTGCCCACCACAGTGACCACAATTCCATCTCCAGATGATACACTTCTGTCCACCCATTTACAATCTGCCTAAGTTCACATAATTAGCATTTCTGTCATATGGCTATCTAGCCTCTGCTTAAAAACCTCCAAAGGAGAACCCACAACCACCTGGGGAAACCTGTTCCACTAAAGAACCACTCTAATTTTCAGGAACTTCTTCTGGATGTTTAGCTGAAAATTCTTTTGAATTAATTTCAACTCATTGGTTCTTGTCTGATCATCTGGGTCAACAGAAAACAACTCAGCTCTGTCCTCTATGTCAGTGGTTCGCAACCTTGGGGTTCTAACTCTAAGTGGGGTCGCCTGGCCCCTTCTGCGGGGATGCCAGGTTGATGGCCGTGGCGACCAGTAGCAGGCGGCAGGCAGTGGTGGGCAGTGGCGGGCAGCGGTGGAGCCATGGCACTGGCTGCCTCCACGCCGCCTCCAGATTGTTGTGTGTGTGCATCATCCCCGCTGCTGTTGCAGTTGGGGTCATGGCAGTACAGCGGTTGAGAACAACTGCTCTATGTGAAAGCCCTCCAAGTACTTAAAGTTGCTATCAAATCACCTCTTAAGTTGCTTCCTTTCCAGCCTAAACAGACCAAGTTCCCTCAACTTTTCCTCATACGTCTTGGTCTCCAAACCCCTCACAATTTTCATTGCCCTCCCCTGGATGTGCTCCAGTTTGTCTACAATGTTCTTCGGTTGTGGTGCCCAAATCAGAATACAGTTTCAGTTGAGGCTTGTTTCCTAACATCCTTGGAATCCTGACTGGCATTTCTACTTGATGGGGAAGTGCTGTTTGTTGATTTATGGGATTGCCAGCCACTCATCCAGCTTGCATTGGAAGCTCTGCAGCAGCAAAAACCAGATGAGCGGCTGGAATCCTGAAAGTATTGTAAATGCTTTCTCAATGTTGCATCTTTTTCCTTTGTCAGAAAGACCAGTATGATTTCTGTATGGAGGGCTAAAAGTGGCCTCCTACTTGCCAACGCGGGATGGTAAAACTTGCATTTGCAGCCTTCTTCATGGGGAGACCCCTCCTGTGTTTCCCCTCTGCCCCGTGATGGCTTTTTGCCTCCTGACGAGGCTGCAAGAGAAAACAAACCAAACTTCTCCCCCTACTCCTTGGCTTGTCAATCACAGCAAGCCACCAATCACAGCACAGCAGTTCTCTCATGGACTGAAACTTTCTTCCTCCTCAAGCCCCCAAATTATTTTTTAAGGCACTTCTGCGTTGCTATGCAATAATGCCAGAACACAGATGCATTTTTAATAAGAATCAATACTTCAGCATTGCTATAGAGAAATGCCAGAACGATACAGTGTTCCCCAAGCCCTTTTTGGGATTCGTATTTTTTTGGCCTTTATGTCTGGGTGGATTCTTGAGAGGCTACACATGGGAAACTGCATGCCTGGATGATTGGGAGAAAGCTGCTTGATCACCTGCCCTGCCCTCTTTCCCCTTCCATCCCCCAGCTCTAATAAATACAAAAGGGACTGTATTTTGCCTGCTTGATCCCAAAAAGATCATGGACACTTTAAAGAAGACTTTATTTTACCTTTGACAATGTAGCTTTGGGGTTGCACTGCAATGCAGACCATGCCTATTAAAAAAAAACACTCAGAGCAGGAAATGGAGAGGGCGGGTGCGAGGGCAGAACAATGCTACAGAGACTATTGTGCCTTTCCCCCTTCATATGGGCTTGCCTCTTGTTGCTCACTGATGGGATGCGAGATAAAAGAGCTAAATCCACATTTTGCCATTTCCCTCATCCCAAGGCAAATCTGGGCTAAACTTGAGCCAGCTCCTGTACAGCCTCGACATGCAGGTGATGTCACGTGGAGGCGGCTTTAAAACCCACAAGCAACTAGAATCTGTCCAGAGGCAGATTCCTTGTGCGGAAATAGTCCTTGTTCTTGTCCTGGTTTTTTATCAGGTAAGATAAAGGTAAAGGTATCCCCTGTGCAAGCACCGGGTCATGTCTGACCCTTGGGGTGTTGCCCTCTAGCGTTTTCATGGCAGACTCAATACAGGGTGGTTTGCCAGTGCCTTCCCCAGTCATTACCATTTACCCCCCAGCAAGCTGGGTAATCATTTTACCGACCTCGTAAGGATGGAAGGCTGAGTCAACCTTGAGCCGGCTGCTGAGATCAAACTCCCAGTCTCATGGGCAGACAACTTCAGACAGCATTTCTGCTGCCTTCTCCAAATAGCAGATCCCTTTTAAACGGCACTTCAGCTACTCCAAGTTGTGCAGAGTGGTCAACTTCCCATTTTCAGAGCCAAATATATCTTCTTGCTACCACATTAGAGACCATAGCTCTGGCAGATACATAAAAGCATCTACATAAAAGGCAGCTATCAGGGCAATACTCTTTAATTCATCCTTTAATTCTTTGGGAATTCCACTCTCTGTGCCAGACATATCGGGAACCCCAATGAAAATTGTCCTGGCAAAAATAGAGCTAACAGAAGAGGCTTTAGGATCTATAGAAACTGGCTCACAAATTTTATGAACTGCCGGCTCATTCCTCCTATCATAAAGATCCTTAGGCATACCATTGTCTTCAGTGAGTAGGACTGAGGTGGAACACAGGCTAGTAACCTGTTCATTTACCAGGAGCAATTTAAAATGTTGGCCTGCCTCTGGGAACATGGAATAGAATTAGGCTATAATCGAATGATTAGACTGTGGCTTAGCCAGGTTTTCCCTTTCAGCCTGCACTGCTTTGTTAAATACAGATGGAAAAGGCAACCCTGGGACTTAAGATCCTTTTTTATGGAATGGCCTCACAGACCCTGCTGGCAAATTAAGTTTCTGAACTTCAGCCTCCTTAGCTATAGTTTGCATCTTCAAAATTCTACAAACCTTGGGTAAAAACGTGTGGAAGAAAGGGAAGGGAAAGCCTAGTCATAGTTGCAACCCGAGGCTCCTCCTCTTCGGAAAGGCCTCATTCCTTCTTGAGACAAGAAGACTCTGAAGACTCCAGTTCCTCACCCTCCCCCCCCCCCCGCCTGGGATTAAAGTCCCTGCCAGCTATGCTCTCGAATTTAGCCCTATTGGAGCTGGGAGAGGAGTAAATTTCCGCATCTGCCTCTCCGTAACTCACTTGCAAATAAGCAGCAGATTGGTTGTTAGACCTGTGAGTCTTATTATGAGTACCCTTGGTCTTGGCCTTTGCCTCAGCCTCCCAGACATCGTTCTGCATTTCTCCCTTAATCCACATTAGAATTCTGGCTTGTGCATTTGTCCCTGAAAGATCAGGGGCTGGTTTCTGTGAATCAAAGTCCAATGAGGGGCCTGGATGGAGAAGCCTGTCCTGGGGAGGGAGGCAATACTGGTGGCCATGTTGCCTAGGGGAAGTCCCTTCTGCAAGACTTCTACCTAAATTAGCCACAGCCCCTCAAGCTCAGATCACAAGGTCCAGATCTTACCGGGCTCCGACAATCCAGCCAAGCATATGGCAGTATGTTCCCTTAGGGAAAGCAACGGGAGGCTCGGGGTTGCTCTGAGGGCACAGGCACTCTGGTGCTTCAGCCCAAAGGCTAAAGTGGCCCAACAGCCAGAGAGACCGACTGTCTCTACCTCCAAAGACTGCCCTCTGGTGAGGATACCTCTGTGACTGCAGTCAACAATCTTGTGGGTTTTTTTAAATCACTGCACTTTTTGAGCTCTAATGATTGCATCCTGCTCTTCGAGCAACAGAGTAGAATACTGGGGCAGTCGAGAAAGTGCCTTCCCCTAGTGAAATCACAAGAATTGTGACCCTGCCCACTGGGAGGTGGAGCTGAATCCCAATGGTTAGGACTGCCCCACAGAGAACCACTGGAGAACTTTATTGTTCTTAAAGATGCCAAGATGCCACTGGACGCAAACTTAGTTCTCACATCTGTTGTTAACTCTTTTATTATCAGTATGCCCAATTTCCTGCTATGCACAGGTCTTACCAAATGTGTTATTCCAATCTTAGCTATATTTATTGCCCAATTATCCTGAGTGTATTAGCCCCCTGCCTATATGCAACATTTGAAGAAATCTGTTTCAACGTGTCTAAGTAGTGTGCCAAGTCCCTCAGTTCTTGCTTACACCCAAAAGTGAACTTTGTTCAGGTGCCACTGGACTCAAACTCAGTTCTCAACCTGTATGTTACCTCTTCTATGTGTATACTAATTTACTGCTGTTCAAGATCTTACCAACTGCTTTAATCCAGTCTCAGCTATAATACCCCAGTTACTTATACATCTTGACTCTAACTAGCCCTTCCTTGCAAACTAACCCCCCGACTTGGTCTGAGGAAGAGTGCTTGCAAGAGTGCTCCCGCCTTGAATAAATCTTTGTTGGCCTTAAAGGTGCTACCGGACTCTGATTTTATTGTGCTACTTTAGACCAATATGGCTACCCATTTGAATCCACCCCCTACTTATATGTAATGGTTGAAGATACCTTGTTTCACTATATCTGAAGAAGTGTGTATGTACATGAAGGATTATAACTTGAATAAAACTTGGTTGGTCTTAAAAGTGCCACTGGACAAACTTTGTTTTATTGCTTCAGACCAGCACAGCTACCCACCTGAATCAAAACAGCTGAACAACAGAACCAAGATGAAGTATTCGGAACTAAAGCTAATTAAAAAGCAAAGTCATACCAAAGCTCCAAAACCCCATAATATCTTTATAAGCTGAAGTTCTATTCCAACTTCCATTGAGAAATACATTCACAGTGAAATTTACCTACAGTTTAGTAACTGCCAACGGTGAGCCATACTATGTCCTATGTTTATTAGGATTTAAGTTAATCTAGCCCATCTGCTTTTCAGCAAGAAGTATGGGTCCACAGTCACCTACTGTGATCTGTATGCAATCACATTCCATAGATGTTCTATGCACACAGACTGATCACCATTCAGCCATGAAGCTCACTGAGTAATCTCAGAATGGTCATTTTCTCTCAACCTCATCAATCACACAGCACTGAGGACAAAAATGGTGTATAATATCGGTTGAAAGAGGACATGTTCTATAGTCCTATGCATGAACTGTCTCACTTTACTAAGAAGAAAACTTGCTGAAAGTAAAACATGACTCCATACAGAAAAAATGCAGGGTTGTCCCTTTCTCCTATATATATTCACCTCCAAGTTATTCACCTGTTTCAAAATACAGAATAGAAAGCTCATACTCTGCCACAAATTCTGTTAGTCTTTAAGGTGCCACTGGACTCTTGCTATTCTTAGTTTTTTAGGATGCAGATAGTACTGATTTTCTTTTTTGCTGTCAAGTCTAAGCCAATTTATGGCCATCTCGTGGGGTTTTAAAATAGGAGACATTCAGAGGTGGTTTGCTACTGCCTGCCTCTGAGTAGCAACCCTGGTATTCCTTGGCTGTCTCCCATACAAATATTGACCAGAGCTAACTCTGTTTAGCTTCCAAGATCTGATGACATCAGGCTTGCCTCAGCTACCATCCAGAGCAAGGCAGGTACTGACAGCAAACATTAAAGTGGAGGATATGAAAATCTGGGAGAAAAGGAAGGTTCTCAATACCCACAAAAAGATTTAGATTTTTTTTTACTTTGCACAACACATTCTCTCAAAAACAGTTTTTCTATGACATAAATGCAAAGTTGAGAAGAGAATGTACTGGATTAAGAAAATTAGATCACTTGATTACATACTTGTCTTCGATACAATGGAAACATCAAATGATAGCTTTGGGGACCAGGAGTGCCTGTGTATTTGTAACCAATTTTATTTTAGTTTTCACTTTAAGGTGGCAAAGAATGTCTGAAGTTTGAGGAAATGGCTCCAATCAGTTAGTATCCAGAGAAGAAAATGTCACAAGAGGATGTGCAGGTGACTAAATTGCCCCTGTGTTATCATCAATTGCAAAAGCCTGGTCAGCAGCAGAATAGAGGAGGTTTGCAGTCTGGAATGTGATGAGATTACTGCTAATCTCCTGTTATGTGGCAAGCCCCAGACAAAGAGAAAATGCAAATTATAATTTTCCTCTCCAGGAATATAAAAGAAAAAGATTTTCAGGTTTGTGCAGATGCTTTCCAGCATTTGTCTTAAAGATATTGCTTAAAGGAGTACATAGTTATACACTCCCAAGCGAGCCTCTCTATCAGCAAAAGGGAGAAGGTCTGCAGCCTGGAGTTTGACTTGCCAAGTGTTTCCTGGCCCAACCTAAAAGAAAAGGCACCAAACGGTCAGAAGGAAGACTTACTGTAATGCATGGGGGACAAGCAGACACCGTGTGTCATGATTTGAACTTTTCTTCTTTTATTCAGCACCGCCTAGGCTTGCCAGGTTTGCAGCTGGCAAGCTCTGTTGCCTGCCACTGCTGTAATTAAAAAAAAAAAACTTTCCAGTCATTCCTAAAGCTATCCTTAGTCACTTTCAGATTGTACCCACAATTGATGTAGCAATGTCGTATCCACCAATTGCCCTGCCTCCAACCCTAGTGCCAGTTGCCAATCCTCTGACGATTTAACTTTTGTTCAGGATATCTTTTCTAAACAATATATTTTCAAAATTTCATGAAAACGTATAACTTAGTTACATACATCATTGTATGTTCATAGAATCATAGAGTTGGAAGGGACCATACAGGCCATCTAGTACAACCCCCTGCTCTACGCAGGATCAGCCCTAAGCATCCTAAAGCATCCAAGAAAAGAGTGTATCCAACCTTTGCTTGAAGACTGCCAGTGAGGGGGAGCTCACCACCTCCTTAGGCAGCCTATTCCACTGCTCAACTACTCTGACTGTGAAAATTTTTTTCCTGATATCTAGCCTATATCGTTGTACTTGTAGTTTAAACCCATTACTGCGTGTCCTCTCCTCTGCAGCCAATGGGAACAGCATCCTGCCCTCCTCCAAATGACAACCTTTCAAATACTTAAAGAGGGCTATCATGTCCCCTCTCAACCTCCTTTTCTCCAGGCTGAATATTCCCAAATCCCTCAACCTATCTTCATAGGGCTTGGTCCCTTGGCCCCAGATCATCTTCGTCGCTCTCCTCTGTACCCTTTCAATTTTATCTACGTCCTTCTTGAAGTGAGGCCTCCAGAACTGCACACAGTACTCCAGGTGTGGTCTGACCAGTGCTGTATACAATGGGACTATGACATCTTGTGATTTTGAAATTCAAAACCAAGGTATTAAAAATGATGAAATAATTCCTACGGAAAATAATACAGTGTTCAACATTATAATATTAAGACAATGAATTATGAAAATGAAGGCCCAACATATTTGAATGAAGAAAGCATGAAAGATACTGCACAGTTTTATATTAGGCAAAAAATTCTGTTGTATAATTTGGCATTTTATTGCAATGCAGCAGTATTAAATTATGTAATTATTGCACAATACTAAAAAGAAAACTCAAAATCCTAATACAGTCCTCTCAACCTTAGCTCCTTCTGTACATCAACAATATTTCTTGTGATCTGCCATGCTGACTTTGAGACCAAGAAAGTTTGTTCACATATTCACTATCTTTTCTCCTCTTATTACCAAAACCCCAACACATTAAGTGACCTAAAGTCAACAATCAACACAAGACTACTAAAAAGATGGGAAATTTGGTTTTGCCAGCCTCATACTTACTTCTTTCTTTAAAAATTAACACACAATGGCTTAAAAATATCAGCAAATTATTCTAAACTATTACTTGACTCACATATCCACCATACTTCAGCAAACCACAATAAAAAGTACCATATATTAACTAAACATAGTTCTAAACTAAACAATAATCATCAAATCATCAAATTATTGAATACTTTTTAAAAAACGAAATAAATAGTTAGATACAAATGTTTATTAGTATTATTAAAATTAAGACCAAAAGAGCATAAGTGACCTGTTCTTTATGGGGCCATATTTTACTGCACAGAGGATGTAGGATACTGTTTTAGGCAAGAAACAGATTCTTCACTAGCAATTTTCAAATGTATCTTAAAATCAAATATTATATAATACATACTGCACAGAAAAGTTATGAGGACAGCCAGAATATGGTAGCATATTTGTTTTTTAAGTGAAGTCACATAAAATAATACAAGAGCTAAGTTTAAACCACAGTTTTTTACACTTTGCATTGTCACTTGAATGTCATTTAGCGACAGAAGGAACTCTGTGCAAAGCTTTAAAAGAATCTAGAATTCTCCATCACTGACATGTGAACATCTGACATGTTTAACTTTGCTGCAACCAAACATTTCAAATGTTCAAACACTTTTCCACAGCTGCCTCATCTAGAAGTAGTGTGTCTCCCACAACTTCCAAATGTTTATATCAAAAAAATTAAGCTTTACATTTTGACACTGACTAAAAAATTAAGCTTTACATTTTGACACTTAAAAGAGCCTTATGGTAGTGTCACTTGATGCCCATCAGTGTGGTCAAGTTGAATAGATTCATATCAATCTGTACATTTGCTTGAGGCCGACTGACTTAGAACACTTGCTGAGCTCCCAGACTTGCTGAGCTCCATGACTGAAAGAACCAACCCCCAATGTTACTGTTAATTGTTATTTTTATATTATAAATGTGGTTTTGTAATCTTTTGATGCCTTATTTGAAAGTTGTTGATATTACAGTCTATATATCGTTCCATGTAAGTTATATAATGTTCAATATAAACTGCCCAGAGCTGCAAAGAAATGGGCGGTATAGAAATATAAATAAATAAACAAACAAACAAATAAATAAAGTTAGTTTATCCTTGAACAGCTTTATATTCCCTTGAACAGCTTTCACTACCAGGCGTCTCAAAGTGGCATATAATTGCCTTCCCTTCGTCTCCTCACAACAGATACCCTGTGAGGTAGATGGGGCTCAGAGAGCCCAGACAAGACTGCTCTGTGAGAATATCACTATCAGATCTGTGACTAACCCAAGGCTATCCAGCTGGCTGCATGTGAGGAATTGGGAAATTAAACCTGGCTCTCCAGATTAGATTAAAAGTCATCACTCGCAACCAATACACCTACTGACTAGATTTAAAACTGTGCATCTCTTCTTACAACATTCATTGTAGTGAATCCAGGCTGTTTACTGAAAATAAGAATGCCTGATTCTGTAGAACAGGATTATTCAAACTCATAAAATGAAATGTGTGAGACAAAGGGATAAAAGAATCTTTATTCTACAGAGTTTAGCCTACAGTTGCCCATGCATGCCATGGGGGTGTGCCAGCAAGTATGGGAAAGATTCTCCTCAAAAGACAGGCTAATGCGCACAGCCTATGATCCTTAGTAAGTAACAGAAGCATTCTTCTGAAACAGAAAGTGAACAACTACGTCTCTATAATGCAAATGTAGAAAAGCATACTTAGAAAGGCATCCGAGCACAGGCTTAGATAGTACACAGAACACAAATGAACTATGGTGGATATATTCCTATGCAACCTCAGTGCAAACATGCTAATTCCAGCCCACAATCAATCTTTACCAACAAACAATTCCTTGTTGGTTTCTGCCCAAATGAACCTATCTCTGCACAAATAAAAACAACCTGTGGTCATGCAACATGTCTTTGTTTTTGGTCATCACTAATTTCCCCTCCCATAAATGATGTGACTGTCGTAATGGTTAGCATCACCAATGAAACTGACTACATTACCTCCTTACACAAAATACATAAAGAACGCTTAAATTAGGTTTTGCTCTGAGTCCCAGCAGAACAAAATATTAGGACTATTGTGGCATCGGATACAGGAAGTGTTACATTCAGTTGGCAATTCAGAGAGCCAGCCCAGTGTAGTGGTTAGGAGTGCAGACTTCTAATCTGGCGAGCCGGGTTTGAGTCCACACTCCCCCACATGCAACCAGCTGGGTGACTTTGGTCTCGCCATGGCACTGATAAAGCTGTTCTGACCATGCAGTAATATCAGGGCTCTCTCAGCTTCACCTACCTCACAGGGTGTCTGTTGTGTGGAGAGGAAAGGGAAGGCGAGTATAAAACACTTTAAGCCTCCTTCAGGTAGAGAAAAGTGGCATATAAGAACTCTTCTTCTTCTTCTTCTTCTTCTTCTTCTTCTTCTTCTTCTTCTTCTTCTTCTTCTTCTTCTTCTTCTTCTTCTTCTTCTTCTTCTTCTTCTTCTTCTTCTTCTTCTTCTTCTTCTTCTTCCCTGAGTTTATTATTATCATTAATTTATTAGATGTGCAAATAGAAAAAAAACATTACAAACAGGGCAATATATATATATATATATATATATATATATATATATATATACATACACACACATACATACATACATACATACATACATACATACATACATACATACATATACATACACACACACACACACACACACACACACACACCTGTCTAATCTAGAAGTATGTAATGAGATACAGATATTACAAATAGCATCATTTTTTCAATGAATTTGTCATTTTATAACTCTTCAGATATGATTTGCCTTATTAACATCAATTGCATTTTCCCCACCATTGTACGCATGGCTATACAACCAGAGAATATTTGCCATACTGCTGAACTGCACATTTTTAATCTCCCCATTCATATTTGAAGTCCATCTGTCCACTCATTTATACTGAACTTCTTAGAGGAGTCAGGATACGTTACATCTTCAAATAAAATACACTTAATAACAAAAATGACAAAAGTAGTTTTAAAGTTAACAGAATTCCCAACTGTTAAAGAAAATGCAGCAACATAGTAAAAGTGTAACAAGTATCATAAATGAGTACAGTTCTGTCTTGATACCCTGTATTTGCATTTCAAATCCCCAACAAATAAGTACATGAAATTTCTTGAGTGCCTGTTTTCTTCTTTAAATCTACACAATACTTGCCCAAAGAACTTCAAAATCTTGAACACCTTGGACAGTATGGAATAGCCTTTGTACTTAGGCCGATGGGTTCTTTCTTATATTCCTTTTCTTTAACTTTTAAACATTCTGTAAGATTGCAATGAAAGAGAAAAAGGAGAAACTTGTAATGAAACTGCATCTAGAACTATCCCCTATGAGAACAAACTACGGCTGCAATCCACGTTGAAACTCGCTGAGCCTTCAGGATAGAGTTGTAGTTTCCAACTCTGCATGAATGTTGGTTTCTTAAATTCCACCAAATTCACATTAAAATGTGCATGGGATTGTAGCATATATATAAACAATAAACAGAAGTAATGGAAAATGTTATAATTAGTGTAGCATTTATGTGTTCAAGTTCATGTTGTACAAGAAATGTTTTGGCGTGCTTTCAAGGAAAACTCCAAGATCACATTTTTATGACTTAATTCCTTTGTTCCTATATCAGATCAGAATATCATAAGAGAAATAGGTATGACATGTAAGTAGTATGAGTTTTACTGTGGCTCCTAATTATTCTCTGTTTGCTCTGATGCTCACTCCTATGAAGGGCAGGTATGCAAAAAAAATGAGAGCTTGGGCTCTCATTTTTGTTAAGAATTTTATCTAATGTCTTTTAAAGTCAAATGTAGACAACCTTACCTACAGAACTATAATTGACAAGCAATTGTATCTGAGAGCTACAGTTTATGTATAAGTTGAAAACAACAAATAGCCCTAGATGATATTGGCATTAACAGTGATACTTCATTCCAAACCCAGTCTCCACTCACAGCTTTATAAAGATAAACAGGGAAAAGAGCGTGAAAGGAGTGATCATTGAAGAGAACAGCACATACTCTAGACATCAGGAACATTCCTCTAGCACCATCTTTTGAACATGATTAATCAAGAGGGTTCAGCTCAAAACGGTCACATTCTCCTGCCAGACTTTGTATCTGAATTAGATGATTCATAACTTCAAAAGGCACTGAAAGTTCAAAGAAGATCAATAGGGTAGCACTGACCTTACCTATTTCCCAAAAACACTGCTCACCATCCTCATTTAATGCAGTCTGTGTCTCAAACCCAGGAGAGAAGCCTGATAAATAACTGTCTATGAATGACTTGTCATCTAGAGCAGTGGTCCCCAACCTTTTTATCACTGGGGACCACTCAACGCCGGGGACCACTCACCGGGGACCATTCAACGCCTTTTACAGAGGCCCCCCAATTAGTCGGACCACATGTGGTCCACTGCCCACAGGTTGGGGAGCGCTAATCTAGAGAATGACTGCTATTGTATTGTGAGTCACAAAGAACACACTGGAAAAGGTTAAAATGTTAAAAGTTAAGAGTTGTCACACTGTGAATCTGTTATAGTATTTTGTTATAATTTGTTATGTTCAATTTTGGAGCCACTGTGCTATCACTGTCACTAGATTTCTACGTATATTCATTATGTTTTATGAAAACTGCCCTGAGACTTATGGAACGGCGGTTTGGAAATTAAATAAATAAACAAACAAACAAACAAACAAATAGAACATGCTTTAGTTTAGGCTTTATTTCTATCTTACTTGTGCATATTGTTGCATTAGCATATCTTTGCCTGAAATTGGGACAGAAGAAAGGCAGACATGGTGGACAGATAATACACAAATCTGATTGGCTGGGGAAAGGACTCCTAGAGTTTGGCTGAATATTAGTTAGACTTCAGTCTACTGACCATACAGCATCTGAGTCGAGAAGGAAAAAAAATACTCTTACCTTCTAACACACAATTACAGCAAATAGCCTCAGTTCTCTTAGAAATATTCCAGTTAGTAAGAAAACAACTGGCGTCTATTTGGCTATCTAATTAAAGGAGAAAAAATTCCACATGCAAAACACTTGACTGAGGAAGAAGAATCCATCTTTGCCCAGTAGTTTCACCAGCTGATTACAGCTCTTCTGATGGACAGATTATATCTACATCTATAAAAATGAGTATTGTTTCTGGGAGCAGCTTATGAAGGAGTGTTAAAGGCAACAAGGAAAAAATACAATGAGCCCAGCCCTATGCGAGCACTGCTTTGCAAATGAACAGATCTGTATGGTTCTTTATGATCAAGGGTTTACCCATTTATTTGGCTAATCATTCAAATGGCTAAACAGACCTCTAATTTGAAAATAAAAACCGATTGATGCAATCACAAACAAGTTCTAAAATTGCAGTTTATTAAAAAGAAAAAAAGGAAATCTTGTTCTAATCCAAAACACACTCGCAGTTACCTTTTTCTAATCAGAGCATTCATTTCTCCTCATTATGATCTCACAAGCACATTAAAATCTTATTAACATTAATTACTTCTGAGCATCTATGCATGAGCAGCGACAGGCTTGCTTGCATGCGTGCGCGCGTGTGTGCCTGGATCATATCTACATTTATATACCTTGCTGCACTTTGCTTATAAAACATGGGAAAATATTGCTGCTAACACCAATTAGCTGATTTCACACACACACAGATAAGTAACCTGCTGTCTCACTGCACAGTTTAATAAAGACCAGCAGACAGATGGACAGACAAACAGATGCAAAAAAGCATCACAACGCTTACTGCTGCAAAAGCTTTTTTTTAAAAAATCTGACACTTCCAAGACAACAAGTTTAACACACGAAAAACTGAAGAGGTATACTTTAAAAAGTGTTTTGAAAATGCAACTCAGCCAATATACTGTTTTCTCAAAATAAGTGCCATGATAAATTAATAAAGACAAAGAAACCTGGCACAAACACAAGCAGCAGACGTGCACACAGTGAGACAGAAACAACATAGTAGGGTAAAGGATAAAAATTTTCCCAGTTGGTAATATAGAAAAGAGCCCCCCCCATTCAAATGTAGTTAAATTTTGACATTCCAGTCAACTTTCTGAATAATCAAGACAAGCAAAAGAGAAATACTATTGAGATTTGTGATACAGAAGCTCAAGAACATAAGTAAAATGAGCCATTATCCTCAGGATTTTGCTTCATCATTCTCTTTAATTTAACATGGAGTCCCTAAGAACTGAATTTTGAATAGAACTGAATATTCTGAACCATAGTTTTAGTTTATGTCTTCTTGTTCTTTAAATGCTATCAAATGCACATGAGCGTGCACAGTTATTAAATTATATATAGAGTTTAAAGGAAAAACAACGCCTTTAAACTCTAGAATCAATGCACACAATGTGCCACCATGATTAAAAAGACCAAAAACTGTACAACTAAAACTACAGCAACTTGAGCATTAAAAAGCAGAAAAGAACAAACAATAAATCAGCACTGCTTCAAGTAATCAAGTAATTTGGAATTCTAAAACCAGGGGAAAACTTTGTAACCAATTTAAAAAGCCCATTCTGGATAGTTATTTCTACTGAACTACAATTCCTCTGCTAATGTCTAAATTTCACGTTCTTGAAGATACTATGGTTGTTCATTAGTGCTAATTTAAACGCTTTTTCTGGAAGCCATTCTCAAAATCTGTGTGTCATTTTCTTCTGTCAAATGTGAAGTGGCCTTGCTTCCTAGCTACTCTGCCTTCATCCTCTCACAGCATAAGAAACAGTGCATCTGCATGAAAGCTAGAATGTTTTCTTTCAGTAAAAATATAGATCTCTATTCAGACTAGTCAAGAACATTTACTGTTGCTAAAACCTGAATTTCCACAGCCATTGTTGAAAATTCTAGACATTTTTTTTACAAAAACCTTCCATATTCTTTGAGTTCTACATATAATCTCAGGAATGGATTGAATCTGTATCGGAGCAGTATCATGCCATGAGAACACTACATTGGCTGTGATGGTTCATGGATTTTAATAAATACACCATGCCTGTAACTAGTACTCATATTCATCAAACAACTGTTCTCCCTTCAAAAGAACCGAAACCCCCAACATAACCATGAGGTGTGCAACCACCAGAAGGAAGCGCAAGTGATTTAGGTTTTTATTAACATTACAAAGCAACAAAAGTAATTTTTCACCTATCCAGTGTCAATGTTTCTGAAGAAAGTCTGCTGACCCTACTAACTAGATTATAATTTAGGAATACTTCTGGCCATTCTGCACCCAGAAAATGTAGTAAAAGGATTATCTCTTGAAGACACTTTTTTTTTTACATTTTACACAACGATGTCAGCATCCAGTAGTCCAGCAGCAAACCGGCAGCTACATCCTCCATTTTAAAGTTGTAGTTGGGGAATCGCATAAAGAGGATTCTCCCAGCTATATTGCACAAGCAAGAGGAGAGCAACCAGCAACCACTAGCTAAATGGCTGTGCATAACCAAAGTGGCCAGAAGTAGTGTGATCTCCGTCTCTAGCACCTGCCCTTTGTGCCCACCTCCCTTTCCCTTCTCCCTGGAAGGCGGCTTTTTTTTTTGTAGCAAGCTGCCTGGAGCAAAAAATATGTGTCAGTACACAGAGGCAAAAAAAAAAACAACAATTCCCACCTGCCAGTTGGCACACAATCATGACTCTCAACCCCCCCCCCACCCAAAATAGGGGGAAAAATTACTTCTATTCATCTTCAAGTGACAAACTTCCAAACTGGGCTGGCATTAAACTATGCATCTATGATTATATGCATAGGCAGAGCAATGGAGAAGTTTAACTTAAAAAAAAAAGATTGCTTTCCCTATAAAGCTAGGAGAAAGCTGATTGGTTCGCTGCCATGATTGACAGGCAGGGGGAGAATCGCTGGTATTGCGAGTCCCTCTCCACAACCATTTAAATCAGCTGTGCAGAGTACCTGGAAGGGTCAGAAAGCGGGAGAAGAAAGCGAGAGCGCGAGGAGGTGAGAAATGACGGAGGGTGCTTTTTTATAGCATTAAGCAATTGAAAGTTGCTTAACACTGTGTTTTTAGAGGTGCAGATTGGCATGTTACATGAGACTGCAGAGTCATGAATATACAACAAAGACCTCTATATTTGGAATGCTACACTACCTTTCCTAAACTGAAAGGCAAAATTCAAATGAAGAGATAGAGTGGTGTACAGATATCAGTAACTTGAATTGAGAGTTTAAGAAGCTGGGGCATGAACAAACAGCAAGGACAACACAATTTCCTGTTGAAAAGGCAAAACCAAAAAAATCTGTCTCCAAGTATTTATAACAGACCTGGTCAGTCCAGAGGCCAACCAACTGCAGAGACACATGCCACTTTCATATATAGTGAAGAAAAAGCCTGAAAGTACACAGAAATCTATAGCCCACTTCCAGACTCTAAGGTTCCCAGTTTAGGTTCTGGAGTCTCTGACACATCCTAAATGAAGATAATCAGAGTATACCCTTTATGTCGTCATTATTAGCCTTTTGAGTACTATGCTCTTGAAAGCCAATCTAGATTTTTCAATGTGTTTCAGTACGGACCCATTAAGCACATCATGCACAAAATTGTGGAGGTGGCAGAAACTCCTGATAGAAGTAAATATCAATCAAGTTTTGGTCCAACAGGTTGTCATTATGTATTTATATTACATTAGATAGAATAGTTTCCTACGATGCTGGAAATAAGTATTCAAACATCCCCCCCCCCCCCGTTTAGATAGCCAGCATGTGGATTGGATATGGACTGTAAAATCAGGTAGGAAAAGGTTATGCCTTCTTAGGTTACGTTTTTGGCATGTTGTCCTATCCAAAATACCCATGCAGAGATGTGCTACTCCTGGAGAAAACATACAGATCTTCTATTGGATCTACTTGTGAAATAGAAAGGCAAGCTTCTTACCTGTTTTGGCCCTTAGCTCAGCAACGAGTTTTCAGTTTGGTCTGAACAAATCTAATCTCAGCACAAGTTCACAATCTGTAAAAGAAAAATGTACTGGATATCCATCTGTATTCCAAATGACCATGTGAATGCCTCCTAAAAGCAAACTCCATAAATATGTTGAAGTGGGGCACCCAAGTATTCTTACAATGGGAAGCTCCATAAAAAGTAGCAGGAACTGAGACTATTTGAATGTGTTTGGAGGAAGAGTCCTGATGAAGAATCAATAACATAGACTCATGAAAGTCTATGAGATAGCAGTGAAAGTCATGAAGAGAGAATATTTTGTGCCTTCCATTGCATCTGCTAGCTCTTGCCCAGCTCAGTTATTTAAAATAATGTGGCTGTTTTCAGCACTGGAAGAGGGGCAGAAAACCTGTACTCAATTGGACATTAATTGTGAAGGATTTGTGAGCTTCTTTGCAAATAAAACCTTGGGGTTCTACCTTCCTCCTACTATTAATAAAGCAAATGAACTAGAGGCCCCTTGGACATCTCCGGGGATTTTTTAAAAATAGTTTCAGGGGGCTCTCCCAAACTTATGTAAATAGGTTGCTAGCATCAATAAGGCCAACCTTGCCCCTTAGATTCCTGTCCCGCTTGGCTCATGATAGCAGGCAATAAGAGGATCAGGGAACCTCTCTGTGAAATAATAAATCCGTCGCTGTTTTCTGGGATGATCCAAGGAAGCTTAAAAGAGCAGTGGTTTGACCTTTAGTGGAGAAACCATAGCTTGATCCATGGGAACACCTCCCCCCCAATTATGACCTGATTTCGCATTTCTGGGGAAGGTGGCTGAGCAGGCAGACGCAGATCAGCTGCAAGATTTCCTAGAGGAAGCATTGGTTTTGGACCTATTCCAATCTTGCTTCTTACCTGGCCATGGAAATGGCTTTGGTTGCTCTGAGAGATGATCTCCAGAAGCAGGTGGACTGTGGCAGGTAAACACTGTTTGTGTTGTTATATCTCACAGCAGAGTTTGACACTGTAGATCACAAGCTTTTAGCTCACCACCTCACTGACACAGATTGTAATGGCTAGTCTCCTTTCTTCAAAGTCAAGGTCAGAGGGTAATGCATCAGGGAAGAACAGTTGTGTTGCTACCCACTAACATATGGGATTTTCTCCCCAATGTTATTCAGCATCTTTATGCACCTTCTTGCACAGCTGGTCTGGGGATATGGATTTGGGTGCCATCAATATGCAGATGACACCCAGATTTGTTAATAAGTGGCCAGCCAGATTCACCACCAGAGTAACTGACCTGGTGTCTGGAGTCCGTTACAAAATGATTCCAACACAGCCACCTAAAGCTAAACACTATGAAGACAGAGATCATGTGATAAGGTAAGAAAGGGTCAGAGGAGGAAGCATGTTTTCCCTGTGTGAATAGAGAACAGTTAAAACTTCATGCTCCCTCAGGAATTCAGATGATTCCCTTACAATGGAGGTACAGATCACAAAGGTAGCTCAACAGGTATTCTACCATAAGCACCCAACCTGGTCTAGGAAGATATAGGCAGTGTGATACATCTGACACCTCTAGATTAAATTACTGTAACCCACTGTACACAGGCCTACCCTTGGCCTCAACCCAGAAGTTACAGTTGGGACAAAATGTAGCTGCTGGGGTTCTTACAAAGACCCTCTGGAGAGTTCATATTCAACCTGCCCTCTAACAGCTGCATTGATTGACAGAGTTCTGGATCAAGTTCAAGGAACTAGTACTAACCTTTAAGGCCATATGAGATCTGGGCCCTGTGTATCTGAGGGGCCACCTCCCCCAATATGTTCCCTGAAGAATGTCATGATCAGCAAACACCAACTTGCTGACAATCTGCGGCCCCAAAGAGATCCAAGTTGGCCTTGACTAGAGGCCCCGGCTCCTGCCTGGAGAATGAGCTGCCAATAGAGATGTCAAAGGGTCTGAAAAAGTTGGTAGGATTCCGCAGGGTCTGTAAAACAGCGCTCTTCTACCAGGCCTATAGTTGAGGCCAGGGAAGTTCAGAATTACATTGGGTCTCCCTCCTTTCCCCTGACCATCTTGTCTCCATTACAGAACCCCCCCCCCTGCCGCCTACTACCACCAAAAGAGCTGAAAACTACCAGTAGGAGAATGGTGAACTGGATGAAATGGCAGAAGGATTAAGCATTTTAGAATTTAGAAATTTTAACATATCACTGTATTTTATTATATTTTACTGAGAATCGATTTTATATTGTTGTAAGCCACTCCAAGGCCACACGGGGAGGGAACAGTCAAGAAATCAAGTAATTTTAACCATAAGCTTATATATAAAAGAAAAAGGGCCATGTAAGTGGCCCTGTTCAGGTGGTGTCCGGACCAGCAGGCCAATCCAGATGTGCCCAGCAAAGCTGGGCGCAACCGGATTGGGCCAGCCCCTGGAGCTCCCGCCTCAAGGAGCCGGCCGCGCCACCCACACATTATCGCAGGCCTCGGAAAGGAGGTCACGCACCCGGGCAAGTCGCAGCCTCACTGCGAGAAAGAGGGCTTCCCCGCGGCTCGCAAAGGCGTCGGGTGTGCTCTGCGGCCTCGCGGAAACGGTGCTGTCACCAGGGGAGTGGGGATCACTTCCCCATGGCCCGCAGAGCATACCCAACGCCTCGCGGAGGCGCCGGGTGTGCTCTGTGGGCCTCGTGGAAGCCGCGCCATCACCAGTGGGCAGGGATCGCTGGCGGAAGGGGTGTGCTCTGCAGGCCTCGTGGAAGCCGCGCTGTCACCGGGGGGGAGCGGGGATTGCTTCCCCGCATCCCGCAGAGCACACTCAGCACCTTGCGAAGGCGCGGGGTGTACTCTGCGGGCCGTGGGGAAACCGCAGCCTTGATGGGGGGAGGGGGCCTGAGGTGGCTTCCCTGCAGCCAGTGGAGCACACCCAGCACCCGCGGAGGCGCCACGTGTGCTCTACGGGCCTCACAGAAGGCAGGCTGTCGCCAGTGACAGGGATCTCATGGAGGCCTCACGGAGGCACTGGCTCTGCGGGCCCCGGGGAAGTGATCCCTGCTCCCCCCTTCCGGTGACAGCGCGGCCTCCTAAAATTATCTTAGGAAGATAATTTTGCTTTTATCTTCCCAGCTGCTGCACAGCTGCATTAAAATAACTCAGACTGGTGAATAGATATTTTAGAAACCTAATTCAAGACAATGAACCCATTTGCCTTATAATATAATGTTATGTCATGTCTCAAATAATCTAAGAAAGGTTAATCATTTTTATTTAAAGCATTTATGTGCTGCTTTGCCACCCAAATAAGGTCTTCAACATGGAAAACATCAAAAAAAACAACATTAAAACAGCATTTAAATCTATCTATCTATCTATCATCTATCTATCATCTATCTATCATCTATCTATCTAGTTATATAGTTATATATATTCAATATATACAATACACACAGCCAGGGAGGAAGCCTCTTTCTTGGGCTGCACATCTACCTAGAATGGTGGTTCTCCACCTGGGGGTTGGGACTTCTTTGGGGGTCGAATGACCCTTTCACGGGAGTCATGGCAGGGCAAGCAGCTTGGCTGGGGGGCACCATCCACACAACAGCCTTGCAGGGTAGATCAAGATAGAGCGTTCAGTTGTCTGGAGCAGTGGAAAAGAGCGAGATCAGCATGGTGGGACAAGAGGCAGAACTGAACTGAGAAACCCCGGGAAAAAAACAATTTATATACAATCATGAACAATGGACCTTCATGCCATTGGTCAGTTTCAGTGAAATTTCTGTGAAAGAACACTTGCATAATTTTATGGTTGGGAGTCACCAGAACTTGAAGAACTGTATTAAAGGGTCGCGGCATTAGGAAGGTTGAGAACCACTGACCTAGAAGGTAGATGTAGCAAAAACAGAGCCTATGAAGATGGTCTGAGAGGATAAGTTTATATGAGAGAACCGTGGCTCCCAGCCATATAAGACTTTAATGTCTCTAATAGATCGGAAATATTGTGAATTCCTGCCTTACTCTTTTTAAATTGAAATTTTCTGAACATGGTGCTCAATAAAACAAACATGAGCAACACTAATAATGACCCACTGAATACCTGAAGCATTAGAACACCTGGCTCTTTCAGGTGTGGCATCTGCTGTGACTTTGGGTGGGCTGGGAGTTAAATGGAATTAAAGAGAACAATTATTTTGGAAGAAAATATCTGCTCTAGGAAAAATGTAGAACAGTGGGAAAAGACAAGTTGCAAAAGTGAGATTAAGAGTAGTAAAATGTAGTAATGGAAGGATGGTTTAGATAAAGGATCAGGCTTTATCTGGCTGACCATGCCTAGTTAAGAGTCAGCTTGGTGTAGTGGTTAAAAACAGTGACCTCAAATCTAGAGAACCAGGTTTGATTCCCTACTCCTCCATGTGTAGCCAGCTAGGTGACCTTGGGATAGTCACAGTTCTCTCAGAGTTCTCTTAGCCTCACCTACCTCACAGGGTGTCTGTTGTGGGGGCAAAAGGGAAGGCAATTGTAAGCAACTTTGAGACTCCTACAGGTAGTGAAATGCTGGGTAAAAAAAACAGCTCTTCTTCATGCAACTCTAATCTTACCACTATCCTTGAAAAAGAAATAGTCTATGAATCTTTAACATCATATGCCCATTTTTGCCCTATGATTAGTGTACTGAGAAAAAAGTAAAATCACAGTGAGAAATACCATTTAGAGTTGTGAACAATTCTCATCCCATTTAGAGCAGTACTGTATAACTGATACAACTCTCTAGCCATGACACTATCCTCTGTTATTACTTGCACATGTTCATTCTCTATTGGTAATATATCTGAAAATCTCATGGTATGGCGCCTAGAAAATTCTTAAGTTATCATTTTCTTCAACATTTCTGCAACGCCCTTTGAGATGAACGACAGTAAGGTCCCATACTTTAAGCACATGGAAAAGGCATGGTGCTGTTTTTCTTTCTTTAAAAGAACAGCCACAATGCCCAATAACACTTTTCATCCTTTTATTATCAAAAACATGGGGAAAGAATAACCAAATTTGACCAGGTCTTTGTAGAATATTCTTCTTGGCCTCTGGGTATCAAGACCTACTTCACAGTTCAGTAGGCCATCATGACTGTAGAAAAACCAAATGAACAACTTCAAAGGATAGTTGAACAAGTTATGCTAAATACACTTTTTATATACTACAAAAAAAAAAAGCCTGGTGAAAAATCTCATAAAACAAAAAGTACTGAACATTCTAGTACATAAAGACTGAAATCCTAAGCATACTTATTTCGATGTAAAATTTAATTAACTATGAGACTTACTTTCCTTGGCTTTCCAACTGGGCTTTAAGTTTTAAAAATATACACATGCATGAAAGGAAAAATCTACAGCAAATCCCATGGCTTATTTTCTAGACTGCAACATCTATTTCCATGAATTTGCTATCTACTGATGGAGGTTTAGCAATTCAGGATGGAATTTGAGCCCAAAGACACCTTAAGACTAACAAAGTTTGATTCAATGTGTGAGCTTTTGTGTGCATGCACAGTTGTATTATCCAGGTGTATGTGGCAGCAAAGCTGGCATCTTGGTTTATTGCAAACTCTGGTACCAGTGTCCATCCTCAAATCAGATGTTGTACTGTTGTAGGTGAGGAGTTGTTTGAGATTGGGGGGTTGTCTGTGTGCAAGAAAAGGTTTTGAGCTGAGAGCTATATGTAGTTACATCAGCGCATAATCAGTGACTGACAACCTCTACTAGAAAGTGACAGTTCTCCTTCCTAAGTACTGGGGGGGGGGGGCAAACTTTTTTACACTCGGTCACTGGACCTACCAACATCACCTGCACCACCAAAGGCTTATTCACATGCTCATTATCTAACATTGTATACGCCATTAAATGCCAACAATGCCCCTCTGTTCTCTATACAGGGCAAACAGGTCAAACCCTCCACCCAAAGAATAAATGGACACAAGTCTGACATCAAAAATCACAGGACTGAGAAACCTGTAGGAGAACACTTCAACCTTTCAGGACATTCAATGAGGGACCTGAAAGTAGCTGTTTTATTGCAAAGATACTTCAAGAACAGACTAGAAAGGGAGATTGCAGAGATGCAAGTTATTACAACACTCAAAACAATGGAATCCCCAGAACTCAACAAGCATATTGGCTAATCTCATTACATATGATAACCTCATTCAATTCTTACATCTATATTCCTTACAATCCCCTCCTTTTCATTTGGGACAATGGGACTGTAATGTAATCTAAGTATGTATGTATTGTAATTTATAATTTAACTCTATGGTCTTCGGACAGGAGAACAAATACAGAAGGGTTTGTCAGTTGTGGGGAAGCTTCCATGCTTGGGTGGAGACAGATGAGACTAGCAACTCTTTTAATTACTTCTTTCCAAAATTGGGAAAATGTCACCCATTAATCACGTTACAAACCTTAATATTTTTATTCCCCCTATGTGTTTATGAACAACAATTGAACCCAAAGGACTGGTTTTGTTTTTCTAGTAAGGAACTATCCAATCTTCATACTGCATATTTGTTGTGAAGCTGTTACTAATTTACTACTAATTTATTCTCTCCTTCTATCTGTACTCTTATTATTCTGGTTCCATTATCTGAAAAAGTATGCATGCACATGAAAGCTCACACCTTCAATAAAGCTTGGTTGGTCTTAAAGGTGGCTTTGGATTCAGATTTTGTTCTGCTATTCCAAACCAACATGGCTACCCACCTGAATCAATCCATGAAGAAGTTATTCAGATAAAATCAGTGGGAGTTTTCACATTGATTTCAATTTGAACAGATGTCAGTGAGCAGGTGAGAGCTCTGTGCAAGGGCTTCTTAACCCTGGATCTTTCCAGCCAGTTTCTTTCACCATCACATTAATTCAACTAAGGATAACTAAAGATAATTAAAGACAAAAATAACCAAAGCCTTCCAACAATGAAAATAACCAGAAACAAATGGGAACAATTGAAAACATTTGCCAGCATATTGGAAGCAAAGCAAAGCTGCAGTGCAACAAGGAGCAGAGCGAATCGGACAAGTCTGAGCAAGGTGAGAACGTGCTGGGAACCCCAAAAAGCAGACCACTTTGGTGAAGCAAGGTACTGCCCTGGGGAGGACTGACTATCAGAACTCAGAGCTGGAGTCAATTTCATTCCTGTGACAAAAACCAACCTGACCCCTGGATGATTGGGTAATTTATCCACTCCATTCTAGCTTCCCAATTACGCAGCCTAGCTTCTATTATCTGGCCCACATTTCCCAGGACTCACTGCTTCCCCATCCGAACTCACAACTCCTACTGTCATGCCCTGTTCCTCAGTTCCGCCTCTTTCCCCCCCCAAAAAAAAACATACAGCTCACAATGCTGCTGCGCACTACCAGAGTGAGACACGAGATGAGCAATGAGAGATTGCAGCCACAGAAGCTATGGAATTACCAGAACCTAGTGTCAAGGTGTGGGGAGAGCTGTTGAGAGAGTACAGCTGCAGGAGCTGAACATTACCAGAGCCCAGCTGATGGCCCAGGGGCCAAATTAGGTTCCCTTTTGCCCATCTCAATCACTCTAAGAGGAAAAAACATGTTTATACATCTTTTACTGCAGCAGAAATATAGATACAGGGGATTTCCCAAATCTGTGTGTAGAATAATAGGATACATGAGACTTTATAATAATCCATTGAAGGTGGGGAAAGATGATGCTTTTTGGATCAAACCAATAACCTCGGGTCTCCACCACTTGCACATCCCACAGGACCAACCCACTGCCATTATGCTAAGTCACCGGAATAAAAAAAGGTTACAAAAGTTATCTTGTTAATTGTTACCACAATTGCATCCGGCCTTGAGAATAGAACATATCAGCCTTGAGAATATTTTAAGATACTGTCAAGAACAAGTTGGATTACAATACAGTTACAAAATAGTTTTCTCTTCTTTACTGAACAAAAGTTGAGGGGAAGAAAAAGCCATTTCATTTCTCAGTGGTGAGACATGAAGGGAGCTGTGGAAGAGATGGAAAGTGAGGGTCCTACAATGGCCAGGAACAGTGAGGAGTGAGATTGTGACCCAGTGGCCCTTTGCAGTGATATTGGTGGAGGAATGAAGCAAGGCAAAACCCACTGCTGACTGTGAGGGGGCTGAGGAGACCTGCAATGGTACACAGAATGTCAGAACCAAGCCAAGGACTCAAGAATCTGGTGGGGCAACCATATAAAAATTATGAACATTGTAAGTTGTTTATCTGTTATCTGAGGTAATTATTCTGTCAACTTGTGGAACAAAAGGGAACTGAGAGAGAGTGCTAATCCATCCAACATCATGTTACTTTGGGTGGGAAGTCACCCTCTGTGAGGGGAGGGGTGAATCTTAGGAGCTTCTAGAATTTTTATATATATCTTACAACCTCCTTCTCATGGCAGATCCTATAGAAACCATGAAGATGAAAGACACTTTCAGCTATTGCTGTCATTGATCATCTGGCAGAACAGATGCACTTTAAATAATTTAACTCACTTCCAACATTGGAAAAGGAAATTTTGTGGTCCTGGAGCTGGAATCAAACCAAATCTGAGACACCGAGCACTGAGATCAGAAGTCGTTCTAGGACAATCAGGCACCCAAATAGTTTACAAAGATGCCGCCTTCAGCCACCTTGTGGGGAGGTCTTGGTGAGGTCTCAGAATGGAGCAGAGTCAGCATGTGCTTTGCCCCAGCTGACAACAGTATCGCCGAGCCCAACTTCCTACCTGACCTGACCTGACCTGAGCTATGAAACCCTGGTTAGGACCCATTACGCACGGGAGGAATAACGCACATTCGGGGTGGAATGGCGGCGACTAAAATCACCGATAATGCACGGAGCCGGCTGCAACCGGCCCTAGCTTCGGTGCATGCCGCCGAAAAAGCCGCGTCAGCGAAACGCGGAAGAAAGCGCAGCTCCCGGGTGACCGGGGCACAACCAGAAGCGGCGCAGGGATCGCCGCATGCATAATCGGTTACTCTGGGTTTTGGCGCTGTCGCGCCTCCTCCCGTGCATAACCGGCGTGCTTCGTGTCTTCCCCCTCCGCGTTTTCCATGTGACCCGAAATCGCCGTTTCGGCGGCCGTGCATAATGGGCCTAGGAAAGCAAGTTGACACTAACATTTGCCCTTTTGCAATAGTACTAGATTTTTCAAAAACACTATTATATTTTGTAGGAAATATAAAAGTTAATAAAAAAACTACTCAAGCAGAGCTGACCTTTTATTGTAATTTCTGTTCAAGGTAAAGTGGTCCTAAGTAATACGGAAGGCGTAATTGTTATACATTTAGAAGAACTAGCCTTGCTTTAAAAAAGTGTCAGCATGGCTTCCACAAATGAAAATCTTGCCCTGCTGTCTAAAATCTCTGGTGACCTAGATTAACCAATGGTCACACTTGGTAAAAGGCATGGTACAAGTTGTGCTTTGTAACCCAGATTAATACTACAGTTAACAAAGACAGTCACAGACCATTGCAAGTCCTGTATCCATCAGAGATATCTTAGGGCCCAGGGCTATACTTCCCCTGAACATTTTCTGTGCTCACAACTGTACATTATTAGAGCGCTCCAAGCACATGGTGAGGTACTGTATGTCTAAACATCATCTAGTCTTTCTTGCAAACATTGCCCTCACCATATTTGTGGCAGTAGCAATAACTGAGCATGTCTATGCATACTTAGTAGTTTTAAGTAAATTCTAGTTCAACAAACAATGTTAATATGTGTAAGGATTAACAGACAAAGAAAACTATCCAGAAAAAAAACAATTATAAAACTATGTAGCAACAGAAATCTTAAAATGGTAGAAAGGGGTCAGATGAAGTTTTAATAGAATCTTTACAGACATCTAGATTTTCTCCACCTACACACATGGTTATGGTTTAGATTTAGATGAAAATAATGTTTGGGGGGGGCACTGAACCAACCAAGAGCAGCTTCACATTAGTAAAATATTTCAGGTCGGAGTGTACTGGCTCATAGGACAAATGGTGCAGAAAAATCAGCTTATTTAGGAAATGTCGGTCTTTTTTGAAACACACACATTTTCTTGGTCCAATTGGAGTCGGTTTTGAAACATTAAAATCTTGGCAGCAATTGGTGGTAAGGGGGAGGATTTTTATGAAATGCTGGAAGTTATGAAACAAGCTGCTTGGACTTAAAACAGTTCATCCATGAGTCAGCACCAACTGGACTTTTGAATCAGGTTTCTATTGGTTCTAGCAATACTTCTTGTCAGTTTAATGTTAGTGCAGGTGCCAGGTTAAAGACTTCCTATGCCAAATCCTCTGTTTGAGACAGAAAGAGCAGGTGGCAAAATATATACCGAACTCTAATTGTGACCTGCAGACACACCAAAGCAAAAGAGACAGGAAAGTTGGTTCATTATCAATGGCTCATTTATTTTGGGAACTCTGCCATGGGGGTGGGCCAATTCCATACACCATTAGCTCAGACGATGGCATCTCTGTGATGTCAGACCTGCAAATGGGAAATGAGAGATTATACTGCTCAAATACAATAATATGTTATCAACAACCTACATTATTTAGGTCAAAGCATCTTTGTGTTAAGCCTATTTTAGGGAGAAATGGCTCCTGGCATGCATGTCAAACAGCAGCACCCTGGACATTTTTGCTTAGAATGTAAGACCAATTCTATACCCAAGGCTCCAAAGTCTGGAGCAATGGCCATACCACTGAGCTCTGTTTGCTCCTACTGTGTCTGGACAGCTATAACTCTTGCCTTATTTTCTCTGCAGGCACACCTACATCTTCATGGGTAGAGACTGTGAGGATTTGGCACATGAGCCTATCCCTGCACGCCAATCAATGTTCAAAAGAAGTAGGAAAGCCAGGATGTCCTTTTATGACTTTCCACAATCAAACACAACTCAACAAGAACACCAAGTTTGTATTGAACATCGGGACTATATTCAATGGGACACATGGGAGTAGAGGGAATGTCAACTGCTTGCTGGATTGCCCTGGGCCATTGGCCAAAAAGGCCAAAAGGGTGGTCATATGGAAGCAGGGCTAATCTCCTCCCGGGCTTGCTGTGGATTGAGCCCTTGGCTGCCCCAGGCTAAGGGAACACAGATTCTCCAGAGTTCCCTTAGCCTGCTGTGAGGACCAAAAGGGACTGTCCTGTGGAAGGCCCATGTGGACAGGGAAGAGCCAGGCCTTCCAGACTCAGCTCCTCCCTGACCTATGATGGCTCAGAGGGGGCAAATAATGCCCCCGTTAGCTTTGCAGCACTTTGCCACATCATGGGGCAGACCAGGGCATTCATTTTTATTTTGCAGGAAGGTGGGATGGCGCAGAATGCAATCCCACCTTCCTGCAAAATAAATCCCCCATGCAGGGCCCCCATGTGGCGGAACCATTCTGCCGCTGCTTAGTTTCCTGGGGAACACATTTTAATGCCGAAGCGAATCCGGCACTGAAATGTGTCCCCTGCTGCGCTGCACTGGCAGTGGCCCAATGTGGCTGCTGCCATGCTGAATCAGCCCTGTAAGGCTAAAGGTCCCAATGAGTTCAACAAAGGCTACAGAGTTAATAGATCAATAAAAATCTATGAGCAAAGCATAGGATAACACAGTATCTGTACTTCCATGCAGAACTTATGCTAGTGGGGCAGCGGACTCCACTAGTGCCTCAGCAAGATGGTTAGTAAAGCCATTAGCATATACAAGAGGGAAATGAACAAGGATATTTGCAAGCCATTTTGTTCAGAACCCATAGCAATATTAGGATAAGATTAGTTACAGTGGTCCAAATTTCCTCTTAATGTATAAAGCCAACCACTACAGAGAGGAATGGAAACATAGGCTTCTACCATCAACAGAGCTGTGCTTTAGCTTGGCCAGAACTCTTAACTCCTCTTGGGTCTAGCTACTCTCCAGATGATGTAAGCAATTTATTATACGTATACATAGCCAGATTTTGTTGTAAGAAGTATTCAAATGTTTTTATTAATAATAAAAAACATTCAGTTGCATTTTAATTCATCAAGTTATTATTTCTGAACATAAACATCTTGGGAGGCCCCAACTCCGGGTGACTCTGGCAGTTCACTCATGCATTTTCCTTCTGGGTTCTTAATTTTTTCCTGCCCTTGTTCAGTCATACCAATTTAACAAGCATGAGTAACCTTTGTTTCATCAGTGATACCCTTGCGCGAGTCTGTCAACAAACTACAAAGTTGCAAAATTATCCAATATTTTGGCTGCCAATGATCCTTTGTTCCTCAGCTATGTATAATACCTCCTTGTTTTATGACCTGTCAGGCCACTTATTGTCACACTCCTCTAGTAATATTCAAAGCTGGCAAGACATTACTAACATCGGTAATATATAAATCCCACATATAACAATTTTGTATGTGAATATTGTCAATAGTTCTACCTCAAATATAGTTCTACAAGCCATTTATGGATAGATGTTACCACCACTTGTGCAGCATGTGTAATTCTAGCAAACGTAAGTCATTCTGCTTTTAAAGAGACAACTTATGTAAGTATGGATAGTTATAAAATCCCATAAGCATTGTTTTTGTGATCAAATGTGGGCATCCACCCACCCCAGACTGCTTAACAAATTGAACATGAACTACATGCATTCTGATAACAGTCTAATTATCTGCAAAGACTCTGAACACTGGGAAGAAAATTCCATGATCTTTTTCCAGGATCCTCAAATTAATATTAGAAGTTTCCCTAAGCTTAAAATAATAATAATAATAATAATAATAATAATAATAATAATAATAATAATAATAATAATAATAATAATAATAATAATAATAATAATAATAATAATAATAAACAACCCAGAGATATACATATCTATGATTCAGGCACTTTTGGCCACACATCCTAAATCTCAATAAGAGTCCTCATTATGATTCCAGCTAATCTCTAAAACATCTAAACATATCTAAACAACTAATATAGTTTTGCAAAGTATGCAAAAGGGAGCTCCTCCACCAGGCATTTGGTTGAGGTCAACCAAATCTAAACAACAACCTGAACCTCCCTCCCTTGAACCCATGTGACAGATATGACCAACCTTGGGCCTATTAGACTGATATGTTAAAATGTTATTTCTCTGTTTATTGTTGTTAATTATTGTTATCTCTTATTCGCTTATTCTGATCAAATGTCTAACAAGATGGAAGTGAAGAAATGTGATCATTCTTCCATCACTTCTGAACATTCTCTCTAGGTGGCAACTATGTTCCAATACTGTTTGTAAAATAAATTTATATATATTGGGACTAGGGGACAATGTAAATCCCACACCATTATGCACTGGACCATGTCATCAGTGCAAGACAGCCTTAGACTGATACAAGATTGACCTTTCTATTTGCCAATTATAAACATCTCCAAATGTTGCCTATTCAATGAAAGTCACTGTTCATATTCATTATCTCCTGTTTTCTCCATTGTGACCTGTCTACAGTCCCTGACAAAGTAAAGTAAAAAGCTGTAATTTGGAAACATCTTCAGTTTTCAATCTTCTTAAAACATTCATAGTTTCCTCTAACTTTGCAAACAGCAACATTTCATAAAAACGTATGCTACTTTTTAATACAAATGAGAAGACATTAACACCAATAAACAATAAGGTTAAGGGATTGTAAATTGCCTGGTATGACATTACCACTGGAAAAGACCTGTTACTCCGAGATCTTTACTTAATCATATCCTATTCATTACCTATTGGTAAAAACCTGTTCTTCAACCAAGTGCAACATCATGCTGAAGTTATCTCCTTCCTGACAACCAGGTTTTATACTTGGCTACTCAACAAACAAGTCCTACTAAGTTGATTAGAACTTACTCTCAAGTCAGATATTGACAAACATTAAAAAGCAGGGGGGGAGGGAATTAGGAATCCGTTCCATTTTTCATCTTTCAGGGTTTTGTACTGTAACAACCATATTGTCTAATTATTACTGCCACAAAACCTAATCCGACACTCTCAACAGTTTCTCCTGATTTTATTAAGCTATGAAAAAATTATTGTAACACATAAAGAAATATAGCATAATCGTGTTAGTTATCAGCATAACAAACAATACAAACATCTAATCCAAGCATAACTTCTACTCAATTTCTCATAACTTCATTATTGCTTTAAAAAGCTGTTTAATTGAACACTGATTATTAGAGCCACTACAGAAAGTAACTGGTTAAGAAATGAATTCATCTGCCACCTTAATGGTGTAACATTCACATTTAAAAAGCAATTGCAAGAACCTTATGCATATGTATTATTTTTATGCCATACAGGAAAACATTGGGATGTGAAACAACAAATAAGTTTGTACTTCTGCTGAGAATCACCGAGAAACACTACAATAAAGTAACTGCTAAAAACACTAGGCACCGCAATGAATTTTCTAATTGCCACGGTGACCCTGCACCTGGGTTTTTTTGAAAACTGTCTCTAAAATGTGTTAAATGAGGAGAACTGAAATAATTTCAAGAAACAAGCTTGTGACTGACTTAAATAGCGACAAAGATATAGGACAAAATGGTGGTGGCTTATAAGAGTGTGCTGAAATTTCAATATTTTAACAAAGTTCTTGGCTTGGCTAACAGATTGGCTCAATATAGTAGTTCTAGGTTCCAGTAGACTCCAAAAAGAGAGCTTTCATCCACTCTCTAGCACACCAATTGCCCACACCTCTTCTATAGTTTTCTCTAACCATGTCTGAACTGGGGCCAAGTATGATTATGGTAACTGGACTGTTGAAGTAATTTCAACCTCGATTTGGGGAGAATTCTAGTTACCTCTAAAGTTAGCCCCAATGCCCAAACAATGATTACAGCAAGCTAGGTGGAGAAGAGGAATGTATAACAGCAGAAGGGATATATTCAAAGGAGGATCCTGAAGCAAGTTCCCAGTTATCCAAGTGGAATGTTACATGCCACTATATTTTTATTAAACTATATGTATATATTGCAGCATTCAAAGGGAGATAAAAAATCATTTAAAAAACCTAGATTAGAAAATGAAAGCCCAGTTATGAATGTGGCATTAAATAGGGGAAAGTGGGAACTGATTTCATTGTTTTCCCATTCATACATATAACAGTAAAATGTTGTTAAATCAGATCCCTCTTTTGAAATTATGCATGCCAGTTTAACAGTTTATGCTGTTTACAGAATGGGAAGAGCAGAGACAGCAGCAACAAAAGCTTCTTCCCAATTAAATTGCCAACATGGCTTCCGACTAAGTGAGGGGTAGCAGATTGAAAACAGAGTGGGTGAAGTAATGGAACAGACATCCTCTGGGCTCACATAACCAAAACCAAGCAACTCTTAGATGGCCACAGTTGTATTCATTTCATACACCCTATGATATCTCTGCATACAATATAATTCATAAGAACTGCACAGACTTCAACAGGATGTGGATTTGTACCTATTACATATTCCCAGTTTACTTATCTTACCTTTCAGAAGTCCCCACCTTAATACCATTCATCCTCTCACTGATGAAACCTAGATAAGTTTGTCCCTTCTACAAAATTCCATCTAACTATGCCAAGCCAAACTTGAGTACCTAAAGAAGTCAAATGATTAAAAACTGCCTTTTCAGTATTCTTGGCTCCTGCTCATTCAAGTCTGAATCCTGGTGAAAACAAAGCCTTCAATTAATTATTTCAAAGGACTGAAGTAAATCACTTAGAGACCAAAGGATCAGGCCCTCTTGCAATGGGAAAGCAAACGGCAGCTTTTATATTTTAAAAAAGCAAGCAGCAACATTACTTCTGTATAGTATTGTGGAAAGCTAAATGTCAAGCAGGAATATCAAAAACATGTTGCAATTAAGTTGAATTGATCCCAAGCCTGAGAAGAAATAAACTTTTGCCTCGGTATGAAATTGGTAAACGTGGCAAAAAAGCCCCAAGAAGTTGCTCACCATCATATTACAGCAACATTGTTGCCTATTAAAGTCTTCAGCTATTAGAGGTGAAAGAGTATTGAAACCCAATTTATTGCTGTTTGTTTACTTTTTGTTTACTGTGGATGGACAAGCATTTTATATGAACCAGTTTCACTTTTGTTTACTGTCAGCTGGCCTGTTGCTGCAGGATCTATCTTGCCAACTCAGTACAGAGAGAAGATTTGCTGTTTAAAAGAGAACAGTTTTTACTAAAATTCTTAGTTTAAAAAAATCAGGCTGTTTATTTAGATGGTTTAAACAAACCTAAATAATCGTGAATAAAAATATGAGCTGTTATCCCAGAACTCCTCATAACGGAAACTATCTTTGCCGTGTTTCCATAGATAAGTCCTATAAAATTACATAAAGACAAAACAGATCAGGTCAGATCATTTTGTCATCTTTTTCCTATAAAGAATCCTGCTTGAAATAGTTTTCTTTCCTTTTTTAAATCTCTCAGTGCTACATTTAGAGATGTAGAACAGTTATTTCAAAGATGAACACAAGGCTTAAACCCCCTTTGTAAATTTTTACTTCTCAAATATATTTTGTAAATGACACATAGCTGTTCATTCATGCATTTAAAGCTCTCTCTGAAAAAGACTGAGAGAATATTTACAATACTTTTATTCCAAGATTAGAGAACTGCTACAAGTGACTTCATAATAATAAGTAGATTTCCCCCCGAAGTCAGTAAACTTTAGGAATTATTATTATTTTGCTGGACTCTGTTTAAAATCTTGACCCAAACAACATTGGTTTAGTAGCAGTTTATTGACAGCTCATCCCATTGACAATTTACTCTTAGAGGAGTTAAAGAAGAATACACATACACCAGGCAGTCCAAATTGTTTTAGCTACAGGGCATGGCAAAGCATGAAACAACCATTTCAGAGCACTTCCTCATGTGGGTGTGTTAGATAACTGTCTGTTCCAATGCTAAAATAAAGTGTACTGAGGCCAGACCAACCCTACCATAGCATGTTCTACTATTAGGTCGAAAGGGGCTTCAAAAGATCTGCAAGGTGCAACCAGGTTAGATACTTTCATCCACTTCATTACTAATCACACCAAAACATTCTCTACTGAGTTTAAATATGCTTTTTACAACTCAACATACATCACCATCAAACTTTTACCTGTTGAATAAGACAGCTTTTTCAAGGAAAAAAGAATTATACAGAAAATCAACTATTTCAAATGGCAAGGTTTCTTTTTTTTTAATACAACATTTTTTCTGACTATTTCATATTCATCTTCGCTTCCTCCAATGTAACATTCTGTTTGCCTCTGGGCTTTCATAAAATTAAGCAATATATTTTAATCTTTTAAAAAGAGATGTACAACAGCTGGCACCTCACCAATTCAGCAACTCTTCTATTTAAATAAAAGATCAGGCCTAAAACATTCCAACCAAGTTAAAAAAAAAAGCTACCCTGGAAGAGAGTACACACCTCTCCTGGTACAGAAGTAAGCATCGGGTGTCCATAGACACACACATCTTACAAGGGATGAACAGCTACTAAATAATGCTGTCAAAATTCACCAAGTTGACCACCAAATTACTCTGAAACATTTAAAACTTGCATGCTGCTTATGACCTCTATATCAAAGTTTCAGTATTTTAAATTCATGATGTGGGAAGGATATACATTTTTAAATCTACAAAATCAAGGGCTCAGTTACTATACATGTTTAGAAAGAAATATATCTGACACGCAATTGGGAGGAGGGTATAATATTGTCTTAAAATTGAACAGAAAAGATGGGTAATTTATTATCATATGAAATTACATAATTGGGGGAGGGGGCAATGCAGCAAAAAGCATCAACCTCAATAATACAAACATTGATTCAGAAGCGAACCATACAGATTTTCAATGGAACTTTCTTCCAAGTATGTTTAGGATGAACGTATAAAGAGTTAGAAACACTGCAGAGTGAGAAGGAGCTCAAATGAGCCAGGTTTGCTGGATCATTTATTGCATTCATTTAAATTAACTTGGCCAGTCACTCAGTAGGAGCCTCATTTAAGGATGGGAGAGAGACAGTTTTTTTTTTAAAAAGTTTTTCTTTCTTAGAAAAAGCATAAAACACTGATAGAACTGAAAAACTTTGTATTGCTCGAAAATAATGGATTACATTTTGGATGTGCATGAGTGGCAGTATCTTCCGCTCAGTCCTAGGTGGGTTAGGGAAATAGCTTTGAGGCCTCCTTTGTGTTATCAAGAAAAGGCCTAGTACAATCTAAAATAAGGACCACCTTTTGTTATTTAATCATCATGCTTTCTAATGGGTTGTTATTGCTGGAAGATCTCTACTGATTAGCATCCATTTTCTATACTATAGCAGTTACTCATTGATTCCCCAGAACATTTTATATAACTCCCTTCCACTTTCTTTCTCAGTCTCTCTGCCTAAAACAAGTCAGCAGAGGAACAGTTTTATTCTGTGGCAGCCCTGAGATGAGTTCAGGTTTAAAAGCCCTTCTAAACACATCAGTTAGCCACCTTTTTAACTCATAAATAAAAGGAGGGGGGCTAGTTCAAAAAGCTCTTCAAGCCATTTAAAATTAGCTACAGCATACATTACATTCCAGCTTTCACTGACAAATTTTTAAAAACAGACCTCTCCAGTACTTGAAATAATATACAGTCGATGAGAGGAATGAAGGAAGTGTTAAAAAAAATCCCTTCCAAGACATTTCGGGCATATTGTAAATGTTACCATCTTCCTTCCTCAACATAGGGCAAAAACAAAAAAAAAGGGGGGGCAAGGAAGAAGTGAAATCAAGGAATACTAACTACCTCTTAGAAAGTTTCAGTTCTTAAGTCCTCAAAAGATGCCCCTATAACGCACCAAAATAAGCACAATAGAATCTTTATCTTTCTTCAACCAACTAGCAGGAAAAATATTGTGTACATTATTTTGGGAACAATAAATGTCCAAGAATACATTTAACATCCTTTCCCAAAATATGATTTAAGAACAAACAAACAACTCTGTTCAACACAGTACAGCCTGCTTTCCAGGCTGCATTTTCATACCTAGTAAATATGGACTTTAAACTTACAACAGATATCAAACAAAGAACAGTCACTGTAAGCTCTGGACACCGGCATTACAGTTAAAACTCATTGGCAAAGGCTAACCGGGGAGGGAGGGGGGCATTTAGCAGTAAACAAGGAGAACATGATATATGGACAGACAGATGGAACTGCATAAACAGAAAGGAAAAAGCAGAGACCCACTAACATACGGAGAGGGTTGTTTTAAAGGAGTGAAAGATATTGATTTATTTGGAACTAGTGTTGGAAAAACAAACATATTTGTTTCCTTCACCGATTTAAAATAAAAAAGTAATTAAAGTGAATGACTGTAAAGGACCACAGCCTTAAATAAGTGGAAGGGAGGAATGTATTTATAAAAGGAAAGGCCTTCCAGAGATGTTCCAAAATTTAAGCTGACATGCAGGTCTCACAAACTTACATCTCTTCTCTGTCTCTAAAATAAAAAAGCAAAGGGAGATGATATAACAGAGAAGTGTTAGGGGGAGGGGAGGATTATGGGGGGAGGAAAACAGAATTTTCTCCTCTTCTTTTTTTTTTTAGAAAAGTTGACTGGCCTACCTTGATCCCCAGTCCTCAGTTTGTCTCCTCATAATCGCTGTCTGCCTGGAAGTGCAGTGTGAATGGTAATGACTGCCTGCCTCCCTAATGAGTCCATTTTCCTGCTCTTGATGTTGTGTATATACACACACTGCAACCTACCTTACAAACCACAGAGACGGGAGAGAGAGAGAGAAAGAGAGAGAGAGAGAGAGCAAGCGAGAGTGTGAGAGACAGAGAGAGAGAGAGAGAGAGAGAGAGAGAGAGAGAAAGGCACACACAGACAAAGCCCTCCTACCAGACAGCAGACAGCCCTCCTTCCCCTATCTAGCAAAATACAACTCGGCTAATGCAGCAACAGGTTCAGCGCTGCCAGTCTGAGATCGTGTAATAGGAAGAGTATATATAGTGGAGATCAGGATTGCTGGCAAACAAACCGTTTAATGTCAGCTGGCCCCACCTTCCTTATTTATGTTACAGGATGTTGGAATGCATTGTTCCAGGCAGTCTATGTAATTATCATAAATACATTTTTTTTGCATATTAGCACGAAGGACTGAACTGCATCAGCCACCCTGCTTTGTAACCCGATAGCTTTAACACATGCATGGAAGGTGTAAACATATCTCTTTTGACAGGCAAACTACACAAAGCCCACTGATGATTGGGCAGGAGATCTTTTTAAGAAAGCAACTCCTGAAGATAGATTTCCCCAGACAATAGTAGAGCAGAGAAAACTGATCTTACTGAAGAGGGAGTCTCTGGAAGAGGTTGCCAGTAAACAAATGAACAGAGGGCCATTCTCCCAGCATTCTCTTCCCCCAAATACATACATATATATTAAGTAACCTTCTCTCCCTAACAGTTCTAACAATGACCTCTACTTATGTCTGAACAGGTGCACCATATACCACAGTATGTCATATAAATACATATAATACATACTGTAACACGGACAGAAATAAACTGCCTTTCGAATGAAAAGCACGACATGGTTATTTAAACAAAAAGTTCTCAGAGTATATGCAGCTCATTCTCAATTTGCAGGGGGAGGAAAGTAAAATATGTTGCAACTTCTAAAAGCATGTTGTACTGTATTTGTATGCTACCCTGAACTAAGACAAGCATCTTCCTCTTTTTTATAGACATAAAGGCACACAAACTTATACTAGTATCGGAAGAAGTTATGCAGAAAAAAACACGCTGTGCTGCTACAACTGTTGTCATCAAAACAACATTTAACATGTACTAATATCCGAATCTTCTACTTATACATCAGGATACATCAGGAGCCAAACTGTTAAGTTACTTCCCAAGTCCTGGGTTTCTACTTTTCCAAAAAAATAAATTAATATCAAGAGGTTGCCTTCTCTAAAGTAATATCCCATCCCTAGCAATTTTTCACAAATAAAACCAGAATCTTAGAACACACTAAAGGTAAAGGTAAAGGTAAAAGGTATCCCCTGTGCAAGCACCGGGTCATGTGTGACCCTTGGGGTGACGCCCTCCAGCGTTTTCATGGCAGACTCAATACAGGGTGGTTTGCCAGTACCTTCCCCAGTCATTACCGTTTACCCCCCAGCAAGCTGGGTACTCATTTTACCAACCTCGGAAGGATGAGTCAACCGAGCCAGCTGCTGGGATCGAACTCCCAGCCTCATGGGCAGAGCTTTCAGACTGCATGACTGCTGCCTTACCACTCTGCGCCACAGGAGGCTCTATAGAACACACTACACATGCCCAATATTCTAAACACCAGGGGATTAAGAAAAGACACATCCACAATCAGAGAGACAGATAGGAAATGGTACAGACCCATAAGCATCCCAGGAGAAGCAGGTCAGAGAGCAAGATTCTGGTTTCTCTACACAGAAACACATTCATACACGCATGAGGAAACTTCTCAGATTGGTGTGTAACAAGACTGACCCTCGGAAACTACCTACCTATTCATACAAACTATGGTTAGACAGCCTACCAAGTTTCTCTTTTCCCAAACTATTCATGTGAATGAGGGCACTGTACTGTACTCTTTACTACTACTGTAATCGTACAGATATGAAATGGGCCTGGGACACTGCTTGAACACACTCCTGGAGCCACTATACTTATATTTTCATACTTCATTCTACTGAGCAGCTTAAACGAATGCTTTGTACAATTCTTTGCTAAGGGAGAAAAGCAAATTTGGCTGGATTTTTTTCATGGATTTTCAGCCTTCTTCCCCCCCCCCCAAGCATTTCTTCCAGGTATGTAAGGTTAGTGCCAAGGTGACACCTTGTGCTGGTCCATTTCATAAACAAGAAAAGAATCTACACAGAAGAGTGACAGCTGCTGCCAAAGCAGGTGAAGAATACAACTTGTGTATGTATGGGGGGAGAGTGAAACTAAGGTAGCAGCCACAGCTGAAGAAACAAGCTTCCAACTCCATTTCCTTGAGGAAAAGGCAAACACACACACACCCTTCTTCAGCAAGACAAGCAGCAGTTAGCGAGATTCCACATATGCCTGCAGTAAGAGGCTAGCTAGCATGTGAATCAGTTCCAACTCCACATGCTTCACATAGAGATCTCATAATTTTTAACCAATCTGTAACTAGTTACAGTTTTCTTCCAGTTATATAAACCAGCATATTCTATGGAACTGAAGCAGAAAACATTCCCTTTAAATGACAGTGCAGAAGTAAATACAGTGAGATTAAGAATGTTTTGCAGGAACTTTACATTAAGGCCATTAAGCAATCAATCCTTGATGTATCCAGGAAAGCTAATTTCTTTCCAGGAAAGAATGCTTTTGGTGTACCATCTATAATTGGCAGATGGTGCAAGGAACTATGGATGCCACATGGGCATTCAAAGATTAGTTCAGATCAAAAAGAACCACCAAGCTGCAAACCTGATACTTTAGGAAGAGAGTTATCACAGCCAAAGAGTAGAATCATAGAATCATAGAGTTGGAAGGGGCCATACAGGCCATCTAGTCCAACCCCCTGCACAATGCAGGATCAGCCCTAAGCATCCTAAAGCATCCAAGAAAAGTGTGTATCCAACCTTTGCTTGAAGACTGCCAGTGAGGGGGAGCTCACCACCTCCTTAGGCAGCCTATTCCACTGCTGAACTACTCTGACTGTGAAAATGTTTTTCCTGATATCTAGCCTATATTGTTGTACTTGTAGTTTAAACCCATTACTGCGTGTCCTCTCCTCTGCAGCCAACGGAAACAGCATCCTCTCCTCCTCCAATTTACAACCTTTCAAATACTTAAAGAGGGCTATCATGTCACTATTTACTATACTATAGAACAGCTTCCCCATTATGTCTAGAGTGAGATGCAGTTAATCCTTGCCCAACCCATTATCATCTCTGAAGGTAAAGGTAAAGGTATCCCCTGTGCAAGCACCGAGTCATGTCTGGCCCTTGGGGTGACGCCCTCCAGCGTTTTCATGGCAGACTCAATACAGGGTGGCCTTGCCAGTGCCTTCCCCGGTCATTACGGTTTTACCCCCCAGCAAGCTGGGTACCCATTTTACCGACCTCGGAAGGATGGAGGGCTGAGTCAACCTTGAGCCAGCTGCTGGGATCCAACTCCCAACCTCATGGACATCACTTCAGACAGCATTTCTGCTGCTTACCACTCTGCACCACAAGAGGCTCCCTTAAAGTAAAGGTATCCCCTGTGCAAGCACCGAGTCATGTCTGACCCTTGGGGTGACGCCCTCCAGCGTTCTCATAGCAGATTCAATACAGGGTGGCCTCCCCAGTCATTTCCGTTTTACCCCCCAGCAAGCTGGGTACTCATTTTACCAACCTCGGAAGGATGGAGGGCTGAGTCAACCTTGAGTCGGCTGCTGGGATCAAACTCCCAACCTCATGGACATCACTTTAGACAGCATTTCTGCTGCTTACCACTCTGTGCCACAAGAGGCTCTAGGCACCAGTTAAATGCATCCTATTGGTGGGAAGATTAGAAGGGAGGGAGGAGCTGTCAATTCCGTCCTCCACCCATTTTGCTCTGCAATCCTACTCATTTTGCTGTTCAAATCTGCAAAGGAATGAAGAGACCAGTCCAAAGGAGAATGGGGGGGGGGGAAGACTTCCCTATGGGACCTCCTCTTACTTCTACAAAATGAGCCTGAACACAACAAGTAAGACAGCACTCAAGAGTCATTGTAGCTCAGAAATACATCTCAGGCTATTGTGGAGGAGATGGAATCAACAACAAGGGCAGAGGAAGTACCTAAACAAAATCAAAGATAAAATGAAGAAGGCATGGGGATAAGAGGAGGTGGCATTCAAAGCAAAAGAAAAGTGCTAGTCATCAGTGACTCTCTGTTGAAGGGCATGGAATGTCTGACCCTAGTCGGAGAGGTGTGTTGCTTGCAAGAGCAAAGATTAAAGATATTACAGACTTCAGACTGATCAAACCTATGAATCATTACCCATTTGCAATGGTCCATGTGGGAATAAGCAACTTGGCCATGAACACAACTGCATGTATTAACGCTGACTTGGGAGGCAGCTGAAAGAAATGAGGTACAAGTGGTTTTCTCTTTGATGCTGAGCTGGCTTCGGGAGAGCAGTATAGAAATTCAATAAATAAATAAATAAATAAAATAAAAGAAATAAAGAAATAAATAAGGGGAAGAGGAACAAGACAGGAATTGAAAATAATGGAGGTGAACCACTGGCTGTTTTGGTGGTTCCAGGATTTGGATTCTGGGATCATGGGATAGGTTATTTAGAAGAAGGTCTACTAGCACAAGATGGACTGCACTTATCCAATTTAGGAAATAATGTATTTAGCAGGAACCTGGGGAGATTCATCAGGAGAGATTTAAACTTAAGCCATAAGAGGAAGATGTCCAACATAGAGATTCTAATGCAGAAGAACAAATTACCATGGCCTGTCTGGAAAGACAGGGTCAAATGGAACCAAGTAAGAGGCTTCAGGTGCCTATATATTAATGTCTGAAGCATGGACAATAAAAAGTAACAGCTTGAGCTTCTCAAGCAGAGACAAAAAGTTCAATGAGAAGGTGGAGTGGCGTTATATATGAGGAAAGGGCTTGCCTGTCAAGAAGCACTACAGAAGGACACTCCAGGAGAATGTATCTGGGTTAAGATAAGGGAGGGAAAAACAGAGTATAGTGATTGGTGTTTGCTACAGTCCACCTGACCAGGGTGAGGATGTGGATGCTTCCCTTCTTGAGCAGCTTAATAGAATATCAGAGGCAATAGAACCTTGAAATTATGGGTAACCTCAATTTCTCTGATGTGGTCTGGGAAACAAACTGCTAAGCAACCAGAGTTGCGCAACTTTCTGACATGCTTGGCCAACAATTTAATTTATCAAATGGTGGAAAAACCTCCGAGAGGCTCGGTCATACTTGACTTAATACTGACCAACAAGCAAGAAGGGGGTGACCCCAGTGGGGAGAAGGACCATGTCCTTCTAGAACTCCTCTTGAGATGGAGGGGACAAGGAAATTTGTACTCAGATATGTATGTTAGACTTTTGTACAGCAGAGTTTCATAAACTCAGAGACATGAGAGTCATCCTGTGGACAAGAATGCTGGAAGGGAAAGGAGCAAGTGACAGATGGGCTCTCCTCAAGCAAGAACTATTGCATGTTCAAGCCATGACTATTCCAGCAAGACAGAAAAGTGATAGGAGACCCAAGATAGACAGACAGACAGACAGACAGACAGACAGACAGACAGACAGACAGACAGACAGATAAAGAAGTCTATTTGGATGAACAGAGAACTTTTGGAAGAGCTAAGGAAGAAAAAGGAAATATTCAAGAAATGAAGCGGACAGACCTCTCTAGAGTATCTGCAGGTTACAAAGCACTCTGGATCAGCCATCAGAGAGGCCAAAGCTGGGAGTGAGCTGTGACTGGCCAGGGAAGCCCACTATAACGAGAAAAGCTTCTTCAGGAATGTAAGGAGTAAACATAAGCTGAAAGAGGGAATAGGACCACTGTTGGGTGAAGATGGAGACACTCTGACAGTGAGGGAGCAGAAAGGCTCGCTACCTATTTTGCCACCATTTTTACCTGGAAGAATTTGGACACTTCTAGGATGTATCCTAGACAAGGTATAGTGTCTGGGTGGTGGGTTGACATGAACAGAGAGGCTGTCAAGAAGCACCTGTGTGCACCTGAAAGTGCTCACAGAACTTGCAGAGCTTGCAGAACATTTGTCCAACACCTTTACGACTTCCTGGAGGACTGAAGATGTGCCAAAACTATAGAGCAGTGAGTATGACTGCAGATGCAGAAAAGATAATGGAGGAGATATTAAAGGGACAGTCTGCAAACATCTGATGGAGATTTTGTTGATCCAGGGTAGTCAGCATGAATTTGTCTTCATCAAGTCCTGGAAGACCAACTTCCTTCTTTGACTAAGTGATAGGCTTACTAGATCATGGAAACTATGTTGAAGTCGTTTACCTGGATTTCAGTAAGGCTTTTGGCAAGATTCCCCATGATATTTTGAAAGGTAAACTGGAGGACTGCAGACTGGATTTTTGGATGGTTTACTGGTTAGAAAACAACACCTAGAAAAGTTGTCAATGGTATTTCATCAGATTGGAGGGAGGTAAGCAACGGTGTGCCACAGCGTTCCACACAGGGTCCAGTACTTTTCAATATTTTTATCAATATTGGATGAGGGGGTGGAGGGCCTCCTCATTAAATCTGTAGATGATACAGAATTGGGAGGAGTAGCAAACACCTCAGAAGATAAAGATACAGATCAATGAGATATGCTGGAGAAGTGGCCAAATGATAATATGATGCAATTCGATAAGTGCAGAGCTATACATCTGGGTAAAAAAATGAAAAGAATGCATACTGCATTGGAGATATGCTTCTGGGTAGCAGTGGGTGTAAACGATCTTGGGGTCCTTGTGAATTGTAAGCTAAATATGTGCAGACAGTGTGATTCAGTGGTACAGACAACAAATGTAGTCTTGGGCTGTATCAATAGAGGTATCACATCAAAATCACAAGATGCCATAGTTCTGCTGTGTACCCCATTGGTCAGACTACACCTGGAGTAATGCGTGCAGTTCTGAAGGCCTCCCTTCAAAAGAATGTGGACAAAATTTAGAGGCTGTAGAGGAAAGTGGCAAGGATGACTTGGGGCCTCAAGAAGAAACCCTATGAGGAAAGGCTGAGAGACTTGGGTATATCCGGCCTGGAGAAGAAGTAGCTGAGATGGGATATGACAGCTGTCTAAGTACTTAAAAGGTTGTCACTTGGAGAAGGGCAGGGAGCAGTTCTTCCTGGCAGCAGAGGATAGGATCCATAGCAAAAAGTTTAAATTATGTATAGAACACAACTGGCTAGATATCGGGGGGGGGCAGAATCACAGAGTACTTCAGCAGTAGAATCGGCTGCCTAAGGAGATATTTAGCTCCCCATAACCGGTGGTTTTTACGCAACAGCTGGACAGATACTTAACATGGATGCTTTAGGCTGATTCTGCATGGAGCAGGGGGTTGGACTAGATGGCCTGTATGGCACCTTCCAACTCTATGATTCTGTGAGTACCATATGCTAGTTATTGGTCTGATAACTAACTTTTAGAATCATAGAATTGGTTTCCGACCAAGCCACTACACTTGTGGTGGACAATTAGTATGGTAGGCTACATATGTTACCTCCTAGACTTGTACTTCGAACTTGCAGCACTGAGCATATTTCACTCCCATTTATACCTCCCGTAAGCATGGGTGGTGGTACTGATTATCTCTTAGCCCAATCTTCTTTGCTGGGCTGGAGAGGGATAAAATGAAGAGGGAAGAACCGTGCATGTTGGCATGAGACCTCTTGGATGAAAACAGAGATAGAAATAGTTGAATGGCCAAAATGCTATTATGGAGGATAAAATGCTATTGCATTTTTTGCAAGGGACAGGATGAACAGCAGTAGATGGTGCCTCTTGAGGCAGGACAAACAGTATGGGTCTGATGAAAAATGCCCTGAGAATGACAGCAGCAGACAACCCAATTGAAGGGCTGCAAAGAAAGAGGTTGGGAGCGGCATGCGGCCTGCAGGCCTCAGGTTGGGAACCCCTGGACTAGAGCACCATTGGTCCATTCATGTTTATGGTTGTGGGAAGGGTGCATTATAGATGTCTATTTAAAATGATGGTGATGTTCAGTCTGTAGATCTTTCCAGAGCTTGCAACTGTTGATTCCTTCTTCTTACCAAGTTTGCCATTTCATTGGCAGTTTGCCTGTTCATTTGTAAAAATAAGTTATGCTTTGATGAGAAAAACAGGAATGGAGCTGTGGCAAACTGTAAGAAAATAGCAAAGGCACATATAAGCCAGTGGCACATGCCCAGTCCTCTAAGCATGGCTCACAATATCTGCAACATGACATCTAAAACCAATCTCTCTACAAGTTGCACAGATCTCTCTCTCACACACATGCACACACACATTTCAACTATACTGCAAACTATCAACTCCAAGAATTAAATATGGTTGCAGTCACATTAAACTAATTTCATATATTTAAGCACCCTGCCCAAATACAAACTCTCTGACCCCAGTTCTCTCTTTAGTTTGGCTGCACCACACCATTCTGTTTCCAGAGTGACAGCTTTGGCTATTCAGTAGTCTCTCCTGAAGTCCTGTAGTGCATGTACAATTTCATTCAAATGTGATGAGAAAGATACCAATTAAACAGGCGCAAGAACCCTGCAGCTTGCCAGCCTGATTCAAATTAGATACCTATATGAAGTGATTAAAAATGGGGCTTTAAAATCTGACAAATAACAAGACAGTGCATTTGATTCATATCAGCAGGGGCCAGCCAAATTTTAAAAGGACCATGCAAACATGCCATGTCCCTACAGAATCACTAATTTAGGTGCAATAAGGATTAAGCAAAAGAAACAACTGGCTTTGTTGCATTGTAATGTATATTTCACAACTTCTCTCCCTGGATGATTGTTACTTTAGTGTTAGACAGCTCAATAAAATAACATTTTGCACCATTCCAGCAGAGATTCCGTCCCCACTCCCACCCATAGATCTTAAAAGATACCACCTAACTTAATTAAGCTCCTTCCTATACTTCTAGTAGGAAGCTTGGATTTTTTAAAAAGGAAATTACAATTAACCAAAAAAATTTCTAATACTTAAACTTGGGGAAAAGAAATTAATCACTTAAACAGGGTTCTGAAGGAGTTCCACAGATACGCTGTATCACTCCAATGAAGTTCAGTGATTTTGACAGTTTGTTTAAGAAACCAAAGTCCTTGGGGGGGGGGGGTGAAGAACCTTATATACCAATAGCTGATAAAGCATCTCACAGTGTTAAGTTCTCAGACAATCTTTGTCTTTAAAGTAAAATTGTGAATATCAAAGGCCAGCGAAGGATGCAAAAGGTAACATTGGCGACAGCGGCAGCCTAGGACCAGAGAAGAAAAGTGATGTGGGTTTGCTGCAGTGTGTATGAAAGAAGTGACGGGTGGTTTTAGCATGTAGAATAGGAGGTGAGTTTGTGGATTAACTAACTCTATTGATGGCTTAATGTTACATTTGCTCATTGCATTCGGATAAAAACTAAGGGTATGACCACCGGCTATATGGGGAACTGGTCCTCCAACAAACTTGAGCTGATAAAATTTCTGAATTAACAGATGTAACTTCAAAACTACAATTACTTTTAAGGACTTCCCTTCACAAAGAGCATGGTAGTGCTTTGCCAGGCTAGTCACTAGAAGTGATAACTCCTAAATAACAGCAGTGTAAACTTCCATAATGCTATCAACATGTGCATTTTGCCAGCATTTGTAGCTGAGAATAAGAACCAAGCAGCAGTAGTGATTTTGGCTTTGAGATGAACTTGCTCAGTGTTTGCTAAGACAATCTATCAGAGCTGCTTCATTGGTTACTGGTGTATTACTTAGCTCCATTCTATTCCCATATGAACTACCTTGTCTTTGAAATCTACACGGAGGCCCTACTCCATCTTTTGGAGATGCAAGATTTTAACCATTTAAATGATACTTCCAGGACCATGGAACTTTCCTCCTATGGCAGCTCATTTGGACTTATTTGGTGCCATTCAAAGGCAAATAAAAATAGTTTTGTTCTGACAGAAGTGGGGGGCATTGATTGATTTAACTGTTGCCAGGTTCAGTATGTTGAGTTGTTTATTAGAGTTTAATGATTTGCATTAGTTATATTATGGTTGTATGTTTTGATTTTCCTTTGCTAACCACTGTGAAAGACTCTTAAAAAGCAATATAAAGACACTATAAAGAAACCCAACTACATCAGATGACTTTGGACACCTCAGAAGGCACAAGCCATGTAACAGAACCACCATACAATGAGACAGCATCTTCCTACTGTACTTTCTTCAAGTTAATAGTAACTTTCCCCATATTTCAAGGTAATACTGCTATGAAATACCAGCATCATATTAATAAACTCTACAAATAAAGGCATGCTGTGGCAATTGAGGATTTCTGAACAGGTTTTATATGGTGCTTCAGTTTACCACCATGCCAGCTGCTGTTGCTCTTGGGAAAGACTAGACTCTCTCTCCACAGGAGCCTTTGGCAGAAGATGAGGTGCTCCCTATTTTACCATTATGCAAGCTGTTAATGTTGTCCCATAGCTGTTTTCTCATTTGCCTGTCCAGTTTTTCTAAGATACAGACCAGCTGTCCCAGCATTTGTTAGGCAGGTTTGTGGACTAGTATTACCCAAGATAGTCACAATAGGATTGTTATTATTTTTATTTGTATACCGCCCCTCTCAGACTTGCAGTCTTGGGGTGATGATCATCATAATCAAGATTACAATTCATTACAATATAAAATCCATTAGTTAATTTAAAAGTCTTAAAATTAAACTAAAAATAACTGTCAGCACCACTGATATATTATTTTTTGCATTGCTGCTATACAAGGAAATATGAGGAATCAAAAGTGGGGGGACAGGAGGGAAGAGAGAGGCCCGGTGGTAGGTCTATTGTAGCTCCTAATTGGCCTCAGCTGTAGGCTTGGCAGAAGAGCTCTGTCTTTCAAACTCAGCAGAACTTGGGGCAGAATCTCTCTCTACAAAATACGGTAGCCCACCAAGTCCTGCTGTTGAACTATACATGGGCCATTCATCAATATACCATTATATTAACTAGTTTTTTATATCAGAGGGCATATTATAAACATTGATTAAATGCAGTTATCACAAAGCTCCATTTGTGCAGCCATAGCACCACAATAATTTTTAACCCATTCCAAGCTGAGCAAGTCACCCTGTATATAATTACATATTTACCAATAATTTTTTGAAACTCATTATGTGGTTTCTTGTAGCTTTTCAGGCAAACTCTGAAGGGCTATTCAGAAAGGCAGCTGGAGACCCTCTTAGCCATCTTGGGGGATATGTTCAATGACTTCAGCTGACTTTCATTATACAAAGTGGACAAGTTGGTAGGCTCAGTGAGGGCAACCACCTGTCCTCTGGACCCCTGCCCTTCTTGGCTCCTGAAATCGGGATGGGGAGAAAAAGAGGGCCCCTCTGGTTAATTGTCAACCTCTACTTTATATCAGGGGAGTTCCCAGAGAGCCTTGAAGAGGAAGTGGTTTGCCCATTATTGAAAAAGCCATCGCTTGATCACTGTAACTTGGCCAGTTGCTGCCCAGGCTCGTATTTAGCATTTGTGGGAAAGTTGAAAGTGCTATGACAGATGAGCTATGAGCATACTTGGAGGCCCTCGATCCACTCCAGTCTGGTTTACAGCCTGACCATGAAGTGGAGACTGCATTGACTGCCTGGATAGATGATCTCTGGAGACAGTTGAATAGAGATGGATAGAGATGGGTCAGCTCTTATTGTGCTGTTAGATCTGTCAGTAGCATTTGACATTGTCAACCTTGAGTTGTTAGCTCACCTCCTCGCTAGAGCTGGTATACACCTTCAATGGCTGGTTCCTTTTCTTCAGAACCAGAAATAAAGGGTTCCTGGGGGGGAGCAGTTGCATTCATACCATCATTCTTGTGGGGTTCCAAAAGGTACAATACTCTCCCACACACTATTTGACATCTTCATGCACCCTCTTTACCAACTACTTCAGAGTTTTGGGCTGGGGTTCCATCAGTATGAAGATGACACCCAGCTTTATCTCTTAATCAATGGACAGTCATATTGACTCACCCCCAGAAAGATTTGCCAGTTGCAGTGACAGTCTGGTTCAGCCAAAGTTGGCTGAAATTCAACCCCCATGATGTAGGCCCTTTAGTTTGGTAGGAAGGGGACATATCAGAAACCGTGATTACCCACCCTGGATGGAGTGCAACTAAAGACCTCACACTCGGCCAAGAATTTGGGTTTGATTCTGGATGCCTCCTTGTCAATTTATTTATTGGATTTGTATACTGTTGCTCACAGCAAGCTAGTTTGCAGCAGTTCACAGTAATATAACATAAAACAATATTCAATTCCATAAAGCTACATACAACATATATACAAAAATAACCTAAAAACAGTTCTCCAAAGCTATCAATTGATAAAAAGTGGTAAAATACTAAAAAGTCCTCTCCCCACAGCAGAGCCATTGGAGGCAGACCAGATTACAACATTGGTGGTGGTAAAAATCAGGGTAGGATCGTCCAGTGGTTCTGAGTGTAGTCTAGCACTGTGGCCCGGAACCTTAATGGGGGGGACCCAACCTCATATCCTGGTCATCACCCAGCCTCAACCAAAGCCTGGCAGAAGAGCTCTGTCTTGCAGGCCCTGCAGAACTCATAGAGCTCCATCAGGGCCCTCAGCTCTTCTGGGAGCTCATTCTATCAGGTAGGAGCCAGAACAGAGAAAGCCCTGGCCCTGGTAGAGGCCAGGTGTGCTTCCCGGGGCCATCAGCGAGCTTATACCCACAAAGCAGAGTTCCTTACAGGGAGCATGAGGAGGTAAGTGGTCCCTCAAGTAAGTAGGGCCCGAACCACATATAGCCATAAGGGTCAAAACCAAAACCTTGAACCTAATCTGGAAGCAATCTGGTAGCCAATGCAGCTGTCTTAGCAAAGGCTGGACATGAGCCCTCCAGGATAATTAGTTAGGATCTGCACAGCTGCATTCTGTACCAGCTGCAATTTCCAGGTCAACAAAGGTAGGCCCGCATAGTTATAGAAGTCTAACCTGGAAGAGAGTTCGGAGCTGGTCCGCAGCAGCCCTCTTAACTACCTTACACAGGAACACAAGGTACGATACCTGGCGGTAGCTGGTGTTCTTTTTTTTTTTTTAATGAAGGCAAACCACTGGTGTCTTGAGCTACTGAGGGAATTATCCCGAAAAAAGGGAGAGATTGACAATATCCCTCAGGGGATCACCTATCCACTGGTCGCTTGTCTTAAGCAGCTAGGGAGCAAGTGATTGCCCTTACTGACCCCAACAATTTGTCTACTTTGAATGAAGAGAGCCGCCTGAAGCCATCAAACCTAATCCCCCCATGACACCATGGAACTTCCAGTTCATGTTCTGTATCAATTGTGGAACTAAGGACATGGCGAAGCGGCAAGATTTTATCTGCAAAGTAGCTTGCTAAAGCCTCACAGCCTAATTTAAAAGATGATAAAACCATAAATTATTAAAACATAATAATCTGTAAAACTGGAATTAATAAACCTCCAGTTACCAAATGGCCACGGTCGTAAACAGCCTAGTACTACTCAGAAGGATTCCTGGTGTAGCAGTGTAAGATAGTGTGTATGGGAAGGCCTATAATTACCTTATTTTATCCATATTGGCTTCAACTGAAGACTGGGCAAAAGTCTGTTTTGCAGGTCCTGTGGAATTGCTGGAGCACTGACAGGGCACTGATCTCACTTGGGAGCTCATTCCACCAAGTCAGGGCCAGGGCCAGACACGCTTCTTTGTGGCCACGGATCACCAGCCTGTTGGCATTAGCTGAACTTAATGCCCTTTGGGGAATGTATTCAGACAGGCGGTCCCTAAGATGCACTGGAACCGGACCATGTGTAGCCTTAAAGGTTAATACCAGCACCTTAAAGTTGATCCAGAATTCAACTGGAAGGCTACTGAAGAACTGGATCTAGCACAAAGCAAAAGATGCTTTCCATTCAGCATTAGTTACTGATCCGTTACCCAATTCAGTTGCAAATTCTGGTTATCACTTATAAAGTCCTTCATACACTTGGACCCAGATACATGTAGGGTCACCTCTTGTATTACACTATACTGCAAGTTTCCTGCATCTGAACAAAAGTGCCATTCTGCAAATTGGTAAGGTCAGTAACTGCCAATTCATACACAATATCTGTGGGGTCCCCATCTTGTAGAATAGTCTGAGTGAGGTGTCTGAGTGAGGAATAGTCTGAGTGAGGTAGTAAGCCCTCATACTCCTATTATTCCATAGAATGGACAAAATAGGTATACAGAGAGAACAGTAGGATAACGGAAGAGTTCAGGAGGTCTATAAAGGATTGTAGTGTGGTCTGTCACAAAGCTGATTGTTTACTGAAATATCCCTGGCAACCCCATGTTATTCGTTACAGTATGTCATGTCTTAGACAGTTTTTGTTGCCTTACGAAACTTTTATTTAAAAAATTAAAAAATTGCTTAAATTAATTCATGAAGTTTTGGCACATCACACGACCTCCAGCTTTAAAGATACAAAATAGTTTACATTCCTTTGTATCTTGGCATGAAGTATTTCACAGGCATTGAAGAAGCCTGGAAATGGTGACATACAACCTTCAGAGAAGTGGGTGCAGAAGTAAGATGCAGGAGCCAGCCAATCAATCGAGCATTTACAGTTTCCTCTGTGGAAAAACAGACAGGCCTGCAAAGGGGAAGGGGGGTCCAGTGACATCTAGTGATGTCAGTGATCATCTGAACTTCTCAGAAAGGCCACACAACTCCTGGGGAGCTCTCAAGTAACCCCAGGGTTCCTGCTGTAGACTATTAACTATCCACTTTCAAGATAGTATACCTCATTATGACTAAAGCAGCTCCTCAGAAGAATCAATTAATATTTGACAATTCACTTCCTCAGATGAAAACATCTAAACTTGCAAAATTCCATGACAATTGAATTCAGTGGGACTTATTTATGAATAAACACACATAGTATTAAACTATAACTCCCACTCCACACAACTTTGCTACTTATTCTTGGAATCACACCAGCTGATTGTTCTTTGTAGTCCATATTCCTACTCTTTCTTCTAACAATGATACTTGCCCTTATCCCTGGAACAAGGTATCTTGTGAGCATCTGACTTTAATTCCACTATGGTGCTACTTGAGTGTAGAAATTTATCCGATAAAAAGGACTGGGAAAGACCTCGTCCTGACATTCTGGAGAGCTGTTGTCTGATGGAATAGATTTTCTTAAGCTGTAAATCTCTTTAAATGGACTTGACCATCATTATCTGAACATGCCATTTTTTTACGTTGTCTGCTTGATACTTCTTATCCTCATGTTTCCCATATTCCAACTGGATTTGTAAATTTCTGAAGGGTTTGGTTACATATTGATTTCCTCTTGCACACGTATCTCCCAATACAGGTTCTCTAATCTTTGCTAAATAGTTCACTGTCTACACAATCCAGAGAACCTCTATTTCCTTGTATGAGACTTTTCCCGATCTCTTTTATTCCTTCTACTGCCACCCAAGACATAATGATTTTGGCATTTGACCAGAAGTAACAATAATTAGCAAATCTAGACAGAAGTTGTCAAGACAACAAGACAACAATCAAGACTTATCGAACAGGTTTTTTTCCTTGCTCTTTTTTCGTATTAGACAAAATGTAATCATGGGATAAAGCACTCCCTGAAATGTTTTTTGTAATTTTAATTATGACAGTGATTTGCCAGGTCTGATTCAATTTTAACAGTCTATAGCTGCCACTTTCCATGACAATCTGCAACTTTTACAGTTGCAGATCTGAGTTGGTATTTTCTCAAATTGCACATCTAAACACCGCCCGCGGCGCCGCGGACTAAATAAAGCGCTAAGGGGTTATGGGGCGGGATGTGTCCATGATGAGGAAGGGTCCGGATTGGACCCTTCCTCTGCACAGACAATCGGAGGGTCCCTCTGATTCCCAGCCCCAGCAACTGCGAGCCGCGCGCAGCGCACCTCTCGCCGCGTCAGGCCGCTACCCGAGGGAGCCTCCGGCGCCCGCTGTATCCCTCATACAGCGGGCTATATTTCTAGTCTGTTCATAATTCAATAGAGGCCAACAAAGTAAGATGGAAAATGTGGTATAACAGTGCACATACTAAATATCAATACACAAGCATTGGTCTACCATTATACTGTGCATAAAATTTTGTAATGCCATTCTTCCATAAAACAAAACCCTTAATACGGAGTTTTTTGGGGGAAGTGAGGATCTCCAAGATACCCAGAAGACTTCCCATAAATATCTAAGAGTATAAGGAAGGCGCAGCTGAATGGCCTGGTTATTCATTACTTTCAGTGAGTTGTTGAGTACTATTTTTTTGATGAAAAAAGATATAACATGCATATATCCATTTTATTATATCAAGGTATCTTTATGGGAACAAGGGATCTATATGTCAAACTGAGAACTTCCCATATGAATATTTTTGTGCAAAGTCATCAAAACCCTATTATTTAAGTGTTCACAACATTATATTTGCAGAAGTGAAAATCATTCCAATACTTAGCACGATTTACTGTCATTAAGATTTGGCAATAAATGTATTCGTATATGCTACTTCTCAGAAGACAGTTCACTGGAGATGACTGCATAACAAAAATGTCACCAATGAATAGAAGTTCACAGGTCAGTATGGATAAAAAACAGGGAGATAAAGGACATGCTAAAAACTCCAAACTCATCTGACTCATGATAAAGCCTATACATAATACTTTCATTTCATGTAATGATGATTTATCTATCATGCTGGTCAGAGACAGGTGTTCTGCAGTGGCCATTGTACTTTAGCAATCATTCAGTCCTCAAACCAAGCTTATCAGCTTGAGTCCCACCTATTTTAACTCTTTATTCATTTACAATTATAAAGATTAATTCACAGTACAAAGTACATACCTATATCTCCAAAAAATCAGGGATTCTTTATGAAATTCAGGAATTCATCTGACTGAAAAACACAGAGAGCAAGAAATTGCCTGACCAACCCACTTTGTGTTTCACAAGTCTATTCCAAAAATGCTGCCGCAAACTATTGACAAGTCCACTTACAGTACTCATATCACATCTGTCCTGAAATATTGTCATTGGCTTTAAAGATTTTTTCAGTTTTAATCTTGGAAGTCTTAAATGGCAGGGAACTGGTTATCTAAAGGACTGTCTGCCCCGACGAAGTTCGGCTTACTTAAGGTCATCATCAAAGATCCTGGTCTAGAAGATGGGGAAAGCAGCTTCCTAAGTGGCAACACTGCCACTGTGTAACACAAGATTCACCAGATAGGCCTGGCTTAATCCATGCTATTATTCATTTCCACATCTAGTTAAGATGTTTTATTTCAGTAAGATTGAGTTATTGTTTTTGTTTTCATGCTGAATTCTATGGATTACTGCTTACTGTGATAAAATGTTATTAACAAGGGTACAAGTGTATTACATTATAGCAACTGTTGTAAATTTATTAAGTTTTACTGAGGATTTAAGTATTTTATTAGTCAACTTATTAAAGTTGTTACTATATTAATTATATTTTAATATGCTTTAATATAGTTGCTGCTTTTTGTATTCACTTTGTGAAATGAGGTATTTAGAATAGGAATTTATTGTGCTTTGGCCATTTTATTGAAAAGATAGGGTCCAAAGCTCTTAAGATAAATAAATTCCAACTTAGACCCAAGATTCGTGTTCTTCTATGCTATGTAAACTAGCCTTATATCCCTTTTGGGATTTTGAGATTTTTGTTCAAAACCTGTGAATCTTTTACAACATCAGAGTGGAAGGGAGAAAACATTTCAATTAGAATTGATAGCTTAAATGAAAGAATAAAACCAGTTTAAAAATGGAAAGGTAGAAGAGTGAATAAGCGAAGGAAATAGAGCACCCGGAGCATAACAAAGTTAAAAATGTCCCCTTAAGGAGCATTAAATTGTTTTTCCCCTTAGCTGAGTTAGAATATAGTTTCCATTGTTCCAATTACAGCTAACTACAGTGTATATTAAAAAGAAGGAACATTCCTCATACTTAGGGGATGCTTTGGATCCCTGAAGATGCAAACAATGAAGGGATGCTCTGAGTTTCTCATCCCAGCTGTTTTGGCCCAAACACATTTAAAATTTGCATCTTTCTTGTACAAATTCAGCCTGTTTTTTTGTGCCCTTTCTTGTTTCCTTGCACCAAATTTATCTTGTGAAATATACATATTTTTCAACATTATGCATGTGTCAATAAATCAGTATTACACAAATCAATATTGTACAGTGCATTTGCAGAAATACAGTATATATAAGAACCATGCAACATGCATACAGAACAAGCAAATCTACAAAACCAACAGTGTTGATAATGACAACATTGACAAAAATGTAAATCAATGAAAAAGAAGCTAAATAGAGAAGACTTGGACATCCTTAAAATAAATGTGGAAATGCTGTGCTAACTCATCTGCTGAATTTCATAATTCTGAGCAAGAAACTGCTGGCTAATGTCTTTGGATGCAGCCTACACTTTAGAAAAATGAAGGAAATATCAGTTCTGTTACTTATACGACATCTCTCAACAAGTTTTGGGAATAAAATAAATGGGCCCTACAAAAATTAGCTGTGAAGAGTCGCCGGATTAAAGAAATTTTAACCAATTAAATCACATGTTTTGGACAATTAATTAAGCATTAAGGGAAAAATTAATATGGTGATTGCCATTTCCAATACAAGTTTGTATATTAAAATAATGTACATACATTTTCTTTAAACTGCTGCTCAATTGAGGGTTTCTTCTTTAGTATAGAACTTTAAATTGATAAATCTAATTGATTAAATGTTGGAACTCTAATAGGAAACAGTTACTGCTGGCTGATACTACTACAGACTGCAAGTATTTAATCAAATGCTTGAATGCTCCATCATGTAAAAAATAAGGTGTTGGTGAAACATTCTGATCTAAATCAGTATATCATACGAATCTATGTAGCTCAGACCTAACACAGGCTGGATTATGCATGTAGTTTGGTTGCTTAAATTCTTAAATGTGCAGTACCAAATAGCCAAATATCTCAAGCTAACTGAGCAGTACATGGAGTCATCCCATAGCAGTCTCTTTTGTAGTTTCAAAGACAATATTTATCAGCCTCCATGGCCACAGAGATGGCAGCTGGCCACAGCCAGCTGTGCAGACTGCTACACGTGGTTCCCAAAGGAATGAGCATATGAGGAAAAGTGAAATTAACCTGTAACAAGAGGATTCTGCTCTTGTGCATCATTTCACGTTAATTGTAACCCCTGTGCCTACTGTGCTGTAACTTTCCCACTGTAGATGTTCTTGCTCAAGAACAACATCAACAAATTTATTTGCAGTCTTTCAGACCAAACTGTAAAGATACATTTAAAACACCAGACACATTTCAACCAACAGTATAAAACCTGAAGTATAATTAAAACACCATATGCAAAGTAGTGATTCAATGTATCAAAGGAGATACTTTCTGCCCTACGTATATACTACACAATGTAATAGCAGCAGCACAGAACTAAGCAGCAAAGAGTTGTTTGACCATTTTCATTGTTAAGTTACTTAACTTTATCAGTTGAGGAAAGACTTTGGAGTCCGTCTAGAATGGACTGTATTAAATTGCCTCTGATGGTGTTATAGATAGGACAGTGTAAGAATACATGTCCTATTGTTTCTACCTAGCCACTACCACATGGACATAGTCTCTGTGACAGAAGAATTTTCTTGTAGCAGCCCACTAGAACAGCTGAAAGCTGGGCTGAACATCTAGCCTGTGAAAAGGTTCTTCTTTGTTAATCTCTAAAGACAAGCAAGAAGCTGGGAGAAGCCCGTATTTAACCTTGTCTGGTAGCGAGGCTGTCGTGAGTGGTCTCTCAGGGGTCTCTCAGGTCCCACATGGGCTGCAACCTCCCAATCATGCAACAGGCCATATCAGCTGCCCATCTGCTTCCCTGTGGGGCGAGGAGCCATGCCCCTTCCAAGCCTTCCATTGTGGTAAGAGCTGCTACACGGAGGGGTGCCCTACTATACAGCCTCCCACTCCTGCGTGGGGCCAGGGCTGCCAGAGGCATCATACCTTGCTGCCCGCCTGCCTCCAGATTGGTGAGACTCTAAAGGCTTCTGTGCAGCCTTCTGGTCCTACGCAAAGCCTGGCATGGTAGTGGGCTCTGTGCTGGCTGCATGCCAGCCACCCCTGCAGGGCCAGCTCCTCCCCTCCAAAGCGCTCCCCAAGGACTCATGGGCCGAGGGGATGGGGAGGCATACCATCTCCTGCCTTCCTGCGGCAACAGTGGGGGGAGGAGCACCTCCTTCCTACCCACTTTTTAAGTGGGCTTCACAAGAAGTCACTTAAAATAAGTGATGATAGGTTCTTTGGGTTATGATTTAATTTTAACCACTGAGAGATAGAAAGTGTACTGATCTTGTTTTTCTACTCTTTGCATTCCGGTTTCCAGGTGCACATTCAGGAAGCTGGATATGATCCTAAGGAATTTTGATTGAACCCTCCCCAGATGGGTGATACTTGTAAGTAGGGCTTCCAAAATGGTGCCTTATAAAAGTTGGGAGGGGAATTTGGGCTGAAACCGTTCTAAGGCTGCTAGAGGGAAGTGTTTACCATTGGTGCGAAAAAATTTAGTAATGTTATTAGCTTATCTTTGGCCATGCTGGAAATTAATACAAAAGTATAATCAACAGCAACAGTGCAAAACAAAAGCAACAATAAATTGTTTAAAGTTATATCTAGATAAACCTCTAAGTCCTACAGGTAAATAACAGTGAGGGATTTATGGGAGGGGGATCAAAGCACCTTGGGAATTAACACTACATTGCTGGTTAAGTCAGAGATGACAACATCGCATCTAAGCACTAGTGTGCAAATACTTCTCTGCTCGAATCACCATTTGATTGCAAGCATCTTTAAGCACTCAAAAAAACTTGAACTCCTGAATTTGTTTGAAATGGAAAGCAAATGTATCCTGAGCTTTTCCTGTCCCCCTCTTATATTACAATCAATCTTCCCTATTGGTTAGTCTCTTTCTCCTCCACGTGGCACTTGGATTCATTCTTTGGCAGTCATATGGAACCCAGAAAATGCAATTCTGTGCTACCCCGTGACAAAAGCTACAACTAGTGGGGTTGGGGAGAATCCAGATACTTTCTGGAACCAGGGCTTGCAGTCTTTAATTTTACCCCATCCAGGCAGGGAAGGCATGCTTTCTGACCTGTCATTTTCCAACCCAGCCACAGGACCTCCACCTTGGAAGGGTAACAATTGTTTTTATTTGGCTTGAACATAATACACGGTGATTTTACCTTGGAGTGAAAATCTGAGGCTAAGGATCCATATGCACAGAAAGAATCTACATCTGACACGGCTGAAGCATTCATATGCTGCAAAGTAATATGAATTGCTTGGTGTAGTGGTTAGGAGTGCAGACCGATAAAGCTGTTCTGATCTGAGGCTAGAGCACATGTAGAACGGAATCTAGTATGGAATCTCCAAGACTGAAACTTGCCTAACTGATCATTTATTTATTTTATTTTTCTATACCGCTCTCCTTTTTGGCTCAAGGTGGTTTACATGTAACAGGAGGAAATACATATAACAATCATGCCAGCTTGGTGTAGTGGTTAGGAGGGCAGATTTCGAATCTGGTGAGCCGGGCTTGATTCTGCGCTCCCTCACATGCAACCAGCTGGGTGGCCTTGGGCTCCTCACAGCACTGATAAAGCTGTTCTAACCAAACAGTAATATCATAGCTCTCTCATTTTCACCCACTTCACAGAGTGTCTGTTGTGGGGAGAGGAAGTAGATTGTAAGCTGCTTTTAGTCTCCTGGTAGAGAAAAGCAGCATATATGAACAAACTCTATTTCTACACGTGGCATAATTAACATGTGCTTCTAAATGTGTTCAGCATACTTCAGAGGCAACTATGATGACTATGGGAGAAAAACAGCCTTAGCTGTGAGTAAAGCCCTAACACTTCTTTGCACTGACTGATTAATTAGGGTTTATATCTATCTTCTTGCTAGAAACCCCAAAGAAGAGCATTGACCTTAAATGCTAAAAAGGCTTTAGCTGTTGCATAACAAGAACTCTGAAATACCTGTAGTTTCCATGGCAGACAATTTCCTCAACATAATTTACAAATGATGAGAGCTATCCGAATAAAATAAATGTCTGCTCAGCAGAGTAAACAGAGACAGCTTTACTAGTCCCAATTTAAGTGGCTGAGATGATCAATAAGAGAATAGCAGTGGCCACAATGAAACCTGTATTAATTATGAAAAGAGTTATGAAAGAAATTAATCATTATTATGGAGAACACCAGAGAAATTTAATTGCCTTGGCCAGTTCTATATGACTCTTAGGATGTTTGAAGTCAAGTATGCTGAGTTTGAAATAAACTAATGTTTTCTAAGCTAATATTGTCCATACAAGATCTCAGAAGTTCCAGAGCTCTGCCCAAAATAACAACCTCACTTACAGCCAAAAAGCATTTGGTTTGATATACCAGCCTAAAAACAGGCTATTGTGCCATTCTGAAAACAAAAGTATATGTTTCTTAAAGGAACTAATTACATATGGACTGTGGCAATGTTGCTGTTCCCTGACAAAGGGAGAAAAACCCGCTGAAGTGGCATGACTCAAATACGCAATGTTCCCAAACAGATCAAACCTTGTTGTTGTTGTTGTTAGGTGCGAAGTGGTGTCCGACCCATCACGACGCCATGGACAATGATCCTCCAGGCCTTCCTGTCCTCTACCATTCCCTGGAGTCCATTTAAGTTTGTACCTACTGCTTCAGTGACTCCATCCAGCCACCTCATTCTCTGTCACCCCCTTCTTCTTTTGCCCTCAATCGCTCCCAGAGATAAAACCTTGGTAATACTAAATTCCCAATTGCAAGAAACCAAGGTACTCAGAGATAGACTAAGCAACATAATTGTCCAAATATTGTCCAAACACTCAATAATTTTAACATTGTGATTATTTGAAGTACCACTGCAAAACTATTCTGCTCAATAGCCTCTTCTCAAAATTCTGTTGCTGTTACTTCACTGATCTTTGCAATCTAGGCTTTCCTTAGTTTCTGACAGGAGGGTAGTGTTATTAGCATACCGAAGATTATTTATAGTCCTTCCTTCAATCTTAATTCCAGAGTTTGATTATTTTAATTCAATCTTTCTCATAATCTCAGCATACAAGTTAAACAGGAAGGGGGAAAGAATACAACCCTGGCACACTCTTTTCTCTATTTTGTACCAGTCAGTCTCACCAAATAGTGTATATACAATGACTTCTTGGTTTGCATAGAGTGACTGCATCAGTTTGATAAAATGCACTAGTAACCCCCAAATTATGCAGGGCTTCCCACGTAGACATCCTTTTGATAATCTCACGACTTTTCCCTTTTTGTAATATTCTTTTAACTGCTTGCATTTGATTCCAGTAAGCTTCACTGTCTACTCTTGCTGTCCTTTGAAAATCCACAATTTTTTTGCTTCCTCCTTTGTCAGGGTTCGAGGGGTCCGCTCCTCTTCTTTGCTTCGCCACGGTGTTGGCAGACGGGAAGGAAGGTCGGAATAGCACTTGAGGCAGATAGTCGACGTCTCAGAATGGAGTCCACCGGGAAACCCAGGCTGAAACTCCCGGGTTCGTGATAGTTTCTTGCACTATCCCGAACCCCACCTCCTCACTGACGCCGACCTCTCCCATTAAGTAGCTTTCCTCCCTCGCATCCCCCGCCCACCGAACCCTTAAAGGAGAAGCTCCGGCGTCTTGCATCCGTCGTTTCAATCTTGGGCGGCTCCTTGCCCGGCCAAGACCGCTCCTCACTCCTCCCCGGTCCTCCAAGCGCAAACACTGCTCCTCGTTGAGGACTCCCCCCGCCGAGGACTCCCCCAGACCCGACTCTGCAGGGTTGGATAAAGGTTCAGGTGATACGCCTCTCGTTGGTGAGTCCCCGGGTAGGAGCGGCGAAGTCGGAGAAATCCCGACACTCCTTTTGACTGCAACTTTTGCTGCTTTTTACATTCATATTCATATACAGTAGTTTCATCTGAGAGCCATTTTGATCTTTTTCCTGGATTCTTGTGCGGTGTTTAACTGCTGTTTCAACAAGTTGATTGAATTTCCTGCCACAGTTCATCAGGCATCTTCTCTGTTGAGTTCAATACTTGCAATTGACTTTTTACCTCCACTGCATATGCGAGCAGAATTTTATTTACTATATTACATGGCTGCTTTGAACACTGGGAAGGTAAAGGTAAGGTATCCCCTGTGCAAGCACCGGGTCATGTCTGACCCTTGGGGTGATGCTCTCTAGCGTTTTCATGGCAGACTCAATATGGGGTGGTTTGCCAGTGCCTTCCCCAGTCATTACCGTTTACCCCCCAGCAAGCTGAGTACTCATTTTACTGACCTCGGAATGATGGAAGGCTGATTCGACCTTGAGCCGACTGCTAGGATTGAATTCCCAGCCTCATGGGCAGAGCTTTCAGACTGCATGTCTGCTGCCTTACCGCTCTGCTGGGAAAAGGCATTCCTAAATATGCCACCAAACCCCCAGAACTTTCTTTCCAAGTTCACTTTATTCCTCCTCCATCCTCCTGCTTCATAACCCACCCACTAGAGCCATGACCCACTTTCTTTAACATAGTGTTGAATGTACCCAGGTTCCTTACTGGTCCCAATACTTGCTTAATCCAAATACTTGCTTTGAAGTGACAGCTCAGGTAAAGATTATTATACATTCTTCTGATGTTTATATTATACTACATTCTTCTTCTATTGAACAAACAAGTAACCAATTTGATGTTGATTGTCTGACTAGGTTCAGGGAGACAGCATTCAAATCCCCATTCTATCAATGGGTACATATGAACCAGAGTCTATATTTTAGCTAACCTGCCTCAAAGGATTGTTACAATGATAAAATAGAAGAGAAGCCCTTTGATGAATGGCAGGATAAATAAAATTGACCAAACACAGAACAGACCATTGTAAACAACTTCCACATTGATTTCCATTGCTGAGAACTGTTGTTTAGTATAGTTTTCTGCTGTATTATTCTGTACCACATAAACAGCTGTAGGTCTGCATATAATATCTGTCCACAGAACACACGTGTTCCACCTATATGTATTTCATATGCACGGATTTTAATGCCTGTAGTCCTATTTTAGTATTGTCATGAAATAGACGAGGATTAAATTACAAGCAATTAAATATTTTCAGATTTGTTCTTTCTCAAGTGTTTATAAAAACAAAAAGCATGTTTACCTTTAAGACTGTACTCAGACATATGTACATATACACTTCTGTTGTGTGGCTTTCTTTTCATTTTTACTAAGACTAGCAAAATTTCCTCAAAATTCAGGGGAAACTTGCTTGTTAAAAGAATACAAATACTTCAGATGCTGCAGGGAATAATGCTTGTCTTATTCCAAACAACTGGAAAAAAATGAAAACTTCCTTCACATTACTGATTTATTGCTGAAATTTATATCCTGCTTTGAAAATCACTCCCAATGCAGTTTGCAAAAATATTCTCAATTTGTTTAATTAAGCAACGCTTAGAAGTATTAAAGTCTTTGGTCACCATCAGACATAGGAATCACGTGAGCCAGAATTATCAATAACTACTAGTAAAGATAGATAAGAACAAAGCATCAGTATCGATCACGCCTTCATATTTTGCATTTGCCGGAAATGGCATCAATCTGGCAAGAGAAAAATAATGAAAGAATGCTATTAGGACAGAAATAAGTTACCCCAAACAAAGGCAACAATCTTAAATCTACTCACCAAGGTTTCCTAAATTTGCAGTAAGAGTATCTTACAGATGAACCCATTTCAACTGAATATTCGAAAAGTCTAACATAAAAGCCTTGATAGGTGAAAATGTGTGGCAACGGTGTTATTCATACTGCTAAAGTTCTGCATAATATACACATAATTGTTTGTAAAATATTTTAAAGGAAGCTGTTATAGCATCTTTGAGATAGGTTGTTTCTGAAACTCAATCCCCATCACTGCCCTTGAATAACTCCACTAGAGAAAGTTTTTTTTAACTCCAAAAAAAGAAGATTTGGCTTCTAGTTTATTCTGCATAATTCTTCAAAGCAGGGCTCTTTGGAGAGTTGCAGACAGAATTTTCAGGTTGGCCTTAATTTCTGTTTGCCTCCTAGAAACAAACACAACACAGTTAAAAAATAAAGCAGAGAAATCATTACAATTTCAAGGGCAGATTGGCATTTAGTATTTAATGTCTTTTTAGAACACTTGGTGTTTTTTTTTAAGCATCAGTTTCTAAATGGTCTAAGAGTCCACAACTCCTTTTCAGTGTAACATCAAGAAAACAAGCATTTTATTGACCAACTCTTGCTATTAATGATAAGTTAATATTATTTACTAGAGGAAAATCCCAATGTACCCAGGAAAGCACCAGGCACTAGGAGGCAAACCTGGATTGTGGCCTTCATACGTGCTGACCACATAGGAAAAGCATAAATCATGGTTTTGACATCCTCCTCCCCCTGCTTCCCACTTGATTCAGTGTGGAGGTGTAGTCGTTAGAGTGGCAAACTCTAATCTCAAGAGCCGGATTTGACACCGCCTCCATGTGCAGCCAAGCTAGGTTGCCAACATCCAGGGGAGCCGAGAAAACAAATCAATAATTGGCTGTACAATAAAATCTATTTGAATAAACATTTTATCGCACAGCTAATTATCAATTTGTTTCTCAGCCTCTACTTTGTGGATCGACAGGTTTTTGTTTTTGAACCTCATGGAGAGGTCTGGAGATCTGGAGCCTCCTTTACACACACACACTGCTCTCTGGATGCAGAGAGGGCAGGGAAAAGCACTCCGCCAGCAGTTGCTACTCTGTGGCCTGATGTAGGTCTTGCCGAGGAAATTTCACGCACACAAAAATGCATGTCATCTCAAAGTGTTCATCTGCAGATTATAAAAATCAGCTCTGCAAGGAAAAAGTGCTAATGCGGAGGGGAGACTGTGAAGCATCACGCCATCTTGAGGCCCCAGCTCAAACCTCCAGAAATATTCTCACCCCCCAGGGGCTTGCTAACCTCCAGGTGGGGCCTGGAGATCTCAGGGAATTAGAGTTCATGTGCAGACTATGCAGATCAGCTTCCCTGGCATAAAGGGCAGCTGGGGAAGGGGAACTCTGTGGCCTTTTACCCCAGTAAGTTTCAGGGATGACACTCTCCAGGTGGTACCTGGGGATCCCCTGGAACCATAGCTTTTCTCCAGACCACAGAATTGAGTCCCCCTGGAGAACATGGCTGCTTTGGAGAGGGGACTACAGGTGAGATGTGGAGATCTCCCAGAATTACAACAGCTCTTACCTGCAAAAGACAGTCATTTTGGAGAAGGCCTGCATGGCATATAATTGCAGGTGCCAGCATCCAGAAGGGGCCTGAGGATCCTCAGGTAACAAAACTGGCTGCTCTGAAGAGGGAACTCAAGAGGAGCAGGCTCCAGTAAGGTCCCTGGCCCAACAAAAATTGTATCCACTTCCAGCCCCAGAGCCTCCAGGTATTTTCCAGCCCAGAGTTGGCAACTCTACCTCAAAAAAAGTTTCTGTCCATGGAGGAGGGAATGGTGGAGGGAGAGAGAGACTATGGTAGCATGGAAGCCTGTGGATGGCAGGAAATGAGGAAGGAAAAGAGAAAGAACACTGGAAAAAGGAATGGAGATAAAAAGACGGGAAGGGAAGGAGAACAAGGGAGAGAGGGGAGAGGCTTCTCCTGGGAACCCTGCATCCTATAGGACTGGCAGAGGGCCAATCCAGAGAGTGCACTGCCATGGTCCTGACTCAGCATGTGTGCACAGGAGCCCATCCCTAATTCAGCATGTGGGCCACCCCAGTCTCGATTCAGCATATGCCCAGCCCTGATCCAGGGAGCAACATGCAAAGGTTGTCCTGGCTGTCCTGCACTCCACAGGGCCAGCAAGGGGCAATTTTTAGGCCAGTGTCATGGCCCTGATCCCTGGCACACTCCAGGAAGGGTTCCTGGTCCTCCCAGATCCAGACTGGTGCCGCCAAGTCTGGCAGAGGCCTCAGTGGACCCAGTGGGGTGGAGGAACCCGCCTTTGTGGGGACTTCCTGGCCTCCCCTGGCCCTGCATACACACCAGACTCAGTGGGCAAAGCAAGGTGGGGATAATTGCTAATAACAATAAATATAATCAATCAATTCATTAACTTGTCAAAGTTTCTTCCTTCAATGTATTTATTTGATTTCTATACCACCCTTCCATATGGCTCAGGGTGGTTTACATACAACATGGGAGGATACATGGAACGAACCAATACACAACATAAACCAATACAACAACAACAACAATCTAAATAACATAATTCCAGTGATCTCACACAACAATACAACAGGAACAGGAACTTAGCTAAGGCCCTTAGAGAGGACAGACTGGTTCAGGGGGACCTGTGATGTATAGGAGAGTGAAATAATATATTTTTTTTCTTAATTATTGTTCTGTAAAGAGAAGTCTAGTGTACCAGATTGTTTTGTAAAAGAAGAAAACTTACTCCTGTTCTTGATTGTATTTTGGAATGTTACCAAGGCATATGTTCTATTCTCAAGGCCAGAGACAATAGTTTATATCATGCCATTGTTTATGTTACCAGAGGATTGAGAAAGAATGGGAAATTGCCTTTTGTAACCTTTTCCCAGTGACTTAGCATAATGGCAATGGGGTGGTCCTGTGGGATGTGCAAGGAGGTGGAGACCCCAGGTTATTGGTTTGACCTGAAAAGCATAATCTTTCCGTGCCTTCAATTAAATATTATAAAATCTTATGTAATCCTTTGTTCAACACACAGGTTTTTCTGGAACAAACCCACTGTGTCATTTTGTTCATCTGCAGTTGAATAAAATTATAAAAGGTTTTCCAGTCTAGTGGTCACTCTGTTTGGGTACTGCACACTAGGCAAACGATTCCAACATGCCCAGACGAGGCCCTGGGCTATCGCCTGTGGTCGGTCTCGGGCAAAAGCCTGGTGAAGGAGCTCCCTTTTGCAGGCCCTGCAGAATTTTGGGAGTTCAGACAGGGCCCTGATCTCTTTAGGGATCGCTTTCCACCAGGTGGGGGCCAGGACAGAAAAAGCTCTAACCCTCGTTGAGGACTGATGTGCTTCTTTGGGGACAGGGATCACTAGCCAGTCAATATATAAATATTGAATTGATCAGCAAAATTAGCTTGAAGAACTGAAAACTTTCAGTCCATATGTTCTTCAGTTCAGTTCAATATCAAAGTAAATCAAGGACCATTGTATGTTACAATCAAATATGACAATATTGATTGGCAAAGAACTTACAGAGTGTGTCTTAATTACTGCCTCTATGTCAGCTTTTTTCAACTTTTTTACCATTGAGAAATCCCTGAAATAATCCTCAGGCATCGAGAGTGTTGAGAAGTGGGATCTCCGGGTCCCAACTGGAGGCCAACATCCCTTCCATTGTTCAGGAATGCCAGCCTCTAGGTGGGATCTGGAGTACTCCCACAATGAAAGCTCCTCTCCAGAATGCAGAAATCAGTTCCCCTGGAGGAAAGAGCTGCTTGGGACAGGGGGCTGCATAGCACTCCCCTTTACAGACACTCACACAGAGAGGACACAAAAAACAAAAGCATTCCTCCCTTCTCCAGTTGCAAACCTTATAAGGCACACAATCAACTATCCATGTAGGAAATACCTGAGTATCTCCCTCCTTGGATAGGTCAGAGAAACTACTAGCCAGAAGGTCTATATTTAAAGGAAAAGAATCCCAAAACACTCAATGAGCAAGTAAAAAAAGACGCCATCTTGCAACAGCTTCTTCTGTCTATGCTCTAGCTACATCTCTTTAAGGCAACAGTAATTTGCTCAGCTTGGTGTAGTGGTTAAGAGCAGCGGCTTCTAATGTGGTGAGCTGGATCTGATTTCCTGCTCTCCCACATGCTGGGTGACCTTGGGCTAATCACAGCAGTTTCTCTCAGAGCTCTCTCAGTCTCACCTACTCCACAGGGTGTCTTGTTGTGGGGACAGGAAGAGAAGGCTAATATAAGCCACTCTGAGACTCCTTTGGACAATAAAAGGCCAGGTATAAAAACCAACTTTTCTTCTACTGGGACGGTGTTACTGGGAAACAGTCCCCATGGCCTCGTGGTGCTTCTGTGCCCTATCTACAGTTTCCCCATCTTCCATGCCATTGGTCTCAAATCTGCTTTGTTGTGATGGTCTTGGAAAGACTGCAGTAAGACCAAGGCAGTATCCATATGGAAAGAAAAAGTCTATATCTTCCCAGTCCCAAAGACATCTGCATTATTTTCCCTGCTACAATAGCCTGTGATGGCTACCCCAAAGCATTCCTCCCTTCTCAGATTGCAGACCTCACATGACTTACTGATGAGTAAACATTCCCAGGCAGAGGCTTTTCCTGGTTGCCCTGGATCCCAGTAGGCTGGCAGGGAGCTGTTTCTGGGCCTTCAACAGTCCCCCCTCCAGAAGGTACACAGAAACTGTGCCAGGAGGCCGTTTGTTCAGCCCCCCCCCCCCCATGTCCTCTGAGTTGAAAGAGAAAAGGAGACCAGGGCAGCTTACTGGCAGCAGAACATGCTCTGAGGCTGCCTCCTCTTCCACCTAACAAACTTCTGAAGCTGGCAGGAAGTTAGAGTTGGAGAGCTAACCACTTGTAAGCCTTTCCTGGCTATGAGCTTCTTCTTGATTGGGGCTAAACAAGCAGGGAGGGCCATTCCTGGCTGACAACCATGAGTTACTCATGAGTAAACTTTACCTGGGTAAAGGCTTTTGCTGGCCACTCTGGGCCCAAGAGGGCCAACAAAGTACCATTTTTGGGCCTCCTGCAGCCCCCTCTTCAGAAAGCACAGAGAGGCAGCCTCAGGAGGCAGGTCACAAATAATGGGAGACTTTGGATAGATATTGTTTGGTAGGAAGACTGGCATGGAATTTATTGGCATATGTGCAATTTTTTCCTCAGGCACAGCAAACATAATCCTATGAAAAGCCAGGAACTGGTATTTACATTTCAGCTAGTACAATACAAAATATATTACCTCAACATACTAATTTGTAGCACCTTATCTTATCTTCTACCACAATAAACTTCTACTCATGTCCAAAAAATATTTTAAAATTGCCTAGCACTACGTAACTCTACTTCTATAGCATGTGAAGCAGCATTTAGGCAATAAAGCCTACTTAGCGTACTTCTAACGCAAGGCTGGTGAGCTAGCTGGATAACTTATTTAAAACTTTTTCTCAAGGACTCAAAGTGGGTTTGAAAGTAAAACACTCTCCTGAAGCCCTGAACATCACTTCCAGTGACATTAACTTGAGCTACATGTCCCATCGGAGAGCAAGTGTCAGCAAAGTAAATGCATTAGTTAAAGCTTAATAGTAGTTTAGTGTTCAATATCTTGAAATATTAAATATGTTTTTTTCCCAAAGTAAACTGCAGTTCAGTTTTAATGAAGACATTAACCTGCATGATTTGTAAGCTCTTATGGAAAACCCGTCTAAAATACTGTCACAAGAGGTGAGCACAAGTAGCAGCACCCCCCCCCCCAATTTTAAACAGAGGCAGCCTGAAAGTTCCAGTTTTTGTTCTCTTTTAAATTTTGCTGGCTCTTTGATTAATGTGACTTGAGCCCTTTAAAAACAGTGCAGGAAAATAAGTACATTATTTTTAATCATAGCTATTCAGATTTTTAAAAATTTTGTACCAAAAAGCTGGCCAGGAAAATAAACCACTAGGAAATCAAAGATTTAACTCATAATTTAGTTTGGAATAGATTTCAAAATCAAACAAGTAGTTTAGTTGGCTTCCAGCAACACACCATCCACATCCTAGTTTGGGTACCAATATTAAGTTTGGTCCAATTTGTATCTAACAGAGGTTGTGTGGGGCTTGTTAATTATGCACATTTCCACTTACCGCACAGGACATACATAAAATAGCCTGCCTGTTTCCTACAAGAGCTGCTCCCCTACAGTTACTGGTTGAGCTACTTTGTTCCATCACAAAATATTCACAAAGCAGGACTGCACCTTATCTTTGCCCATAAAATATGGGTTAGGGAGAAAGGAGTTTCAACTGGAGCCAGGGGAGCAAGGAAAGCAGTGAAGAGGTTTCAGAAAATTCTGCTTGTTTTTTGTTTTGGGGGAGGGGGTTGGCTTGCTGTTTACATGTTCTCAGAGAGTTAATCTACCCTGCATCTACAAAAGCTTTTTTCACAAAAGCTGCCTCCTTTTAAGATTATCCTAAAATAAGGGATTATTTAGACAGTGCAGTGATCACATCATTGCAAGATAACAGCCAGACTTTGTTGCAAGGTAACAACTTTGACTGAAACCTCTAAACTATTTTTGCAGTCCCCACTCTTTACTAATTTCCAAAAGGGTAGATGTGAGGTCCATGGGTTCACAGACCAGGACACAGGGAGATCATTTCAGCTCTTCATCATGATCCCAGCATGATGGTACAAAGAGGCAAAAACTGAACTGAAGAAACCCACAAGCAACCCCAGTTTATATACAAAAGCCCAACAACAGATCTTTCCGCCAGTGCACACTATTGGCCAGCTTCGCTTTAAATTGGTTATGACAAATGTTGTTGTGTGGAACTCGATGCTTTTAATATTTTATGGAGTTTTATGGAGCATGTTGTTTTATTGTAAGCCGCTTTGAGACAACCTAGTCAAGAGAGGTGGGATATAAATCAAATTATAAATAAATAAATTGACTGAATCCAGCAGACAGGATATACCTGCGCATTAGTCAGTTACAGTGCAGGCTTACAATTCTGCCTCAGATCTCAGGCTTGGTCCTCAACAGAACTACAGACACGACAGTACAGCTCCCCCCCCCCCCCCGTCATCAGCCTCATCGCATAATGGCTAGGGAGGAAGAATCACTAACAGTGGCAACAAATACCCTACTATGACAGGAAGAAGAAAATACTTGTGAGACACATCAAACCTAAAAGACAACAGGACTTCATAACAGCAGCAGGAATTAAAGTAGGGAGGTGTGCAGGGGAGAAAACTGGGTCTGCAGGAAAATTTCAAAAAAGGCACAAGGATAGCACAAAGACATGCTATGAGTGGGAAAGTGGCAAGAATTCAGAAAGCAAAGGGGAAATGACAAATTGAATTTCGCTAGCCAAATTTTTGGTTGCAGATCCTTAGCAATCTGACTTAAACTATGTTAGATGGCTCTTAGGCCAATCAATGTGATATCAATCAATGTGATAATTCTAAATCACAGTTAGCAGAAAAAACTTAGTAGGAAAACCCCTTACCTACATAAAATTACTATCTCCTTCCTAAACTGCACCCGTCAGCAAGAGCTTCCATATCCAGAAGCAGTTGCCCTTCAAACTACCAGTGCTAGGAGGTAACATTAGGAGAAGAGCTTGGCCTCTGTTGCCTATTTGTTTATCCAAGGCAACTGGTTGGCCAGTGTGTGAAACAAGGTTCTAGGCTGGATGGGCCACTGGTCTTAAGCAGCAGGGCTCTTTTGATATTCTTATATGCCTATTGTTGGGCCATTCTCACTTCCATTTTGTTTCTAAATACGTGAAAGGCAAACATGCCTTTGAAACTGTTCAAAATGGTTTTCTTTACAATTTAATACCCACAACCAACTCTGCAACTAGAGAAATATTCTAGGTGAACTTTCTTACTGCCTGTACATCACACAAGGATCCTGCAACTAGTCACAGACGAGATCACAGCAGTGTATATGCAGTAGCAGTTGAACTAATTGGGGCCCAAATTGTCCCAGGGTCACAGCAAGTAGTGACTCTGCCCATTACTGTAAGCCAGGCAAGTTGTTATGCAGCTGATGAGGGAGCACTGTACAAGGAGAAATTGTATCTTAGCCTTACTGCATACCGTACTAGATGTCACAATACTAATGACTAAACCTCATTTTTGAGTTGCCTAAATCAGTGATCAGAGCTGTTCTGCCAGGCTTACAGTTGAGGCCGGACATAACATCTGAAACTTTTGGATATCCAACAACTATACTCCAGCTGAAGGGTTTTACATTACCTTTCCCTATATGACAGTATTTAACTTCTTTTTAATAAAGTGTTAATTTAATTTAAAATCCTAGTTTTGTATTTCAATTTTACTTAGGTAATTTTATCTTGTTGTAAACCGCCCTGAGCCAAAAGACAGAGAGGGCAGAAAACAAATGCAAATATAAAGAGTCACTATCTCCTCCACACACACATCCCCCCTTCACATAACTGTGATATCACATGCTCCGTGCATTCCCCTGCTGCAGCCAAATTGGGGGGGGGGGGGGTTAAGTTGGATCCCAAATCTGGAAGAGTTGATGATCACCGATCTAAATTATACATCCAACCTATGAAATGAACAAAGCCACTGCTATCAACATTCAAGAAATGTTGATATCAGTGATATTGACTTACTAGTATTAATATTAATACATCTAAAATGTCAAACAACTGAAACCAAAACACCTATGTGAAAGCTTGGCAACAGACTATTTCTCCTAAAGGAGACACACACTTAACTAAGATAACCTTCATGGCCCACTTAAGAGATGATACATCAATATGCAAAGGTTCATCTTTAAAAGTGTTAAAAATAGTATATATGTGCGAGACAAAGCTTTCTCACTTTGATAGCACTTCAAACTTGAACAGGCCTATTTTTTAGTATTAACTGTTTGCTATCCAGTTCTACCCTAAGGGCCTCAATTGAGAATGGTCAGTTCTTCCAGATACACTTGGAGAAAAAGGTAGAGTTTAGGAGCAAAACCACAGCTGCAACCAGATTTAACTCTCTTAATCTGGCTCCCTCACACTGGGCAGTTGGTGCTATATTGTCTCTGTGATCGTGGGATGAATTTAACTGTTTAAAACGAGCCGTAAGGGAGTGGCGGGCAATAAATCGAAAGATAATAATAATAATAATAAAAGTATCGTTGCCTACCTTTTAAAAATACACATTATATTTATAACTTGCATTCCATGACCATTATCTGCCACAGGCCAAGAAAAATAAGACTTTTCTTGGCCTGTGGCAGATCTACTCAGGTCTACTAAGCAGGTCTACTCAGAATATTACTGAGATGGTACTTTCTGTCTCCCTAGCAATCTGGAAAACCAAAAGCTCCTATCTGTGGTTAAAAAGATAAGTGCAATCCTAAAAACACTTTCCTGGAAGTAAACTGCACTGAATAGACCACCTAAATAGGATTCTGAGTAGACTATATCTAGTACCAATGGGATAAAATGACTGTTAAACCATGACCACAGTGTTGCCTGTTTGGCATAGGATAATACCTGGACATTTTGGGGATGCAGCCAGAGAATAGTGGGGTTTGGGGAGAGGAGGGACTTCTATGGGGTATAATGGCATAGGCGCCACCTTCCAAAACAGCCATTTTCTCCAGGTGAATTGATCTGTCACCTGTACATCAATTGTAACAGCCAAATATCTCCAGCTACCACCTGATGGTTGACAAGCCTAATTTGTATGCAACCAAATAAAGGCTGATGAAGTGAGTGTTGTTCAGTTATTCTGGTGTTATATATCTGGACCCCCATACTTCCACAAATTAATACATAATCACCTATTTCTTCCTGTTATTTGAAAACACATTTTGTTCAACTGTGACATAAGGTTACCACCTATCACAAAAAGTATCTCACATGTTGATCAAAATTCCACAGAATTAGAACACAATAATGCATTTTAAGTTGTTATTTGACTTGGCCTGAGCATGTATTTTCCCTTTTAAAAAGACCAAGGCAATCATAAACTAGTTACATTGGGGCTCTAGACATTAAAACAAAAGCCCTGTGTTTTCAAGTCTCTTTCAGGTGCCAGAAGAATACACTGTAAAATTATAATTATATTTCAGTTTGCTATAAATTTTATTAAGATGATGAAAAACTATACGGACAAAAAAGACATTAAAATCGCAACTTCCCTCATTCATGCTTTCCAAAGCATCCTATGTGTTAGAAACCTGAGATTTTCACACCTTCAAACTGAATTATTAGATTTAGGATAATGCTAAAATCTTCAGTGATGTTCTCTCTGCATTACAAATGGGCTATTAAATCAGTGAAGTGCCAATCAAGTGCTTTTGTGTGCTGAAAAGGGGTTTAACAAAAGCATTTTTGCAGGCCTCTCCTCCTTGCTCTATAGTCAGTGTCACCTATATATGATAATTGCAACATTTGTTTTGTAGTAAGATCAGCCCAAAATTGAAAAGAACATGATTCTCCCCACCCATTTAAGACGTAATCAGAGCATTCCACATACTTGCAGCACTATTAAAATGTCTAAGGACATCCAACGTGGCTAAGCAACCATTTGTATAAAATTTTTGTTGCAACAGGAATAAATGTGTTTAAGATTCCCATCAGGGGAAAAAAATGACAACTTGGAGCTCTGGTTTCACTTACTTGCTGCACTTTAATCTTACAACTGTATGATTTGGCACTAGTGACACTTTTATGAACTGGCTCAACCCTGTATTTTGTTCTGCTTTCAGTTTACAAATTTTACATACAAAATTTCTGTAATTTAAGTGGCCGCACACATGCCATTCACTCTTACTGCATTCCCATTATTTTACTTAACGAAACTCTTCCCCTTTGGCCATATGCATAAGCAATTGTGTACATTAAAATATATATTTAAGTTAATAAAAAAGCTTGTCTTGTTATATGGATACCAGAGCTGTAACAAAGGGAAGGACTTGCCTCGGGCGCACAAAACTAAGAGGAAAAGAAAAAGTATAATGTGACTAAAATAAACACTGTTGTTATTACTCCTGTTATTTATGTATTTACCGAAATAACTACTATAGAAGTGTAGGGGGTGCAATTTTATATTCTTGCCTAGGGCACAAAATCAGCTAGTTATGGCTGATGGATAATAGCATGTATTGTTCACTATTTCTTCCTTTTTAAGTTCATACACAAAGATCTGAACTTTATCTCCTATTCATTAAATGGTGTAGTGATACTTCATTAAGTAAACTAGAAGAACATAGTAATCATTTCCCCCCTCAAAATAATGCTTAGATGGGTTAATTATGTCAGTGCTCTCTCCACTTAGTAGAGAAGACCACCACAAAGATATCCCATACCCATCTTATATACTAGACGAGCCCAAGCAAATGAGAGAAGAAGGCCTTAAATAGATGACCAACAGCAAGCTTGTCAGGCTTGTAATGTGGCATTATACACAAGTCATCACCTTCTTTCTGTGTCCTCAGAACAGGTTCTCTAATTCTTAATACTTATAAACGATATAAGAAAACTATGTAAGGGAGGTCTGTCCCTCCTCCAGCACTTCCAGCAAGCAGCTTACATCATCGCCCTGGAGGCATATCAAAAATTAGAGAGGGGGGAAGAATGTGACTGACATCAGGGGGGGGGGGGTTCAAGTATTGTTTTACTATTTTTATATGTTTTATATATTGTTAGCCACCGCAAGCAGGAACAGCAGCCTATAACTATGAGAAATAAAACAGAAAATTAATAATAAAATGAAAAGATGTATAGTTCTTTAAATGAATGGGGTATAATGCCATATCGAATAACATGAAGTAATGGCATGTCCATTAAGTAAGAAATGTTGATGCAATTGTGTTTTAATATGCACAATTGCTAATGCATATGGCTAACCTAATTAGGACCTCTGTTCAAAGGGAGCCCATTTTGTCCTGGTCACCATTAGGCTTTTCCAGACAGAAACAACTGAACATATGCTACATGGAACCTTTCATGGTCCTCCTGCCTCTTGCTTTGCCCCACTAGAACTAGTTCAGTCTAAGTTCATTAGAGTGGTGTTACAAGTCCCTGAACACATTTCTGTCTCCTTGGCTCACCTGGAAACAGTGCCAAAGACTGAAGCAAGAATTTGTTTTTCACCCATTTTGATCTGGCTATAGCCTCATTTTTCCAAAAACGGTCTGCTAACACTGATTACTAGCGACAATTTTAAATCTAGATGGTAGCAGCTTACAGAAAGTAAAATTGTGAGCCTTGGATTTTCCATTCAAACTATACTTGAGATAGGCAAAGATCAAGCAGGGAAAATTATTAAACAAAGGATTAATGATATAGAGTTCCAGTCAGATTTATCAAGATCACCCAAGTTTATAGCACCCTCAAGTAGTAGATATACCCAACAGTCAGCAGCATATCTGTCTTTTTTGGAAATCCAGAATCATAGGAGGGCACTTACCCTTGCAAGGTATTCTGCCTTGCCATCCGCCATGTTACAAGGGCGATCTAAAAAGATCCCAGAAGCTGAGGGATTACGCATATGTGAGTCAAGGGCATTGGAGACCCTCATGCATGTTCTCTTTAGGTGCCTGCTCTATGTGGTAGACCATAAGATTATTGCCCTTCTTTTGCTTTGAATTGCTGGAGCATCAGAGGGAGGAAAAATCAAGATGCTCCTTATAGAAAAAAATGCTGATGTCTCTAAACACATAGTCAAATATTTTGTCAAAGCTTACAAGTTATCAGTTTAAAATTAGAAGAGTTTGTTCTTATATGCTGCTTTCCTCTACATGAAGGAATCTCAAAGTGGCTTACAATCGCCTTCCCTTTCATCTCCCCACAACAGACACCCTGTGAGGTGTATATAATATTAATGTTCACTAAGGTCGACTGAGCCTTCCATCCTTCCAAGGTCAGTAAAATGAGTACCCAGCTTGCTGGGGGGGTAAATGGTAATGACTGGGGAAGGCACTGGCAAACCACCCTGTATTGAGTCTGCCATGAAAACGCTAGAGGGCATCACCCCAAGGGTCAGACATGACTCGGTGCTTGCACAGGGGATACCTTTACCTTTACTTTATTATATTAGATTCCTGATCCTGATTTTTAGGAGGACTTACCCATTTGTAATAATTGTGAGAATTGTAAATGTTGTTCTGGCTTTTCAACTGTGTTTGTAACTGGATTGTAGCCATATTATATTATTTACTAGTATCAAAGCCCATTTTAAAAATGGGCAGCAGGTAGGAGGGTGTGAGAGGGTGGCCACGGTGGTGACGAGACTTTGCGGCCCACAGGGAGGCTGCAAACTCTCCCCCCCCCCGGCTCTCTCCCAGCAGAAGCGTACCTGCGGGCCACAAAGCCCTGTCACTGCCTCTCTCCTCATGGGTGACAATGGAGGCCGCAACCAGAAGGCTTCTAGCAGGCAAGGAGGGAGGGAGGGAGCTGGAGGGGGAGGGCCAATCAGGGTGGACCTGGACGGACAGGGCCCCGGATAGTCTTCTCCCAGGAGGCTGTTTCCCAAATATATAAGGGAGCGAAATAGTGTTAAGAATAAATAAATAAACAAACAAACAAAACATAATTAGGAAACATATCCACAAAGAATATTAAGACCAAACTTTGCATGTAGTCTTACAGATTCTGGAAATCCAAGCGAAAAAAATGGTAGAGAGCAAAAGCATCACTGATATTTCACCTAGAGCCAGAACTTAGAAGAGCTAAACTGAATGGTTGATACCGAGATTAGATAAATTCAGAAGAAGCCTTTACACTAATAGAATAAGATCAGCACTCGTACTTAACAATATGGGGAGGGTTGCCAAATCCAGGTCTGGAAATTCCTGTGAATTTGGGAGTGCAGCTTGGGTGTTCAGAGGGAATTTGATTTCATAGAGTCTACCCTATATAGAAGCCATTTTGTCTAGGGAAACTGATTCTCTATGGTATGAAAATTAGTTGTAATTGCAGAAGAATGCAAAGCGCCACCTGGAAGCTGGCAAACATATTTGCTTATTTACAAGCTTGGGATGGGATATAATAAAACCATACATCTCGTAACTTTGCTATTCATTGCTGAATTTTGTAACTTTTTCCATTTTTTGAATAAAAATCTAAAACAAGTTCTATTTGTTTATAGGAAAAGTACATCATCATTTAAAAATAAATGAATAAAAAGCAGAAATACCAATAACAACATATTTAAAGGAATACATCTCCTCAAAATCCTTCTAGATTGTAAGAAATCATATATTTGAAGAATACATCAGAAAAAATTATCTGGGACAATCCTCATTAAGACTATTCGCCCAGTAACAAAAACGACATTACCATTTTTTGCCACTTGGGACTACTTTTATATATATCAGACACCATCAGCCTCCCCATGTTTCAGCTTTCTCATCAGGGAGTAGTGTATTTTTTAACACAAAGTTTTTTCATCTTAAGATATTATTGTTCAGAAAGCCAAATGAGATATGAAGACATAAATCACAGCTGAAATGCAGTATGTTCCCTTAACTTGAAGATCTGATACGTCTATAAAGCTGTTCAGACAACCCAGTAAAATGTAATTATTTACTGTAAAACTTTTAAAAAATTAAACCGTGATTGCAGTTGCAGGGGTGGGGGGTGAGGAGCTTCTTTCCCCTTAGCTGTTTCTTTGATCTAAAAATTAGCTCCTGAGGCCTCTTAATTCTGCTCCATTTTTCCAGCTCACAGTTTCTGCTCACATAATGTTTACATTGCTTCAATGTATTTATTTATCTCCTCAGACTCAAGACAGTCAAGGGGACAGCAAAAGTTGGAAGGATACAACATGGTAAGCATCCAGAAAAAAGTTAAAACTAATACACATTTAAAATACAGTTAAAAACCAATACACATAGTTTAAACTCAGCTAAAACAGTTTACCCTCCACCAAAGGCCCTCTGGAATGTAACAGCCTACCATACAGAAGAAGAGTAGGTTTTTATATCCCAATTTTCTCTACCTTAAAGTCTTAAAGCAGCTCACAATCTCCTCCCCTTCAGCTCCCCACAACAGTCACTTTGTGAAATAGATGGAGCTAAGAGAATTCTGAGAAAACTGTGAGTGGCCTGAGGTCAGCCAGCAGGGCTTCATGAAGGAGTGGGGGATACAAACTGGTTCTCCAGACTGGAGTCTGCTGCTCTTGACCACTGCACACTATACTTTCCTAAATCTTAAAAATGAAAGCACTGACTGCTCCCAGTCTGGTAGGACATTCTAGAGGAAAAGATATGAATAGTTGCCAAGCAGGTCATCCTGGGTGAGGATATCACTTAGAACAATTGTCTGAAGAGTGCAGCATAATATAACAAATTGGAATAAATCAGGAAATGTGGCTCAAGAGGACAAGGAGCTGAGGCTGCGAAGGGCTTTTGATAACCAACATATGAATTGGGACTGGAAGTAGGCAGGAGACCAATGCAAATGACAGAGTAGTTCTTGGCTGCCGCATTTGTACCCACTGATGCTTCTGAGATGCCTCTAATGGAAGCAACTTACAGACTACATTAGTCAAATACGGAAGTTAAGGTAATATGTGTGACTACTGCACTAGAGCCTAAATCACAGGCCAGCTTTCAACCTACATGTAACGGAAAGAAGGCACTCTTGGCAACAACTTACTTATCCATCAACAAACTGCATCCAAGAGCACTCTCAAGTTCCCCCCAAAGCACTGTAATGTAGGGGAGGGACAGCATATAAATGTAAAAATAAATACATAAAATTGATCTACCAGAGTAACCCTGACCTAATTCAGCTGGTACATCAACACCAGCTAAGCACTCATTCTTCCCAACAAGCATCAAGATTAAGCTTCAGTTTGTTACCATCAGCCACTTGATCACAGCCTCAAAACACTCCCCCCCCCCCCCCGCCAACTTTCAATGTTGTACAAAACAGAAAGGCTTAATTTTACCAATTTACTTCATCTAAACATGACAGTCTGGAAATTAAAAACATGGCATGTATCCTCAGAGTTCCTCAGTTCTCTGTGTGCAGACAGTGGAAAAGACTGTGAATCTTTCTGAAACTCCCTACAACAGAAACAGCTGGAAGACAACAGACATGTAATCAGCAGAGTATCCCATACATTAATTTTAAAAAACCTTGATCCTTAACTACTTACTTCTCCAACTATCATCATATTTTATATCACACATAGGCCAAAGAGATCAGGACAATCCTTGCAAAAGAAGGAACTGTATCTGGGCTGAAATTAAAGCCTTTTAAGGAAAACTGCGAATACATTAGTATGCACTATTTATAATAAATGATGAAATACACAGGGAGAACGAGGACGGCAATTGTGTGATGTCAGTGATGTGTTTCTATGCACTAAACTTTGCAATTTTTTCATCTTTTTCCGTGAAGCAATTTTATAATGAAATTTTATTTAAGAACACTGTCAATTTCTCTTTTAAATAAACCTATCAAAATACTATGTCTGTATATAACTGTTTAGGTAAGATCTGCCTTTAAGGAAAGTATAATTTTGAGTTTCTTGAAGTAACATATCAAGGAAAAATGTAGAACAAAATATATCATTGCTACATAAAAACTCCAATATATGTACATTAGCCACCAGGAGGTCTCTTCCAACTTAATGATTCTTAGTGGGCATATACCTTAAGTTACTTCAGCTGCAATCATAAAATCAAATTTATTTGAATTAGTCCCATTAAATAATATGAGACTTACTTCTGAGTAGACTGTTTAAGAGTTCTCCTTACATTGGGACTACAAGAAACGTCCTGTTCCACTTTTCCAAGTATCTGTAATAATTAAAGTGTCAATTTAGTGACCATTAAAACACTTAACTTTAGTTAATGTTGCATAAATGGGTGCAGGTACCCACATTTTAATCACACACATTGTACAATGAAAATTATGTTACTTATAATAGTAACCAATGTATTAAGTCTTAACCAACATATCAGGGTGAAAAAATAAATATCAGAGGCAGCAAATAAATACATTTTTCTTTCCTAAAACACTGCAAATTGTTCCTAATTTGTTCTCAGAATTACAAGTGCATTGCACATATTTCCAAATGCATTTCTCTTTTACTTTATTATTTCTGAGAAATCTGGGTTTGGTAGTCCGTTCAGAAAGCTTTGTAGCCTGCATAAGGGAATTCACATGCAATTCTATGCAAGTTTACTTATAAACAGTAAACTTATAAACAGCCAACTTTTGCAGGATTTACTCCCAGGCTAAACACCAACTCCCTCCCCATCCCCCCCCCTTTTCCCTTTTCTATATCTGAAACTCAAAAGGAGCACCATCAGAATTAATTTATTAAGCTAGACTCCGTGAACCAAAAGTGGGCTAACTTTGCTCTGTATCTTCCCACTTTGCACACCATATTTCCTTTCTCTAACTCAGTATCACACATCCATACATTTTCCCTTAGCATTAGTGCTTCTTCATTCTCTCTTAGTGCAGTTTTATAAGGAGTAACTGGAAAGACACTGGGAGATAAGCCATAATGAAGCATATTCTCCTCCCCTCTATTTAAAATGAGCAGAAAATTGGGAAACGGCACAGCTTTGTCCAGAGTTAAGGCAGAAAGGGACAATCTGCAAAACAGAATCGATACAAAACGCTCACCTTCACTGCCTCCTGCCAAGCTTTTCAAATAGAAGCTGAATTCTACCGCCTGAACAGTGGGGGCTACAAGAGCTCAGATAGACAGCCTTGGCAGCCAACAGTAACTCAGTCCATACAGGTTTCCTGGCTAGTTTAGCCAGTTAAATGACAGAGGGGGGGGGGATTTCTACACTCCGTCCCTAACCCCCTTTTATGCCCACCAAGGCTGTCAATCCTAAATTGAAGGACGGGAGGGGAGACCCCTAGTTCGGCAGATGAGTGACCTCAAGGCTCTATGGAGGACAGTAGCCTAGGTCTTTCCCTTCTTTGGAACACTGGTATAGATCGGTCAACTTCAAGGCAAAGTGTAAAGAATTCTGCAAGCTTTGTACAAAACAAAAATTTCAAAGCTTAAAAAAAAATCAATTGTGCGCATGCAGACGTGCATTCACTGTGGCTTACTCCCAGGTAAACACGTCGGGTGGCAGTCTTAGGAAGCACTTCTAAACAAGTCTACTTGGAAGTAAGACCCACGTCACGCGGCGGGACTTGCTCTCAGAAATCTGCCCCTTAGGATTGCAACCTTAGCGTCGAAGCCCATTTCGAGAATTGCCGCCCGCCCCTTTCCAGCTGATCCCGTGCCTTAGGAAGCAGCCGGCAGCCAGATGACGGCAGGCTGACGTGATTTATTCACGGCCCCGGACCTGACGGGGTTGCGCGCTCCTGAAAACGGCACCAGGGACGAGAAAAGACGCTTCGTGTAAAGTCCTGTTGCGCGACCTACTCCCGGGATACAGACAAAGCGGCAACTACGGCGAGCGGAAACGGGGGGAGGGCAGTCCCGTAAAGCGCCTTCAGGGACAGCAACTCGGCGACTTGATCCCTTGCGACCCCACCTAGCACTTGAGACCGAAAATAAAACTCAACAGCGATTATTCTTGTGGCGCCGTGTAAACGCCTACACACGCGTCAAGCTGGCCCCAGAGCCAACCCCATTCAGTCCAGGGGGCTTTGCTCTACAGAAGCAGGACTAGACCGGCCGCGAGGTCTCTCCCAGGAGCGCGGTCCGTCTGACGGTACCCGGGAGCCGCGGAGTAAAGATCTCGATCTGTGCGCGCTTTCCTTCTGAGGAAACCCGCGCGACTCCGGCCTCTAAGTGGCACAAACTTTTCGGGCGCACCCGCGCATGTCACACCAGGTGGACAGGTTATGGTTATTGTGGCCCCACAAGAATTCAAATCTTTTGGTCTGCGTCTTTTGCAGCAGTGCGTTAAGAGGGAGCCCCCCCCCCGCTCCCGGCAAAGTGTTTTTTCTTGCCTCTGAGGAAACTTTTACCTTCCCTTCCCCCCCCCAACAGTTTTTTCTCCCCTTTCACCACCCCCTTGAAAAGGCGGGGTTACAGGCGACCCCACCTCCTCACCCCCCACTGACCCCGGAAGCGCGGTACCTCTCTCAACTTCTTTCAGCCGCCCGCGCCAATTCAACTCTTCAATGTACATCAGCCCCCACCCTCCCCGCAGGCGGCTCCTCTCATTGGCTCCTAGTCCCTTCCACCCGCACAGCTCCTGTCGGCCATTGGCTCATAGCCATGCCACTCCCAAGTGAGCTCGCTTCGCCAAACAGAGAACCTTTCCTCCCCCATCCTCTTCTAATTTGCTGTCTTCTCATTGGAGTAGCTCCAGATTTAGTTTAAAAAAAAATCCGCTATGTCCCCGGTGTATTGGTCTTGACGTTGTCAATCAAACCATAAACGATGCTGTCATTGGCGCACGTCCGTAAGATTAAGGCTGACCTTCTTCAAAAATGCGTGTTTTATTTGTCCGGGATCACTGCCAGAAGGGCCCAGGGTTACCCGCGATTGGTTAAAACAGCCCCTTCACGCTAGCGCAGCAAGCTAGGTTGTGATCCCTCCCTCCTTTTCCTACTCCCTCCCTTCTTTTCTACGCATTTCTATTTCTTCCGTTATTTATTTATTTCCTTCATAAACTTAAATGACCTCGGAAGGGAGGGAGAAGTGGGCAGGCCCGCTACAGTCCTCTGACCAATACCAGATAGAGTGGAGGCGGAGTCAAAAGAGGTGTCAGCCAACAGTAATGGAGTGTATATTAAGAAGTTAGCCAATCGAAATCTGTAGCTCCCGGCACCGGCGGGTGGCGGCGACGGGCGTTAATCACTGTCTGGGTTTGGCGAGGAACTGGGTGATACCATTCGCAGCTGAAGACGGGGGGGGGGGGTAGAGCTGAAAACGGAGCGAGGGGGAATAGGACGAGCGCGCAAAAATGTGCGGCCGAGTTATATGTATAGTTTAAAAAAATAGAGCTTGCCAAAGCTGCGGAGAGCAAACCAAGCAAGTAAGAGCAGCAGCTTGACGAAATGGTCCCTCCCCCCTTTCTTGTTTTTAAGGAATCGTTCGAGTATTCACAGAAAGCAGCAGCCTCAATGAATCCATGATGGTTGAGAATTTTCATTTGTGCGTGTATTTTTGATTTTCAGATTTAACAATGACAAGAACCAGTAACACTCGGGGGGGGGGGGGGAAGACGGAGCGGGGGAAAAGTCCGGCTCCGTTGAAAAATTGACATGAGTGGTCAAAGCAGAGGATAGTACAGCTCGTGATTTTCAGGAATACACAGGAAGGAATTTTAGACGATCTGGTGTAAACAAAGCGAGTTTGTATCTGACAATTGGCCAGGAGACCTCGAAATCTTTTAACTACAACGAAGGTGCTTTAGTTTTTCAAAAGGAATTGTAGTGGGGGTGGGGTAAAGTAGGAGCTAGATTATTTCAAACGTATCCTCATGGATTCATATGATTTTTACATGGAAATGAAATAAAACCACCTTTATACTGTGTAGAACATGTCTTGGACTGCAGGCAGCTCCACAAAAATCATGCATCCATGGTGCAAAAACATAGTTGAAATACATGGATCCTTGTGTATCGTTATGATTTTTTGCACTAGATCATCCCAAACTCTCCATAGCAGCATACATCACAAAAATCACATGGCCTTCGTGGCTATGCAACGGGACAAAAACATGGTTCCAAAGCATGGATCCTCAGGGTTTTTGCATGTGTTCAGCCCAAGCTCTCCATAAAATCACTTATTCTGTTGAAGTTGATAGCCACAGCATACACCACAAAACTCATGGGGCAACACCACAGAGCAAAAATTTCATTTCAAAGCACAGATCTTAATGTATCCTCAGGATTTTTTCATCTGTTCACCCCAAACTCACAATGTCATCTAATATATCAATAGCCACAACATATACCACAAAGATCACAGATCCACGCCTGCATGGCAACACCAGGGAGCAAAAACATGCTCCCTTCACCGTATTGCCACAAAGGGGTGGATCTGTGCTTTGAACCCATGTTTTTGCTCTATGGCGTAACCATGAAGATGATTTGGGGATGATCTAGTGCAAAAATCATGAGGACTCATGTATTTCAACCATGTTTTTCATTTCAATGTAAAAATCATGAATTCATGAGTATTCATGCCTTGGATCCATGTTTTTGAGCTGCTGTAACATCCCAAAAGTTTTGATACATTTTCTTTTGTGGTCCAGTCTATAGTCCTCTCTTCCACATGCAATTTGATACTAGATTTAGTAGAGTTAGAGTTCAGATTTTAAAAGTGGAGATTCCATGATCTGACTTTTACTTTCTTCCAGCTGGGGCGTAGATCCGATTTTCTTTTTCTTCCAACTGTAATGAGTCTTGCAATTGTACAGTCCACATAAATATTAAGGAGGAAACTTGCAGAAATTTACTAATTCTACATTTAAAAAAGGAAGTTTGTATATTATTAGTGTGGATTGGGGGGGTCTGAAAACCTCTTTAGAAACCATTCTAGAATTAGTGATCGCCTTAGTGACTTTATGCTGACCACTCTAATATAAGACAGCTTCAGAGATCCAAACCATAACTAAGCCCCAACTACCAAGCTAGTCATTACTCTATTAGTTTTGTTAAAATATACTCCTTCCCAAGGGTGGTGAAGAATTGAGGCTGACAAACGTGCATGCTACTCAAAAATCCTTGGGGGGGGGGGGAGGGCATAATAAAATGTAATAGACTCCATGCTAAGTTGTAAAAAATCTTCCTGAAATTATCAATAAATGACTGTCCAGGACAGGCATGTTATCTTTGTAGGACCCCTCTAGAATGAATGGTTCTCAGACAATTCTGATGATCAAACCAAAGGTGTAAGAAATTTCTGGAGATTTGACCATTTGTGGAGATGCGAAAGCTCAGCCAGGCTGTCATGCAATAGAGTCTGCCCTCAATGCTCTTTATTATTCTAGTTCAGTGTGATGCCATTAACACCCTCCCACCCACACACACACACACAGGAAAAAAAATCCCACAGTCCTAGCAGGCAAAAGAGAGGAAGATGCTTTTTTAATAGACATTTTTTCTTCAAAGCCATTTTCTGTACCATTAGTTGATGTAGTGCAGGGTCAACACCAGCATAGAAACTGTCATCTGTTGTAGATGAATGCCAGAGGGGACTTTTGATGCTTAACCTACTTTCAAATATTTTTAATGTATAGATTAGAAACCAGAATAACCAGGCCTTCCTTAAAAACAAACATTCTGAGTTGTTTATGCGGCCACTAATTGTATCTACCTTTTAAAATATATAGCCTTTTTGGTTAAAAGGGCATTATGGTTCATTGCAGCTCTTACACTTTGTACTTGAAGGGAATACGTTCTGTACTTTGAGCAAAGGATTTTTGCTTGGACAGGACGATAGCTAATTAAAATTCTTTACTTCTGAGGAGGAGTGATAATACTGGACAGAGGGTAGAATAGACAGTCATTAACATTGTAGTTGAAAGTGGAGTTTGGAGATCAATGCCCAGTATGTATAGAGGCATAAAGAGTTTCACAGGAGGGTCATCTGTTCCCATCTGTGAAGAGTACATTGTTTAATGTAAGGAAAAAAACATTAAAATAAAAACATTCCACATCAGATCTTTTCTGGTGGGTGGGATGAAATAATAAGGGGGGAGGGGGATAGAAGATTGTAAAAAAAAAAAAATCTAAGGTCCAGATACAAGTTGCTACATACCATCCTGAGAGGACCCATGACATGCTGAGGGGATTGTCAATGCCACTTTAAGCCCATCTACTCAGAATCCTACTCCATTTTTATTCAATGGGGTTTACTCAGGAAAGTATTCTTAGAACTGCACTGTATCTTAAGCACTGAAGGTGAGAGTAGATAGCAGATATCACTTCCGTATTTTCTGCAACATTCCATCTTTCATGCATACGATGGAGCTATCCTTGAATTTAGATTTACCTTCTTTAGCCTATATCTAGTAGAAATGGTCCAAAATACTTGCTCACATTTCTAATCCTCCCTATACCCAAACTTTGAGGTGGTTACACAATCAAAGCCTACCGAGTGCTCAGCAACGCCATGTATTTACATGATAATTAAAAATTGCCCTTCTTCCAATTACATGGCCAAACACAAAGGTATTACGAGACTACAAAAGATGGTCAGGCATGGGCTCTGTCAAAAACTGTGAGGGAATTCTCAAAAGCTCAGTATTTCATTAAATTCGGCTTCAATTCGCCCACACACAGGATGCTCAAGAGTGCATCCAGCTAACTGCAAAGCCTGCTGCAAAGCAGGAAAAGAGCACTTTCCTAGGTTACATAAGGCCCAGGCTGTTCAAGCTTCATAAAAAACGGAAGACAAAACCCAACCTCTTGAATTAATAGCAAGAGGGAAAACTATGCTTTATATTGTGCCAAACACCACATGAGGCCATGCCACAGAGCACCTGCCAGGGACAGGCCAAGCTGGTGCCTGCTCTGCTCACACAGTGACCATCAAGATTCCAGTAAATCTGTGGGCAGGAAGGGACACATAATTGTTTCCTTCTTTAAGAAGGGCAGCGTGACATGTTAGAGCTGAGGCTATGAACTCATCTCTAATTTTATTACACTGTGTGCTGTGTGTTGTAAATTCCTGCCAAGAAACCAAGTGCAAAAGAAACTTTCCATGCCCAGAAGCTGGTTTGCAAATCTGCCATCACTTCACAATATTAGCATCAATACAGAGCCTCATGCATTCACTTATTAATTGCTATACCTCCATGTGCTTTAGGGAAATTTCACCTCCCCACCCCCTCCGGCTGGCATCCAGTAGAAAGGTAAGAGGGACATGGACCAATACCACACCTTAATGTTCTCCTATGAGCATCCTTAATAAACTAGCCCCTGTAATAAAAGAAAACCACCACTGATCTTGAAAATTATAGTCTGCAGAAAACAGGAGGGGTTGAAACACATGAGGAGAGAAGCTTCAGAAGAACAAAGAATATCTTTAATGAAATAAACTCATCAGCACAAGTGAGGAATCTGTTGAGCATACATTAAGGAGGAAGCTGAAATAAATCTAGCCAACAATCATATAAAATACATTTTTTTTCTCCTGTCCCTACATGTGATAACCAGGAAAAGTCATTGGCAAGATGGGCAGCAGGGCCATCCTCTCATATCATACTTCAGAAGCATTTCACCGTTCCCACTAAAATTTCTTTCTCTTACCCACTTTTTCTTTTTGGATCACAATAAGTTCCTCTGTACTTCTACCTCTATCTAGAGAACTGGGTTTGATTCCCCACTGCTCCACACAAAACCTGCTGAATGATCTCGGGCCAGTCACAGTTCACTCAGAGCTCTCTCAGCCCCACCTACCTCACAAGAGGAAAAGAATGTAATTGTAAGCTGCTTTGAGATTCCTTAAGGTAGTAAAAAGAGGGATATAAAAACCTGCTCTTCTACTACCCTTCTTCTTCCCCTATCCACAGTGTTTGTTCACATTCACTCTGTTCCCCCTCTTTTCCTTCCTTCAGCCTCATTTTTTCCTTTGTTCCTCTTTTCCTGTTTCCCACTTTATCCAAGTTCCTCCTCATGACATTGTTCACAGCAGCGCACAAGCCTTTCACTCTCCCAGTAGTTCACTAATAGATAGTGGTTGCCCATATAATAAGGCTGGCAGTTTACAACTGGGGGAGGGGGGAATGAGGCCAACTCTGTCATACTCATTATTAGAGAAAGAGTAATACAGACATAGTGATGAGGTAGAAGAAGAAGAAGAAGAATTCTTATATGCTGCTTTTCTCTACCTGAAGGGGTCTCAAAGTGGCTTACAATCTTCTTCCCTTTCCTCTCCCCACAACAGACATCCTGTGAGGTGGGTGAGGCTGAGAGAGCCCTGATATTACTGCTTGGTCAGAACAGCTTTATCAGTGCTGTGGTGAGCCCAAGGTCACCCAGCTGGCTTTATGTGGAGGAAGAGTGGGGACTCAAACCCAACTTACCAGATTAGAAGTCAACACTTCTAACCATTACATCAAGCTGGCTCCTAACCACCACACCAAGGAAGGCATTCTTTGGTTCCCAGTTCCACATTTGATGGCTTTAGGTAACCTTAGGTTTTCACACAAAAAGGTAGAAAAGGAATGCAAACAACTCATGTTTTGAATTTTCCCAAGTAGGGATCACAAATCAAGGACATGGCTAAAATCAATCCACAAGGCTTACTTTGTACTGAGCTGGGCTCCAGCAAAAAGAGATCAAACTCTTGCACCCTGATAAAATTTTCCCTGTTATCTTGCTAATAAGGTTGCCAACTCTGACTTGGGAAATGCTTGGAGATAGAAGCTGGGGAGGGTGGGGTTTGTGAAGGGACCTCAGCAGAGTGTATTGTAATGCCATAGACTCCACTCTCCAAAGCTGCCATTTTCTTCAGAGTAGCTGCTATCTATAGTCAGAGCTCAACTGTAATTTTAGGAAGTCTCCAGACCACACTTGTATAGTGTCAGACTTACTTGCTAACTATATATAATATGGTCACCTCTTTTACTTTATCAAACGTCTGTGTTCTTAAATCTTCTCATGATAGCATGTGACATGACATCTGCAAACAAGTGGTTAATGAGATGGCAGTGGGCCTGAGCACAGAGATTTATTGTAGGGTTGCCAGCCTCTAGTTGGGCCCTGGAGATCTACGACCATTACAATTGATCTCCAGAACACAGATATCAGTACTCTGGAGAAAATGGCTGCTTTGGAGGGTGGAGCCTATGGCATTATGTCTTGCTGAGGTCCTTTGACAAACCCTGACATCATCAGGTCCCACAATAATCTCCAGGTAATTCCCCACTCAGGGCCGACGGCCTTATTTCATGACCTTCTCCTCCTAATAATAGAAAGTTAGTATTTCTAAAGAATTGGGTCCTTTCCTGTGTGTACATCAGCTTTTAACATAGTACTGTAACCACATGTGGTTGCAGTGGCATATTGTGAAAATCATTCCACACACAGGTTAGTGAGTGTTGGTAACAGCCAGAACAGTCTCAGTACACATTGAAAAAATCAGTGTGGGTTGAATTTCCTCTATGAAGGAAGTTATGTACTGACAGAATAAAGTGACTCATCCCTAATTCCCCTTCCCCCTGCCAAATAGTAAATTCTAGGATACCCCTGTTACTGTGGGAGGCAGCAGAGTCAGAATTGCCCAGATACTCGCTGTGTCACTGTTGAAACTTAGTCAGACTGTCCCATGTGACTTGGCAGATACAAAAAGCTCATGTATGCTATAAGCATGCAATTGTTAAGGATATTTTAATCCTAAATAGAAGCTTTAAAAGGCAATAGTGCCTCTTAACCATGTCTACACATGTCTGAACATGCTTTCCCCTTTACAGTAAAATATTATTGCATTCACATATCAATTTCTCTGACTGTAATTCTGTCACTTTCGCGTTTCCTACCCCCAGGTGAGGCCTGGGAGTATCCTGTTATTACAGATGATCTCCAGGATATAGAGATGAGATCCTCTGGAGCAAATGGCTTTGAAAGAGAAAGTCTAAGAAATGTATACCCTACCAAGGTGCCCCCCCCCTCAGGTGCCGCCTCAAGGAAGCTGTATGAGAGGGTGGTATAAAAATCTAATAAATAAACAATTAAATAAACCCAGAGTTGGCAACTACAATTATGATTGTGATATATTCCATTCCATTGAATGAATTGATGTGAAACCTACTCATTTATTTTACCGGGTTTTAAAGGCTACCGTCTCTTTTACTTCATCATTATCATATTGTTGAAAGAGGCAAACTAAGTGAAGGGGAAATATAATCTTGTTTGTTGAGAGGGGGCAAAAATGGCAGTTTTCTAAAAGCAATTTAAATTTAAACAGTGAGCATAAAGCAAACTAGACAGCCCCACCTTCTGGCCAAATACTGGAAGCAATATTGAATGGCGTCGCAAACCCTCAATAACAAAATTGAGCAATGTTTGCAAGGCTTGCTGGTGTAACTGAGGTCAGCGTTTGGCTCGAGATCAGGAAGGCTCCCTGAAGAATTTAATAATCACAAATATTAAAAATACCTTACGTTAGACATTAACCAGACCAAATGTTTAGATAGCGCAGTGCTTGTGCTTTATGGAATGAAACTCAAACAACCAGCCTTATTTAGTAATAATTAGGAATTTGGTTGATGCAGAGAAGGAAATGTTCGTTTTTCAGTATTAAGCATCTAATTACTTTCATCAGGATGAATGTTTTCCTTTTAGAGAATACCTTCTACAAAATAAAGTTCCTGTATTATTGAAACAGTTGGCAGTCTCTGATTTTTTTCACCTTTAGCACAGTATGAACTTATTAAAAATCATATATATGCATATTTCTCTTTGCTATTTTCCCCCTGCAAGTTTTCTTGGTATGAGATTCAATCATGCGGTAAGTTAGAAGGAATGTGAAGATCCTGAGGGTGCAGTCTTGCATACTTAAAAGGTATTGACTTTTAGTGGAATTAAAGGATGCACGTCTAGGATTACATGCAAATAAAGACTTCTGAATTTCAGATCATAGTATCTTTCCAGCAGCCTCAGTTTTCCATAGCTTCAAAAAATGTTTTTAAAAAGTATATTGTGCAAATACTGACAGAACATCTGGTTTGATTTTTGCATCTGCTAATTGTTAGCAATCCATGGTTGGCTTTGCCATGACTCAGTGTGTTCAAAGAAAATGTGCTGGAATTTCTGTTCTTTGAGTAATGCAGTTATGCACAGAGTACATTGCTTTTCATAAAAGCAGTGCAGAAAGCAGCTGCACATACAGGACTTCAGTTCACAGCATAAATTACAGATCGTAACTTAGAACTGTAGCCCTGAATTTCCCCAAGTTGTTATACAAAGCATGCCTCTTTCTTCCCCCCTCCCAGATCCGGAACAGTTCTGCCCCCCCCCCCCCAATCAAAGGACTTGAATCACTAAATGCCCGATCTGGCCGCCTGGACTTCAGCACCCATAAAAGTCTATGGTGCCATAGACTATAATGGGAATTTTGGCATTCCTGCCTTTCCTGGGGCCTGGGGGGAGGGTTGAGGTAGAACTTCCAAACTTTCAGGGTAGCTTCGGGAGGCTCTTCCCTGACCTCCTCCAAATTCCATAATTATTGGTCCAAGGGGTCCACGTCTAGGAGCTCCCAGATAGGGTGCCCCCATCCCTCCATTATATCCTATGGAGAGTCCATCCCAATCATTGGACCAATCATTCTGAAATTTGGAGGGGAGTCAGAGAAGAGCCTCCTGGAGCTACCCTGAAAGTTTGGAGGCTCTACCTCAACCCTCCCCCCAGGCCCCAGGAAAGGCAGGAATGCCAAAATTCCATTATAGAATATGGAGGAAGGGGTTGGCTGCCTGGATTGATTGACAGTCCGAAGATAGTCGCATATAAGGCACATTGCTCTCTTCCACCATTTCCAGCAGCACATGTGAAATGTAAGAAGTGTGAAATGGCAGCAGACAAGGTGAGAGCAGAAAAAGTGAGGGATGGCTGGGAAGCAAGATAACATTTAGCGCTTTGCCATTCAGCTGGCAAATGCTATTTTTACTGATGTGCGGAAATTCCCAGTATGTTCCCGATGCAATCCCATCCCAGAGTCAGGCAATGAGAACAATAATTGCTTTTATGGTCCTTTCCAAAATACAGTGCAGCCACAGGAACTCAACACCTGCCAGGAGGGCAGCTGAGCCTGATTACTTTCCAGCCTATTTAGGCAAAGGCTTGGGGAAAGCTGCTTTGCTGGATCAACTGAATCTATCAGGTACAAGACCTTGTTTTCAGTATCTGCTTTGCCTTGTTACCTAGACCTGAGGGCACTGCTCCTGAGAAGACTTAATTGGGCTGGCTACAGAGTGAGGACAAGAATAAATGAAGTTAATAATTAAAGCTGGAAGTGAAAGTGCATAAAAGGAAGGTGGGAAAGATAGAAGGAAGCAAGGAAGGATTGCCAAGAGAGAGGGAAAGAGTGTGGGGGAGGGGGTTGCAGAGGAAAGTGAGATGCCCCTGCAAGTTCTTGCAGATTTCCCACCTTGAAATTGGGACTGGCATGGTGACTGGCATTGTTTTTGCAGGTAGTGCAAAACATTTCTTTTTATCAATACTTCTAATGTAAGACTTTTATTTATTTTCTTGGCTGTGTTTTCCTCTGCATCTCATCTGAGGTTTGCTTTAATTGAGGCTATTAGAGTGGTCAGTGGTGATTTAATAATGATTTTTAATGGCTTGTTTTCTTTTTATATTGATAATTTATTGGTGGGGGGGGGGTTACATGCAGCCGGCTGGATGACCTTGGGCTCACCACAGCACTGATAAAGCTGTTCTGACCAAGCAGTAATATCAGGGCTCTCTCAGCCTCACCTCCCTCACAGGGTGGGGCAAGGGAAGGGAAGGCGATTGTAAGCTGCTTTGAGACTTCTGGCAGAGAAAAAGTGGCATATAAGAACTAACTCTTTTTCTTGTAAGTCACCTCCAGCGGCACTCTAGAGAGGTGGCATATGAATTCCTTAAACTAAAAAAACATATAATAAAGGTTCTTGTTATATCACTATCAGTTGAAGGCCAATATGTTTTTTTGTAAAATAGTGAATGAGTCTAGCAGTCTCTTTACCTGTATATTGACATGGTTGCCAATGCCTCTAGAGTTGCCCATGCTTGAATAACAGTTATGTGGTTCCCATGTGTGGAGTGTTTAGTAAAGAAAACAAACAGTGCACTTCCATTAGGCCTAGGGATCACTTGCATGTTATGCTAAACATGCAGGCAGAGGTGTTTACTGCCTCATTGGAGCATCCAAAAAGAGGTATTCTCTGTGCTTTCCTTAGTTATGCCCTCAAACCTGCTATTCCCCTACCCACCACTTTAATAATGCTATAGTGGTATGGCAGCTACCTTTAAAAAAAAATCCTGCAGAAAGATGCTCTGAAGTTGTTTCTAGAAGTGCCCAGGATACACTTGAAAAATCTGTTCTCACATGCACTCCATGTCTAGGAAAGTTTTGTATGAGCTGAAACTAACTCAGTCTATACCTTGGGGAAGGACACAAAACAGCAGAAACAGGGAGGAAGACGATACTTAAGTGCTAATCTTTACTGGAAAGCTGGAGAAAATGCAGAAAAATATAGGCAGATTTGAGCAGAACAATAAAATACTAGGTGTGGGGAATTGCTGAGCTACGAATAACAATAACGCATGAAATCACACCAGTATTCATGAAATAAGTAAAAAATAATCTGTAGCGGAGCTGTCCAAGTTAGACTAAGGCCCATTCCGCACAAGGATCAATGTGGCAAATGGCTTACGGAAAGAAAAAATGCAATTTAAAATACTGGAATTCGGTGTAACGCATACCTGCCTTTGTAGTGGAATCCAGTTGCGTTTCAATCGTTTCCCACAGGTTTCCGGTCTCGCCAAAAATCGCTAGAAAGGAAGCAATTTTTTTCCATGCTTTGTCCCACCCCTGGCCGTCAATCAAACGAGCAGCCAATGGGCGGTTATTACCATGCTCCGGAAAAGCCCCTTTCCCTTTAAGAACAGGTTTTTTTAAAAAAAGAAAAACACACATTGCAACGAATATACCTTGGTTCCTTCCTTCCTCCTAACGTAGAGACCCATCTCCTGTGCCTCTTCTGCCTCATGACCTTCTGCCTCTAGCTGGCAGCTGGCATGTGAGCTGCCGTTTCATCATTGCCACGCTCCCCCGAGTGGAACCCCCCCCCCCGTGCACAGGCGCGCTTTTCAGCCGAAAATAAAGGGAACTTGCAAACGGGGCTGTGTTGTGCTTGGTGACTTGAGGGGAGCTTTAAAGCAGCTCTGTGGAGGGACTGCAGCCGGAGAAGCCTCGCTGGGTGAATGAAGGCTCGCCAGTTCGTTGCTCTCCGCTCGCTCTGAGAAAAAAAATGGCGATCGCTTTGCCGGAAGTTCAGAGGAGAGAGCCAGGTTGAGGGACTGTTTGCTGAAACCGCAACAATGGTAACGCACAGAACTTTTTCGAAACTGTTGCGCTTTCCAGAGGGTGAATCCACTTTTTGGGATTTCCCTGGAAGCGCTACAATGAAGCACTTTTAGCGGGACTGTTTCAGGAGTGTGGCAGATTGTGTACGATGTCGTGCATAACTGCATATTAGTAGTGATTACAATTTGCAACCCTTCTGCTACATTAAACTTGTGCGGAATGGACCTAAATGTTTGTCCCTCAGTTTGGCTTAGAAAGTCAGAATCCAGTCTGGATGTTACAGTGCTGTGTCCCCAGAGAGTGAAGGAGTAGGGAAAGAAGCTGAAGCACACAGGTTCTCTGTGAACACAGCTTTCAATGAAGATATGGGAAGGAAGGTGAAGAAATTCAAAGAAGCAGAACAGAAAATGTCATGTCTTGCAGTCCAACACATTTGGAGAAGTTGTCAAGCAACAAGGGAGGTTGTCTGGGTGAGAAGGGGGTTTCCATCCAGAGATTTCAGCAGAGTAGGAGCAATTCCTAGGTATCATAACACAAAGCCTTGCCCTGTAGTGGTGGAGGAGCAATCTGGGATGGAACTGAACCCTCTTTAGTCATGCTAGGTTGCCCTGTTTATCCTATTTCTCCTTGAGCATTCACTATTGGAAACAAATTCTATTGGTAGTGTTTTCAGTTCCTTTGTAAACATCACAAGAGGAGGGGTATAGAATGCCCAGCTCTGGTCATGAGGCAGAAGAGGCACAGGAGGATATACATCAGGTGAGGCAGAGGGGAGAGATGGGATGACTGAATTACCTGACTGGCAGGTGCAATTTACATTGGTTAACAAAAGCCAAGAGGTGCCTGATGATCCTGACCTCTCTTATTCTTAGATTCCCAGAGGAGGCTTTGTTATAAGGAAGATTACTAGATAGTCCTGGAAAGTCAACTGTTATCCTGGAAACTTACTCATTAGTCATGGCCTGAACCCTCAGGCAATTAAAATGGACGCACACCTGGCCTTGATCAGGGCAAGGGCCTTTTTTGTTCTGGGCCCGGCCTGGTGGCATGAGCTCCCAGAAGAGCTGAGGGCCCTGATAGAGCTATCACAGTTCCTCAGGGCCTGCAAGATGAAGCTCTTTCACCAGGCATTTGGTTGAGGCCAGGCTAAGGAAGATCTGGGTCCCTCCCTCAGATGCCTAACAAACCAGGTTTTGGAAATATCAGAGGAAAGCAGGAGAAAATCCAAAACATTGGAAATTGGAGGATGTTGCCATATAGATTATTCCCAAAACCCCAAAGCTCCATTTGTGAAGCTGAGGCAGAACAAAACAGCTGTTTAAGCCAGTTAAAAGAGCAAAAGATTTTGTTAGCAGTGTAAACATAGGCGCAGTCAGTCCGAGCAATGTACTGCCAGCTACCATGAACAAAACAATCCTGTTACACAGACTTCTTGCAGAAGCAGTGAACATGTGAATGGCAAACATACACTGTCCCTTCTACTTAGAAATAATTGTAACATGGTAGGATGAGAAGAAAAAACAGGATCACTTTGATGAAGAAATCATTACAGAGTTAGGCATCTGACTGAGATGTCACACCTGAATTTGCTCCTGGGTTATAACAGCTGGCTTGTGTGGTAGGCATGTCTTTTCATCAACATATTTAGAAAATTAACCACACTTACACATTATCTTTTTTTTTTTAAGGGAAGGAGGCTTTGTCACAAAATGTTTCATAAAATAAGATGATCTGTTGTGTTGTAGTGGGAAAACACTAGGTGGCACTATTCCTTTTTATCCAGTTACTAGCATGACATGTTGAAGGGCAGCTATCCCTAAGAAAGACCTGGAGAGAGAGATTAAACAACAGGCTTTATAAACTGATCTCACAGATTTATAAATATATATGCTAAACATTAGGGATTTAGTGGCAACTACAGTTGGATTATCCAGATTCTAGCTATTGATATTCTGCTTGCATTTCAGCTAGACATTAGCAACATGTAGATTTTAATGTGATCTGGTAAAGAGAAGAAGCATTTATCTATGTAGGAAGTGACTCTGTCTGTAGTTTTATGTAAGCACAATTTGTTCTCAACATTAATAAAGGCAAGGCAAAATTGAAAAGTTCAAAAGTTGGCATTTTATCGAGATGGCAACGTTTTGGGAAGTTGCCAAGCTAAAAACACTGGCAGGCAGTGGTGTGGTTTTGGAACCTAGGCCCATTCTGCACACATAGGATAATGCACTTTCAATGTGCTTTGGCAGCTGGAGTTTCCTGTGCAGAACAGGAAAATCTACTTCTAAAGTGCATTGAAAGTACATTATCTATTGTGTGCAGAATAGGCCCTAGAAATCATAGAATCATAGAGTTGGAAGGGGCCATACAGGCCATCTAGTCCAACCCCCTGCTCAACGCAGGATTAGCCCTAAGCATCCTAAAGCATCCAAGAAAAGTGTGTATCCAACCTTTGCTTGAAGACTGCCAGTGAGGGGGAGCTCACCACCTCCTTAGGCAGCCTGTTCCACTGCTGAACTACTCTGACTGTGAAAAACGTTTTCCTGATATCTAGCCTATATCGTTGTACTTGAAGTTTAAACCCATTACTGCGTTTCCTCTCCTCTGCAGCCAACTGAAACAGCATCCTGCCCTCCTCCATCATTCAAAAATGACTACCTGTGAAAAGCCCAGTGGCACCTTTAAGACCAACAAAGATTTATTCAAGACATGAGCTTCACTGGACTCTGATTTTGTTTTGTTGACCAACAAAGCTACCCACTTAAATCTACCTGTGAAGAAACAGTGAGAATCTTGGGAAGCAGCTGGATATTGAGATGAAGGCTGGGGAGTTTCTGTGAGTTGAGTGGAATTTAATTGGTGAGGGGTGGGTTAATATATATGTGTGTTCCTTGATAGAGTTCTGGAAAGGAATTTAGAGGATACTAATGAAAAAACTTTGGATATGGGTAGAGTCTGGGACAGGCTGATACATTGGCCCTTCTCAGCAAAAATGTAGGACCTTGAATGCCATTTGGTTCAGTTTGTTTAATCTCTGTTTTAATTTAATTTTCCCCTTATCAGAAACATGTTTTATTTTCACATTAGTTGCATTTTCTTCATGCCCCTTTTTCATTGTCTTTGCACACATTTACAAAGTGGCATAAAAAGGCAGAAAAGAAACATCAAAAACAATCAAATGCAGTGAACCAAAATCAGTAGCTATGGCAACTGCAAAATTAAAAAAAGAAAAGTGAAAAAGTGGAGGTTGTAAAAATCCAAATCCTGAATTTCCTCTTGTCAACTCTCAACTGTAAGGATTCGTATACATTCACAACGAATGCAGCATCTACTGACTAACAAATGTAATGTGCACTTGGGAATGCCAGGGAAATCTAAGAAAAGAGATGTGAAGAATAGTTTAAGAATCAGTTCCATTCTGTTAGGTTGCCTTGATAAAGATTTGCCATTCTTCCCTAGTTTTGCTGTCTTGTAGAGAATGTTAGGCAGTGTGAAGAGCGATAATATGGCAGGTAGAGGTGGCATCGAGTTGCACTTTTGACCATCTGGGGGGAAATGAAAATATAAAAATCAGTAGTTGCAATTCTAAAAACCAATATAACAGCCAGCAGGAGTGGCTAATATCCTATACAAACAAGATTGGAAAGTGCCAAAATAAAAGTAAGTCTTGGTAATCTCGAAATGCTCCATCATACACTGTGTTACATCATGGAAATTTGAGAAGTTGTGCCGATTCTGCTCATATGTCACATCAAAAGATTGGAGCCAACTTCTCATTGTTCACATGCATAGCACCATCTGGAGACCCCAGGAGGAGTGGGTTGATTCTCAAGTTTGAATTGCTTAATATTCACACTCACCATGAAAAGCCTTGAAAATAGTGAACATCTGTCTTCAGGTACCTCAGGTTACTGTTCTTATTGCTATTCTCGGATAGCTTGCAGAACAGAAGCGAACCATTTATTTCTGTAGTTCAAATAAAGTACAGATGAAAATTTGAACACCGACACCGAGAAGACAAAATTTGCAACTTGCGTGTATATCAGATTGGCAGCCCAAGGTTACGCCATAATTTTATTTTCTTCCTCTGCCTCATTTTGTTCGTATGTTAAAAATCCCAAGTGCAACGGTTCTCAGTTGGCCTGCGGTCTGTTAGCTTCCATCTTCTCAGAAAACAGGATATTATGACATTGATATTATGGGAGCCGACTGGGTGATAACACCATTATTTTCAATGCAAGTGCCATAAAGAACAATACAAGAACAATGCTCAGGATATAGATGTCAAATCCAGTGCTGCTGTACTCCTACAATAAAGTGACACTCCACTCAAGTATCTTTGTGAGAATTTTCTTCTTTGGTTGGTGTATGTTGGGATTACATTCTGTGGCTACTCAGGGGTTACGCTCAAAGGACCCTGACAGACTGACTCTGTGGCTCTTCTTCACTTTTATCAGCACCTTCTGACTTGGAAGCACAGTGCACGCAGGGAAGGGACTGAGGGGGCGGTCCAAGGGAGGCATGTGCAGGTATGTTCTTGCAAGAAGGATGGGAAGGATCTGCAGGTTGCTACCTCCCCCACATCACGCCCAGATGTGTATGACAAGCCATGACAAGAACTCTAAAAGGTTGGTGAGGCAGGACTTCCCTTTGATAAACGAAATTTTACCAAACTGACCCTGGTACCGGTGAGCCGATGGCCTATTTATACTATTAGATAAGTAGAATAAGGTTATTTGGTAGAAATAACCTTTCACAGTGGAAAGCTTTCATAACAGTTCTCATAGGAGGACACAACCACTGACAAAAAGCAATTGAAAATGGCATTTATCTAGAAACCATTATGGCTGGTTCTTTATTTGGTATTAAATATTGAAAAACAGAATGTCAAATTGTTAATTTACTTGGAAAATTGTATAAATTACATATTACATATATATATGAATATATACATAATATAATACTAATATATAATTCCAAAACAAGTCCTGATGCTGAAAGAAACTTTGCATTGTACTCATTTCTAGTCAGTATTGCTATCTCCTATAGTGAGACTGTGTTTTCTGTGGTTTTAATTGAAGAGAATTTGCAAAAACAGTCTTTGTTTTGTAAATTATTTGGGAGAGGTGCTAAAATTAGAGCTGTCCTGGATAATCACCTAAATCTGAAAGTTGGCTTGTCATCAGAATATGTCTGAATGGATCTAGATTTTGGAAGCATAGTTCATATTTAACACAGAAATTGAACTCAAGATGTTGCCAAACTTCATTTTGTTTAGCTTGGGATACAAATATTTAGGTTTTGCTAGCCCAAATATTGAAAAACAGTTTTTATCAGGGACAATTTGCCAACCTGGAATCTGCAACTAAATTTCAGTCATGGAATATGGCACTTCTGATTTCCTGACAAATTATGGATGTAGAATCAGTCACTGCTATAATTCAGATTCTAGTACAAACTGACAGCTCCTTCCAGCTTGTTTAATTAAGTAATTTTATTTATACCCTGTGTTTCCCCCCAATGGGGATCTGAGGTGCTTTTATCATGCTCTCCTCTTCCATTTTATCCCCACCAAATTTGTATAAGGTAGATTAGGCTGAGAGATAGTGATGGGCACAAATCGATTCACAAGCCATATTTCAGCACAAACTTGGGTCAGTTCATAGACCCCAAATTGATGTTCGGGGAATGCACCTTCCCCAAGCAGTTGCCAGACTAGTCCAGTTTGGTTTGGCTTTTCAGGCTGCTGAATATGGTGGATCCACCCGTTAACTGTTATATTTCAATAGCTGTGAATCATTGTATGAGACTATGAGAGCAATAATTAGAGGAGAATTTTGGGAAATAAATATTTTGCATGGGTGGTTCCTAGAGAAAGATATCTGGAGACATTTTATTCTAGTAGGAGCATCTTCTTTGAATTCTTTCTACTATCATATAGTCCCTATTGTATATTTTAATATCATACCACTGAGAAAGATCCCAAGACTAGTTAAAATGCATTTGGTCCTTTGTATTAGGCCACTTTTTCCCCCTTCAAGGATCGCTGCCTTGTTGTGGCAAGGGGGCTTGCGTAGTTCAGTGAAGCTATGAGCTATACCGTGCAGGGCCACCCAAGACGGACAGGTCGTAGCTGAGAGCTCTGACAAAAGGTGATCCACTGGAGAAGGAAATGGCAAACCACTCCAGTATCTTTGCCATGAAAACTCTATGGACAGTTCCAATAGGCATAACGATATGACGCCGGAAGATGAGCCCCTCAGGTCGGAAGGTGTCCAATAAGCTACTGGGGATGAGCAGACGGCTAGTACGAGTAGCACCAGAATGAATGAAGCGACTGGGCCAAAGCCGAAAGGACACTCAGTTGTGGAAGTAACTGGTGGCGAAAAGACAGTCCGATGCTGTAAAGATTTTTATTCCATAGGAACCTGGAACGTCAGATCCATGAATCAAGGCAAGCTGGACGTGGTCAAACAAGAAATGACAAGACTGAACATCGACATTTTAGGAATCAGTGAACTAAAATGGACAGGAGTGGGTGAATTTAATTCAGATAACCATCAGGTATACTACTGTGGACAAGAATCTCACAGAAGAAATGGAGTAGCCTTCATAATCAATAAGAGAGTAGGAAAAGCAGTCTTGGGATACAATCCCCAAAATGACAGAATGATCTCAGTTCGAATCCAAGGCAAACCATTCAACATCACAGTGATCCAGGTCTATGCCCCAACCACTGCTGCTGAAGAGGATGAAGTTGATCAGTTCTATGAAGCCCTACAACACCTTCTAGAAGCAACGCCAAAAAATGATGTGCTTATCATCATGGGGGATTGGAATGCTAAAGTAGGAAGCCAAAAGATAGCCGGGATAACAGGCAAGTTTGGCCTTGGAGTACAAAATGAAGCAGGGCACAGGCTGGTAGAATTTTGTCAAGAGAATACAATGGTCACAGCAAACACTCTTTTCCAACAACCCAAGAGACGACTCTACACATGGACATCACCAGACGGTCAACACAGAAATCAGATTGACTATGTGCTCTGCAGCCAAAGATGGAAAAGTTCTATCCAGTCAATAAAAACAAGACCAGGAGCTGATTGTGGTTCAGATCATGAGCTTCTTGTTGCAAAATTTAGGCTTAAATTGAAGAAAGTAGGGAAAAGCACTAGGCCACTCAGGTATGAACTAAATCATATCCCCGACGAATACACAGTAGAGGTGACAAATAGATTTAAGGAATTAGATTTGATAGACAGAGTGCCTGAAGAACTATGGACGGAGGTTCTCAACATTGTACAAGAGGTAGCAACTAAAATCATCCCAAAGAAAAAGAAATGCAAGAAATCAAAATGGCTGTCTGAGGAAGCGTTACAAATAGCCAAGGAGAGAAGGGAAGTGAAAGGCGAGGGAGAAAGAGAAAGATACACCCAATTGAATGCAGAATTCCAGAGAAAAGCTAGAAGAGATAAGAATGCCTTCTTAAATGAACAGTGCAAACAAATAGAAGAAAACAATAGAATGGGGAGGACCAGAGATCTTTTCAAAAAAAATTGGAGATATGAAGAGAACGTTTCATGCAAAGTTGGGTATGATAAGGGACCAAAATGGTAGGGACCTCACAGAAGCAGAAGAGATTAAACAAAGGTGGCAAAATTATACAGAACAACTATACAAGAGCGAGCTTAACATCCCTGATGACCACAGTGGGGTAGTTACTGACCTGGAGCCAGACATCCTGGAATGTGAAGTCAAATGGGCCTTAGGAAGTCTGAGCAACAATAAAGCTAGTGGTGGTGACAGCATTCCAGTTGAACTATTCAAAATCTTAAAGGACGATGCAGTAAAAGTGCTACACTCAATATGCCAGCAAATTTGGAAAACTCAACAATGGCCACAGGATTGGAAAAGGTCAGTTTACATTCCAATCCCAAAGAAGGGCAATGCCAAAGAATGTTCAAACTACCGCATCATTGCACTCATTTCTCATGCTAGCAAAGTTATGCTCAAAATCCTACAAGCTAGGCTCCAGCAATATGTGGACCGAGAACTTCCAGAAGTACAGGCAGGATTTCGAAGAGGCAGAGGAACTAGAGATCAAATTGCCAACATACGCTGGATCATGGAGAAAGCTAGGGAGTACCAGAAGAACGTCTACTTCTGCTTCATTGACTATGCTAAAGCCTTTGATTGTGTGGAGCACAACTAATTGTGGCAAGTTCTTAAAGAGATGGGAATACCAGAGCATCTTATTTGTCTCTTGAGAAATTTATATGCAGGTCAAGAAGCAACAGTGAGAACTGAACATGGAATCACTGACTGGTTCAAAATTGAGAAAGGAGTTCAGCAAGGCTCTATACTGTCGCCTTGCCTATTTAACTTGTATGCAGAGCACATCATGAGAAATGCGGGATTAGAGGAGTCACAAATTGGGATCAAGATTGCAGGGAGAAATATCAACAACCTCAGATATGCAGATGATACCACTCTAATGGCAGAAAATGAAGAGGAACTAAAGAGCCTGTTGATGCGGGTGAAGGAGGAGAGTGCAAAAGTTGGCTTGAAACTCAACATCAAGAAAACAAAGATCATGGCATCCGGCCCTCTCAATTCCTGGCAAATAGATGGGGAAGAAATGGAGATAGTGACAGATTTTATTTTCCTGGGCTCCAAGATCACTGCAGATGGGGCCTGCAGCAAAGAAATTAAAAGACGCTTGCTCCTAGGGAGGAAAGCTATGGCAAATCTAGACAGCATCCTAAAAAGCAGAGACATCACCCTGCCAACAAAAGTGCGTTTAGTCAAGGCTATGGTCTTCCCAGTTGCAACGTATGGCTGCGAAAATTGGACCATAAGGAAGGCCGAGCGTCAAAGAATTGAGGCTTTTGAACTCTGGTGCTGGAGAAGACTCTTGCGAGTCCCTTGGACTGCAAGGCGAACAAACCAGTCAGTCCTAGAGGAGATCAACCCTGACTGCTCTTTAGAAGGCCAGATACTGAAGATGAAACTCAAATACTTTGGCCACCTCACGAGAAGGAAGGACTCCCTGGAGAAGAGCCTAATGCTGGGAGCGATCGAGGGCAAAAGAAGAAGGGGACGACAGAGAATGAGGTGGCTGGATGGAGTCACTGAAGCAGTAGGTGCAAACTTAAATGGACTCCGGGGAATGGTAGAGGACAGGAAGGCCTGGAGGATCATTGTCCATGGGGTCGCGATGGGTCGGACACGACTTCGCACATAACAACAACAATCCATGTTTCAATATGTATTGGATCTGTGTGATTAATACTGATGTTTATTTTTTTTTTACATGCACATGAATAGTAACATGAATAGTAGTAAATATTTGGGCCATTCCTGCACAAGGAAAATGTCCTGGACAGCCTTCACATGATGGCAGCATATTGAGCCTCCTCCACATGATGTCGCCAACATCCTGAGGCTGTCGAGTAGCTGGGTCATGATTAGGCCATTTTAAAATCGTGATTTCGGGAATCCCTAAAACTAGATTAACCACCCTAAATCGGGCAAACCACCAGTGAGGCGCCAGTGAGCAACCCAGGATAAGACAATATGGAGGGGGAAATATGCAATAGTCTCAGCAGCTTTGTCCCGCCCTCACTCCTGCCCTTCCCGCTCCATTCCCTGCTTTTGAATAATTTACTTCTTAATGTTGTGGTCCATGTTGCAGCAGGACCACAAACCTACATTATCAAAGGTGAAATAAAGTCTTCTTTAAAGTGTCCACGGTCTTCTTGGGATCAGGCAGGCAAAACACAGACCCATTTTTATTTTCTGGAGGTGGGAAATGAGCTGGGAAAGGAGAGGGGCAGGTGATCCAGCAGCTTTCTCCTGATCATGGAGCCATGTGTGCACTTTATTTTAAAGCCGATCATTAGCACAAAATGTATTTTTGGACTTCAGTTACCTGTCCAGCCTTCTCACAACCCAGGCAGACAAAAACAGTCCCATTTGCATCTTCTGGAGGTGGGGAATGGGCTGGGGAAAAAGGGAGGCAGGTGATCTGGCTTCCTTCTGCTGATCATACAGAAGTCTGAGCAACTTATTTTAAAGCCAACCGTTAGCACAAAATGTCTTCTTGAGCTCCAGGAACAATGTACAGCATCTCAGAAACCTACCCAGACAGAAATAAAGTGCAAAAAGAAAAAAAATATACAAATTCCAAAAAGGGAGGGGGGGAACCCTGTATTGTTCTGATGTTTCTCCATAGCAATGGGGCAGTGTTGATTTTATTTAAGATGCATCTGTGTTGTGGCATTACCGCATAGCAACACAGAAGTACCTTAAAAAAAAAAAAGTTAGTTTCAGGGCTGGGAGGGAAGAAAGAAAGTTTCAGTCCAGGAGAGAATTGCTGTGTTATGATTGGTGGATTGCCAAGCCAAATCTCACGTTTGCAGCCCCACCAGGAGACAAAAAGCCTTGATGGGGTATAAGAAAAACACGGGAGAGGTCTCCCCATGCGGAGGGCTGCAAACGTGAGATTTACTATCCCATGTTTGCCAGCAGGAAGCCACTTGTGTTTTACCCCTCCATGTGGAAATGGCCTTGTATTTTAACATTTGGTATATTTTGCTGCAGCTGGAAAGCACACACATATGGGGAACTAAGATGTATGCTGAAGCAGCCTGTACTATGTGTGGAAATGGGGATCCTATACTACTGCTCCTTTTGAAATTTTTCTGGGGGGAAACCCATATGCCATATCATTCACAAGCCTTACTACTTTCTGTTAGTATTGTATGTGAGTTTATTCTTCCACTGTTACAATGGTTGTTACAACTGCATAAACATTCTTCTGTGGTGGCTAGCAAAATACAGTCACAAAGGCGCTGACATTTACCATTTCATTGTGACTGGCATGTTTTTGTACAATAAATACATGTAATTTCTTTACATAGCCCACACACCTTCCCTCAAAACTCTGATTTTGTTGTAGGCAGATTACATTTTCTCAACACCTAACTTATAATAGCCTACTCCTGAGGAAATGTGATAATTCCCCCCCAGAACTCATTCACTACTGTTGCAGTTGGTGTATACACTGCTTTTACCTGCTTAATATGATTCATGAATGATCAGCGATGGAAGACTTAGCTTCTCAGCTGCATCTCAGCCTGACAGTCCATTCTCCAATAAAAATCCCTGCCTGCCAACCTTCAGAAAGTTGCAAATCGTCAGGAGAAGCCATCCTTTTAATGCCCAAATGCTTTAATATTTTAACGCTTATGTATATGACTGTTTTAAAGTTGCGGTCGGCTGCCCTGAGCTAACCAGGGAAGGGCGGGGTACAAATAAAATGTATTATTATTATTAATTTTATAAACTTAATTTTAAAAAAAAAGCTTTTAAGACTTGTTTTAATCCTATGAAAAATATAGGCTTCCTAACTGTACAACTGCAGTAAAGAAGTGCTCAATGAATCAGAATTATGTCCTTACCTGGTAAATCTGCAATATTCCATTACTGGCAATGAAAAGGGACTTCCAGGATTACTATCAAGCAGGAGTGGTTTAAGGATGTGTGGGGCCTGTAATGCCAGAGCCAGTTTAAGGATTTGTGGGGCTCTAGCAAAGTACATTTATAGTAGGAGCAGCCAGACTGGGAGTGGAGGGGCCTCCCACAATGGAAAGGGATATCACTCAGAGTGTCCTTAAAGAGGGAAAAGTGAAGAGTAGAGAAGCTATGGCATTGATCCATGGGGGGAAGGCATAGTGTGGGATCACTAAAAGTGTGGGGCCCGTAGCACGTTCTACATCAGTGGTTCTCAACCTGGGGGTCGGGACCCCTTTGGGGTCAAACAACCCTTTCACAGGGGTCACAGCTTGGCCGGGGGGGCCACCATCCACACAACAGCCTTGTGGGGTAGATCTTGATAGAACGTTCGCCTGTCTGGAGCAGTGGAAAAGAGTGAGATCGGCATGGTGGGACAAGAGGCAGAACTGAATTGAGAAACCCCGGGGAAATAAAACAATTTATATCCACTCCTGAACAATGGACCTTCACACCATTGGTCAGTTTTGGTTTAATTTCTGTGAAAGAACACTTGCATAATTTTATGTTTGGGGTTCACCACAACATGAGGAACTGTACTAAAGAGTCGCGGCATAAGGAAGCTTGAGAACCACTGTGCTACATGGATAAACTGGCTCTGATATCAAGCACAAGGCCTAGGGTCCTTTTCAGTCCCTTTGAGAGATACTTCAGGAGGTAACAGTTCCCCTTCCTCACAAATTATTCCACCACCCTCTTTTCTAGGAACCAGGTGCCACCCTCCCCCCTCCCGCTTTCTCTTTTAAATTCAGACATAATCTTCTTTAGGGGTACAAAATGGGAATAGCCCTTCAGCACCCTCTGGTTGAGGAAGTGGATCCCCAGGAACATCTGAATATGCCAGAATGAGGCTAGAAGACCATACAATTGATTATTTGTACAGAAAGATCATTCTGGTGTTTATTGCTAAGATACTTGCCCATCCTTTTGACATTTCAGATCTTGGTCAAGAGGGGGCAACATTCTCCCTCAGCAAGGAAAAAAAATGCAGTCAGTGATCACACAGCCTTTTCTTTCTAGGAAAAGGCATGCACCACTATCAGATGGCATTTTAGAACAGGCATTCATTTTAAACCCTCTTTTTATGTGTCTGTTTATAGCGATAGAGACTGATTTACACTTTTGACTTGCTGGGGACAATTTATCGCACACCTATAAATAAAACTGAAGCTCCTTATGCCTGTGCCAGCTCATGGTTTCCCGGCCTGCTTTTGTACCAGCTAATGGGTGTGGTGCTGATGTCCCCTTTAGAAAGGAGCAGGCAGCTCGCTAAAAGAAACAATAGCTAAAGCACCAGTTCTGCATTTCTTATGGATGGATTAAAGTGCTCAGGGGATGTTGGAACACGTGGTAAAGGAATGGAACCAAGGAAAAAATAATTTGTTGAAGGATATTACTGTTATATATACATGAACATAAATAATATGGGTAATATGGGTTGCAAGAAAAGCAATCTGTTAATGGAAATACAAGACAAATTGAGGTGTAAAGAAGGCCCTGTTCATTAATCAGACCAGTACTTCTATTCTATCCCATAGCATTTCTGCTTTTCAAAATTCAGGTGGCACTTTCACTTCTTCATTGAGACTGAGACGCTCAGGCTCTGCATTTTTATTTAAAACATTTTTATGTTGCCTTTCCACCCCATCAGGATATACAGGATGGTGAGCATAAAAAAACATAAGCAATTAAAAATAGAGCTCGAAATGATAAAATAATTCAATTAAAAACACAAACGACAGCACTAGAAGGAGGGCTAGTAAGCATTATGGGGGATATGCCAGACAAGATTTTTTTTTAACTCTTCACCTGCTGTCAAAAAACATCTATAGAGGGAAAAAGCTGAATCTTCCTGGGGAGGGAGTCCTAAAATTTGAAGCCCATGACTAAGAAGGCCTTTTTTTTGGGTTGCCACCTGTCTAGAATCAGATAGTAGAGGTAACCAAAATAGAGCTTCCTGAGATGAGTGTATGGGTAGATGCACAGGGGATGAGAAAAATGGACAAGGGTTCCTCCATCAAAATCAGTGTACCTCCTTTCTCTTTACAAACAGGAAAAAAATGTGTGGCTCCATTAAATCTTAACAGAAGAATTCCTATGTTCCTACTAGAGGTAAACATTAAGCATGAAGATAAGTTCTTGTCTGCAGAATCTTTAATATCATCAAATTAGATTCCCAGGTACTCTTATTTTTGTTGTAATACTTCAGCTTTGTAATAATTGCATGCGACCATCAGCTATTCTGACATGCTTTGCTCATAGAAAAGTCTGAAACCAAACATGCGACTACAAGGACACCTTTTCCAGATAGTGTTTCTTTCCCCTCCGAAGTGCAGGACCCTTTCCCCAAATATGTGCTCTGATTTAGATCTGCTTTCTTCTGAGTAAGATGTCCTAGGTCGCCTCTGCCAGCCTATTTGGGCATGAGTGGGAAGTGTACATAACCCTGTCACTTATCCTGATACACTGTGTATATTTTTACCCAGCAGGAGTGGGAGTATACCCAGCTCCCTCATACCTACTATAGACTAAAGAAAATACATAGGGCGGTGGTTAGAATGTCAGACTAGGATCCAGAAGACAAAGGTTTAAACTCTCAGTCTGCCACAAAAGCTTGGGAGTCTTGGGCCTGTAATTCTCTCTCAGCCTAACCAGGCTCACAAGAATGTTGTAAGGACAAGATGGTGGAAAGCATAACAACTGTCCTGATCTGCTTCAAAGAAAGGCAGGATACACATTATTAAACAAATAGTATATAGGTTTGTTTTGTCCTAAGTAAGGGTCCAAACTGGGGAGGTGGAATGGTATAGTATAGCACAGTCTCATCAAACCTTGGAAACTGAGCTGGGATGGGAGAGCACCAGGGAGACTTTTCAGAGGAAGGCAATGGCAAACCACCTCTGCTTAATCACTTGCCTTGGAAACCCTGTGGGGTTACCATGATTTGGCTGGCACTTTACACACACAAGGGTCAAAACTAAGCCCAGCTTATTAATTCTTTCTCTCCCTGCCACCATTGTCCCTTCTCTGCCTATCCAAGGTTTACACTGTCTCCTACGTACGGTCTTTGCTGATCCAATACATATATCTGTAGGATACACAATTCAAAATAATGTAACTATTTCAATGGAAGGAGTGGGCAGGCACAGACAACCTACCTCTCATTTCTCCTTCTCTCACAAAACCAAGTCTTCTTAGCAGACTTGTTTGTTAACTCTCAACCATACTGAGAAGATATTGTGGCAGCTCACTTACTGGGAACGCAAAAGGAAGCTACAAGCAGTCATCTGATTATCTGTCACAATAGGCCAGAATACAAGGCAAATGTTCTGGGCCTGGATTTGCAAATTCCCTCTGCTCCAACTGTTTGTGCATCCAGAGAGCTAATTACCTTCATCTGAGCTGCTGTTTGATGAGGAGGAAAATAGGGTTTAAATATTTTAATAAAATCAATACAAAATAATTGCTCCTTTTAAAATACTGAATGTTTCGCGCAAGAGTATGGGGCCAGGTGCACCATGGCATTATATAGTTCCATAGGGCAAAATGGTCCATTAAAATAAAGCTTTTTAGTGCAGTTTTAGGGCCCTATTCGATGGAACCTTGAAGGTGTGGGCCATTGACTGACCTCTTCATGAAAAAAGGTTTGATCCTAACCAAGTTTATAACAGGAAGATGGAGCATATCTGACTTACTGTGTAATCAACTTTTGTAAATATCATGGCAAAGGTCAGAGCAAAGGCTGACCTGATTTCTTTGAAAAGCTTTACTGCAGCTGGAAAATGAAGAGATTTGCATTTTACTGGCCTATTTTATATGAAAAAAATGGGGGATAGTTTAGCATATGCTTTAAAATCTTGTCCTCTTGTCGTACATTACTATGCACGTTGGTGGCACAACAAAAGAATAATAATGGGACATTCATGGTTCTCACCTGGTTCATTTTATCCTTTCAGCAAGGATAACAGAAAGAAAGTGATCCAAGATTCCTGGCTGAATGGCAACCTGAATCTTAGTCTTCCCAACCCAATACAACTCACAACAACCCTATGAGTTTAGTTCGGCTGAGAGGGAGTGACTGGCCCAAGGTGCCTACCAAGCTTTTATGGGAGATTGGGAATTTGAATTTTCTGAATTCCAGACTGATATTCTAACCAGCACTCCATGTATTTTCCCCAGACTGAAGTGGGCACAACAGCTGTGTATTCTCTCTCTGCTGCACTATTATTATTATATTATTATATATGGAAATTATTATATTTATGAATTGCTCTAATTTGCAGGTGTGGCCTAGAGGTGTCTTTGTGGAGGAAACATCGCCCAAAGGATTAGTCATGCTTATCAGTGAATAGCAGATATCCTCTCAATGGCCCGTAATTATTGGGAGATGGTTTTGTTCAAATGTCTGTCAGTGCTAAAAGGGAAAGGCTTCCAGCCTATCTGGAGAGAGGGGACAGATGGATGTTTCTGAAAAAAGGGTGCACAGCTTTAAGTTTGTTGGGGGAGGGGAGCAGACAACTTTTGCTGTATGTTAGCTGAAGCATGGGGGTGGTAAAGGAACTCCCATTGACTACAATGTGTTTAGATTAGCCTTTCTCAACAGGGGTTTCATGAAACCCTGGGGTTTCTAGGCAGCCTCAGAAGGGATTCGCTGATTGGTGGCAGGTAATTGATAATATATTTAAAAAATTTTAAAAACCTATCAGCTGATATGACTATATATTGACCTGCCTCCCCTCCCAAAATAGCCAATGATAGACCTGGAGGGAGTGGAAAGGGGAGGGACCCTGGTTATAAAAAACATTACTGGCCAAGGCTTGTCACATGTTGTAGCGACTGGAGTCCAGAGAGGTAAATACTGTCATTTTAGTTTGTTTCTTTTGGGGTGGTAACAAGGGGTCATGGATGCCTACCCTGGCCCTGTTCCCTGCCCTGTGGAGTAGGCTTCTAGAGTAGGCTTCTGGCATCAGGGTGGGAGTGTCTGGATGATGTTACTTCAGATGAGATGTGACTTCTAGGGATGTGGCAGGGAGGTGAGGCCTGCTGAGGACAAAGTTCCAAAATTTTGATGCCCATGACCAAGAAGGCCTTTTCTTGGGTTGCCACCTGTCTAGCATGAGATGGTAGGGGTAACCAAAATGCAGCCTCCTGAGATGAATGTATGCATAGATGCATAGGGGAAGAAGCAGTCATTAAGGTATGTTGGTCCCAGGTCATACAGGGCTTTAAAGGTCAATACTAGCACCTTGAATTGAACCTGGAAGCAAATTGAAACTTGGAAGCCAGTGTAAATAGAAGAATACTGGAGTGATATGGGAGGCGAGGCCTGCTTATGTAACTTTTGGGGTTTCTCGAAGCCTCAAAAATGTTTCAGGGGGTTTTCAACAGTAAAAAGGTTGAGAAGGGCTGGCTTAGATGGATGGAACTCCATTCAGAATTGCACTGCTTCTCTCTAAGGACCTGATGTGGAGTAATGGGTTTGCTGTTCTGTAGGTGTGCCTCCACCTATATATTTCTAAAACAAATACAACAGTAATACTATAAGACCCCAGTACTTTGCCCTCCAAAGGGAACACAGCTGGGTAAGGCTCTGTCCCTGGCAGTTCTAACCACATAGAGATATGGAGCATGCATCATAATATAATTTCCAAAGTGACCCTACTATATAATGAAATGAGCCTGACAATGCAAGAAGTGACTAATGCTAGAAATTCAGTATAAAAGAGAAAGGATTTCCCTACAGCATTTGCAGGGTTTGGGTTCTCAATTTGTTGTTGTTGTTGTTTCCACAATTGACACGTGTTACATGAACGGTAATGTTCATTTCTTTTTTCTTTTTGCCAAGCTCTTCCGTCTTGAATCTTTTGGTTGACACTTTCTGTGGCCATTGAATCCCCCCTCGCCTTCAATTACTCCTCTACCCACAAGGTAGTATTGATTGTGAGGAAGAGAAATTCCACATCAGGTCTTATAATTAGCAGGGCAGAGGAAGCACTGGTTTGGGGTCATTAGGAATGTTATGCCTGTGCTGGAAGTCAGAAAAAATCTTGTTCCCCCTTAATAAAAGCATCTCCCTTCTCTCAGCTAAGGGTTAGCAGCAAGATGAAAAGTTCCCTAGATTCCCATGAAAAGTCTCCCAGATTGACAACATATGGGACTGCTGGAAGACTCCTTGAATAGTGTCAAAGCTTTCAATCCTTCCCCCAGTTTGTTTTATTTACATTTATTTGTTTGTTTAATCAATTTCTATACTGCCCCTCTCGGTCACTCTTCTCAGGCAGGTGAACCGCAAGCATTCACTGTATACAATAAAACCATTTTGAGGTTTTTAAAATGTTGTAACAGTCCACATTTGTGCTTCAGCCAGGCACTACGGAGGGAACTCAGACAGGAACATATGGAGTAAAATGTATCTGGGATGGGATGAGAAGCATGCAAGAGAAGTAGGAACAGTCACCTCAAGTCCCCCAGAAAACATGTAGCAAAGTATCAAACAAGCTAGAGTGTATGACAAGCTGGTAGCAGAACTGCTGAGCAAGAAACGTCCCAGAAACCTCCACGACAGTTTTTCCTTTGTCATCTTTAATTCTTCTGTCAAGTTATACTATAAAGGATGATGCTCAGCCACCTCCCCTTCACACCTAGAGAGCCAGTTTGGTGTAATGGTTAGGAGTGCAGTCTTCTAATCTGGCATGCCGGGTTCGATTCTGTGCTCCCCCACATGCATCCAGCTGGGTGACCTTGGGCTCGCCACGGCACTGATAAAACTGTTCTGACCGGGCAGTGATATCAGGGCTCTCTCAGCCTCACCCACCCCACAGGGTGTCTGTTGTGGGGAGAGGAATGGGAAGGCGACTGTAAGCCGCTTTGAGCCTCCTTCGGGTAGGGAAAAGCGGCATATAAGAACCAACTCTTCTTCTTCTTCTTCTTCTTCTATCAGGAATAGAACGAGCTGTGTAAGAAGTCACTAATTCTTTCATTAGGTGAGTGGGCTGCAGTTCTATTTATGCTGCAAATTAAGTCCTTGTGCTGCTTTGCAAAGAAGATTCAAGAGGAACTGCCAGTTCTTCATTACAGTAACTCATTCACACACAAAAATTCTAGGGCACTTTAAAGAAACCTTGGAAAAGATAAGGATTTTTTTTAAAAAAATAGGGAAGATAGGCTACCAGTGTGACATAATAGTTCAAGGGTCACATTAAACATGATGACAGTCCAGATGTTCTTCTAAACAACTATAAAGTAAGAGGTATGTGTGCATGCGTCAGGGAACTGATATTCAGTCAAATTGAGGCCCATCCCGAATATGATCTCTCACTTTACCATTCAACATTCTGTTATTTTAAGCACTTTCTTTCGGTCTTTGTGGCTTCTGATACTGGAGCTGGGTAAGCAGAATTCCTAAAGTGATGGAGTGCTATGAGGTGTAAGGCAAGGAAAGGAGCAGGTATGATATAGGGACATTCCGCACAATGGGCAATGTTGCTAAATCTGTGCGCTATTGAAAAGCGCTGCAATCAAAAGTGGCAGGTCTCGGTAACGCACACAGCTGTTTCTATCGAAAAAAAGGGTCTCCCACTAGAGCTGTTCTCATAACACACAAGTTTTCGGTCTCGATGAAATCGCAACAAAGGAGGCGATATTTTTCCGCGTTTCCTCCCGCCCCTGGCTGTCAATCAAACAGAGCAGCCAATTAACTGTTGTGTTCGTGCTTCCCTTTAAAAACTGTTTTTAAAAAACCCGAAAACACCTGTAGCAAAGCATTTTTGTTCATTCGATGTATCAGAAAGACCTTTTTCACTGGCATGGGAGCTGGCGCTTAATTGTTTACACGCTCTTAAAGTTTAAAAAAAATCCCCACCCCATGCAATTTCTGGCTGAATTTACGGGTAGTGTCGAACAGGGGGCTGTATTGTGCTTGGAAACTTTACAGACAATTGCTTGTGGAGGGATTTCAGCCAAAGAAGCATCACTTATTGCTTTTGCCGGTTTAAGGGGGAAAAATGGTGATTGCGATGCCGGAAGCTCAGGTGCGAGAGTTTAGGGAGGCACATGCTTGCTACCGCTACACTGAGAATGCACATGTCTTTTTTGGATGTGTTGCAGGTTGTTCTTAAGAATCTAGCAGTTTTTTAAAGGGGGAATCCACTTTTGTGAATTCCCTGAAAAGCGCTACAACGAAGCGATTTTTGCGGGAGTTTTGCAGGAGTGTTGCAGATTGTGTACAACGTCGTGTGTAATGTAAAAAAAAAATAGCGTTACACAATAGTAAGACTTCAGCAACCTTTGTGCTGTGTGGAATATCCAATAGATTCCCTCTGTTTTGCATAATCTGACTGTAAGGGTGAAATTTGTTGTTATGTGCGAAGTCGTGTCCGACCCATCGCGACCCCATGGACAATGATCCTCCAGGCCTTCCTGTCCTCCACCATTCCCCGGAGTCCATTTAAGTTTGCACCTACTGCTTCAGTGACTCCATCCAGCCACCTCATTCTCTGTCGTCCCCTTCTTCTTTTGCCCTCGATCGCTACCAGCATTAGACTCTTCTCCAGGGAGTCCTTCCTTCTCATGAGGTGGCCAAAGTATTTGAGTTTGATCTTCAGGATCTGGCCTTCTAAAGAGCAGTCAGGGTTGATCTCCTCTAGGACTGACCGGTTTGTTCGCCTTGCAGTCCAAGGGACTTGCAAGAGTCTTCTCCAGCACCAGAGTTCAAAAGCCTCAATTCTTTGATGCTCGGCCTTCCTTATGGTCCAACTTTCACAGCCATACATTGCAACTGGGTATACCATAGCCTTCACTAAACGCACTTTTGTTGGCAGGGTGATGTCTCTGCTTTTTAGGATGCTGTCTAGATTTGCCATAGCTTTCCTCCCCAGGAGCAAGCGTCTTTTAATTTCTTTGCTGCAGTCCCCATCTGCAATGATCTTGGAGACCAGGAAAATAAAATCTGTCACTATCTCCATTTCTTCCCCATCTATTTGCCAGGAATTGAGAGGGCCGGATGCCATGATCTTTGTTTTCTTGATGTTGAGTTTCAAGCCAACTTTTGCACTCTCCTCCTTCACCCGCATCAACAGGCTCTTTAGTTCCTCTTCACTTTTTGCCATTAGGGTGGTATCATCTGCGTATCTGAGGTTGTTGATATTTCTCCCTGCAATCTTGATCCCAATTTGTGACTCCTCTAATCCCGCATTTCTCATGATGTGCTCTGCATACAAGTTAAATAGGCAAGGCGACAGTATACAGCCTTGCCGAACTCCTTTCTCAATTTTGAACCAGTCAGTGATCCCATGTTCAGTTCTCACTGTTGCTTCTTGACCTGCATATAAATTTCTCAAGAGACAAATAAGATGCTCTGGTATTCCCATCTCTTTAAGAACTTGCCACAATTTGTTGTGCTCCACACAATCAAAGGCTTTAGCATAGTCAGTGAAGCAGAAGTAGACGTTCTTCTGGTACTCCCTAGCTTTCTCCATGATCCAGCGTATGTTGGCAATTTGATCTCTAGTTCCTCTGCCTCTTCGAAATCCTGCCTGTACTTCTGGAAGTTCTCGGTCCACATATTGCTGGAGCCTAGCTTGTAGGATTTTGAGCATAACTTTGCTAGCATGAGAAATGAGTGCAATGGTGCGGTAGTTTGAACATTCTTTGGCATTGCCCTTCTTTGGGATTGGAATGTAAACTGACCTTTTCCAATCCTGTGGCCATTGTTGAGTTTTCCAAATTTGCTGGCATATTGAGTGTAGCACTTTTACTGCATCATCCTTTAAGATTTTGAATAGTTCAACTGGAATGCTGTCACCACCACTAGCTTTATTATTGCTCAGACTTCCTAAGGCCCATTTGACTTCACATTCCAGGATGTCTGGCTCCAGGTCAGTAACTACCCCACTGTGGTCATCAGGGATGTTAAGCTCGCTCTTGTATAGTTGTTCTGTATAATTTTGCCACCTTTGTTTAATCTCTTCTGCTTCTGTGAGGTCCCTACCATTTTGGTCCCTTATCATACCCAACTTTGCATGAAACGTTCTCTTCATATCTCCAATTTTCTTGAAAATATCTCTGGTCCTCCCCATTCTATTGTTTTCTTCTATTTGTTTGCACTGTTCATTTAAGAAGGCATTCTTATCTCTTCTAGCTTTTCTCTGGAATTCTGCATTCAGTTGGGTGTATCTTTCTCTTTCTCCCTTGCCTTTCACTTCCTTTCTCTCCTTAGCTATTTGTAAAGCTTCCTCAGACAGCCATTTTGATTTCTTGCATTTCTTTTTCCTTGGGATGGTTTTAGTTGCTACCTCTTGTACAATGTTGCGAACCTCCGTCCATAGTTCTTCAGGCACTCTGTCTATCAGATCTAATTCCTTAAATCTATTTGTCACCTCTACTGTGTATTCGTTGGGGATATGATTTAGTTCATACCTGAGTGGCCTAGTGCTTTTCCCTACTTTCTTCAATTTAAGCCTAAATTTTGCCACAAGAAGCTCATGATCTGAACCACAATCAGCTCCTGGTCTTGTTTTTATTGACTGGATAGAACTTTTCCATCTTTGGCTGCAGAGCACATAGTCAATCTGATTTCTGTGTTGACCGTCTGGTGATGTCCATGTGTAGAGTCGTCTCTTGGGTTGTTGGAAAAGAGTGTTTGCTATGACCATTGTATTCTCTTGACAAAATTCTACCAGCCTGTGCCCTGCTTCATTTTGTACTCCAAGGCCAAACTTGCCTGTTATCCCAGTTATCTTTTGGTTTCCTACTTTAGCATTCCAATCCCCCATGATGATAAGCACATCATTTTTTGGCGTTGCTTCTAGAAGGTGTTGTAGGGCTTCATAGAACTGATCAACTTCATCCTCTTCAGCAGCAGTGGTTGGGGCATAGACCTGGATCACTGTGATGTTGAATGGTTTGACTTGGATTCGAACTGAGATCATTCTGTCAATTTGGGGATTGTATCCCAAGACTGCTTTTCCTACTCTCTTATTGATTATGAAGGCTACTCCATTTCTTCTGCGAGATTCTTGTCCACAGTAGTATACCTGATGGTCATCTGAATTAAATTCACCCATTCCTGTCCATTTTAGTTCACTGATTCCTAAAATGTCGATGTTCAGTCTTGTCATTTCTTGTTTGACCACGTCCAGCTTACCTTGATTCATGGATCTGACGTTCCAGGTTCCTATGGAATAAAAATCTTTACAGCATCGGACTGTCTTTTCGCCACCAGTTACTTCCACAACTGAGCGTCCTTTCGGCTTTGACCCAGTCGCTTCATTCATTCTGGCGCTACTTGTACTAGCCGTCTGCTCATCCCCAGTAGCATATTGGACACCTTCCGACCTGAGGGGCTCATCTTCCAGCGTCATATCGTTATGCCTATTGGAACTGTCCATAGAGTTTTCATGGCAAAGATACTGGAGTGGTTTGCCATTTCCTTCTCCAGTGGATCACCTTTTGTCAGAGCTCTCAGCTATGACCTGTCCGTCTTGGATGGCCCTACACGGTATAGCTCATAGCTTCACTGAACTACACAAGCCCCCTTGCCACAACAAGGCAGCGATCCTTGAAGGGGGAAGGGTGAAATAGAACTCCTATTCAGTACCTCTAAGCTGAAGTTTCTTATCTGTAAAATGGATAGATTGCTGTATTTTACAGGAATGGTATAGTTACTGTACAGCACTTTCATTCCTAAAACAGATACAGTAAACAATTGGGGACATGTCTAACTGTGGAAGATTAAATATGCCCAAACATTGAAAATGATGGCCAAAGAGAGGAACAAGTAAAGTTAAAGTTTATTGTTTCAAATAAACAGTGACTATGTCCTCCTAGAATTCCTTTTGAGAATGGGGGCCAAGGAAGTTCATAGTAAGCTAGACTTTTGAAGGCAGACTTTAATAGACTCAGAGACATGATGAGAGTCATCCCATGAACAATAATGCTGGAAGAGAAAGGAGCAAGTGACAGGTAGGCTCTCCTTAAACAAGAGCTATTGCATGTTCAAACCATGACTATTACAGCAAGAGGGAAACACAGTAGGGGATCCAAGAAGGCTATTTGGATGAACAAAGAACTTCATGAAAAGTTATGAAATAAAAAGGAAATGTTCAAGATATGGAGGAAAGGACAGAACTCTAAGAAGAACAAATTACAAGGCTCTGTAGGTCAGCCATCAGAGAGGCCAAGGCTGGAAGTGAGCCGAGAATGGCCATGGACACCCCCTATAACAAGAAATGCTTCTTCAGATATGTGAGGAACAACTTTTGGGTGAACATGGAGAGAATCTGACAGAGGACAAGAGCAAGTAAAAAGGCTCAGTGCCTATTTTTCCTCTGTTTTTTTCCTGGAAGAATATGGTCACATCTTGGGATGGTAGTAGGCAAAATATAGTTTCTGGGTTAGCAGGTTGACGTGGAAAGAGAGGTTGTCTGCAATGGATGAGTTTAAATCCTCTGGGCCAGATGGTATGCATTCAAGCTTAAACAACTTTCTAGAGAGCTTGTAGAACCTTTGTCCTTCATCATTAGTACCTCTTAGAGATCTGGAGATGTGTCAGAAGACTGGAAGAGATGCATTACATCAAAACTGTAAGATGTCATAGTCCTGCTGTATACCGCATTGGTCAGACTGCACCTGAAGTACTTTGTGCATTTCTGGAGGCCTCACTTCAAAAAGTATGTGGGCAAAATTGAGAGGGTGTAAAGGAGAGCAACGAGGATAATCTGGGACCTGGGGATAAAAACCCGATGAGGAAAGGCTGAGAGACTTGGGAATGTTGGAGAAGAGGAGCTTGAGAGGGGACATGATTGCTGTCTTGAAAGGTTGTCACTTGAATGAGTGCAGGGAGTGATTTCTGTTGGAAGTGGAGGATAGGACCTACAATAATGGGTTTAAACTGCATGTAGAACGGTATTGGTTAGATATCAAGAAAAAAAATTCACAGTCAGAGTAGTTCAGGTCTGTGAAAACATATCTAAGAGAACTGTGACGGGCCCAGTGTCACCCAGCTGGCTACATGTGAAGGACTGGGGGATCAAACCTGGTTCTCCACTGCTCTTAAGCACTACACCATGCTGACTCTCTGCTAGTATGTGTATGTGTGCATGTATGTAACAAATAGACTGTGGTCACTGAAGAGCAAGTGTTTGCTAATGACTCAGTGGATTACTTAAAATTTATAAGTGGTTATAAATAATGAACGGGTATACTTCAGTTCAAAGCCAGTAGTGTACTCTGTAATTTAAAGCTCCAATCTGAGAGTGTTTATTAAAGTTCAGGAAGCCTCACTCCTTCTCTTGCTCTAAAATAAAATGTAACTTATTAAAAATTAAGAGAAACTTTTAGGAGCCATTAGGGGCCCTACAGTAAATAAAATCCCAATTGCCTAGTATCAGCCATTTGTTTTTGGCAGTGTGTTACTTAGACTGTCATGACAGAATTCTCTTACCTGATTCACAATTGAGAGATATGATACAGGAACCTTCTTGCCTTCTTAGAAAGACTGGCTCAACAGCACACCTCCAATGCCTTTGGATGGCCTTTTACCAAGATGTGGGCAAACAGGGGAGATATGGAAGAAACGAACTGATACGACGCTACTTGAATTCACAGCTATTATAATGTAGTGATGTAGTGGGAAATTATGGAAACGGGGATCTGGAAGACTGAAGCTCACATCTCACTGTGCCATGGAAGCTTGCTGGGTGAGCTTGGCTCAGTCACACACACTCTCAGCCTAACCTACCTCGCAGGGTTATTATGAGGATAAAATGGAGGAGAATGAATTAAGTATTTATTCCTCCCAGCAGGGTCAGTATCTCCACTGATTAAAGCATGTTAGGCAACAGTCTGGGTTTGTCAGTGGCTGTTTCGTGCCTTTGGAATAGCCTCTGGAAAAACCTCTTGACTTTCTGGCAAGGCTAAAAGCAGAGTTGTTCTGGGGGGCTTTGGGGTACTGGGAGCCTGAGCAAGAGGAGACTAGCCCCTGTTGGGTGGGTATGTTGTAATCTAGATTGGCTTTGATGTGGTTTTTGTTGCCGATGATTTCATGCCAGTTTTAGAAATGGTTTTTAAATTGTTGCTCACCTTGGGTGATGTGATACTCAGGAAAAAGGGAGGCATATAAATTATTTTTTTTAAAAATCAGCTCTGCTACTTGTTTTGTTAAGAAAAATTAACATGTGGACATGCTTCAGGGTCAGCTTTTGGGTAGCTGATTAATTATAAGTCCAGCACTGGAAAACTGCAGGCATAGACAATCCTCCAAACCACAGATAATCCTTTGCCCCTTTTCCTAGCCTGGGAAATTGTTAAAACATTCACAGCATTATATGAATAGCAGACAAATACTTTCCATTCAATTGTTCACATGCTTAATATTTTATCCCTAGACTAGTCCAATATTTATTTATTTTGTTTAAAATATTTATATACTCCATTTCATCCATAGCTTTAGCATTTAAAACCCACAACAAGGATAAAATACTAAAAAGATGCTATATCAATGGATTAAACCAGCATGAATTATTTAACCACATTGAACACAGGTCCTGCATTGTGTAGGGGGTTGGATTAGATGACCCTGGAGGTACCTTCCAACTCTATGACAGCCAGCTTGGTTTAGTGGTTAGTAATGTTGACTTTTAATCTGGCAAACCAGGCTTCATTACCTGCTCCTCCTCCACATGCAGCCAACTGGGTGACCTTGGGCTCACCATAGCAAAGATAAAGCCGTTCTGACTGAGCAGTAATACCAGGGCTTTGGACGTCTGTTGTGGGAGAGGAAAGAGAAGGTGATTGTAAGCTGCTTTGAGACTCCTGGTAGGGAAAAGCGGCATATAAGAATCAATTCGGATGAATTACATCCATCCAAGGGTAATAAAAAAACTTGCAGATGTAATTTCTGAGCCTCTGCCCATTATTTTTGACCATTTTTGGAAAACATGTGAGGTGCCAGAATATTGGAGGCAGGCAAACATTATCCTCATCTTCAAGAAGGGGGAAAAGGAGTATCTGGGTAACTACCATCCATCAGCTTGACTATCACCCAGTCTATAGCTGGCAAAAATTCAGAACAAATCATCAGTCAGTCCTTGAGCAGCTAGAGTGGATGGCTATAATTATTAAGAGTTAGCATGGCTTTCTCAAGAACAAGTTATGTCAAACTAGCCTTATCTCTTTTTTTGAGAAAGTGACTACCTTGCTAGATCATGGGAATGCTGTGGACATTGTTTACCTTGATTTCAGTAAGGATTTTAATAAGATTCATTGGTTGAGCATCTGCCTTGCTTGCAGAAGGTCCCTGATTGAATCACGGGCATCTCCAGTTAGAAGGACCAAGCAGTATAGGCATGTGAAAGATTTCAGCCTGATAGGAGATCAGCTGCCAGTGTGAGTAGACAATATTTTCCTTGATGGAATGATGGTCTGATGCAATATAAGGCAACTTTATGTGTTATTGTACCCAAGGATATTCTGCAAAAGGTGATGACTCTAGACACTGAGGGCCGTAGGGTCAGGGATACTTGATCACCTGCTGGTTTGCATAGAATCATAGAATAATATAGTTGGAAGGGACCTCATGGGTTATCTAGTCCAACCCCCTGCACTATGCGGGACACTACAAACCTATCGCTCATCCACTTTAACCTGCCATCCCCTTGAGCCTTCACAGAATCAACCATTCCGTCAGATGGATATCTAGCCTCTGCTTAAAAATTTCCAAAGATGGAGAACCCACCACCTCCCGAGGAAGCCTGTTCCACTGAGAAACCACTCTAACTGTCAGGAACTTCTTCCTGATGTTTAGACAGAATTTCTTTTTTATTAATTTAATCCCATTCGTTCTGGTCCGACCCTCTGGGGCGAGAGAGAACAACTCTGCTTCATCTTCTACATGGCATCCTTTTAAATACTTGAAGATGGTTATCAAATCCCCTCTCAGTCGTCTCCTCTCGAGACTAAACAGACCAAGCTCTCCCAACCTTTCTTCATACATCTTGGTCTCCAAACCCCTTACCATCTTTGTTGCCCTCCTCTGGACACGCTCCAGTTTGTCTACATCCCTATTCAACTGTGGTGCCCAAAACTGAACACAGTATTCCAAGTGAGAGCAGAGTACAGCGGTACAATCACCTCCCGTGATCTGGACACAATACTCCATTTAATATAGCCCAAAATCCCATTTGCTTTCTTAGCCAGTCTGCTTGCAAGTTGTGACCACTGGATTAGAAGAACATTCAACATACTGTGTTCAAACAAGTGGAATTTGTTGGTTCTGAAAATCCTATGGCTTGTTGGTTCTGAAAATCCTATGGCTATACATATTTATTTATGTACTGATTTGCAAAAGCTGTCTCATTTGGCCACTGTGCTGAACTTCAGGCAAAAACACTGAAGTGACCTACTGAGAATCTAAAGTTACATGTAAATGAGAAATTTTACATGGTAAGAAATTGCATTTGTTTTGAAGTACTCAAGAGACTTTGCTTAGATTGCTTCATGGATGTTTTGGGGGAGCTAAGCAGGTGACAGCTGACCTTCATGCTAGATGCTGTGAATCTGCATGTTGGGGTTCTCTCTGTATTTTGTTTTTGATGTTGTTGATGGACTGTTACATTGGCTGCAACCTGTTGTTTTGTTAGCTGCTTTGAGTATTAGGCAAGAAGATTTTAACGAATAACACAAACCTTACTCTATACTTTTCTTTCTGGAACTATCAGTCTCCATCTTTTCTGCTGAATGACAGTGGAAGTAAACCCCCACTGACAGAAAAATGGATGGGGGAGATTGATTTCTGGGGGAAAAGTAAAAGTGGAAGAAGGGTTTGTGTCTATCTCCCAACATGTCTGCATTTGGAATTCCCTTGTCTCGTACTCCTATTTTGTAGGAATTCAGCACAACCAAATGATAACATATGGGCTGTGTTACTATCACATCTAATTAGAGCCTTAATGTCTTCCAAATGATTTTGTGCAGGAGGAAACAATGTATTTGTTTCACAGTTTCAGATTCTCCAGATTCACCACACAGTTGTACTGACATGTAATCAGATTTTGATACTATACAGTGCAAATGTCGGCTAAGTGTTCCAGTTGGACATGATCCCTGTCAAGCAGCACAACCACAAATCTACATTGTCATAGGTGAAATAAAATCTTCTTTAAAGCATCAACGGTCTTTTTGAGATCAGGCAGGCAAAGCACAACGCCTTTTCTGTTTTCTGGAGGTGGAGAATGAGCACGGAAAGTGGGGGAGCATGATCTAGCTGCCTTCTCCTGATCATGCAGGGATCTGAGCACCTTGTTTTAAAGCCAGCATTAGCACATAATACCTTTTTGGGCTCCAGTTATCATGTTCAGTGTCTCAGAAATCCACCCAGACAAAAATAAACTGCAAAAGAACATGAACTCAAAAGGGGGGCAGTGTTGGTTTCTATTAAAATGCATCTGTGTTGTGACAGTACCACATAGCAACATGAGAAGTGCCTTAAAAATTGGGGGCTTGGGGGGGAAAGTTTCCGTCTAGGAGAGAACTGCTGGGCTGTGATTGGTGGCTTGCTGTAATTGATAAGCCACGGTGTGGAGGGAGATGTTTGTGTTGCTTTCCCTTGCAGCCTCATCAGGAGGCAAAAAGTGTTATGGGCCAGAGGGAAAACACAAGAGAGGTCTCCGCATGAGGAGGGCTGCAAGCATGAGATACGCCGTCCTGCATTTGTAAACAGGAAGCCACTTGCGTTTTAACCCTCTGTGTGGAAATGGTCTGAGATTGTTTCACAGCTATTTCTCTGACATGATGGGTTTGTTGGATGGGTGATTTATGCCTATCTCCTGCTTGATACTAACCACAGGTGCTTTAAGCATTTGACTTACACTAAGAGGGAGCTGAGTGGATCCTCTAATATCTGTGCAGTTACACCCTAGCATGGGGAGATGGGCAGTCTCCTCTAGATCAGCGGTAGTCAACCTGTGGTCCTCCAGATGTCCATGGACTACAATTCCCATGAGCCCCTGCCTGCAATAACTGGCAGGGTATTATGGGAATTGTAGTCCATGAACATCTGGAGGACCACAGGTTGAGTACCCCAGCTCTAGATTACATTCCACCATCCATACCCTATTGACTGCTGGCATCATTACACACACAGGCTGCATATTCCTATTGAGCTCCTTCCCTCCTCAGACTCTGTTCTTCCCAGGCTCCACCCCAGATCTCCACGAATTTCTTGACCCAGAGTTGAAAACCCTTCCTCCAAAATCTCCATCTTTGGGAGGCTGGAAAAGCCTTCTCCTGCTTGCTCCTGGCCATGGGATTTTCCACTGCTTGTCTTTCTCTCCCTCCCTGTCTGTCTTTCTCTCTAATGAGGATCCAAAGTGGCTTTTACAATTGACTTTTACAAAGTACCTATATATTTTTTCCAGACTAAAATATGGTCACTGGACAACAACCAAAACAGCAGTTAGGCAATATAGCATGTTTTGAATTTGACCTAACATCAGGAAAGACTTGTGCGTTTGTGTGTGTGTGTGTTTTTTTGGGGGGGGGGCAACTAGAGGTGTGACCTGGGAACCAAGGGAGTGGGTAGCCTAAAAAAGTCTGGGAACCACTGGTCTACAGTGTGTGAAGTGTAGGTTGTAGATCTTCCTTTTCTTTTTCGCTACAGATAGGCTTGTAGCTTGCCAAAGGATACACTTTGCTTTCATGCCATTTTACCTATCAGTGGCATTTGAACCGCTCCCTGCTCTTTCCACATGAATGCCTTTTTTCTAGTGGATTATTGCAGGGATAATTGGAAATCTTTCAAACGTTTTGTTGGTGTTTTATCACTGTGTGCTGGTTGGCAGTTTCCACATACAACTGAGGGGTATTGTCAACATGCTATTCCATGATTGGAAGCTGTCATTCCAGGCCCAGGGCTGATTTCTTGTAATCTACTCTGCATTTTCATTGCACCTTTTGTGTGCTGTAACATACATTTATGGAACCTGTGCAAATCAATTAGCATTCCTCACTCCCGTTATATCCAATGGGCCCTGAGGCAGCAGGTCTCTCCCGTTGTTCCCAATAGACATTCTTATCATTCATTTTAATGCAGCCCCATAATGGCAGACCAGACAGAAAGGGACTGGATGGGTGAGCAAAGGAAGCCAATTTTACTTTGTGAAAGGAAAGAAACAGGCCACGACAAGGAAGGGTGGCAAATGCAGAGTGTTCCATTGAAAGGTTACTATCCATCAGTCACAGGAAGAGTAGGGGGCTTTAGATTACTGTGTGGTGTGAAAATTTGGTGGCATTGCTTGTATAAACTCCTATGGAACCACCAAACTGGTAAAATCCTATCTGAAAATAAACAATAAATAAACAGTTTAAAAAGCCCCCTCTTACCCCCAAGCCTAGATCTGAAATTGCAAAGAAATTTTTTTCAGTGCACATTCCATCTGTCCTTCTAACCAGAGATGTAGGGACTGAACCTGGGGTATTCTGCTTGCCAAGCACATGCTCTACCACTGTGACCTACCGATTTTCCAAAGACTATTATAGCTTGGTGTAGTGGTTAGGAGCGAGGACTTCTAATCTGGTGAGCCGGGTTTGATTCCCTGCTCCTCCCCCACATGCAGCCAGCTGGGTGACCTTGGGCTCACCACAGCACTGATAAAGCTGTTCTGACCAAGCAGGAATATCAGGGCTCTCTCAGCCTCAGCTACTTCACAGGGTGTCTGTTGTGGGGAGAGGAAAGGGAAGGTGACTGTAAACTGCTTTGAGACTCCTTTGGGTAGAGAAAAGCAGCACATAAGATCCAACTCTTCTTCTTCTTAATAATAATAATAACAATACCACCTGCTACCTGATCCTTTCAACTGGCATTGCTAGTTGAAAAATCTAAAACCAAGCTGAAACAAAGTGGATATTTTACCAGCGAGCTATAGCCCTGGCATATTTTTCCAAACTCTCATCTAATCTGTAGGGTGTTCAGTTTTTTAAAAAGATTATCTGGGCTAGCTCTCTCCATATGACTGTTCTATAGTCTAGATTAGAAATATACAAAGTTAGTTGTTGGCATATGTATTTGTGCGTTCATCCACAGAATGTTTCAAACTGCCATGATGGTTTCAGATATGCGCAGAGCGTTGTAGCAAAATAGCTCCGTCTGGCCTTAAGTTATGAAGCTGCTGATAAGACTGCCTAGCAAGTGCTTGATGAAAAGCTCTGAATTTCAGTCTGCACCAGTTTATTTGAATACCAAGGACAAAAGAATATTTATCTTGTCAAGTACCATAAATAAACCTGTTAAAGTAATATATCTCTGAGGAATGGTAAAGCAGGGTAGTACAGTAAATATATTAGTTCTGCTCCATTTTATGCTCAACATTGCTTGACTTTATAGATTAGATTATTTTTCTTTCTATCCAAAATACCCAATGAATTGCTGAAAACTATGGACTTTACTCAGAGAGGCATCCTAAGCAGAGTTAATTTCAATGGATTTAGATGGCTGTACTTCTGCTTTGGATGGAATCATAACTTTAGAAGGGTCCATACAGGCCATCTAGTCCAACCCCCACTCAATGCAGGATCATTTTAAAGCATCCAGGATAAATATCTGTCCAGCTGCTGCTTGAAGACTGCCAGTGAAGGGAAGGGAGGGGAGAGGGACACTGCTTGTCTCTGCATATGAGATATCAAAGATTTTTATGCTGAAAACAGGGTGTGTAGGAATTTATATGTATCAGTTCCTGTGTGAAGAGATACATAAACCTTTTTAAAAACTACTGTAGAAGAGCTGTTTTTTGTACCCCATTTTTTACTGCCCAAAGGAGTCACAAAATAGCTTACAATCACCTATCCTTCTTCCCACAATGGACACCCTGTGAGGTAGGTGGGGGCTGAGAGGAGAGCCCTGACAGAACTGTGCCTGGCCCAGGTCACCCAGCTTGACTGCGTGGGGAGGAGGAGTGGGGAATCAAACCCAGTTGTGGTCAAAGCACTTTCAGCATTTTTAATGATTTTTTCGCCAATGCAGTTCAAATTGGTCTTCCCCAGTGATGCCACTTAAGCTGAAATTGAGATGGAGGGGCTCATTATGTGAGTCTTCTACAGCAAAAATGTGGCAGCATTATGGCATTCTATTGCTGCAAGGTCCCCAGGTGACACCCCTTCTTCTGGAACAAGAAAAATTACTTCTGAGGAAAGGGAGGGTCATAATAACTGGCAGTAGCCAGAGCTCATTATTACTTTTTTATTCATTTATTTATAATCCCCTTACTTAACTGCTGCCTTGAAGATTCATCCAAAGGTATAATTAATTCATGACTAAATACTTATTTTAATACAAGCACTGTTTTTCACTGGAAAAACAGTCCACCTTTCCCACCAAGACTCAAGGCAGATTACACAGTGTAAGTTAATGCAATTAATAGGATGATTCATCCAATAAGTACTGTAACAGGATTGCAGAAATATAAAACCAAGGAAAGTCTAAAACAAAGCTGAAAAGCTGCATCAAAAGTATTAACATGACATCTTGAACAATACAAAAATTACGTAGTAAGATAATACATACAGCAACAGATAGTACTTACTATGCAAAGTAGTACACAATCCCTTTCCCTTTACTAAAGCACCTTCCTGAATCTTTCCATTATAATATAACCTTTGCTATGCTGTTTAAAGAGGCTTTCTCGGGCAGCCAGCATGGCCCCAGAAAACCTCTTTAAACAACTGAGTTGCAGGAGCAGTTTACTCTGCACAGCTTAGCTGTTTAAAAGTCTTTCATGGGCAGCCAACAATGACTTAGAAAGCTCCTTTCAACAGCTAAGAGGTGGGAGCAGCCTGCCTCTGCAGTTCCATTGTCTCCAAACTATTGGTGGCTTTTTGCTCCCCACAAATCTCCATGAACTGGCTTAAAAGTCCATGGAGGTTCATGACTGGGCTGCAATTTGTAGACCTTGGTTCATGGACCACAAACCATCCAAAATTCATCATGAATAAAGGTTAATGAGCCAGTTCATGCCCATTCCTAATTTTCATGGTCTGCCTAGATATTGATAATATCTGAGCTTCAGCTTTCTGTACCAACTTACAGTCTCTGACCTGATTTCAAAAGGAGACTTACATAGAATATATTATAGTAGTCTAGTCTCAATGTTACCATGGCATGGATCCAGAGGTCCCAACTTAATTTCCTACCATCTATGGATTAACAATACTGGGCTGTGGAAGGGGGTTCAGTTACTCAGAGTTAGTGGCCACAGGGGTGTGTGGACCAGTGGCAATCCTCAGCCCCAGTAGCCCAGAAAGTTTCTGCCCCCCCCCCGGGTGTGATAAGGACCACACAGGACCAGACTGTCCACAAGGAGATGGTGTCCTGACTCCACAACCAGCAGTGTATGAACTGGTAGGAGAAAGGCCTAGGTTGAATAGGCCACTAGTGCTGTTGAGATTATGTCTAACTAGTAATCAAGCCTGCTGCAGGGGAATGCAGCGGGCGCTAGGGCCTTACCGATGTCGTCGGCGCGCTGGTCGCCAGCGGGCTGGTCGGCGGCGGCGGGCTGGTCAGGGGCGGCGATCTTCTTTTGTTGGCGGCGGCCTGACGCGGCGAGAGGTGCTTTGCGCCTCTCGCCGCGTCAGCCCGCCAGGCAGGGAACCCCCGGCAGCCGCGCTTTGCGCGACTGCCGGGGGCTCCCTGGGTCGGCGGCCTGACGCGGCGAGAGGCGCTTCGCGCCTCTCGCCGCGTCAGGTCGGGAGGAACTGCGAGCCGCGCTGTGCGCGGCTCGCAGTTCCTGGAGCTGGGAATCGGAGGGACCAATCGGCAGGCGCTTCGCGCCTGCCGATTGGTCCCTCCGATTGTCTGTCGTGAGGAAGGGTCCTATCCCATCACGGACTAATCCCACCTTTACACCCCTTAGCGAATTATTTAGTCCGTGGCGCCCGTGGCGCCACGGGCGGTTTAAAGATGTTTCAGAGCTCATGAAAGTTCTAGAAAACCAAGTGCAGAGAGGCCTGTTTGGTGGGTACAGTACTCCACATGAGGAAAACCAACATGCAGCAGAAGCCTGCTTGGTAGATATTCCACATGAGGAAAAACCAGCATGGCAGCAGAATGAAAAAATATCAGGTAGTGGGTGAGTACATTAAACACATACCTGAACCATCTGTATATGCCCAGTATCCTGGCAATTTGGCTGACACGACCAGCAGGATACCTTGATATATGTTGTTCCTTCCCAGCAAGAAGGCCTACAGGCTTCTCTTGCCAAATGCCAAAGAAGTTTTTGCAGTGCACTTAGCATGCTGCCTCTGGTGAGAATTATAACTCCAGTGGAACTCAAAGGCTTAGTAGGGCTTACAGTGTGAAAAGCCAGAGCAGTCAGGTCAAGGTAAGCATAGGGCTAAGATGCATGCCTTGGTGACAGATAATTTCTTGGAGACTTCATGAAATGATTCTTTGACCTTCAGGGGGTGGACAAAGAGAGATAATAAAACTCCTTGGCACAGAAGGTATGGGCTTTTCTTTTTTGCTGAGTTCATCTAGGCAGGTGGCATTTTCACCTGGGCTCCTCCTGAAGGTGGCCATTGCCACACAAAGGACTGCAGACCTGAACAAAGGAATGGAAACTTTTTTGAACCCAGTGTAGCTTCTAAGTTAAGAAGCCCACATTAGAATTACATAAGCACATACATAATAAGGGACAGAGGAATGCCATGTTTCTTTTTGATCCCTTGTTCAACCTGTTACTCTGCTGAGAGTATGCATGTTTTGAACATTTTCTTTTTAATAAATATTTCATAACCTTTAATGCTGGTTGCTGTTTTCTGTACTACCTCTGTGCCCCCTAGACTTCCCTCGTTTGAGCAGAAGGGAGAGCATCTAATCGATTGGCAAATTACTAATCCCCCAGCTGTCTCCATGGTAGCAGAAGATGCAGGCATGAGGTAAGGCCTTGGAACAGCAGTGCAATGCAGGGATGCTCTGGTACCCTAGGTAGATAATTCCTAGAAAGGCCAGGTGGTAACAGTGGGACAGCTGAAAGAGAGAAAATCCACTTGATGGGTAAGAAGGAACAGGGTCTACAGGTCCATGGGGCTCTTCTGCTACTAGTGCTATGAAGACTTGGCAAGGAGGAACCTGATCTGTACACAGGCTGTATTTGTCTGTAAAACTAACAATGCATAAACACAGAAAACTATTATCTTCTGCATTATGTCAACTGCCTACACTGTGATTCAGGGTTCAATATAAAATTAAATACATTGGCCTTTTTTATTTTCCCATACGATGGTGTTTGCTCTCATTTCTACATCCAAATGCAACAGCAAGGGGCAAGAGAAGGGCCATAGCTGAGGGGAGAGAAAGGACCTTCCTGAATTTTCAGCTTTTATTTCAGGGGTAAAAGGGGTAGAAATGCCAGCTTCCATGTGAGGGCTGGGGATCCCCAGAATTATAGGTCATCCCCAGACTAAAGATTCCCCTTGAGAAAATGGCTGCCTTAGAGGGTGGGCTCCATAGCATTATACTCCACAGAGCTCCCTTCCTGCCCCAAATTCCACCCATTCCAGAGCTGGCATCCCTAAAAAGAGGAAATTCTTGTCCTTCTCTATATGAAGCTAAATGCAAAAGTTTGAAGACAGTATTCTCCTCAATCGCTCTCCAAGAAATAAACCTGTTCCCACTTTCTTGTGTATTGATATGAGTGCCAATGCATTAGAAGAACACAAAGCACTATGTGTTTTTTTTAAGTTTGATTTTAACATTTAGTACAATTAAATAACTTTCATCATAAAAGCTATTTGGTATGGGTTAGACATTCCCACTGGTTTGTACTTTTCCCCTCCTGATACCTTAAGGGCCCACTACACAGTTTCTTACTATGGCTTGACCCACTGGAGCAGTTGTTGCTAGAGTTGATCATGGTGGGAATGCAGTTGGTGTTGAAGGCCATATTTACATGGGGGCCATGTTCTGGAACAGATCTATCCCTTCAAGGCCTCCTGAGCAAAAGGAATTAGAACACAAACATTAGATGCAGTTGGCTGTGAGCAAGGCTCCATCATCACTAGGGTGGGGCTTTGGGTTTCTTGGAAACATTGATTAGTGTAAGTGTAGGTCGATAGAGCTTTTGTGTTTGCATTTAAAGATTAATCAATCATGTTTTATTAAAAATTCAAAATCATGAGGGAGAAAGGCTTCGAAAATGTTTGGAACCTCATGTACGATGGAATGAGGGAAAACTCATTTAATACTGAAACCACCACCTACTGGGTTTAGACTGGAACAAGCTGGAGGACTTCAAGGCATACCAGAGGCAATAAATTATTGGGAGACTTTCCCTTGACCTAAATCTCCCTCTTCTGTTTGATATATTCATAGGTGCATGAGGAAGCCAATTTCCCCATCTGCTTCTGTTTTCCTCTCCCCTCCTCTCACTGGGAATCTACCTGTGTCAGCATTCTGTTCCTCCTAGGTCATGCTCAGACTCCACTGGGCTATTTGGTGGAATGGCACAGGGGAGTGATGGAGATTTCCTTTAAATTGATATTTCCCCCTCAGTTTGGAAAAAAAAAACACTTAACTGCATATCTCACTTCTGTTGCCCTACTGATAAGTACCTGAGTGTGAAGTTTCCTGTTAGCGAGAACAGCAATTGTGATAGGAACAAATTATGTGGAAATTTCCTTTCCTACCCCAGTTCCTCAAGAATTCGCAGGGGATTTACCACACCTCTCTGTTGACTCCTTTTCAACATGTGTACTTGCTCAGTCAAACCATTTTTGTGTGTGTGTGCTTTTGGTTAATTTACAAACTCTTACTATTCTGCATACTGGGGAAATTCTCCAAATATATAAAGAACCCAATTTTTGGAGGCCTGGCTTTGCTTTTGTCTCAAAAGACACAACTATCTACTGTTAGATATAATAACAAAATTGGGGTCTGTGTGGAATTGAGGCCGTCCCTCCAATCTCAGTGTCAGCGAGATTGGTGGTTGATCAATAATTTGTGGTCGACCACATCAAATGCAGCAGACAGATCTAATAATATGAGAATAGCCGACCTACCTCGGTCCAGTTGGTGCCGGAGATCATCTATCAGGGCGACCAACACAGTCTCCACCCCATTGCCAGGTTGGAAGTTTCTTCCAAAAATGCTAGGAGCTGGTCCTCAGAGGCCCTCTCAACCACTTTGCCCAGAAACACAAGATATGAAACTGGGCGGTAGCTGGCGGGGTCCTGCGGATCCAGCGATGTTTGTTTTCAGCAAAGGGCAAACCACTGCCTCCCTGAGCCACTGAGGGAATTCTTCCGATGAAAGGGAGAGATTGATAATATTCCTCAGGGGAACGTCTATCCTCCGGTCGCTCATTTTAAGCAACCAAGACAAACATGGAGCAAGTGGTCGCCCTTATTGACCCTAGCAATTTGTCCACTTTGGATATAGAGAGCCGCCTGAAGTCATCAAACCTAATCCCCCATAATGGCCACAGAGCTTCCAGTTTGCAGTCTGTATCAATCGTGGCAGTAAGGTCACGGCGGAGTGACAAGATCTTGTCCGCAAAATAGCTTGCAAAGGCCTCAGAGCCAAGTTCCAACTGACTTCTATTTTGGCACCCTCCTTCAAGGGCGGTAAGAATCTGAACTACCCTAAATAATTAGGCTGGGCAAGAGATAGCAGATGCGATTTCCACCACAAAGTAGTCACACTGCGCCGCTTTCACCGCCATCTCATATTCCAGGCTGACACATTCCAGTCCTGGAATCGATGGCACTGGGAGAGCCCTGAAGGCGTCCCAGACTAGGATCGCCACCCCTCCCCCCCACCATGGAGCCGGGGCTGATGTAGGACCGAGAAACCGTGTGGCACCAGATATTTCAAGGCGACTGTTTCACCTAGGCGCACCCAGGTCTCGGTCAGGCATGCCAGGTCTACCCCGTGCCCTGTGGAGTAATCGCACAGGGTCAAGCATTTGTTCTCAATGTAATTTTGTAATTTAAAATGTGGAAATTTTATTGTATTATGGGGTTTTGGTTCTGTAACCTGCCGTGAGTGGCGGGGAACAAATAATAATAATAATAATAATAATAATAATAATAATAATAATAATAATAATAATAATAATAATAATAGACTTCTCTGTGAGCCCTAAAAAGAAGCCAGTGCAAATGGAACTGTAATAACCTAGGATTGTTGAATCATGTCTTAGTGGTGTGGTATTCAAATCAAAATAATCATTAGAGTTTAGGTGCCAAAAAACCTGTACTTCACCTGCAACATTTTCTGTGTAAACGCAAACAAGCCACTTCTCCATCTCAATGGTTCTCTTTATGAGACACAAGGACATGACAATCTTTGGATATGAGATGTCATAAGAGTATTGAGAACCATCCCCATATAAAAAGCTTAATTGGTTTTAATGCAGATGTAGAACTTCCTGGCTGATCAATGACAGTGACAGCTAAAGTAAAAATGGATGAATCAAAGTGACATTACAGGGAACAGAACACCAAGGAGGCAGGTAAGCAGTAGATTAGTCAGCTCTTATAGGCAGAGAAAGATGGGCATCAAGGAGAGGCAGATAAGAAGGCAGAACATAAATTCAAACTCAATGAGGGATTAGTAAATTGAAAGGATGCTTGGGCACATACAATAAGCCTTTTATTATGATTTCCATTGATGCCTGGGATAATAGATGGCTGAACCACACAGTGGGGGGAAACTCTAGAGAAGAAGAAGAAAAGTGTCCTGTTCTCCATAATTTTCCTAAAGGCTTTTTTGTAGCCCAATATGAAAGCTTCAATTAATGCCAGTCATTAGTGAGTCACATCAGTTGCACATGAGCCAGTGGCAATGAATGCAAAGAACAACATATTCTGTCTTTGTATTGTTTACAGACAACTGGGGCTTTCAAGTCAATTCAATGAAAGTTTCAAGAATTTTGTGACCCTAAATAATGGAACCCAGGATGAGTCCCACTACCTTTGTAGAGCAGAGCGGCTCTGTTCTTGGTGCCATGTTTCCTGGCAAAGGGGCCAGTAACCAGAAAGGCAATGAATTCTATTAACTGTCTGTCTCTATAAGCATTACTTGAAAATCTGATTCCTGCATGGTGCTGGTGGAACATGTCATCGAGTCACAACTGACTTAAAAACCCTGTAGGCCGGGGTTTGGAGGCAAGAAATGTTCCAAGATGGTTTGGCACTGCCTGATCCTGCATAGTGTCCCTGGACATCCTGGTGGTCTCCCTTCCAAGTAGTAGCTTGGGCCAATCTTGCCAAACTTCCAAGATTGGGCTAGCTTGGGCCATCCAGATCAGGGCACATAAGGAGCAAAGCCTGGATGCCCTACCAGAAAAGAAGCAAAAATAATGAACTGGGAGGGGTGGGTCCCAGTGAAGAAACAAATATAGAAAAATACAGACACACTGGGAAACCAATATGGCAATAAAATATTCAAATTGGACTTATATTCTTCAGTAATTCTTTTATTCTTATTTCACACAAGTCTTGACGCGTTTAGCCTTACAGCTTTTTCAAGGGACGGTTTTTATAAGCGCCACAAGCTAAGTTTAGCTATTGTATGACCTTATACTCTATCAAGAGATTCCTTAATAAGTTGAAGTTGGTCCTTAAATATAAAAAACGTCCCTTGAAAAAGCTGTAAGGTGAAACGCATTGGGACTTGTGTTAAATAAGAATAAAAGGATTACTGAAGAAAGTCCAATTTGGATATTTTATTGCCATATTGGTTTCCCAGTGCATCTGTATTTTTCTACCAGAAAAGATGCATCTAGTGACAGAGGTTCTCACCTGCAAAAGTTCTGGCCGCCACTCTTTTGTACTTATTGGTCTCTACGGTACCACATGGTTCTGATGTTTTTAACATAAAATAAAGTGATGATAAAATGATAAATATGTGAGGTCTTAAGCTTAAAAAGTTTTTAAAAAAATTTAGGACCCCAAACACCTAGGACCTACATAGGGTTTTGAGAAATTTGTGTACAGAAATGTTCTATTCATTCACAAAACAGTGCTGTTTGTCACTGTCACAATTCAAGCTTTAGATGGCCAGCTGGTGACCCATGAATCTGATGCAACTATAAAGCAATCTGATCTCACCTCTGGGAGCTGTACCAAATTTTAGTCAAGGTGAGCTAAAATGTGCGGCTGTAATTTTATTCCTAACTAGAAGAAAATTATTTCGAACGGTTGTGGGCGGCACGTCTGTCTTGTAATTCTCTATGTAACTGCCCTGAGACCTATTTGGAGAAGAGCGGTCTAAAAATTAAATAATAATAATAACCCCCCAGTGTTTATTCAGTGGCATTTATTCCCAGGAAAGTGCTCATCCTGAAAGGATGGCACTGTAAATATGTTTGTGTTCATGTGTGTTTCTGTGATTTTATTGATTCAGCAAATTTATATCTCATCTCTTAACCTGTAAAGTTCAGGAGGTGGCTTTCATCATTTATACAATCACATAATACAATGCAAGGCATAAAAAATATAGGATTTTAACAACCTCAAAACAGATCCCCTAAAATAATATACTGGCAACCAGCTGGCTGTAAAAACATAGGGGGTCACATTTTAATGATAGAAGAAAGTGAAGGTTTTAAAAAAGCAAAGAAAAAACTCAAGCACAGCTTGATAAAACTTGCAAACTCAGTGCTAGGTATATTTTCAGAGAGTGAGAGTGTTCCATAAGCATGATACAAACTCGGAAAAAGCCCTTTCCCTTGTGTTCACTGGTCTGAATTGGGGGCAGATGATAAACTGTTTGTTAGGCACGTATAAGGACATATGGAGTGAGAGAATTGAGTCTTGAGGCTAACAGTGCCACAAGCAGTGAGAGAATTAAGTCTTGTGGCAAATATAGGTCTAACACTCACCCCAATTATATGCACCCCAGACTTCTACAGGAGATATTAATGCATTATATACTTTTCACCCCAAATACCTTTACAGTGGTTGATTAATAGATTAAAATCGGGGTGGGGGGATCAGCAAAAGTAAAAAGATGGGTATTTGGCGATCAGTCTTGGAGGGTTTTTCAAGAAGGGGAGTGATTGGGGTTTTATTGATTTATGAAATTTTATAATTATAAGCCGCCATGAGTATCTCGAGAGTGGTGAGATACAAATCCAAAAATAAATACATAACAAGCTCTGGATAAAATTAATATGTGATAGCCCATAAGTTAGCTTTGCAGTGTGGGAATTCTGCTTGAGACAGCACTTGCCATAGAAAACAAGGTGGTTATGGATATTTGGAGCCCTTTTGTCCAACTTTGGCTGATGTGCCAGCTGCAGCTATTTATGGCTAAGTATGACCTAGCCTCAGTGATCCGTTTCTTAGTTACATCTAGACGGGATTATTGACTATTGCGGTAAACTCTGCTTGGGCTTGCCTTGAACAGCATTTAAAAGCTGCAGCTAATGCAAGGTATTATGGCTAGTCTGTGGGTTGGGACCAGCTACTAGGAGCATATGAGCCTCTTGTGGCGCAGAGTGGTAAGGCAGCGATATGCTGACTGGAACTGTCTGCCCATGAGGTTGGGAGTTCGATCCCAGCAGCCGGCTCAAGGTTGACTCAGCCTTCCATCCTTCCGAGGTCGGTAAAATGAGTACCCAGCTTGCTGGGGGGTAAGCGGTAATGACTGGGGAAGGCACTGGCAAACCACCCCGTATTGAGTCTGCCATGAAAACGCTAGAGGGCGTCACCCCAAGGGTCAGACATGACTCGGTGCTTGCACAGGGGATACCTTTACCTTTACCTTACTAGGAGCATATGACCCTGGTATTACAGTAATCCTATTGGATACCTATCTGATTCCAAGCCCAATTCAAGATATTGGGTTTGTCCTACATAGCTGGGGACAGGGGTATCTGAAGAATCATTTTCTCCCCTATGTTCTGTCTGGGAATGAAGACCACAGGGAGAGCTCCCCCCCCCCCCCCCCGATTGTTCCATAAACTAAGAGAGGGCAACTTGGTCTGAATAACTGTAATAAAGTTTGACTGACTGACACAAGAGAGGGCATTTGGTGAAAGCCCCACAATTATGGAACAACCTTCGTACACTCTTGATCTTTGTGCGACAGTGGCAGCTGGTTTTATTCAGGACGGCATTTAATTAGTTGGGTTTCTTCTATCTGTTGGCAGTTTTAAACTGTGATTTTAATACATGGCTTGTTGAGTAGTTTATGTATTCTTATATTTTTTGTTCTGTTTACATTGTAAACTCCCTCCAGTTCTGTGAAGCAGAAAGAAGGCTAATAAACATTTACTGTAATAAAAGTAACAACAACAATACTTCAGTCTCTAATTTGGTAATGCAGACAGATGTGATTTCCAGGACTATCTCTCCAAGTACCAGTTCAATAATACCAGTTCAACAGTCCTTGCAGTATAATCAGTAAAATGACACCCTTCTGAACTCAGATCAGTCAATAGGGTTAGAATAGGGTTAGAAAGGTATAATTCTGTTTAGGAGTGCAATGTTGCAATAATAGAGCCAAGGAATATTTTGATAAGAGTACAGCACTACTAGGCTTCACAATGAAGATTAAAAAATCCCCATTCCAAAGGGCATGTCCCCATATTCCCTTCAGAACAATGGATGTACATACATGCTTTCATCAAGCTGCTAGGAAATGTCCATAGCAGTAAAGAGTGGTGCTTGCTTTTGGTGTGTAGATGGGTTCTCTTGTCTGAGGGAACCGCAAGCTCAGCAATAGAGGAAGCTGTTCAGTTTATCATACATCTCAGGCATAGTGCTGATCTTCTAGTGTTCCCGCACCTAAAATGTTCAGTGGAGATACTGGAGTAGGGGACTTACGCCTAAAGCAATGTGCCATTACTTTAGGATGCTTTGGGCTGATCCTGCGTTGAGCAGGGGGTTGGACTAGATGGCCTGTATGGCCCCTTCCAACTCTATGATTCTATGATTTTATGACTTGTCCCTCTTCGGAGACTTTATACTGTGGTCTGAGAGCTACAAAACTCTAGTGCCACCTCTTGAGAGGTCTCCTTGCCAAGCGACAGTCCAGTGACAGTCTTGGTGGCTGAGGGGGTCATTCATTTGGTTGGGAGTAAATATCTGCCAATAGTAGTAGGTGCTACAATAATTGATGAGGGAGAACAATGAATCCTTCCCTGAGCTCCTCTGAGGAAATGTGATGATAAAGTTAGTAATGAATACTTTGGAAACTCCATCTGCGCACATTATAATATTGGCAAAGGAAATGGGTACAGAAATGTTCTCAGCGAAACCCACTCTCCTGTGAAGGTACTTCACGCTTAATTTTCACAGCCATTACATAAATACCATAGAACATTTTCTAACTTTTATGAGCCAATGAATGATTTAGGGCTGAGAGAAAAGGACTGTACCAAAGTCATCCAGTGAGCTTCATGGCAGACTGAAGATTTGAACTCGACTCTCTCAGGTCCTAACATAGCATTTAGATTATTTTATCACACTGCCTTTACACGCTGTTCAGATGCTTACTTAGTTGATGGAAATGCATAGTTGCTCCAATGTGATGTATGCAGGAATATAGACTAGATACCAGTGAAATCAACAGTTCTCAAAATATGAAAACCATCCCCAAAAGGAAATGGTCAAAATTGGTGGTAGGAGCACAAGTAATGTTCCATGTAACAGGAATACAAAATCCAGCTCACCTTTTCTCAGCCAGTGCAAGGCTGTCTATGTTGTGATCAGCTGCCAAAGAGTTGGAGAAGGCTAGGATTGTTCACACCATCATGCTCTGTTCAGCCTGTGGCAGAGTGGCTGACAAGGAAACATGGGTTGATTTTTTTTAAATTAGGTTTAAAGAGTTTTATGAACAAGCCCACATTCTTATGCATTAAATAACTTGCTACCATATGCATTTCATGTTTTTGATTTCTGCACACACACATATACCCCAATAATGTAGCGGATATAATTATGGTTGTATGCTCTGATGTGAAATAATAATGCCAAGGGTAGAGCAGATGTGTCATTTCTTTAGAGTGAGAGAAAAGAGCCAGAGAGACAAATGACAGCTAATCTCACACACATGTATTTACCTCTCTCCGCTGTGCATATTTATACAGAGGAGAATGTAATTGCTAATGCTGTGTCCAAAAACAATCCTCTTCCAGGAAGAAACTGGTACAAATAAAGTCTAACTGGCCCAGACCTAAAGGTCCCTTTGGGACACTAAAGGAATTGGGCAATCATGGTCAGAGGAGAACAGGAAAATCTATTGTCTTCCCAGAACTCAGGGAGACTCCAGAGATCAGATGGGTTGCATGGAAAAGGATAGTATCTTCCACTACAAGGCGTTTGAATGCCCACCGAGCCTAGAAGGTCATCTCTGCTTGCCAGATTCTCATACAATAAAGTAAATCTCCATCTTGCCTATCAAGAGTAAGGCTGGCACATATTAGTAGTAAAACAGAATGTCCATGTGTATTTTCCATCCTCTGAGGACTGAGGTGTTAGTGGTTCATAGCACTGATGTCACCACCATGTACCTCTTACTCTGACCTGTGATTTGAGAGATCCTTCATAACAGGGTTTTCCAAGCTCATCAGAAATGTGACATTTGCTTCCACTCCTTTCTTTCCACTCTTCCCCCTATCCCAGAGTGAATCCTTACTAAACAAAGAACTTAGTGTCAAGATCCAGAGATGGATTGGCCTGTGACAACTATGTGACAGGGGAGAGACTGAAATAGATATGCTCTCTAATTCATTGTCTAGAATACAGCTGAGCATGAGATAGATATTTCTTTAAATTATTACACATGATAAACTGCTTTCCATTAAAAGACAATGAAAGACAATTGTAGCTAACCCTGGGACACAGGGATGATGACAGAGAAAGCATTGCTCTACACACCAATCTGCCACTGAAATCAGCAAGAGGCAGTAATAATAAATGGGCTCAGGGGACTGAATTCCAAACACATTTTATTTAGGCTTGCAGTATGGGGAATTAAGCCCCCAAGTCAATGTGATCCCCCTCTTATGTACACAGGCATGATATATTGGCTGAATTTCTTTCAAGGCCTCAAGGATTTTTTTGTCATACATTGCCCACAGCTTTGCAGCTTGTAATACCTTCCACACCAATCCAATACGTTTAAATTAGACTTTTTAAAAACTATTTCCAAGAAATTTAAAACATATAATGCTTCAGAAGGATTATGTGTTTTAAATTATTTGTATATAGTAATTTGCATACTCTCAATAGTACATCAGTTTCTCACAGGAACAGAAAACAGAACCTAGGAAGAGTTTCTGAACTAGGATTGAGCATGATATTGTTTATATCTACGGACTCAGAAAGAAGAAAAGGGCCACGCCAAGTCCAAAGAAGAAAATAGGGGGGGGAAATGGTTCATGTAGGGAAAGAATCTTTAATATTTGTGAAACCCTAACAATTTTAATGTCAAGCTTCTTCAAGGGGATGGCACTTCAACTTCTCAGGAGCATGTTACTTTCCTTTCCGTAAGTATTAAACTGAATGAGCATGATCTTGTTTATATGTAGGGTCAACAAGCCGAAGCTGAGTTCTCAGTCCAGTGGTGTCCCTGTCTTTTACTTTCCATTTTCCCAATGAAGTTAATGAATGTTATTGATTCGTGTGAAGAAAAATTAAAGAGCTGCATTTTAGTACAATGTAGCAATAGGGGGAAGCATGTCTGGCATTGACCAGGGCCAGGGCCTTTTCGGTCCTGGCCCTTGCCTGGTGGAATGATCTCCTGGATGAGATATGGGTTGGCCCTGTGGGAGCTTTCAGTGTTCCGCAGGGCCTACAAGACGGAGCTCTTCTGCCAGGCCTATGGTTGAAGCTGACGCGCTGAGGAAGATCTAGACTCCCCCTTGGGTTACTCGTGGCAGACTGAGATCATTCCCCTGTCTACTCTTGGGGGTGATGATTGGGGGGGGGGGGTGGAGTTGGTTGTGATTTCCTTTGTCGCTATTTCTTGGTTTTGTATGGATGGATGTGCATCTTATAGAGGGTTTTAGGGGTAATTTTATTGGGGATTTTATGCACCTATGTAACCTGCCATGAGCCTTTTTGGGAGTGGCGGGCTAGATTTAATAAATAATAATTTAATAAATAATGTCCAGGAACCCTTTCTTGTATGTGCCCAGGGAAGGATGATGATCAGCTTGATGAGAGATGGGCGAATAAAGAGCTTTGCATCTATTAATTATCCCATACACTCAATTAGCTGGATAGCACAGTAAGTTGGAATTGTGTGGAAAAGACTGGGACTCTCTTCACCTCCAATCAAACTTGATCAACCATTAGTTATATATTTTGCATGACATAATATACAGTTTACATAACGCCTTGGAAGAGAATTCTTTATAAGGAGAAACATATTGAAACTGTTGACCAAACATTGTCCTATAATCAACATTAAGTTGCCCTACCAATATTCTCCCCCATCTTTACACAAACCCTAAAAAACAGTAATCCTAAAATCCAATATATTAAAGATCATGATACCAGGAAATCTTCCTAGCAGCAAAGATTTTATTGTCAAAGGCATCTAATAAGATTAATGAAATAATAGTACATGTCTGAACACTGGTGTTTGTTAACTTGCTTCTGGTGTTTCTTTTCCCCTAGAGGAAGCCATATAATCTCTTCCTTGTGAGTCCCTGGGGACATCCTGTCATGGAGGAGTCTCATATGAGCAAAGATCCCCATAAGGGCAGCTGCTGTTGCATGGTGAAAATCTCTGCAACCAAGGTAGCTCATTTTTCCAGGCATATGGAGAGGTGTTTAATAAAATTTTTGTTGTAGTCACCGATTTCTGTTTTTATCATAGGTTCCCAGAATAGAGAAAGGACTGTAGCAAATCTGATGGTACATATGAGTCTGATATGAGGAATATGTTCAGGTTATATTCTCCAAAATCAGTATTGCTCACATCCTATTAAAAATGCTGACTGATGCTAGATTTAATAAACTAGTCCTGATTATTTTATTACTTAAGCATGAGAAAACTTCTTAGGCAGAGGCATCTCTGCATGGTCCAAGTCTCTTTAGAAGGATGGCCTAGGCACATCAGACCTCAAAAGCTAGACAGGGTCATCCCTGGATGGAAGACCACCAAGGAAACTAGGGCTGAATCTGCACAGAACTTTTATCCCAATCCCAGGTCAATTCAGTCCCTGCCATGTGATGGTCACCTCCAGACTAGACTTCAGTAACTTACTCTATGCTGACCTGTCCTTATCCTTGACCTGGAAACTGCAGCTGGTGCAAAATGCATCTGTGAGGGTTCTCACAGGAACACCATGGAAAGCCTACATACAGCCAGTGCTGTGGCAGCTACATAGGTTGCCAGTTGTGTTCCAGGTCAAGCTGAAGGTTTAAGGGCATCTGAAGTCTGGGTCCAGCATATCTGAGGGATCGTCTGTCTCCTTAAATCCCATACAGAACATTGTGCTTTACAAATCTGAACAGGCTGGTGGTTCCTGGGCCCTGAGAAGTATGCCTGGCCTTGACCAGGGCCAGAGCCTTTTAAATTCCAGCCCTGACCTAGTAGAATTGAGCTCTCAGCTTAGGGTGCTGTTGGAGCTTTCACAGTTCCCCAGGGTATGTAAAATGGATCTCTTCCACCAAGTGTTTGATTGAGGCCATGTGGTAAAACACCAATCAGGATCCTCCTCTGAATCCCCTACTGTCGGGGCATGGGAGGAGCTTGCAGTCCATCGAGCACCAAGAGGGGAGATGGGCATGTGTAGGAGGGTAAGGATTGTGGGATTTTAATTGTATTTTATCGAACTAATGTAAAACGTCTCAAGCCGGTGGGGCTGGGACTGGCAGTAAGCAAATTAAATTAATACATAATAATAATTAATTAAGGAATAGGAAGATCATTGTTATTGAAAATGATTGGTTTGACAGTGACAACTTTCCCACACATCTCCTAATCTTTCGCTCCATAAATACAGTGTCTTTGTCTTGACTAATATTGGATCTCACTAGAGGGATATTCCCCTCTAGAAAATTCACCCTTCTTAATCTCCCATTGGGAAGCCAAGTCCAAGATTATACTATATTAATCTAGTACTATATTTCATTTTGGCATGAAATTTCAGCTATAATGATTATCCGGATATTTTGGACTATGGCTTCTTCAAAGAAAATGACAAGGATAACTGCTCTTTCTGTAGCTTTTATACACAGAATAACTGAATGCCAGGTCTCTGGTTTTTCAGGAGAGGCATTAACAGTTCTAAGGCAAAGTCAGCCCCTTCTAAGTCCATTGACCCTACCTGGCATAGAATGGTTTATCTGTGCACTGTAGCTGAAGCTTTGAGAATATATTACTCTTTTGTCCTGTATGTATGTATGTATGTATGTATGTATGTATGTATGTATGTATGTATGTATGTATGTATGTATGTATGTATGTATGTATGTACTTGAGTGGCTGTTTAGAATTTTTCAGTGGCTCTTTCATATTTTTCTGTGTTTCATCATCCTGAAGATATACAATGCCTATAGCTTCATTTCCAGAACTCAGTACAGAAAAAAGAGAGAACCTAACCCAGGCTATCAAAATCAGCATACAATCTGAACACAGCCCACGGTGCCACGGGCACCGCGGACTAAATAAAGCCGTAAAGGCTTTGTGGGAGGAGTTAGGGCGGGCTCGGTCCGGGATGAGGAGGCCGATTTCCGCCCTGCTAACAAGGAAGCAACTGTGAGCCGTGCGGCCTGACGCCTAGTGCCCGCTGTATTTTAGGTACAGCGGGCTTGATTACTAGTATAATATAATAGTTATACAATACTTAATACGATATTAAATCCAATGTAAAAAATGTGTCTTGTTAATGATTAACGAAGCAACCAAAATGGATTCTAGATCTGTGCCGTTTTCAATGTTGAACTTTTATCAGTGGTTGTTTCCTCCTATGACTGTGAAACATATCCTAGCAAGTTTCCAATATCTGAATATTCATCCAAATCAAAGTTGTAGTATAAACTCTACTGATAGAACATTGGCCTTCAGCTCGCAGGTATGGGAGATTCCAAGATACTAGGAAAACTTTTTAAAGGACTGGATGAAATTTAAGCTTAGAAGCAAGAAAACCATGTGTGCTCATTTTCTTTCTGGAATGCATCAGTTCAAGTACACACCAAGGAATGGATTACATGTGTGTGTTTTGTCTTTCCCCTGATGAAGGTCGAACTTCTAGCAATTAATGATGTGATATGTGAGAAAAAGGGTATTTCATCAATTCAGCTACCAGGGCCTCCCAGAAACCTTTTTGGCTCTCCTCACATTTTTCACTATGGCCACTTTCAAATGTGCCAGGGCCCCCCAGGGGGCCATATGGCCACCATTGAGAATGGCTGGTTTAGTGGATATCATTTTAATTTAGGTAGTGCTGAAGATATAACAGGTCATCAATGGTCAGTAGAGAGACAGAACAGCATAGTGTGAGGAATTGGGCCTGGAGGGACTGTAGCTGAACCCATGGGAAAAGGTCCTAATAGATTCATAGCTGTGTGGGAAAATGTTAGTGTGACCTTTCATACTATGTAAGTATATAGGGAACTAGCCAGCCCTCTTTATATTCTGGCTTTAGGAAGCCATGCAGTAATGATAATGGAACTAACTCAATGTGCGCAACATGATTTACACTAATTCTCTAATTGTAGTGTTTCTAACAGCTGGAAATAATTGCTGCTGGAACTGTCTGGTAAGACTCTTTGGGATCTGAGCTTGCGCACATCATGTTATAGATTGCATGGCTGGTAGTCTCTCTTCTTTTACGTGTCCCATTATTTATTTACAATATTTGCATGTAGTCTTTCAACTCAGATCTTGAGTGGCAAAGGAGAAGTAGAATAAAACAAAAATAAACATCAAACAACATCCAGACTGGGAGTCACAAAGCTTTTTGTCGGAGTCATGTAAAAATATCCCAAACTACGAGGGTTGCCAACTTCCAGGTAGGACCTAGAGATCCCATGGGGTTACAACAGATTGCCAGGCAACATAGATCAATTCCCCTGAAGGAAATGGCTGCATTGAAATGTCGACTCAATGACATTACAGGGCACTGAGATCTCTCCCTTCGCCAAACCCTGCCTTCCCTAAGTTACACCCAAAATCTCCAGGAATTTCCTCACCTGAATTTCCCACCCCAAATCTCCAGGAATTTCCCTCTGGACAACTACCCTACCGCCCTTACATGTTACCGAGTTCTGTTCTGTCCCAGAAACAAAACATGGAATAGGAAGAACACCAGGGCCCATTCCGCACAGATTCATTGTAGCAGGAGTGTGGCAAATTGTAATCGCTACTAAAATGCAGTTATGCACAACGTCGTACACAATCTGCCACACTCCTGAAACAGTCCTGCTAGAAGCGTTTCATTGTAGCGCTTCCAGGGAAATCCCAAAAAGTGGATTCACCCTCTGGAAAGCGCTACACTCTTGCAACCAATCTGCAACACTAGCGAAAAAGATCTGTGCATTACCTGTCAGGATCAGTGCCTGGTCCTGCCATGAGTTGACCAGGGTTTCTCCATATTTGTTTGATTTGCATTTTACCTTTCCTGCTGGGGCATCTTTATAACCCAGGCCCCATATATTATGCTCGCATGCCTGAAATCGAAACTATTTTGCTGTAGCCTGTTATCTCAGGGAGCTGTGAATTATTTGTCTTTTGAACTGGCCAGCCGGGTCTGCCTTTTGTAACCAAAACATTTATCTCGTCCGGAGATGCCCAAGGACGTGTAAGAAGTAACACTGTGGTTTATGGCATCTGGTGCCCCTCTTTCCCCTCCTTTGGGAACCTTCAAGGTTTGGGCGGGAGGGGTGGCAAATGTGATTTCAGGCAGAATTGACTTTTCTAGCTTAGGTGTATGAAGTAACTTCTCAATAAACGCTTTCTTTTAAAGAAGCTTGTTGTGAGTTCTTGCAACGCTTGACATTACCATTGTTGCGGTTTCAGCAAAGTCCCTCCCCCTGGCTCTCTCCTCTGATCTTCCGGCGAAGTGATCGCCATTTTTTTTCTCTGAGCGAGTGGAGAGCAACAAACCAGCGAGCCTTCATTCACCCAGTGAGGCTTCCCCGGCTGCAGTCCCTCCACAGAGCTGTTTTAAGTCACCAAGCACCACACAGCCCCGTTTGCTGGTTCCCTTTATTTTCGGCCGAAAATTGTGCCTGTGCACGGGGGGGGGGGGTTTCACTCAGGGGGAGTGTGGCAATGATGAAACAGCAGCTCACATGCCACCTGCCAGCTAGATGGGTCACTTCATTGCAACGAATCAACGCAGATTCGTTGCAACATGTTTTTTTAACCTGCCTTAAAGGGAAAGGGACTTTTCGGAAGCATGGTAATGGCCACCCATTGGCTGCTCGTTTGATTGACGGCCAGGGGTGGGACAAAGCTCGGCAAATATTGCTTCCTGGATAGCGATTTTTGCCGAGACTGGAAACCTGTGGGAAACGATTGAAACACAGCTGGATTCCACTACAAAGGCAGGTATGCATAACGACGAATTCCACTATTTTAAATTGCATTTTTTCTTTCCATGATCAATTTGCCACACTGATCCTGGTGCGGAATGGGCCCAGGAATGTAAATATTAACCAAGAAGCACAGAGAAAAATTCCTTTGAAATACAAGCTTTATTATTATTTTTTTTAAGCCTAGGCTACATAGTTTTGTGATATTTTCCTGGGCCTTTTGCTGAATTGCAAAAGTCCATATAGCACGTTCAACAGTTATAAAATCTACTCCTTAATCACTCATAATAAATAACCCCCACAAATGCCCTTGGGGAAGAAAATGTGTTTCAGTTCATGGTGGAAATTGTAGCCAAGATTTCAGTACAGTCTCTCAAAAAAGGATATCTATATAGTGTGCATCAGAACATGGAAAGACCTGCCAATGACCTAAATAATCAGAAATAATAATACTAATAATAATTTATTGCAGTTTGTCAGATCATTTCACGCCCATTAATTAGGTGCACCTCAGCCCTTTCCTAGGGTGCTAGAGTTGGGAGGGGCACTAACCAACCCAGTCAGCCCCTCTCCCACCTGCAGCATCTATGGCTGCTACTGCCAATGGTATCCTCAGGAGGCATCGTCCAACCCCAGTGGGTAGCTATAGGGAGACTGCTCTTCCTCCTCCTCCTCTGTACAGATGGGTCCAGCCTTCTTCCTCCTTCCCTCTGACTCACCTTGCTTCACTGGTCTTCCAGGGAGGAGGAAGGCAGGCTCTGTCTTGCCTCCCCACTTTCCTTGTGGCTGGGCTGCCCAGGGTTGAGGAGGCAGACTTGCCTTGCTTCCAGACCAGGAGCTGAAGTGGGCAAACTTATTATTTATTTCTTATTTCAATTTATATACCACCGCATTTCCTAGGAACCCATGGCAGTTCACAGAATAAAACATTAAAATACAATAAAACCCCATAAAACCCCAATTTACAATAGAACAAGCAAGTGGTCAAAAACACAAATAATCTATCCCAACCCCCTTGTTCATACGGTTCAGATGGATCAGATGGAGGCTGAGTCTTCTTCCACTAGGAAGCCTCACCACTGCTTCACATCACCATGATGAGGGGAAGCAAGCACCACCTCCCTGTAGTGTACTTCATAGCAATGCAGGGGAAGGAGGCAAGGAAGACAGGCATTGGCTTCTTGCCCTGGGTGAAGGGGGCAGCTTCTTACTATGCCTCATTGAAAAGAGGGAGCTGCAACTTCCCTGCCTGGGGTACTGTGAGGCTTTGACCCTTGTGGGCTAGAGTCCAGGGCAGGAAAACCTTCTGGCATCCTTTTTCAGTAATCCTGAGGATCGGGCCTCAGTTTAGGGTGGGATTGCCAACTTTATCTGGTGAAATTCCAGGAGATTTGGGGGTGGACTTTGGGAAAGATGGGACCTCAGCAGAATATAACACCACGGTGGTCTCTGAACTTTTTTTCACCAGGGACCACTCAACGCCTTTTACTGAGGCCCGGTGGGGGGTAGTTTACTCCTCTACTCTCAACCACTGCCCTAACGCTCTCTGATCGCTATGGTAATGTTTAAACATCCCTTCAAAATAAGATGCAGACATGCCACAACAATGAACATAAGGAACATTTTATTTTCATGGAAATTTTAACTCATGACAATGACAAATCAATGGGAACCCTGAGCTTGTTTCTCTGCAATGAGATAGTCCCATCTGGGAGTGATGGGAGACAATGACACCCAAAGTGTGTTGTAAGGGGCCGGGGGGGGGGAGAGAAGGGGTCCTTTGGGGCCCACCTCCAATTGGGGCCCACCTCCAATTAGTCGAAGGACCACATGTGGTCCGCTGCCCACAGGTTAGGGATCGCTAACATAGATCACCCTCCAAAGCAGCCATTTTCTTCAAGGTAACTAATCTTTGTCATACGGAGATTAATTGTAGTACCAGGAGATCTCTATGCCCCATCCAGACTGGTAATTCTACACAGGAGGCCCAAGCTGTTGCCAGCCTCTTCCTTCGGCCTGGTCCCAGGTGCAGACTGCTGCCAGAGCCCTGTCTCCATTCTGAGGTGCATAGGGGGTCTGCCAGAATCCGAGGCAGCTGTTGGCACATTTCTTGGTGTGGCCTCACTTGTGTCCCTTCCTCCACAGGCCCTGGCTGAGCTGCCTGACTGAGACCTCTTCTGCACAGAGGACTCACCCAGCTGTTATGCTGCACTGTCCCCTAGTTTTTTGCCTCAGGATAGCCGCCTCAAGGAAGATATACTTGATTCAGTGGCCACATATTGTAGCTTTATGTTGTTTACTGTCTGTTCTATATCACTGCTTTACCTGCCTGTCTCAGTGCAGGGGATCTAGGAATGCCAGTCTCTGTGATGGTATTGCCCCAAAATTCTGAGGAAGAGACCCACAGCAATTTAATCAAATTTAACTCTTGTGGAAACTTCCTGTGAGGCTTGGGAGACCATTTGTGTTTGGGATGAAGTGTGAGGACATGGCAGGAAGGAAACAGGCAGGATAGTTTGAAAACTTAAGTGGATTACAGTTATATAACCCAGTTATGGGCCCATGAATTCAAGGAAGCGCTTTTCCTCTGGCTGTCTGCCTGTCATATAGTTCCCCTGACAGGTAGGGTTTATTAGCTTTTCCAACCTCGCTCTCTCAGCATCTTTCATTTTCTCCTGTGCGCATCCCTCAGCTGCCTGTCTCTACTCTTCCGGTATCTCTAGCTCCCTAGGGCCCCTCATTTAGCTGCACCAGCTGCCTGCACTAGCTTCCTCCAGCACTCCCCCCTCACCTCCCCCCCCCCATGCCTGCCACACATCCTCTGGCAGTTTTGCTTTGTTTCATCTCTGCTCACAGCTCATCTTCAATACTGTTGCTTGTTTCATGTGGGTAAGCCCCCAACCACCTAAGGAATTTGGTTTGTAGAAAATATACCCCCTTTCCCCACACACAATGTTTGGAGCATTATCCCAATTGCCTCACTGTTAGTCTGACTGGAATTCTGAAATCCTCTTGTTAAGTGGTTAGATCTTAGACTTACTGAACATTTGCTGTCCAGTTAAAGTTTGTGGAAACTGCATGTGCTAGGAAATTCTTTTGGGGAAAAAAATACCCTACACTCTGTGTGTTGAAGGTTATGAAGTGGGGTGACGCTAAGCTCTGTTATTGGTCTTTCTTCATAAGAAAAGTTGCAACCTAAGCAGAGCTGTGAGATTAAATATTGCCACACAGCTTGTTCCCTTATCTTTGATGCTCCTTCCTCTTTGATGCCCTGCCGCTTGGCAGGCATACATCTGTTCCCCTGGAGAGAATGGCAGCTCCAGAGGGCAAACTCTACAACACATTGCAGATTCTATTGCACATTGCAATTTCTCTTTTCCATGGGTACCACCTGAAAATGTCTAGCAAGTTCCCAGCCCCGTATTGATCATCACAACAAGATGCTAGGAACAGTTTCTTTCCAAAATGATCTTAAAGATCTAAGGAAAAAAATATATATCCTTTTTCAGTTTGTCTCGTAAATGGCAAACTCAATACAACTTAAAGTACTTGATGTTTTACTAAATCACAGTGCTGCAAATATGCTATAAATCACACTGCTGGAAAAAAGCAGTCAGACAAATGCCTTAATCCAAGACACAATTATCAGCTTTGTAGGTTTTCCATGGGATTTGACTCAGCAAGTGGCTCAGAAGACGCCCTAACAGTACATTTGGTGTTCCAATAGTGTGGCCACTGTTGGCAGAGTTTATGCAAAGAGAGCTACTTAAAGAGAATAAATAGTTTAAGAAAAGAAACCAACTTTGTATAGAAAGAGGAGAGAGAGAGAGAGAGAGAGTTCTAACTAATGGCCTGTTCTGTTCATTCTGTCTGTTCTGGAGGCAAGCTGAGAGGAAGTGTGCTCAAGGGAGCAGGAAGTCTCCTACTGAGCTAATCGGGACACTGGAGGAGATTATTTGAAACACATCAGGAAGCAAATGCTGGCAGGGGCTCATGGGAATTATAGTCCATGGACATCTGGAGGACCACAGGTTGACTACCCCTGTTTTAGAGGGACTGTAGAGCACTATTTCAAGTGGTAGAGGATAAAACATAACAATGGGTTTAAATTATGGATGGGGAGATATCACTGGGATATTAGGATTTGTTTTTAACAATAATGGTCGTTCAATGGTGGAATCAGTTGCCTAGGAATGTTAGGGTTGTCTCTCCTTGGAGGTGTTGTCAATGGTGCATGGTATAGGGGTTTAGACTGGACAGTCTTTAGGCCATTTCCAACTTTTATAATTCTATGAATGCCTTCAGTTTATGAAAACTCAGAAATCTTCTCATGGAAGTTCGTCTCTCTCTTAACAGAACATGGAAAACTGTGATGTTTATATAAGCCCTGGAGACTAGATTGAACCCAGATGCTTTGGGACTTTTGAAATACGGATTCAGATTTTCATCTTGATGCAAGATACTGCTGCTGATGTTTCTCCAGATATTTCCAGACACATTACAAAGTATCTGGATGCAGTTCAAATGATTTGAAGAACTTATCCATACACAGGATATCATTTTACCCCAGTTTCATCTACAGTTGTTAAGATACTCTTGTGAGAGACTAACCTTTCCTAGGTAACAGGTGTGCAATTATTTCCCCGGCTTAAAAAAGAAAAATCACAAGTATTGTTAAAACCAGATGGCTTGTGAGGGAAAATAGTGTCATAGAGGAATAATTTGCTACTGTGATTTGTTTCATAAAGCAGAACCTCATGCAAACACAAACACCTTTCTAATGCTGCTCCCAATATATAAGCAATTCATTTAGATGCAAACAGGAACCTTTAGCAAATTACTGGACTGCTTTGATAATTTTCCTTTCCCAGGAAACAGCAGGTGACCACGACCTCTAAATAACAGAAAGATTGCTGGGTATTGGTTAGGTGTTGCTGTTGGATTTTTTGGCTGATTCTGTTTTTTGTTTTAAAACATTCACGCTGCATTTCTCCTAAGTCTGAAATATGAGCAGAACTGTTGAACATGGTGAAACTCAGTGAACTTGTGAGTACTCAGGCATCATATTCAGATATCAGTTTTGTCCCTTACATCCATCCATCTGTCCGTCCGTTTGTTTGTTCCTTTGTTAATTTTTCAGTTTCTAGGCCACCATTCTCAGTTAGCCAGCCAGCCAGCCCATGGTGGCTTACAACATAAAATAATAAAGCAGCAATGAAAATACAAAAAAATCCCCACCCACCACCCCATGCTAGTCATCCCTAACCCACATATTTGGGGAATGTTACCATTGGGAGCATCAGGGGCGGGGCAACGATCTTCCCTCTACCTCACCTCAATCAAATGTCTGGTGGAAGAGCTCCATCTTACAGGCCCTGTGAAACTGAGTTCGTTCTGGCAGGGCCTTCAGCTTTTCTGGGAGCTCATTTCACCAGGAGGGGGGCAGGGCCAGAAAAGTCCAGGGGAACATCACAGTCGCAGTTACAGAGTGAACAGCTCTGCATAGGGTATAGGGAGTTAGGTGATCCCTGTGGTCTCTTAGATAGTTTGTCCATTTAAAAATGGTAATGCTGCTTGTTTTTTTTATTTAATTATAGGCTGGATGCCAAACAGTGCCAAGCAGAGCTGTGTTAGGGAAAGGCAAGTACTCCACCTTCCCCTCTCACTGAAGTTCTGAATTCCTCTCCAAATCATGCTCCTTTGGGTTGGTGGACCCAAAGTCACAGGGTCTCCAGGTAGAAAGATCAGGCTGGGCTGGAGCAAAGTGTTGATGCTCAAGCTGGGTAACAAGAGCTGGATAGTGGGGTGTCATCAAGGACTAGCTAAGCTCGGTTGGAAGAATCAGATATCCTTGAGTTTATGTATAGATAGAATGGAGGTTTTAATTAAAACATAGTACGTATGCTTCCAAGGCATCTCTTTTGATCAAATCATGTTTCCTTTGAATACAGATCTGACTAACATTTTTATGGAACATTCAGAAGTGCTTATATTTTAGTTAATGCTAGCATTGCCAAGTCCTGCTCAGGAAATTTCTGGAGATTTGGGGGCAAAGCCTGAGGGTTGGCGAGGGAATTCAAAATGGAGGTCCCTAAAGTCCGCATTTTGAAGCTGCCATTTTCTTGAGGGGAACTGATCTCTGTAGTTTGCAGATCAGTTATTATCCTAGGAGAACTCCATACCCCATCTGGAGTTTGGTGATCTTAGTTAGTGCTAAAATAATCCAGAAAAAAAGACTGAAATTTCTACTTGAAAAAAATCTGTACAATTCACTGGCAATGATTTGAATTCTTGGTTTCAGGAAATCAGGATACGTTTATACATTATTGCTTCCATAATGATGACCTAGCAGGAACAACATAGCTCTCTCCTAATCCTGTCATGAATTGTTTTTATGAGATGATTTATAGCTGGATGCTGACTAATATTACATCATGTGTTCTATGAAACGTGGTAAACTCTGTGGAATGGGGTGTGGTTGGGATTATTATTATTTATTTCTATGACAAATCTTTCTGGAATTAATTTGGCACTTGTGTGTTTTCTTCCCATAGGGCAAATGGAAGCTGTAAGGCAGTGGTTCTCAAACTGGGAGCTGAGACCACTTTGGGGGGTCAAATGACCATTTCACAGGGGTTGTGGCAGGGCAAGCAGCTTGGTCGGGGGGAGCGCTATCCACACAACAGTCTTGTGGTGTAGGTCGAGACAGAGCATTCAACTGTCTGGAGCTGCAGAAAAGAGCAAGATCAGCATGGTGGGACAAGAGGCAGAACTGAACTGAGGAAGCCCGGGGAAAAAACCAATTTATATACAATCATGAACAATGGATCTTCATGCCATTGGTCAGTTTCGGTTTAATTTCTGTGAAAGAACACTTGTATAATTTTGCGGTTGGGGGTCACCACAACATGAGGAATTGTATTAAAGGGTCATGGCATTAGGAAGGTTGAGAACCACAGCTCTAAGGGGACAGGTCAGTTTTAATTAAGAAAATTACATGGGGGGAAAGGGTTAAACTCCCACTAGCACAGCACTCCCACCAGCCCAACCATAGGTTGCTAAAACTGTAAGAGACCTAATCATAGATCTCCTACCATCATTTCTAATTATATATCCCGTGATAACTCATTTCCGGTGTCATTTAGCTGAGCTGTTTTATGGCACAGGAATATAGAGATGGACTTCCTTTCTCATGCAAATATCCCAAAGATCAAGCCTAGGCCAAAAGTGGTTTATCTTAGTAGCACATGTATGGGTTCCACTGGCGTCATGATGCTGTATATTTTGAGGGCCTTTCTTAGGGGATCTTCATTCTTATGCATCTTGCAGACTGCAAGAATGAAAAAAGGCTGCAGAGGAAAGGATGTGCAGTAATGGGTTTAAACTACAAGTACAACAATATAGGCTAGATATCAGGGAAAAAATTTTCAGTCAGAGTAGTTCAGCAGTGGAATAGGCTGGCTAAGGAGGTGGTGAGCTCCCCCTCACTGGCAAACAAGAGTTTCGTGAACTGCCTCCTTCCTTTTTCACCAATAAAATGTTGGTTGGTGCAACCTATTGTTGTTGTCAGCAGTAGCAGCAGCAATAGTAGTAGTAATAGAAGTAGAATTATTTACAGAATGATTTAATCATGTTGGAAGTGTGTGTTGGTCTCAATTGAATTTCCAGACTACTTCCAGAGGGTGATAGAGGAAGAATAGATTTTGGCCCTTATGACATCATGCTGGAGTGTCCCCACAGCACTGTGGGAAGTCAAGCTGGCTGTTCCAAACATGGAACTGTTCCCTTTACCAATTTTTCTCTTGATTGCCAACTGGTCTCCTGGGAGGCAAAGGAATTATGAAAATGCATAGAGCTGAATCAGAGAGAAAAGACAAATCTCTAAATCATCAATTTTGAGCAGAGATTCATTGCCGCTACCATTTCATGTAGACCTTGACCTTTCCAGTAGGATCCCTTCCCCCACAGACACCAAGGAGGGCTCCCTGCACTGGAGGGCCAGTGTAACCAAGGAGTGCTTGCCTGGATTCAGTTTACCTGTTTGTATTCTTCCTTGTTATAAAGATCAAGAAGCACAGACTCCACCTAGTATTAGTGAATGTTTACTTCTTCTGTGTAAGGGATGTATGGACAAGAAGAATGGATTTAGTTATTGTAGCTGAACCTCTCAGCGATTTCCTCATATATATGAGAATCACGTGTGTCCGTCTACACAGAGGTAGTACAATAATTCCTTCTGTGTAGGGATTTTGCAGAGTGTTAAAGGCTCTTACCGGTGCGCTTGTGTCTTGAAAGTTACAGCCAGAGCTGTGTGGTGTTATCAGCCAGCAGGTCTGTGGCAGACTCTGCTTCTCTTTTGTCTCCTCCGCTCCCTTCCCTGTGTTGCTGTCTTGTCCTCCTGAGGGATTTAGAGCTGAAGAGGCGGATGGAAGCAGAAATGCAGCAGAAGTCAGAGTTTAGCCTTTCTGCCTCGAGGCTCCATAGAAGAGATGCCATGTGACTGACTCCGGTGAATTTACAATAGGGGGGATGTCTGGAGAGATAAGAACAGGGCTATTAGATCTTCCTAGCAGCTTATCGCTGCCTAGAGTCACACTCATAGTAAAACATGCCATTGGTGCCCAGAGCCACAGGGCTCTGATTGCCATTGATCCTGAGCTCCTGGGCCTCTCCCTGATTCAGCAGGTACCAGGAACCACTTCCAGCTAAGGTTGCCAACAACCTGGAGGAAAGTGCCCTACCCTTTAATATACAGGCTTTATATGAAGAGACTGCTGGTTTTTCATGGCACTGAGTTAAAAGAAGAGGAAGAGTTGGTTTTTATACCCTGCTTTTCACTACCCAAAGGCTTATAATTGTTTTCCCTTCCTCTTCCCACAACAGATACCCTGGCCCATTCTGCATGATAGTGGCTGTGTTGGGCTGCTGCCCATGTGGTACTGCAGAGCAGAAAGCTCCACAGTTTACTGTGTCCCCCCAGGAAATAAAGCAGCTGCGGAATAGTTCTGCTGTGCGAGGGTTATTTTGAAGGAGGTTGTTCCATGCAATCCCACCTTCCTGCAAAATAAAAACAAATGCCCTGGTCTACCCTGCAGCACGGCAAAGCACTGTGAAGCTGACTGGGGTGTTTGTTGCCCCCTCTGGTCCACCGTAAGGCAGAGAGGAGCCGAGCCTGGAAGGCCCGACTCTTCCCTATCCACATGGGCCTGATGTGGGACAGGCTCTGTTGGCCCCTGCAGCAGCTAAGAAAATGCGGATTCTCCCACATTCCCTTCGCTCTGGCCAACTGAGGGATTGATGGATCCGTGGCAGGCCCCAGACGGGGTGTGCCCAGCGGCTGTGTCATGCGGAAGCAGGATTTGTCCTGCTTCCATATGATGACCCTCTTGGCCTTTTCCGCTCATGCAGAATTGGCCCCTGTGAGATAGGTCAGACTGAGAGAGCTCTGACACTGTCCTGTTAGAACAGCTGTAACAGGACTGTGACTAACTCAAGGTCAACCAGTTGGCTGCATGTGGAAGAGCAGGGAATAAAATCCAGCTCTTCAGATTAGAGGCCACCATTCTTAACCACTACACAAAACTCTTAATCACTACACCAAGAATGTGACCTTATAAACAGCATCTTATTAAACCTCTGTTAAAGGGGCAGGTTTTCTCTCCAACTTGTTGGAAATCCTGGCAGTTGCATTTGACTGCATGTATCTTCTTTTGTTCAGTAACTCTAGGATTCTATTGGGTAAAAAAAAAAAAGCAGTGGAAAACAGTTGTAAAGATAGATTCAAGTGGATAGTCATGTTGGTCTGAAGTGGTACAACAAAATTTGAGTCCAGTGGCACCTTTAAGACCAACAAAGATTTATTCAAGGCGTGAGCTTTCATGTGCATGCACACTTCCTCAGACAATGGATCGTGAGGGTACAGATATAAGGAGAAAGTAAATTAGTAGCAAATTAGTAAATAGAATCACAACTTCCAAAATACACAGTATGATAATTCTTTGCTAGAAAAAGCCAGTCAGCCCTTTGGGTTAAGTTGTCGTTCACAAAAACATTGGGGCAATAAAAATGTTAAGGTTAGTGATTAATGGCAAACACTTTCCCAGCTGTGAAAAAAGTAATTAAAGGAGACTTGTTGCAAGACCCATCCATCTCCACCCAAGCATGGAGGCATCCCCACAAGTAACAAGCTGTGCTGGGTTTGTTATCCTGTCCTGTGAACAGAGAGTTACATTCTAAATAGCATTACAAACTTATTTACACCACATAAAAGTCCCAAATAAAACAAAAAGAGGGGATTGTGAATATAAGAGCTGAATGAGGTTAGCATACATAGTGAGATTAGACACCAATATCCTTGTTGAGTTAATAATAATTGAATCCCCAGAACTCACTTTCTTAAGAACTCAGTATGTACCAAGAGAAATACTGGCAGGAACCATGGTGCTCATGGATACCATGTTGAGGAACCAGCTTTAACCTCTACAACATGAATTGCTGGATTGCTCAATTCCTACTTCTCAGTCTTCTCTTGCGAGGGTAATTATGCTCAACATGGCAAAATCATTTCATGTGATGAGGGATGGGAGTTATGGCTTAAGATCACTGTAGGGTTAGTCCATAAACACCTAATTTCTTTAAATGAAGCCATACCTTCTGGGCCAGATGAATTGCATCCAAGAGTTCTAAAAGAACTTGCAGATGTAATTTCTAAGGCTCTGTCCATTATTTTTGACACTTCTTGGAGAACAGGTGAAGTGCCAGAAGACTGGAGGTGGGCAAATGTTGTTCCCATCTTCAAGAAGGGGGATCTGGATAATTACTGACCCATCAGCTTGACATCTATAGCTGGCAAAAGTTTAGAACAAATCATCAAACAGTTGGTCCTTGAGCAGATAGACCGGATGGCTGTTATTTCTAAGAGTCAGCATTGCTTTTGCAAGAACAAGGCATGTCAAACTAATCTTATCTCTTTTTCTTTTCTTTTTTTGAAAAAATTACTATTTTGCTAGAGCATGAGGATGCTATGGACATTGTTTACTTTGATTTCAGTAAGGTTTTTGATAAGTTTTCCAATGATATTCTTATTGGCAAATTGGTAAAATGCAGTATGGATCCTACTAGGTGGATCGAGAACTGGCTGACAGGTCGCACCCCAAGGGAGCTTGTAAATGGTTTGTCATCTGCTTGGAGAGGAGTGATGAATGGAATGCCTCAGGGATCACTCCTGGGACTTGTGTTATTCAACATATCCATAAATGATTTGGATGAAGTAACAGAGGGGGTGCTTATTAAATTTGCAGTTGCTACTAAACTGGGCGGGGTAGCAAAGACACCAGAATCAGGATACAGGATGATCTTGACAGGCTGGAAAACTGAGCTAAAATGAATGTTAATACCGAAAAATGTAAAGTTCTGCAGTTAGGTAGGAAAAACCAAATGTATCACTATAGGATGGGTGAGAGTTGTCTTGGCAGTAGTACATGTGAAAAGGATCTGGGAGTCTTAGTGGACCAGACACTGAACATGAGTCAGCAGTGTGACTTGGTAGCTAAAAAAGCAAATGGGATTGGGCTGTATTAAAAGAAGTATAGTGTTCAGATCATGCAAGGTGATGTTACCACTTAACTCCACTCTGGTTAGACCTCATTTGGAGTACTGTGTTCAGTTTTAGGCACCACAAATGAAGAAGGATGTATATAGACTAGAGTGTGTCCAGAGGAGGGCTACAAAGGGCTACCATCTTCAAATACTTGAAGGGCTGTCATGTAGAAGATGGAGCAGAGTTGTTTTCTGTTGCCCCAGAGAGGCGGACCAGAATCAGTGGGTTTAAATTCATTCAAACGAATTTTCAGCTAAACATCCAGAAGAAGTTCCTTAGAGCAGTTCCTCAGTGGAACAGGCTTCCTCAGGAGGTGAAGTCTCTTTCTTTGGAAGTTTTTAAGCAGAAGCTAGATAGTCATCTGACAGAAATGCTGATTTTATGAACCTAGGCAGATTGTGAGTGGGTGGGCAGGAAGGGATGTGCCAGTGTTTCTCTTGTGGCCCTTCCTTGCATACCCAGGGAATTGCTAATTGCTACTGTGGGATAGTGGGTGAATTTCTTCAAGGCCAGGATGGATACTGGAGATTTTTGGTGGAGATTATTTGGGCATGAAATTGTGGTCACTTTAGGTAAGCATGTAGTTTTGAGTTCCTGCATTGTGCAAGGGGTTGGACTAGATGACCCTGTAGGTCCCTTCCAACTCTTTGATTCAATGATGACTTTTTAACTACCGGCAATTAACCAGCATAGCTGCCAGTTACTCAATATGAAACATGGCTGATGGCTACCTCAATATTTTGCAGTCGTAGAAAAGCTTGAGGTCCATAATCTTTTGTGAAACTTCAGGTGCTGCTTCAAAATATTTTTCCTCTGCTTATTTTTTTTTAAAAAACTAGAAATAAAAATCTACTCTGCATTTACCTAGTAGCTCGTGAGTATAAGGAGTAATCAACAAGAATAGATGGGAAGAAGCCCACAAAGTTAATGATCTTACTTCCTCCCGCCATGCGCTTGAAGTTATATAAATAATCAGCTCATCAAAGTTCTAAATCCTGCCTCCTTCCCACAATCTTCGAATTACCATAGAAGGAGGGGGGGGTGTATGTGTGGGGAGGAAATCTCAGGAATCTAAAAATCCTTGACAAAGTACTGAATTCATCTTAGGTAATTTACATCTGGAGTAGCTTTGGCCCATGTATCACACCCAACATCGATTTGATCCATGCACTGCTTCTCAGTGAAGCCCCGACCCTGCCCCTTTTGATATGGTGCGATGATTCCAGTCCAAACACCGTCAGTTTTCTGGAAACGTCAAGTGAGACACTTGTTGCCATGGTGATGCTTAATAGTTCTGACTCAGATGTGGGGTTGTCATGGAAACTGCATCCCTAGCTCCTGGGAGGCGGTGTTGGGTTTTTTTCTTTTTTGTCCCTATCAGCAGAAAAAGCCTCTGAAGTTCCATCCTGGTTGCTACTTGCTGCACTGCAGTGACTAAGCTTTCAAGGCTGTTTCATTATTCACAGACTGAGGGATAGTCCTTTTTGATCCTGCTCTGGAGAAACAGGATTCTGACTTGACAGCAGAAAAGCTTTTCCTGTGCATCAAGCTTGCCACAGGCGCACTATCTGCAAATTAAGGCATCTGCAGTCCCTACAGTTAATTCTCCCTAGTAGATGGTGTGTGTGTTTTTTAAGGAAGAGAATGACACTTAGTTCATTGTAGAAACCAGACCCCCTTCCCCTTTTCCCTCTGGCTTCGGAGCACCATGGCTACTGCATTTGAACGTATCAGGAAGCCTACAGCTTCACATGGAGCTAAACTGTTGTTGTGGTTTTTAAATGCAACTATCCTTGTTCTCTAGAGTGTTAACATAAAATTCTTTATACAGGTTAAAGAAATATTTGTTTAATTAATTCATTTTTCTCAGAGTGTCTTTGTGAAATAGTACACTTGAATTGTGTGATAATTTATTTACATATAGACACACTTACTCGTGTGCATAAGAGATGTTCAGATGGAGTTACTGCATGTGTGTTTGGACTATGTAATTGACCAGTATATGGGTGAGGCCTGGATCATTGTGGATCTTTCACTCACACCCCCTTTCTCCCTGTAGTATACTGAGCACCCCCAAAAGCTGTGGGGGTAGACTGCTATGAAGAGAAGGAACCAGGCAATTTCTCTGTTTTTTTGCTCTCTGGCTGGCAGAGTTTCTGTTGATACAAGTCCCTTCAGTGCTGAGACAAAGTCTCCCAATTCTCCTCTTCACAGCAGTTTCCTGTACCCCGTGGTATCTGCCCATGGGACTCCCATGACTCTAAGCTCTGATATTTCAGAGGTCCCAAGAAGCTGCTGGAGAAAAGAACTGCAAATGCCTTCCCCTTATGACTTTTCAGATCCAACCTAGCATAAATATGCCAGAAGAGAAAACTGTTTCTATAACTTTGGAGATAAAGGCTTGAAAAGTATATGTGTGTTTGAATACAGGTAACTTTTGGGAGTTTTGTATGTCCATTTATAAAAAGTAGGCATAACATCCACACAGAGTATATAATGTTGATGTACAAATGTGTTTATTTTATGTAGGTAAATACTCTATGGCACCTTTCTACCCAAAGAGGGTCCCCCAAGGTGGTGAATATCAAGACATTAAAATATCTCAGTATTAAAACACCTATACTATCCACACACAAAATATTCATATACAAAACAGTATTTAAAATATTCATACACAACAAGAAAGGCCCTTTCTTGAGTTGCCACCTGTCTAGATTCAGTTGGCAGGGGACAAGAAGCAGGGCCTCTGAAGTTGACCTGAGATGATGGGCCAGTTCATGTGGCAGAAGGTAGGTCTCTCAAGCCATATACCAGCACCTTGCTCCCAGAAGCAAATTGAGAGTGAGTGTAAATGGAGCAAGAAAGACAGGAATGACTCACTCCAGTCAACATTCTGCCTGCAGCATCCTGTACCAACTATAGTTTCTGGACAATCTACAAGGGCAGCTCCACTTCAAGCACATCATAATAATCTAACGTAACTGTTACCAAGGCATGCACCACAATGGCAAGAAATTTATGGCCTAGAAGGACCACAGCTGGTTCACCATCTGGAAGCCAATTAAATGTATCTTTCACTACTGTTGCCACTTGTTTACCTAACAGGAGGCCTGGGTCCAGTAGCATGCCCAGGCTACAAACCGGCTCCTGTAGAGGGAGTGCAAACCCATTTAGAACAGGAGACATCCCAATTCCTGGGTCAACCCTACCTCCTATCAGAAGCACATCTTTTTTTAAAATCAGGATTAGCTGTTCCTTTGTTCATCCTTATCCACTCCAAAACACCAGGCACTTATTCATGGTTTCCACAGCCTTTCTGGGATCTGCTGGAAATGTGAATTAATGTTGCAAAATATGTACATTACATGGGAAAGGTTCAATGTAGGGAAACAAAAAAATGGCACGGAAATAAAGAATCATAGGTTCAGTTCACAAAAGAAAGAAAATATAAAGAAAGTGGGGACTTAGGGATCATGTGCGGAAATAACCGAGAATGTCATCAGCACAACTTGTTTGGTATAAGCCAGATATGGAGATTTTCCTTCAGGTTTTTTTTCAGATGCTAAGCCTTTCAAGGTCCTATCAGTCTATGAGCTGGTTATGTGTGCCTCACCATGAATCACAGCAATGGCTCATGTGGGACCAAGAGAATATGTATTGGGGATTTAAGTAAGGTCATAGTGAGAAGGCAGACAGTAGAGGCACAGAAGAAGAAGGAGGAGGAGGAGAAGGGAGAAGGGAGAAGAAGAAGAGTTGGTTCTTATATGCTGCTTTTCTCTACCTTTAGGAGTCTCAAAGCAGCTTACATTCACCTTTCCTCTCAAAGGGACAGGTGGGAGTGTTGGAGGCCAGAGTGTTAAAAAGAAGACACTTTTCTTTAAGTAACATCTCATATGTTTTCACAGGAACCCCAGGATAAAGAGGTGGAATTGACAGGGGTGGAAGGGGAGCTTGGAGGAAGACACCACTGGGTTATGAAATTGGTCTCATGGATAAAACTGACTGAAGAACATAATTTGTCTTCAGGAGCTAGTACTCCCATTCTGCACATATTGGATAATGCACTTTCAATGCACGTTAGAAGTAGATTTTCCTGGTTTTGCACAGGAAAATTCAGCTGTTTACATTGAATACATTGAAAGTGTATTATCCAATGTGTATAGAATGATGAGGGGAGCTGAACCAACCAACGTGAGGAAACCAAATTAACATAAAAACTTGTACATTGCAATAGCTCATGCCAGCTTGCTCCAGATCCTATATGGGACTGGATAGCAGGCAGAGCAATGCAGCCTTGTGACACGAAATGTTAGCTGTTAACATTGAATGCATTTTGAAAGGGAGGATTACAAGCATGATACTTTACTGTCTATGACTTTTCTGTTTCTTGGTAGGATGCGAAGAGTCCCGCCACAACACAAAGTCTGCCTCTACTTGATCAATGGTGGCACTTTTGCTCATTATCTCTGACTTTCATGGGTATCTTCATTTTTAAAAGTCTAACGTTGAGACTTGTAAAAGAATGCTTTCCTCTTAAGACCCCCTGTTCTCTGAGCTAAAGTGAAAGCCAAGTCCCACCCTGCAGCTCTGTGTACTCCTTGGACAGGGATGCCCAAAGGATTAGCATTTATCTTGATTTAATGTCTCATCAGAACACAGCATCCCAAGCAGTCATTCCATGGTGCTACTAAATGAAGCATGCCTTGTTTCCTCCTCTGTGATTTAAACCTCTGCCCTTAGAGGCTTTGGGCTGAAAAGAAAGAAGGGATGAGAGTGATCGATATTGACCCAAGTGGCATGTACACTAAATTAAATGGGCTTTATTTTTAGTCCATTGGAAATAGTTAGAGAGCGCTGCGTAACTGATATGTCTGCTGGAGAAGGTGGATAATAATGCCATCCTAAGCAATCCACTGCCCAGATCTCTTCTCTGGGGCTGGCTCCCAGGAAAGCATTGTAAGAATTGCCATCTGCCTGTTTCTGTAGCCTTACACTTGCCTTTTCACAGCTGCCCACTTCTTCCTTCCAAACTTGCTTCCCATGAATTCGACAGGTAAGGGTGGCCACAGCATCTTAGCAGAAGAAAGAGGCTCTTTCATTGATTTCAGGTCTCTCCCTTGAAATAAACATTCCTGTATTTGAAGAGGTGGGGGGAGTTTAGGAGGGAAACACTCATTTTTTTCTGGGAAATGTCAGCTTCCCTGGAACTTCAAGGGGATGAGTCATAGGGCTGCCACCTAAAGAGCTCCAAAATAAGGAGCATATTGTGAAGCTGTAAGAGTATGACATTGTTTGAGTGTGTCAGGAGATTAGCAGTAATCCATTAGAATCTTCCATTGTAATATATTAAAACTGCTTTTTTAATTTATGGAACATCTTTCCTTTCCTGTATTTACAAGGAGGCTACATAAGGAATATTTCCTGGAAATAATGAATATGTGTCAAGTCTAAAGCTGCCCTACCAAACTCAGTGTTGGCATTTGTGTAGAGCTGCCAAGAACCTCCATGGGCCCCCAGACCTACCATATGTCCTTGATCCAAACTGAATAACATAACAAAACAAATCACTTGACTTGCTGTTACCAGGAATCTATATCACCCTGTCACTTTTAAAAAAATTATTGCTTCATTTACTTTATTTCTATCCTGCCTTTCTCCCCAATGGGGACGTAAAGCAGCTTATATCATTCTCCTCTCCTTTGATTTTATCCTCATAACAACCCTGAGGTAAATTAGGCTGAAAGCGTGTGACTGGCTCAAGCTCACCCAGCAAGCTTCCATGGCACAAGTGGGAATTTGAACTTGGAATACTCAGACCCTACCCCACCACCACATCACATCAGCAGGCATGACTCATCAGAGAATAAGTCAAGGACACTCAAAGTGGGCCACCAGCTTCAGGGTGATTGTGGGAGGTCCAGGGCCCAAATCGGGAGGCACAGAGAAATCCTGACCCAGATTAAACAAATCACACCTGCCCCAAGCTATTTGCAATGAAAGCTAAGGGTCATTGTTTGTGGCAGGCATAACATGTTTGAAAACTGGCCATGAGTCTTAGAGTGATGACTGAATTTGCAGAGCCAAAAATGAACGGCATTGGGACACCCTGGAGCCAGGTTATCTTCATGACAGGCAACATGTAATTGTATGCAGCCTGTGTCTCCAATACTCAAATCCTTAGCCCTCCATGGAAGGCTGCTGGGTGACACACTTGGCCAAACCTACCTCACAGGGTTGTTGTGAAGATAAAATGGAGGACAGGTGAGCAATGCAGGTCTGGGTCTCTGTTGAGGAGAAAGAGGGGGGAAGGTATTTGTTAATAAAATTAATTTTAACTATATGAAAAGATTACATCATTTGTCATATAGCAAAGTGGCCTTTCCAAAGGGCTATTAGATCTTCCACCAGCACAGTAATAATAAAAACAACAGGGTGCCTGAATTTAGAGTTCCAGCTTCTGTTGCACATGTATCACCACTAAACAAATTAACGTTCCATTTCCATGCATGTAAAGGGTAAAGGAGCAGAGAAGCATCCTTCTGCTACTCTGTTAGATCATCTGGAAATATTAACTCCCCCTTCTGTGCTACTCCAAGCAGGATAGGGGAAAGAAGGCCTTGAGATCAAGATTTGAAAATAAATTAGGGGGGGATAGAAAAAAATAGGTGGATGGAGAGAGAAATTGTACTGGCTCAGTTGACAGCCTTAGCATAGGTTACAATATTTCAATTTCAATCACTATGACAAACCTCAATTTAAATTATTTAAGATGTTATAATTGCTACTATCTAGGAATATTCCTGATCTTCCAACTGAAAAATAATACATTTTCATATATTTTAAAGAAGAGGATGGACACCGAGAAAAAAGAAAATTTCTCAAAAAAGAGGATATCTGGTAACTCTAGTTCAGAAGAAGAATTTTCTTCTACCCAAAGGAGTCTCAAAGTGGCTTACATTCGCCTTCCCTTTCTTCTCCCTACAACAGACACCCTGTGAGGTGGGTGAGGCTGAGAGAGCCCTGATATTACTGCTCGGTCAGAACAACTTTATCAGTGGTGTGGTGAGCCCAAAGTCACCCAGCTGGCTGCATGTGGGGGAGAGTGGAATCAAACCCGTCTCGCCAGATTAAAAGTCTGCACTCCTTACCACTACACTAAGCTGGCATGATTGTTATATGTATTTCCTCCTGCTACATGTAAACTGCCCTGAACCAAAAGGGAGGGCGGTATAGAAAAATAATAAAATAATAAATTAAATGACCTGTTAGGCAAGTTTGTTTCAGTCTTGGAGATTAGCAAGTCTAGTCCATACTAACGTCTCTTCTACATGTGCTCTGGCCTCAGGCTTCTCTGTGTTCTTAGTGGCTGTAGCCAGAACTGCATTTAGATATAAATGGAAAGATATTCTGTAGGACAGTGGTCCCCAACCCCTGGTCCGGGGACCGGTCCCGGTCCGTGGATCAGTCAGTACCAGGCCGTGGCTCCTCCTTGTCCTCCTCCCCAGCTGCTGCCTCAGGGGCTGCCCTGCCACTCTGCCACCGGCTCACCTTTGGTGCTCTCCAGTGGCTGCCATGGCAGGGGCTCCCCCTCGGCTTGGCACTGCGCAGCTGCTGCTAGCAGCGCCCCACAGCGGGCAGCAGGAAGTCAGGGGCACCAGTGGGAAAGCAAGTGGAGCAGGGGCTCAGGCAGCGGCGGTGATGTCCCTTAGCAAAAGACTACCTTCCCCCCCCCCAGGCCTCAGTAAAATTGTCAAGCATTGACCGGTCCCCGGTGATAAAAAGGTTGGGGACCATTGCTGTAGGATACAGCATGAGGCTGAATCATAGACTCTTAGAGTTGGAAGGAGTTGGCAGGATCAGCCTAACACATCCATGAAAGGCTAGCTTCAAGAGCCCTTCAGCTGACTTGAGGCCCCTAAATTTTGTCTATTTGGTCCCGCTCTGTCCGTGACTCTGCATCTGTACATCATGTTGATGTCCTGTATGGTCATTCAAATTTTGAGTTATCTGTGCACTTTTATGATCTGACTTGCCATTATCCTGAGTGAAAGAGATTTTCCTACAGTGCTGGAAGAAAAGCAGTGAAACATAGCTTTAAAAAATGCATATATAATCAATAAAATAAGACATTATTTACATTACTAAAGGTAATTCAAAACAAACCCATACACTTAACTGAATTTTTTTAACTTGCAGATAATCCTGTTGACTGAAATCCAATATGCTGTCTAATTTCTAAATTTCTTCCATAGTAACCAAAGCACTATGCCTAACTAACTTACCTACCTCTGAAATTTTCCTTAACCCATCAAGTTTACTCAGAAGATACTTTGTCTTTCAAAAATTAGCCAAGACTTAAATAGTCTTGGTAGTGACACAAAATTTATTTACTGAAACAGCCCAGCTTGGTATTTGAGTCAGAAAACAAACAGTAAAAAGGGAACAAACCAGTCTGGGACTTGACACAAGGGTAATGTGTGGTTCTAACATGAATTTTCAGCATACCTAATTTAGACCTTTCATACTACTCTGAGGCCTGTGGCCATTAAGACTTTTTCCTGTGACAAATTCCAGTCTCCTTATTCCTACTGTGTAACACTTTCAGTAGTTCTGCAATCATTATTTATCATCAATATATCTAATTCTTAACATACATCTATGCGTACTTAAATCCAGGGACTGGAGCCATGAATAAACCTGAGAAAAGCCACAGGCTTGTGGAAAAATCTGAAATCTTTAAAAATCTTTTTTAAAAAATTGGGGGGGGGGATTAAAAAAAACATTCCAAAATAATAGATGCAATTATAGAGAGACAATTTCTCAAGGAAAATGTTGTTTGCCACCATCCCATTACAACAACTAGAAACAGTGTGTGCGAGATACAGTTTTTACTTTGTTGAGAAAGCCATTGATAAAGTACAAATAAGGGACGAGAGAGAGTGTGAGCAGCAAAGAGAGAGAGTGTGTAGGAACAACAGGAAAAAGAACTGAAGATGACAGAAATGGGATGTCCCCTCCCTTGTGAATTCTCACAGGTCTCTTTCACCAAGAGACAAGTGATGTTCATGCTTATCCATGAACTTCGTGGGTAGGATTTCATTAATCTAAGTTTCCCATTCCTTTCCTATGCATATAAGACCGAATTTCCTTGTAGTTCATTCTCTGCTCCGTTTTGATGCTGGAGTCCAAACAAACAAGTTTTCAGGTACAGCACCACAAAAAAGCTGGAGATTCCGTTTGGTGAGCAGGACTGCACATAACCCCATTGCACTTACTAAAAATGAAATAGCTATTCTAGAAAGAAACTGAACCATGTCCAACATCAAACAATCAGATTATTAATCAGGGCCTTTCCATGATTAATCATTGGACCTGGAACTATAAAAGGATCATGCTGTATTAGTGTTCTGCAAAATAGAAAATATTTGCTTCTTTATTCCTCACAAATTCTATCCCAATAATGTAGTTCAGACTATTTGAATTAGTGGCAAAATCACAGTTCAATGAATTAACCAAGACTATCCCAGACATTCTTTATCCCCACCTCAAACCTCCCTTTTGTTTCCTTTGGCAATATTCGAAAGACCTGGAATTGCCTTTCTCTCCTTTTCAGCCCACCTTCCCTCAGTCCATGTTTGGAAAGAAAATAACCCATTAAAAAAATGAATCACTTGCCCTATAACTGGAACCAGAATTTATCAAAATTTTATATTATTGGCTGGTCAGATGCCTTGACCACTACTTAGGGGTCCAGATTGTCTGTCTGTCTGTCTACTTCCTTCCTTCCCAATTCCTGCAAAAGGGGGCTTGGGGTAGTTCACAACCATTGTTAAAAACATCCCATAATTAAAGCACATAAAAATACTATTTAAAAACCCATGGTAAAACACAATGAATTCCCATCTGTAGCTGCACAGGGAAACACTCTAGTCCATGCTTTACCAGTTTTATCTAACTCCTTGACTTTTTGTTTTATGCCCCTGAGTAGAGCAGAGCTCTTTGTGCCACTGCTTGAATACGTGGATCCTTTTCACTGGTATTCACCTTGGCTCCCCCTTGTTTCAGATCCTCCAGTCTGATTAGCCCGGCAGAGGGAATCTATGGGTAGGGAGAGAGGTATTGGTTTTATCTGTATATTGTTTATATATTGTGGCACAGAGTGGTAAGGCAGCAGATATGCAGTCTGAAAGCTCTGCCCATGAGGCTGGGAGTTCAATCCCAGCAGCCGGCTCATGATTGACTCAGCCTTCCATCCTTCCGAGGTCGGTCAAATGAGCACCCAGCTTGCTGGGGGGTAAACAGTAATGACTGGGGAAGGCACTGGCAAACCACCCCGTACTGAGTCTGCCAAGAAAACGCTAGAGGGCGTCACCCCTAGTGTCAGAGACATGACTCGGTGCTTGCACAGGGGATACCTTTACCTTTATTGTTTATTGTAAACTGCTCCTTCTTAGGGAGGAGCAGTATATAAATCAAATACATAAATTGTTGGGCAGTATAAAATTCTTGATATGATTTTAACTCAATGACTATGCTTATTCTTCAGCTTAGCTATTTGTATTTTCCCCTTCAATTTAAAAAAATGATTTCTGTTTTCATGGCCTTCTTCTTTTTTTCTTCTTTTTCCCCCCAAGCTACTATTTAGGCCCTTAAAGTAGAGGTTACACAGCTTGAACCCTGACCCTTCTGCTGGCTGGCATTGTGTAGATTCCTCCACATTGTGCCACTCCCTCTGCTTACAAACACCAAAATCTGTCTTTTTTCCTGAAGCAATCTGGACTGTGGGTTTTAGGGCTTAAGTGTAGCTTTAAATATATTATTTACATATTTATTTTGCAGTTTAGATTTTTATTAACATGTTATCTACCACAAACATTTGGAATAGAGAATACAAACAGGCATTTTGAAACAGAGAACAGCTTGCTGCTTTCTCACTTAACACAACAAAACAAAGGTACCTGTTATCTCTTAACAAATAATGGCGGGCATATTGAGTCTTGAAGGAAAGTAAACAAATCTATACTATCTGAAAATCAAGTTGCACGTATTGAATCCATTGTGGTAGCTTTAGGAGGTGCCTGAAGCAAGCCATATTAAATCTTGATTAGAATCACTCCAGAAATTTGATTAGAAAATTTCTGTTTTAATCCAGACACGTCATATTGTTCCCAGTTTCATTTTTGAAATGCCCCCTTTTCTTTTCTTTTTTACCATCTCTCCACTTGGTGGAAGAAATTTACTGCACGTATTTGGCGGGAAATAATTCTGGTTTCAGTGATGGAAGCACAAAGAAAAGCAATCTGAATCCCCTGTGATTCACTGTGATGGATGGGGTTTGTTAGGAAAGGACAAGACTGCCTGTGTGGTAGAACTGCTGTACCATGGTAGATTTTGTTATTGTTGAAAGAGTAGACCTCAAGCAATCTATAAGAATATAGGAGACCCAGGTTCAGGTCTTCACTTTGCCATGAAGTTTGCTGGGTGGATGTATGACACCCTGGGCTTTTTGGGACAAGGGAAGGATAAAAACCCACACAATAAGTTGTCTCAGTCAGGTCATCCAAGACTGGACTCCAAGTCATCACTTAATGTGGATTCTAAACTTCAGTTTTTCTTTGAAAAGATGTGCTTCTTAATTTATGGCAGGGCCAGCCTCTCATTGCTTGCATTTTGGATCAGTATGCGGATAATTTCCTTCTTGGCCTACCTGTGCTAAACAGTGAACAGGGGACATTAAAAGTCAGTTCTTCAGGGGGGGGGGGGATTTCTTCAGCAAAAGGTAACCTTGGTTAGTGTTGACCATGGCTGTTATCAGCTTTCTAACTGTTCTTCACCAGAGGATGTGATCCGGTGGTCTCTTTCTGATCTCTCAATGCAGTGGAGGCATGCCTGCAGGCTCCATATCTGTGCTACTGCAATTTAGGCAGCAGTTGTGGGCATGAGATCTCTCCCACTCCAAAGGAAGAGAATAGAAATCCTTTAAATAAACTGAGTGGAGATTTGAATGAAGAAACATATGCCTAGAATGTTCTTCCATTTGCAGCATCACTGACAGACAGTTGTACTATCTAGAGGAGGGCTAAGAGTGATCTGCAAAGTGGTTTTAATGAGTGAAGAACATATGAAATTAGCCAAAAAATGATAATAACCGTGAGAAATTCTGTGAACTACTGAGGGAATGTGATACATAGGCTTGGTTATATTGAAGTTTGTTCACTAGAATATGCTATTTCTGGAATGCTATATGATTATGGCTCTATAACTACATAATGGACACATCCATTTAAAAGCACCCTGATATTAGAATTTCTCTTCAAAACGGTGGTAAGAAAAAGGATTATACCATGTAAAAAACAGCCCCTAGATCTGGCAACAATGCCTCCAGAAGTTCCTTCTGTAGTACATTATAGATGTATTCCACAAGGAATATATTGTTATATTTCTATAGTTTTAACAATAACCTGAAAGCAGTCCAGTATGGCTGATTAAGATCAGCCTTCATGACAGTCTCTGTCTGCTTCCCACAACAGAAGATTGTTAATGAGGATCTCTGCCTCTTGATGGTAAATATCAACTACAAACAGATGACAGATGCACTGGATTGTTTGTATGCCCTTTTCTGGAAACACTTGAGAGCCCATTTCTTTGGAAGAAGCATGACAATGATTTTCCTGGTCCCCCAGTACCTTGCAACAAATCCCAGGCATGTAACTTGGTGCCAGAGGCAACAGAAAATACTGAGTGATATGAGATTTTAACATTTTTTGTTTTAAAAGAACAATTCTGAATCCTGTCATGTTTGGCTGAGTGGACTATTTTCTCACTGGGTGCCTAAGTGCCTAAGCTTCTGCGGCATCCATAGAACTATACAAAAGAATCAAGTCAAATCACGCAGGATGGTAGTGCTACCTCTAGACCCGAGTCCTGATATTCCAGTTTACTCTGTAACTAATCTGGCAGGATGTAACTGTGCAAAGAACCGGCTGGAGGAACAGCTGGCAAACAGATGTGACTTACTGCCAGGAGATCTGGAACTAGAGGGAAGACTTCAGATTTCTGATTAACGAGAATGTACAAACACCTTCCATGCTCAATATATTATTTATATGGATGGATACTGAGTAGGCAAAGAAAATGGCTTCTCATTTGTAAGCATCTTCTTTAAAATTAACAATACTCATACTATGCTGCTAGTACTACTACTACTACTACTAAAATAATAATTTGTATCATGCAACTTATAGCCCAGTTAGTTTTCAAAGTATTTTTCAGTCTGTATTCATCATCCTGAAAACACTGTGTGATAGTTCTTAGCATTTTCACTTTACAGACAAGGAACTGAAAATAACACACAGGGACTTAGCATAAATTTACCCATGTTCATGAGATTTATGAAGCTCCTGGTATGTGCTATGTGTATGGAATTTTTACTACTTATGCTAATAAAGTTTTCAAAAAAAAAGAGGATAATACACATTTTCATGAACAGAACATACCCTTACCCTATTCATTTTACTGAATGTGTAAGTAATAATCATCAGTGAAATTTTGAGCAGGATTGTTCTGAAGTAAGTCCTGCTTTATTCACTGGGGCCTGCTCCTAAGAAAATATTGTTAGAATCACAGTCAATTAGATGCAATCCAAACTGTTGTCCTCTTTTTGTGTTCATGTAGTGTTTAGGCTGCTGCTTGTAAATGTTACTTTCCCTCTTACGCCATCTGAAAGAGAAATTTTCCGTCCTTCTCAATTAGTGAAACTATCATGAAGTTTTTCTTTAAAAACATGGCACTGTAGTGCCAACTTTCTGCAGTCCAATAATCAAATCTTCATTGTAGCAGACCAGGAAAGTTATGTATGCTCCAAGAGCAGGAAGCATCTTAATGGAGAATGATGCACATCCCAGCAACCATGGAGGGGGTCAGGACAACATTACGTACCCACAACCAAAATTGTCATGGTGAGCATACAGAAGTCATAGAAGAATCCAATTACATGTGGTATAACATAATATCTGCTATCTGGGCGGAAATGATTTGTTTATATGTTTGAAATGTTCAAGTAATGGAGGGAAGGACAACCTTCTGAGGGTTGCTGGGTACTGTAGGTTAGCCATCAAGAAAGGCGAAAGCACAGAGTAAGCTGAGGTTGGCCAGGGAGACTTGCCACAACAAGAAAAGCTTCTTCAGATATGTGAGGAGCAAATGTTAGTAAAAGAGGTGATACCTGGGAACTCATAATGGTTTCACCCAGAGTATTGTTCTCACTCTGGACAAACCCATCACATGTCTCCTAGATTCTTTGTCAAGTACAGCCAATTTCATCAACATATTGTTTCGGTGGCAAGCATGTCAGCATAGCCTGAGGTTATATTGTTCTGGGACTCTCTGCACCCCCCCCCTGAATGTGGGCTTGCCTTCTTCTTCTATGTATGTGTTCTCTGGGCACCTTGCATACTCTGTGTACTTGCATGTTGGCTGTCTTCCTTCTTTCCATGAAGTGCTGGTCATTTAACTGAATACATGGACTTACCTCTTCACCCTGTGATGGTAAATATTGCCTCTTTCCCCTAAATGCTATTCCCTTTCATTCTTGCCCTCCTTAGATAATTTTGTGTGTGTTTGTACTTATAAAAGCAGACTTCCAGTTTAGACCTGACTGGTTTATTTAGAGTTTCTTAAAGGAATATGCTGGAATACATAAGTGGAGATCCTGTATTTACCCACCTCTTGCAATTAGATCACTAATTTCCCCAAATAAATTCAGGAAACCTCCAATTTTGGTAACAAAGTCAACACAGATTTATCTCTAACACATCCTGCCAGATCAACCTTCTTTTCTCCTTTGACCAAATGACCAGCTTACTGGATCATGGGAATGCCATTGATGTTGTTTATCTGGATTCCAGTAAAACTTTTGACTGGGTTCCCCATGATGTTTGGATGGGTAAACTAGGACTGTGGACTCTAGGATAGCTAAGCAGACGGAAAACTGGTTAGACAACTGTACCCATACTTGTCAATCCCATTTCATCTGATTGGAAAGAGCTGTCCAGCGAGGGGCCATAGTGCTGGGAATGGTACTTTTCAACTTGTTTTGAAATTATCTAGATGAGGGGGTAGAAGGATACTAATTAAATTGGCAGATGACTCCAAATTGGGAGGTGTAGCGAATACACCAGAAAATAGAGATAGAATTCAATGAGATCTGAACACACTGGAACAAGATGCTATTCAACAAGGATAAATGCAGAGTTCTACATCTTGGTAACAAAAATTAGAAGTATGTATACTGAATGGGGAACATATTTCTTGGCAGCAGTGTATACAAATAAGATCTTGGGGTAGAGGTAGACTTTAAGTGTGATGCAGCAACAAAAAAGGCAAATGTGGACTTGGGTGTATCAAAAGAGGCATAACATTAAAATCCAAGATGTCATTGTCATGCTGTATACCACATTGGTCAGGCCACACCTGGAGTAGTGTGTGCAGTTCTGGAGGCCTCACTTCAAAAAGGAAGTGGACAGAATGGAATAGGTTCAGAAGAGGGAGATGAAGATGATCAGGGGCCTAGTGGAGCAGTGAGGGGAAAATGCCTGGGCAATCACCATTTTTTGTAGGCACTGTTGGTTGTGACCCCAGAAGTGACATAATTGTATTGGGGCAACACTCTAAGAGTATATTGAAAGTATGGCTGATCCTAGAATTTCATCCCAACATGGTAATATCATTTCTGGTTCATGCCAGAAGTGACATAATGCTGTAGGAGCAACAGCAAATTGAATTTCTCTGCCCCTGAGCGTCCTACCAGTGGCCTCACTCGGCCAGAGAGAAAAGGGGATGGGAAGACCAGAAGAAAAGGATTAACTGGCTCAACACCAGACCAAGTGTCACCTCCCCCTCCTCCATTCCTTCCCGGATAATCTGTCCAGAAATTATGTGCACATTTCCCATGGTACCCTTGCAATAAAAAGTGCTCATAACACTTAAAAAAAAATCTGGGAAGGCATGATATATTTCTTTGGTCATTGCCCTTTTGTCATCCAGAGGGATGGGCACAGAAGGAGACGGGAGGACTGCGCAGTTAGGCATTATGCTGGTTCATGCCTGCACCTGCAGTACAATTTCCAGGTAATGTTGTTTGAACACGCATGCTCCAAAACTTCACCGGTTAATTAAGAACTTTTGAATGAAAGCAATCACTTATCCATACTTCTTTGGAGAACCTTGTAATTAGTGATTCTAAAGAAAGTTAAATGGAGGGAGATTATCCACAATGAATTATTATGGTCACTGCAAAGACAGAGTCATTACTGGGTATACCAGTTTGGTGAGGGTTGTGATGAAGATTCTCTGCTGGTTAAAAAGGAAGGAGGGAGCTCCGTAGGCTATACCCAAAAGCTTTGCTCAAGATCACGGGCTCTGCTTGTACTAAAACCAAAGGGAACAAGGGCTGTAGTAATGAGGTGAGGCTGAGGGGGAAAAAATTGGCTAGATACAACCCTTCAGTTTCAACAGTGGTTTTGAGACCAAAGCCATTCAAAAGTATTAGTGACACAAGGTTGTGTGTTTCATTGTAGATATTTGGCGTCTACAAAATAATACCTCATATCTGTTTTTCCTTATTGCTTACCATCAGATATGTGTTCTTCCTGTCTTGAAAATAACCAGGGGGATGGGGGGCAGAAGAGAAAGAGTAATTTTTTCATATGTAAATGAACCCCTCTTACCAATTCAGGTGAATTACCAGGCAAGTAGTGAGGAAGAAAGAAAAAAAACCCTCTAAGGTTAGAAGGTTAATTTTCCAAACCAGGAAATAAACTCTGAAAAAAGAGATAAGTGGAAACATCTTTGACTGGCAGCAATAGTATAACATACAGCTACTTAATTGCTTTCCTGCAACACCCCTGGGGGGCTAGTCTGGTTCATAAACACCTAATTTCATCTGTCCAGACAGGTAGTGAATGATATTGCTCTTCCAGAGAGATGATGAATGGAAATCATTAATAAGAGTAAATCCCAAGGACCAGAGAGTCTCCTCAAATCTAAATTTAAGTAGCTATATCCTCTGTGACACCAGGGAAGTTCCTTTAATACCACACATGAATTTTCTTGTTTCCTATCATACAGGAATGCTCTTTATGTGAAGCTGTGAAAGATAGACAAAGATGAAACAGAATCATGGGATGAATGTCCACTTAATAAGAATTTTTAAATATATTGGCAGAAAAGTGTGAGTTTAGAATAAGCAAACACCAATAAGTCCACATGATAAGGTCCATTAATGGAATATGAAAAAAGGTTCAGTGACATTTTGTAATGGCTTACTGATTCAAAAAAATCTATAAATATTGGCGATTTTTATTGGAAAATATTGATCTGAGGTATAGTCTCACTGAAGAAAATGGGACTTGAAGCTTGTAACCCTATTCCTATATCCTTGGGAGTAAGTCACTTTGAATCCAGTGGTTCCTGCTTCTAAGTAAACCATACATAGAATTAGGCTGCTGGATATATGTGTGCTGTTTTACCATTTCAAATTCTTAGTGTTTTTATCAGTGTTACCATTTCTACTGGACTCCTTTTCCCATATGTAATTACATTTTGAAAAATAACCATTGTGTTTTCCATTTCTCATTATATTTCCAACTTGTCTGTCCTTCAAGGAACTATTTGGTTCTTCCCACCACCATTTTATCCTCACAGTTCTGTGGGGAAGATTGTGCTGGGAGGTACTGAACTGACCTAAGGTTAAGGTGACCAGATTGTCCCACTTTTGGAGGGACATCTGGGGGCACCTGGCAAATTGTACTTATGTTGAAATTAAAAATATGTATATATATTACAATACTATTTTTGCGTTCTATGCAACTTTTTGTTGCTCCATATAGACCAAATGTTTAATCAAGAACCCCACCCCCTCCGGTCAACGGTGTCCCACTTTACCAATGTTAAATTCTGGTCACCTTACCTAAGGTCATCCATCAACATGCTATTTCGACAACTGTGAGATATCTGTATATTCATAATTAATTTCAGTTCTCCTAGGTTTTTCAAAAATCCCAGTAAAGAAAAAATTAGGTCCACTGGCAGTACACTTCCTATTTCTTTTTCAATTAACGCATTTTTGCCCAAACAGTTGTCTTTTGAGCAGTGCTTTCTGGAACTAAAAAACATCTGCAGAGCTCATCTCAGCAATTAGCACAGTGAAACACCATTTTAACACAAAAGAATATCACATTACAGTTCCTTGATTTGCTTAGGTAAACCACAGCAAAATACACACCCCAGCATACAAACAAACAAAACTGCCCTCCCCCATTTTGGAATAACCTTCCAAAGAAAAGCAGTGTAAAGCCCACACACTATTTTAGACATTATAAAGAACATTTGAGAGATATCGTATGTTGGAAAATATTATACAGTACAAGGCACCTAGTCACTCTAGGGAAAGAGGGTTCTTCCCCCCCCCTTCTTAAAAATTTTTAAGCAAAGAGTTTTGGGGGACAGGTATTCACACAAAACCTATTATTATTTGGTATTAAGGAGTAACACCTTAACTTGTTTAAGAATAAAGGTCGGGGGGGATCTTTGGCAGTTTATCACCACCTAGGGAAGGGAACTCAGATTCCTGAGGTAATGCTTGATAAAAGTGACACAATGGTTTGCAGTATGTAGTACTATTACTACTACCTATGCAGCCATTCACAGAAGATCTAGGATACAATTCAATATGCATATTTCAGTTGAAACCTTGTCAAGCAGTCTTTAGGGTTTAGCATGGATGAAGAAAAATACTAGATTATATATACAAAATACCAACCATCTAGCTATCATGAAATTGGACCCACACTGTTTTAATGTGAAAGCCATAGGCACTAATGTTTATGAATTATATCCTAAGTGAACTTCAGCCCTTTTGTACAGGCTGTTTGCCATCCTCTCCCACATTTACTGCTTTAGACTCACGGCCCCCCAAATCTCATGTTCTCCTTTGTGGAGACTTTAATGCAAGGCTGAGTGCCAGTTTGTCCAGCCCCTCAGATTGCTCTAACAATCAGGTCCTCCTGCAAGCCTGTTATTTCGTCATGCATTATACATCAAAGGATTTGACCTAGCAGCTCATAGTTGAGCTGACCTAGGTTATTTTTGTGATGAATGGAAGTACAGTGCCACAGAAAATGCAAGGAAATGTTACAGGGAGACTGAGGCTCAGGTCACACTACAGAAATTTGGAGCTCTGGTAGGGTTGCCAGCTCTGATTTGGGAAATACCTGGAGACTCTGGGGGTAGAGCTGGGAGTGTGTGAGATTTGGGTTGGGGAGGGACCCCAGTGCAGTACAATGCTATGGAGTTCAACAGCCAAAGCAGCCATTTTCTCCAGAGGAACTGATCTCTGTTGCCTAGAGATGAACTTTAAAACCAGGGGACCACCAGGTTGCATGTAGGAACTGACATTCCTAGATGGTGGGGATAGGCTTGCCAGCCTGCAGGTGGGGTCTGGAGATTTCAGGGTATTTCAATTTATCTCCAGACAACAGCAACAGATTGGTTGCTTTGGAAGGTCAACTCAGTGGCATTTACTTACTGTATTTATATACTGCCCTCCCCGAAGGCTCAGGGTGGTTTACATGAAACAAGAAAAGGATACAGGTAATATCATTTATAGTAACAACAAGGTGATAACAACAGTAACATTAACATAACAACAACAAAAACACGAAAGAATGGTAGAAACTGTAAGGAATCTCAGCTCTACTGAGACAGTGGGTTGGGCAGATTCGTAGGAGTCATAGTAGTAGGAGGGGAGGCTTGGGAGCAGCATTGTATCCTGCTGAAGGCCCACATCTCTCCAAACCCCACTATCCCCAAGCTCCTTCCCCAAAATCTCCAGGTATTTCCCAACTCCGAGCTGGCAACCTTAGGAGGAGACCTGCCAGTTCCTGCAACCCTTGCATCATGACATCAGTTTTACTATAGAATTTTATTTATTTAAAACATTTATTAGGTATGTTTTCCCTTATAGAGCTCAAGGTGACTTACAATATAAATAAAATACATAAAACTGAGTTTATATATAAAATCCACATAACAAAGTTTGAGTCCTGTGGCACCTTGGAGACCAACAAAATTTTATTCAAGGTATAGGCTTCCATGTTCATGTACACTTCAAATCCCCAGTAAAACTCCTGGAAAAGCTCACTCACCCCATAGCAATTTTAACATACCCAAACTTCCTTCAATCACTAACTGGCCAGACCTTTTATAAAGTCAGACTTCAGCTTTATACTAGACTAGGGAAAAAGCTTGTTGCATTCAGGAATATAAGGAGTGGTGGTGGAAGAACTCTGCAGATGGCTTCTCCCATCCCTCAGAACCTGGAAAAGCTAAAGGCTGGAGGCCCTTGGGCAGGGAACTCACCAGAAAGAGCAGCTCTCACACAGCAGGTGTCTGCAGTCTCTGAGCCGTGGAGGGAACTGGAAGGAGGAGGAGGTGGTCAGGTGTGGGGAAGGAAGGTGATTGGCAAGCCAGCTGGAGGAGGAGGTATTCAGGGGCGGGACAGCTGCCCTGAGTGGGCTGAGTGGCATTTAAGCCATGAGACCAGCTCCTCATCCTAGGCCTTACCAAAAATATTAAGTGGAACAGATTAGGTCAGTATACATACAGAAGTATCTAATCTGTTTAGGTTAGTAGCCATTTTGTGGGATCTCAGGTAAATAACAGCTTTTCCAGTATGCTGTCTTTCCTTGGAGATGCCAAGGTATGAGCCTCAAGTTCTAAGTCACAGCATTTCCCTCTTGGGTGCCTTTTCTCCAGTCTCTGTTCATTTCTCTGCTAGCTGACTGATCTATTACCTTTGCATTACCCTATTTTATACCCTGCTGTCATGGTATTTAGCTCAACCAGCTCTGGATTAACCATTCAGAAAAATAAGCACATGATGTGGACTCCAAGGGAAGGGAGGCATCACATAGGTGGTTTTTCTGTTGTTGTTTAAATTGTTTACTGCTATTTAGTGTGTGTGTGTGTATAATTCTGAAGGATGGACTGGAAGAAAACTGAATTTTTAATCTTTCATTTCACCTTTAGCACTCGTTGAGTCTCAATGTCTTGTCAATTAAGCAATGGGGCACCACTGTTGGGCTGTGCTTTGGCCCCTTAATCTGGCCCTGAGCTCAGCATACTCTCGCTTTCAGACAACAATTGGTCTTATTCATATTCCAAAGAGCTGCTAAACTCTTGTCTTTTAGAATTAAGAATAATGAAGCTTGCTGGGATGCAGAATAGATGACATAGAGAAAACAACAATGAATTACATTGACCCTACTTGGTGGCCCTTGTAAGGGCAGAAAGTCAAGATATAAATTTTGTAATATAATGAATAAAATAATAAAGTATCAGAATGCTGAGAATCTACTAGCTTTGTCTAAGCCTTTTAAAGGTGCATTACATTCTTAACCAGAGCTTCTGTGCCCTCAAAGAAGCAGTGGTGTCAGTATAAATTTAGATTTTGGGGCAGTTATCAAGCTATGGCTGTCAAAGGATTGTTAAAACCTGATTACAGACATATGAAATCTAGTAAGGCAAGACTGCTGCCACTAGAGGGTATAATATTAATCATGATTTTATAAGAAATTTTTTAATGAGAGATCTAATCATATTTTGGTTGTTTAGAGTTAGGTTTCAAGCATAACATGAAAAAGGGAGTTTCTGATTGATATGTTCCAACAGGTATCCCAATGGATGTGAAATATGTTTTGAATTCTGATCAAAATTGAGCTATGAATATATCATTAATGATGCCCTAATTCCAAAATTTAGGGATGATAACATAAAAATGATGGCAATAGGGAAGTGTGTGGTGGCCAAACTTGGAAATCTTCAGCATAAAAAGCACCCAAGGCATTGGGCTATATAAAGGAACTGACATGAGAAGGATCATAATTAGTATGTTGTGAACTTTAAAATTAAGAAGACCATCAAGTTTAAACAAAATATAGTTATAAACCCTTGACAGCAAGTCAATAAAACAATGCCTGTCAAGAATGACAGGGATTAATTGAATTTGTTAGGGAAAGTAATTGTATGGAGTTGGATTAATATGGAAAAACTGAGTAAGACAACCAAATAAAGAAACACAACTTTGGACAATGCAGGCAACTCTATCCAGTCATCCTGCAGTCTTGCTGCCCTCAATTCTGAGTGCTGCTCAGTGTACAGGAGAACCATGTGTGCCATAGTTGAATTGGGCCCTAAAAGACACACAACTTAATAGGTATAAGGCAGTATGAACGATGAAAAGTGAAAATACTACATGACATTAATGGTAATCTGAATAACCAGATCTCTCTAATTTCAGCACTATTGGCCATTGTGCAAGATTTTCTCAATCAAACTTGATTCTTAAATACAGAAACAACAACATTGTCACAGGTTCCAAATAGACCAGTTCTCCGAATGATTCTTGGAACGTCAAACATATCCATACTTGCACGCAGCCAACTACAACAGAAGAACTGAACATTTAAATGGGAAGTATAATCTATTTTACTAGGGAAATATTTAACAGTTACAGAAAGTATTAAATGTATGACCTCTAACAGAATGGCACTATCTGAAGCATTGAGAAGAATGAAATAATGATAAATGACTCTAACAGGCAAATACTAATGTTTATGAGTGGCATAATTCTCTGCATAGCATCTGAAGTACAAAAAAGGAGGAGGATTACAACATGCGGAAGAAGAAAATGCTACCTGCATAAACTTTACTCTGTAAAATAAATTGAACATTAATTGAAGAAATCTTTAAAAGCCAGTGGGCTGATGCTCAGGAATTTTAGAAAGTGCAAGATCTGTAGTGTGCAGGATACAACCACAGATATGAATATCCTGCAGAGATATGAAGAATATCCTGGAGAAGATGTATAGTTAGCATATTTTAGAAATTTCCTGGTATTTTTCAAGTAATCACCTCCTGTGTCCTGATTGATTCAATTGGAGACTTCCTGTTCCTTTGAGCCCACTTCCTCTCTGTTTGCCTTCAGATGAAGAAGAACAGCTAATCAGTTAGAAAGACTTTCTCTGCCTTTCTCTCTTCTCTCTCTTTACAAAGTTGTTTCAATTCTCAAAAAAGCTATTTATTCTTTAAGCAGCCAGTGCTTCCATCCTTTGCATATTTAAACCCTGCCAACATGGAAGACCATACGGAAGTTTGCCTAGGTCCTCCTTGTGAGGAGAAGTCTAAGATGACATCCTCCATAGTAAGTACTTCTTCCACTGGAGTAAGAGCCACTGAAATTAGATGAAAGGTCCTTAGGCTGGAGGAGAGCTATTTAACAGTTTCTTTGCAAAGAGGCAGTCGAGGAGATGGTAGCAGCTGCTATATTCACACCTAGACTATCCTCTTTGTATTGAGGAGCTGTCAGCCCTGAGAAAGCTGCAAGAGCTGTTGCCATATCCTTCCCTCAGCAGCTGCTCAGTGTCCCCATGTTCAAGCATCACATTTAGCCTGGCAGAATTACAATATAGGGACAAAAATAATGTGCTACTTGGTGTGAACTGGAAGTGACACACCACATGAGTGTGTGCCTTTTTCAAGGACCATTAAACTTCCCCAACTGTATCCTAAAGAACTATCATAAATCAAACTTCTAAGCTCTGATTAAGGTCCAGGACATTTGGAGAGGAACATGTCTTTTTAAAAATCAATAATATGAACTAGTTTGAAAAAGCTTGAAGATGGTAAAACTCACCCATTTTCATTCTAAGAATTGTAGATTCTGTCTGTAGCTTGATTCTGCTGGGAAAAACCCGACAATCTATTGGCATTTGGCACAGAAAAGCAATCTTCAGATCTAAATATCTGGTATCCAATCATGCACTCTTGTAAGGCACACAGAGTATTCCTTAGTGTTCTGTTTTGGCAGTCTCTTTCAACTCTTTGAAAGATCATTCATGTGGTGGCAGAAACACAGAGAAGAACAGCCAGGTGGGTTGGGACATGTGATAAGTAGAGGGAATCACTTCCTTTCACCCAGCAGCTGAGGTATGTTTACAGAAAACTGATTTCCCTTCCTTTTCTTTTCCCATTGCAGCATCCACACCCATGTAGTCATACCTAGGTACCGGATGACCACAGGAACAATCTTTCCAGATTTTGGAAGGATGCAGGAATGGTGAGGAAGTTGGGAAAATAAGCATTCAGGCTATACATGGAGATAGATCAAGATGGGTAGCTGTGCTACACATAGTTGGATATGTCAAGAGGCAGTGGATTGCACCCATATAAACGATAATATATAAGTTTACCTGTCCTCTTTAGCATTCACCTTAACTTTGTTAAATACTTGATGAACCCAAGGCTCAGCGAGGGTAATCTTGAAAGGCTAGACAATAGCCAAACAAAAATCTGGCTCAAATATGACAGCAAAATACACATATAGCAAAATACCAAACAGTGATGAAAAGCAAATTAACAAAAACTACAGAAGCTTAAAGGCACAATCCAGTGAACATCAAGCTCTTTAACGCCCTGTGGATTTTAATGGGAAAACTAAGTGTATGTTTAATTGTCTCCTGTTGCCCTCAGTAGGAGTGACAGGCACCAAATGCTCAGACTATGCAAGATGGGGAACACGCCATTTCTCTATAAATGGCATATCAAGACAACTAGTCAGAAGAATTAACCATAGAGATAGCAAGCCAGTTAATAGGAATCTCTACACAAGAACTGCTAAAGCTATGAGTCAGGTGACGATGGTAAGACCACCGAATGCCTACAAAATACTTCAATTCATCAGTATGCAACTCATTACTAGGGGAAGCCACCAGGCTGCAGCAAGTCTCTTGTTGAACGTCTGCCTCTAGCACTTGCCTGCATGTCTATTCCTTGTTCTGCTTTCGTTGTCTAGCCTTATGGACAGTTACTTTATTTTTGGACTTTTTGGCTATGCTTCAGTATGGACCTGCATGTGGACATTAGTTAATGAAATGATTAAACCAAAAGCCATTTAATTATCATCAATATTATAATACCTTTGATTATAACCATTATGACTGTAGATGACCTTCAGGAATCCCTGACATGTCATTTGGTGCTGTGGTGATTTCTTCTGATAGTTGTCACAGATGAGGGAGTGAGGAGAGACAGTGGTTCAATAGGTAATTAAATGATGGGCTTCTTCCAACCATAAGAATTAGCTGATGTTCCTGCTGAACAGGATTGTGGTGACAGGTCAGGTGTGTGTACACATTTTGCTATCATCCCAGTTTCAGAAAAGTTAGCTGTGTGACATAATTTCTCTTCCAATGGGAGTTCTTTCTCTGGAAGACTGTGTGTTTGCTTTCTTTCATTTGTCATATGGTTTGTTTTTATTAATTGCAGGCTGCTATAGTAAGATGCACTTTGTGAAAGACAGTGTAATTTGCTGTGTCTTTATTTAAATAGTGTTTCCCTTCCTCATTTAGCCAGTTCTAGTACAGTCTTCTGCATACAGTATTTCCTCTTGTGTCTATGTGTGAGTTCCTATAATTATTTTTAAAGGCATGCAAACAATGAGTTGCTTGTGCAAGCCTCTGGGCCATCTCTGGTATTCTACTTTTATCTTGATTTCTTGACTTGCCAAATGCATTCCTGTGCCTTCTATTGCCTATTAAATGGGGATGTGACATCTTATATATCTGTAACTTAGTGCAGAGGACACCTTAGGTGATGGATACAGTCTGAGAATTAGATAGGACACAAAAAACTACAATTTGCAATGTGTGGTTAATTTAATTGCAAGCAGAAGGACTTTTTCCTATCAGCCCTGAAACTTACACCAAAACAATAATGACAAAAAACTAGCAATATGTTTCCTACTGAAATCAACTGGAACAAGAATGGCTGGGGGCAATGGCAAAAGTAGTGGGTGCAATCTTGCACATGAGCTCAGGGACAGTTTTTTCACATCTTCACTTTCCCTCAGCAGCCAGCTATTGATCCTGAAAATCCCTTCTGAAGGTATTGGGTTACCTGGTTTTTGTGACTGTTGTTGATTATACACTTTTTGTATGCCGTTGATGGAGAAAAATGAAAAAAAAATTAATTTGAACTGGGAAAATCTGGCAAGAGGCAATAAATTCTGGTCCTTATTTATTTTATTTATTCATATTTTATATACCACCCTCCCCGAAGGCTCAGGGCAGTTTACAGAGAACTCAAAAAAATTCTATGTAAAGTCCCCCCATTACATTTTTTGCAAGGGAGAAAATGAAACCAGGGCTTTTGATTAAAATAAGAGAGCTTTGGAAATCCAGTTTCACTCCCAAGTATGGTGGTTCAATAGACTTCAGCCAAATGCCCGGTGGAAGAGCTCCATTTTGTAGGCCCTGGAGAACTGCAATAGCTCAGGCAAGGCCTGGTCAAGGTCAGATGTGCTTCCTTAGGACTAGGGACCACCAGCCAGTTAGAAGTGCCTGAGTATAGAGCTCTTTGGGGGGGGGGTATAAGCAGCGAGGCGGTCCCTCAGGTATACTGGGCCCAGACCGCCCATGGTCCCAAATGTGATTACCAAAATCCTAAATCCAATCTGGAATTCAACAGGTAGCCAGTGCAGTTGTTGGAGAGCAGGCCAGATATGGGACCTCCATGGCGTTCTCGTGAGGACCCTGGCTGCCACATTCTGGACCAGCTGCAGTCTCCGGATCAAGGCTAAGGGTAGAGCCGTGTACAGCAAGCTGCAGATGTCCAGTCTAAAGACAGCTACCACACGGACCACCGTGGCCAGTCACTCCAGGGCCAAGCAGGGTGCAGGTGGTAGAATGCCAAGCATACAACCCTCATGACCTGCATCTCCATAAAGAGGGAGGCATCAAGGATAATGCCCAGGTTCCTGGTGGAATGAACTACTGATAGCCGTACCCCATATCCAATGGGTAAACATGGTGCCTCGCCTAGACCCCTCCTTCCCAGGTACAGGGCATCCATCTTTGAAGGGCTGAGGCCCAGACGACTCTGCTTGAGCCATCTCGTTACCGCCTCCAGAAACCTGGCCAAGGTTTCTGGGGGAGAATCAGGATGGCTATCCAGCAGGAGCGAGAGCTGGGTTTTATTTGCAACTGATAACATCCCAGTCCGAACTTCTGCACCAGCTGCATGAGAGGGTACATGAAGATGTTAAATAAAATAATTAATTTTAAATCTACTTTCTTACAACACAGCCTCTCTCTCACACCGTATCTTTCCCTGTATCTAGCAAATATCTACAATATGAGCAACATTTTGTTCCTAATGTTGACTACTATCAGTATTTTGTGTTTTTCTGTGCTTTTGACTTCTGGAATTGTCAGTATACTCTAAACTAGAAGGTTTTTCCCCCTAGGAATCATATCAAGAATTAGGCACAATCTTCACATCGAGGAAACTCCCAGAGAATGATACCACAGCAGGCAACTGGTTTCCCAGTTTACAAAGCCTAATGGATAATCCAACACCAGCAGTAAAATGTAATTCAATGGAGCAGGTCAGAAGGAAACAATGATATAAATTAGTTTGGGCAATATTAGCTCATGTGTAGTGCTGAAGCTTACTTCATCTGAAGGGAAGCCATGTATAATTTGCATATTTCTAGTTATTCAGTCATGGTCTAATTAATATGCTGCAGATTAATACCAGGATGTGGCTGGAGGACATGTTGTACTTGCTCTTTTATGCCATGTGCACAATTTCCAGAATGAGACTAGAACTGGCAGTTCTTATAATGTTTTGGAGATGATCTCCAGCTAATTGAGATCCCAGTTTCCTCTTATTATGGTCCAGCAATGAAAATGTTTTCTCACAAATGCATGTACTGCCAAAGAGAGAAGACAGTTTAGAGCATGTTGTCCCACGTAAATATGTTGTAGTTTGTCCAGACCTTGATAAACCTCTACCAGTAGTGTTTCAATGCATGTTTAACTTCAACAAAGGCATTCAGATTTCATTTAACACCATCTGTATCTGTAGTTCCCTATCATCAGATGATTTTTTTAGAAATGAGGTAAAATATTTGTCCTACTACAAAACAAAGTTTGAGTCCAGCTCAAGATGCCAACTTGCTGCCATGTATGCCTAGGCAACACGATCACTAGGCCTAAAAACCATCTCAGGCCTATTCACATGCTCATCTTCTAACATTGTATACCCCACTAAATGCCTATAATGCCCTTCAGTTCTCAACCTAAGGCAAACAAGTCAAAGGCTATGCCAAAGGATCAGTGGACACAATGGACATCAAGAATCACAAGTCTGAGAAAACTGCTGGAGAACACTCAAACCTTCCAGGACATTCAATGGGTGATCTCAAAGGAGTTGTTTTATTGCAAAGGAACTTCAGGAACAGATTAGCAAAGAAAACTGTTGAGTTGCAAGTTATTATAACACTCAGAACAATAGAAATGTCAGGACTTAACAGGGATATTGGGTTTTAAAATATCTTACTACATATGCTAACCTCATTGAGCCCTTAAATCTGTAGTCTCACCAATTCCCCAGAAGGGCCATATATCCTCTTTATTGTCTTATTCAGAATAATAATCCTGTGGCTAATGTTGCTTTTAACACATCCAGAATTTTCTTGCTGTACTAGTAATGTTGACCCTATTATGGCGGTGTTGCTAACATCACGTATGACCCTTAATCCATCCTTCTCCGTAGTCACACCACTGCCGTGGAAATCCTGCTGTACTTTGTGGTTTTCTCTTTGTAGTTGTACACATTTCAGGATTTTTAAAAATTGTTTTCCTAGGTTGACTTCCATTTCTGTTAGACTGATGGACCTTATCTTCATTCTTATCTTCTTTTTATCTTCAGCTAGTAGATATTATTAACTGTAATTAAAAAAACACTTATTAGGATTTGGTTCTGAATTAATTGATTCATTTGTAGGGGTTACTTGTGTATTTTATTCCTACATTCTATTTCAAGTGCCTTAGAGCTCTACAGTGATAAATATTAAGTGTAGGCTGGGATTACACACATACCTTAGACCAGGGGTAGTCAAACTGCGGCCCTCCAGATGTCCATGGACTACAATTCCCAGGAGCCCCTGCCAGCATTTGCTGGCAGGGGCTCCTGGGAGTTGTAGTCCATGGACATCTGGAGGGCCGCAGTTTGACTACCCCTGCCTTAGACGCTGTGGAATCAGGTTTGGAATGTTGCCAACCATGCCTTTAAGCTTAAAGCTGACATAGTGAGTCAGACCACTGGCCAGTTCATCAATGTCAGCATTATCTACTCTAATGCAAAGTACCTCTCCCACGGTCACAGGAGAAGGTCTTTCACATTACTTGTTATGTGTTCCTTTTAGCTGGAGATTCTGGGGATTGAACCTGGGACCTTCTGCATGCATAGTAGATTTTCCACCACTGAGCTATGGCATATTGTACTTACTAAAGACAATATCTGGTTCAGAGACTCCTATCCAATCCATCTCTTTGTGAGTCAGTGGATTTTGAGATTGTATATAGTAGTAACTGAAATTGATCAGCTTCTTGTACAATTAACAAATATAGTTAACATCTATTTCTTTGAATTATGTATTTCCAATGTTAAGTGTAGAATATGACTAGATAAGTACTGGAGAGCTGTGGTTAGTTCCTTCCTTGTACTGAGAGATACTGGACTCGACTGGCAACTTTCTAAGGTGTGTTAGATAAATAGATGCTATTTGCCACCCTGTTTCCATAGCATGTGCATGCATTGTGGGGTAGAAAATGGCAGCAGACTAGCCAATTCTGTATCTGGTATATCCTAATGTGCCAGTGGCCATCTCTTTGCCAGAAGATTGATGCTTGTATGCTGTGTATCTCTCTAGAGAGCTAATGGCCAACATGGCATTATTACCAGTTTGCAATGAGCTCTGGGTTTTTTTACGATGGTAATTTGTTACACCGGTTTTGCCACACACCCGCTGCTTCCTTGTTAATCCAATAATCTATATGAGAAAAGTAATTTGACATTCCTCCTTCCCATCTGCTGCCCATCACCCAATCTATATCTTAACTATCAGTGATTTATTAATGGCATCTGCATTAAGTACATCTCCGCTTCACTGGCGTCCCCTCCTACCTCTCCCTCCCTTTCAGACATGCTCCTCAGCAGGGTTTAGAGAGCAGAATCAGCACGGAGCTAAAAAGCAACAGTGAAATAAAATATACTCCTGTGATTCCTTCAGATAAATCAAAAACAGTAAGGCGGTGGCTGAGTGGGTGGGTGGGTGGATGGAAGGGAACCCACCATCCAGCCTGGAGGCCATTGCCCCCAAACATTATACCAGACCTTTCTAGCTCATTACATAGCCAATGATTATCATCATCCTAGGCTGCTTTAATTAATATTAGAACGGAAGCATATCATTCTAATATTAGAGGTGGGTTTCATTCTTTTGCCGCAAGCAAAACAATGTACCCTTTGTAAAGAAGGAATACCAAGAAAAGAATTTAGTTCAAGATCTGTAAGTAATCAAAAGTCCCATAGAGGAAGCTGTTTATTTATAGGGTTATGACATGGGGGGGATACCAAATCTCATAAATGTTCAAGATTTTCTAAAGCATTCCTTCTTGGGGAATCTTGGAAGCAGTTCCAAGCACCTTTACTTAGGTGTGAGTCCCATTTTATTCAGTTGTGCTTCCTCCCAGGAAAATGTCTTTAGGATTGCTGACCTAGTGACAACACCCCCCCCCCCCGCCCCATATCAAGCCACAGTAATAAATTAAGGCAACTGATAGCCTTTGTAGCATAGTTACAAAAGCACTGAAAGCTGTTTGACAAAGACTAATGCTAGTGGAGCAATAATTTAAGAATTGTGGCTGAGGTGTTTCAAGAGCAAACATAGGGACTTACCACTGCATCCCATACAGCATCAGAAACAAAAGCAGCGAATCCAGTTGTCTTAATTTCATCGTGTCATTTTTGTAGGGATGTGCTCTGCATTGAGTTGACATTTTCATTAACCCCTGCACACACACCAGCTCTTTCCTGATTAAGACATTCAGACCCTCATCAGGTGTGCATGTGTGTGCATACGTGGCCTCTCATGTGCATCACCATACAGAGATCTGTACAGAACCGTGTTTTTAATTTTATTTCCAGTTCTTCCAGTTGGGAGAAATTCTTGTGGAGCTCTTCACAGTCTGCTTGGATCTTCATCATCCTAAGCAGCCTCCTTTGCCATCCATCTCTTGCGCATGTCTTTATTGTTTGCCTGAGATATAGATGTTTTAAAAAGTACTTTCTCTAATCACAGTTCCAGTCCTGGGATGCAGAACTTGCTTTCTTGCCCAAGCATCATATAGCAGGTTCTATATCTTAGCGATACACATTGCACAAGGGCTGTTCAGCATCCTCCACACACAAGCCTTTCGCTTTGCATTCCTTGGGGATGATTGCACAGGAAAAGTTCCACTTTTAAAAGTCAGCATTTCATTGGCTGGAAGAGGAAGCTAGATTGGTGGCTGGTAGCTGATGGGTGGGGGAGGGGATGGTGATGGATGGCCTGTCCTGACTGGGAATGCCACACTGTGCGAAAGAGCTCATTTAGCATATCTTTCAGAAGAAAGATTTCATTAATGACTTCTAAGGAAACACAAGTGAGATTCAAGAGAGAGTAATTTGTGCACAAAATTGCCAGGGAAGAGACAGGATAACCTCTTGACATTTGTGCTTTTGTCAACCTCTCCAGGTACTGATTTTTTTTTCCAATATGGAGAATTATATGAGCTCACAAGCAGTCTTTCATTTGAACCGTGCTTGAATTTTCTTCAGAAAAAATGTAGAAAAGGAGCATTTTGCCCGTGAAAAATTGAAAAATAGTTCATCATGTGATTCAACAGTCTAGGCCACCTCTAGCTAACAGTTCTTGCTTAATGAGTTGTTAGTGACATGGATGACTCATGGATGTTTTATATAATATCTCTAGCTTAATTTCTGCTAATTATCAGTGTTTATTATTTTCAAGTTATTCTTAGGTTTTAAAATTAATTATTTGTACCTTTTTATTCTACAGTTGACATATTGATTTATGAATATAAATTATTCAATTTTTCATTGAGTATCAATGGGAGGTTTTTCTTCCCCCTAGTTTTTTTTATAAGAAGAGTTGTTTGTATACCCTATTTTTCTTTACCTTAAGGAGTCTCAAAGCAATTTACAATTGCCTACCCTTCTTCTCTGCACATCAGTCACTTTGCGGAGTAGGTGGGGCTGAGAGAGTTCTGAGAGAACTGTGACTAGCCCAAGGTCACCCAGCTGGCTGAATGTGGGAGAGTGAGGACAGTCTACAGGACAAGGTAGGCAGCTAAGTTTCTGGAGAGCTAAACAAGGCTCAGAAGAGGAAGTATATAAACTGCCGTGACAATGTTTTGAACCAGCAACATTTCAGGAGGTTTTTAGGACTTGAGAGCAGTACCCTTCCTTTAGCCTGAGTAGGAACCCAAATCCTGCCAAGATTCAGAGCTCAGCAGGTGCATTCTCCTTGCCAGACTTCTGCTCAAACCCACCTTCTTTTCCACTTCAGGGGTCCCATTGAGCTTGTGAGGTTCTGTGGGTCAATGGATCCAACTGGAAATTCCCTATTCTCCACCTCCTCTAGCCCCCTAAATAGAGTTTGCTGGGTGTGCTAGGTCTTATGTTGTTGTTTTATTTTTTTTGAAGATTCAGAGATGTTTAGTGCCTCATCATAGGATCCATCACATTGGCCCATTATGCACGGGCCATAATGCCTGCACTGGTGGCAGCAGTACTTCGGTTAAAATCACTGACAACGCTCGCTGCCGCTGCCAGCGCAAGCGCCTCCTGGCTCAAGGCTACGGAAGGCCCATGTTAAGCGAACGCGGGATCTTCCGTAGCTTCCTGGGTAAGCCGGGGCTGTGGCGGGCTAGTGCTGTGCGTAATCGCCAGTGCCAGGCCTGTCAGCCCGCCCAGCCCCAACCCTATGGTGTCCCTGTAGGGATGCCGCGCGCCCCTGCGGGCTCCGCAGAGCCCCAGGGCTGGCGGGGCGACCCCCTGCCCCCACCTGGCCACGCGGAGGGGGCCTGGGCCCCCTACTTCCTCCCTGGGCCGTCCAAACCTCCCCCCCCACCACACCGGCATACCTTCTGGCCCCAGCATTCAGCATTCAGCGTGCATGCGCATGCTACGCCGGGGCAACCCAGCATGTCCTGCCCCCATGCATACACGGGGAATGGCGGGGCATCCTGCCCCGCCGCAACGGCACAGCGGCAGTGCACAGCAGCTGCTGCCATGCATAAAAGGCCATTTTGATGCTGCCTCAAGACAAGTTTCGACACCTGTCCATCCCACTTGCTTGATATCGCTGAACAAGCAAATACAGACAAAAGGGACAGTTGTAGTGTCTACAATCAAAAAGAGAAAAACCTATCCCAAGGCTACAACCAATATTTTCAAAATTCATACAGAATAAAGAAAAGTAAAGTAAAACATCTCTTCTTTCTATGTTGCTTTATTGTATTATCCAACCAGAACAGTTTCTAGATGTCTCCCATTTTCAAAGGGTAATTTTCCTCAGTGGTTGTTCCTCTCACTTGTAAGTAAATTGGTACTTCAATACCTTTATTGTTGTTGTTGTTGTTATGTGCGAAGTCGTGTCCGACCCATCGCGACCCCATGGACAATGATCCTCCAGGCCTTCCTGTCCTCTACCATTCCCCGGAGTCCATTTAAGTTTGCACCTACTGCTTCAGTGACTCCATCCATCCACCTCATTCTCTGTCGTCCCCTTCTTCTTTTGCCCTCGATCGCTCCCAGCATTAGGCTCTTCTCCAGGGAGTCCTTCCTTCTCATGAGGTGGCCAAAATATCTGAGTTTCATCTTCAGGATCTGGCCTTCTAAAGAGCAGTCAGGGCTGATCTCCTCTAGGACTGACTGGTTTGTTCGCCTTGCAGTCCAAGGGACTCGCAAGAGTCTTCTCCAGCACCAGAGTTCAAAAGCCTCAATTCTTTGACGCTCGGCCTTCCTTATGGTCCAACTTTCGCAGCCATACATTGCAACTGGGAAGACCATAGCCTTGACTAAACGCACTTTTGTTGGCAGGGTGATGTCTCTGCTTTTTAGGATGCTGTCTAGATTTGCCATAGCTTTCCTCCCCAGGAGCAAGCGTCTTTTAATTTCTTTGCTGCAGTCCCCATCTGCAGTGATCTTGGAGCCCAGGAAAATAAAATCTGTCACTATCTCCATTTCTTCCCCTTCTATTTGCCAGGAATTGAGAGGGCCGGATGCCATGATCTTTGTTTTCTTGATGTTGAGTTTCAAGCCAACTTTGGCACTCTCCTCCTTCACCCGCATCAACAGGCTCTTTAGTTCCTCTTCACTTTCTGCCATTAGAGTGGTATCATCTGCATATCTGAGGTTGTTGATATTTCTCCCTGCAATCTTGATCCCAATTTGTGACTCCTCTAATCCCGCATTTCTCATGATGTGCTCTGCATACAAGTTAAATAGGCAAGGCGACAGTATACAGCCTTGCCGAACTCCTTTCTCAATTTTGAACCAGTCAGTGATTCCATGTTCAGTTCTCACTGTTGCTTCTTGACCTGCATATAAATTTCTCAAGAGACAAATAAGATGCTCTGGTATTCCCATCTCTTTAAGAACTTGCCACAATTTGTTGTGCTCCACACAATCAAAGGCTTTAGCATAGTCAATGAAGCAGAAGTAGACGTTCTTCTGGTACTCCCTAGCTTTCTCCATGATCCAGCGTATGTTGGCAATTTGATCTCTAGTTCCTCTGCCTCTTCGAAATCCTGCCTGTACTTCTGGAAGTTCTCGGTCCACATATTGCTGGAGCCTAGCTTGTAGGATTTTGAGCATAACTTTGCTAGCATGAGAAATTAGTGCGATGGTGCGGTAGTTTGAACATTCTTTGGCATTGCCCTTCTTTGGGATTGGAATGTAAACTGACCTTTTCCAATCCTGTGGCCATTGTTGAGTTTTCCAAATTTGCTGGCATATTGAGTGTAGCACTTTTACTGCATCGTCCTTTAAGATTTTGAATAGTTCAACTGGAATGCTGTCACTACCACTAGCTTTATTGTTGCTCAGACTTCCTAAGGCCCATTTGACTTCACATTCCAGGATGTCTGGCTCCAGGTCAGTAACTACCCCATTGTGGTCATCAGGGATGTTAAGCTCGCTCTTGTATAGTTCTTCTGTATAATTTTGCCACCTTTGTTTGATCTCTTCTGCTTCTGTGAGGTCCCTACCATTTTGGTCCCTTATCATACCCATCTTTGCATGAAACGTTCTCTTCATATCTCCAATTTTCTTGAAAAGATCTCTGGTCCTCCCCATTCTATTGTTTTCTTCTATTTGTTTGCACTGTTCATTTAAGAAGGCATTCTTATCTCTTCTAGCTTTTCTCTGGAATTCTGCATTCAATTGGGTGTATCTTTCTCTTTCTCCCTTGCCTTTCACTTCCCTTCTCTCCTTAGCTATTTGTAAAGCTTCCTCAGACAGCCATTTTGATTTCTTGCATTTCTTTTTCTTTGGGATGGTTTTAGTTGCTACCTCTTGTACAATGTTGCGAACCTCCGTCCATAGTTCTTCAGGCACTCTGTCTATCAGATCTAATTCCTTAAATCTATTTGTCACCTCCACTGTGTACTCGTCAGGGATATGATTTAGTTCATACCTGAGTGGCCTAGTGCTTTTCCCTACTTTCTTCAATTTAAGCCTAAATTTTGCAACAAGAAGTTCATGATCTGAACCACAATCAGCTCCTGGTCTTGTTTTTATTGACTGGATAGAACTTTTCCATCTTTGGCTGCAGAGCACATAGTCAATCTGATTTCTGTGTTGACCGTCTGGTGATGTCCATGTGTAGAGTCGTCTCTTGGGTTGCTGGAAAAGAGTGTTTGCTATGACCATTGTATTCTCTTGACAAAATTCTACCAGCCTGTGCCCTGCTTCATTTTGTACTCCAAGGCCAAACTTGCCTGTTATCCCGGTTATCTTTTGGCTTCCTACTTTAGCATTCCAATCCCCCATGATGATAAGCACATCATTTTTGGGCGTTGCTTCTAGAAGGTGTTGTAGGGCTTCATAGAACTGATCAACTTCATCCTCTTCAGCAGCAGTGGTTGGGGCGTAGACCTGGATCACTGTGATGTTGAATGGTTTGCCTTGGATTCGAACTGAGATCATTCTGTCATTTTGGGGATTGTATCCCAAGACTGCTTTTCCTACTCTCTTATTGATTATGAATGCTACTCCATTTCTTCTGCGAGATTCTTGTCCACAGTAGTATACCTGATGGTCATCTGAATTAAATTCACCCATTCCTGTCCATTTTAGTTCACTGATTCCTAAAATGTCGATGTTCAGTCTTCTCATTTCTTGTTTAACCACGTCCAGCTTGCCTTGATTCATGGATCTGACGTTCCAGGTTCCTATGGAATAAAAATCTTTACAGCATCGGACTGTCTTTTCGCCACCAGTTACTTCCACAACTGAGCGTCCTTTCGGCTTTGGCCCAGCCGCTTCATTCATTCTGGCGCTACTCGTACTAGCCGTCTGCTCATCCCCAGTAGCATATTGGACACCTTCCGACCTGAGGGGCTCATCTTCCAGCGTCATATCGTTATGCCTATTGGAACTGTCCATAGAGTTTTCATGGCAAAGATACTGGAGTGGTTTGCCATTGCCTTCTCCAGTGGATCACCTTTTGTCAGAGCTCTCAGCTATGACCTGTCCGTCTTCGGTGGCCCTGCACGGCATAGCTCATAGCTTCACTGAACTACGCAAGCCCCCTTGCCACAACAAGGCAGCGATCCTTGAAGGGGGAATACCTTTATTACACCTATTCAATTGTTTAAAGTGTACCCTGGCCTGCAATACAACAACATAGAAAGAAGAGACTTTTTACTTTACTTTTCTTTGTATAAATTTTGAAAATATTGTTAGTACCCTTGGGAGAGGGTTTTCTCTCTTTTTGATATCTCTGAACAGCTGTGAGAGTGTATGGAAAGGCCCCTTTTACAATATTATCTCAAACTATTTTGGTTATTTTTAAAGAAACTTCTGAAACAGGATCGTATTCCTAAATTTAAGGTAGGTCTTAGAGCACAATATGTATAATACACATCTTATGATGGTTAAAATACGTGCAGACAAATCAGTTTTACAAAAATATAAGAATGCAGACTTTCATCGAGAGATAGAGGACTGGTGTTTACCAATGATTTTAGAACTGGGTACATTACTCAGATGTTATTCATTCACTGTTCCTTAAAAGGCTAATCTACAGTCTTTTGGGCTAGTATCTAGAATGTGTTTGAAAATGGATCTGGACCACCAGACATACTGCTAATTTTTTAATTTGGAATTTTGTGGCAACTGAAGGAAAATGTGCTTGCTGCCACTTGTATCTGACAGAGAAGGAAGCTGATGTGATATTTGTTTGCTGTGCCAAGAAAATCAAACCACCATCAATAACTATTTTATTGGCAGAGGAATCTTTAGATGCCCCATGTTAGTTTGTGGTAGTCTCCCTCAGCACCTGCTTAGTATGCTGCTTTTTAGTCTCCAATATGCCTTTTCCCAAGACCCCTCTCAGCACTTTATTATATTTCATGATCTCATTGGATCATGATCCCTCTCTCACATTAGCATTAGTCATTTAGCAGAAACACTGAGTGCCGTTTGAATAATTCTAGTAATCATTTTCTCCTGTCCTCCTCATATGTCATTCCTCTTCCCTCCCCAACTCTAATACTCTCTCAGTGCTTCTTACACACAAATACACTACAAAGGATTCATGCTATTATGAGTCTCCCATTGGACCATTACCTCCTGTTGTATATTTTTCCTAGATTTTATGTAAATGCAGGTTTCGTTTACTTCCTTGGCTGTTCTCTGTGCCCTTAAAGTTATCAGGATGCCAATGAAGGCTGAGACCACTGAATTTTTAACTTCATTGGCTTGGGACATTCTGATTGCCCTAACATGATGGTACTCAGATTGATATCCTTTCCCCTGACAGGGTACTTTGCATCTTTAGCAGTTTCTAGGAAGTATTAAAAATACTTATTTTAGTTTCTTGTCAATTTTGGTAAATGTCCAAAGGACCTGAAAAGAGTTTAAACAAAGTCAAGTCACAAACAATGAGGGGGAAAAAACATGTAAGGCACTTGAAGAACAGTATAAAATAACTAGTAGAATGTCTCGTTTCTTATTTATTGCTTGAAGATTCTAAGAGTGTATGACAGAAAACATTTCCGCCCATAAGACCTTCATCAGTTCAGTAAATCATTTCATTCACTAAACAGATCATAAGATAATAAGGTTCAATCACTGGTAACAGAGAACATTTAAAGAAGTGTTTTCACTATGTCAAAGAGCTTCACATTCCCAATCCAGGCTACAATGAGGTTATTCTTTCTCACTGTAACCTGGATTTGGAACGTAAAGCTCTTTGTTGCAGTGGGAATTCTTCTTTAACTGTTATCTGTAACCAGTGATTGAACCGCATTAACTTTTGATGAATTTAGTGAATGAAATGATTTACTAAACTGATGGTTTTGTGAGCCGAAATGCTTTCTTTCATACACTCTTAGAATCTTCAAGCAACAAATAAGAAACAAAGAATTCTACTATTTGTTTTATAAAATTCTTCAGTTGCCCTACATGTTTTTATCTCCCCCATAGTTAGTTAAGCATGTTTTGAGGAAGATGGGATAGAAATTAATGCAAACAACCTATAGCTTGGACTTCACATTATGTATAGAATGGGGTTAGGGCCAAACTACATATCTGGGTTTTTTACAAGTTAGGTCTGGATTTATTGGACCCAACTCTGATTTCCCATGCCTACATAGCATATTTTTAAAGATAAACGAGAACCCAAACAGGCTCAGGATGTCAACAGAAGGGGAGGAAGGGCTCCTCAATCCATTTTTTCACTGTAGAACACTGCTGGGGGAAATTATTTTTCCATTTTTTGCTGCTCCATGTAGTGTATTCTGTGCATAGGGAGCAGAAAAAAAGGGAAATAACTCCCCCAAGGTTGTTTCCATGCAGGAAAATGGCTCGAGGTGAGGCAGGAGCCATTCCTCCCCTGTGGTGACATTTCAGGCCTGTTTGGACTCTCCTTTATTTGTTTAAAGCCATTGCTTGCTCCTGCTGTATGGCTTGCAGGGAACCAAGAGTTATTTTCTGTTCCCCCAGAGGGTCAGACCAGAACCAGTAGGTTTAAATTAATTTTAAAAAAGTTTTTGGCTGAACATCCAGAAGAAGTTCCTGACAGAGTGGTTCCTCAGTGGAACAGGCTTCCTCAGGAGGTGGTGAATTCTGCTTCTTTGGAAGTTTTTAAAGCAGAGGCTAGATAGCCGTCTGACAGAAATGTTGATTTTATGAACTTAGGCAGATGGTGACTGGGTGGGCAGGAAGGGATGTGCCAGTGTTTGTCTCTTGTGGCCCTTCCTTGCATACCAAGGGAATTGCTAATTGCTGCTGTGGGATGGTAGGTGAATGTCCTCCAGGCCAGGCTGGATTCTGGAGATTTTTGGTGTGGGGGGGGGGTCATTTGGGCATGAAATTGGGTTCACTGTGGGTAGGCAGGTAGTTGTGAGTTCCTGCATTATGCAGGGGGTTGGACTAGATGGCCCTGCAGATACTTTCCAACTCTGTGATCCTATTCTAAACCCAGACCCTGCTTCTTTAAAACCTGGACGTGTAGTTTGGTCCTTATAAAACAAATACTTTGGAAGAGTTATATTGGTAATGTTTGTAGCAAATAATTAAAGCATAGGATGCTAGATTTATTTTAAGCACAGGGAAATCTACTGTTTAAGATCAAAATAAGAAACTTCTCAGAGAAATCATGACATATTTTTTGGTTTTGAAGGAAAGAATGAATAAGCAATTGGTTGTGAACATGTCAGATATGACTGCCAGTGTGGGGATTTAAAGGTGGATTTATATATTCAGTGAAGTATTCAGTGATCTATGATAACCGTCCGGCTTTAAGATTCTGTTATTCTAGCTGTGCTTATCATTGAAAGACTACTAGTATGATAGAGTTACACAGCCATGCAATGCCACAGATCTTGGTCGTACAACAAGAACCATGAAACCTGGTGATGGCTGAGTTCTTTCCACACATTGCTAAATTCCACACATTGCTCAACTGGAGAAAGTGAATACAGATGACTATGTATTATATTTTGACAGCTGAATAAATATATATTTTGCCATTATCTCTTACCTCTTATTTTCTTGGCTTATCTGACTCATTACACCATTGTAATTTTCTTTGGTTGCTTTGGTTCATGTTTGTTGTCCTCTAGCAGTTTCAATAACAGTCAAATGGACTGGAAGAAATGCAGCCGAAAGATTTTGCACTCTGCCATACCCTTCTTCCACAACCCAATACAATAGCCTACTCGTTTATCAGGTGACAAAATCTGTAATTCCCAGTTCTACAAATTTCACTATACATTGACCATGGGAACACATTGATGGAACCAAGAAAACAGAATTCATATTCTTTTTCTGCTATCTGAATCTTTTGGGAAAGCCAATCAATCTACTTAGATATTATATAATAAAATGCTTATTTATTTCTTTATTTGTTTCTTTTTAATTATCTATTATCTATCTATTTATTTATTACTATGCTGCAAAGCCTGCTTGTAGGAGTGGGCTTTGAAAAGGGGGGCTGCAGCAGCGGCCCTGACAGCCTCCCAGGGCCCCCCCATGTGGGGACCCCCCCAGCCGGCCGCCTCCCTCCCCAGCAACTCCCCAGCTTCCCTGGGGGCCTTGGAGGGCCGCTGCATCGCCCACAGGGAAGCCTCCCCCTGCAGTAGAGGCAGTTGGTTGATGGGCCAATCGGAAGGTGCTTCACGATTGTCAGTCTAGGCCAATGGCCCCTGTTTCCTATCCCGGACTTGGCCCATTACCCTTAGCTTTAGCAAATTATTTATACCAAATGGTTTACAGATTTGCAATGATATACTAGCCTCTCCTGTGGCTCAGGACAGGCAGCATAGCCAACTAGCACAGGGAAGCAGATGATGCACAGAACAGAGGACCTGTGACATCATTTCTGCATGAGTCATTTTCCTCGGCTCACCCTCTCTTTGTTTGGTTTATTCATGATTCCTGACGATGTCAGCTTCTCCTGTGGCTTTTCCGGGACTGGCGTGACTGTCTGCTTATTGCCACATGATAAGGCTGAGATTTGGCTGAGACCAGACATAATCAACAGCGACCGAAGGGCCCCTGCTCACCCCCCCGTCCCCCCTCAGAATTCCACCAATAAGCCCTGGACCTGTTTGTACTGTTACATTGTTGTATTGTTATATTGTATTGTTACACTGTTATCTGGTTACAACTATTAATTATTATTATAAGATTATTCACATGTTTTATAGACCATTTTATGTATTGTTCCTTGTTATTATGTTGCTACATGGTTTCAGCATAATGAAATTACACGCAGTCCACTTCACGTATCCATTGCTTGACTTATGCTTAGGTGGCCCCGAGGGGGAGAGATGCGTTTTTTCTTCCTTTTTTTTTAAGGGACTGACTATGTAGCCTATGTGGGAGGGAGCCGAGGCGGAGAGGTGGGTCGCCTCACCACTTCTTCTTTTGCCCCACTACAATTCTCAGTTCAGAGCCATGCTGCAGAGCCAAGAAAAAAGCAGCCCCACCACTTTTTCCCATCAGCACTGCTCCCACTAGCAAAGTCTGAGCCATTCGCTGCCATCTTCCCTGCCACTTTTTTTCTTTGCTCGGCTGCACTGCTCTGTTTGGAGCCAAGGAAAAGCGGCTGCTTTCTCCTTCACCCCTCTGTGCTGCTTGCAAATTGAGCTCCCCGCAAAGGGAGGGGGGAAGACATGAAAACACTGCTTGGCTTACTTTGAATAATTCTGTGTAGTGGTGGCTCTGTGTTGCTATGCAGATCTTGATTTTTTTGTATAAAAATCATTTTTCTATGGTTGGCGGGGCTTTAGGATGCAAGGCTACAGTACTGAAAGATGATCGGTGGCTGACGCCACATCACAGTTTTTGACAAGCTAAAATGGGTGACGGCGGGGGCTGATTGTCCTGACTTCTGCTCAACCACCTGACTTGTCAGGAAGCAAAAACCCGTGACAAGACTGGGGAATAAAGCGAGAGAAGACTCCTGTTGGGAAGACAGAAACCGTGTGGTAAGTGGGGGCAGATCTATATCCAGGAGGCAACGTGCCTTGGCTGCCTCTGTGTGGAAATGGTCCCAGTTCCCTTGTGCGACACTTTGACTGCAATTCCATCATTTTCAAAAATGTGTATGCTTAGCAGCAGCAAATTTCAAGGGATGAGTAAATAGTATTTACGTCAAACTCCCAGCTCCTTGCCATTATCCACGGCTTGTCAGTAATTAGATCAGAGACATGATCTCCATGTCCCTGGGTCAATGATAAAGAATCGAGTTTACTTGTCTCATCCTCCTCAGCATGAACCCATTTTGCCTTTCCCTGTTGTTGCTGCCTTGGAACTTGCTGACCCCTTAGAGGCAATGTGGCCATCCTCTCCATCTCTTCTCAAATAGAATTAGAAATCGGAAGATGTCTTGGTGGGAGGCAAATCATCCATTTCTTGTCTGTGTCCCTACTCTCTCTCTGTCCTCTGAGACCCCAAGGAAATACAGCTGAGCCAGCCTTTTATTTACAAGTGCCTCTGATCAAATTTAACTCCATGGTTAATAAGAGTTTGGTCAGTTGGCCCCATCTGCTCTATTTGGTGATGAGGAGCCAGCTAAAAGCAAAACGTGTGCCGATCAACATAAGCACTACACTTAGGGCCTCTGCTTTCACCTATATTCCTATGATAAACAGTTCCTATTGTTTTCAGCAGTATACTCTCAGGGCAATTGCAATTAAAATCTAATAGTGTCAAAGTCGAGAGCTTTTCAGGGGAAACTGTGAAATACTCAAAATATGATCATAAGAAAAATGTTGGGCCACTAACAACTAAACATGTTAATAAAAGGATTACTTTATGTATATTTGAGATTTCAGTAATTATTTTAAAATACAAGGATATTTTCAAAACACAGACCAGAATTATTCTGTAGGAATCAGACAAACATTGGCATAAACCTTGAAGAGTCCCAGGTGCTCATATCACTGCCTGGAATGGCTGAGTCCCCATGACTGTGGAAGGTTGTCGGGTCAGAAGAGAAAGGTCAGATTGTGTCATAGATAACTGAAGAATATCCAAATGAAAGAATATCCAAATGGCCTTTTTTGGTATGGCTTCTGAATAAGGTTAGAGTCCAGTGGCATTGTTAAGACTAGCACAGTTTTACTTAAGGTAGAAGCTTTTGTGTGCAGGCGAACGTCTTTAGATAGGGTTTGATCATCTCATTTATTTATTTATTTTCCCTTGTCACTCCTTGTTTGCCCTTTGCCCTTCTCAGAAGCAAACTCCTGTCCTTTCCGATCCCATGGGATGACATCTCGAAAGAAGGATGCCTCTCAGCTAAATCTATACCTGACCTCTCCTTTTTGTGGCAATCACATTGATTTGTACACCCGTATTACATTTCTGCGGCACTGGCCTTGTTGCTTCCAGGACCACAACCCACTGAAACCAAAGCATGCCCATTGATGTGTTCTCAGTTTCACCAGACACAGAATCTACTCCTGGTTACTAAACCCCTTTGGCAAGAAAGTAATCTTAATCATGTACCTTTTCTTCACTGCATTCTATTCTCCCAAGAAGCCAGGACAATGCGTAGGACAATGGCTTCTGCCTTTCTTCCCTTTCTACAATCATCTTGTGAAATTGCTTAGGGTGTGTGAGAGGAAAGTGATTAATCAATTTCGTAGGAAACAAGGGATTTAAAGCCAGGTCTCCTAATCAATACTCTCACCACTCCTCTTCCACCCCCAAAGTGCTCCTCAGGAAGCAGTGCTTGAGGGAGAGGAGTGGACAAGGAGTAGGGGAGCTTGGGCCTGGGGAGGAAAATAGGCAGTCAGGTGGTAAGGAAGGCAGTAAAACAAACAAAAAAAAATCTCTTGGTGGATGAGGGGAAGGGTGAATGGCAAGCCACCTGGCCATGGGGGAGGAAGGGATTCTACCTGTTGGCTCCCCACTTGTTCCCTATAATCCTGTCATGTTATAGGAAGGGTGTGGTCTGATGCTAGAGCACCTACGTGACATGCTGAAGCTCTCTGTTCCCATCCCTGGCATCTCCAGTTAAAAAGATGAATAGGTAGTATGAAAGATTTCTACCTGAGACTCTGGAGAGCCACTACCAATGGGTTTAGACAATACTGACTTTGAGGGACTCATGGTCCAATTCAGTATTAAATTTTGTTGTTAGGTCCGAAGTCGTGTCCGACCATCATGACCCCATGGACAATGATCCTCCAGGCCTTCCTGTCCTCTACCATTCCCCGGAGTCCATTTAAGTTTGCACCTACTGCTTCAGTGACTCCATCCAGCCACCTCATTCTCTGTCGTCCCCTTCTTCTTTTGCCCTCGATCGCTCCCAGCATTAGGCTCTTCTCCAGGGAGTCCTTCCTTCTCATGAGGTGGCCAAAGTATTTGAGTTTCATCTTCAGGATCTGGCCTTCTAAGGAGCAGTCAGGGCTGATCTCCTCTAGGACTGACCAGTTTGTTCGCCTTGCAGTCCAAGGGACTCGCAAGAGTCTTCTCCAGCACCAGAGTTTAAAAGCCTCAATTCTTTGACGCTCAGCCTTCCTTATGGTCCAACTTTCGCAGCCATACATTGCAAATAGCTTTATGTATTTACTAGGGGCCAATCCCGTTGCATTCAGGAATATAATAGGCACTAGATTAGGGGGGTGGCCTCCCCCTCCCTCCAGGATCTGGAAAGGCTGAAGGCCCCCGTGCAGGGAACTCACCGGCAGGGACAGTTCCCATGCAGCAGGAATCTGCAGCCTCCAAGCCTCAAAGGGAAGTGGAAGGAGGAGGGGGTGGTCAGGGGTGGGGGACGGAAGGTGATTGGCTGGCTGTTCGACAGACAGGCAAGCCAGTTGGAGGAGGAAGCTCTCAGGGACAGGACAGCCACCCTGAGTGGGTGTTAAGTGCTGAGTGGTACTTATATTTAAGTGTTAAGCGCTGAGTGGTACTTATATTTCTGGTAAGGCCTTGGAGGAGGAGCATGTCTCATGGCTTAAGCGCTGAGTGGTACTTAAGCCATGAGACATGCTCCTCCTCCAAGGCCTTACCAGAAATATATAGTGGAACAGATGATTTTCTGTATAGCATCTGAGAGGCAAGTGATGCACACATTATCTATTTGTGTTGTGCTGAATTGGTTGCTGAGCCGGGAAACAAAACAATTCCCTCAGTTAGATCACCTTTTATTGAGAAACCAGCTTTTGGTCATCATTTGGTCCCGCAAAGGGGTCAATTCTTCACCCAGTTCTGACATCTAATCAGTAGAATTCTGTGTTCAAGAACAACGTGGGTGTATTCAATGTAATAAGAGTGGTCATGGGCCACGTGACATTGCGTGATGGTACAGCAATGAATGTATTCAAACTGGTCGCTACAACCAATTAGTTAAGGTGTAGTCAAGTGTTGTTTGGTGATGTTTTATGTCATTATGAGCACCAGCACATAAATCATGTGGGCTGAGGCAGCAAATGGTGCACTGTTTGCCCTGCCATGTTGTACTGTCATTATGTAATAATATCATTGATGTGTTGCCCATATTATTCAAAATGCAGGCACACACAGATGAACAATTCAGGCTGACTGCTGAACAAGTCCCCAAATTTGGATGACAGGATGAGTACATTTGGTTCAGATCTAGTAGTATTTCACCAGCCAGTATTTGAAATGGAGCTGTGATTGAGGGTGCATCTTTGCAGCATGCTGAAACTGTGCAGCCTGATGAATATATGCTTCTCACATAATTGAACCATGTTCCTTTCCCTTTCAGCAGGCTTCATTGTGAGTGAAACCTTAGAATATACACAGGATTCTTTCTCTCACATGACTGCTTATTATTGGAGCCCATGGGAGCAATCTGTGCATAATATTACATAAGGGGATTATTTTTTCTTTGTGTATTTCCTCTCCATTTTGTTCTCTAAAGCTGTATATTGAAGCTGACTTTGTATTTCAGTATTTGATTTTATACAAAAATGGACATTTTACAGGTATTTCACAGCTTCATGAACAGTCCTCTAGTAGGGAAATGGGATTTGTACCTGAAGTCATTGTAAGTTTAATGGAACTGTAACAACCATTGCTTTCATCCGTTCTACGTGTCTGTTGGATGGAGCAGCAATATATAGAGAACTGCTGCCTTTTTAACAGCCAAATGATCTTGGCAGTGTTGTTGCCTTGATTGTGCCATTTTAGCTCAAACTAGGGGTTGCTCTGGAGGAGAAGCAAGGAAAGAGGTGATGGCAGCACTTGTAAATATGCAGAAGCTTATGGGGAGATGTTACAGGCATGTTTCAAAGAACTGGCTAGTCCAGAGCAGATCAAGACTGGCATATGCCCTGCACAGGAGTAGAATTGAACACATTCTCCTGCAAAATTCCCAAGAAGCAATACAAGCCAGCTTGGTGTAGTGGTTAAGAGCAGCTTCTAATCTGGAGAGTTGGGTTTGGTTCCCCGCTCCTCCAAATGCAGCTAGCTGGGTGACCTTGGGCTCATCACAGCACTGATAAAGTTGTTCTAATTGAGCAGTCTCTCTGAGATTTTTTTAGCGGGATATTGAAAAAAGTTGGGTATAAAAACTCTTCTTCTTTTTCTTCTCTTATTATTTATTTATTTATTTATTTATTTATTTATTTATTTATTTATTTATTTATTTTTTTATTTATTTATTTATTTATTTATTTTTTACTATGCCCTTCCTCCATGAAGCCTAAGGCTGGATACACAATTCTTGCCTCCTGCTTGTAATCCTCACAACTGCCCTATGATATAGATTGCAATCGAGAAAATGGTTGACCCCAGATTACCCAGTGAAGCTTCATTGCTGAGTGGGAATTTGAACCCCGGTATTGGTAACCCTAGAGTTATACCCTAAACCAGGCTTTCTCAACCAGGGCTTTATAAAACTTTGGGGTTTCTTGATGGCCGTGGAAGGGTTCCCTGAATGGGTGGGAGTTAAACATTTATCAGGTGATATGACCATATATGGTCATGTCGACCTGCCCACCCCCAATGATAGGCCTGGAGTAGGTGGGAAGGGGAAGGGCCCCAGGTAGACATGTACACAGCAATGCTTCCCAACCATATTCTGTCAGATTGTGCCACTTCTGGGGTTTCTTAAAGCCTGAAAAATGTTTCAGGGGTTTCTCAGTAGTGAAAAAGTTGAGAAAGGCTGTTCTAATCCATTCATCTTGGCCACCTTCACTTCATCTGCAGAGTGATCTCCTCTGCTTCACACCGGCTTTCCTTGCTTGCAGTCTTGATGGGTACAGTAATACAGGTGAAAACACAGATAACAAAGGCACTAAAATAGACCTGGGACAGCCTGCCCCAGAAGAAGCTGCAAGGTGTCTGAACCTGCCAAGACTGTCCCTTGGGCCAGGGGGGGAAATGGAATGGTTCTGAGCTTTGGCGCCACAGTGCCAGCAGGGAATTGCACACACTTTAATTAGGAGTGCCTCTGACATCTCAAAGGGCTGGAAGAGTGTGTGGAGCACCTCTTGTGAGGAAGAGAAACTGCAATCTTAGTCTGTTTGGGTAGCATACCTACTTATGACCTGTCTGTACTCTGTGGAAATAGAGCTGTACCCAAAGTTTTCTTGAGGGACAGAAGAGGAAGGGAAGAGACGACAGTGACCTTTCGAGGGAATTATGCAATCTCAGCCACAACCTCTCCAAATGCATGTTCTGTGCTTGCTTACAACTTAACGCAGAAATGTGCTATGGTGAGAAGAAAGCAGGCCTTGAAGAATAAATGTTGCAGGGAGTAGTATTTCTTTCTTCCCACAATCTTTTTCTTGATCTGCCTTCCCTCCCCTCCACTGCAAACCATGGTACTGCTGCCTCCCTTATGGGAGTCTTCATGAAAGGATCAGATATTCCTGGGGCAGGTAAAGAGGGTAGCTTTGTGGTGGTTGTCTCTTTTTTTATATATAAAAAGGTCTTTTGGAGCTTCAGTTATACATTGATAAAGAATCTTTAAGACATTAAAAATAATCATGCACAGCTCTGAAAAATAACAGGATCCGATTGTAGGGTCAGGTGAGCAGCAGTGTTGGTCGGCAACAAAATTTGAGTCCATTTGCACCTTTAAGACCAACAGAGTTTCATTCAAGATGTGAGCCTTCGAAGAAGTATGCATGCACTTGAAAGCTTATACCCTGAATAAAAAAGTTAGTCTTAAAGGTGCCATAGGATCCAACAGTGCTTGTGGTGCTGCTCTGGGCAATCTGTTGTCTACTTTAATTTGCAGTGTGTCTCCAAGATCTTGGGCAGAGTGGCTTCTAAAACCTGCTGGCTGTGATGCCTTCCAGGGGAAAATCCACCTTATTTGGGGAATCATTTACCTAGGATCTAGTTCTATTGTTCCTTCCCCTTCTGCGTGACATAGATCTTGCATTATTATATGCACACAGAAACACTTTTCTCACTTCCCGTTATATGCCTCAACTGTTTGCTCCTGTTTGACTGCATGTTGGGTTTCCCAGGAGACTCAGGAACTGTGGAGGGTTTAAAAAAATATTTCTTTTATGCTCTGCAGTTGAAGAATTTACCAATCTCTTATAGCCTTGGTGCAATCTTTCTCTCTCCTCCGGGCCAATTACAAAGCCCTCATATCTGTTGTGTGTCGACATCAGCCATTTAAAGCAGATATCCATTGGGAGTTTTGTGTCCCCTAGCCTAGTATATGTTTTTTCCCCTCCTTATGACCAAGGGACAGGAACAGCTGCAGCCTTCCCCTATGCATGGTTTCCTGCCCTCCTGTTACCCTCCACCATTGTAAGAACTCCTATAGGCTCCATTTGTGAAATCATATTAGAGAAGAGGAGTTGGTTTTATATTTTTCACTACCCAAAGGAGTCTTAAATGCCTTCCCTTCCTCTCCCCACAACAGACATCCTATGAGGTAGGTGGGGCTGAGAGAGCTCTGACAGGATTGCTCTGTGAGAACAGCTTTAACAGGACTGTGACTAGCCCAAGGTCACCCAGTTGGCTGCATGTGGAGGAACAGGGAATCAAACCCTGCTCGCCAGATTAGAAGTCACCACTTTTAATCACTACACCAAGCTGGCAAAGTGCATCTACGTTTTAGCAGCTTCACAGGAAGAAGTGTGCTTGCACTTCAAAGTTTATGCCCAGAATTAAACTTTGTTGGCCTTAAAGGTGCCTCTGGACTAAAACTTTGTTCTGCTGCTTCAGACCAACATACCTTCCCACATGACTCTACCTGCAATAAAGGATTAAGGAAGAGAAAACAGTATGGAGGGGAAGGCTTCAGCCACTTCAGCCTCTGAGACCACTATTGGTGGGGGGAGAGACCTGCATGGATCTAGGAAGCACAAAATGTCCAAAATCCTTGTCTCATCTCTCCACAAACACCAGGGCTTCATAAGTGTAGGTTGGTCCAAATGCAACACAATCCTAATCTATGGAGTGTAATGCTATGGAGTCCACCCTCCAAACCATCCATTTTCTCAAGGGGAACTGATCCCTGTAGCCTGGTGATGAGTTGTAATATTAGAGGATCCCCAGGTCCCACCTGGAGACTGGCAAACCTACTATAAGGACATGCCAGGTCAATTTCCTGAGAGCCAGCTTGGTGTAGTGGTTAGGAGTATGGATTTCTAATCTGGTGACCGGGTTTGATTCCACACTCTCCCACATACAACCAGCTGAATGAACTTGGGCTCACCACAGCTTAGCACTGGTAAAGCTATTCTGACTGAGCAGTAATATCAGGGCTCTCTCAGCCTCACCCACCTCACAGGGTGTCTGTTGTGGGGAGAGGAAAGGCAATTGTAAGCCGCTTTGAGACTCCTTTGGGTACAGAAAAGCACCAACTCTTCTTCTTCTTCCTCTTCTTGGAGGCAGATTAATTGAATGACTATGATCAATAGGTTTACAAGCATCTTTTATACTAATTTCATGAAGGCTGTGCCCAAGCCTTGCAGGTTATGGCGTTATTATTGAATTTCAGCATACATTTGCAAGTGTGTGGACAAGACAATTCCAGAGATGGAATGTTGGTATCATTGCACATGATAATATCTAGCAACTAGTAAAAAAGCCCGCTGTACTGTAAATACAGTGGGCGCTAGCGGTCCCCAGACCCTTCCCGGGGCACGTGGCAGGCTTGGCAGAGCCCCCCCCCAGCAGGCGAGGCCACCCATGTGTAGTCCCATGGCTGCGGTGCGGCCTACCTGCGTCCTCAGCAGCAAGGCAGGAGATGTTGTCGGTGGGCTGGCGGGGGGGGGGGTGAAGCGTGTGTCCCAGCTGGTGTGAGGAGTGGAGGCGGGCTCAGGAGAGAGTGGGGTCGGGCGGTGCCCTGGCGACGCGGCCAGGCAGCAGCTGTGGCAGGCCCAGGTAAATGCATGAACTGATCCTAGGCATTAGCTGGCATTGAAATGCAGCAGTGGTCAAAGCCAGTGTTGATGATCCTTTAGTCCTTGCTGTGTTCAAAGTGAAAAAAAAAACTGTTGCCAACTCCATTCAGCTCCCTGTCTAGCACTGGTCGATTAAGCATTTCTTACAGGATGCTGGAAGAATTTGTACTTAAACCACCTGTCATGCTATGTCAGTTAGAGAGACACAGTCAGTGGGAGATGGCTGCAGCTCCCCAACTACCTTCACAGCTGAAAGTCCGCTCTCATCAAGCTTGCAGTCAGAGTGCTCACCATCCTCTGCATCATCCCCCAAGGTCCCAAATCATAGTTTTGGCACACTGACAGAATACTTTGCTCCCCTACTAGAATCCCATGTCGTGTAGGAGAGAGAGAAAGAGAGCCATCCATAAAGGATGATGTTGTTTAAAGCCTCCCATATCTGCGCAGGTTAACTCTTGCGGTGGGCCGGGCACTGCTGTGTAGGATTTGCAATTGGTTTGCCCAACTTTTCTATAACTTTTAATGCCACTGAAAAAGGGGACTCTCAATTTGATTAAAGATGCTTGAACACCTGCCTGTTCAGTGTATGTGTCCTTTGGGGGTTGTGAGCAGGGAATCGATTTAGCTGTTTTGGCAGGTTGCTTCATGTTGTTCCTTCCTAGCCATGAATACAGTTCAGATGACTTTTTGCACATGCATACGGTCACACAGCCAGATTGACTTTTACTCCCACCTCATAGCTGCAGTGCTGTTTCCCTGAGAAGCGAAGAGTTTACATTTAAATTTTTTTAAAAAACCAAGCACAAATAATATAAATGAATAATAAAAAAGCACAATGAGGAAAAGTCCTCCTCTTAGATTAGTTATCAGTTATTAGCAATGTTAGTGGCACGAGATTTGTTTGGAATGCCAGCACTGTGGCATGTGCACAGGGCACGCACTTGAAAGCTTATACTTTGAATAAAACAGTCGGTCTTAAAGGTGCCTCTGGAGTCAAATTTTGTTTTGATGCAAATCTGTTTGACAGGTGGTCAAGTCACTCAGGGAAGAGCTGAACAAAACCTTGTGATCAGCTGACATCTGATCATCACAGTAAAAAAATGGTAAGTGGCCCAACATGCTCAATGTGAAATTCATGGCATTCCGAATTCTGATTGGAGCAACGATACTAACGGGAAGAAGAGTTTTCCTCCTCCTCATCACCTCCAAATCCCCAACTAGAGCTCTTATTGGCCTACAGACTTTTGGCCTATGTATTTTCTATTGTGAATTATTAGCAGTGTTAGTGTGGAGCAGGGGTAGTCAAACTGTGGCCCTCCAGATGTCCATGGACTACAATTCCCAGAAGCCCCTGCCAGCATTCGCTGGCAGGGGCTTCTGGGAATTGTAGTCCATGGACATCTGGAGGGCCACAGTTTGACTACCCCTGGTGTGGAGAATGGTTTAATTCAGGAAAATGGTCTAGACAAGAAGAGTTAAATATAAGCATCTCTAGTCTGTCATGGTTAATATTGCCTATTTTAACTGGCGTCAGCTCTCTAAGGACACAGGCTTAAGTCCTCATGCCACCTTATATCTGACTCTTTAGCTACAGATGATGGGGACTTAACCTGGAACCTTCTGAATACCAAGCAGGTGCTCTACTGCTGAGTCATGGACTCTCTACAAGTTGCTGCTTAGATCAAAACAAATTCTGTGAGCTTTTAAATTTAAACACACAAACCTCTTTGCCTTTGATAAATTCCTTGATAAGATGTATCACAACCTCTTGGGCGCTCAGTTGCCATCACTTAGTGCTCAAATGAAAGTCAGTGGGAAAAGAAAGGTATTTTTAGAAAGAAAGGCATCTTGGGGTATGGGGCTGTTGGGGTAACCAGTTGTTCTCCATACTACTATGTGATTCCCTCCCCCCTTCTGACATACACTTGGCAGGCCTGCAGAGCTGTCCCACAACACACGAAAATGAGCAGTTTGGGGTTACTGAGACGCACAGTGATTAGAGAAAAATTGAGAATTACAATATAGTAATAAAAATAAAAAGTTAATGGGAAAGACAAAAGTGAACATTTTCATTCATTATGATCAAAGCTGAATAATTTCCCTTTTCTTAATTATAGAGGCTGTGGGTAGATCCATACTATAGGCAGGTTCCACTTTTCAGCTTCATCCCTCCCTCCCAAGCTTCCCCCTCTTATCCATGCCTGAATGGCTGTCCAGAGCAGCATGTAGTGGACGTGTGTGTGTGGGGAAGGGGGGTAGGGTAGTGCTTGAAGGAAATTTCACTGTCTTCCCCATGTGTATGTAGACGTGTTCAACTTTTGTACTGGGGTTGGTTTCCAGCAATTATTTATATGATTTTAGGAACAATGCTCCTATTTAAAATTATTAGTGCCCCAAGAATCCTTAGAAGTAGTTTTTTAATCCACAAGATTAAATCAATATTATGGCAAATATTGAGAGGAGATTGCAAGGGGAGAAGGAAAAAGGGAGAAGGAAGAGCAGCAAGAGTGGGAGGTAGACATATTGGGGAAACCTGGAGCTTTTCCATCAGGAATTTGGTTGAGACTGAAGTAACTAAGATCAGGGGCCCCTCCTCAATTTAACGAGGAGAGTAGCCCCCCCCTAAATCCCCTGGGGCACCTGAGATAGGGAGGTTGTTGAGTGTGTGTGTGTGGGGGAGAGGATGATATTAGCATTCCACCATTGGGGAAGGTTAAGTTTTGAAGATGGGGATTGTTTTCACTGTTCTACTGTTTCATTCTTCATTGTAGGTTTTTATTGTTGTAACCCATTGGGAGACGGCACTGATGGGAGTGGTGGGTAAGAAATAATAATAATAATAATAATAATAATAATAATAATAATAATAATAATAATAATAATAATAATAATGGCTAGATGTGTTTTGGGAGAGGATAAGCATTATTCAAAGGGGTTCATGTAACTACTATTCTCAATCTTCCCCCGCCACGAGCTCATCATTCTGCATCCTTGATGGTATGGTAAGCATCTATTCTGACTATGCAAAGTAAATTAATAGGCAACCTGTGAAGTCATGTGATTCACCCATAGATATATGAAAACTGATTTTTTGTTTCTTTATCAATTTTTCTAGTAACCCTGTACAGTAGTATGGTGCAAAGTGGGTACAGCAATATTTAATCCTTATTTTCTGCTTCCAAGTCTAAAAGGTATTGGTTTAAAAAAAATTCAGGAATATATAGATTATATTTTAATCTGTACAAATAAAGGCTAACATTTTCTGAGCAAGGGTCAAATCTATGCCCTGCTGAAATGTTGGTAGTAAACAACCTGCCCTTAAAAAAACACACAACACATTTTTAAGGACTTGCAGTCCTCAACCTGAGGCCTCATTTGATGCTCAGAGATAACCATTCGAAAGCACATTATTGCAACTCTCTGAGGAGTATTGTGCCTTTGATGTGGAAATTAAAGCTCACAATGGCCTGAAAAGGTATCTTTAGGCAGTTGGCACGTGACAAAGAAGGGGTTGTTGGAGGTGTCTTTTGTATTGTTCTGGTTGCCTCAATTTAGAAAGGAATGAAGAGGCCATCTAACCGAACCCCTCATGTGAAGCAGGACCACCCACCTGTATCAGCTCATGCAGTTTAGACTTTATTGAGAGAAGGTGCTCAACTATGCCCAGGTGACTGGTGACTTAATGGGACTGATTACTACTGATGCAAAACATTTATTCATGAAATCCAGACAATTTTCTATTGCCTCAGTGAAGGTACTAGTTTTCATCTTTATAAACAACTGCATTGGTCACACATGTAAATATGTTTCAGTCGCTCCAGATAGTGGCCTGATTCAGATCCTTGATCTATCAAGGTCAGCATTGTCTTCTTTGACTGAGCAGCTACCCAGAATCTCAGGCAAAGGACCTTCATATTATCTGCTACCTGATTCTTTTAAAAGGAGATTCTGGGAACTGAACCGTCTGTATACAAAGCAGACGCTGTGCCATCTGAGCCATAGCTCCTATTTTATAGTTCAAATATACAGTCTCCCATGCATAACTAGTAACCAGAAAATGTAATAGTGGATCTGCATTTGTGTTCCATCTGCTGTTCAGAAAGGGGTCACACTGCTTTGCATCTGGAGAGATAGCACGGCTTGGATACAGGCTGGATGTATAGAATCAAGTCTGCATGCATGTTACTCAGTAAAGCAAGGGAAATTTCATGTGGGAACCTGCTTGTGGAATCTGGATGGACTACCTTTGGAAGGTTATAGACTGTGTGATAACTCCAGACCCTCAAATTTCTATAGGTCTCTGAGCATGGTTGAAGAACACAGTCACAGTGACTTTGTAGTAGTAAAGTATAGGAGGGTACTGATTGGTGTCTGGATGGTAGACTAACTAGAGTGGACACTCTATTATTCCACTGTGCACTCAATAGGAGCAACCACTTTCCCAATAAAAATGGCAGATTCATCACCTCAGAAAATGAGAGAAGTTTGTGACTTTCAAGAGTTATAATAGACGAGTTGTCAGAGTTTGGTAATGAGATCTTGGTTTTGGTGTAGTGGTTAGGAGTGCGGACTTCTAATGTAGCGAGCCAGGTTCGATTCTGCACTCCCCCACATGCAGCCAGCTGGGTGACCTTGGGCTTGTCACAGCACTGATAAAGCTGTTCTGACCGAGCAGTAATATCAGTGCTCTTTCAGCCTCACTTCCCTCACAGGGTGTCTGTTGTGGGGAGAGGAAAGGGAAGGCGGATGTAAGCCGCTTGGAGACTCCTTTGGGTACAGAAAAACGGCATATAAGAACCAATTCTTCTTCTTCTTCTCCTTCTCCTTCTCCTTCTCGATTTTATCTCAAAAGCATTTCTCTCTCTCTAATGGATGCTATAACCCTATGAGGCAGCTTGGAAATTTTATAGTGCCCTACTTTGGGATGTATGTACCTCTATGAGTGTGTGTGTGTGTGAGAGAGGGAGGGACGGAGGGAAAATGGACTTCTGCTGAGTGAGGGGGTGTTAGAAAGTGGTTGGCAAAAGAAGACGCACTGTGCAGGTGAGCCAGCCCTGGCGCCACATGCCTCCTTGCAGACCGGAGGTTGCCCAGTGCAGACCTGGTACCACACCCATTCCTTCACTGACCCAACTGGATTTATCCACATTCCCTTGCTGTGGGGCAACTGAGTGTCTGAGTCGTGGAAGTGCTTGGACCACCCCAGACCCCGACTGATTCCACGAGGAAGCGGGAATTTACCTTCTACACAAACAGGTATGAGAGGGGAATAGCAGCTTCCCAATAGGGAAGCTTAGTACACATGAAGCAATGGAATTCAAATATAAATAGAATGTAGAATATATTGATGGAGAAGGGGGTGAAATAATATTTTCTTAATTATTGTTCCATAAAGAGAAGATTAGTGTATCAGAGTGTTTCGTAACAGAAGGCCCAGAAAGTTGTTCTTGTTCTTGTTTTTGACTGTATCCTGCCAAGGCTGATATGTTCCATTCTGAAGGCCAGTGGAAGTAACTAGAATTGTTGATATTAAACCATTGGAGTCAGGGTGACTTAGCATAATGGCAGTGGGTTGGTCCTTTGGGCTGTGCAAGGGGTGGAGACCCCAGGTTATTGGTTTGACCCAAAGGACATCTTTTCCTGCTTTCAATGGAATGTTATGAAGTCTCATGCAATCCTTTGTTCTGTACACAGAATTGGGGAATTTGGGATATGCCCCTGTGTCTATATTACTGCTGCAGTAAAAAATATAAAAAGTTCTTCTCTCAGTATGATTTTTGGGACAGCAAAGAGACCTAATTTAGCTGTTTGGATATCACTTTCCCTCTGTGCCATTTGCCTGACTTTCTCACTGAAGCTATTAGATGCAACAGCAAACAGGTACCTATGTATTTCTCCCATTGAGAAAAACAGAAGCTTCAGAGAAATAGTAAAAGTAGAAAGGCTTAATTTCTCCCTCTTTTACTTATGATCACATTCAGGTCATTTTGCAGCTGTTTTTAAAATAATTAGAAAAAGTAGAAGATCAATTCATAGACTTCTAGCAATTTATGCAATTTGAACCTCATCGAACATCTTTAGAGTTCCCTCTACATTTCAAACATGTATGTGAAGGAACTTCAACAGTAATCTTGAATTTTAGTTGTAGTGAAATTCAGAGGAAATCCTTTTCCTATGTGTATCTTCTCATGACAGTGCATGAGATTTCTTTTTTCAGGAAAAAAGACAAGGAGGTCAAACAGGAAGTAGTCCATATGACAGAAAACTTGACCACATGTAATCCACCGTAAACTAGAGTCATTGTTGGTTTATCATACTTGAACACACATGAATTTCCCTTATACTGAATCAAACCTTTCCATCAAGGTCATTATGTCCATTCATATTGGCAGCAATTCTCCAGGGTCTCAGATGTCTTTCATATCACTCACCACCTCATCTTTTTGGCTGGAGATACCAGGGATTAAATCTGGGACCTTCTGTATGCCACTCAGATGCTCTCCCAATGAGCCACATCCTCATAACCTCAGAAAATTAAGGATATTACACACTCAACGCTTTTAGGCGAACTTTGTGAGAATTTGAGATCTACACATGCTTTTTTTGATGAATGGTAAAATATAGAGACAGGTCACAGTCTGGCACAAAGCTTAAATTCCATTTATGTAGTGTTCACCTAACTCTGGGTCAGTTTGTGTTTATAGTAAATAATATTTCTGATATAGCTGTTATGTCTCTGATAACGGCTATATCTTAGGATACAGAAGACAAACAGAGCCAATTTATTGCAGTGTGAGTTTTCATAGACAAATATCTATTGTCCTAGCAAAGTAATTACTCCATTTTAACTCAAGCACAGCCTGGGGGTAAATTTTAAAATGTGTTGGAAGCAGAACTGGCTAATCAGCTTTACAACTGACTGACAGTTTAAGACACCAAAATAAATAAGGAGGAATCCTTAATTTATCCAAATTAGTCAGTTCATCTTCACTTACTGACATCAAACAGAAACTGGATTTTTACTCTGCAATCTTCTCATCTTGCGTTGTAGTTTCACTGCATGGTTGTCTGCAGGTAAAAAAGTCTACAAATCATTGTCAAGCTTTGCTCTGGCCAAATATTTGGAAAAAAATGCTTTGGGGAATTTTCCCTCTACAACTTATGCATGGCATCCATTACATATGTACATGTCTCCTTGAGGGAACTGAAATAAATGTGACTGTTAATAAAGACAGCAAAAATGACCCATGAATCTTCTGTGAAGAAAGAGGTCTAGATGTTATAAAGCGAAAGGCATACTGTTGTCAGGAGACTCCAGGAAGCACTGTTTCAGAACGGCTGTGGTTTTTATTACTGAAGGAAGAAGGAAACACCCTTTTCTCCATCCCAAATTCCTTTTTTTCATTAGCCTCTAGATGCCAACCTCTGAATAACTCCTAAAGTAAAGAGCACATCAATATTGCAGGAGTTTGCAATACTAAAAGCTGATAAAGTTTATTGCACTTATAAAATAAATAGAAGGAAATGCTTTGGGTTTCCTATTTGTAGACCTCCAGGGGGGTCTCAGGTATGATTTATTGCTTCAATTTTTACAATGTTATTCTCTCATTTACACACTCTTGTGCACATATGTACAAACTTCTATATATCTTTTTTCCCTCTGACACTATTTCCTTTGCCTTCTCGCTTTCGTAATGTATGCAGTTCTCTCCCACAAACACAACAATCATTTGCATCCTAATGCCTTTTCCAGTCTATAAGTTTGTCATCTTTCAAAGTATACAGTGACCTCATCACTCACTGAAGTCAGCAAATCTTGAGAGCACTCAAGCAGGCATAGAAAGCACTCAGCAATTCTTCAGTCAAAGGAAAAGATTTGCTAACGTTTTCCTTGGTCAGTCAATCTACTCATCTTCTGAGTCCTTCCATTGGTTCTTCCTGATACATTACACGGAAATACAATTTTGTGCCCAGTTTCAGGGTTGTGCACATATGCCCTGTCCTTCACCTCTGATCATAACTTCTGTTGTGGCATCAGTCATGCAAGGCTTGATCTCCCTCCATTTTCTATGTTCACTTCTTTTCAGCTTACCTTCCAGCAGCTTTTGAGGAGTCTTTTTTAATCCATTCACAAAAAGTAAATACAAACAAATAGTGATATTTTTGTCCTGAAATAGTAAATTGTGAGATATGAATTATCTGCTAATTACTATGCTGAACAGATGACAAGATTCAGTGGTGGTGGTGGTGCAGCCATGTGACCTATTGAAAGTAAAACTGAAAAGAAAAAAACTACCCTCTGAAGATTTTTGTAGCAGCTTAATGGCTCCTCACATACTATGGCATAAGCTATTGCAGAGCAGAGCATACTTTGTCACATGCACTCATAATAGATATACATCACTGCCAACAAGAACGCTAATTTGAAAAATTCAGGATTAACTTGCCTTGAGATAAAATTCAAGAGATATGAGGGAGGAGTGCAGCAGTGCATATAAAAAGAGAATATTTCTCTCCCCCCTCACCCCGCAAGTGAAATTTCATGAAAATTTCAGCAAGCATTATTTGAGGAAGGAGAGAAAACCAATGATAATCTATTATGAGGCAGTTAACATATTATTTCTAGGGATGCTTGAATACTTGCATGTTCAGCTCATGTCTTGATTTCCAGATCTGCATATTGGGAGGATGACTGGGAGAAACAGGTAGAGAGTGGAGCATGAAGCCTGGTTGTTTGTCTCCCCAAGGACTAGATTGTTGAAAAAGCCTTGGCTGAAGAAGTTTGTCTAGTACAGGCCCTCGCTTTATGAAAATCACTTCTACTGAAGGAGCTTCGCCCCCAGACCATCTTCTTTTGAGCTTGAGCTGATTTCTTCTTGACTGGTGAGGCCCTGAGAACATTCCTTCCCCCTGGAAACCCTGAGTACTTTCCTTCCCTGAAAGTCCTGTTCCCCTGAAGGCCCTGAGTATCCCCCCCCCCCAGGCCACAAGAACTTTCCTTCCCCCAGAGGCCTGCTTCTGAGGGACTGTGACTGGACCAGCTTCACCCCGGAAGCAGCATTTCCGAGACTCTGATTACAGCGCCTTTGGTTTGGAACGGAAAAGGAGGTTTGGGTGGGAAGTACCATACCCTGTGTACAGAATTGTATTTTCCCTGTTTTATTGACTAGTTACTTTGCTTAAGTCAAAGTGTGCGAGTGGGAGGGGAGGGAGTTTAAGAAAGAAGGATCTAAACCTTGAACTTGCCCTTATTTCCAGTGACTTGGTTCCCTGTGTATTCTCACAGTTCTGCTACTTTATGTGGCCTGCAATTATTTAAATCAATTGATCATCAAATATACAGTCATAAATAAATCGGAGAGTTTAAGAAAAATCCTACCATTTGATGTTCACCTAAATAGTCCTTAGTGAGTTATTTAGATCAGCAGTGTTTTCATGTCTGCTGTTTTGAAATAAAAACAATGCAAACCTATTCGCAGGCTTTTGCGCTGTTTCATCTGTACTGAAGAGACTTGCTGAACATCACAGTTGAACAAGGGAAGTTCAGCTGTAGCACTTATTCAATGTAAATTCTGCAGTATCCACAGTTATTTCAAAGTTATTTAGAAGATACACATAAACTGTGCAGTGGTAACAATCCTCGAATTTGAAGAAAGTGTTCTAGAGGTTGGGAAGGAGTTCTAATCAGTTGGCAGACACCCATTCAATCTACTTTGCTTTATGTGGATCTGCTGAGAAAGGGCGGAATAAAAATCTAAATAATAAATAATAAATAATGTGGATTGCATTATTCACACACAGCTGCCTGGAACTGTGCCATGGGGAAACAGCTACCATGCCATGTTCAGCATTGTCTTCTATATTTGTAAGCTTCTAGCTCATTGCTCCATTCTCTTCACTGCTTCCTCTTTCTTCATGCTTACATATACAGAAAACCAGATGCATCAAGTGTACATCCTCATCTGTGGTATGTTTATACGTTGCTGACAGTTGGATGGGAGTAGAATTGCATAGTTCTAGTAGTGAAGTTTCTAGTTTTCTCATTAATGTGAAAGTCCAAAACAATTCCTGAATCGATTCACTCTTTCTTGTTTCTCTAGCAGAATTTTGAATAATTACTTCTGTGATAACTTCATTCTGACTGTAGTATCAACTGGCTTGTTCACCGAGCACCAAAAATCAATAAACATTTTAAAGTTGAACTTGCGTACAGCCTACTCACTCCCTACCTTATTGGTACTCCATTGGGGTATGCTGCCAATAGGGAGAGAGCACTCTGCCAAGGAGGGCCAATCAGGTCAAATTGAGTGCAGATAGCCAGGAATAGCCTCTGCTCTGGGACCATTTACTCATGAGTGAGAACCAATCAGTCTTCTGTGTTTGCTTTCTCTGTGTAGAGGGGAGTGCAACACAGCCCTCTGTCCCCATCCCTAGCAGCCCTTTCCTTCAGGGGAACTGATCTCTGCAGTGTGAAGATGAGCTTTAATTCTGTGGGTTCTCCAGTTCCCTCTGGGAGGCTGGCACCCCTGATGAGTGGCAGAGATGCTACCCTCCAGCTGGGACCTGGAGATCCCACTTCTGGGGTTTTTCAAAGCCTGAAGAATATTTCAGGGGTTTCTCAATGGGAAAAAGTTAAGAAAAGCTGACATAGAGGCCGTACTTGAGACACCCTCTGTATGTTATTTGCCAATCAATATTTTCATGTTTTATTATAACATACAACTGTTTTTTATTTACTCTGATATTGAATTGAACTGAAGAACAAACTGACTGAAAGTTTTTCAGTTCAATGACAAGTTTATGAATTATTTGATATTTATTGTTATTAGCAATTATTGCCACCCAACATTTCTCTTTGATTCCCACTTAGAGTCTGGCATCCCTGCACCTCCATGACCGTTTATGCACTGGAGGTTTCATTCCAGGCTGCAGGCTGGAGTTTTAGTCGTGGCAGGTTGCACCACCTCTTCCTGCACCCACATGGGGGAGCATTTGGCCTGGTGCATCTCATCCGCCTCCGATCTGTGCTCCTGCACGAGAGCTGGGGCAGTGAAGTTCCCAGTGCATAAACGGTCCATGGGATCCAAAGCCAGGGCTTTTCCCCAAGGTGACTGATCTCTGTTGCTTGGAAATGACCTGCAATTCCATCAAATCCCTGGGTCCCAATCTCTCCCATCCTGCAACCTCTCTGCCACAGAGTCCCGCCCTCCGCCCCAAGCAAGCCCTTTCATGTCCAGGAGCCTGGAGCTGAGTTGTCATTGTAGAGCCCCCCCTCCAAAACAGCCATTTTCCCTTGGGGAGCTCCCCCCCGGAGGTGCTAGACTGGCCTGGTTCCCCAGATTGTTCCATCCTATGCCCAACTCTCCATCTACTCCCTTTTGCCCATCCAGTGGGCCTGTGTGGGAATAGTTTATTTAATTACCATCACTGTGAGTGAGTTACTGTTATAGGGATTTTAGTGGGGGATTTTAATGGTGTTTGTTTGTTTGTTTATTTATTTATATACTGCCCTCCCTGGAGGCTCAGGGCAGTTTATAGGAAACAGGGAAATGAAACAGGGAAATGATACAGATAACATATGGTAACAACATGTGATAACAGCAATAACATTATAACAATAATAACCTTAACATGATAACAACAGTAACATTAGAGAATGGTGGAACTGTAAAAGAGCCCCAGCTCAACTCTTAATGTATTGATTTGTATTTGAAATGTTGTAAACCACCACGAGCTGGTTTCTGAGAGCGATGGTCATACAAACTGAATAAATCATCATCATCATCATCTCTATAGTCCAATTCCAGGAGATTTCCAGGCTGCAGCTGGAGGTTGGTGACCCCTGGGTCAGGAATATTCCTTGAGGTTTGTAGGTGGGGACTCCAGAGTCCAAGGGTGGGCAGGAGCTTTTGCCATGTAGCCAGCCCCCAGGAAGGCCACAGTGCAGGTATGCAGCCTAGCGTCAGTGGTATTCCTGGGTACAATGGGTTTTTCAATTTTCAATTAATTTATTATTTATTACTCTCCAATCTTGGCATACCAACTCTTGGCAGGTTATGTAGCGATCCAAGACAATAAAATCCCCAATAAAATCCAATTAAAACCCATCGACTTAAGAAAAAAATAACAATACACTACAATACAGATGACAGTTAAAAAAGTCTAAAACCCTCCCTAATACAGGGAGGCAGTAAGCTGGGGCAATGGGTGCGTATGACAACTGGGCATTCCAATAATAGAACCAGCATTATATCTTCCTAGGGAGGTCCATCAGATCTTCCTCAACACTGGCCTCAACTGTAAACCTGGCGGAAGAGTTCCATTTTGAAGGCCCTACAAAAAGATGAAAGAAATTCATTCCATCAGGTAGGGGCCAGGACTGAAAAGGCCCTAGCCCTCATCAAGGCCATGCGTACTTTTCTGATACTCACAGAGTGCAAGGCCCTGCACGGGGCATAGGGCGACAGGTGGTCTCTTTGCCTCTAGATATATATTTCTGTGAGTTTATGACAAACATTCTGCCCCTGCCCATTTTGCAATTCAAATTTTATCTGGGTATCAGTTCTAACTAATATCACTGGATATCATGAGTCATTTTGGGAATGATGGTGGGATAAAATATCAGGTAGATAGGTAGATAGATGTGCATTTTAAGTTCACTTGTACTGTATCATGGTTTTGCAATGTAAAGCCTACACAAGCATTTCTTGCATGTGAAAAGTTCGAATTATTGATTCTTAATTTGGGCATCTGATTCTCATCAATGAATGATATAAAAATCCCTATGAGCCAATTGGAATGTTTTGGGGGAAATATGAGTTATTCGGGGTTTAAAGGAAACTCCCAGCAGAAAATAATTATTTTATTCTTCTCACTCTTGCAGACACTTAGAAAGGTGTCACACAGCAAAGAGGAGCTGGCTGATAGCCACCAGGTCCAAAGGTCTTGTTGAAGAGATGCCTAAGATCTGTGTATTTATTTATATGAAAGATTTATATGACACCTTACCACCCAAGGTGATGAACGTCAAAAATTTAAACATCTCAGAACATTGAAACGGCATTTAACCATATGCATATATGAAACAATTCAACAAAACACATAAACACACAAACCCACACAAAAACACTGATCGTGGTATCTAGAAAGTCTTCAAGAGTAGCTTTACATACAGCATATTGCAATATTCTAATTGAGGGGCCATTTCGCACGGCTTCAAAGTAGCAGAATGGTTGCTATTTGGAAACGCTACTAATTTGCCATAACCCACGACGTCGTAGACAATCTGCAACAATCCTGAAACCAATCAGCAAAAAGCGCTTCGTTGTGGCGCTTTCAGGGGAATCCAGAAAAGTGGATTCACCCTCCGGATAGCGATACACTCCTGCAACCAATCTGCAACAGTAGCGCTAAAGACCTGTGCGTTACCATTGTTGCTGGTTCTTCAAAGTCCCTCCCCCTGGCTCTCTCCTCCAAACTTCCGGCGAAGCGATCGCCATTTTTTTTTCTCCGAGCGAGCGGGGATAAACGCACCGGCGAGCCTCTTTCTGTTTAGAGGCTTCCCTGGCTTCAGTCCTTCACCTTTAGTCACTAAGCAGAAACCACTGAAAAGCCCGTTTGCTGAAATAAAGTCCCTTTATTTTTTACAAATAAATTCAGCCGAAAATCGGGCCCGTGAGAGGGGGGGGGATTTTTTTTTTATCACTCGAGGCAGCGTGCAAACGATCATACAATCAAACGACAGCTCACATTAGGCAGCTGGATGGGTCTCTCCGTAGCAACGAATCTACCTAGATTCGTTGCTATGGGTCGTTTTTTTTTTAAAAAACCTTTCTTAAAGGGAAAGGGGCTGTTTGGGAGCATGCTAACGGCTGCCCATTGGCTGCTTGACGGCCAGGGGCGGGACGAGCTTGGCAATAGCGCTTCCTTTCTAGCGATTTCTGCCGAGACCGGAAGCCTGTGGGAAACGCTAAAAAACGCAACTGATTCCACTACAAAGGCAGGTATGCATAACGACGAATTCCACTATTTTAAATGGCGATTTTTCATTCCGCAAACAATTTGCAACAAAGATCCCTGTGCGAAAAGGCCCGAGATGTTACCAGGGCCACAGGCACCACAATGGCAAGATTCTTCCCACCCAGGAAGGCCCACAGCTAGCTTACTAGATGAAGCTGGCAAAAAGCTGCCATTGCCATCTGTTTATCCAACAGGAAGCTTGGGACCAGCAACACGCCAAAACTATGAACGTGATCCTTTGGGGGGAGGGTAACCCCATCCAGAATGGGAGAGACCATTTCCTGAGACAGCACCACAGTTTGTTAGCTCTCATCAATCCCCAAACTGCCTCCAGGCATCTGTTCATAGTTTCCTCCCTGGGAACTGCTGGAAGTGTATCATGTGCATATATCATATACCTGCATAAAAATAAGTGCCTTGTCTGAAGAGCTTTTTTGGTTCAATTTTTTTTTACTTCTTGTTGTACGGGGACATTCAGTAAATCCAACAACAACCACAACAACAATAATATTGTTGTAGGAGAGGTGTATGGTGAGTGGTAGATTAAAGATTAAGAGCCAATGCTATCAATTATAATACAATTAAGATGACTTGGTAGGAAAAGGTTGAACTATAACACAATGCTTGATGGTGTGATACCAGTGTTTATAATACTATGAGAGTTCAAATAGACTGAGTGATCATTCTTGTTTTTTTTCCTTAAATGAATCATTTGATCCTGGATGTGAGGAGATTTAAAGGTTTCTACAATATCTTTCTCATTTTCTTTTGCACCCTCCTGTTGAGGGATGCCCTACAGGCAAAGGTGTATGAAATAACACTCAGCAGGATAACATGTAAATCACTTCAGAGCCCTACCAGGTACATAATGTTACAGAAACTAGAGCCAGAGCATTTTCCCCGCCTTTCCTCCTTGGGTATTGAAGTGTCTGCCTGACAGGTCTTCAGTTTTTTCTGTCAGGAGCTGTGGCCTGAAGCCAGCTTTCTGACCTCTCCCCAGCCGGAAAGAACACCAAGTCACTGCTCAGCTCAGGGTAGATGCTCTCATGCAGGAACACAGAATATTCCGGTTTTTAGGAGGTGCAGTTAAGTGGAAAGCAGCACTTGTCTCCCTCTCATTAGGAGTAGTGTCTGTACTATAATGAGCAAAGGCTGAGGGATTGCAGTGAGAAGGAAGTTGATGTCCCCGTGATGCATAGAATCCAAGAGTTATACAACAATGCTAACGCATGATGATCCTGCCAACATTTCCCTCCTACATTTGATATTGCCTCAGACTTCTTCCTTTCTTCTATGAGATCACCTTTCACTAATTTGAAACATTACTTAATCCATTTCTTCTCTTGCCAGTCTACTAGTCTGAACGCTGTATTTTTTAAAAGAGAAAAGTTTTTTTTTCTACCTCTGTGGAATCACTTTTATAAAATGTCTTTCTAAAATAACATCCATGTGACGCTGCCTTTTGAGACGTACAGAGATGGGCTGCATATGCTCTAGCAGGGAGGTGGTAATTCTAGGCATATTTGTCAGTGATAATCATCCTGATTGTTTCTGATGGCATCACCTCTTGAATTATATTCATGAGAAAAGCAGAGGGATCTGCTTTTCAAAATCCTGTTGCACAAACAGGGATAAGAAGATCTGGAAAGGAGGACTATTTGGGGGAGGGGAGATGGTGGGGTAGAGAGGCACTTAAGCCAGCCTCTCTTCCTTGCTCAGGTTTGGAAGCATTTGCAAGCTGTGTAGATACGGAGCTGATAATGATGTGCGACAGGGGCCAAGTATAAACTGTGGAGATGCTGTGCACAGAGAACAGCTCTTCAATTCTACCCGCTGAAACACTGCCAATCTCCTTCTCGCCTCCTGTTCGCAACAACACAAAGAGATAAAGTTCAGAGTCTCATTTCATCTCAATGGGGATTTTATTACTAAAGTGCCATGGATAAGAAAAGACCAATTTGTAGTTTTATTGATTTGAGTAAAGGTCAGGGGCAGATGCGTAGGTCATAGTGTTTCCTCTGAATAGGCATGGGACCAATGCAATACTCCAGTTACTTTCTACTATGGAAAATTATAGTGGGAGGCAGGATGCAGGAGGAAAAAGCACTAAGGAGGGAGTTTTCATGATGCCAAAATCAAAATTGTTAGGGATGGTTAGAAAGATTCAGAATAAAATTCTAGTTTTGTTTAGTTCTGACAGAACTAAAGCAGTTCCACAGGGCCTGCAAAAGGGAGCTCCTCCACCAGGCATTTGGTTGAGGTCGACCTGTCCATCGCTTCCAATTGGCCCCCAAGCCCTCCCCTCTTACCATGACTGTTAACAAATCCACCCAACCCCTGGGTCTCAGTACGAGTTGAGCTAAGGCTCTTGCAGTTTCACCTTCCTTTAATATTGTTGTTATTGTTATTATGTAAATATTATTGTTGTTGTTACCACCTTACTGTTACTTGAATGATGTTACTTGTACTATTTTGTTGTTTCATGTAAACCGCCCTGAGCCTTCGGGGAGAGCTGTATATAAATACAATAAATAAAAATAAATAAATAATAATAAATAGTTAAATTAGAGACCACAGTGGAGGGCAGGATCAAGACAAAGATGGTGGAAACCTCAGGATACAGGTATCTATGCATGACGTAGCTGGAGCAAATTGGATGAAAACTTGAGCCACCCACTGGAGAGCTTCGGGTTGCTGCTGATGTCATTTATTTATATATTATTGATTTATTAATTCAATTTATAAATTGCTGCTCCCAGAAAGCTGGCTCGCAGCAGTTAACAATAAAACATCATTACAATTACCATTAAGGTAGTGATAATAAGATATAAACCCTTTTCTGAGTGACTAATAACTGCGATCTATGGTATGGTACACAATGCTCTAGATGTAAATTGGGTTAGTTGTTATCATCTGGGTCTGGTCTAACACCAAGCTCAGGAAGCCAGAGGGAGGGAAGACCCAATCGAATACCCCGGAAGTGGAAGCAGCACTAAAACCCGCAAGCAATGAGAGCCTGTCCAGCGGAAAAGTCCTCATGCAGAATTGGTCAGAAAGTAGAGCACTTTCAGAAGGAAGTTGAACAGTTTTGTTTCTAATGGAGGGAAACAAGAAGAAGGAAATCAGGATTTTGCGTTTTCCCTCATAGCGGAGCAAACTGGATGCACCACCCACTGGAGAGCTCTGGGTTGCTGCCATCATGATGTCATGTGGAAGCAGCATTAAAAACCATGAGCAATGAGAGGCTGTCCAGTGGCAAATTCCTCATGCGGAATCGGTCAGAATGTAGAGCAATTTCAGAAGGAAGTTGAACAGTTTTGTTCCCAATGGAGGACTGTGCACCAGAGAAGATGACAACTGAGCTTTCAACTACATATGACAATCATCACAAGAACTGAAGAATCCTGTAGCCTTTCAAACTGCCTTTGATTAAACTTATTTGGAAAATAGACCACAGACCTATGCAACACATTGGTGAAACAAGCTGAATATATTATTGGTAGGTTTCCCAATTTTGTACTCTAGAAAGAAGTAAATAGAAGTGATTAGCTATCCTACATTTGTAACATTTTGCCTGAAATGATTGGAGTTCAAACAAGGATGGTATTTGCCACTATGGGTACATACACTTCCTATTTAAAGTTTTGGTATATTTGGTTTTCCCTTGTAATTTAAGCAGTTTTCACAATTTTTCTCTTCTCTGAATTCCTTATTACAGCCTGACAAGGACTTTCAGGGCCTTGTAAGGACATAATTTCTATTTCCATTTTGGTGGCTAATGAAGTTCTGCAGATTTATTCTTTGTGGCCTCTGCTCAGGGTTCCTGAATCTTCTTCATGATGTCACTGGCACTGAACATTATTTTATATCTGATCATGACCTCACTATCTGAAAATTCACCATTTGCTTTCATTTGTTCTCATTTTTCAGTTTTGGGAATTTTCTTGAATATTGCTTGATAGTTATGTCTCTTCCTGGTTCTGGCACAATTCCCACCACTACCACTGCATTAGTGGGCATGTGAGCCTGAAGCAACTAGCCAGATGGCCAAAATGGCCAGAATGGCAGATATCAGCCTGGGAGTACCCCTTCTGGTGTCATTTGATTCCCCACTCTTCCTCTACATTCAGCCAGCTGGGGGACTTTGGGTCAGTCCCAGTTTTCTCAGAGCATTTGCAGCCCCATGTATTTCACAAGATGGTCTGTTGTGGGTTGAGGAAGGGAAGATAATTGTAAGCTGCTTAGAGATTTCTTTGGGTAGTGAAAAACAAGGTATAAAAGCCAAATTCTTCTTCTTCATTGCCCTCTAGCATCCTAAGCAATAGTTTAGAGCTGTCTAGTCTGGCTAAAACAGAACTTGAAGAAACAGCAAACAGTTTCACAAACTGTATTTATAAGCACTTACTCACTGACTGCTTTACTCACCCTTTATTTAATTAAGTTGGAAATAATTAAGTTCACTTCATCTCCTTAAGCCTTACTCTTCTTATTAAAAAAGTGAGCCAAAAGTTCTTTAATTTTATTTTTGGAGATGAATAATATCTCCAAAGGCAGCTTGGAAAGGCAGCTCAACAGTTATGGTCACTTCATTTTTCTTTAATCGCATATTTGAATATCCTGTTGTTTGTAACATGTGTAACATATGTAATTTCCACGATTGGTCCCTGGAAAAGGATGGGGGTGGGAGCTGAATTGCCAATAGAACTGAGAACATTCGCAGACAGATGAAGAGTGGTAAAATTGGCTCTTAAAGATTTACATTTCTCAGGAGCATTGCTCTTTGAGATAATTAGTGCTTTTTCACATCAGAATATGCATGCTTGGAAATACAAATGTGTGAATCACTCTGTCAAGGTCATGAATTTCCTGATCAGCCAAAGTCAAGAGTGTCATCTACAACAGCTCAGTAGCAGCGTGGCTGACAAGGACCAATCAGGAGACCCCTATCAATTTTGAGTTCAGACCTTCAGTCAAGGCAGTGGTCTTAGAGAACAGATTCTAACAATTCCCATTAAAAAAAAAATTGCTCGCACGAATACAGACTTCAGTGTCTGAATATGTATTTCCAATATGCATCTATTATGTTAGCAAAAAAATTAGCAAGAGGCTTTCATTGAGGGTATTTGTGTTTATTTAGTATAGTAAAAGCATATTGCAAGCAGAACAAATAGAATACAAGAGGTTTCTGCGGAGCTGACAGCTATAATGCCTGACATTTTTCAACTGAGACACTTTTGAGATGCGTCTGCCTAATGGCCATGCCTATTAGATTGCATGAAATCTTATAATTAACTAATGGCACTGAGTGATAGACATTTGCAGAGTGACATCAGGCAGTAGCAACAAAGGCAATATCCAAGTTTCTGTGCATTAGGGGATGATCCAGCGGTCAAGTTCTGGGAAACCAGAATGCAAGACTAGAGTGAATCAGAATACTGTGGGAGGACAGAGCAGCAGCTAAAGGCCATTTAGCAGGAGCAAAAAGTGACTCCCAATATTCACACAGCCTTTAGTATCTGATATTCAGGGGTGAATTTAATTTTGCTCTGTAAAATTAACCATACTGTTGACTGCTTCCCTTTATAGTGTTGTGCATTAGTTCAAGGGGAAAGGGAGGAGCAATCGCCTACAAAGGAAATAAAATAGAAATCTTAAAGGTCTCCTGAATGCTGTTATGTCCTGAGAGATAACAGATCAAGTTGCAGCTGACTTATGGCAGCCCTGTAGAATTTTCAGGGCAAGAAATAAATAAGAGGAGGTTTGCCATTGCCTCCTTCTACAGAGCAACCCTGGATTTCCTTGATGGTCTCTATTCCAGGCACTGTTTAGCAACCAAGATTTGTCAAGATTTGGCTAGCCTGAGCCTTCCAATCCAAGGCCATGGCCCATGTCCTGTATATCATAGTTTGTGACTGTCCTAAACCCTGTGGAATAGTCCCTGTGACTTTAGTGATGATGAGAGTCTCACCTCCCCTCCGCCATTTGTATTTCTAAAAAAACACATTCCCAGATAAATGTTCTTTGCTCTGCCACATTCTAGAGGAAGTTAAGTGTGTTAAAGAATTCTAGCAAAAGCAAAAAGAAGTCTTGTGGCACCTTAAACAGATGTATTGTATTACAGCTCACTAAATCAGATGCAGGAACTGAGCTCTCCATCAGAAGAAATGTATTCATAGAGAATGAAAAGAAATGAGAAAAGGGTGGTTAAAAGGCCATGATATGAAACAAGTTCAAGCTGATGTATTTCTATTCAAAATTCAACAATAACTAAGAAAAACAAGGTGACCACTCACAGCAGCTGTAATGGGTGATAACAGAGTCTTCTTAATTGAGTTAAGCTAATTTAACACCCGAAGGAAGTGACAACTGTGTTCTTTTAGCTTAAGTCTTGGTTTGCTTTAAAAGAAAAAATAAAATAAAACCCTTATATGTCTGCTGAAACCATGCCCACCATTTTCTGACTCTTAAAGATTCCCTGTAGCATCAATAGTCCATTGCTTTTGGACAACTGTGAAGCTATTCCTGCAGAAATGTTATATGTACAAATCTTAGCAGATTTTTACTTATTGTACTAAAATGGGCTGCGCAGAAAATCTCTGAAAGCCAGAAAATCTGTCAATTTTCTGGCCTCTGCTTAAGATAAAGGAAAAGACTTAGGAATATAGGCATTCTCTTAATAAATACAAAACCTGGATTGGGAAGCAAAATGTCAGCAAAATGTATGTTGGTGCCTAAAAGCCAAGAAGGGCTGTGGCAAACCAGCAAGCATACTGGAATTTAATCAAAAGAGAGATAAGAACAAGTTTACTGATAAGCAGCACTGTACAGCAAGGGACATAGATTGGATTTGTGTTAACAGTTTATAACCTCTTGAAAAAGAGCCTTTTGTGGCGCAGAGTGGTAAGGCAGCAGACATGCAGTCTGAAGCTCTGCCCATGAGCATGGGAGTTTGATCCCAGCAGCCGGCTCAAGGTTGACTCAGCCTGCCATCCTTCCGAGGTTGGTAAAATGAGTACCCAGCTTGCTGGAGGGGTAAACGGTAATGACTGGGGAAGGCACTGGCAAACCACCCCGTATTGAGTCTGCCATGAAAACGCTGGAGGGCATCACTCCAAGGGTCAGACATGACCCGGTGCTTGCACAGGGGATACCTTTACCTTTAACCTTAACCTCTTGAAAGGCAAAAGTCAGTGAAGACAGAAAAGATTGCTCAGTAATGAAGACCATTGGATGTGTCATAAAATGTGTTATCCCAGCTTGATTCCATTCATGGATACTAAGGGCCATTCAGCACCTCTAAAAAATATAGCTTTAAGCAACCACAATTGCTTAACGCTATAAAAAACAACAACACACACACCCATTCAATTGTATTTGTTGCTCCAGGCAGCTTGGTACAATTTTTTTAAAAGCCCCATTCCAGGGAGAAAGGAAAGGGAGGTGGGCACGAGGACGAGTGCTAGAGACAGAGATTACACTACTTCTGGCCACGTTGGTAATGCACAGCCATTTTGCTAGTGGTTGCTGGTTTCTCTCCTCTTGCTTGTACAATATAGTTGGGGGAATCAACTTTATGTGATTCCCCAACTACCATTTTAAAATGGAGGGTGTAGCTGCCGATTTGCTGCTGGAATGCTGGATGCTGACAACGTCATGTTAAACATTTTTAAAAAGTGTCTGCAAGAGGTAACCGATTCACTACATTTTCTGGGTGCGGAATGGCCCTAAAAATGTGGAAGAAGTGCCTTAATAGGTCCCCTTGATTCCTAAGTCACTGTAAGTGGCAATATCTTGTATATTCCATCCCTTCACAAATCTTAATCTCCTATATCTCTGTAACTTCCTGTTTTAACTGCTTATGCACTCAGTTTTCCATTTTGCCTATCTAGAAACCATTGGGAGTTACTTTGAGTGAGATACTCTGAGTTAATTAACCAGTGTAGTATAGTGGTTGAGAACAGCGGTTTCTAATCTGGTGATCTGGGTATGATTCCCTGTTCCTCCACATGCAGCCAGCCAGGTGACCTTGGGCTTGGCATAGCCCTGATAATGATGTTCTGACTGAGCTCTCTCAGTGTCACCTACCTCACAGGGTGTCTGTTGTGGGGAGAGGAAGAGAAGGCAATTGTACGTTGCTTTGAGACTCCAGGGAGTGAAAAGTGGGGTATAAAGATAAACTCTTCTACTAGAGTGGATTATATTTTGAACCATCAACTCCCTTCCTTTGTCTTGTGTCTATATGAATGGACTCCTCACACAACTGATTAAATGAGTTCTGATTTATGAAACTTCATGCTGAAATATGCTTTGTTAGTCTTTAAGGTCCCATTGGGCTCTTGTATCATTCCTGGGCTATATACTCACATGGCTACCCATCTGGTATTAACTAGACTTACATCTCTTTTTAAAAGTCAGAGACAAAAGTCAGTCAGGTACAGAAGCCAGTATGGTGTGGGGCTGATAGGATTGGAACAAGAAGACCTGGGGTTAAATGTTCACTCAGCTATGACTGATCCTGACTCTCATACTACTGAATGGAGTTGCTGAGAGGATAAATTAGGTGAAGGGTACAGAAAAGACAATAACCACAAAAACACTCTGAACTCCAAGAAGGAGCTTATGTCCTTTAGGTATATGTACATTTTCATCTGAAATCATCTACCTACTCCCCATGGTGTGATTGTCACTTTTGCTCTGTAGAGACTGATTTCATGCTTGATAAAATGTTTCTCAATAAATCTTATTTGGACTTTTCTAGTAATGATTTCATGGTACATGAGCCCATCTTAAGATGATTCACAATCAGGAATTCTTTGAGTTGCTTTTCTCCCCAAAGGGAAAAACTGGAGCTCTTGATGCTCACTACCCGCTCAGTAACAATCTTTACAATAAATGCCAGGATAAGTGGGATCTGACAACTTATTTATTTATTTGGACTTCTATTCTACCCTGTCTCAGCCAACTCAGAGTAGATCACGTATTTGAAATGGCATAAAATCATTAAAACGCAGGCTAAAATCTATTAAATTTAAATCCCAAATAAATTAATCTCTAATATTGCCCATAAAATTGCCTTGGGATTTGAGAGGGCATGATATAGTTTCGCCAAGGGAGCCATTGGGCCGATGCAAGTGCAGGCAGAGAGGTTCAATGTTAGCTGTTGTTAGGTCTCAACCATAGCCTGATAGAACAACTCTGCGAACTGTTGTAGGTCTCTCAGGGCTCTGATCTCAGTTGGCAGAGCATTCTACCAGGCCAGTTTGGTCTTTTTGCAGACAGGGATCCTAAATAAATTTTGATCACTGTACCTTAGTGCCCAATAGGGTGTGTAATGGAAAAGGCAGTCCCAAAGATCTACCTCATCTACCTCACAGGGTGTCTGTTGTGGGGAGAGGAAAGGGAAGGTGAATGTAAGCCACTTTGAGCCTCCTTCGGGTAAAAGCAGCATATAAGAACCAATTCTTCTTCTTCCTTTTTCTTCCTTCTCCTTCCTCTCCTTCCTTCTGTCCTTCCATCCTTCCTTCTTTCCTTCTTTCCTTCTTTCTTTCCTTCCTTCTTTCTTTCCTTCTTACTTCTTCTTCTCCTTCCTCCTCTCCTTCCTCCTCTTCCTCTTCATCTAATTTGGTCTCCAAACTGGAGCTAGATCAGCTGACAAAGCAGAGGTTGCATGTGAGCCCTCCATGAAGTCCCCATAAGGACCTGTACTGCCATGTTTCTGAGTCAGCCTCTGAATTACAGTAATTTAGTCTACATGGATCACTGTGGCTAGTACAGGTGTCATCAGATAGGGTATTGCCAAAATCTGGGGGAGATGGTAAAAAGCCTGGGGGAGATGTGACTTGGGCCTCCATTGACAGTGAAACATTCAGTCTCACACCCAAGCTCCTGGCAGTTGACAAAGATATTAACTGAACCCATCAAGAGCTGGGAGTTATAGTGGCCCATCTGGGACATTGCGACCCAACCAGAGGACCTTCATCTTAGCTGGATTTAACTTTAGCCAACTACATTTGAGCCAGTCCACCAATGCCTCAAAGCATCTATTATGTTTTAAAGTTTTTTCTCTCTCTCATAAAGTTAATAAGGGGAAATGACATGGACTACTAAGGCTAGATTACTGTAACACACTCCACATAGGTCTGCCAAGAAAACATCTTGGAAAATTCAGCTTGGATTATTTGGATCAGGGCCATGTGAGAGGAGGGAAATTTAACCCTTTCCTCTTATTCTATTTTCTGGGTACACATCAACCCCCTTACCCAAGCTGTTTTTTCCCCACTGGAGGATAAATTCAAGTAACTGTATGGTGCCTGGATTTATCCTCCTGCAAAGCAAATGCCGACTCTGTGAGTTGAATATATGTGTAACAGGATATGATACGAGTGTAGAAGACTTAATCACCAGGCATCATGAATCCAGATGTATGAATGTTTTTCAAGAGATCCTCATCACATATCTCCTGGGTCACCTCGAATTTGACCCTAATTCTGAACAGCCACTTTGCTGTCTGTGTGGAATCAAAGGGAATATGTCTTTAACTGAAAACAGGTGGCCTTGTGGGGACACAGCAAATGTGTGAATGCCTAAGTGCCTGTTCTTGAGTAACTGTTTCTGGACCAGAAATCCATGGAGGAAGCCCCCCAAATGGTGCAGAAGTAGGAGCAAATGCATCTAATGGGTGGACAGGTCTCTAAGATGGCATGAAAAGCACACAGAGCTTTGGTGGGAAGATCACTGAGGCCACTGAGAGCTTGTCTACCCTGCTTTACTGGATAGTACAGATCTGGTGCAAGGTCAGGGTAGAATCACAGCACACACAGAGTATGAAAAATGAATTTGGGTGAGAGAAACTGCATGCAAGAAAGATGTCAGAACTCTCTTGGCCAGGAAATAAAGCGACCTCCACCTTTCTACTACGGAAAGTTTGGGTGCCGTCCATCCTCTCCTTTATTCCCCTTGCCTGCTAACCTTTCATCTCTCACTCCAGCAGCGTCTCTGCACAGACAGCAAATAGCTCCTCTTCTGCAAGGTCTCATGCCCTTTCGCTGCTGCTGTTGCTGCCTTACTGCCTGCCAATGACTCTTCTCTGTGGTTTCTTGGCATCTTCAGTGCACAGCCAGCTGCTTGTGTTATGGTTTCCATGGCGATTCTTGCAGGATGTAAAGGTGGTGCTGGTGGAAGCTGTGGGAGGAAGCAGTGAGGGGGGGGAGTGCTCTCTGCATGTGAATGAAGAAAGTGGGTGAGGGGTTGGAAGAGGAGGAGGAGGAGATGAGGAAAGAGAGATGGAGAATGAGACCGTGGAAGCTCTCTGAGTGCTTTGTCAGTAATATTACCTGTTATTTAGGCCCTGCACATCCAAGAATAAAAGCTGAGGAGAGGGAAGAAGAGCTTTCACAAATTTAAATACACAAGACATGTTATTACAGGGTGTCATGATAACTGGATTATTTTTGGAAGCTTCAGTTCTTTACTAACCTGAATACAGATAATATCCCTGTCTCTGGGCCCAAACAGCAAATTTATGAAATGGGATCAGGCAAATGTGAGAGGGTACCATGAAGTATTTGAACTTATAAACATTATTTTAGATCCACCATTATTAGTGTAATTATTATTAGCACATATGTAGACGGTAATAATATACCCACACTAAGGAATTTAGGATCTATTTAAACAACAGATATCTGAAGCTAGGGTAACAGGAAACAATACACACAAATGCCGCTATATGTTGTTGTTGACACACTCAATGGGAAAGGCACTTTTTGGGGTGTAAGATTCCAGATCCTTGCCCTCAGGCATTACCAATCCAGATTTTGAATTTGAGAGACAGCAAAGGGCAAGATGGAGGGAGATGCTGGGAATAAAAAGGAAAAGAATATGCATTAATTCCAGTCACAGGTGAATAGGTTCAGGTTCAGAAGGGAAGTGTTTTTTTTTTTTTTAAGCTTCATGGAAGTCAGAGGTTTTGGAGGAGCAATTTAAAAAATGTAGTATCATGAAAAGGTACAGTTCTTGGTATCTACGTTTGTATCTGTGTTCTTTTGGGGAAGGGCCATGCTCAGTGGATGATCCTGTGCTTTGTATGCAAAAGGTCCCAGGTCCTATCCCTGACAACTCCATTTGAAAGGACTGGGCAGTAGGTGATGTGAAAGACCTCCTCCAGAGACCCTTGAGACTCTCTGCCAGTCTGAGAGACAATGCTGAAAGTGATGGAATGATGGTCTAATTCAGTACAAAGCTGCTTTAGGTATACCTCGCAGGGTATGAAAACAGCAAAGAAGAAAGAGCAGGGGTGTTAGAGGGAGCAGAACATCTTCAGATCTCTGTGAATAGTGGAAATGGAAGAGCAAAGTTCATGGCAAGTATGTATCAGGATGTGACAGTGAAGAGATAAGGTGAAGGTTGCTGAGGTCTTGAAGCTAAGAAAAAATGATGTTTTTGCTGGATTTGGGAGAGGGCAGGAAACTCAGGTATGGATTTAAGGACAGATGTCAGATGACCACAACAGTAATGGAGTAGAATGATTTTGACAGCAGACTGTAAGACAGAGATGTGGGGGGCAAAGTATGACCAGAGAGGAAGACGTTGCAATAGTCAAGCACAAGACAACCAGAGCATGAACTAATTGTTTTGCTGGGAGTGTAGAGAGGAAGGGCAAAACCCGTTCAGTGCTCTAGCAGGAGAAGTGCCATAATCTAATAACAGACTGGATATGAAAACCAAAGAGGGAGAATTGAAAAATAAAGCCAGAGCTCGATTACTTTTTTACAGAGTAGATGGTGAATTGTAGATGGCTATGGAGAAAAAATGAAAAGAGGAAAGCTTGGGGGGGGGGAGGATGGAAAGGTTGGCCTAGGGAAAATATTCAGGAGAAGATAATCTCTATGAACCTATGAGTGTCAATTATATCATATGTATGTGCCTATGAGGCACTCAACATTAAATTAGGAATTGTGAATAAGGCTGAATGCTGGTTGCACCTTCCTTGCAAATTAAGGGCAAAGAGGAGTGTACTATGTGGTAATTCTGTATGAGTGAATTAGCAGAATGCAGAAAGAATCCCATAAGAACAGAGTTACTGGCTTAGAGAGAATCAAGTAAGACAAGGTGGATGTACTATCAAAAGTGGTGGAGAGAAGCAAAGTTGATTTATGGTATCTGTCCCTTCTAATCCATTGACAGTCATAGACAATTCCAGGAAAGTGAATAAGATTATATGTTGTTGTTGTTGTTGTTGTTTGGTGCGAAGTCGTGTCCGACCCATCGCGACCCCATGGACAATGATCCTCCAGGCCTTCCTGTCCTCTACCATTCCCCAGAGTCCATTTAAGCTTGCACCAGCTGCTTCAGTGACTCCATCCAGCCACCTCATTCTCTGTCGTCCCCTTCCTCTTTTGCCCTCAATCGCTGCCAGCATTAGGCTCTTCTCCAGGGAGTCTTTCCTTCAGAGTATTTGAGTTTCACCTTCAGGATTTGGCTTTCTGTATAAGACTATATGTAGAGGGTAGTAAAAGATAATATTACCTACTTCTAGGTTTCAGTGCATGGTACTGAAAATATCATGCTAGTGGGTGACTTTAAAAAGATTATCACCCAGGCCACCTAGAGCTGAAATAAACCCTTATAAGATTTTGGATGTCAATGTATTTATGATTTTTTTAAAAATCCTGACTCTATATTCCTAAGCATTTTAAAATTACCTGCCCTTCTTTATCATACCTGTTTCATTTTGCTGTATCTGACCTGAATCTAGGTAGACCGCTACTGCATAATCTGTCTAAGTCTAATTCTGTCATTCTGGTAATATTCACCCTGAGTCTTTGTGATGCAAGTGAGTAACAGTGCAAATCAACAAACACTCTTGTGATTTTTAAAACTCAGGTTGAAACTATTTTTAGTAATACCAGGAAGAGGAAAAGTACAGTACAATAAATGCAATATAATATCAAAATATTAGCCAGAATGATTAACATGAGGTTGTCACAATAAAGATGACAAGCTGTAGAAACCAGATCAAAGGTAGGTTGTCCCCGCCCCCCCCCCCTCCGCAAGTGAACATCGTGAGTTCAATCAGACATAGGAGCTACAGCATTTAAGGGCAAGAGGTGATAGCACTAAGATGCAAAGCAGAGACTAGGAAGACAGCAAGAAAACTAGATCATAGGATGAGAGTAGTAGCATGGGAAGAAATCAGTTACTCTTATACAAACTAAGAAGAAACTACCAGACTCATGATTGGCTACACAGGCAAAATGAGACTGACAATGCATCCCTGAACAAAGTAACACCCTTCAAAGCCCACTGACATCAAGGGTGTAACTTCTGCGAAACCTGAAAATAAAATGGAGATGTCCTCAGCCATTCAGTTACATTGGTCTGGACTCCAAAAGCACAAGTTGTAATTCAGCCGGTGGTTCCAGAGACAGGGATTAAACTAGTGAAGAACAATCTGGTTATTGGGGATATGTCTTTTAAAAACAAACACAGAGCAGCTACTCAAAAGCCATTAAGCTGTCTGCAGGTATGAAACCAAAGCCTGAACAGAGCCCAGATGGCACAAGCTGTCTATATATGGGCAGCATCCACATGATCTAATGATGCAAAAATGCAGGCTTACTATTGTTGTTGTTGTTGTTGTTGTTATGTGCGAAGTCGTGTCCGACCCATCGCGACCCCATGGACAATGATCCTCCAGGCCTTCCTGTCCTCTACCATTCCCCGGAGTCCATTTAAGTTTGCACCGACTGCTTCAGTGACTCTATCCATCCACCTCATTCTCTGTCGTCCCCTTCTTCTTTTGCCCTCGATCTCTCCCAGCATTAGGCTCTTCTCCAGGGAGTCCTTCCTTCTCATGAGGTGGCCAAAATATTTGAGTTTCATCTTCAGGATCTGGCCTTCTAAAGAGCAGTCAGGGCTGATCTCCTCTAGGACTGACTGGTTTGTTCGCCTTGCAGTCCAAGGGACTCGCAAGAGTCTTCTCCAGCACCAGAGTTCAAAAGCCTCAATTCTTTGACGCTCGGCCTTCCTTATGGTCCAACTTTCGCAGCCATACATTGCAACTGGGAAGACCATAGCCTTGACTAAACGCACTTTTGTTGGCAGGGTGATGTCTCTGCTTTTTAGGATGCTGTCTAGATTTGCCATAGCTTTCCTCCCCAGGAGCAGGCGTCTTTTAATTTCTTTGCTGCAGTCCCCATCTGCAGTGATCTTGGAGCCCAGGAAAATAAAATCTGTCACTATCTCCATTTCTTCCCCTTCTATTTGCCAGGAATTGAGAGGGCCGGATGCCATGATCTTTGTTTTCTTGATGTTGAGTTTCAAGCCAACTTTGGCACTCTCCTCCTTCACCCGCATCAACAGGCTCTTTAGTTCCTCTTCACTTTCTGCCATTAGAGTGGTATCATCTGCATATCTGAGGTTGTTGATATTTCTCCCTGCAATCTTGATCCCAATTTGTGACTCCTCTAATCCCGCATTTCTCATGATGTGCTCTGCATACAAGTTAAATAGGCAAGGCGACAGTATACAGCCTTGCCGAACTCCTTTCTCAATTTTGAACCAGTCAGTGATTCCATGTTCAGTTCTCACTGTTGCTTCTTGACCTGCATATAAATTTCTCAAGAGACAAATAAGATGCTCTGGTATTCCCATCTCTTTAAGAACTTGCCACAATTTGTTGTGCTCCACACAATCAAAGGCTTTAGCATAGTCAATGAAGCAGAAGTAGACGTTCTTCTGGTACTCCCTAGCTTTCTCCATGATCCAGCGTATGTTGGCAATTTGATCTCTAGTTCCTCTGCCTCTTCGAAATCCTGCCTGTACTTCTGGAAGTTCTCGGTCCACATATTGCTGGAGCCTAGCTTGTAGGATTTTGAGCATAACTTTGCTAGCATGAGAAATTAGTGCGATGGTGCGGTAGTTTGAACATTCTTTGGCATTGCCCTTCTTTGGGATTGGAATGTAAACTGACCTTTTCCAATCCTGTGGCCATTGTTGAGTTTTCCAAATTTGCTGGCATATTGAGTGTAGCACTTTTACTGCATCGTCCTTTAAGATTTTGAATAGTTCAACTGGAATGCTGTCACTACCACTAGCTTTATTGTTGCTCAGACTTCCTAAGGCCCATTTGACTTCACATTCCAGGATGTCTGGCTCCAGGTCAGTAACTACCCCATTGTGGTCATCAGGGATGTTAAGCTCGCTCTTGTATAGTTCTTCTGTATAATTTTGCCACCTTTGTTTGATCTCTTCTGCTTCTGTGAGGTCCCTACCATTTTGGTCCCTTATCATACCCATCTTTGCATGAAACGTTCTCTTCATATCTCCAATTTTCTTGAAAAGATCTCTGGTCCTCCCCATTCTATTGTTTTCTTCTATTTGTTTGCACTGTTCATTTAAGAAGGCATTCTTATCTCTTCTAGCTTTTCTCTGGAATTCTGCATTCAATTGGGTGTATCTTTCTCTTTCTCCCTTGCCTTTCACTTCCCTTCTCTCCTTAGCTATTTGTAAAGCTTCCTCAGACAGCCATTTTGATTTCTTGCATTTCTTTTTCTTTGGGATGGTTTTAGTTGCTACCTCTTGTACAATGTCGCGAACCTCCGTCCATAGTTCTTCAGGCACTCTGTCTATCAGATCTAATTCCTTAAATCTATTTGTCACCTCCACTGTGTATTCGTCAGGGATATGATTTAGTTCATACCTGAGTGGCCTAGTGCTTTTCCCTACTTTCTTCAATTTAAGCCTAAATTTTGCAACAAGAAGCTCATGATCTGAACCACAATCAGCTCCTGGTCTTCTTTTTATTGACTGGATAGAACTTTTCCATCTTTGGCTGCAGAGCACATAGTCAATCTGATTTCTGTGTTGACCGTCTGGTGATGTCCATGTGTAGAGTCGTCTCTTGGGTTGCTGGAAAAGAGTGTTTGCTATGACCATTGTATTCTCTTGACAAAATTCTACCAGCCTGTGCCCTGCTTCATTTTGTACTCCAAGGCCAAACTTGCCTGTTATCCCGGTTATCTTTTGGCTTCCTACTTTAGCATTCCAATCCCCCATGATAATAAGCACATCATTTTTGGGCGTTGCTTCTAGAAGGTGTTGTAGGGCTTCATAGAACTGATCAACTTCATCCTCTTCAGCATCAGTGGTTGGGGCGTAGACCTGGATCACTGTGATGTTGAATGGTTTGCCTTGGATTCGAACTGAGATCATTCTGTCATTTTGGGGATTGTATCCCAAGACTGCTTTTCCTACTCTCTTATTGATTATGAATGCTACTCCATTTCTTCTGTGAGATTCTTGTCCACAGTAGTATACCTGATGGTCATCTGAATTAAATTCACCCATTCCTGTCCATTTTAGTTCACTGATTCCTAAAATGTCGATGTTCAGTCTTCTCATTTCTTGTTTAACCACGTCCAGCTTGCCTTGATTCATGGATCTGACGTTCCAGGTTCCTATGGAATAAAAATCTTTACAGCATCGGACTGTCTTTTCGCCACCAGTTACTTCCACAACTGAGCGTCCTTTCGGCTTTGGCCCAGCCGCTTCATTCATTCTGGCGCTACTCGTACTAGCCGTCTGCTCATCCCCAGTAGCATATTGGACACCTTCCGACCTGAGGGGCTCATCTTCCAGCGTCATATCGTTATGCCTATTGGAACTGTCCATAGAGTTTTCATGGCAAAGATACTGGAGTGGTTTGCCATTGCCTTCTCCAGTGGATCACCTTTTGTCAGAGCTCTCAGCTATGACCTGTCCGTCTTGGGTGGCCCTGCACGGCATAGCTCATAGCTTCACTGAACTACGCAAGCCCCCTTGCCACAACAAGGCAGCGATCCTTGAAGGGGGTACTATTGTACATCTAGCTATGTACAAGTATTGCAATGGTGAAGGATGCCCATATCCCACTTCGAATAGAATGGCAAGCGATATCCTCTCTTGAGCTCTCTTCCTTTTCCGGCTTCCTCAGTAGGGGAAGGATCTGGAGTCTTCACAGCATTCTATATCTTCCTCCCCCGTAGTTAAAAAAGCCATTTGGCATGGGTCATTATGAACTGGAAAACAATAAGATAAAGTTTTTAAAAAGAGCTCACCTTTCTTTGGCTCAGATGAAACTGTCCATGCTGCTTTGGGTCACAGGAAAAATAAATTTAGAGAAAAGCATCACAGAACCCAGTGGCAATTGAACCTGCGCTCAGAAGCTCCAGATGGCGGGCAGCCCATGCTGATAGATTATTTCAGGAAAACTTGTCTGATTCATCCTATTTCACAGCACGCCAGATCCTGTCTGTGGACTGTCCATTTGTTTGACTAAAGCTGCACTTTACATGAAAGTGAAATAAATTGGTCAAGTTTGATTTTGATTTCTAGTTCTGTAGTGGCTCTTGAAGAAGAGCGTATTAACTTAGGTAAGTGCAGTTTACTTGTTTTAAACATGTCATTTTACACATGTGTGCTCAGTCACTGAGGCAGATAGGAGAATGTAATTTCAGACAGACCATCAGAATGAGTTCATTCTGCAGTTTATTTAATTATGTTTATATTCCTTCTATCTCCACAGACTCAGGGTGGATTACAACCAAGGTAAAATTGCATACATAAAATTCCAAAATATAAAAATAGATATTTGAATTAAAACAAAAAAATAGATACTAAATCTGCCCATAGTGCCTTTGTCGTATGGGGGGGGGGATAATTTAGAGTAACCCACATTAGGAGTTTTTGCTTTGTAGAATCCTGACCAAGAGACCAGTGGTTTCAGTAATATTTTGCTATACTTGAGAGAAAGATCAACCCTAGATACAACAATTCCTAGACAATACACAAATGTAGTTTACATAGTTGTGTATCCCTAAACTGGAGAACAAGGTAATGCTAAACATTCCTATTCCTTAGTCATGCATCATTTCTCCTCCCAGACATGTAATTGGTTCTCCAGAGAGTGCAGGCATGTCGTTTGCTTGTGCACAAAAGCTACCAAGAGCATGCACACCAGACACACATCATGAGACCTCAATGGAGTATAATGCTATGGAGTCCACCCGCCAAAGCAGCCATTTTCTCCACTGATATCTATTGCCTGGAGATGAGCTGTAAACCTGGGGGATCCCCAGGGACTGGCATCCCTATGTTATACCACCATGGGACAAGCTGCCCAAAATGCAAGCATCTGTATGCTTTCTTCCTTTTCATGCCATAAAGTTCAGGAACACTCAAGTCAAGATGCAACATTATTACATTGTCATTGATTGCCAGCAGAAATCTCTCAACCAGATGACATTGTGTCAGGCAATAAGTAGTCCTGGATGTTACAGAAAGAGAGGAGAGACTCCTCATGGGAGTACCATTTTCAACAGCAACCTTCTGGCCAAACCTTTAGTGAGTATAGAATAATATTCATATAGGTCGGGAAGTTCACATGATTTACCACTTCTTTTTTGCACTTTGGATATAATATATGAAAAAAAAAACTTGAGATGTGAATCCATGGTACAAAGACCTGTGATGACTGGACAAATAGTCTGGTTCAGTGAAGGTCAGTTGACATTCTGGAAGCCTGTATGTTGAAATATAGTACCTGTATATAGGATGAAATCCCAGAGACATGGTAGCTCCATCTCCTTTCCCAAATAGTTTTGCTGCGTAGTCTGTTTTCTTGACAACATTCCTCCCAACACTGAATGACCTCTATTTGCTACTTTATCGATTGACAGAGCTCACAGTGGCATTAAACATAAAGACCTTATGTATAAGTAAATAAACTGACCAGTGGAATTGAAGAGTATGGTGAAGTGTTATTAATATCTAAATTGCTAAGTGCAGGTGTGCCTCTTCACAGCATCTTTATGTACTGAAACAGAAGCCTCATTTTGCTTAACTGCCAATCCTACTATGTCACTAAGCAAACTTTGAAGCTTTCCACTAGATTAGGGCCTTCTTTCTACCTAATTCATAAGTGCCTCTTGTGGCTCAGAGTGGTAAGGCAGTGACATGTTGTTTGAAGCTCTGTCCATGAGGCTGGGAGTTCAATCCCAGCAGCCGGCTCAAGGTTGACTCAGCCTTCCATCCTTCTGAGGTCGGTAAAATGAGTACCCAGCTTGCTGGGGGGTAAACGGTAATGACTGGGGAAGGCACTGGCAAACTACCCCGTATTGAGTCTGCCATGAAAACGCTAGAGGGCATCACCCCAAGGGTCAGACATGACCCGGTGCTTGCACAGGGGATACCTTTACCTTTTCTACCTAATTCAGGGGAACTTTCTCCAGTCTCATTGGGATACTACTCATTATGTCCAGTGAGACCACATCATCATATCCTAGAATTCATATTTCAGAATGTAAAATGAGGTTTCCTTTATGATAAAAGCAAAAAAGAAAGAACTGGAGACACATCAGCAGCTGCTTGATATGACTCTGCGCAGAGGAGCTCATGCCTTTCCTCCTTCCTCATTTAAGTTACTCTCTCAAGAATGACAAGTGTCTTCATATTTTGCGGAACCAACAAAAATATTCATATGAAGGTGACCAGAACTGGCTTCAGTCAATGTCAGATAGATCAAATGGTGAATTGGGCTCACTGTCTGACAAAGTGTCCTGTGAAGAAAGAAAAAAAAATTGAATTATGTATTAAAATTTAAGGTAACTGAGATACTCTGTCTCTTTTCGTTTCCTTCTTTCTTTTCCATTTTCACCTCCAGCCACACACCCAAGACCCCAGCAACTTGCCTTTCTTAATTAGTGCTCCTTAATTCTGCACGTTCTCTCTGCACATCCTCACTATTCTCTCAGTCCCAAATAAATCATGGTTCCATGCAACAGAGTTTCTCACGATAGAAAAGGGCAGCTTGTTGCATTTCATGCTGAACCTTGCTGCTGACCTTGATTTTCACAGTAGGGGAGTTATGCAGAATGACAGATGTGGCTGCCACCACCTAGTGGGGTGGGGTGGGAAATCTTGTGGCTTACAAGGAGACATTTAGAGCATCACCAGCAGTAACAGTAAGTGACTGTGTGTAGCTCTCATCATCACTGCCATCCGTGCGCCACTTTCACTTGGCACCCAGCCTGCCTTTAATGGAATGTGACCCACATCTGGGAATGAGCTCATCTGTAATCCACTTAATCGGGTTATATGAGCATGACTCTGATGCCTAAGGCTGCTATCATTTTTTTTTCCAGTACTGTGGTTAGAAGAAGGAAATCTGATGTGTTGTCATTTACTACATTTTCTTGCTCCTTGGGAAAGGGAAATGTGAAGCTTTTAAATATTCACTGAAAAATCTCATAAGTTTAGAGCTATCTAGCATTTTTGTGCATAATTTTTGTAGCCATTAATGACATGGAATTTTCAGTTACATACAAATGATCAACAGCAGAATATCAGGGAATTATCATGATATGAATTGTGAGTTTACACTTGGCGATAGACATGCTTTGTAGCGGTAATGGAATATTTCAACACACTTCTTTCTGTTCCCACAGATTTAGATTCACTTATTGATATTTTGTTTGTTGGCTATAACAAATGAATTCTAAGCCACGTTGCATCTGTAGATGGGGAGGGAAGCATAGTAGAAATGTTTTTCATAACATTATATAAATACTGACTCATGAGAACATAGGAAGAGTTCTGCTGGATCAGACCAGTAGACCATCTTGGTTTACATGGTGGCCAGCCAGGTACTCCAGAGTGCCAACAACACAGCACAGAGAATGCTGCCTTTCCCTGATGTTGTCTTCTGGCATTGATATTCAGAAGCTTACTGCTTCCAGATGTGGTGTTCCCTTAACTCACCACTGTCTCCCTTAACTCACTCACTGTCTAATCTCCTTTTAAAGCTGTCTATGCCTGTGGTCATCATCACATCCTCTAGTAGTGAATTCCACACTTTAGTCACTCATTGAATAAAGAAGTATTTTTTTTAGTCCTTTCTTAGGACAAATGCACTACCCTTGCTTACCAGAGTCTGTACTTTTTGCAGGTTTTGACCAGGTACTGACCAGAAATTCACACAGTATTTCCAATGAGAACATATCATAGATCTATATAGGGGAAATATAATATTGGTGGTTATATTTTCCTAATAATTCCTAGCATAGAGTTTGCAGTTTTCAGTACTATAGTGTACTGGATTGACATTTTCATTGACATCTACTACCCCAGTGTTCATTACCTTAAACTTACCTGTACACTGTTGCCCACTCTGCTGCCAGGATGCCAAGGAGGGAACGAGGCCAATCATGAGGGCACAGCCCCTTAAGTAGGCAAGGACTAGCTCAGTCCTCCCTGGCTTCTCCCGGTGGATCATGGGGCTGGCCAGGCAGGATGTTTGGGGTTCCTGCCAACCCGGTCTTGTGCAGGGCTCTTGCATAGCCAGCCAGCCATTGTACCCCCACAGCCTTGCTTCCCATGGCTACAATAAGCAGGCCAGTGATTATGGCAAGGCTGCATTTACCTCTTACAAGCAAACTCTGCAATTACCAAAGAAGAAACAGTAGCAGCATACCTTTGGCTTATATTACAAGTCTGGGAAGTAACCATAGTACAGAGAGTGTGCATGTTATTGCCAACTCAGTCCAGATTTTATTCAGCTGCTGCTAGCATGGCGTTTCCCAGTTTCCTCTCCTTACTGTAGAAGTTAGTAATAATTCTGGAAGGATGTGGACTGCTTATAGTTACTCCATGCTGAAAGGCACTCTGAGAATGCTCCAAGGCTTTTGCCTGTAGGTAACCTGTCTACAGGTTGAAGGGTAGGTGGTATGAGCAGCTAAGATTCCTTTCTCTCTCCATGTATTCATTCTTACCCCGATGAATATGTGACCAGGTCCATGAGTTGAGAATTTGCAAAGCATCTAAGTAATGAAGAGACAAAAACATGCCTTCACTCTCAGCTGAAATTCAGCAATACAGTTGAATTCTATTTCAAGCTTGAGATCTTAGAAATGTCTCTTTATCACTACACATGGTGTTTCTTCACCTTGTACAACTGAACTGTCAACACTTTGAAGTCTAGTTCTACTCTGACTGTCACTGACCTTGTAGTGTGTGTTACTCTTTTGGAGCAGCAAATGGAAATGGTCTTAGTTTCTCACTCTGTGGGTGCATGTTATTCTCAGGAATCAATTTCTGTGTGAAAAAATGTATTGTATGAAATATCCCACAAGCTAAAGGGCTATTCTTCCCAACCAAGACTGTAATCCTACTAGGTAGAGCTTATATTTTGCCAGGGGCAGAGGGTTTAATGAAATGAAAGAAAACCTAGTAATTTCCCTATAATGGGCTAATACCTAACTGAAATATCCCAAGACACTGTATATTTTAATTGCCATCAATTGTTGTTATTAGAAGTAAATCACATGTTTAATTTCTGAAGCATTTATCTGTTTTTAGTGAACACCATCCTTAAACAATCAATGCCTTCCTGGAGTTATACCTATCAAATACACCCTGGAGTGCATTTATAATAGCTTGGATCCAGGCTAGCATTTCTATAGGTGTAGAGATCTCTGCCTGCACAGGGCAGCTCCCTCAGTTTCCCCCTCCCAGAGCAGCCTGAAATGCCCCCACTCAATCCTGTTCCTGGGGGACAGGTGGCAGCAATCTTAGTCTGGATTAATCCAAAATCTAAAAGAATATTTTGCCAGATCATGGAAGTGTGAAAAAGTTACCCTGTGCCAGTGAAACTCTGACAACCACAATGGTGCTTTTTTAAGACAATGATTTTTTTTTAATTCTAAAAGTAACATTTTTTTTTCAAATGCAGATTGTCATACCAGACATTTTAAAAGCCTTTTTTAAAACAAACGATTCTGCCAGGTAATTCAAATCTTTGCTCTGGCTGAGAAGGTGGGTCTATTAGCCCCACCCTAGTTAAGGCTTTGCTTCCAATAACTGCAGTGCTAAATAGGAAGTATTGCCAAGTCTACACTGGGAAATTCCTGGAGATTTGGTGGTGAAGCCTGGGGAGGGAAGGGTTTGAGGGGTGAGGATTCTCTGCTGGGTGTAATGCCATAGAGTCTACTCTCCACAGCATCCATTTTCTACAGGGGATACTCTCTGTCATCTGGAAGTCAGCTGTAATTTTCATAGGTATTCAGGCACTACCTGGATGTTGGCAAACCTGTACGGAAAAGGAACTTCTAGCAAGAGAGTCTATCTAGTTAAGCATGCTGTGCTTAAGACTGTACGACCGGCTTGTCCACCTCAATTAGTTGTGTCTGTGTTCTTTACCATCAAGTCACTTCCAACTTATGATGACCCTATGAATTAACAACCTCCCAAACATTCTGTCGTTAACAGCCTGGTCAGGTCTTGCACACTGAAGATCATGACTTCTTTTATTAAGCCATTTAATTTCATGCTAGGACTTCCTCTATGCCTGTTGCCTTTAACTTTTACTAGAATTATTGTGTTGTCTAATGGGTTGTTGATAGCCTCAGTTTGTTTATTTTAGCTTCTAGAGAAAGTTGAGCCTTGATTTCATCTAGAACCCACTTACTGGTCTTTTTGGTGGACCGTTGCATCTGTAAAACTCTCCTTCAGCACATTTCATATGAATGAACTTTCTTCCTGTAAACTGTCAACTTCATTTTCCAACATTCACACCCATCCCTTATGATTACTGCAACACCTGTGTAGCGGATGATTTGCTGATACATTGACCTTTCACATGAGGAAACTTAGCCATAAAAAAAAAAGGCAGGTGAATAAATGTTGTTCCAACATGAAAAAGAACAGTCAGCAACACTTTATAACATGAACTCCATAAAGTCTCAGGAAAGGAGAGACGAGATGGGGGAACAGAATATTAAAAATGTCCGTAGTAGTGTTTTGTGAATGGTGTTCTGTAATTGGCATTTCCTGATGATTAATGGGTCCATTTTAATGATCAGGGATGTAGGAAAGAAAATGTAAGTTGTTATCTAAAACTAAGCATGCCTGCTGCCTTGAGCTTCTTGGATATAGAAATTTTAAAAAGGAAGTAAAAACCAATTTCCCATGCAGAGGAGGTGACCAAAGAATAAGCCAGAAACGAGTTGCCTGAAATCGGTTCTGTTTGGGAAGCAATAGAATAAAGTATTCATTTGTTATTAAAGGCCGCCAGAATATGAATGTATACATACTTCACACTCACTATTGGGGTGAAGCTGAGAATTATGTTCATAGTGGTTCATTCTTTGTTTTCTATGGCTGATTACTAGGGATGGGCACAAACCACATTTTTATGGTTCAGTTTGTTGTTTGTGGCCGAACCCCTCACTGAACCATGAATCCTTATGAACTGGGAGATTCGTTCGCAAACTGACCCTGTTCAAATCAGTTTGTGAACCATTTAAACCCCTGCTTTCCGTTACCTGCAGCTTTTCAAGGAGAACGAAAAACAGCTGAGCAGCAAGAACGCCACTCAGCTGTTTGGGTGGGCATGAACCAGCTGACAAACTAGAGTAAGTCATAAATGTTGACTGCTTCATGGTTCACAAAGTGATGTTCATGAAATGAAGAACATAACACAAATTTCTACAAATTTTTCTGCATTTTGTGGTGGTGTGTGCTGAACAGAAAACAGGAATTTACCTCTGCTTCATGTTCTTCATGAAAAACAGCTGAGCTACAGAAAGCTTCCCACTACTCAGAACCATTTAAACCAAAAAGCTGAGCATGGTTCCTGACACAAAGCCCTTTGGAAACACCTGCTTTCTGCACCACATGGATTTTAGCCAGGGGTAGAAAGGAGTGATTTAAATGGTTCCCATCAATTTAAACCAAACAGCTGAGATCCCCACTCAACTATTTATATTCATAAATCACCACAAACTGCATCAAAATTTGAGAACGTTTGTGGCGGTTCTTAATTTCACAAAAGTTCTCCATGAACCTTGAAGTAGTCAAAATTCATGAAGAACTTTTGTTTCTTTACCAGTTCATGCCAGTCCATGCAGATGAACTTTTTTTATTACATCACCATACTGGGAAAATAATTTTGCAATAATTATTATGTATCAAACATTGAACTTACAGTGATTCTACACCAAGAAGAAGTATGTCATGTACTGAGCATGATAAGTGAAACTGTGTGGACACCAGTCAACAATGCATTTACGATGATAGTTCATACAAGAAAAGATCTGACTGTGATACTTACTGAAAGGAAACTTTATTACATATCCTAATAATGTGATCATTGGAGCATATGTGAGGGGCTTTGGCTCAGTGAAAAAACCTCTGTTCTATATTCAGAAAGTCCCTAGTTCAACCTTTGGAATCTCCAGTGAAAAGGACAGGCAGTAGGTGATGGGAAAGGCAAAACATGATACCCTGGAGATCCAAAGCCAGTCTGCCTATTATTTACTTATTTATTATATTGCATGTGCATTGTAGCCAGGAGAACCAAGGAGTCTAGCAGCCAGACAAAGGGTGTTCAGAGGTGTTTTGTCTTATCCTGGCTCTGCATTATGACCCCTAGTGTTCCTTGGAGGAACTACCACCCAAATCCTTGGAGGTCTCCCACCTAGATACTAGCCAGGGTCAGTCTTGCTGACAGGATTAAGTTTGCCTGGGCTATCCAGGTCAGGGCATATCAGTTTGCATATACAATATTGACCTTGATGGATCAGTGTTCTGATTCAGTATAAGGCAACTTTATGTGTGACTGTATGTGGAGAATACAATGTAATTTTAATAAGAGCTATTAATGTTGTTGAAATTGTTTTAACTTCTGTTTGCAATAAAGTATAAAAATTGGAAATATATACAATAACAGAAAATGTAAAATACAACCCCCCTCAAAAACTTAGGATCAACTGAATTAACAGTCAAGAACTACCAGTCAAGAATTTTGATAATTTCCGAGGAAAGCTAGAACTGCAGAAGCCATTGCTTGTATAATATACTTGATATTTGTGATGAAGAAGAAGAGATGGTTTCATATGCTCCTTTTCTGTACCAGAAGGAGTCTCAAAGTGGCTTCCCTTTCCCCTCCCCACAACAGACACCCTGTGAGGTAGGTGAGGCTGAGAGAGCCCTGATATCACTGCTCGGTCAGAAAAGCTTTTATCAGAGCTGTGGCAAGCCCAAGGTCACCCACCTGGTTGCATGTGGGGAAGGGTGGAATCAAACCCGGCTCACCAGATTAGAGGTCCGTACTCCTAACCCCTACACCAAGCTGGCTCTTGTTTTCTGCTTCTGCATTATTTGTGTTGCCTTCCAATTTTTATTAATTAGGGTATATCTGTAGGAACAAAATTACTTAAACACTAGCTGTAGTTTGGGGTTCCGCAACCTTGATAAACTCACCTTTGTAATTATAAGAACAGGTAAATGGGTATCTCAATAAAATTGCTGCTACAAGCCTGGATCTAATAACAAATTGTTGAGAGGTTCCAAGTCAAGGAACCTTCTATAAGGAAGGCAGTTTTTTTTCCATAAAGGATGTTTACTGGACTCCTTTGAAACATCTTCTAATTCCAAGGAAGAGGAGGAAAATCTGAAGTGACTCGTAACTTAAGAAGCAAATAGGAACCAGGAAAATGTCACTGTTGCCATAGTGCCCAGAATGAATATCTACCTAATTTTAGAGCTAAAAATGTTTGCTTTCCTTCAGTGAGGATATATTCATTCTCAATACATATTCCAAACATTACAGCTTCAGCTAAAGGAGAAGAGAAGAGGAAGAAGAGTTGGTTCTTATATGCCACTTTTCTCTACCCAAAGGAGTCTCAAGAGGCTTACAGTCTTCCCTCTCCCACAATAGACACCCTGTGAGATGGGTGAGGCTCACAGAGCCCTGATATTATTGCTCGGTCAGAACAGCTTTATCAGTGTTATGGCAAGCCCAAGGTCACCCAGCTGGCTGCATGTGGGGGAGCGAGGAATCAAACCCGGCTCACCAGATTAGACGTCTGCACTCCTAGCCATGACACCAAACTTGCTTTATGGTTGTTGTTGTTTTGTAGTTACAATAACAACAAAAAAGAGAGAGAACAGTTACATGAAAATAAAACAGAAAGCATAAGATGGGGAAGAGTGTGGATGAAAATATGAAATGTGGCCCTGTCTCTGTGATAAGTGGCTTACCTTGAATATTCAATGCAAAAGTCTCCATGGGTCAGTCTCATTAGAGATAACAATAGAACAGCATGAAATCCACCTAGAATGTGGATTTTCTTGCAACGGTGATGAAAAAGTAAGTTATGGAGTGGAAACTACTGAGAGAGGTGGTGTTAACACTGGAAGACATGCAAAGCATTTAAACCACAATGTCTGTTACACCTTTAAGACCAACAAAGATTTATTCAGGGTGTTGGTCTTAACAGTGCTACTTGACTCTGATTCTATTGTCAGACAAACATGGCTACCCATTTGTATCCACAATATCTGTTAGTATAATTTTAACATATATGGCTGCCTTTGGGCAGGAGGGAGTATTTGCTTTTCATAGGAAATGTCTGAATGGCCAACGCCTGCAGAATGGCATAACAAACCACTGAATGTAGGTACAGTGATAATAAATGGCCAACTTCCACTGGTTATAGAAATCATCCAGAAAAAAAAGATCTTGGTATATCAGGTAGTTTGTTAAGAAATGAAGGCAACTGCTGACATTGTACAACTACTGTCCTTGGTCATTAGCTACAGCATTATAGCAAATGGGAAAACCACTTCTTTAGTCATTCTTTACTTTGAAAAAAAAATTCAGAACATTCTGAGTGGCAATCATTACCTGGTTCCTTTGCAGATGATCTTCTGATTTCACAATTTTAAATGCTTCAGGAAATGGAGCTAAGAAGGCAATTTCTAAATTTAGGTTTCTTTCCACTGATTTAGTCAGATGTTTTAGGAGAGAGTAATGAGATACTTCTCTCTACACTCTTTATGAGCAAGGAAGGAATCATGTCATATGATTACAGAAGAGCCTATTGGAAGCTCAAGGAAAATTCAATAAACTAGGGATTTGCAAAAGATCTACCTTATTTCACACCAGGTACCTTCATCTGTAAGTGTCCAAACAATATGAATGTAGATTGTGATAATCCTAGGAAAATAGCTGTTAAGATGTTTGATCCTCTTGTTTGACTGCCTTTAAACTCCTAGATATATTTGCACAGAACTAAAGTAAGAACATGATCCTGATGGGTCAGACCACTGGTCCATCTAGTCCACCATATTGTTTCACACAATGGCCAACTAGTTGCCCCAAAGGACCCAACAAACAGTGCATAGAGCAAGGATTCCCAACTAGGGCTCCCTGGAGCTCCATGAGAGTTCCCCAGAGTCTCCCCAGCCTTTCCCCTATATCCTGTTTTAATATATAACATTTCCTTTTCCTGCTTCTTACAGTGCCCTTCTAAGCACAGACACACCCACCTAAGTCCATTGAAGTCAATGAGCCTAGAAATGTGTACCTATGATTAGGATGACATTGTCAAAGAGGAATAATGTTGTTCAGTTAAAGGAGGGTTTCTGAAAGAATCAATATGAATGCATTCCTTAGAAATAAGAATTTTCACGAACATTTGGAAAGGAGATAACTGAGAGTTTTCTTTTATTGGGCATGGATATAGGTATGGGAGAGATGACAGTTACAAATTATAAAGATGACACTGGAGAAACAGAGAGCATTGTTAAAAGGACAGGAAAAAAGAAAAGGAAAGGCATGTCTTCAGCAATAGTTTGCTGCAGTCCAGAAGCTACCTGAAAACATTTGGTCTCTGTGTGCTTGTATAATTAGCTCTTGACATTTAAAAATACTGTGGAGTTGAAGTGACTTAAAGTCTATTAGCGGCAGAGTTCAGGCATATAGAAATGCCAAAATGAGATTTTTCAGTCTTCAATAGTTAACATGGTGGCCATAACTCTGTGCTGCAACATGTAGTAAAAGAATTTTTAATCTACAAAATCTAGAGACACCTGTTACTCTGAGCATTATTGTTAGAAATATTAATCTTCTCAATTATTATATGTTCTAGAGATGGTGTTCTTTGTATTATATCATGAATTTCACTGTAAACCACCCTGAGCCTCAGGGGAAGGTGGTATATAAATGTAATAAATAAATAAAAAGATGTGTCAGCATAATGAATCTCTGCATATTCAATTACAGGAAACATGACAAGAAACTTCTTTCAAGTAAGAATTATTTTAATGTTATCTGTCATGAAAAATCATTGAATAGTTTGTGGTACTACCTATAGATTCCTCTTTTCCTACTAGTGCTTTAAAAAAATTACCTACAGATAATTTTTTGTTGGCTATTACTAACATTTTATTACAGTTACAACTGGTGATACATAAATGAAATACCCTGGGATCTGATACTTGGCTGGTAATGCTCATGATGTGATAAATATTAGGGCATGCAACTCTACTGATATACACAACATATCATCTGAAGAAGGTGCATGGAGAAACAATTTGCCTGGGTCTTCCCCTAAAACCGATGGAAGATCTCATAAATTAGGATTATGCATCATATGCATCATATGTATCAGCTACCTTACATGCCACATTAAATATGGCTTGGAGAAGTGAAATCCACTCCTCCATCATGCAAGGAAAACCCCTGGCCTGGCTAAGATATGAACTTGGCCTGTTTCTCATTCATTGAACTATTTAGTTCTCTTTATGATATGTAACTGTCACTTATGTTATATAAATGCCATCAAGTCATCACTTACTTATGGCGATCCCAGCAAGGGACTCCCAAGGCAAGTAATAAACAGAAATGGTTTGCCACTGCCTTCCTCTGTGGAGCTTTCCTTGGTGATCTCCCATCCAAACACTGATCCTGCTAGGCTTGCAATTTCTCACAATAGGACACAATACCATCCCACCAAGAGCTAGCTTGGTATAGTGGTTAAGAGCAGCAGCATCTGGTGAGCCAGGTTTGATTCCACATTCCCCCACATGCAGCCAGCTCTGTGACTTTGGGCTCACCAAAACACTGATAGAGGTTTTCTGACTGAGCCTTAATACAAGGGCTCTTGCAACCTCACCTACCTTACAGGGTGTCTGTTGTGGGGAGAAGAAAGGGAAGGTGGCTGTAAGCTGCTTTGAGACTCCTGGTAGAGAAAAACAGCATATAAAACCAACTTCTCTTCTTCCTTCCGTGGTCATCACTTAGAAGATGATCATTCATATAAAACATAAGTAAAATTACAACATTATCTTCACATGGCACTAATCAACTGGTTAGCATTCAGAATTGCTTGTGTGTGACAGTTTTGCTGTGAGAAGAGTTGGGAGCAGCCATATCTATTTTTTTCCTTTGAATTTTCTGGAGTTAAACATAGAAAATAGCAGTCTAATTGTACTTTATGATCACCTTATATATCCTGACGTGTCTGTAAAAATGTTTGACAATGGTAACCATGTAACCACTAATCTTTTTTTTTAAACCTGCATGTCATTTGAGTCTCTTGCTATTTCTTATCTGATAAATACTTGTTAACAGCACATACTTCAAAGTAGTTTTAATATAAAGCTTCAAACTGTTACTTAACATAAGACCTGCTTCTATAGAGTCTGTCCCCCCCCATTTGCTAAATACTAAAGGATACAGCTGAACTCTGTACACTCACAACTGGATTCATATGGATGAAATACACATTGTGTTAAATACTTCTAAAAGGTACAACCATAAATATGTACTCCATTGTTCATGCTTCTGCTTCTTATACTTACAAATAAAAACCAGAAATGGAGGTATGTAGGGTTTTGATCAATAACTAGGCTACAGTACAGATGTGTCTCTTGTTATGCTCACAACAGGAATCCTTTAAAGAATTTGATTTGTCCCTTCCTTTTATGCTTGTTTAATAGAAGCTGAGACTGAAAATGCTCAAGTGATCGTCCTATGCACAACAGTCCAAAACAATCTGGTGGTAAAAAGAAAAAAGAAGTAGAGCTGTGCGTGAAGGTGTGTTCCACAATGGTTTGATGAACTAAATCTGACTGTCCATTTTTGCAGGATGTGCTTGAATTTGGTTTAAACTGTCTGGGTCAGCAAGTGTCAAGACTGGCATTTCTGCTAGAGACAATTGTTGGAATTGTATGTGGAGTACTTCTTCAGGGAAAGAACATAGATGTTTCAAGAAGTCTAATAGCTCATTTGTTAAAAATCCCCTGATTGTCTTTACCTTTTCTCCATCCTTTGTCGGATGTCTGAATGTTTCTTGAAATCTTACACAGAAACTGTTTAAACATGATTGGAGCCACCTTCAAAGAGATGCGAGGAAGAAATGTTCTCCACCGCACTTCAGAATTAAATATGCCACTGAATTTAAAATATGGACAGTTCATAATTTGACAATGTCATACATGCTTACATGATGCAGCACATTACCTAGACAAAGGGTTGTTTTCTTCATATACCTCCAAACCAATCCTATTGTGACTGCCAAATGGTGGAACTTGATTGATTAGTCCATGTGTTTTTTTTACTATCCAAAATATGAAGTAGAAAGAGACATTTTGAGAAAATGGATTTTAAAATATTCATCCATCCCTTATAATGTTATATTGAGATTGTTTTTGAGCAGTTGATATCAAAATTGTGTTGTTGATGTAGCAAAGTTGTTTTACTGTCTTTTTAAATTTGTGAATTTGTGAATCAACAGATGTATGGTTTATAGGCTGCTAAATCTTAATAAAACTGAAACAATTTTTTAATTCCCAATAAAATTCCCAGACAGTAGCCATTTTCTATTTTTCTTTCCCCCTAATTAGGTTATGTGAATATCTATTTTTTAAAAAAAAATATTTTTCATATCCTCTCCTTTCTCCTGAATGGGGCCCCAATTCAGATTACACTGTTCTCCTCTCCTTAGTTTTATCCTCACAACTCTGCGTGATAGATTAGGCTAAAAGTGTGTGACTGGCCCAAGGTCTCCATGTAAACGTCCATGGCAGAGGGGAATTTGAACCTGGGTTCCCTCAAATCTTAGTCCAGCATCTTAAACCACACTCTTACTCTTTTTGGGTGTACTTGAGCTTTATATGCAGTTGCTGATGGTGGCGGCATTATTATGTTTAGCTACTGAACTGAAAGGCTTACTTTCCAACTAAAGGTAAAGGTAAAGGTATCCCCTGTGCAAGCACCGAGTCATGTCTGACCCTTGGGGTGACGCCCTCTAGCGTTTTCATGGCAGACTCAATAGGGGGTGGTTTGCCATTCCCTTCCCCAGTCATTACCGTTTACCCCCCAGCATGCTGGGTACTCATTTTACCGACCTCGGAAGGATGGAAGGCTGAGTCAACCTTGAGCCGGCTGCTGGGATTGAACTCCCAGCCTCACGGGCAAAGCTTTCAGACGGCTGCCTTACCACTCTGCGCCACAAGAGGCTCATTTCTTTCCAACTATGAAGTAATAAACAGTAAAAACCCTTTAGAAATGTAATCTTTGCTTTCATATGCAAAACATATGCTGTTCATAACAGGCTGGTGTGCATGCCTTCCTAGGAATAAGTAAACCTATGTATATAGATGGTATATATGCTAAGGTGACCAGATTTTAACATTGGTAAAGCGGGACACCATTGACCGGGGCAGGGGGGTTCTTGATTAAAAATCTGGGCTATATGGAGCAAAAAAAGTTTCATAGAACGCATAGAATGCAAAAATTGTATTGTAATATATATATTTAAATTTCAACATAAGTACAATTTGCCAGGTACCCCCAGATGTCCCTCCAAAAGTGGGACAATCTGGTCACCTTAATATATGCATACAAACACATGGTACATCAGAAGATTCCCAATGCCTAGCTCTGATGTTTGACAGGTACAGTTTCTCCCATCACAGCAGCACATCTCCATTGTCCCATGCATGATGTCAAGCTTCTCCTTCTCTGGAAAATGATAGATTACAAAAGCTGCATTTGAATCAGGAATTGGCAATCTTGCATCAATGTTCTACACAAAAGGCTCAGCATTTAATGGCATTTTACATAAAATTACTGGTTACAAGCTTGTAGAAAATGCTAGAAATATATCTAACATGTACCTTAATATAACCATCCTCTACCTCTACTTCTATCATTCCATAGAACGTATAACTTTGTTCAGGAGGTTATAGTGATATCAGGGCTCTCTCAGCCTCACCCACCCCACAGGGTGTCTGTTGTGGGGAGAGGAATGGGAAGGCGACTGTAAGCCGCTTTGAGCCTCCTTCGGGTAGGGAAAAGCGGCATATAAGAACCAACTCTTCTTCTTCTTCTTCTTCTTCTTCTTCTTCTTCTTCTTCTTCTTCTTCTTCTTCTTCTTCTTCTTCTTCTTCTATTGTTATACAGAGAATAGAGCTGTGGTTTATTGCACTATGCACAGAGAGAAGGGGCAGTGAGAGAGGGAAACAAGCAAAGGTAGGAAAATGGGATGGCTACTGCTTGTTCCTTGCAGATCTCCACTTGGCTATATAATATTCCTCAAGTCAACCTGTATCTATAAAAACCTAAATCCATGGATTGGACCCATACTTGGACCCATACTTGCACTAAACACTCTGCAAACTTGGGTGACCACCTAGGTTTGCAGAAAAATCTGAAAAGTTGACAAACAAATACATAGGGTGTGTACGTTAAATTCCTCCAAAGTAAATTCATGTTCTCTTTGCAAGTGCAGAGAATATTCTTTCCTATTCACATTCTGTGGTGATGACAAAGCATCCCAGGGACCATGGTGGACCCAGCAGATGAGGAGAAGCAGACTGGGAGCCATGCAAGGTCCACAGGTGGCTGCCAGAAAAGTCCAGGGCTATGGTGGGCCCCAGGGCAGTGACATGAACCTGTAATTTGTGACTTTCAAGATCAATGTTACTTGGAGTCACAAAACACAGTTTCCTTTTAGCTCTGCATCTCATACTTACATATGGAACAACAACAACAAAAGTCATGTGTATTTTACTGCACAGTGCATGAATCTAATCTCATGCTTCCTTGAGCATTCTACTTTTCATTTTGTGCCTATCATTCTGGTAAGTGCTCCCTCTGGGACACTGTTGCCCTAGAATGCAATGTTAAGTAGCCAAGAAAGATGAGACACAGCATTTCTTTTTTTAAAAAATGCCAAGAAGGTAGAACCCATGGCTATGGTATCCCGCACCCCCAGCCTTTCTTCAATAAACTAAACTATGACAAAGCTATCTTACCCCAAAGACTTTGTATTCTCTGACAGCAACAGTGGTTCCGCATCTCCTAAATGGAAGAATTTCAGATCTTGCATAGGTCAACTTTTACCCTCACTTCAGTAGCAAAAGACAAAATTCACCTTGGACAAATTCTCCTGGCATTAATACAGATACCCCCAACGTTGTTCTACAGTATTCACAGAAAAGTTATGCATTAATTAACTTCTGTATGTACCAGCGCCTTATTGGCTATCTATGTTTCTAGCTGAAGGTTTAGTAGAAATAATCAAAAGAAGATCTTCAAAGCATGCCTACCTCTTCTTCCACTATAGTTGATGGAAGATTTTGACAAAAGTTTTCCCCTCACTCTAGTATCACATGTCATCCTTGAAAAACTCTGTGATAACTCACAGTTTTCTGTTGTTTTTAGGACTGACCAGTTTGTTCGCCTTGCAATCCAAGGGACTCGCAAGAGTCTTCTCGCAAGAGTCTTCTCCAGCATCAGAGTTCAAAAGTCTCAATTCTTTGATGCTTGGCCTTCCTTATGGTCCAACTTTCACAGCTATATATTGCAACTGGGAATACCATAGCCTTGACTAAATGCACTTTTGTTGGCAGTTTTCTGTAGTCAGTGATAACTCACAGTCTTCTGTCTTGCTAACATGGTATAATATCTTTTAGACTCACTTCCAGCACATAACTGGCATTGCTTAATTGGCTCAGGTGAGCTAGGTGGGCTGACAAGGCAGGGAGCTGCAGCTGGAGGCTGGGCAGAGGGATGAGGAACTCCTGCAATAACTTTGGAATCTAAGCCTGGTTTGTCTGCAGCTCCATTCCCTCCTGCTGATCAGAGCTCTCTGCCTGTTGAACATCTGGCTGGGCAAAGCTGTCATCCTGCTGAGGCTCAGGTGAAGCTGGGAGCTCCTGGCAAGGCTTTTCTTCTAAGGAGTCCTCCCTAAGAGAACCTGGGCTCACAACACCTGCCCATGGCCCTGCAGCTGGACATTGGACTGTTCTTTGCTTTCTCCCACGCTTCCGCAGAAAGGCGTCAGCTAACTCCCTCAAAGGCCTTCCCTGGGTGGCCTGCTCTTTGGGAGGTGGGGGGTGGGAAAGAGGCAGCCTACCCCCTGTGGCCCTCCCCACCAAGCTTGGCCTTTTGGAGATGTGGATGGGTGGGAAGGAGGCAGCCCACCCCCTATAATCTTCCCTGAACACCCTGATCTTTAGGAGTTCTATGGGTGGTGGGGAATGAGGCAGTTCTCCCCTGGCCTCTGGGAGATATAGAGGAGGGGGCAGGAAGGAGGCAGCCCTCCTGTGGCCTTCCCTTTCTCCCATGCTTTCCCACTTTGGGAAATGTGCTGGGAGTGTGGAATAGTGGCAGCCTACTCCTCCACAAACTGCTCAGCCTGGCCTTTGGAAGATGTTGCATTTGTTGGGAAGGTGGTGACAGTGGTGACCTGTGTAGACAATGTTGTATGTGGGTGGGGTGGGGTAGGAGGGCCAGACAGCTATTTTCTCCAGGACCATTTCCATACTGGAGGCTTCATGCTAGGCTGCAGACTGGAGTTGTGCTACCTCTCACTGCTCCAGTATGGAGGAGCATTTGGCCAAGCACACCTTGTCCACCCTGGATTTGTGCTCCCACATGGGAGCCAGGGCAGCAAATTTCCCAGTGTGGAAATGGATCAGGAGAATTAATGCCTCCCTTCCCTTCCCTTCCCTTCCCTTCCCTTCCCTTCCCTTCCCTTCCCTTCCCTTCCCTTCCCTTCCCTTCCCTCCCTCCCCCCTTCTTTCTTTCTTTCTTTCTTTCTTTCTTTCTTTCTTTCTTTCTTTCTTTCTTTCTTTCTTTCTTTCTTTCTTTCTTTCTTTCTTTCTTTCTTTCTTTCTTTCTTTCTTTCATCTTCTTGAAGTTTTGTAGGAGGAAGAGTCAGGAATCAAACCCTGTTCTTGAGATTATAGTCTGCTACTCTTTTATCCCTGAACCACACTGGATCTCAATGTCCAGGAAGGTCACAGTGCGTATGTATGTGCTAGCGCTCGTTGTATTCCTGGGTGCAAGAGGCTTTGCCTCTAGTTAACTATAAAACTATGTAAGGTACAAACCAAATATGACTCTCGGATTGCTATAAACAGAACTTCCAATTTTGGTTTCTTAAACATAGCAAGGGCCCAGTTTCGATCAGTCTGCAAACTTTGACACAAATAGGACCACTCCTTTTCTCCTTTGTTCCTGCATAGTACTGACTTATTCCACATGTAAATCAATGCCCTAGCAGAGCTTCACTGACATCAGCACAGTACACCTCTAGAGTCTGGTTTTAGAAGTATTATATCACCTAAAGGTAGGAGTACAATTATTGTTCAATTAAAGGTAAGGGTAAAGGTATCCCCTGTGCAAGCACTGGGTCATGTCTGACCCTTGGGGTGACGCCCTCCAGCGTTTTCATGGCAGACTCAATACGGGGTGGTTTGCCAGTGCTGTCCCCAGTCATTACCGTTTACCCCCCAGCAAGCTGGGTACTCATTTTACCGACCTTGGAAGGATGGAAGTCTGAGTCAACCTTGAGCCGGCTGCTGGGATCGAACTCCCAGCCTCATGGGCAGACAGCTTCAGACATCATTTCTGCTGCCTTACCACCCTGTGCCACAAGAGGCTCTTAATTGTTTAATTAGGGTTTAATAAAATAAAATAAAATTTTAAAATGTTATACTAACATGCATTTTAATTTTAAAATTGTGCCTAAGTCTAAGGCAAACTGTTTGGACCAAGGCTGGCAGTAAGAATTATGCTTTTCAACATGCTTTCATCATATGTTATCCTAAGAACCACCCAAGAACCCCCAAGACACAAATCTCACTCCAAACAAACAGTTTGGAGTGAGATTGTAATTGTGCTTTTCAAAACAGGAGAAGGGACCAATGGAGGGGGATAGCTACAGTGGCACATCTGAATGGCTTGCTGGTCAGCTCCCCTCTTGCTACTTGGAAGTAGGCTCCCAGCCAGAAATGGCAGGTGATTGAGCATGCCTCATCAGGATCACAGCATGAGGGAGGGAGATAATGCCATATTCCCAATGTGATCCAGCTGAGCTGCTACTTTGGCATTAGAGAAACAGAAAAGCATCAGAATGAGATTATCTTGTTGGGATATGCAAGATCTGCAGTGTGCATGATTCAACAACATATATTAAAAATATCCAACAGGGGGCATTGGAATTTTGGTAATTTACATATTTGGATCAGGAACTTCCTGGTATTTTTCAAATACTCTCCTCCAGTGTTCTGATTGGCTCATTGGAGACTTCCTGCTCCTTCCAGCATACTTCCTCTCTGCTTGCCTCCACAACCAAAAGAATGACTGCAGAACAGACAGTTAGTTATGAATCTCTCTTTTTATATGGCAGTTGTTTCTCTCCAGAATAAACTTATTTTATTCATTGAGCATCCTTGTGCTGAGCCCCTCTTTGCATATTCAAGATCTGGCAACATTATACTGAGTCAGAGCATTATCCACCTTGCTCAGTATGGTCTACTCTGACTGGCAGCAGCTCTCCCGGTTCTCAGGCTACAAGGGGCTTTTCAAATGTACAATTTTTGTGGATTCCCACACAGCCCTATAGGGCTCTTCAACCCTCTCCCCATTCTTGCTGCAACCACTGCTGTGCTCAGCAGGCAACCGTTCAAATAGATAACAAGATCACTCACAAGTAATACAGATCAGTAACTAAATGTCGTGTTCCAGTAAAAATTTACCCTTCAGTATTTATCTTAATGATGCTAGTGGCTGCTGATTAGCAGCATTTTTTGCACATGCTCTGTTCTGTGTTCTGTTTTGTGAAAACCTCAAGCAAACCAGTTAAGAAGGAGATTACAGACATCTGGTACAAATCAATCATGCACCTTAGCTGATCGACTTTCATCTGATCAACACCCCTGTTCATGGCAAAAATCGCAGCATCCCTGGCACAAAACCTCTCCCACTCCCTTTTCAGACTACCTCTGAACATATACGTTCCTTTTAGACAGTGGAACTCATCCGATAACCCTTGATAAATACAACTTCTATGGATTTGTTTAGGATTTTTTTTATAAAAGTCAGCAATGCTAGCAGCCATCACCACATCCTGCGGTACCTTATCCCACAAATTAATCATCCATTATATGAAGAAATCTTTCCTTCTGACTGTCCTGAATCTATTATTCATCAATTTAATATAGTGATAGTGAGTTCAAATGTTATGGGAGAGGTGTGAATAATTCTATCAATTTTCTCCATACCATACATTGTTTTACAAATCTTTATCACATCTTCAGTTGTTTGCTTTTTTTCTTAATTACAAAAAATCCAACCATTAGATTTGAGTCCTGTAGCACCTTAGGGACCAACATGATTTTCATGGGATGAGCTTTTGGGAGTCAACACTCCCTTTGTTCTGATGAACAAGAGTTTTGACTGTTGAAAGCTCATACTCTGAAAATCTTATTACTTTTTAATGTAACACTGGATTTGACTCGAGCTCGTCTACTGCAGACCAATGTGGCTAACCTGTTGATAACTTTCAGCATCATTTTCAAGCTCTGTGACACATTTTTGATTTGAAACAATCAGATCTATACACAATAATCCAGTAATGATTCAATGATGTAGCTATACTATATATATTAAATCATTACAATATAGGCTGTTATATCAGTTTTCTGATCAACCAGGGGTGGGGGAGAGAGCATCATTCTCCCTGACTAAAGGTCTGTCAACATAGGAGCAGGATATCTCTAGTATGTTCCCTGTTATACTGATATTCTCTTCAGAGAAAAATGGGAGATAAAGAACATTAAGAAATGAGAGAGACGGCCAAGGAAGATTCTGTGAAGGAAGGCAACAGCTAACTACCTCTGCTTCCCATTTGCCTTGAAAGCCATGCCAGCTGTCACCATGCCAGCTGTCACTTGATGGCACTTTACACACACAAGGAAAGAGAGCACAGCAATATCATTAGAGTTTATGGAAAAATGGATGATATCCACCAACTACAGAGTAGCTTTCAATTGAGGCCATAGCTTGCGGTTTAATTTTGTGGCTTTTAATTGTAAGCTGTCTTGAATGGAACTGTGAAGTGGTAGCCCAGAAATATTCTGAACAAATGATGGCTGTATACAGAAGAATCCAGTTCCAGCAGTAATGCTAGCACACCTTCCTGATACCACCATGTATTCTCATACCATGAGAAGGAACAGTTGCCAGATCATGTGCTTCTCTACCTGCTTGCTTGCAAGCACACTACTACCCATGCTCCCAGCATCATCAAGGAACAGGCATGTAGGTGGTGCAGATATCTGTGAGTGCATATGGTAAGAGGAGGTGGGGGAAGTATGCAAGAAGCCAGCAAGTAGGAAGAGAGGTATGGGGGGAGCTGGTGGTAGGCAAAGGAGAGAGGGAGTGTCCAGGGCTTCCCAAATCTGGAACCAGCCCTGATTATGCACATACAAAGCAGATCACAGAAGTCTAAGACATAGAGTTTGTTGGAATCCCATCCCCCAGTAGGGCATTATAACAAGAGCAGAAGTCAAGGGGGCAGTAGTTATTACTGGCTCTGCACTCAACAGGACTACTTTAACTGTCAAAATTCATGGGTGCTACATCATTGGGTTAAGATCTGAGAGAAACAACAATACCCACTAAATCCCATTCCTCTTGACCAAACTTCCAAAGTTGTCCAAATGTTGCCTGTATGCCAATCCAAGTGTTGCCATAGAGGCGACCTGAGTCTCTAGCCATAGGCCTGAAAAATCCAGCAGCACCTCCAAATTATGAACCTGTTTTTTCAGGGAGAGGACAGACTGACATCTCACTCTTGAAGCACCTATGTCATTGCCCAACAGGACTTCAGTTTATTGGCCATCATCCATCAGTTTGTTGAAATATGCAAGACCTTTAGTATACATGAATCAACAGAATAAGAAGAATTCCTATAGGAGGCATCCGAGGAGATGTGTATTTAGCACAGTTGGCTTAGGAACTTCCTGATGTTTTTTAGATATGATCCTCCTGTGTCCTGACTGGCTCATTTGGAAACGTCCTGATCCTTTGAGTGCACTTCCTCTCTTCTTACTTCCATAACAGGCTGGATGAATGCAGAATAAGTTGGGCGGTTAGTTAGGTTTCTCTCCTCTTTTTATTACCCTTCTTAATAAAACTTTTATTCGTTTAAATAGCCTGGTGTATCACACTTCTCTGTATGTTTAAACTCTGCCAGCACACATTACTATCTCCAGGCATCTTGTTCACGACTTCCACAGACTCACCTGACTTCATTGTAGAAGTAGAGTTGGGTATTATCTGCTTATTGATGGCACCTCACTCCAGCCCCTTGATGATCATTCCAAGTAGTTTTTTGTAGATGTAAAACAACATGGGGACTGTATGGGACCTTGTGGGACCCCACAGCATAAATGCCATTGGGCTGAGCATCAGCACCCCTTCCCAGTCCCACCTTCTGGAATTGGCCGTTAAGAGCAGAATCAATGAAGCATGGTGCCTCCTACTCCCTACCCAGCCAGCTGCTTCAAGAGGATAGCATGAATAATGGTATTGAAAGTACCTAGAAGGTCCAGAAGAACCAACAGGGATGAAGTCCCCTGATCAAAATAGTGTTTTCCTTTTATAGAATTGGGAAGGAGGAAGGAGCCATCACTTCTGGAGGCCTCAGTCAAATATGTTGTTGCTTTGGTGGATGCAGCCTTTTCTGGGAGAAAATACTGCTGAAGAGGATATGATCAAATATACCCCGCTAAACCCCACCCATTCAATGTGGTTTATACACCCCAATGCCTTGATGTATCATATGTTTGCCCACCTTAACATATAAGCAGTTCTCTAATTCTGCCCTGAGGAAAATCTCCACCTACATCCCTCTCTTCAGGCCAGGAAAGTTTTGTTTTTAGTCATGTCTAGTGTTTGTGCCTTGGCAGACAGAGAATGGCAGGAAGGTAGTGACGTGAGCAGACAGAATAACCAGGGAATAAAACAGAACTGGTTGAGAATCTGTAATTAGAAACCTAATTTCCGTTTTCTTCCCAGACACTTTAAAAAATCCCTTTCAGGGGTTTCTTGAATGCTTCAAAATGGAATGTCATTGAGATTTTGCATCTCCTGTTTCCTAGGCAACAGGTTGGTGATGCTTCACCTAGAAATGTGCTGGGTCTCCGTGGAGATGCTGGCGTGGGTGTGCTACGGCAATCACAATGGGCACATCACTTTGCCCGTCCCTCCTCTCTGCATGTATTAGCGGAGAAAGGACAAGTGAAGTTTTTATTTTTAGTGAGATAGGTGTTAATTAACTGGATTTATTTTCATCAAGCTTACCATCAAGTCACTGGGTCTTAAGATCTCAGACCTCAGCAATTACATCAATGCAGAATAATAATGATAATAATAATAATGATAATAATAATAATTATTATTATTATTACTTGGTTCTTACAGAGTGCTTTAGAATGTTTGGTACACTTCTCATACTCAACAATTCTCCCAATGACCCAGTATGACAGATCAATATTCTTATTCCTATCATTAACCCACCTAGGGAGATTATGGCAGATAGGAGCCTTAAAAATGAGAATTCCTGGTTTACAGTTCATCTTCTTCATTGGAACTTGCAAAGTATACAATAATACAAAAGGAAACTTTATGCAGCCAAATTTTGATGGCATGGTTTACTTCAACAAGAGGTATGAAGTCAAAACGAAAGCATCAGTATTGTTTGCAACTCTCATGTCATGCACACATTATAAAAACTCAGTTGTTCTGGGAATCTGTTTTGTAGAACATCTAATTCCTACAGAGCTGCTGATGCCATAACATCAGTTCCTGGCAGGCAACTATAGATTACTAGAATCAGATTATGCCTAACATTTTGTCTTTGAGACAAGACAATGCCTAGCATACACATAACAATGCCACACATCCTGTAAACATGCAGGCCTTCATCACTTCATTCTTGTCATTGAGAGAAAAGTATGAGCATGAATGACAAATGTCTGGGGTCCAATCTGAAGGGGTAATGAAAGCAAAACTAGCCTGTAAAGGATGGCTCACAGAGTATGATTTTGGTTATTCCCTTTAAAGGTTTATCTTTTTTACCCTGCTCTGGTTTATTCAGTTTCATTTTCCTTAGGTACAAGACACATATAACATGCTCCGGAAGGTGCTGATTCTGGAATAATGCTCAAAAGTGATTGTATCTTTAGTTGCTGGATAGATTGGCCGATATCATTCAAAGTGATTCAAACGATGAATGATCCATTCACAATTTATTTCATTCACCTCTGTAGTACATTGACACTATTCAAATCCCTGGCTTTTATGTATCCTATTCCAATAACTTGAGCGTAATGTACTTAGCTTACAAAAAAAAAAAAGACACTGAGCTACATCTTTTGCATGTCAGCACAGAATTGTAAGGGTACAATAAACTGTATCTTTCTTTATATGTGTTTACCTGTCTGCCTACCCAACATGGGTTGTAAAAGCATCTAACATCCAAGTAACAAAATACAACTACAAAACCAGAAAATATTGAAATGATATGTGTGCATATTGAAATAATATGTGTAAAGCAAAAACAACTCATATCATGTGTACACAGGCACAATGCTCTATTATACTAAAACAGACAAAGATGATCCATCAAAGTTAGTATTGTCTGCTCAAAGTGGCAACAGTTCTTCAGGATCTCAGGTAAGTATGTCAGTTTCCCTCCTACCTGAGCCTTTTAACTGGAGTTTCCTAGAAGTAAAGATGTTCTGCATGCAAATCAGATGTTCTATCACTGATCCAGAGCTGTATTCAATATAACACAGAAAAAATAAAAACAATAAAAAGTAAAATTGCTACTAGATTGGCTGCTTTCCAGTTCCGGAACAACCATTATCTGTCCTGGATCTTTGAGAAGAGGCACACTATAAATCAGAACTGCTCCGCTAGGTCCTTTCTGATCCACTTTCTTCCCAGTCCAATGTCACAAATCCCTTTCAGTTCATGTCATTTTGTGCAAAGAACACAACCCCCCCCCCCCAACACACTATAAATTAATGAGTTGGCCTGCCATGAATACACTGGTGAGTGAAAATCTTGTTTGTTCTATTAAGGCAAAACAAGCTTATGCTTGGCTGTAAAAATGCCCTCCTGAGGCAAGCATCATAAATTAAGCGCAAATCATAAACTGTGATGCATGAACAAGACACACACACACCAGTCTTTATTCAGTGAGAAAGCTTTAGCCAGTCTCATTTCATAACCAACTAAGATAGCTTATGCCACAAAGATAATTTCAATTTAATATTTATAAGGCACAGTTTGCATTGCAGGGCACTAATGACTCAGTAATTTGCCCTTTCAAATAAATATTCGGCAAATATTTCTACAACTGCTCTTTTTGCCTTCTCACAGCCTTCTTCAACATCTCTTTCTTGTCTTGCTTGTGACTTAGGAGGCAATGTATTCTGCAAGGCACAGCTGATGGCATCTGATCTAGAGCAGCTGCCCTCTAGAATGAGATGCAGCAAAGCATGGGAGATGCCAACCAGGGAAGTGAGACAGATGGGAAGGAGAGTTCACTTTCTTTCTAGTGGGGGAAGATTTGAAAGAGACTGGGAGCTGTAGTGGAATGGTAAGCAGCATCCTTAGCATCAATAGAAGGAAAACGAGAAAGGCTACGCAGTGCCTACTGTGAGGAAAGGGATATGGTCCATAGTCCTTCTGTGCTACAGAATGCGTAATTTTGGAGAATATTATGCACAGAAGAGGAGCAAACCAACTATGTCATTAGAAGGGAAGATATTATGGCTAAAGCTCACTTACTTTGGACACATCATGTGATCAAACTCACTAGAAAAATCATTAATGCTCAGCATGGTCAGGGGCAAAAGGAAATGTGGTTGCCAACGGATCCGCTGGCTCAACACAATCAGCCGATACAGGGATGCCCATGAACCAACTAAAATAAGCAGTCAGAGACAGAGGCATATGGAGAAGATTTTCCTAGAGAATCACCAGGGGTCGGACACGACTCAACGGATAACATCATCACGGACAGAATTTCCTTTTACTCTGAAATACTAAAAGAAAAGGGGAAGCCGGTAGGAAGAACTTCCTGTTGGAGGGAGAAAACCCAAGAAATCTGATCCTTAATTCAAAGGAAGGAAAAGCATGAATGACACCGACTGTTCTAAGAGAGAAAAGCTGTTAAGGAAAAATGATATTTCCCAAGTTTATCTTGGCTTTATAAAACATAGTTGGAAGGCCTACCTGTCAGACATGTTCAGTGATATGATTAGCTTGCTCAGGAGATGCACAGTTTCTGAACTGGCCCAGAGATCTGGAGATATGAAAGCAACAACTCCCCAGGGAAGATATAGGCCCACTGTGCACACACAACTTATTACAGATTTTCAGAGCAGTAAGCCTTTAATCTTGACTTCATATTCTGTAAAGATGTTCTGCATGCAAATCAGATGTTCTATCACTGATCCATCTTACAGACCATTCTTTTTCCTTCATTGTATTAATTCTATTGCTACAATTTTTAAAATGCACGTTCCTACATTGGAGTGAAAAATTGCTTGTGATGTGTGTAGGGTTTTTTTTTTTTTAATCTATGCTATTGCCCTATTGCAGCTGTGTAGTAGAATCCACAAAGTGCCTTCCATTTAAATCCCTGTAATTCAGGTCTTGCACATATATTTCAGTGTTAGTTCACTGGATGAGAGGGAGCACAATGGAATTCAGGCAAAGGGGGAAAACCCCAAATTGAAACTGATGAGTTTCAAGCAGCTGTGATCTCATAATATGGGGGAACATGCTGAGGGTAAAAAATGCATGGTAGAACCCACTGACACTGGCATTGCAAGCTGTGATCATTGTGTGGGTGTGTCTATGTGTATTTGTAGACCTGTGCAAAGTCAGCTGCAACTCCACCATGCACAGGGTTGCAATTTGTATGGGGGAGGAGTTCTCCGGCAAAACTCTGGAGAGATTTTTTAGTCTTGTACCACTAAATTGAAAGAAGAATTAGGAGAGGGAGAGTTTTGCTGCATAATCACACTAATTTCTTGGCCTTCCTTGCTGATTGGTATGGCTTTCTCTTTGTGATTCCTTAATTTGATCTTGGAAGTTTTAAAAAGTCCATCCTGTGCAGATTGCACTCTTTCTCCAAATGGATCAATCCCAAGGGATTCTTAAGTTCAGCAGTTCGCAGAAGATCCATTTGGCTCAGCCACCATTTTAATGTTAGGCTTCCAGAGACTGCTAACATGGTTCCCCAAAAACTTCCTTGTTTACTAAAGCATTAAATGGATCCCCCCCAAATCTTTAAACTTCCGACACAACTCTCCCTCTCCCTCTCCCATCAATTTCATTCTGTGCTGATGATTTAATTTGTTTGCTTGCTGAAATCCTTTTCTTTCTTTCTTTCTTTCTTTCTTTCTTTTCTTTCTTTCTTTCTTTCTTTCTTTCTTTCTTTCTTTCTTTCTTTCTTTCTTTCTTTCTTTCTTCCTTCCTTCCTTCCTTCCTTCCTTCCTTCCTTCCTTCCTTCCTTCCTTCCTTCCTTCCTTCCTTCCTTTCCTTCCTTCCTTCCTTCCTTCCTTCCTTCCTTCCTTCCTTCCTTCCTTCCTTCCTTCCTTTCTTTCTTTCTTTCTTTTCTTTCTTCTCTTCTTTCTTTCTTTCTTTTCTTTCTTTCTTTCTTTCTTTCTTTCTTTCTGAGAACAGGGAATTCTGCTGTTTGCCTCCTCTCTGATCTCCCAAGCCAATACCATCAGGAAACTATAACTAAAGATCCTTATGAACTTTTCCTCATCATTTGATTTGTTTAAAAAATTGGCAATCCAATGCTAGTGATAGTCTCTTATCGCTACTCATGCCACTTGTAAAAAAAATTAAAAAGTTTTAAAATGAGGGAAAAAATGAAGCTTGTACATGGATGAAGGGGTAATATGGCAGCAAGTGCAGAAGTGGAAAGAATGACCTTGATGTGGAAAGGGGAGTGACCTTTGAGGGGGTCACAAAGGGGAGGGAATCTGAGGATATTTGTATGATTTTGAATTATCTGTGGCTTGGAAGCATACAAGGGAAAACTATGTATGTATTTATTATATTTATATACCGCCCTCCCATAAGGCTCAGGGGTGGTTTAAATAAAGTATAGGGGAGTACATTATAACCATAATAATAATCATAACAGTAACAGTATGAACCAGTATTTATCAACAAGAGCATTAGCAATGCATTAGAACTTTTCAAATAGAACCTGTGTGTGTGTGTTGTGTGTGTGGGGGGGGGGGGGGTCAGTGGGTTCAGAATGTGGAGGATTATAAAAACAATCATCAGAAAACCCAGGGAAACTGTGGCCGGGAAAGTGACCTGAGCACTAAAAGGAGGAAAATCTATGCAGGGATGACAAAGAAAACCTGACGGACATCCATAATGAAAAGGAGAGAAAACATAATAGGCCATAGTAGGCCAAGGTCTTTGTGTTTCAGTGCTCAGAGGGACTTAGTGTACATTCTGCAATGGGAGCATGGTTGTTTTCTTGTTGGGTGGAAAAAGATACCTAAAGTAAAGGAGGTTTGTACAGGCTGAAACTCCCAATTGTTATTTTTGTGAGGTCCTGACAGGTAAAACTATCACTTCAGATTTAAGATTACAGCAGGATCCATTGTGGGAAAGCAATTGTGAGCACTGAGGAATTGGTTTAGAAGAAATTACCTTAGGCCATTCAAAAAGAACAAGGGCAAACTAACATTGTGATGGGAAGACTGGAATGGCCTGCAGTATGAGAGGGAGCATATGAGTAATGAAAGCACATGCCAATTGAGATCCTACTTGCTTGGTCATCACTACATCAGGTGAGACTAAGAGCCAGAAAGCAAGTCATTTACCATAATGCGACTCATAATGTTGAACTGCCTTCTGGAAACTTCCCCAAATTTCCAGAAAGGATGCAAAGCATTTATTTAACAGATAGAATTCTTTAAATGTCTCCCTTCCTAACTGCTCATTGCCTTAGATTGTACTTGATAAAAATGCATTTAATACGTATAAATATTTAGATATGGACCAATGTTTAAGGGGTTTAAACACTATTATTTTTAATTACTTTTTTCTGTACTGAAAATAATGTTTTAAAGTACTGGGAACAAAACAAATGTTTTCATAACTTACAACAGAGCTTCTCATCATTATTTTGCAAAAGAAACGTCTGATAAAACAGATTTGCTTTCTGCATTATGTTTTCCATGTCATGTCACTTAATTGGAAAATAACAAAATTGAAGGACAAAGGTCTTCAATATCCTGACAAAGAATTTTAAATATGTTATTATGTAGCTTGTAAACTCTGAGGACTCAAGTAGTTGTTCTTTTGGTTATCTTTTAGCATTGGTTGCTAAAAGACCTGTCTGAGTATATCCCCGGGAGATGACTCCGGTCACCTTCAACAAATTAAGTGGTAATCCCCCAGCCTCAAAGAAATGCACCTTGCCTCATCCAGGGCCAGGATGTTTTTTTAGCCCTGCCCTCTGCCTGGTGGAATGAGCTCCTGAAGAACATCAGGGCCTTGACAAGAATGAGCACAGTTCTACCGGGCCTGTAAGACGGAGCTTTTCTGCTTATAGTTTCTTATAGTTGAGGCCAGCGCACATGGAAGATCTGGACCAGCACTTGGGCCTCCCCTGCCAGTTCAGCTTCTCCTCCTATACTCCCCCCCCCTTCAGAGGGAGGGCTTTATCTAATAAATCGACTCCGCATATAGTAATTGGAAGGCAGTGTGATACTTATTTTAATTTTTAATTTATTGTATCTTTTATTGTCTACATTGCTGTAACCTGCCCAGAGATGACTGGTTCATGAGGGGTGGGCTATAAATATAAATGTGTATATTTATCTTCCTTTTGTTTAGGCTTTTATAAACTGTATTTTTCACAAGCTTTCTAGTGAGGAACCCTGCCACAAGAAGCACACATCTCTCCTGAGTGTTCTAGAACTACAGAGAATTGAGGGGATTCTCTCATGTCACTGAGTTTTGGAGACTGCGAACATTTCTGGTTATTAGGAAGCTATGACATGATACCTAACACTCCTCCACTCCTGCATGCTTAGATGATGTGAGATAGAGGAGGTCTCTCATCTGTACTTTTGCAGAACAAGCATTACAGTGCAACTCTAAGTAGAGTTACAACCATCTAAATCCAATGAGTTCAGTGGATTAAGTACTAGATCAGGGATCCTCAACCTGTGGTACTCCCGATGTCCATGGACTACAATTCCCATGAGCCCCTGCCAGCAAATGCTGGCAGAGGCTCATGGGAACTGTAGTCCATGAACATCGGGAGGACCACAGGTTGAGGATCCCTGTACTAGACTATTACTGCTTAGGGCTGCTAGCCTCCAGCTGATGGCTGGAAATGTCCCACCATTACAATGGATCTCCACTTCTCCACACACAGCCAGCTGGGTAACGATGGGCCAGTCCCAGTTCTTTCAGCCTCATATACCTCACAGGGTGTCCATAGTGCGAAGAGGAAGGCAGGTGACTGTAAGTCACTTTGAGACTCCTTTGGGTGGTAAAAAGCAGTGTACAAAACACCAGCTGTTCTCTATATAGGCTGGGAAGCTATCAGGTTCAGCGGCCCTGCTGGCAGATGTTGACTTCCTGTGGCTGCACTGTGCTTGGGCCAAGTTCCTTTAAAGAATTATTGTTCTTATTCTCTGGGATGAGGTTGTATGCAGCCCATCAAGCACTTCGTCCTCCTTCAGGCCACCTAGACCTGATCCTTCTTTCATTCCTACAGACTAGTAGTGTGTGTGTGTGTGTGGGGGGGGGGGGGCTATAGGCCTGGGTTCATGTCCTATCCAGTGGAGTCCTGTTGACTATTTCAGAGGACAGCCTTCTGGAACTGCAGATGGTTCAGCGATCTTACGCTTACCCTATTCCTGCTGGTCCTTCTTGGCTGGTAGCCTTGGCCCCTTGGGCTTTTCCTCTAAGAATAATGACTATGAAGGGGAAGCTAGTGAGTGGATTTTATGACAATCTCACATCCTGATAGGATTTTTACACCTAGGAGGTGAAAGAGATTTGGGACATGACAGGAAGAGAAGGACAGACCCTCATGGGGTTAAACAAAGAGGAATATATTCCCTGGACATGAAGGGGCATGCAAATAAATAAATAAACAAACAAACAAACAAATAAATAAATACTCAAAAGAAGTCAGGAACACCTCTTGGAGATGGATGTGCTCAAGACAGCAGTGTCCCTCTTAGTGGGAAAGACTCTACTGGTGGTAGTACTCAGGGAGAAGTGAGAAATGGCTCTGGAAGGTAGGTGGATTCAGACAAGCATTGAACCATTGGGTGGAGACCTGGGATGGTCACTGAGTGTCCCAGCCTGCCAGAGAATGGTGCTCATATGCCAGTGGGGCACTCTTGACAAACCTTTCATACAACATTTACATTCTACCACTGAGCTATGGCAGCCTGTCCTTCACACTTTAAAGCTTCCACATCTGATGCATGGCATCTTTGTTGTATTGTTAGATTAACATTTATCTTTATTACTGTGTGATCTTCAAAGCAGACGAGCCTACTAAATTCCGCTGGGAACAATTACTGGAATTTTCCTCTGGAAATGGCTGTATAGGTATAAGAAGAATAAAGGAACAACACACATTTAGGGGGCTGCTTTAATTCTAAGTTGTTTCCTTAGCTAAAACGGGTGGGGGGGGACAGAATATATTGCCGTGTCAAAAGATTGAAACTGTAATAAGTGTGATAACCCTTGGACTGGTTGTTTTATCACTAAAAGGTGTCAAAATTATGTCAATGCCCTTGAAAATCGCATTTTTCATATTTCAAATCATAAAAAAGGAACAGGAAGCACGGGGTTTGTTTTGCAAAACCAAAGCGAAAGATGAAGGGTTAAATATTGCTCCCTTTCCTGCACAGCCTCTTCTTGAATTTACATTTGCCATAATTTACATTTTACATATTGGTCATTATCTCTGATCTTCAGCAAATCTGTTTGTGTCTTGAAAGCTTTTTTTTTTAAAGTAACTTATCCCCTTTGAGCAGGAGTTTGTGGTTTTGAAGAAGCCAGTCAAATAATTTATCATAGTATAAATACTTCAACTTTGTGCTAATAAACTGATATATTGTTGCGAGAACTCTATGAGATAGCCCTTATTGGCGTTTTATCAACAATAAGGTGATGGAGTGACAGACATTGTCTCCTGAGAGAAAACTGATAGCTTGTTATGAATTACAATTAAAATACTATTGAGGTACATAGTACAAAAAGACAGCCTCCTCTCCTAAAGTGTTTGTCATGTAAGATTCGACAGAAGAGAACTAAGCATGTATTGAGTCTCCCCACTGGCCTATCTTGTTCTGTATTACTCTCTCGTAATCCAGTGATTGTCTAGGACAAGGGTAGTCAAACTGCAGCCCTCCAGATGTCCATGGACTACAATTCCCATGAGCCCCTACCAATGAATGCTGGCAGGGGCTCATGGCAATTGTAGTCCATGGACATCTGGAGGGCCACAGTTTGACTACTCCTGGTCTAGGACAATGGTACTCACTCCATTGAAGACCCACATCTGCTATTACAACAAAGAGCCACATAACTAATGTCTGCCCAATGTGTCATCCAACAAAGATACAAACGCAATACATTTTAATTTCATATCTGCACATTGAGGCAAACATTTAGCTTATCCATCCTTTAATGCCTGTGGTGGCAGATGTTTTTAGATGACAACTATAAACCTCACCAGAGCAGGTCTCACCTGCTTTTCAGAGGCACGATACAAACGGGAACCCTGCTCTGAAGAACCACAGGTAGCATATAAAATTGCTAAATATGAGTATCACTAGGGTCTCAGGAGCAGGATGTTCTCTACCAGCACCTGCTTGAAAGAACTGGAAATAGCAGAGAAATGCTACAAATGCAAAGCAGGTATTTGACCACTGAGCCTCTTCTGGATAAACACTGTATGCAGTGATAAGCATGGAAAACACTTTTGTTAATGTGAATTATAGATATAATATCTTGGGACACAACAAAAGAAATGGATTTTGAGAATGGATCTGAAGAAAATAAAACAGGTTACATTTGAGACTGAGAAAGATACTGTAAAGTTTACACAAGGCAAGGCTTTAAATTTTATTGAGTAAATCAGTAATTTCTTTAGTCGATCCTGACTATAGTTCAACTTTAACTTCATTGGCTGATCACAATGTCTACTATTGAGAGGGAGACAATGTTTTCTGTACCTACCTTTTCACCACAGGTATATTTTTATAGATGTCCATTGTCATCTTTTGGTCATTTCCCACCTCCGTATATTTCAATATTTCGCCAGAGTTTAGCTTCCCCTCATAGGAAATATGCTCCATCTCCTTTATCATCTTAGTTGGTCCTTAGGCAAGATCAACTTCTGTCATTCTTACAGAGTGGTAGTGTCCCCAGGGGGGTATGGGCCTGGGTTCATGTTAGGATTAATGTCACTGTCATGTATAAAGAATACTATATTTGCAGCACTTATCTCTTTTATGCATGTAGTTGTAAGGTAATAAATGATAAAATATGTTACATTGATAAAATAAATGATAAAACATATTACCTTGAAACACATACTATCTTGAATAGTTTTCCTGAAGCAATTTAATAGTTTTCTGACTAGCCACAAGGGACATTGTCATTTTTTTCCTTAACCATTCCCAGTTTTCCACTTGGAATAATTTAGGAAAGGGATGCTGCTGAGTCATTCCAGGAAGCCCCTTGTTCTCCCCTGTGTTTTATAACTTTGTGGAGAAGTATAATTGTGTATGTAGTGGAAGGAAAGATAAGTTAATCCGATTTATAGTACACAGTTGGGTAACACCTGGAATATGAGATAATGCTTTTCTGATGAAAAAAATGAAAATAATTTGTGGGGCTTAATGGAATATTTTACAGAACAATCCTAAACCCAAGATGCCAGAATACAGTGCTGGGATGGCAATGCTATATCCTATGTTCTCTCATCAAAGAACAAATATTTTCTAAAAGATCCAACTCTGTGGAGCTGAGAGTATAGCCATTGGACTGGTATCCATAGGGACATTGCTCACAGCTACCAATCATGACGTACCATGCTGTCAGAGCCACCATGTGAGCCATATATTGAAGCAATCAACCAAGTTGAACTACCATACACCTTGGAAACCATGAACTGGCAGTCCTTAGCAGAGTTCTTGTTGTCAGTCAAGTCCAACCCTTGGTGATCCCATAGTTCAGATGTCACCATGATTTCTAATCCTGTACCACCTCCCTCAACCATGCAGTATTCTGGCCAGTGTCCATTTTCATCATGTCTAACATCCGTCTTACTCCTTTGAAATTAGTGGGCTTATGAGTGTATACTTCTGTTTAGGATTGGTGAGATGTGGCATAAAGCAAATTTCAGTGAGTTCTGATGTTACTGTGGCGTGGATCCAGGTGGCCAGATCAGCTGTTCAAGGTAAGTAACTGTCTAATGGGTTACACTGAATTGGAAGAAAGAGTTTTTTGCAGCTGCATTAACTTGCTTCTCCAGCAATAATGTTGGACCGAGTATAAACTCAAGACTTTTAACTGAATTAGCAGGGGGTCAGCTGAACCCCATCAAAAGTGGGTGGGGGGCACAATGCCCTTGCATTCTCTGCATTCTCAACTGGAATTACCCGTCTTTTCAGGATGAGTATCAATTTGTTCATGCTTAGCAAATTAACTACAGCAGCCAAGCAGCTATTCAAGACCTAGCTCATTCCAACAGGAGATATGGATAAGGAAATGTTGAGCTGGGTCTCATCAGCATGCTCTGACCTAGAGAGTACAGGCTAGCCTGATCTCATTAGATCCTGGAAGCTAAGCCAGGTTGGCCTTGGTCAGCATTTGGATGGGAGCCCACCAAAGTATAACAGGGTTGCTATGCAGAGGGGGGCAATGGCAAACCACCTCTGCAGGTCTCTTGCTTGGAAAACCCTACATGGTCTCTATCTCTATAAGTCATCTGTTGCTTGGCATACACAAAAACCATCAACATACTGATGACAATCAACCACAAAATGATGGATGGTTTATCCTAAGGGCTTTACATAGAGACTGAACAGTATGGGAGAATCAGATTGCTCAATGTAGAGCCCCATAGGACTGGTCTCACACTGATAACTGGCATCCAATAGCAACCCTTTTGAGTGTGGTCTGTGAGGAATGATTTCAACCAGTTCAATACACATCTGGATACCTACTTCTGCCTCCATGTACCTCAAAAGTTGGCATGACCTACCTGTACCAAAAACTGCAGATAAATACAAGCAACAAAGATGCATGCTCTTTGTGTATACTCAGATGGAGATCATCAGCTAAAACGAACAGAATTATCTCTGTCTCATAGCCTGGCTCGAACGCAGACTGAAAAGGGACCAGTGCAGATAAATTACTTGGTCTACCACCGCTCTCTCAATTGCTTTGCCCTGAATGTGCTTAGGAGAGTTGTGATTGGCTGTAAACTTCATATCTCAAGCTGCACCATGGCTCGGGCGACAGAGATGGGGACAGTGGGGGTGATACTATTTGCAAGATCCTGACATCACTTCCAGAGGAAACCAGGAACATCCAGAAATTCTGAGATTTTGGCCTAGAGCTGCCAGCAATTTCCGGAAAGTATTGAAATCATTTCCTGATTCTCCCAGTGGTAGCAGGAAATGGGAGCTGGAAGCAAGGCATCCCTGCCCCCATCAGTGGCTCAGCAGCACTTACCATGACTTTGAAGACATGGTGGTTGGCTAGTGTGGAGTTCAATGGGAATTTGTATACCTCATTAGGGTTTTTTGTTGGTTTACTGTTATGATGGCAGTGGGGATGAGATGTGAGCTGAAAAATCTCAGAATCCCACACTCCTTCCCAGAGCACTCCCTAAACCAGGGGTAGTCAAACTGCGGCCCTCCAGATGTCCATGGACCACAATTCCCAGAAGCCCCTTCCAGCATTTGCTGGCAGGGGCTTCTGGGAATTGTGGTCCATGGACATCTGGAGGGCCGCAGTTTGACTACCCCTGCCCTAAACAGTCAGTTTCTGGTTCTTCTGTACTGCTACTAGATTTAGTATCAATCAACACTATGCTAGCATACCTGCAGATAAACCCGAGTATCCTCAGATTATGTCAGCGTAGTTGCCATCTTTGACATTTTACAGACCAGCCTTGTATTGTTAATCAAAAGGTATGTATTTCCCCTGCAGTTAAATCTCAAGTGGAGATAAAAAGACTTGGAGACAAGAAATGTTGTAATTTTTAAAAATCGTGTATTAATGATTACTTTAGAAGGTGTTGTTCACTGGCAAGAAGCAGTGAGGATAAGAATCACAAAAGGCCGTAAGCAGAAATTAAAATAGAAACCAAGATACAATTTTAGTTTGATGTTTTGTGGTGGTATATTTGATCCTTGGGGTATAGCTACATGAAACAGTTTTATACTGAGTAAATATTTTGGTTCCTCCACACTGAAAAAAAACATTTTGTTAAAATGGTGAGCATTCCACTTGAAATTCCTCACTTCTTCCAAAGTTTGCGGTTTCCAGCCTAAACACAATTGTTGTTAGGTGCAAAGTTGTGTCCAACACATCATGACCCCGTGGACAATGATCCTCCAGGCTTTCCTGTCTTCTACCATTCCCGGAGTCCATTTAAGTTTGCACCGACTGCTTCAGTGACTCCATCCAGCCACCTCATTCTCTGTCGTCCCCTTCTTCTTTTGCCCTCAATCGCTCCCAGCATTAGGCTCTTCTCCAGGGAGTCCTTCCTTCTCATGAGGTGGCCACCTCATGAGAAACACGGTTACACCTTTTAAACCCATTTACTTCAGTGGGCTCAGAAGGATGTAACTGAACAGGATCGCTCTGTTAAATACTGTTAATTTTATAGAATAGATGCATTGTCTGATTAAAACATTGTTAAGTATGCTTTAACTCTCTGATTTCAAATATCTTAAGTGACTCTAACTGTATATTGAGCCATGGTTACACTTGGAGTGGACATCTTTTGTTCACAGGTGAAATGGTACCCAATACAAGAAGGATGGAGTAGGTCATGACACAATCTTGGTGATGAATTGTTGGATAAAGTTCAAGAAATATATTCACTGGGGGAAAAAAATTTTTTTGAACTTCCAGCTCAGTAATTTTGTAGTGGCTCTGATTTGTGCGTGTCCTGGCTGCCGACCTCCACGAATGTCCACATTCTCAGACTCTTACAATGCAGCTCACTGACTTTGATGGACTTAGAAGAGCGCAGTTCTCTTTAGGATGGCACCGTACCATTAGTCACCCCAAATTCTCAGAAGTCCAACGCAGGTGTGCATGGCGACTCTTCTTCTGTATTTTTCATTGCTAACATTGGCAGGCACCTGTAAATGTATATTTCCATGCATGTAGATTTCCGTAACCAGATTTGCAGATGTGGATCCACGCGTTCCCCAATAGGAAGATGGGATCAGTTGCTAAGACTGGCCAATTTAGTTTCATAGAAACATTTTTTGGCCAAAAAAATCGAAACATTGTTTCATACTCGACGGCAATATTATTGCCCGTCGGCTGCATAAGAAGAGGGCGAGTTTTGCTTGTCTGTACTTTTTTGCACATGACCACGTGGGAAGGGGAGAGAGCCGCAGACATTTCTGTCTTGCCCACCCTAAGCCTGTGTTGCCTTCCACTCTCCACACGAGCCCTTGCCACAGGCCGCCGTCGCGTGCGCCTTACCCAAACTCTTGCGTCCCTAAGGATGGGGGGGTTGCATGTGCCTGTGGCGAAAAGAGATTGTTACCCCCCCCCCCAAAAAAAACCCACCCAAATCCGAGCCGCTCAGCAACACCGCCGAGCTTTCCCTACTTTGCCACACCCCCTGAGCACTCCTCGGCGCGCGCGTTTGTGTGTGTGTGTGTCTCTCCCCCCCCCCCCCCCGGCTCTGGCCATCTCGCTCCAGGGGGAAGTCGCCGGGTAATTGGGTCCAGATTGGATGCGTTTAAATATTCATGAGGCTGGCCGAGGCCGGCGAGGGGGCGGCGCTGGTGGGCCGGGCGGGGAAGGGACGAGCCCCTGAGAGCCGCCGCCAGCGAGCAATTCTGGGAAAGAGCGGGAGAGGGGGAGCGCGAGGAAGCGGCGGCGGCGGAGCATGTGCGAGCAGGAGGACTAGCTGCGTGCGCGGACCTTCCAGTCGCTGCTGCCTGCCCGGCGCGCGTGTGTGTGTGTGTCTGTGTTTGTGTGCGCGCGCGCGTCTGTGTGTCTCCGTGTGTGAGAGAGAGAGCGCGGTGTGTGCGCCGCGCGCGAGTGAGAGCCAGAGGGAGGGGAGGGAGCCGAGCGGGTGGGGGGGAGAGATAAGAGAGAGAGAGTGAGAGAGAGAGGAGGAATAAGGAGAGAGGAGAAGGAAGGAAGGAACCCCGAGGAAGAAAGGGACCGTACAACCATGCTGTGCTGCATGAGAAGAACAAAACAGGTAGAGCGGGAGATTTTCCTACTTTCTTGCGGCCGCGGAGCGATTCCTGGACGTGGCTGGGGGGGTTGAGAGAGTGGGGTGCAGGGAGGCTCCGAAGCCCCGGGGGTCGGTGGCGGTCTGGGGCGTGCTCGTCTGAAGCATCGTCCCCCCCGCGGGCTCGCATCGCAGAATGCCTTTCGCAGAATGTCTCCCCCCCCCCCCGTGGCTGGGCGTGGGGTGGGAACCGGGAAGCCTGCGAGCGCAGGGGATACCCTCGCCCTTCCAGACAGACACCTTTGGGCGGGGGACCTGTAGGAAGATGCGCGGAATAGGCTTTTTCTGGCTTGGCAGGGGAGGAGGAGGAGGAGGGCGAGGCATGCTCAGATGTGGGACTGTGGCGCGTGGGGAATCTATGCTTGCCATAGCCCCCCCTCCCCGGTGTTCAGAGCGAATCTCGAGCGAGAGAAGGGGGCTTTCTTGGCTTCGTAGGGACTGAAGGGCACGGGCGCCCAGAGAGATGGGGCGATGGGCGGCATTTTCTTGTCTTTCGTGCAACTTGGAGGCAACCCTCCTCGCCTGGTCTTGGCTTGGCTGGCTTTCCGGGGGGCGGGGTGGGGGGTGCAGGGGCTGAAGGGAGACGAAATGAGCGAGGGAGGGGGGTGGGGGCGGGGGTTCCCCCTCCAGCAGTAATCCCTTTCCTGCCAGGGCCACTTGCACAACTGAGCACCAGCTGGCGAAAGAGACAGAGGACCACGCCTCTGCGAGCTGGGAGCGCCGATGGGATGGCAGCAGCATGAACTTGGTGGAAAACCTTACGGGTCTTACGGGTCCCATATGGTTGGGATTTTTTTTTGGGGGGGAGGGTGGTCGGTAGGCATGGAGAGGATGGAAAAAAACACCTCATTTTCAGCTATGGGGGTGGGGTGGGGTAAGACACACAGAAATGAGCAAGCTAGCCTCCGGCTCCTCCCCCATCACACCTTCCTATTGAACAGATGCGCTTCCAGAGTGCTGCAGTTCCTTCTTGGTGGTTCGTGTGATTGCCTGAGATTTACCTCAGATGTATTCAAAGCAGGGCAGGATTTTGGCCCTCGACGTCAGTGAAAGGTTTCTGGATCTGTGTAGGATGGAATGTCTGTGTCCAGGGCCAACTCCAGAGGCTGCTTGTAAGGCAAATGGATGGCTGCTTCTTTCCAGTGTACCTTCGCTAGAAAGCCAGAATGCAGTACTGTTGAATAGCACTCTTTGGGGAGCTCTATTGGTTATGCTCATTCTTTTAGGGTACTGTAGTGTTTGAATACCGGCATGTAAAAGGCATCTGTGAGCAATGTTGTTCCTAAGCTACGAGATGGTGGTGTAGACTGTGAAGGGTGGGGCAGAGGAATGGGAACCCCCAGTTGCACTAGCATTTCCCCCCCCCAGTGCCCGTTTTAGATGTTCCTTCATTTCTGATACATTGACTATTAAAAACCTGAAGTGAGGTAGACATGGAACATGCTGCAGCCAGCCAGCAGAGCACATTTGGTTAGCATATGTAAGATGAAAGGGGGGTTGGGAGGAGGAAAAGAGACAGACAAGCAAAAAAAAAAAAAAAGGGGGGGGGGAGAATAGCAGTGAGTGGCAAGAGCTTAGCAAATTTTTCAAATAAGGTAGCAGACTCTGGAGGTTTAGGGAATGATAGGCTGTGAGAGCCATTTTTGCCAGGTTTTCACCATCTGGGCTGCAGAACACATGGCCAAAACCCTTCCCACCTCACTCCTTACAAGCTTCCATTATTTTCTGTTTTTACATTTCCCCAGTTTTGATATGTGTATTTATAAATTGTTGGCAGAAAGATCCTAAAAAAACCCCAGCCACTGGCTTAGTCACCAGCCACACCCCTTTCCCCACCCGTGTGGCTAACTCTTCCTATAATCAGGCATGCACTGGGCATAGACTCCTGTGGATGCATTTTAGAGAATAAAGCCTACAGCCAGCAATTTTGCACATTTAAATATTCACATCTTTATATAATTTGTTGCACACACATTCTCAGACACAAAGAGACACACCCATATACATATATGCTCCTTCATATCCAGCCATGTACATATTCATTCATGCAATCCTAACTACGTACTGGTGCACACATGTGCAAAGCTGTATTCGGACACACCCACACCTCCATACATCCCCATTCATGCATTTGTACAGCGTTAACACACAAGCAGAAATTACACTTACAAAATATTCTGGTACATTAAAAAGTTTGGAAACTAGAGCCAGTACTATTTCATACAATATTTAACTGGGGAAAGAATGGAGCATCTTTCATGCTTGCATTCTTTTCCTTATCCTTACAACCATCATAATAGGAGTACTGACAAATGACCATGATTTGAAGAGAATGTTTCAAAAATATAGCCAGGTTTCACTGTTGCCTGGGAATCCCTCTTTGTATTTTTATGGAACAGCAAATAGCAGAAATTCTGAAGTACTGTTTTAGGTAATATATATGTGTTCATCTCCTTTGGTCATGTATATTTGTATGTACATGTGTCTCTCTGCATCCCAAGTCATATGCATGGCATCTCAGAAGGATGAAAAATTAAACTTATGAACTGTGAAAACATAAATGTATTTCTATCATGCTGTTCTTCTTTTCCTCCTTGCACATATGTGTAAATTGTACCTATAAATGCAATTTCAGTGCATGAAACTAAATATGATGCCCTGCTGGCCTTGCTGAAGAGCAGCCCAGATTTTTGATACCCCCATTAGGCTTTAAAATATATCATTAAAATATTAAAAGTGTGGCAAGTGGAAAGTAGAATCCTTTGGAGTTGGTGAACATTTTGGACATCCACTGTGTGCTTGGAAATGTACTCTAGATTCTCGTGAACAAATAGCTATGAAAATCCTGCATTGTACTATATATTGGAGCAGACAGTATGTGTGTGGGTGTTCTAGCTTTGCCCTCTTGTAGGAGAGATGATCTGATTCTCAGTCTGGGCTCTTCTGATTAAATGCCCTATTGCTGGAGAGAAAGAGAGGATTTGAACTCTGCCACACCCATGAAATCAAAAGAAGGGGAGGAGGTGGAGAAAGAGCCTGCATTTCTTTCCTCCTCCACACGAGCAGCATAGATAGGCAGAACTGTATCTATAGAGATGCTATTTAATGCAAGTGGAGGGGAAGGCAAATGTTAGGGGACCGTTCTGGCAATTACCAACCAGATAGTGCAGCGCCTTTTAACACCAGGAGGCAGAAAGGTAGAGAGGAAAATGGAAAGAAAAAGAGAGGAGTAAGCACTGTTTGAGGATGCTTTATTGCTTCTGGGTATCTCAGACCTCATTGGAAAATATTTTAATTATGTTGTATAATGCAGAGACTGCAAACTTGCAAGGCGTGTTTGTATCTTTAAAAGCTGGGTCAGGGAGGGGACGGAAAGGAGTGCAGAGATTCTCCTTTGGGGGGGGGGGAAGAGAATCATCTGAGGCTGATTTCCAGCTGGTTTAAAGCAGTATCCTCACAATAAAGCCAGATTAGCTGTATCAATTGACCCTAGCCATGATCACACCCAGAGCTTGTCTTCTAAAAGATGACATGTCATGTGGCTTTTCCGAAACTTTTAATTTCAGTTCAAAACCTCTTTCTTGAATACTGACTGCACAGATTTCAATCAAGTCTCTGCAGCAGGAAAATGTTCATGTTCAGCTCTTCCCTCACAGTTGTCTGAACTCCTTGGTTATTATAGAAATGGATTTTTCATAAATCTCTTAATGTAACCCCACCTCCCGATTGTACATGTAAGCTCCCCAGGAGGCATAATGGAAAGCAGTTCTTCTAGCAAGGAAAACAAGGATGATGGTTAGTGGGAGATACCATTTTTGCAAGCACAACTTTGCCATCACTTATGCAACCTGCAGGCAAAATGTTTAAAAAGCACCAATATTGTGGTAAGGTGTTTTCAGGAAACTAAAGTCAAAAACAGATGTAAATTTTCCTCAGCTGAGCAGGTATTTGTGAGTACACAAGAAGCAGTCTTTCACATGAGGAGAAAGGAAGGTTTTCCTGTGCCAGTGTAAGGTTTTTCAAAACTCACATGCCCACCTCACTCTTCTTCAGAGTGAAAATAGGGGCCAGTATCACACAAAGAGAATGTGAACAAACTGAGGCTTCCCCCCGCCCCCATGTGTAAAGATGCAAGGATGATGTGATTGCCTTTAGGGATGATGATCATAGACAATGAATAAGCTCACTGTATGCACTCTTGGCTACAGCTATTTTATGCTGTCATGTCATCTCTCCTCCCCCCCCCCCCCAGATTTGTTCATGAAGTCTTCTGCCATTTTCTTTGGCTGAACAGTTATACTTTTCCCCATAGCCACAGAGGACAGGACTCCACTGGTCAAATGCCGCAGATCATACACTTTCAGGCTGCTTACACCTTCCCTGTACTGAATGGTGTAGATCAGTGGTAGTCAACCTGTGGTCCTCCAGATGTCCATGGACTACAATTCCCATTTGCTGGCAGGGGCTCATGGGAATTGTAGTCCATGGACATCTGGAGGACCACAGGTTGACTACCCCTGGTGTAGATGACCTCAAGACTCTGCTTGTCCATTTTAATTGTTTTGACAAAAATGTGTATATAAAAATTGTTTTTCTCAATTCAGCTGTGAGCTTGTGTGGTAACCAACAAGTATCATGTGCTTCACTCTTTGCAGATGTGTGCAACCTGGTTACTTTTCCTGCCCCATGGTGTAATGTTTGTGCACAAATTTAAAGGGTTTGTATTAATACCACAAGATGGAGACATAAATTATCAAAAAGCGGAAGGGTTTTACCCTGTCCCTGTATATATCCTGCAGCTCCCTCATGCTGCTATGGGATATTGTGTATCACCTGATAGTGATGAATGGGCTCAAAGACCTTCAGAGTAGACAGTTTTTCAAGCCACATATTTGCATATCTGCCTGACTTCTGATCATGGTGGACTCTCAAATACATTGACTGTGTGTATGTAGGTTTTAGGGATGCCAGCCTCCAGGTTGGACCTGGGGAAACCCCCAACATTACAGCTCATTTCCAGACTAAGATATTAGTTTCTATGGAGAAAATGGACATTTTGAAGAGTTGACCCTATGGCACTGTACCCCACTGAGGTCCCTGTCCTATCCAGGCTGTATCTCTAAGGGATCTCCAAATCTCCAAGAGTTTCCCAACATGCATCTGACCACCCGGGCTACCCTAGTAGAGGTCAACAAGCAGAGTGGAGACATTATATGTTTTTTTTTAGAATTGAATTTTTATAAGAAATAAAAAAGGCAAGACTGAGAACTTGTTCATGCCATATATCTGAAACTGCCATATCACATGGATCATGTGGCTTGCAAGGTTACATCCCAAGGCAAAACCATTGATCCCAGTGGAAACTGGCACTGCTGTAAAAATTTCTGTGCAACCAAGACGAGCTACAGTGAGTAGGGCTTCATTATCTTACTTCTGTAATGTGAATCCCAACAATCCAGGATCACTTTTGTGGGTGCAGCCATCCCACAGAGATCAGTGTATTAACAGTGCAATCCTAAGCAAAATTACATCCTTCCAAACACATGGACTTGAATGCACTTAGAAGGATGTAATTCTGCTTAGGATTGCACTTTAACTAATTTACGTCGTATGAGTTCCCATGGGCAACAAGCAGCTTCAGCAGACATGGGCTACATTTGCAGGAGCAAACGAATAAAGCATGGAGAGTAAACAATTATCAGCACTCCACATAAGAGACTTTCTAGGATGTCTTACAACCTGAATTCTGTGTATGAAAGCCACATTTTATAATAGTGGTTCAGTAAAGAACTTGAAAATGAAAGTTTTCAGACTGGGTCAGAGTGAATCTTCCTAAGTCAAAACATTATAAGAATGTAAAGCAAAAGTTAAAATAAACATCAAACGAATAAAGCATGGAGAGTAAACAATTATTAGCACTCCACATAAGATACTTTCTAGGATGTCTTACAACCTGAATTCTGTGTATGAAAGCCACATTTTATAATAGTGGTTCAGTAAAGAACTTGAAAATGAAAGTTTTCAGACTGGGTCAGAGTGAATCTTCCTAAGTCAAAACATTATAAGAATGCAAAGCAAAAGTTAAAATAAACATTATCATAGAACATTCAGATTTTCTTCTTGTCGATATTGTGTGCAGAACTAAAAAGAGCCTGAAAAAGTCACCTATCATCCACCTGAACTTTAACTAAGGCCACTTTCAGGTTTGCACCTGATCCCATGGGATACCTTTCTCCATGGTGCCATGTCCTGTGTGTTGAGGTGTGTGTCTGTATTACAGAAGAGTGTGCACCAGAAAAGTGAGTCTTTCCTATTTGATTGCTACCTTTAAGATGAAGAGTGCAGCCATCAGGATGGGAAAGGCCTCCTTGACTGGCCCATGTATTTACAGGATCTGCACATATGTTGCAGCATCACAGGGAAGCAGCTACCACACAGCTTGGAATGTGTATATGTGTGTGTGATGGGAGACCTAAAAAATTTGGGAATTCAAAACTACCCAGATGCTTTTCAGAGTTGCAAGTTAATAGAAAGCAGTAATGATCTTTATTGGCCAACAGTGGTAGAGATTAGCAAGGTACTTTCCCTCTCTTTCTGAATCTCTCTAAGGATTTCTACCTTAACCACCTGCAATCCATAATGGAGCATGTTGTTAGTTAAAGAGAGTAGGAAACAGAATTTTGCAGTTACACATACTTCTAGAAGTAGAAGTCATGTGATTCCTTTGCTACAGGTTTTCAGCAAGCAATTATTTTGCTCCCATCCCCCCAATACCTCTCTTGTCAAACATGGAAACGTTATGGCTGCTTTCTTGTGATGCAATGCAAACAGGTGTGGTCTGCATGTGAGTCCTGAAATGACATTGGAAGAGCCCACTATCACATCGTTTGACATGCATTTTCCTCCCAGCCAGGTGCTGATCAAATGGAAAAGATCCACATGATTGGTTCTGCCCATGTGTATTTCATTTGCTGTGGGCTGTGTATCATTTTACCATTCATATACAGCCCACAGCAAATGAAATACACAATAACAACAACAATGTCTATAACAACTTTATTTTTATAGCCTGCCTTTCCCAGTTGGCTATAGGAGAGGCCAAGGCTTGCTTGCAAACTTATGTATTTATTTATACGACAGTGCTTTTATTCCCAATGGAGATCTAAAGTTGCTTACAACATTCTCCCAGCCTCCTTTTTTATCCGCACAACAACCCTTTGAAGTAGATTAGGCTGCAAGAGGATGACTGGCTGAAAGTTGTCAAGAGAGCTTCCATGACAAAGTAGGGATTTGTACACTAGCCTCTTAGATCCTAACTTTTGATACTCTCTAGCCATTATGTCTTGCTGGTTGGTAGGTTTAATAGCCACTGGATATAACTGCCAATCATATCCCTGAATTCAGAGACAACTAGCTGTATTTATATACGCTTAAATGTCAGTGGCTTATAGAATGCAAATGGTCAAAATATTTATCTCCTCAAGGAGTTCATAAATTTCAGCTTACCTGAAAAACTCCCTCCTCTGGGCTTCCTAGTGATAACATCTCTTCATGCCTGCCAATGAGCAATACCTCCATAATTCACATGGGAAGTCTGAGTTTTAATTTACTTAAAATTTGCATAACTGTTTTGAATTTACAGATGGAAGGTCAGAAATGGTTGCAAAGTGGGTCTTTTGTGAAGGGGAAAAAGCCTACAATTTTGCTACCCGGTAATTTACCAAAACATTAATTACTGTGTATAATATGCTGTTAGACAAATGGCGTCTTTGCAGGATACAGGAGGAGGGATGGGCAAAGATGAGCCCTTTCCTTATATGGTATCTAGTAGGATGAGGCTTTTTGCTCCCCAGCATCTGTGTTGATGGGGCTTGGGACACTTGTCTGCTCAAGAACTTCATGCCAGCAGTTTTGCGAGGCAATTTTCCACTTCGTTAGATTGTCTTTGTAGACAGTTTCTCTCCTCCCTCTTACCATTATGCAGACAACTCATCCTTTTCATTCATGATAATGCAACATCCCTGTGGGGAAGCACACCCATTTGCTTATGTGGAAAAATAACATTAGGAAAATATTGATTTAACTGTCTTTAGTGCAATAAAGCTTTTGTTCTTTTTGAATAAAGTGAATAGCACCATCTCCTCCTGTTCTTCATTTCCTCCCACATGCCAATCTGTTCTGTTTCCTATTCTACCCCCCCCCCATATGATTCATGGTTTTAGAACATTTAACCCTCTGTGTAGCTCATGCCCATCCTTTTCTCTCTTTCATCATCCCTGTCTTCTTCATGGGTTTCTTTCATGACCTGCCTCTGAAATTTTGTCATAGTGTCTTGGGTGCCCCCCACCCCCTCAGTTTGCTCTTCTAAGCTTTGTGAATGCAAATTTATGCAATTTATGTCCCTTATAAATGATGGACTCATTCTGGAATGGGACTGTGGCTTAGTTGTTGAGAATATGCCTTATCTGTAGAAGACCCCAGGTTCAGTCCCTGGCATCCTCAGTGAATAGGATCAGGTAGCGGGTGATGTCAAAGACCTCTTCCTCAGAGCCTTGAAACTTGCTGCCAGACAGAGCACTATTGAACTGACCTTGATAGACCAGTGGTTTGACTCTGTGCAAGGCCTCTCTCTGGGTGTACATTTAATATTATTGCCAGTCCCCTGGTGGGGGCAAGGGATCCCCTGTCCCAGCTCTTATTACCTGCTACTGTGGGGGGGAAATGACAGCCAGGCCTATGGCATGACATAATTTCTGGGAAATCTTGGAAGTGATATCACGCCTTTCTAGGATTCACCTAGAGAAAATGTCTGTTGGGCCAAAGATATAACATCTCTTCCTGAAAACCCCCCAGAGGTGAAATAATGCCTGTCGAGGACTCACCATTAGATCTATGGTAAAACCTAAAGGGGGTTGACATCATTTCCAGTTTTTTTTCATAAGTGACATCATGTTGTTTATTATGGCTGCTTGCCCCCCCCCCCTCTTGCTGGTTGCTAGTTCCAGCCTGGCAAACTTACATGTATCCAAGAGGGGAATGCCTTGGCTTCTATGCCTGTATGTGGGCTCTGCAGGCAACTAGTGGCCATTGAGTGAAACAGAATGCTAACTAGATGGGCTACTGATCAGATGCAGCATGGCTCTTGTGTTATGATCAGGTGAGCTCTGGGCTGGTTCTGGATGATGGCAGAATAAGAAGAGAAGAAGAAGAGTTGGTTCTTATAAGAGTTGGTTCTTATAGAAGAATGAAGAATAACTACCTAGGAACCATATCCTGTGGATCTGCCATTATTCTGGGCCCAAACAGGTTATAAGCACAGCATAATGGCAATTACAGCCCATTGTTGTTAATCCTCAGCATCTGTTAATAAGAGAGAACATGGTCATCTCCAAATATGGCAGTTGCACTTTGGATATTGTACCATCAATTGACCTTGTCTCCATGTACTTATTTTATCTTTTAAAGCAATAATGTCCCTTGAAAATGAATTCCATAGGTTAATTACTTGCCAAATGAAGAAGTGATACCTTTTGTTTGACTTGCATTTGCTGCAGAGGGCCTTGGACCTTTTATATTTTGAAATTATTGTTCCTTATTTACTCTCCTCACACCAATTATGTTTTTCTAAAACCTCAGCCTTGCCCCCTCTTGGTCATCATTTTTCGAGTCGCCCACATTTCTTTCCTCATTTTACATGCAATTCAGAAAATCTACTCTAGCACTACTATGGTTCTTTTTCTGAGGTGGGTTGAGCAGGATTACTCTGGATCATTTTATTTTTCACTTCCTTTCTTTAAAAGTTATGATAAATAGAAAAAAAGTTATGATAAATAAAATCTACTCTCACTGTGTGCACTGCAGTAACACCACTGCAGCTGGTTATTTCCAAGTATATTAGACTTAGTGAATGCCCGTAAGCCATTTTTGGGTTGCCTGGATGTGGGTTTTGGTACAGCAGAAAAGATCAAACAGAACATTCTAGAGTTTCCATTTTGTTAATGGAAATATATATGTTACCATAGGTGCAATTTATCTGGGAAACATTTGGCCCACTCAAGGTTCTCCTGCCATTTTGGCAACACTGACAACACAAATGTAATCTGAGGCCATTACATTCAGCTATTTGTTATCATCTGCTGACAATCAGGGGATGCTAATATACATTATAGCAGTCATAATGGAAAAAAATTAGTCTCTCTTCAGTTGAGGCAAATTAAAAGTACTGAAAATTGTTATTGTCTGCAGTGGTCCCTGTATTTATTAATATTTATTTGCTTGTATTTATAGCCTAGTCCTAATTAATTTGGCATTTGGATAGAAGCATCTCCCTACGATGTGTACTCATCCACTCACATTCCGAGCATTCTGAGCTGCTTGGCTGCCCCATTGTCTTAACTGTTCAGAAAGGCTCCAGTCCTTAAAGTTCACTAAGAGAAGAAACTGTTGTAGTTGCTTGTGTCTTGGGGTATGGGTCAACCAGAGACAGAAAAAGAGAGGCCGAGATCTTCCTTTGACCAAAGTATGAATACTCTGATCGGCCCCTAAAAAAGACACTTGCAGAGAGCATTTTCTAGCAGACAACTGGGGTGTGGTTGTATTTTACCAGCCCTGGACACAGATGTGGGTTCAGCTGAGCCTTTTGATCACATAATTCACATTAGCTATTAAAGCATCTCTCAACTTGCTGCTACTTTGGTCTCCAACGTATCCCTGGGCATTGGTTACACAATGGATAACAGTCATTTGTTTCAGAGCTGTTAGCATGCATCCATCAAGGATACACAAAGAAACCTGAAAAATGTTGGCTGATTCCTTTACTAATTTCTGCATTTCTCAGGAGTTTGTGTGTTGGCAGTAAATTTTAAACTGATTTCGGTTGACATGCAGATTTTTCTTTGCATAATCAAAAATCCTGAAAGAGATGCAGGGATACCTTCAATACACTTCCATAATACCTAAGTAAACCAAAAGCAATTAGATCAAAGGTAAAGCTGCCAGGCTTCCCTCCATGGCAGGAGGCTTCCCACCAATTGCCTCTGATGTCTGCTGCCCCTCTGAGAGGTAGTAGAATTTTTTTTAACTGCTAATGTTCTTTTTTACATAACTTCTAGGTACAATCTGGAAATTCTATGGTAAAAGTATAGAGGGGATTCAGAAGATTCCTAGAACTATCCACTGCCACTTCTGAATTGTACTCAGAAGTGAAATTGTGGTGTTGGCAACATTGATGACGTTATACCTACAATTCCCCATTCTTAAACTTCTTACCAGTTGCTAAGCTCAGCCTGGCAACCTGTTGGGTTTTTGTAGGATGATAAAAAGAGAACTTTTAAGCAGATGAAAAGTCCTTATATGTAAGCACTATGCCAACTTAGTATATCCCATTATTTCCAAGGACAATATATATTAATTAATTAATTTATTTATTTGCCACCCTCCCCTGTGGCTCAGGGCGGTTTACGTAAAACATAAAACAGTACATGGAACGTAGTTTTTCATAACAATAACAACAATCTTAACAGTAAAACTATAATTGAGGTAATGGACTATAACAATGCAATCAGGTCCAGAGCAGAATGCATAGATGGATTTCTGCGCGGGAGGGAGCAGTGGCCCTGCAGGTGTTGCTGGTTCGCTCTGTCTCGGTCTATTACTACTTCCACTAAAAATTATTTTCTAAATTTTGTGGTTTTGGCTTACTTCCTATTACACATTATCCCTATCTTAAGCTGCCATGAGAAGCTGTATCTATACCGAGGGAAGGAAGATTAACTGGTGATGACCCCCTCCCCATTACTGCTGTCCTGATGAGCATCTTGTGGTATGTCTCATGGATAGAGGAACATTAGTTGTTTGAAAGACTTCTCAAGTGAAGCTTTCTCAGTATGCGTCGACATTAATTCAACGTGTTTAACACAATTAAATAAATAACCAATAATGACAAGTAATGTACAGTAATAAAACTATTCCACTTTAAAAATGAGCAAATGCTTACAAGCCACCCCCTTCAATCACATGACCTTTTGACCATGGAGGGACCCTTGAAATATTTTTTTAGACTGCAAGAAACCCTAGGAGTGGTGACATGACTCTTCAGAGAAGTGAGCCCAGAAGTGAGATGTAAGAGCCAGCCAAGACATTCAGTTGATCATCTACTGGTTCCATTGTGGAGAAAGAGACTAGGTCTGTAGAGCAACAGGGGAGGTGGGCTCGAGTGACATCTAGTGGTGCAGTGCCATCCAAACTTCAGAGAAAGGACACATAACCCCTGGGGAGTTTTTAAATAACTACAGAGTTCCTCAGAACCCTGGTTGGGAATCTCTGATCTAAATCAACCCAAACCTTGAGTGAATAAATAGATGTTTTGTTTTTTGTTTTTTTTTTGTTTAGCATTTGTTGGGCACAAAGTGAACTGAGCTTCACAGTCAAGTGCCACTATGATAGCCATGTCACAAGCTTCCCCCCACCTTGAAAAAGCACCGTACAAAATATCTGATACTAGTCTCTTCAGCATCTCGTCCTGTGTAGGCTGTGTAGTCACACATGGAGAAAACCAGAGTTTTTCTAAGCACATGAACCATCCTGATCTGGTTCACTGCTGAAATTTGCTTTTTTTAACAGTTGTTTTAGAGCTGGAGCTACACATTAAATGTTTGGCTACAAAAGAAAATGGCAATTACCAGATTCCTTATTGTGACAAAGAAGGATGATGGGGGAGATAAACATAGGGCGTTTGTACACACTTAAAATCAGCTTCCTATTTGAATAATTCCCGTAACAAATAGCACATATAAGCCTTCCCTGCTTCAACTGAAAGGAAGTTTTTAAATCACAGTGGAGTTCATAGTGATTGGAACTTCTATACACTTCTTGGTTGGGGAAGCAATCTCAGGAATATTACATTGTCTTCCCCATATATCCCTTACAATGACTCTTTGGGTTAATGTGTTTGGAAGGAACACAGTAAAATTTGTGCTGGATTAAGACATGCTGAATCCCTAAACTATGTCAAGGGTAGAAGGCCATATAAAAGAAGAAGAGTTGGTTCTTATATGCCGCTTTTCCCTACCCGAAGGAGGCTCAAAGCGGCTTACAGTTGCCTTGCCATTCCTCTCCCCACAACAGACGCCCTGTGGGGTGGGTGAGGCTGAAAGAGCTCTGATATTACTGCTCAGTCAGAACAGTTTTATCAGTGCCGTGGCGAGCCCAAGGTCACCCAGCTGGTTGCATGTGGGGGAGTACAGAATCGCACGCAGCATGCCAGATTAGAAGTCCGCACTCCTAACCACTACACCAAACTAGCACTAACCCCAATAGTAATGTTATGTATATGAGGTCTGTCATAATCTGAAGGCTAAAGTTGTAGATTGGTTAGTTTGGATGCAAACCCCACTCTCAGTTGGGCCAAGAAATAGCAGTTTTGTTGTTATAAATCAGTTTTTGAAATGAATGGATTCCAAAGATTTCTAATAAATCAGTCTTCCCATGATAAGTAAAGAGGGTAGCTAGCAAGCAGATGGACTGGCTGCCAAAGCAGACAGAGGGAAGAAGTGTATCAATACAGGAAAGGTCAGTATGGATGTGAGACCCTGGAGCAGCTATTTTCAACATTTTTACCATTGAGAAACCCATGAAACATTCTTCAGGCTTCTAGAAACCCGAGAAGTGACACAATTGTGCAGAATATGGTTGGGAAGCATAGCTGTGTACATGCCCACCTGGAGACCCTCCCCACCCCAGGCCCATCACTGGCTATTTTGCAAAGGGGTGGGCAGGTCAACATGTCCATATATGGTCACATCACATATGTAAAAGATTAATTAACTCCCATCCATTCAGGAAACCCTTCCAGGGCTATCAAGAATCCTCAGGGCTTCATGAAACCCTGGTTGATATAACCTGCCCTGGGGGAATGCAGGAACATGTTGGATTTTTCAAATCTCAGTTTTCTCCCAAGCCCACAAAAACATGCAGAGGCTGTTGGCTGCCTTTATGCTGCCTTCCAGTGTTGGTAGGGGAGATTACTGTGCAAGTACCTACCCACGGCTGAAAACTTCAATCCCTGGCAGTTCCTCAAGTTAAAAAGTTAGGAGGTAATGTGAAAGATATTTGTGTGACACTTTGGAGAGTTAATGCCATTTAGAATAGTTTTGATCCTGATAGACCTAGGGTCTGATTCAGTACTAGGCTACTTCATGTCTTTATTCTTAGAAAACCTGCAGATCCCATGTTCTCTTCCACCAGGTTTATGGATAAGGCCAGTTCAGGGCATTGAATTGGTGCCCCCCTTCCCTCCAGGAAGGCATCTGCTACCAATTCTGAGCACTTCAGGTGGTGACTAGTTTTTATATTACCATTCCCCCAAGATGGGTATGCTGCTATAGGATGGGGTTTTTTTTACCACCATGTTGCTATGTTTCTTATATTGTATTGGGTTTTAATGGGGTTTTAAGGTGGATTTCTGGATTGGAACCTGTTTTGTAACATGAGCCGGTTTTCCTGGGAGTAGCAGGCAAGAAGTCCAATAAATCAGTGGTCCCCAACCTGCGGGCCGCGGCCCGGTGCCGGGCCGCAAAGGCCATGGCACCGGGCCGCGGCTCCCTCTCCCCGCCCCGCCCCCGCAGTAAAAAACTTCCCAGGCCGCAAGCTTGCGGCCCGGGAAGCTTCTTACTGCAGGAGGCGGGGAGAGGGAATCAGGGCCGGGCCGCGCCTGTGCGGGCCACGCCCGCTCGGCCCGATCCGCGGGCGCGGCCCGATCCGTGGGTGCGGCCCGGGTGCGGCTCGCGGGCGCGGCCCGATCCGCGGGCGCGGCGTGGGCGCGGCCCACGGGCCCGGCGTGGGCGCGGCCCGCGGGCGCGGCTTGATCCGTGGGCGCGGCCCGCGGGCGCGGCCCGATCCGCGGGCATGGCCCGCACGGCCGCGGTCCGCGGGGGCGCGGCCCGATGCCCTGCTGGTCCCCAGCCTCAGAAAGGTTGGGGACCACTGCAATAAATGATGGCAAACAATTTTTTTTAGGTAGATAATGACATATATGTCGAGGCAAAACTCTGATAATTTACCCAAATGAGCTCATTTTACCCCTAAATACCTCGTAATGCATTTACAAGTGTTTCGTATTTACCAAAGTTGAGAGGGACAATAAAAACAAAGTTGTAAAACTGTATTTCAGTTCACACAAACCATGTTAAATGGAGTATTATTCTGTGCATTTTTACAAGTTTGCTTTATAATTTTCTGTTTTTAATGGTCTGCTTGTCCTTCCTGGTAGCTAATCAAAATGCATTTCTCTGTTTTTAAATACAGTCTATCTTGTTACATGGCCTAACAGCAATTGCTTCCCATTTTTTCTGATGGAGAGTCTCCATCATCCTGATTCTTCAAAGATTGCCTACCATTACTGCCTTTAATTCCCCTTGTGCACATTTTGATTTGGGATCAAGGCACTTTGTGATTTCTGTTTGTAGAGCTTTCCACTCTGCTTTGGATTGAAAGGCTGAGAACCAGGGTGTAGAAGTTGTATTTGGTTTTTAAGGTAGATGGATTAGCATTTGTTATATAAATGTGAGGCTGGGATGAGATGCTGTCACAAAAGGGAAAGTAGAGTGGAGAATTCTGTTTACCTCTTGTAGACAAATCTTTGAATGCAGGCAACTCTCCTCACTTCTTTTCTGAAATGATTTATTGTTATTGATTTTTATCCAAATGCAACAAATCTGTTGGTATAGTAGGGTTTATGGAATTTCCTGCATTTTCTCCTGCAACAAATTAACATTTCTGCTGGTAACAATTTCACAATGTGTTTCTGCTCTGGCCTTGTGTTTCCCACTTCCTGCTGTTTTTTAGTACACTACTCTTCACACGTTTATTTTGATCAACATGTCTAATTACTCTTGTTGTCAGCATCCTGTGTTCCATTAGTCCTTCATGCTGGGGTGATTGTTCATTCATTTCTGTACCACAAGGTTGGCTTCACTACTCAAAACTGGATCACTAAAAAGAAAAAGAAACCAGGGGGAGGCATAAATTACACCAGCACAGAAACATAAATGCCAACTGGGAATATAAGAAATATGGCTGCATGAATATGCAATAAACAGGACCTGGAAATATTTAAGGATCTCCCTGGGATACAACTTGAAGACCATTACTGGATGAGACCAAAGGTCCATCTACTCCAGTATCCTGTTTCTAATGGTAACCAGGCAGGTGATCCTGGAAGCCTCAAGAAGTGCTGCTCTTTGCAATCTTTCTTGCAACTTGTACTCAGAGATACCCTGTGTCTGAAAGAGAGAGAGAAATTACCCAAAGGAGTCCCAAAGTGGCTTATACTTTCCCTTCTTCTCCCCATAACAGATGCCCTGCGAGTTAGGTGGGGGTGAAAGAGTTCTAATAGAATTGCTCTGTGGGAAGAGCTCTAAAAAAACTGTGATTAGTCCAAGATTGCCCAGCTGTACATAGGAAGAGTGGGGAATCAAACTATTAGAGTCCTGCAGCTCTTAACTACTACACCATACTGAACACTGATCTTCCATTATTCTATTATACCTAATAATGATTGACTAAAATATCCTCCATGAACTTGCCTGTGTCTGTAAATGGGGCTGTTTTGATAATGGATTCCGTTCATTAATTGTGTGAAGAACTACTTGCTTTATTCTGCCGAGTCTCCAATCAGTACCATAGGGTGCCCACCCAACACAAATATTCTGGCAAATTATCTTTCTATCCACTTTGTATAAAACATACATAATTTTATAACCTTCTGTCATTTTTCTTTTGCTTGTCTTTTTTTTCTAAACAAAAACACCCAAAGGGCTTTCCTCATTCAGCTTGCCCTTTTCTGCACCAGTTCTATAATTATCTGCTTTGAGTTGGAACAACCAGTAAATAGCAGTCTGGATAACCCAATTCAACTTGAGCTCACCAGAGCCTAAAAGCTAAGCAGGGTTGGCCCAAGGGTGGTAGTTCGATGGAAGAGTCCCAAGGAAGACCAGGCTTGCTATCCAGAGGAGGGCAATAACAATCCACCTCTGCATACCTCTTGCCTGGACCATCCAAGGGATGGAGTTACCACGAGTCAGTACACAGTCATCTAAATAGTGCTGTATTATTTCATACTGAAAATGTATTAGAAAACAGGGCTGTCTTATTTTGAATCTCTTTGCCAGTAACCTCTTAGTATGCAAAATAGTTCCTTCAGTGCTATCACATTCAGAGGATCATTTTTATTAAATATTGATCATTATTTGTAGATCCTTTTCTAGTCACTGCCATTCAATCTCACTGGTGACTGTGAAGTTAGGATTCCTTTGCCTCATGCTCATGGCTTTACACTTGCTTACCCTGGACCTCATTTGCCATTCTGTTACCTATTCAGTCAGTCTGGAAAGATGTTTATACAATGCTTTGCTGTTTGTTTCAGGTTTCATCATCTTGAATAAATTGGTGTCACCCAGAAATTCTGGCTACAACTGCTCACTGTTGACTTCAGATAATTTATACTTACTTCTGCTTGCTGTTCTTTAACAAGTTACTGATCTGTAACATGACCTCTCCCTTTATCCCAAGGACACTTTGATATCTAACAGTCCAACCACATCCATGGCTGGTTTCTCACTTGCAATGTATTGAAAGTAATGTTTATTGAAGAAGACAGAAAGGAAACCTTCACCCTAGAGGCAGGCAGTATTAAGCCAAAACGAAACCAGATGTCTGGAATTAGAGATGCGAATAGTCAAATCTTGAAAGCTAAGGGTCTGCTGTGGCTGGTATTTGGATGAATAACAAGGTTGCGATGTGGAGGCAGGCAATGAGAAGCCAAGGGATAGTTCAGAGGTGATTCAACTTCAGGTCTTCCTTTTATGCAAAGCTCAGGTTGACAGCTGAATGAATTCATATGTGTATAGGGTTGCCAACTTCCAGGAGGGACCTGGAAATATCTCAGAATTACAACTGCTCCCCAGACAACAGAGTTCGATTCCCCTGGAGAAAATGGCTGCTTTGCAGGATGGTCCCTATGGTATCCTGCTGGGGTAGCTCCCTTTTCAGGCTCTAACCCAAATCTCCAGAAATTTCTCAACCTGGAGTTGCAATCCAATATATACTTAAAGCATGTTCTGCTCTTTCTCCTTCTGTTGGTGTACTCATCAGATCTAGATGTATGTATCACAGTTTTTGATATGTGAAAAAGAGGTATCTTTGTGTGCTTTTTTGCACCAGTGTGGCATTCCATGGCCTTGGACCGGGGGATCTACTTACTTATTCAAGTAGAGGTTGCCTTCCCAAGTTCATCCTTGGCCACTTCAATGCAAATACAAGAATTAGACATACAGATTGTTTCCCTTTGGTACCCTGTTGCCACTCAAGCCCCCCCATATACAGTGGCTCCATTCTATCAGTCCGCTGGAGAGTTGATCCTTCTCTAAATGTCCTATGTTGGGGCCTACCGAGCCCAGTCTCCAGGCACAACCAGGTTTCTAAATTGAGGGCCTTGTGTGAAAATTAATTTACAAACATCTTTATATATATATGTATATGTATATACTTACATTTATAATGCATGTGTGACATGTGATTTTTGCCTAAGGTCATGCAGTAGTCTTTATAGATAAATGGGGTTTTGGTACATTCTGTATCAGCACACTAAAACCAGCTAATCTAATGAGATGAATTTTCAGAGTCTCCTCTATTGAAGGTTATGAAGAGGTTGAGTAAGCATTGTTTAAGGGATGAATGAGCTATAGTAATAGATCTTTCTAAAGAGAGAATACTTTAAATCAGATAATCCTTGAAGTTCCTTTCAGATATTCAGTGGACTCAGTTCCCTTTTACTGTACTATTGGTTGAACTGGAACTTAATAAAGGCAGAAGTCCCTCTTCACTTAGCAGAAGGAATGGATCATTTCTGAAAATACTGATTGTTGCTACTTTGAAGGGGTATGTATGTTAGCATCAAGAATGGACTAGTGATGCAATTTTAGTCAGAAAGTAGTGTTACATGGCATTCAAACCTTGCATCTTCCACTACTAGAAATTTGAGATAAAGCTGGTCTTATGTTCAGCCCTCTTGACAATTGGTAACATCTGCATATGATATCAAGTGCCACATTTTTTTAGTTTGCTCCCCAAACATAAAATAAATAAAAATACAACAAAATATAACACCAATGGCAGGAAAATTACAGATAAGCATCTATTAAAGTTTTTCAAGTATTTAAACATATGCCCATGTGCAGTTATCATCTATGTGCCATACATTCACATCTTGATAAGGTTATAGGGTCCTCATTCCATTGGATTATGGGAGGTAGGAATTTCTCTCTTCATTGTTTACTTTATTAATTTTATTTATTATCTTTATACCCTGCCCATGCCTGGAGGCTCCGGATGGCTTATGAAGGGTTAAAATACATAAATAAGAAATTAAATATTAGGTTTTAAATGGTAAGATTAATATTATTAATAATTAATAATTAAATATAAAATATAAAATAAGTGGGTTTCTTCCTTCTTTGAGTGAAAAGAAGGAGGAATGATAGATTTGTTCAGATAACATTTTGTTGGATGGGTTGTAGACAGGGAGGCCAGCAACTATAAGTTGTTTCTAAGTCTCAAACATAGGCCTGGTGGAACAGCTCTGTCTTGTAGAACCTGTGGAACTGTTTAATGTCCTGCAAGGTCATGATCTCATTTTGCAGAGCAAGGCCTTGTCCCTACTTGAGGCCAATTCTACTTCCTTGGAGCTGGGAACCCTAAGCAGATTTTTTTCACTAGAATGTAGCATTCTATGGAAGACATATGGAAATGGTGTTCCCATAGATACAAAGGTCCCATATCCTTTTGGGCTTTAAAGGTGAGAACCAAAACCTTGAATCTGATATGGAGCCAGTGTAGCTGGGAGAGCACAGGTTGTATGTGTTCTCTCTGTTGGGGCCCTGTCAGGACCACGCAGCTGCATTCTGGACCAGTTCAAGACTCTGGAGAGCTCCGAGGATAACCCTTTCATAGAGTAAATTATAGTAATCCAGCATGGAGGAGAGGAGTTGGTTTTTATACCCCACTTTTTACTATCATAAGAAGTCTCAAAGTGGCTTACTATTGCCTTCCCTTCCTCTCCCCACAACATACATCCTATGAGGTAGGTGGAGCTGAGAGAGCTGTGACAGGACTTCTCTGTGAGAACAGCTCTATCAGGACTGTGACCAGTCCAAGGTCACCCAGTTGGCTGCAAGTGGAGGAGTGGAAAATCAAACTCGGCTCTTCAGATTAGAAGCTGCTGCTCTTAACTACTACATCACACTGGTGATGATTGCATGGATCATGGTGACTAGTTTGGATCCTGACAAGTAGGGCCATGCCTGGCAGGCAACATTTGTGGTCTGGACCTCCATAGTTAAGGAAGCATCCAGAATCACACCCAGGCTCCTGACCATGGTCATAGATCTCAATTGGACCCCATCTATCTGTGGCATGTCAACCCAGCCACTGGATCTCAAGACACTTGGCCGAAGAACCTGGAGGTGTTGATGGATGGTTGTCCATCAGCACAAATAGCTGGTGTCATCAATGTATTGGTGAAAGTCCAGCCTGAAACTCCGGATATTAAATAACATTGGGGTGAGAATAGATCCCTGTGAGACTCTGCATGCCAGTGTCTGCCACTAGGGTTCTCTCCCCTATTGCCACCCTCTGTTCCTGACCTTGGAGGAACAATTGTTGTAATGAAGTCTTCTAGCAAATATTAAGAGCATGGTGAATCCATTTTCATCAACCATCAATTTTGACTGTTTGTAATCTGAAACTACAACCAAATATTAAGTCAATCTGTTGTAGCAGGATGACTTCCCTCAGAAATCCATATAGTATACAGGTAAACACAAACTTCATTTCCTAAGTGGTTGTATAGATAGTCTCTGACATTTGCCTGTAGTTACTGGTTGTTGTAGATGCAGAAAGCATCTAACAGGTCTGTTCTGAAGATAAAGATATGGTAAGATGACTTGATGTCAACAGCTATGGCAGTCAGAAGTACCCCTGATTCTTTGGCCATGTGTCTTGTGAGGTAGGTAGGGCTGAGAGAGCTGTGATGGGATTGTTCTCTGAGAACAGCTCTATCAGAACTGTGACTAGCTCAAGGTCACCCTTAGCTGCAAGTGGAGGAGTGGAAAATCATAACTGGCTCTTCAGATTAGAAGCTGCTGCTTTAAACTACTACATCACACCATTTCATGCTTCTCCCCCTCCACAAATGCTGCTGGAAATGGCGGAAGAGAGCAATGTGATTTATACGCAACTCTCTTCCACCTGCCAATCAAGCGAGGCAGCCAATCCCCTTTCTCCATGCTTTGAAGGGTCCCCACGATGCCTGCTAATTTTTCTTAAAAAAATAAGTAGTTCTCTGTTGAAATGCCATAGTGCGTCTTCATTGCCACTGTGCATGGAATCATGATGCTTGCTTGCTTTTGAAAATAAACCTCGTTCCTGATGGGGGGCAGCTTAGAGAGGCAGGCTTTGTGCTCCAACTTTGGGGATTTTTTTTTGCCTTTGCCTACATGATTGAACGCCTATTCGTTGCTCCAGGCAGTTCAGTTGAAAAAAAAAACCACCTCCTCACATGCAAACATGTGCACACACACACACATGCACGCACGCGCACTCTACCCAGTGAGGGCTCGCTGCTGCTGTTTCCCCTCCCCTACATACTGCTGTTGCTGTTTCCCCTCCCCTGTTTCCCCTCCCCGTACACACGTATGTGTGTGCACACACTCCGCAGAGTTCCCTTGCTGCGGGTGGCAGGGGCATTTTAAGATGTCAGACATTTTAAAAATGACATTCCCAGCCCCAGAAGAGGGGGCGGGATGAGGCAAGTGCCTTTTGCGCATTTGAGCCTCCATCCCGGTATTTGGCTGGTGGGCTGCTGGCTGCTCTCCATTAGGTAGCGCTAAATATGTTGGTGAATCCACTTTTGGGGATTCCCCAACTAGCGCTTTAAAATGGAGGATGTAGCCACCCGGTTGCTGCCCATATGCTGGATGTTGGTGATGTCATGTGGAGGGACCGGAATATAACAACTTCATAAGGTAAGTGGTACACTATATTTAAAGGGTGCAGAAATGCTCACAGTGTTTCCTTCTCCATGGTATATGCTGCCTCTTCCTTTCCCCAAGCACATTTAAAGGCTACGGATACACCTTCTGTTTGTCTGGGCATGTTGGTCCCTCAGCCTATTGTCTGGACTGGAATGGGAAAAGGAAGCAGTCACGTATTAACACATCAGTATCCAAATCAATATTCTCCTTGACAAGGCTAATTCCACAGAGGCATGCTGCCGCCAGCCATGCTAGAAGGAAAAACCCTGCCAGTCTGGGGGAAATGCTGATGTGGATTGTCCCTGGGATCATGGCAGTCCTGAGACCACTAAAAGCTGGAGCTTAGGAATCATTGAAAAGGTGCATTTTGTACCAGGAAAGAGCACTGCACCATGAATTATGGGCTTTTCTGGCTAGGCAGGTTAGTATCCAGTTTCCTGTGCAGTTCCTCCTCTGTTACAGCATCCCCTTTCTCTGCCCAGCCCTCTTTTATCATGCATCAGGCAGTCGGTCTCTTGCTGTCTATTTCTATTTTGCCTTTCTGGCTTTTAGTACTCCCTCTCCCATTATCATTCTTCATCCATTCCCCCCCTCATTCAGTACCTTTTGGCTTCTTGATCCCGGCTGAGATTGGGGGGTGGCTTCCGAAGGCAGGAGGGAGAGTGTGGCACCTGCTTGCCTTTTTCCCCACAGGCAAGGCAAAACGAAACTTCTCCTTTTGAACACTGTGGCAGAGGCTGCTGCTGCTGCTGCTGCTGCTGCTGCAGCAGAGCCAGAAGGGAGGAACCAGCTGTGCTGGCTGAACCCAAGAGCTAGTTGCTCCCCAGCCACTGGGAATTCATCCACTTCCCCTTTCTCTAATTGCTTGGGATGTTTGTTTGATTTTAACAAACCAGTAAACACCACTTCAGAAGCTAATTGCTCCTATTACCAGAGACATAAATTCCAAAAAAGAAATATCACAAATAGATGCTTTGCTAAACTCAGCTCCCTTTTGTTCATTGGGCAAAGTGAACTCAGAGCAGTGGCAGAGGTAGCTCCCTACCTGCCTGCGAGACGAATATGAATTCAAACTAAAGCATCTTGATAAGGACTGTAGGCCCTGATCCTCTTCTATTGACTCCAAACTCCTGCTTAGATAAAAGAAAGTTCCTTTTACAATGCTAACTGCTCATCCAGCTTGGTAAAGTGTTTTAAAACGTTGGCCTCTAATCTGGAGAACTGGATTTGATTCCCCACTCCTCTATATACAGCCGGTGGGTAACCTTAGGATAGTCACCGTCCTCTCAGAGATCTCTTAACTCCATCTACCTTACAGGGTTTCTGTTGTGGGGAGAGGAAGGGTAGGTGCATGTAAGCTGCTTTGAGACTCATTCAGGTAGTGAAAAGCAAGGCACAAAAAGGCAGCTCTTTTCCTTCATGTAGTTAAAGACTTCGAAAATCTGCTACCCAGATAAACTGATGCAGATAAGACATGTTTACAAACACTTCATTGTCTTGATGATGGGGGGGGGCAATCACTCCTTGGGACAATGCAGGAGATAACAAGAAGAAAAGAAAAAAGAGGGAACATCTGAAGCCCAATAGGAAGCTGTGCCAATGAATATCTGGAATATGACTAGTTTCCAAATTATGAAATATTGGGGTGGCAGGCATAGGAGTTCAAGTTATTGATGTGATCTTTGACTGTGCTAGTGGGAAATGGAGCAGGTATCTGATAGCTCTTTTTGACTTCTTCACTGTTCTCCATCCATAGTTAACACTACAGTCTTCTCTGGTATAAAGGAATCCTGTTACTCTGCAATGGAAAGGTTCAGAGGGAAGTGCTCTCTTCTAGCCCTGGTGTCTTCACACCATTTAGCTGGGTTAAGTAGAGCTGTTCACTGTGCTAAATTGCTTCCTCATATCAGCAGGCGTGAAAGGGTTCCCTCCCCCCTGTCTAGTGCGTCCACGTTTTGTTACTTCAGCAAATGCCCTTGGCAAAATATTATCTCTTGTATTTCTCAGTCACTGCATCTCATCAGTCTGTGGTTTTAGGAATTAGCCCTTTCCTTCTGTCCTTACATTCAGGAGAGAGACTATGGGTCACCTTCAAAACTATTAGTGCTTTTGGGCAAATATCCGTACCCCAGGTTAGTGTTGGAATATATGTGTATGTATGTTTGAACTGCCAAAATGCTGAAAAGGAGAAATGAGCAGGTGCCTGTCAGGAGTGGTAATTCCAGAATTTGCCAGGTTGAGGGGCTGTATTGAGAAGGCAGTAGAAAAAGAGGCATAAGGAAGAAAGCCTTCCTTTCCCCCCCCCCAAAAAAAAAAACTGAAGAGAGGAAAGGAGACTTCAAACTGGTGCTAAGAAATGAACATTCATTATGATATGCAATATGCCAGCTGCATATTGAAAATTGTCTTCTTCGAGGCCAAAAGTGTCTTGCTCTGTCTTACTGAGAACAGCAGCCAAAATCATTAGGTCTGACAATGCTCCATCTGTCCAGATGGCACCTTCTTTTCTCAGCTATACTGAACAGGAATTAGGTGGAGTAGGGTGGCAGCTCCTTCAGTTCTTTTGCCCGTGCAGGGACTGTTCTGACTCCAACTGCATGCAAAAGTTGTATAATTGATCTATGCATTCATTTGCTATTTTAGCCGGTGTAACATTTTCTCTTTAATTTTTCTTATTTCTGTCCTAGTTACAGTGTTGTCTATTAATTCTGTATCCTATCAAAAAGTCTGTTAGTGACACTATCTGGTACGCTTTTGCAGTACATGCCACCTACTCAAAACACACATCTTAGCAGTCAGTTTTTCTGCCTTTCCATGTCACTCATTGCAGTGTACCGAGCTTACGTCTCAAGCCACTGAGCTGTATGAAATGCCCTTCTCTTGTGTGTGTGTGTGGGGGGAGGGGGGAAGTCCAGGGCAAGCTACAGATAGAAGTTGTCCTAAATAATGGCAGAGGTGGTGGAGGTACCTGTTTCCATACTGCCAGGTGAGATCTTGGACAGACCATAGAGGCACCGCTTCCCTCTTCAGCCCCTTCTCAAACTGAGTGGCATCTCCCCTTAGATCACCACAGTGAAGTGTGTGATGGGCTGCAGAGGCAGTTGCATGCACCTGGGAGGCAATGCTGATTTGATGCTCCAGGCAACTACAAGGCTTGCTTGGGCACAGCGGACCAACCCTGTTCAAGTGATTTTCACCAAGTGCTTTTATTCTGGGTTTCCTTTCAAAGCATTCGTAATCACTTCCTGAACAATGAAGAAGACATGGGAAGTTGTGCCTGAAACCATGGGGAGAGGGCAGTTCTGCTATTCCGTATGCACTTCTTGACTTGAGTGCTGATTGTGCAAGTCTGCTTGTCTTTTTTGGCTCACAAAATAGCATTTTGTGCTTCCTCTGTAACAGGGCCTGCCTTCTGGAGGTGCCAAATGCCAGATTCTGTCTGCTCTGCAAGTGATACATCCTTATCCATTGTTGTTCCTCTATATATTTATGAAACAGCCTAGGGGGTGGGACATGTCCGGCTATCCAAGTTAGAATAGGGCCAATCAGCTTTGCCCTGATTGGCCCTGCCCCTGCAGCTCTCGCCCTCCATCCCTGGACTCTAGCCTCTTTGCTCTCAGATGCCTCAGTGCCTGGAGCCAGCAGCAGGTGAGAGGGCCCTGGGCAAAGGATCGTGGTGGACTGCTTGCTAAAGAGGGCCTCTTGGCCTGCTAGGCTGGGCCTGCTCATGAGGGCCTCCCGGCCTGCTGACTGCCTTCTAAGGAGCTCTGTCCCAGGCCTCCTAACGAGCTGCCCAGCCCCCGCCCGCCCCACTTGATCTGGCTGCGAGCTGCTGCCCAAGGCCACCTTAAACTGTCTGGCCAGGGGCCAGGGGAGGGGGCCCTTTCAAGGCCCATTCTTAGGAACGGGCTTTGAAGCTAGTTTGCTTATAAAACTGGATTCCTCTCATTTAGTGGTCTGAAATTTGTCATGGGGTTGTTTTTGGGACAGGGGTATAATCCCTGTGAATGCCATCTCATTTGGATGAGGGGGAAAAAGATGCTAACAGCCAAGGAAAGTGTTTCTTGTTCAAACCCATAGAAAATAAATGAATGCAGAAACAAATTAAATCAAAGGGAAGACATTTTAAAAAGAAAAACCAAGTTTGTACACTCCTAACTGAAAATGACACATTAGTGGGTGAGTGTTTAACTTTTCCTTTTTGTGACTGGAAAAACATATAGCCCCAGTTTCTACTTCTATCATATCTGCCTACTGATCCCTCCAAGGGGTTGGGTTTAGGATTAGGGTTTATGATGCTTGCCCTCTAATTGGACTCCAGTAATTGCTGGGACATTAGATGTCACTATACTTTTAGTGTCATCATACTTACCCAAAAGGAATATCCATACTTACCCAAAAGGAATGCAAAGTGATCCTCCCAAAAAGAGATTGATTATTTTAAATTACTGTATATAACTTGCTTGTATGTGGAGGACCTCCTTTTGCTTGATGAAAAAGAGTTTTCCTTTCAGGTGATAAGAGTCCTTTGTGGGGAGATAGTCCTGTTTTCCTTGAGCTGTCTCTGTCTCTATGTCTGTCTGTCTCTCTCTCTCTGTCTCTCTCTCTGGTACCTAGTACTGAAGCACATTGGCTCTGTACTAGCCATAAAGAGAAGAGATACTGTGCTCTACTGCCCAATCCGTACTAAATGAAACACAGTGCAGAGGATAGAAGCCAACTTCTTGGCTTCACTCACTGGGATGTGAATGCTGATGTAGGACTTTGAAACAGAATTTTGATCGAAGAATCAGGTGGAGCTAGATTATGAAAAAAACAATTTATGAATGACTGTTGAACCGACTGAATATGAACCGACTGTTGAAGTTAGTGGGTATAAATGCATTCTTTTTGGCAGAGATACCTGGAAGTGGGCTGGAGGACAGCTGCTTCCTCCCAATATAGAAATATAGAGATATATAGGACTCTAGGGAACTTGCAAAATGATGGTATTCTAAGAGAAGTTAGATCAGTGATGAGCCTCTCTCTGTCTCTCTAAGCTCAGAATTGCAGAATTAACCATCCTAATATTACCTTATATTTAAAGTTCCTGAAATCTTACAATTAAGTTTCAAGAGTCTTCTTAATGGGTTATATTTTTAAAACCAAATATAATATTTAAAAACAAAATTTATTTTCTTATTTTGTAAAGTGGTGCTAGTGGATCAAAAACTGTTTGCAGATTATTGACTAGGGCGTGACATTCTCCCAGCTAGTCTCCAGACTATAGAAATCAGTTCCCCTGGAGAAACGAAAGTTTTAAATTGTGGGTTTTGTGGCATCACATTTCTGCTGAGGTCCCTTCCTTCCTCAGACTCCTGCCCTCAAATGTCCAGGAACTTCCCAACCTGGAGTTGTCAACCCTGTTACTGACCTAGAGTTTAGTAGCACCTTGGAGACCGCAATATATTCATGGTATAAGCCAGCCCTTTTCAACTTTTGACCATGGAGCAGCTCCTGAAATAATTTTTCAGGCTTTAAGGAGCCCCAGAAGTGATGTCAGCTGGTCACACCTCTCTGTCCCTGGAAGTGACGTCACTGGAAGTGATATTTCCACCTGTGCTAGCAGGCAGGCTTGAGAAGGACTGAAGAAGAATAAGAAGAATTGGTTTTTATACCCCGCTTTTCACTACCCAAAGGAGTCTCAAAGTGGCTTACAAACACCTTCCCTTCCTCTCCCTACAACAGACATCCTGTGAGGTAGGTGGGGCTGAGGGAGCTCTGATATTACTGCTATGTGAGAACAGTACTATTAAAGCTGTGATTAACCCCAGGTCAACCAGCTGGCTACATGTAGAGGAATCAAACCTGGGTTGCCGGAAGCTACTGCTCTTAACCACTACACTACACCAGCCTGAGGGAAAAAGACAGGAGGCAGTTTAAGTTAGGAGTAGGCATGCAAGCCCTACCCCCTCTCAGGCACAGAAACCATGAGAGAACTCATTCCTGCTCAGACGGGAGTGGAACCCTGGAAGTGACCAGTTCCATAGCTTGTGGCCAAGTCCATTAAGACAGGAGTGGAAAGGCTGGGGATCCCATGGGTCTGTGGACTCCTGGTTGAGAATTCCTGGTATGTTCCTAAAATGCCCCAGACAGATTAACATGATCATTGTCTCGATGAAGAACATCAGTGCCCACTTGTAAGTTCTCCCAAAATTTTACCCCAAAGGCCAGGGGGGGATTATGCCAGCAAGTTGAAGGCAGCTTTGAGGGAGAAGGCTTTACAGGCTTTGAAGCCTCTGTCCAAGGCAGCTCCTTTAAAAGCCCCTGTGGAGAAGACAATGGATTCAACTAATTTGGCTCCACCCCCAGGTTTGATGTTTGTACATATCTGTCCAAGTTGAGGTCTCCTCATGAGAAAAGGGTCTCTTTGGAGCCACCCACAAAGAAGGCAAAATCTAAGAAGGACAAATGAAAGTCCTTGGTGCAACAGTGATTCCGAACGCAACACTGGAACCAAGTCAACAATTTCTGACAAACCACATATTGTATCTTCGGTTCTGAGATCTCCAATTGTCCCAGTTTCAGAAGGGAAGATTGAAGTGGACATTCCTTTGCATCATCAAGTATCAGTGAGGCAGAACAAAGATACCTGCCTATGCAATGGCCATCCCAACGATACCTAGGTCATCATGGACTTTAATTATCATTGGGACTTTAATTATCATTCCAAGGCCAGTTATCCGCCTAAATGATAAGTGTGGGGACCAGTAATCACTTCTCCTATGGAGGATTTATGAGAATATGGGAAACAGATGGTTAGAACAGCAAAATCCCAAAAGTAATCAACTGAAATAGCTAATGTATGTTTCAGGGTTTTGTTTTTGGTGGTTTTGTGTATTGTTTGTTGATTGGATTGTTTGTATTATGGTTCTCTGTATGTTGTAGTTCTGTGTTTAATTTTTTTTAATGTCAAAATCCCTTGAAATTGAGGTGACAACTACAGAGTACAAGGACAAGTTCCTGAGTCATCTTTATTCTTTCTCTCCAGGCCTCATTGCTCTTCCTATTTTGGAAGAATTGAAAGAACTAAACTTACATATTTATCAACAACTTGATTCAGTTCTGCCTACTTCGAAAGGGCCGAACATTTTTACAAGGTCAAGAAAGAACCATTTAATTTTCTTTATACTCATCCTCCTCCTTCTTCCCTGCTGGTAGAAGAAATGTGACCGAAAGGAAAGCAGAGATATCATGCTGCTCCCAAAGACAAGGATGATAGAAAATTAGAAGGTTTGGGCAGGAAACTTTATTCCCCCACTGCCCGTGGATTCAAGATTGCAGATTACCAGACAGTAATGACTGGATTCTGCCATACTGTAATGCAATAACAAATAACAATAGCAAAAACTCTATTTCATACTTCCCCTCCACTACCATTATTAGTCAGGGTACCAGAGAAATCCAGAAAGGAGAACAGAGAAGAGGTAGATTCTGGTTGCTCCTTTCTAGTCTCAGCAAGTTTGGTTTCCATCTCTAGATGGAAGATTTTCAGAGGTTGTTTTCTGAAGTTTCCTCAGGAACCAGGTTTACTGATACTCAATGGGCTGTTTTACCACAATCTGATTTGACTCAGTTTGACAGCATGGAGATGTGAGACAAAGACTTCATTTCCCCCCAGAAGGTCAGTGAAGTTCTTTTGAACACTAGAAAACCAAGTACCAGAAAATCATACATGTATAAATGGAGAAGGCTTAGTGTTCAGTTAAACAACAGTCCCCTGCAACTGCCTTATTATAAATCATTTTTGATTACCTGTTATCATTAAAAGAAACAGGGTTGACTTTTTCTTCACTGAAGGTACATTTGGCTGCAATTGCACTTTTCCATGTAGGATTTGAAGGAATATCTCTGTGTGGTTAGGAGTGCAGACTCCTAATCTGCCAAGCTGGATTCCATTCTGCACTCCCCCACATGCTGCCAGCTGGGTGACCTGGGGCTCACCACAACCCTGATAAAACTGTTCTGACCAAGCAGTGATATCAGGGCTCTCTCAGTCTCACCCAGCTCATAGGATGTTTGTTGTGGGGAGAGGAAAGGGAAGGTGAATGTAAGCTGCTTTGATTGGGTAGAGAAAAGTGGCATATAAGAACCAACTCTTCTTCTTAACTAAAAGGTCCCTTAAGGCAAGAGTAGTCAACCTATGGTCCTCCAGATGTTCATGAGCTACAATTCCCATTAACATCTGGAGGAACACAGGTTGACTACCCCTGCCTTAAGGGATTACATAATCTTTGCCCTCCAGTTGAGCCAATTGTTCCTCAGTTGTTTTTATCCTTGCTATTGGTGCAATTAATGACTATACCATTTGAGCCATTAGCTATATGTTCATTAGAACTGGTAATAATGAATGTTAGCTTTTTGGTAGATATTACTTCAGCTAGGGGGGTGAGTGAATTGGCCATTTTAAGAGCAGACCCCCCTCCTTTATCCCCCCCCCCCAGAACAGGTAGTATTATGCACAAATTTGTCTTTTGTTCCCAATGTGTTATCAGAGTTCCACATGTCACAGGAAATAATCTTACCTGTATTTCCCCGTAATCTAAATCTGGGAGAGAGAGAGAGAGACTTTAGAAGTGAGAAGAGCTCTTTTGTTTTATTTATAGAGAACAAGGGAATTCAGAAAGGAAGCTTCTTTCTTTTTGTCTTTGGCTGGCCCTAATAGAGGAAAACAGGCTTCCTCACAGTCCATATCGAGATGGATAGTATCCACAATGAGAAGATGTTATAGTGAGGTTTGGAAGGCGTGTCCCTTTGGAGTCAGGCCAATTCCACTAGGCTAGTGGCATCATCCACAGCCTTTCAGGGTGGAGTGCCACGGTTAGAAGCTGATACATTTGTTCATCACTAAGCTCTGGACATTCAAGCTAGATGAGAAGCACATGGGAAGACAGCATTTAAAAAATTTAAACAGAGCATGTACCCACCTCCAGGCAAGTGGCTCTCTAGATTTACTATGTGTGAACTGCACAGAAGATTGATGATGAAAACAGGGTTACTTACTTGTAACTGTTGTTCATCTAGTATCTTCTGTGCAGGAACACATACCCTCCCTTCTGCCCCACTACATGCTTTTTAGCTTTGATGGTGATGGAGGCACTGAAGGTGAGGAATGCCTGCTCCTGAGTGGAGTCAAGAATTTGGCTTGGTGTGCAGTGCCCTCTTGAGGTGTTATAGCTACAAATTGTCTCCAGAGCAGGCCTGCTCATGCAGTCTCCATGTGCTCCTATACAGAAGATACTCAATGAATAACAGTTCCGAGTAAACAACCCTGTTTTCTCTAAAGTCTGCTGGTCTTAACCCCTATACCCTACTTTTTCTCAAAGGTAGTTTTCCATGCCTATCTCTGTGTGGTAACCCTGGATTTCCTTGGTGGTTTTCCTTCCAAATACTAACCAGGTTTGACCAGGCTTAGCTTCTGAAATTTGATAAGATCCGACTAGCCTGAGCCAACCGTGTCAGGGCAATCTTTTTGGTGTGACTACGGGTCAGGATGGCTCTGACAATTTCATTAATTTTGAACATTTGACAGTGACTAAAATTGAAGAGCCACCACATTTAAAACCTCCTGCTTTTCAGCAAGCCCTTTCCTAATTACAAGATTAGAGTATCAAGAAGAGTTGTTCTTTATACCCTGATTTTCACTACCTGAAAGAATCTCAAAGCAGCTTTTAATCACCTTCTCTTCCTCTCTCTACAACAAATACCCTGTAAAGCAGGGGATGCTAAGAGATCTCTGCAAAACTGTTCTAACAGGACTGGGACATGCCCAAAGACCCAGCCGGTGGCATGTGAAGGAGTGGGGAATCAAACCCAGTTCTTCAGATTAAAAGTCACTACTCTTAACCACAACAACAAACTGACATTCTCTTATCAGTATGCTGCTGAGGTGGCATTTAATTTAGGGGTGGACAGTTACCAAGAGGAAAACCAAGATTAGGTAGGAAGGAAGTCAGGTAGGTAGGTGGATGGATGGATGGATGAAAAAGGGAGACCCAGTGTGGCATATTGGGTAGCACCTCAGACTATGAGCTGGAAGACCTAAGTTCTGGTCCTCACTTCTGCCATGGAAGCTCACTGGGTGAACTTGGTCCAGCCACACTCTGCAAGCCTTACCTGTCTTACAGGCCTTGCTTTGTCACCTCCTCCCATTGGACACTACTGTGGCCAACTCTTGTGCAAGGGGTTCAGTTGCAGTTGTAGCTGTCCAAGTTGCAGTACCCTTTTATTGTTGATGTGATATCTGCATATGTTGCAATCAATATTGGGTTTCATAAAAAATCTTTTTTTAGCAAGTTTTTTCTGAAAACCTTTACCTGGACTTCTAAGAATCATAAATGTTCAATGTGGCTGGCCCTGTTTCGATTTGTCTGTTTGCGCCTGGCTAGCAGATCTAAGGATATGAAATATAATCATGAATGGAGTGTGTTCCTAAGCATTTTTATTCAGATGTAAACCCTCTTCCTTGCATTCACTGGAGCTTATTTCCCAGTAATTGTGCATAGAATTGCAGCCTTAGGCTCTAAAAAAGGACAAATCACATCTTTTTGATCTACCACCCCCTTTGAAGTAAAATTGTCTTACCAGCAGGACCTGTAAGATAACAAACAAATCAACACTGATAAAAGTGTTCCCATCACATTGTTGTAAGGAAAGAGCAGGGCCTTTTCTGCAAGGAGATTTCTTCCTAGGCCGCACAGCATGCCCCCCACTACATTTGGCAGCTTCCATATGATAGTTGGAGCTCCCTGGGGTTTTCCCTTTTAAATTGGAGCCAACGAAAACCATCTGGGCTCTGACTTAAAGGTGCGCTGCCTCTATACACTAAAAGGTAAAGGTAAAGGTATCCCCTGTGCAAGCACCGAGTCATGCCTGACCCTTGGGGTGACGCCCTCTAGCGTTTTCTTGGCAGACTCAATACGGGGTGGTTTGCCAGTGCCTTCCCCAGTCATCACCGTTTACCCCCCAGCAAGCTGGGTACTCATTTTACCGACCTCGGAAGGATGGAAGGCTGAGTCAACCTTGAGCTGGCTGCTGGGATTGAACTCCCAACCTCATGGGCAGACAAATTCAGACAGCATATCGCTGCCTTACCACTCTGCGCCACAAGAGGCTCTCTCTATACACTAGAAAGTGTATACCCTGAAATTTTTGTTGGACTTAAAGTTGCTACTGGATTCAAGTCTAGCTGTTTTTACAAATGCAAGCCATTTGTATATTTGGGTCTCTTAGTTTGGCTGCTGCTATTTCCAACAGCTCTTGCTCCCCTCCCCAGCCATTCTGGAGATCCTTGGCTAGCTTTGATATGCTCTACCCCATCCTGATTGTTAAGACAGGGTAGTTAATCATGGAATAAAAAGACAATGTAATAGTTATCTTAAAGCTTAGTTCACACCTCCAATCAATGTTTGCCTTGATTTATCAACCTCATGGTAATCTCATTCAAACCTGGCTGGGTTCTCAGTGGCTGGCTTTCAATGTTTTCATTTTAATAATTTTCTATAATATTTTGATTTGAGAGCAGCATCAAACAGATCTCTAGAGAGACACCGTATACATTTTCTAAATAAATAAATAACACACAATCTTTGAAAATAATGGGCACAATTTGGCCAGAGTTAAATGCTTTTTAAAAACCCCATTGCTTTTAATGTTTCTAATTCTCTCACTTAAATCAATACATTTGAAAAGTATTTAATTCTGGCACCATCTTACTCTTTGAAATCACAGAAGCTTAGTATTAAGCATGTATAAAAGGTTGCACTGACATTTTGAACATGAACTTTAGAGGCAGTAACCAGATGTGTTTTCCCCATGTGGCCTGAAGCATTGCAGCCACACGAGGGTGCTGGCCAGCAGTAAGTCAGGAGGGCCCATCATGGTTACTGCTGTGGAACTCGGATTGTCTGCCAATACACGGCCATGCGTCAGCAGAGGCCCATTGGCACCCTGGCTGTCTACCGGAAGTATGAAAATATCCACATTCCCTTGCCCCACGGCTTCTGGGTTGGGCAGCGCCAGGCTGGCCCCTGGCTGGTGTTGATGTCATGGGGAGTTGGGATTTTCCTTCGCCTTCTGTCAGGGCATCTTCCCCGTTCAAAATCGGCCACAGGGTGTCTGTTGTGGGGAAAGGAAGTAAGCTACTTTGAGATTCCTCTGGGTAATGCAAAGCAGAATACAAAAATTCCCCATCTCTTCTTCTTATCTCCAGTATGTCCTATTGTTAGCAGCCTTGCTCAGGTCTTGCAAAATGAGAGCTGTAGCTTTTTTATTGAGTCAATCCATCTCATGTTGAGTCTTCCTCTTCTCCTGCTGCCTTCAACTTTTCCAAGCATTACTGTCTTTTCCAGTGATTCTTGTCCTCTGCCAAGTGTGACCAAAGTACAACAGCCTGGGTCCTGTCATTTTAAAACACTGAATTGTGTCACAATCTTTTACTGGCAAAGTTTTCAGCTCTGTAAAATATGAAACAAGGAAAATGATGAAATGTTTTTTTAATGGACCTCATACTAACAATAGCTAAACGTAGCTTGTGGCGCTCCAGACGCACCTGAATCAGGGTGAAGAGAATGCATCTATATTTCTCTATATTTGATTCTTCACTGGGACCCACCCTTCCCATTTCATTATGGTAGTTAGGACTTGGCAACGCTACTGCTTATGTGTGTAGCAGCTGCATGCTGCATGCCATGGTTTATGCTTGCTAAAGATACGTGATGCACCCCATGCACAGCTTTTTTTAATCGATATTGGTTTCCCTGTTTGAACCCTGCAGCATTTAATTCATGCCTCTGCTATGGTTTCTGTTAGTCTTTGCTTGATAATGTATGGAAGAAGGCAATGCAAGCCTGAAGTTCCTAGGAGACAGTGAAAGTGTTCTGATTTTTCTCCCCTGTTGTTTTTCTTAACAGGTTGAAAAAAACGATGACATTGACCAAAAGATCGAACAAGATGGCATCAAACCAGAAGATAAAGCTCACAAGGCAGCCACCAAAATTCAGGCTAGCTTCCGTGGACACATAACAAGGAAAAAGCTTAAGGGGGAGAAGAAGGGAGATGCCCAAACTAATGATGCTGAAGCTGGTGAGAAGAAGGAGGAAGTTCTCGCTAATGGTCTGGCTGATGGCAAAGCTGCTATTACAGACGTGGCTCCATCTGAGAATGCCAAGCCTGCAGAAGGCAACAAAGAGGGAGGCCCTCCAGCAGAGGAGAAGCAGGGGGAGGCCACAGCTAACACTGGTTCAGAACAACCTGCCCCAAAGGCTACAACTCCCGCTGCCCCGTCAGAGGAAAAACCCTCCCCTGCGGCCGTTGAAACAGAAAGTGCCACTAAAGCTTCCACTGATAACTCACCATCTTTGAAGGCCGAGGAAACCCCAGTCAAGGAGGAACCTAAACAAGCCGATGTGCCTGCCACTGTCACCACTGCCGTTAGCCCCACTGCTGCAGAAGATGCTACTGCCAAGGCAACAGCGCAACCCCAAACAGACACGGCAGAGAGTAGCCAAACTGAAGAGAAGACAGGTATGCTAGCCACAAGGGAGGGAAGCTGACCTTGTACAAGAACTAGAGTGGTGAGGGGGATTCTGGGAAATGGAGATTTTCATCATGATTACTCTACAAGGGACTGTTTATGGCACTAAGGCAGGAATAGTTTTAAGGATGGGCCCCTCTCTCCTCAGAGGGACATTTGGGATAACAAACTTGGTTTGGTTGTAGTGTGGAAAGATGTTTTCCATACCACAATATTTTTCACTACTTCAGATTTTTATCAAGATATGAGGAAAGTATTATATTCCATTTCACTCAAAAAGCAAAGTTTGTTTTGAACCACACCAACTCAAAACTTAATATAACTCCTCTCTTCATATTTTGCATGTAATGACCAGGCTGATAGGTATCCAGATAATTTATTTAAAAGCCTGTCCACCTGCAATGTGCCAAAATACTGGCTGGTAGCTGATGAGAATGCAGAGAAACAAACTGCTGCTATGGAAAGAGTATATTGTACCATACATCGTGGCGCAGTGGTGGCATGCGGTTGATGAGAAGTTTACCAGAAGGTTTGATCAGATGGAAGGGTTTAGTGTGTGGCAACAGGAAAAAGGAAATAAATAATTATAAATAGCCTGAAACCATCATGGGAACTCATAGGAAGTATCTGCAGCAACCACTAAGCCTGGCAGAAGTTATTCACTCTCCCCAGGGAACCCAAAGAACAGTTGCCTGTGTGGGGTTGTGGTGCTGTAAGAATTTTTAGAAAAGAATGAATCTTAGAGTTGGAAGGCGCCATATAGGCCATCTAAGTCAAGCCCTGCTCAATGCAGGTTCAGCCTAAAACATCCAGGATAAGTATCTGTCCAGCCACTGTTTGAAGACCACCAGTGAGAGGAAACTCGCAACATCCTTAGCCAGTTGATTCCACTGCTGAAATTGACTGTGATCCCCCACCCCACCCTAGATATCTAGCTGGTAGCATTCTCTACTTCAAAGCAATTTTTTTTTCAGTATGGGAAGGAGGTAGCTATCGCAGTCAAATTAGTATAAAATCAATACAGAGTTATAATATAGATGTCACTAAGTCTGTTTAGCATATGCTAGTAAGCTTTTCTTTTATAAATATCTATGTGACTTAGATTTGGGTGTGGGGGAAAGTATCATGCATGTCATAAAGCAATAATCCAACTCTAAAAGATCAAGAAGGAAGATCAGCCAAACTAAAAATCTATCTATTCTCCTTGGGTAATTTTTTTTTCTTGGCTTAACTCCAAATGACTTGAATGGAGACGAGCCAGAAATGATTTCAAGTTGCAGTCTCTGCCAAATGGATCTGTAAATCTCATGAGAAAGCAGTGTCTCCTTTACCCTAAAGCTAGTAATCAAGAACTTATAGTGGGGGTGAGCTAAATAAGCAAGGACACATAGGTTGTATGATATATCATGTATAAATACATAAGCACTATTATTCTAGTTGTCAAAAGTTATTTATTTTGAACAGGCTTTTCCTGGTGTGTGCAAGAGAAGCCAAGGGAGAAAAGATGCCTAGGGCTTTTGCAATAGATAGACATGTCAAAACTGGCTTCAATAGTCATTTATTCCCACAAAGTCCCATTTAGTTCAGTGCAAATATGCCAGAACATATCAATGGTAGAACATGGCCTATGAAGAGGTGCTGGGTGCCAGTAGTATCCCAACTATGACAAATCTTACATGGCCTTCTACTGATTTCTCATTGTAGCAGTGGCCAAAACCAAGCATGTTCTGCTGTAATGACTGTAAAATCCTATGGAAAGCTGCTGTTAGATGTGCCTACTCATATATAAGACTATATAAAGGCTCACTAGAATGGGCCAAATAATGGTAAATAAAGGTCACTCGCTGCATGGTGGCCAAAATGGCTGAGGATGGTCTATTTCACCTTGAGTGAAACTTAAAGGAAACTTGCAGAGTCTTACTTAGGCAATATATCTGTTCTAAGAGGCATCTCTATTACTAAATGTCTCAGGAAGGCTTTGCATAGCTCCACTGAGCTCTCTGTATTATTCAACAATCTCTTGCATTGCAAATGCTTTGAGCATTGCACATGTCAGTCTGAGAACATCAGACTCCCATTCCCATCGCTGACTCAGCTGATTAACATTAGCTTGCTTGCATCTTGCATTCCATATATACTTTAAATTTTTTCAGTGAACATTCAGACTGAAATGAGCTGCCTTATTTTCTCCTAGTAATGCCAGGGGAGGAACAGCACAAAAAGTGGTAGGACTGATTAAAAACATTAACTATTAGTAGTATAATAACAGGAAAGTTATGAGCCTCTTGTGGCGCAGAGTGGTAAGGCAGCCGTCTGAAAGCTTTGCCCATAAGGCTGGGAGTTCAATCCCAGCAGCCGGCTCAAGGTTGACTCAGCCTTCCATCCTTCCGAGGTCGGTAAAATGAGTACCCAGCTTGCTGGGGGGTAAACGGTAATGACTGGGGAAGGCACTGGCAAACCACCCCGTATTGAGTCTGCCATGAAAACGCTAGAGGGCGTCACCCCAAGGGTCAGACATGACTCGGTGCTTGCACAGGGGATACCTTTACCTTTACCTTTACCAGGAAAGTTTGTTCAGAATTAAGCTGAATAAAGTTGATTACAGTATTTTCTCATTTTAATTGGCTCTAAACTCATATGGTCTGTACACATCATAGAAGACCAAAACCCACACGAAATCTGCTTCTATGGATAATGCTGTCCTCTAGACCAAGGGTAGTTAACCTGTGGTCCTCCAGATGTCCGTGGACTACAATTCCCATGAGCCCCTGCCTAGACCTTCGTGAATAAAAAGTGGAGTAAATAGAGCGAATGAATACAATTTTCACTTCTATAGCACATTTACGATCTTCTAGTCCTTCTGTAGAAGCCACTTACTCTACAGAATTCTCCTAACACACAACTACTTTGCTTAATGTTACTGAATAAGAGATGGAGCTAGAAACCTGCCATGGTTTCATGATTGGAAATATAGATCCCTATTGTCAGTTATCCACATATGGCATGTACATATTGTCAGTTATCTACAATAGAACCCTCTTCCACACAAATCCATAAAGATTGTTTCCATCACATTGTTTGAGACCACCAGCTATTCTTGCTTTCAGTTGTTGGCAGCTGTCACTGTTTCCTGTGCTCTTGTGCAATGTACCTCGTTTTCCATTTTCATGACTGAGCCCTCTTCATTGTAGGTGGAAGCCCAAAATTGTTTGAAGTTTCCCTTGTTAGTAACAATGGGTGGTGAAAGCTGGATGTGTTTTAAGAACTTAGGGCCCTTGGTCCTTTCTGCATCCACAGGATGACTCTCTCTTACCACAGAGGTCCATAGTGATAATTAAATTGGTAGAACTGTTATAATCTTACAACAAACAAAACAACTCCCACCACCCAATATTCCCATCATTAATAGCTAATATTTAAATAGCATCAGTTCCCTGTGACTATGAGAATGACAACCATAAAGAGAAGAGGAGAAGGAACTTCTCCATTGTACTAAGCACTGAACAGGTGAATATGTGTCACAAGGGTTAAGTGATACAGCAGTTTCTTTGCATCCAGAAGGTCCAAATCTCCTTTAATCTCTAGCTAAATAATTTTATATAGCAAGTGTCAGGAAAGGTTTTTCTCTGCTTGAGCCACCACCACTCACATAAGATAATATTGTGTAATAGATGGGCCCAAATGACTTGTATTACATGAAGGTGACACCTTATATCTTCAGTTATCCTAACTGCATAAAGGGAGAGAAAATACCCTTCTCAGGAAGGTCACTGGTTTGGAGTTTGAGTGATAGAATTGAACTTTCCTAGGAATTTCCCTCAATTTCATAGAAAGGTCTAAATCTTACTTTAAAATGATGGCTATCATTTTGATGAGCAAAGGCTGGCTCAGGAACTGATGATGGAAGCCTGCCAAAAAAATAAATAAATACAGTTGGCTGCCTGCCAGTATCACTGATTGGCTAATTTCCGAGGCATAGTTGGCTACTGCTCCTGAAAAGAGTAAATGCAGGTCAGCTTTCACTTTTGCTGTAGTATTCAAGCTATATTTTATTGTCATTATTGCCTCAGACTTCTAATCCAAGGACATGATCTCATCGGTGACATTGACAGTGGATGAGATCAGTGTTTGGGAGAATTATTGTGTCATATGAGAAAGGAACAGAATGAAGGGACTGAATTCTGTAGTGGCTGGGTTTTTTGGGGTGGGTTTCTGGTGAAGAACATATAACAGAATTCAAGGGTGTGTATTCTATTCAGGTTGTACAATTTTCTTTTAAAATGAATACTTGATTTTTCTTGGAGACAAGCAGAAATGCAACCATTCTCTACAATAGTGAGAACAAAAATGCATAAGGAAGAGTTCAAAAACTCCACTGGAATGGACATAGAGTGTATTACATATTCCTACATCAGTGGTGAGGAATACTATCCAATAAAGAACATGAACTTAATTATTGTATCTGTGTTGGATGTGCTAATGGGATCCATTTCAAATTTACAGCAGACATATTTCTATTTCTTTGAAGACATACAAAACTGGGTTGATAAGAGACCATTGTAGAAATGCGGGGGGGGGGGATACCAATATTATGGACAATACAAAATTGCCTTAGGCAATATATGTTCCTACAGTCATATTCTGCTTGGAGTGACACTGGGGTAACAGTGTTTAAAGCCTAAGTATGTTCACTAGCGAGCAACAGCTGTAAAAACAAAAATAAATTTCTTCACAATGATTTCTTCCATGCCATCCTTTGCAAATATGCCACCACCCTCTGATAGTGTCCATAAATGACAGCAACATACATCAGTGGAAATCAAAATATCTCCATGATGTATATTTTCCACACATACAATGCATGAGCAGGCAGGAAGAAGTGTAATCATTCATCTCAGTGCTCCATGCAGACAGGGATTTGAATCTCCTGATGGCACAACTATTTTGCTAGTAAAACCATCACAGCCAAACAGGGAATGATGGAATACCATTCTAATGAATTCACGCACCTATTCAGTAGACAGAAGGAATGGCATTGACTTCACATGTGAAGGGTTCTAGATAAGCTATAGAAATAATGCTTCTTTGGAAAGTAAACATTCATTAGCATTCTTCAAGCAAAAGAGAAACGTATTGCAAGGGAGAGAGCCTCCTATTCTAGGAGGAGTAGAACCTACACCAGAAAAGGCTCAGTAGGGTGAAAGAACACTACCACCATGAACATTTCCCACTATGGGAAGAAATTGAGGATTACCTTTTCATAATTGTGTCAGACTGGTTCTACAGTTCTGATTTGCATTCTCACTGCCTCAGATTCTAAATGTAGACCCCAAATTTGTGCCTAGCAATCTGTACCTGTGATTTCCCCTCATCACTGGTCAGGACTCCAACTGCAGCATTTGTTTGGCATTTTTGTCAGGAGAGTGGGCGGTCCCACCTCCTGTCATGCCGCTCTCCTTATTTCAGTCTGAGCATGTACAATAATGCATTTATGTCGTATATTAATCAAAAATATTTTTTTAAAAATTGCACCCCCTCCCCCATCCTTTAATTCCCAGAGCACTAGAATCACCTAAGCAAGGGAAGGTGGTTTCTTGTGTGGACATGTGCTCAGTCACCATGCATGCATGAAAACAAAGCACATTGGCTGCCATTTTAGATGCTGGAGAGAGACACAGGAGAAGTAGGGGGGGCATGTGGAGTCCTCATTTTTTTTTTTTACTTTCAACTTTCTGGAGCGTACCCAGAATGTGGGAGCAATTGTTACTGCAAATTTTAAAAAATACAGAACAGGGGGTAAGATGGCAGATTATTGGCTGGAGTTGATACATCATCACTTGAGGTGGGAGTGGAGGAGGACACCAACTTACATTCCAAGCATCCTCATTGGATAACCATGAATTCCATGAATTCTCTCCTGGAGGGAGGGAGAAATCAGATTCTCTGAGGATTCTCAAACCACACGGCAATCAAGGAAAACATTTGGATCTGCTCCTTTAGAGTTCCATTTTTATGTGAAAGGTTTGTTCCACAAAACACTAGGGAGGCCATTGCAGCATTTTTCACAGCTGCAGAAACAGTTTCAGTAATAGTGATTCTACAGGGTAACTCTCTAATCAGAAAGACACAGGAGAGCTCAAAGATCAGAATCACAGTGAAGCCTTTGTAGTATCCCAAGAATCCAAGTCATGTGCTTTTTCTCTTCCTCTGTCCATAGCAATGTATGAATACTACTGAATGAGAAGAGCCACATATAAACCAGGACCCAGGGGGGTTGTAGACCCGTGGAAAATATAAGCTTAATATACAAGCCATCCCAGATTCATTCCCTTACAGAGAAAAGGCAGGGATGCCATATGTACTTACCTGAACCGCTAAGGCTTCATACAGGAAGTGCTCTGACATATCATTGCTCAGAAGATCTTTCATTTTCCCCAGTTCTTTTCATCTCATACAGCCACAACTCCTGCATATGGTTTTGGTCAGTTCTTAATTAATTCTATAGCAGAGTTTGATATCAGTCATCCTCAGTTCACATCAAATTAATATTAATACTTTGTTTCCTATCACACCAGGAATAACGGAGGGAAGGAGATTTAGGCAGGTTCTGTGTTATGGAAACTCCCCCCCCCCCCTTTTTACTCATGCCCAAGATTCCTAGATCTGATGGGATACTGTGGTGGAGTCACCTAGTGGCCTTGATCTGATGTGTACTCCATGAGGGAGACAGTTGAGTTGAGCATCTATGTGGGTTTCTCTATTGACTATCAGAAGAGAAATGGACGGGAATAAAGAACAGCTTTGATCAAACAAGGTAAGTTGTACAGTGATTCCTGCTAATAATACATAGAAACAGGACTACCATTTCTTTCAACTACATGGCAGAAACCAGGAAACTTGTGCAGCTTTCCCCACCAGAACCCACAATGCTGGTTATTGCTGTGTCTATTTTATAACTGTAGTGCATACAACCAAGAAAGGTGCAGGAGATCAGACAAGATGAAAGTGGCAAGTCTTCATGGGCACTGCTAGCTTTCTATCCATTACTGTGGCTATTGTATGCTTTGCTGGTGGCCTGTATAGCTATAGCACAGGGGTGAAGAGAATCCTTGCTTCTGTGATTGTGTGAGCAAAGACTAAAGCACAATAGCTCAATCAAACAATACCTATGGCTGGTTTGAGTAACTGAACTGATTCTTGCTTGATGCTTCCCAGTGCCAAGGGTCCAGTTGTGTGATGGTGGTACTTGGGGGGGGGGGACATCTCATCCCTAAAGCTACCTTCCAATATTATTTTATCTTTCCTTTTACCTGGCAGCTCTGATATCCTCACCTTTCCCTGTCTTCTTCTCTCCTTCTCATCCGACAGCCATCCTACCTTTTATCTGCCCCTCATCTTCAGCCACATTTATTTCATTTCATTCTTTTATACCCTTGTGCTCACAATGGAGGCTCAAAGCTGCATACATCATTCTCCTCTCATCCATTTCATCCTCGCAAAAACACAGTCAGGTAGATTAGGCAGAGAATGTGTGAGTGGCTCAAGGTCATTCAGTGTCAGAATATGTCAGAATGGGGATATGAACCTGGGTCTCCCGGATCCCAGTCCAAAACTCTAATCACTACACCACATTTCTTTTGTGTTGTGGCTGTTTTTGGGCCTGGATGAGTCATGAAACTTGTGTAGTATCAAGTCACCTAGTGAGTGTAGGTGAGCCTGTTATTGAGGAGTCATCTCTCAAAGGCCAAACCAGCCTCAGAAAGGGCCTGCCTTTCACCGGCAGAAATCAAGACTTGTCATTGATGATACAGTTGTGGTTGCATAGCATAGCCACAGAGGGCATATGTTTCTTAAAGCTACAGGTGCTGCTCCCATTATTAGGAGTTTATTCTACCACCACTATCCCCCGTGGCTTTATTTCTTGTTTTCAGATTTCATATTTTTTCTCAAAGTTGGGGCCTTTTTCAGGTTTCCAGAAATATATCTTCATTGCTCCCATTTCTGGGTTTAAATATCCACAGATGTGACCAATTTGGGGATTAGATATATTGATAGCCATTGCTATCATTTGTAACTGCTGTTTGCAAATTCAGTATTCATTTCTGTTTCACTTGCATTTATCCCGAGATCTATGCAGATATTTATATTAACTGAACAAACCCTGACTCCCTGAGTCAGCAGTGTGAAGATTAACTGTAATATGCTATCTGGATATGCACTGAATTTTCTTATTCAGTAGCTCTCTGTGTAATTGACTGAATGCGCAGCTACATTTTAAAATCAATACAGCATAGATCTTGTCTTCTGTGTCGAAACCCGATTTGATTAAATGTTTGTTCATTCATTCATTAAATGTCTTTAGACCTTGCCTTTCTGCTGCTAAGATTGAAGTATTACAGTATCTTTAACCGCTCCTATTAAATAAAAGGGTAAGGCCACCTGGGGAGGAGTTAGGGCGGGCCCTGTCCAGGATAAAAACTCAGAGGGCCCAATTGGGCCCTCCGAGTGTCCTTCCAGGGCCAAGCAGCCAATGGGGAGGCGCGCAAAGTGCCTTCCTATTGGCCTCTCACCAGGACAGACCAAAATTCCATTCACCCAGCCCAGTCTGGCTGCCAGTCTGCTCCTGACCACCGCAGGGAGAGGAAGTCAGGAGGGCTGCCGAAGGGGAGGAGAACAGAGGCTTAGACAGGCTGCGCCAGCCCTTTTCGCCCCAAGGCTGTCCTAACTGTCATATCCAACTGTAAATTGCCTCAGAACCCTGACAGAGCTGGCAGGAGGCTGCAGAGTGCTCCCCCCCTTCAGGCCTGCTGTGAAGGAGCCTCTAATAGCCCCTGACTGAGGGGAGGAGGCCTTTCCAAGAGCAACACAGGGGAGTCTGAGGGCCTTCCTTTTGAGGGGGGGGGACTTTCCCCTTCTGCCAAACAGTTGCCTGACAGGGAGGCCACAGAATAGCCCCTTCTCACTTAAAATACTGCTCTGCCCGGAGGTTAGACACAGCCAAGCCATGTGTCTTTCTTCTTTGCAACTCTCTGCAGATTTGAGGCCACTGCACAGCGTTATTCTGCAGAGGAAACTGGCTCTTTTGTCTCCTGTTTCATCTGCACAACAACCCTGTGCAGTAGGCCTCATGTCTTTCAATTCAACAACAACCTGTGTGGGAAGCCTTAAATGTTTCTTCTCTATCACAACCCTGTCCAAAGTAGCCCTTTCTGCCTGGGGAGCTGGTCTTTATACTCTGCAGGTGAGCTGTAATTCCAGGAGCTCTCCAGGCCACACCTGTAGGTTAGCTACCCCTGGGTTGGAAATATTCCTGGAGGTTTGGAGGTGGGACTTCAAAATCATACATTGCCTCAGAGTCCAGCCTTCAAATGAGCCATTTTTGCCTGAAGTTGGTAAGGAGTGGTGCCTCCTGGCCTATGGGTTATGGCCAGCCCTTACCAGCAACTGTATTCTGGGGCGCAGACAGGCAGACCAGCATCAGTCCTGTGAGTCTGGAAAGTGCAGGAAGATCTAAATAAATATTTACAGCCTGAAACTGTAAATAGAGAACAAGACACATAGTAACTGAAATTACTTATTGGCCTGGCAAATAACCTTGGCCTGGCAAATAAAAAAACAGTATAAAAAACCTTACTAAGGTCAAGACTGCTGTGCACAGAGAGTCTTCCTCTTAGGGTTGCTAGCTTCCCTGTGAGGCTCGCTACCCCTACCTCTTTCATGGGGAGTCTGCTATGGGGAGAGAATTGGAAAATGCTTTGAGACACCCGAGGCCTGCTGGGTCACTACGGCCCATTCCCAGTTCTCTCAGATCTCTCACAACCCCACGTACCTCACAGGTTGACTATTGTGAAGAGACAAATGGAAAAGGTGTTTGTAAACCGTTTTGAGACTCCTTTAGGTAGTAAGCAATAGGGTACAAAAAGGAGCAACCATGAAAGAAGCATGTGGGCACATAACATTTTACCAACAGTGAAAACATGGGAGACAGAAGGAACAGGGTGGACACCTGTGTATTGTGACTACCCCATGTGTATTAGGGCAGAGGGGCATTTCGGTGAATGTGGCCTAATTCACACAAGAAGGGAAATGACGCAGAACTGGGGGGAATTGGTTGCCATGTAATCTTCCCCTAAGAAGAGTCTCCAGTCTGATTTTCCCTTCACATATCTGGGGACATGGCTCTGGAAAGCTCATCTGTAACCACTATGCCAAAATTCCCAAAGGTCAGTCCTCTCCCACACTCAACGAACATTCCACACTACAGGTTCTTGATACCCATATCTCCACACCCATGGGCTCATTTGCCACCATGCCACCACAACCTCCCACGCAACACACATTCAACCCCATGCCCTTACAGACTGGACTACTCCTCCCCTTCCTCTTCCCACTGCCAAGCTCTAGCGCCCGTTGTATTCTTGGATACAATGGGCTTTGCCCCTAGTTCCAGGATAAAAGGCACAGTAAAATACATCATACATCTTGAACAATATGTGGGCAGATATTGTTTTGGAATTTCCTCCTGAAAACATGCATATTAATTGTAAATACATGGTAAATGACACCTTTAAGCATTTACACAAACACAAGACTCCTTTATGTATCACCTGTTTTATACCTACACTGTGTTCGGTTGTTTTAGTTGGTCTGAATAAAAGGCACAATATTTACTTGGAAGGAAAATGACTCTGAATAGAAGGCAATTTCCCCAGAAAATGGTTGTGCACATAGCAGAGACATTTATGTAGATTTAAGGTGGGCCTCTACTTGGTGGCACAAGTGAGAAAAAAATAGTCTTTTGCGTCTTTGGGCGCCCTGATGGTGAAGAGAGGCCGAGCAATGTCAGGCCATCCGTTTAACTGACACCTACCTCAGCCACGCCCCCTGTTGCCATACCAACACACACCCTGCCCAGAGAATGCTGGTGCTGGGAGTTCTCTCCCACCAGCCAGGCCTCTGTCGGCGTTCCTCCCCCACAGCGGCAATGGCCCCCTTTAGATGAGTCTTGGGGGCTTTTTAAAGGAAAATATAGTAGTATATGTCCTTTGTAAACTATTTCCTTTGTACACTACATTTGTGTACTCTGATTGGCTTGGTCACAATTTTAAGGAGCAAGGGAGTCTTGGAACTCCATAAAGCAAAGTGGGAATTGGCTGGATTTTAGATATGACCCTTCTGCTTTTAATAAAGAAAATCCTAAAAACATTTCCTGCATTGGTTTTCAACTCCTATATCCTAAATTGTGGTCTGCGCTGTTCCAGGTCCTGAAACTGGTTTGGCTTCTGGCTGTATAGTCATACTGTAAGATCATCTGTTTCAGGGAAGCACAGATTTCTTGTTCAGGTATTGTCTGGAATAGTTAAAAGTCTGTCACTTCTAACATCTGGATAATATTTTCCTCTTGCCTATCTTAAGCATGTAACTACTCAAAATCTGACGTCTCCATTTATATTTACTTTCTTTGTAAATCTGCTTTTTCCCTTGAATATGATAATTCAGCAAAACTAGATCAATTTAAAATTTGGTTAACTTTTTCATTGTCTCACTCTCCATTGTCACTCCTATTCTGTGGAATGGTCTCCCTGAGAAAGTGAAAGAGATGCCATCTTTAGATATTTTTCAGAGGTGCTACAAGGCCATTTAATTTGCCAGGGCTTTTAATGAAATATAAACTGCAGGTATCGAGTGTAGATGTAGTTATTTGGAGGTTTTACTGCATTGCTTGTAAACTGTACTGTTTTAAATTATGGTTTGTAAGCTGAAAAAGAAAGAAAGAAAGAAAGAAAGAAAGAAAGAAAGAAAGAAAGAAAGAAAGAAAGAAAGAAAGAAAGAAAGAAAGAAAGAAAGAAAGAAAGAAAGAAAGAAAGAAAGAAAGAAAGAAAGAAAGAAAGAAAGAAAGAAAGAAAGAAAGAAAGAGAAAGAAAGAAAGAAATTGTGAAATTTCAAATGTGCAATAGAGGCAAAGCTCTCTAAAATGAACAAATTAGTATTGCATATATTATTGAAATGAGTGGAGACGTTTCTGAGTTACTTAGATATTAACATAACTAAAGTAATCAGTGCACTTCTAATTAATAAATTCTGGTTATAAGACATTTCCAAAAGTTTCCTAGTTCCATAACAGAGCCATATGCTTTATTCTGAATAGTTAACAACATTTAGAATCTATGTTTATAGCTGGAGGTTCAGTTGTTTTCTTGTATGAGAGAAATAACTGGGAGATGAAAAAGAACACTCCCATATAATTGAAGTAAGCAAGCAGTGTCAGATAATTCAAGGGGCATAAAATCCTCTTGAGTTGCTAGCCAATCCGACCTCAAAATTCTGATCCAGCACTAGAATAGTAGTAGAATTTGTTTGTATATAGCCATAGGTCTTTACAAAATAAAATACGAATATATAAAACACAAGTAGAATAACACCATAGAAGATGTAAAATTTAGAACCATAGAACAATAAAACAACATGTACAAATAAAGAGTGTTAAGAGCCTAACTTAAAAATGGCAGCATTAGCCCTTATTTTCCTTGTAGCTAAAGTGAAAAATGAGGTAGTATATGAAACATTGTTGACACAGTCAGATATGAAATAATATCTTTTCCATGACAGAATGGAGGTTGGAACTGTGTAAGATCTCATGAATGAATTTGGCCTTTGGTTGAGCATAAAGCAAACAATCAAATCTATAGTGTGGTAAATCCTCCAGGATGTGCACCCTACAAACAGCCGACCAAGACCTGGATGGATGTAGTTTCAAAACAAGAAGTCTATTGATAGGCTATGCCATGCTGGATACTTAGATAGCTTGGTATTAAATGACCAATGTCTGAATTTGTTTGAGTTAGCTGACCTATGGTTTTCCTACAATGTTAGACTTGCAAAACATACTCGGGCACTAAGAGAGTAGACCAGTTTCTGCCCCATCAGAAAAGCAGGAGTTCCCTTAGGTTTTTGAATAAATTTTGAACATTTTCTAGTCTAGATATGATGTTCTCCTTCCATTTTAAGTCTTCCTGTAGAATCATAGAATTATAGAGTTGAAAGCTAGCTGCAGGGTCATCTAGTCTAACCCCCAGCAGAATGCAGGAAAATCACAACTACCTCCCCACCTGACCCAAATTCCATGCCTAGATGATGCCACCCCCAAACCCTCAGAATCTATGGCATGGAGGAAATTCCCCTCCCAACCCCAAAGTGACAATTGGCTCTTTGTTTCTCTGTAAACCATTGAAGGGGACAAAACAATTTTAGTGCAATTTCACTGTAAGTCAGTGTGAATTCTGCAATATAACCAGTAAGTGATCACAGAGACCTGAAATTTACCAAAAATGTCAAGAATTCAGTTGGCTTTCTTGGATAATATATCAAAGCAGTGAAGGTTTAGCCTGGTTGTTCTAAAACTTGGCCAAAGGGGGTGGGATGGCATGTATTTCCATTTTCCCAAGGGAAAGATCAGACTAAAAATGATCAAGCCAACTAAAACATCACTTTGTCCATTTTTCTGTAGAAGCATGATAACTCACCTATTTGTATCCAGTAACAAGTCTGCCAATTTCTGGATTTGGGTCTACTCATGTGCCTGTTCTTAGCTACACAGGTAGGAGGCACCTGGCGACACTGAAGTAGGGCAAACTGCATGCTGATATAAGTAGAGGCATGTGGCTCTTAAAGACACAGAATGAGCCTTTCGGAACAGATGATGGCAAATGTGAAATAGAAGTGGTAGCAAATTGTACAGTGTTGACTGCCAATTGTGTGCAGTATACCAGTGACAGTGTTGTGCACAGCAGTTACAGAATCCCTTAATACTAGGTTCGTATAGGGCGAAAATTTCAGTTGAACACTATAAGCTCCTATAGTGTCCATTGGGATTTTGTGCTCAAAGGAGCAAATCTAAGAGAGCAGTCAAAGTTATGCAGTGTTCAGTCCCGAGTCTCAGGAGACAGGGTGGGAAACAAATCTTAACACTGCCCATGGTGCCGTGGGCGCCACGGACTAAATAAAAGGGTAAGGGGTTCTGTGGCGGGATGAGGAAGGGTCCGGATTGGACCCTTCCTCCGGACAGACAATCGGAGGGACCAATCGGCAGGCGTGCAGTGCCTGCCGATTGGTCCCTCCGATTCCCAGCCCTAGCAGTTGCAGATTCCCAGTGGCTCGCAGTTGCTCCTTTGCCACCGGCCTGATGTGTCGGAGGTGCAAAGCGCCTCCAACGCATCAGGCCGCCCGCAAGGGAGCCCCTGGCAGTTGTGTGGAGCGCGGCTGCCGGGGGCTCCCTTGCCTAGCGACTGCTGTATTTATTTTACAGCGGGCTTGATCACTAGTATAATTATAAACAAGCAAACAAATGTGGATTTCACAACTGCCACCTCTTTTAAGACAGAAAGACCTACAGGAGAACATTCTTTGGGTGCATAATTTCTGGCAAGCTAAAAACATCTGGATAGTAGACCATTCTACAAGTACTCTTTTATTTCTGAAAATAACTGAACAGTTATAAAGTCCATCCACTTCAGTGGACTTGAAAGGGTGTAACTCTGTTTAGGATTGTACATGGTGTACAATCCTGAAGAGCCACATTTTGGCCACCCCAGCATTAGACCCTCTCAACACCAGGTAGCCCCCCTCTATAAGGGTATGTATAGAAAAATGGTAGAAGCATTAAAATAACTTTTAATACTTAAATTGTTTAATTAATAATTAATCATAAACAAAAATCATGATTGGATTGCCTTGAGATGCCCTGAGCCAAACAGGGAAGGACAGCATATAAGAATAAGAATCATTAGCCCATTTACATTGGGTTGCTGTTTGGTTTTAATAATGATGATGATGTTGTTATTGTTATTAATAAAACCAAGGAGCAACCCAATGGAAGTGGGACTAATGATTTTGCCAAAGGAGTATCCAGTGATTCTGCAGTAGTTCCATTTGCAGTAGTCCATAACTTTTGAAATTGTTATGTTATCCATAGTGCAACAAGAGATACAATTGTAGACAAAGAGAAAAAAACTTCCAAAATTTAGTCTTTGTTTAGCGTTTTTTGGTGAGAAACATGAGATTCTGTGCACCTCATTCAATGCACGAGAAATTTATGCTCAAGAATGTTCTCAGCATATGGTAGCTTATGCCGTGCAAATCTATGAGGGGTGGTGTCTTGATAGGAAATCTCCTAGTAGAAGGCCAGTTGTGTAACTGTGAGGCATAAGCTTCATATAGAAACTATAAAAGACAAAGAACAAAGAATGAAAGAAGACTGGATGGAGCTGTTCTGTGAATTGTGTCACAAATAAAGTTGAAAGATTTATTTTTTCCTTACAAAATAAGAATTACGTTGTTAATTTTGGGAGAAAACATGGTGTTATTTCGATCTTCCTTTCCGCTGTTCCTTTTAAATTATGCATGTGAAACATTTTGGCTCAAAGTACAGTCTGGCCCTTCATTTTGTTTTATCTAGCAATAGATGAGAAGAGAACACTCTTATTAGTTGTAATGAACCATCTAACCTAATGTTCTATGTGCAAGAGGCTGGATGGTTTTAGGTACTTCACAGAAGCTGCTATGGCTGTGAAGTTACCCAAATCAGTCCGCAGTTCATGATGCTTGTGTGAGATGCTCAGCACTATTCCTCCAATTAAAAGCTCAAAGATTACTCTTTAATTTCATAGACTGTGCTTAAAGTAAATGTACACAATAAACCGCCTTGAGCCTCAGGAGAGGGTGGTATATAAATACAATAAATAAATAAATAAATACATACATAAATAAAACATAAATATACCTACCAAGTGTATTCCAACATGGTAAATGCACATGCAAAGTTACCCAAAGGAACATTGTACTAGAGGGGGGAAATGTGTGAACTCCTTTGAAGTACTGCTAAAATAGTACTAAACAGATTAGCGTTAGGGTTGTGAGCGATAGGGTTGTGAGTGTCCTGCATAGTGCAGGAGGTTGGACTAGATGACCCAGGAGGTCCCTTTCAACTCTATGATTCTAGGATTCTAGGATTCTAGGACAAGTAGTACAATATTCTTCCCCATACACAACTGAATGAGGATGGTCAAAGTCACAGGTTTCATTTTGTGTGTATGAGTAAATGATACACAAGGAGTGAGGGATGGAGGGATCCTGGCTGATATTGGTGTCATAGAAATTAGGCAGCTCCACGTTGACTATTGCCCAAAATGTTATCCCCTAATCACCTCCTCTTCAGCCTTCTTGCTCTTGTACCCAGAAGTTACACTATTTCCACAATCACAATAAAGACTTTGCAATGGTAATCATGTTAATCTGTTGTTATACAATGAAGCTGGGAGCCCCTTGAAGGTCAACATACTTATTGTTTGCTGCTGGAAATGATACATGAGTGTGCAATTAGTGATATCTTCATCTCCTCCCACTCCATGCTGAGTACAATTAGAGTTGGTCTAGACAGATCAAGGAAAGAGCAATGATTGTACCTCATGGCTACTGGGTTATGAGACAGAAGGAGTTTGCTGTGACTTGGATTGCCAACAAGGCCGGATACACATGTTCTGTCTACCTAATAGGAGGTCCTAACAGGAGAAACTTGTCATGGTAAGGGAATAAATAACACAACCAGGTAAATAAAATACCCATAAACCTGTATTAAAGGGCATTTGGTTTTCTCCAAGCAGTTGCCAGCCAGGGATAGATTAGATTCATTGTCCTCACCTTGGAATATATTTTATAGAATCTGAGTTAAAATATTGCATTACTTTCTTACAGAATGGTTTCATTAATTGTCAGTGGTCTATCTCCCCCCTCCCCCAAGCAGGGCACCTATGCCATTCAGCAGATGAAAGGTTTTAACAGCATGCAGATGCTATGATAAGCATGCCACCTGTAGATTTTCAATTTGTCGTGCAGCTGTTAGACATAGGAGATTTGCAAGAAAAATAAGCAAAGTGACAAGCTTCTTATAAAAAAATAAACCACAAAACAGTTGGGCAACTTTACTGTAAGGAAGGCTTGTCATTAGAGCCTCTTTGGATATATGTATTTTCCCCCCACCAACTCTTAGTTGGCCGGAACTAATTACATGCACCTGTTAACATGACTCAGAAGTAATTACTATAATGTTTTCACACCTGGGCTTCTATGACTCAGCATCAGAGCTCTGTATTCCCTCACTGGGCTTTGGGGTGTAGCAATTAATATCTTCTGAAAGTGAATGTGTAAGACCATGCAATATTAGCACGAACAATTCTTTCTTTGTGTTTGGGCAAATGATACTACTAGACAAAGCCGATGCATTTAAGAGTAAGACCATGTTAAGTATTCCGATGGAGCCACACTATATAAGGATGTATTTATGGAACTTAATCTGTGTCTACAATAATATTTTCATACTTGACATCTATTGTTCAGGCACATCTCTACAACACAATAAGGCAACTTTATGAATGTGTGAACAATATCTCTCTCTCATCACTACCAAATCATCCAGTCTTCATATCTAAGACGAGTCACAAGATGTAGCTTCTGATCCTGCAAAGTAAGCTTCATTGTAAGCTGAATGACCACGTCACAACCTGGTCATCTGCTATGTATCTTTCAATCCCTGGATGAATGGGGGGGAAGACACCCCCAGTCATGGCTTCACCCACCCTTTCTGGCATCAGTTCTTCTGCTCATCATGTCCTTCCCCACTTCTGCAGCCAGAGCAACAGTAGAAAAATGGGCTTTGTGGTTTCAGAATTGCATTTGCAATCATTTGTGCACTGGCTGGAGACTGAATGCTACATAAAATGGTTGCAGAGTCTATGGCTGACAAAAGGCCACTAGCACAAACACTGGCTCTGCATCTATTCTTTCTCCTCTGTCCCCTGTAAGGTTTAGACTGTGCTGTGTTTTGCCTGGAAGAATTTTGCATGGAGAACTGAGCTTTTCCGTCTGCTCCACCCTGCCCCTTGGTTCCTCAGACTCTCCGAGGGAGCTGTAACCAGTTTCTATTGTATTAATTCTTTTTGACAGTTTGATATGCGTATGACTTTATTCAGATGTTTTATTTTTGTTAACCCCCTGAAATTTCACTTTAGAATAGAAATGAGGGAAATCAAATAGGCTAGACCTTGCCTAGATTTCCACATGCACAAAAAGATGGGGTCATTTCTTAATTATTCCTCTTAAATGGCAACCGATAATACCACCCTCAAATCCTGGGAGAGAGGACCCCTGTAGGAGGAGAATGTCAGTAAATATCACACACACACTCCCCTGCATGCAGGAAGGTCTAGGCTGGAACCAAGCCCATATGTGAAACCATGTAATTATGCAGTGTGCATCCGTACCTGTAATGGGCCCTTCTTGGTGGGGTAAGAAAACTCTCGACATAATGGCATCATATCACAATTAAATGTTATTAGGGAAATAGGAAGATGACATGTACAGGTAATACTTTTGATGTTAGCTGTGCTGTGGGATGTATGTTATTCCCAGATGCGCGGCATAGTTATTGCTGGGTTTTCATCTTGCAGTGTTTGGCGCTGAAAAGAACACCAGAAGCTTATTTCCAAATTTCTATATCCTTCACTATTTTTTCTTGAAGTACATCTAGTTTGGCTGTCTAAATTAGAAAACTATAATGGTGGAGGGAAATCAAACTGCTTGTGTATGTTCCTGTGTGTGCTAGTAGCATTTCTGGAGATCAGAATGTTTTTTTTTCTGAGCTTCAGACAGCTTTGCTTGAGCCAGTTCGTTGCTGCTTCCAGACATCTGGCTAATGAGTCTGGGGATGAGTCAGGATGGCCGTCCATCATGAGGAAGAGCTGGGTGTCATCGGCATATTGATGACATCCCAGTCCAAACCTCCTTATCAGGATGCATAAAGATATTTGGAAGTAATATTGTCAGAGTTACAACCACTCAGAAGTCCAACCACTGAAAGGCCCTATTTATGATGGCTTTTCTTTTTATTGATTGATTGCATTTATATTTTGCTGTTCTCAGCACAGCTGGCTAATGGTGGATCACAACATCATATAAATAACCAGTAAAACAATTAAAAATACACCACCCTTCTCCCACCCCGTTAACTTCTCCCACACTGGTCTTGTATACTCACCCTTTCCCTTTCTATGGTTCTAATTTTGTTCCACAACGAATTGGAAGGAGGGAGCAATGGAAGGGGGATAGAATCAGAGATACTCTTTTTCTTATTATTGCATCTGGACATTAAATGATGTATGCATCTTTCAGCCCTAAGAGGAAGTGGGTTTATGGTTACGTTCTTTGTGGTCTGAGATAACTCCTTCATATTAAATATTTATAAAGATATACTAAATATTATACTCTCACACATCTGCAAAATTTATTTATAAAATGATCTTTTAAGTTCTCCATGGAAGATCTTAACTCACATTCTCTTGTGCTCCCATCCATGTAGAGCACTGCATGAGCCCCAGTTCTTTGGCATCCTTCCATCCTCAGATATCCCAGCTTATCTTAGAAATCTGACCTCGCTATCATAGAGCATTTATCACAGAGCTTGCTCACCTAAACGCTGCCCCTTTGGCAGTCTTATGTGGGAGATAGGCGTCATCAATGGGATATGAAAAGAGGTTGATTCCCTGTCGCATGATATTGGAGTGCCCTCGCTATAACTTTTAGCTCAACTTGTGATTTGCCCCATTTCAACTAGTGGGGCAGTAAAAGACAATATAGTCCCCTATTGGTTGGTGGATAGTGATCCAAGTGTTACGTTGGCAGGAGCCAAGTTCCTTATTTACTGCTCAAAATCATTAGTTCAAAGGAGCTTGAAGGAAAGGATAGTGGAATTGCATGAGCAGAAAGAATTGCCACTGGGTTTTACTGAGGCCTCCGTTCCTCTCCTAATTGCCATTGCTTAATCAAGCCAATGCACAGCATGCTTATTCTTCTTGTGAGGCTGGTATGTGTTCCAGTGGCCTGGATAGGAACAGGTCAGTCTAACCATCAGGACTGGCTTGACTCATTACACTGTGATGTAAGTGAATAGCAAGACAGAGTGCTTTTCTAGGTGAATTTAGGAAGCCATCTAGTTTGAAATTACAGTGGGGGCAGAAGGACTGATGCACCTACTTGCTGTGAGAAAATCTATAATGTCCAAACACAATTATTGTGTCAATTCCACCTATATGTAATGTGTAAATTGCTCCTAAGAAGCCCCTGTACTTTTAAATACACCTTTAGGGGCAAAGAGGTTTGGTGCTTGAATAGTTGTTTTCCTGTCTGTGCACTGCTTATTTAAGAAATATATGTCAGAAACTGTTCTCAGATTCATGTTCATTATTGGACCAATGGCACCAGTGACTATCTTGTACATTTTCTGGTCAGCTCAATATGCTGGATCTGGACTCAACGGGCAGTGTCTGCTAATTATTCTTTCCTACTACCTTCAAGGTCATATGCGGTCAGGGCCCAGTGTACTTGAGGGACTGCCTCCCTGCCTATGCCCCCAAAAGAGCTTTACGCTCTGCCACCACCAACCGATTAATGGTCCCTGGCCCTAAAGAAGTTTGCCTGGCCTCGACCAGGGCCAAAGCATTTTCTGTCCTGGCCCCCACCTGGTGGAACGAGTTCCCAGAGGAGATCAGGGCCCCTACGGAACTAAAACAGTTCCGCAGTACCTGCAAAAGGGAGCTCTTCCACCAGGCATTTGACCAGGCACAATCAATCAACATCTGCAGGGCCCCTGCCCCCCTCTCCCCTCCCAGAAATCCACTAAGACTCTTGGACCTATTTGAATTACTATTGTTTATATACTGTTACCTGGTTATTATCAGTTAATAATATGAATGTTATAGTTATTATATGTATGGTTCCATGTATAGTTTCAGTTCTATATAAACTACCCTGAGCCTTTGGGGAGGGCGGTATATAAATATGAATGAATGAATGAATGAATGAATGAATGAATGAATGAATGAATGAATGAATTATTCAGCATGCACACACCCCCTGTTCAAGACCAACATTTCACAGAGATTAGCGGGCTGCAGTGGAAATGGGAAATAGGGAGTGGGCGTTGGGAAAGTTCTGGTTCTCTGTTGTAAGATGTATTCTGGATCCTGACCTTTTAACAGTAAGAAATTAATTTAATCCTAGTTATTTCTCATTGCTTTTTGATCAGTTTTAACATTGGCTTTTGGTGAAAGGATGCTCACTGTCTTGATGGAGATATTACAGGTTTCGTGATCTATTAGGATTACCAGGCTTGGTTGCATTTACTGGGGGAGCCTATAAGGACTGAAGGACAAAGTGAGAGATACATGATGGGATCTCACTTCTAAATGTTGGCAGCAGCTCTTGGGAAGGTTATATTTGGATGGGGTCACCGGGCTGAACGGTTTTTCAAAGCCTTTTCTTCTTGTTGTGTTCTCCCAAATTGCCCCTTTCCTGTCATTGTTCATTTTGAGGAGGAAATACTTGTATCTGAACTGTGCCTGCAGTGGCTTTATGAGCATATTTAAAAATGGATCTCTCATAATCACCTCTGGTTTAGCCCTAAGGAAGCATGGAGACACAATGTCAAGGCCAGTGTCAGGAGACATCTGTTGTTATTTTGATTTTTTTTTAAAATGTGCAGCAGAATTCATTCTTAAAATATGATACTTTTCTTTAAGATACTCCCACGCAGAACTAAGTGATGAAAGAAAACAGATTTATGCTTTCGTTTGCACGCTATCTTTTATGGCAAAATATACATTACTCTGAGAATGAGAGCTTTTTTATAAGTGCAGGGATGTACTGGAACAGATCAGAATTCAGTTATTTTCCTGCCAGTTGCTTCTAATTGGATCAAGGAAGATCTTCACTGTATTGCACGACATGCCCTCACAAAACCAAGAAAACTACCAGGAAATCTGCAGACATGCTAACTAATGTTATTTTTTATTGTATTTACTTACAAGGACCAGTAAGGCAGCTAACAATTTAAACCATAAATGTTAAAATCAACTCCCCCTAAATACAAGTCATTAAAACAGTTAAAAACAGAGATTAAATACAGATAAAACATTAAAAAAATGGTTATGAAGGAGGGGTCACTGATGGAATGCCAAATGAAACAAAAAACATTTCATTTGTTGTCAGAAGATAGCAACAGATAAATCTCCCTGGGGAGACCAAGAAGGCCCTCTTCCAGGTTGCCATGTGCCTAATCTCAGAAAGTGTGGGCACCCGAAGCAGGCCTCCAAAGATAAGAGTAGCGATTGGGCAGATCTTTCCTACACAGAAAGTCCACAACTGGCTTACCAGTTGAACTCCTTGTATAAACATCTTTGCTTTCGTGTGTGGAACTTGTGCTTTCCAGTGTAAGGCACACCTCAGCCACCCTCTTTTCAGGGTGGAGCTGATGGTTGGCTGTGACCTTGTGCAAAGCACAACATGGAGAGCCAGCTTGGTTTAGTGGTTAGGAATGTGGACTTCTAATCTGGAGAGCCAGGTTCGATTCCGCGCTCCCCCACAAGCAACCAGCTGGGTGACCTTGGGCTCGTTACAGTACTGATAAAGCTGTTCTGACTGAGCAGTAATACCGGGGTCTCTCAGCCTCACCCACTTCACGGGGTGTCTGTTGCGGGGAGAGGAAAGGGAAGAAGATTGTAAGCCACTTTGAGACTCCTTCAGGCAGAGAAAAGTGGCATATAAGAACCAACTCCTCCTCCTCCTCCTCCTCCTCCTCCTCCTCCTCCTCCTCCTCCTCTTCTTCTTCTTCTTCTTCTTCTTCTTCTTCTTCTTCTTCTTCTTCTTCTTCTTCTTCTTCTTCTTCTTCTTCTTCTTCTAAAAGCCTAGAAGCATCTCCCAGCTGCTGATAGGCCTAACTGCTGGGGCAGTGATAGAGTCTGGATGTACTTTCTCAGTTGTGCATTTGAGTAGGAAACAAAATAATGTTACTTTCAGCACCATTTCCCCATCCAGAAGAAAAAGTGGTATATCAAAACAATACTATACGAAGAAGCATCACAGGAGGTATTTATATAAAGATTTTTTTCTTATTGCTTTTAGCAAGATGCTCCTAATAGTCTCCTTTTGCCTATGTTATTGGCTACTAAACATTTGTATTTTGCTCACTGTTCACCACCTCTGGGCAAAGCTTTCACTTTTAAAGGGAGTCTTCTTGTTTTTTATGTCTTTCTTGACTGTGCTTGTTAAACACATTGGCACCCCTTGATATTCAGTGGTATCTTTTAAAATGTGTAGTATACATAAGCTTCTGTTATTGTGGATTGAAATAATGTCTGGAGGGGTTTGATTTTCTTTGCTATCCATTTTGTCTTTTGTTTGATTAATAACTTCTTTTTTTTAAAGTTTCCTTCTCTAAACTCAATGGTCATGTTGAACTTTTTGTGTAACATATTTTGCTTCTGGTCCTGACACCAAAATCCAGGTTGTCTACCTTTTGCCCCCAAGAAGGTACAACCATTTTTGGAATGGTTTTTATCTCTTGATCCAAATACACATTTCCTCAGACAATATTAGGGTAGTTGTGTCATTCATTGTCAGACAGCATTGTCTGTTCATTGCCTTCCATTTTCTCTTGCCATTTCAGATCAGAGGCAGAGGCAGAGGCAGACAGGTAACACTCTTTCCCTATCGAAAATAAGAGTCCAATAGCACCTTTAAGACCAACAAATACTTATTCAATGTGTGAGCTTTCGAGTGCATGCACTCATCCTTGGACTAAATGTGCATGCACTTAAAAGCACACGCCCTGAATAAATCTTTGTTGGTCTTACAGGTGCTACTGAACTCTTATTTTTGTTGTGCTACTTCAGACCAATGCGGCTGCCTGCTTGAATCTATCATTTCTCTACATTGACCTCGGTATTCACTATACATGATTTTCTGTTGCCCTCTGTACCATTTGGGTGTGTTCATAACACTGTGTGGTTGGCTTGTTGGCACGTAGCCCGTTCTGTTGACTGTTCCTCATCTTTGAGACGTGAGTTATCATGAACCTCAGGAATCAGATGTTACTGCACAACCTTGTAAGATAACTATTGAGTCGGGGAATAGCAACAGTGCCCTCTGCTGTTTAATACACCGAACAATGGTGACAGTTGGATTTTACAAGGCATGTGGCCTCATTTGATAATTAAGGAGCGGCAACCAGTGCGGTATTCATTCAGACATTCTAGAGCTCTCATGCCAAGACTGAATGTGCTAGTCAAGTAATTGAATTTTTATGTACAGAGCCTGTGTGCTAATTAAAATAAGACAGCAATGGAAAGACTGCTGCCTCTTATGGCTTTTTGTCTGGGATACTATTCAGACCAGTTCAGCGTATGGAAATGCCCTTCTATAAATTATAAATTGTGAATTGTAGCGGGTTTTTTTTCTTTATACAGAAAAGTTCACCCAGGTTTTAATATGCTAGGAATTATTTATGGTAAGGACTGTCAGCTAGTTTTGCAGAAAGAACTTTGGTGCCAGGTGTCTCAATTGCTTAAGTTACTTTGAGAAATTAAAGCTTGTGCCATGCTAGGTTTACCCCACATTAAACTTTAATGTAGAACAACATGAAAGTTTGGTTCTGGGAAACACTCATTCAGGGTTTCAATGTGAATGAGAGAGGCCAGTTGCATTGCTCTGCACATAAGGCCTGTTTGCACAGATGACCAGAGGAGAATGATTTATTTAAGGGACAATGAGGTGTATTAAAGAGATAGCAGTGTAGCAGTGTATATGAACTAGATCTGGGTAGCAGTGTATATGAACTAGATCTTGGGGCACTTGGGCCCATTATGCACGGCCGCCAAAACGGCGATTTCGGGTCACATGGAAAACGCGGAGGGGGAAGACGCGAACCATACCGGTTATACACGGGGCGGGGCGCGACGGCGGCAAAACCCAGAGTAACCGATTATGCACGCGCCGATCCGGGCGCTGCTTCTGGTTGCGCCCCGCTCACCCGGAAGCTGCGCTTTCTTCCGCGTTTCACTGACGCGGCTTTTTCGGCGGCATGCACCGAAGCTGCAGCCGGTTGCAGCCGGCTCCGTGCGTTATCAGTGATTTTAGTCGCCGCCATTCCACCCCGAATGTGCGCTAAAACCCCCGTGCATAATGGGTCTTGTAGACTGTAAGCTAAATATGAGTGGGGTAAAGAAGGCAAATACATTCTTGGGATGTATCAACAGAGGTATCACATTGAAATCACAAGATGTCATAGTTTCGCTGTATACCACATTGGTCAGACCACAACTAGAGTACTGTGTGCATTTATGGAGGCCTCACTTCAAAAAGGATGTGGACAAAACTGAGAGGGTGCAAAGGAAAGCTGCAAGGATGATCCAGGGCCTGGGGGACTAAGCTCTATAAGGAAAGGTTGTGGGACTTGAGAATGCTCAACCTGGAGAAGTTCAGAAATTGCTACCACAGAAGATTGGTTAAAGAAGATGTTGAGCTTTGGGGTCTCAGCCAGATTAACGGCACTATTAAAGGACAAAAACTTGGAGAAATATTATGAACAGTGGACACCTTTCTGGAACTACATGAAGAAAATGATTCTGGACTCTGCAAAATTTTACAAAACATAAAAAAAATGAAGCAGCAGATAATTCTAATTAATTTCTCTTAGCACAGGAGGAGGGTTTACTTGTCCAGGAAGGTGAGCTGGGTGGGAAGTCAAATTTTAGGTTGTGATTGTGATATTTGTGTTATTTTTGTATGTGTTTTATGTTGTATTTTTGTTCAGTGGTGACGTTGTTACTTGTAGATGTATATAAACATAATAAAATATTTAAAAATTAAATAAACTAAAAAAAAAGAGAATGCTCAACTTGGAGAAGAGAAGACTGAGAGGGGACCTAATTGTTTTCTTGTTGTATTTGAAAGAGGAGGACAAGGAGCAGTTCCTGTTGGCAGCAGAGGATAGGACCTGCAGTAATGGGTTTAAGCTGCATGTAGAACAAGAGTGGGGTTTTACTTGCCATGGGTGAGCAAATGACACATCTAATGTAATTAGAGTTATTGCTCAGTCTCTAACCTGCCCTTCTTGGGAAAATTGATTCAGAGAGCAGTAACAAACCAACTCCTGGTCTTGTTAGATAACACATATGGTCTGGACCCATTTTAGCCTATGGGACAATGGCAGCTTGGGAGCTTTAGCTGATGTATATAAATCTGAATGTAGATAAAGATCATATTTCTTTTATGCTCATGCTGTTATCTGTTAGCAGCCTTTGATAAAGTAGAGCATGCCAAACTTTTGAGACATTTGAAAACAGAAGTAGATATCAGGAGATGTACTTTTGGCTGATTTCAATTCTTCTGCATGGATTATGCTCAAAGAGTTGCCATTAGAGACTAGTTCTCTTCAATATGGGAACTATCTTTAGGGGCTATTTCCACAGAGTGCAGTCTCAACCTTCATGTTGTTCAACCTTTCTGTAACCTGTTTAAGAGATATCATTGTCAACAACCTTTCTCAGGCCTTGTCAGCAGAAGGTCGTTGCTTCCTTGATTGCAACCATCCATCTAATGTTGGGTCTTCCTCTTTTCTCGTTGCCTTCTTCCAAGCATTAGTGTCTTTTCCATTGACCCCTTCTCATTATGTGACCAAATTATGGTAGCCTGAGCTCTATGTCTTGCTATCCAAATTCCCTGATGACGATGTTTAGGTCTTGACTCAATGACTGATGGCTGTAGTTAAATATCTGAATGTGAACAAACTGAAACTGAACCCAGAAAAGATAGGTTTGGTCTGGTTGGGATGTCAAAGATATTGAAAGGTAGGGTGCTTCCTACTTTTGATGGGGTTAAGCTGACTCTTCCTGAATCTGTTAAGAGTGCAGAGATTGTTCTGGATTCAGCACTGCTATTGGAAAAACAGCAGCAGCAACAAAAACAACACATGCTTTCTTCCAACTCAGTCCAGACCAGAAGTTAGCCTCTTCAGTTGAAATGACCAATCTGGTCATCTAAATCTATGCCACAGGAACATTGAGACAAGACCACTGTAATGCACTCTAGACAGGCCTGTCCTTGAAGTCAACTCAGAGACTCCAGTTGGTAACGAAAGCCATAACTTGATTATCAGCAGATAAGTGAAGCATGAAGTTAACTGAAGCATGAAGCATGATTGCTCTGCAATCACTCCATTGCCTGCCCAGCAGTATCTAGGCTTAATTCAAGATGTTGACAGTCACATACAAAGCCTTTCATAGCCCTGGTCCCTCATAACTGCAGGGCTACCTGTGTTTGCCAGCCTGCCAGTCAGCAAAATCAATAGTTACCCATGCATGTGCTTTCTCTGTTGTGGCCCCCACCTTATGGAATGGTCTGCTGAACAGGTCACATATAATGCAAAGCTGAATTATTCAGGAGGGTATTTTTACACAGGTAATTAGGGATGCACTGTAATGAAACATTTCATAAATATGCTTTGGTAAAGGGACTGTTGCTGTAAGTATGCTCCTACTCTGTAATTTCTGCATTGTGTAATGCACCATGATAATGCTTAAGCTTTAATTCAGCTTCATTTCAGATCCATTTTTAGATTTCTGCTTGTCAGATTTCTGCAATCCAAGCCTTATTACTTTGTTTATTGGCTGGCCCATCCTTTTGATTGTATTTAACTTACAATGCCTAATCCACCTTGAGTCTTAGTGGAAAAGACTGTGTATAAGAAGCACAAATAAATAACAGGGAATGTGGGCAGGTGGGGGAGATGGGCAGTGAAGGTGATGAAGCCCACATTTGTTGAAGTAGATCAGGAGTTGAATGATCATGTGCAAAGCAAATCCTAATATTAATTTAATTTTAGACATACAGACTAGCCACAGTTAAAATATGCCATGATTTTATGTTATACATGAATGGAGCTGGTACATTTGTATACAGGCCATCTTTGAATTCTCTTTGAAGATATACAGACTTTCTAGTATTTATTTAGTTTGCATAGTACATAACTGTTTGCACAGAACATAATCTTGCATAGGGTTTCCAACCTCCATGTGGTTACACACAAAAAAAGAAAATCCCATGTAAGGAACCAGAGTCAATATAGTAAAGTCTATGTATAACTTCAATTTATATTACTTGCTTGAAAAGTCTTATATTTATCCATAATAAAACCAAAACTAACCACTTGGAGAATCTTTGGTTTTTAACAGTAAAGAGATTGCAGATGTTTTGATCAACTGATTTTTCTCAGTGCTGATTATTCTTCACCACAGTCAAAAAACTTTTCATGAAAAGTTTTTCATAATGACTGCAGATCCTCGGTGTCCCAAAAGAACGGGCTCCCATGTGATCAAAGTAGTCATGATTTTTATTATGGATGAGACACTTCAAGAAACTTGACATTGGGATTTTCTTTTTCAAGTAAGAATGTACCTTTTTGTTGTAATAACCTCCAGGTGGCAGCTGAAGATCTCTAGGCATTTCATCTGATTCCCAGAGATCAGTTCTCCCTGCAGGAAACATCAGCTTTGGAGGATAGATTCTATGGACTCATATCTCCAGGAATTCTTTCCCTTCTCCAAATTCCACCTTCCCCAGGCCCAACCTTAAAATATTCAGGAATATCCTAAGCCAGAGCTGGCAACCCTACCATGCTATCACATAGGACATATATTCACTTCAGTCATAAATAGTGAAATGCAAAGTCATTATATCATGCTTCCCAGCTTGTCATTTTCTCCTTATTGGGATCAATAAAATTTCATTTTGAAGCCTGCCCTACTGCCTGTTTCCATGATAGCATCTTACAGGCAGTCTTGGAGGACCTATTTAAAAAGTGTCCATAGACACTTAGGTGACTAGTGAAGCACCAAGCTGCTTAAAAGAATAAAACAGTTTTATTAAGAAGAGAAGATAACTTTTTAGGGAATGAGGAGAGATAGTCCTAGCTGTCTAATTGTTGTTCTGCATTAATTCTGTCTGTTCAGGAGGCAAGCAGGGGAAGTGCGTGCCAAGATGCAGGAAGTCGACCTTCTCTGGACGGGGGATTAGGCTTGGGCCAGCATTCATCTGGTTGCGGGGCTAATCCTCACCTCCAGGTGATGTTGACACTGGCCAGAGGTTGGCCTGACTCAGGCCCTTGGTTGCCCTGAGGAACACGGATTCTTCCCATGTTCTTTCTGTGCCATGGGTGCCATTGGGGCCTATGTCAGGCCAGGCCCATATGGCAGGGAAGAGTCAGGCTGCCAAGGCCCAGCTCCTCCCTTCAGCCTGGACCAACTACACAGTCCTGGAAGGGACACAATATGCCCTAAGTCAGGGGTAGTCAACCTGTGGTCCTCCAGATGTCAATGGACTACAATTTCCATGAGCCCCTGCCAGTATTTGCTGGCAGAGGCTCATGGGAATTGTAGTCCACAAACTTCTGGAGAACCACAGGTTGACTACCCTTGCCTTAAGTGGCTCCACGGTGCTGTACAGCACTGCAGAGCCACCTGGGGCATGCTTTCCCATTTAAGAATGTGGTATTGCTACCACGTTCCTAAACAGAAAAAAACCAGTCCCCCTCTTCTGAATGGTGGAAGCTTTCTGCCCCAGCTGCCTTGTCCAAAGGTGGAAATCCGGGGTGGATGGGGTATGCCAGTGAAAACAGTTCTCCCTGGGGATGCAGGAAGCGATGGGGCAAACTGCCCTGTTGCAGACACATGGTGGCAGCTCAGCTCAGTGCCACTGGTGTGGAATAAGAACAAATGAGCCAATCAGGACACAGGAGGAGACGATTTGGAAATTATCAGGACTTTCCTACTCCAACTATGCTGAATACAGTTTTCCCCCAATGCCCCATGTAGGATATTGTTCTTATTCTGTTCAGTCATGCATACTACAGATGTTGCATGTTCCAGTGCTCATTTTGGAAACTATTCCACAGCCTTTCTGTCCCAAACAAGCAAACTCAAATTTGATTCACAAATGATGAAACAGAACCATCCTTTAAAAATTAAACCACTTTGTGTTGTATTTAAACCATCGTCACTATAAAAAGTAGGAACTGCAAGCATCCATCTTGCTGCCTTAACGCAAGTCCTTTTACCAGCCTTCCAAAGCACCTTCTGGAGTTTAAAAAGGGATACTCTAAAAGGCTAGGGAGAAAAAAAATGATCTGTGTGAAGCACAGCCACATGGGGTTGCAATAGCTTTTTGAAACTCATGTAAAGCATCTCCTTGCCAGCTGCCAGATGTCATCCCACAGCTGGAAAGACATCCAGGCCTACATAGTCAAGCTGTTCAATGTGCAAAATACTTCACAGCTGTGGTGGCAGCAAAGTTAGAAATCTATACTTGGCAGCCAAAAGCAGGCAGGTGCATCTACTGAGGGAAGGTTCTTTGGAACTTTCTATTCCCCATCCCCATCCTCCAAGGAGTATATAAAAGAAAGGTTATTCTGAATCAGATCTCCTTCTCAGTATAGTCCATATCTTCTGTGTTCTGTTTTTCACACTCTCAGTTAAATAGCTAGCTATTGTGAATTACAATGCAATCTTATACTTCCTACTGAATCCCACTTTATTCCGTAGGATTTAAGTTGATTGTTTTTCAGGTTATGTATGTTACAAAACATATTAGTTCAGGACTATGCAAGCTGCTAGCAACTTCTTTTATAAACACTACAAAAGTGTGCTTGCCTAAACATGGCCAAGTCATAGAGTCATAGAGTTGGAAGGGGCCATACAGGCCATCTAGTCCAACTCCCTGCTCAATGCAGGGTCAACCTAAAGCATCCAGGATAAGTATCAGTGGGGGGGGGGGGAGCTCACCACCTCCTTAGGCAGTCGATTCCACTGCTGAACTACTCTATGGAAAAAATTTCCTGATATCTAGCCAATATAGTTCTTCGCATAATTTAAACTTATTACTGTGTGTCCTATCCTCTGCTGCCAAGAGGAACCTTTCCCTGCCCTCCACCTTTCAAATACAACAATCATGTCACCTCTCAGCCTCCTTTTCTCCAGGCTGAACATTCCCAATTTCCTTGGTCTTTCCTCGTAGGGCTTGGTCTCCAGGCCCTGGATCAGCCTTGTTGCTCTCTTTGGCATCAAGAGCCAGCTTGATGTAGTGGTTAGGAGTGCAGACTTCTAATCTGGCGAGCCAGGTTTGATTCCCCACTCCCCCACATGCTGGGTCCCCCACCAGCTGAGTGACCTTGGGCTCGCTATGGCACTGATAAAGCTGTTCTGACCGAGCAGTAATATCAGGGCTTACTCAGCCTCACCTACCTCACAGGGTGTCTGTTGTGGGGAGAGGAAAGGGAAGGAGATTGTAAGCCACTTTGAGACTCCTTTGGGTAGAGAAAAGCGGCATATAAGAACCAACTCATTTTCATCTTCATCTTGCGACTCTTGGTAGTACCACCTCTTCTTCAGTTTTGTTCACGTCCTTTTTGAAGTAAGGCCTCCAGAACTGCACACAGTACGCCAGTTGTGGTCCAACCAACGCGGTATACATTGGGACTATAACATTTTGTGTGGCCCTTAATGAGCTCTGGGGTTTGGGTGGGCAGCAGAAGTAAATAACATAGAAAATCTCCCTTTATTCTTTTTTAAACTGTCTCGGGAAGGGGAAGATGCTGTATATAACAGAAACAAAGTGGCTGTTTCCATTATAATGTCCCCCAAACACCAAGAGTTCCAATCAGGCAACAATTAGCTGAATCCCATTTCTTGAGCAGACAGCTGAGATTAATGCTTCCTTGTTTAGTTCAGTCTAGGCTTGCTATTTAGCATACTGCACACACAAAAATGCAGCAAACTTCTGATTTAAAAGCATTTTATTTTATTAGTAATATATATCATGCACATTACCCATTTGAATCTCCCATCTCGATAGCTTTCTTTATCATGCAGGATCTTGGGTACAGATCATTTTGAAGCTCTTTGAAATCCCTAAGCCCCACAAGAAAGTTGACAACCCTAGCAATGCAGATCAATTGTGTCTAGGTGATGTCATTTCCGGTGACACGGTACTTCTGGGGGTATGGCAGGGGGGCATGGCCAGCTGACGTCACTTGAAATTTTTTTCAGGCATGGCTCCATGGTCAAAAGGTTGAAAAAAAGTATAGATTATACCAGGGATTCCCAATCAGGGGTCCTTGGGAACTCTGGAGGGTGTCCATGGCCTTTACCTTCCTGCCTTAATGGACTCAGCTACAAGCTAGGGCAGTGTTCCCCAACCTGTTTATCACTGGGGACCGGTCAATGCTTGACAATTTTACTGGGGGGGGAGTCTTTTGCCGAGGGATGCCACTGCCGCCTGAGCCCCTGCTCCACTTGCTTTTCTGCCGGCGCCCGACTTCCCATTGCCCGCTGGGGGTGCTGCCAGCAGCAGCTGCGCAGTGCCATGCTGAGGGGGAGCCCCAGCAGGGCAGCCCTTGAGGCAGCAGCTGGGGAGGAGGACGAGGAGCTGCAGCCCAGTACTGGCTGTTCTATGGACCGGTCCTGGTCCCCGGACTGGGGGTTGGGGACCACTGAGCTAGGGAATATGCCACTTCCATTGCTCTTCTCCCCCCCCCCCTCCTGAGCATGAGTGAGTTCTCTCGTGGTTTCTGTGCCTGGGAGGGGGTGAAGCATGTCTGGTCATTCTTATTCTATGTTGCTACTTTTATAGAATCCATTTGTTTCTTTGTTTATTTGCACATGTTCTCTTAATAAAACACCAGGGCCTTTTCTGTTGTGGCATCCTGATTATGGAATTCTGTACCTGGTACCAAATTTAGCAATGCCAGATCAAAATCTTTCTGTTACCTCAGGAGCATTTTGTAAGAATAACTAGTGTTTTGTCATCTTCTTATCCACATCTGGTTTCTCAGTGGTCTGTTTTGATATATTGTTGCCTCCTTCTGTAACTTGAACTTATTGCTGCTAGTATTTTACTGTGCCTTTCTAAAGCCACTGAGTTCACTGGATCAAGAAGGTAGAATTTAGAAGAATCCTGCTAGGATTTAAGTGACTACTTTCGCTTGTAGTTTAATGGTGCTATGTATTTAATTTACTATAAATTTTGTGGGTGGTAGTGGTGGTAATTTATATTTTGGGTATTCACATTGGACATTTGTGTTTTGTGTTGTATAAAATATATTAAACAAATAAAGGAAGGAAAGCAGGATGGAAAGAAACAGGAAAGAAAGGGGGACAAAAGTAGTTCACACTAAGTGACTCGGGTTTTCCCCAGAAAAATGAATACTTAAGTTTAAAAAGTTTCACAAATCATAAGTGGAAGTCACCTGTGTGCAAGCTGACCAAGATTTGTCAGGGCTGATCCTTTTTTTTAGTCCATGGTAATTTTTATGCTTGAAGAATGCTTTGGTCAAGAACAAGATTTGCTCGAAGGAAAATTCAGACAGCAGAAATGAATTACTCATCTGGCAGCAGACAGATATTCCATTGTGAAGCACACCCCTCCCTTTTACACACTCCTCTTTCCTTTAAGTGGACAACTGGTAGAAAAGGTAGCAGTGTTTAAAGGGGGCAGTCCCCTGGTCTTCCTAACTACAGATCTTATATGTGAGTGAACCTGTGTGGGACTGTTTTATACCGGAAAGATTCAGCTTACCAATGTTAATCATAGAATCATAGAGTTGGAAGGGGCCGCACAGGCCATCTAATCCAGCCCAAAGCATCCTAAAGCATCCAGCCTTTGCTTGAAGACTGCCAGTGAGGGGGAGCTCACCACCTCCTTAGGCAGCCTATTCCACTGCTGAACTACTCTGACTGTGAAAAATTTTGTACTTCTTCATCCTGTCCTACAGTAATGCACATTCTCACTTACCTGCTGACTGCACTAAAACAAGTTCGCTGATGAAATACACTTTCAGGATGATAGAAGCATTGTTGTCTAAGTGGTGTGTTATTTTCTCAGAAGCTGGAGCGCCAACAGAGTAGGAGAGAGTGGCATCCATCAGGGAGGCCCTTCCCTCGGAATAGCACTAAATGCACCTGACAGTCTGCCATCTCGTCCCTGGGGCATTCCTTTCCATACAATTAAGGTGTCTGTGATGATGAAGAAAGCTCTGATGTACTGAATGAGCACTCCGAGAGAGACAGGTTGGGGGAGGGAGACAGAAATGAGCAATGAGGCATGTCCCAGATGCCTGCTCAAATCCCAGAGCTTGCCTCTGAGGTGGAAGATGGCTGTGGAGAGAAATGGGTAACTCTGGCTTTCTTCGGTTACCAGAAAGTAAACACAGTTGTAATAGGGTTAAGGCATTGTATTTACAAAGAGCATCTCTTTTTCTCCCCCCCCCCCCCCACCAATTTCTCTAGAGAGACATTACCGCTCTTGCCCATCAGCCAAAGTTGGAGGGTTTCCATGGCAACCAGGCAGCTGGTGTCTAGACAGTGAGAGATGCCTGTCAATGGAGCAGAGAGTCTAGCTCCCCTTAACAACCTCTTCCATGTGAAAGCACACTCCCTTGGTTGCCTCCCTCATGGCACATGATGGGGGTCTTGTTCCTTTCCACTGGCTGTAGGTGGACAAAAGGGGGGGGAGGAGACTCAAACTGAGCTTTGCATCTATTTATGAAGAAAGATAGGGCAGGAACATGTTTAGGTGAATTTGCAGAGCACATAGCTGGGTCTGAAAGCAGAAAACATCTCCCAGTGAACTGCCCCACCGACATATTCCATTCATTGGAGGGAAAGGTGTGCTAAAAAGTACTCTTGAATGGGGAGGGGAAGGGTGACATGCTTATTTAGTAAATATTATCATCATTATTTACTTCATTATAAAATGTTGGGTACCTAAACTACCATTAGTCAACATGATACATCTTCTGTGTGGTTAAACAAATGGTATCATTGTATTAGTTATCTTCAAATTTGAGAGGAAACCCCTCCCCCCTGTATTAGTCACAAGTTTCTCGAAATTTTGAAGAAAAAATGATTCCAAACATGACTAACACATTCTTCCTTTTAACACAGTTTAAAATACATCTTTTCGATGAGGAGAGATACATTTCTCAGGATTGTAAGAGGAATTTACAAATAATATTTGCCCGTTTTTGCATTGGAAATACAATGATAACAGCATCACAGTTCAGAGAAATATAAACATCTTAGTTCGCAATATATAATATATATGTATAGTTTGGAGATTATTTTAAAAGAAGTAATTAAAAATGTAACAATTTTAAAGCAAGTTTTAAAATTTGATCGGATGTAAAAATTAACCAGTCAAAAATCTGTATAAAATGAAAGTACTTATTTAACCTTTAATGGTGCTGCATATCTAAATGGCAGCAGCAATATAGACAGTTGTATGACTTCCTCCATCACTTAACAGCTTCTTTATCATTTGCCTTGTTTGTATGCCTGAATATCTCTCTAGAATAAGCTGTAATAGTTTGCCTTGAATCATATAATAAGCGGGGCAATAAAGCAGGAAGTGCTGTATGGTTTCTACCTGACCACTGTTACAAGGACATAGTCTTTGAGGTAGAGGGAACTTCTTGTAATAACCCTCCAAAACAGCTGTGGACAGAGCAGGTAACCTGGCCAATGTAACTGCTTATCCTTATCATCATCATCATCACCATCATCATCATCATCAATTTCCTGCCACTTCCGAGATTGGCTCGTGGTGGGTTACAAGTTTATTGTTTCAAGAGTGAAAAGGTAGGTAGGTAGGTAGGTAGGTAGGTAGCTTTAGCAAGTATTTATTTCTGTCTAGAGTCAGAAAACCTGAGGCTTTGTTTATATCCCCTTGCTGGCCAGTATCTTGGATTAGTACAATGCTATAAGGAGTCCTATACATTCAAAAAGATTTCCCAATGAAATATCTGTCGGAACAATATTTCATGTCTTCTGGGCAGAGGCAAATGATCCCAGCAGTCTGGTGTAGTGGTTAGGAGTGAGGACTTCTAATCTGGCATGTTGGGTTCAATTCTGCGCTCCCTCACATGCAGCCAGCTGAGTCATCTGGGGCTCGCCACGGCACTGATAAAGCTGTTCTGACCGAGCAGTGATATCAGGGCTCTCTCAGCCTCACCCATCTCACAGGGTGTCTGTTGTGGGGAGAGGAAAGGGAACGTGACTGTAAGTCGCTTTGAGACTCCTTCGGGTAGAGAAAAGCGGCATATAAGAACCAACTCATTTTCATCTTCATCTTCATTCTTCTTCTTCTGTTCAGTGCCAATAATTAATGGCTGATCATAGACATAGTCATGGAACTTCTTCAGCCTGCCCACAATGGTAAGAACCTCCAAACTGATCTGGGAGTAATTTCATTCTTTTTGAGCCATTTTTTAGAAGAAGATATGAGGATGGTCTCACAAGAGTCTTCAAACTGTGTCTCAAGGCAGCCCCAGTACCATATGGGAAAACATCATATGTGGGAGAGGCTTTTCCAGTACACCAGTTTGACAGCACCAGAAGCCCTATAATGCAGGACTGTCCACCTTTCTTCAGAAGATGATACAAAAGGAGTTCCACTAATGGACTAATGCTAAAATTTTTTTTTCAGAAGTCTGAGAAAAACACAGGAGCTTTGGTTCATGACATAGAGAGTCGTCTTTGTGTAGTAGTTAAGAGTGGAGACCCCTAATCTGGAGAGCCAGGTTTGATTCACCATTCCTCCACATGCAGCCAGCTGGATGATCGTGGGCTAGTCATAGCCCTATTAGAGCTCTTCTCACAGAGCAGTTTGATCAGAGCTCTCTCATCCCCATCTACCTCACAGGGTATCTGTTATGGGGAGAGGAAGAGAAGGCGATTATAAGTCACTTTGAAACTCCTTTAGGTTGTAAAAACCAACTTTTTCATCTTCTTCTTTGCGGATTGCTGTTATCTTCACTGGAGTTGGACAGATGCCATTCACATCAATTAAATAGATAAGAATTTTAGTCTAAGAGACAGTAAACACACATATTTCACACTGAACACAGGGCCAGTATCAGTAAACCAGTGCAGGACTTCGTGCAACCTTGTTGTCTCTTCATCAGATCCATCAACAATGCAGATATTATCTAAATTTGGAACAATAACATGAATGAAGATGTCCCTTTTTGTGTTTGTCCCTTTTATACCTGAAGCTCTAATCTTCACAGAAGACCAGGTATGAAAACTAGCTCTGTGAAGCTAGGAATTTCCCAGGAAGGGACAATGATGCAAATCAATGTCAGATTCCTGTTAAGGTTTGACTGAATTCTTGATGGGCATAGCCCTGTAATATGCTGATGAACCCAGATAGCAATCAAGGCATCCTTTTGAAGACAGTGTTCTGCATTAAAGGGTGCCTGGGTCATAAAAGGGTGTGGCCCATTGAAGCAGATGAAAAACACAGGCTGGAATGAAACCTATTCCCTCTTTTCCATGGCTGTTTTTTCTTCCAATTTGCCCCTAATGACAAAGAAGCTAGAGAGAAGGTGCATAACTATCTGGTAACTTTATTATAACTGTAAAAGGAATGCTTGGAGGGAACCTTCAACTGAATTGGCTGCTAACAAGATCCAAACTGAACAGAAAGTGGAAAGTGGAACTGCTCTTTTTAAGAGGCTAAATTCTAGCAGCTTCTAGTACAGGGATCCCAAACTGTGGCTCTCCAGATGTCAATGGGCTACATTGCACTGGCAGGGGCTCATGGGAATTGTAGTCCATGGACATCTGGAGGGCCACAGTTTGACCACTCTTGTATCTAACATATAGCAAGCTAGTATGATCAGAATGCTACGAAGTATAATTTTATCCATTCACATCAAGGAATTTCCTGTTTTCAGATTTGTGATATCAGCTTTTACATGAAGCACATATAGGCTTGAATGACTATAGTTCACAGCTTTTATGCTCCTGATCACACTGCAACCATGTCTACAATCATATGTAGAGTTGAGATCATGTCAAACAGTTTGGTATACAGTGAATCATAGGAGCACCCTCCTACCAAAATGAATTTAAATTCGTAACTGTGAAATGGGGCCTTATGACACCAGAAAGCCTTTAAAATGTATGGCTGTGGGAAGATTTTATTAAGTAGAAAAACTTGGGCACGAATAGATTTTGAGCACTAGAATACCTGAAAAAGTGCTACTCCGCCCTGTTCACTGCTGTCCTCAGACATGAACCCTCTGTCAATGAAGAATAAGACCTTTTCTAAAATGCTCTGCTTGGGAAGGCTTGCTTGTCCACTTCAATGAGCTCGTGGAGGAAGGCCATAAAAACCTTTCCTATTGTTTTATTTGGGGAGTTGGGCTTGTGATACTTCTCTGATTTGTTTTATCACATGTTTTTAATTTTTGGTAAAGATGATTTTGATATCTGCTGCTTTTTGGAGCTGTATGTGTTTTACTTGTGTGTTATGGACTGAGGCCAGGGAAAGATGGTAAATATTTTCTAGTGTGAGTAAGTATAAAATAATATGAATAAATATTTCTCTTGCGCCAAAGGGTGGTGTTGGCCATTGCTTTCTTTTGATCTTTGCTAGAACCTCTGGTTTTGGTTCAAAGCAAAGTAGCCTTGTTAAAAGGCTTGAAGTGTCATATACATCACTTGTATTTGCGCATAATAGTCCCCTCCTTCATTCTTGTCCTCACAGCAGTGCTGAGAGATAGGTGTTCAACAAGTGTAACTGGCAAGTCATCCAGTGAACTTCCATGGAAGAGTGAAGATTGAAACTTGCATCTTCCAGATCCTAGTCCAACATTTTGACATCTATATCATAGGTAAAGGTAAAGGTAAAGGTATCCCCTGTGCAAGCACCGAGTCATGTCTGACCCTTGGGGTGACGCCCTCTAGCGTTTTCTTGGCAGACTCAATACGGGGTGGTTTGCCAGTGCCTTCCCCAGTCATCACCGTTTACCCCCCAGCTGGGTACTCATTTTACCGACCTCGGAAGGATGGAAGGCTGAGTCAACCTTGAGCCGGCTGCTGGGATTGAACTCCCAACCTCATGGGCAGACAGATTCAGACAGCATATCGCTGCCTTACCACTCTGCGCCACAAGAGGCTATATCATACTAGCTCTCAAAAGAATTTAGATTTTCTGTGGAAAATGGAAATACATACCACTTTATCCTAAACACGCATGTTCGTGATATTGGTGTGTAAACTGTTGTCAAATAGTACCTGATTTATGGCACCCCATAAGGATTTTAAGGCAGTAGTTTGCCACTGCAAAAACTTCCTTAGTGGTCCCTCATCCAACCTACCAGCCCTACTTAGCTTCCAAATCCACATCCCATTCATGATATTATACAAGGACCATTTTCACAATGGGAACTTTGTTGCTCTGGCTCCCATGCAGCAGCACAAATCCAGGGTGAACGAGGTACACCGGGCCAAATGCTCCCCCGTGTAGGAACAGTAAGAGGTGGGGCAACCTACCCCGGCTCAAACGCCAGTCTGCAACCTGGCGCAAAGCCTCCAGTGTGGAAATGGTCAAGCCTACAACTCTTAGAAATAAAACATTTAAAAACATGCATGTATAGAATGTTTCACACTTGGTCTCAAAAGGCCATGCAGAAATAAGTGATGTGCTACATTGTCTTGAATGGCTCAAATACAATGAGTTACCATAAAGGTCTAGGTGAATATAAGCGAGTCAAGAAACTGATGCTATGGATGTCAGGGGAAGCAAGATAGTTGTTTTTGAGTGAGCATTGTCAGCTGTAAATGTGAGAACATTGAAGGACTAATCTCCAGAGACTGTTGTAAAGAATCTGGAGAGCTCGTATGATTTATTTTAACTGGCACTGTGGTTGATCATTTAAAGATCCCACAAAGGTAGAAACAAAAACAAAAAAGCCCACAAAAATAAAGCCAAAAGCCACCAACCACAAAAAAAGATCAGTGGCAGGGTGCCCTTGCATGCTCCTGTTTAATTAATCTTAGCAAATCAAAGAGAGCTGGGCCAATCCCAAGAGATGGCTTTTACTCGGAAATCCACTCAATCTAATTTCACTGATGTAGGGCAGGAGAAGGACTTGGAGCAGAGCCTACAAACCATTAGTACATAACGTAGGTGAAGGCAGCTGGGAATGCTATTCTCCCTCAGAATGGCTAAGCCTTTGGCCTCCCTCAGTTTTATAGCAATCAGCCTGTATTTACTCATAACATTCATTCATTTACTGATAAACCTTTACGTGTACCATCTTGGCTCTTTCAAGGAAACACATAGTAGTAAATCAAGAAGCTGGCATTTGTAGAGAAAGAGGTTGTTAACTACTCATCTAGTTTGTTTTTTTATTTCTGTACTTGTATGCCACCGTTCCCTGGAGATTCAGGGTGGCACACACAATTTATGTCACAATACTATCATCATAATATATAAAAATAAATGTAAAGTTTAAGATTCGTATTTATTTATTTATTACACTTTTATACCGCCCTTCCTTATGGCTCAGGGCAGTTTACAATGAAGATTCGTAGTAACAATACAGAGAAAATATGATTATAAACTTATAACATTTCTAACAGAAGAGCATTATAACTTTATAATTGTGTAACTATTAACTGCACCAATTTAAATCATTCTGGGGCCATTGCTGAATCAGGAGTCACCCCATGCCTCTACAGCATGCTGTTGATAGTAGGAGGGGCCTTTGGGGGCTCTAGTTGATGGAGTTGTTTCGTTGGCCTTGATTGAAAGCTTGGTGGAAGAGCTTTCTTTTGCAGGCCCTTGTGGAACAGTTTTAGCTTTGGCAGACTCCTGAACTCCTCAGGAAGCTCGTTCCATCACATTGGGGCCAGAACAAAAAGCCCTGATTCTGGTCGAGGCCAGATGAGCCTCCCTAGGGTGAGGGAGCACCAGCTTGTTGGAACCATGGTCAGACCACTGCACCCTGAAGGCCCGACTACATTCCCTCCTACCCACTTCAGTTGAGTACCAAGCAAATTTTGGTTCGCCAATGGATTCCTGAACACTCTGTAGGACCCAATGCCTCCCTGCACGTCTCTAAATGAGCTAGTCAGTGACTGACCCAACTGGATGTTGTTTGCCATTGATGAGATCACCCCCCCCCCAACAGTCTCTCCACCCCCATCCAAAGTGGGCTTCCAGTACACAGAGGTGCTCTATGAGATGAAATGGGAACTGAGACAGCTACAGTGAGTATGGAGGGAAAATGATGAAGTATAGAGAATATCCTATAGGTCATTTCTGAAGACGTATGGGATGGTACAGAAATAAGTAAAACTTGAGTTTTACTCAACTTCCATCACATCTGTGAACTCACACTCTGCAAAATTGTTTAGGGTATTTCAGTCACTCACCAGGCTTGAAGAAGGGCACCAAAATAGAAACAAAATGGAAATAAGCTGTGAGGCATTTGCAAGCTATTTTGCAGACAAAGTCTGGACCCTCCACTAGACGCCTTGGCTGCCTTTGAATGAAACACTAGCTGGCTTCAGATAACTCTCACTGACTGAAGTGGACAGAGATTAGGACAGTTTAAAACATCGTTAGAGCCTCTTGTGGCGCAGAGTGATAAGGCAGCAGTCTGAAAGCTTTGCCCATGAGGCTGGGAGTTCGATCCCAGCAGCCGGCTCAAGGTTGACTCAGCCTTCCATCCTTCCGAGGTCGGTAAAATGAGTACCCAGCTTGCTGCTGGGGGGTAAACGGTCATGACTGGGGAAGGCACTGGCAAACCACCCCGTATTGAGTCTGCCATGAAAACGCTGGAGGGCGTCACCCCAAGGGTCAGACATGACTTGGTGCTTGCACAGGGGATACCTTTACCTTTTAAAACATCGTTGTTGTTGTTAGGTGCGAAGTCGTGTCCGACCCATCGCAACCCCATGGACAATGATCCTCCAGGCCTTCCTGTCCTCTACCATTCCCCGGAGTCCTTTTAAGTTTGCACTGACTGCTTCAGTGACTCCTTCCAGCCACCTCATTCTCTGTCGTCCCCTTTTTCTTTTGCCCTCAATCGCTCCCAGCATTAGGCTCTTCTCCAGGGAGTCTTTCCTTCTCATGAGGTGGCCAAAGTATTTGAGTTTCATCTTCAGGATCTGGCCTTCTAAGGAGCGGTCAGGGCTGATCTCCTCTAGGACTGACCGGTTTGTTCGCCTTGCAGTCCAAAGGACTCGCAAGAGTCTTCTCCAGCACCAGAGTTTAAAACATATCAATATATAAAACAATAAATAGCATTAGTCTCCTCAATCCATCTTATTACTCTAGGGGAATAGCAAAGTGGGACTTAACATGCACTTCAATGCAGTTATTGTGACCGATCTGGAAAGGGAGGCCAGCAGTGTTTTGATGTTAGGCCTCAACTGCAAGCCTGGTGGAACAGCTGTTTTGCAAGCACTGCAAAATGATCAATGGTCCCACAGGGTTCTGATCTCACCTGGTAGCACTTTCCACCAGGCCAGGGCCAGGGCCAGGGCCAGGGCCAAAAAAGGCCTCACCCCTGGTTGAGACCAGTTTGACTTTTTAGGGCCAGGGATCCTCAGATTTTGGTCACTAGACCTTAGTACTCTCAGCAGACATAATGTGAGAGGTGGTCCCTTAGATACATTTGATGCAGAGGATTTCTCAAGCATTCCAAGCATAAGGAGGAACATTGATGCTAGGAAGGGGGTTGCCAACTCTGGGTTAGGAAATTACTGGATACTGGGGATAGTTCCTGCAGAGAGCAGAGTCGGGATCATGTAGAACTGACCCTTTAGTGCTGCCATTTCCTCCAGAGGAACTGATTTATGATCAGTTGTAAAAACTCCAGGCTTCAGGTGGGGGATGACAACCCTTTCTGGGGGTCTCCCAGCACTAGATCCTAATTTACTCTCTATCAGTCAAGGAGGTCCTGTATCAGCCAACATTTTGATCTTGCGAAGAAGTGAGAACAGACAGGGAAACAGAAGTGGATCTTGAGGAAAAAATGTATTTTACCATATTCATTGGAGACGTAGCAAGTGGGCATACACAGCCAGCTCCCATGTAATTTATTCAAAATTCTTCTGTAGCCATCATTTGGGGAGCATTTTTAGTAGGCTATTATTTGCAGTCCTGTAGTCCAGTACCATCTGTTTTTAATATATGAACATATTTGCTCACAATATAGAATTCCTGTATGTTTTGACCTAAAACAAAAGGAATCTATTTGATTAACATTCCTATATTCTCAGGTGACCTAGCATGAATGAACTCAACAAACCGAAAGGAAGGAATTTCCCAATGGACATTCATTATATTACACTTGTAGAGCTATAAATTGAAGCAATACAAGAAATAACCCTTTATGGAGACATGATGAGAATATATCAGGACTTTTCAGGCAGATCTCTTTGCTCTTCTGACTGGACTCTTAGTCAACCCAGACCACATTCTGGTGTATATTCCAGTTCTTCCTTCCCTCTCCAGAGAATACCAGTGTTGTTTGTTTGTTTAGTGTGTCCTGTTTCCCCGTGTCATCCACAAAGATCAGATGCATTGGTATAAAATGTAATTGTGCTTAGTGTTATGAATTTATTCATTACCCCATATTCATAATAGTACAAAATTCTGTTAGGAACTCTATTTCATCCTTCATTGTGTCCAGAAAGATTTCAGGAAGCTGGTAAGAGACAAGCCAGTAGGCATACATAGTAGGAAAGCACCCAACTGTCCAGACAAGCCTAGAAGTTGGAACACAGAAAGGGGACGCAGTCACTGGCCAACTTCATTTGAATATGTGTAATTATCCTTGTTCCAGGCATGTCCTTACAGTTGTATGTTTGTGCCTCTTAGATGCTGTAGAAGAAACCAAACCTTCTGAAAGTGCCCAGCAGGAAGAAGCAAAAGAAGACGAGAGCAAGGCGGACCAAGAAAATGCCTGAACATTAAGAAATGACTCCCCACTGCCCCTCCCTCCCTCCTCTTTCCTGTATCTTTCCTTCCTTCCTTGTTCCTATCTGACCCACCCCCACTCACACCTGTGAGTCTGTCTGTCCTCCTTGTCCTCTCCTCCCTCCCCACAATCCTTTTTCTCTCTGTGTGGCAAACATTTAAAGAAAAAAAAAGCAGGAAAAATCCCAGTCAAACAGTGTGGCTTAAACATTTTGTTTCTTGGTGTTGTTATGGCGAGTTTTTTGGTAATGATGATCCAATCATTTTGGGAAAATTCTTGCACTGTATCAGAATTCTTTGGTCTGCGCGTGCGTGTGTTTGTCTGCCCACCATGAATGCGCGCTCTTTCTTTCTCTCTCTTTCCCTCTCTCTCTGTTCCAAGTGTGTGTGCAATGTTACGTTCATCTGAGGAGTCCAAACCTATTGAGCGAGTTAAGAAAAAAAAAAGAACAAAGATTTTTCTTTTCTCCCTTTTTCAATGTGATGATGGAATGAACTAAAGGAGACAAAACAAAGAAAAACAGATTGAAAAATACAACCCCAGTTTGTTTTAAAAAATAAAGCAAATGTGCCAATTAGCGTTACTTGCGACTCCCGGCTCCTTTTTCAAACAGAATAATAATAAAGGAGAATAATTACAAGAACATCACTGTGACTGATTTCTGTAACACTTCTCAGACCACTGAGGGCTGTAGAACCTCTTGAGGGTGGTTAGTTATGTTCTGGATTTCAGCTGAGAGCCAGTTGTCAGGTGACGTTTTATAAACAGAAGCCTACCTTTGCGTCTGCAGTTGTGTTGTTATAGGACAGGCCACAGCGTTAGCAAAACCAAGAATATTGGTGTATGTAGAATGATAACAAACAGTGTGTGGTAGTGCTACTCTTTTTACATTACAGTAGACATGTGTTTTAGGTACAAATCTGATCATCTTCCATCTGTGAAAATGTAAAGACATCCTAGAATCCATGACATTTCTAAATGGAACCTGGCTAGAATCTTTTCTCAATTTGTCCTGTTGCAGATAATATTTGGTAGTCACATTTTCTTTTCAGTGTAAAAGAATAACTATGCGATTCTAACCACATTAAGGAAGAAGTAATTTCTCCAATATTTTAGTATCACTTATATAAATGATATTTTGGAATCTTTACTAGTAGGTAAGTATGCTGAAGGCTGCAGTGTAATTGGGTACAGATTTGGGGCAACCAGGATATTACAAAACAACTGATCACTGGAAAAGGAGACAGTTGAAAGGCCTGGCAATATGACAGTGAGAATAATCAGAGGAAAATCAGTTTTATCCAGCAAGGTGCTCAGTGTTTTTTTAAACAGCTTAAGGCTTGGTAGACCAGGTAGAGACAAAAAATGCCTTTGAAATCCTGCAAACACTGCCTTCCAGTTTTCTGTCTGACTTCTAGCCTAAAGGATTTCTCATCTTGTGGTTGCCAGGATAACTCACTTTACAGCTTCCATGTATGTTTTCTCTAAATAAGGAAGGGGTTGCTGTTACAAACAAGATTTTACTGGTGACCTTGACATTAGTGTAAATATTGTGTTGACCTCCCTCTTCTAATCCTTAACTGACCCACCTTTATTATTTATGATGTCAGGTTCAAACTATGCAACCACTAATTCATAGCTAGCAGCCTTGGCAGGGCCCCGTGGGCCCTGACATCTTCCATTGGGTCAACTACTGATTTTAGGAGTTCCCATATCCAATTCCACATTCAGTTTTCAGCACGTAATGTATACCAGTCTTGACAAGAACTTCATTAGAAGTCATCTGGAAAACAGAAGATTGTGGAAGAAAGGATCTGGAGGAAGAAGAAGAGGAGCTGTTTTTTATACCCTGCTTTTCATTGCCTGAAGGAGTCTCAAAGCGGCTTACAATCTCCTTCCTTTCCCTACAACAGCACCCTGTGAGGTACGTGAGGCCGAAAGAGCACTGAGGTTGATTCTGCATGGGCGGAAAAGGCTGAGAGAGCGGTCATATGCAAGCGGGGCAAATCTACATGATGCAGCCGCTGAGCAGGCCCCTTCCTGGGTCTGTGGTGGATCAGGTCTTCAGTTGGCCCAGGCTAAGGGAACACAAGAGAATCCGTGGTACCTTAGCCTGCTGTAGGGGCCAACAGAGCCTGACCTGCAGCAGGCTCATCTGGACAGGGAAGGTTTGACTCCTTCCTGCCCTATGGTGGCCAAAAGGGGGCAAAGAATGCCCCAGTCAGCTTTGTGGTGCTTCGCCGCACCATGGGGCAGACCAGGGAATTCCCCCCCCCAGGAATGATGGATTATGTTCTATACAATCCCACTGTCCCACAAAATAATACCCCCCCGTGGGCTTTCCAGTGTAGTGGAACCATTCTGTGGCCGCTGTGTTTCTCAGGGGACGCATAAAGCTCCACAGCACCACACCGGTGGTGTCCCAGAGCAGCTGTTGCTGTGCGGAATGGGTCTGAAAGCGACTGCTCTGTGAGAACAGTTCTAACAGAACTGTGACTAGCCCAAGATTACCCAGCTGGCTGTAAATGGAGAACTGGGCAATCAAATCTGTGGCTTTCCAGATTAGAAGCTGCTGCTCTTAATCACTACAGTGGCAAAGGACTGCCCCCCCCCCCACGGCCTCAGTAAAATTGTTAAGCGTTGATAAAAAGGTTGGGGATCACTGCACCATGCTGCATCAAAATTGTTTTAATTTTCATATTTGTAACCTAGGTCTCTCCAGTCTGTGTCTAACACTGAAAGTATTTTTGGCGTATTATTTTATAGTAGCCCTGAAAATTAAGTTACAATGAACAAAGGATGTATGGAGGGAAGAAAACATCCATTCAACACAATACTATTTACTAAAAATATATTGGCCACTACCATGGTAACTACTTTTCTGTGGCTATGCAGCACCCTCCACTGACAAAACGGTGTATATCATGGAAAGAAAAGAACATTTTGGTCAGGCAATTAGGTGGTAAGAAGAAAGCAACACAATGTATTAGTGAACACACTGCTGGTAGAAGCTGATATCCTCCTTCAGCTCCAGTAATAGCACATTCTCAAATCTAACACAAACACGACTTCTGTACTAAGCAACTGTTGAGTAAGAATCTCTCTGATTGAATTTTGCTATGTCTCAATTATGTGCTAGTTAGCTTTAGTTTTGACATTCCTTTCTAATCCAACAGAAAGCCACCTCAATCCTCTTTTCTAGTGGACTGTCCAATTTCTATCTGCATATAGCATCTGATGACTACACATCATGAATCTTAAAACTGCCAATAACATCTTTAAGGCTACAAAGATTGTTGGACTCAAATGTCGTTGTGCTACTTCAGACCAACACAGCTATGCACTTGAATCTATCCTTGAACTGCCTGTTCTGCTGGAACCAAAGCCATTCCTTTGAGAGTGCCACCCACCCACATACCAGTATCTAGCTGAAGACCACCAGTGTCCCTGGACATTGGCTTTCTGCAGCATTCTATATTTTCTCTTGTGTCTGGTCTGGATATGGGCTGGGAGGACCAGCCTTCTTTATCTGATGAGACCTGACAGGCTCAATAGCCCAGGGCAGGTATAGCTGTCTGTGTCTGCTCTTTATTAGCTGTGAGAGCAAACAGTTTAATTGTATTACTGGAAAAGCATTTTGAAGGCCCCTTCTGTAAAAGAGCTCTTAAGACGGCCATAAATCCTCCAAGTGGTGCCCTTTCACTGCCCTGATTAATGTCACTGGAGCTCCTGCCAGCCCTTTTTAATATGGCCTCCAACGCTGGAAACAGGAGCCTTGGTGCCCGAGTGGCACTGTACAAAATCACTCCAGATATGACAGGAGATAAAATGACTAGGCTGTAACACCCAAACCAAGGCTGCAGCTCACTGGCAGAGCAACATGTTTGAATGAGTTACTAGAAAAAAAGGCGTATTTCTTTGCAAGCAGTGGGTGTGAATATGCCTGGCTGACATAGACATGACACCTGTAATTCAAACTGACGGTGCGGGTTTTATTCACGACAGGTACTGTTTATCCCACTCCTGTTTCAGAAAATAATTAGCGGTTTGGATTTTATCTAAGCTGTAAACTTTGTCTAGATAAGGGGCGAGGAGTTTTGCCTCCACGGTGTGTTTTAAAAATAGAGTTATCTGGAGCCAGGAAGTCTCCGTTTCTAACAAAAAGAAAGAACTGGTAGGAGGGTGCTTAATCTTTGCCACTTTCCCCTGACTCTCACCTTCAACTCCCCACCCCACTTTCTAGGTTTCAGATCTCTGTCTGTGAATGAAGTATCCACGAAACGTCATCCTAAGGAAACAGTAGGTTTGCACGAGTAGTTGAATAAAGGAAAATGCCACCTCTCATCTTTGACTGAATTGCTTTGATGTTGTGGGCTGTGCAGTCCTTTCCTCTGCCATAGAAGCTAGCTGGGTGACCTGTGGCCAATCACATGCCCTCAGCCTAACCTGCCTCACAGGGTTGTTGTTATGAGAAAAAGGCAGTGAGGGGCACCAAGTTTGCAGAATGACAGAAGCATGGGAGTCTGCATCTCATGCCTTCTGCTCCAAGTCGTTTTGCAGGCTTGCTGTCTGGAAGATCCTCACGCTTCTCTCAAATGCTGTAGTCGTATGATGGGGCACAGAAGCTTTCAAAACTGACCCTGTCCTGACGAGCATTGCTTAGAAATATGCACAACTACAAAAATAAGCACAGGCCTTCATATAGTATCCTCATCATAACATGTAGTTAGAAGAACATTGGTTATCACTGGTGTTTAAATCTCTAGTTTTCTAATGCTGTACAGTATTTGTGGGGGAGCTAGATATACAGAAGACCCTGACTGCCAACAAGATTATTCCTCATCTTCTAACAGAATAATAGGGCATAGGGTAGTATTGTAAAGAGTGGCTAAGGTGGCAGAAGGCACTAGAAGAAGAAGAAGAAGAAGAAGAAGAAGAAGAAGAAGAAGAAGAAGAAGAAGAAGAAGAAGAAGAAGAAGAGTTGGTTCTTATATGCCACTTTTCTATACCTGAAGGAGTCTCAAAGCAGCTTACATTCACCTTCCGTTTCCTCTCCCACAACAAACATTCTGTGAGGTTGGTGAGGCTGAGAGAGCTCTGATATTACTGCTCAATCAGAACAGCTTTATCAGTGCTGTGGTGAGCCCAAAATCACCCTTCTGGCTACATGTGGGGGAGTGCAGAATTGAGCCCAGCTCGCCAGATTAGAAGTCCACATTCCTAACCACTTCAACAAGCTGGCTCCCCAGGATGACACAAGGCACTCCATCATGATGTTCCTGGATTGCTTTATAGCGTATTTGTAGGAAACTTGGATGCAGAGTTTGTTTTGCTTTTGAAAACAGCACGACTATAAAATCATAAGAGTCCTGCTGGATCAGACCAATGGTCCATGTAGTCAAGCTTCCTGTCTCACACAGCGGCCAATCAAGTCTTCTGGATAGCCAACAACAGGGCATGAAGGCTGAGGCTTTACCATGAAGTTGCCTCTGGGCTCTGGAATCCAGACACAGTGCCTCTGAATGTGGAGGGTCCCTTCAGTCACCATGGCTAGTAGCCACTGATAAACTCCTCTTCCAAATCTACCTAATCCCCTTTTAAAGCTGTTTATTCCTGTAGGCATCACTACATCCTCTGCCAACAAATGCTACAATTTAATTCCACATTTTAAGCACAAGTAGTATTTCCTTTGGTCTGTCCTGAACCTTGGGTTCTAATATTTTGGGAGAGGAAGTAAAATCTCTCTTTGTTAACTCTCTTCACCCAAGGCAGAATTTTATGAACTGCCATTATGTCCCTCCCTCCATTTTATTTCTAAACTGGCACTTGCCTATGCCCTCATCGTCTTGGTTGCCCTCCTCTGTACTTTCCCCCACTCTGCAATGTCCTTTTTGAGATACATTGACCAGAATTGTATACAGTATTCCAAATGAGGCCACACCATAGATTTATGCAGGGGCAATATGTCAGCTGTTTTATTCTCCATCCCTTTCCCAAGAATCCCTAATACGGAGTTTGCCTTTTTTACCACTGCAGCACAGTGAGTTGACACATCAATTGAGCTATCTACTAGAACTCCAAGATCTTTATCCCCCTCAGTTTCCCAAATGGGTGGAAGTTAACTGTTTATATATTCTTTGCATTTGTTAAGCATTTATCATGTGATATATAGTCATGTTGACCTGCCCCCTCTTCCCAAAATGTCCAATGATGGGCCTGGAAGGGGTGGGAAGGGAAGGTGCCCTGGGTGGGCATATCCACAGTTACGCTTCACAACCCTATTTTGCATGATCATGCCATTTCTGGGGGTTCTCAAAGCCTGAAGAATGTTTCAGGAGTTTCTCAATGGTAAAAAAGTTGAGGAAGGCTGGTCTAGAGGGTCTAGTGAGTGTTCCGGAGAACAGTGAGATTCCTTGGAAGTTACTTAGAGGTTTTCTGTGAGACGATCTATAATGATAACAAACAGACAAGTTGCTCAGTATTACCTATCATGTTCATTTGTTTTATTTTAAAAGTTTATATGCTGACCTTTGACCCAAACAGGATTCCCAAGGCCATGAATATCAGGCATTAAAAATCAAAATAGCATTTAAAATGTATATAAAAATATTTAACATCACAATGAAAACATATCAACATACAAAGAAACACAGACACTCAGTAAGGATATGCACTTGCACGAGACTGTTGGGTGTTTCTTTTCATATGGGGTGATGACAAAGGCTCACAATTCTTGATTCTATATCATCTTCCATTACCCATCCTCAGTTCCTGTCTCCCTCTTCAAGCAGCAGTGGGAGAAAAATTAAAAGGGACTGTTGAGCATACAGCATGATTGTACTCCCAAGGAAACTCCAGAACTGATACCATGCCTCTCTAAGAATGATCAGAAACTCTATGGTTTTAACATAGACCTTCTGGAGATTCCTACAGAGGCATGAGGTGGCTTACAACTTTCCCCAGAAGCAACATCACACCATTGCCACTGGGAGCCCCCTATGTCTCTGCTGTCTTGGTCTTTCGCTGGATATTCCCATTTTATGTGTTTAGAAGTGAACAGATTCCAGCATAGGCTATTAACAGATCAATAGTATGTGCTGGATGTTTTCATTTCATTTCAGTGTATTTATGTGGCTCCTGTAGGGGTTGCTGATCTCCAGGTGAGGCTGGGAAGTGTTCTGGAATTGCAGCTGATCTCTAGACTGCAGAGATCAGTTTCTATGAAAGGTAGTGGCTGCTGTGCAGGGTGGACAGACTGTATTGCATCGCATCCATGCTGAGGTATCTCCCAGTCCTAAACCCTGCCCTTGCAGGCTCCTCCCTCAAATCTAAAGGAATTTCCTAACCCAGAGGCTTCCCCCACTTGCTTTTAAATTCTGTGTAAAGAATATACTGCACACGGGCCACATGGTGAGTACAAACCATTGCTTATCAAGCAGTAAGATACACTGTGAAAGGAAATGTATCATTCATTTAGAAAGCTTCATTTTCACAGTTATCATTACTAAGGTCTTATTTAAGCTTTGAAATTTTATAAATTGCAAATAGTCCCAGTGTTTTTCTGAATAGTGTAGGCCTCATCCATTTAGTTTTCTTGAATAAAGAATAAACAAAGAACCTGAGGGTTTTATGTTGTAAAACCCCCTCCTCCTTTTCTCCGTTTGTATATTGTATATACAGGAAACGAATAAATGTTGAAGTAACTAGGAGAGCACAGTGCCATCTAGTGAGTAATCACCATACCAGCTGGAAGATTTTTGGAGGCCATCTTTAGCCCTGATAAAGATGAAGCCACCTTCTAGCGTTTAGCCACCAAGAAAAAATCGCAGGAAGCCCAGACTGACTTCTACATTTGCAACCTAACAGCTCACAGTGTGAGCCCTGGAAGTTTGCATACTTCTATACAGTCCGAGATGTGGAAAAAAAACCCTTATTTAGTTTGCATCTTATATTCTGTGTGCAAATAATAAGCTGATTCTGTTGGCATGAAAGCTAGGAACCCTGGTTGCCATTTGGAAGATGAATGGAAGTGCTTCTTAACAGATGCATAATAGAGGAAGATTCTAATCACATTTGTTACAGAAAACACTTTCAGACTTTTCTCACCCCATCATTTTGCTTCCATTCCTCTTTGCATAAATAAGCAAATATAAATGATAAAGCAAGCTGAAGGGAAACAGCGAGGGGGATCAGTGGTCAGGCACAGGTTCCTTTCCCTGCCAAAGGCCCTCTACTTAACTGGCAACAAACAATTGCAGCCTTTTATGTTTTTGCTTTTTATTCAGCTCAAGTTTTAGAACAGAGTTGCCTCTAGCTATCTATTTCCAAGGCCTGTCCCCAAAAGCTCCTGGGGGTACCCTAAATATACCTGTTTGTGTAGTTCACCACTTGTTATACAAAAATGGGTGGAGAGCAAGTACTGCAACAATCGCACCTCACAGTGGAACTTCAAACATGTATGAAGTCAATGTTCATTTTGCATTTCTATCCAGGTTTGCTCCCCAATGGATACCTACAGCAGCTTACAACACAGTTCTTTGCAATTACAGCCCTGTGAGGTAGGTTAAGCAGAAAGAACAGGAGTGACTGGCCAACAACTTGCGAGCTTCCATGACGGTGTGGGAATTTAAACTTGGGTTGTTTTGTTTCTTGTCTGACAATCTAACGTGTATTTGTCCATCTGAGCATGATTCTTAACAGGCTTCTAAGAAACACTTTAAAGTGCATGTTGCACATGAGTGTTCTTTTGTGTTAGTTTTAGTAAGAGGCCAACTGAAACAGTTGAACTTGCCCCCCATAAAGAACTGGACCTTAGCTGCTCTTCTGAATTAATCAAAAGGCTTTTCAATAGATCAGACACTCCTAAGGAATTCAAGATGCTTAGCCATTCAGGGGTTAAAGCAGCACTTTGAACTGAATCAGTAACTAAACGGGAGAGGGGGCTTCTGCTTTGGTTCACTCTTTATACAGCAGGACCAAGACATTCTGAATGATCTGAAGCTTCTAACCCATTCCCAGGTTCAGCCCCAGCCATAACACCTTGCATAGTGTAGCCTGAAGGTTATCAGACTAGGTATCACAGATGCCACCCTCCCTTCCCCCAAAACATTAACTCAGAAGATGAGCTTTGCATATCAAGGCAGAAAAACAGAAAGGGAAATCTGTGGAATGAGGGAGGTCCATTTGATGCCTCTGCTAAACACATCAGTGTGTGTTTGCTTACATTTTGGGGGAAAAAAAGAAGCCGCTTTGTTTGCTAATGCAGGGGGCTAACTGAGCTATTCAGCCATTGTTTGCAGGCTTAGCCACCGTGGTCCTTGTTGGTGGAGAGGCCATTAATAAGGCTTTCTAGCCTGCCACTTCATGCTGAATCCTTTGAAAGCTATGCCCCTGTGGGCCCATTAGAGGGAAGGAACTCTGTCTGCTAAAACAGATGAGTCTGGCAAGGGCTGCTGACTTTCTGGTCTTAAAGACACTTCCCTGGCTCTTGTTTACTGACTGTGGGTGAAGCTGGGTGGGAGGCTAGCTTGTGACCGAGATGGAGGGCAGCAACAGTGCTGCCTTGAACAGGGAGCACAGGGGAGAGAAAACTCATTTTTAGTGTGGAGAATTCTGTTTTCATTTTCCTGGGAGGGGGGAGGGGGTCCGGTTAGAATTCAGGCCTGGAATTAGAGTGGAACGTCCTAACAGAGGGCAGGGGTGAAATTTAGGCTCAAATCAATGTCAGGAAGAGTTTTAGGGTGAGTGAATAGAGAAAGCAGTTTACTGTGGAGTAACACAACTTGGCATGCCTGCAACCATTCTGCCAACCAATGTTTTAGCCCTGTGCTGATGCATTTGATCAATGTCTAATGAAAAATCCAGGGCAGCAGAGGAGTCCTCAAGTTCCCCCGATCCCTTGGCAGGACAATTGGGTGATGTCTTATCGTCTGCTGCCCTGACATTTTCTTAACTCCACTGGAGCTTGTCTAATAATCCAACCTCTGACTTCACTTATGTGGGATTTTATGGAGACTTTTGCCTTTGAAATATTCATGGGGCTTTGGCGGTGTGGTTCATGCTCCCCTCCCCCCAGTCTTAATGGCATGTCTGAGATTGGAAGAAAGGAAAAGGAACTCTGCTGGGAACTGGCTGGACGGGGGGGGGGGTCTCTGTTCTGCACTTGCCAACTCAGCCCCCCAAGACTGACAAGAGCCCCACAAAGGAGGCCAAAATGGCACAAGGAGAAGCAGGTGCCTGAATATTCCCCACCAATTATCCACGCATGTAAAAGACCACTTCATTGGTGCAGAACAGCAAGCGAACACTTTATATGAGCCCCTTGCATGAGATCCATATTCCAGTAGCGTCCATTGCCCATTATAATACCACTTCAAAAATCTGACCTCTAAAATGGCGTGCTTCCTGTCATTTAGAAAATATATGCCAGAGTGGCAGCTCTTCATCAGACTACAGACGAGGGCTGCTTGGGAGGGTGGGGGACTGTGGCCTTGTGCTCCACAGAGGTCCAGGGATGCCAACCTCCAGGGGGGACCTGGGGATCCCCCAGAATGAGAGCTGTTCGTCAGACTGCAGAGGTGAGTTCCCCTGGAGAAAAGGGCTGCTCGGGAGGGGAGATTGTGGCGTTGTGCCCCACAGAGGTTCAGGGATAGCTCTTCATTAGAGAGATGAGTTCCCCTGGAGAGAAAGGTTGCTTGGGAGGGACTTACCCCACCCCACCCCACTTCTACACCAGGGCAACTCACTGGGGCAGCTCTACTTCCCCTCCTTCCCCCAACTTCTACACCACTGGGCCTATTCTTCTTCTGCTGCTGCTACTGCTACTTCTCCTCTCCTCTCTTTCCCTCCATGCTAGGGCTACTCAGTGGGGGCCTCTGCTGCTGTTGCTTCTCTTCTCCCTCCCTCCACACCAGGGCTGCTCACTGGTGCTTCTTCTGCTGCTGTTGCTTCTCCCTCCAGGGCTGAGCTACTCACTGGGGCCACCTCTGCTGCAGCTGCTGCTCCTCTTCCTCCACACCTGAGCTACTCTATGGGGCCGGCTCCATTTGCATCCAGTACTTTCTGAGGGGTGCAGGATGTTGGGGGTGGAGAACTGTCTCCTTATCAGCTCTTCCTGGCTGAGAGCTCCTTCCCAATAGGGGCTCTCTCTAGCCTCACTTATCTCACAGCCATTTAGGGCTGTTCTCACAGAGCAGTTTTATCAGAGCTCTCTCAGCCTTACCTACCTCAAAGGGTGTTTGTTATGGGGAGAGGAAGAGAAGGTGATTGTAAGCCACTTTACTACCTCCAGGTAGTAAAAAGCAGGTCATAAAAAACCCAGCTCTTCTTCTGTACCCCAGCTAAGGCAAAATGGATTCAACTGTCTCCTTTCACTTGGCCAATGGTCTTGAATCTATGAAATTAACAAATGATCAGCTAGGCAATGAAACCTCCCATCTAGTGTCTGAAGTCAGTAGAAAGATTGAATAGAAAGGATTGAGAATGACCAAAACAACCTAATGAGAAATGCAGTTTTGGAAGGATGTCCTTCCTCAAACCCTGTATTGTACTGCTATGTAAAAAAAAAAATTCTGGATTAAAAAGCAGGGTAGAGATCAATTAAACCAGTAATAAATCTGAGTTGTTACATCAACAAGGTAAATTGCAAATGAGGGCATTTTCATAGAAAGAAAGATCTGTGAACTGAACATGTCTTGTGCAATCTGTGTTTATACTGGTCTCCTCCCATTCAGTATATGCAACAGAAAACAAGAGTTTGTTCATTTAAGAAAAAGTTTGTGTGTGTGCTGTATGTAAACCAACAGCTGTATTTTATTTTGAATGTATTCTTGAGCCGGAAAGGTTCATCATGCTTCCTGAACACACGCACCCACCTAGGGAGGAGAATGTTTATGGAAGGGGTTGTTATGGAATTTGCAGCATATTCATGGAAATCATCCTAATTAGCAGGTATTCATCACTATCCACCTGTTCTGTCAGTGGAGCTCTGTGCTGCATGACAGTGAATGAATCTGCAGGTTTCTAGCCTGTTGCCATTCAGCTCAGATAATCAAACATTCACAGCCTGTGGGGTTCTTTCCCTAAAATGGAGCAGACTTTTAAAGAGGAGGAATCCTGACAATAGAAATAAAGGAGGATACAGGAATGTGGTCATCAGCTGCATCCTCAAATTCCCTCTGAGAAGCAGCAGTGTGAGGAGATCCATGTGCCTTTGTTCCACCAACGGTGGAAACAGACTTGCTTTGAATGCAGGTTTTCTGCCTTAAAAAAAAAGCCCCCAAATGTAGCAAATGTATTTAAACCATTTCTACCATACTTTATGTTAACAAACACAGAGAGTTCATCCCAAAATCCAAGTTATTATGTAAGCAGTCACTGGCAGGGCTAGTTCCAAGATTTGGGGCACCCTGAGTGAGTGTCCAGCCCTCCCTGCTACCCTCTGCCGACCGCTGGGCCCACAGATCATGCATCCTATCCCACCCACAACGTTCCCCAGAAATGCTGGACATCCTGGACAACCAGAAGCAGGGGTAGTGAAGCACTCACAAGTAAGTGGCTTGAGGAAATTTGTGCAGGGGTGGTTGGTGACAGTGGGTCTTTAGGATGGATCCCACACACACTTCCTCACTCTGAGGTATATTTTCCTTACAAAATAAAATGTTGTTCCCTCCAAGTCTGACCTGCCCTTGTAGTGTAGTTTCTTCGGTATAAAATAAAGCTGACTGTCCCACTTGATCACTGACAGACTTTTTGGCTTTACTCAGCCCTGGAGCCATCTTCTTTTGGCAGAATGGCACTGAGGCATTGTTAACAACTAATAAACAACTATTTTATTTTGCATAGAAGGAAAGGTAGTTGGAATGAGGAGATGGAGCCTTTAAATACAAATGTTATAGTTTAAAAGTTCTTTGTTACAGGCTTTGAGGGGTTTCTTAAAGCTTTTCTTAATTCTTTAGTTACTTAGCACTGAGAGGTTGCAGTCACTGTATTTATCATAAACACTCCAGTTTGTTTTTATCTTTGTGAACTCCCTGGTTTCTAGAACGCAGGTACCTTATGCTAATAGCTTCCTAAAATTACCAGTTTCTGATTTCTGAGGAGACTGAAGCAAACTTTCTCACACATCTGAAGAACTTCTCACACAACCAACTTCACCTTTTCCACTGGACAGGGCTCTTCCTTCTCTTCTTCCCTTTCCTTTTGAACTGAATTGGGAGTATCAACCAACTGCCCAAATTCCCTTTGCCAAAATATCTGTCCCAGTTATCCAGTCACTTCTCTTTTCCTAAAATTGTTCCTCAAAGCTGATATTCAGTGAAGCACAGACAGGATTTGTCAATCAGAATCTCCCTCCAGCACACAACAACTATGTTAGGTCCCTCTCAGCTGTTGCTGGCCAATCAGAGCACTTGGAACAACAAGTTATTCTAGCTCTCTCTGCCTAGCATGGATTTTTAACCCCTCACTTGCTTGTTGCTTTTACTTCAGCACATTTATAGTGCTGTCCATCACAGCCTTCCACCCAAAGTCTGGGACCCCAGCCCCTGAGGACCTCAGGATAAGCTCATACCAGTCCTGGACCCTTGTGAGTTGCAAACGTGAAAATCAATTGAAGGATGCTGTGTCTTCAGTTTCCTGCACCTATGCATCCCAAATGGAAATCCTGAAATTAATACACCAGAGAGATAGATGTATAAGACTCCACATACCATCCTGATTTATTTTTTTGCTTATTACAGTCAAGACTCATTGATCCCTTCCTGGTTTCACTCACGTCCTATTCATAACAATGAAAGGTAAATATTAAACACACCATTTGTCTGCATCCTGATGCATCAAATGTGTATGACTGTGTATGAATTGGGGAGATTACGGTGGATACACAATTAGCACTTTGACACTGTGCTGACACGCACGTTATTATGCCAGATATCCCCTTCAGTTGTTGAAACACAGGTCTGTTTATCATTCAGTGCTCAGCTGAACTTTTCAGCTTCATATCAATTTGCACATGTGAACCTTTGCCTCAGCTCGTGGGAGCTGTAGTTCCTTTTCAGTATCAACTTGACTTTTTAAAAAACTTTCACACCACTGAAAGCTGCATCTCAGATTTTGTTGTCAAGCACTATTCCTGATATACATTGCTCACAAGGGAAGCTAAAAGGGAAGTAGCCAAATTGTTCTGCTTAGAGATAAATTTGTGCATGAGTATTCTTACATCTTAAAATACTATGCAGTAAAAGTGCTACACTCAACATGCCAGCAATTTTGGAAAACTCAACAATGGCCACAGGATTGGAAAAGGTCAGTTTACATTCCAATCCCAAAGAAGGGCAATGCCAAAGAATGTTCAAACTACCGCATCATTGCACTCATTTCTCATGCTAGCAAAGTTATGCTCAAAATCCTACAAGCTAGGCTCCAGCAATATGTGGACCGAGAACTTCCAGAAGTACAGGGAGGATTTCAAAGAGGCAGAGGAACTAGAGATCAAATTGCCAACATACGCTAGATCATGGAGAAAGCTAGGGAGTTCCAGAAGAACATCTACTTCTGCTTCATTGACTATGCTAAAGCCTTTGATTGTGTGGAGCACAACAAATTGTGGCAAGTTCTTAGAGAGATGGGAATACCAGAGCATCTTATTTGTCTCTTGAGAAACTTATATGCAGGTCAAAAAGCAACAGTGAGAACTGAACATGGAATCACTGATTGGTTCAAAATTGAGAAAGGAGTTCGGCAAGGCTGTATAATGTCGCCTTGCCTATTTAACTTGTATGCGGAGCACATCATGAGAAAGGTGGGATTAGAGGAGTCACAAATTGGGATCAAGATTGCAGGGAGAAATATCAACAACCACAGATATGCAGATGATACCACTCTAATGGCAGAAAGTGAAGAAGAACTAAAGAGCCTGTTGATGCGGGTGAAGGAGGAGAGTGCAAAAGTTGGCTTGAAACTCAACAACACGAAAACAAAGATCATGGCATCCGGCCCTCTCAATTCCTGGCAAATAGATGGGGAAGAAATGGAGATAGTGACAGATTTTATTTTCCTGGGCTCCAAGATCACTGCAGATGGGGATTGCAGCAAAGAAATTAAAAGACGCTTGCTCCTGGGGAGGAAAGCTATGGCAAATCTAGACAGCGTCCTAAAAAGCAGAGACATCACCCTGCCAACAAAAGTGCATTTAGTCAAAGCTATGGTATTCCCAGTTGCAATGTATGGCTGCGAAAGTTGGACTATAAGGAAGGCTGAGCGTCAAAGAATTGAGGCTTTTGAACTCTGGTGCTGGAGAAGACTCTTGCGAGTCCCTTGGACTGCAAGGCAAACAAACTGGTCAGTCCTAGAGAAGATCAGTCCGGACTGCTCCTTAGAAGGCCAGATCCTGAAGATGAGACTCCCTGGAGAAGAGCCTAATGCTGGGAGCAATCGAGGGCAAAAGAAGAAGGGGACGACAGAGAATGAGGTGGCTGGATAGAGTCACTGAAGCAGTAGGTGCAACCTTTAATGGACTCCGGGGAATGGTAGAGGACAGGAAGGCCTGTAGGATCATTGTCCATGGGGTCACGATGGGTCGGACACGACTTCGCACCTAACAACAACAATTCTTACATTGCTTCATGGGAGCTGTAGCTACATTGATGGGATTGACTACTTTTTTGGGGGACAACCTTTTACATCACCAGGAAGAGCACAAAAACTGCTTGATAAGAACAGTGTTCAGCACTGAACAACAATAGTGAGCCACTCCAACATAGGGGCTGTATTCACGTAAAAATCAGGAACTAAATAAATTATTTCATTGTTTTTACCTTTTATCTAATCTGTTTTATGATTTCCATGTTCTGTTCCATGAGCCATCTTAGTGTAGTGGTTAGGAGTGCGGACTTCTAATCTGGCATGCAGGGTTTGATTCTGCACTCCCCCACATGCAGCCAGCTGGGTCACCTAGGGCTCACCACAGCACTGATAAGGCAGTAATAGCAGGGCTCTCTCAGCCTCACCCACCTCACAGGGTGTCTGTCATGGGGAGAGGAAAGGGAAGGTGACTGTAAGCCGTTTTGAGACTCCTTCGGGTAGAGAAAAGTGGCATATAAGAACCAACTCATCTTCATCTTCATCTTCATCTTCATTCTTCTTCTTCTTCTTCTTCTTCTTCTTCTTCTTCTTTGTGGACGGCAGCATATAAACAAACCAACAGACAGGCAGACAGATACTACCATAAAGTTTCTAGAACGTTGGTTCGTATCTGAGGCTGTACTAACTATTCTCTTCTGCTGGTGTGGCTATGGATCCTTGAAGGGTCTGGATTCATCTTCGTCTGGTGTCTCATCTGTGACCATTTTACCTTGAATGAGTCTGCTAGGACAGGGGTAGTCAACCTGTGGTCCTCTAGATGTCATGGACTACAATTCCCATGAGCCCCTGCCAGCATTTGCTGGCAGTGGCTCATGGGAACTGTAGTCCATGGACATCTGGAGGACCATAGTTTGACTACCCCTGTGCTAGGAGTTCAAACCATTGGTCTCAGCTTGACTGACACACACAAACTCCCTCAACACAGTAAGGCGTGTGTTCAAGAAGGGGTCTCCCATCTCCCATCACAGGGCTTTTCATTTCTTAACAACAACAAAAGCCCTTCATTGTAAAGCTATAAAGAAAAACAGAAGGAGATGGAGATTTGCTCTATTTAAATGAAAGCTGGGAATTTAGGGAATGTGGTACACATAATGCCATATTGTTATATTGATAGAACACTCTTCTATCAATGATTCCTTTAAAAATTAAACACCTCCTGTGGCAGAAATGGCTACTGTGACAGCCAACTCTTTGGGGAGTCCAGAAGCCTTTGCCTTTTCACATGTAATGGATCATGGTTGGTGGCCAGATCTTTCTTCCCAAGAGAAGACAGATACCAACTAACAGCTGTTTCCTGGCCTGGCTTCTTTTTCCATCCTGTACCTCCCTGAAATCCCAGAAGATTCCCAACATTTGCTGGGAAATATTTGTTACTCCCAGAATTCTGGGACTGTTTGAGCCATTTTTAGTGTTCTTGAGCCATCATGAAATAGCAACTTTGGGGCATAATTTCAGCTTGGTTATACCCAGATACACCCATACAGTGGATTGGATCCAGACTGAACTGGCAATTTCTATTGATTCTCTTCCTGCTGCAGGACGTGCTCTTGTCATGCCTCTGGGGCCCCCATTCCTCAGAAGCAGAATTTTGTGAAGATTCATGAGCCACAGGGGAAAGGGGGATGGGAGAGTCCCACTCTGGAATTGGAACGTTTAATCTGGATCCAACTCAGTGGGAGTGCTCAGAAGTTTTTAAATGTGAACTTCTTTGCAATCAAAGCCCTTTGGGGAAATATTTCTCTGCCTTTGAATTCCTGTATATACATAGGGTATAGCCATATTTAGTTAGCTTAATATCAGAGATGTGACAGACAGAAATGAATGTGAGAAGGAATGAAATAAGAGAGTACAAATGCAGTGAACATGTAGGCGGCAATGGGTTTCTTGGGCAATAAAATATCATTGCTTTTGAATTAATCTCCTGAGCTTTCCCTGCCCTCTTTTTCTAACTCAGTGCCTCCTGAAATGCATTTCCATTTGTCTGTATTGTGTTAATTTCCCTTCTCTGTCTCATCCCAATGATCATTAGGGTCATAAAGTGCCCCCTCTGTATTCTCCCCTCCGGCACTCTCCTTGCTATGTCTTGATTTGTTAACTCTGCTATCATTCATCTGAAATCAGAGACTGTGACTTTGACCTGGCTCTGTTTGTCTAAGTGACCCAGAGCACCGGGAGAGCAAGACAGGGAGTAATTGCAGGGCACCCAGGTCCTGACCTTTGGATAATGGCAATTCCAAATATTTGCATTCCAACTGGTTCCAGCTATTCACGTTTTGAAAAGTGGTGCCAATTGGCTAGGATGCTCAAGATTGCAGCTGTCCCTGGAGTCTGCAAGCAGCTTAAAGTGTTTTGTGACAGACCAGGAAGACAGAATCCATGTATAAGCCACATAAACATGCATATCCCTCAGCTAACTTTGCTGCACAATGAGAGGCAGCCAAATCTGCAAACAGAATCCTTTGAAAAGCCTTTATGTAGGTGAAATGAAAGTCATATCTCTGATGGTCTACTGATAGATTCCATTGACAGTGTAGTTATCCAGTGGAGAACATGCTCTAAGAGTTATTAGAATCGTAAACAGGGATGCCAGCCTCTGGGTTGACCTTGGGAATTACAGCTCATCCCCAGACTATAGAGGTTTGTTTCCCTGGATAAAATGGGTCTTTTGGAGGGTGGACTCTGTGGCACAGTACTCCACTGAGGCCCCTGTCTTACCCAGGCACCATCTCCAGATCTCCAGGAGTTTACCCAACCTGGAACTGGCAACCCTGCCCCCCATCCTTCACTAGTGGCCAGGGGGATCTAGCAATCCTAATTGTATATTTGGAACTAGCAAGATTCCCCTGACCCCAGTGAAATAAGAAGACAAGGAGACAATATGGTAAAATCATATTTTTCTAATGTACTTTGGGTTAAAAACAATCTGAATCAACACAATTTGAATCCAACAGCACCCTTAAGACCAACAAAGACTTATTCAAGGTGTGAGCTTTTGCATGCATGCACACTTCCTCAGGCAATGGGTCAGGGATCATAAGTGTACTGAAACAATGTTGAGAAATACTGCAGAACGGTGTTGGGTTTTTCTGGACAGGGGGAATGGCAGTGATGGATACTGGTGATCTAGCATTTTATGCTATGGGCTCACAGAAGACATGGCACTATATTCCTTTCTGGCATGTAGAACTATTGAAGATAATCCCAGTTTTATGTCATTTTAGCAACTGAAATATGGATGGGGTGAAATTGGAACTTGGTGGATTAGTTTCACAGATTGGATGTAGTCTGGAGATGGGAATATCTAAGTGCCCAGAGATAGGTAAAGGTATCCCCTGTGCAAATACCAGGTCATGTCTGACCCTTGGGGTGACGCCCTCTAGCGTTTTCATGGCAGACTGAATACGGGGTGGTTTGCCAGTGCCTTCCCCAGTCATTACCGTGTTTATCTTTACAAATCCTGATATGTTAGTGTGAATTAATCTGCCTCTACTCTTTCCTCTTCTAATGCAGTTCAAACTTGCATTAGACAGAGGCACGACCAGCATCCTGCTTTTAGCCTGTTATTCCGTCTTACTTAGGCATGCCGCTGAAAAGGGGAAATAATGGACTCTGGAAGCTAATCTAGGATCGGTCCACATTGGCATGAGCATACCCTTTGACCCTGGGCAGCTTGCATGACATAGATAGCACTTTGTACATTCTGTTACATTGTCCAACAAAGAATAGGCAAAATTTATTGCTGCAGATATTTTCTCTTGGCTGCATGCTGGCATCACACTTAAAAAAAATAACAATATGTGTTTAGGGAACTAAACACATAATGGTTACATATATAATTGCTGAACATTGTATGTAGATCATGATTCTTAGTAGGCTTGAATAACCACCAAGTTCCCCATTCAAAACAAACTTGCCCCATAACCCAATATTTTATTGTTGTCTTTTTTTCCTTCCTCTGGAACAGCCAAAGCAGTCACTGCTAGAGATTGGACATAGGCAGTTTAATGATTTGTCTTTTGGACAGAGCCCGACATTTTGTTCCCTTCTGAGTTGAGGGGTCTGTTTGGTAACTTTGCTGCAGTCTGATGGCTTTGTTATATTGCTAGTACATCTGCAGGAGGGGTTCAGAGGCAACTGCTAAGCAGCTTGGACAGTTCCCTGGTTGACCCTCCCCCTCCTTCTCCCACCATTTTGTCACGCATCTCAAGGATGTAGGCAGGACCAGAAATGAAGACGCATCTCCTCCTTTTCATGTTTATTTCATTTTTGTTTTTTGTGGATTTTTGTTTTTTTTTTAAGACCACAGAAGAGCAGAGCATTCATAGATGTAAATAAACAGAGACACAAAAACAGAAGTTAAATACATTGAGAAAAGAAAAATAAAAGGGGGAAAAAAAGCTTGTCATTTTTTTTTACACACACACTGCGCTTTTAAAATTTTTCTTCCACAGAGCTAGTTTTTGAAAAAACTGACAGAAAAAAAATAGAATGGCCACGTTCTCATTTCGTTAAAGAGAAGTTCAGATCATGTCTACAGTGCTGGGGAAAAATATATATAAAGATATAGATATATATATATTTATATGTATATAACACTGTTAATGAGGAGAATTCTATCTGCCCAGCAGCACAGCAAGAAGAGACTGGATCTCCTCCCAAAGACCTGGGAGGAAAATTTGGCTGCAGCTGGGGAAATTCAAAGGCCAGGGAATTGTGGGAGACAACATGGCCCTCCTCTCCCCACCCCTTGTCTCCATAACCCTTTTCTTGTTAGCAGGAGCATACCACAAGTCACAAAGCTTATGACTTTTATTATATATGGTGGAGTTTAAAATCACGTTGAGCAAGTCTGTGCCTGGGTGGATGTGTTGTGGGGGAAGGGCAATGGTGCATAAAAGGAGGAAATTAGGAAGCGGGCTAGAACACTTAGTGTTGCCATTCATGTCTGCCTGTGTACGTGTGTGTGTGTGTATATATATATATCTATCCATGTGACCAAAATGAGGATCAAATGAGATGCTGTAAGAGAAGAAAAATGCTCCCATTTGAGACAGACTTTCTGTGAAAGGAAGGTGATCGTGCTTCAAGTGTAGCATTCTGTTTAATGTACACACGTATAATCCATTGAGGTACGAGGAATTACAGAAGCTACCAATGGTAGAGAATGCAGCTCTTCATAGACCCCCAGCCCTCACACAAGTTTTTGGTCACTTTCACAAGAGATACTGTAAAAAATACCTTTTAAAAAAAGATTCCTGCATCTCCACGGCAAAATCACATTGAGCCATATTTGGCATGTTTAGACGTAGAATTGTTTCATGCGTTTATTTTTACAGTTACATTTCCAAGGGCTAGTGTCTGAATTTTAAATGGCTGTTTGTTCCATCATGCACCATATCATCAAATTCAGAAGCTTTTTTTTTTTTTAATAGCAGGGGGATGCATGGGCATTCTCAGAATCCCTTGTGAAAGCTCCTTGTGTGGATGGTACACAATCCTTGTGTGGATGGTACACAATGGTAAAGGATGGTACACAATTAAGCTCTTTAACATCAAGTGGAGGAATTCAGAAAAAGTTCTGTGTTGTCAAGGTCTTGACGTCATACCACACTGGTGCCACTGGTGTGCTTTGCGAACAAGCTTACCTTGGTCTGACTCAAGCCATTTCCTAGGCCTTACTTGTTCTTCTATACTGGCTAAAATATCCTCAAAGTAGCGTGGCAGATGCAGTCAGTAATTTCATTAATTTACTAAGCTTAACATATACAGCAATAACTGAGCAGTTAACGATGTCACATATTCCCATCAAAATATCTCTGTTCTCAGTAGATTTGGAACTTTAAACATCTGTGGTACATATTCCTCCTGTTGCTCTGAGAATTGAAGGTACTTATTGATATAAACAATACAATCTGGGTGTTATTCTGTTCAAATTCTCCCATTTCACTTGCAATGGTTACAGTCTTGCATAGTTATTTCTACCCTTTTAAAAAGCCAGATACTGCACCAGTGAGACCCAGCTTGGTGTAGTGGTTAAAAGCAGTGGCCTCAAATCTGGAGAACCGGGTTTGATTCCCCACATCTCCACTTGCAGCCCACTGGGTGATCTGAGCCAGTCACAATTCTCTCTCAGCCCACCTACCTCACAAGGTGCTTGTTCTGGGAAGAGGAGGGGAAAGGTGATTGTAAGCTGCTTTGAGACTCCTTCAGGTAGTAAAAAGCAGGTTACAAAACTCAAGCTCTTCTTCTTCTTCTTCAATATTGCATGCTCTGGGCTCACCATGCCTTTCTTCCTGGTCATTCTGGGAAGCTTTTGTAAAAAAACACTTTTCCATATTTCAATGCAACTGAGTCAAGAATGAAATAACAGTGGGTTCCCTTTCAATGGGGACATGGAAAGTGTCCTCGAACATCCTGCACTGAACACCCCCAAAATTTACTTCCACAGAACAATCTGAAAGTTGTTTCTTGTAATGTCAAGAGGAATAAAGATGCCAATTGTGGCCCACTGGGTTTTGAACTGATGAAGTGGATTGTACCTGCAGGTGTATAGAAGTGACTTTCTCTCCATTCACCTGGATTCTTTCATGAGATGTAAAGAAATTACATGGAGGCCTCCTTTGGTATGGCTGACAGCAAAATACTTCAGCCTGTTCTTTTCATTAAATGTCCATCGGTCCCCGGAAACAGCTGGTATGGCTCAAATATTATCTGTAGGTTTGAAATTATCTTTACGAGGAGGAGGGAGGATTATGTATACTTAGTTAATGCCGAATGAAAGGCATAATCTTAATTCCACTAACATCACTGACCAAACTCATTTTGCCTTCACTGGGTTCAGTAAGATCGTATCCTTGGCTTTACAAAATGGTGTCATTTAATAAGTTCAAATAGGCATGCATCAAGCTTCTCCTTCCGATCTATGGACCCCGAAGCTCTGGGCAGGAAAACAATCAAGGTGTTAAGGTACATAGAGACTTCCCAGTAATTTACGGGCATATAGAGCCATCCCATTTACTGCACAAGCAAGACACATACAAATGATGGTGCAATACAGTCATGCCTGGAGTATATACCTTCCCAGGTGGATGTGGGGCTGTGGCTCAGTGGCACCAGATTTAATCCCAAACAACTCCAGTTAAAATTATTAGATAGGAGGTGATGTGAAATCCTTCTGCCCAAGACCTTGGAGAGCTGCTGCCCTGCAGAGTAGATAATTTTGACTTCGATAGACCGAGGGCATGGTTCAGTTCAAGGTGGCTTCCTGTGTTTATGACAGTACGTGGCTTTCTCCATACCCTCTTGGTGCCCTGTGAAAGAGGCATGCCTTTCCCTCACCTTCAGTCCCAAGTCATTTGAACAAGGTTAGAAATCTGCTAGCAAGTAAGGGGTCATCTTAAGATCTAAATGTTTCTTCCCCTGCGTGTACATTACTGGACATTTCATGTCACTCATATATTTACAAACTTGTAGAAGAAATACAATCTTTTTTTTTTGTATTTTTGTTTTATAACACTAAATGTTAAAACGTCCATCAATCAAACACGATTACACCTACAGTCTCAAGGAACTGGTGTCCCGTTCTGAATCACCACTCAGGCACCGTGCCAAGCTGAAGCTTTGTAGGGCTATGAGGGGGGAAAGGGAAACAGGAAGACAAGGACAGTGTGAGAGGAAGGAGTGGAACCATTGTAAGAAACACCTTCATGTGGATTTTCCCAGAGGGTACCATAAAATCACTCACTCCTGACTCCAGGGACTCAAGATCTTAAGCAGACTCTGAGACTTACTGCCTCAGTGGTAAACAAAATGTTCAGCAGCCAGTGAGAACTGAGGCATTTGATACCTCTCAGGAAGCACAAAGACAACATCTGTAGAGTGTGACAGAAACTACGTGATTATTTGTCCAAATCAAATACTACCCATAGTTCTCTTATTAAACCAACATTGCTAAAAACGTTACAAAAATGTAGCTCACATGCAATATTAAAGTGCCTCAGTATACCTCCCCATTATACAGAGGACCAGCTTGGGCATAGAATAAAGAGCTGACAATGGTCCCTTCATGAGTCAGTGGCAGAGGATTAGGGTAATCTGATTCACAACCATGACACAGTTTTGTCCTGTTTCCTGCTTCAGCCCGTCTTGGTCTGTCTAAGAAAAAACCCTGTTTTTGTCAATTTTTTTTTTTTGTTATTTTACAAGTGTACTTTAAAAAACATAATTTTTGAGTCTTCTTCTAAAAAAACACATTGCTCTCAGTAGCACAGTGTTTATCAGCAACCCTACAGTAACAAAACATGGCATTCAGTCCAACACTTCAAAATGACTCTATTACTGCAGTACTGAGTTCAAATGATTTTGCTCTGGCAAAGAGCAATGTTAGTGATGGGACTGACTGCATGAGAGGGAAAAAATGAACATAGCTTTAGCTCCTTTCCTTACATATCAAAAATGCTACTGGATAAGGATGCTCACATCCCAAAAGACTCAGCCCAACGCTGTGAGGCATGAATGCTCAGCAGAATAACCAAGGGAGAAGTTTGACTTTGTTCCTACAGAAGATGTATGGCTTATGACATAAACATGGCTCACTCATGGTGGTTTTCAGTCAATGCTTTTGTGTCCTTCTTTATGCAGATACCTGGTGGAAGTATTGATGTTCTCTCTAGTTGTCACTGAACAGCGATTCTACCACAGCAGTGTACTTAGTATATAGCACCTGGTCAGTAGGGGTCTTCTATAGGACACAGCCAATATAGTATCTGGCCAGCCCTAGAAACCTCCCAGTTTGAAGCTACTTTTCAGCTCTCCCTTCTTAGATGAAATTTCTCACCATTAATGGTACTTGTGTAGTTTGGGGGTGCTCTTTAATGCCACTGAATGGAGTGGGGGTGGGGGGAAGAATGGTATTAGCCTGCTTATTTACCATCTCACTCTGCCTGAGACCAGGCTTGGGTGCTGAATCTATTAAGATTAAAGGCTGGGAATCTTATGGCGAGTCTTTGACTCTCTCCAGCACTAACTGATTTTTAGGTCTTGTAATTCTAACCAGCAACTATTAGGTTGTTTTATGCCTTTTATACTCCTATGAGTCTTATACCTAGGGAAAAAGAGCTGTTCCCCTGAGAGCCTATTTACACATCAAGGGGGGGGGGGAATTTCCCTTAAGTTTTTGTCTAGTCAAATAATGGTGAATGTAAATTTCATGTTTCCATATTCTGAAAAATACTAATGGAAACACGGTCTTAACTGCATAGGGGCTCTTTCAGAAGGTCACTTTATAATGTTCAAAATGAAGGGGGAAAGTGGTCTCATGGCAACTTCCCCATCTCCAGTATGATCATGTGATTTAGCTACCAGGGATAAGGAAATAAAGTTTGTAACTCAGGGCCAAGGATCAAGTTCCTAGTAGCTAACACACCCACACCCACACACATCCCTCATATACATACAACACATTCTCTCAGTCTTGTTGGGTAATTTTCAGATATCTCTCCTCCTCAAAGTGACATTGCTTCCAATTTCTAGACACAACTCCCAAATACAAGTAGAATTTTATTTTAGGGTGCTTATGGGATGATTTCATCTGACGCAGAGTGATGTGAACAAGACAGTCCTCAGGGGAAGGAAGGGTAGGCCCCTATCTCTTGGCGAAATGGATAAAGCACAAAAACAGCCTTTAGATTTCAACATGCCTCCCTTCTTTCCAGAGAGGACCATGTTGAGGGTGAAAGGTATGTGGAAAAGGAGGTTTTTACAGGAGTGGTTTTTACCTTTGTTTTTCTTATAGCCTTTGCCTTTTTTGGGTGAACAGCAACCCTCACAAAGGGTAAGAAACCAAAAGTACTGTTCCTTTCTAGTTGCTTTATCTTTTGGGCTCTGGTTTTCGAGGGACACCTAGCAGCTGGGTCATACCCCATGGGGACAAAAGGCAGAGATGCTTGCCTATCTAGGTTAATATGGTTGTGTTCACCACAGAGAGCCTCTTATTTGGTGCCTACCACAAAAGGCTTTGATCCTAAACTAGCCTGTACAGAAATAGGGGCAGATTTCACACTAAAACACAAAGAGAAACTCCCACCCATCCTGGACTATTTTGTGTCAAGAAACAGCTGAACTCCAGCAACTGAGTCTCAGCCTTCTTAAGTGCTTTAGGTCAATGGGTTAAAAAGGGTTAAATTCTATTTAAGATTGCACTCTTCCTAGCTTATGTTTCTCATTAAGAAAGGAGGGAGACAAAACAACGGGAGCCAAACACCTAATGAGGTTTGGGATGTACCCAATTTCAGATCCCATATCGAGGCTTGGGCAGATAACAGCCTTTTATTCTCTAATCCCGATGCACATGGTTTGTGTATGGGAATCATTGTGTAGATGGATGTCTTCTCATCCCTTAACCCTGGCACAACTCACTTTGTGGCATCCCCTAGGGTTGTATTCCTTTTCCCTTCCTGCAGTGCTGTCATACCTCCTTGCTCCTCTGTGCTGCTTTCCTGCCTCTACAGAATGCTAGTTCTCTAAGAGTAAATTGTAAGGCTTGGAAGGATGGCCCAGGAAAGCCTGGTAGCTGCTTAATTGACTGCCCATGTCTTTTCAAAACCGCAGACTTGTGCAGAAATAAATCGCTAGAGCAGCAGAACTGGGATGCTGAGGCTGATCAAGGTGAAAGCTATGTGCAGGCATGGTGCTCCAGAGAGCCCTTTGCAAAGGGGATGCTACTTGCTCCAGCCAAAGGAACACACTTGTTACAGCACATGAACCACCCACCCACTCACTCACTCACCCACCCACCCACTCACTGACTCACTCAGTCACTCACTCACCTTCTGCATCTCCAGGTATGAAAACATACCTTTTGCTAATGTAGGAACTGCATTACGGGGAAAGCCCCACCCACCTACCACATCTGCTATCCAATGGCAGATGTCCATCATACATTTGGAAGGGATGAGAAGGGGATTTGTGTTGATTGGCAGTTCAGTGGAATGAAAGCCACTGATGCAGCACCAGCCAGTTTGGGCAATGGATATTCCTTCATGGCCCCTTCACATGCCATCCCTGGCAGATGAGGTACCAGCAGTTCCCTGAGGAGAACATAGTAGTCATGCTAATCCATGCATCACTTTCTGAATCCAGATTTAAAGAAATAATGAGCAAGGTGGAGACTATGCAATATAATTGCACTTGTGAATTTAGCCAAGTTAGTAGCAAAATTCGGGTATGAATTGCATTTCTTATCATTTAAACCCCTAGTTGTCCCTGAAGGGCTCAGGGCAAAGTCATCTATGGAAATGACTGTGTTTTCTCTTTGTGGTTCTCTAGCAGGAGAAGTTCTGCCTGTTTTCTTAAAACCGTCATTTAGAACTTTTGGGTGGGTAACAATAATTTATTCCACTTGCCCCATCTAAAGTTTTCAAGTATTACATAAGGGAGTTAAATTAATGTATTCACATGTACAATTTTTTGGGGGAGGGGGTAATAAACAAGGTTGCTCCTGTTACCTATTTTAGAGGCCTGTCCTAAAACAAATTATCTTCCCCCTTATTTTCATCTTTTCATGATCGCAGTCTTGTACTTGGCTTATGTCTACGGCGAGACTGCTAACAGCAAACCATATTAAGAGAAGTTAACACTGTGAAATAGGTAACTGAGATCCCATTGGATTCATTACACTTCCATGAGAGTAACCATAACAGGGTTTCCAGTCCTTCTGCTCTGTTGTGGACAGCAAGGCATTAGGTGACCAGAGACTGAAAAAAAGTCATCTTGTAATCTTAGCAAAGCAAGAAAAGTACTGTTCCTTTGGGAAACTAGTTAGGCTCAGGGGTCAGAATGGGTTCCAGCCACAAAATAAGCACAAATGGAGAAAAATCCTTCATACAAGGACATACCATAGTACTCTCCTTTGGTACTACCTTCTTTTCCAGCTGTGTCCTATAAGACTACTCTATCAAGCCTAAACATCCCCTATCAGAAACTGACCCTGTGCATTATGGTTCAAGCACAGAAACATGCTCACCATGCAAGTGAAGCAAAGCTAGATGATTTCAGAATCAAGAGCCACTGATCAAGATATGAGCAGCCAAGCTATTACATACTGTGAGTTTACCCAGCTGAACCCTATTCATTTGTGGTGCAACATCCTGAGCTGGCCCATCTATTTATTAATTAGGTTTCTTTATATTTATTAGATCTTCAGGCCATGGTGGACCACTTTCTGGAATTTCTTTTGTTACCCAAGGAAAAACATATCAGCTAACTTGCTCCACCCTATCCTTACGCAAAAGCATACCCTGATGATACCCTGGTCTCCTAGGCTTCATACTGAGCTTCCGGGCTCCTATGCAATTCTTACTTCCTTCAGAGTCTTAACTACAGAGCTCCTCTCTTCTTTGCCTGGCCCTTGCTGAGTCATTCCTGCAGATCTTGCCATTACTTTGCCCAAGGGACTCAGTGTTCAGTGGAATAGGCCTGGCCAATGGGCACTTCTGATAAGCAATGCTTACTAACAATTTGTACAGACCACCAGGTGTAACTGTTTTAGTTTCTTTCTGAGCTCAGTTTCATTCCAAGCTGCACTGGCCCCAAGCCCCTTCAGGCCTTGCTTTCACCCTATATTCTCACTGGTTTGCTGTCCTACTTGGACACAGGCAAATTGAGTACTGGGGACAATGTATGTGTTCCACCTGCTGAAGTGGGTTGGGGAACAGGAGAAGGCTCCTCAAAACAGGGCTTCCAAGAAGAAGGAGTTGTGGTCATCGTGGCAAAGTTCTGCCACGGAAACTATTGTTCATCTCCTCCTCATCCTGCTTTCACATCCAAGCACCTCTCAACCTCACGTACAACGCAAGACATTATCTACAGCATAATTAGCTTATGTACATAGGAACTGTTCCCTTTACATGCGTTTGAGACACTCACACACATACACACAAGAGAAAAAAGAGATAGAGGGAGAGAAAGGCTTGGCAAGAACAAGAGGGCAGGTGAGTTGAATTGGTATCGTTTAGCCTGATCAAAGTATTATAGGCCAACGGCATTAAGAGCTGTAAGGGAGCAGTGAGGTCAAGGGCCACGTGGAGTTTCTTCATGGGACACCAGTATGCTGAAGAGATCTGCATCACTCTTTGCCAGAAATCGGAAAAAGGCGACGTATCCGTTTAAGAAATGACCAAGCCAATCAAAAGGTTGTGGCTACCGAGACCAAAGCAAAGGCTGTCTCTTTCAAGGAGGGAAAGAAGGAGAAAAATTGTATGAGGGAATGAGGAGAATAAAAGTGATTTCAATGTTGATATTTCTTTTTACAGCATCTCAGCATCCTTGGCAAGCTCCAGCTTCTGGAAAGTGATCCGTTTGGCCTCTCATACTCCCAGGTGATCGGTGACTTGACAGTTTGTTATCGGAAATGTTGTTGATTCTTTGTCGTTGCAAATTTCCCCCTTTTTGTTGCACTTCACGCAAATGTTGTGAACGAAACTGTCCTTTCCCCCCTCTCTCTCTTGCTCTGTCTCCTGTATGACACATTTGTTTCTTTGTTTGTTTTGCTTTGTGTGTTGTTCTTGTTGTTGCTGGGTTTTTATTTTTTTTCCCTTTTTAAAAATTCGGATGTTATTAACATTTGCTGAGGAGGCAGATCAGGGACGCTGCCAACAGCCACAGTGGTACGGCCAGACCCATTGATCCACTGCCGGCCATCCCTGTCCCGGGTCCTGTAGGGGGAGGGAAGGGAAAACAAAACAAAACAGAAGAGCAGAGAGAAAAATTACATACAGATTGCATGGCATGAGAACATACAGAAGAATAACCATGCTCCTTAGCAGCCATTTCCCCTTGTTGATCTTGCACCTCCACATGGAAAAGGGGCCTCTAGAGATGTTTAGAATTCAGAATGGTACTTCATGTGCTATGCCATTCTTCATTGTTTTTGAACTTCACAGTTCTGTCATACAAGTAAAGTCTAACGTTGACAGATTGAGCCTTTTTTTGGCCTACCTACCAGCCACATATTGCCCTGCCAAGGTAGGCCAAATGTCAGACACAAGAAGCTTTATGGAAAAGGCTTGGTTAGCTGGGCCATTCTTGCTGAAATCTCACCACAAAAAATGGGAACCAGTGAAAACTATGGATACTTTGTTTCAATATTTAAAAGACTGGTATTGAGAAAGGTATGCTTTTAATATTAATTGCTTGCCTGCCTGCCTGCCTGCCTGTCTCTCTCTCCCTCTCTCTCTCTCTAGCTAGCTAGCTAGTATATAGTTTATTCCAGGGTTTTTTCTCCCCCTCCTCCCTGAAGCCTTTTTTTTTTTGTTCTTCTTTAACTTATGATGTACACTCTTTTATCTGCCAACTAGATGTCAACCAATCTCGCCTTGATTCTCAGGTCAGCAAGTTGATGTTGGACATAAGGACACCAAGTTCCCTAAAACATCCAGCAAGTTGCTATGTAACTCAGTGTCCCACAACTCAGAGATCCACATTCTTCATATCTTCACAAGACTGAAGAGACTATCACAGCAAAAGAAAATGTCAACAGTTGTCACATTGGTGGGAATTAAAGAAGTTATCTATCTTACGGCCATAGCAATCTATCTGTTCCACATAATATATTTCTGGGAGGGGCTTGGAGGAGGAGCGTGTCTCATGGCTTAAATGCCACTCAGCACTTAATATGCACTCTGGGTGGCTCTCCCACCCCTGAGTGCCTTCTCCTCCAACCGGCTTGCCTGTCTGTCCAGTTGCCACCCAACTGCCTTCTGTCCCCCATCCCTGATAACTTGTTCCTCCTTCCACTTCCCTCTGAGGCTGCAGATCCCTGCTGTGTGAGAGCTGCCCCTGCTGGTGAGTTCCCTAACAGGTGCCTGTAGCCTTTCCAGGTCCTGGGGGAGGGAGAGGCCGTCTGCAGAGTTCTTCCACCCCCCCTCCCCAATTTAGCACCTGCTGTATTCCCGAAGGCAATGGACTTGGCCCCTAGTCTCACATAAAACAGCACTAGAAATGTGGTGGTAAAATTTCCATGGCCAAAGGTGGTAGAAATTAGTAGCTTACTTTGCTATGAGGAATCCACCCCCTCTGAGTAACTTTGTCATCTGTATAAGCACAGTCACCAGTGAGAACCAAATTTTATTCAGAATTCAGGGGTGATAGTTGGTCTACACATGCAGGAGGAAGAGTTAAACTGCCCAGTCCAAATTCCACCCCCTAAGTGCCAATACAGTGGAAACCTGGGGTGTTTGAATGAATTGTGTCACTTCAGACTGCAGGTGGGCAGTTTCCTTTTCTGGCTTCTTTCCCATGTTAAAAATAATACAACTTGGTACATTAAGGTTTATATTTTAGCCCATGTTTGTGCTAAAAGCATTCTGCTTCTCAGGAGGTCCCCCCATCATTAAGAGTGTAAACACTTCATCTGCAGTCTGAAGTGGTACAGTTCTTTCCACTACCTTATGACTCTGCCACTTAAATCAGCTATGTGAATAAACCAGATGGGACAGATTAGAAGCAAGGGTTAATTTGGGCGGGGGGGGGGACAGGCAGGGGAGGGGCAGGAAAGCATCATTTACTTCTGAAGAAAGAAGAGAAATAGAAATTCTCTGCTCAGCATCTGGAGACTGAGGCCTTTTCTGTTCAAACTGCTTACAATAGCTTTTCCCAGCAGTCAAGCCTTTTAAGCTTGACATTGAATGTGGTGCCTGCCTTTATTTTATTTTATTGTTTAGATTTTTACTCCACCGTTCAAGGGGCTCAGTCTGCGCATCATTCTTTTTTCTCTGGTGCATTTATTCTGCAGCTGCAACCCAAAAACACAGCCCAGCTGAACATGAGGGGAGAGTGGTCCTTACTGGGTGTATCCCTTTTCAGGCTCCATCAGGCATGCCAGTTTGAATTGGGTTGCCCAAAAGAGCAAATCTGAGCCTGCAGGGAGAGTTATCTCAGCAGGATCAGGTGTTTGGTGGGTGACCCCTTTAAACCAGACCATGCAGCAGATCCTAGCTGACCTGTGGGGAGCATTCTCAATGGTTAGGGTCCATTGTGGACTCTATTAGGCAGTCCAGTCAAACCAGGCTGTCCAGATAGGCTCCTTTGAAGGTTTTTCCCCCCTCCAGTGATTTAAGTTTGCCAACTGAGTCCTGCATCAGTGAACTTATTCTGCTTTGGGGGGGGGGGGCACAAGGAAACACCAAAGAATGGGTTTAAATTTATAAACCACTCATCTCTGCAAGTAGGCAGAAACTGCATATTGGTAGGAACAATCTTAATGCAGGTGGTGGAGTGGCCTCCAGGAGGCAAGAAAAGAGGGGGAGGAATCAGAGGGAATCTTTATGCTTTTAATTACTTTTGGCTTGGGAGCGAAGAAAGGGGAAAAAGTACCACAAAAGCACTCTCAGAAACCCTGGGGAAACAGTAATGGGAAAGTGAACTGAGAACTGAAGAGAAGAAAAGGAATGCAGCGCAAAAAAAAAAAAAAAACAAAACCCAACAGAGGTGTGTGGTGAATGTGAGGGGAAATGCAGAATGGAACCCCCGCCTTGGATATCTACTATGAAAGCATGGGAAAATACCAGTGCATAAAAGGCCTGAGCCAGCCTTTTGCCTTGGAACAAAGAGAAACTGTTTCCAAATATTTTCAGAGATCACTCATTAAAAACAACTGGGAGCCCAAGTCAGGTAGTATAGACTTAAATTCAATAGTAACATCCATGGACAGAATGGATTTCATCCACAGAGCAAAACTTCCTTACCTCCCTATGCCATGGCAGCCCACAGTGCCCTGGGAAGGTCTCACCTATTGCTGCCTGCAATTGATTATCTAGTTGCCCATTATTCTCTTAATGTAGACATATTTATTGAACCCAGGATGCTTGCCATACAATTCAATCTCAAGTGAATACAAACAAATCCAAATTGCTGGTTCCCCCCCACCCCCCCCTAGAATTTGTTAACCATTTTCATTGTGCTATATGTTAATTCACTCTCATTCTTTGCCTATAAGTAGGAGGTGCTTACTTCCATTTCACGATATCATATCCGAGGAAGTGTGTGTACACATGAAAGCTTATCCCTTGAATAAAACTTTGTTGGTCTTAAAGGTGCCACTGGACTCTAAATTTGTTCTGCTGCTTCAGACCAACATGAATCAACATTGAAAAATGTCTCTGTGTGTGTGTGTAGAAATCAGAGCAAAATACAATGTTGAAAAAACATTTGTGGGTTTGGTTTACACAGGGTATGGGAGGAAATGGACATTGGGCTTTTGGGAGTTCATGGAATCATACAATAATAGAGTTTGAAGGGACCTCATGGGTCATCTAGTCCAGCCCCCTGCACTATGCAGGAGACTCACAACCCTATCGCTCATCCGCTGTAACCTGCCACCCCCAGCAAAACTGACAAATGCAACATCCTCTTGAGTAAATGGAAAAGTTGTCAGCTTTCTTTTTGTAGCTGGTCCCCATTCCTTGCCAGAGAGCCCTGCCAGGAAAAGTGCAGCAGTAGCTCTGTGTGACCTGTCTCCCCCCCCCCCTCCCCACAGACGCAGCGTGGTCCACCTGTTTTCTCTCCCTCGGCATGGCGGCCCTTGAATGCCAAGGCTTGTAAGAATTCTGCACAGTGAAGAGCGTCTGCCTCCAGCCAGACACTGGGTCCTGGGGGGCTGATTCATCACAGCACTCTAATCAATAAAACATGGAACCAATCAGCAAATGCCTGCCGTCCCAGGGGAGGCTACGTAATTATTTATTTGATAACCGGGAGGGGCAGGCATTTCGGTGTAACCCTCTGTGGTCCTGCAGCGCGAGGCCTATGAGGAGGAGTGACAGAAGGCCAGGAAAGCTTTGATTTTCACAAGGGTGGGGAATAGCAGGAGCTCACTGCTGCAGCAACAATAATACAGCGTCGCCACAGGGATATTAAGCGCAAACACGACGGATGTCCTTTCATGCAGCCTCCTGTTTAAATGCTCCCCTGGCCTTGCAGCGATCTCTAGGCAGAGGTCCTGTTTGAACGTGGTGGCAGCCTCCAGCCAGTCTCGCCTTCTGCATTCTGGGGAGACAGTGGAATCTTCTGAGACAAGTTATCTGGTTTTCGGAAAATGCAAATAGATGCTGTGCCATAAGAACTTCCCTTAACCAATCCAGCTGCCAGGGCTACGCGTCCAGTGCCCTGGCCGGAAAATGTGGTGATCATAATGAGTGAGTCAGTTATGTGGGAAAGGATCTAGGGGGCTAATTAGGCATTATCTAACAGTGCAACTAGCAAATGCTCTGCAATTCCTTTGTATCCCCCTTAGAATAAAGCTAGGTCAATAACCTGCCATTTTACATATAATTCCAATAATCCATACCACACGAATAAATAAAGCTGTCCAATATACAATTGGTGTTTACTGTACATTTCAAGAGAGGTGCCCATATGCAACTTCTGTAGCTGAAACAGTAAAGTGTCTTTTCCTGTCTTAAATATTAAGGTTAGTGCAACATAAACGTCCATGAGACAAAAAGAAAGCTAAGTCTTCTTCTTGGCTGCCCCAAAGGGCAAGACTAGATGTAATGGCCTGATATTTTAGTTGAACATTTAAGATAAGGACACTTGAATGACGAAACTAATTAACTAAGTGCCTTCAGCTGTAGGCTGGACAAGCATCTGTTGGAATGGGTGGCACAATTCAAAGAGTTGGGACTTACCTTTAAGGCCTTGAGACTTAAATAACCACTGACCAGGCCCCAATTAAGGTCCTCCTCAAAAGCCTTGGTATGTGCACCAACTTCAGGGGTGAGGCAGGTGGCAACCAGACACAGGGCTTTTTTGCAGCGTCACCTGATCTTTGGAATCCCCACCCCCAAGGCTCACATGTGACCTACTTTACTGTTCATTTTGTGCCAAGAAAAAAACATCTCTTTGCTCAGACTTTTAAAAACTGAAGTGCTGAATCTTTTCCAACTGTTTTTCTAATGTAGGTTTACTATGAGGGCAGTCTTATAGATATTCTTTATGGCGGTTTAATGTATTTAAACTTTTTTAAAATGTCAACAACTTTGTGGTTGTTTTTATGATTTTACCATAGTTTTCACTCTGTGAGAAGGAGAGAAGGAGGAAGTCCAAAGTGACTGGAGGTTTTTGGAAGGTCAGCTTTTTTGTTTTGTCTGACATTGAAGGAATTAGGGCCTTAATGCCCTAGTTGGTTTGGGACTTGAATGGCCCTTCCTTCACACTCCCAATTGCTGGGTCATTGCTAGGTGTTTTTCTATATGAATGTTGCTCATGTCCTTAAATTGGTTTTATAGATCATTTTACAGCATTCTGCTTTGTAATTGTTAGCTGCGTTGGGAGCCCTGGTTGGGCTGAAAGGTGGGATATAAATTCTGTAAATAAACACAATAAATTATGGCCTGTCTGTGTCAAGGGTGCAAAATGCCCATGCTGTCTGTCACTCAGATGATGTAAATAATGATCATTAAAAAAGATCTAAATCTGATGTCCCTGCATTTTGTCCTGGAGAAAGAGAAAGGAGGGCCCCTGGAGATCTTGCTTGTCTTTTAAGGGCTATTGGACTCAATATTTACTGGTCTAGGGTGTAAACTGCACGGAGCTTTTATTCCAATCCCAGGTCAATTCAGTCCCTGCCCTCTACACAGAATGTGATTTCCGTTTGGATTTGGGGCGATTTAAATTTTCCTTCTGCAGCAAGAAGGATTGATCCGGAGTGACCCTACCTTTATTGTGCGATATCTTAGAGTGCTTTTAATGTTCAATATTTTTCAAATCCGGATTGGGAAACCAAGCTCCGTGGTAGTGAACCTCTGATAGGCCACACCTGGTCATGTGACAAGCTTGCCTTAAAGGAGAAGCCCTTAATTTCTCTCAACTTCTGTCGGTCCTGGATTTTTTCTCCCTTCTCTGCCTTTTTCGATGCTCCCTGCTTGGCTCCTCTCCCTCCCCCTTCAAGAAAAAAAAAGAAAGAGGCTTGGCTCCCCCCCCCTTCTGAACTACCCTAACCATGTGCAGAACACTTTCCTGTTTCAATGGGGAGGGGGGAGGAAGAGGAAGACCCGAGTTCAAAGCAATCTGAATTCAACAGGATTGACAATGGAATAAACAAAGTAAGTGCAGACTCTGCCTAGGTTAACTTCCCTGGTGTTGTGCTCAGCATAATGAAATCTTGCAACAATCAGATGGTGGCAGCTATGTAAGAAGATGGGGGAGAGAAAAGGGAAGTGGCAGGCAGGACAAAATAATATTGGCCAGGAGAAACAGACACAAGAATGGAGACTGGGGTTAGGAAGACAATAGAGACGCAAGGCCTCGACCAGGGCCAGGGCCTTTTCGGTCCTGGCCCCTGCCTGGTGGAATGAGCTCCCGGGAGAGCTGCGGGCTCTGCGGGATCTTTCATCGTTCCGCAGGGCCTGCAAAACGGAGCTCTTCTGCCAGGTTTATGGTTGAGGCCAAGGCTGACAATATAGACCTATGCCCCCCCCCCCGGGATTCGGGATTTGGGACTAGGACCGAAGTAAACCATCAGGATCCCCTCTCCACCAGCCAGTAGTGGGAGGGGGGGGGGAAGTTGATTTGCCGATCTTGCCATGTTAGTAATGTTGAGATTTTAATTATTGTTTTAATGGAGTTTTAATGGGGATTTTAAGATGTTGTAACCCGCCACGAGCCGCAAGGGAGTGGCGGACAATAATAATAATAATAATAATAATAATAATAATAATAATAATAATAATAATAATAATAATAATAATAATAATAATAATAATAATAAAGCACCCAAAGATTCATGTTCACTTTTTTCTGGCCGGGGGATTTAAGATTTTGGTGGGGGAACAGAATTTGAGGTGAGGAAGGGGGTGGAGTTGGGTAGTACACTTGTGGGCTAAAAGGGAGAAGGAAAGAGCTGATTTGTAGGCAGACAACCCAGACAGTATGGTGGGACACATAAAGGTCCACTGGACTAAGCCAGACCATTGAGCTGTCTAGGAGCAGCGTCTGTCTGCTGTGAGCAATGGAGACTCCAGACAGTGTCAAGCAAAGAAAGTTTTTCAGCCTTCAACTGGAAATGTCAGAGATTTAACATGGAGCTTTCTGCATGTCAAGCATATCCTAGAACCCCTGAAATCCCCATCTGTTTCACTGATTGATCGATGGTGCTATATAAAGTGTACATTTAGAGCCAGTGTTTCGGAGAGCCAGGTCTGGTGCCCCACTCTTCATCATGCAGGCAGCTGGGTGACTTTGGGTTTATCAGAGTTCTCTTAGAGCTCTTTTCACAGAGCAGTTCTCTTAGAGCTCAGTCAGCCCCACTACCTCACAGGGCGCTGTTGTGGGAAGAGGAAGGAAAAGGTGTTTGTAAGCCACTTAGGTCTCCTTCAAATACTGAAAAGTGGGGTATAGAGAACCAGCTCCTCTCCTTACACAACCAGGATTGAAGGGAATGCCACTAATGACTGAGAAAAGAAGAAGAGTTGGGGTTATTTCTTGGAGGGGGGCATAGAAGCCATGTCTATGCTGTCGAAGGATACAGTAAATCCCCCCCCCCCTCGACTCTATCAAAGGTGGATTGAAAAGGCAGAGTGAACAGTTAGTAAAGCATCAATACCTGTGCTAATTGCCCATGGCAAAGAAACTGCTGGACACATTTGGCACAGAAATAAGGTTTGACATATTAATTATTATTTTAATTATTTAATTATTTAGACATATTAAAATTATATTTTTGCTCAGTGATTGGACTCCTTCGGATAGTGAAAAGTAGAATATAACACCCCCCCCCCCAGCTCCTCCTCTTCTTCTCGATGGCAGCATGGTGTGCAGATACCATGTGTAGATTTCTGCAGACAGAATATTGGCTAAATAACAGACTTGGCTCCGTCTTCAGAACAGGCCAACAGGATGTAAGACAGAAAACTGTTGACAGGCATTTAAAAAAAAATGCTATTCGTGACTGACCAAGCAGAAGTCAGTGCGTGAGATCACACGGAGCATACGGCAGGCTTTGGCGCCACCTGCTGTTCACTGGCACCCACTGCAGCAAGACCAAGTTGTACAACAACATCCACCACACATTGTAAAGGGATGTTGAGACAGGCCACGCAAAATTTCCTCCAGCTTTTGCCTTTCTTAGATCTGAGGTGGACAAGTGATAGACAGATTAATTTTCCAGCCTGCGCACATTTATGAGTCACAGGTCTTCCATGCGTCGGCTAATTCAGTGTATTCAGTATTCAGTTCATTGATCGGCCATGGGCCATTTCAATCAAATGTAAAATGCACACGATCGAGATTTGAAGATAAAACACATGAAATCATAAGGAGGAAAGAGGTGTGAACATTATCAAATGCATTCCTACATGACAATATAAATGCAGTGTAGCAAATCATAATAATTAAATCTCCAACCTAATCATGCAGTTTAGATCTTTTGGCGGTGAGGGCAAGCAATGCAACCCTGTTGGTCACACGGGCATCATTGTCTGATAATAGAAAAAATCAGACTTTCAGTTTGGGAAAGACCTGGGGTACGAGGGAGTGTTCTTGGTTCATCATAAAGGGGGCAATCCATTACATAGTGTGCAAGGTCCTCGATCACTCCCTTATCACATCAGATAAGAGAGGTGGGAGAACCGGCCAATGGTAAAGCTTGAAATCTTAGATGAGTAAAGGCCATCCTCAGAGTTAGGGATGGCAGGTTCTCCAAACATAGGGATCTACAATGATATAGGATCAGTGGGCTTCTATGACACAGTGCTGATTTGAATGTGGCCCTCTCACATCCTAGTCTGATACTCAGGGGTAGTCAAACTGCAGCCCTCCAGAAGTCCATGGACTACAATTCCCTTGAGCCCCTGCCAGCGAATGCTGGCAGGGGCTCATGGGAATTGTAGTCCATGTTTGACTACCCCTCTAACCACTACACCTCATTGGTTACCTCTCAATATAAGACAGATTTCTGTAAACATTTGGAAAGCCCTTATAACTTGCACGTCTTAAAGAATGGAAGAGACGGCCCAGGGAGGTTGTAGAAATAAATATCCAGTTTCATTTCAAAGGAAAACCGAGAATCGGTGACATGACTTCGTGATCACATGCAAAAGATAAAGTAGCACCTGAAGATGAATCTAGATCTGATGGTGACTGACTGAGTCATACAGACAGCTTGTGTGAACCCCTACCCCCAAATGTTTTGTTGCATCTGCAGTTCACCTCTCTGAAGTCCTCCCTTGGAGATTTTCCCTGCAGCTGAGTTATGATCTCAGAAGCTTGGGGGTGGGGGTGGGGGTGGGGGAGACACAGTGCAGGAATAAGCTATGATCAGGTAGCCAGTAGATGTGGGAGGGACAGTTAAGCACCCCTCTCTACGTGACCTTCTCTCTTTATTAACTGAAACCAGTTTGCTGTTGTGGTTAGGAGTGTGGGCTTCTAATCTGGCATGCCGATTCGATTCTGCATTCCCCCACATGCAGCCAGCTGGGTGACCTTGGGCTCATCACAGCACTGATAAAGCTGTTCTGACCAAGCAGTGATATCAGGGCTCTCTCAGCCTCGCCCACCTCACAGGGTGTCTGTTGTGGGGAGAGGAAAGGGAAGGCATCTGTAAGCCGCTTTGAGCCTCCTTCGGGTAGAGAAAAGCGGCATATAAGAACCAACTCTTCTTCTTCTTCTTACCGTTTGATGCATGATGGCAGCAGACCCAGGCTTAAGCAAACAGATCCACTGTGATAGTTAAAAGGGGATGTCCCCTATTCAGATTCTGTTTGCTCAAGAGTCACTATCAACACATTCCTAAGCAGAGTTATACCCTTCTGCAATATGGGAATCTTCAATATGGGAAACAATCTCTGTAGGGTTGTTTATGGGATCATGTGCAAATGTGGCCTCTAAGAACAGATGAAGAACCCTAATGCATCAGGCAAAGGGTCCATGTAGACCAGCATCCTGCCTCACACAATGGCCAGCCAGATGCACTGGAGGCCAACGAACTGGGCAGCCTGGCCAGATCTCATGTGTGGATACAAGTCACGCGTTGTCAGTGTTTCATTTGCTTGCAGAAACCACAGCATCATAACCCAAATGCAACACGCGTTACCATTTGTAAAATGAAAGGCATGCATTCAGGGTTAAGTCTAAAAAAACAAAACAAAAACAAAAACAAACCACCTCTCCTGTCTCAAATAGTGAAAGGTTCATAAGAAATGTAGCAAAAGGCAAGAGCAGATCTCTAAGTGAGAACGAAGCAGAATGCTACCAGGAAGAAGCTACAATTCTCCAGAGGCAATGGGGTGTTGATTAAGGAACCTGTAGGTGGTAACCAGGAGGCACTAGACAAAATGTGTCGCAAACAGAGAAACAGTTTTGTTTTCAAAGAAGCTCGAGGAAGTAAGCGTCCTGCCGAAAATGCTGGCAGTTTGGCTCTTAAAGCCGATTTATATTTAATGACATTCAACACTTAGGGCGAAGATGATTTCTATAATATTCAGAGTGGCTTATTCTGTTTCGTAAAAAGCACACAGCCTATGCTAAGCAAATCAGCATTACTTTAACCCCTTTCCTTTCTTCCAGTCTTTTTGTATAATTGGCTAGCTCCTGCCATCTAGTGGCAGAGTTGTGCTAGGACTCTGTAGTTGAAAAATATATTTTTAAGGGTCCCACTGTATATTGATGCAAACAAGGAGGAAGCTGAGTGAAAATTAAGTGCTAGAGAGGAGGGGTTCTCTCATAGCCAGGCAGGATCCTCAATATCTATGCACTAATCAACAGAAGTCATTTCTCCACAATTCTACCTAGTTCTCTTTAAATAGTTGGCCTATTCTTGCTCATTCTCAAAGGCTCATTTGTATGACTCCCTCAAAGTGTGCTTGTTTTCCTTTCAGGCTGATGCCTCCATGAATCCCCTGTTTAATGCAGGATCAGCCTAAGCATCTGTCCAGCCGCTGCTTAAAGACTGCTAGCGAGGGGGTGCTAATTACTTCCTTAGGCAGACAATTCTACTCTGACTGTGAAATCCCCACCCCCACCCCATTATCTAGCCAATACCTTTCTCCCCATAGGTTTAACCCATGACTGCTGGTCCTATCCCTTGCTGCCAACAGGAACTGCTCTCTACCCTCCTCTAAGTGACAATCTTTCAGATACTTAAAGAGAGCCATCATGTCCCCTCTCAACCTCTTCTTGTCCAGGCTGAGCATTGCCAAGCCCTTTAACCTTTCCTCCTTGGACTTGGTCCCCAGATCGTCCTCATCAATCTCTTCTGAATCCTCTCAATTTTGTCCACGTCCTGTGCAAGCAACAACAGGGAGTTGTGATGAATAAGAGGAGGATGCTCCCCCCTCAGAGTCCTCCTCTTCCAAGTCCTCCTCTTCCAAAAATCTTACCACTGGTGTCTGGGCAGTGCTAACAACTTTGTTACCTCTGTGGAGAACCCCAGGGACAGGTCAGGGGAAGGAGGCTCCAAGACCCCTGCTGATTCCCTGCTAGGGCTGAGCTCCAGTGGGCTGGCAGGACAGGTTTGGTGTTCGAAGACAGGGTGTGTCTGTTGTGGTACATAGGTAGTGTTGGACTTCTTCCCCCCATGATTTGCACCCACTGTTACCCTCATGGCATAGAGGAGTTCACAATAAAGTATAAAAGTGTGTCCTAGCACCTAGCAGCTAAGCCCCTCTGCTCAGTGTGGGCAGACATGGGGTGGCTCAGAGCTCTGAATCCACCTAACACCCAAACCCCAGCAGGGGAGAGGAATTATCAATCAGGAGGGTATAAATATGTGTCATCAGCCAAGACACCCAGCAGCTAAGCCCCTCTGTTCGGTGTAAGCAGAGAGACAGGATAGCTCAGAACCCCGAGTCCACCTAACTCTCAAACCCCAAGGGAGAGGAATTCTCAACCAGGAGGGAAGACATGGACGTGTTCTGCATTCACCCAGTTCCCTGCCTCTCGGTCTAACTGCCAACAGCCAAAAGAGGAGAGGGGGCAGGGCAGGCCGGGGCTGAACTGAGGGTATTTAAAGCATTCTGATCCCACAGAACAAAACGGGAACTCGTTTACTGGCAGCCAACAGTGCCTGTTAAGCTTTGGGGAGCTCTGCTGGTGTTTCTGAGGATGGAGAATTCTGGCTCCCCTGTTGCATTGAGGTTTTGTAAGCATATTCATTGAATGGAAACTGACTGGAAATGTATCTATTCACAAACCATCACAAACCACCATGAACAGCACAACACTTCATGGAATGTTCCTGTTGGTTGCCCTCTCATGAACTTTGCTTGGCAAACCACCAACTGGCCAACACTCATGATGAGCTTTAGTTTGTGAGCTGGTTTGCGCCCATCCCTAGCTAGGAAGGGACAGATGAAGCAACCTGTCAAACAGCCATGGACTGATTAACTGGCAACCACTCAGCTGAGAAACTGGTTCCTTCTTCACCAAAAAACCGAGAGAGGAAAGCACTACACTTGCACCATTATGTAATAATGGCTGTGTACTCCTGGATTCGGAGGGAGATCTGAATAAGATCACAAATGAGCCCTGACAATTAAAGTGTTTGTCCTGGAATCTTGGGGGGTGGAAGAACAAGCTCCATGACACTGATTTTTTAAAGTTCTTGCAAATTCATGACATTATTTTCCTGCAGGAAACATGGATCCAGGAACAGGATTTCCTTTCTATTCAGGGCTACAAGGCCTTCTCAGTCCCAGCAACCAAGATACATACAAAGGGACGGGGGCGTGGAGGCCTGGTTACCTTTGTTTCAGTTGATTTAACGGTTGATGTTTTAATCTTAGAAAATAGTCAGTACAATAACTTCCAGGTCCTATTAGTTAAGGGACTTTTCCCCAGAAGATTAATATGTATCAATGTATACTTTCCACCTAATAGTAGTAAGAGCCAAGGAGACGATCTCTGGGACTCCTTGCTCCTTCACTATCCAAATTCCTATATTATAATGGGTGGTGATTTCAATGCAAGAATAGGCTCTGGGGCAGTTGATGTAGGAGGTAATAAGAGTACTCAAATAGCCACCCATGCCTATCTCTTGGATCGTTCCTCAAAGGACAGGATTGTCAACAAATTTGGCCTCAAACTTTTAAAATTGCTCTCTTTGGCCAATCTATACATTTTGCATGGTACCAGCTTGGATATATCAGGAGGTGCTTATACTTACCTATCAACTTACCAAGCTAGCACGATTGATTACATCACAGTCTCATCTGATTTACTTAACCTAGTAGCTAAGTTTGAGGTTGTTGATAGCTTGTTAAGTGACCACTGCCCACTGAGTGCCCACTGCCCACTTAAAACTACTGGCAGTAAAATCTTGAAACCAGTTTCTGAATTAGCAGGTTTACCATGTTCTAGGAGACTCAAATGGTCCGACCAGATTCAATCCAAATTCTCCCAATTTTTTGCAAACCCAGAAACAGAATCTCTGAGGCTTGCCATCCTTCAGTCAGATAATGATGCCATCCAAATCTGGGAAGCTATTACTACTCTCCTAAAGCCGTTTCTTGTTAATAACAGACCAATCAAACCTTTACCATATTCAAATAATGGATGGTTTGACCAAGAGTGTAAAACTCTCAAAAAATATATAACCCACACCATGAGGAAAGCAAGGAGTAATACTAATGAGTTCTGGATGCCCCAACTTTTGTATTTAAGATCACAATACAAAAAATTAATTAAACAAAAAAAGCTCGAACATGCTAAATCCTTATGGTTCCTTCTTCAGGACCAATGATACTATAGAACAGGGGTAGTCAACCTGTGGTCCTCCAGATGTCCATGGACTACACTTACCATGAGTGCCTGCCAGCAAATGCTGGCAGGGGCTCATGGGAAGTGTAGTCCATGGACATCTGGAGGACCACAAGTTGACTTCCCCTGCTATAGAAGATTATACTGAATTTGCTGATGATCACTCAGTCCTGGCAAGTGTTGGTGTCAGCACCTTTCCACATTTCTCATAGGCTATCTGACTCATACTGCTGTGCTTTATTGAAGGAAAAGGCTTCAGCATCACCAACTCTCTGACCGCTAACGTTGGTTCTGCAGGGATGTGGAATCCTTGCTGGGAACCGTTGGCTTCTTTTGGTATCACTTTTAATTAAGAGGCTAGTAGCTAATGTCTCAAAGCCTCCTAGCAAGCTATGGAGAAAGTCTAGAGAAGTTTTTTTTTTTGGGGGGGGGCTGCTCTTGCCAGGCCCCTCTGTAGCTGGAGATGATGCAAAATAGCAGTAGAAAACAAACCAGGATTAAGCCAGGACTGTTCATTTGTACATAACAAAAGACATAGTTGAGTAGCAGATAATAAACTAACTTCAAAATTCACATTCTGTTTTTAGGTATGCTAAGTAAGTACTATGAGCCTCTTGTGGCGCAGGGTGGTAAGGCAGCAGAAATGTTGCCTGAAAGCTCTGCCCATGAGGCTGGGAGTTTGATCCCAGCAGCCAGCTCAAGGTTGACTCAGCCTTCCATCCTTCCGAGGTCGGTAAAATGAGTACCCAGCTTGCTGGGGGGTAAACGGTAATGACTGGGGAAGGGAATGGCAAACCACCCTGTATTGAGTCTGCCAAGAAAATGCTAGAGGGCGTCACCCCAAGGGTCAGACATGACTCGATGCTTGCACAGGGGATACCTTTACCTTTACCTTTAAGTAACTACTCTCAGTGGAACGTCCCGCGAACTGTGAACAAGTCAAAATTCATCACAAACTTTAGTGTGTGAGCCAGTTCATGCTCATACCTGTGGTGGCAGCTGCAGTTCAAGCAATATCTTTAAAAATCTGCACAGCCAATGAAATCTCTAATGGCCAGTCAAAAGTATTGATGGGCACAAGCCCCACCTGGCCCTGCCCACTTTCTAAAAACTCTTTGGGGGCACCTGGGAAGGTGTCAGAGGGTGCTATAGTGTTTATAGACACGGCATTGGGGCCGCTGTGGTATAAGGTTATTATTCGTAACTACACAAAAAGGACGGTGATACCAGTCCAGGTGCTACACTCTGAAATCCAAATGTGTGCTTTCCACCTTGTAGCTTAATCTTTTAACTACCACATGACACCTTGGTTATCTGGCATAGCTAATCTTTGTGATGCATCATTTCAGACCATCAAGCAAGCCCATCAGCTGCATGAACTTCAAACATCTTTTTCGGCCCTGCATTTAGAAATAGATCTTATCTGTATTGCTGGTCGATAACTGTAATAAACTGATTGCTTGATTAGCCCTGCATTAGGCAACAAGGATTCTGACTCATGTGGTCCCAAATCTGGTTTACGAGCATCGCAGTTCTGAATAAGCAGCTCTTTTGATATACAGTAGAATGTTATGATTCTTTATGGGTTGTAATTGAACTCCTTTAAACAAACAACATTTTAAGAAGGCTAATCAAAAAGTTTTAAAAAGCTATATTTGGGAATGATTTTTTTTTTTACATAACATCAATTCAGCATAATACAAAATGCAAAAACACCAATAGGTGCTCCATGTGCTCATTGAATCAGGAAAAGCAAAATATTTCTTTCATAGAAATAATTATTCTTTAGAGGTCCAACTTCTCCCATCATTTTAGTAATGCAAGGGAAAAGTTACACCTTGCAACATTCTGCTTTCATTGCAGTTCTTCAAGTTGCAATAATAATAATAATAATAATAATAGTTGGTTCTTATATGCCACTTTTCTCTACCCAAAGGAGTCTCAAAGTGGCTTACAGTCGCCTTCCCTTTCCCTTTCCTCTCCCCACAACAGACACCCTGTGGGGTGGGTGAGGCTGAGAGAGCCCTGATATCACTGCCCGGTCAGTGCTAGTTTTATCAGTGCCGTGGCGAGCCCAAGGTCACCCAGCTGGTTGCATGTGGAGGAAGGCAGAATCGAACCTGCCATGCCAGATTAGAAGTCCACACTCCTAACCACTACACCAAACTGGCTCTAATGATCTAATCCTGGCATCTATGTCTAGGATGTTCAGGAAACAGCTTTGTCTATTGTATTGCTTTCTCAATTCCTGAAGCCCTCAGTTTCGGATGGTTGTCCTTGACCTCCATGAAAAAAGTAGGCTTGCTTTCATTCTCCGTTGTCTAGAGTGCACTATATGAAGTTCCTGTTTTGTGAGATCTTTTAACTTTCTGTACAGAAATCAAGACGGAAAATGATGTACACACATCTAGAGAACCCTTGATTGCTTAAAGGGTTTTTTGTGTTCCATCCAACAACTGATGCAATTTGCTTCTTGTTGTAGCAAGCACGAGAATCTGCACATTCCTAAGGCCTTGTTCCAATCCATGAAACTGGAAGGGACCAAGAAATGCTAATGAATGACGGAACCATGTCCCATTTTCTTTTTACTGATGGAGTTCCATCTCACAGAGGAAGTATTCTTCTGGAGTGCTGAACTGGGTGGAAAGGAGGCATAGGAATTATTTAAATAAATACATTAAATAATAGTCAAAATCCATTGGTCTGAGGGAATGAAACCGGAGTTTGCTGAGGAAATGAGAATGTCAGAGTAAGCCTCTGCTTCTGGTGCTGAGGAAGGCTGAGGCAGCTCGGGAGTAGGCATCCCAATCGGCCACGGCTCACAACCCTACTTGGGAGATCAGGACCCTGTGGTTGTTACTGTGTTGCCTGGCACAGCTGAAGGACTGAGCGGACACAGGGGAAGGAAAAACACCTGTTGAAGCAGAAGTAACAATGCAGAATGAAGGGACCCATTTAGTCCCCTTTCCTTTCTCCTTGTGGCCTCAGCAGCCTAGGGGTTTTATACATGGCCGCTCCCTGGTGGGAAGTCATTTTTCTAGTTTGTTAATTCTTTTTTTGTCAGGATTTCTGGAGATGAAATCTTTATTATCAGGGAGGCTTAAAAGGGAGGGATACTGTTAATTCCATTTTCAAGGTCATACTTTGAAAGTTATTAATTTCATTCTTCCAAGGCTTGCTGCTTAGTTCCAAGGCTTTGGGGATTTGCAGCTAGTACTTGTTGCCTGCACCTGGGGATTCCTCTCCCCCACCCTGCTTCTGGGGCGGGGGGGGGGGGAGCTTTTGATTTTTATCCTAGAAGCAGCAGGTTTCAGGGTAAGTTAACAATGCTGTTTATTTCTATGGACAGCAATTTTCACACCGCTTCTGTCAACACTTTTACATTTAGTCTAGTGGCTGAGTTTCTTCTGGGCAAACAAGAAATAGCTTCTTTCAGGTTGTCCAGATTCAGACTGATTGTTGGAGAAACAACTTGGTTCCACATGAGCCATTCTGCAGCTTTCATGATTCATTCACTCAGTTTTTATGGAACCTCCAGATAATGTTGTGGTTAATCTGCTGCATTTCAGCATTTTCTGTGCTGCTTTCCCACATTTTAAAAACACAATTTGTTGTACTACTGTGCTTAAAATGGAACTGCTGTGCCACACTGAACTGCATAGTCTGTCAACTTGCTATTGACGCTTCTAAACTCATACATTTTTAAGGATGTCCAGACTCCCACCAGTTTGGCTAACTTCCCATTCAGTAGTTGTTCCTCTCTGAATGTTCCTGAACCGGATCATACCTATTTGTCAGATTTCTTCAATGCATTCCTTCCTAGTAGGGCAATACAATGGAACTTGGCCGCCATTTGCTCTCTGGTATTACTTCCAGAGGTCTTCCCCTCAATTTATCCCACTGAGAGGGCCTCTGGAGCTTATTTAAAAATACATTTATTTATTTGTGTATTTAGACATTTATATACCACCCCTCTTACCCGTCTCAGGGTGGTTTACAAAGTCTAAAAACTCAATCAAACAATGATTCAATTGATATCAGTTGGCAACTGCTATTGTGATGTAACATTCTAACATATTACCATAATAGACAAAATCCCAGCTTTCTTTCTTTTTTAAAAGGTAAGTCTCAGGCTCCTTCTGTTGCAGAGTTATAAAAGGAAATGTGCAAGTTAGCAATTTCCTTTAAAAAATGAAAGCTGAAACTTTGGCAATTGTGGCAATACAACAACAGACTCTTGGATTACAATAGCAATTGCCAAACATTCCACCCCCCCCCCCCATTCTTCCAAAACTTTCAAGCAGCGTGCTTGAGAAACGGCATGCAGGAGAAACAGTGTCCCATTTTGTGAATGCAGCCATGGTTCATTAAATGTCAAAAATAAATGCGTTTCTTTAAGATAAAAACCGTGCCCTTCCGTATTCATCTGCATAATCCTTACTTAACGGCTGCTGATCCCTTTAGCTCAGCAGCACTCTGCACCCGCAACACTGCGAAGAAACTCTGTGTAAAACTGCTTGGCAGGCGTCCGAGTCGTTCTCTGCCAACTGATCAGACAGGATGATCAGCTCACATATAATCATCTCATCTGAACTTATTAAATCTGACTGCTCAACACATGTGTGACATGAGCCTTTACATCAATCCCATTCATTTCATGAATAAATGCATTAAACAATACTGTATGCCCATAAGTGGTAGTTACAATCCTGCTCCCATGAACATTCATATGCAGTCGGACTCTGCAGCATGGGGGGGCGGTGGTGGATTTTGACCGGGTTTCCCAGCGCAAAAGGGGAGAAATGACCCATCGACACCGCTAGGGCTTGATTTCAGCAGGTACAGTAGAATGTGGTGAGACCAGTTAGGTGGGAAAATTTGCTTATGAGAGAACTGCTTTGCTCAAATTAGATAAGATCCAACCCATTATTACTTCCCAGGCTAACATTAGCTTGTCTTAGTACAAATAGATACTGACCTGGGGAGTAAACAGATTGTACACCTCCCCCCTCCTTGGTATCTACACACAAGCTTCAGCAGCCGAGACACTCACACACTGCTGAAGGCAGCCTTTTTCAACCTTTTGACCATGGAGGAGCCCCTGATATGATTTTTCAGGATACGAGGAGCTCTGGAAGTGACATCAGCTGGCCACGCCTTCCTGACACACCGCCCCCCACCCCGGGAAGTGTCATGACACTGGAAGTGATAGAATCACAGAATCATAGAGTTGGAAGGGACCTCATGGGTCATCTAGTCTAAAGCCCTACACAGTGCAGAAGGTTGGATATAGCCTGTTATCTCCCTGTTGTGCTAATTTTCTATTTGAACTGAGATTTTAAAAAAAATGTCGAGATGCATTCAAAACTGGAATCCATTACATGTAGGCTGCAATGGTGCAGCTGGTTCTACCCCTTCATTCTCTTGTGTGCCTAGATCTTAATTTAAAAGTCTGGGCATTCTTGTTTGGAGAAAAACATTGGAAGAATTCCCAGTAAGAAGATTTTAGATCAGACCATTTATGTTTTTGTTGTGGGATACTGCAGAGACCTCGTTTCTCTATACCTTTTTCCAAAAGGTGCCCTGTACATTATTTGAATATGTCCCTCAGAGGGCACCCTGTTCTGCCACAGCAAATCACCTAGTAATCCCCACCCCAAAGAGGTCTGGCTAGCCCTGCCCCCTGCCTGGTGGAATGAGCTCCCCAACAACTGCAGGGCCCTAACGGCACTAACACAGTTCCATAGGGCCTGCAAGATGGAGCTCTTCTGCCAGGCCTTTGGTTGAGGCCATTTCAAACAAACAAATTGTTTGGAAGATTGTCAATTAATTTTAACTGTTTTCGTGGTTTAATTGCTATTGTATTTTTAACAATGCTGCAAACTGCCCCAAGATGGCTGTGCCAATAGGGGCAATCTAGAAATTTAAAAATAAATAAATAACATTTCCTGTTGATGTAAAGCAGTGTTAGTCAAACTGAGCTCCCCCCCCAAGATGTCCATGGACTACAATTCCCATGAGCCCCTGCCAGCAAAAGGGAATTGTAGTCCATGGACATCTGGAGGGCCGCAGTTTGACTACCCCTGATGTAAAGGAATATTTAGCCTACAGGATTAGGATACACATACATTTCTGCCATGATTTTAGAATGTCGCCCCAAAAGGAGAAACCCCTCCATACCATAAACCAGCCCTTGATACCCACTCTCAGAGGCATGACACTGATATCACACCGGGACAAGTAAACAACTGGGGAGCTATAGAGAGTCCATCCAAACAGCCTGTTCCAAGCAAGACTACAGTGTGTTCCTGATAATTAGTTGCCCAATGGCCTACACAGAGAGACTGACAGAGCATTCTTCTGTTTTGCTATCTTATGATTGCCACTGCATCTCCCTGTCACACTGTGTTCTGATTACTTGACCTATTGTGGGTGGCATCTTTTGACGAAAATTGTCTCCGAACTGCTTCTTCTCTTACATTGAGTTCCCGTTGCCTTCACTCAAAGGAGCGTGACAAAGCTTTAAGGCTGCCGAAATCCCTTCACTCTGTGGCTATTCCGTGAGTAGGAGGAGGTTTTCAAGCAGCACCGAACCTGCTTTAATGCCTCTCAAGGGCCAAACAGGGCTCGCTATGACTTCAGGATAAGTAATCTCAAACTGAAGTGTTTCCTCGCTGAAGAAGCCGAACACACATTTGTCTAGTACTCTGAGATAGTGAGCTCAGCGACCTCTATACTCTTCCTATTAAGGATCAACAGACAGCGAAACTTTACACGGGCTCCAACTCTGGAAGTCAGTTTCTCTCTCCCGATGGTTCAAAAACTTTTAATAAGTCAGTAGCAGCTGAGGGCAGAATAAGACCCAGTATGGAAGATACAAGAGCAGAACTCTTTTGTATTTCAAAACAATTCGGTTGGAGAAGCATGGCTGGGGTGGCCAATTCTTTCCTCTTGCACTATTTCCTTACCCTAAATTGCTTCTGCTGAAGCTCCGTTTTGCTGAATGGTGCCATACGAAGGTAAAACAGAAGGAAGTGGCAAAGCACTTTCAAATTTCTCTACTTCCATTCACCACTCGTCTGTCACTCTTTCTTCTGCGGGGCCTGTTTGTCCCTCTCCAATACTCAGTGAATCCCTACACAAGATTGAACTCACTGACCTTATTTCGGAGTAAAGGTGCAGAGGCCTAGTTGGATGGAGATAACTATAGATGGGAAGACTGAAGATTTAAAGGGAATGGCACATATGCAGTGAACTATTAACTTACAGGAAAGTTCAAATCTAAAAGCCTGGGGGCACTCGTATGAAGGATTATGATGTCTCTGCACTACTGTACAGAGTATGGGAAACAAGTAGGAAGAATTAGAAGTCCTAATAAAGGAAAGGGACTATGATCAAAGAGGCATTACGGAAGGCAGAATCAGAATGCAGGATGATCTTGATAGGCTTGAGAAGTGGGCTAAACTGAATAAAATGAAATTCAATAGGGACAAATGTAAAGTTCTGCATTTAGGTAGGAAAAACCCTATGCACCAACAGAGGATGGGGGAGACTTGTCTTGGCAGTAGCATGTGCAAAAAGGATCTAGGAGTCTTAGTAGACCATACATAGAACATGAGTCAACAGTGTGACTCAGTAGCTAAAAGGGCAAATGGGATTTTGGGCTGTATCAAATGGAGTATCATATGAAGGGGTGCTTATTAAATGTGCAGATGATACTAAACTTGGAGAGGTAGAACAGAAGGAATGGGGCAGGGCTAATACACAGTTATACCTTCTAACTGCAAAACCTCCTCTTCCTGCTCTTTGCCTTTTATCTTCCTGTTTAGGGACATGCACCCAGCCTTTCCACAAGCAGAGGAGAATAGTGTGTAGATTGTGTGGGGAAGTTTCCCTTATGTTTTGCTCCCTGGAAAATCCATCAGAAACAAACCAAAAATATATAAAACATAAAGGAAGTGAAGCAGCAGACAAGTCTAATTAGTTTTTGGCACAGGAAGTGGGTTTATTGGCACAGGAAGGTGAGTTAGATGGGAACTCGAATTTCAGGTTGTGAAGTGATGTTTGTGTTATTTTTGTGCGTGTTTATGTTGTTTATGATTCAGTTGTGATGTTGTTATTTGTAGTTGAACCAGAAGAATAAAATGTATTTTGCCTACTTAAAAGCAAAAATAAAAGTTTTTAAAAAAAGAAACAAACCAACCACCACCAAATCCGCCCCCCCCCCCGCTCTTGCATCTATCCAATTTGTTTAGAAAGGGCTTGTTCCTCCTTGCTGTTTTTGTGGCTCGCAAGCAGGCTCACACAGTGGTATTAATCATGCCAGTGCAGCCATGTGGAATATGCTTTATCAATAGGAAGGCAGGTATTGAACGGCAGCCGGTTCACCAGTGAGCTCAGTCCAGTGCCTGAGTCCAGAAGATAAACTGGATGTTTCCAGAATGACTTTACCATTGCAGGCTAGTGAATGGAAAAACTGTTTGTTTGGGAAAATAACCAATTTGGGAAGCCAATTTGTTAGGCAAATTCCTTGATGGTCTGTGATGTGTGGAAATGGCAAAAGTGAAGGTGGTTGCTCTTTGGCTGCTACTGTCTTTTTTAAAAAAAATGAGCATAAAAAAGAAAAAGAAATGACAGCTCTTACCCCACTGCCCCCCCCCCCATTGCCATATCTTGCCATTTCAGAACAGACTACATCATGTGAAAGGGAACTCAAGGAAGGACAAGGAAGGAAGGAAGGAAGGAAGGAAGGAAGGAAGGAAGGAAGGAAGGAAGGAAGGAAGGAAGGAAGGAAGGAAGGAAGGAAAGAAGGATTTATGGATAGGAAGGACCTAACCTGGATAGCCCAGGCTAGCCTGATCTTGTCAGATCACAAAAGTGAAGTAGGATTGGTCTTGGTTAATACTGAGACGGGAGACCACCAAGGAAGTCACATCTCTCTATGCAGAAGCAGGCAATGGAATACCACCTCCATTTGTGTCTTGAGGTTTCTATAGGTCAGCTGTGACTTGATGGCAAAAAATTGACACCAAGTACATCCTGAAGATGAAACTCAAATACTTTAGCCACCTCATGAGAAGGAAGGACTCCCTGGAGAAGAGCCTAATGCTGGGAGCGATCGAGGGCAAAAGAAGAAGGGGACGACAGAGAATGAGGTGGCTGGATGGAGTCACTGAAGCAGTAGGTGCAAACTTAAATGGACTCCGGAGAATGGTAGAGGACAGGAAGTGTCGCGATGGGTCGGACACGACTTTGCACCTAACAACAACAACATTGGGGGGGGGTTACTACAATCACTCATTGTCTTGTCTTTTGGCTGTGCTAAGAGCAGCGGCATATAAATATAATAAACAAGTAAATAAACCACCTTTTCTCGGCTTGTACATGGGATTATCATGTCACATAAGTGCCTTACAAGACTAGCTGGAGGAAGGGCAGGGAAGTAAATGCTACAAGACAGACTGTGACTGGCAGAAAATCACCCAATGAGATTCATTACTGAATGGGTTTACTCAGTCAAAGCCGAATCCAATATCCCACACTGGCTTTCCAGTGTGCCAAAGGCATATTTTGTGTGGGCAACCCTATAAATGAAAAACCTGAATGGGTTGTCATTTTGAGAGTCAGTGTCAAGCTAGCACTACAGAGACCCAGTTTCAAATCTCCACTCTACTTTCAAGCTCAGTAGGGTACCCTCAGTCTAATTTACCTTACAGGGTTATTGTGAAAATAAAATACAGGAGAGGAGAATCTTGCTTACTGTCCTGAGTTCTTGAGGAAGGGGGTTCTTCTTCTTTCTCCCAAAACTGATCGACAGATGCCACCAAGCCCCATGATATTGACTGGTGAATATGATTATCATATTCCCCACATATATTTTACACTTATTTGGAGTTTACTAGAATCTGCTAGATCTGGATATTCTCAAAGACCTTTGAGGCCTAGATTACAATGTCGGTCTGTAGGAGACAGAGTGCCTTTCCTCTCTCACCCTGGACTCATTCTATCTCCTCCTTATGGAAGCACCTGGCTAACATTCACTGGGTTGCATAAGTCCTTCTTTACAAGCAACATTTTAAAACTATTTGCCTCTGATCAACAGATATTTAGAAATTGTAGATATCATTAGAAATATGAGAAGTGCCACCCAGGTTTTGATGGTCAGATATGTGCCTTATTCCATAATCTTATCTATATCTACATATACAGAATATCTGCATTCTACATTTGTGAGCAGAGTTCTCCTTATGTTAATCAGGACAAATTAACCATTTGCCACAAGCAAAGAATGTGTGTGTGTGGGGGGGGGGCAGGGAGGCCATGACATGTAGCATAATTGTTGGCCAAATTAAAAACATATTTGAAAAGGGGGTTTAAGACAATAAAGAGCTATGCACTGCATAAAGTGAAGATGATGTTTCATAAGTTCAGTGCTTCTGCTCAGCTTCTCTGGGAATAAATGAGATCAAGTAATGACTCCATTTTAAAAATCCATATATGGTAAGTCAAATATGAAATAATCATACCACTGGACCATCTAGACTCTGACAAACAGCAGCTCTTTAGGTTATCAGGGAAAAATAAATATGGATTCCAGAATTTGAGACTTTAACTAGGAATTCCAGGTATTGAACATAGGTCGTTCTACTTGCAAAATATATGTATCCTGTCACTAAGCCATAGCACCTTTCCACAGTTAGATGCTATGGAGTACTAGTAGTCCTCATATAGATTGTAATGACTTACATTATGCTTATTAGACATCTATTTTATGGAATGTTATTATTGACTTACACTCTACAATCTGTTTTCATAAAGGTAGACTATAAATTCAAGTAAACAAGCAAACAAACAAATAAATGGTAGCTATTCTTCCCATAGTGGGGAAAGATGATCCCACCACCCCAAGCAAATGTAAAATAGAGAGGTACACAAAACTAAAAAAGGCAAAACTTTAGGGATTTGATTTCATTGACAAGACTTGTATGGAAAAAAAGGTAGGAAATTCCTCCCTCAACTCTCCCTCGTATTGCTCTGGGGAGTCCATTGTCTTTCCCAGGAACATTTTGGGGTGCCCTTGGGAATGCTTCAAGAGGGAGGAAATTGCATTTGCACAGCATTAAGATGGGATCCAACTCTATGACATGTTTTCTAGCCAGTGAGATCTGCCAATGCACATAGTGATGTTTCTCTTGGTCCCACCTTATATGAATGATGCATCTGGGGAACATATGATGTGCATCAATATCCAGGGTCAATAGCAACATATAACAAAGCAGCCTTTGGTAACTATATCTAACCTTTCTTCAGCCATGCCTGATCCATCCCCTTTTTTGTCTGGGTTTTCTGAGTGTAAAATGTCTGAACAAAATTTGTAAATGGTAAGGAAATTTGACACCAGAGCAGGAGCAAGGGACTAGTTCCTAGTGTGCATCACCCCAGAGGCCTCCTTTACTATCAGTTTTCATTTTTAGATGTCATTAGAAATAATACAAATAACACTCATGTTTTCATAGCCAGGCATGTGCTTTACTCCCCAGTATCATCTGTATCTATAGACATGCATGCATATCTTTCATTGTTGAAGAAACAGGAAAAGCAGGACAAGTGGCTCCATTTACAAAGGTAAGCTTGACCAGCAGAAATTCATGTTAAGAACGCAAAATCATTTAAAAAAAAAAGTGCACACCTGTCTAGGCTACTAGATCCAAATGAGCAATCACACTTTGACCCAAGCTCCCCACCATTCCCATTCCCCAGCCAAAGCATTAGTACAAGCTACAATGACTATATCTAAAAGAAGACTAACTACAGTCTACAGTCAACGCAGGGCCATTCTCCAATCAGTGTCTTCTTTATGGAAAGGGGGAACTATTATTCTCCCCCTCCCCATCTACCACCTTCATTTACTGGGACTCACTCATTATATCTATATGTCTCATTTAGGGATATGAAAGCAGTGGTTGTCCCATTTTAAATTCAATCCTACCCCAATTCAGCTGCCGCCTCTACAGAAACTAAAGCAGTAAGCCAGATGTTCTCTCTGTATCCTTGGGACTGAGGAGACTTTGGGAGTATGGTCAGCTGGAGAGGGTTCCTGTAGTAAGAACACAGGACTTTATTCAAGACCAGAACTGGCTTTGATTGGCTGGTTTCACCTAGTAATCCTATGACCATGATATGTGGTATTTCTTAAAGTATGACACCTGAATCTTGGATACAGTGAGATGCATATCTAAAATACACTTCTCACTGCGGGTGCATGTAAATGGGGCACTTGGAGGATAATTCATAGCTGTTTATGCCCCTTTGGTCCTTACAAGATGAACAGTACTTTTCCTTGGCACACATCCCACACTCATTGGCCCCATAAAGCCTGGAGGCTCCTAGTTTGGGGAGATGTCTTCCCAGAACTCTGAAACTGGAATGTTAGACACCTTATGCAGAAGTCCCCTGAATCTTATAGCACCATACGATAAAAACCCGAAGGGAGCATTTCTAAGCACAGCAACGCAGAAATAAGTTTGACATTATCCAACAGAATCTATTCCTGTGAAAGTGTCCTTAGGCTTGCAACCAAGATATTCTAAGGAATGTCTTAAAACTGGAATTTACAAAACTCTTACTATCCCTATATATTATTATTTTAAAAAAATCTGACCTCAGCAGCGTGTATCCCAAGGAACGATATCTCATGTAGGCATTATTTTAATTAGATTTGTGAGCAGGTCCAGAGAAAAATGTTCTGTCCTGTCAACAGAGGCTTAACAAGTGGAAATGGACACTTGAAGCTTTATATGGCACATCAACTGGTAAATGACATCCCATTAAGACTCTGTTAAACAGGCAGGCTATCTTTCTCCAGGCCTGTTGGCAACTCTAATTTTAACACCTTAGTGGGCCACCTGTTTTTTAGCTTTGGTGCCCTTATTAGGCTACCTTTCTAATGGTGACAATGAAAAACAACAGCTCAGAAGAATATGTTTTGGGAATAATATGCTGAGGAAGCCTGGCTTTAATAGCCAGGTAATAATAGGTAAACCAAAAATTCTCAGAAGCGACATGATGGTTTCACTGTCATTCTATCAAAGGTGAATTGCAGAGTGAACAGTTAGTAAAGCACCAATACCTGTGCTAATTGCCCATGGCAAAGAAGCTGCTGGAAACATTTGGCACAGAAGTAAGGTTTGATATATTAAAATTATGCTCGTGCTCAGTGAATTCCTCACTGTAACTCTGGATGCACTGAAGGAAGGGTGGGATGCAGCTTCACAAATATGCGAATCAAGATTATGGAAAATTAACCAAAGCATGGAATAATTCACAGTCTATATCCTGCTGACAGTTTGTCAATATAAGACAAAGAACCTAGGAAACTTCATGGGTAGCGAGGCCAAAGTTTTAAATTTGCCGATGCAGGTATATTTCTTTGCATTAGTTTTGGTAGTTTGACCAATCGGTAAAGAAACCTTCATTTTGTATGTCTCAATACACAGAACGTTATTTGTGATTATGCCTGATTGAAACCAAATGGTCTTCAGTTACAGAAAAGCCAGCATGGTGTTGTGGTTAAAAAGTGGGGGCCTCCAATCTAGATAACCAGGTTTGATTCCCTGCTCCTCTGCATGCAGCCAGCTGGGTGACCTTGGGTTAGTCACAGTTTACTTAGGACTCTTCTTGCATGGCAGTTCTCGTAGAGCTCTCTCAGTCCTAACTACTTCACAGCATGTCTGTTGTGAGGAGAGGAAGGGAATGCAGTTTGTAATCCGCTTTGGGACTCCTTTAGGTATTGAAAAGCAGGGTATAAAAACCCAGCTCTTTTTATTATTTCTTCTTCTTCTCCTATGCACATTTGCACTCTCCTGTCTGCTGAAGTGCATAGGATGGCCCTCTTAAGGCTCATCTAAGTTATCCCATCAGTTTCAATGTAAGTGAAGCACAAATAATTTTTCCTGGACATCTATATATTTGCTGTAGAATTTCTCTAAAGAAAAACACTGATCCATGAGAAAATTTAATGCAACATTTCCTTACATGTGGCGGATTTTTTTAAAAAAGAGACATAGGGCTAAGAATTGCAGTGTAATCTTTTGTCTTGAATAAAGCTACAAATCAAATTTTGTTTATTCGATTTTTATCCCACTGTATCCCATGGGCTCAATAAAAAATGTAGAAGTGCCAAACTTAAACCCAAAGCAGCCTTTTAAAACACTATTTCATATCTGTGTACATTTTCATTTCTACTTCATATGATAATCATGTTTAATTGGATTTATTTTCCTAATCCTAGTCTCCCAATGGCCTACTTTACTCCATTCTTTGAATGTTATTTGCCAGTAACTGTGTGGGGTTTATTTCATTAGTAGCTTGATTTTGCATGTGCTTTCCTTTAATTGTATTTGTTGATTTCCCTTCATTTTAAGAAGCTACAGCCTTTTGTTTCAGGCTTTTAAAAGCTTTGTCATTAAAGCAAATGGTCACTTCTGGAACAAATACCTGGAAACATGGATCCAGTATCTGATTTTGAATCAACTGAGTTACATCAGTGATTCATCTCTAGCACGGTGCCATATTTCCAACACCACCCAGTGAAGCAATGCAACATGATAGCTGGAATCGTATAAAATAGATAACAGCTGCTATTTCTATAGATCACTTGCTACATAAGTAGACCTACATTTTGGGATGCCACTGCAAGGGGACATATGCCCTAACAGTTGTTCTTACTGTGTTGTGTGCTATTATTTGTCCTTGGTATCCGGTTGTTCTGTCCCCCAAATCATGGATGTAAGTACATATTCCCCTTCATATTAAACCTGCTGCCTTGGAATCACTCGGACATTAAAATTACTCACAAGTGGGAGATCTGTGCTGCCCTTTCAGAAAGCCCAGTGTTCTAGCACATGTACTACCAAGAGGTGAAAAACAGCTCAGCTGTTGACTGCTTTGGGATTAGTGAGCTATTGTCTGAATTTTCTGGTATGGACAAGTAGAAAGACTGAACATTTTCATTTCCTCAGCTACATTATAAACTGATGAAATACTATGATCTCCCTGCATTGTCTGCTGCCTGCAATGGTCATTATTAGAAAGAGATAATCTCACGTGTAGGGAGGCACTGTGCAATTCACATAGGACTCCCAATGGTCCCTCATCCAAGGCAACCCTTGGTTAGCTTCTGTAGTCCCACGCCATTCACTTAGCCCATGTGAGACAGAAGGCTAATCTAGAATCTAATACATAATTTTTCCATATGGAAGAGACATTTAACATGGATAAGGACTCTTTCAAGTGCATCCTGTGTTGGAAGCTGCCTATGAAAGACTATTTTTTACAACTATGCACGAGTCTGACTGACAGAGGAAGGAGGCACAGGAAAAAAGAAAGAGAGCCCAAAATGTGCTGAGTAATTCCAAATTTAAGATGACATGTTGGGAAAATCAGTGTTTTGAGAAATGATTCATTTTGTCAGCTCTGGCATTGATAACAAGGACCGAAACAATCAAAAGGTAGATGGGAGAGGTGTGTGTGTTTTCTTTTTTAAATGATGTCTAAATTGTTTTCTTTTCCCTGGTTCACCTTAGTTATTAAATTGATGGAGAATGACCCAGCTCCAAAAAGCTACTTTGACATAAAGCATATACTGACCTGAAAAAGGATTGGGGAGTGTGGGCAATATTTTCTCTAAGGAGTCAGAGAGAAAAAAAAGAACAGAACAATAAGCAACATGCAGTTTTTACTTCCACAAGCAGCTGTTACAAACCTGAAGGGTCTCCCAGCCTGAAATGGCTTTGATTCTAAAGAACGTTTTTTGAATCCCAGTGAAGCTAAGTGGGTGACACCTCAGATTGGAGGGGGCGGGGCAGCGGAGGACCATCTGGAGAAGTCACGGCAGAATAAACCACTCACAGAATTCAAAAGGAAACACAAAGCCTGCAGGAGGCTGACTGTGCTTGAACAGCACAACCCAGCTCCCAAATATCAACATATCAATATCCTCCCGTTTATCAATATCCTCCAGGCTTTCTTTTGCCTGGTTTGTTTTCCGGTGAAATTTGTCTTATGCATTGACAATGACATAGAACAGCAACCAGCAAACAAAATTTGACATACCTTTTCCTATGATCTGAATGCCCCCACCCCACCCCACCCCCCAAAAAGCATCATAGCCTCCTTGGTACAAAGTACATTTTCTGGAAATTGAACAAGTTGCAATGCTTGAAGAAGGTTAAGAAACACAAAGGACACGTGTTTAAATCTTGTTGCCATACGGCATTGCTAACCAATATTGCATTTTTGTAGTTCTTGAAGCTGGGAAAACCTAAAGCAACAGGTGCTTTCCGAACAATAACCAATGGCATTTCCCTGACCATTTTGCAGCTGTTTCCATTTCAATTGCCTAGTAGGAAAGAATTTAGTTAAGACTGCTATATGAATGCCATATTGATGTAAAATCCAGGTTGGCTTGAAGTTCCTTCTCACATCAGCAAGATGTGCTTAGGTCCCATTGCCCCAGTATTATAGACTGGGGAACTGGGGTAAGGAGTAGGGGGCATGCAGGTTAAAAATGATAATTTTAGTCTCATATTGAGACATGCTTATTGCAGTCATTAACTATCAGGGATATTATTAACACATAAGAAAGCTAGACAGCTGAGACTTGGTCCCTGTAAAAACATTTAAAGACATTATTTCATTTGGGAGTAGAATGGCCTCCAGACTGGGAAGGCCATTCTCTTTGCTGCTGTCTGCCTAACAGATCATATCAGATTCAAGAGTCATGTCAGAAAGACAGTAGTGGTGTTGTATCTTGTTGATCTGACCCGATATCCTAAATATCAGACATCTTATTGGGTCAGCAATATCCCACTGCATACCCCAAGTGGGAAGAAGGCCTCCTAGAATTCAGCACCAACTTCACTGAGATTGAAGATTGATGGCAATCTGGATTCTCAAGCAGATTGTTTCCATGTACCATAACTCTGCACAATATGTGAATTTAACATTGTAGGAGTACCGACACTGGCTTGGGAAATTCCTAGAGTGGGTGGGAGGCAGTGCGTAGAGAGGCTGAGGAACAAAACAGGGATATGAGGTGGTAGATTTCCCCTTCTGAAGCTGCCATTTCCTTTAGAGGAATTGAGCTGTGGAACTCCAAGCTCCAGCTTGAGAGTGGGATAGGGACTTGGTGTGTTCTGTACATACATATGGTAATAACATCAGTACCCCAGCACAACCAGAAACTGTGCTTATGCTCAACTGGAGTCTAATGTGTTGCAATAGAACCCTGAAGTCCAAGAAGTAATTTTGCTTACAAAAATTAATACATGCCAGATTCTCCAAACTGAGCATTTGGGACCTGCATGAAGCAGATATTTCATGGCAGTGCTACACTCAACACAGAGCTCTGCATACATTTATAACCTGATTTGTCAGAAACTCGGCAAACCGATCAGGATGCAAGTACGTCCTTGTGACTAATGACAGATCTCCTTGCATTAACTGCCTGAATGGGAGTATTTGAAGTCATTGCAGGCACTAGAAGGCAGTGTCTTGCTGCTTGGAAAATCCACAGCTAGGCTAGAACTTCATGTTTATAAAGCAATGGGTACCCAAAGTCCCAGGAAAGCAGTCAGCTGTAGTGACAAAACCTCCTTGTTATTTAGTGCACTTAAATAACTTAAGCCCATTACCTTACTCTCGCACAGTTGGTGAGGCACTTCTTCCCGCAATCAGTAATGCGAAAGCATTCTGGCCTCATTACCACATGGCTTTGTATGAAACTGCAGTACCTGCCCCCTGCCTGCTGCGCAACACCCGCCTTCTTCCATCCCGTTTCTCTCAGTTCTACCTTGTCTCGTGATTCTCCTTGATACTCCAGCTCTCTGTCAAACATTTTAAGGCAGGCATGGAATGAAAAGAAGTTGAGCCACAGGTCTGCCTGATCCAATGCATTCTAACCGAGTTCCTATGTTAACAATTGCTACCAAATAAGGTCTTATGTAAATTATTCCTGGTGGCCTCTGTCTCTACAAGTGTAGGATGCAGCATGAGAACTGGGAAGTTTTCTGCAGAACATCACTGGAGGCTGAAGCTGGAGAATAAGAAACAATGGCCTTTTGCCACATGTGGTAGTACTGTGAGTGTTTAAATTGAGTGAGGTCCTGCATGCCTTACAACTGAGGATGATAGCCTCCTGACTGTCATTCCTGGCTCTACTGTGCATGCAGGGGCAAGTCCCTACAAAGCCCCCCCCCAATGTGCCAAGGCAGGGAGTGTTAAATGGAGTGGCGCCACATGAGCCTTACAGCTGAGGATGGCAGCCACCTAATAGCAGTAACACTGCGCTCCCATGCTTCCGCCACATGCTGAACATTCCAAAGCCTCCTGGCAGTTGATTCTGGAAGCTTTCAAACATTCACCCTGCCATCAGAAGTATGTGCACTGACTAAATTATTATATAATAATTTCTAAACTACCACGCTTCCATAAGGCACTATATATATATCTGTCTAAAGCAAATGGTCCCTTTCATGTTGTATTTAGAGGAGTTGCCTCTGATGGGGTGATTACTATACTTCTGTAGTAATGATAGCATTTGGGTATTTCTGATCAATTTCAAAGCCTTGTCCATCTCCTGCACTTTGCTATTACTTCTGTTGCTATATGCTCAGTCTCTTCTCCCTCTTCCGCCTAGCTTGGTTTCATTTCTTGGGCATAAATCCTCTTGTTCCTAAAAGACACTAGCAATGTCAGGTATAAATCTCAGCCGAGGACAATCACTTTCACCTACCTCGGGCCTGGTTGTTTATGTACCAAAGCGTCTTTGGTTTTAGCATGTCACTGCCTATCAAGGCCCACCTTGACCTTTTCCAGATTACTTCTGGGATCACCAGTAGCTTGTTTTGCTCTTTTCGTAATTGTATTTTAAAATAATCTGCAGGCTCCAATAAGCCCCACTTCCTCCTTCTCTCTCTCTTCCTTACTTGCTGTGGGCAAAGCCACAAACATTTCATTTTGTCCCTATTCTGCAGTTTCAATCTCAGCCACTGTCATTTTTCAGCCACCATGGAACCTTCCGGCACTGGCATTCCATCTGCCTCTCAAAGGGGGGGATAGCTTTGAACAAATTTGTTCTCTATTAAAAAGCATAAAAAAGATTTTTCTCCCTGATGCTTCAGTTCCTTTGATTCCAGAGAAGAAAACCACTCAAAAAGGAAGGGGTTGTATCTCTTGCTCTGGTTTGTTCTTGGATGTGAAGCCAAGCAGGCTTGGAGGGGTATTTCAGACTGGTGAGTGCTTCTTTATGCTCCTTCCTAAAGCTAATGATGGGCCAATTATAGACTACCGGATTTCCAATTACAGACTTCTTGAACAGAGGAATGCTAAGTTTCTTCTGGTCTCCATGGAATATGGATAATTTGCTCAGATTTTCCACCTTATCTCAAGAAGTGTTCATCTATAATCATAAGGGGCTGCCACTTTATTTTTTACAAAGATTCCTATTACGTACATAGTTAATTCGATGTTGATGTTAAGAAAAATAAAAGACTTCTTCACATTTTTATTTCTTAAAGCAGCTAAGAATATTACACTGGCATGAGGAGAACAGGAAATGTGGATTCTTTGTGCTTCCTCTACTAAAGTAGATATTTTTGTGGTTCTCTAGGTGGAGCAGTTCAAACCGGCCCAAGCATCAGAAGTCAGAACACATCCTTAACCACAGCGAATGGAGATGTGGGGGAGGAAATCAGGGCTGCCTAAACCAGCTGAGTGGGACCAGGGCTAAGCAACTGCCCCTCCTTCACTTTTGAGGGGATTGGAAGCCTGTGGTTAGCCATGCTGGCAGATCCAGCACCAGTCCATGACATCCCTATGGCTTCCACATTCTGCAAGGGTGTACTAGGGACCTGCTGCTTTCTTGTCTTTATTGTGTACGCTCCATTTTGTTGGTCACTTACCAAAGTGGGCGCAAATTTAGAAAGATAAATTTAAACATTAATTAATTAAAGTAAGGTAACAAATGAACTAAACAAATTGTACACCAATGCAAAGAAAAAAACACAAGGCACTGGGTTTCTCCCTCTGCTCACATCACCTCACATCTTAGTTGCTCACAACTGCACAACTTTTATTGGCTCTGAGTAAAGCAGAGTTTCATAGTTGTTCTGTGCTAGGGCAGCAATATCTACAGACCCCAGGGTACTTCATCCATGCACCCTCCAAGTGCTCTTAGTTGCGGCTTCTTGTTCCACAGCTGCTGGTGACACTCTCCCACCCCTCTGTATTCTGAACAACCCCCTCCTCTGTAGAGCATAAAACAATTATAGAACAAGATTTATGGAACAAGATTATAGAGCTATAGAACAAGATGTTTTGAAGCGTAAAATGGAACACTCTGTAACACTGAAGACTCTCCCATAATAACCACAAAACACATATAGATTCCCATATATGTCTCTTTATCCCTCAGGTATCCCCATGTCAGCTGCTGGCTTTCTGTAAAAATTGGGCTAGTTCCTCTCAAGGTTCCTACTCCAGTTTATCTATTTGTACAACTGGATTGACAATATTCATCCATCTCCTAGTCATTTACGAGTTTATATTCTTCACTTGCAGTAGCTTCTGAAATCACCAGAGGTTCTAGATAGTGGACTCATTCAAACTATTAAGTGTTGCTCAGCTTGACTTTCAGGGATATTTCATTTTGGTAAAGTCCTCATAAAGAAACTACTGCTTGAAAAAGAAATATTCCCCATATATAATTCCCAAGAGAAATTACAGATTGCTCTAATGTTCAATTTTTATTATACAGAAGAAAATCTTGGCTATAAAGGTCTAGCCTGAATGTCTGATGGGAAAGCAAAGAAATTATTTTTTAAGTGTTCTGTAGTTAAGAAACTGCGGTGACTGCTTCTCAAAATCAGTCACACCAAAGAGTGTAAAGAAGGGACTTTTTAGGAAGTATAAAAATACCCCCAAAATCTAGCAAATAGAAAAGTTCTGTCAGCTTTCTTAGCCTCATTATTTCTGCCCTTCCCCGCCCCCGAAAATATAAACTTGTACCTAATGGGATATGGTGCCATTTGTTGGCAGTCTGATCTCTAATAATCTAGCGGCCCTTTCTGCAGAATGAGTTAACACTTGGATTTAAGACTATTTATTATCCTTCTATAGAGCAAATTTATTTTCAGCGTGCAATGACGCTAAGCTAGATAGAGGGCCACTTCAAATACTGTAAGCAGGCTCGAGAGCTGTGTACTGAAAGCTTGTATAAATCCCCTAAAGGAAATAAAGAATTACATTTCCTACACAGATAGCCATTTTTCCTGGAGAAAAATACAATCAGCTATAGTTAGCACAGTCTTTTACATTTGTGTTATGCTTCATATTATCACTTCCCACAGCCCCTTCAACATGTTACATCCTTTCAAATCCTTGAAAACCTTTTTACTCCTTCTGTTTTGGGTCTCACTTCCCCTTGCTTCCTCTCTTCACCCCTTCCTGTCTTTGCCTCAGCTTTTCCTTCTTTCTTACATTTGCAGAGCTACCTCATACCCAGATGTTCAAACACCCCTTTAATGTTTTGGAGGCCACAGAACATTTTTAGTTCCAATATTCAGTTTTTAAATATTGATGATTTTCCCATCCCCTTGAACCCCTGGCTCCTTTGAAGAACAATGACAGAGCAAAGCACTTTGTTCTTCTCGAGTTTAGGGTTGGTTTGAAAGTAGGAACCTACGTGTGTCTTGTGTCGTAACGATGCCTTGTAGATGCTGAGCGTCAGCCCCTAAACACCTGAAGGACACCCTTAAGGCACGGCAAACGTTTTTGTGACACTGACTTGCTGCTTCCCTTTGTCATACTTACTGTAAAGAAATAGGCTAGCATTTGTGATTCCCAGTTTGTTGGTAGCCACGCAAGTGTAGTTGCCGTAATGTTCTTCAGTGACGTTGGCCACTGTCAGGAAGGACTGGCTCCCTGTGCTTCTGATCTCCAGCCCATTGGCATTATTTATCCTGAGGAGCCAAGAAAAATAATTGACAGATCCCGTAACAACGTGGAACGACTCGCTTCCCCCAGTAACAAAAATGGGGAAACACAGATTTGAAGGCAGATAGACAGGGATGGTGTGAGACAAGGATACAAAACATACAGGAAATAAAGAAAATATATGACTGTGATAAAAATGACAAAGCAGGGGAGAAAACAAGAGACTCTGTGCATAATAATAAACATTATTATTTAGCTTTATTTTTTATTTCATTTCTGGTATTTTGTTATCTAAATTAGATTGTGAGCCCACTGGGCAGGACCTTTCATTTTATGTGTTTTGTACACTGCTGAATTTCAGGGAGCTTCACAAACAATAAATATTATGATTAAATTAGAATGGAGACCATAAAAGCTGTGATGAAGCTAGAAAAATGACAGAGAAGGCAAACAAGGAATAAAAAGTAAGATGGGAGGAGGGAAGCTTCACCACAGAGTCAGTGGATTTCTTGCACAGGTATGTACTTGACCGAAGTTCAGCTTAGATGCCTGCCTGTGAGGCTCTTGTTTGAATCAAAGCTGACCTTTGATGTTGGACAGACCTTGCACAGAACTATACATTCTGACTCTTCAGTGTGCTTCCTTTGCAATGTAGGGCAGGTGAAACACCATTTCCTGCAGAGAACTGGGAGGCAGGAGCAGGGCACTTAACCTTTCTATGACCCACTCATTTTCCTTTATACATTCTCCCCTTGTAGATCACAAACCTCTGATTCTGTTGCAGAAACCAACCAGTGAGAAGGAATGATGGGAAAGCAAAAGATGAAAGGCTAAGTACCCTACATGAACATGTGAAGCTGCCTTATTCTGAGGCCAGGCCACTGATCACCCATGGCATATTTTGTCTAGTTTGACTGTGTCTCTCCAGGATGTCAAAGACAGGTAGTTCACATCAATTCTACCTGACCCTGTTTTTAAAAAAAATAACCTAGAGATTCTGGGGATGTAATCTGGGACCATCTGTATGCAAAGCAGATACTGTTGAGGACACAGGAATATACAGCTTTATAAGAGGATTAGATAGATACATGGAGGATAAATGTAACAATGGCTACTATCCATGGTGACTGAGGGGAACCTACGCACTAAGCCTCTGAATCTCTGAACCAGAAGGTAACCTCAAAGGGAGGCCTCAGCCTTTATGCCCTGTTGTTGGCCCTCTAGAGGAACTGGTTGGCTACTGTGCGAGGCAGGATGCTAGACAAGATGGACCACTGGTCTGACCCAGCCAGGCTCTTCTTATGTTCCATTGTTCCTGTATGCACTCTGCAAAGAAGGTCTGGTGCCTGGATTCTTATGATAATCAGTTCTGTCTTTCTCTAGAAGAAAAAGTTTTTCTTGACTGTACCAATGCCCAGTTCTACATGATATCAACAACGACAAAGAAAAGTTCTTGAAATAAACACCAGTAGGGGGATATGAATGTGGTTTTGAAAAAAATCATTATCATTGGCAAAATGGGAAGCTGGCATCAAGGGAGGGGCAGAGCCAATGACCACCACATTTTTGAACGAAACAAAACTGGGACAGTGAACATAAGCAATTTTTTTTTGCATAAGCAGCAGAATGATCTTTTAAAAGAGAGAACAAGGGGCTCAGGGGGTTTTATAAGACATCAAAGGCAGCCGAAAAAAGACGATAAGTTTAATTACCTTGTGTCATCTCTGTACCACTCAAAATCAGGCGTAGGCACAGCAGAGGCTGCACACTTGAGTGAAGCTTGTCGTCCTGTAGCAGATTCATTGCTCTTGGATTCCGTGATGGTGGGAGGGTCTGCATGAGAGAAATACTTGCTCATGTCACTTGCCATCTACGTGATAAAAAGGAAGGTGTATATTTGTAGCTAGGTTGGGAAAGATAGTGCCAAGTTAGCAGAGTTACATCCTTCTGACCCCATTAACTTTGGACTTAGAGGGAAAGGTTGCCAGGTCCCTGCTGGTAGAGTTGACAGATCCTGCCTGGGAAATTGCTGGAAATATGTCAATGAAATCTGGGGAGGACGGGGACCTCAGTGGGATACAATGCCACAAAGTCTACCCTCCAAAGCTGCCATTTTCTCCAAGGGAACTGATCTGTAGTCTGGGGATGAGCTGTAATTCCAGGGGATCCCCAGGTCCCATTTGGGGGATGCCCTCCCTATAAAGGGAGTACAACTTTTCTTGCCTTGTAAGTGTGGTAGATATCTAGGCTTGTCTAATTTTAATATGAGATTGAGAGACTCCTTAGTATGGAAGAAGGTTGTCAAGAAAAGCCAATGGCGAAGGGAGAAAATCAGCATCTGTGAGCTACTCTTAAAATACCATTTTTAGCGTGTTCATTCTAATTTCTAATTTCTGCATTGCTGGAATTAGGAAACTGGGTAAGACTGGGCACAGTGAAGAGCACTTATGTGTAAGAAAGGCTTTTGGGAGAAATGGCAGGTTTGTTTCACTTAATATGTGTCTCCCTTCTCGGTGGTCCTAGGGTAGGGCAGTCTCGACCTATGGGAAGTAGCTCCTCCCTGGAGGCAGTGAGAGTCGCTGACTATTTTGATCCCCTAGGGGAGGAGCTTCTCTCCCAGGCTCCCAGGCAGGATCTGAAGCAATCCATCTCTTAGGCATGAGAATCACACCAGAACAAAAGAAACAAAAATAACAGTCAAACCAAAGGAGTATAACAGAAAACTGGTGGAAACACCAATCTCTGAAGACCAAATAGAAGATCTGCAGGCACCCTACCAAAAGAGTTCTGACCTCTGGAACCCAACAACTTCTTTTAGCCAGGCCACAGACCGTTCCAGAACTGGCTCTACCTTTGAACTGCCCCACCCTAGGACCATGGAGAAGGCAATGAAACAAACTTATATTTTCTGGTAATCAAGAGTGGGGCAGTCTGAACCTATGGGACACAGAAAAACAGTATGTCCCTGGAGGTGGTTAAATAATTAAAACCTTAGCCTGAAATCTGAAGGCTGCATCAGCAGCAACTGCCTTGTCAATAAAAGGTAAAGGTAAAGGTATCCCCTGCGCAAGCACCAGGTCATGTCTGACCCTTGGGGTGATGCCCTCTAGCATTTTCATGGCAGACTCATTACAGGGTGGTTTGCCAGTGCCTTCCCCAGTCATTACCGTTTACCCCCCAGCAAGCTGGGTACTCATGTTACTGACTTCGGAAGAATGGAAGGCTGAGTCAACCTTGAGCTGGCTGCTGGGATTGAACTCCCAGCCTCATGGGCAGAGCTTTCAGACTGCATGTCTGCTGCCTTACCACTCTGCGCCACAAGAGAGCCTTGTCAATATGGTTGGTAAAAGAATGAACTGACTTTTAAGAAATGGAAACCCCTTGATATTGCCAAAGTATCCACTCCCCTGAGCAACTGAGTGGTTATGCCTAATGGGCCCCTAACCTTATATGTCAGAAGAATACACCCTTTGACCTATCTGCTAAGGATGTAGAAATCCCCTTCCTCTAGAATCCCTTCCTAAAAGACACAAACATAGAATCTGACTTGTGGAAGGACTCACTCTAGTCCAAGTAGAAGCTCAGCATGTTCCATATGTCTAAGTGATGTCATTCCCCTTTCTGAGGATGTTTAGGGTTAGTGCAAAATGAGGGTAAGACCAGTTCCTCTGACCTATGGAAGGCCAAATTAACCTTTGAGATAAAGGCAGAACTATGTCATAATGGAAAATGCGAAGTTTCTTATCCACCAAAAGAGCCTGAAGCTCTGAAAGTCTTCTATCAAAGGAGAGACCCATCAGAAAGATGGTATTAAATGTGAGCACCTTATGTAGACAGGTGGCTATAGGCTGAAAAGGAGCTTGAGGGAAAGAGCTTTCAATACTGTTTTTAGATTCCTGGTGGGAAACCTATGGAAGCATAGAGGGTTCAGGAGGCATGTGTCCCTAAGAAATCTTCTAACATGAGAGTAGTGAGAAAAACCTTATCCTTTCTTGGGTGCTCTAATAGCAAAAATAATGGCTACCTGCTTTTTCAGTGTGCTGGTGCTCAGACCCTTATCCAAGCCCACTTTAAGGAAGATGACAAGATCACACAATTAAGCTCTGCATGGGTCTAATCTTTTCTCAGAATACCAAGATTGAAAAATCTGCCAGTTATTGTAGACCCTATTTGGAGAGTATGTGAGACTGGGCTCCCCACCTTTGAAAGCTGGTATTATTTCCTGGAAAGGAAGAAGAAGCCTCTAGAGAGGCAAGCATGGAATCTTGCCCATGGAATCACGTCCTGACAGAAGACTAGCATCCCCAGAAGTCTTGCCAGAAGCATGACCTCCAAGTGGGACTTCTGGATAATCTCTCACATCAGAGAAAGGATCTTTTCCCTCCTTTCTTGGGACAGGAAAAGTTGATCCTGAAGGGTATCTGTGATGACCCCCAGGTGAAGTGCCTGCTGTGTGGGGAGCAGACAGCTCTGTTGATAAAAAAAGCCATGGTCTTGTATTCAAGTGATACCTTTCCACATATGACACTCCCTAATTAAAGAAGAAAGACTAGATAAGAATGTCAACAAGTTATGTGAACACACAAATTCCCTAGTTTATGAGTGTCACCAGCACCTTTGTGAACACTCTTGGGATATTCTTGAGGCCAACAAGGAGGGCCCAATATTGGCAGTACCTCCCACTGTCAGTGAAGTAGAGGAACCTCCACTGAGATTCCTAAATAGATATATGGAAACAGGCTTCTGATAGATCTATTGGTGCCAGAAAATCCTTCTCTTGGATTGAGGAAATTATAGATTTGAGAATTTCCATCTTGACTTTCTTTTCTTGATCCAGAGATTTAGCCAATTCAGATCATGGATGATCCTCATATCCCTATTCTTCTTTGGAACAATGAAACAGATTCAATAGATCCCTGAATATTTTTGGTTCTTTGGGAACAGTCGCTCTAATGTTCAATAGATATCGGATAGCTTGAAAAAGGAGATGTTTCTTTGGACATTGATTGGTTTGGACCAGGATGAACCTATCTAAAGGAATGGCTTGTAGTTCAAGAGAACAGCCATACTGTGTTTAGTATCCACTGGTCACTGATCAATGACATCCAACAATCTGCAAAAAATTGAAGATAACCTCTGATGTTTGGTGGGACTGTCCAGCTGCCTAAGTCAAATGGAAGAGCTCTTTTTTGATCCTTGGGATTTCTGGTTGTTAGGTCTGGAGAAAGAAGAGCTGGGAGCCTCATAAGTCTTGGGATGCCAGTGTCCCTTGGCCCTAGAGAGGTATGTTTGGTCTCAATCAGGGCCATAGTTTGTTCTGTCCTGGCCCCTACCTGGTGTAATGAGCTCCTGGAAGAGCTGAGGGCCCTGTCAGAACTGTCTGAGTACCAAAGGGCCTGCAGGATGGAGCTTTTCCACCAGGAATTTGGCTGGGGCCAATTAGAACACCTACTGAGCTCCCTCACAAATACACCCATTGAATGTGAGAGGAGAGGAGAAGAAGGAAGGCGAGGGCCATGCCCTCCTGTGGCACATGTTCTGAAAGGTCTACTTGAGCTACCAATCTGGGATGATTTCCCTTTTTTTTACTATAGAAAAATAACAAAGAAACACAGGGAAGGGATCTGGGAACACCACCACCATGCTCACCCCTTCCAATCTGATTCACCCGCCTTACTTTGGAGTTGGTTGGCATGTCCATGTAGTGAGGCAGCCTGTCACAGTGCTAAAGGCTTTAGTGTCAGGGGAGGAGGAAGACGGAGCTCCCAGCATGGCAGCCTTGGGCTTTTGGAGCGACTGGCCATGTTTCTCACAACATCCTTTGCTCTTTCGGGAGGGAAAGGAGGGGGGGGGGTCCTACCTGGGTCATCTTTCCTGCTGGCAGCTCTGACAACTGTTGTCTTCCTTAGAGCTGGCTTCCTCTACTCCTGAGTAAGATTCCCTGTGGCTGTATCTCACTCTTCCACCCAAAGTGGGGGCTTGCAGAGTTGAAAGGTTCCACTCAGCCGGCTACATGGTAGTTCTCTCCCTAAAACCCAAGTCCTACCACTCCACAGAAAATGATGGGGGAGAGTGAGGGGGAAAAGAGGGAATACCAAGGAATGGAAGAGGGGGGAGGAGGAGATAAAAATGCCTGTTGGTCGATGGGATCACCAAACTCTAAACAGAGCTCAGCCAGTTACCTCTCACTACTCTGCAGGTAAGGCCAAGATGGGAACTGGAGAGACAAGCTCTGTCCCTAAAGCATCAAAACTGTTGGTGACCCTGCTTGTCCTCAGGGAGGAGCTACTCCCCATAGGTTTAGAATGCCTGATCCTGGACCACTGGAGAATGGTCACATTTCAGTTGCGTCCTGCTTTTATTACCTTTTCCTTTGTAGTACTGAGAGTGTAAGGTACATATTATTGTACATAAAGACACAGTAAATTCCAGTACCTGTCTTGAAGTATATGGAATAACTTCTTGGGCAGATCTGCTTATTCTCATACTAGCAAAAAACTGTTCATAGGTAGACTAACTGTCCAGACAAGCAAAACAGCATCTCCTCAGAAGGAAAACTGCCATGCTGGTCTCAATTTCCACCCAAGGTCCAGCATGAATACACAAAGCTACTTTATTCTGAATCAGGACCTATGATCTGTCAAGACCACTACTGTCTACTCAGACTAGAAGCACCTCTCCAGGGTTTCTGGTAGAGGTGTTTCAAATTACCTACCACCCTGACCCTTTAACCGAAGATGTGGGAGGAGGACTGAATCTAGGACCTTCTGCAAACATTCTGCCACTGAGAGACAGACCTTCCCTAGCATTGGCAATAGGGCCTTGAGGAAACTGGCTTGCATCTGCCTTAAGTCAACAGTGAGTTAGAGAATGACAGCATAATGGAGAAATATCCAAGGCTGGAACCAATTCACAGAGCGTTACAAAGGAGAAACAAAGCAATCTGGGAAGCATTTGGGGGGAAGCCAGAGAGAGGATGGTCAAGGATGAGACAGGATGAGCCTTGCTCTTTTTGGGACTGGAATTGAATATGGGACTGTGGTGTGGTATACCAGTCCTTATTATCCTGACAACTTGAGCCCTTGGATTCTTGGAGTACACTTGTCACTTCACACAAACCTTTATATCATTGCACTTCTGGATTACTACCAAAGTGATATTGGTAGTACTGGTATCCAAAGCCCCTGATGAAGACAAATTGTCTTCCTTCTCAAACCATCATGCTGGCATTTTTGTGCATAGTTGGCACTTCAATGGTCCATTGTTGCTCTGACTTTAGTTAGCAGAATTCTTAAAAAAAAACTTTGGAAGTGGAAAGGGAGTAATTTGCTGTGAGAAATGGATGAGTTTATACAATCCTATTTCTCTGTTTGCTCTCATTTTCCTAATGGTGAAGGGAATATGTGACTTACATAAGCAGCAAATATCGTATTTGAAAAACTGGACCCCAGTATAAAACATTCACTTAAAAGCAAGAGTTAAAGATAAATAAGGAAAACACAAGGAGATGAGAGGGTTTTTTTTCCCCCTTCTGTTTTTTAAAGTCTTCCTGTGTGGATCTTTTTTCTTTGGCAGTAAATCTCTTTGCCATCTGTAGTGAGACAATCCATTTCCGCTCCATTGGACCCAACACATGAGATGAGTCATGAAATGAACAAATACCTTTCTGCAGCCCTGAAAGCTACACCACCAGGCCTACTGATGGCTTTGTATTCCTGCTCCCTGAAAGACACTGGCTCTCCCTCTATCAGCAGCATTCTTCATGTTAGCCACACTCAATGGCATTTTAAGAGAGACTTTCTAGGCATGCCCAAGGCCAGATCTTTTGGATGTAATCCTGATTGGTCATCTTTCTATCAAAGGCACTTAAAATCAGCAATTGCCCTCCAGTGCAATCAAAGTTGCAGCTGCCTGACTTGGTCTGAAGAGGCCTATATATCTCTGAACCAGTTATTTATTTCCCTGTTATTTCCCCAAATGAAGTTTTTAGAGGAGAAAGAAAAGATGGAAGAACAAAACTCTCTTTACTCAAGTGGAAGAGGAACCAGAATGTAAGATCAGAGTTGCCAACTATGGGTTAGGAAATTCCTGGAGATCTGGGAGTGGCATCTGGAGAAGGTGAAGTTTAGGGAGGCAAGGAGCCTCATCAGAGTGTCAGGCCACAAAGAGTATCCCCAGAAACAGCTGATTTCACTAGGGGAACTGATTTCTGTAAGCTGGGGATCAGTTGTAATTCTGTGAGATCTCCAGGTAACACCTGGAAGTTGCAAGCTGAGTGAAGACCCGACTACAGCAGTTCAATAAAGCAGTTTATTGTACTTTATGTCTTCTTTATATGTCTTGCATCTTCATCAGACCAACGGTCTCTCTCCAGCTATACCTGGAAGTTGGCAACCCTAATCAAGACCCATTATGCACGGGGGTTTTAGCGCACATTCGGGGTGGAATGGCGGCGACTAAAATCACGGATAACGCACGGAGCCGGCTGCAACTGGCTGCAGCTTCGGTGCATGCCGCCAAAAAAGCCGCGTCAGTGAAACGCGGAAGAAAGCGCAGCTTCCGGGTGAGCGGGGCGCAACCAGAAGCGGCGCCCGGATCGGTGCGTGCATAATCTGTTACTCTGGGTTTTGCCGCCGTCGCGCCCCGCCCCGTGTATAACCGGTATGCGTCGCGTCTTCCCCCTCCGCGTTTTCCATGTGACCCGAAATCGCCGTTTCGGCGGCCGTGCATAATGGGCCTATAAGATAACGTTAAAATAGGGTTTATATAGAAAAGATTTTTGGATTAATGTATGTAACTGTAACTTGTATGGCATTTTTAGGTGCAGCATATATGGGGAACAATAGCCTTCCTTTCAAGTTAAAAAGTCTTTCTTGCAAGTAAACAAGCTAGGGACCTGCAAACGGATGTGTGTGTGTGTATGTGTGAGGGACTCTTGTTTTCCCTTCCTCCACTATTTCCTCTTTCCCTTCTCCCAAAGCCTCTATAATCTCTCCCCTTTTCCTGTTTTTCTCTCTCCTACTATCCATCAGCCAACCTACCTTCATCTGCACCCTTGCCTTCAGTTTTTCCTTATTCCCTTCCCCAATAGCCTTTCTCTGGGGAAACTCTTTAAGGTTCCAGATGCTGGTCCAGTTGTACATTGAGCTATTGGTTTTAGCGAGTCTGTAGCTTTATCATCCCAAGATCAACCACTGCAGCATGCTCTCAGTCAGAATTTACATCAGAATTTTCACATGGAGGTTTTATGGATAAATGTCCACAATAGTTCTTTTCTTGCAGAAAGTAGAGTTTCCAGACACCAACTGGGGGTGGTGGATCCTCTGTTCTGGGGCCCTTCTCCCTGGCACCAATCAGCAGGGGGACTTACAAGCAACCAACTGAGATAAAAGTTTTTTGTCACCAGTGATGCAGGAACGTAACTTCTGGTGCACATTAGAAGTGATGTCACCACATTGCCAGAAACACGGCAATGCTCTGGTATTTGGATCAAAAGTCTACAGTAAAAATGTCTTTTACTATGAAATTAACAGCATCTCCATATTGCTGGCAACGTGATGATGCCATTTCTACTACAAGTGACATCACTGGTCGCTGGCAACAATTTGCTGCTGGTAATTTGCCCCCCACCCCCATTTGCCATGGAGAAACTGGCAACCCTAGCAGAAAGCAAAAAATAGCATGTCAACCCGGGACAAAGTTGTCCATAAACTTGTTCACAGTATGTACAATCAAAAGTGGAATCTTCCCCAGCATTTGCTCCATCCTTCTCATAAAAGGTCAACTGTCTGCAATAAGTGCCACAACAGTGCTACATTTAGAATTGTTCACATTAATTTTGAACTGCTGTTAAATAATTATACATAATGAATAATTGGTTTGTAATGACAGCTACAAACAAACCAAAGCCTTAATCAAGAATCCAAATGTATGCATTTCAACCTTTGAAAAAAATGTATTAGTTGTATTCTATGACCAGTATAATAAAAATCTCTTATGCATCTTAACAAGCAATCTCTAATTTGAATATTTTTGTTCGGAGGAAGGATACAAATATGTAATGATCAGTGAAATCCTAAGCACAGTAAGCTAACTTCATTCGATTTGGAACGGTATAACTTTGCTTAGCAGATACTGGGATATCATTAGCAAAAATTAGGAGTGGGATGGCACATGAAACACTGCAACACAACTCTTAAGAATTCTGAATGCCAGCCTTTCTCTTCTGTGTACACCCTGTCCAAAAGAGATTTCAACACATGTTGTTGCTTTCAATATTACTGGAGGGCAACCACTTGAACTTTCATTCACCATCCAATCCCAGATCTCCAAGTCTGATCAATTTTTCACTTGGAGTGTTACACCACCATGGCAACACAGGTCCAAACTTCCAACCCTGTTCTTTTCTGGCTTGCAGTTTTCACACCTCAGACACTTCACCTTCTGCCTGCAAAATCATTCATTCATGTCACTTTGACCTTTCCTTAAATCCCTACACTGGTTTCCTGTCCTCTCCTGGATCCATCAGAAATGTTTTGTTCTCAGCTTCAGTAACTTCTATGGCTCTTTACCTTTTATCACTCTCTGGTCTGCTATACTGATACTTCCTGGTCCATGGCTTTTGTTTCTCCAGCTGCATTATCCTCTGTCTCTTTCAAGTTTTCCTGAATATTTCTCTCTTCTGCTCCAGTTAGTATGCTGAAAACTCCCTCTCAGAAGTCCTTTATGATTCTGCTATTGCCTGTTCCTTCCTCAAAATGCACCTCTTCTATGAAGCTGTTAAGTATACAATTCTCAGTTGAAATTGCTTAAGCTCACATAACGGAATACATCATCTCTCACTGCCACTTTCACCTACAGTTTGTAAAAGATAATGCTATATAAACAATAAAATCAAAACATGAATAAGGAAGATCAAAACTGGATGGGTTTTGTTAAAACCTGGGGTTTCTTGACAGCCACAGATTGGATTGGAGTTCATTAATTGTGTGATTGGGTGGGAGTTCACTGATTTTTAAATATATTAATTAAAATAATATTAGGTGATATGACCATATATGGTTATGGTGACCCCCCCCCCCCATAATGGCCAATGATTGGCCTGGGGGTGGTGGAGGATAGGGGAACGGCCCCAGTCATAAAAATCCTTGCAGACGAAGGCTTGTAGCACCTGGTAGTGACTGAGGTCCACAGAGGTAAGGACTCTCATTTCCACTTAAGTGCAATTGGGCAAAACAGGAATCATTAGGAGAAAATAAGCAACAAAATGTGGCACTTATTTGCATTGAGGTGTTGTGGTCTCTCAGAAGACAGCAATTAGAACAGTGGTTCTCAACCTGGGGGTTAGGACCCCTTTCACAGGGGTCAAAACAGGGCAAGCATCTTGGCTAGCGGTGTGTCATTCACACAACAGCCTTGCGGGGTAGAGCAAGCTAAAGCGTTCATCTGTCTGGAGCAGTGGAAAAGAGCAGGATCAGCATGGTGGGACAAAAGGCAGAGCTGAACTGAGAACCCCCCCCTCCCCAAAAAAAATCAATTTATATACAATCATGAACAATGGATCTTCATGCCATTGGTCAGTTTCGGTTTAACTTCTGTGAAAGAACACTTGCATCATTTTATGGTTGGGGTTAGTGGATGTAGTGGTGCCACAACATGAGGAACAGTATTAAAGGGTCGCGGCATTAGGAAGGTTGAGAACCACTGAATTAGAATATCTTGTGGTTAGTTGGGTTCTTTTTTCTTTTTCGTTTCTTTTTTTATTTGAATGTCACAGAATTAACCATTTCTCCTCATGGGAAAGTGGCATTGATTTAATGAAAACATTGCAGACACCATGCAAGAAGGGTACACTACAAAGATTCAGTGAAGTGCCATTTTCTCATATAGACAAGATCCTGGCCATTAAGTGGTTGTAGTGCTGCCCCTGGATGTAAACTGAAGTTAGTTATGCAAATCTCCTCTGGTTGGAACACTGAAAATGGGACTGGGATGCTAGTTCCACTGTGTCCTACGTGGCTATCCATAGTGCTGCAGGTAATGTGCACGATTTGTTTTGTTCTTGAGGAAGAAGATATTCAGAAGCCAGTGATGGCAAAAACGACAGCTACGATAGCCGATATATATTTCAATTTCTCAATGCACATCTTAATTGTTGTGAGATCCTTGACCTTGCTCAATCTGTCATAAACTGGCTAGGGCAGCCTACTAAAGCTGCCAGTGACTTTAGCAAGAGTCACGCATCATGAGGTTTGCCAAAGATGACAGGAGGTTTGTTTATCTGTTTAGTGGAGGAAGTGCTTTAAAACCTGTATCTTAAGGTAAACAAGGATTTTCATTCCACAGTTACGGAACTGAAATGTTGAGCTAGATCCTGGGAAACCATTTCGCTATTATTGGTGCTTTACTTTGGCTCAAGGTACCTTCCCCTGATGCAAGAGGAAGGATCTCTTGCATCAGAGTGTGGCTTTTCCATCCATGGGATGCTCCCAAATGAAATGGCTACAAAGCATGTTTATGGCTCACAGAGATTGCATATCAGATTGCCCACTCTTTGCCATGTTTGCTTTTAAAACAACAACAGACAAATCAGTCCCGAGGCGCATTCTCAATCAGCCATGACAGGTTTTTCCTTTCTTGCTACTACACTATGGTTAGAATGGGGGCTGAGCTTTCATTTTCCCTTGCTGATCTAGTAAGAAAGGTACTCACAATTCACAGTGACTCGGACTTGTTTGACATCTGCCGTGGAAACTTCATTTGCCGCTTTGCATTCATACTTTCCCGATTGCTCTCGCGTTATCCCCAGGATCTCCAAGAATTCTTCATCACCTTCATATTCTCTAGCTAGAGGTAAATAAAGATACAATTCAGTTAGTTATATGTTAAAGGCAGTCGGTTCAGATGACGCTGCATTGCACAGTATGTACGGGTGCTTATGAATAATGAAGTTTTAAAACAAACAGTTCTGCAGAACAGTTGTGGTCTCAATAACTAGGACAGGGCTCTTGAAGGCATGGGAGGAGACCCAAATGATGCAGGACCCTTTTTTTCATGTTACATGTGAAGGTTATAGTTCATTTAGGGGCCTCAATAAGCCAGTAGCTGCAGCATGTAACTCTGACATAACATCTTAATATAATTTACTAAAGGTTGCAAACATGAGTAACCAAATATGTGCAAAAGTCCTACATTTAGATACATACGGGCTATTTTATATTTGCAAGGACAACATTACGGTGCCAGCCAATATTTTTCGAAGAAAATCAGCCTTTTCTTCAGAAGAGTTATTTTTATTTGAAAACACCATTTTTCTGGACCAATGAATTATATCACAAGTTCTGAGAGATTTGTGCCTATATAAAAATGTGCTCAAATGTTATCATAAAACGTTTTTGAGTTTGGAATATCCACATTCGACATCATTTGCCCTGGACTCTGATCTTAAGTTACAGCTATAAGATGAGGGTCATAAGAGAGATGAAGGTCCATTCCCTCCCATAGTTGCCCCCCACTTTTGAACTTGTTGTTTTGTCTCTGCTTGACAGCATTCCTTCTGCCCCTTTCCCACTCCAGTCTTTCCTATTACCCAAGGCATCCATCTTCCCAATCTGTTTTTGGCCCTACACCCTTGTCCAACTACATGTCCAGTTTTTTCTCTGCCAACTCACTCACTGTACCCACTCTCCCCTCAACAGCTCTCCTCCTTCCCCACAATGTTCCTTGTTGTTATGGACCATTTTTGTTAGTGCCACACCAAGATGTCCCCAAGGGGTTCTTGCCTGTGATGTCTGTACATGTGTAGATGTCCCTTCAACTGAAGGTTGTTAGTCTTTCACATTAATTTTTTTAGGTTCTTTCCCGCTGCAAACCAGGTTTACAGAAGTATATACACTAGAGTTTTTGGTCTGCAGAGGGAGCCATACTTGGATATTTGATATGTAATGTACAAGTCTAGGTGCAAGCTATAAATGTAGCCTAAATGTCTTCAAAGTTTCTATTGCAGCTACTTGCAGCATTGGAGGAGACCATCAATGTCAGACTAAAAATAACCCTGCTCATTCAACAATGTGAGCTGTTTCGGTTGGAAAAGAATCATAAAAAATTTCCTACAAAAGCCATCAAACTAAGGCAGTCATCCCACATCACTAAAAAAAAAAGGCTACACGAACATCCTTGAATCTCTTGGTTCTGCACAGCAAACTTCTGTCCACTTGATGCAGGGATTTCAGTAAGACAAATCCAGGTCTCCATATGTGACTGGAGCCAAAAACATTGAGATGCCTCCTATTCTATGAATGGGGGCATCAGCCGACAATGCCTCAATAGTGGTATCAGCAATACCCATCCTTAGAAGCTTCTGTTCCCCTTGGATTCCCTACAGTGGTGCCACTGTCTCTGAAATTTCTATTCAATGTCTTGGCACGAGTGTTCTGTAGCATATAAGCCAAAACCATTAGCCAGCTCAGACTAGCTGAGTGCAACAAAGGATGAAGGAAAGGTTCTAGCCAAAACTGGGATTTCGAGACTAACTAATCTTTGACCAAAATAATGTTGTTTGCAGTCCCTTCAATCATGCATTTTAAAATAACAATGACAACAACATCAAAATCAACGAGAAGAACAGTTCTAAGCAGCACTGTTTATAGCTAAAGGACCATTATGGTTTTTTTTGTAGTGGACAAGAGCAGCCAAAAACCCAAAGAAACACTTCTGGATTTGGAGAGCCCTCAAAGCACATCATCTGATCATCTTCCAAACTGGCGATGGATTATATTTTGGCCCACATTTCAGTTTCCAAGAGCTGCCAGGATTGATGCAAAGAAACACAGGCACCTGGATATTGCCTCCACTCCATGGTGGCTGAAGTAATTTCTTATGCAAAGGGACAATGTAACTGTCCACAAAGAATCCAGGAATTACTTTGATAAACTACTGGAAAAATAATTTAAAATGTTTTCTCTAGTAATACAGGCAGGATCCTACAGCTGGTACTGAGGATGGCTTCAGACATTTGTAGAGAGAAGATCAAGTGGGCTGGTGTTTCCTCTTCCACCACTTGCTTTGAAGGTCCAAGCTGAGCAAGTGCATCTCACTGCATGGTGAGATCTGTATGCAGCACATGATGAGACACTACGGTAGAAAGATGAGCACACCCAGCTTTGGATGTTAGAAAACAAAATTGGGAAGTGCCCAGAGGCTTTCAATATATATATCAAGCCCCATGGTATCTCCAGATTCAAAGTAAAAAACCAAGATTCAGTAAGCACCTACTAAAGGCAATGTAATAAACAACTGATAACAATTGCCTTTATGTACTTTAGAGTGCTTTGCAGGCTGTACCCCAGTAATCATTTCACACAGTTCACATGCACATTAACTCAGTAATCCCTAAGCAACCGTGTGAGGTAGACCACTGAGCAAAGAGATATGAAATATGATAACTTACCAGTGGTTTAGAGTTTACAGAAAGGGCTGTATTTATACTGGGGCCTTGCTGGTGCCAAAATCAGTCTATTCTGTTGCAGTTTTTATGCAGAGTTATTCCAGTCTAAGCCCTCTTATTTTGCCTGTGGTGAGTAACTCTGCATATGACTGCATTGCTAGCCACCATACAATTTTAGTTTTCAGCTTCTTGACTTTCTCTGTGGTCCTAAGGTTTGTACGGAGGTTTATTCAAGGCACAACACACTCCTAGCTCCCACAAATGTTGTTGAAATGCAGAAACACCCCAAGATGATCTTGCAACAACAAAAAATCCACATTGTGTCAAATACAAAAGAAAGCTATCTGTGAGTGTGATTCCTTGCCTTTCACAATGCCACTGACAACCTTGGATTCTCAGTGGTGTAGACAGTCCTAGACAATGATGTGACAGGTAATACTAGAAATGTCATCTTCCCATCTTACCAGCCACTGATCACCCATTCCCATACCCAAAAAACTAGGTTAAAGAAAAAGAACATCCAGCATGCACAGATAAGAGACACATTATCAGGTGCGAATATTCCCACCACTGTTCTTCCAATATGAAATTTTATTGTTTTGCCTTCCTGCAACATCCTGAGGTTTTCACTCATTACACAATAGGGTTGAGGGGGATGAGGAGTAGGGATGTCAGTCTACAGGTGGAACCTGTGGAATCCCTGGAATTACATCTCATCTCCAAGCTACATAAATTAGTTCCCCTGGAGAAAAATGGATGCTTTGGAGGTTGAACTCTATGGCATCACTGAGGTTCCTATCTTCCTCAGGCTCCTTCCCAAAATTTCTAGGAATTTCACAATTTGGATCTGGAAACCATACTCTCCCATTACCTACCAGTGACCTGGGGGGGGGGGGACCTGGCTACCAGAGTGATGGGTTTTTTTAGGCCTCATGGTGCTGACTTTATTCCTTTAATGTCACAGCTTGGTACTGCTGCCATATTTATATTTCTAAAGTGCTTTCTGGGCTTCTAGAGCAGTACAAGCATAGAATTTAAAACTGTGCTTCAAAGTGGTTCAAAATCTAAGATGGAAAGGGTAGATAGAAGAAGAGGAACATGGGGAGAGATGGGAAATAAAATGCATTTATAATATTAGTAAACCAACATTAATTCAGAAGAATAAAGCTTTGAGCTATGCTCTTAATACAGCTATGAAAAGCAACTCAGACATAACCCCTTTTTAAAGTGATGTCTACTAAACACAGAACTATTTTGATTCTGAAATTCTCTACTAAGGTGTGGTGTCGTGCCACAATAAAGAGAAACAAATAGACACAGTTGGGCATTGTATCTAGACTTCTTTGCAGAGATTCAGTGTTATTTACACCAATTCTCTTAGGTGGGAAGACAACGTGGGTCTTGCTAGTTCCCATCTAAACGTCTAAAAGTCATCGGAGGCTATCTTTGAGGAAGAAATGAATGGTAAGAAGAACTGAGTCTGTCTGCAGGGAGGCATTAAATTGTCAAGCTCAGGAAAAAAGAACCAGCAGGGAGTTTGTTTGTTGCTATCTATTTCATAGCAGCAACAGGGAGATGGAAGGAGGTGGACGTTTTGGATATTTCCCAGAGAAAGTCTCTAAGCTTGCATTATTTTGCAAGTAAGTTGGAAACACCACCTGCTTACTGGCATTCTCCATTGTTATAGTTCAAGATGGCCTCCCCACTGTGTAGTCTCCAAATGTTTCCTTAGTTTAGTTTTGTGTGTCCTAAATGATGGGTGTTTCTTCACCATAGTCCTACGGCAAGACAATCCAGCATACAAACACAACTGACCTTTACAAAATTGACCTTTTCTTAGTGACATCTCATAAATCCTAGTTATACCACTTTGCCAATCCCTCTCACCTTGGGGATTATACTCTTTAGAGACTCCTGGATTGATAGCTATCACAGCCGCCCTTGGGTGCTGCAAAGCCAAGCCATATTTTTGCCATATTGGTCAGCATAAAGCATCTTGTGGAGGCTAAAAAACAAACTGGAGAGCTGCTAGGCTGAATAGTAAAAAGTGTAATCCTATGCAGAGTTAACACCCTTCTATGTCAACTGAAGACAGGGTGTTTAGGGCTTAGAAGGGCATAAAACTCTACTTAGGGTTCCTCTGTCAATCTACTATTTGATCAGGAATGCCAGATGCTTGTACTTAGTGACAGATTTTGATGAAAACAGCATGCTGATCCAAATGTGGAAAGTTCCATCAAGTTGCAATGGACTAATGGCAGACCCTTCGGTTTTCAAGGCAAGAGACAAACAAAGAAGTGTTGCTATTGTCTGACTCTGCATTGCTACCCTACATTTCTTCAGTGGTTTCCTAACCAAGTACTAACCAGGACCAACCATACTAAACCTCTGAGATCTGACAAGATCAGGCTAGCCTAGGCCGTCCAGGTCAGGGTGCATGTTCATCTAGCTGCAATAAGACAAAATCCCACTCTAAGTAGTCCATATACTGCGGGAACATTCAGATGATCTTAACTTGGGAGAATGGATACTCATTCTGACATCCAAGGCACCACAACACATATACAGGTCCTCCAGCAGTATTGGAAAATTTCTGGAGATCTGGGGAACAGAGTTGAGGAAAGTGGAGTTTGGGGAGAAAAGGAAACTCAGAAGGGATAGGATGTCAGAGTCTTTTCTTCTAAATCTGCCATCTTTTGTGAGGAACTAATTTTTCTAAGATGGAGATTAGCTGTAATTCTGGGAGAATGCCAAGCCCCCCCTGTTAACTGGCAACTCTAAAGATGATCCCATTTAAAGAAAGGTTATATAGAAAAGATTTTATATTATGGTGCATCTCTAATTTGTGTGGGGATTTAAGATTCCCTCTTTTTTCTTGATGACATGTATGCATCTGAGCTTGCTTCCTAGCAAATAGAGTAACTAGATGGCAACCCTGCCATACAGCTCATAGGATTCAGCAAAGGACAAGGAAAGTCAATATACAAGAATCCTGAGAGAAAAAATAACTTCTTTTTTAAACCATAGATATGAATTACATTCTAGCTTTTGGACTGCGGTTGAGTGCTGCCCTCTTCACAGGCCCTTGAAGTCAAATACACACACACACACACACACACACACACCGCGCACGCACACACACTTTACTTTCTTATGTCACTTGGAGCTTTCCTTAAAACACATGAAGACATAAACAACTTGCAACTTTTGTACAGAAACATCTATTCCATCCAACCCCTTCCCCAAATATCTGCAAATACAATCACAGAGAAGGTCTGTATGATTCACAAGACATGGCATTTTAAGCCAGTGTAGTTACAGTGTAGTGAGAGCCAGTTCGGTGTAGTAGTTAGTTTGGTGTAGTGGTTAGGAGTGTTGACTTCTAATCTGGCATGCCGGGTTTGATTCTGCACTCCCCCACATGCAGCCAGCTGGGTGTCCTTGGGCTCACCATGGTGCTGATAAAACTGTTCTGACCGAGCAGTGATATCAGGGCTCTCTCAGCCTCACCTACCTCACAGGGTGTCTGTTATGGGGAGCAGAAAGGGAAGGTGACTGTAAGCCACTTTGAGACTCCCTCGGGTAGAGAAAAGCGGCATATAAGAACCAACTCTTCTTCTTCTTCTTCTTCTATAGTCTTCTGCACTTTTACTTAAGAGCCAATTCACAAGCCCCATGTGGATCAGTTTGAAGAATATTTTCATATCTAAAAACAGGTGGAACATGTACAATTGGCCAGTGCTGTGGATATATATTGACTTTTCTAACAGGGTAGAAAGGCATGCTTGGTCTGATGTGGAGACATGGGAACCTATCTTTTGCTTTAAGATGTGAAGCAGCCCTGAATCTAAGCTATAATGCATGCACATAAAGAAATGTCCTAGTGCATGTGCCCAGTGATGGAAACAGTGATATCAATGCATACTTTTTATGCCTGTCCTTAGAAGGTACTGATCTTTCAAAGGGCTAAGTACATGTAGCTTGTTATCAACGTAATCCCTTAACTTCAAATTAAAGATGAGCAATCTACAGGTAGTATCCTTATCTGCAGATATTGATAAGAGATTCGACAGATAGGAAAGTTATTTCATGTTCACTTCAATCAAATAAGGAGTTGTACAACCATGTCCCCTCCCTTTTCATAAAAATGCTCCCCTCTTTCCCTTTTGCACACATGATGCTGATGCGCTGGTCTTCCTATCTCTCTGGCTCGCTGTCTTTCACACACATGTACTGACCATCATCTCTCTCATACACAAATATGCTATACTTCGGTCTTATTGCTTCTTTGCTTGATGTGCACTTACATTAAAATAAAGTTCAGCCTCAGCTAAGGATATATTTATGTATGGAAAAAGGGGAACAAACAGCAGAATTCCCGCTGCTTTGTTTGTTTTCTTCAAAATCCTTTTGTAGATGCATGACAAAGAGAGCAGACAGGACCGTGGGACAGTATTGGGCCCCCTCTGCCTAAAACATGATGCAAAGGGATGAAAACATTGCCAATCCAAAGATGCTATTTGAAGTTTGCTGTGGCAGCCGCCAACGCCGCATCGAGGGTGCTTTTTTGTTTTGTTTTGTTCTCTCTGCACTTTTCATGTACAGTCTAAGGTCTTGCTCACCTAGCTCTGTTCCTAGCTCGCCACCTTGCATCCCCCAGGATGCTACTTCAGAACAACAGAAATAGCACAGGGACTCTTTGACATCATTTTCTTGTTATGTCTCCAGCTGGGGATTTTTTTTTTCATTTGCAACTTTGAAGCTTTCGCTTATCAGTCTTTTCTTCTTCACTCACCACAGATTTCCAGGAGCTTGGCATTCAAAAAAAAAATCTGTATCTTGGTTGAAGAGACTTCTTTTAAAATATAAGGAGGGGGGAAGCTCATGCGAGGGAGAGATCAGTAGAGAGTGGCAGATGGTGAATGAAGTGAAGGGTGGGACATGCTGGAAGGTGACAGGAAGCTGGGAAAAATGAAAGAGACCATTTCCGCCCTGGCGGCTTCGTGCCCGGCTGCAGGCCTGATATCACTGCTCAGTCAGAACTGTGCTGTGACAAGCCCAAGGTCACCCAGCTGGCTGCATGTGGAGGAGTCCTGCATGTGGAGTCCTGCATGTGGAGGAGTGTGGAACCAAACCCAACTCAGTAGATTAGAAGTCAGCACTCCCAACCACCACACCAATCTTAGAAAAAGGTCTTGATGCAATGGCATTGCATCACTTTGGGTAAAACATGGAAGTAGCACTTTAGGAACCATGGAAACTCTCCGGTAAAACCACACATTATCTGTATACCAATCAGATGCTATCTGATGGTTGTTCATCTTCTCATAGTGGCCCATAGGCATCAACATCTGCTGGAATTAGAACTGTCTACATTCTACAGAAATCAGTTCCCCTAAAGGAAATGGCAGCTCTGGAGAGGAGAATTATGATGGAACACCTTCATATTTTCCCACTTTGCTTTATTTCCCACCAAACATAAACTTCTGTTCCCTTGCTGACTGAGCTGCCCAACTAAAATGTTTTCTTTGTTGTAAAATAATAAAGCTGTCTGTCCCACCCTGTTACTTACAGATTATTTGGCTAATCTCCCCTTTAACTGAGCAGGGATTTTTTTTTTATCTAGAAGATTCTCTCCATTCCTTTGCCCTGATTTGGAAGTGTCATACCAATGCCCAAATCTGTCTGCCAAATATAATTCCCAATTCTCCCAACTGTGTAGAACTGCTTTCAGCTTATGCTGAATACAGACAGATCAGTCAAGACTGCATTCTCTGACTAAAAACTCCTCAGAGTAGATGTTTTACAACTAAAGCAGAGAAAGGTTTTTATCAGAATCCCTTCACTGAGCACATCGCTCTAATATCACTTCTCTCACAGCTGTTGCTGGCTCATCAGAGCATTTGGAGCAGCCTGTCACTCAAGTTCTCTGCCTCAGTGAAGAATTAACCCTTCCCTTTCTGGTTTCCTTATATTCCAGCACTTTAAGGTTTTTCTTTAAAGTGCTGTACATCACAAGAGTTTATGACGTTATACTCCCCTTCCAAACTCCCTCTCCTCAAACTCCATTCCCTAGTTTCCAGAAATTTCCCAACCTAGTTCTGGCAACTCTTGTCCCAACTTGTATTAATCAGAGCACATATATTTCCACTATGATGCTGATATTGTTGAATGAATTCTTTGAAGAGGGGAATGGAGTCTCCCTCTTTTGAGAGCTTTAGTAGCCACTACAAGACTTATTTGTTTACCAAGACTTTTTAATGGGATATGAACAGCAGACATCTTTGGGTGGGACATGTACCTGGGGAGTTTATTTGTTTTCAAGCTGTAATGTTTTAATATCTACTCATAAGCCACGAATGAAGAGGAAAATTGGAGGATTAATGTTTTTACAATCATATAAACAAGCCTTCAGGTAAAAGGCAATTCCAGCACTCATCCCTAGCCAGTACTATTTTACGGTGGAGAAAGATCAGGAGCTTCAAATTTTACTCGGTTATGTATGTATGTATCTATTGCATGCCATGTGTATAATTTAGCCAGGAGACCCAAAGATTGTCTGGCTGCCAGGCAAGAGATGTTTGGAAGAGGTTTGCCATTGCCTGCTCCCACATCATGATCCTGGTATTCCTTGGAGGTCACCCGCCAAGTGGTAGCCAGGTCTGACCTAATTAGCTTCTGAGATCTTCTGATGGGATCAGGCTTGCCTGGCTATCCAGGCTGGGTTTGCCTCCAGGTTGGATGTGCATGTCATGTGTATCCATTCTATGGTATGGTAATACAGATGTGTCGGGGAGGGATGTGGCTCAATCCCAAGAGCAGAATGTCCCAGGCTCAATCCCTGGTGTCTCTGGTTAAAAAGGACCTGGCAGCGGGTGATATGAAACACCTCTTTCTGAGACCCTAGAAAGCTGCTTCCAGTCTGAGTTGACAATACTGATCTTGATGGTCTGATTCAGTATAAGGCAACTTCATGTGTTCAACTTCATGTGTAAAGTGCCGTCAAGCCACAACTGACTTATAGTGACCCAGGAAGGGGGTTTCAAGGTAAGTATAAAGCAGTGGTGGTTTGCCATTGTCTTCCTTGGTAGTCTCTCTTCCAAATATGTACCCTGATTAGCTTCTGAGTTCTGATAAAATCAGGGCATACCAATCAGCCCCTTCCCTCCCAGTAATGCAGACGTACATATACTGGGGATTGGCTGTCAGCAACAGCATGATGTCACTTCCAACAGAATCACCAGAAACTCTAGAAATTCCTAGATATGACTGACATAATTTCTGTCCCCCCCCCTCCCCAGAACTCACATCACACTATTGCAGGCAGTGATTTTCTTAATTTTTTTTTTATCCTGCTACTTGTTGAGTGCTAGTAGGCACATAGCAACCCAGGTATATAGCTTGACATGCCACAGATTACTGTACTCAGATGTGATATTCAAAGATACAAAGACATAGTTGGAAGGCTAGGATAAAACCTATTTATCAAACAAGGATTAGTGACTGGGTTTAAGAACAAATTTAGAGTCAAACGGCACCTTTAAGATCAACAAAGTTTTATTCAAGGTATAAGCTTTGTGTGCATGCACGCTTCCTCAGATACAATGTTTGAGAAGACAGTTTTTAAGGCCAACACATGAATGTTTTATATTTAAGCATTTTATTATTTTTATATAAATTTTGTAATTTGATCTAGACCTTCAGGAAAACAGTAGGCTACAAATCCCAACATATACATTAAAGAAGAACCAAACAAAGTTTCCTAGAAGACTGAATGTCCTGGACAAAAGACGAGATAGGGTGAAATTGTTATTGTCCTACTGAAGCAACAAAACAATAGAGTGTGAACCATGGAAGCCAACCTCCTTCCAACCAATGCTACTGGATTTTTACTTCTTACAAGCCATTTTCAGAATGTAAAATCTGAACGAGAAAGGAATTTTGAAAGAAGAGAAGGATCACACTTATTTTCTGTCTTCTCATCCTCCATGTGCTGGTCTCCTACATTATTTATTTATTTATTTTTCAATTTTTATACTACTGCTCTCCAAAGGCCTTGCGGTGGTTCACAATAAAACACAATAAATTCCATTAAAACTCATAAAAACACCCCTTATCACAATTAAACAGATGGTGATCACTTCCTAAACAGAATTCTAATCTCCCAATCCCCTCCCCGTTCAGCCCAAGGATACATACAAGATGTGGCCCTCCAGATGTCCATGGACTACAATTCCCATGAGCCCCTGCCAGCAAATGCTGGCAGGGGCTCATGGGAATTGTAGTCCATGGACATCTGGAAGGCTGCAGTTTGACTACTCCTGATATAGACAGTGCCAATAAACACACCAAAGTGGGATGCGTGGACACTGGTTGTAGCCATGCTTTCTTTCCAACATGCTTTCTGAAGGTCTGATAAACCAGACGTGAATCAAAGAATTTAGGTCTGTCAAGAGAATCCAATCTGGATGTAAAACAAAACCCTAGCACATTTCTTGCTGCTCATAAAAAATTCCTATTTATTGCCTGCCATATCAGTTCCCCTACACCTACAGCAGTTGAGTCCAATTTTTGGACTCAACAGTTTCTAGCTGGCCACATCTACATTCTGTTCAGTTTATTACATCAGTCAATGGAATTTATAAATGTACCCGAAGCTCTGAGTTAATTCAAAAAGACCTACAATGGGAAGTATGGCTAGCTGATTCCTGGGTGTTGTGAAACTTCTTAGAATCAAAATACCCAATTTGGACAAGGAATCAGATGCTTTCCCTCAGCCTTACAGTTCTGAAGACTGTCCTTGGTCAGCTGGTTGGCTTCTCAGTTCTGTTAAGCTCCATAGCGCCTCCTGTTGCTGAAGCCACCAGTTGCTAAGAAGGATGGGAATGCAGTGATTGTTTCCTTTTACAGGAAGGGAGAAGGAAATCAACGGGTGTTTGTTACTGGCTGTGTTCAGCACAATAGCGAAACAGAGCCTGAGAGTTGCTTGGGGCACAAGGTTTCATTGCTTGCTGCTTGAGCACTTGAAAGGCAATTAAAGCTGAACAACCAGCCAGCCTTCCTTCCGACTCTCCAGTGATTCTAGGGGAACAAAACATTTGCTCTTATGGAACCATATCCATATGCCACAGCACTAGGAATACAGATAGGAAGAAGGTTTAGAAAATGAGATGGAGACTAGATGCAGCCCCCAGGGAGGACCACCTTTTCTTTTAATTGTCAGTATGAACACTCTGTGCCAGGAATATAGGCTTGCAGCAAGCACTGATATGTATCCCTTTTGGTAAAGTTTTAAGAAGTTTTTTATTTTTATTTTTTACATAGGGGAAAGAAAATGCACTAAAATTTCCATGGAATCATTTAAGAATGCCTATGAGTTTGTTGATTTGCATCCCAACAGCATGACAGTCTTTAACAGACAGCGACTGCATAATAATTCACATAGAGACACCAGAAGATCAAGTTAACTTAGAGGTAGATGAAGCGCCAGACAAATTGTTGTGGTGGGGCAGAACTATGAGAAAGCAGTATGTGAAGGTTTGCCAACTCCCCCTGTGGGGAGGTGTCCCCTGTTTTCAGGTCCTGTCCTCCAACTGCCAATCAGCTGACTGGAAAGGGGACTTACCTGGAGAAGGAGAAAGACCCAGGCCTCTTTGCTGGCATTGTACAAGAAGCCAGTTTTACCCAAATTTGAGTTTTTGCCCAAATAACAGTGTTGCCTGGATGCTGCTGGTGAGATGATGTCACTTCCTGTGTGATGGCACCAACAAGGCCTGGGCATTTCTCTTTCTCCAGGTAAGTCCCCCCAATCCCCCAATGGTTGTCAGGAAAGACTTGACACTCCTAATATTTATCCATCCTTTCCCATCATTGGAAACACCTGAGCTCTCTGGATGCAGACAAGCAGTCTGTTGGATTTTTGGCTCCTGTGATCACAACACATGAGTAGAACACAAGCTAAAATGGTATGTAGCTGAGCACCCTTGCCCCCCAACAGCGACCTACAAGGTTGTGAAAGAAAGAAAGAAAGAAAGAAAGAAAGAAAGAAAGAAAGAAAGAAAGAAAGAAAGAAAGAAAGGGCATTGATGAGAAGTCCTGTGACTTAGAATCAGAGCATCTGCAGAAAGTGTCCTGTTCAGTTCCCCAGGCACCCCCACAGTAAGCAATCTGAAAGACCTTCTTCTGAGAATGTGAAAAACTGCTAAGGGTCATAACAGACACTGCTATCCTTGAAAGCGCAATGGCTTAGCCTAAGGCAGCTTTAGAAGTTCATTTGTGTGTAGGGTTGCCAGCCTCCAGGTGGGACCCAGAGCCCTTCCATTATAACAGTTGATCTCCAGACGACCAAGATTACTTTCCCTGGAGAGGAGAAAATGGCTGCTTTGGAGGGTGGATTATATCTCAGTATATCCTGTTAAGATCTCTCCTGTCCCTGAAACCTGCTTTCACCAGGCTTCACCCCCAAAATCTCCAGATATTTCTCAAGTCAGAGCGGGCAACCTTTTTGAATGTGGCATCCTGTTATATGCAAACAAATATTAGCATCTTTTAACATCTGTCACTATTTATCTGGTGAAGCAACATTTTACATTTAGATGGGATGAGGAAAGTGTGGGTTGAGGTATTTGATCATCTCTCTCTGGCTGAATACATTGCTGTACAGAAAAAAAAAGTGTGCAGGTCGAAGATGGAGCAAAAGAACAGAACAATAGGGAGAAAAAAACGAGGGAGGGAGGGCTTGCTGCAGAAAAGAATATCAGAGAATTTGAGAAGAAAGCAGGAGAGCGAGGGAAGAAAATTATAAAGTGAAAGGTGATGCCGAGCATACTAGTAGGCTGATTAAGAGAAATAAATGGGAGAAAGAGACTAAAAGCGATAAAAAAGGAGCAGTGGGAAAAAATAGAAGTCCAGAGAGAGATAAAGCAAAGAGAAGAGAACGGAAGCAGAGAAAATAAATCAAAGAAGTGATTCCAAAGACTGACAGAAAAAAAAAAAGTTGTGCCTAGAGAGACTCATGTGTCTCTACCGAGCAGATAAACACCCTGTTCTGTCATGCACTACTTATCAGTGTTGTTGAATACACAAACTAGTGGCATCCCAGGAGAACTCTTAAATATATTTCCGCTTACACCAGTATTCTCCTAGTAAGTCTGAGAATTAGGGATTTTGTTAGGGTCTTTGTCAGCATATGCCCAGGAGAGGTGGAGAATTTGTTATGGTACCTTTGCTATGCTATACCTAGGGGAGCAGTGGGATTTAGGAAAGTGCCTTTGTTGCATGGTCCCTGCAAGGGCATTGCTGTGTTGTATACTGTGCATAGACCAAGTTAAACGAATGCACCAGAAAGGCGAAGCGAGGCGGTACTGAACATGCCGGCTTCTTCCTTATAATGGCAACATTGCCTGTGGGGAAATAAAGAGACTATGGCAGAGACAAAAAATAAAGGGCTGAAAAGAAGACAAGGAGTGGACTTATCCTTGAATAAGCATGTCCCTTTGGTAAGGAAGGACATTGGGGAGGGATCCCAATTGTTTATGGACGCTGAAGGTAACATGAGTATTCATAAGCATAGATTGTAAGGAACAGAAGAACAATGGATGCTTTTGGTGCTGAGATAGCAACCAATGCCGTGATGACTTGTTCTGCTTGGCGTTAAGAACAGCGGCTTCCAACCTGGAGAACCAGGTTTGATCCCCTGCTCCTTCACATGTAGCCAGCTGAGTGTCCGTGGGCCAGTCATTGTTCTCACACAGCAGTCCTCTGAGCGCTCTCTCAGCCCCACATACCTCACAGGGTGTTTGTTGTGGGGAGAGGAAGGAAATTGTAAGCTGCTTTGTGGCTCCTTTGGGTACTGAAAAGCAGAGTATAAAAACCAACTCTTGTTCTTCTTCCTCCTCTAGCTGGCATGGAGCAGAGAAACTGGGAGTAGGGTTGTAAGGTCTAGGTTGGGAAATTCCTGAAGATCATAGGGCTGGACTCTGGGGAGGGCAGATTTGGGGAGAGGAGGGACCTCAGTGGCGTATAATGCCATAAAGACCATTTCTGCATTTGAGACATACCTTGTTTTAGCCTCGCTTTGGAATTCCACTGGATGTTGTGAGTTGACACTTTGCTTTTTGCATTTGGGCTTACCTTCCCTTGTTTCCAGGCTGAAATTCACCATATGTTTTCCTTACTGAGAATCGGAAGGAGGCAGCCTCCCTTGATGCTTTGCTCCCTTCCTCTTTTCAACCCCCCCCCCCCCGAAATGATGCCTACTTGCATCTTTCTTTTCATTGCATCTCTTCATTCCACCATTCTGTGCCCTCGAACACCTTCCCCTTTCCCCCAAGTATACCAGATGTATTCATTTTTAAAACGCCAAACCTAGGTTCATATGTTATAACACTGCTGCATTTCTCCATTGGGCAGCCCTGAATTAGATTCTGCTTTGAAAAATGAAATAGCTGCAATTGGGAATTTTCTAACCACATGGTAAGTGAGAGGGAAATTTGGGTCTGCACCTGGAAGGGCAGATTTTAATGCAGAAACAGATGGAAAAGTCGGCCCTTTAAAAATGCATATCCAAGTGATATTGCTAGTGTGGAAATAGACAGAGTCCACTTCCCAAAGCAACCATCTTCTCCAGGGGAGCTGATTTCTGTGGCTGAGAGATCAGTTATAATTCTGGGAGATCTCCAGCTCTCACCTGGACGTTGATAACCCTACCTGGCAGCCTTTTGTAAGCATGAGATCTGGAAAGCAGCAGTGGCAGGTACAGAAAGTGTTAAGCGCCCTTTCTCCATGCTGCTTCTTCACTCAGAATTATCTCCTCGCCTCACACCACATGCCAAGCAAATTCAGCATGGTTGGTGTTTGACTACTCTGAAGATCATTTGCACAGCCCTTTATGCAGTCAAGGCCTTGTCTCTGCCAGGGTAGAGAAACGGGGAGGGAGGTCAGTACAGGGCAGAGTGGAGGATGGGAAGAGAAAACTGTGTGGGCAACTTTTTCCAGCGTTTCCTGTGATTGTTCAGATGAGAAAGAAGAGACAGGGTAGCCTCCGGAGAGGGAGCCTGCTCTGCCATGTGACTAATGGTGCCAATAAGACCGAGGACACTAGTGAAAACAACACAGTAATTCTCTGACTCCCTGTTCTGTAGCCTAAGGAGGGAGGCACATCAGTCCCTGAAATCAGGCATGCCAGGAAGGTGGGTGGAAAAGCTGCCAGCAGGCCAGGAGGCCAGTGGGCCAAAGCTTAATAGGAAAACAGCAGTGATTTGTCTCCACCACGATTTATGCTTCAAGCACATGACAGGCTGTCAGTGGAAGAGAGAGCTGCTAAATTTACTGCCTGCTAGATCCCTGCCATAGTCATACACTTGACAAGTCACTTCATTTAAAGAGGCTGTTTGACGGGGCCTCCCTCCCCGTGCATGATTCTCAAACACAAAAAAGCAAACATTCAACCAAGGAAGGTGGTTTTAATACAAGGTCTCCAGGGCTCAGCTCATCTCCGTGTGACTGACTGAGGGCTGTTTGCTTAGACCTCTCTGTATAACAATTCACTTCAGGGTCCTGACTTCGGATTGAGGGTGCAAGGGGGAGCAGCACAGGACAGGATAATTTTTAATAAACTGTAACTGGGTGTCCATTATCAAGTTGTAATGTCACACCTTTCCCTGGGTCCATGCTGCTGTTAGATCAGACTTCTTCCGGGCACACAAAGAGACTCCTCTGTCACGTCTAGGTGAGGTAAAGGCCCCCACACAAGAAAGAAAATGTACAATTTAAAATGTTGTCTATCATCACTGGCAACTATTTTCTAGGGCCTTAGGTAGAAATCTTTCATACCACGTTTCACACCGTACCTGGGGATGCTGGAAACTGAATTTTGGCCAAGTACATGGAAACAGGCGCCTGCCACCAAACCACGACCCTTACCTTCACTTTAAGCTCAGATTCCACTGCAGTACTCTAGTCTTCACTTCCTCAGCCATAGCTATTTTCACATGTTTATGATGCAAAGGTGCAAATTAACATGTGCATGCCAAGTAAGCTACCAAGAAGTTAGAATAGTGACGGAGCAAGACAGGTCCCTAAATATATTTTTAAATAAGGAGCATAGCAAATATGGAGGGTCCTGCTTATCATAGAATAGAATCATAGAGTTGGAAGGGGCCATACAGGCCATCTAGTCCAACCCCCTGCTCAACGCAGGATCAGCCCTAAGCATCCTAAAGCATCCAATGACTTACATTACTTATGTAAGTAATCAGCCAAAATGTTGAGAGAGAAAAAATGCCAACAACACGATTCTTGGCCATTATGTGGAAAAATCCCGTATAATGGCCAGAGCGATGGCTGGTGATTCTGGGTGCCAGGCCCCATTCGCCGTGCTGCCTCCTTTATCTGTCCACACTCTCCTGAGGGCAGGGGTGGGCTCAGAGGGCATGTAGTGGCAGCATGGCAAACGGGGCTGGGCTCTGAGGCTTGTCAGCTGCTGTCACCCACTCTTCAAGGCTGTCCGTGCTCTGCTGAGGGTGGGGGTTGGCCTCGGAGGACAAGCATAAGGGGTGGGCTGTGAGGCCTGGAGCCGAGCCCCAGTCTCTGCTACCGTTCATCCTCCAAAGATGCCCATGCTCTCCTGAGGGTGTGAGCGGTCTTGGAGGACAAGCAGTGGTGGTGGGTGGCAAGGCCTTGGAGCCAAGCCCCATTCACAGTTACTGCACATCCTTTGAAGCTGCCTGTGCTCTCCTGAGAGTGTTGGCAGCCTTGGAGGACAGGCGAGAGCAGTGCGGCGAACAGACCTCAGCTCCAAACCTGGCCAGCCGTCTCCGCCCCCACTGCTTGTTTCTGAAGCTGTCTGCGCTCTCCTGAGGGTGGGGGCAGCCCAGAGGACAAGTAGCAGTGGTGGGTGGTGAGGCCTGGAGCCGAGCTCCATTCACAGCTACTGCACAATCTTTGAGTCTGCCTGCGCTCTCCTGAGAGCGCGGGCAGCCTTAGAGGACAGGCGGGAGCTGTGTGGTGAACAGTGCTCGGCTCTGAGCCTGTCCTGCAGCTGCTGCTGCCGCTCATTCCTACTGGCACAGTCCCGGGGGACAGGACTACAGACATCACATCAGTAGACTTCCCTTTGAGGGTCCGCGCCAGTAGATGTTTCCACATCAAAAAAATGACTTCCTCCCAGTCCTGTACAGTAAGGAAAAGGTATCAGAAAAGGTAGGGTATGAATATGTCTCGAGATCCAGCATGGTTTATTTGAGTGCCAGACTAAATTTTAGGAGACAGGTTTGAAACTCCAATTTTCTGGATGACCTTGGGCCAGTCACTTTCTCTCAGACCAAGCTACTTAACAGGAAAATTGTGGTGATGATAACATGGAGTAGAAGAGAACTGCTTTAGGACTATCGGGAGAGAAAAGAAGGATATAAGTAAATATTTTAGAAGGCATTTAGATGTGCTGTTTACAGTACAAAAACATGACCACTGTAGTGATGTCCATCTGAATAGTCCATCTGAATAGTGTTTTTGCTTCTTGGATGGTTAGTGGTAGTGCTTTCCAGTATGGTGTGACAGTCAGCTTGGTGTAGTGGTTAAGGTCTCTAATCTGGAGAATTGGGTTTGATTCCCCAACCGTCCACATGATGCCAGCTGGGTGACCATTCCTCTTAGAGCCCTCTCAGCTCCACCTACCACCCAAGGTTTGGGGAGAAGGCCATAGTAAGCCACTTTGAGACTCATTCAGGTAGAAAAAGTGAGGTATAAACCCCAACTCCTTTTCCCCATTCATAGTCATTTTCAAGACACTTTCTTTTGGAGATCAGAAGGGTTTTTTTAAATACAGATGTATCAGAAAAGTCCCAAAGATAAACAGTTCAGAAGAACTATTCAGATAAACGGTTCAGACTCCTCTACCTGTTTTGCCCCCTTTTCAGCACACATTCTCCCTAATATACTAAGGAAGATGGTGCAACACTGTGCTTATTACAGACATTTGTGCAAGAAGCTTCATCTCAGCAGTTACAAGTCCTGGGCGCACACAAAGAAATGCTTCTGTTTGTAGGTTGGCTTCATTTGGGTATCTGGTGCTCAAATTTACCCGATTAAATGTTTCATTTATAGCTCTTATCTCAGTGAATAATGAAAATGGTTACCGTGACTCATGCTCCAGAGCCTCTCTTCTGCACCAGTTATGATTTTGGGGACTATGTTTTCTGGCTTTTCTCTGGCACCAAAGGTATTTTCCAGTAGTGAGCAGATTCCCTGGAGAGGTGGCAAAAACATATTGGGCTTGCCTGGGGGATGGTGGGACAGGGGGACCTGAAGAATTAATAACACCTTTCCTTTCTTTTTCTAACTCTCTCTCACACCTTTTCATTACAATGTTCACATATTTATCTGTATCCCACAACCATACCTGCAAAAATGCTGATCATGTTATGGCAAGAATGGGCGGGGGGCAAGAAAGTCAGAAATATTCTAAATGCTCTTGAGAAGAAAAAAAATGGAGTTTAAAACTAGCTCAAGTCTAGGCAAAAAGTTTGATCTCTGTGTCAACCCTCCCATCTACTTTTGCAGATGTTGGGGTGAGAAAGAGATGAGAGTTATGCTAGAGTAGGGAGCTCTCCAGCAATGCTGCCAGCACCTCACAGTGCTGTAGAGAAGAGGAATCCATGACTGGCAGAGATAGCAAACTAAAGTGGGAAAAGGACTATGTCTCAAGCTTCAGAACATCTGCTACTTTGTTCAGGGAGCAAAGTGCAAAGGTAAAGCCTGGGTGAAAGGTGGCAGGAGGAAAGGAGAATCTGTCCCACATTGCCAAAGCCTGGGAGAGAGATGGGAGGAGGGAATTAAATTTCTTCTCTCACTGGCAGAAGAATTGGGAGTGTTTTCACAAGCTGTAGTGCCAATTGTAGGGGCATGAAAAATGATTGGTGGGGTCATGCCCCTATGGACCTGGGTTATCACAATTATAATCCACAATAGCATAGTATTCTAGTTGAAGGTGTCCAGAGTTAGATAGTCATCTAATTAGCTGAACTGCAAGTAAAGGAAACAGAGCGTTTTGCTTTTTAAAATTGCTAAAGCTATATGGGGTAGGTACATGATAGCTCTTGGGATAAAGAAGAGCTGCAGGGGGTATCAGACTCCTCCAAGTTTCATTCAGTAGGGCTTGCCCTGGGGAACAACCTCAGAAAGGTGTGGGACAGAGCTAAGGCATCCTGTTCCACTCCTGTCAAAACTTCACCCTAGTTGCTTAAGGTTAAATCTGGCCCTTTCTCGCTGGCTCTCCTAAGGTGCATCTTATAAAGTACTCCCTGGGGTAGAACAACTCTGGCCTCATGCACTCTCTGACCTGGGGGATAGGCCTATGGAAGAAGCAGATCCTAAACCCAATGAGCAGTTGCCTGTCAGGGATCCCATTTCCCCTACCCTTCCCTCTTGGGAAGCCTTGTAAGGCTTATCTTCTAAGGAAGTTGTCCTTTTGCCAGCCTAGCTGCCCTGGACCTCTGCTGCCGGGACTTAGCTGAAGAACATTTTAAAACTAGATCTCTCCTGTAGAACCATATATTAAAAATGTCTTCCAGCATGTATTTAGGGTGCATACACCAGAATACGTTCTCCAGAGGGCACTCTGCTCAGCCAGTGCGAACTGGCTGAGAATCCCTGCCCCCAAAGAAGTGTGTCTGGCCTCAACTATAGCCAGGGCCTTTTCAACCTGGCTCTCGCCTGGTGGAATGAGCTACCTAGAGAGACCAAGGCTCTGACGGAGCTTACCAAGTTCCCCAGGGCCTGCGAAACAGAGCTCTTCCATCAGGTTTATGGTTGAGGCCAACTACAAAACACTCTAAAACAACTCATTGGGCCTCCCTTTTGTTTTCCTTACCCCCTCCTACCCCACTCCCTCCTTTTTTTATAAAACCAATGAGCCCCCAATTTTTTTTGATTGGTGCTGACTGCTAAATCTTTGGGTTCAGAGACAAGGATCCTGGGAGTTCATTTCAGCTCTTTATTGTGACCCCAGCATGATGAAACAGAAAACTAAGGTGATCTAAAACTGAATCAAGAAACCCCATGAAAATGCCAACTTCCATACAATACAGCACAACAGATCTTCCTGACAGTGGATGCTATGGGTCAGTTTTACTTCAAACTGACTTGTCATGGCAATCAGGATCTAGCTGCACATTGGCTGATTACAGTGCAGGATTATGATCCTGCCTCAGACCTCAGACTCGGTCCTCAGCAAAACTACACTGACAACCGATATTCCATTTACAATTTTACTATTTAAAAATTTTAGACTGCTTTTATTGTTTTATTGATGAACATGTATTGAATGTAGAGTTTGAACCAGATATTCACTGCCCCATGACAGTCTGAGAGGGGTGGTATACAAATCAAATTATAAATGAATAAAATTAATATTTCTTTTCTTTTAATTTTGACTTATGGATTGGGAGGGCAATTTTTCCATAGTGCCAGAATCTCAGATGTGACCAGGAAGTCCAGGCTGTCACAGTGAAGCACTTTGTTTATTGGGAAAGTGGACAAAAATCACAACTCTCAGCTACAAGTCACGTACCAAAATGAGTTTTAAAAAAATCACTGTTCCCCCTTCCCCCAATCTCTTATTTTCTTATTTCTGAGTTGCTGTGAAAACTGCTGGCCTTGTGCTTTGGGGGAGTCCAAAATCCAAATGGGATGCTGGGGTTGATTAAAAACAACTTTCTGGCTTGGAGCTTATGCCAATATCCTGGTGGGATTTTATGCCATAAATCTCAGCAGTTTGTAGTTTCACACAGAGGCAGTGAGGGAGGTATTATATATATTAAAAGCGGCAAATTTACCAACAGTTTATATCTTTTCCTTTACTTTGTAGAGTAGTTTCTCAGGCATTTTAAAATAAATGCAGGCTTGTTTATATGGGGAGCCAGGGGAAAGAGTGAGTGAGAAAGATAAGAGCATGAAACAGAGTGAGAAATTAGAAGAAGGAAAAAGAAAACAATGCAAAAGCAAGAAAAGGGGGGGAGGAACAGAAGAGAAAGAAAGCATGAAATGGAGAGTGAATATAAAGTAAAAAAGATGAAGAAAGCAAGCCAAGAAAGAAGGCCACATGAGACGGAGAAAGACGTCAGCACAAATATCAGGGGTGGTGGGAAATAAACATAGCTGGGTCCTGATCCTTCCAAGTTTTTCAATAGGAAAAGTTCAGTGTATATGGCAACCAATGTATATGCATCCAAAAGTAACTCCCACAGAGTTCAGTGGGGTTATTTCCAAGTAAATGTGCAGTGGCCCATATAACTCTGTGGGGCTTAAGCATAATGAGCTCACAGGACTGGGGTGAATGGCTACAATCCTAAGCACATTCGCAGCCTGATCAAAACCATGTTTTTTTTTGGATTTCAACTGTCCTTATTAAAATAGGGATGCCGGCCTCCAGGTGGAACATGGGGATCCTCTGGATCATCTCCAGATGGCAAAAATGGATGCGTTGGAGGGTGAAGTCTGTGGCATTGTACCCCACTGAGGTCTCTGTCCTCCCCAGACTTCCAGCTGTCCTCAGTATATAGAATATACCTGTAATGTCCCAGTCACTTTCAAGCCGGTTTACCTACCTCCCAACCATGGAATAGTGGGAACTCTTGAGCTGTTAAAGGACTAAGAACCTGTAACAAAGTCATCAACCATCCTCATCCCCATAAAGTTATAATTCCCAGATTTGGTCGTAGGTCTAGGGGAGGAGGAGTTTGAGTTGAATTCAAATGAATATAATAGGTAGGATAACCACTTCTAAACTCTTTATTGAAGTTAGATAGCAATACAATTTTATTAGTGGGTAATTTCAATTTGAATAAGACTTGTTTCCAAGTAAAGATGTACTGTTGATAGGGTTGCCATGTCTGGTTGGGAAAATTCCTGAAGATTTGGGTTTGGTGCTGGGGGATGGTGGAGGCAGGAAGCTCAGAGAGATGTGATGCCATACTGTCTGCCCTCCAAATATGTCATTTTCTTCAGAGAAACTGAACACCGTAGTTTGGAAGTCAGTGTAATTCCAGGAATTAAAATTGGCAACCCTAGTTTCTAGGCTAATCCTTTAATAAGGATTAAGTCTTATTGATGTAAGATTTAAATGCTGTTTATGTTTAAACTGCTACCAAGATATAACCTCATCAAAAATAGCATGAGAACTGGCAGAGGACTAGCGTTGGAGAAAGGATGTTTAATTCCTTGCCCCATGCTATGTTCTAGTCCTAAATCCCCCCTGCTCCAAAAAATCACCTGCAGGGATCCAAACATTAGCTGCAGGATAGAGATTTGGATCAAGAAAGTGACATGACAGAAAGGGTTAAATGATGTCCTCCTACCCAGGCAATTTCCTTGAGCTGATTCATGGCTACTTCACAGGCTTTTAATAAAAAGTGGATGATCTCATCTTGGATCTCTCCTGCATTCTTGCCTTGTTTTGCCCCAACTTCCATGAAACAAGTATGTCATCAATCCACTTTATGACTTTTCCTGCATGTAAGGAATTGCTAAGTTCCTGGAAATGACCTTTTAAAAAAAACAAACAAACAGGATGCAAAAAAAATATCTAATGCTTAATTTCATTTGTTCTTAAACTTTGTTTGAGAATTCTTGGACATTTTTTTTTGAAACAGAGAAAGAACAGAAATCAGTGGACACCCAGATCTGAAATAGCACAGCAAGACTCCTTTCCACACATTCCTGCCTAACCTCCCACGTCTTACTCTTAATATTTGCCTTCTAGGCTCTTGCTGAGTAGAAAGTCTTGGTTCTCACAGAGGTGCGAGCATGGCCATCAGGAGGCTGGAGAGAAAGAGGATCACAGTGGGGAGCTCTACAATTTGTCTGTTGTTGGTCTGTTTGCAGTTTCACTGCTCATAGTCACTAATCTGTTCTGGCAGGTAAAAGCTAATGTATAAACTCTCCCGTGTCAGGCTGTCATGCAGCACAGCAAGGCCAGCCAGGATGTGAAAAGAAGGGACTCTGACACTGTAGGATTCTGCTTACACTGGGGGCCATTTCCCACGGCTTAAAAATAGCACAATGGTTGCTAATTGAAAACGCTACTAATTTGGCATTACCCACGACGTCGTAGACAATCTGCAACACTCCTGAAACCGATCAGCAATAAGCGCTTCGTTTTAGCGCTTTCAGGGAAATCCAGAAAAGTGGATTCACCCTCCGGATAGCGATACACTCCTGCAACCAATCTGCAACACTAGCGCTAAAGACCTGTGCGTTACCATTGTTGCTGGTTCTTCAAAGCCCCTCCCCCTGGCTCTCTTCTCCAAACTTCCGGCAAAGCGATCGCCATTTTTTTTTCTCGGAGCGAGCGGGGATAAACGCACCGGCGAGCCTCTTTCTGTTTAGAGGCTTCCCTGGCTTCATTCCTTCACCTTTAGTCACTAAGCACAAACCACTTAAAAGCCCGTTTGCTGGAATAAAGTCCCTTTATTTTTTACACATAAATTCAGCCGAAAATCGAGCCCGTGAGAAGGGGGGGGGGGGAATTTTTTTTTATCACTCGAGCCAGCGTGCAAACGATCATACAATCAAACGACAGCTCACATTAGGCAGCTGGATGGGTCTCTCCATAGCAAAGAATCTACACAGATTCGTTGCTATGGGTCTGTTTTTTTTTTAAAAAACCTTTCTTAAAGGGAAAGGGGCTGTTTGGGAGCATGCTAACGGCTGCCCATTGGCTGCTTGACGGCCAGGGGCGGGACGAGCTTGGCAATAGCGCTTCCTTTCTAGCGATTTCTGCCGAGACCGGAAGCCTGTGGGAAACGCTAAAAAACGCAACTGATTCCACTACAAAGCCAGGTGTGCAAAACGACGAATTCCACTATTTTAAATGGCGATTTTTCCTTCCGCAAACAATTTGCAACAAAGATCCCCGTGCGAAAAGGCCCTGGGAATTGCAACTAACTCAAAACAGCCTGGGGATAATGGACTACTAATTAAACTCAAACAACACCAGGACTTCTATCCTGTTTTTTAGCCCTGAGGTAATATCCATTCTACTGTCCTCAGGTCTCTGCATGTGTCTGTGAGTTGTATGCTTTCTTTGGGAGACACATCTTATGTACATCTGATGTTGAAAAGAAGAATGTGCTGTTGAGTTGCAACCAACTCATGGCAATCCCAACCATGGGGTATTCTGGGCAAGAGATGAGCTGGCAAGAGACAAACCATTGCCTTCCCCTGCATAGCAACCCCAGTCATCCTTGGTGGTCTCCCATCCAAGTACCAATCAAAAAGAGCCAACCCTGTGTAGATTTCAAACTCTGATGAGTTCAGGCTAAGCTGGGCTGTTCAGGAACTGCCTAATGCTGAATCAAATCATCAAAGTCAGTATTGTCTACTCAGATTGGCAGGAGCTCTCCAGGATCTCATGTAATAGTCTCATATCACCTACTATGTGATGCTTTTAACTGGAGATGCTGGGAACTGAACCTGGGCTTTCTACATGCCAAGCAGATATTGCACCATTGCACTATGACCTTGTACCATGCAAACTTGTATCATGAGTACCACTCTATTAACATAGGAAGTAATCCCTGGATCAATAACTGCACTGGGGAAGAAATTACCAGGGTGCATGGAGGTGAGTAGTCCAGAACAACAAATACTTCTCCACTACCCCAGCCAAGTGAAGCAATGCCATGAACCCCACATGCCATGAATCTGAGACAGTATCGTATAAACTTTCAGTAATGGAGCATCACCAACCAGAGGGCAAAAATTAAGAGGAAGACATGGGAGTTTAGATAGGGATACATGTCAAAACAGACAGCATCCATCTTCATCAGACTGTCCCCACAATATCTGACAATCAGAGGCCTTAGAATCAGGAAGTCCCATTTGGCTATCATGGCCAACAATAGTCTCCCATAAATTTGTCCAATCTATTTGTGATGAATTTATTGTCATCCAATGAGGCATCTCTCCTTTATTTCTGATTCTTGTAAATGAGTTTTTGACATGTTTTTGATACTGCTGTGGCACATTTTTGGGTCTCACTTTTCTGCATGTTTGACTAGTGCCACAAACTGCCTTGATGCCCATGGGCCAAAACCATAGGATTAGCTGGGCATGAAATACAGATCCTTCAGTTGATCCATACAGATGTCTGCTGGCATACTCTGTGTTTCGTACATTATGTCCAAAAATAGGCACTGGGTGTGCAAAAAAAGCAGAATTTTGGGATAGTTTGATAGTATGGCTTCACTTCTTATATAACTGGGTGTTCAACGTTGAACTCTACTATCAGTAGCAGATTCCAATTTGCCAACAGCAATCCATGTTTTACATATTAGATCAAATGTGCTTGGTTAAAATGAGGGAATTAACATTTCCTATAGGAATGTACATATGGATTGGCCCTAAAAATTAGAGGAATGGCATGCTTCTCTATCTGTAGTGCCAATGAGGTGGAGGGATGCTCACCCACAAAACAGTTTTGAACATACTTTGCCCACCTCAACCCATCAGAATTATTGCTTGTGTTAAAAAAAATTGTGGTAAATGGTTTACAAGCAATGTATGTCTCAGATTTATTTATGATTTTTCTCCCCCGCCCAGGCAGGATGCACCTGGCAGTTTATTAAGAAATACTTTCCCTCTCTGCCACTACACCAGTTAGTTTATTCTCCTTGAAACTTAGCAGTACCTGGACTGGCTCAAAGTAAGGCAGAATGTGCTTGTAAGGCTCTCCCAAACTGTGGAGAGGAGTTTTGGGGCAAATGGCAGAATGCTTGAGGAAGAAAACAGCTTTATCAGTGTTGTGGAGAGGCCAAGGTCACCCAGCTGGCTGCATCTGGGGGAGCAGGGAATCAAACCCAGCTCACCAGATTAGAAGTCCACACTCCTAACCACTACACAAAGTTGGCTCTCAAGAGGCAAAATTCCCATTGTCAGCAGAGTAAAGCAGAATCTGCCTTTTCCAGGCCCCTAGGTTTTTACTAAGAGCGTCTCGTGGCACAGAGTGATAAGGCAGCCGTCTGAAAGCTTTGCCCATGATGCTGGGAGTTCGATCCCAGCAGCCGGCTCAAGGTTGACTCAGCCTTCCATCCTTCCGAGGTCAGTAAAATGAGTACCCAGCTTGCTACTAGGGGGTAAACGGTAATGACTGGGGGAGGCACTGGCAAACCACCCCGTATTGAGTCTGCCATGAAAATGCCAGAAGGCATCACCCCAAGGGTCAGACATGACTCAGTGCTTGCACACTTTACCTTTACCTTTAGGTTTTTACTACCAGGAGCTCCTTGGTTGATACACACTTGTGTGTGCTTTGAAAGGCAATAGTATTACTCTGCTCATCTTTACACAGGAGTTTTTCAAGTTAGACTCAGATGAATAACTGCGCACATGTTCCTCTCTAAAAGTAAAATGGCCCAAGGCATTTCTTTGGCTTGTACAGAAGCACTGATCACATACCTGTGCATTACACAACACTCTGAGTCCCTTCAGCAGGGAAAAGCAATTAAACAAAATCACACATATACTTTCAACATCAGAAAGAAAAGGATTCCCCATGCATACATGGAGACCACAGCTGTTTCAATTTAAGAGACCAGCAATTGTGTTTCAAAGGGAATGTACAAGTTTTGCCCTTCAACTGAGTTATTAACCAGAAATCACAATAAATCTTTCTCCACTAGTAATGCTGCTTTGTTCATGTCTAAATTGACGGTTTCTGGAAGAGATTAAATTGTAATCCTCGCTGCCCATATGAAACCCTGAACATTTAAGGTTGCAATCCATGGTTGTAAGGTTTCTTCTTCTTCAGAATTCCGTTTTAAATATATTCTGCTCTTATCAGGGCCACCAAGGTTGTATCAGATTAAAAACAGGTGAAGAAAAAGAACTGGGTTTTGTACCCCACTTTTCACTACCCAAGTGGTTTATAATTGCTACATGTACTGCTATACAGATGCCCTACTGCACTTGCTAGAGGCAGCAGCTGCCTGGGCATTACAATACCCATGATTTACTTATATTGGGTCTGGACCCGGCATTTCTAAGGGATCTCCCAGTATGCCCCCAGAAAGATCTTCAAATAGTAACATGTTGGTGGTGATCAGCCTGAAAGAAGTGCTTGTGACTTCAACCAATTGACCCAGGCCCTAATGGAACTACCTAAGTTCTGTAAAATGGCACTTTTCAGTCAACCGTTTGGTTAAGGTTGAAACAAGCTAACTAGCCAATATAGCCAACAAAATCTATGGGCCTCCCTCCATTCATCCTTGGTTTATGCCTAACACTAAATTGAAAGGCAAAATGACATGACGCCCACCAAATGGGCTAAGAGATGATCTGACCAATTAATAGGCAGGTTTTATTATTGTTTTAATTGTGATTTTATAATGCAATGTATGTGAAATGTATGTTGTGAACCACCCCCAGCCTGCTCGCCTATAGGCCACTGCTCTTAATTACACCAAGTTAGCCCTCATACATAATACATATAATAAAAGCACATCTTAAAAACCATTAAAACCAGCAAAAACACATAATTAAAATGATTAAAACCCAAGCTTACACTTATAAAACGTTTTAAAAATTAAAACAGGGGGCAGGAAGGAAGGACCATTTAGGAAATGACAAATGCAATAAGAGAATCTTCTCCTGATGACAGTAGATTGCCACAGAAGGGGGCAGACGAATCTCCCTGGTGAGAGTTTTGGTGTCACAGCTGAGAAGTCTTTCTTGGGTTGCCTCCCACTTAGAGACAGTTTGTTGCAGTGGTTGGGAGTGCAGATTTCTAATCTGGTATGCCGGGTTCGATTCTGCACTCCCCCACATGCAGCCAGCTGGGTGACTTTGGGCTCACCACAGTGCTGATAAAACTCTTCTGACCGAGCAGTGATATCAGGGCTCTCTCAGCCTCACCCACCCCACAGGGTGTCTGTTGTGGGGAGTGGAAAAGGAAGGCAAATGTAAGCCGCTTTGAGCCTCCTGTGGGTAGGGAAAGGTGGCATATAAGAACTAACTCTTCTTTTTCTTAATCTTAGAAGGTAGTCCCACCCAAAGCAAGACCTCAGAAGATGACTGAAGTGTTCAGACAGGATCTCAAGGGATCAAAACCAGAGGGCCATTCCCACATTCAGAGGAGCATGTTAACAACATGTAATGTAAAGACTGCATGGGACTTGCCATCAGCCCCAATAACAGCTTGAAGCCAGGCCAAAATGTCAGGTGCAATTGGTCCTGGAAGTGCCAGTTAAATAAATAAGAAGCATAGCTTATACAGTCTCCATAGGGAAATGCTATTTTTAAAATTTACCCCCCCCCAAGGGACTGAAGTGGCTTATAACACTATTCCCCCCTCCTCCACTTTATCTTCAAAATGACAACCTTGTCAGATAAACTAGAAGGTGGCTGGTACAAGGTAACCCAGAAAACTTCCCTGGCAGAGTGGAGATCTGAGCATGGCGCTCCAAGATCCTAATCTGACACTCTAAAGACTCTCTACCATGTTAGCCTTTATTCTGTTTTAAATATATATATACACCATTGTTCTCTTTGACCTTTTCTTTATCTTTCCATTCTCCCTCTTACCCTTTTGCTTACAACATAGTACAGTACCCTGTCTTGTTACTTATCTTCAACTCACTTGAAATTTTGTTGTTGTCGAAGAACAAGATTGATTAGGATATTAGGAATGGAAGGGGAAGGTGATATCTCACCTGGAATATAATTTGTGTTTCATTAAAATCACCCCACAAACAGTGCTGTGACATCTACATATAACCAACAAAGAGGTGTTGGGGAAATAAAAGACATGCTGGATCCCTTATGCAAAAAGGAAAATACAAGAACAGTTTTTCAAGCCAAGGGCAACCAATAGCTTATGCACCTCGATATAGTTTATTTAGCCTGGTGAAATTCATGATGACGTAAAGCACACACAGGTCATATCTTGGCATCAGTAGGGCTGCAATCATAAGAATATCAAATTGAATGTCAGTCTCATCAATCTCAGTGTAAATATAACTCTAATCACAAATACGATAAGGATTAGGCTTTCAGTTTTCATTCTCTTCCCTACTTTTTTATTGGATATATGCTATGACAGCTGTTATATCTGAGAAATTTACAGCTTGCTATAGACAATAGTTAAGATCTTGGTTTGACTCCACCAATGCTGGTTTTAGTACTTTTTTGTTCCCCAGAAACCTAGTTGATTATGCCAAGAAGCCTGCATAGTGCAGGGGGTTGGACTAGATGACCTATAAGGTCCCTTCCAACGCTATGATTCTATGATTTTATTCTAAGCCAACAGTGATGAGTTATGTAAAACTAGAACTAAGGATAACTTGTTGAATATACAATCTTAAAATGACAGTTTTAGATTCTGGTTTGATGCCTGGGTTGCCAACCTCCTGGTAGTGACTGTAGAGCTCCTGGAGTACAACTGTTCTCCAGACAACAATAATCAGTTCACCTGAAGAAAATGGCCACTTTGTGAAAAGGCCCCACTGGCGATCCTCCCCTCCCCTCCCCTCCCCTCCCCAAACTCCGCCCTCCTCAGGCTCCGCCCCAAAGTCTTCATCTATCTTTCAACCTGGAGCTGGCAAGTTAACCATAGTTAGTGGCCATTTGGACGATCTCACTCACTACATTTAATTTAAGTAAACTGTAGATTCTTGTCTCATTGGAATCAAACCTGTGACAGTGACTCATTATTTTGAGAAGGAGCTGACTTTCCCTTCACTTCAGAAGCAAGTTTTTAAAATGATTGTCTCTGCTGCTTCGTGCTGTTATCCCCTTTTCTCTGCTATCAGCAGAACAGCACATGGTATGGTTAGTTCTAATTCACCCCAATTGTTACTGCAAGGAACGTTTTCTGATTAAACATTTATAAACAGGAGTTGCTCTCCTGATTTACTATTACTGTGGAGTTTAAAAAATGCCCGGTTTAGGCAAAGTGCTTTTTCCTGCTTTCAAACGGTTTGATTCAGCATTTGTGAACTGATGGCATGGAAAGAAAACCTTACTCCAGTTGGAACCAGACGTCAACGCCCTCACTGGCGGCTGCACCATTTGAGATGTGTCAGGGAGTGCCAGCCCCACTTCACTACATTCCAGAAACAAACGGGGGGGGGGGGGAGGGGGAGGGAGATACATTGAAATATGTTCACGGAAGATAAATTATTTATCTTGGATTTATGGGTTTCATTGTCAACTTAACTCTCAAATACGTTGGCATATTTCACGCACTGACAGACTGCTGCAAACTAAAGAGGTTGGCTTTTCCTCTTCTCCCCAGCTTCCCCCCCATCCCTTCTAGAAACATTTACCTTAACAGGATAGAAACAACCTGGACCTACAGCAGTAGAATCAAATTCTAATGGTTAACCACACAGATGTGCTTCTTCTCAAGGAAATTCCTTTCCTTTATAGAGCAAGGTTACATTATTTTTATTTAACCAGTCATAATAATGATTTATTTATCATTTAATCAGAGAACCAGTGCTGTGTAGTGGTTAAGAGTGGCAGCTTCTAATCTGGCAAGCTGGGTTTGATTCCCTTCTCCTCCTCCACATGCAGCCAGTTGGGTGACCTTGGGCTCGCCACAGCACTGATAAAGCTGTTCTGACCAAGCAGTAAGATCAGGGCTCTCTCAGCCTCACCTACCTCACAGGGTGTCTGTTGTAGGGAGAGGAAAGGGAAAGAGATAAGCTATTTTGAGACTCCTTTGGGTAGTGAAAAATCAGGGATAAATACCAACACTTCTTCATAATATAATAGGAATATTAAGTATCATGGTATATCAAGCCAACCTCTCCCCAACCATAATCTAATAGACATACTAATTTAGTACATGATGGTTCCGTTTAGTTATCATAAGTTTTTTAACCTTGTTTAGTTTTCTGAGTTACTAAAACTAAACCAGATTTCTCAAATCTACTATCTCTGTTTTCCCTTATCCACCTAGATGCATTCCTTCTCCCTATTGTACCTTCCTTGGCATATCAGGGGTTTCATGGCTCTGTATAATTTCTAAAAGAACATATAATGGACACAAATGGTCTCAACCAGTTCACTAACTTCTGCTCCATTACTTTCACTATCTACTGTTTGTTTCTTAAAAAACATTTAGCACAGTATCCGAAGCTGTTGCCTTATTTCCAAGTCCTACTTCACGGATCACTTAAGGTTAACCATTGTTTATAGACTTGGATCTTATAGGCCGCTTTTCTAAGGTGACCAGATTGTCCCACTTTTGGAGGGACATCTGGGGGCACCTGGCAAATTGTACTTATGTTGAAATTAAATATATATTTAATTAAATATATATTTCATATATATATACACACAATACTATTACAATACTATTTTTAAATTCTATGCATTCTATGAAACTTTTTGTTGTTCCATATAGACCAGATTTTTAATCAAGAACCCCCCAGGTCAATGGTGTCCCACTTTACCAATGTTAAAATCTGGTCACCTTACACTTTTCTCTACCTGAAAGAGTCTCAAAGCAGCTTACAATCCCCTTCTCCTTCCCTCTCCCCACAACAAACACTCTGTGAGGTAGATGAGGCTGAGAGAGCCCTGATATTACTGCTCGCTCAGAACAGCTTTATCAGTGCTGTGGTGAGCTCAAGGTCACTCAGTTGGTTGCATGTGGAGGAGTAGGGAATTTGTCCAATCTTTTAAAAGCCTGATGGTCATCACTACACTTCTGATGGCACTGCCTCATTCCAAGTTAGCACACTGGTTGACCAAGGTCTGTATTGTCTGTTCAGATTGGCAGTAGTTGTCCAGGGCCTCAGGAAGAGATATTTCATACCACCCAGAAGCTGATCCTTTTAACTTTTAAGATCTGCCTCTCTGGCCTGGCTCGCTGTGCTCCCACATTCAGCAGTGAGATGGGTGATGGCTAGAGTCAGGGCATTTTCTGTGGTGGCACCTTGCCTCTGGAACACCCTTCCCCTTGAGTCTCACTTGCCACCAACTTGACTGTCCTCAGGCATTAGGCTACATACATCTTTTTACCCAGGCTTTTAGTCAGATAGGGGTTTAGTTAGGGGTTTTATCTTATTGGCTTTTTGATGGTCTGCTTGTTTTACGGACAGTTTTTATGCTGCTTATGTCCAAAGGCTTATGTTCTAATATTGTACTTTTAAACTGTAAGCTGCCTCAAGCAGGCCTCATAAACTGGAGATGCTGAGACATGAAACCAGGACCTTCTGCATGCATATGTTCTGAGCCATGGCATTTCATCTACACCACACCTTGCAGAAGGAGAGAAGCTAGGCAGTTATTCCAGTAGGATGTTACTATCTTGTGCCTGGCTCTTGCTGTCTTCACATATGCAAGCAGAGAAGTCCAGCACAGTGATATATTTATGTCTGGACAACACTTACCACTTAGCAAAATGTGGACATCCCAACAAAAGTTTTTTTTTTTTTTTGCATACCATTCCAGGTCTCCCTTCCTTAATTTATTTATTTTAGAATTTGTATTCCACCCTGTTTTTTGGAAACGCAGGAATGGATTATAGTCCTGATTCTGTGAAGCTCATTAGTTTGCACAAGTTCACCAGAGGTAGCTACTCAACTGAAAGGTTCTGCCTTACTCATTTTCTATATATTGAGACACTGGCATTCAAAATATGTGGCATTTTGTATTTCACATCCATATCTCTAAGCATGGGTGATACATAAATTATTTGCTGTAACTTGTTGTGCACAATTTAAGCAACCCAAGAAAACTGCATTTTTTTAATACAAGGGGTGCAAAAAGTTTTTCTCCCTATCCCTCTCCAGTCAAGAGGATTCATCTGTCTGCCTTTGCTGTCTGGAGGTAAGGGCTGCCACATCACAATTTAAGGAATGAGCTCAGAGGTTATTGAGGCGCTTTGTTCTGAAATAAGAAATCAGACTTTGAAATAAGGGACATTGGGGCAAGCCAGAATTGAAGGAGAAGCCTATGTGTTTTCAGTGAAGAGTAATCCTTTCTTGTGAATGAAGCTGTGTGTTCAAGTAGTAAATAAAAGTAAACCATTAGGTCAACAAAGCAAGCGTAGACTTCAGCCTGGATTGAGCTCAGCAGTCTAGAAAGTCAAAGTGCATTTACTTTTATTGGTGTATATTCGCCATCGGCATCTGAATCCACTGAAAAAGCAACCTCTGGATATAAGAGCAGCCACACATTCTGTTCAGTCATGACAACCGTGAGGTTTCTTCAGTTGCCAAGAAAATACAGTCTTTTGACTTGAAGCAAAAGACAGGTTTTTCTAGAGCAAGAAAGTTAACTCGACACAAGTTTTGACGGATCTAGGGATCAGGAAATTAAACACAACAGCATCTGTGTCTCTGCTCTCTAATTCCAGTGAACATTCAAGCCTCAGAGACATAGTCAATCAAAATGTTGCGCACAACTAGTTTCCCCTCTTATTTAAATGATAAAAGGAGAATGGGAGCAACCTCAAATTTTGATGCAGGCAGGGACTGTCACCTACATCAGGGGTAGTCAACCTCTGGTTCTTCAGATGTCCATGGACTACAATTCCCATGAGTCCCTGCCAGTGTTTGATCTCGGGGGGGGGAATGGTTTGAAGCCAGACTTTAAATAGAGTCTGAGCATGGCCCTTCCTTAACTTTCTGAGTTGATAATGAAGACTTAAGCATTCCAAAATAGATGCATACTCAATATGGCATTCAAATAAGGTTCCACATGATATTCTTGTTGACAAGTTGGTAAAATGAGGTATGGATCCTAATTCTGTCAGGTGGATCAATAACTGGTTGACAAATTGTACCCAGAGGGTACTTGCTAATGGTTCAGCATCTTCTTGGAAAAGAGTGACAAGTGGAGTACCCCAAGGATCTGTCCTGGGCCCTGTGTGTTGTTCAACATATTTATAAATGATTTGGATGAGGGATTAGAGAGGATACTTATTAAATTTGCAGATGATACTAAACTGGGAGCAAACACAACTGAAGACAGCAGCAGAATACAGGATGATCTTGATAGGCTCGAGAAGTGGGCTAAACTGAATAAAATGAAGCTCAATAGGGACAAATGTAAAGTGCTGTATTTAGGTAGGAAAAACCAAATACACCAATATAAGATGGGGGAGACTTGTCTTGGCAGTAGCATGTATGAAAAGGATCTAGGAGTCTTAGTAGACCATATATTGAACATGAGTCAGCAGTGTGACTCAGTGGGCTGTATCAAACGGAGTATCGTGTCCAGATCATGGGAGGTGATGGTACCATTTTACTCTGCTCTGGTTCAGCCTCACTGGAGTACTATGTTCAGTTTTTGGCACCCCAATTGAAGAGGGATGTTGACAAACTGGAACATGCCCAGAGGAGGGCAACAAAGATGGTGAGGGGTTTGGAGACCAAGACGTATGAAGAAAGTTTGGGGGAGCTTGGTCTGTTTAACCTAGAGAGGAGATGACTGAGAGGGGATCTGATAACCATCTTCAAGTATTTAAAAGGGTGCCATATAGAGGATGGAGCAGAATTGTTTTCTCTTGCCCCAGAGGGACAGACCAGAATGAATGGGATGAAATTAATTCAAAAGAAATCCCATCTAAACATCCAGAAGAAGTTCCTGACAGTTAGAGCGGTTTCTCAGTGGAACAGGCTTCCTCGGGAGGTGGTGGGTTCTCCATCTCTTGAAATTTTTAAACATAGGCTAGATAGCCATCTGACGGAGAGGCTGCTTCTGTGAAGGCAAAGGGGTGACAGGTTACAGTAGATGAGCGATTGGGATGTGAGTGTCCTGCATAGTGCAGGGGGTTGGACTAGATGACCCATGAGGTCCCTTCCAACTCTATTATTCTATGATTCTATGAAATACATCCCATTGCATCATATTGACACAACTTATCATGGGGAATGCAGAACATTGCATAGGCTTCCATTGACATATGCCAAATGCTTCTCTCACACACAGGCACAGATTTTGCAGCTCCAGGCAGGATAAACAGGAGGTGTATTGAGCCTCTAATGGGCACCGCCACACATGGCTGCACTCAGCTCAACAAACTGTGCAAGCAGTTCAATTGCCTGTGCCCAATCAAATGCAAACCCATACATTTATATGTACAAGTGTATCCATGTTTCTCTGAAAGCACCATGGTGACCTAGGTCTTCTTGACGCAGCTGACCAGCTTGCAATAAGATCTGGGAACTCTATCAACAGGGCTCCCATAAGCCATGCTTTTGGACTGGGAAATACTCAAGAGGCTTGGATCTTTGCATGAGCCTTCTGTCACACCAAAAGGTGGGATAAGGGAGTGTCACTATTTGCTATCAGTGTCTCCCAGCTTTGGCTCCCTGGACTGTGTCATGTGACGTATCATTTGGAGACTACAATTGGAATAAGGTATGCAAGGAAGTCTCTGTCCACAATTTTCTATGAGGTTTTGATTCTTCACTTCTCCACGTGCAGTCAGCTGGGTGACCTTAGACCAGTCCCAGTTTTCTCAGAGCTCTCTCAGCCTCATCTACCTCACAAGATGTATGTTGTGGGGAGAGGAAAGGAAAGCGATTGTATGCTGTTTTGAGACTTGTCTGGGTAGTAAGAACAGGGGTACAAAAAAACAGCTCTTCTTTCAGTATGATGACAGGCTGCACTGCATTTCCAATCAAGGATAAGCCAGATGCAGACCAAAGAAGACTTCTTTATATTATAAATCTCTCTCTCTCTCTCTCTCTCTCTCTCTCTCTCTCTCTCTATCTATCTATCTATCTATCTATCTCCAGGTCTTGCTGAAGTGGTGAACCTTACAGAGAGAGACCATTTCAACTGTGCACTGGAATAGTTAATCACAGAGCCAACCAAATAGACAGTGATCTTGGACTTAGTTCTGAGAGGGTCTCAAGAGCTGGTGACAGATAGAAACCCCCTGCACAATGCAGGAACTCACAACTACCGGCCCAACCCCAGTGACCCCAATTTCATTCCCAAGTGATCCTCCCCACCAAAAATCTCTAGATTTGGCCTGGAGTAAATTGACCTACCATCCCACAGTAGCGATCAGCAACTCTCTGGGTATGCAAGGAAGGGCCACATGAGACAAACACTGGCACATCCCTTCCTGCCCACCCACTCACGATCTGTCTAAGTTCATAAAATCAGCATTTAGAGGTTGTTACACCAGTTGGGAACAATATTAAGTTCAGCATTCAGCTCAATAGAAAGTTAACCCTAAAGTCCAAAACAGTAACATTTGATTTCAAAAGAAATAACTTTACAAAAATGAGAAAATAGAAAAAGGAAGCTGAAGGGATAACACAAGAGAGTCAGATCCCTGAATGATGTTTGGAAGCTACTTGAAACCAAACTAATTGAAGCCCAAATAGAATGTTTTCCACAGGTTAGAGAGGGCTCTGCCAAGTTTTAAAGAAGCGAACAACACAAATAATCAAGAAAGCTATAAAAAGTAAAGCAGCTTCCTTTAAAAAGTGGAAATTTACCCCAAAGAGTTGAACAGGAGGGAGGGACCATAGGCTCTAGCAAAAAAAACCTGTGTCAATAATTAGTCTTGCAAACAGAGATTTTGAGAAGCAGGATGCTAAAAGCATCAAGACAAAAAATATAACTGGAGCAGGACACCAGCCAGCGAAGCAGTGGGGCCTTTGGATGAATAATGTGATTGCTAATGAAAAATGGGGAGACAGCAGAGAAGCTTTATTTTTATTTTTATTTGCTTTGTGTTCACTGTAGAAAGTGTGGGACACGTACCCATATCACAGCACTTATTTCCAGAAAGGCAATCTGAAGAACTGAGCCAAATTCAGGTGACCAGAGATGCAATTCTAGAGCTACTAAGGAAATTAAAACTTGACAAATCTCCATGTCCTCAGGTCATATACCCAAGAATTCTTAAGGAACTCAGATATGAGATTGTTGATCTACTAACCTGTATATGTAACCTACCACATATACAGGCTCCACCCCCAAAATCTCCAGATATTTCCCAACCTGGCACTGGTAAGCCTAAATGAGGAAAACCAATAATGTGGTGGCAGCTGTAGCTGAAACAATGTTACTTTAATCAGCGCAGTCAATCAGGTTGCCAGTCACCAATCAGAAGTCCTGTTGAACAGAAGCCCCACCACACTGGACTATCCATTAAAATAACAAAACACTTGAAGGGCATCACAATAGGTGCTCCTTGGTGTCCTAATCTACATCAGATTAAGAGGTCCCTAACCTAAATTTAGTAATGTTTTAATTTAGAGTCCCCTCATATCCCAATGACTCAAACTGTGGTTTATTTAGCTTATTATGAATCCAGATCTGTGGGTCTTTTCTGTATGGAGAAGGATTAAGTCCATTGAGCTCCCATCTGCACTTTGAAGTGGAATGCTGGCTGCACAGGCTTATATTCTCAATGAAAATGAGGCCTAAATATTTCACTAGATGAAGCTTCTCCCATCCCAATGACAGGAGAAGCTGCACCTGACTGAATTTTTATTTTGGTGATGGTTCACACATGATGCTCGATTAGGCAGCACATATACTAAAATTGGATATTGGTTCACACATGCATATTCCGCACTTGATGGAACGAGCCATCACAGGGTAGACAAACTTTTAAAGTCTTCTCCAAGCATTTGCCCATGGAGTCAGTTGACACATTCAGCTGCAAGCCACTTAAGGAATCTCTGCTCCCACAATGAAGCCCACCACAGAAACTTTACTCACATTTCTTTTAAACATTGAAACCCCCTTTCAATAACCCTCTTTGGAGCTAGCTGTCACAAATCTCAAAGGATCTTCAAGATCTTTTCATTGCTTTCATGACAAATAAATGTAGGTGACAAAAGACAGTGGGGAAAGAGAGAGAGGAAGTGGAGAAATATACACAGAAAGAGTTACCCTTCTGCTAGGCTCCAGGAAAATGGGTTTTATATATAACTTTACTCAAATTTTTACAACTCTCAGTCTACTGTCACATTCTGAAACTATTATTGCTGATTGCCAGGATAATTATGCATTAATATAGGCTTTTGCCCTTGAGAAAATCAGGTTGCCTTCCCTTTGCCATCCCAAGTTAGAAGTATAGCTGTTGAAATGCTTTCTGTGCTTTCTCAGGGGTTCAAAGCCTTGCTCTTAGTGGAAACATAAACACAGAGAAAGGCTTTGTTTGCATAAGCATGTTAATTAAACTATTAACTACTGTGACAGGATCTGTTATGGAGGCCTAGCTAGAAAGTTGAAACTGGCTAGGAGGCTGAACAAACTGGTTAGGTGACAACCCTTACATTACATTTTTATTTGTTTATTTTAAGTATTTATATGCCTTCGTCCCAAGCATCTCACAACAAGGGGGCATGGGATAGTCGCTTGTTTAACTGTTCCTGCTGTTATAGATGTTATTCCTCACTTCAGTTCTCAGACTCAGGAAATTTTTTGGGTCAAATTTAATCAGGAAATTTATGCAACCGGATGGATTTATTTATTTGGAATTCTTCTTCCGCCATCTCTCCAGGAAACCTGCCTGAGGTGGTTTACGATATATATATATAATGGTAAGAACAGGTGAAAACAACAATAACAGTATATATTCAAAAATAAAACACATAACAGTGAACTGAAAATGCTGACAGAATCTTCATTGGGGAGGACAAATGTACCAGGACTGTGTATTTATTATTATCTATCCAGCATGACTCAGCCTTCCATCCTTCCGAGGTCGGTAAAATGAGTACCCAGATTGCTGGGGGGTAAACGGTAATGACTGGGGAAGGCACAGGCAAACCACCCCATATTGAGTCTGACATGAAAACGCTAGAGGGCGTCACCCCAAGGGTCAGACATGACCTGGTGCTTGCACAGGGGATACCTTTACCTTTACCTATCCAGCATGTATTTATTATTAGAAGTGGTGCGATTGTGGAGAATATGGTTGGGAAGCATAGCTTTGAACATGCCTGCTTGGGGACCTTCCCCTTCCCGCCACCTTCAGGCCCCACCTTGGCTATTGGGGGGCGGAGTGGGTTGACATGACCACATATGGTCATATCACCTGATAAATATTTAACAAATTTTAAAAATGTACTAAAAATTAATTAACTCCCACCCACTTGGAGAACTTTTCCAGAGAACTTTTCACAAAACCCTGGTTGAGAAAGCCTGATGTAGGCAATCCCAGGTTTAATCCTGGGCTTCTCTATTTAAAGTACCAGGCAATATGAAAGACTCCTCCCTGATTTCAAACTTTATTTATGATTCAAATATGACCTAATCTGGGGTCTAGAATACCCTTTCAATAAAAATGACAGCTTTAGAGACTATATATCTGATCTATCTTGATGAATGGTTTGGTGTCTCTCTTTCTTTGATGGCTGTGAAGAGCAAAATACCTTCCTCTGTCTACAACAAGTTGAAAATGATGCAAAGAATTGCAGAGTTCCATAAAACTAGAATAAACTTGCAGTCATAAGACTTGACTGTCATAATAAAATAAGATATGGAAAGAGTCAAAGCATTTCTAGGGGGCTGAATAAGCCGCAGATCTATATCTGAATGTGCTTGCTAACAATTTTGAAAAGTATCACAAGAATTTAGTATACATATCAGTTTATGCGACATTTATAAACAGAAGCTCAATAATCTGGCCAGCTTTGTTTCACTGGTAGAAGATTTCTACCAATTCCCTAGTGAGAGTTTATTCTAGACAGCTTATGCATTTTATTGAATGTTCTCCTCTCCACGCAGATCAATAGTTCATTGCTGTGTATGGGACTTCTTTTAAAGGCATTCATTATTATATTATCCACAGTGAAGCCAGTATATCCTTAAGTGCTGTTCACAACATTTTATTTCTTGAATTCTACATCTGGGTCGCAAAAATGAGAAGCATGCATACTGGATGGGAGATACACTTCTGGGTAGCAGTGTGTGTGAACATGATTTCCTGGTACTTGTGGACAGTAAGCTAAACATGGAACAGACAGGGTGGGAAGTCAGCCGACATGCTGTATGAAGCTCTGACCATGAGGCTGGGAGTTCGATCCCAGCAGCCGGCTCAAGGTTGACTCAGCCTTCCATCCTTCCAAGGTCGGTAAAATGAGTACCCAGCTTGCTGGGGGGTAAAAACGGTAATGACTGGGGAAGGGAATGGCAAACCACCTTGTATTGAGTCTGCCAAGAAAATGCTAGAGGGCGTCACCCCAAGAGTCAGACATGACTTGGTGCTTGCACAAGGGATATCTTTAACTTTTAGAGAGGAGTGACAAGAATGATTTCAAGAATGGGGACCAAGTGAGGAAAGGCTGAGGTACTTGGGAATGTTGAGCCTGGAGAAGAGGAGATTGAAGGGGGACATGATTGCTGTCTTTAAGTATTTGAAATGTTGTCACTTAGAGGAGGGCAGGGAAAGGTTCCTGTTGTAGCAGAGGATAGGACCTGCAGTAATGTGTTTAAACTATGTGGACTACAATATTGGCTAGATATCAGGAAAAACAGTTTCACAGTCAGAGTAGTTCAACAGTGGAATCGACTGCCTAAGGAGGGGCTGAGCTCCCTCTCACTGACAGCCTTCAAGCAGCGGCTGTATAGATACTTATCCTGGATGCTTTGGACTGATCCTGCATTGAGCAGGGGGGTTTGGACTAGATGGCCTCTATGGCCCCTTTTAACTCTATCATTCTATCTATATGCAATAAAATCTTCTTATACAATAAAATGTGATGAGTATTTCTCATGACATGCAAGCCCTCCGTTTATCCCCCAGGGCCACTCATAGGAGATGGTATGCCATCAGGGAGCACTGTGGGGCTTCTGATTGGCCCCAACTTGGAGGGGACTCTCTCCCACTGAACACCAGTGCCCCCCTCACCTCTTGCACTCCTCCCTGGCATCCCAGCCTCCACGAAGGGTCAGGAGCACCACTCTGCCATCTCTTCTTGTGCACCTCCCCACCGTCCTATCTTCCGCACCGGGTTAAGAGTACTGCCAGCTTCTGCCGTCGGCTCTCACACTCCTCCCTGCCCTCCCAGCTTCCGTGAGGGCCCAGGAGTTCCAGTGGTCTCTGCTGTGGGGTCTCCTTCTCCTCCCTATGTTCCCACCCTCCACATGGGGCCGTGAGCCCATGGTCTTCCTGCCTTCTGCAGCAGCCAGTGAGAAACTGGACATGTCCTCTGCCCCCACCCCACCATGCACACTGCCCTCCTGGCTTCGGAGGCCCTGTGTGTGTGTGTGTGTGGGGGGGGGGGTCCTGTTGGCTGCTAGCCCAGTTTTAAAGTGGACTTTGCCCTCTAGTGACTTTGTAAACTGAGACAGAAGCCACAAGTTCTGTTTCTTAAGGAATCACTTTTAAAAACAGCCTGTACTTCTCTATATCATCTTCTCTAGTTTCAATACTACTAAATTCTACCTTCCTAATCCTCTCTTGTTGAAAAATAAGAGTGCCCCCTAAATATACCTAATGGGTAATTAATTAAAAAACAGAAGGACCAGTAAGAAGTATTTTATTTAAAAATTTTAAGGACAAATCAGTGTGACTTTTAGCATGACGGCAGTCTGTTCTCCCAGCTAACAGCAGGTGGGGTCAAGATTGTTCTTCAGATATACTATACATCTTTTTTTTAAAAAAATATCTACATTCTGAGGTGGCTGACACAGAGCATGGAGGAAGGCTGGACTATAAACTAAAGATTTATTATTTATAATTGTTAGAATAAACAAGAGAGAGAGAGAGAGAGAACACAAGATATCCAGTGCATAAAACATAAACAATTTAAGTACCATATACAACAAAAAGAGATAGGATCGTTCATATCATAAAACTAAGCAGTAAAAATCTACAACCAGGTATATTGTAAAAGTGCATTAAAATCAGGGTGGGAAGAGCTAAATATTGATGAGTGGGATGTGTACATATACATACTTAGCAAAGTGCTGAGGATTTTTTTTAATTGATCCCGGCATCTACTGCTTAACACTCAGAGCAACTGGCAAACTTCTGAGAGTGCAGGCCTTCCAGAAGCGAGGTGCCACTATAGAAGAACCCCTTGAGTCTGGTCACCAACTACCTTACATCTGAAGGGATGTGTACATACTGTGCAAACTCTGTGGGTGACACTTACAAGATGGATAGGTCTGTGTGAGAGCAGGTGGTCCCTTGACTATCCTAGTCCCAAACCATTCAGGGCTTTAAAAACAAGCCCAAAACTTTGAATGGGTAGCCACTGTGGGTTCTCTCAAAAACAATGCTTATGACTGCCACATTTTATATCAACTGAAGTTTCTAAACAGTCTTCAAGTGTGGTCTCATGTATATATAGTGTACAAGGGACTGGTACTTTAATTTACAGAGCCAACCACCAAATGTATTCACATAGTAGCAGTTCTGGCAAACTACCAAAGGCCAGCTCTCGTGAACCTCCCGCTGTTTTCAGTAGGCCTGCCTTAGCCATAAGAACTGCAGAAACTATTGTGGTCAAGTGGGCATCTTCTATGAATATTTATGTTCCATTGATCAGCATGAATACAATTTCAGTTGCGTACCTAAGTAACAAGTCATAATTCTGATGAAATCTCCATCATTCTCAGTATGAGCAATCAACAGTAAATTCTTTAAAAAGCTTTAGTTAGGACCAACTTAATTTAAATTATTTCATTTACCTGGACCTTAAAAAAAAGACAAATAATGAATTTTCAACAAGCTACAGATTGCCTCTTGTGATCTGATATTGGTTACTGGGAACGGGGGTAGGATTTTCTAATTCTTATATTTATTAAGTTGCACCCATCATTCTTTGCAAGAAAATATGTGCCATTTGGAGTTGTGGTTTATAAGGAGGCTGCACAAGACTGAATAGAATCTTTCTCATACTCCTATATTTGTATTGATATTCTATGGGTTGACCACGAAAAAAGTCTATTCAAGCCCAACAAAATGACTTTGGTAATAGGCAGACTGATATGTTTTAGGTACACACAAATAATTTGAAGCATCTGATGAACCTTACCCAATAAATATCTGCATTGGGCAATAAACCTTCTGAGGCCTAGCAATCAACTCTTATTCTACACACTTACATGCTAAGCTATATTTATTTGTTAAAAATAATATAAATTATAATTTCTGTCTGAAAAGTTTCACCCAGAAATGCCTACAGCTTTTCTGCCACAACCTGTTTAATCACCATGTCCCCAAACAGGAGACTGAACATTGGGTGACAATTGTTCACATCCCTCAGATTCAAAGATGGCTTCTTAAGAAGAGATCTAATCACAGCTTGTCAGCTATCAAGGAAATTGCCCTTATATTAGGAACATATGAACTGTCAAGCCTCTGTTGATCTCTTAATAAGTCAACTTGTTGTTGAAGGAAATCTCTTTATTGAAGAAATTGGTGAACAGAGAGCAAGATGTTTCCTTGCTAGAACTAAAAGGCAGCTTACAAACATAACTTTTATGTTTTCCTTGAGACCCCTCCCCTCAAATTGAAACTAGGTATGCTGAACAAAATGCAAGGCACGACGGTTACCCATGCAAAGCACACACTAAAACCTAGATGCTACAAAGCATTCCTAACCTATGCACTTATACAAAGTCAAAACAATAAAAATGCTCTGAGAACAAGAGGCCTGCCTCCAGGCCTGTGGTCTGTGGAAAAATACTGGACAATAAAAGCATATTAACATGTCAAGACTAAAGGGAAGGGGGCTATGGAACAGGTAACATGTGAATCATGACATGACTCATGACAAGACCACGGGAACAGGTAAACAGGTAGCATACGTACAGGGTCTTGACATTAATAATCTTCCCCCAAAAGTTTTTATCTTCTCTTTCCACGATTTTGCCAGCGTGAGCAAGGATCTGCAACCACAAGCATTCTGTCAACATCAGTCAGGGAAACCAATTTGAGACTGTCCCTGGAACTCTGGTAAGTGGTTGCCACCCATGCTCTCAGTATAGGATCTGCCCTCAAGCAGGCACCCGAAACAGGCAAGCAACACTGTCAGAGCTAATCTCCAAGTCAGAGTCAAGCTCCAAACCACACCAGTGGGAAAGTTTTAGCTGATGCAATCAAAGTAGAAAAGAAAGCCTGCTGTGCTGCCTTCACAGCCAACTTGCAGCCCTTCAAATAGGCTCTACAGAGTGTTCAGCTCGATTCAGCATGAACTTTCTCCCAACAGTGCTCAAGCTGTCTCACGGAATTCAATAAAGAACAGAAGCTATCTTAATTTCTCTCCAAAGACAGCAAGAGTTGTTTCTTCCAAGCCTCCACAGAAAGGAGTCCCATAATTTGGGTGGGGCAGGGCAAAGAGGAGGAGGAAGACTGGAAGGGATCAGGGGAAGAGGAGTTTGTTTTGTTGTCCACACCAAAGCAGAAGAGTGGTCCCTATGCCTGATAGTGTTTTCAGTTTTAAAGCTCCTGGTAGAAACTGACAGGGAGTTTCCCTGAGAACTGCACAAGCAAAGAACGCTGGAGGAAGAGAAAGTACAGCCAGTGCTTGCATCAGAAACACTTTGGAGAACCTGGCATGGGACAGGCTTGGACTGCTACTACAAATCTGAACTTGCAGATGCTTTTGGAAAGCAGCAGCTGTTGCACGAAAGTGCTCTGAAAGGGAAAATGGGCAATTGAGTTATAGGGGTTCGATTGCTTGTGGAGAGAGGGGAGAAGAGGGAGTTGCTATATAAGTCCAATATGTTTGCTGCAGCTGATTGCTTGGCTAAAAAAAATCCACCCACACCTTTTCAGCCAAACTGCCATGTGTGATGGTGCTGCTGCTGCTTCTTAAGTAGTATATATATTGGATCAATGATGTGAATTTTTTTAAAAATCCAGAATGAAACCCTGGACCATAGCTGCTGTTTCCTGAGCAGCTCTCCTCCTTCTCCCCAGAGTTTAATTACGTTCTTTCATTTCGGATGCTACTGCTTCTAATTCAGCAACTGTGTCATTCTGTAGCTTTGGTCTTCCCATGGCAATATTCTTTTATCCCTAATCCTGCCCTGTTGCTTCTTAATTTAGGGATGTAGGCTTAACACAGTGGGTAAAAGCGTGTGAAAGCCGTTCCTAAGAAATGGGAAGGGGAGGGCTCATTGCAGCTGCTAGACCTGGAAAAGCAAAAGGGCAGAGATGCCACCACGGGGCTGTGGTGAACCGGTGGGAACAAAGAGAAACATGCGGCAAATCCAGGCATGCAAAAACACACAAAATGGTACTGATGGTGTGTGTGTGTGTGTATGAAGGAGGGAATTCCCAAAATGCTTAACAAGAAATTTGACATTATAAATCTTGCCCAATGGATGCTTGGAGGTATTATGCAAGTCTAGTGATAGCAGCATCTGGGGAGATACCCCATCAAACTGAGTAAGAATAAATACATTTAGAATCATACATAAATTACTAATGGACCTTCTCATTGATTCAGATTTGAAGGAGCTTTTTGGGAAGCATAAATTACGCATTTTAATACTGGACAATCACCCCTACTCACATTTCTGCAACTTCTTTAACACCACAAGGACTCATCAAATTGTGAGATCTGCCTTGTTTCTTTTCTAGTATACTGCATATCTCCCTGCAGAGCTGTTGTTACTGTTACCTGTTTACTATCAATTAAATAAGCTTGATATGTGATTTGGGGTGGTGGAGGAGGAATGGTGGTGACAGTGAATGCTAGACATTTCAAACAAGAAGAAGAGGAGGAGGAGGGGTTGCTTCTCATATGCCACTTTTCTCTACCTAAAGGAGTCCCAAAGCAGCTTACAATCTCTTTCCCTTTCCTCTCCCCACAACAGACACCCTATGAGGTGGGTGAGGCTGAGAGAGCCCTGATATCACTGCTCAGTGAGAACACCTTTATCTGTGCTGTGGTGAGCCCAAGGTCCCCCAGCTGGCTGCATGAGGAGGAGTGGGGAATCAAACCCAGCTCGCCAGATTAGAAGTCGGCACTCCTAACCATGTCACCAACCAGTACCATCCTAAAATGATCAAAGTCAAGGGGCTTAAGTGTCTATATTTTTGGTTTAAGTGCAACATAATTTCATTTATTAAAGGGGACTGCGGCACAGCCAACACTTTAGGGGAAGTTTTGAAATTTGGGTAAATGGGAATGGGATTGTTGGGGGGTTCCAGTGATGTAGGGCCATAAATTTATCCAGGTGAATTTATGTAACAAGATTTAAATGGAATTTTCTTCCATTTCTGTATACATGTTATACCCTTCTCTCACCACCCGAGGCATTTGCTACAGCCTAGAGAATTTGTAGCAGGCCAATGATATAGAGCCTTTTGTGGGGCAGAGTGGTAAGGCAGCAGTCAAGCAGTCTGAAAGCTCTGCCCATGAGGCCGGGAGTTCAATCTCAGCAGCTAGCTCATGGTTGACTCAGCCTTCCATCCTTCCGAGGTTGGTAAAATGAGTACCCAGCTTGCTGGGGGGTAAATGGTAATGACTGGGGAAGGCACTGGCAAACCACCCTAAATTGAGTCTGCCATGAAAACGCAAGAGGGCATCACCCAAAGAGTCAGACATGACTCGGTGCTTGCACAGGGGATACCTTTACCTTTTAATGATATAGTTAGTGCGTGTGTGGAGACAAAGAAAATGCCCAGCAGAAAGAATGAAGGAAGAGGCTGAGAGGAAGGAGAAAGGGAAAGAGAGAAGGCCGGCAATGAAAGGAAAGTTCACATTAACATGCTGAAGGAAGGTAAAGCTTTGTAGATAAAGGAACTGCAGTTCAGTACTACTTGTTGCAGGAAGAGGGTGCTCTTCCCTTGCATGAAAGCTCAAGGGCACAGCCTGATACCTCTGTTAAGTGTTCCTGCTCTGCAACCGAGCAGATAAAAACCTAGCCTGTCGCTGTACTGGGACTGAGGCTCGTACAACATTCCCTCATTTGGCTGCTACCCAGATTGGCACAGCAGCTTTTCCCTGCCCCCCCTCCCTGCAGAGGCTACCAAGCAACAGAAGGGAGGCAGGGAGATGGGGGAGGGGGGAATGGGAGCCCCAAGCTGGAAAGCAAACCCCTTTGAAATTGTAAAATGCTGTTTGTTTCAAGCACCTGAGAACAATCGGCTCTGAAAGAGGCGGCGGCTTGTTTTGTTTGTTATTTAATTGGCTGCTACAGGGCAACAATGGGCTTCACGCGAGGGGCTTATGTGAATAGGAAAGGCTGACCTCAGTGGTGGCTGACAACTATATTTCAGCTGTGAGGAGTGTGCCTGATGAAGGCGAGGCCCTGGTGAGGATGGTCTCGTGCACCTGCCAGGCTAGGCTGACTGGAGTACGCATCTGCCCAAAGGCCCACCCAGAGAAAGAGGAGAGGGAATTACCCCTTCCTCATAGCGCTGGTCCTTCAAAGGCAGCAAAGCTACCACATCAATGGCCCCAGCATAAAGGGCAATCAAGACGCTACTATTCACTCTCAGAGGTTTTGCATGTTGTTACTGATCTCCCCAAAAAGTAATTTAGCTGCCAGTTCAAACACCAGGGGACCACATTGAGCATTATAAGCCACTGGTGCCAACTTTCAAAGCCTCCCTCAAAGTTCAAATCTTTCTTTTCTGCTTCCCTCCTGGTTCTCCTTGCCTGCGTGTGAGAGCAGATTCACAAGGCCAGCTGTAGGCAGGATGGGTCTGTTGTCTGAGCATACCCGTATTGAGTTTGGGTCTTGACTATCGTCCTGTGAATGGTTTCCTCTTGCCTTAACACAATTCACCATCTGCCAACTCAGAAACTTTCTTTTTGTGCCTTTAAGTGTAGTCTCTTTGATTGCTCAACAGGCAAACATGCATGAGATCAACCTCAAGGTCAAGAGTGAATGCACGTACCATACACTTACAGTGTCCATTTGAGTTTCCATTATATGTGTGTTGAGTAAGAGAACCAGCTTGGTGTAATGGTTAAGAGCGGTGGCCTCTGATCTGGAGACCCAGGTGTGATTGCCCACTCCTCTTCCTCATGCCACCAGCTAGGTGACCTAGGGCTAGACACAGTTCTCTCAGAGCTCCTAACAGTGTGTCTGTTGTGGGGAGAGGAGTGGAAGGTGATTGGAAGCTGCTTTGAGACTCCTTTGAGTAGCACTTCTTCTAATCCTCAAATTCAACAAACCCACAGCTCAGAGGTGAATTCACCTTCATCTAGGTATTGCACCCTGGTTTCATTTGTAAAATGAACACAGGGTTGTCCCCTTCTTACAAACAGATGTAGGTAGGTATATGGAGGTTTTACGGATGTTCTAAGCAGAGCTTTATTTGCACTGAATTCCATAACATCTCTTAGACTTTTTGGCTCACCCTTTGTGTGTGATAGACAGTGTCTATGAAACTTGCTGAAGGAAGCAATGAAGCTGAATAGAACTGAACAGGGCTGTACTGGAGAACTGAGCACAGAGCTCATTGTATAAAACACTGACTGGCTCTCTGAAAGAAGAGAAAGGCTCAGGGAGTATATAGCGGCTGTGAGGCCTCCTGAAGCTTTGACCTGTCTTAGAATTTATATCACAGACCATTTGCAAAGACCCATTGTGCACATCTGTTCCACATAATATATTGCTGGTAAGGCCTTGGAGGATGAACATGTCTCAGGGCTTAAGTGCCACTCAGCGCTTAACACCCACTCATAGAGGCTTTCCCACCCCTGAGTGCCTCCTCCTCCAACCAGCTTGCCTGTCTATCCAGCAGCCAGCCAATCGCCTTCCGTCCACCACCTCTGACCACCCCTCCCCCTTCCACTTCCCTCTGAGGCTTGGAGGCTGCAGATATTTGCCGCATGAGAGCTGTCCCTCCTGGTGAGTTCCCATCCCCGGGGACCCCGAGCCTGCAAGCTTACCAGGTCCTGAGGGAAGGGAGAGGCCATTCACAGAGTTGTTCCACACACACCCTGTCTAGTGCCCCTTGTATTCCTGAATGCAACGGGCTTGTCCCCTAGTGTGGGATAATGCAGGTTCAATGCACTTTAGAAACAGATATTTCTGTTTTGCACCGGAAAATCCAGCTGCAAACGCACAATGAAAGTGCATTACTCAACATGTGCAGGATGGGCTAGAGTATGAATTTTACATCTCAGTAATATTGCACTGGGTCTGTCTAGAAGCTGAGCAATTTAGGGCCAAATCAAACCTTCACTGACAGAGGGAGTACAGACTGATCCAGGGCAATTCTGCTGGTCTCTTGCACTCGGAGGACTGATTGGGATTTCTGACCGTGCCCTGCACATGAAAGATTCATTCTTGTAATTGCAAGCTCTTTAAAAGCTTCCTGTAACAAGATCTCACCAAGGCAGCAGGTTATACAGGATGAAAGTGGATTCACCTGTTGCGTACCCCTCCCCCCTCCTCCCTCCCCCTCCAGGGCTGGCAGACTCATTGCACTGAAACATGAGGGGCTCTGACTGAAATAAAAATTGAGGAGGCAGCAGGGGGCTGACAGGCAGGTGGAGGAAAAAAACAGATGCAAAGGCAATGGGGTGTGAGGGCTGCGTTTGACCTGCAATATATCTAACAACAAAAATCAATCTACCAACTGTAGCAATCTATTCTGTCATTCTCCCACTCCCCACCCATGGTCTGCCTCACCGCCATGCTGACTTGCTAATTCCTTGGCCGGTCTGTCCGTCTGGCTCTCTCTCCCGCCCTCTCTTAGCTGCCTCTCCACCCCCTCGCTCTGGAGTTGTCCTACTTTTATCAGTCCCTCCATCCCTCAATGGTATCGCTCCTTCCATCTTTCAATTGTACCTGCCTCCCTCGAAAATCGATCCATTCCTCCATCTCTTTGCATTGATCTGTTCACCCTAGCCTTCTAACCAAAGTGGTTCGCAACCCTTGCAGTCAGTCCACGCCGACCATCTAGTTTGTCTGCCTGCCCACCACCCCTCCTCTCCTCTCCCCTCCAGTCCTCCTCCCCCCCCCCATATCAATCTGTGTGAGTAATCATGAACTGCCTGCCCTGTTTTTTTGGGGGGGGGGGGCTTGTGAAGGAAAGAGCCGCCCTACGCCTGAGACGAGCTCTTGCTTCTTCACCTCGCCAGCTGGGGCCTCGTTTATCTGTGGATGCGGATGCTTTTAGTGTGGATTATTAAGAAGGCTGGGAAACCAATCATCCTGCAAAAGGCAAGGCGGAGAAACTATTAGGAACACAAGGGCTCTTCGCTAATGATTACCTGAGACTTGCCCAGGGCTGGCAGCTGGGAAGTGGGTTGATGATTGCATCCCAAGGCCCCTCAGTGTCTTACATGAGGATTTTTCAAATACTTCTCTGCTTCTGGACTTTTACAGGAAAATAAAACATTAAATCAGCGGCTCAACTAAGGCGCTTTTAAAAATATGTTCAGTAGACTTTGTGAAGCTGAAATTCTTCAACACCCACTGCCAGGTCTCATTGTACCCTCTGAGCAGCACTACCCTCCCACCGCTCACTTGACTATTATTATACCTTTGACTTGTTCTATCTCCTTGGCTGCAGGACTTATCTGAAGGACACATTTTGGAGAGGCCACAGCTTCACTGCTTACCCTGTGTTTCATCCTTATTACGCACTGGTCTGTACTGGAAACAGAGGAGATGAGGTTGACTGCAGGCAGCTGTGGGCTAATGCAGTCTGCATACTGGCAACACTGACAAGGGGGTCCTTCTCTGCTGTGCTCTTCTTGCTGATGTGCAAAGTGTTTCTCCTACTTCAAATGATCACGGCCAAAGCAAGAGCATGAGATGGGCCCATGCATCGCAAGACACATTATTGGGTACAGATGGTCATACAACATATGGTACTTTGCCACATGCAACTCTTGGGTATACAAGTCACCCCAGCCGCTTCATTTACACTATGTGGGGAAAGCATATATGATTGGTCCTAACTATATTGTTGCAATGTTCACAAATGCCCCTGACAGGGATGTATCTCACTATTTCTGTGCATGTGAGTGGAAGAAAGAGAAAATGATCAGGCCCCCTGTCTCATTATTCCAAGTAGCAAGTTGAATTTTACTTTACTCCAGGACCAGATATGTAGTAAGAGTCACAGAAAATGTTTGTATCCATCAATTTTTTCTCTCAACTAGTAATGGACAAGTGTCGGCTCAATTTAGAACTAGATTTCTGAAAGAGCCTAGGAGTTGTAATGTTGCCAGAGAAGCAGGTTAATCCAGCTGCAAAAAAACACTTTCCACCAAATTAGTCTAGCCTGCAAGATGGTCCCCTACCATAACATGGCCAGTCTGGTTACCTCGGATCCATGGCAAAGTAGCATTAAGACTAGACTGCTACAATGCATTCTTCATTGGTCTCCCCTCAAAGTCAATCAGAAGCCTCCAGTTGGTACACCATTACTTGCTTATTATCAAGTACTAGGTGGAACTTGCATATTACTTCCATCCTTCAGTCACTCCATTAGCTCCTAGGCTCAATATAAGCTACTGGTATCCCTTACAAAGCCCTTCATGGTCTTTGCCCCTATGTCTGTTAAACCACTTCTACCCTATACTCTGCCACAACAGCTTCACTCATCTGAACAGGGTCTTCTGCAGATTCTGTCTTGCAAATGGGCAAAATAAACAATGGCCTATATACTTGCATTCTCAAATATGGCTCCCACTTTGCGGTATGGCCTGCCTGACAAAGTTAGGACTCTTCTGGCATTCCACAAATTAGGCAAAAGGTGAGTTGTTCAGGAGGACATTTTTGCCCAGGTAATGAGGCTGTACTGCAATTACATAGCTCAAAAAGCTACATAGATAAAGGGATAGGGAATGGGGACTACAATACCAAGATCTGTCTATTCTGTAAGTGTGCTCCTATTATGCAATTCTTTCTCACTTATCCGCTGTTAATGAGTTGCCTCAGTGGAGCCCCCTTCTCTCCCTGACACTCTGAATGCTGCAAAAGCAAAGTAGGATAATTGGGAAATATAGTTTCCCCAGTGCAACATAGTTGAATTCATAGTAAAGGTAAAGGTATCCCCTGTGCAAGCTTGGGGTGACTCCCTCTAGTGTTTTCTTGGCAGACTCAGTACAAGGTGGTTTGCCATTCCCTTCCCCAGTCATTACCGTTTTACCCCCCAGCAAGCTGGGTACTCATTTTACCGACCTCGGAGGGATGGAAGGCTTAGTCAGCCTTGAGCTGGCAGCTGGGATTGAACTCCCAGGGTCATGGTCCGAGCTTCAGACAGCATGTCGGCTGCCTTACCACCCTGCGCCACACAAATGCTCTGGAAATTTCATGTCCCATGTCTCTATGGGACCTTCCTCCTTCCAAAGCCATGGCTTCCACCATCATACCCAGTAATAGGAAGTTGCTAGAGAGAAGTCCATGTTCTGATCCAAGTCTGAGAAGTAGTCAAAGGCCGGTTATGTTTCTCTGATGACTACAGAATCAGCACTAGGAACCACTGCCATTCATTCAACAGTCTTATGCAGTGTTACGTGGGAGTTGGTCCCAATGAATATAGTGGGGCTTACTTCTGAGGACAGCTGCATATGATGGTGCTGCAAGCCAGGCAACTTTCTTTCTCTGTATTTAGGCTTACAAAACTTCCCCATCTTTACTACCACACTACATATTTAAAGCAGCTTCAAAGTATCTTTGACTTTTCTTGCAAATCAGTTGCACTAATTTACATTTTCTGTGATGACTATGACCTAAATCCCCAGTGGTAGCTCAGGAGTTAACATTTCAGCATGACTAGGCAACTGCTTAGAGATTAAGCTTTCAAAACAGCTTTGAATTCTCCTGTTAAAATTTGCTTGAAATATCATGACAAGCTTTATTTATCTTATTAAGCACACTACATTAACCTTGCAAATATGGTAATATGGACAAAAGTGCTTTCTTGACAAATTTTGAGAATAGGAAATTAACGATGTTCATTAAAGTATCCTTAATTATTAGTGATTCCTAGAGATGCTCTGAAAAGTAAATACTCCCCTAAGCATGGGACAAAAGGGAAGCTGAGGCATGTCCTAAAATCTGTGTTTGCAAGACTTTGGCTGCTACTGTGGCAAAGCAATGCATTTGCATCCCAAAACACATCCAGAGAATGTGCATGTCTCCATCTGGAACAGGAAGTGCATGGTTGTATATTAGTTGGTTACATATGGGACTAACCAAAGGCCAACCCACAGGGACACAGAACAGCAGTTCTAACGTAGACAGGCATAGCTGTGACAGTCTGAATAAAAAAATTATGTTGGCCCCAGAATTCTTTAAATACAGTGCTGATTTTAAGGACATGAGAAGCCCATGCTCAGCCCCTTTTGGGGACTCGATAGACAGGGTTGACAGCTGGGCAGTTTCTCGGGGACATGAACAGCTTTTATCCCTTTTGGCCTATTGTCAAATAAGGACTTTCCCTTAAAATGTTAAGAGTATGAGAAATGGGATGCATTTATTTTGTATTGCTTCCTTCATGACTTGGATTACTTGGAGTAAGATTAAAGAGGAGGAGGATAAGATGTGCCTCAGCAGAAAGGCCGCCTCTGCTTTGCATGTAGAAGGTCCTAGGCTCAGTTCCCAGCATTTCCAGTTAAAAGGCCCAGGCAGTAGGTGATGTGAAAAACCTCAGCCTAAGACCTTGGAGAGCTGATGCCCGTTTGAGTAGACAATACTGACCTTGCTGGATTAATGGTCTGATTCAGTATAAGGTAGCTTCACATGGGAGGGTCTCTTTCAGTCTCACACTAAGGCAGGGGTGGCTATTACATTTGATCTCCAGACAATAGAGCTAAGTTCTCCTGGAGAAAATGGTTGATGTGTTGACTCTATGGCCTTATACCTGCTGAGGTCTCTCCCCTCCCCAAACCCTCCTTCCTGGGGTTCCACTCTGCAAATCTCCAGGTATTTCTCCATCCAGAAAGGGCAACCATACCTAAAACAGAATAGTGCTCGGTAGTGCTGTGGACAGTGAGTGAACCATGAAATCCAGCTGTTTAAAAGGAACCAAGCCTGAGGAGCTAGATTACAAGATCTCGGCACTGACAAATAATATATTGCCCTATAGCAAGAAGCCAACTCTAGTGGGGCAGATGATTACTCAGAAGCAGTCTAAATCTATTTGTTCATCCTGTCACGTATGGGTACAATCTTGTTTAATTGCTATGACAACTAAAGTATTCATAAACACAAACATTTGGAGAAATAGGATTGCTATTTCTGTGGACACACTGATGTGGGAAGAGCAACAACATATAACGTTTGAATTTTATAAATAAGCCAACCATTAAAACAAATGTCTGCTTCTCTCTAGCTACAAATTAAAATTACAGGATGGAATTGCACAGCTGATGAGCAGCAGCAATAATAATTTTTAAAAAGCCTGTATGTAACCCACTCTTGGTATCTAAAGAAGTCTCTATCAAGAGGCAGCCTTCAGCTCAGTATTATGGCCATACAGAATCCTCTCTGGCACACAAAACTCATTCACTAGCTGTTTTGTCCAGCCAGCAAACTTTTGGGGTTATCTCCCATCACCTTACTTGTTGGCTGGTAATTTGCCCCCTAACCTTTTCAACACTATATGAGTAAAGGTAAAGGTATCCCCTGTGCAAGCACCGAGTCATGTCTGACCCTTGGGGTGACGCCCTCCAGCGTTTTCATGGCAGACTCAATACGGGGTGGTTTTGCCAGTGCCTTCCCCAGTCATTACCGTTTACCCCCCAGCAAGCTGGGTACTCATTTCACTGACCTCGGAAGGATGGAAGGCTGAGTCAGCCTTGAGCCAGCTGCTGGGATCGAACTCCCAACCTCATGGGCAAAGCTTTCAGATGGCTGCCTTACCACCCTGCGCCACTAGAGGCTATATGAGTAGGTGTACCTAAAAGACGGAGATGTGGCTGAACAAAAGAGCCGTCATCCAGGGAGGTCCCCACTTCAAATCTCACTTACACATACTAATAGCAGAACCCTGCACAGAGCTGCATTCCTTCTAAGTGGACTTCAGTGGACAAATTGGGGTGTAATGTCTTCTGAGGATTGCACTGTGGATTGCACTGAGATTGCACTGAGGATTGCCTTCGGCAAGCTGTTCTTTTTCTCAGGTCCCCTCTACAATATGAGGGAAAATACTGGCTTACCTTGTTGTAAGAAAGTAGTATATGTGAAGCACTCTGAACAATGAACATGTTATAAAAAATGTATTACTGATTACAGTGTAAATAGCATTCATACTATCTATATACACAGTTTTGTAACAACAAAGTGTTCTCTCATCCCTCCCTGCGAAGGCAGTGTTCAGCTCAGGTTAACCAGCCCTCAGATCAACCTGCAACCAACAATTTTGGCACAATTTATCACTTCAGCACTGCTATATGTGGGGCAAACTTACAAAGCAATACAGCTTGTTAAGATTTTGCAGTCTGTTGTTACCGAGCTGATCTCTTTGTGACCTCAGGACCTTTTATTGTATTAATCAATTCCTAGGGTAGGAGATATAGCCCATTAGCCAATGTAGTTTTGATCCTATACCTGATAAAAATCATCTCAGCCAGGCTGCAAAAGATCTTATCACATACCACAGAGAGGTGTCAAAGAGGGTTCAACAGAATAACATCAAACAATATACAAACCACATAAATACTTGATACTATGCAGTACAATGCTACAGCCAATTGACCAAATAATGCTTTCTTAGATCAGGGTAGTAAATTCTGAACACTTACTGCAGAGATCTTAAACAAAAATATTTGAACAAAATGGAGTTATTTCAAAAAGTGCATATACAAAATACAGTGTATGACAGTAGTCATAAACGACACCAGCTCCATGCTACTTTATACACCATACAAAATCATAATGAAAAATGAAATAGTAATTATTTAGCTTTAGGCAACAATAGGGTTTAAAACAAGCTAGCAGTATTGCATACACAAGAAAAAAAATCCAGCCAACGATGTGGAAAAATGCAATATATCAACATGCGAAGAAGAAGAGTTGGTTTTCACGCCCCACTTTTCACTCCCCAAATGGCTTACAATTATCTTCCCTTCCTCTTCCCACAACAGACACCCTGTGAAATAGGTGGGGCTGAGATAGCTCAGACGGACAGTTCTGTGAGAACAGCTCCAGTAGGACTGTGGCTAACCAAAGGTCACCTGGTTGCATGTGAAGGAATGGGAAGTCAAACCTGGCTCTCCAGATGAGAGGTCGCTTCTCCTAACCATACCATGCAGCCTTATACTTTGTTGGACCATTGCTCTCTTTAAGGCAGTGCTCTCTACTGAGCATGCATATGAACAAATATGAAGCTGCCTTATACTGAGTCAAACCACTGGTTCATCAATAGTCAACACTGTCAACTCAAATAGTCAATACTGTCAACTCAAGCTGTAGGAGGCTCTCCATAGTCTCAGGAAGAGATCTTTCACATCACCTACTACATAACCCTCTCCAAGGGAAATGCTGAAGATTGAACCATGCCCAGCAGATTCTCTGCCTCCTCTGACTGGCAATGGATTTCTGGAGGAGATCTTTGTCAACCTTGCTTTGCCATCCTTTAAACCCGAAAACTGAATATATATTTTACAATACAAACCTAGAGAAATTGAGATAATTTGGTAATTCAGTCTGCAACTTTCTAAGGGTGAAGATACACATGAACTTTTCCCCAGGCTAGGGTTCCTTGGAATGACTAAAAGGAAGCAAAGCAACACATGACAATAAGGAGGAGGAAACAGCAGGATCCCCTTTTAAAGGATATTATGTGCAAATGTCAGAACACCCATATAAGAACTGCTGAGGTTTTAGTATGTCTTGGTATTCCTGAATCTTTTGTCTACAGGGGTAGTCAAACTGCGGCCCTCCAGATGTCCATGGACTACAATTCCCATGAGCCCCTGCCAGCGGCTTATGGGAATTGTAGTCCACGGACATCTGGAGGGCCACAGTTTGACTACCTTTGGTCTATAACATACAGCAAAGACCAGGGGTGGACCATTTAACTTACAGGGAAATTTCCAGGTGGGCCACTGCTCTAGAGGCCACTGATAAGCAGGAGACCCATCAACTCTGCTGAAGTCTGAGGGGCCCCTTGGCCCAGACCCCTCATCAATCATGGTGGTCCTGCTGGTAGGGCAGTCCAAAAATCTAATAAACAAACATGTGGCAGTTTGTGTCAGCTCACCCTTATCTGTCCTCCTGCACTGCTTCTAGTATGTTTCCACTTCTCAGTTTGCTCCTAGCAAAGACGTTCACTTCTAGCATGTTACAAGGCAAGACTTTGGCCACAAAACAGCACATGAACAGTGGTGAAATTTGACTGTATACATCTAGAACAGGGGTAGTCCACCTGTGGTCCTCCAGATGTTCATGGACTACAATTCCCATGAGCCCCTGCCAGTGTTTCCTGGCAGGGGCTCTTGGGAATTGTAGTTCATGAGCATCTGGATAACCACAGGTTGACTACCCCTGATCTTGTTGTTGTTGTTAGGTGCGAAGTTGCATCCGACCCATCGCGACCGCATGGACACTGAACCTCCAGGCCTTCCTGTCCTCTACCATTCCCCGGAGTCCATTTAAGTTTGCACCTACTACTTCAGTGACTCCATCCAGCCACCTCATTCTCTGTCGTCCCCTTCTTCTTTTGCCCTCAATCACTCCCAGCATTAGGCTCTTCTCCAGGGAATCCTTCCTTCTCATGATGTGGCCAAAGTATTTGAGTTTCATCTTCAGGATCTGGCCTTCTAAGGAGCAGTCAGGACTGATCTCCTCTAGGACTGACCAGTTTTCGCCTTGAGGTCCAAGGGACTTGCAAGAGTCTTCTCCAGCACCAGAGTTCAAAATCCCCGATTCTTTGACGCTCGGCCTTCCTTATGGTCCAACTTTCACAGCCATACATTGCAACTGGGAAGACCATAGCCTTGACTACAAGCACTTTTGTTGGCAGGGTGATGTCTCTGCTTTTTAGGATGCTGTCTAGATTTGCCATAGCTTTCCTCCCCAGGAGCAAGCGTCTTTTAATTTCTTTGCTGCAGTCCCCATCTGCAGTGATCTTGGAGGCCAGGAATATAAAATCTGTCACTGCCTCCATTTCTTCCCCATCTATTTGCCAGGAACCCCTGATCTAGAAGATATGAAATACGTTCTTTGCTCCAAATAATTGGACACAATGCATTTTTAATATATTCATCATGCATATAGTGTTAGAGTTTTTCATACTCTACTTTCAGAACTATTGTACTGAAGGGAAGATTTTAAATTTTTAAACAAGCAAATGAGTATGCTGATAATTAGAGTACGCCATTTTGCAAGAAGTGCATTCTCATAGGCTCTGTATATGTGCAAGGATACTGAGAGTGTAACATTTCCAGTAGTAGAGTAAAATGTCTGGACAGGATAACCATGACTGTACAATGGTACCATCTGTACAGGTTGCTGAAGGAAATGAGGTGGCCATTGATTTTTTGAAAAGGCTCAGAAAAGCAACAATGGTTGTCCACTAAAGATGTGTGAGGGACATAAGGGTGCAAATAAATGAAACTGAACCAAAACATGAAGTACCACCACTTTATACTATGGGTGCATCTACTTCAGGTTTTTTCCCTAGGATAGTTTCAATGCCATGTGGAGGACCACAGTCTTACTCTTAGGGTATATGCATAAATGTTCTCCCAGGAAACTAGCAATACAGCAAAAAACAAGTTCCTGATTGCACATAAGGCGCTCTCTGATTGTTTGGCCAATTAAGTGATGTCAGGGTTGGGGCCATCAGATGCAACCCCATCTTTCCCTCTGTCCATGCCTCTATAGCCCTTAAAGGTAAATGTATAACATAACTTGGAATTCATGTTGAGGAAGGGATATCTGAGAGCTATAAATTAGTATGTGTTAGTTTGACTGAACTTTTCCCTTTTACAGTTGGTTAAGTCTAATATTTGGCAGGAGGCTAAGGAGGTCACTGGTGGATCCTGCATCTCTAGTTACTAGCTGTAACCATAATAATGACTTCTAGAACAAATGGCTACATAGGCAGACAAGATGCTGTCTTGTTATTTTAGAAACAATGCTCTATTAGCAATTACAGTACATTAATGTGACTTTTTACTACGTGTCCTTTTCATGATGAGATATTTTAAAAATCCCTACTCATTCTGCTACCTAAACATCCATTTATGTACTTTAAAATGGAGCACTAACAGTGTTATAGTCGTTGAATGAACAAATACACTTTAAAGCATTTTGATATTTCTACTAATGCCCTATGGAAATGAACCCGACTGGCCAAAGGAAGGCAGAGCAGTCAGAATCAGCAGAAAGTCAAAAGCACTCTTCTTGAAACTAAACTCTTCAATTTAAAGGGGTGGTGGTACAGAAGAAAAACCTGCATAATACAGCCATCATTACCAAGAACAAGGGGGAAGGAGCGTGACAGGCGCTAGAGCATGAGCTTGGGGGGGGGGGGGGGAGAATGAAAGAAAAAGGAAGAGGGATGAATAAAATATTAACTTCATCCATTTTTTATGCCAAAGCATGGAACGTTCTGGCCTGCTGTTTCCTTTTGGTTTAACGTGTTAACTGGTATGGCTCCCCTGTGAGAGCCCTCTGCTTGCAATAATTGTGCCAGGCACTTGAGTGCATGCATTGCATGCAACACCTTGTTGGCTAGTTAAGGCAACTGGACAGGAGCGGGCAGGAGGGAACGAAACCTCAGTAGCCTCCAGAGGCAGAACCATCAGCAAAAAAAGGAGGAAAAAAAAGAAAGTTAGACACAGTAGACAGGGAAGGTGACTCCCAAGATGCAATAGCAAGAGACAGCAAGAAACTCAGTGGAGGATAAAGGTCTATGCTCCATGCAACTATGAGGCATTCCTGATACACACAGACAATTGGAAGTGGATCAGAGAGGACCCGTGGATCAGAGATGACACCTGCACAGTCCCTTTGGAAAGGCTTTGTCAGTGAGCTTAGCCACACAGCTCCTTTGGTCCTGTTTTATTTCTAGGCCGCCCCTCTTTGACAATAGTCTTGGGATGGTTTCTAACAACTATAAACAAGAAGATACAAAGCCCACATATTAATTCCAGATACAAATAAAACCATATGGCCTTTAAAATGCAAAGACTTTAGAACAATTAATTTACAGTATAGCAAATCAGATTCCTACTCTGTCACTAGGCTTAGGTGGTTCTTTGCTTCAGGGTCTTGGAAACGATTTTGCACCTCTGCCTTTATTGTTAGCTGGTAGTTACAGTGGCACTCCTAAGTGCACTGAACTGAATGGATTAGGAGGTGTTTCTGCTTAGTATGGCACTGCTATATAGTTTTGCTTTCATTAATATGCCAAGTATATACCTAATCTGAGCCAGCTTTCATTTGTTCTCTTCTTTCCCTTTCCTTGAGTGCCAATACAGAGGTATCTGAGCACAGACTGACATATGACATTCCATATAAATTTCTCTCTGTCTTCCAGTTCTGATAAGAAAGACAACTCTATAAATCCTGAGTGATGTCTAACATTGGGCCAATGCAAAGTGTGCATGTGAATATTTCAGCCTTACTGAATGGGAATGGATGCCCTGTTATCAGATGAAACCTGGACAGGGACCAAGAAAATCCATCACCTCTCCTATACCTTCCATTGTCTAGATGGCAGTGCTCACTGACAATACCTTCCAACTGTGACCTAGGTGTAGGATCAAAGGCAGGCAATCATGCCATATGATACAGAGACATTTCACCAGGTCCACAACAAGAATCTGCTTCTGATTTTAAATTATGGAGGACATGTATTTTCATCAAGCTATTCCCCTTATGACATATATAGATACTTTTAAAAAGTTATAGCAAAAAGTTTAAACTGAAGGGAAAGAGTTCTGATTTGGCAAGGAAGCCGGCACTGATGATGCCTTAGAAGGCACTGCTAACTGACTCTTTCCCAGCTTGACAGTGATCCACTAATCACTATCCTTCAGATGTTGTTTTCCAATCAGTTGTGTCAGCAGCACATTTACAGTAAGCCAAAAGCAGCATAAAAACCCCCACCAAATCACACAAAATATTGGTTCGTGTGCCATCCATTAAAATATGCTTTAAAACTGCCACCATGCCACCTCGTGAATGGCCTAGGTTTTGGGCCAGGCAGCACTGGCCCTCCTGGCTGCCCCGCCACCCCACGACAGTTGCCCAGCCTCCTCCAGGAACAGCCCACGCTGCCCCAGCCGACCACCTTTCATGCGCTCAGCAGCTTCCCTGGACTTTTCTGGTGCGCTCCCTGGGGTGAGGCTACGGACATCATGCCCATACCCATTTTCGACCCAGAGGCCATGCCATAAGATGAGTTCCACATCAAAAACAGCTCTTCTCTCCAGATCTCTAGAACAGGGGTAGTCAATCTGTGGTCCTCCAGATGTTCATGGACTACATGTTCATGGAGCGAACGCTGGCAGGGGCTCATGGGAATTGTAGTCCATGAACATCTGGAGGACTACAGGTTGACTACCCCTGCTCTAGAAGAAATGCTCCAATCTTCATCAAGCAATTTAAATTATAAGGGTTCCATGTTGTCCACAATGCTCAGTGAGTTCAGTGAGAAACTGAGCACTGCCCACCCAGATGGGAAAATCAATACTGGCCCAGCTCTCCAAAGTTTCAAACAACTATCCTTTCCTGGTCCCTGCATTTAAGAGATGAGGGTTTCACTAGGATCAGTTCTGCTCTTACCTTACACCACTTCCCTGCCTCGGGTACAGTAAGGCAAGGCTGCCCTTAGGTTTCCAGGGGAACTGCAGGTGTGAATGATGCTTGGTGAAAAGGTGAAATGCCCATGTAGAGATCTTTCAATAAAGGTTGGTAGAACCTCCTTTTTCAGAGGTTACTGAATAAAGCAAATCAGTCTGGAATATCCTGCATTTTCAGAGGAAGCAGCTTCTACTGAATCTATGCAAACCGAAGCATCTAAAATTATACTTCTGTTTTGCTATTGTAAAGACAACCTTTTAAAAATTAAAAAAAACCCTCTCTGCCTTACAAGAGACTCATTTGTTCCAGTTAATGCTGAAGAGGAGACCTGAATTGCTTCCAGCTTTTATATTTTTCAGAGAGAGACTTGTCATTGTTTCTACATCCCAGTGCAACCTGACATCCTTTTTACACCTAGCATGGCTTAACTTAATTAACTCTGCATAACACTTCCTGTACTCCATCTGAAGCTGATTGAAATCTGCAGACAGAAAGGCTTTTCAAACATACACAACAACATCTCTCTCCTCCTCATTCCTTTTTGTTTCACTTGACCCTCAGCTTACCTGACTGTTCTATAGAAGTCAAAAGCTTGCTCTCTAATTGATGACATTTTGGCTAGTCCTCAGAAAAGGCATTGCTGTATTGTGATTTTTGCTATACACCTGGAATTTTCCAGTACTGAAACACTGTTTCCTCTTCTTTTAAAACCTTAATGCCTTTGCCTCGTGCTCATATCAGCAGTTATCACAAGGCCTAGATGATATACAACATAATTTTTATTATGTAGTTACCATTTTTGATGTTTTAATAAACTCTTCATATGTTACTGATTTAGGAAATGCAAATCTATCTGTGAACCTTAAGGCTCCCAAGCAAGTGAATCAACAAGTAGGATGCTCTCACATAAATGGGTCTCCAGAGGGCCAGTCAAAATCTGATAGTGGTAATTGTTGGGAGGTGTGCAACATGCTCCCTTTCCTACACTAAGGCAAAAGAGGTGTCCCATAGCTAAGGAATTATACTTGGAAGTGTGCAAAAACACCCCCCCCCCTGGTATTTTTTTGGGCTGAGTATATTGAACCTCAAAAATATCAGTTTATCTCGATATTCCTGGATCTCCATACTACTATGGTATTTAAATCCAGAAAATAATTTTTCTGAATTGTCTCCATGAGTTTGAGGCATTTAAAGGGACTGAAATATATTTAGATGCCTTGGAGTGGACTGACTCCAATGCATTTAAAGGGGTGTTAGTCCCTTTAAAAGGGTAAGACTCTTAGACTGTGAAGTTGTCACTTGGATTGAATTGACGGGACATTTAAAGGAATATCACCCTGCCTGAGGATATCACCCTTTAAATGACTTGGCTGGCTCCTGTTGCAAGCTCAGTTCAAACTGAGCTTGCAACAAAAGTTGGCCAGCCCAGCCAAGATAACATGAAGTTGTCAGCTCCATCCACTCCATCTGATTCTACGCTTGCTCCTGTTGTGGCTCAGGTTAAGTTAATTGCAATAGTAGCCAGCTTCAATTGAGGTGGCCAGCTGACTTGGTAAGGAGGGCTTCAGTGAAGCTGTCCCTAGGATATGTGTATGACAGGAAAGTCTGTCCCCACCACATGCAAACCTGGCTGGGAGGGCTTCTGTTGCAACATGGTTTAAACGTCAACACCTCAGAAACTGTCCCCAGGATCTGCATACAGAAGGGATGTCTCTCACTTCCACATGCATACCTGAGAGTATCAGCTCCCACTGCCCCAGCAGATTGGTATAACTGCATATCTCCAAATGAAAAATCCAGCTTATATTCAGCACAGCTACATCAGTAGCTGATCAGATTCTTTAATCTGTATTTGGCTTAAATAATGCCTGAAAAATACTCGTAAGGTATTTTGGGGTGTTTTTTTCCAGATCAATTTAGCTGAATGCATACCCCTAATTATACCTTGACAGCAGAAATTTTATGGTTGCTAAAGGTACACTCCAGACTAAGGGGGATGGGGAATGAATGGAGCTGCACACTTCAATACTACTAAAAACACTTCCACTCCAATTTAATCTTACAGCTGGTATCAAATACCCGATGATGAACACAATAGAAATGTAGATGTAATAGACTAGAAAAAAAAATGAACGTGGAGAATAAATGACTAATATGCACCATGACAACACAAGCACAAAAAGAGATTCAGATATGGCCAGCTGAATTGTTCCTTGGTTTGCATGTTTTTTTTAAATTAATAACTTTTGACTGACAAGTTAGAGGGATTTGTTTGTCCCAACCCTTGAGCTGCTAGAAAACCTTAGACACAAGGGCCCCAAAGAATCTAGTAATAAAGAGATGGAGGAATTTACAGATCAAGACAAGATGGAATGTTGAAACCATTGGTGGTCCATTAATTGACATAGCCTGCATTCGACAAAGTTCAGAGTTAATAACAGACTGTGATCTCTAAGGAAAGGCTCTCCAAATCCAAAGAGAGTATAGGACTAGAACGTTGCATAATTATTATACTTGAAGAATATGAATAATCAGTTTCATTAACCAGAAAAGCACTTGGTACCTTATTAGCAGCAAAAAGAAAAAAAGAAAATAAAGAGTTCTAGTCTTTTATCTGTCCCACACAGGAAGCCCTGATGAGTAATGAGATTTTTAATGCCTCGGGGGCAGGGTCACCTATGCTGATGGAGTAGTGTTAATAATGAACAGCCTGCATCAATGCAAAAATCTCAAAACAGAGAAGGACACGTTGATGAGGAAATCTCACAATCACATTTTGGACCCTTTGGTGATTGGACACAACAGTCTGGTCTATTAGCACAGTTAAAAAAGGCCCAATAATCCCCTTACCAACTTTCATTCAAACCTTCACATTGTCAGGGGAGTGTAATTCTCTAAACTGGGATTGTATTTGTCATCAAAAGTCTGTCAGAACTTTCAAGAAAGGATGGGTGCTTCAGTGACTCTCTTCACCTTGTAGTCCCCTTGCTGCAGAAGGAATACATAATCCCCCTTGAGGAGGGCTATGATAGCTTGTCTGGTCTCAATTGTCTTTTGGGGATGGGAAATAGAATGCTGTGAGGGAGCAGCTGAGGTCTCTGCTGCCGCATGACTCTAACATTTCACAGAGGAGAATGCCCTTGCTTCTTCTGTTATCCAAGGCCAAAATATCTCTGACATCACTCCCTAAATTGCCGTACTTCCCATATCATTCTTTTAGTTCCACAAATCATGAACTTTTCTTTAAAAGTCCATTTTATTTCTGAAATAACATAGAGATCATGGCAACTGACTTGCAGCCCTACTACTATCCTTCCTGGTTCCAGAAGATGGTAAAATATACCCGTTTCCTCGCCCTCTCAATTCTTGAGCTCTGGTCACTATTCTCAAACTGCCAAAGTGACCAGACCACACAAAAGACAACATTTCTCCACCTGCTGGAGGTTGCATTAATCTACTCCACAATAAAACACTGTGAATAAGGAAAGTGACCAGACCAATGTCTTTTTAAACGCAAGAATAGCAGCGTGTTAAATCTTATGAGTCTGGAGGTCCAGGTAGAATAACCACAACTCCCAAACATTCAGCAACCGTGTCTATCTCAATGTGAGCTCAAGGTATTTCTCTGTGTGCCTCAATGTGCATACATTTTCATGAATGTGCATTAAAAGTATATTCACCCGTAATTCCAAATTAGTTCAATACCTTGTATTTTCAAGTAATCTTTTCAGGATTACAGGAATTACTTCTACAGACTGGGGAGAGGTTACTAGAATTAGGGAGACTACCCATCTTTCCAAAAATGAAAAATCAGGGAACATTTTACCATGTACACATTCCAGAAAAAGCAGAAACTTGTCCTGATATTTAGGGACCATTGGAACATATGTGAAGGCAAAGATAAACTGCCTCAATGAAAGAGATTGTTTCAACTGGACCCATAAGAGCTAACATCATAACTTATGGACTTTTTAGCTAGAGCCCTTTTCCCTTCAAGGCCAGATACGCAGACTACCTCTCTCTATAAAGTTTTAGCCCTGTCTGTCAAAGAGGTCAAAACCCCCTCCCTGTCCCTACCAGCCCCAGGGAGCATACTGAATTTGACCCCTATAAATACAAAGCCACTTGCCCCTTAAAGTAAGTTCTTCTCTTTTGTTTTCTAGAGCAAATATCCTCAATTTTTAATGCTATCGTAATATATAGACATTCCCAGGAGCTACATTTGGACTCATATCTGAACTAACGGGATGTTCTTAATTGGGCACTGTACTGCAATTCCAGTCAATTTCTGTCAAATCAAATGGGTTAGTACAAGATCATTTGAGTACATTGCAGGAGCAGTAAGATACATATGCAGCAAACGATTCCCAGACATACCAAGTCTGTGCAAATTGTCCTGTAAGTACAACATCTAACAAAAATCATTTGTCATTCATATTGTTCTCCACATACAGAATTAGATTGCATTGATTTTTGGATTTATTACATTTGTTGTTGCTCTGTAAAGACCACACAGAAGTCAAGTGTGCTTTGCGAACACATTCAGCCAACAAAGGACTCTGTCTGCATAAAAAAGACTGATCGGTTCATGGTATCCTTTTTTTTTTTTGTGCGTTTGTGATTTTCTATCAAGGGTGGATACCTACAGAGCCAGTGCAGACTGTAGCTGTTCCTTGATCACAGTGAAATTGTTTGACTCAGATCCCTCTTTCTGGAATCTTTTCAAGTTCTCCCGCTGTCAGAACATGGCTGATGATCCCTTATCAACGGAAACAGTGGCTCTAGATTTATGAAAAAAATCCTTAGCGGCCTGCCCATATTGAGAAGGATCATATCTGCATCATTATTATAACAGCAAATTTTGGGAAATGGGTTTGTAGAATGAGAGAGGGGCCAGGGATTACAAGGCGATAGCGGGCTTTCTCACACATTTCATGCTTCCTCAGCTTTCGGTCACAGTATATTCAGGCCTTCTACAATAGATTAAAAATTTAGAAAGCCTGCAGGTGATTAAAGAAGCCTCATCACTCACTCCCATCCTTCAGCTCAGCAGCAAGCAGATGTCATTGCTCCTTTAGGCAGACCAAGCTCTAGCTGCCTCAGCCTGGCCAGGCACAGGGTGGGATGAATTTATTTATGTGGGAGGCAGTGAAGAGATCTATTTATCCCCTCAAGTTATCTCCACCTTCAGTTTAAACTAATATTGACTCCCACTACTACATGCTCTTGGACAGGAAGAGAACATTCACCAGGAAAGACCCAACTAAGCACAACTAAGAGCACAGCCAAAGCCCTCAACTAGTCATGGCAATTTGTTAAAGTTGTCACAATTTCTTGGCATTACTGTAATAGCCATAGAAGGGTGTGATAACATCGATTTCTAAATAAGTAACCTCAAAGAAATGAAAGTTTATTTATTTAAGAAAATGAAAGCATCTACAATGAAGGCATAGACAGGACTGAGATACAAAGCACAGAGCAAGCTATATAGGGGTTCGTTCCCCTCTCCCATGGGAATTTGAACCAGTTCAAAGGAGTCAAAACAGAGAGATAATCATTTGGCCGTTTGGAATAACAGGTCTGGGAACTATGGGTTATTAACATAAAGGGAGGGGGAGGAATGTGGAGGGAGGATAGGAAGTCATAAAACATAGCAGCAGGAAACGACCTTGGGGTGTCAAACCACAGCATTTGTGTTACATCAGGGCAAGTCAGGTCAAAGCAACACCTTAGCAGGCAGCCAGTTTAGAATCATAGAATCATAGAGTTGGAAGGGGCCATACAGGCCATCTAGTCCAACCCCCTGCTCAACGCAGGATCAGCCCAAAGCATCCTAAAGCAGTTTGGTGTAGTGGTTAGGAGTGCGGACTTCTAATCTGGCATGCCAGGTTCAATTCTGCACTGCCCCACATGCAGCCAGCTGGGTGACCTTGGGCTCGCCATGACACTGATAAAACTGTTCTGACCGAGCAGTGATATCAGGGCTCTCTCAGCCTCACCCATCTCATCGGGTGTCTGTTGTGGGGAGAGGAAAGGGAAGGTGACTGTAAGCCACTTTGAGCCTCCTTCGGAAAAGCAGGCATATAAGAACCAACTCTTCTTCTTCTTCAAATCATTGAAACAGAATAAAACCATGGCAGAAAACCTGGGGATTCTGACAAAGGGACACTCAAGCACCTTAGAGAGGGGCTTGCAAAGAAGACAGAAGCCATGAGGTGAGCCAAAAGAAGCTTTTGACCACTGAGCCAAGAGGGAGAATGAGACAGCATGTTCTTGCCTCTTCTCTCAAAGTAGACTGTCCAAAGGACAGCTAAAGGAGACTTAAAGATAGCTGTCAGAGACCATGAATGCATAGAAGTGTGACACAACACAGAAAAAGGAAAGAAATGGCAAGTGGCCAATGATGAGTATGTGGGAGCTCCATGTTGGAGGTAGGGTTGATAACCCTGGGTAGGATTTGGGGGTGGAGGGTTTTGAGAGGAAAGGGACTTAAGCAGAGTATAATGCCACCATTTTCTCTAGGAGATCAACCGTAATTCCAAGAGACCTTCAGTCACCATCTGAATGTTGGCAAACTTATTTGTAGGTGGGGCTTGGGAATTCTTCAGGATTAGAACCTGCACTGGGGTTGTGCCCTTTGAGACTACTGGACACACTGCAACACTTTAAAAACTCCCATTCTATAGTGATGTATTTAATGGGTATAGGAGGGGGAAACTCCTTTACTTCTCTAACAGTGGACTAAAGCACCACCCTTTGGTTCCCCCAGACTAGATTTTCCAGGCTTGCCCTGATCCTTCCTTGCTGTGGCAAACTGGCAAGAAAGAAGAAATAATCCAGACTTCTCAGAAATGAGACGGAGAAAAATCAAAGAAAGAAATAAACAGCCTGGTGAACAGTATTAAGTCTCTCTCTGTCTCTTTTCATAGGAACACTCTCTTTCTTCTTTCCCTGTTCAGCTGCTGCTGTCCGGCTTCAAGTGAATTGCTTTCTCTCGCCTCTCAAATAAAAGAGCTTGCCCCCCCCCTCCTCCAGAGAATGCAGATGATAATTTGGCATTGTCCAGGACCCATTATGCTGTCAGCTCTCAAAAGAAAATAGGCCTTGTAAAAATCCTGTAGTCAGACAAAGCAGAGAGAGCACTTCACCAAGGCTTGTACTTCAGCCTGCTAATAACCTTTCCTGAACAATGGCAAACATGGAAATCTCCACAGCTGAACATGAGAGCCCTGAGCAAACTTCACCTCCACTTACTCACAACTCTTCCAACTTCAGATCTTCACAGAGGGTGATGGAATTCCTCACCTAGCTGCTTCCTCAATATCTAAACTGATGGCGGCAAATAGAGGCATCTGCTTCAACAAGACAGTTCTTGGGCTGGCAAAATATTACCTTTGCCCAAAAGACAAATACACTTTTTGGTTGCTGGGAACAGCCTTTTGTTTGAAAGGAAAGGTTTGAAAAAGACCCCCTCGGGGATGACATAAGGAAAATATACATCTCTTATATATTCCTGGGGGTGTAACATGTAGCATACAAATGATATGGCAAATAAAGATTTTAATGTCTTAGTTTCCATATCTGAACTGGGAGGACTACTTCTGTACAGAAGGCAGGGGGAATTGTTTCAGGGCAAGCCCCATTGACCGTTTACGCACTGGAAGTTTCATGTCAGGCTGCAAGCTGGAGTTTTAGTTGTGGAAGGTTGCCCCACCTCTTCCTGCACCCATACTGGGGAGCATTTGGACCGGTGTGCCTCATGTGCCCCCGATTTGTGTTCCTGCATGGGAGCTGGGGCAGTGTAGTTCTCAATGCATAAATGGTCATTATGTAGCAGTTGAAATAATATTCCACATAGGAAGATGTGTTTTTTGACAAGCCTAACAATGAGAGGAATCTCTTCAAAAGAATAAAACACATTGTCTCCACTCCTTTTCTTTATGAATGTCTACAACATATTGCATCAGCAATAACCAATGCAGTGCACTTTGGTCTTGACAACTGATGGGAAGAAGATTTATTGCTGAATATTTTTTTTTTGGGGGGGGAGGTTTCTACTTCATATCGATAGAAATGCTTAGGATTTCATTCGCTTTCATGGGGAAGGGTGTTATCTGACTGAGCAAAAGGAACCAACAGTGTTTCTCCCATATTTGAGCAGCTCATCTATTGGACCATGATTTACAACTGGAGAGCTCTGCTTCAGTCCAAAAGTCAGTAGTATGCCACCAAGTGACAATGTCAACGTAATACCTAAGTAATGACCCGACTCAGCACAGACGCATACAGAGCAAGTCCTTGGTAACAGAGGAAGAGGAACTCATGCACAGATTAGGCCAGTCTCTAGACAAAATGTTTCTTTGGTAAGGAACAAAATGTGGGCCCACTGGGCAGCCAGTGGCATTTTTACCCCACATGGCATTTCTACCCACCCAATCTCCCTATGCTTTTGTACTACTACTACTATTCATATGGGGTGACATAGACACCATCACCAGGACACTCGCAACATTTCCGATATGTGCCTCAGGTCTACTGGTCCAGGCAGTGATCCCCTGATTTCCAGACACACCTTGACCCCAAACTCACCACAACCTGAAAGAACATCGCTTTTGAATGTGGCATGCTGATGACACCCAGGTTACAAACCCTCAGAGTCACAGCAGGTAAAACTGCCACCATGTTTGGATATTAACCAGATAAACACATATTATAGTGCATTAATTGATGACAAAACTATTACATTTAAACAAAAAATGTATTGTATGAGTCTGTAGTAGATGAATTTTTATTCAATGCTCCCCCAAATTTCTCAGGTTTTTTACACTGAAAATATTTTTAAATTATAGAGATGTACTTGAAAGTGAAAAAGAAATAGATGGCATTACTTAAGAGGTCGAGGGCCTGTAACTAGTCCAGTATTTTAAGTGGTTCAAGCCATACACCTTACCATCCCCCAAAATATTATTAAGTAATAGCTAATAATTATTACTCCACACCAGGGGTAGTCAAACTGCAGCCCTCCAGATGTCCATGGACTACAATTCCCATGAGCCCCTGCCAGTGTTTGCTGGCAAACACTGGCAGGGGCTCATGGGAATTGTAGTCCATGGACATCTGGAGGGCCACAGTTTGACTATCCCTTCTCCATACCCTGTGGAATGGTGTGTCAGATGAGGTATGAGAAGTAACTTCTGATTGGGGCCAAGAAATTCTTCAAGGCCAGGTTGCCAGCCTCCAAGTATGGCCTCCTAGAATTCCAGTTGATTTCCAGACTACAGAAGTTCCCTTGGAGACAACGGCTGCCCTGGAAGGTGCTCTATGGCATTAATAGCTCAATGAAGGTCCATTCCTCACCAGGTGAATTTTTGAAACCTGAGTAGGCAGCTCTAGTACAAAGTGATTTTTCTTTTTGCATGAACTCCCAGAACCTGATTTATTTGCATTTGTGTGTGGTTGCAACATGGTGATCTTTATTGTTTTGTAATTATGCAGTGCTGTTATTGTTTGTCCTTGCGGCTTTGGCGTTATTATTTATTTAAAACGCTTCAATCCCACCTTATCTCCTCAGACTCAAGGAGGCTAACAACGTGGTCCTCAAGGATACAAACCATAACAGTTTAAATTCATGAGCTTAAAACACAGGAAGAAATATACAGTTTAAAAAAAATCAAACAGCAACACAAGACTAACAAACAAACAGGATTAGAAGATGCACCGTTTTAAGGAAAGTTCTGTTTACTGTGTTGATACATAACACACTTCAAACACAGGAGAATGCAAAATATAATTTCTTTAAAATAAATATTTTAATCCATGCATTTTTTTTTGAAATCAACAGGAAGGCATGCAGTGTGAAACCAAAGTCCCATCCATCATCCATGTTCTCTAGAGACTGGGTATGAGTCTTGTTACTGCAGTGGTTCACTACATTATCCCTAGCCAGGAACCACGTGGCAGCTCCATCAAGAAGAAGAGCTGGTTTTTTATGTACCCCACTTTTTACTAGCTGAAAGAGTCTCAAAGCGGCTTACCATTGTCTAGCACTGGCCCAAGGTCACCCAGCTAGCTGCAGATGGAGGAGCAGTGGGGAATGAAATCCAGTTCTTCAGATTATAGGCCACTGCTCTCAACCACTACACCGGCGGTGCCCAAACTGCAGCTTTCCAGATGTTCATGGATTACAATGACCCTAGGGGCAAACTTCACCTCCATTTACTCACAACTTTTCCAACTTCCAGGGGCTCATGGTAACTGTAGTCCATGGACAGCTGGAGAACCACAAGTATGAAAGGACTCTAGCTTGACTCCTAACTGTTTGAACAGAAAAACCACTCAAGTGCTTTACAAAAAAGTAAGTTATTACACCTTTAAAAATACACACACATCATGAATTAGGAGATCCAGCAAGCCATCCTTCCTTTCTGCCTCAGTTACACAGACTATTAACACAGTTGAGATAAACAGCCAGTGCAATCCTAAACAGAGTCACTCCCATTATAGCCCATTCAGGTCAATGGCTTTTAGAAGGCCTCAGTTTAGGATGGCAGTGAGATTTCCGAAGCTTGTCTTATTTTTCATTCGTTTTCTGTCTGCTGTTTAATTCAGAATCTTAGCATGTGGAGCCGCTATGACAGGAAGAACTTTCACCTGCTATATTTTTTGCCTGCCATACTGCTGTGAAAAACTACCAGTACATAACCCATAAAACGGGTCACCTGGACAAGTGATAAAGAGGCTTTTCAATACTGACTCCAAAATTCATTTGAATTTTATTTGCAGGACTAGAAAAGCCAAACAAAAAGCACTGTCTTATTAGGATTCTCTGCCACGTTGCTCCACCTAGTGGAGAATGGAGGCAACAACAACAACAACAACAACAGCAGCAGCAGCAGCCCAAATCCCAGTGTAAAGGAGATGGTAAGCATGCGAAAAATCATGTGTAAGATCTTTCTACTCACCTGCTGCCACATCTAAACCAGGCTGAAGTTTAACATGCTGATTAGTATACAGACTAACATTCACTAACAGAAAAATGAGAACAGTTTTATTGTAGAATCCTGGAATCCTATAGTTGAAAGGGGCCATACAGGCCATCTAGTAAAACCCCCTGCTCAGTACAGGATCAACCTAAAGCATCCAAGATAAGTATCTGTCAAGACCACCAATGAGGGGGAGCTCATCACCTCCTTAGGCAGCCGATTCCACTGCTGAACTACTCTGATTGTGATTGCCACCCCTATCTAGCCAGTACCATTCTACACACAGTTTAAAGCCATTCCTGCAGGTCCTCTTCTCTTCTGCCAACAGGAACCTCTCCCTGCCCTCCTCCTAGTGACAACCTTTCAAATACTTAAAGACAGCTATCATGTCACCTCAGCCTCCTGTTCTCCAGGCTGAACATTCCCAAGTCCCTCAGTCTTTCCTGATAGGGCTCATCCTTGATATTCTCCTCTGCACTCTCTCAATTTTGGCCACATCCTTTTTGAAGTGAAGCCTCAAGATGTGGTCTGACCAATGTGGCACACAGTGGAATTTTATCTTGTGAGATACCAGCAAGCAGGATGCAAACTTTTTAGACTATTTAGGCAGCAATAGTAATCCATCACTTTAAAAAAGCCATAAGACTTTCTTCTGCTGCCAACCTCCAGGAGGGGCTTGAGGATCTCCAAGCCTCAGAACTGAGATTTCTTCCCTTGGAGAAAATGGCTGCTGCTTTGCAAGGTACACTCCATGGCATTACACCCAACTAAGGTCCACTCCTTCCCCAAATCCCACCTCCTAAAGGATCCACCCCTAGATCTTCAGGAAATTCCCAATCTGGAGCTACAACCATAGTCTGGAAATTGCCTGGAAATTGTCATTTTTATGAAAAAGGATTCAATAGATTATCTTTAAAAAAAAAGACTTGTATTTCCAAAGTTATTTCAGAGAAGACATGACAATTTACATTTTTAAAATGTTTCTCTCTATATAGCATAGCTCAGGGGTAGTCAAACTGCGGCCCTCCAGATGTCCGTGGACTACAATTCCCAGGAGCCCCTGCCAGCATTTGCTGGCAGGGGCTCCTGGGAATTGTAGTCCACGGACATCTGGAGGACCGCAGTTTGACTACCCCTGGCATAGATGTATCTAGAAAGAGACTTTTAAGAAACATGTGGGATCACTGACACAATGTTGTTGATGGCGTATGAGCACACAAAGGTTTCAGGCAGGGAACTTTTGCTCCTGGAGACAGCATCTGTGGTCCAGTGGTAGTTTATAGGAGGGCGGCAGGGAATGTTCCAGTCCCTCCTACTGAGTGCTGCTGAAAGAAGGCAATTCCCTCATGAGCAGGATCAGCAGGCAATGATGGAGCTTCTGGGTCAAGGTTGCAGCACCACATAGAAGAAGAAGAAGAGTTGGTTCTTATATGCCACTTTTCTCTACCCGAAGGAGTCTCAAAGCGGCTTACAGTCGCCTTCCTATTCCTCTCCCCACAGCAGACACCCTGTAAGGGAGATGAGGCTGAGAGAGCCCTGAGATTACTGCTCAGTCAAAACAGATTTATCAGTGCTGTGGTGAGCCCACGGTCACCCAGTTGGCTGCATGTGGGGGAACATGGAATCAAACCCAGCTCACCAGATAAGATGTCCATAGTCCTAACCACTACAGCAAGCTGGCTTTGTGACTCCAGTTGCTCCATTTGTCCCCTGAGATCAGATCTCCCCCTTCAGCAAGAGACTTCCCAGCCTCCCTTGACTATCAGCTAGTCAAGGACTGGCAGGGGGAAACTATTCAAAACAGTAGTGCTGTGCCATCACTTCTGGTTTTACCACAGAATTTTGTCTGAATCCAAGAACATTGGACTGATGTCACATCAGTGGCAGGATGTCACTTCCAAGTACTCACTGGATGTTGCACTGTTGCTATAATCACACCCCTACCCCTGCCCCCCCCCACTCCTCAAGATTGTCAGCAAATATCGGTGCCCCAAACATCACCAGAATCCATCCGTAAGGATGTTGCTTCCCTCTCCCTCTTTGGTGGCAGTGGTAGGGGTGGGATATTCCCTGCAATCCACCCATAAGCCATTCCTGCTCAGTTCTCAGAAAGAACGTCTCTGCATGAGCAAGCAGACAATGAAGTGCAAAGCATTTTGAATAGCTAACTAACCAGGACCAGTCCTATGCATTTAACATTAAGAAGAAGAGCTTCCAGATCAGAGGATATGATTCCAAGCCGATATGAACCTCAGCACCTATCATGTTGTTAATTAAACACTGTCATCAAAGAACTACATGTGGAGTTTGGTATAAAAGCAGTTGCTATTTGAAATGTCAATTAGTACTTAGGGTCTGACTCATTACTTTTCCCCAGCTGCGAAAGAGTAAGCACAACCTCACCCAGAAGCAGGCAGATTAGCCTGAAGGGTAGAAAGAGTTGCACCAATATAAATCAGATGAGGATCTGGTTCATTTTATTACACTTTTGAAATCCCAGTGGCCTCATCTACATCCTTCCGTGTGACTGCATGTCTGCGTACAAACAGTGATGTGTGTGTGTGTGTGTGTGAGTATGAATACAGACAGACTGCATGGACATATGGTTTAGTGGAATTTTATGAGTTGCAAAATCTATGATAATGGAAGGAAATTCATTATCTGGTTAGAAGATAATATACCTGTGCAACAAGAGTACTAGGAAAAGGACTGGAACAGAGAAAAAGGTACATTATTGGTAACATGGCCAACAGGGCTGAGGGGAAATGTCTGGTCCCTTTAACAGAGGCTTAGTAGGATGGGATGTTATGTGCCAGGTGATGCTATTTTCCTCCTTGACATAACAAATCTCAAGCCCACACATGAATCCTCTAGATTTTCCAAGCACCATTCCTCTCAAGTCATTGTCTCTCAATCCATCTTTCCCATTCAGCAGTCATTTTAGGCTCCCCCTCTTGAATTAGGCCCGATGCTGAGTCCAGCTGGTAGGAGATGTTGCAGTGGGTAAGTGGCAGCCGTTACCTCTTCAAAAAATGCCCCCTAGTAAAAAGTGCCATATTTATAGTAATCCCTGTGACAGCTAAAGATAACAACTCCCTCCTCCCAGCTCTTGCACAGGTTCTCTCTGGTCATGCCAACCTGTCATGCCCTGCCTCCTATGTCCTACATATGGATATACTGTGAGAAGAAAAACAGTATCCTGGAACGAAAATAATATCCTGGAACAAAGATTCTTGTTCTTTTCTCTCCCCCCAAATACCATCAACAAAATAAAGGAATCCTTTCTTTCCCCTCCAGCAGAATTCTCAAGAAGGGGAGAAAGCTTTTACAGCTGTCTGTGGGCATGAGGATGAAGAATTTGGAGGCACTAGATGCAGAGCAAAAGCACCTTGACAGATATATCCTTTAAGTCTTGGGTCACATGCTGCTTTCTCCTTCTTTAAACTGCTGAATCCTGAAATAGACCATTAGTCTATCAAAGTCAGTTTTGCCTATTCTATCTGTTAGCACCTCTCCAAGGTCTCAAGGAGAGGTCTTCCACATCTCTCTGGATTCTTTTAACTGGGGATGCCGGGGATTGAACTTGGGAACTTCTGCACACAAAGCAGATGATCTACCACTGTGCCGCAGTACCTCGGCACATAGACAGGTAGCTACACAAATTCCAGTACGTTTTCCTTGCTCAGACTTCATCACATTGAGTAATCATTACTGCATAGTTAAAACAACTTTGTTCACTCACTATATGGAAAAACACCACATTTGTCTCTGCCTAAGATCCAAAGAAAAATCTCCCATTAACTGTCAGTTCAGGTGCCCTTTAGATTTATCTATGAGAAACTTACACATGGCTGGAACAACGTTTAAATAGCCAAGCTATGTGAGTGGGGGCCAATCACACTGGCTTTTCCTGGTGTTGCTTTCTTAAAGCAGTGAGAGTTAAAAAAAAAAAAAAGCACTCCAAGTGGGACACAACTTTTTTCTCCTCCTTTTCTTAGTTGGCAGGTTGAAAATTGAAGAGGGTTATGCCATTTAATAGAGGGCATATATTTCCTTATCTTCATTTTGCACAAAAAATTGTCTCAACTCTCTAGAATTCAATACAGCCTCTGCAGTACAAAGTTAATAACCACCCAGGATGGTGTACGTTGATGGTCTTTTCCACTTGGTGAGTCCCATTCAAGAGGCTCAAGCTGTACAGCTTGACCTTGTTTCAAACTTCATCACCCACCAGTGCCTAGAGAGTTCTTCAGCAATCCCATCTCTTTAATGGGATTTATGATTGTAAGGAATCAAGACAATGGAGGAGTCTAGTAACTGAGCAGGAAGGATGGAGCAACAAAGAGGCAAATACATCCTAGGTGGTCAGTTCACCCTGACCATCCAACCTAACCAGTTCATCCTAACCACAGAAGCTGTTGTGAAAATAACATCCTGGAGAAGCCAAATACAATCTGAAAATAGAGACTGGTTGATGCATGATGGAGCTAAAACAGTTCTGCAGGGCAAACAAAAGGGAGCTCTTCCACCAGATATTTGGTTGAGACCAGGCACAACCAACAACATCTGCAGGGCCTCTGCCCCCTCCACCCCCCGAAATCCATCAAGGCATTCTGCTCCTGGATCTGTTTGTACTATTACGGTTTAATGTTGTACTGTTACCCTGCTATTATCAGTTAGTAATATTAATGTTATAGTTATTTATATGTATGGATTGTTACTTGTATAGTTCTCAGTTCCATGTAAACTGCCCTGAGCCTTCAGGGAGGGCGGTATATAAATGTGAATAAATACAATAAATAAAATAAACATTTGAATCAAAGGGTGCATCCCAGAATGGTGAGAAGGGATCAGAGTAGCACCAGTGAAATGTCATTGTCTCTACACGCTTGTGAAATGCTTGGTATTCTCTTGTCATCCAGCATCCTAAAAAGAAATCTAGTTCCACATCACCACTCATATGAGGACTTTGCCAATAACCTTTATGCTAAAGAATGCATTGGGACAAGTCAGTATATATTTCAAGACATTTCTTGAGCCCTTCCCATTCTAACAATTGGGGTATACCTCTGATGCTACGTAAATTGTCCTTGTTATGTGCAAAAGCTATTTTGTGAATGTCAAAATATAACAGGAGCCAGACTGAGGCAATGCAGAGCTCTCAGTTCCTGCCACACCAGCTGTTCCTCTCAGGTCTGTGTGTGATGGCAAGAGACCTCCTCACCTTCTCCTGCAGTGTGGGCAGCTTTTTCTGCACCACAGGAAAAACCCTCCCAGGTTGGCTGGAGCTGACAGCTCAGTGCCATCTCTGATGGGGCGGCAGGAACTGAAAGCTCTACACTGCCTTGGTGGGGGCTGAATCTTGTTGCGACTCGGTTTAAACTGAGCCAGCCCACAATCAGCTGAGGGTGGGGGGCATGGAGTTCTCAGCTCTGTGAGCAGCAGTGAGAGACCATTCTGCCACACACAGAAGCTATGGACAGCTTCTCTGGGGAGAAGCCAAGTCAACCCCATGGTTGTGCTGGCTTTTAAAACAATTGTTTTGTTTGTTTTCTTACTCCTCAAGTCTACCAGACCTGAAAAAATTATATATATTACACCAATATTCAGACCCAGGATGCTTGGAAAGACTGAATTTTTCCCCTGGCTCCAGAGGTTTTTATACTTCCCTATACCACTCTTATTAGCTAAGTGTCATATCTTTCCTTGGGCATAAAACCCACTTCCTACAGAAGAAAGGTCTCTTCCCAAAGGCAGGTTCTTTTCACCAATGGGGAGCAGAGTGGACCATTATGCTTTTCACCCTAGGCTTTCCATAATTGCTGTAATTGCCTTGGAATTAAAATAAAGTCTTAAGTGATGACCACATAACCACAATTCACACCAAAGGACTGTTTAAATATGGGCTGTTTATGCAATAATTAGACTAGTTCTCATGGTAACACCAAAATTTTTTCAGTAGCATAACTATTTGGAGGCCTAAGAAATCTTTACACTTAGGATGTAAATTTAGAATATGGCCACACATATTCAAGTAAGACTCCTACTGATCTTTAATTGGAGCCAATTCCTGGTGTCATATGCTGAAGGCACAGATATTTCAACACTTTTTTTTCTACAGATTACCTTCACTTTGAATTAGTTATACACTAGAGATTATTACCACAAAATGTTCACTTTTGAAAATCATGTACGCAGTATATTGTTCCTCCTATGATCATTAATTGCCTTGAAAAAAATGAAGCTTCCTAATACTCAGTATTCAAATTATAGGGAGAAATTAAATCCAAAAGACCCATTCACGCTCTCCTTGGATTTTAGCTCCTTCCAGTGGTCTTTACCTCCACCTCTAGCTCTGTTCCTGTGGTATAGTACACACATTATTCCTATAATTATGGGAGCTGTGGGTCAGGTTGATGAAGGCGTAAAAACTGGTGTGAAAGTACCAGAGAACCTTATACTCTTTTCAGTCTAACTGCAAACTGAAGTAAGACCAACAAATTCATACTCTTGCTTATATGCACTGAAATGAAAGGTCTAAATAGAACTATGTCCTCATGAACATTATTGTTTGATTTCCTTACTCCCCAACCAAAGTTGCAGAAATAACCCTCTTCCCCTGGTGAAATGACCTGCCAGGAGAGATCTGAGCCCTCTCAGAGCTGTCAAAGTTCTGAAGGGACTACAAAATGGAGCTCTTCCACCAGGCATATGATTGAGTCATTATCAAATTGCCCCCCACCCCCCTTCTTATTCTCCCCATCTGAGCCTGGGAAGCTAAACTGAATTTTAGATCAATTTGATCCCAGGCTCCTTGAGAGTAGTGTCAGAGCATATTTTTAACTGAGTAGTTTTTAATGTAAATGATTTTATAATCTTATGTTGTTAGCTGCTCCAAGACTATTGTTTGAGAGGGAGGGTCTAAGAATCATCAAATAAATAAATAAAAGACTGAAAAAGATTAATGCTCCTCTAACACTAATACCCTATCTTATACACTGTTCAAAGTTGCTTTGTTATTCAAGATTTCTCGCTTCTACAGTGATGGTCTTTTTTTTTTTTTACTGTCTTCAATTCAGTCTCTAAGGGCCTTTTTGCACGCCTTCAAAATAGCACAATGGTTGCTAATTGAAAACGCAACTGATTTGCAATAACGCACGACGTCGTAGACAATCTGCCACACACCTGAAACCAATCAGCAAAAAGCGCTTCCTTGTAGCGCTTTCAGGGGAATCCCAAAAAGTGGATTCACCCTCCGGAAAGCGCTACACTCTTGCAACCAATCTGCAACACTAGCAAAAAAGACCTGTGCATTAACATTGTTGCGGTTTCTTCAAAGTCCCTCCTCCTGAGCCTGTCCTCCAAACTTCCGGCGAAGCGATCGCCATTTTTTTTTCTCCGAGTGAGCGGGGATAAACGCACCAGCGAGCCTCTTTCTGTTTAGAGGCTTCCCTGGCTTCAGTCCTTCCCCTTTAGTCACTAAGCACAAACCACAGAAAAGCCCGTTTGCTGAAATAAAGTCCCTTTATTTTTTACACATTAATTCAGCCGAAAATCGGGCCCGCGAGAGGGGATTTTTTTTTTCACTCGAGGCAGCGTGGCAATGATCATACGATCAAACGACAGCTCACATTAGGCAGCTGTATGGGTCTCTCCGTTGCAACGAATCTACACAGATTCGTTACAATGGGTCTGTTTTTTTAAAAAAAAACATTTCTTAAAGGGAAAGGGGCTGTTTGGGAGCATGCTAACGGCTGCCCATTGGCTGCTTGACGGCCAGGGGCGGGACGAGCTTGGCAATAGCGCTTCCTTTCTAGCAATTTCTGCCGAGACCGGAAGCTGTGGGAAACGCTACAAAACGCAACTGGATTCCACTACAAAGGCAGGTATGCATAACAACGAATTCCACTATTTTAAATGGCGATTTTTCATTCAGTGACCAATTTGCAACAAAGATCCCGGTGCGTAAAGCCCCTAAGTTTTTGCCACTAATTGTCTTAACAGCCCTAGAATGTTTCTGATTCTCACCATTCCTGCATGCAATTTACCCACACAAATCTGTCACAGGCCAGATACTAACCAATCCCATTATAAGTTCCCGAACTTTCCTCAACAATGATATTTAAACTACAAATCTCATGTCACAGATGACACAACAGCAGTCATGTTCCCTTTACTAATAAGAATCCACTTAGCCAGTAAAACCTAGGGATGATAGTCAAACATACATTGTTGAGCTGTGGCTATCAGACATGACCCAATCGTGGGATCTTCTCCATTCAGCATTGAGTGATTTGAATACCTGTCATGGAGGTTTGCATCAGGCTGCCGGCATAAAAATACTGTTGATCCAAATTGACAGCCATTAGCAATCATTAAGTTACTTCGATTAGCACCAAACGGTACATTTTAATAAAATAACATTTCTTTATAACTGATGTATACGAGGATTTGCAACTGATTTAACTATATAAGCAAATATTTATTTATTTAAACCAAATATTTATGGTTTATTAATATGTGGAAAATGAGTACAATGACTGAAAATACTGCATACAAGGATAAAGCATTTTTAATTTCAAAGTGAATAAATTCTACGAACACTGGTCTGTCTTTCTATAATACTGAAATTCTAAATTCCAAAATGGAATCCGCTTATGTGTATTCTTGCTGATGTAGTTAATGACAATAATGGCACTCTGACCCTGAATTTTGTTGATGTAGAAACACATCTTATGGTGCTTGGAGGAACAGAAATCCTCACGGATGGGACATCCGGCCATCCCTCCCCCCAAGCTCAGCATAAGAGGAAGGGAGGGAGCCAACGGTGATGGTCACAGTGAGGCCAGTGGAGGAAATGGGCCTCAGTGCAGCTGCAGTCTGGGGCCAGGTGCTGAAGACAGGTGGCAGTGGCAGAGGACTGAGCAGAGCTCATCACCAGCCCTGGCTCGCCACCACTGTGCGCATTATGTGGAATGTGTTTCCATCCAATGAATGAGAATCTACTTGTCCCTAATGTTTTATAACTCATGAAATGAAATGGATTCATAAAATGGATTTGTTTTATAAGACCTTTTATTTATTTAACAAAAATTATACGTTGTTTAAAAGGAAAATGCAGATGGATGATTGGCACTGGCCAAGGGAACCAAGGGAAAGAAAACCTTGTAATCTTCAACTGTCATGTGAAAACCATGAACACCAACATTTTTTTTAAGACAACTGTTCACCCGAAAATAAGGTTTTGGCCATTTCAGCAACTACCCATCTATAAAAAAGAAAACAGAAGATTTCCTGCTGAAAAGAAGGAGACACTTAGAAAAACAATGTTAATTAGAACCTTTGCATATAGACGGAAAGCAGAACAATTTTCTTTAAATCTGTATCCACCTTCAGAGCCATTAAACCATTTCTTTTTTTCGAGCCATCATCATTAAATTTGTCTATCCTCTTCTAAATCCATCTCAATCAGTGCTGGCAATTTCCTCTAAATTAATACACCAAACCACCCTCCTGCTGAGGAAAACAGTTTTGCTTTGCAGATAGGCTGTGCTGCAGAATGCATAAAGATGGTAGCAGACTCGCCCCTATCTTTAACACGTTTCTGATGGAAGACTGCATTGATTCAAACACAAATATTTTTCATCACCTCAGAAGTAAGAAAAACGCCCACACTGCTTTCACTTCTTTGACTGTTACAATAATCAGTGACTCTTACATATCTAGGTTTCCTTTACTTCTGAAAATAAAAGTTGAGGTCCATCCACTAATCATGTAAACTGGTGAGCGGGAGTGTGTTCTTTTTTTTTAAGTATGATTTCTAATCTGGATTGCCAGTAGGGTGTCTAATTTGTTATTCATTATCCTTAATTTTCAGGGGTGCCCATACTGGTTTGAGATTCCAGCTCAGGATTGTTGGGGGGTTTTGTACCTGAATTTTCCAAGTAACAGAAGAGCTACTTGGCAGTGCCTAGACAATGGGACAGGGATCATAAGAGTACAGATATAAGAAGAAAGTAAATTAGTAGCAAATTAGTAAACAGCATCACAACTTCCTAAATATGCAGTATGATCATTGCTTGCTTGAAAGTCAAATAAGTTCTTTGGGTTCAATTGTCTCCCGCAAAAACATTGGGGGAAATAAAACTGTTAAGTTTAGTGATTAATGGCAGACACGTTCCCAGTCATGAAAAGAAGTAATTAAAAGAGACTTGTTAGCCCCACCCATCTCCACCCAAGCATGGAGGCATCCCCACAAGTAACAAGCCATGATTGGTTTGTTATCCTGAGACAGAGAGTTAAGATTCTAAATTACATTACATACTTACATCACATTATAGTCTCATTGTCCCCAATAAAATAAAAAGAAGAGGGGATTGTAAGGAATGTGTATATCAGAGTTGAGTGAGGTTATTTATTTATTTATTTATTTATTTATTTATTTATTTATTTATTTATTTATTTATTTATTTATTTATACATACACCACACTCCCTGGAGGTTTGCATATGTAGTGAGAGAAGAAACAAATATCGTTGTTGAATCCTGGGGATTTCATTGTTTTGAGTGTTGTAATAACTTGCATTTCTGCAATCTCCATTTCTAGCCTGTTCTTCTTTTCAATAAACCAACTACTTTGTGGTCTCTTATTGAATGTCCTGGAAGGTTGAAGTATTCCCCTACAGGAATCTCATTCCTGTGATTTTTTATGTCAGACTTGTGTCCATTTATTCTTTGGTGGAGGGTTTGACTTGATTGTCCTATGCAGAGGACAGAGGGGCATTGTTGGCATTTAATGACATATACATGAGAACAATGCAACACCTACTTTGAACATGGACACTGGTACCAGAGCTTGCAACAAACCCAGATGCCAACTTTGCTGCCACATGCACTCCAATAACACAATCACTGGACCTAACAATATCACCAGCACCATCAAAAGTTTATTCACATGGTTGTCTTCTAACATTGTATATGCCATTAAATGCCAACAATGCCCCTCTGTTTATGAATTGGCTGCTAATTTACTTTCTCCTCATCTTATGATTATTATTCCATTGTCTCAGGAAGTGTGCATGCATACGAAAGCTCATGCCTTGATCAAAAAAAGGCTGTGAGAATCATCTTATACATCGAGCACTCTCTCACACACATCTAGGCTTTCCAGATCCCAGGACGGAAGAGAGCTGTGCTGCTGGAATGTAAGGGCAGGATCCAAAGGGGTACAATGAGCAGCAGTGCCTTTAAACACTCAGGGCCCTTTTCTCTCACAAATACGAGCTTCCCTTCTCAGCTTTTTCTGGGCAGCCCAACTAAACTCCCACACCCCCGACCATGCCCATGAGCAAATCTCTCAGAACCAGCCTCTCATGGCATTCAGAGGGGTTACACCAATGCCTGCTGCACTGAGGGCACACCAGCTGCTCCTGTCCATCTACACCCCATATACCTGCCTGGTCCACCCTTCCCATCAACAGGTCTCCCCCTCTCCTTACACCTGGCACCACATGGGGATCAAGGCTGAGAGAGGTGTCTTTGGCTGTAAAGAGGCAACCTCCAGGAAGGACTCCTCCCCTGGCCTTGAAAGCCCCCCCCCCCGACTAATGCTTTCCCCAGTGACCATGTGCAAAGGGGAAGGAATGGGGGATTTGCAGTGTAATTTGTTGCAATGGACCCCATGCCTGCTTAACCTTGGACAGAGTAGTCAATGCCACTCTAAAAGTACTGACACCCCTATGCAAGGTGGGTGAGTTTAACTGGAGCAGGATTCCAAGTGCAAGTTGTGGAAGAGAGAGGGAAGTGACTGTCCTCATGTCCCCTAAGGAGACAGCTTCTTGCCAGAATTGCCCTGCTGCACAGCTGGCACTTCCTGCTCATCTTGCAGGGGGACAAGTAACCTGGCCATTGCAGGCGAAGCCGACTGGCTGGACTTCACCCTTTACTGGCTGCCCAGGGAGATGGTGGATGGTTGGAGGCCATGAACCTGGCAGCAAGATTAGCAGTGGGAAAAGGGCAGATTTCTGCATCCCCCCCTATCTATGGGCCATCTGCAAAGCCATGATCCTCTTCCTTGGGAGCACAGTTGAGGTGGAGGAAGAATTTCCCAATGCCTGAGTTCTATGGCCAGTGTGACATTTATTAAAGTGTAGGACACTAAATTTCTTATGCTTACATATTCCATATGGTTAAAAAGTTCAAAGGAGAAACCTAAATTCTGTAACCTATCATTGACTAATTTTAGTTATGAGCTTTGAAAGCCATCATTAGCAAGGCAGTGCAGATAGCACTCCTCTAGAGTAGTGATCCCCAACCTGTGTGCCGTGGACCACATGTGGTCCATCGACTAATTGGAGGTGGGCCGCGAAGGATGCCTTCTCCCCCCCCCCGGCCATTTACTTCATCCCCCCCGGCCCTTTACAACACACTTCGGGTGTCGTTGTCTCCCATCACTCCCAGATGGGACTATCTCGTTGCAGAGAAACAAGCTCAGGGTTCCCATTGATTTGTCATTGTCATGAGTTAAAATTTCCATGAGAATAAAATGTTCCATATGTTCATTTTTGTGGCGTGGCTGTATCTTATTTTGAAGGGATGTTTAAACATTACCATAGCGATCAGAGAGCGTTAGGGCAGTGGTTGAGAGTAGAGGAGTAAACTACCCCCCCCCACCGGGCCTCAGTAAAACTGTCAAGCGTTGAGTGGTCCCCGGTGATAAAAAGGTTGGGGACCACTGCTCTAGAGAATAAAAATAATTTCAGTCTGAAGAAGAATTTTGCTATGAGTGTAGAAAGGAGAGTCTTACTTTTCATTGACTTAGGCTATGGTCAACAATATTCCGTATAGTAATGTAGGAACTACCTTTGTCTGCCAGTCCTGAACCAAGGGTAGAAGGCTGCATGAGGCAAATCATTCTACTACATAAATGAATGCTAATTTTCCCCTAAAGGAGAGTCTTTACCCAACGAACAAGAAAGTACAACATGCCATCTCTTCCTTAGATCTTCCTGAGGTTTCCTCTCCTATCCTCCTATCATCATCATCATCAGAATTATTATTATTATTGCTTTCTATTGTGTATAGTCACACCTGACTGGACAATTGACCAAAATCACCCAAAACCTATCACTTCCTTCACTTTCTTCAAGAAATTAATTACATTGTGTTAACTTCATGACCTTGAATGACCTTGATATTTTCATTCACAAAATTTGATTGAAATATTGGTTTTCTAAAAACCAACCTCTAATCTTACCTAAACAAAGCCATCTCAAAGATAGGCAGGAGGAGAACTGAAGGAGCAATGCTCATCAAACATAATGAGATCATCATAAATTAATGTCTTTTGTTCTTCAGCAAATTAATCACTGAATCGTTTTTTTTTTGTTATTGCTTTTCAGGGCTTGCTATTTATTCTGTCAGGAATAGTTCAGACACCCCTGAACACTGCAGTAAGGCAAAACTACTAGGAGATGGCCTCAATCCAGAGTGGCTAGTTTATGTCACTGTGCTGCCAATGTCAGAGCTCAGTCAGAATGATCCCCTCTTGCAATTCACAAATCACAGCCTACATGAACTTCTTTCTCCTATTTCTGTTCTATTCAAATCTATTACATCTCCAAACTATTGTTCACCTGTGATTGTCACAGTAAATCTGTGCCCCAATGCATGGCGAAAGGCAGTGGGGATGACACTGTTTCTTAAGCAAAGAAACATTTGCTACAGTACAGTTCTTGGTTTTACCATAGGAATACTTATGTCTGCTCTGTTTTCGCAGACATGTTTCATTCCAGAGCTGTGTAGTCAGCAGGAAGATACCTTGCTGATTAACAACTTGCTTGGCCTGCCAGCTCTTAACAGCACTAAGATAAATACACAGGCAACAGCTAAAGGATGGCAACAAACAGTCTGTTTGCAGCAGATATGTAAGGTCTGTATTGCCTCAGTTCTACTGCCAATAAAGAATACTGTGACTGTGTGTTGTATCCTCTTCTGGAGCTCTATGGCTTTCGGATCAGATAGAATTCAATTTCGGCTCTCACTGCTTTAAGTCTCCATTACTCCAGTAGCCACCTGCCTTCCTACATTCAGTCCAGGCTCTGGGATTGTGTAGAATGTAAGAAGTAGCCCTGACAAGGTTGGCCAAGGCTAGCTTGATATTTTTAGATCATGACAGCTAAGTAGGTTCAGCCCTGGTTATTATTTTAATGCAATGTCTAACCACCTCAGTCTCCTATTCTGAAAACTCTATGGGGATCACCATTAGTCAGCTGTGACTCAATGGCACTTTACACACACATAATTCTGTTGGGTGACATCAACGGTTTGTCTCTTTCCCACCATTACCAGCCAGATGCATCTGGGAAACCCATATCAGGCATGAAGGAAACTGACGCTAGCCTGGTATTCAGTGGCATACTTCTTCTGAACATTTATCCACTGTGAGTGAAGTTAATAGACCTAAGAGACAGATCAGTGGTAAGAGATCTTGCCACTGTGGTGCATGCTCTGGTAGTATCGAGACTAGCCTACTGCAATGTGATGGATGTGGGGATGCCCATGAAAACTGTTGGAAGCTATAGTTCATACACAATGCTCTAGCCTGAATGCTGACTGAAGTGTTGTAGTGATCATATCATGCCAGTCTTGTTCCATCAACACTGGCTCCTGGTTTGCTTCTATGGCTTCCTCAAGGTGCTGGCACTGATCCTTAGAGCCTTCTATATCTTAAGGTAGCCTTTCTCAACTTCTTTAACATTGAGAAACCCTTGAAACAGTCTTTGAGCAACCCCAGAAGTGGCATGATTGTGCAGGATATGGCTGGGAAGCATAGCTGTGTACATACCCACCTGGAGCCCCTCCCCTTCCCACCCCCTCCAGGCCCATCATTGGCCATTTGGGGAGAGGTTGGGTCATGTCGACATGACCATATATTGTCATATCACCCAATAAATGTTTAGCAAAATTATATATACAATTATTTATATAATTAATTATGTCCCACCCATTTGGGAAACCCTTCCAGAGCTATGAAGAAACCCCAGGGTTAAGAAAGCCTGCTTAAGGACTGCCTACTCCCACATGAACTGTCATCCCAATGGCAGTTATATCAGCAGAACAACACTTATACTTGTGGACAGAGAGGGTAATTCCTGTTTCAGACCCCCTCCCCCAATTTGCTCCAATGCTGTTCCTAATACTTCCTAGGAATAAATTTTGTATGTAAGAACAGAACATCCTGTTCTAGACTTACCAGGGAAATTAAAAACCAGTAAGTCTCCATGGAATATACCCAAGAGTTCTTAGGGAACTCAAATGTGTGACTATTGATGTATAAACCCATGTATATAACCTATCCATAAATTCAGCCACTGTACCAGAGGACTGGAGAGTAGCACATATTACAACATTTTTAAAAAGGGGTCTAGAGGGAAACTCGGAAATTACAGTGCAATTAGTTTAATGTCTATCCCTGGCAAATTAATAGGATGGAAATATTAGTCACAAATAGGAACAAAGCCTGCTGAGAAAAAATCAACATATAGCTTCTTCAAAGAGAAGTCCGGTCTCAACAAAGTTTTGGAGTTCTTTGAGAAAATAAACAAACATATTGCCTGATCAATAAACCATATATTTTTGTAAACGAAGGGTCACTCACTACCTTGTCCAGGAATGGCCCTCCCCTATAGCCCTGGCATGGAGATAGGAAGAAGAGAAGCAGCAGTAGAAGAAGACGCCCCGGGGAGTAGCTAGGCGCTTGAGGGAAGGAGAGGAGCAGCAGAGCAGCAGCAGGCCCCACTGAGTAACTCAGGTGTGGAGGGATGGAGAGGAGAAGCAGCAGCAGCAGAAGAAGAGGCCCCACTGAGTAACCCTGGAGTGGATTGAGGGAGAAGAAAAGCAGCTGCAGCAGCTGGGTAGCTTGGCCCTGGAGGGAACAGGGGGGGGGGGGAGAATCAGCAGCAGATGCAGATTCCCCAGTGAGTTGCCCTGGTGTAGAAGTTGGGGGAAGGGGGGAAAGTAGAGCTGCCCCAGTGAGCTGCCTGGGTATAGAAGGAGGGTGGGGAAAGCCCTCCCCAAGCAGCCCTTTTTTCCAGGGGGACTGATCTCTGTTGTCTGGAGTTGAGCTGTCATAGCAAAATCCCCCCTCCAAAGCAGCCATTTCCCCCTGAGAAGCTGGTCTCTATAGTCTGCAGATTAACTTCATTTCCAGGAAGTCTCTAGACTGCACCTGGAGGTTGGTGAACCTTGGGTTAGGAATGTTCCTTGAAGGTTGGATGAGGGCATCAAGACTCCACGGAGTGGGAGGGAGGAGGTGTAAAGGCTGCCCACCAACCCCATGGGAGCCAGTGCAGCCTCTGCTCTCTCTCCTTCCCAGCTGTTTTCTCCAGAAGAACTGGTGCCTGGAAATCAGTTGTTATTCGTGAAGATCTCCAAGCCCCCACTCAGGTTGGCAACCCAGCTGGCCGCACATGGAGGAGCAGTGGGGGATCAATCTGGGCTCTTGAGATTAGAGTCTCCTACTGCTTAACCACCTCCAACATGCTGGAACACAAGATTCAGTGAGGAATGGGGCGGGAGGAGGGTCAGCACCCAAGAAAGCCACAGGGGAGGCATGTGTGCTAGCGTCCATTATATTCATTTGCCCCTAGTACACGTTATTTACTTGGATATTCAAAAGGATTTTGACAAGGTACCTCACCAAAGACTCATGACTAAATTTAGCAGTCATGGGATAAGATGACAGGTTTGATATATAGTAATTTACCTACCATCTCAATTGTACATGGAATGAACTCTCTGTTCTATTTTTTTTAGCAGCCTGGCAAATTTTATTGGCAAAATTAATACCACACCAAAGTTGGTATAACTCCTATATAAACCCAAAATCATTTTGTTTCTGGAGACTGTTTCAAAGATATTTTGTACTTTTCCAGGTATCAAATTTTTATTTACCCCAGGGGAAAACTTGTAATTTGAAATTAATTGAAGTGGAACTGTATGCTCAATCTCAAATTGGTGAAAATCTATTATACATTATCAGTCAATATCTAGAGAACTGATTCTTCAGAATTGGATAATAAACTGTATTTTCTTTTCATACTGAATATCCATTTTTTTTGGGTGGCCTAGTGTGATTCTAGCTTCATTCTGAATCTATATTTGTCATTTTTCTTGTCCAATACTTGCCATTCATCACCCACATATTGAGTCAATGATGATCATTTTCTCAAACATGCAGCGGGGCAAGAAAATCTTTCAAGCAAGGAAAGAAAATATTGCCATTTTTATAATAAAATTACTTCATGGTTATAACAGAATAATTTATCAGATGGTCTAGATTTTAAGTGCTATAGAAAAATGGATGTGCCCTAGCTGTGGCTGACACTTGTCAGAGAGAAAGAAATATACCGAGTGCATGTGGCACAGAGGACTATTGTTAGAACCTGAAGGCAAGGTGACCATTAAAAGGAATTGTTCTGCTTCAAAGGTCTCCTGGAACAACACTGTCTCTCTTGGTGTCCTGTCTCTCCAGTAGCTTTCGATGTCATGGTGAGGCTTTGATTTTTGACTCTTTTTAATTCTCACGCTGTGACTCACTCAACTTAGAGAAAACTTTCACTGTTTTTTTCCTCTCCTTTGGTCTCTTTTTTCCAGAGAATGAATGTTTTGCTACTAATGATTTTGGTTGTTCTTGTTGCCTTTTTCCATTCCCCCCAAATCGGGGATAGCAATATCGTCGTCACATCCACTGAAATCCTGTTCACTGCCTTTCTCTTTTCCTAATGTTATCTTAGAGCTGTGTTACTATTTGGTCAGCAGAATATTTTCATGCTATCTCAGTCATCTGTGAAAAATGGAAGCAAAAGGTGATTTAAAAGCAGCTTATAATTTCTTGGGTATTTGTGGATGGCCCAGGATACTTCAATCTTGTCAGAACTCAGAAGCCAGGGACCAAGCCCGCTGCATTCAAGAATACAACAGGCACTAGATTGGGGGGGGGGGGGTAGAAGAACTCTATGGATGGGCTCTCCCTCTCCCCAGGACCTGGAAAGACTGCAGGCTAAAGGCCACCGGGAAGAGAATTCACTGGCAGGGGCAGCTCTCATGCATCAGGGATCTGCAACCTCTGAGCCACAGAGGGAAGTGGAAGGAGGAGGAGGGGTTGGTCAGGGGTGGGGGATGGAAGGCAACTGGATGGCCACTGGACAGAAAGGCAAGCTGGTTGGAGGAGGAGGCACTCAGGGGCGGGACAGCCACCCTGAGTGGATGTTAAGTGCTGAGTGGCACTTAAGCCATGAGACATGTTCCTCCTCCTAGGCCTTACCAAAAATATTAAGTAGAACAGATGCAAAATTTAACTTATTGGAAGGAGGAAAAATGACCAAATTGTCCTCACAATCTCCTAGGCAAATTAGTTCCTGCTAAGATAATTGCTGTCTTTATCTGGGATTAAATAATTACCTAGCTCATCTCATTCTTGGTTTGGTTTGGTTTGGCTTCTTTAAAGCCACTACAGTACCAAAGTGTGCTGACTGGGAGGCTAGTATTTGGTGATTATGGGATGAATTACAATAAAGTGGCTGCCAGTGGGATTTAGGGGGGGGGCTGGGATTTTTGGAGAACTACTTCATACTTTTGGAAAGATAAATTCAAAGGATAGGGAACTTACAGTGAAATCCTAAGCAGAACTACACACTTCTAAATCAATTGTAGTCAACAGGCTTAGAAGGGTATAATTCATTTTGGGATTGCATTGATAGTGTATCACACTAAAATGATTTAAAACCTCCTAATTAGCAATTAAAAACTCAAACAAGAGAAGTCATGAGAATACATGGATTTGTTACTTATACACATAGCTGAACAATAACCTAGATTTCTGTCAGAAGCCTTCCTTAATATTTGAATGTTCTGAATATAAGCAATCATTTTCCAGTGAAAAACCCATTTTATCCACATTAGGGCATTTCTATAACCCCTGACCTCGTTTATCAGCCCTTGCCTTCTTCTGTTAAGGCAAGCATGGCCAAAAAGCTGCCGAGTCTCTTCACAAGAAGCTTATGAAATCTTCACAGTATTAACTGTGTCATATTTCATTGTTTTCACTTGATGAGTTCAAGCAAAAGTGAAAACGTGAGTACGTAGCTGAGATAAAAAAATATCTACAAATGACTTGAAAGCAAAATGTGCTGTGTTACAAAAATATATACTGCTTTCATATTGCAGACGAGGAAACCTCATGATATATCAATAATAACAAAATAACTGATTATGGTCCGGGCAGGGTCTAAAAACAGCACAGTATATTAGCACATCTTTTATAATGTTCCATGAAATTTTGAAATTAAAAGAGCAAGTCTATGTGTTAGACACCTGTTGGAAAATTTTTGACTACAGTCCTGTTCCATGATAAGCCAAACTGCAATCTAAATCACTTAACCACAAGCTCCAACATACTAGGGCCCATTCTGCACACATAGGATAATGCACTTTCAATGTGCTTTGGCAGCTGGATTTTCCTGTGTGGAACAGGAAAATCTACTTCTAAAGGGCATTGAAAGTGCATTATCTATTGTGTGCAGCAGTGGTCCCCAACCCGCAGGCTGCGGCCTGGTGCTGGGCCGCGAAGGCCTTGGCACCGGGCCGCGGCTCCTTCTTTCCTCCCCCCTGAAGCGAGAAGCTCGCCAGGCTGCGAGCAAATCGGCCGCCAAAGCGGCCGATTAGCTCGCGGCCCAGCAAGCTTCTCGCTTCGGGAGGGAAGGGAAGGGAAGAGAAGCTTGCCAAGCTGCAAACTAATCGGCCGCTTTAGCGGCTGATTTGCTCACAGCCCGGAGGGGCTGGGAGGGGGAGCTGCGGCCGCTTGAGCATGCGCGGCAGTCTGCGCAAGCGCGTTTGCGCTGGGGCTGCCGCATGTGCACGGGCCCCCGGGCCGCCCTCTCCCCAGACTCTGGAGCAGCGGTCCGCAGCGAGCATAAGCTTGTGGACTGCTGGTGTGCAGAATAGGTCCAGGATTTACTGGCTGTCAACTGGGGTTTCAAATGTTTTGCAACAACAACAACAACAAAATATTGTCAAGTTGCAACCAACTTATGGTTATTCCTAATGGGTTTTTAAGGCAAGAGATGAGCAGGGATAGTTTGCCCTTGCCTTCATCTGCATAGCAACCCTGGTCTTCCCTGGTGGTCTCCCACCCAAGTAGTAACCATGGCTTCAAAGTTCTTATGAGCTCAGGGCTATGTAAGGGGATGAATATTGGCACCAAAATCCCAACTTCAAGTATAGGCTAATGTAGTCTGAACTTACTGAGACTGAAAATGTCAACCCAGTGTGCTGGAACAGTGAAAAACCAAACTCTGTATTAAGGAAAGGGAATGAAAATAAAACGGTCAATATTATAATATCCCTTTACCTATCTATTGTGCAGCCTCATTTGGAATATTGTGCACAGTTTTAGTTACTGTATTTCAAAAAGGGCATTTGTATTTCATATATTTTATTATATATTATTACCTTTTGATAGATATAATTATGATATAAAATCTTTTTTCTTTTCTGTATCTTCTTTGTATTATCTCTTTGTTTTGCAAAAAATAAAAATAATATAAACAGAAAAAGGAATGAGTCACCGTATGTGCTCTTCTCAGAGCGAAATCTAAGAACTTAAGTAACTATAGCAGCACATTTGTAAAGTTAACAAAACTAAAGTGTTCTTTTAGTGAAAATAATGCCTTCTTTGCAGACTTTGTTTTGTTCTTAGCAGGCTGTTGATTCTCCAGCACATTGCAGACTTTATTTCTTTTGTTCAGCCTTGTTTTTCAGTAGCTCAGGAAGAACAGCAGTGAACCCCTAAACTGAGGCATCCAAGAACTTTTGCATCTTCCCACTTGGGATGCATATGCTTAATTCAAGAGATCATCAAAGATGTTTACTACATGGGAACTGTTGCACTGTGCTGCCGCCTGGATTTTTGGTCATGGCAGGTTGCCCCGCGTCTTACTGGCTCTGCACAGGGGAGTATTTGGCCTTCTGCACCCCATCTGCCCTGAATGTGGGCTCCTGCACAGGTGGGACAGCAAGGTTCCCCTGTCCTGCAAGGTGGCATGGGCTTTAAAAAAAAACATTTAAGAATGTGTTATTACATGACAATGCGATACCCCATTGTTTAAAAAAAGTGCACCAGGCCGCTCTGCCACACTGCATAGTGAGACGGAGTCATCTGGGGCATTTCCTCCCCTTCTGGGATGCCATATTTGGGGGCGGGTGGAGAGGAGCCAGGCCAGGCCAGGCCAGTCTGATTCCTCTGCAGATGCATGGCCCAGGCCTCACATAGGTCCTTATGAGCCCCGTGGCAAAGGGAACGCTGATTTATTCACATTCCCTTGCCATGGGCAAACTGAGGACATGAGTCACACCAAGCCTGGGATCGCACTGGACTGGGGTGACGTCGTGTGGCAGCAGGAATTTGGCCCGATCCACAATAAGTGGTAAGTCGGGCCAAATTCCTCATGTGGTAATGGTCAGCTACATTCACATCCTTATGCAGCACAGAAGAACTTTAGATGTGGATGATGCCTTGGGTTTCTCTTTTTCTTATATGCACACATGCACATACATACATTCTTCCACCTATATACATACACATTGCTATGGTTCTTTGCATTGCTGGAGTGGTAAAAACCCCACCTACCCCAATAGCAAAATTCAATTGATTTCTTTGCATTAGTTTTATGACTCATGTGCTTTTAGTTTCCAGTCTTTGGGGACATCATTCAGTAATGCTCTGGTTACAATATCATAAAAGGGGGGAAATAAGCCTTAAAAGCTACTTAGCTATGCATTTAACCCCAAAAAGGTAGAAACAAGGAACACTTTGCCGCAAACTATTGGTAATTGTATGCTTAAAAATGTAAATTGTGGTTTGTATTCATACATTTGGAAATATATTAAGTATTGCTGGGGGAGGGTTTGGGAATTCTTAAATGTAAATCACCCTAGCTGAATGCTGTGCCAACCCAGTAAGAGTCAAAGAATAACAGAACCATAGAGTTTGAAGGGACATGCAGGGTCATCTAGTCAAACCCCCTGAGGAAAGGGAAGGTGAATGTAAGCCACATTTGGGTAGAGAAAAGTGGCATATAAGAACCAATTCTTCGGGCCTTTTCGCACGGGGATCTTTGTTGCAAATTGTTTGCGAAATGAAAAATCGCCATTTAAAATAGTGGAATTCGTCGTTATGCATACCTGCCTTTGTAGTGGAATCAGTTGCGTTTTTTAGCGTTTCCCACAGGCTTCCGGTCTCGGCAGAAATCGCTAGAAAGGAAGCGCTATTGCCAAGCTCGTCCCGCCCCTGGCCGTCAAGCAGCCAATGGGCAGCCGTTAGCATGCTCCCAAACAGCCCCTTTCCCTTTAAGAAAGGTTTTTTTTAAAAAAAACCGACCCATAGCAACAAATCTAGGTAGATTCGTTGCTACGGAGAGACCCATCCAGCTGCCTAATGTGAGCTGTCGTTTGATTGTATGATCGTTTGCACGCTGCCTCGAGTGATAAAAAAAAAAATCCCCCCCCCTCTCACGGTCCCGATTTTCGGCTGAATTTATGTGTAAAAAATAAAGGGACTTTATTTCAGCAAACGGGCTTTTATGTGGTTTGTGCTTAGTGACTAAAGGTGAAGGACTGAAGCCAGGGAAGCCTCTAAACAGAAAGAGGCGATCGCTTCGCCGGAAGTTTGTAGGAGAGAGCCAGGGGGAGGGACTTTGAAGAACCAGCAACAATGGTAACGCACAGGTCTTTAGCGCTACTGTTGCAGATTGGTTGCAGGAGTGTATCGCTATCCGGAGGGTGAATCCACTTTTCTGGATTCCCCCGAAAGCGCTACAACGAAGCGCTTTTTGCGGGTCGGTTTCAGGATTGTTGCAGATTGTCTACGACGTCGTGGGTTATGGCAAATTAGTAGCGTTTCCAATTAGCAACCATTGTGCTATTTTGAAGCCGTGCGAAATGGCCCTTCTTTTTCATAGCTAAGCTTCAAGACTGGGGAAATATGCTACCGCTAATGTAAACTTGGGGGAGGGGGTCATGCAAGCAGAAAATCCAGAAACCTGTCAGCAGCTTTTTGAGAGTGGCTGGCTTGATGGCTGTAGGGCAGTCCCAGAATCAGAGATGGAGTTGGAATGAAGAGTGGAGACTGCAGATTATAGGCCCATAATGTAAAGCCATCATTTTTCCCAGCCTCCAAGAAGGTATTTAACACTACGTAATTGCATTGTTCTCTGTGCAGGTGTTTTGTTTTGTGGATTCATCCCACCTGCATCTGTGTCTTTTCTATTTCACTGCAGTCAAATAAAAAATAATAAAAAGGGTTTCCAGTTTATCGTGTGGCTTTTCAGAATTTTCGCACTAATCAACCAACCCTGAAAAAGGCCCCATTAGGCCCTGGGCCATCATGCTGATATGTAGATATTGCACTGGAACTCTTCCTTCTACACTTGGACCATGTGCCAGATTAAATACCTATGATTTTAGCTTTTTGCCCCTTGCTGGTCATTGGCCTTCATCATTCATGGTAGGGGCAGTTCTGCCTCCTGGTGCTTTTTCTCATGAAATGTCTCCCTACCAACTGGTGAACTTCCAATATTGAGATATAAATAATAAAAAAAGGGGGGGGGAGGCTTCCATGCTAGCTGATGCAAGATTCTTGCATTTTATGCTGGGTAGAGGAAATTACTTTGCACGACAGTCCTGAAAGGTTAAGTAAGTTTAAAAGCAGGACCCACTTTAGAAAGTTTCAAACGGATTGCACTAATGTAAAACTGAATCTGCCCTCTTGACTTCTGCATTCTATGAAAAGTGTTTGAATGTATTTTGTTTTCAGTATGAAGAAAGAAATCAATAATATAAAAGCCATAAAGCCTAGAAAGAAATACCAGAATGCAGCATTAAAAGTTTACCTTCACAAAGTTTGTTTTCCCAAAACAAGTCCCTCTGGAACATTTCTCCTAACATTGGTCTACAGACAACTGCAGACAAGCATTTGGGGGGTTTGCCTCACCGGAATTGAGAGTTGACAGATACACTTTTTATTGTGAAAATGATGTTAAATCCTCCTTTCTTCAGCACTATTTTAATCTCCCACCAATTTAACCCCGCCACCACCAAGCCGGGTTTGATTCCATGCTCCCTTACATACAGCCAGCTAAGTGACCTTGGGCCTTATAAAGCTGTTTTGACCGTGCAGTAATATCATGGCTCTCTCAGACTCACCCACCTCACAGGGTGTCTGTTGTGGGGAGAGGAAAGGGGATTGTAAGCTGCTTTTAGACTCCTTCGGGTAGAGAAAAGCAGCATATAAGAACCAGCTCTTCTTACCTTTTAATGCTAACTTGCATCCAAATTTAGAGACTTATGTACCTCCAGTAGGGTCTTTGTAGTGTTCAATTAACTTGGATCCTCACCATCATGTGACTCTCAATGCCCACACTTAACACTGTCTCATTGACACATTGTATTTGCTATGTTCTGACCCTAAAAGCATTTCCATGGAAAGACATATGACTCACTTTAATGGGATACTCTTATAAACAACGTGAATTGGTTATCTAGACATGAGACAGAAGGCACCCAGAGCTTCTGCATAACATTTAGTTGGGAGGGTGTATATAAAGAACTCAGCTCAACAGCCATGAACCAAGTAGGGAAATTCTTACAAGTTAAACTCTGGAACCTGCTTAAATGTGTCTTCCCTGGTTGGCCTGGCTGCCATGGAAGGGAGACCCATTGCTCCTTCTCCAATCATACTTTCCAACCCTCTGATGAGCTTTTACCTGTTAACAGACACAGGAAGTGAATCCTGCCCAGTTGTTTGTGGTAGGATACCATTTTGGCTACACTGATTTCTGGTCAAGTCAAAAGAAGTGCAGCATCAATGCTTGTGGGGCCTTCCTGCCTTTGCAACTACAACATGACTAAAATTGGTCCCTCTACCCACTAAGGGAGGTCACAAGATGGTACAAGCAGCCTGAGCCCCCGCCCCGATCTTAGTCCTGGGCTCAACCAAAGACCTTGCAGAAGAGCTCTGCTTTACAGGCCCTGCAGAACTTTAACAGCTCCATTATGCTGATTTTAAGTTTATTATTCTTGTTTTTTTTATTACCAAGAACAGTTTACTCTTGTTTTAATGTGCCATGCTATGATGACTTATTTTAACAACCTAATATTTTATTGTTGCTGTTTTAAATTTTATCTCTTTATTAAAGTTAAATTGGAAGTTGTTTCAAAATATGATATTAAATAAATAGTATCAGCTGCATGTGGTAAACTGCTAAGACTTATTCTGCCCAAAATATGGTATAGTTCATGCCTGGAACAGCAGTTAAACTGAAGTATGGATACAAGTGTGTTTATGTGAAAAGGGACTCTCATAGGTTTTTCCCATTGAAGATTCAGTAATTAAAAAAAATCCGCAGATGTTGTTGAACCCATGGGTCAAGTGTATTACATACCTGGATATTGTCTTTCATGATAGTTATGGTAATTATTCACATACAATAAATACTTATTTGCTGCCATCCACATGCTATGAATTCTCAATGATTATTTGCTCAGGAGCACAAAGATCACTGAATGATTTTGTGTTTAGTCAATATTTTCCCATGTCCTGTTTTTAGAAAATATTTATCTCATTGGAAACCAAATCTTTGTATCAGAATGCCAACTGTCAGCCTAGCTAGGAACTCATATTAGCACTTTCATCATTCTTAAAGCTCCAAAGATCTTATTAAATAAACATTGTGGTATATACAAAACTGTGTGAATGGACAATGAATGCAATTATAATGAAGGTTGGGCAAGTACAGCAAAGCAATACCTGATTTTTTTTTTTTGGCAAATTTGGTTTTGTCTATCTCTTAATCTTTTCCATAAATTTTCTCAGATGTTTCCTGGCAGGAATGTCTCTGGAAAGTGTACAAAACAGTACTGTAGGTTGGATGTGACTTGACTTCAAAATGGATCCCTAAGAACTATGTTAATTTATACTTCTATATGATGAAGAGAACAGAGTCTTAAAGGTTTATACACCCAACGTTGTGTTGATTTTAAAGATGCTACTGGACTCCATTAAATGAGTAAATATCACAAATAAGCAGTTGAAAGCATTTCATTAAATTTCAAATAAAACTCTAGTCCTCCAAAAAAAGGCAACACCATTTCCAAGCAGAAAACTGATACCATTTTATCTCATTGTTAAGTTTGAATTATAATCATAGTTGCTTGCATGTGTGGGTGGTGGTGGTGGTGGTGGTGGTGGTGGTGGTGATCCTAAATGTATTCCTTAATGCTAAATTCAATTATAGGCTTTTTATTAACTTTTATCTGCTTTGGAATAATATGTAGGGAAGCATCCATAGATCACTCCTGCAGCTACAGAGGAAAGGGAATATTCCCTTACTTAATTCCTTTTGCCTCCTGAAATTTGGATGCTTTAGAAGAACAACATATGTTTTATCTGTCAGCCCAGGCACAGCTGCTATTACAATAGTTACAAACTATGCTTTTCTATCCAATATTTTTCTTCATAACCATGTTGGAATGAGCAATTAGAATTCTCCTTGCTAAAGAATTTTCTCACTAAAGCAAGATAGAGTGTTAAACACTGTCACCCATTTGGACAGAGAAACTGCAAATCTAGGCACAGAAGAGAACTGGGACTTACCTATGTTATCCATTGCCATTACTATGTGATTACTACGTAAGGAACCTACCCCTGCCTCCAGCTCAGACACCCTTGTTCAACAGGGTCCCCATCTGATTTTGGACTTATTTGCATTAATAAGCACCCCCTTCTACTGCCTAAATGCCAAGGGGACCTGAAATTTAGGGAATCTCAAAAAGGCACGTGGGTTCAGTCACGGTATTGGAAATTCCCAGGGACAGGAGAGGAAGGATGCATTGGAAGTATGCTATCTCCTCCAGATCAGGTTCTCAGTAACAATAAGACTTCTCAAAAGATTTTTCAACACAGGAATATCCTGCCATGCCCCGCCCAAGGATGTTGCTATTACATTAACCAATGCTCGGTTCCCCCTTTCCCTGTTTTTACTCTATCTAGTAGGGTACTCAGGTTATTAATTTGCATTTCATCCTGTTTCAGGAGCTATCTTGACTCTCCCAGACTTTTATGTCAATGCAGATCTGGTTCACTTCATCCTAATTAAAGTACGTTAATCATGTTGCTTCACTCAGGCTCTTTGTACCCATACACATTTGGCTCACAATAGCCCGATCAAGGTAATTTCTTTCATTTTCCCTGCTAAAATTTGACTTCAAACTGCCCAATTAAATTGAATATTCACATTTTGGACCAATCAATTTCCTGGGAAAGTGGGTTCCAATGAGTAGCAATGGGGCCCTTCCCCAGAAAAACTCAGTGGAAAGTGTGCCAGATTTTTCCACTACCTGAACAACCCTGCCATTGTGTTGCAGGCTCTCCCCTCCCCACTCTGCTCCTTGAATCCCAGCTGCATTTGCCCCTCTCCATATCTTAAGCCCAGGTTTTTAGGTCATATGTCCGTTTCATAAAACTTCCCAATTTCCTCTCTTTTAACTTTTAGAAGCATGCCCTTTTGTTGGTGTGTGCACATGCATGTCCGATTACCTAGGGAAATGGTTCTCAAATACTTAGTGCAGGCTCCCACAGTTGCAGGCTCTTTATATTTTTCCTTCTTTTAATTTGTAAGCAATATTTTGTGTTTACAATCACTCTCTCTCTTCATAGTTTTATTTTGAGATACCACTACTGAGATCCACCGCTGGTATACATAGGTTCTGCATCATTTCTTTCTGTAACCCTTTTAAAGCTAATTTTCCCTTCTTTGGGTGCAGTGCTTCCATTGTCATTTTCAATCTACAGTATGAGATTCCACAGATACCTACAGACTCCAAGAAGACACATTAACCAGTTTTGAGATGAGTGGACTGAGGAATAGCATAGTCAAAAACCTAACTGAAAACCTAACTATATTTAGAGAAATATTCTGTGAAAACAGGGATAGAAAAGCCAACCCCACATTACAATGTACAGATAACTCAGCATCTTTGGGATATGAAATAAATACTGGTATATGTATTAGAACAAGGTTTGCACCATGGAGATGTCTTTATGACCAACAAGGTTGTACTCTGAGTATAAGCATTTGTGTACCTGCACACTCCTTCAGATACATATTTAATAAATAAAACTAAAAAAAAACATTTCATTGGTCTTAGAGTAAGGTGACCAGATTGTCCCACTTTTGGAGGGACATCTGGGGGCACCTGGCAAATTGTACTTATGTTGAAATTATATATATATATATATATATATATATATATATATATATATATATATATATATATATATATATATATATATATATATATATATATATATATATATATATATATATATATATATATATATATATATATATATATATATATATATATATTACAATACTATTTTTGCATTCTGTGAGTTCTATGCAACTTTTTGTTGCTCCATATAGACCAAATTTTAATCAAGAACCCCCCTTCCCCCGGTCAATGGTGTCCCGCTTTACCAATGTTAAAATATGGTCACCTTATCTTAGAGGCATCATTAAACTCTCATTTTGTTCTGCTGTTTCAGACCAACACAGCTACCAACTTGAATCTCAATACATGTACTGCTGCTTGTGTCAACAACTTTGGTGGCAAGCATCCTGCTGGAAGAAATTAGCTATAATTCATAAATTGCCATTCCTCAACTTTTTCTATGTAGCCTAAGGGGGGAAACGGATTATGGAAAACTTAACCACCATTCTTTTCTGGGTTATTTTTTTTCTGAAAGAGGTAAAAAAAACAAAGCCAGAAAATCCAGATGATCGCATAATTGGTTATTGATGAGTGCCCCAGGCGGCTGTGATGGTAGAGATAGAAAATTCTCTTTATTCTCTTTATAGCACATGATGTCTGCTGATCTGCTCTAGTAACATAGAGAAACATCATTCCAACATAAGGGCCTAGGAAAACAAAGCTAATTATCCAGACAACACTGGACTGGGAAGGTACTGATACACCTGGGGAACAGAATACACAATTCCTTCTGTGATACATTAAGATGACTTAGAAATTATTACACCCATTCTATCTTTCTTGTTCATGGGACCATATGACAACCGCCTCATGGTATGGTAAGGTTTCACCTCAGGTTAAACATTTTGTTTATAAGAAAAAGACACACAAAACTGCTAAAAAGAGCAAATTCTATAGCTGAAAGGAATTTTGAAGCAGTGGAGGGCCAGAAGCCATCAGGAACTCAATGTCTCAAAACCTCTTTCTTCATGCTCCTCTGAAGAACTTAATGGAAGGTGGTGGCCTCTTTTCTCTCTCCTAAAAGTGTTCTGTCTTGCCTCCTTTTTATTTTTCACTTTCAGTATTCATGTATCTTTGTGTGCTTATTTTTCTATGGTTGAAAGCTGCTTTGTGAATTACGTTTGTTAACAAATGCAAAGCATTTTACTTATACCTGCTTTATGTGAGACAGAGATATACCTTGAACATATACATTGAACAACTAGTAAGACATGTGATTGATGGCCATGCAATGTGTGAAATATTTCAGGGACCGATTATGCATGGGAGGTAAAAGCTGGGCTGGAGTTTGCATGGCAGCAGGGCATGTCAGAGGATGTCAATGCCAGCCCAGCTCCCTCCTGGCCCTGGCCTGCTTTAGGGTCTCTGATGGCCCATGACAAGGAAATGCTGTTCCCTTTTTTGCCAAGGCTGCCAACAGCACCCAGGCTGGGCCACGCCCACACCCACAGGGAAAAGCTCAGAGCAGCAGCAGAAGGGGAGGAATCCTCATAGGCATCACAGGCAGCATGACAGAACTTCTGGGGGAAACCTGGAAGTGATGTCATAGAGCTCTAAGAGTGGTCGGAAGCTTTATGGTTTTAACATAGAGTATATGGCAATTCCTACAACAATATGTTTTCCCCTGAAGTGACATTATGATGCATGTAATACTGGTACTCCTTCCACATCCCTGCTCCCAAGTTCCCACAGTTGCCAAGCTTGTGAATTCTAGTCATGATCATGTTGCATTTTGATGTATTTAATATGGTTGTTGGGAGAAAAAGTTGAGAATAATTTTAAAAAGAAATGCTAATTTGAGAAGCAATGCTGAGGTTTAGCCTCTGTTAAATTGTCATGTCATTTTACACACCCATGGAACTATAGCCCTGTCAGCTTCTGCTGTGGCCAAGGTACAGACTGGGCAAGAAGGGTTGAGAGGTACATGTTATCTCTGAAAGCAGGAAGCACATGATATGATGAGATTAGCAGTAACACCGCTTTGAACCCTGCATAAGCCCTTAGGAGCTTGCTGTGTCAGCAGCACCAGCCCTCTGCAATTTAGATCCCTCAGTCTGCTTGTAGAACTTTTAGCTAGGGATGACTGAATAATTCTATTTCATTTCCTCCCATATTTGTTTATGTCTTTGCTAACAGTTTCAGTACTCTACTTTCTAATTTGGATTTGGTAGCATTGTTTATATTCTATATGTATATTTTTTACATGCAATGTATATAGTATCTGTAAGTAGACGATGTCATTTTTATGCATAACAGATGTATATGCATAGGATATAATGATGATTTACTGACACTCAAAATGACATAGAAAATCTGCACATTTTACACTACTTTCTGAGTAATGAAACAGAAAATAAACGAAATGGGTTTTATTCAGATAAGGGAGAAGCAAAAGAGCAGATACAAGAATTCCAAAATCAGTTTACTTGCATATCAGTGTCTATTCTCTAATACATTAATAGAGGTATAGTCAAATGAAAAGTCATTTTCTTTCCTCTGTGTGCACCAGTTTCCTTTGTGAAAATCATCTCTGAGTCCTCCTTGGTGAATTCCACCCTCTCCATTACCCCGTTTCTCCTCTGCCTTCAGCTTCTCCCTCTTTATTTTCCCATGTACATCTTGCTTTCTCTGTAGTACTATAGGTAATGGCTGAATCTATATTGCTTTTTTGCCCTTACTCCTCACTTTCCCCTCTTCCATCTATCCTTTTTATGTGAGGCATGCTCTGCTTTCCCTGAATATTTCATTGATGTTGTTGTATTTTTTTTAAAAAAACAATCGCATCCCCTTTTGACTGCTTAGCTGGCTGTCAGTTCTCCTAGCTTTTGCTCATACAACCAGTTCCTCGTTATCTCTGCTCGGTATCTCAACCCGTTATTTGCGGCTAAGGTTATTGTTGTTTATTTGCCACTCTAGGAAAACAGGATCAAGAAAGTCTTCTGGAAAATGGGAAGAAAAGCGGTACAGCTTCAAGGGGAAAAGGGGCAACTGGGGAAGGAGCACCCACATTTCACTGCAGACTAGGCTGAACATATTCATAATTGTATAACTATTGCACCCTTGTTAAATTCCTCAAGGGCACAGTGTGAAAGATTCTCGGTGCTCCAGATCAAGACTAACTTTACAGGAGCACATCTCCCTCAGCTTCCTGACATTTTTGGTCTGGCAGAAATTCCTTTCAATTAATAAGCTCACGGAAGAATCCCATTACAATGCCCGAAATCTTGAATGCAGGAGGTGGTTGAGAGAACAGTGAGAAAGAGAGAGAATTAAATGGCAGTTTGAAAATACAGTGGAGTCAGAAAATTAAGGGATGATGATGTCATAGCTTCCAGACTGGTGAACACAGGATTTCAGTGGGGTTCCTTTGATAGCCTTTATCATTGATTTCCAGGAACAAATAGTCCTCTTTGGAATTAAAAGAGAAGCTGTGGCTTTTAGTACAAAGGGGTTTGGTTTGCAATGACAGACAAGTGAGGGATAGTGTCAGTGCCTTCTCTACAAAAAGGAATGTTAGGAAGAATACGTTTATGATTTACCTTGGAACTTTGAATTAGACAATACCCTTCACATGTCTGAATATTTATTTATTTATTGTTTTTAAGAGAGTACAGATGGGAGTATCAGAAGGATTTGTGGGATGGATCTTGCTTCCCCCCCACACTAGTTCCTCTTTTCCTCCATTGAAAGTCCCCATAACTTCACCAGTTTCTACTTCCTCTTCTCTTTACCACTTACCACAAATCTACCATTATCTGCCCTTTCCATCTTCAGTACAAAATTCTTTTGTGTGATTGCTGTTGAACAGTAGAAAACAATTACACCTGGGTGAATCATGCAAGTAAAGAGGTAGCAACTCACTTGGTTGCTGAAAGGCAACTTGGGTGCTGATGAGTCCTCCTTCAACAACTGAAGCATCATTAGACAGAGCTCTGAACTTTGTTCTCCTTTTTGCTGACAAACTAAAGCCTGAAGGCTGGCAATACTGCTGTGGTTTCCTAGCAACTACCACAATGGCCACTGAGAAGATATTTTTTCTTAAAGCTACAGGCACTGTTTATATTATTTGTGGGAGAGGGTTAACCCCCAATGTATTTTCCCCCCTGCAAATCTGGGACTCTTTCAGATTTGTGGGAAGATTGAATCTCTACATATTAGGCCACACTGAGAATTATATTCATGTAACCTCCTCAGGATTTCTTGTGTGTATCTGCATGTTAGTTTTCTAGTCTTTAGCCACTCAGAATCATATAAAGAATGCATTCCAGCTCAAACACAGAAGTAAAGGAATGGAGCTACAAGGCCAAGCAGAACAGAAACAGAGAAACACACCAGCTGCATTGTGGTTAACAGCAGCAAAGCCATGAGGATTTTTTTTAAGTTGCTCCAGCCTCTCAGGTTTTTCAAAAATAATGAGAACAATAACCTTATCCCATCAAAGGACCTTAACATTTCAGATGAAAGACATTGCTCAGTGTCAAAAAAACTCAGCAAGTTAAAAGGAAATAGGTGAATCTTTGGTAAGCGCTATAAAACCATTCTAAAAGAAATTAGGTTAACATTTTGATCCATCATGGATACCCAAGCATTTTGTAAAGACTCCACAACTTTTCAGGGGGGAAAAGCTACAGTCTCTGAACTATTTGAGAATGTGTTATTTAATGTACTTTGGCAAAGCCAGACTTGCATTGGTGGCTTATAGAGTAGGAAGCAAAAATTCATGCATACCAAAATGCAACATTAGAAAATCTATTGGGCCAGTTCCCTTTTTTCTGACAACTATTTTAATAACTTGAATATTTAAACTTCTGTATTCTTTGCTTACTACTCCAGTAAAAAAATAAGTTCTACTTTAGCAAAAAGTTAAAAATAACAATATTTTTGTGGATTTAAGCATTTTGAATAGCAAATTTAAAAACAGAACTTATAAAACCTACACAAAATTAATGAAAGTGCATAAACATTATCAGGCAACATTTTCTGTTGTTGTTGTTGTTGTTGTTGTTAGGTGCGAAGTCATGTCTGACACATCGCAACCCAATGGACAATTATCCTCCATGCCTTCCTATCCTATACCATTCCCCGGAGTCCATTTAAGTCATTTAAGTCAAGGAATGTCCAAATAAATGGATATAGGATTGTTGCCAATTTCAGAAAAAACTATCTTTCAAAAGCGCAGAGATTTCTGGCAGTTCATTCATTCATTCATTCATTCATTCATTCATTCATTCATTCATTCATTCATTCATTCATTCATTCATTTGCTGCCGCTCTCAAAGACTCATGGTGGTTTACAATAAAAGAATTTTAAAAACCCAATGCATAAAATCCCTAATACATTAAAAGATGGCTATTCATCAGAGTTAACATCCAACATGTGAATAGAAACAGCTTTATAATAGCGATAACTCCAACATCTAACTTCTGTATTTTAATAGATTTTTCTAAATTTGTGTGGAGGGAAGTAAACTGATGGCACTGAGATGAAGTAGGAACCTTTCACAGAATCACAGAATAACAGAGTTGGAAGGAACTTCCTGGGTCATCTAGTCCAACCTGTGCACAATGCAGGACACTCATAACCCTATTGCTCACCCACTGTAATCTGCCACCCCCTTGAACCTTCACAGCCTCTCTGTCAGATGGCTATCCAGCCTGTGTTTAAAAATTTCCAAAGATGGAAAACCCACCACCTCCTGAGGAAGCCTGTTCCACTGAGAAACCACTCTAACAAATATTGCAAATAGTTTTTAGCACGCTGCTTCTCTGATAGAGATTCCCCCTTTTCCTCCATACATACTTAGAACTAGTACCAAAAGGATAATCCAGAATTAAAAATGGCAAATCCCTTTAGAACTTTTCTGCTTATAATGTCCTGAACAAATGGAACAGTTTAAGAAACAATTGTATTTATTATATAAAATATAGTCTTGTGATTAGAAATGTAGATCATAATAGAAATAGTATGGTTTATGCTAATTCCTTTAATCTCATATTCAATTTATATGAAGTGTGCATCATTTTCAATTATATCATGAAACTCTATGATACTAGATTTGATCAAAATTGGCTATTAGTCTCAATAAAAAATTCCTATTATACCTAAGGGATGACACACCTGCTCCTACCTGAGCTTAATCAACAAGTTGGTTTGGTTTCCAAGCTCAGTTCCTAGCTGAATCTGGTGGTGACCACCAATGAGTCGGTGATCCAGCAAATGGGCAGGTAGCAAAAAGTCTTTCTTTCACTTTCTCCTGGTCCTCCTTTCCTGTGTTCTGCAGATGCTGTTTTGGCAATAACCAATAAGAGCCTTGGGAATACAGTTTACAGGGTGTCTAACGAGTCAGGCACCACAGGAATTTTTCCTGGAGACTGTTGGCATGTCTTGGATACTGCCAAGATGGCATCTGAGGTGCTTGAGGATGGAGGCAGATTAAGTGGGAGACAAGAAAGAAATTCAGAGTAAGAGAGAGATGTTGTGTTCTTATCTCCTTGTCTGGCTTAAATGCTGCCAACCATGGCTGCTACCACAACAACATCAAAAGGAATGGAAGGAGAGAGGGGAGGGTATTAGACTGGAGTGCTTCTTTAGTACCTCTGAGACAGAGAAAAATTGGAGGCTGGAATATCTGGAGCATTGCAAGCTTCTGAAGGACCCATTATGCACGGGGGTTTTAGCGCACATTCGGGGTGGAATGGCGGCGACTAAAATCACCGATAACGCACAGAGCCGGCTGCAACCGGCCGCAGCTTCGGTGCATGCCGCCGAAAAAGCTGCGTCAGTGAAACGCGGAAGAAAGCGCAGCTTCCGGGTGACCGGGGCACAACCAGAAGCGGCGCCCGGACCGGCGCGTGCATAATCGGTTACTCTGGGTTTTGCCGCCGTCGCGCCCCGCCCCGTACATAACCGGTATGCGTCGCGTCTTCCCCCTCCGCGTTTTCCATGTGACCCGAAATCGCCGTTTCGGCAGCCGTGCATAATGGGCCAAGTTCATACTTCAACCACAGGAGATATGAATTTTGGTAGCATCTCTGTACATCAAGCAAATGAAGATACTATGGCAACTGGAAAGGCATAACTATTCTTTATATTGCTGCATCCAAACCAGAATTAATTATTTCTTCAATAGAACAATTGCAGGCTGCCATGGAAGACAGATGTGAAAGCTGCACTAAATGAGCATATATCTTTCTATCATTCCAATCAAAGCCATGATTTTGAGGCGGCTGGATGGAGTCACTGAAGCAGTAGGTGCAAACTTAAATGGACTCCGGGGAATGGTAGAGGACAGCAAGGCCTGGAGGATCATTGTCCATGGGGTCGCGATGGGTCGGACACAACTACACCCCTAACAACAACATAATCACTGAGGGCTGTGATGGGGATTATTTTTTTAAATTATGGATCCTTTCAAATACACAGGGAGATTTTTTCTATTGCCTGTGAAAAGTATCTTGCCAATAGCAAGTTCTACTACCTTTCTAAAAACAATCGATTAAATAAATCATTTTTAGTATAAAATATTTTCATTAAGGCCTCAAGCTGAATTTTCTATTGCACATTATTTCTGATTTATGACAAAGTATTTAAAAAGTAAGTAATTTAATTGATTATTTTCAAGGGTATTTCTATCTTGAATTACAGTCCAAGTATGAAATCTAGCCTGAGCCAGAAAACTGAACACTGTGCAAAATAAATGCAGATATAGCCATATCACAATGCTCAACTGAGCCCTCTGAATATGATAGACTATTCATATGGATACAGCTGGGGTCCTACCTTTCTGTAGGACCACCTGTCTGCCTATGCCCCCCATAGAGCATTTTGCTCTTCAAGTATGAACCTACTAGTGGTTCCAGGCCCCTGGGATATCTGTCTGGCCTCGACTATGGTCAGGGTCTTTTCAGCCCCAACCTGGTGGAATGAGCTGCTGGGAGAGCTAAGGGCCCTGACAGAGCTATCAAGTTTCTGCAGGGCCTGCAAGACGGAGCTCTTCTGCCAGGCGTTTGGTCGAGGCTGGAGAATAATTGCCTGGAGTTACAATCTGGGGCCCCGCCCTATGTTTGGGTGCTATGGAAGATCTCACCACATGAGAACTGTGGTAGGCAATGGTGGCTGGAGCGGCGGAGCTATGTGGTTCTTTATTGTTCTGCCATCTTGTTGTTTTAATGTTAGGCTGTTTTAACTGTGGCTGGAGATGTTTTAATTGTGATATTGGATTGTTGTTTCTATTGTTTTAATGTGAGCTGCCCCAGGCTGGCAGTTGCAGGGGAAGGCAGGATATAAAAATAAATAAATATTTGAATCTGGGGCCACCAGTCATGCTGCTACATGCTAGGGTTGACAGCTCTGAGCTGGGAAATTCTTGGAGATATGGGGGTACAGTTTGGGATTCGGGGAGGAGAGGGACCTCACTGAGGTATACTGCCACAGAATTTGCCCTTCAAAGCAGCCATTTTCTCCAGAGGGACTGATCTGTTGTCTGGAGATCAGTTATAATATCTAGAACAGTGGTCCCCAACCTTTATTAGGCTGGGGACCGGCAGGGCATCGGGCCGCGCCCGCGCCCGCGCATCGAGCCGCACCCGGCCGCGCCCGGAAGCCACGCCCGCGGATCGGGCCGCGCCCGCGAGCCACGCCCGCGGATCGGGCCGCACGGGCGCGGCCTGCACGGGCGCAGCCCGGCCCTGATTCCCTCTTCCCGCCCTCCCGCAGTAAGTAGCTTCCCGGGCCGCAAGCTTGCGGCCTGGGAAGTTTTTTACTGCGGTGGGGGGGGGCGGGGAGAGGGAGCTGCGGCCCGGCGCCATGGCCTTTGCGGCCCGGCGCCATGGCCTTCGCGGCCCGGCGCCGGGCCGCGGCCCGCAGGTTGGGGACCACTGATCTAGAAGAACCTAAATGTCATTGATGTTGTGTGACTTCACATGAAACTGCACACAGGATGCCTTTTTCCAAGTGAAAAAAAGAGAGAGTAAACTGTGAAGGGTACAAGCAAAATCAGACACTGCATTACATTTCCCTCCCTCTGGAAATATGTTGCTCTGGACCAGACAAATGGAATTAGTAAAACAATTTCCCTTGTGGAGAAATTTACCTTTCTGTAATGGATTCATACTGGGAACATTTTTAAATAAAGCACTGTAGAGCAATTATAACTAATTCACACACCAGGCCTTAAGCGAGAATATAAAAAGAATTAATGTGTACCCTACATCATATTTGCAAACAGTGGATAAAATTGTTATAGACAAACCTTGATTGCCAATCCTTCTTTAAAAAAAAAAAGTGGGATGGTAAGTGGATTTATTTCCTGAATTGCTTTCAGCCTTCTAGCATTTTACTCAACCAAAGGCTGACAAAGGGTCAGTTTTTTGGTACCTTTAGAATGTCACATCCACTCAGATTGTCCTATGCTTATTGCAAACGTTCATCATAAATGTACACCATGATTTACACTTCTTAGTTGGTTATGACATCTGAGAGGGCTTGAATTCAGTTTAATTCAAAGAGAGATGGGGCGATTCGGAATATCAGAGAAGAGAAAATGAGAGGAGAGAAATATGAGAATTCAGGAAATATTCAGGAAATATGCACTGTTCCATGTTTTCAAGAAGCAGGGCTAAGAGCTCCCAGATGAAGACTTCTTCCGTTCCACGCACTTACCAGATCCAAACAGAATAGCTTCTTGTTTCCAGGGACCTCCATGAAGACTACAGAACCCTTGGTTTTGCCTTTCCATGCCTTCCTTCTTGGCAGTTTCACCCAGGATAATAACACTATTGTATTCCGAAGGACATTGCAGTGCAAATAAAACCTGGGATTTCAGCCTGACTCAAAGGCTTGACCAACATATACCTAGAAACAGTAATGTGGGGGGGGGGGGGGAGAACCACCCTGCCATCTAGGAAACATACAAACTCCTTAAGAAACCTACAAATATCTTGCCAGTAGCACCACTTGGGCCTCCCTTTTTGGCTCAGCTTTCCTCCAATACTTCACTTCTTCTTAGAGGGAAGGCTGTACCATATAATCAACTCTGCATATTCCAAACTAGATATTAAGCCCGCTGTGGCCAAAATACAGCGGGCCCTAGCATGATGGGTGGGTGGAGGGATGGGGCGAAGGAAGGAGGAAAAGGAGAAAGAGAGACAGAAAGACAGAAAGAAAGGGAGGAAGATAGAGACAGAAGAAGAGGCAGAGAAACAGGTAGCCAGAAAGAGGCAGATGGAAGAGAGGGAGGAAGGGAGAAAGGGAAAAACAAAGTGAATGCTGGGAGGAAGGGAAGGAAAGGGCAAAGGGAATGCTGGGAGGAAGGAAAGGGCAAAGGGAATGCTGGGAGGAAGGGAGGAACAGAGGAAGGTAGGTGGCCTTAGGACCATCTGCCGGGCCGAGGAGCAGTCTCAGCTGCCCCAGGGCCCAGCAGAAGGCTCTGGACGGGGGCGGTGGGCTCCGCGGCCTACTGCCAGGCCTAGGAGCAGGCTCGGCTGCTCTAGGGCCCGGCAGAAGGCTCGGGACGGGGGCGGTGGGCTCCGCGGCCTACTGCCAGGCCTAGGAGCAGGCTCGGCTGCTCCAGGGCCTGGCAGAAGGCTTGGGACTTCGGGAGTGGGCTTTGTGGCCTTCTGGCGGGCCCAAGGGCAGGCGAGCCTGCCCCAGGGCTCGGCAGAAGGCTCCCTGGGCGAGGGGAAGCCGGCCGGAGGACTTACTGCTGGGGAAGGCTTCTTACTCTGAGCGGCAACTCCCCGGCTGGCCCAGGCGAGTGACACTCGGAGGGCCCAATCAGGAGCCGTTTCGCGGCTCCTGATTGGACCCTCCGAGTTTTTATCCCGGACAGGGCCCGCCCTAACTCCTCCCCACTTGCCCTTACTCCTTTATTCCTCCCGCTCCTCCGGAGCAGGGGGAGGGTTAAAGATGGAAGCTACTACTTTAACTATTTTAAAGCTACTACTTTAACTATTCCTGCATGTATTTTATAGAAGTTTTAAATAAAAGTTTTAAATGTACTATTTATTGTATAGTTTTATTGTCTTCATGGTTGTCACCCACCCCAAGATGAGTGATTCAAGAGGGGCAGGCTATGAATATAAACAAACAAACAAATATTCAGGCTTGCTTCCTTTTCTAACCAGGTCTTAAAACTGACTCCAGGTGAAAGTGAAAAAGACAGAGGGAGAGAACTTTACAAATAAGAAACTGACCTTTGTTTTAGGATTTAGCACCCTGTACCTAGTTTAAGAAAAATGTCTGAGTATGTTGGCCATAGTTCATACCTGCCTGTCCGTTTTGCCATTGGGAATACATACATGAGAGCCAGTTTGGTGTAGTGGTTAGGAGTGCGGACTTCTAATCTGGTGAGCCGGGTTCGATTCTGCGCTCCCCCACATGCATCCAGCTGGGTGACCTTGGGCTCGCCACGGCACTGATAAAATTGTTCTGACCGAGCAGTGATATCAGGGCTCTCTCAGCCTCACCCACCCCACAGGGTGTCTGTTGTGGGGAGAGGAATGTGAAGGCGACTGTAAGCCGCTTTGAGCCTCCTTTGGGGAAGGGAAAAGCGGCATATAAGAACCAACTCTTCTTCTTCTTCTTCTTCTTCTTCATCTCACCTGGACTGGCCAAGCAGGGACCATAACTTTGCATATACATGCCAAAAAAAACCTATGCTACATTTGTCTTGAGTAATTGCAGTGGAAATAATTATAGTGTTACAGACTGATTAGGAATGTGCATTCAGTTTCAGTTCACTTTGTTTCTTATGAATTTTGCTTGAATTATTTAATATAGTTGTGTCATGTTGTTTGTGTATTCAGGTGACATGCTGGTTTTAATGAGACACATGTTCTCAACAAGCCAACTGGAATAACTGTAGTCTTGGTGACTGCAGCTCTCACAGGTTGGATTATCACTTTCAAACTTTAGACAGGTAGGGGGAAAGGTCCTCATTTCACAGGCCACTGAATTTTTCCCTTGCAATATGTACAGGTACATAAGGCAAAAGGAGGATATTTAAAGTACCCTTTTGAGATTAATGAACAGGATGTATCCGAATTATTTTTTTCCTAATGTGTACCCTGACACAAACTATTGGAGGCACAAAGGAGATATTTTTGGCCATGTTCTCAAAAAACACTAATTCCAGTTTAACAAGCTTTCATGCCTTTTCTATTATTCCCTTAACAAGCATACCAAGCCTTAGCACCTCTTCATTTCTTTTTTAAAAAGCGGAGAAAGCAAAGGTACGTGCTCTTCCTAAAGGCTCTCTAATTCCATAATGTTCCTTCAGGACTCTGTTAGCTCAACTCCCACTTAAAGTGCTACTGGCCACCATTAGAGAGTGATCACTCTGATTTCTGCACAAAACAATTCAACCTTCAGAATAACCAACCTTGCACTTCCCAGGGCAGTTCAACCTGGTTCTTCAGCCTGATGGAGGTCCACGCCTTCAACCCCTGCTCCTCCACCATATGCTCTGACAGCAGTGGTGCAGGCACAGATAAGTCCTCTGGCAGCAGGACTGGGAAAGAACTCTGCTTAAGATTACAGCTTGGAATAGACAGACCTGGAGTAAACGGGCCAGTTCTCTAGTATATGGAAGCTTCATATATTCACATAGGGAAAAGGTAAGGGAATTCTGAGACGATGCTACTAAATTTGATTTGGGAAAGCTCAATAAGGGGATTGACTAAAGCCATCTAATGTAACAACTGTGCTGAAGATAAGCTTACCCACTTCTCATCATTTATTCACTTAATAATCGTAAATCATATCTACAGACAATGAAGTTCCTGTCCACAAGAAGATGGTCTATATACCCCTGAATGAATCCTGCACTGATTAAAAACAAACTAACCAACCTAGGATGAATTGTTGATTTGAGGATCATTATGTGCCAGGGAATAAAACTGGGGGAGAGAACAAATGTACATTGTTCTGAACTACTTGGAAGAAAGGCAGGGTAAACATGGGATATAGAATAAACTGCTTTTGGAAGTATGGGGGCTAAACTACGAGATATGGCAGTTCCATGAGCAAGCTTTTATCATTCCTGGTTCTTAAAACCCCAGAGCAATTGCAGAAAAGCCTTCTCCAAAATTTTCAATATGACCTTAAAAGGGAAAGAGGAAATCATAATCAAAAGAAACCCTGCTGTGATTGTTTTGAAAAGGACATAGGAGATCCTGCATCAGGATCTCCCATGTCATGGTCAGCCCTAAATAATACAGCTTCTGGTATATTTTCTTCTTTGAGACAGAAAGCAGCCTAGAGATGAAAATACCCTCACTCTCAAGCTGTATTTTTCATAATTATGCATCTTTGGGGCTTCATAACAACCAATTTAATCACTTTTGCTGTTTAGAGGGCCATAACAGCCAATCATGATAATGGCTTTGGTATTTGGTAGGAACCATTTAATGCCCAAGAGCTCTTGTTCTGAGCCACTTGATGCCACTTAAGTTTGATAGACAGCCTCTCATTAGTACTAGTTGCAAAACCTCCTGCACAAAGCTCATTCCTTTAAAACAAACTCCATTCATTGATCCCAGAAACCTCTGAGGAAATCATTAACCTAGCATGTGTGTGTGTGTGATCAACAGCCAATCAGGCCTTGATTCCCGACTGATATCCCATGAATGTATTTTCTATTGCTATATTAATTTACTTCTGATAAATGTTTCTTGGAATCGGGGTGGGGGAGGAGGGAATCTCCTCATTCAGTTTCTGATTTCATTCAGAAAGTCACTGGGGTGCGGTGGTTAAGAGTGTTGGACTAGTACCTGGGAGACCTGGATTTGAATCCCTGTTTCTGCCATGGAAGCTTGCTGGATGGCCTATCACACCTTCTTAGCCTAAACTATCTCATAAGGCAGTTGTAAGGATAAAATGGAGGAGCATAATGTAAGCTGCTTTGGGTCCCTACTGTGGAGACAGGAGGGGTGAGAAAGGTGGGGTGTAAATGAATTAAATAAATTCTTTGTATATTACACACTATAAAAATTATTCATTCTCATCTAACAGTTAAATATGCCTTGGATTACCATAATGGTATCCATACCATCTTTGCCCTCCCTCTTGATGTATATTTGCATTATATTTTACCTATCTGCTTTGAATTATCTCATAGCTTAAGTGCCACTCAGCGCTTTATTATTATTATTTATTATTATTTATTTTATTTATATACCACCCTCCCTGGAGGCTCAGGGCGGTTTACATGGAACATATAAACAGTACATAAAACAATCTAACAATACATAAAACAATCAGGGTGGCTGTCCTGCCCCTGAGTGCCTCCTCCTCCAACCGGTTTGCCTGTCTGTCCAGCAGCCAGCCAATCACCGTCCGTCCCCTACCCCTGACCACCCCCTCCTCCTTCGACTTCCTTCTGTGGCTCAGAGGCTGCAGATCCCTGCTGGGTGAGAGCTGCCCCTGCCAGTGAGTTCCCTACCAAGGGGCCTCCAGCCTGCAGCCTTTCTAGCTCCTGGGGGGAAGGAGAGGCCATCCGCTGAGTTCTTCAATCCCACCACCCCCAATCTAGCACCCATTGTATTCCTGAATGCAACGGGCTTGGCCCCTAGTATAATAATAAATGTTTAACATAGTCAAAACATTTTTAATCCAGATGCTACTTCTCACAAAGCTCAAAATGAATAAAGGTAAAAGGTAAAGGTATCCCCTGTGCAAGCACTGGGTCATGTCTGACCCTTCGGGTGACGCCCTCCAGCGTTTTCATGGCAGACTCAATGCAGGGTGGTTTGCCAGTGCCTTCCCCAGTCATTACCGTTTACCCCCCAGCAAGCTGGGTACTCATTTTACCGACCTCGGAAGGATGGAAGGCTGAGTCAACCTCGAGCCGGCTGCTGGGATCAAACTCCCAGCCTCATGGGCAAAGCTTTCAGACAGCATGCCGCTGCCTTACCACTCTGCGCCACAAGAGGCTCTTTTCAAAATGAATAATACCCTAATAAAACTAAATGGGTTCAAAATTATTCATGTATTAACAGTGAAAACTGAAAACTCAAAATGAAAAAAACAAGCAATACAACCAAAACTGGACACAAAAACAGGCAGTGGTTAAAATAAGAGAGGGGTATAATATAGCAGCTGACTGGTGAGAAGGGGAGTTTTGGAATCTTATGTTACCTCAGAGTTCACCCAGCACATTTCAGGAAGCCAAAGTTTCACATTAGTCACCCAACTACAGTACAATAGAACAATACTGATCGACTTCACCAGATTGTTAGAATGACTGAGATAGTGTATGTGCTTTAGTTTGAACATTCTGAAGTATTCTAATGGCTCAGCATTATAATTACTGGTATTTCCAATATTATTACAACGTCTGTTTCTTATGCACCCATCTCTGGGATATATATTGTATATTGAATATTGTTTGGGTTTGTATTAAGGTGAGATTTTATTGGATATTGTTGCATTTGATTTTTGTGAACCACTGTGAGCAGGTTTTACTGGGAGCGTGTGGTATATAAATACCTTAATAGATAAAGCCAACAGTCATTGTTCATTGATAATATGTGTAGCGTAGATACCCACTGGAACACAGTTTGAGTCCAGTGGCACCTGGTCTTAAAGGTGTTACTGGACTCAAGCTTTGTCCTGCTGTTTCAGACTAACACAGCTACCTACCTGTAGATAACCACTGTGACTGATGAATATCCTTCTTGTATTTTATTTTGCGCATGGAAATACTGGATAGCTATTTGTTTGAAATGTGGAGATTTTGTATAGTGATCAGTCTTTTCAGAATTTTTGGATTTTGGTCTTCTTTTGTGGCTTGTTATTTTGCATATATTTCACCCTATTTACTTTTAGGTAGGGTTACCAACCTCCAGGTGGGGCCTGGTGATCTCCCAAAATTACAACTGATATGCAAACTACAGAATTCAGACTAGGCTTGTGCAATTCGGCCGCCGAAGCAGTCGTTCCCTCTGGGCGCAGCCAGCGCCGCACTGTGCTGCGGGGGGGGGGGGGGGGGAGGGAGGGCGGTGCCAGCAGCGGCGTGACAGCGGGCGCAACCACGCAGGCGCGGAATTCCGCACCTGCGTGGTTGCTCCCGCTGTCACGCCGCTGCCGGCACCACCCTCCCCCCCCACGGCGTGACGCTGGCTGCACCTGGGGGGAACGGCCACCAAAGCGGCCGAATCGCACAAGCCTAGTTCAGACCTCCTGGGAAAATTACTGTGCTGGCAGACATAATTATACCCTGCTTTCCTCTCTCCAAACCCCATCCACTCCAGCATCAGGTATTTCTCAGTCCAGAGTTGACAACCCCAGCTTTTAGGACAGGCAGCATAATGTGAATGATGCGAACAACTCCGCATGGCCAGCAGACCTGTAGCTGGAATCAGAGGGCTGGGCTAGATGTTCTTTGATCCAGAAAGGTGGTTTGTGTAGCCTCAAGTTTAGATGTTATTTTGGTACGTGCTAAATGGTAGTTAACCACAAACCAAAGCACAGCCTCATGAAGCATGTGTTTGGTGGCAAGGGGGCTGAATAGGTCTAGGTCTACTCAATTACAGACCCCTGGGTGCATATCACTTGTGGATTAGCATGCTGAATTGGAAAAAAAATGCACATACCTACATCTTGAGGATGTAGCCATGATTGTTTATCAAAGAATGGGATAAAAGAGAACATTATCAGAAAAGGTATATGATATCCATGATCACACCTTGCCTTAATATAACATCAAGTAGAGAATTTGATACTTTCATTTGCCTGGCTCTATTAACTTCCAAATCCCCAGCAAGGAACCCAAATGGAAGCATATTCTTTTGTTCCTAGTCTTCAATTCCTTGACAAGTTAACACATTTGCGGGGAGGGGGATTCCTTTGCCTGATAATTAAGAAGCTCCTTTGATGTTGGCTGTTCACTAATCTCCCCCCTCCCAATCCCTTAATTCCATTTGCCTCCTTGAGTTGCCTGTCTCCTTATCCAGGCTGCTTGTATATTTCAACAAAACTCATTTGTGCTCCCTGCTGCCTCTCTATAGCTGTGATTTGCCTCCTGTCCTTCTTGAATTCCAAGCACTGGAGCTTATTGTTGAGTTGACCTTCTTCCATAAAAGTGCATGTAACAGTGATATATGGGATGGCTCAAGTCCAAGTTGAGACCACTGTTCAAATTTACTATCGAGCTGTACTTATCTCCAAATATCTCCTAAGATTGCAGTAGGTCAAAATAACAATTTTGATTCAATTGAATAATAAAAAAGGACGCGATTTTGGGATAAGATGTGTGTAGGAGTTTTGTTATCCAGTGTCATCCACAGCTTTGGCATTTCCCTCTTGCCATCAAGATTAAACTAAATGCACAATAAGGAGCTGAGAGGCTTTTTTTTCTGCCCAGTGGGTTCATCAGTCACTTAACCATCATAAATGTTACCCACTTCAAGCAATGATGGACTTCCATGGCGTCATTCCAAATTATCAGCATCCATGCTGTGACTATTTTAACAGACCCATGAAAACTAGCAGCTGATGAAAGCTACTTCCAAAATGTGACTCATTTTAATAGGTGAACAGATTATCATTATGGGTATATAAAGTGCTTGAGAGAAAACAGACCTTGTGACCAGGGTTAAGGGCCACTTGTTGACAAATACATTATTTTTGACAACCGGAGGACCCTTTTTTCCCCTTGGATACTGTAATTAGCTATAGAGATTTTCCCCCTGCCCTTTCTGTTCTTTCAGGCCTGGATCCTTTGCACCATGTCCACTAGGGTTGCCAGGTTGGGTAATACCTGGATATTTTGAGGATGGAGCCTGAAGAATGCAGGATTTGGGGCATAATACCATAGAGTCAAACTTCCAAAGCAGTTCTTCTCCAGGAAAATTGATCTCTATTGCCTGTAATAGTGAAGGTATCCAGCCACCACACACCATCCATCTGACGTCACCACATACTGAATTGCAATACGTTTCTAATAATGAAAAAATAAATGGTGTTTGTGCTACACAAACTATAGTTTGTGCTATACAAACAAAAGGTACAAACCTATAGTTATGTGCTGTAGCTAGCTAGCTAATCACATATAAGAACAGGGCTGTTTCAAGAAATTCCAAACTCAAACAAGCTGCAGTTTTGCCACCTTCGTCTGTTAGCTCATAAACTATAAAACGGTTTAGTAAAATAAACAGAGCTGTCCCTTGGACAGGATGAATTGGGGAGACCTCCCTGAACTCTGCGTATTGGAAGACCCTACCACAACGCCAGTTCTTTTAAATTTCATATATTATTTATATTGTATACTTGTGTTCTGTGTGCTTTAACTCATGTAAGCTGCCCGGAGGAAGGATTGCATATAAATACAAGGATAAATAAATATAAATACATAAAGTGAGAAAGGGAGGCATGGTGTTCTCATACAGCAGCCAGCAGCCAAAAATTTACTACTCAAGTGTACGTTCACCGCCCCTCCCCCCAGGAGAGCACTGAGAGAAGCATGTGGGGGTGGCAGAGGAGGCTGTGATCAAACTGCCCCTCTTCTTCTCTTCCCTCACCTGCCTCCTTAAGTAGTGGGACCCACTGATTTTTCCTAGATCCTACATGCCCTAGAAATCTAATCCCAAAAAAATAAACTACCACTTAGTGGGATGTTCTTGTTAATTTTCTTAATGTTACAACAACATATTCTTAGATTCAAATGTTGGTCTGCGCAATAAAATCAGAGTCCAGTAGCACCTTTAAGACCAACAAAAATTTATTCAAGGCGTGAGCTTTTGAGTGCTAGCACTCTTCAGCTTAGTCTGACGAAGAGTGCTTGCGCTCGAAAGCTCAAAACTTAAATAAATCTTGGTTGGTCTTAAAGGTGCTACTGGACTCTGATTTCAACATATTCTTGAACATGTGAAATACTGAAGGAGGATGCATCTGTGAATGTGCAGGGAGAATGACTCACTCACCTGGGAGGGTTTTTTCCCGCCACACAATAGGTTATTTCCTCCATCTTAATGGCAGTTAGTTTTAAAGGTTAATTGGGGGCCATTCCGCACTCGTCCAAAATAGCACAATGGTTACAAATTGAAATCGCTACTGTTTTGCTGTTATGCACGTCGTTGACAATCTGCAACACTCCTGAAACCGATCCGCAAAAAGCGCTTCGTTGTAGCGCTTTCAGGGAAATCCCAAAAAGTGGATTCACCCTCTGGAAAGTGCTACACTCTTGCAACCAATCTGCAACACTAGCGGGAAAGTTCTGTGCATTACCATTGCTGCAGTTTCTGCAAAGTCCCTCCCCCTAGCTCTCTCCTCTGATCTTCCGGTGAAGCGATTGCCATTTTTTTTTCTCCAAGCGAGCGGAGATCAATACACCGGCGAGCCTTCGTTTACTCAGCGAGGCTTCCCTGGCTGCAGAGCTGTTTTAAGTCACTGAGCATGAAACAATACACAGCCCCGTTTGATGGTTTATTTTCCCTTTATTTTTCACTGTATTTTCGGCCGAAAATCGCACCCGTGCCAGGTGGGGGGGTTAATTTTTTTTTCCACTCGGGGGAAGCATGGCAACGATGAAACGGCAGCTCAAACACCACCTGCTAGCTAGATGGGTCTCTCCGTTGCAACGAATCAACGCAGATTCGTTGCAATGTGTGTGTTTTTTTAACTTCCTTAAAGGGAAAGGGGCTTTTTGGAATCATGATAACGGCCACCCATTGGCTGCCTGACGGCCAGGGGTGGGACAAAGCTCGGCAATATCGCTTTCTGGCTAGCAATTTTTGCCGAGACCGGAAACCTGTGGGAAACGATAGAAACGCAACTGGATTCCACTACAAAGCCAGGTATGCATAACGACGAATTCCACAATTTAAAATGGCGTTTTTTTGTCCCGCAACCAATTTGCCACGTAGATCCTGGTGCGGAATGGCCCTTGGTCTCTGGTGAGGTAGGAATCCTCCTATGACTTACATGCTGTGCTGCTTCTGCTTGGTAGGCAGAAGAGAGAAATGGGGGAGGGAGTCATTGTGTGTGAATTTGTTCATCACAGAAGACACCTTATGTGGAGAGCTTCATGCTGTGTGGAGACTGATATGCGGGCAGTTCTTTGCAGAGCTGGTGCTTGATGCATATTCTAGTACAGTGGCTGCTTGGAGCAGAGGAGCGGGGTGGCATCATGTGATAATCTTGGGGACTGTGGTATTCCACATGCCTGCCCACATGTCTTGCGCAGTCCTGTAGATCTGGCAAGTCAAACAAACAACTGGGGGGGTTGCTGCTGAAAATGGCATGGGACAGAAGAGCTGAAGCCCCTCCTTCCCCTGTGTCATGCTCTGCAACTGATTCAGCCCCCTGCAACAGTTTTAAGTCCCAATCAGATGTGTAGCAAAAGTGTCATGTAACAAGGGCCTTGGGCAGGGGTAGTCAAACTGCGGCCCTCCAGATGTCCATGGACTACAATTTGCTGGCAGGGGCTCATGGGAACTGTAGTCCATGGACATCTGGAGGGCCACAGTTTGACTACCCGTGGCCTTGGGTGTTCTGAGAGATTCCTGAACTCCCTTCTAGGGAGAGACACAAACCGGAATATTCTGGTTCGGTGTCTTCTTGAACGAAGTCAAACTAACCCCAACCCCCAGACACACACACACACCAACTTCTGCCCACATAGATGCTGGGGGATGTGAAATGCATGTGTGTATGTGGGAGGGGGGGAAGTGAAATGGCAGCTGAAAGGCCCATGGACCCTGTTGTCAAAGATGTGTGATGGCCCTGCTTTCAGGACCAAAGGGCTGCAAGCGGTTTCAGGATGCCAGATCACACACACCCCCCCCCCATTCAGAAGGATTCCAAGCCTTTTTAGTACACTAGATAGCTTCATTCCTTTCTGAATGGTGTGTGTATGTGTGTGTGATCTGGCATCCTGAAACCGCTTGCAGCCCTTTGGGCCTGAAAGCAGGGCCATCACACATCTCTGCTGTCAGGCCAAAAGATCTGGTAGACCTGGCAGCTTTTTTAGTGGCTGGTTTTGCTCCCCCTTTAAAAGTGGGGAGTGAAACAAGTAGTTTAAATGGCTCAGAGCCATTTAAACTGAGGGGCAGACCATTACATTGAAATGACCCTAATGGGTGCTGGGTGCTAGGTTGAAATGGCCCTAACAGGTGCTACGTTTAAACATCCCAAACCCTAGCTGGACAAAAGGTCTGGAAAATGTTCAGGGGGCATGAACTGGGCTAATTCATAATAAATGTGAGGTTGTGAACTGGTTACCGTCCACTTCTACCCCCTTTCTGCTCCTTGAGCACATCTGCTTTTTATGAGCCTGACCTGTGTTTTTAATCAATCTATGCAAGCGTGAGTTTCCCTCATGCTGTGAGAGACAGAAGGAAGCCTTGAGATAAGAACACAGGCAAAGCACCTATTCGCCTTAGGGTACATGTCTTCTGAGTCCTTCAGGGGAAGAAAGAACGAACAGTGGAGCAAATGAAAGGGTTGGAGGGTTAAAAGAAGTTTTAGACTATGCCAGAAACAGCAAATCTCATTAAATCAAGAAATACTTGTTTGAACATTCTGATCCTATGCACATTTACTCAGAAGTAAGTTCTACTGTATTGATGTGGCTTGTCCCCAAGTAGGAGACCTAGTTTACAGGCAGGCCAAGCTGGAGTGCTAGATTTATTTTCTCATTTTTTTCTCATTTTTCCTTACCTGCTAGGAGGCTCTACCTGCCAGCTTTTTAATTCTCTTCTCTGCTGCCACCCTAGGAGGAATGAGAAGGGACTGGGGGAATATTGTGCCAGTGGCAGAAGTGACATCACTAGGCAGCAAAAAATGCCCACACAAGGTCTGGCTGTTATTCCTGCTGCCATTCCTACAAGTCTGCCCAGGACACATGGGCAGACATGTGAAACTGGCAGCAGGCCCTACTATCACTTCATGCTGCTCTCCCTTCCTATTCCACCCCAAGCAGCTACTGTACTAGAACATATACCCAGCACGAGATTTGTCTCTACACAACACTCTGCGTGAATCTCTCTAGATAAGGCTAAGGGGATGTTCTGAAATAATCCACAGTCATTGGGACAAAGCTTTGCTATCAGCTAATGCATCTGTTTTACCTGCCTCTGTTTGGCTCAGGACAAGGAATTGATTTTGTGAAACGCCCAGAAAAACAAGTCTCGAAAAGGGACAAGTCCTGCCTCCGGGACCCTTTTACTTTTCCTGGCTTGTCTTCTATGACTCTCATCAATAGGAGAATAATTGGAATTTCTCATGATCAATAGATTAGCCTTTCCAAGGTCTCCATTAACTGAACTAACAATAGATGGAGTGTACTTCTGCATAGGACCACTGCAGTCAGACTTCCCTTTCATCACTCGTATGACTTCTCCCTAATTCACAATGAAATGGCAGACCTGTGAAAAGAGTGTACCCATTCAGGTAGGAGTCACAGGACTGAATGTTCCTTCAGATAATAAAAAATCCCCCCATGTAGAAAATTAAACATCAAGGAGAAAGGTTGTAGCTACGAGTGTGTATTCAGCTAATCAGTGCTGGAAAAAAAATCTCAAAAATACCTTATCTGTATTCTCAAGGTATTATTTCAGCCTGATATAGATTTTGATATTTATGGCTACTTCAGTTTGGTGTAGGGGTTAGGATCGCAGCCTTCTAATCTGGCAAGCTGGGTTTGATTCTGTGCTCCCCCCACATGACCTTGGGCTTGCCACAGCACTGATAAAGCTGTTCTGACTGAGCAGTAATTTCAAGGCTCTTTCAACCTCACCTACCTCACAGGGTATGTGTTGTGGGAAGAGGTAAGCCATGTTGAGACTCCTGGTACAGAAAAGCAGCATATAAGAACCAACTCCTCTTCTTTTTCAAAATGGCCAAGCCTGAAAAATCCTTAAAATATTTGGGATTTTTTGGGATTGTTGAATACCTGAAGTTGAAGGGTATTTAAAAGAGTTGCAGTCCCTTTGAATACCTTCTGGGGGAACCTGTAGCTTGGAGAATGTGTTTAAAGAGATTGCAACCCCTTTAAACGCCTTAAAAGTTCACTTGCTAATAAAAGTGACAAATCTAGGAAAGGAAAGAATGGGTGGAAATGAAGTGAGAGGAGGGAAGAAATGAGAGGCCAATACATATAATCACCCTCAGTCCTTTTCTCAAATCCCACCATTGCAAAGAGTGGAAATTTACGGTTCTCCTAGATTATTCATTCCTACCACTGGCAGTGAAAAAGGACAAGACTGATGCACTTCAATGCTAGGAACAAAGTAAACTTCCACAAAATGTGCCCCCGGGCTATGCCTGAAAGTTTCATAATACAATAAAGTAGATATGCATTGTCATCTGGATGGGATACCAAATGGAAGTCCTTAATCAGCCTCCTTGCAAAAGGTCCCAGCTCCAGTTGAAGGAACTAGTAATAGTTAATGTGAAAGATCTCTGCTTGAGACCCTGAAAAGCCCCTTCCAGAATGAATAGACAATAAAAGGTAAAGGTAAAGGTATCGCCTGTGCAAGCACTGGGTCATGTCTGACCCTTGGGGTGACGCCCTCTAGCGTTTTCACGGCAGACTCAATACGGGGTGGTTTGCCAGTGCCTTCCCCAGTCATTACCGTATACCCCCCAGCAAGCTGGGTACTCATTTTACCGACCTTGGAAGGATGGGAGGCTGAGTCAACCTTGAGCCTGCTGCTGGAATTGAACTCCCAGCCTCATTGGCAGACAGTATTTCTGCTGCCTTACCACCCTGCGCCACAAGAGGCTCTGAATAGACAATATTGTCCTTAATTTTAAACGGACGTATGTCACTGCTTTAAGCAGAGTCAGAAAAGTATGTCGGCTACTTTTCTGACTCTGCTTAAAGCAGTGACATACGTCCGTTTAAAATAAACCATCATCTCCTGCCTTTCTCCATCATGAACACACTTGAAGCTGCCTTATAGTGAATCAGACCCCTGGTTTATTAAGGACAGTATTGTCTATAAGGCAGCTTCAAGAGTGTTCATGATGGAGAAAGGCAGTAGATGATGGTTTATTTTTAAAGGACGTATGTCACTGATTTAAGCAGAGTCAGAATAGTAGCCCACATAGATCACTATTAGCTACTCCTGGAGTTGTCACAGCCTTGCTCAACCTGTGGGCACAAAAACAGCTGTCATAGGGACAGGTAAAATCACCAAATACTAATTTCCACAAAATGCTCATAGGTTCCAAGCCAAGTTACACTGTATTCATTTTTTTAATTACTGCAATTTCCATCCAATAAGGTTTCTCAAGGCAGTGAACTGTTGACAAGGCAACACAAGCCAATGTTAAACACAGTGTATACAAAGTTAAATGCAGTGTGTATGTGGGTATATAATAAGGTGACCAGATTTTAACATTGGTAAAGTGGGACACGATTTACCGGGGGGGGGGGGTTCCTGATTAAAAATTTGGTCTATATGGAGCAAAAAAAATTTTCATAGAACGCATAGAATGCAAAAATAGTATTGTAATATATATTTTTTAATTTCAACGTAAGTACAATTTGCCAGGTGCCCCCAGATGTCCCTCCAAAAGTGGGACAATCTGGTCACCTTAGTATATAAACACATACAAATCTCCTTGGGGAAGAAAGTTTTAGTACCATAACCAAGAAGGTCATTGGTGGCCACAGCAGGTGTCCATAACCTTTGGCCTGGACTTGGTGGCACCCACCCCACACATAAACCCTCCCCCTACCCACCTGGCTCCACTGCCTTCTCTACCAACTCCTGCAGCCACCACTTGCTCACTGCTATTGCAACCATGAGGCTAGTGGGTGGGCGCTGAGAGGGTAGGGCAAATTTGAGGACCATGACCATGGGTATAGTCTTAACTGACCTACTTGACTCATTTCAATCTCCTGTGCAAGTACCTTTTGCTATCTGTACCAGCCTCCTGGGTCCGATGCACAGAGGGCTGGATAGTGACGATAATTGCTTTCTCCCACCATTTGACACTGCCAGCTACATCTGATTTGCACACATTGTAACAAAGAACTCTCTCTGTATGCATAATGTGTTTATATTATATGCTTTCTGGCAGTGACCTCTTGAATTGTCTGTACATTTGGGGGTCTGCAGTTCTCCATTTCTTCAACCTGTTTGGAGGAACTATTACCGAACAAGCCAGAATACTTGAGTCATGCTTTGCCCTGTGAAAAATGGTTGTGCAAATGAGCCCTGAACCAGGCAGGTAATGAAGGTGTTCTGACCAAGGTCTTGGAAACAGAAACGAAAGTGCAATGCATGTCTCCAGGCACTTACTTCTTGCTCCTATGTGACAAATAAAGTTCTATTTCTCATTAGTTTCATATACTAGACTGTAGCATCCTGGAATGAGGGCATATTTAAGAGCACAGTTTACAAGGGGGACTGGGAAGCCTGTGAGTCATAAATCAGAACTCTGCCTTAGTTCTCCAATAGGAAGGGAATTAATCTTTCTGTCTTTCCCCTCTTTCTTTGCACCTCAGAGACTTCAGAGTCCAGCTCAATTATTTCTGAATCCTGTATGTGTTCAACAAAAAGTGTCTCCCGCCAGCATGTTTTCTAGCCAGTCCTGGATCTAGCAGGGAAATGCCAAGCTGCTTTACAGCTGAGTGTGGTGGGTAGTGATGGAAATGATGGGGACTGGAGAAAGCAGAGGCAGGTAAGCTTTTAGGGCTGCACGTGACACTTGCCCAGTAACTTTAGTAAGGCATTCAGTGTGGCAACTATCAGAAGAAAGCTGTCATCACCTTCCCTGGTCCCCAGGAAGGAAAAATACAAAGCATGATCTAGCCCCTGCTTTGAGATGGGAAGAACTAATCAGAGACTCAGGAGGAGGAAAATGAAATAAAAATGAAATGGAATAAAAAGCCTTTTATTTTTTTTAAAAAGGTGCCTGGAGCAGCTATATTAAACTTTCTCTTATTTACTATGGCTCATCTTCCTCTTCCTGCTGTGAAAGAAAAGCCTGCCAGGTTAAAGTAAAAGAAAGTAGGTGTTGCCATCATGAAAAATGCAACCTCTTTGGTTCTTTTTTATAGGAAGAAATTGAAATGTGCTTAAATTGAAGCTGTTAACTACTGAAGATGTGTTTTCCTTTTTTAATTTGCACCCTTCTACTTTATACAGCAGGGTATTAAAAATGAATGTCTTGATGTGCTATCTAGCAAATCTTGGGCATAGAACACTGATTCGGAATTCCTTTCCCTGAATACACACCCAAAAAAGCTTAAGGGGTTACTCTTTGCCAAGGGTTATTTATGAGCCCTTAGAATTGCTGAGGCTAGCAAGTAGAAAGTGATGCCACCTCAACCACAGCAGGGCAAACAATGCCCCACCTGAGTACCTCTCTCCATCTATTACAGAAAATACTATTTGCAAAACTCCATCATATATGCTAAAATAATTCCAAATCAGAGTGGGAGTATCTAATGCCAGGGCACTAGGGAGTCCCTGGACTGCAGCATTCTCCTGGATAGAATTTCATGCCTAGAGAGCCCTTCAATATACATGAAGTGGGAGGAGGAGAAAGTATTCAGGAGGGTATGGAAAAGCAGGAGGAGACAAGAGTAATTGCTTGAGCAGGAAACCTCAGCATGCTCAGAGCACAGAGGTGAGGAAATTAATGTGGAGAGAAGCATGGGAGTTGATTCAGCACTACTTGGCCTCTATTTGAAGACTAAAGTCTTTCACTGTACATATAGTTTTAGGGGAGGAACTACTAGATCTGCTTGCTTTCTCTTTTCCGTACTGGGAACTTAGTTGCTTCGGCTCCTGTACAGGAGCACAAATCCAGGGCAGATGAGGTTCACTTGGCCAAATGCTCCCCTGTGTGGGAGCAGGAAGAGGAGGGGCATCCTGCCCCAGCTCAAACTCCAGCCTGCAGCCTGGCATAAAACCTCTAGTGCTGAAACGATGCTCTATGACCCTACTTAATATAATAATTAAATATTATATTTAATTATATGAAATAAATATAATGATAAAATCCAGGCACAGATGGTGCATAACATTCCCCAGGAGAGTGCATCCTTAGGGATTCTTCAGTTCATTTGGAAACCAATCAGTGATGAATATCTAGATGCCTGACTCTTATTTTTTTTAAAGAAACCTCCAGTTGTTACCAATTAGTGTTTTGAGAAATTGATTCTGTTGTTAGAATGGGTCACCATGAAGTCAACTCTTTTTGATGAAGTTATACCAATAAAACTATTGTTATGAAACTTGCTTTCCAAAACAGATGGTCACAGAGCTGAAGTTACATCTTTGGCTCAATTCCCTCCTTCCTCCTGCTCTTATAGATTACAAATGTCTCTCTCTCATCTCAGAGTAACACTTTATATATAAGAAATTTATAGTTGTCTGGCATACTATTGCTCAACTTGCATGCTGTATCATAAACTAGACATTTACCTTTTTTTCCTTGCAAATTTGTGTATGTTGAACAAGAGGAGGCATACATATGGGGCTAAAAACTAAAAAAACCTCAAAGTGGTGGCTGTAGATCTTCTGGAATTACAACTGATCTTCAGACAAGAGAGATCAGTTGCCCTGAATAGCTGCTTTGGAGGATGGACAGCATGCCATTATACCCAGCTGAGGTTCCTCTGCTCTCCAGATCAAACCCTTCCAAGGCTCCATCCCCCCAAGACCCAGGAATTTCCCATTTTGGAGATGACAACCTTATGAGTATGAAGAAAAGGTAGAGAGATGTGATCTATGAACTCTGCCACTCCTTAACACTGAAGCCTTTTGCATGTACCCTTACATCTTTAGCTGCTAGTGTTTTTGATTATTTTTTATCATTACGAAGAAGTAAAAGCATTTCCCAAGGATTCATGTCAGGCTCCCTAAACTGTGTGAAACTTTTATTTTATATTATGCCTATACTAGATACGATTCCCCATGAAATGTTGTATAAACTGTAGAAGTGGTGACTATAAAAAGCAGAACTGGGATTTTATGGTCTTTGAGCCGGGAAATATATTGTTTGTTTGCAATGCTCTCCATGTTCAAAGAGCATAAATTCCCAGATACACACTTTCTTTCTCTCTCTAAAATTTTTATACCGCACTTCCCAGGGGCTCAGGGCGGATTACAGCATAGGAATGTAGTAAATAACAACAACAACAAACAAATTAAATTTAAACAAATTGAACTTATTACATTTTTATAAATTATTACATCAAATTAAAATCCTTTCCTATAATATCCCTCGGAGATAGGAGCTACTACCTATCTCGGCAGTGGCAGAGAGAATAAAGTGCCGGAGCAGAACGTATGACGGTGATCAGCAGTATTAGATGTTTTATATGCATTCAACATGAACGCATAGGGAGGTCAGGTTCATTGGTGGATTTATAGACCTCAACCATAGGCCTGGCAGAACAAGTCTGTCTTGCAGATACTGCAAAACTGTTCTAGGTCCCCCAGGGCCCTGATCTCATTAGGAAGCGTGTTCCACCAGGCTGGAGCCAGGACTAAAAATGCCCAACTTTACTTCTCTGGTCTCGGGGAAATTTAGCAGATGTTGTCTGCTGGAGCACAGGCTCCTCTGAGGGGCATAGGGGAGAAGGTGATTTTATAGGTATGAAGGTCCCAGACCCTTTAGGGCTTTAAAGGTAAGTGCCAATACCTTGAACCTGATTCTGCCCTCAACTTAGAGTGAATGCAGCTGGGAGAGCACTGGTGGTCAAATTTGTTCTCTCCACCAGATTCCGATGAGTTTGGCTGTTACATTTTGGATAAGCTGATGTTTCTGGATCAGATGCAAGGTTATCCCTGCATAGAGTGAGTTGTAATAGTCTAGTCTGGAGATGACAACTGCATGGGTCACTCTGGCTAGGTCAGATGTTGATAGACTGGGTGTTAGCTGCCGTGTCTGGAGTAGATGATAGAATGGTAGATGGTCGCAGTATTTGTGACCTGAACCATCATAGATAATGTGGAGTCCAAGGTCATGCCCATGCTCTTGAGGGTGGCTACAGTTGTTAGTTGTCAAGGGCCATGAGTCGTAGTACCTCATCTGGGTCATGACGATCTAGACAGAGGATCTCCATCTTAGCTGAATTCAACTTCATATATAACATGCAACATTTTTGCTACCATTACATAATCCTAAAAGCTATGGGTTTAAATTTACAACATGGAGAGCCACAGTTCAGTGGTAGCTTGACTAACATGTCTCAGGAATCTCTGTGCCCTTAACATTTCCACTTACAGGATTTCAGGTAGCTGTGGTTGGAAAAATTTCTCTGCCCGAAATTCTGGAGGCCTGCTACCAGTCAGAGTACTCTGTGCTAGGCAAAATGGCCTGGTAGTTTTACTTTCTCTAAGTCAATTTTATACATATATTGTTAAGCACAGAGTGTACCTGCTTTTAAGCTTCACAAATTTCATCAGGCACCAAAAGCAGTTGTACAGGAAAGCCTTGAGGGAACTCTTATTAGGTTTGAGAGACAGAAGGCCAAGGGCCAGAACTGAATACCCAGTAAAGGAAGTCTATGAGCAAATTTAACACTACCATGGCATTATTATTCTTACTAGTAAATTGAAACAAATGCATCACACAAGTTATTAGACAGAAATAAGGATGCAGATTGAAAAGTCTGAATGAAGTTGCAAATAAACTCATTCTTAAAGTTGGCAGTCTCCTGGTGGGGCCTGAAGATCTCCCGGAATTACAGCTGATCTCCAGACTACGGAGTTAAGATCCCATGAAGAAACTGTCTGCTTTGGAGAGAGGACTCTATGGCATTATACACCTGTATACCTTCCACATCCTACTCCTCCCAGGCTCCATTCCCATATCTCCAGTAATTTCCCAATCTAGACTTGGCAATTTCATATCCTCTCATCTCAAGCAGCATTGTGGACTATGAAATTCAGGTGAACTCTGGGCTACACAGTCAACCCTGCCTAAAAACAGAGCCACTTTGAACTGGGAAGAAGTGAAACTGACTGGTGAAATGGCTCACAGCCATTTCAACCTAACAAATTAGCTGCAGACCCCACACCACTCAACTGCTAGGTTTCAATGGCCCTGAGTAGCCAAACTGAACTAGTCAAAAGACCTGCAAACATTTGGGGAAGGCACCTTCACTCGGAATCGGCTCAAGTTTGTGCTGAATTTTGGTCTGTAAGCCAGTTTGTGTCCATTCCTAATCTTGAGTCTATATCCATAATCATTCTACCCAAATTCAAAACTGTTTTTTTGGTTCAGATTCTCACTAGTGGAGAACTCACCTCCCTGAAAAACATTGTGAAAAAGATTATGAAGAAAGAGGCCCTCATCAGAGCATATTTCCAATGTACCTAAAACTATGTTTTGGCATTCTCCAGAGCATAAAGCATAATTTTCTGCTACCAGGAATTTAAAAGTAGCCAGTATTGGAGAATACTGCCAAATGAAAAAGAGCAAAGACACACACCAGGAGGAAGAAGTGGTTTCGTATGTTTCGTAAATCAGTTAAGCAACAGAATACATTCCAATATGTTGCTCCTTCACAGACACTGCCAAATTTTTGCCTATGAAATTCAAGGAGAATGTAGGGCATTTCCATATGTGATAAATGTAGTGTTATGTTTGCCAAATGTAGGTGTCATATTCCGGCCCCTCCACATGACATCACCTACATCCAGTGTATGGGCAGCAGCTGGCTTGCTATATCCTCCATTTTAAAGCATGACTTTGGGAATCGCAAAAGGTGGATTTACCACTCTAAAAAGCGTGATCCACCAGCAGATCTCTTGCCCTGATTACACATTAACAGAAATTGCAACCAAAGTCCATTTTGTTCACAAATGTAGTTTTATGGGTATAATTTGTACATCAGTACTAATTTCATGGAAGAAAAATCTAGTATTCAGAAAGGCCTGACACCTATTTTAAAGTGGATTTAAAAGTTTAAAAAGTGATGGAAAGAAGGACCCACCTCCCTTCAGTAGCAAAAGACAAAGCAATAACACTTCCTGCTAGTTTCATCCAAGTGAGCAGCCTAATCAAAGTGTCAGCCTGAGTTTCGTACAGGAAAGACCTCCAACAGTGTGCCAAACTCAAAACGAGATAAGTAGAAGATAATTTTTTTTCTTGCAGAAGAGGAACTTTTTTTTTTTTGCTTTTGGAGGTGAATCATGAACTGCCAAAGTCTATCCTGTAGCCTGGTATGGGTGGGAAAGATGTTCTTGCGTGTCAAAGAAGAGTCTAATACTTCTTCAATTTAATTCCAAACAGAATAAGGGAAGAATGCTGTGAACAAAAGAACCAAGAAAACCTACAGTCCCTCCAGAACATTAAGTGCCTTGTGATGCTGACTGGCTATGCATCTTGACTGGTTATCAAAGCAAAACACAAATTTCACACTTCTCTTTCTGCTAAAAAGTGAAGTTCCTTGATGGTTACCAGTCTTCAGGTAGAAATTCTCCTAGAACCCCAGCAGATCTTCAGACAACAGAACTCTATACTCCTGGAAGAAATAACATCTTCTAAGGGTGAAATCAAGTCCCATCTGAGTTTGTATCTCAACACTCTCCCTTCCCAGGTACCACCCCAAATCTTCAGGAATCTCCCAGGCTAGATCTGACAATCCCAGATTCTTCCTAGATTGGTAATGATACAAAGAAACTAAAAACATTCTAGAGATCCTTCTCAACTAAACCCTTTTCCACTTTTTGTATACCTATAAATCCCTTATATTCCAAATGGCAAGGTTTGTTGCTTCCCTCACAAAGCTAAAGATGACATGAGGCACACTGTGCCTGGCATTTACAAATTAGCTGATCAAATGAAATGTCCCCGGGGTTCCATAATTTTGGTGTCATGATGAAGAAAGTCATCCATATTAGCTTCAGATGGTGGGACCAGCTAACACAGGGCACGTGATAATGACTCTATGGCAGGTATGTTCATATAGGTGTAAACAGTTCTTAAAATATGTTGGGTCCATGCAATGCAGGACTTGATTCTGAACTGGGATTAAACTGGAAGCTAGTATAGGTGGACTCATTGCAGCTTCTGTACACTCTTCAAGAGTAGTCCCATAGACAGCATAATGCAGTAATCTAATTATATGTAACCAGGACATGCACCACAGCTACAAGATCTTTCATGCCCAGGAAAATACATGACTAGTTTATCAGCCAAGCTGGTGAAAGACGCTCCTGGCCACTACCACTACTTGCTGATTCAACTGGAGGCCTAGGCCCAGCAACTAGGTCCCCCAAGCTATGAATGTTGTCCTTTAGGGACAGTCCAACTCCATACAGAAGAACAAATACCTCAATATCTGGGTTAATCCTTCCACCTACCACCTCCATTTTTTCAGGATTATGTTTCAATTTATTTGTTCTCTTCTATCTCAGTACAACCATCTAGAGGCGGTAGTAATGTAACTCTGATTACAACAGCAACCCAGATTTAAATGTCACATTAATTGTATGTATGGATCAGTGATTTGGCTCAGAAAAGGGCACATATATTCAAATCAATGCTGATTCAAATACCTTTTGGGTTTATCTGAACCAAAGTACACATTGCATCACTTTACATGAGTTGAATCAGAGAAGCCCAAAGCAATTCAATCCTGATTTGGCTAATTGAGAAAGATTCCACCAAACAGCTGATCAGCTGTTTGGGAGGGTTTTAAATGTCTCCCCAGAAGACCCCTCTGAAGCTGCAGAGAACATGCCTTACACAGCCATAGATTGTGTGGATCAACTGTTTGGTTAGATCTTTAAATGTCTCCCTTTACATGTCTGGCTCTGTACTTTGAAGGGATCATTTTAAATGGACAGAGTGCCTTTCCCTTAGTGTATGCCCCCCCCCCCAGTGCAGTGGGGGAAGAAACAGTTAAAGACCCCACCAAACAGCTCCACAGCTTCAAACTATCATGGGCTATATCTCAAATGGGTAACCAACATACAATCAAAGAAAATATTAAATAAATCTTCAATTGCCCCTGACCCACATGAACATAATTATACACATGGGATACTCAGAATCAACCTGCCAAAACAGCAGATGGGAAAGCATTTAGCCAAGCCAAAAGCAAAGGTATTTGATATTTGGGGACAGTCAGTTGATGAAAATAAGCTGGGAGGTAAGAGGGGGCACAATACCAAAAAACCCTTCCATACAGTATACTTTATGAGCTCTGCCAACAGCTGACTGACAGTCTAATGCCTCCAGCGCTCTTTCGAACAATCTGTAGACCACTGGACAAGAGGAATGAAAAGGACACCCTTAAAAAAGAAATTAGATTCAAGACTGGTACACCAAACAATAAGGAAAATAAAACTTCTAAGATCTTCAGAGAACAAGGCCTTCAAGTAAAAGTGAAATCCAAACTTGACATTCCACTGGTTCCAAACCCAATTCCAATCATAAAATCACAGTGACAAAGTCATCAAAAGGTCATACAACAGAGCTATTGGCCCCAGGAATCCAATTGACCACCCCCTATAAGAGTTGAGTCATCACTTTCACCCTAAAGACTTGAATTGGTGCAGGAACATACTGACACACAGTAGAGGGAAGAAAACCGGACAAATAGCCCCTGAAGAATTGGCCACTGAAAGCAAAGCACCCTCTGAGAGTTTTCCATGAGAAAGAGCTTGGAAAAGAATAACCTGGATGATGAAATTAGGAAAGCAGCTTAATTGGCTGATTTTTCAGCCTCCAGGAGACTTGTTCAGGCTGAAAATATCTTGAAAAGATCACAATTTATTGCCAAGTCTTAACCAGTGAAATTGTCCAGAAATGCCAACAGCAATTTACACAGAAACACCGGTGACATGCAGGCTTTTTCAACCAGGGTTATGTGAAACCCTGGGGTTTCTTGAAGGCCCCTGGAAGTATTACCCAAGTGGGTGGAATTTAAGTAATTTGTAATTTTTTTTTTAAAAAATTGTTAAACATGTATGGCCATATATGGCCATGTTGACGCACCCCCCTCCCAAAATTGCCAATGATGGGCTTGGAGGGTGTAGGAAGGTGAGTGGCCCCAGGCAGGCATGTACAGAGCTTTCCAACTATATTCTGCACAATCGTTGAGAAAGGCTATGTTAGATGGACTGTAACATAACAAGGGGGTCCAACAGATAGCTAGACCAGGGGCATGGGAATTCATTTCTGCTAAGATACCTACAAGATCATTAATAAAGAGATTAACGAGGAGGATAACCAACAAGATAACCCAGCTTCATTCCCTTAGACAGAGGGAAGTCCTTTGTCGGCTTCTCTCTGGAGATCACAGTGAACACAAGTAGTGGAATTATTATATAATTACTGGATCAAATTTTTAAAAAAGCTGCAATCAATGGAAGAAGAACTTTTTTATACCCCACTTTTCAATATCCACAGATCCCAAAGTGGGTTACAAACACCTTTTCCTTCCTGTCCCCACTACAGGCACCCAGAGAGGTAGGTGGCTCTGAGACATCTGAGAGCACTGCTCTATGAGAACAACCCTAACAGTAGCTTAAGGTCTCCCAGCTGGCTGCATATGGAGGAGAGGGGAATCAACCTGGTTCTCCAGATTAGAAGTCACTGCTCTATAGCCACCATACCAAGCTGGGTCTCTAGATGCATAAAATTTGGACCACAGACACTCTCTAGATACAGAACCAACTGGGCAGGCTATATACCTGGACAGGTAGAGAAAAGCCAAGTCAAGATTGAGCCTTGAATGCCCTGTTTAGAACCCAGGCTGCTCTCCCCAGAACACTCTCCAGCCATGAAACCACTTCCAAGCATAAAGTTTCCTGAAAAGGAAAGCAACGTAATGGGGCTATGCTTCATATAAAGAATGTGCAGGAATTTTTCACATTAATTTCTCACTTTGCTGCAGGTGAATGTGCGAATTCTGGTATTTATCTGGGCATACAATACATTCATTAGCACATTTTCTCACATCACTTTTAAATCTCATCAGTGCACATGGTGACTCTGAGACAGTGTAGAACTACACAAGAAAAGTTTTATCGTGTCTGATTGCCTCATACAGAAGCAGCCTTCTGTGTACAGGTAAAGGACACCAGCACGAGAAGTGCCAAATAAGTGACAAGTTGAGAGGTGCCAGAGCATTCATCCTGCTACACCTAGTAATTTGAGAAAACACTCGGGGAGCTAATTAGGGTAAATGCTGAACATGTGTCAGCACAGTCCTTAGAAACAAAAGGTACAGAACTTGTTAGGGTAATGTGAGAGAGCTGTAGTGCCCACATGTGCAAATTGGAAATAAGGTGCTAGCTAATATGTGAAGGAGCACCATCTGTTTCACGGTATTCACACTTCATCTTTTAGAAATAGGCAACTCTCACAGAACAGGTACATAGTTTAGGAATAAGCTGGCACTTATGTTTGTTAACACCCAGTCTGTCTGCTTTATTCCCATGACTTTAAGGGTGATAATTTTGCACCTGAGTTCATCCTCTCAACTAACCAGAAGAAATTTTGTCAGGCTCACATAACAAATGCAGTGGTCTTATTCTGTCTAGCTTACCACTGTATACTGTGCCAGGCAGCTGCTTTCCTGGATCTCAGGAGTCTTGAGTCCTGGAGTCTTCCATAACAGTAGTTACCTGATCCCTTTATAAGTGGAGATGTCAGGAACTGAACCTGGGACCTTCTGCACACAAAACAGAAGCTCTATCAGTGAGCCATGGCCCCTTCCCAAGTCTACAAAACATAACCTTGGGTGATAAAGGCAGTCCAGACCTCCAAGTGAAGTAACTTCTTGCTGAAGACATGGGAACTGAACTACCAATCTATGAACTAAATGGTCTTAGGCAAATGACTTTCTTGAAGAGACAGCTAAATAATGGTTACCTACTTTTTAGGGCTGTTGTAAAAAAATCAAAATGTGGGAAGCATTTTAAATACTTGAACACACTACAACAAATCCAACAGATTATTGCTGTTATTGCAGCAGTTAGCCAATTTGAACACGATCAGAGATATCTTGGATCAAATTCTCCCTCAGCCCTGAAGTTCTGTGGGCGTAATGGGATGCCACTCTTAATAAATAAAGTTTGCCAAGGACTGATGAGAATCCTATTTTACTGCAAGTCACATTCTGCAGACCAGTAAAATGGTCACCTGATTTATAGAGGCCAAATGGCAGAGCAACATCTCCCCTCCTTGGAGATGGAAGCAGCAACATGGGCAGAGGAGGAACCAAAACAAGATCAAAGACAGATTCAAGAGGGAATGGGGACAGAAGGAAATGGCATTTGAAGGAAAGAGAAAGTGTTGGTTATTGGTGACTCACTGTTGAGAGGCATGAAACATCACCTGGCTAGACCTGACCAAGAGTTATGTCGCTTGCCAGGGGCAAAGAGTAAAGATATTACAGATCAGATGCTGAAATTGATCAAACTTATGGATTAGTACCCATTTGTAATGGTCCATGTGGGGATGAACAACATGGCCGCATAAACAATTAAGGCTAACTATGAAGGCAGCTGAAATGAATTGGGACAGAAATGGTTTGCTCTTCAATCCTGCCTGTACGGGGAAGAGGAATGAGTCAGGAGCTGAAGATAATGGAGGTGAACTGCTAGCTCTGTGGGTGGTGCTGGATGGTGGAATTTGGATTCTGGGACCACAAAATAGGTTTTCTAGAAGACCTGCTAGTACAGGATGGACTTCACCTATACAAGTTGAGGGAAGAACATGTTTGGCAGGAACCTGGGGAGATTCATCAGGAGAGCTTTAAACTGAAGCCACAAGAGGAAGGAGTTGTCCAACATAGGGATTTTAATGTAGGAAAACAAATAGAACCAAGGGTTAAAAGACTTTCGATGCCTATATACCAGTGCCCAAAGCATAGGCAATAAAAATGAAGAGCTCTAGCTTCTCATGCAGACAGAGAGATATAAGTTATTTGACATTACAGAGACTTAGTAGTAGGCTTGTGCGATTCGGCCGCTTTGGCGGCCGTTCCTTCCAGGCACAGCCAGCACCTCGCTGCGGGGGGGGGGGGGGGCGGTGCGGCGCTGGCTGCACCCAGAGGGAATGGCCGCTTTGGTGGCCGAATCGCACAAGCCCACTTGGTAAAATGATGTGCATGCCCAGAATGCAGTAGTGGATAGGTATGAGTTCTTCAAAAAGAACAGAAAATGTTGAAGAGGAGGTGGACTGATGCTGTATTTGAGGAGAGAACTTGCCTGTCAAGAAATACTAGAGAATGAAACTCAACTGAAAGTATCTCAATGAAGATAAGGGAGGGAAAAACAAAGAGTATAGTGGTTGGCGTATCTTACAGGCTGCTTGACCGGGGTGAGGACATGGATGCTGCCCTACTTGAGCAGCTTAATAACATGGCATTAGGATCTTGGAATTATGGGTGACTTCAATTTTCCTGATGCATACAGAGAAACAAACTCTGCTAAACACCCATAGTTATGCAACTTACTGACTTGCCTGGCTAACAATTTATCAAATGGTGGAAGAACCTATGAGATGTTCAGCAATACTTAATACTGACAAACAGGTAAGAGCTGGTGGATGGAATGAAGGAGGTGGGGACCCTGAGTGGGAGTGACCATATCCTCCTAGAATTCCTTTTGAGATTGGGGGCCAAGGAAGTTTGTGTTCAGATATGTATGTTAGACTTTTGGAGGGCAGGCTTTAATAAACTCAAATACATGATGACAGTCATCCCATGGATAAGAATGCTGGAAGGGAAAGAAGCAAGAGACAGGTGGGCTCTCCTTAAACAAGAGCTATTGCATGTTCAAGTCATGACTTTTCAGAAAGATGGAATCTTGGTAGGGAACCCAAGAAGCCTATTTGGATGAACAGAGAACTTCAGGAGGAGCAAAGGAAGAAAAAGGAGATGTTTAAGAAATGGAGAGGACAGATCTCTAAAAAGAGTATCTACAGATTACAAGGCACTGTAGATCAGCCATCAGTGAAGTCAAAGCCAATAATGAGCTGACACTGACCACTATACCAAGAAAACCTTCTTCAGATATGTGAGGACCGAACTTAAGGTAAATGAGACAACAGGCCTGCTGTTAGTGAAGATGGAAAGACTGATGGAGGACAGAAAGAAAGCAAAAAGGCTCAGGACCTATTTTGCCTCTGTTTTTTCTTGGAAGGAATATGGACACATCTAGGGACAGTAGCTCAAAGAGTGCTCAAAGAGAGCTTGCAGAACCTTTGTCTATTACCTTTAGGACCTCTTGGAGGACTGGAGATGTGCCAGAACACTAGAGGGGGTGGAAAGTTATCCCAGTCTTCAAAAAAGTGAGGAGAGATGATCTGGGAAACTTCAGGTCAGTGAGGCTGACATCAGTTGCAGGGAAGATAAAGAGGATGCTCTGCAAATGTCTGAAGGACAATTTGTTGATCTGGGGAAATCAACACAGATTTGTCTCCAACAGGTCCTGCCATACCAATCTGGTTTCCTTCTTTGACTCTGTGACAGGCTTACTAGATAGTGGAAATCGGGTTAATGTTGTTTACCCGAATTCCAGTAGGCTTTTGACAAGGGTCCCCAGGATGTTCTGATGGGTAAACTGGAAGACTGCAGACTATATTTTCAGAAGGTTAGGTGGAGAGGAAACTGGTTAGGAAACTGCACCCAAAGAATAGCTGTTAATGGTCATTCATCAGATCAACAAGAGATGATGCCACAGGGCTCAGTACTGGGTCCAGTAACTTTTCAACATTTTTATCAATGATCCTGAGGGGGTCTAGAAGAGAGTGACGAGGATGATCCAGGGCCCTATGCGGAAAGGCTGAGGGACTTGGGAATGTTCAGCCTGGAAAAGAGGAGTTTGAGAGATGATCCTGCATTCAGCAGGGGGTTGGATTAGGTGGCCTATGTGGCCCCTTCCAACTCTAGGATTCTATCACATTCGGAAACTTGTCTTCAAAGTGGAACCCAAGCCCCTGCAGAACAATCCCTCTTTTCCTCATCCATGACCCTTCAGTAAACCAAGGGTCTATCTGGGCTCTTAGACCCAAGAGAAGTTGTGTCAGTTGCCTGGGTCAACTCCTCATGGTTAGGTTGGTAATCAACTGTCCGATAGGCACTCCCCTCAGCATGATAATAGGAATGCATATCCAAATGTTGAAGATTACTAGCCCTGGATTTTAAAAAACAAGGGTAACGCCTATGCCTAGAAAGTTGGGCTGTTTTTCTCCCTGCTTGCTCATCTCATATCTGTTTACTGTACAGGAGTGGCAGAGCCATCATGAAGAACGTATCAGGGCTGATGTCATCCTGAGAAATGGCATTTCAGCTTTCATTACCAGAATACCTCCAAGAATTAAAGCTGATTTGCATTGATATTTGCCATCTGAATTATTAAAGGGCTTCTCTTCTCATTCCTCCTTCCCTCCCCTTTCCCCAGGCTTCAATGTTACAGTCGACAGCAACTGTGACAATTTAACTATCTCACTGGGGAGAAAACAGGCTTGCTATCGGCAGCTCTCGGGTTTGGGAACTGGTGGTTGGTGTGAGGAAGAAATATGTGAGTTCTGCATATGTAGTAGACAGAATGCAAGGAGAAAAAGCTAAGGGCTGCTTTTAATAAGAAAGAGGTATGGCAACCATTGGCGTTGGTGCTTTTCGCACACAATTTTGTTCATGATGTCCAAATGCAAGTTTGTGCTTCCTCAGTGGGAGCTAGTGGGGGATGCCAACTCTGCGTCATGGAATTCCTAGAGATTTGAGGGTACACCTGGAAAGGGTGCAGTTGGGGGGGGGGTCCTCAACAGGGTATAATGCCATGGAGTCCATCCTCCACCCTTTTATCCAGGACTATTAACCTCTGTACAGTGGAGATCAGTGGCAATTCCATGAGATCACCAGGCCCCACAGGAGGCTGAGAACCCTAAATTAATTGTAGATGATCTCCCAATAGCTGGGGATGTTCGCATGTATCTTTGAACAGTCAGACTTTGAAAAGACAAAACACATGCAACTACTGTAAGAGGAGGAAGAAAGAGAAATGTGCCACAAGAGACAATGGCAGAAGGTGTGCAAGGTTGGGTGCAAGGATTTGACATGGGGTACAGGATCTACTGCTTTGCAGTCCATTTATACTCTGCTGAGCAATAAAGCAAACATTACAAAAACTTGGTATGTCCCCCATAGGCCTTTCAGTGTGCAAGGAGGAAAAGTGACTGCTATCCTCCATCTTTTATTTCTGGTTCACTATAAGCAACACAGGTCAAGCCAGGCACATGGCTACCCATAAAGCTTTCCATGACAGAAACAGGTCAACTTGCAGATTCTATGTTAAGTCAGGATCCTCAGCCAGAGGTCTCCTGGCTGTCACAGGAGTAATGCAATCATTTGCACAGAAGGGCAAGGTATGACATTCCTCCCCACCTGAGCACAACTGAAGCAAAGGATGGGACCACACCTGGACCAGTGGCAGATCTAATTAATTACTCTGTATTGTTTCACCTTAATGTCTCTGTGCCCGTTTATGCACTGGGAACTTCATTGCTCCAGCTCCTGTGCAGGAGCACAAATTGGGGGCAGATGAGGTGCACTGGGTCAAATGTTCCCCCGTGTGGGTGCAGAAAGAGGTGGGGCAACCTGCCATGACTAAAACTGCAGCCTGCAGCCTGGCATGAAACCTCCAGTGCATAAATTGTCATACTGGTGCTTTTAGCAGCTTCCCTCTGTCGTTAAGAACTGGCATATCAAATTCCCATTTAACAGAGAGCCCTCCACAGCTGGACACCCTCTCCCACACCCAAGTTCTTTGTCACAAGCCTGCAAATACCACCATCTGAAGTGCAGGCCCATCAGGAAACAATTTGATCTCATCCCCAAAATTCCCGGTCTTTTCATCCAAGCTCTGTAATTTCATCAGCTATTGGTTTCGGCTACTGAATGCATTCCTGCTCCACGTCTTTCTTCGGTATCAAAATAAGATGCCAACCCAGCTTTGATGTGCCTCTGTCCTGGAACCAGAGAGCCCACCCAGACTGTGAGCTGGTCTTGAGTCTACCTCTCCCCTTCTAGTCTGGGTTGTTGTCATAAATTTTTCTGCGCCCCCAATTATAACTCACCTATCCACTGTATGAATATTTTGAATTGTTATCTTAAATTGATTTGCTATCTAAAACTGCTTCACCCAGGTTCACTCCAGGCTTCCTGAAGCTGGACCCATGCATTCACAGATGGAAAAGACCTGGTGTTACTGTACCTCTCATCCTGCCACACTAAATTTCCCCACCTTAATAAAAACCATGGCAGGCCATTTCTGGTAACAAACTGGCATTATAAATCTCCAGTCCTTTCCCTTCCAAAGGGGACCAAACCCAGACAGCACTAACCAAGCAACTTCCCACTGCTCCAGAAAGTGCAGAACACAGAGGATCGATAATGGGGCTTCCTCATGTAAAATTTTCACAGCAAGGAACATCTACCCAATTCTTCATACACACCAGTGTTCAGTGGATGATGCTGGATGACTTCCCTGATAGTATCAAAGTAAACTGCTAGCTGGTAATGAAGACAGATTTTCTAGTAAGCAGGAAGATCAAATGTTCAATGAGATACCCCTCACAGAAAAAAATTGGTCTTGGAAGTTAGCCGATTGCGATACACAACTTAATTAGGGGGGGGGGGGTAAGTTATATTTCCAGCACACTGCAGCAGCTGGCACATTTACACCTAATACTGACAACACCAGAAGGGAACAGCCAGGCATTTCAGAATTCAGTAGAGGAAACATTCTCTCTCCCTGGCTCAGTTTGTATTTCTCTTATTGGCTCATACCCTCCTTCCGTCCCTGCTTCTTCTTGGCATATTCTCCTCTCTTGGTATTTGTACTGGACATAGGACTAAATCACAAAACACAGCACAAGTTGTTGTTTTTTTTACTATTGTTATTATTAGTAGTAGTAGTATTGACAACTCTGCGTCTTGAAATAGGATGGAGAAGTGACTAGACCTGTAAGTGTTAAGAGAGGCATGTGTGCAAGTGGTATAGTTCTTTCCTTCATGCAGATGTTGTGATAGAGAAAACTATACTCATGGAACAATTGCATATCATGCAACTGTAAAAGGCACATAAACTCTCCCAGAAACCCCACTGAACAAAATCTTGTGGATAAATGGGAAGGTTTGCCTCATAATTTAATGTTTTGCTCTCTGATTTAAGGATGATGGGACCAAATGTAATTGCTGCCCTTTCACTTGTCTCATGTTTGCGTATCATTTCTGAACTATGCGTGCTAGTCAATTTTCCAGTTCTTCTTGCTCTAGGAATTTCTGCTATGAGAACATTAAGTCTTTTAACACTTTGCTCATAAGTATATTATCAAACATCATGTCTGTGAGAGGATAGAATCTCAAAACTAAATACAAAGTCTGGGCTTGATTCTGTGAGTCTCATTAATTTGCAAAAGGTCTGAATTTCTCCTCAAAAATCATATCTGATTATATTATTGTTTAATGGTCAGGGATCTGTAACTGAGCTTGCAGAGTAACCTCATAGATTGTAGTGTGAGAATTTTATTGCCCTTTGACCCCAATGTTTGTATTGTTTGTGCATGTGGATATATAATATCTTTCCACAGCTGAACAAATACTTCATGAACCAGATAGAGCAAACTCCAGTCCATGAAAAAAATTGCTACAATAAATGTGTTAGTATTTAAATTGCTGCAAGATTTCTGTCTAGTTTTGCAGCAACACGCTTACATGGCTTTCACTGTGGAAAATGTCCCCTCTGAAGAGCGGATTTGTGTTTCTGCATTCTGGGTCCGTAGTAGGACACTGCAGAGTGCAGACTGAGTGCTGACCAGGATCACTGACAGTGGAAACATGCAGGATTTGCAAAAGACATCTACAGAAGTTAAAATTTCACAGTTCTTATTTCATCCTTTTGAAAAATGATTACTGTGTAGTTAAATCTTAACGGAATGTAAATAAGCATGGAAATTATACCCTTCGGAAACTGAAGGAAATTTTTTTGTCAGTCCTGGATCAGCAGTGTAAAAGATACTTATTTACATATGTCAATGTACTATAACAAAATTAGACCTTACTGGAGATGAATTTTAATGGTGATCATAACTAAGATAACAGTTGAACAAAATTATTTTTCAGTAGCACCTTAAAGATCAACAAAGGGTATAAGTGAGCTCATGAAAGCTTCTAAGGCAACCAAGCATTAAAGTATCCAAGTAGTGATTAAATGGTCAATGGGCCAGTTTGCTTTCTCACTCAATGAATCCTTGCTTGCAGCTTCCTTTGTGTCACTCAAGAAGAGTGGGGTGGAAATTTATTTAAAGGCTCTATTTGAAAAAGTCTACTGGGACTTAAGGGTGCAGGTAGGAAGTGACTACTGGAAGTCAATTTTGTAGTTTTGAAAAGATCACCTTGAACTCATCAACAGAAGAACAAGGCCTTTGTTCACTGCTTGCAACTAGAGATAGGTTTGTCTTATAGCTATTATGTATCTGGCAATGACAAAAAACAGCTGAGTATTAGAAGAAAACAGCTGCTAACCTTCCAACATAAGATCCTGATGTTGAGAGGGTATCTGGCATGCACTGATATCTAGAAAGCTTGCAGTATTTTGTCAAGTCAATGACCACACAGTGTCTGGCTCTTTTAGACCCACAACCAGGAAAGTAAGAAACAACTTGAAGTGCTTAAACAGCAGGGTGGTTCATGCCACAGAACAAAGCTTCATACCTGTAGGGGTGAGGTGTCTCCAGGTGATGACTGGTTCAGGGCGTCCATTTGCCATACATACCAGGGTCACATTACTGCCTTCATTCACAGTGATATCTGAAGAGATATTGGAGATCTTTGGTGGAACTGTAGAAACAAAACATTGGACAACTTTTAGTTCAAGCCTACCTGTCTTCCTTCCTTCTGCTCTATCCCAGCATTAACATATCAACACCCCTTCCCCTGTTTCTAATTACTGGGAGTGATTATAGCCCTTTACAGATTTTTGGTAGGCAGTAACCACAAGTAATGGGAATGCATACCACTTGCAATCCTGATACGTATGGCTGGCATTTTGTGCAAATGGGACAAAATGTGTATATTTTCCATGCATGAACAGCTAGATTTTTGACAATGTGTGTACCCATGTACTAAGATGTACACACATGGAAAAATCTACATTCACACATAATGGTGATCATGGTCCCATTATCCATGGCTGGTAGACAGAAACTGAATGTCTAAACTCGGCTTTTAAAAACATGTGCTGAAGGTGCTACCATCAAAAATATAGCATTGTATTAGTGTTAAGACAAGTATTCCATGTTCTACATAGCTCCTTTGGCACTTGCCAAGATTTTCAGAATGTGGGTGAGGCCACTGTAAGACAGGGCTTGGTATTTATTCAATTGAAAGAGTTTTCCCCTGGAGGATCAAGACGAATGGTAAGCAGAAGACTTTCCTTAGTATGTGGCTCCATTCCACCCTTCAGGCTTTCTTCCCCTCTCCCCCAGAGATGTGAGAATAGATATTTAGTTCCACCTTTTGTGGCAGACATTTTGGGGTGGCACTCATCAACCCCTCCCAAAATTCCAAAGAACCTATAGGCTCAAAATGGACAGTGACCTCTGCTTGCTATTCTATGTCCTAGAACATGGCATGACACATTAACTTTATCTGGCATGTGTGGCTGTATAGCCATTCTGCAAGTCTTGTTTCCCTTGAATCCTCTACTGCTGCATAGTATCAAGATCATTTCAAGTTACAATCTTTGCAACCCTTACTGATGGCCACAGAATAGATTCAGCAGTCAGAATATGTGAGCCACAGAAGCAAAGCACATCCCACATTTCTACGAGGCATCCCCCCTCCTCTACACACATAAACAGTGATTTGCCAGATAGTTCAGGGATGGGGAAAATTAGCAAAAATATTTTCCTTTCCCTATTATTTCAGTTTTCTATTCTACAATTAAATTTCTAAACAAATACTGATAGAAAATCAAATGGAAAACTGGAGAACCTACAATGAAAAGTATAATTTGTAGCTAGAACCAAATTTAATATTCCTAGTCCACAAGCATACATTGGCTTCTCAGGCCTCCTGCTTAGGCAGGAGTTCTCCCATTCCCACTGGCCCTTGCCACTCAGCTATGTGGCAAGGAAAAAGGGTGAAGGAAATGGGGAAGGAGGAATCAACATCATTCCAATGCCATTCCCTGGTGCAACCTGGAAGGGATGTCTTCATATCACACAGTGCTCCATGGTTAAATCACAGAGCTTGGGGTGAATGCTGGGGCATCAATCACCAATAATGTTGGAAGTGGTGTTACCACATGAATCAGGCTACCAACCCTATGCAAACATGTCTTGCAAGATTTGGCAAGTTTCCTCAAGCTTCAAGGACTGTAAAAGACCCCTAATCCTTAACATTAGGGATTCAAATAGAAAACAGGCAGATTAATACAGATCAGCCAGAATAGGTGAGACTGTATACAAATATCCAACTTCCCCCACCTGCCCAATGAAATTAGATACCCAATATCAAGTGGGTTTTGCACTCAATACTTGGAGGTAAAGTGCAAAGTAGTGTTCAAACTGGGGAAATTTCTTCAAAGTGGACCATTAGTTTTTGCTGCATTCTCCCCAGGATGATCTTGTTTCCCCTTCCTGGGCAAAAAATATCTTAAGTGTCAAATCCCTGGAACTCAAAAAGAACAAGCTGCAGTTAGGAAAGCCATGGATTCTGGTCTACCAGCCCTTCACAAAATAGCTTTACCACCATTATGGCCTTTTTTGTTGATGCTACTCAGGACAACATCAAGCAGATGCAACTCCTTGGGTAATTAATTACATGTAGACAACAAGTGAGTATGAGGCAGTTCTGAACCTACCTGATGCTTCTTCCAGACAACCAGGGATTTTGTGAAGGGAACACTGGGTACAGAGAAGATGGAGAGTCACCATCACATCTTGAAATAGCCTCTCCTACTACATAGCTGCTCAGCTTGATATGTGTTGTAAAACTATGGGACTGCAGCCCGAGTACTGAGATTATACACACAATCACAGATGCATCTTTTTATTACCTTGCCCTTCCTCCAAGTAACCCAGAGTGGTATACTGTCTTCATTTTAAATTCGACCCCATTCAACTAGATTAGGTTAAGAATGACTGGCCCTGGGTCAGGAATGGTTAAGTGGCCCTGGGTGAGTTACATGGCTGAGTGGGAGATCCTAGATCAGTACTCTGTGCAGGTAGCTACACCCAGGCATGGGAAAGTGCAATTGGTCACAGGGTTTTAATTATATACACACTACACTTTCAATCTATGGTTAAGGTGGCAGTGTCTTGCCTGGCATGACAACAAACTGAATTTGCTGTGAAATCCCCTCCAACGACACATATTTTTGCTTCCGAATCTGAGCCTTCACATCAAAGAGTCCTTGTGATTCCATAAATAATCCTGAAAATGTGAACTGAGTGCAAACCAATGTGGTGTGGCGTGCCAATGCTATATTTAGCTTCAGCAGTACAGCTGAGTAAAGAAAATGTATGCAATATTTGCTTGACTCTTTGGATTTTGCCAGAACTATGAGTCAGCTTCCAAGTAGTACTCCTGAGAACACAGGAAATAAAATGGTTTTGATTCATTGACTATGAAGCTGAAAATAACCACAAATTTGAATAATCTAGAAGCAACATTTCAGATGAGTCTCATGATCCAGTCCATTTGGTGGCATCCTGATCTTTCCATCTATTATTTCCAATCACAGCAGGGATTTTAAAAATTTTCTCAAAATGAACCTCTCTGTATTAACATATGGCAATATGAGCACCTCTCTTTATAGCAAAGGGACATGACCAAGTTGCATCCATTTTGTCACCAACCTGAATAAGACTGAAATAAATTCAAGGAATAGGGAGCAGGATCCCATGGACCTATGGTGATTAACTAACTAGGAAGGGTGGGGCTCCCTATAAGAGAATGATCTGCAGTGCATCCTTTCTGGAGCATCCTCACCATAGCTTGAACCTGGAAGGTTGCTGGGGCAATGTACATCGTCACCTTCTGTGGTGTTACTTCCAAGTTCAGCTGCAGTATCACTTTTGGTTTGCTGGAAAGTGGTGAGTTTGACATCAAGTACCCACTGGTGTCCATGCCCACATCGATCTCCTTACACTGAAAATTACATTTTTATTCCACCCTTCCTCCACGGAACTCAGAATGGAACACATAGGTCTCCTCTGTTTTATCCTCATAATCACTTGAGAGGTAGGATACACTAAGAGAGAAGGGTTGCCAACTCCAGATAGGAAAATTTCTGGAGATTAGACAGGAGGGCCTAGGGAGACTGGATTTTGGGAAGGGTAGGGAGCTCAGTAAGAATGTGATCCTATACAGTCTACCCTTCAAAATTGCCATTTTCTCCAAGGGAACTGCAATGAGAAGGTCAGCCATAACTCTTAAGAGAACCTCAGCCCCCACTTGAGAGTCAGTTTGGTGTAGTGGATAGGAGTGTGGACTTCTAATCTGGCAAATTGGGTTCGATTTTGTGCTCCCCAACATGCAACCCGCTAGGTGACCTTGGGCTCACCATAGCACTGATAAATCTCTTCTGACTGTGATATCAGGGCTCTCTCAGCCTCACCCACCTCACAGGATGTCTGTTGTGGGGAGAGGAAATGGGAGGCGATTGTAAGCCGCTTTGAGACTCCTTTGGGTAGAGAAAAGCAGCATATAAGAACCAACTCTTCTTCTTCTTCTTCTGAGACTGGCAGCCCTAGAAAGCAACTGGCTAAGTTTAAGGGGCCAGGACTTGCCCAGATTCAAGTCCTTGGTTTTAGTATGAAGCACTAGCCTCCCACACCATCCTTGTTGTTTTAAAGAACTCCCTTTGGTAAGAGGCGAACTACAAACCCAAAAGCAATACAAGCAGAAGGCATCTAAACTTGATTTAAGTAAGAAGTTTACCACATCCTTATCCATGGTTCCTCTATATATTTGTGAAACAGCCTGGGGCAGGGGGGGTGGAACATGTCTGGCTGTCCAAGGAATAGGACCAATCTGCCCTCCATCCCTGGACTCTAGCCTCTTTGCTCTCAGATGCGCCTCAGTGCCTGGAGCCAGCAGCAGGTAAGGGGAGAGGGCCCTGGGCAAAGGGTCGTGGTGGAGGGCCTGCTAACAAGGGCCTTTTGGCCTGCTAAGCAGGGCCTGCTAACAAGGGCCTCCCAGCCTGCTGACTGCCTGCTAGGGAGCTCTGTACCAGGCCTGCTGATGAGCTGGTCAGCCCCCGCCTGACCCACTTGATCTGGCTGCGAGCTGCGGCCCAAAGCCACCTTAAGCTGCCTGACCAGGGGCCAGGGGAGGGCACCCTTTCAAGATCTGTTTAAGAATGGGCTTTGAAGCTAGTTTTCAGATAAAACCAGATAATTTGTGATAGTGAAATTTCAAGTAAGCTATGGAATACTCCAGAAGGATCTCCCAGAACTAAACATAACAAATGAGTTGCAAAGTAATTAAGGGGGGGGGGGAAGAAAGCAGTTCTATCCATTTCCTGCTTGTAAGCTTCATGGGCTCCTCCGAGCTGGAAGGGAGAAGGGACAAGGGAAGGAGAGGGGAGACTTCTCCTGGGTTTCCTGAATCCCACAGAACTGACAGGGGGCTGTTTCTGGGCAGAGGGCCAATCTAGAGAGCGCACTGCCACAGCCCTAATTCAGCATGCATGCACAGCAGCCCACCCCAAATTCAGCATGTCTGTCACCCTGTTCTCGATTCAGTATGTGCCCAGCCCCAATCCAAGGAGCAGCATGTGAAGGCTTCTCCTGGCTGCTCTGCACCTGGCAGGGCGGTGTTTCTGGGCCAGTGGCATGGCCCTGCTCCCTGGCACACTACAGGGAGGCTTCCTGGTTAGGTGCCACCAAAGACATGTGTGGGGACAGTAGGGTGGGGGATGGGTCTTCGTGGAGGCTTCGCGGCCTCCCCTGGCATTGCACAGGAACTGACAGAGGCCTTGGAAGGCCCAGCAGGGTGGGGGTAACAATAAACATCAAATAATTCATAAACTTGTCAGTTTTTTCCTTTGATGAAAATATTTAATTGATAGCAAAATTTGCTGGAAGAATGGTAAACTTTCAGTCTGAATGTTCTTCAGTTCAGTTCAATATGAATGTATATTAAAAACAGTTGTATGTTACAATCAAACATGGAAACATTGATTGGCAAAGAACTTACAGAGAGTGTCTCATACTGCCTCTATGACAGCTTTTCTCAACTTTGTTACCCCTGAGAAACCCCTGAAATATTCTTCAGGCTTCGAGAAAGGCCAGAAGTGGGATCTCCAGGTCCCAGCTGCAGGCTAGCCCCCCTGCCATTGTTCATGGATGCCAGCCTCCAGTTGGGACCTGGAGAACCCCCAGAATGGAAGTTCCTCTCCAGACTGCAGAGATCAGTTCCGCTGGAGGAAAGAACTGCTTGGGATGCCGGGGTGGGGGGGTGCATAGCATTCCCCTCTACACACACTCACACAGAGAGAAAAAGATAAAGAACACAGAAGACAAAAGCATTCCTCTCTTCTCCAACTGCAAACCTTATGAAGCACATAATGATTTCACTATGTAGGAAATACCTGAGTGTCTCTCTCCTTGGATTGCTCTGAGAAGCCATTGCTAAACTACCAGGATGGGCCATCTCATAATGGTGGAATATTTTTGGGAGGGGGGCAATCAGATAGAGAGTGAGTCATCTGCATGCAATTTGAGCTGATTTTCCCTTGTTGGCAGTGTGCAATTTGAGCTGATTGGCCCTCACTGACAGAGTGCAATTTGAACTGATTGGCCCTCTTTGGCATAGTGCTCTGTCTCTATTGGTGGCACACCCCCAGGGAGGGCCAATCAAGTAGCGAGTGACCTGTGCTTTGGGAAAATATACGGTTTGCTGACTGATGACTAGGGAAAGGAGCATTGCAAGTTTGATTGTCTTAAATCTTCACACTGTGACAAACTGAAGGCTGTTTAATTGCATGGAAAGCATGAGAGAGTTTGTTTTATAACTTGAAGCTAGCGATTTTAGTCAAGCTTGCTAACTGAAGGATGCAGAACAGGAGGAAGGATAGAGACAAAGAGTGAGAGTTGACATAAAGAGTTAAGGAAACAAGAAACTGTGGCCACAAGTTGTAAATTAGAGTGGGAACTCAGAAGAAGCACAGTGCTCAAGAAAAAAATCTCTGCATATTTTGAAGAACAGAGAACTGAGAAGAGGGAGGAGGCATTAGAAAGGCTGGGTTGCTAAAGACGGTAGAGCAAGGTAGGTACTGGTGACCATGGAAACAAGGAGGGGGAGAAAAAACAGAACTGAAAAAAGGGAAATAAATAAGACTAGGGACAAAAGTGGAAAGTAGAATAAGACCTATGCAGTATTGGCTGGGAGGTAATCAGAAGGCAAGGAGGCTTTGGAATTCTCCTTATGGGATCCCTGTGCTGTAAGTGCAGACCCTCACCGAAGCATTCTGCCAGTCAAGACATGTGAAAAAGGCAATAAATGATGGCAGGTGCAGGCTGGATTTCATATAAATATCCAGTTGCTGCAGGCTTCTGATACACAATTGTATGCACTGGCTAGAAATGGTTGGGGGAGTGGCTTGGGATTTTCTCTCTTGCCCAGTCATGGGAGCTACAGAAGACCATCTCAAATTTTACCATTCCTATGTGTAGGCCATTGAAATCTACTTGTGTGCAATCTTTGCAGTGACTATAATGCTTTAAATCCACTTTTCCTATAGTTTGACTAAATCCAACCTCTGTGCCAATGCAAAACAGTCCTAATGGCTGTTGGCCTTCATACAGAGAGCTTTGCCATATGGATCCCCACCATGCTTTTTACCCGCCTCTGCATAGAAACTGTGACACTTGAATAAGCCCGAGAGATTAAGAAACAGCTTGAGCCTCCCCTGGGCAGGTATACTGTGTGTGTGTTTTTTAAAAAAATGCCTTGTACCTCAGGCTGAAAGGCCATAAATGCCTCAGGCTTATACATGTCTGTCCAGCTGGCAAACTTACAGGCCTCTTAGGGAAGCTTGTCTCATTTTTGCAATGGAAGGATTGTATGCTGAAAGCAACAGTCTTTGAATACATTGGGGAATTAAAACACATTTGAATGTCACATGTTCAAATTTTGGCGCTGTCCTTAGCTCTGATTCCCTCTAGACAGGATGGCAGGGCACAAATAACATTTAGATGCTTTTAATTTTGAAGGTGACAAGTCACCGTGTTTAAAAAAAATGAAACATAGGTGTCAGTGGATTAATTTGCAATAGCAGTGTCCATCGCTCTCTTATACGCAACTTTTTAGAACAGTTCTATTGGGAAACCTTAAAAGCTGTACATAGAGGAATGATGGACATTGAGATGCAGTGCAATGACAGTATTCAGGTGTAGAAAGGCAGAATTATTGGAGAACTGGGCTACAATGCAACACAAATTCAGTCAGAACACAAAGTCTAACAGTCCAAAAATGAGTCGTGTTTACACAATGCATGACCATCTGCAGACTGAAGAGAGCCACATTTGCAATTACCATCAACCAAAAGAACAACATTCACTTCCATCCCTAACATGAGGCCGGCATCTCTGGGAAACCAGTTGCTAAGCACAGTCCCCAACAGACAAGGGCCGGGCCCATTTTCCTGACACCTGGGGCAGGTGCCATATTGAGGAACAGTAGCTGGAGAAGTCACGGGTGGCATGTCAAAGAGCCACATGCAGCCACTGAATAACTATGACTAGCATAAGATTTAAATCTATTAAATGTCCTTATCAGCCCCCTGATAGCAGGACATCAATTCAGCTGCAATGCTTGGTATCGAATCATCATCCTAAAAACATCCCAAAGACAAATATGTCACAAGCACAGAGGTATGAATGGCAAGAACTGATGACAAGCAGGGGACTGATGTGATGGTTAAAGCAACAGAGTAGGATCTAGAAGATCAGGTTCAGAAGTCAGAAACCTTTATTGGCATAATAAACCACAATCCTGAGAGAACAAAACCAGATAACGTATACAAAGCCACACTTCCGCCTGAGCAAACAGGGACTATTTATTTTAAGCATATTCCAAGGGCACGTTCGGTAGGATCCTGTTCAGATAGCATTGATTTTCTAATGAAGGACTTAGAATTTAGATCTGCCAAACAGCTCTGAATAGCAGCTCATTGGGCCGAAAATGTTGGACAATCCAATACAATATGTATTAGTATATCCAGGATTTCACAGTCATTTAAGCAGTATCTTTCAGATGAAAGTGAAACCTTTAGATTTGTGTTCTATGTGAATGTTCCAAAATGTTTTATGAAACCGCCCAGAGCCGTAGCGAAGGGCAGTATAAAAATCTAAATAAATAAAATAAAATAACAAAAGACACGCTAGATATGAAGGAATTAACCTCTTGCTAGTAACAAGGCCCTCCTTGATATATGGGAGTCCAGTGAATATAGATATGTTGGCAAGGTTTTATATTTTGGAAGGATATCCCAGAAGAAAGTATTGTAGAGAGAGAAAGTGTTGAGAGAAAGTGCTGTATGGAATAGAAAACAACATTTGAGTTTCAATGTCCTCTAATCTTAGCAAAATTGTCTTAAGTATGTCTTTTTCACTCACCCTCAGAAGCCAAACAATATCTAGCCCAATAATTTTCAGTTTAAGTAAAATTCTATTGTACTAACTAGAGACTTAAGAATCGCTTAATAGATCAAATAGCAAGCTTCCAGAAGTGGCTGAGAAATGGATTCTCAGCCAATACTTAAAGCCACGTTCAAATTCTGAAATTGCTACATTAATTCACGGGGTGACTTTGGCCAGGGCAGCCAGTCCAGTGGCAAGAAAGGGGCCACGCAGGGGAGGGAACAACTGTGTGGCACCCAGCTAACCCAAGCCCCCAGCTAACCCATGGGGGGAAGTGGCACTCAGCCCAACTGAAACACATGAGTGCTTGGAAAAAGGCACCCAGCTGGCTGGTCAGAGTGGCAACCTCTTTCTCTTTCCCTGCCTCTTTTGGAAGGGTGGAGCTATGGCAGGCCAAGATGGTGGTGTCCCATTTCCCCTCCCACTCCCTATTCCCAGAAAAAGTAGGACTGTAGAAAAGATATGCTACCCAAAGCACTAGATGGTTTCATAACTTGCTCTTTTTATTTAATGTCCTATTGCAATGAATGGTCCTATGCACTGGCCATCCACAACATTTGGTTTGATTAGGGCATGAAATGCAGTTCTGTTCTGGAGAGTTGAACCATGGGCTCTCCAAGAGATTGAAACTGAGCACAGAACTACAGTCAACAGTGCTACAAGTCCGTTGGCAGGTCTCTCTATAAAGCAGAAGACAACCTGTCCTGCTATATCATATCTAGCCCCAGTGATTTTCAAGCTCTAGTTTCCATGACAGGAACAGCTCACGTTGATGCAAATGATAAAAAGAATGAGACATGAAAATATACTAAAATCCCCCAGTGCAATCAGTGTTGCACTCAAGAAGAAAGCGAGTGATTTGTTTCCACAAAACATTAGCGTGTCCCTTAAGCACCAACTGCACTTGTAACAAAGGGGGAAAACATCTTCAAAAACACATGCAGTCATAGCAGCTGCTCTAAGACACATATCCTTGTTATCGACAACGGCTGTCATCTCTGAGAGGGTCTCTTGACACTTCCTGGTTTAACACAATTCTGGAAGCTACAAAAAGGGCTTCTAAATCCTCCTCTGCAAGATCAATTTGCCCAAACCTTTTGATCCCTTGTCTCTGTGCATAAATGCCGAGAGATTGAGTTGAAGGAGCTCTACCTCCCACCCCCACTGCACTGCTCGACTCACTCTGTCCTGATGCCAGGGAGCAGAACAGGAGATTTATACAGGAATTCCTTGGTAAGCTGCTGCCTTGGATAGCTGCAGATAGCCAGGAACTAGCCAAGCCAAGTCCCAGCAATTTTGACAGTATGTTGGGAGAAACTTGGCATGGACCCTTCAATGGTAATGACTGTATACGCTCAGCAATTGCGACCTTGTGCAATGCTGCCACTCGGGGGGTGGAGGCCAAGGGTTAGCCAATGCCTATGGAGGCAACTGAAGGGACTGATTGGCTGGGGGGTCAACTAATTGGTTGTTGTCTTGAATGGGATGCTGGACTGCATGGACCACTGGACTGACCCAGCAGGCTCAATTTATGTTGCTACCCATGAAAATTCAGCTGCTCTCTGTCTTTCTTGATTCATTTATCTTACTGATCAACACCATTTCCCAAAGCCTGGGCAATGGCAATGTGAAAAATGTAAGAAAAGTGAAAAGCAAGGTTAACAACAGATGGGCACCTATGTTAATACCTGTCATTTTTATGTTTTGTGTTCTCTACTGACAGGGTTCATTGGTCAGAAATCTTTCACTTATATTTTCAAAAAAGCATTGGACTGGTCTGTGCATGCCTCAGTGGGTAACAACAGCACCCAGGGCAACTTGCTTAGTCTTAAACAGAGTTATGCCATTCAAAATCCATGAAGTCAATGAGCATAGATGGGTATAACCTTGTTTAGGGTTGTACTGTGAGTCATTACCCATTAAACATTCCCAAACAGAACTTTCCAATCAACATGTCAACTCAAACAATGGTTTTCAGCTGAGTCATTTCACATGTTTTGTTCTGAGTCATCAAGTAATGTAAGTACCCATGAGCCTGTTCTTCCTCTCCCCAAAAGCAACATCCCTCCCATCCAGTGATTTTTGCTTTGTTCCCCCATGTATATGCTCACATTTGGGACACCCACCATCTGCTTTCAGGTTCCACATCTGTCATTCCTTGGGCTGAAGGAAAAGAATCACATGGACTTTTGTAGACCTCACCTGTAAGGGCAAGCCATTAAATTCTCCATCTGAAAAAAGGAGTTTATAGCCATAAAAGCCGCGGCAGGAGCTTCCCAATTAAGCCTTGAGAGTTGTAATTTCCTTGTCCCTGGCTTCTAATTAGCAGCATTTTGCAACAAATACAAAGAAACTAATCAGCCCCCAGGTGAAGATTAAAGGGGGGGGGGAAGCCGGGTATTGCTGGCCATCATATACACATATACACCTTGAAGGGTTTTTTGGAGCTGACACCTTCCCTGCTACAATTAGCAGTCCCTTCCTAGGGCAACTAATTGGCAGCAAATTGGCCTCATTATTCATTGTTAAGTTAAAGTGAATGAGAGGAGACTGAGGAAGAAGGAGAGGGGATTTAAAGAGGAGGGCTGGACTGGTAAACAGGACTGAGTGGCTAATTTCCCTCTTCTCTATGCTGCAGGCTAATCACTGCTCTTTACACCTATAACAAGAAGCAGCTTGATGCCGCTTCTGACCACACGGGTTACAATCTAAGCAAACTCTCCAGTCCTTTGGGGGCAATGCATGCTAATGTTCCTGAATCACTTTGAAGATGCAAAGTGCTACACAAGCATTCAATTTCATTTTGCATGAACATTTTTCATGCTTTTAAAAATTTTTGTTGGTTAAAATCTGCTCACAAGAGCCGCAGCCAGCAGAGGTCAACACAGTTAGTTACTAAATTGAAGCTTTCCAAAAAGATAGCAAACCAAACAACGTTGGCAACTTTTATCGCCTTGCTGACCTGTTTATTTTTAATTGCTGTTTTTATAGATGTCTCTAGTTGATTAATAATGGATTTTTAAATTGTTTGCTACCTTGGGGTCCCTAATTGGGAGGAAAGATGACATACAAAGGTTACGTAAATAAGAACCTAGGATCTCAGTTTCCCTATTTTGTTGATTCTTCTTCAAAGAAAAGTACAGTAGGAGTACAGTAGGGATGGGGATAAGAACAAGATTCAGGACAGGAAACAGGAAGCACATCTTCACAGGAATAATTTATGGAATTCACTGCCACAGTTTATAGGGATAGTCATATCTAGATAGCTTTAAAAGAGGTTGGTTTAGCACCCAGACCCCTCCTCACACTGAGCAATAGTTTACAGGGAGATACACAGAAACACCCTTCTTTAATACTATATTAATTTGCAGCAAACTGCCATGCTGCCTGCTCCCAAATAGGAATACAAGCATGGATGCCAGCTAGACACTAACCTTCAGGATATAGCTGGACATTTAATGGGAAAATAGGGGGTGAGTCACTAATGGGTTCCTCCCTACTCAAAAGAGATGTATACCTTTGGTACAACAGGCTCTCTGAGAACTGGTAACTAATCTTATACATTTTTTCAATCTCTCATACCCCTCCACCCACAGAAAATTAACAATTCCTAACAACTAATCCACCTTGGGAAGCCAGTTTCGTGTAGAGGTTAGGAGTGCAGACTTCTAATCTGGTATGCTGGGTTTGATTCTGCACTCCCCCACATGCAGCCAGCTGGGTGACCTTGGGCTTGCCACGGCACTGATAAGGCTGTTCTGACCTAGCAGCAATATCAGGGCTCTCTCAGCCCCACCTACCTTACAGGATGTCTGTTGTGGGGTGAGGAAAGGGAAGGCCTCCTTCAGGTAGAGAAAAGCAGCATATAAGAACCAACTCTTCTTCTTCTTGATAGTTTCCAAGGGATTGTCAAAAAACAAACAGCTTTAGTTCTACTCCAGCAGAACAATAGCCATTACTGACTACCTCCTAGGAACCTATGAGGGTCTCTCCCAAAAACATTGTCCACAGCCAAACAAAGCCATTACATGTCTCCTGAGGTCATTGCCACATACATGAAACCTTATCAGTGCATTGTTTTAGGAGCTAGCATGTCAGCATAGCCTGAGGTAACATTCTTCCTATAAAAACAGAGCACCAAGCACCATTTGTGTTTGTATGTTCTGGGCATCTTGCATACACTACTTATTTGAGTCTAGGCTTTCTTCTTTCTTTCCACAAAGCACTGGCCAATTTGCTGCTGAATCTATGGACTTCTGTCTTCTTGCTCTGGTGGCAAATGTTGCTTCTTTCCCCCAAATGCTATCCCTCTTCACCTCCTATTTTCCTTAGATTTCTTGACTGTTTGTTTTAGGTGCTTTTTGTATGCTTTTACCACTTTAATTCTTTCAAATAAAGAACATTTCCAGTTTATACCAGACTGGTTTATTCAGAGTTCCTTAAGGAAAAATCCCAATATCCATATGTGGAGATCCTATAGTTACCTGCCTCTCACTAAGTCTCCAATTAAATCACTAATTTTACCAATTAAAATCAGGAGGTCTCCAATTTGGGTAAATATGAAATAAAGACTGCTAAGTTGAATGGCCCTCTCTTTTAAGCAATGTATACTTTAACAACAGTTATTGGGGGGGCATTAGTGAAGAAAGGGCATCACCTCCTTGCCCTGAGACACATCTGGCTAGTCTCTGAATGAAACTTGATGCTATAAAATACAGGCCTTTTGTTTCATCTCCCATTGTTAAGGAGTAATTTTCCAGTTCTGGAACAGGCAGTTAAGCACAGATACTGAAGATCACAAGCAATAATAGAAACCTGATAAATTAAGTGGATTGAAAACCAAACACTAGTTTTAGTAATTATTCTGGTGTTAAACTGAATCTTTGTCAACTGCTGAAAATAACAAAGTAACAAAATATGTCCCTTGATCAACACTGCTTGATGAATTCAGATTAAAGCAGAAGCTGTAGAGACAATTTCCTAAAGCAGTTTCTCCTAGCCTTTAGCAATGTGCCCACTTGACATTGTAGCTAACCTGAATGTAGCTATATATGCATATATGTGTGTGTGTGTGTGTGAATGTATGGGCTGTCAAGTCACAATTGACTCAGGGAGCCTTTAGCCAGGGGATTTCAATGCAAGTGAGATGCAGAGGTGGTTTGCCATTGCCTTCCTCTGCAGAGCTTCCCTTGGTGGTCCTCCCCCTCCAAGTACTGACCCTGACCTGATTGAGACTGTAAGACCGTTTATGCACTGGGGACTTCACTGCCCCAGCTCTCATACAGGAGCAAAAATCGGGGGCGGATGAGGTGCACCAGGCCAAATGCTCCCCCGTATGGGTACAGGAAGAGGTGGGGCAACCTGCCATGACTAAAACTCCAGCCTGCACTCCAGCATGAAACCTCCAGTGCATAAACGGTCTAAGAGACTCCCTTTTCATTTCAGGAAGGATGAAACAGGCTGGTTTTATTCTTTGTCCACTTGATGTGAAGAAGAGATCAAGATTGTAAGAGATTGTAGGACCTTTTCCACCACAACTAACTGAAAGTTAAGTAATGACAATCAAAACTGCAAGCATAGGAGTGGAGGCTTGGCTCCCACCTTGTTGTGTTTCAAGGAAGATAGCAACCAAGTTAAGGTGACCAGATTTTTCATAGAATGCATTGAACGCAAAAATAGTATTGTAATATATATTTTTAAATTTTCAGCATAAGTACAATTTGTCAGGTACCTCCAGATGTCCCTCCAAAATTGGGACAATCTGGTCACCTTAAATTAAGTAATCGTTTACTGTTCTTACTTTTCCATTCACATTAACAGGCATACTTAAATATAGCCTAAATACATGTTCCTATTACTACACATTTACTTTTTGGTCAGCTCATACAGACACCCATGTACCATTATCCCAAAATGCTCAGACAAAACATGCATCATTTATCTAAATCAAATCTCTTTACACTGGTTTCTCATACTTTTTTTTTTTTACTTATAGAGTAGAAATGTGCCCAATATTGTATATGAGCTTACCTTTGCTTAGTATGTTAAAATACTGTTCAGGTTCTGAAATATGCTTATGTCATACATCCAGGGATCATATTATTCACTACTGATTATAATAGAAAATACATTTCCATCAGTCACTCCCTTTACCCCCCACCTCAGGGATAAAATTCTCAGCTGGGGCATTATCTGGACATGGAATTTGGGTCACTGTGGGTGGACAGGTAGTTGTGAATCTATGATTCTATGATCCAAATATTAGGCAGTTAGAGGAAAACCTCTAACTACCCCCTATTTGTCTCCTCCCACCAACTGCAACAGGATGAAACTAGCAAAAAGAACTAGTAAATGCATCTAATTGGCACATTGCACTGAAGTCTCAGGATAGAAAGTTTAGAGGGGGGTAAAATAGCATTTGCATTTAAAAGAATACATTTTATGGCAGGTGATTCGCTTGCTTCAGTGACAAGGTATACTTAAGTGATCAACAATTACAAGTATATATTAGTAATGTCGCCAATGATCATAATTCCCTGGCTCAGAATACAAATTTTGGCAGCTCATAATTGTTGCCTGAAATCCAAGGTGAGTATTATGGCCCAGAGAGCTCAAATTTGTATCTTAATCAGGGGGAAAGATGAGGGGGAAAGTGCTTTGCTATCCTTCCTTTCTCCTACACCTATCAGAAAGCAGGGTTAGAATGGTGTAAGGCTGCTTGAGGTTGATCAAGCAACTGATAAAGGATCAGCTGGAAATCAGCTTCCAGTGGCTGCAAATAGTCTGTTCCTGCAAACAGGAACAACCAGTTGGGAATGAGCATTTGGTCACATGCTGGGGAACTTTGCTGTGTCCTCAGAAAAGTCTTTTAGGATGTGTGCATGGGGGATGGGGTGGAACAGTTGATCTTCTGATCTCCCATCCAGCAAGTTGTGTTATCTCCCAGCTTTGCTGATATGCAGAAAGTTTAAGGGGAAGAGGGATCAGAAGCCCCTCTGATTCTGTTTTACCTCTCCTCGCCTGAAGCAGTCAGTTTTTGGGTACAAGGTAAAGGGTGAGAATCCATCACTTTTCTCTCACTCCTTTATACTACAGAAATTTAAAGTATTGTTTCTAACCCCACCCAGCTTGAAGAGGAGAGATTTACTGTGAAGCTGCCCTTAGTCAGCTTCACAGTAAATCTATTTTTACAAGGGGTGCAATAGATTTAAAAAACTTCACTCATAGGTAATTCCCCGCCAGTTGAGACTCAGCTTCAGACCAACAGGCAGTTGCAAATTTGTTCACCAGCTGTTTAAGTTGCTCAATAAAATAATTTAAAAAGTTCCCTGATTGGCTCACAGTATGATCATGAAAATCCAATAGGTAAACTCATTTGCTGATAGGGTTGTCAGGTCCCCCCTGGCTACCAGCAGGGGATTCAAGGGATGCAGTGATTGTAGCAGAAAATAGAAAGATTAGGGACGTGGGAGCAAGTGAGGATGAGACTTAGGGAGAGTGTTAGAAAAGCTAAACCTCAGTATAAGCTCAGCAAGAAATGCTAAAAACCACTAAAACGGTTCTTTAGTTATATTCAAAGTAAGATAAAGAATAGGAACATGATAGGACCATTACGGGGACAAGAAAGTGATATTGTACCAGGTGATGAAGAGAGGCCCGAGTGGAAGGCCATGCCACCACCGGGGGGGGAGGGGGGAAGACTGCGCCACCGCCGGGGGGGGGAGGAGACCTTCCCACCGGTCCCAGAAACGTCCCACCCGGGGGCAATGCCGCCTCTATGTGTGTGTGATGGGCTGCCGCAGCAGGGGGAGCCTTTCTAGTAGAATCATAGAATAATAGGGTTGGAAGGGACCTCATGGGTCATCTAGTCCATCCCCTAGCACTATGCAGGACACTCACAACCCTATCACTCATCCACTGTCACCTGCCACCCCCTTAAGCCTTCACAGAATCAGCCTCTCTATCAAATAGCTATCCAGCCTCTGTTTAAACATTTCCACAGATAGAGAACCTACCACCTCCCGAGGAAGCCTGTTCCACTGAGAAACCACTCAGGAACGTCTTCCTTATGTTTAGACGGAATTTCTTTTGAATTAATTTCAACCCGTTGGTCCATCACTCTGGGGCAAGATAGAACAACTCTGCTCTATCCTCTATAAGGCAGCCTTTTAAATATTTGACGATGGTTATCAGATCCCCTCTCAGTCATCTCCTCTCCAGGCTAAACAGACCAAGCTCTCCCAACCTTTCTTCATATGTCTTGGTCTCCAAACTCCTCACCATGTTTGTTGCCCTCCTCTGATCATGCTCCAGTTTGTCTACATCCCTCTTCAAGTGAGGCTGAACCAGAGCAGAGTAAAGCTCCCGTGATCTGGACATGATACTCGGTTTAATACAGCCCAAAATCCCATTTGCCTTTTTAGCCACTGAGTCACACTGTTGACTCATGTTCAATGTATGGTATACTAAGACTCCTAGATCCTTTTCGCACATGCTACTATCAAGAGTAGTTAGAGCAGATGGCTGTAAATACTAAGAGCCAGCATGGCTTCCTCAAGAACAAGTCCTGTCAGACTAGCATTATTTATTTTTTTGAGAAAGTAACTACCTTGATATATCAGGGGAATGCTGTGGACATAGTTTACCTTGACTTCAGTAACGCTTTGGATAAAGTTCCACATAAAATTCTTATTGTCAAGTTGGCAAAATGCAGCATGGATCCTATTACTGTTAGGTGGATTGAGAACTGATTGACAGATTGTACGCAAAGGGTGCTTGTAATTGGTTTGTCGTCTTCTTGGAGAAGAGTAATGAGTGGAGTGCCTCAGAGATCTGTCCTGGGCCCTGAGTTGTTCAACATATTTATAAATGATTTGGATGAGGGATTAGAGGGAGTACTTATTTAATTTGCAGATGACACTAAACTGGGAGGGCTAGCAAACACACCAGAAGACAGAATCAGAATACAGGATTATTTTGACAAGCTGGAAAACTGGGCTAAAATGAATAAATGTAATTTCAATAGTGATAAATGTAAATTTCTTCATTTAGGTAGGGAAAATAAAATGTATCACTATAGGATGGGTAAGACTTGTCATGGCAGTAGTACACGTGAAAAGGATCTGGGAGTCTTAGTAGACCAGACACTGAACATAAGTCAGCCGTGTGACTCAGTAACTAAAAAGGCAAACAGGATTTTGGGCTGTATTAAAATAAGTATAATATCCAGATCATCTGAGGTAATGTTACCACTTTACTCCATTCTGGAAAGACCTCATTTGGAGTACTGTGTTCAGTTTTAGGCACCACAACTGAAGAAAGATGTAGACAAGCTGGAGCGTGACCAGAGGAGGGCCATGAAGATGGTGAGGGGTTTGGAGACCAAGTGATATGAGGAAAGGTTGAAGGATAATTGGTCAGTTTAGCTTGGAAAGGAGATAACTAAGAGGTGATATAATAACCATCTTCAAATACTTGAAGGGCTGTCATTTAGAAGATGGAGCAGAACTGTTTTCTGTTGACCCAGAAGGTCAGACCAGAACCAGTGGGTTGAAATTAATTCAAAAGAATTTTCAACTAAACATCCAGAAGACGTTCTGACAGAGCAATTCCTAGTGCAGCAGGCTTCCTTGGGAGGTGGTGGGTTCACCTTCAGAAATCTTTAAGCAGAGGCTAGATAGTCATGTTGGTCATTCCTATTGGTCATTCCCGGTCCCAAGGAAGCTCGCGTGGCCTCGACCAGGGCCAGGGCCTTTTAGGTCCTTGCCCCAACCTGGTGGAATGAGCTCCCGGAAGAGCTGTGGGCCCTGCAGGAATTGTCATCATTCCGCAGGGCCTGCAAAACGGAGCTCTTCCGCCAGGTTTTCGGTTGAGGCTGGGCAGCAAGAAGATCTAGCCCCCCTCACAAATGTGACGGTTGCATCTGTCATCTGCCCCCTCCCTTTCCCTTCTTAGGGGGTGTGGAATTGGGTTAGCTATATTGAATTTTGCTGCCATTCTTGTCGGAACTTTTGTATTAATTGTATTATGTTTTATTGTGCTTTTATTGTTTTAGGGGATTGGTTTTTATGTGACCCGCCTCGAGCCTCTGGGGCGAGGCGGGATATAAATGTAATAATCATAATCATCATCATAATAATAATCATCATAATAATAATCATCATAATAATAATCATAATAATGTGACAGAAATGCTGATTTTATTAACTTAGGCAAATTGTGAGTGGGTGGGCAGGATGGGATGTGTCGTTGACTTCTGTGGCCCTTCTTTGCATACTCAGGGAATTGCTAATCGCCACTGTGAGATGATAGTTGAATTTCCTGCATGCCAGGCTGGATTCCAGAGATTTTTGGTGGAGGGATCACTTGGGTATGAAACTGGGGTCACTGTGGGTGGACAGCTAGTAGTGAGTTCATGCACTGTCCAGGGGGTTGGCTACATGACCCCAGAGGTACCTTACAACTCTATGATTCACAGAGCAATGCTCTTTCTACCACCATTCTGCTGCCACCAGATATACTGGGGGGAAATAAAACCAAACCAAATTTCTTTTATAAGTTTTATATTTACATTTCTCATTTGTATTAGGAGAGAGAAAATTCAGACTGCTATGAGCACAACACACATCTGCTAATAGAACTCTAAACCCGTTTGAAACTAAGCATATCTTCTTAATTTTGCTTCTAATATGCAAATATAATATGCAAATATAATATCAGTTCTAATATGCAAATATACAACATGTTGTTTATATCAAACGAGAAAGTCTGATTTAAAGTCTTAGACAGATTTCTCTAACATTTTCAAATTCTAAATGCACTACTAATTATATTTCACCATATAGTCCAGAATAGAGCTGTCATCTTCAAAACTAATTGATCTAATGGACAAAAGGATGTAATTGCTTAAAATTGGAGCAGCTCATAAGTTTTGCAGATCTAATTCCAGAAACCTGTATACCTAGGGGCAAAGCACCTCTCTACTAAATTCAGTGGCTGAGTTTTAGTCCTGGAATATTAGTGTTAGGACCAGATGCTTTCCCAAATATTGGAATATGGGGCAGTGGTCCCTAACCCCCAGTCTGCGGCTTGGTGCTGGGCAGTGAAGGCCTCGGTATCGGGCCGTTGGTGGCCAAACCTGCCTCCCCCCCCCCCCGCAGTGAGAAGCTCACCAGACCACAAGAAGAATGGCCGCCAAAGCGGCCATTTCGCTCGCAGCCCAGCTAGCTTCTCACTACGGGGGGGGGGGGGGGGAGAGGCAGGTGCGGCCACTGGCAGGCCGGGGGATGCAAATGTGCATGCACGGAGCTGCCATGCATGTGCAGAGCTGCCGTGCATGTGCGTTTGTGCCCCCAGCAACTCTGCACGTGCGCGTTTTGTGTGGAGCTGCCACGCGTGCACGTTTGCGCATGTGCACAATGAAATTGGGTGCACAAATGCACATTTGTGGCAGCTCAGTGCATGCGCGTTTGCCGCCGGCTCTCCCCCACCCGCAGAAGCAGTCCTCAACCTGGAAAAGGTTGGGGACCACTGGTATAGGGTATTTCCAATGCAAAAAACCTGCATATTTACTTGCTGTGTACCCTAGGCCAATAAAGGTCTTTGATTGATTGACTTGCTGTGTATACAAGCCTAACTGAACCATCTGAGTGCACTCAGACATCAAGCTGAGATTAAAACATGACTTGCATACCTGTATTTTGTTATAACCTTTATATATATATATATATATATATATATATATATATATATATATATATATATATATATATATATATATATATATATATATATATATATATCTTGCTTTAGGATGCTTTGGGCTGATTCTGCGTTGAGTAGGGAGTTGGACTAGATGGCCTGTATGGTCCCTTCCATACCCTTTCCAGAGTCCTACCTGGAGAAAAGGAGGTTGAGAGGGGACATGATAGCCCTCTTTAAGTATTTGAAAGGTTGTCATTTGGAGGAGGGCAGGATGCTGTTCCCATTGGCTGCAGAGGAAAGGACACGCAGTAATGGGTTTAAACTACAAATACAATGATATAGGCTAGATATCAGGAAAAGATTTTCACAGTCAGAGTAGTTCAGCAGTGGAATAGGCTGCCTAAGGAGGTGGTGAACTCCCCCTCACTGGCAGTCTTCAAGCAAAGGTTGGATACACACTTTTCTTGGATGCTTTAGGATGCGTTGAGCAGGGGGTTGGACTAGATGGCCTGTATGGCCCCTTCCAACTCTATGATTCTATGATTCTATGAAATGGCTTACAACTTAAAAAACATTTAAATAATTCAATTTAAATTATTATCAATATAAAAACAGAACAATACATCAAACTAAAGCCATTAAAGTAGCTTATAACCAGCAGTGACACCTCCTTCTCTACCAAAAAAACAGATCTCAGACCAGAAGCTGGCCATGACACAGTTAAAAAGATAAGACTTCTTGGGTAACAAAACAAAAAAGAATTGTTTTGGCTTGGCACCTAAAAGACTGCATCATGTGTGCCATATGAGCCTTGAGGGCATTCCAAAGAGATGTAGTATCTGTGGTATGCCTCTATCATTATGACAATATCTACCTCTGTAGAGCCCATGTTTTTTGAGCTGGTTCTCAATTAAAGTTTCTGGCATGTCCAGTTAAAATAATATGTAGTGGCTGGAACAGGAGTATTTTTTTGCATGAGACCTTGGAAAGTTACTACCAGTTGGAATAGAGAGTGATGTCTGCTGAGTAATCTGGTCCAATGATGTGGCTCAGTATAAAGCAGGTTTATATGTTCACTGAAATCTGTGTTGTGAAAACTGCACATGTGAAGTTATGATACATGCCTCAGACAGAAAATGGCAGCATGCAGAAAAGCATATTTTATGAAGAAGTGGCCACAAACCAATGAACTCCCTAAATAAATCATTATTCATGGAAATGATGCCCCTTCCTGTTGGAATTAGGAGATTCTGCTTGACCCTTTCCAGCTGTAAAAGAACCAGTCAACAACAACAGCAAAAAGCTATGAAACGCATTTAGGAACGATAACACATATTGGTGCTGAAACAATGAAGTAGTTGGTCACAGAATAGTCTTTATAGTCTTAAAAGGTCCAGTTTAAAATACAAAATAAAAATGTGTTCAATGAAGGAGAGTGAGGTCCATTTAATAGCAAAAATATCTGGACATTTTTAGCCTACATATTTGGTAGCAGCTAAAGCTTTCTGATTAATATATTTAAGGAGGCATGCTGTGAATAGTGCATGACATTATTCTTACTGCATACTTAAATTATACCAAAAAAAAAAAAAGTGTTTGCTCTACTAAATCCAGAGGATTAACCCCTAGGATACTGACTAATCCAAAAGGGTAAACAGGTTTTTAAAAGTGCAACCATACATCTAGGGATGGCATTTATGTTTAAAGTGGGCATTTGTGATGGGATGCTGTGGGAAATCCTAACACAAAGCCATAGATAGAAACCATTAAGGTCAAGGATTTCAGCTAAACAGGCTACTCTGCCTACTTAACTACTAGATATAAAGTAGATTTAAGCAGATTTGAGAGACCACATTCATTTAATAATAAACAGAAATGTCTACATTTTCTGTCACCATCAAAATGTGAAATGTTGTCCCATTACTTTTACCCCAATAATATAATAATTATATATATAGAGTTTATGAATCTTTTTTTTGTTATAGGACTGTCATATATTAAGATGATATCAGCTCTGTTTTACGATAAGGCAGTGACTGTTTACTGCAGTTGCTTAGACCATTATACCTTCCGAACCCAGGTCTCCTCATATTATCATTGATATGTTTTAGTAATTAGGCTATGAACTGCCTCAAATATTTTTAAACCAGAAGTGCAGGATATAAATATTTTAAATAAATAGAATCATAGAGTTGGAAGGGACCATACAGGCCATCTAGTCCAACCCCCTGCTCAATGCAGGATCAGCCCAAAGCATCCTAAAGCATCCAAGAAATGTGTGTATCCAACCTTTGCTTGAAGACTGCCAGTGAGGGGGAGCTCACCACCTCCTTAGGCAGCCTATTCCACTACTGAACTACTCTGACTGTGAAAAACTTTTTTCCTGATATCTAGCCTATATTGTTGTACTTGAAGTTTAAACCCATTACTGCGTGTCCTCTCCTCTGCAGCCAACGGAAACAGCATCCTGCCCTCCTCCAAGTGACAACTTTTCAAATACTTAAAGAGGGCTGTCATGTCCCCTCTTCTACGTTCACCCTAGCCAAACCCTGTACTTCCTGTGCAACTATATACAGTTACTCCTATCTAAACCTAATGAAATCAAGGGATATAGAGTAGACTGGATTGTACTGCCAGCCAGGTAATATTTCACAATTCCTCTTAAAAACAAACAAACAAGCAACAAAAAAAGTTCCTCAACCTAGATGACACAAACACTTGCCAGGGAATGTAGAGATTCCCCAGGGGACTGTGCTTCATGCTGTGAGCAGTTGTATATGTTGTGGCTAGCAAAGGAAACAAAACAGCATCAAGGCTTTTTCCTCCCTTGCAGCAGGATATGGATGGTGGCAAGTGCAATGTCTACTCCAGCTCTGAGCTAAGGGTTTGAAACTTTGTATAAAACCCAAAAGATATCCAAAAGATATCCTGTGATTACTGGAGATAAGGTTTTACAGACTTTTTTTTCCCTGTGGACATCAATGGATTTATTTCCATGAACAGGAACAAAAAATGGAAATAAGTAGTTCTAGTTTTTACTTATTTAGAAAGTGATTTCATACTTTGGTCACATCATGAGAAACCAAGATTCACTGGAAAACATTATGATGCTAGAAAAGCTGAAAGTAGTAGGAAAAGATCTAACGTGAGATAAGCAAAGCTACAGTCTTCAGTATGGAAGATCTGAGCAAGGATGTCAACGATAGGGTATTTTAGAGGTCATTGATTCATAGAGTCACCACAAGTCAGAGGAGACTTGATGGCACATAACAGATACATATCGCTCTGTGGCAGGGTATATGCTATCTATGCCCAGGTGAAGTTTCTGACATCTCCAGTTATAGGATCTCAAGCTTCTGGTGTGTGGGGGAAACCTTTCTATAGCCGTGAGAGGCATTGCCTGTCAGAATACAGAATACTGAACTAGATAGACCAATGTTCTGTCTTGTCTCAAGACAGTCAAAATTTCTATATATATGCTGTACATATGGTTTGTCATTGCAAGGAGGAGAAAACTGAGGAGAAAAACACAAAAGTTGGCCAGCATTTTCCAGTTTTGAAAGTGGGGATTTAGCATAAGGATGGGAAAGTTCTTCCTACTCAGATTCCTATGGCTCAACCTACATATGGTACAAATAGAGAGAATCTTGATGAAATCTTTTAGTGATTTGCAGCTTGAATGCGCCTCATTTATAAATGAGGAGCATTCAGTCTGCAGGCTGCAATATTCCCACATGATATTGTTATGTGTACCAATAATTACCATAATTATGGGAAAAGCAGATTCCGAATAGCCATTTTTGCACTCCAGGCACAAATGGGATACTCACCAAATGCTTCAGCATTGTCTCAACTGATTACACTCTGATTACATTTGATATTAGATGGCAGATAAAAAGGCCACATGATGCAAAGTTTGGATACTTTAGTTCATAGAAGTGACCCATAAAAGTCTTGAAATCATATCTGAGGACAAGAGCCACACACATTTCAAACGCATGGCAACTGGTTTGTGGAAGACTTCTCTAGAGTATTGTAACTCAAGCTTGCAATGATGGGATTGTAATTTTGTAACACCATCGCACCATTATACACATGTGATCAAGTTGCAACTATTCCGTGAAATAAGACAGGAAAAAGTTAACCCTGATTAGACTAAAGAAGCTGGGGACCTGCAAGGACTAGCCCGAGGAATCTCATTTCCTCCATTTCCACTATTTCCCTTCTCCATTCCCCGACAGGCCCAATAGACTATTCCATTTCCTCTTTCCTTCTCTCCTTCCCTACCTTTCCCTGCCCCTCCATCCCTAGCCTGCCTTCCTTCGCTCCCTACCTCTAACTAGCAGCCTCTTCCTGGGAAAACTCTGGCCTGGCCAGGTTGTACAGTGCCAGGTAAGCTGGGCCCAGCTGGGAAACCTTCAAGGACTTGTAAGTATCTTGCATTCCCCTATATCCCTCCCTGCATAATTTCCTCTTTCCTTTTTCCTGGCAGCCACAATGCCCTCACTTTCCCCTGCTTCCTTCTCTCCTGTGCACCATCTATCAACCTACTTTTTATCTACCCCATCTCCAAATATATTGATTCTTTATTCACTTATTTTTATCTCACCATTCTCCACAGCAGAGACCTAAAGCAGCTTACATCATTCTCCTCTCCTCCAATTTGTCCTCACAGCAATCCTGTGATTAGGTTGAGAGGGGGTGACTGGCTGAAAGTCACTCAGGGCACTTTCATAGTGCAGTGGAGGTCTATGCAGTCTGAAATGGGATGTTGTGGGGTAGCTGTTGTTGAATATTAGCAGGCGGCCTGGCCTGATAGAGTTCTGCAAGCTACATGGTAGTAAAGTCACCACATGGTTGCTGCTGGACCTGGACCTGGAGTCCTCCCTCAAAGTCCAAAACCCCAGAGTTCCTACATTCATAAATCTGCAAGTTACACTCTCAATGATAATTTCTATATTGGTAGATTCAGAGGTTACAGTCCTGGCGGTACCCTTTCGTATTTTTAGCTCCAGAGACCACAATGCCAGTGATACTTTCTGTATTCATACATGGTGACTGCAATCCCAGGGGCATTCCACTCCCATAAAATAAAGTGAAAGGCTTATCTTTTGCAGACGCCATGTTTTTGGCGTTTTGCACTATGTCACCAACATCCAGTGTTCCAGCAGCAAATTGGCAGCTACATCCTCCATTTTAAAGTGAAAGTTGGGGAATCCCCAAAAGTGGATTCCCCCAACTATCTGGCGCGAGCAAGAGGGGAGCACCCAGCAAGCCATACATCAAGGAAATGTGTGGAACCAAAGTAGCAGTATCTCTGCTTCCAGTGCCCGCCCTTGAACCCACCTCCTTCTCCCTTCTACTGGGGACAGGGATTTTCTTTCTTTCTTTCTTTCTTTCTTTCTTTCTTTCTTTCTTTCTTTCTTTCTTTCTTTCTTTCTTTCTTTCTTTCTTTCTTTCTTTCTTTCTTTCTTTCTTTCTTTCTTTCTTTCTTTTAAAAGCAGTCTGCCTGGAGCAACGAATATGCATTAAATTGCCCAGGCAAAGCAAACACACACACACACACACACACACACATACATACATACATATATATATATATACATATATACATATATACATATATACATACATACATACATACATACATACATACATACATACATACATACATACATACATATATATATATATATATATATATACCCACCAAAAGTCTCCCCCCCTTGGGAACAATTTTGCTTCAAAGCTAATGATTTCAAAAGGGGTGGCATTAAAAAAGCACTATGTATATATGATTAGATGCATAGGCATCGTAATGGAGAAGTTTTACTTTAAAAAAAATTAGCTTGCATCACAGGCCCTTTAAAGCAGGAAGAACAGGCTGAGTGGCTTGATTGACAGGCGGAGAAGAGTCACAAGTATTGTGTGTTCCTCTCCTCTGCCATTTCAAGCAGGTGTGCAGAGTGCCCAGAAGTGCGAGAAGGTGGCAGAGGGCAGGGAGAGAACCAGGAGGTGAGGAATGGCTGGAGGCACGTTCTTTAATAGCATTACACCATGGCACTGGCATAACGCTATTTTTTTTTCAATGTGCAGAAATGCCCCCAGTATTATTAGATACAGATCAGTCTATTCAACCTTTTGACCATGGAGGAGTTTCAAGGAGCCCCAGTACTGGACTGGTTATGAATCAGCTGGCCACTCTGCTTTAGGATGCTTTGGGCTGATCCTGCATTGAGCAGGGGGTTGAACTAGATGGCCTGTATGGCCCCTTCCAACTCTATGATTCTATGATTCTATGATTCCTCTGGGTCATGCCCAAGAAAAACTGAGGAGGGAGAGAAAGGAAGCAGTTTGAAGGAGGAATGGTATCCAGGCTCCACCACCTTTTCCAGGTCTTGTAACCGTATGAGAATGCCCCCCTTCCCATTCAATGGAAGCAGCCAGTTACCTGATTTCATGATAATACCAGGAACAACTTGTGGCCAAGTCCGTTAAGGCAGGATATTGGGGAAAGGCCAGGGAGTTCTCAGGGAGCCCCAGGTTGGGAATCCGTGATACAGACTAACTCTCTGGCTACAAGAAGTATTAGGATTGGAGGTCAGTATGCTTCAAGCATTATTTTAGAAAAAGCAAGACTAGTAGAAATGAACAGATTTCATATATATTTAGAAATAAAAATAGAAAAACACAAATGCTATTTACTTCTGCTAACTGAAGAATATAGCTGTGGACTTTACAAAACGAGAAGCACGATTGCTCACACTTGGAGCCAATGAAGCATAAGAATAAACAATCAACACATATATGCTTATTTTTCTCCCTTCTAGGAACTGGTTACACAGGCATAACTTGCAGAAATGCAGGAGGAAAAATGAAAAGTGTTGTGAATAATGGCAAATATAGACAGCCAGGTACAACAGCTGCGTGAAATACCCTTTTTGCATTCAACTGCTGGAGGAAAGGGATTCATTAACGCATCACTTTTAAAAAGCCTAACACTTAACACCTTGTAGAAGGAGGTTTCTAGACAATCATGTCACTGTTTAACTCAAGTACCCTCACTATAGACTTGTGTCTGATTTTAAAGAGGGTGTTGTTTGGTGGGCAGCATCAGCAGCCAGAAGGAAACTCAGAGTGGCAGTGGAAAGTCCAATATTATCAAATTGCAGCAAGTTTAGCAATGACAAAAGTCATAGCCAAGAAACTGACAGCAGAAGTACTGTGAATGGTTTGGCAGGTGAACATACCATTTCGGGTAGCTACAGTCACTTATAAGAGGAGTACTGGGTCACCTTGCTTTGCTGCTGTCAAAGTTGAGCAGCTGCCAACAACTCTGTATCTATTCAGTTGCAGTGGTGCAGTTGCATTTCCTTCTCCAGTATTACCAGTTTTGCATCGATGCCATGGGTGGGCCTGAGTCTCTCCCAGTGTCATGGATGGCTGGGTCAGCTAATTAAATGATGGGGGAAGGAAACAATACATCTCCCATGAAGCAAAGTGTTGCAGAGCAGTGAAACTAAGAGTCGCATTTGGTTATGTGAAAAAAACGGCATGCTTTAAATGCTAGTGCTGCACTCTACTGTACTGTTTGAATATGCAGGCTTGAGCAGCTCATGAACAGCTAAACTGGTAAGCAGACCATGAACCACACTGGCAGCTACTTGGGTAACCTCAGTTGACAGAAGGCCTTTATTCCAGAGTACTGATAAACTCATAGCAGTCAGAGTTTATTGTCAGAAATAGCTCCAGAAACAAGAGTTACCTTAGCCTAACCCAGCTTTTCTCCGTTTTTTTTACCAGTGAAAAATCCCTGACACGTTCTTCAGGCTTAGAGAAATCCCAGAAGTGGCACGATGGCACAGAATATGGTTGGGAAGCATAGCTGTGCACATGCCCCTCCCCTTTCCAACCCCTCAAGGCCCATCATTGGTCATTTGGGGAGGTGGGCTGACATGACCATATATGGTTTAACCACTTTAAAGTGTTTAAACACTTAAAATATATATTAAAAATTAACAAACTCCCAGCCATTGAGGAAAGCCCTCCAGGGCCATCAAGAAACACAGGTTTTCACGAAACCCTGGTTGAGAAAGCCTACGCTAGTCTGTATCAATTGGGATGTTCCATTCTTAGGTCAGTCTTTCATGACCCATATTAAGATTTGCTACTCATATGATAAAGGTAAAGGTAAAGGTATCCCCTGTGCAAGCACCGAGTCATGTCTGACCTTTGGGGTGACGCCCTCTAGCGTTTTCTTGGCAGACTCAATATGGGGTGGTTTGCCAGGGCCTTCCCCAGTCATTACTGTTTACCCCCCAGCAAGCTGGGTACTCATTTTACCGACCTCGGAAGGATGGAAGGCTAAGTCAACCTTGAGCCGGCTGCTGGGATTGAACTCCCAGCCTCATGGGCAAAGCTGTCAGACGGCTGCCTTACCACTCTGCGCCACAAGAGGCTCTGCGCCACAAGAGACTCATATGATACACCCCTGTTAAAAGGACTTCTACTGATTCAGTTGTATGCAGTGGTACCCTCGGTTCTTAGACTTGCCACTACTTTATTGAAAGCATCAGCAATCGTTGAAAATGTGATTCATACACAGAGCATCACAGTGGATCCTTTCAAGGATTTCTAAGTCTATCCATTCCTTGAGTACTCTGATGACATATGTCCCTCTTGGTTTCACATAGCAAAAAGACAAACTAGATCCATGCCTGTTCCTCCTACAGAACTCAGTTCAGCTTTCACTGAAGTCAACAGGAGACTTTGCTGTGAATTTCAGGATGAATAACTCCAGCCATTTATTTTGCACATGTTTAAAACTATCATCTGCCTCAAGGCACAAGACACAAATCAAACCATCAGATGCACTTGGCTAGCTCCCAATGACTTATGTGTCATAGTACCTCAGGAATTCAGGAGACAGTTAAAAAAGGGAAATGCCATATGTAAGAACGGTAGAAACTCGATTAAGAAGGCAGAAAAATGTATAGATTGCTAAACTGAGTGGAGCAAAACCAGTACATCAATCACGAGGTTAAAGCTTTGCAAATGTACCAAAGGGAATGCTAGTGACAGTGGTGGCAGAACTCCCCCCCCCCCCCCGGTTCCTGGTCACTATGCAGACACCTGATTTTGTGTAGGTACTATGCAAGTCTGTTCAATAGAGCTAACCAGAATGTGAAGCACACATTATGTGAATTACTGTCACTTCAGGAGATGAAATTTTCTCCACAGAAGTTACTTGCTGCTGTTAGTCATTAAAAGTTTAATTCACATAGAAATTTGCTGTTATATCAAAGCAGCTTAGTGCTCAGAAATTACAGGCAGATTTACTTTAATATGCTTTGATTTAATCAAATCCACTGCTCATTCACCAAGTAGGCAACCTATTATTTTCAGCAGCACCACAATGATTATTCCCAATTCTCTCAGTATCTTTATTATCCTCGGTACTAAATCAGTTGTAATCGTATTGGATATTTTCCGATTGTGAAATTTATTCCTACATTCACATGAACGATTGTTTCTTCTGCTCCAATACTACAGCCACCATGATGCAGTGCAAACGCAACATATATACATACGTGCAAGCCTCGTTTGGTGTTTCTAAAGCTATAGGGCTAAGAAACCAATTACCCATTTGATGCTGAATGCATTCCTCCCATCCATTTTAGGAGATAGATTAAGGTAGGTAGCCATGTTGATCTGAAACAGCAGGACAAAGTTTGAGTCCAGTGGAACCCTTTAACAAAATTGTATTCAAGGTGTACACTTTCATGTGCACAGCACAATTCCTCAGACAAAATGAAATGGGAATTACAAGCCCACATATATAGGCACTGGGCCATGAATTAGTACACAACATAATGAAGATGTTTAACAGATACAAGGGCCTTACAGGAATAGCAGGCTAAACTTATTAGGTTATCATTTGTTTGGGTTCAACTCTGAGGGAAAACATAGTAAAGAAAATAAGCATGTCTATATTAGAGACTAATGGACAGATGCATTCCCAATTGTGAAACGCTGAGAGTAAGGCCCTTTGAGCCATTCTAGGAATTGAATTAGAACGAGAAGAATCAGTTAAATTTAAATATATGTACCATGTTGTCATTAGTTGCGAAGTCATGTCCGACCCATCGCAACCCCATGGACAATGATCCTCCAGGCCTTCCATTCCACGGAGTCCATTTAATTTCACACTGACTACTTCACTGACTCCATCCAGCCACCTCATCCTCTGTCATTCTCTTCTTCTTTTGCCCTCAATCACTCCCAGCATTAGGCTCTTCTTCAGGGAGTCCTTTAATATTACCCTGTTCAATGTGTGTTACCTAGCCAGCTGGGATCACCCGGGATTAAACATGGAAGAAAATGATCTAGATTATGTGTAATCTAGGAAAAAAACCCAACAATGCTGAAGTAGCAGGGGAGGAAAGGAACAATGATGGCGGACATCACTGAAAAATCTTGGGGTTAAAATAGCATCTACAGTAAAATCAAGGGACAATTGTTCCAGTCCTTATTGTTTGTTTTGCTGTCAAGTCACAGTTGTTTTATGGTGACCCCTGGTGTGGTTTTTGAAGCAAGACACGTTCAGAGGGGGTTTGCCACTGCTTTGTCTCTGTGCTATGACCCTGGTATCCCTTGGTTGTCTCCCATCCAAGTATTAAATAAGTACGACCGTGCTTAGTTTCTGAAATCTGACGAGATCAGGCTAACCTGGGATATTCAGAAAACAATGGTCGAAGATTGTCTATAGCAGGGCCAGTCAAACTGCGGCCTTCCAGATGCCCATGGACTACAATTCCCATGAGCCCCTGCCAGCAAACACAGGTTGTGGTGTAAAGATAATTTGGGGAATTATTTCAGTTTCTGCCTCACAGCAGGATAAAGTTTGAGTTTTGTTTATGGCCTGGAAACTGCAAACGGCAATCATCTGGTGCACTCAGATAGATAATAAATAGACAGACAGGTAGCAATGTCATTTTCCCTGGTGGGTTCTGCATGCCATGAAAGAACTAATTAAAACCAAGAAAATCTAACATGTTAAAAGTCCATGCAAAAAACACTAGAAGTTAGTTCCGTGTTGTTAATTCATTAATTATTATATAATTAGTGGATCCTAAAGCAGTACTCCTGGGATATTTAAAGGTTAGTGCTGAGGAGATAAATGATGAAACTATTATGAATTTCAGTATGGCTGTTGAAATGTGTACCTACAGATTACTTTGAAAGGACATGGGATGGCATAATGTTGTCTACTCTACATGAATGTTGTTGTGTATGTAGATAAGTGAAACTGCAGAGTGGGAACCGCAATTCATACATCGAAGACTCTTAATGGTATTGGCCAGCACACAGGATCCATCCTGCTATTGGTTTGTTTAAATGATCCAATCAGTTTGAACTTGGCGAACTCGCAGAGGGCCAATCACAGGTTTTGGTGGGAACCCCACACTGTATATAAGTTCAAGTGGTGGACTACTGAGCTAGAAAGCCAGCTTGGTGTAGTGGTTAGGAGTGCAGACTTCTAATCAAGCGAGCCGGATCTGATTCAGCGCTCTCCCACATTCAACCAGCTGGGTGACCTTGAGCTCGCCACAGCACTGATAAAGCTGTTCTGACCGAGCACTAATCTCAGGACTCTCTCAGCCTCCCCTACCTCACAGGGTGTCTGCTGTGGGGAGAGGAAAGGGAAGGCAAATGTAAGCCACTTGGAGACACCTTTGGATAGAGAAAAGGGGCATATAAGAACCAACTCTTCATCAGTTCAGTTCAGTTGTGTGAGATGTTTTGGCACACTGCCTTATTGTACCCAGTATTGAATAAATGTATCATAGATTAGTTAATTATCAATTTATTTTAAAAAGATATAAAATGAATGTGCTAATCAGTAATTGAATTCTATTAGTGACAGAAAAAACAAAACTATCAGTACCATCAACCTTTTTGTCCATAGTCTCATATCTCTTCAAATTATAAAATCTGAAAAAAATTAGTAAAAATGCTGGTTTTTACAACTGTTTGTATATTGGGAAGGTGGATTTCTCTCTTTTTGCTTGCCATTTGTAGTACTCAAGGTCAAACATCAAGATGGGGTGGGAGTGTGTTTAGCAGAGCCATGGCTGGCTAGGATATGGGAAACTCTGCCTAAAACGAGAGACTATTAAGATTTATCTGGCATTGCTGACTCTAACACAGCCTTTCTCAACTTTTTTTACTGTTGAGAAACCCCTGAAATATTCTTAAGGCTCTGAGAAATCCCAGAAATGGCATGATTGTCCAGAATATGGTCAGGAAGCATAGCTGCGTGAATGCCCACCTAGAGCCCCTCTCCTTTCCACCCCCTCCAAGCCCATCATTGGCCACTAGGGGGGTGTCAATATGATCATTTATGGCCATATCACCCACTAAAAGTTTAACAAATTTAAAATACATACACAAAACATTAATTAATTCCCACCCAGTGCCATCAAGAATCCCAGATTTTCACAAAACCCTGGTTGAGAAAGCCTGCTCTGTATTGATGTTGGGACCAAAGCCAAAGATGGATTCTTGGATTAGTGGGTAGATTCTACATGCTCCAACTGCCTCTACTTACTAGGGACAGTCTGTTTTTTTCCTGGTACAACATCTATCCATTATCCTTATTTTGTCTCTTTTATACACTTGGGGAGATATTTTGATGATTAAAATCTATTTATGAACCGAGGGCACAGTCAAAGATTCTTTTGTCCTCCATTTTATACTTACAAAAATACTTTAAGGCAGACTGAAGATAACCCAATGGCTTGCATGACAGAATGAGAAAGTGAACTGAACTTCCCCCCAGTATAATGCCGTATCACACTGTATCGGTGCCTCCGTTCCATTCCCCACACTAGTGGTCTATTGCTGAATGGCACAGCAGTTCCATTACAAGTACATCCAGTTAGTGATGCCAACTCTGGGTTCAGAAGCTCCTGGAGAAGGAGTTTGAGGAAGACAAGAGTTTGGAGAAGGGAGGGACCTCTGTGGGGTATAATGCCATAAAGTCCACCTTCTTAAGCAGCCATTTTTCTCAGGGGAAATGAGATCAGTTGTAATTCTGCAATTTAACATTCTGTTAAATACTCTTACATTAAAAAAAATCACAGAGGGTTCATAAGTAAGAAATATATTTTCAAGAAATTAATGAATTATAAGGAAACTGCTGTGACCACTTTATGAACACACCTGCTTCTGATGTTTATTAACATACTTGCTTCAGGACAGCAATTAAAAAGCATGGACAGCAGCTGGAAAGAACCCTCAGCAATCTGTCACAGCAGGAATATTGGGGCACAAGGAAATGCTTAGGTGTCAATCCATAGAGTGAGAGTAACAGAATTACAAATAGGCATGAAACCAAAGTTTAAAAGCAGTCTGTTCAGTTTGACTACCTCCATTTTAATTTGATTTCTCCCTTATAATTATTGAACCCAAGCGTCTTCAAATTCACACCAGTTTCTATTTCCTCTTCCCAAATTCTTCGCTTTGTGGGTATACCATCAATGGATGTTTCAGTTCTGTTTGCATACAAGGGGCGTATATGCTGCAGTCTATGCGAAGAAAATGGGTATAATTTTTTTTTAATGGCATCCATATATTATTGGCCCCCTTCAAGGATCGCTGCCTTGTTGTGGCAAGGGGGCTTGCGTAGTTCAGTGAAGCTATGAGCTATGCCGTGCAGGGCCACCCAAGACGGACAGGTCATAGCTGAGAGCTCTGACAAAAGGTGATCCACTGGAGAAGGCAATGGCAAACCACTCCAGTATCTTTGCCATGAAAACTCTATGGACAGTTCCAATAGGCATAACGATATGACGCCGGAAGATGAGCCCCTCAGGTCGGAAGGTGTCCAATATGCTACTGGGGATGAGCAGACGGCTAGTACGAGTAGCGCCAGAATGAATGAAGCGGCTGGGCCAAAGCCGAAAGGACGCTCAGTTGTGGAAGTAACTGGTGGCGAAAAGACAGTCCGATGCTGTAAAGATTTTTATTCCATAGGAACCTGGAACGTCAGATCCATGAATCAAGGCAAGCTGGACGTGGTTAAACAAGAAATGAGAAGACTGAACATCGACATTTTAGGAATCAGTGAACTAAAATGGACAGGAATGGGTGAATTTAATTCAGATGACCATCAGGTATACTACTGTGGACAAGAATCTCACAGAAGAAATGGAGTAGCATTCATAATCAATAAGAGAGTAGGAAAAGCAGTCTTGGGATACAATCCCCCAAATGACAGAATGATCTCAGTTCGAATCCAAGGCAAACCATTCAACATCACAGTGATCCAGGTCTACGCCCCAACCACTGCTGCTGAAGAGGATGAAGTTGATCAGTTCTATGAAGCCCTACAACACCTTCTAGAAGCAACGCCCAAAAATGATGTGCTTATCATCATGGGGGATTGGAATGCTAAAGTAGGAAGCCAAAAGATAACCGGGATAACAGGCAAGTTTGGCCTTGGAGTACAAAATGAAGCAGGGCACAGGCTGGTAGAATTTTGTCAAGAGAATACAATGGTCATAGCAAACACTCTTTTCCAGCAACCCAAGAGACGACTCTACACATGGACATCACCAGACGGTCAACACAGAAATCAGATTGACTATGTGCTCTGCAGCCAAAGATGGAAAAGTTCTATCCAGTCAATAAAAACAAGACCAGGAGCTGATTGTGGTTCAGATCATGAGCTTCTTGTTGCAAAATTTAGGCTTAAATTGAAGAAAGTAGGGAAAAGCACTAGGCCACTCAGGTATGAACTAAATCATATCCCTGACGAATACACAGTGGAGGTGACAAATAGATTTAAGGAATTAGATCTGATAGACAGAGTGCCTGAAGAACTATGGACGGAGGTTCGCAACATTGTACAAGAGGTAGCAACTAAAACCATCCCAAAGAAAAAGAAATGCAAGAAATCAAAATGGCTGTCTGAGGAAGCTTTACAAATAGCTAAGGAGAGAAGGGAAGTGAAAGGCAAGGGAGAAAGAGAAAGATACACCCAATTGAATGCAGAATTCCAGAGAAAAGCTAGAAGAGATAAGAATGCCTTCTTAAATGAACAGTGCAAACAAATAGAAGAAAACAATAGAATGGGGAGGACCAGAGATCTTTTCAAGAAAATTGGAGATATGAAGAGAACGTTTCATGCAAAGATGGGTATGATAAGGGACCAAAATGGTAGGGACCTCACAGAAGCAGAAGAGATCAAACAAAGGTGGCAAAATTATACAGAAGAACTATACAAGAGCGAGCTTAACATCCCTGATGACCACAATGGGGTAGTTACTGACCTGGAGCCAGACATCCTGGAATGTGAAGTCAAATGGGCCTTAGGAAGTCTGAGCAACAATAAAGCTAGTGGTAGTGACAGCATTCCAGTTGAACTATTCAAAATCTTAAAGGACGATGCAGTAAAAGTGCTACACTCAATATGCCAGCAAATTTGGAAAACTCAACAATGGCCACAGGATTGGAAAAGGTCAGTTTACATTCCAATCCCAAAGAAGGGCAATGCCAAAGAATGTTCAAACTACCGCACCATCGCACTAATTTCTCATGCTAGCAAAGTTATGCTCAAAATCCTACAAGCTAGGCTCCAGCAATATGTGGACCGAGAACTTCCAGAAGTACAGGCAGGATTTCGAAGAGGCAGAGGAACTAGAGATCAAATTGCCAACATACGCTGGATCATGGAGAAAGCTAGGGAGTACCAGAAGAACGTCTACTTCTGCTTCATTGACTATGCTAAAGCCTTTGATTGTGTGGAGCACAACAAATTGTGGCAAGTTCTTAAAGAGATGGGAATACCAGAGCATCTTATTTGTCTCTTGAGAAATTTATATGCAGGTCAAGAAGCAACAGTGAGAACTGAACATGGAATCACTGACTGGGTCAAAATTGAGAAAGGAGTTCGGCAAGGCTGTATACTGTCGCCTTGCCTATTTAACTTGTATGCAGAGCACATCATGAGAAATGCGGGATTAGAGGAGTCACAAATTGGGATCAAGATTGCAGGGAGAAATATCAACAACCTCAGATATGCAGATGATACCACTCTAATGGCAGAAAGTGAAGAGGAACTAAAGAGCCTGTTGATGCGGGTGAAGGAGGAGAGTGCCAAAGTTGGCTTGAAACTCAACATCAGGAAAACAAAGATCATGGCATCCGGCCCTCTCAATTCCTGGCAAATAGAAGGGGAAGAAATGGAGATAGTGACAGATTTTATTTTCCTGGGCTCCAAGATCACTGCAGATGGGGACTGCAGCAAAGAAATTAAAAGACGCTTGCTCCTGGGGAGGAAAGCTATGGCAAATCTAGACAGCATCCTAAAAAGCAGAGACATCACCCTGCCAACAAAAGTGCGTTTAGTCAAGGCTATGGTCTTCCCAGTTGCAATGTATGGCTGCGAAAGTTGGACCATAAGGAAGGCCGAGCGTCAAAGAATTGAGGCTTTTGAACTCTGGTGCTGGAGAAGACTCTTGCGAGTCCCTTGGACTGCAAGGCGAACAAACCAGTCAGTCCTAGAGGAGATCAGCCCTGACTGCTCTTTAGAAGGCCAGATCCTGAAGATGAAACTCAAATATTTTGGCCACCTCATGAGAAGGAAGGACTCCCTGGAGAAGAGCCTAATGCTGGGAGAGATCGAGGGCAAAAGAAGAAGGGGACGACAGAGAATGAGGTGGATGGATGGAGTCACTGAAGCAGTCGGTGCAAACTTAAATGGACTCCGGGGAATGGTAGAGGACAGGAAGGCCTGGAGGATCATTGTCCATGGGGTTGCGATGGGTCGGACACGACTTCGCACATAACAACAAATATATTATTGGCATAAAAATGAAACACATTAATGACTGTAAGGAAAATTAGTGAACCAAAAGTGATGAGAGTGGAAAGCAGAATCAGGTGGGTAGCCGTGTTGGTCTGAAGCACCAGAACGATGTTCAGGTCCAGTGGCACTTTTAAGACCAACCAGGTCTTATTCTAGGTATATGCTTTTTGGGGTATAAGCTTTTTGTTTAAGCGTCTCTGAATACATTGAAATGGAAGTTACCAGTCTGTATATCTAGGTAGAGGATAGCGAATTAGCATATGACATAATGAAAATTTTTAGCACCTGCAAGTACCAACAGAAATAACAAGCTTAATTTATATGATTACTATTTTTTTGGGTTTAATTTCAGGGGAAAACATAGTAAATATATCAAAATAGGAATGATTGGCAGCTGTACCTTTCTTAATTATGAAATACTGAGAGTAATTAACTGAGACTCTGCCATGATGCTCCATCCATTTCCTCTCAAGTGTGGAGGTGACCTTACAGCATTCATGCCTTTGAGGTGGAGCCAATTGATTGTGCAGTGCATCTCCTCTGTCTCCAGACCAGAGAAATACATTCCAATCTACAACTCCAAACTACATGGCATTCTACTATTTATTACATCAAGTATTCCAAATAAACCCCAGGGTTTCACAAAACCCTGTACAAGAAAGCCTGTCCTACATGTTTCTCAATCTTGTGATTCTTAATGTCAGATCTGTATGGCAAGCAGTGAAATTAAAATAATAATAATAGTAATACTCCTACATTGTTATGTACCCTGCTCTAGGTATGTTGGAAAAGGGAGAGGTAACAAAATGGTCTTTCCAGTTGCAATGTATGGCTGTGAAAGTTGGACCATAAGGAAGGCCGAGCATCAAAGAATTGAGGCTTTTGAACTCTGGTGCTGGAGAAGACTCATGGACTGCAAAGCGAACAAACCGATCAGTCCTAGAGAAGATCAGCCCTGACTGTTCCTTAGAAGGCCAGATCCTGAAGATGAAACTCAAATACTTTGGCCACCTCATGAGAATGAAGGACTCCCTGGAGAAGAGCCTAATGCTGGGAGCGATTGAGGGCAAACGAAGAAGGGGACGACAGAGAATGAGGGGGCTGGATGGAATCACTGAAGCAGCTGGTATAAATTCAAATGGACTTCGAGGAATGGCAGAGGACAGGAATGCCAGGAGGATCATTGTCCATGGGGTCGTGATGGGTTGGACACAACTTTGCACCTAACAACAACAATAACAACAACAAATAATAATAACAATAAGAACAACAACAATAAAGCAGCTATATTTACAGAAGTGCTCCTGGTAAGTGAACAATCTGACCCAGAATTAAGGCAGCACCTGTTCTGGATCAGTTTATACTCCCTTGGAGGAAGAGTTTTGAGACCTGCTAGATAAGCAGGTGGCAGTTTGACCAAGAGTGCCTTTCACCAGCTTGTTAGCCAGTTGCAACCTTTCCTGGGCAAAGAGATCTGCTGGTCTCTGTGAGACAGGCCATGGTTACATCTAGATGAGTAATTTGCAATGTGCTGTTCATAGGGCTGTCCTTGAGAAGTATTCAAAAACTTAAGAAAACAAAAGCAAATAAACGAGAAAGCTTTACATTTATTTTAAAATTAAATTTGCCTTATTGGTCAAAACCTTTATGTTTTCCCACCGCTGTAATAAACAAGCCAATTCTTTAATTGGTTTGGTCTCTGATTATTGATTTGGTCTCTGATTATTTTGAAAATGTCTGCCCTACCAACATTAAATTACAGGCTAGCATTATGCTACCATGTGAAATGAGATGGGAGAGTTGGACAAACTATCCATGTATTAAAAAATCATGATGTTCATGCATATATGGACCAGGCTGTAGTTAATTTTAGTTCCTATCCTGTTAAACCAGGATTTCAGCCTGAAGGGAGAAATGAACTCCATTAGATTAGCTTGTTTACATGATAAACTGGTAAATGTAACAAGAATATATAAAAACAGGGCTTTGAATAATCCAAATGTTTCTGTGCATGGGGGTAAAACACTTTACCCCAGAGCAGGGTATTTGTTTTTGTTTCCACACGAATTAAAAAATGAAGGCTGCTGAACTCCAGGATTTTACCCAGAGAGGAACAGAAAGTCCAGCCATTGGAAAGAGGCTCCATTTTTATTCCCAGTTAGGAGGAAGACAAAATTAAATGAGGTGCTGTTGGAGGAGTTGAAGATGACATAGTGCATGGGATCAGAATGCTGAAGCTGCTTCAACTTTACGACTGGCCATGAAATAACATATACACACTTCAATTTAAGGGTGCCCAACTCACTGGAGTACTTTGACCTCTGTTGATTCTCCTCTCATTCCCCTAAGGTCACATAGTAAATGTAAATCAAATGGCCTAAGAAAGTTGGAAGGCAGACATTTATTCCCAAGCCCTGAGAAAGAACGGAGGCATCAGATGTTCATTGTACAGACCAATTGCCTTTCCCACTCTGGTGAGCAGCATGACTGACGTCTGTGTTTGTCAGCAGAGACAGCTTGTCTTGAATTTGAGATAGCTAACTATCACTTGGGGAGACTATTAGAGACAGACAATGAAAGGGAAGAAATCTAAGGAGTGGGAGAGGAGGAAAGCAGATGAAGGAAGAAGGTAACGGAAAAAAAAGTAGATCAAGTTTTATATAATTCTTAACTTGCGGAATATTCTTGATAATAAATTCACCAACATAGAGAATCAACAGACATTCCTCAAATGAACTACACCACAATAAGGCATAAGGAGCCACCTGTGAAGAACACCTAGATTCAAGGCCAGTTGCAGCTCAAAGTCCAGCAACATTTTCGGAGTATAAGGTTTCAAGAGTCAAGGCTTCTTTTCTCAGATACCACAAAGATCTGACAGACCTTTGACTCTCGAAAGCTTACACTTCTCAAATTGTATTGGTCTCTAAGGTGTTACTGGACCCCGGTCTAGTCACTGCACTGCAGATCAACACAGCTACTCTCTGCAAATATCTTAGAATAACATCCCAAAAATGATGTTTCCCTATTGTTTAATAAATGATGACTCTTATCAGGGATACTTGAACATCCCCTGGTTTGGCTCCTGTCCTGGTTGCTAGTGGCAAACAAGGAACTGATTCTTCAGTGATCAGTCTGACTGACTGTCAATCTGTTTGTGGCTCTTCAGCAAGTCGCTTCACTGTATTTCTTTCTTTTGACCATGCAGTACAGCCTTGGCAGTCCTTGTAAGGGCAGAGAGGTGGGATACACATATTGTAAATAAATTAAAATAAAATAAAGCTTGTTGAACATATGTGTTTTCGCACAGCCCAGCTACATTCTACTATCCTATGTCATTGCTGCATACCTGCTCTGCTCAGAAGACAATTGTTTAAACAGAAAAAGCAGTCACAAATGAAACGCTGTTTTAATAAAATCCCTTGATGTTCATCTAAACAATCCCTTAGTGATTCTAGTAGCTACCCATCAGTTTAAATCAGCAGCATCTTCGTGCCTGTGTAGTTTTGCAAAAACCCAGTGCAAACTGACCTGTTGGTCAGTGATGACCCTCAGTGTTGAACATGGTAGTAGCGAAATTTACAGCACCCTTAATTCTTTATGATTATAAATCAAGCATTTTGTTGCTGGTTGTATGAAATATGACATAAGTGATAGGAAACATCAGTAATCAGAAGTGCCATATATGTTCATATTTTGATACCACCTGAACAAACCAACAGAAAAATAAAGGAAATCAGATCGCTGTTGAATAAATTCTTCCAAACTCAAAGTATTCTCCAAATTATTTATTCCATGTCATGAGTAATCAAAACGGGGTCCTAGGCAATAAACCCGTTTTCCAAGAGCTTCCTCGGTGATTACTCCTTGGTGTATGGAAGGCTTATCACATTAGTAATTAATTTCATGATATCATTTAGGCAGTAGCTCAAAATGTCATGGGATCTGTTCCTTTGAGTCCCCCTTTTTAGCAATTAATATCATTATATCACTTAGGCAATAGCTCAGAATCTGGGCATACATGCGCGCACACACAAACATTATATGGAACCACATTATGTTCAGATGTTCAGTTCTTCATGCCTATCATACAAATAAATATCCATGATACTTATGCTCAGGAAGACAACTAGTGGAAACAAAACACTTCAAAAGTAAGTTGGAAAACTTCTAAGAATGATTACAGTGATTTAAAAAAACAACAACTTTGTTACAATGGTATAAATCTTGTTGGGTTTATATCTCGTAGCCCTTTCTAGGGAAGAAAACAGTCCAACCAATATCCCAATTCGCAAACAGGAAACATTCTTTGGCTACTTTTATTTCATTTTCTTGTGGTATGACTTGTATTAATGGTCTTAGACAGTAATTTAAACACTATTAATTAAAATCCCTTAGACAGCAATCCTAAACTGGTCTACTGAGAATCCTACACATTCTTCAATGGATGTTACTCCCAGGGAAATATACTCAGGATGTTAGCTTACAGCTTAGAAGCATGAAAAAATGTAGAGATCTGTGTTCTGTGCCTACTTGGCCACCCTCTGCGATCATAACACACTCCAGCCCAAAGGAAAATACTCAAATACCCAATGAAATCAAGAGGACATATGTTATTTTAAATGTTTTTAAATAGTGATATATAAATGTAACAAATTAATAAATTAAACATATATAAGGTTGCCTCATTGATTTTAAGAGCCTCTTGTGGTGCAGGGTGGTAAGGCAGCCGACATGGTGTCTGAAGCTCTGACTATGAGGCTGGAAGTTTGATCCCAGCAGTCAGCTCAAGGTTGACTCAGCCTTCCATCTTTCCGAGATAGGTAAAATGAGAACCCAGCTTGCTGGGGGGTAAAACAGTAATGACTGGGGAAGGAAATGGCAAAAACACCCTGTATTGAGTCTTCCATGAAAACGCTAGAGAGTCAGACATGACCCAAGGGTCAGACATGACCCGGTGCTTGCACAGGGGATACCTTTACCTTTACCTTTCTACAGATAGAAGCCACACTGTTAATATGTGGTCTGGGTGAAACTGAAAAATGTCAGAATTTTTACATCACCCCAATGTCCAGCCTGGCAGTCTGACAAAGTAGTTGCCTTGATTTTCACCAATGGAAAATCAGAAAAGCATGCTGTAGTTTTCATTTGTATAAATGAAACTGAATTTTGGATTCTCAATGACCATTAAATTCAAACATGCATAGTTTCAAAGATTTGATTTAGAAACAAACAACCATGAGCCACAAATATTATGTCTAATCATGACTTCCCCTTACATTTTATTTCTGTTGGAAAATGCAGTTTGCAGTTCTTCATATTGCTCTCAAACTGTACAACATTTATTTCAGGGCACTGAACAAAAGAAACTGAGTCAGGCATTAGGAACCCTCAGATATGCCATTACTGTGTCACCTTATCAAACGGGAAGATGAGTGGACTGATGTCATGCAATGTCAAATGATTTCCAGCTCCAGTATGCTTATATTATTGTCATTTAGCATGTAAAGTCTTCATGTTTTTAAATGGGTATAAAAGGAAGAACTGATGGCATTCACATGTAATACACTGGGCCATTCCGCATGACTTTAATATAGCACTAGTCTTACATTTTGTTTTCGCCACTAAAACTGTGTTCTGCATGACATCATGAGCAATCTGCAACACTCCTGCAACACTAGCGCCAAAATTGCTTTGTTGTAGTGATTTTTGGGGAATCGGGAATCAGGATTCACCCTCAGAAAATTGCTACACTCTTGCCAACAACCTGCAACACTTGCGAAAAAGACATGTGCATTCTCAATGTAGCGGTTGCAACAAAGTCCCTCCTCCTTGCACTCTCCTACCAACTTCCAGTGAAGCGATAGCCATTTTTTTCCCTCGGAGCAGGGAAAGCAACGAACCAGCGAAGCTTCATTCACCCAGTGAGGCTTCTCTGGCTACAGTCCCTCCACAGAAGTGCTTTAAAGCTCCCCTAAGGCCCCAAGCACAACACAGCCCCCTGTTCATCAGTTCCCTTTAATTTTGGCCAAAAATTGCACCCATGTGTGGGGGGGGGGGTTTGATTTTTTTTCCACTCGGGGGAGCGTGGTAATGATGAATCGCCAGCTCACATGCCAGCTAGATGGGTCTCTCCATTGTAACAAATCAACGCATATTCGTTGCAACGTGTGTGTGTGTGTGTTTTAAACTGTTGTTCAGCATACTGAAAAGTTTCTTTGATGGGAGGCAAATTAATCTATAATGGAAGTCAATTTGATGCTCTATGCCATCAAAACATGGCTTCAAAACAAGTTTCAGGTAGATGAATAAATACAAATACTGACATAAAATGTAAGAATGGGTTAATGTTCTAGACAGCTTTCAGCAAGGAGAAAATCACTAGACAGTCAGTGTGCACGTTAATAAATGAAAGAGAGGTGACATTCAAGATGGTTTTTAAACAACTGGGAAGCCAAACTGCAGGTTAAAAATACTATGAAGCCTTTAGCTACAAGAATAAAGAATGGAGTGAGGTGGGCAATCAGGAAACGATGGTGATTTAGTAAATAGAATTATTGATATAATACAGGCAAGGAAATGTTTCAGGGGAAAAACTCCAAGTCTCTACAAATCATCAGCTAATGGATTAAATGCATCCAAGGATGAGAAGGAAATTAGTTGATCAATTCATTCAACAACTGCTAATTACATCTGACAAGTTAGGGAGAAATGGGGAGGAAATGCGGGATTGGAAGAAAGCAAATACTCTATAAGTCTTCCGTACATTGTGAAGGGAACACAGGCTCAAGCTGGGGCTGGAACAGAGTGAGTCTCTTCCATTTCTTTTAAAAAGGTGCCACATCTGCTTAAAAGCCACTGAGTTTGTAATGATGTATATATTGTATTTTTAATGACACAGAACTTTCTCCCTTCCAGGGTGCTGTTACTATTCAAAAAGTGTTATATAATTGGGTTCCAGTCAGTATTAGGGCCATGGAAATAGACCCTCTTTGGAGCTCTCTTTGGGATCTCTTAATGTCTACAGTCTATGGGCCAGAATCCTGCCCGTTCCCCACCCCCAAGTCATGCTAAATTCATACCTGAATTATTCAGTCAGCCAAGAACCAATTTACACTGGTGTATGACTGATTGCTACCTGAAAAAGGGGAAGATCTGATCACACATATATGTTCTGATGATGCATGCATGTAGGCTCTATGCAAATGAGATGCTTGAACATGTGAAGGCTCAGAGTAGAGCTAGTGGATGTAACAGCAGTCTTTTTTCATGTGTTCATTTGCAGTGAAATAAATACTGAAATGTAGCTATGGGTTGGGACAATTACATGACCCCTTCCTGCATAAACACTGCCTGGCTAGAGGCATAGGCCACTTTCACATGAAAAGGAAACATATCACTAATAACACAGTGAATTAGACAAGCATATAGAAAACACTGCAGTCTAATTAGCCTAGAGAATGCAATGGTACATGGGCTCAACATAATGCTTAGAATAGTTGTTAATACAGGCCTGTTTCAATTATCCTAAAGGCAATGTAATTCATTTCTGTTCTTTGTATACAGAGATAATCATGTAGGAAAATGTGTATTTATCTGCTATAAAGAACAGTTTGGCATAGAAAATCTGGCATTCACTGCATGTATTAGTCACCCTACCCAGGAAGCTGGGGTGAAAAGAATAAATTCAATAAATAATATTGCATTTAAAACCATGCAATATTATTTAATTTTTTATAGAAGGGTAAGATACAATATATATATCATTTAGCTTTCATAACTGCATCATCATGAATGACCAAGGGAAATGTTAATCAGGTCAACTCAGGACCTTACTCAGGTCTATTCAATTGGCTTACTTCCATTTTTTTTAGGATTGTCCTGCATGTCTCATAACGTGGAAATGCTTAAAACAATGCAATTTACTGAGAAACAAAAGTATCCCCTTGATTTTTAAAAAATATTTAATGCATCATTAAAAATCTTATCAGAAGCAAATGTTAAAGATCAAGGAATATCAGAGAAGAAAATTCAATCTACCACCCATTCATTCTTCGGACAGAAGTACTGTTTCTATGTTTTCTTTCAAACGAAAAAATCAATCCCAAATGGAACAGACAAGGTTTCCTAAATCACAAGCAGATTTTAAATAGCCTAACTCATGTTCAGCAAATGTCTTCAGAGTTAGACTGTAACCTTTTTGGATTAGAAACTACCTCCAACTGGAAGAACTACCAGAAATCAATGCTATATAATCCATCATCCTTGTTAAATTATTTCTTTGTTCCTTTGATGGGATAGAGGGCATTTTCTCAAATCAAGCTATATCCTTGATTCCCAGATACTTAAGGATAATTGACTCTTTCCTGTAACATTTAATGTCTTGAATCCTAATAGTAGCTTAATAAATACAAAATGTGAAATACTAAATTGCTAATGCAAAATTGTTTTTCTCTCCTTTTTTCTTCTTGGAAGCTAAACCAAATGTCCACATGCACACTGATTCCATCTGATATTTTGGCATCAAAATTTATTCAGTTTTTTTAAGCATGACAATAACATATGAGTCAGATTGCCTTGAGGTAGCTTATGCCTTTAATAGCTAACATATTAAATTTTTATGACACACATGGCCAACCCCAATGTGCTGAATGCATGTCACCATGTGTTCTTTCTGAACTGAATTATCAAAAACATACAAACAAAGATGTTGTATTATCTATAGGTTTGCCAGCTTCCAGGTGCCACCTGGAGATCTCCTATGATTACAGTTGATCTCCAAATGACTAAAATCAACCCACCTGAAGAAAATGGAAGCTTCTGAGGGTAGACTCTATTCTATAGCATTGTACCCTGAAGTGGTCTCCCCATTCCCAACTCTGGCCTTGCTCATGATCTACCCCAAAAATCTCCAGGGTATTTCCCAACTCAGAGTGGGAAACCCTAATTATCTACAATGAGGTTTTGCTTAGAAATATAATCCAGATCCAATGAAAGATGGCATCTGCTCCTCTCAAATGCAAGCTAATGACAGAACCATAGTAAGGATCATATGATGAATTTCTTGTTTTCTGGATTTTTTTGTGCTTAAGTGTCTCAATGAGATGAAATAAGAACTCATCGTATATGGGTAAGAGTTGTGCAGAAGCTACAGAGACCCTAGACCATATCAGAGAATATATACTTTACAAGAAGGGGACCCACAAAGGTGACAAGGGGGAGAATCTAATTTCCTCCTGTCTTACTATTTTCTCTTTTAGTTCGCTGAAAACCCCAACTGCTTCTCCCTTTTTCCTGCTACCTCCTCTCCTTTCTATCACTTGCCAATCTACCTTTATCTGCCTCTCATCTTCAGCTTTCCTGATTCTCTAACTATGACTGTTTTGGCACAATGAATAAGGGCCAAGACAGTGCTCGTTTTGCAGCGGGGCTAATCTCCACTTCCATATGATGTCCCCATCAGCCAGGGCTTGTCCCGATTCAGGCACTCCGTTGCTCCGTGGCAAGGGAACACAGATATTTCCATGTTCCCTTTTCTGCCCCAAATGCCAAAGGCACACACACCTCACCCCCACCTTTCTGCCCCAGCTACCTCCTGTGAAGGCAGAAATCCAGAACCGATGGGGTACACCACTGAAAATGGTCCCCCATGGGTGGGGAAAACTCCCATCACAAAGAACTGGCGGCAGCTCAGTGTGGTGCTGCCAGTGCGGAAATGGCTTTTGGCAGCCTCTCTCTGGGAAAACTCTGGTCAAGTTTTATGATATCAATTGTAGGCCAAGCACATTTGCACAGTGAGGCACCATCAAGTATTTACAGAGGGCAGCTCATTTCCTTCTGTATCACCTTCCCCCACTTCCTTCTTTTCTTCCTACCCACCCACCAGCCCACCTACCTTTCACCTGCCCCTAATCTCCAGCTATATTATTATTTACTTCATACACCACACCTTTCTTTACAATGGGGACACATAGCATTTTATCCTCACAACAAGCCTGTGAAGTAGAATCCTACAGTTAGAAGGGACCTACAGGGACATATAGTCCAACCCCCTGCACAATGGAGGAACTCACAACTATCTGCCTACCCACAGTGACCCCAATTTCATGGTCAAGTGATCCCTCCACCAAAAATCTCCCAGATTCAGCCTGGCCTAGAGGGAATTCACTTACCATCCCACAGTGATGATCAGCAATTCCCTGGATATGCAAAGAAGGGCCACAAGAGACAAACACTGGCACATCCCTTCCTGCACACCCACTCACAATTTGCCTAGGTTAATACAACCAGCATTTCTGTCAGCTGTCTATCTAGCCTCTACCTTAAAACTTCCAAAGAAGGAGAAGGTAGATGAGATTGAGTGTCTGGGACTGACCCTAAGTCACCCAGCCATTTTCCTCAGCATGGTGGAGATTCAAGCCATGTATCCCAGTCTGAAACTGTAACTACTACATCACAGTGGTTTGCATGGGGTTGTTGCTGTTGAGCATTGATGAGCAGCTGGGCCTTGGTAAGTCATGGAAATCAGATGATATCAAGTTTCTTGGCAGTTCCTACTGGGCTTGACCTTGTTCTGATCAATCCTCCCCAAAAGACCAATACTGTGTGGCTGCCTATCAACAGTTATTGAGGGCATTCCTTAGCTCTAGGTGCCACTTCTATTATTTTGGAGAGGGGTGGTTAAATGTTTTAAATTTTTCTGCAAACCTGGATCTTTGCAGAATGATCTGTCTTGTCTGTTCATGGCTGCAGTCTCCTGATTTAAGTACTCAAAGATTTGGTTGCATTGAAAATTAGATATATTGATTTATGTATTCATTCATTTCAACTTAGTGCAAGCAACAATATTTAAATGCAGACATATAAAAGATAACCATAAGAATGTTACTACACAGCGACATAGTTTATACAACATATGTATAAGAGAAGAAGTATCCAAATAAAAACACATCACTAAAATATACAGCTACAATAAACACTTATATTTCAACTCAACCAAAAAAGAAAACCTTAGATCACCTCTAGGAGATTCTAAAGTTCTGCTTTTCTCTTCTTCCAGGATGGGCCAGTATCTAACAATTACCTTTTACTGATATTCCTATGCCATGTTGGCGGCCTGGTGGCCCTGCCAGTGCAATAGTGCTGAACAAAAGAAGTCATACTAGAGGAATCTTTGTGGTGGCCTCATTGCTCTAATTAAACTGTGGTTTGAGTCATTGCCATGTTTTAGGTTACTAAGCAATTACATACATTACATACATACATTATTTCAGTAATATCAAACCTCCTCTGGAATACAGGCAGGGTTGACATGTCTTCTGCTATGGTGGGAGAGGTCATGCCAACAACCTCACTTACTTCTGCTGCTCTTTGGGAGTTGGTTGAATTTGTGTTTTTATTGCCAGCATTGTGTGCTGCACGACATCACTTAGCACAGAATTTCTGGTAATTCCTAGAACAGTATAATATCATTTCCCCCTGAAATAATGTTGCACCACATACAATGATGCTCCCAATGTCTCCACCCCCATCTCTTCCCAGTTGCCAACCTACGTAGGCCAGTTCTTACCATTTCTCACCTCCTCGCTCTCTCGGTTTCTTTTCCTGCTTTCTCATGCTTCCTGGCACTCCATACGGCTAATTAAAATGGCTGCGGATAGGGACTCACAATACCAGCTAGTCTCCCTCTGCCTGTCAATCATGGCAGGCAGCCAGCCAGTCAGCTTTCTCCTAGCTTTAAAGGGAAATCAATCTTTTTTTTTTAAAGTAAAACTTCTCCATTGCTATGCCCCTGCATATATTCATAGGTGCATAGTGCATAGTTTACTCAGCCTGTTTTGGAAGTTTGACACATGAAGATGAACAGAAGCAATGTTTTTCCAGATTTTTTGGGGGAGGGGTTGAGAGGCATGCTTTGTGTGCCAACTGGTGGGTGGGAATTTTATTTTGTTCTGCCTCTATGGACCAATGCATACTTGTTGGTCCAGGCAGCTTGCTCAAAAAAAAAAAAAAAAAAAAGGCCCATTCCAGGGAGAACAGGAAGGGAGGCGAGCACAAGGGTGGCCGCTGGGGAAGGAGATCACGCTTCTTCTGGCCACATTGTACTATCTTGCTCGTGGTTGCTGGTTGATCTTCTCTCGCATACGCAACAAAGCTAGGGGAATCGTTTTGTGGATTCCCAAACTAGTGAGTTAAAATGGAGGATGTGGCTGCCATATTGCTGCTGGCACACTGGATGCAGATGACATCATTTGAAATGCCAAAAATATGGCGTCTGTAGAGGGTAAGTGACACACTTTATTGTCAGGTTGCAGAATAGCCCTGGCAATTTCCATTGACTCCCTGTTTCTGTTGCAGGCTCGGCCCCCACGTCACTCCTCAGTGCCCCCCAGTCATCCTGGAGTACCATTTCATGGAGATCAGTGACTGTAACAGAAGCAGGAAGCAGGAAAGGTATGTTTCAGTCTAGATCTATCCCAACATTAAAACACTGGCATCTCAATTTTGCAGAATTTGTGAATTTGCCCCCCCCCTTTATGAATGTAACTGATTAGCAAAATTATTACTAATATATTTAATTAAAATTTGCCAGCCTGTCAGGAGACAGATAAATTTGCACTATGACAGAAAGCAATCTATTTCATTTATAAAGCAGACTACATTAGCACTTTTAAGTAGCCATAAGCTTAAGGAAGATACAGACACCACCCTACCAACAAATTGGAATTACCTGTCTAGACCTGCCATTATCTGTTGGCACAATCTCTTTCTTTCTCTGCATGCAAAGAAGAACCTGTATGTAGAGGGTTAATGGTTTTTTCCCCCTACAGTTGCTAATCCTTCTGTAGTGTTTCTGAAATGTTCTGCACATCTTTTACAAAACCGCAGGTTGTAATTACAAGTAATCAGTGATGGCAACTGTATTCACCTGTGCTTATCTTTCATTTCTGTTCCTCTGAGGTATTTTACTTGTTTTATATGAGAGGGAAACAAATAAAGAGACTATACACAAGAGGAAAAGACTGACAAATACTGAAGAGCCTGATATATGATCAGAGATTAAAAGTACACATCGACTCCACTTATTGCATTCTTCATTCTTTTTATTGGTGCCCACCATCATTTACTTGAGTCACCCCAGAATGTGTGGGTATTCCTTCAAGAACATGCACAGCCTAATGTATAGGTCCTTTATTCTGGGTTGGATTTTGAATGCTAATAATAGGATTACGTTATTACACAGGCCCAGTTATGCATGAACTATGCATTCAATGGATTTGAAAGGGGGCAACTATGCTTGGAATGGCACTGTAGAGCCTACATTTGTGCTGTATAGTTTTATTTAATAAACAAGGCAGTTATAGATATTTGCCATGAGAGGATTATCCATGGTACTCTTACAGTGTATTGGCTATGCAAATTAATTCTCAGAATAAGCCCCCATTATACCAGTAGTATTACCTGTTTGTGCTGATGAATTTGTTTGACACTGGGATTATCCTATCAATTGTAGCTTTGTAACTAAACAATATTGTCTAACTTGCCTGAGAACCAGATGCAAGCCGATTTACCATTTACCATATGTATCATTTATAGTATAGCACATGAATGAGTGAATTCTGGACTGCAAGTTACCTAAACACTTCACATTTTTCCTTTGAGTTCCCCTGGTTTTCTTTGAAGGCTGGTACCTTCTGCTAGTAAGATAGTGTCCCTCCCTATATATGCCCCTGGAGAGGCAGTGCCTTTGATTAACTGGGCACAGATTCTTCTCCTGAGAATGATGGTGGCTACTGGGGATAGATTGGGGTAGGGGGTGGGTTTTTAGATTTGCTTTCCGCCATCAAGGATCATTGTCATTTTGTTTATGGGGTTGTATTGTATTGTTTTATTGTATAGTATTGTTTTATTCTTTTATTTTAAACTGCTATAAGCTGGACTGGTTTTGGGAGTGGCAGGGATAAATCCAAATAATAAATAATAAATAGTACCCCAATCTCTCTTCCTTACAAACACCAGTTTCCATCTAACTCCTGAGGTGACGGAAGCAAGCATCTTTACACACCAGTCCAGGGTATAAACTGCACAGAGTTTTTATTCCAATCCCAGGTCGATTCAGTCCCTGCCATCCCCACTGAATGCAATTTCCATTTTGATTTTGTCCAATTTAATTTTTTCCTCTGCAACAAGCATGATTGATCCAGAGTGATCCTACCTTTATCCTGCAATATCCTAGAGCGGTTTTAACTCTCAATATTTGAAGAATCGGATTGAGAAAGCATGAGAAAGCATGCAGAACTCTGGCTGCTTCGAATTTGTTGCTGATTCCATGGTAGAGATTGGCCAAGGCTGCCCAGATGACAAGCTTGGCTTAAAGGGGAAGCCTCTAATTTCACTCAGCAGAAGCTCACCGAAGCCTTAACTTCTGTCGGTAGAGATTTGCCTCTTGTTTTTTTTTTCTCCTTCCTCTGCTGTCTTCAAACCTCTCCTCCCCCTCCCTTCAAGAAAGAAAGAAAGAGGCTCTGGCTGTGCTTGGCTCCCCCCTCTCCTTCTGAACTTCCCTAACCACGTGCAGAACACTTTTCTGTTTCAATGGGGAGGGGGGAGAGGAAGACCTGAGTTCAAATCGATCTGGATTCAGCAGGATCCACAACGGAATAAACAAAGTAAGTACAGACTCTGCCCTGGTTAATCCTCACAGCTAATTTCCCCCTTTAACTGGGCAGGGTTCCTTCTTCTCTCACTAGAAGATCTCTCCCCATTCCTTTGGCCTGATTTGGAAATCTCCCAACTGTATAGAACTATTTTCAGCTTATGCTGTATCCAGACAAATTTGTCAAGATTGTGTGCTCTGATAAAAATTTCCTTAGAATAGATGTTTTACATCTAAGATAAAGAAAGATCTTCTCTTGATGAAGGTTCCTGTCAAAATCTGAATAACTTTCCTCAGCATGCAGGTCTCTTATCACTTCTCTGGCAGCTGTTGCTGGCCAGTCAGAGCACTCAAGCTCTTTGCTTCAGTGAAAAGTTAACCCTTCACTTCTGTGTTTTCTGCTATTCCAGCACTTTGAGGCTTCCCTTTGAAGTTCTGTCCATTGCAGATGGTTTGACATATGGCATTTTTGCCTATTTCTTCCTGGGGTGGTAAACTTGCATCAGTGCTGTAGTCATCTGGATGTCACAGCCACCTTATGCAGCAGGGTAGGGGAATCACACGAACCAGTGCTTCTCTAAAACATTTCTATACAGTAAGCTGGATAATAGGGGGAAGCTTCTATGCTAGTTTCCAATGCACAGAGAATTATTCTTCAGTGGAACATTCAATCACATATTCTCTATAAAATGCTGCAGGCCAGGCACCAATTTCTCACTTCAGTGAAAAGTAGACCTGAAAGTAGACCTTTCTTGTGCTATTATTAATGGGTTGTATTGGGGATAAAAAGTGATAGGGAGATATATTTAAACCACCTGCATAAACAACATTTGTGTTACAAATATGGGAAATGCAACAACAAAAAATTAGTGTCATATGTGATAAAGCCCTAACAGAATGCCACCTGCTATTGGATGACACCAGACAAGTGACAATCATTTCAGACTCTCCTTCTGCTCCAGTAATGAGTCTCAGCTGTCTTCTCTTACTTCAGCATCATGCACCTGAAGTTGAAATGACCTGCTGGTTTCAGCTTGCCAAGAGGAGTTGAGCCCACAGTACTGAACACAGCTTATTAAAGTAACAAGAATAAATTGGCTACAGTGGGATTGGCAGGTATGCTTCCTCACCTGAAGGCAGCTTGGCAATTTGTTTTGAGTGACCAGTCTTTCTGGACGAAGTTCACTTTTCAATTGCTTCCCTTCTGCTCTCAACATTCATCCCTAGTGTGCTGCACCAGCCCCTTGCAGACATGCTGAGCTCTGGGCTACAGCTATTTTTGCACCACATCAGTAAAAATAATAATAAATCTGTTTCTCTTCTCTTCCCACTGTTCTGTTCTTTCTCTGTCATCATAGAAGTGAAGAAAGCTAAATCCTGATCGCTTGGAAACATTAAAGCTGATAGCAAAAATTGAGAAGGTGCTGAGGGGACATGAAAATGAGATGCAATTCTGCATGAATGCTTACTGTCTCACATGGGTGCATACAAAATGACACCTTAGACTGCACCTTCCAAACCGTCTCTAGGAACATTTCATATCTCAGTGGACAGGAAACAGACACTTGAGAGATCTGTCCCTCCAGAAATGAGGGAGGACTTTGCAAACTCCCAGAGGCCCATCAAATTGATGACATTTGGCTTAGAAAGTTGTGCAAATAGCACAGACTTCCACCACTTGTCAAAGACTCGGTTCCAGTAATCTCTGAGGACCATTGGCAACTGACCAATTTAGCACAGGTATCTCTAATCCAAAGGAGCAACTCGCTCTGCTGAACCGGTACAAAATATAATGAAGGCAAGCATCTCCTCTTGCCCAGTTCAGGGATGGACTGTTCACAATGCCATGATACAGTGGTATACTGTAAATGTCTACATTCCCAGCAGAAGTAACAAGTACAGTCATCAACATAAAATACCACTGGTTATTTGAAGGCAGGTAGGGTAGAAGGGGGAATCAAATGAAACTGGACCATTCACTCTTGTGAATTGAGCAAGTTGCAGGAACTAAGCAAAACAAAACAAAACAAAAAAAAGCACAAAGGTGGTGGAAGATTTCACCCATTCTGCCTTCTTGATGAATCCCCTATGCATGATGTCCCCCAATCTTCAGCAGTGCTTTAGAGCGGATTTCCAGGGGATAGAAAAGCCTTGCAGACTTTGTGTTCATGGGGGACTGAATCCATCTCACAATACTTTGTTTCTTTTCATCCATTTATTATTTGATATAAAAACAAAACAATCTCTCACTTTGGGAGAAGCCAGAAATTAAACAATCAAATATTGAACATACATTGTACAAGAAAACTTTCAGGGAGGCTGGGGAGGAACACAGCTAGAACATTCCGTCTCTCATGCCTCATATTGATATTAAAAAGAAATTTGTATCTGTTCCAGTTCTGCTTGTTACAAAAGTGTGATCAATAAGGCAGAAACTTTTGTCTATAATTATTTAAAAAGTGCTCATCCCATGGCAAGTCAACACACAACTGAACACGGAACAGCTGCTGGTTTCTATGTGGCATAAGTGCACATTTGGATTTCAATTGCTGTACATTAATGAATCATACTGCTATTGCAATTCCACTTTCCATTCGAAGAAAGTAAGTGGCAGAAGCAACCCAGGAACAACAAACAAATTACTTTGTCCTACTGGTTGATCATCCTGGCATTCTTAAAATCAAAATGGTAAAATGTGATCCCTCCCTAACCACACATGGATCATAACCCATAATACTTATTTGTGAAACTGAGATGTGATAGCTTTTAAACTTATATTAACAGAATATTTGCTGCACCCTTGTGTATTGGGCCTAAGTAGTGCTGTTGCTTTCACTAGTGAGTTATTCTGGGTACATCATTACTCTGTTTGGAATTATCCAGGCCAAGGAACTGTAGTACCCGTATATACTGAAGCATAAGCCGACCTGAATTTTAGCCGAGGCACCTAATTTTACCACAAAAATATGGTATCAACAATAACAGGTAAGTGGGACCCTCACTCGAGTATAAGCCTAGGGGGGGCTTTTTCAGCATTAAAAAATGTGCTGAAAAAGTAGCCTTATACTTGAGATAATGTGCGCGGAACTAAAGGTTAGTTCTTTAAAGCACCCAGTTGTATTCAAATGTTGTCACTTCTGCCATAAGAACAGAAGTTTCCTGCCTCTCTCCCATCTGCTGAAGTGTACTGAGGTTCTACTTCTAGGAGACAGGGGATCCTCCAAAAGACAAGTGAGTTGAATTGAGAATCTGCAGTGGAGGGGAAATTGGCAAAGAATGATCCCGTGTTACACAAAAAAGCAGTCTTGTAATTTGATTGGGGAATTAGCTTAGGAGGCCTAGTGAGAATGGGTAATTTGGGATATCCACCAATGTTTACATGGATTGTTCCCTTAGAGAAACTCAAAGAAACTAGTTGGATGTTAAACTGGAATGCTTTTTATTAAGGAAAATTAAAAGGGTACAGCAAACAAATGAAAACACACTGAAAAACACACATACAACTAAGAAAATAAGGATGGAAAGGGAGAGAGTATTTTTGGGGAAAGCAATATTACCAGTCACTGGTTCAGATCTACAGATTTAGCAGCAAGATAATTAACATTTCATGGAAGAAGAAGGGGACCTACACTCAAGTAGAGGTGTATGCAGGATTCTAAGAACACATGATTACACCACTGCTGTGGTTTCTTGAAGCCTGAAAAATGTTTCAGAGGTTTTTCAATGGTAAAAACATTGAGAAAGGCTGGGCTATACTGACATTGCTTCAAAAGCAATGTTTTGATGGGCTCTCTGGAATACAGACAATGATCTGGGAGAAATTACAATTGGTTCCCAAAACAATGGCTATGATTACTTTTCCTGAGGAGAACTATATGCATTAAATAGTTCTTGATGACCTTTTAATTACTGGATGGGAAAGCTACCATGTTTTAGAAAGGTGTTAAGTATTGCTTATTCAGGTAAATGAGTACAAGGGAACCAAGATTGGGATGAATTAATAGCCAGTTCCTGGGAAACCTATTGTCCTAAATTATGCATCTTCTTGGGATGGAGGGAGGTTACCAGCGGATCAGCCATTTTTTCTCACATGTTCTAGGCTACATGTCCAGCCTTGTCGTAGAGACTAGCATCCATGTCTGCCTTCTGTTGGGTCAGACAGTGTGTTCACTCATGATCTGGCTGACATATATTTTAGTGTCATATTCAGCCAGGCTGAAGTGATATCTTACATGATATTAAAGGAGCTGTGTTCATGGTTTATGATCTATAAACTGCCCCCCCCCCATGAGAGGAGGGGTCTGCCTGCTAACACCTGTTCTGCTGCTGGAGTACTATCTCTGGATATCATGCTTTCCCATATATAGCCTTGTCATAGCATAAGCCATAAGAGTATTTACTGTAGTACACTTTGCAACTACAAGGGGCCCACTGTGGTTTTCTGACAATTTCAGGCAATGAGTGTTATTCACCAATGTACAGAGTAGCCACTAATGATTGATCCTGAACCTGACAGGCTGGTGATGGACTGCTGTAGAATGATTACCAGATGCTAGTGGAACAGAAGCCTGATTCTCTTTGCAAGTGGTAATGTCACGGTGTGTACTACTAACACATAACAAAATAGAAGGCAGAAAAAATTCTTGAAGGTATTATTTGTAACTTTCCTTTTTTTCCTGCTGATCTGAAAGTTAAATGTATGTGTTAGTGAATAGTATTCAAGTAGTTTGTAGTGTATTAAAGTCATTAGTAGGGAAGGGAGAAAGAATGGCAGATGGGGAAGAAGCAAGAAAGATTGCATTAGGAATAGCTCCCTGTCTTTTTCACCATAGTTACCAAAACATCCCAATACTTGCGGTATCAAGAAAGGGAAAAGATAATTGGCTAAAATGCAGAAATTTCTCTTCAGTAACGATGACCACTATTTCAACAAAAGCATGCAATGCAGCCGCTCCCTGTACATGATTCTTTTCTCTTTTTTATTATCCTGACTGAAAGCAGAGGCATTATGTGTTGTGAGTGTGGCAAGGGTTCTCTTGAGGGACACAGCCTGGAACTCACTTGAGCATCCTCAAAGTTTTCCTTAGGACGTTCCATAAACATCCAGGAAGTGAAACTATTCGTGCAAAAGAATGCATTTGGTGTTCTGCACTGCAGTTTGCCCTCTATCAATGTGGTTTATTTTCTCTCCCTAAATGAAGGGCATTATATTTATTAGCACCAGTCTTGCCCTCTTTGCCCACAGCCACTGCCGTTCTGATCTTCCCAATTCACTTTCCAATTAAATGCTCAGCTCCTGAGAAATGGCACAGCAGGGAGCTTTTGGTCTCTTCCTCTCCAAGTCTGGCTGGTCAAAACAGCCTCTGGACATTTTTAGCTGATCCCTAAGTACGGTATTATAAATTGGAAGCTGTGCCATGCTGAAAGGATAGGTACTTCATCGCTGTTAAAATAGCAACTCCCCAGGATCCAGATTGACAACTGCTTCCCCAAAAGGTTAAGTCAGAGCCTTAAGACTTTATGTTATCAGCAGGGCTTGGAATAGTTTGTAAAAGCCTGAAAGATATCACATATTTCACTTTGGAAAATATAACCATTTGCTTGGGATGCGTAAGTGCATGTATATTTGGAGTCATTTCACAGGCTGAGCTCAACTGGCTTATGGCACAGAAAGATTTATAAGGTCGAATATTTTAAATAGTTTAGATCAAGAACAAAGACTACAATCATTCTGAAGCAAGGAGGAATAAAGGTTTCCAAGCCTTCCCCACAGCAGGGATGTCTTCTTTGAAGAGGATACAATGAGCAAGATGGGTTAAGTTAGCTAAGATTTCTTGCCTGACTTTAGCCCTCAAAGCATTGCAGCTTTTCCTGCTTTTAGGTAAAGGTGCCAAAGGTCACTAAAATAACAGTTACAGAACAAAAAGAGGGAGTGGGGAACAGGAAACAGCATGGGTTGACAGAAGAGTTTTTGCTTAAGAAAAGTTTCCCCCTGACCACCCCAAAAAACATAAAATAATTGGCTCCATCCTCTCAGAAATCGCAAGAAAAAATGCCTGTCCACATCTGCCCCCCCTAGCTATAATTTCCCCTCCTCCTTCAATAGCCAACATTACTCATGGGCAGCCTCCAGGACAACATGCATCCCCTCCAGTTGAATGTTAATAGCCTTGATAGCCTCAATCACCCATGAGCCAAACATCCAATCTGTTGGCTTGTCTGTCATTTGCCTTGAATGACTTTGGAAGAGTTTTGTAGCTGTTGAACAGCTTTCTTACCTCACTGCCTCCATTTTGGATGCTGAGTGCCCATGACTGGTATTAAGGCAGTCTTTCCTTCCACATTATGTATCAAAAAGATGATGTAAGATTCCTAATGTCTTGGAAAAAAGAAGAACTTTAAATTTCCTATGTCTCCGGATTATGTGTTATTAAGTATGATGCAAGAAAACATATCTCAAAGGGCCAAATAATTTTCCTCCACACAACCACCGTGGTAAGAATGGTTATGGCAAAGCTCTGGAAACAACAGGAGATACCTAATGTAATGGACTGATTGGACAAACTGGAGAACTGTGTACAATGGCCAAGCTGACAAGTGGAATCAACAGTAGACCTATTGAAGGGTTCCAAGAGCAGTGGCATTACTACATGGATTATATAAAAGCGAGTCGTAAAGCCCGCTGCATACAGAAATGCAGTGGGTGCTGTTGGGATAAAAGGGGGGGAGGCAAGCCTGTGGAGGCATGAAGAGGGCTCCTGGCTGTGTGCCTGCCACCCCCTCCCAAGGCGGTGGGTCGAGTGTGCGTCGGGCATCACGGTGATGGGCCCTAGGCGGCCGGGCCTCCACCCCACCACCTCCTGTGCTCTGCCAAATTTATCTATATCAATATGCCTATTATATACATGTCCATATGTGAGGCAGCAATTCCATCTTCCTGGCTGTGTGTGCCAAAGAACCTGGAATATGTGCACATTTTTCCAGTCATGTGATGTTTCCATGCAGGTTATTTTCATTGGGTTCGATGCTTTTGAGAAGTGAGGTTTTTACCAATGGCACAGTGGTGCACTCATGCACCTCCTGGAGTTCCCGCATCTTTTCTGTGTAATTTACAAAACCTGCTTTGCTGACAAGTTTTGGGGAAGATTGCAGCAGAGCCTGGATGCCTGCTGTGTTTGCGGGAGGGTTTGGATTTTCCAATTTCCCTGCCCTTGCTGTAACCATTTCCTCCCACCTCCCAACAGAGGAGTTGGTTTTTAATTGGCAACTGAGCATCTTTACAACTTTTCTGTAGACCAGGTTTTCTTAATTTCCAGCTTTCGTTTTGTCAAAAAAAGCTAGTCTCTGCCCACTTTGGTTGCAAAGATATATGGAGAATAGGGAGACCATCTTCCAGATGGGACCTGGAGATTCCCTGGAATTATAGCTCATGTCCAAACTACAGAGATCAGTTGCCCTGGAGAAAATGGATGCCTTGGAGGGTGAGAGCTATGGCATTGTACCCACTGAGCTCCCTGTCATCTCCAGACTCCATCCCCAAATCTCCAGGAGTTTCCCGGTTTGGATCTGACAATCCTAAGCATCCCCCCATTCCCCATGGTGGCCAGTGAGGACCTGGCAGCTACAATGAGGAAATCTGTATCTCTGCAATGAAAGAAGAAACAGTTTTTAAAAAAAAATGAAAGCTGTGAATTCAAAGAACCTGATGCAACAATCATGTATCATTATTATAATAGTCAGTTTCTAATTTTTTTAAAAAAACAAAAAATCTTTAGTGAAGTAGGAGTGAGGGGTTGCCACTGCCATGAGACTCAGTCTGGGAAATTATGGGAAACCCTGCCTCGTGGAAGCCTTGTTGACACTGCATTGCACTGGCAGCTGCAGCAGCCAGTACAATGCAGTGAGGAAACTATACAAACCTGTCCGCATGTGGAAAAACACGCTAGAGGAGCTGTGATCATTCCTGACCTGTTCTTGTGCAAAAGGAATGCACTCTTGTGTTTAATAGCCCATTCATCTTTTCCTGCAGCTTTCAATGGTGGCCCAGCTCAATTATTCCAATCACACAGTTTTAGTCTTCTGTCATATGTGTTGTGTACTGCTGTATGTCATGTGCTGAACCTTGGCTCCCATTTTAATAGCTGCTGGTGAAGGTACATTACAACCTAGCTTCTATAGGCAACTCTTAGCACAGTTTGGGCAGACTAGATGATGAGTTCTGTAACTGTCACTTAGCAAATTAATTTTTCTATACTAAAGCTTCCACCCCAGAGGCTTTTGCTGTGCCTGTATCTGCAAGAAGGAAGAGCATGCTGTGACTAAGTGTCTTTTCTAGGTGTATCTACATAATGATCAAGTCACTTTGCCTACCTTGAATTTTGTATTACGAGGCCTGCCCTCCATTTCAGGTCATTTTTTGTCTCCCTATGAATTCTTTCTGATATGCTGTTATCCTGCTTTAAAGTGTGCCTCCTAAGTCTGAACACAGTTTTTGCAGCTGTGAGGCTACAAGTACCATTTGCAGAAGTAATAATTTTTCTGCTTGCTGTCCTCTTTTTCTACATACCTGATCTTCATATTAACCCTATTAGCCATGTAATTGGAGCTCCTGTGGAGGACATCTTCTACAATAAACCCTGGCTGTTTTCCAAACCACCTCTTCTGAAGCATAAAACTAACCTCTAACCTCGGATTATGAACACATGATTTCAATTCCTGCACTGGTGGTATAAATTCTACAATTAGAAAACCCAATTTCTAAAATTAAATGTTTGAAATATCAAAATTTAAAGAAACATGTGTGATTTTAAAGTTTATTTAAAATCTTTTTTGCAGCATGAAGAATTCTGGGACAGGAGATACTGTAAATAGGATGCACAAGGCACTCTGCAATAAGGTATACAGGGAGGAGTAGGGAACAATGGTCCCTGCAGAAGACAATGAGCAATATTAGTTGTGGAAACAATGATCAGACCAAATGGTGTAGATGCCACACCATCCCACCAGTTAACTGAACGAATCTTATTTATTAATGTATTAATAAACCCTGCGTCCTAGCTCTAGCAGGAAGACTTCCATCAAATTAAAGCTCCTTTGCCACTGGGGATAAACAAACAAGTAGCAACTTAAATGGGAGAATGCTCCTTAAGAATGTAAGAACATAAGAAGTCCAACATCCTGTCTCAAGCACTGGCCAACCAATTCTTCTGGAGGGCCCACAACAGGTCATAGATGCCACTGGTTGAATCCATCCCAGTGTTTACCAGCATTGGCTAAAATGCAAGTATATTCATTATTAAAATTCAAATTATTCAAGAGTAGTACCATACTGAAGGCCCACAGCAGGGGGGGGTATCACTTAACATAACACAAACATTTGATATTTATGTCCACACTGAGAGATTAATGGAGAAAAGTCACATCTGCACTGATCCCATGAATATGCCAAAGATGTATATTTGCCTTGCATGGGTTGTAGTGATACTATAGACCAGTGATCCCCAACCCCCGGACCAGGGACCGGGACCAGTCCTTGGATCAATTAGTACCGGGCCACGGCTCTGTCTAAGAAGTTAGGTGCTTCAGCCCACCAATGTCAACCCAACTTTGCAGAAGTCCAAGTCAAAAAGCTCCCCTTCTCCATTCCTGCTCTGACTAGGACTCCCTCATCTCATGTCCAGGAGCGCCTTATTCCCAGGGGATCCCACACAACTCTGCGGCAATGAGGTTCCTGCCCACTACCTTCAGTGACCCCGAGAAAAAGAAACAAAGGCCAGCTTGCTTCCCTGTCCTTCTCGTCCGTTTGCCCAATCAGAGGAACCGTAGCGGCCGCCAGCTAAGCCCACCCCTCTGGCGCCATCCAATGATGGGTCCTCCCCCCCGCCCCGAGCCTCAGTAAAATTGTCAAGTGTTGACTGGTCCCCGGTGATAAAAAGGTTGGGGACCACTGCTATAGACCAATTCCCAGTTGCTTTGTTTACTCACATGCATCTCCATCCAATATCATCTTATTTAACTACCCAACAAATCTTTTAATCTGTTCCTTTCCTATTCATGATGAGAGATCCAATGTGAATCTAAATGGAAAGAATATCTATTTCTATGCCTAGTGGTGAAGGCACTGGAAGTGAGTGAGCCAAAAGAAGCATTGAGAGAAAGCTGACGGGGTATGTTTAGTTGGCTCTGAATGATGTTTTACAACTCACACCACCCTGCTAAAAGGGCAGACTTGTTGGCTCGGAGTGCCGCTGTACTCCTGTTTGGCTATGGATATGAAGAATATGAAGAATACCTAGATATCTTAGATAGTACAACATATGGCAGCCAAAATGCTAGTAAGGGCTTACTTTTGTGAGAATGCAACATGCATTGTGTATTAGTACAAGTGCTGGCTTTGGCCTTTAATGGCTTAGGTCCAAATAGGGTTGTAAATTCCTGGTTATGACTTGTACACTGTGAATGGAACTAGGAAATAAATCCCAAGATGCAAAAGTTATGAGTGCGAAAGAAATGTGCCTAATTTAGTGATTATGTCAATAGCAGCTACAAGTCTAATACCATTCAGGTGCCAAACCCAAGTTTGAAATACAGTTAATTTCTAATTGCAAAGTAATAATTTGAGGGCAAAGAGATCAATGCAAAATAAAAGTGAGAATCATGAGGGGGAGGAATCCAAGTCATAATCCTATTATCTTCATACTTTGCGACATCACAAGTAAGCACTGAAATAAGCAATGAAGATGGTTGTTTAGGGTAGAGTCTTGTCATTAAAGAGGATGTCATAAAGAGAGATGATGAATGACTACCCCTTTGTATTACTCTTCCAAATCATGCTATGAGTCACCTTAGGCCTCCTGATGAGTTTAATGTATCTCCTGCATTGCCATTCTAATACCCCACTGATGCACTGTTTGCATTCAAGTTCACCATTCTCTTTGCCTTTATCATGATAAAATTGTTGCAGTGGATGCCTCATAGATGCCAAATCAAAGGGTATCAGAGAATAAAATGTTGGCAGATGTGGAGTTTGGACATACTCCTTGTTTTCAGCATTATTTGTCGCATATATAGGTTCATGATGTCCCTCCCCCCCCCCTTTGTGAAGTGATTCCCACCCAGAAATCTTCCCTGCCTTATTGACTGTTCTCAACTGATTTGCTTTTGGTGCATTTGTTTGGATAATTCTTGTTTCCTCCCATTTAGCACACAGGAAAAAGCATTAGTAACACTCTTGATTTTAAATGAACACTATTAATATCCGCCTCTGCAAAGGACTGTGGGATAATTTTGATAAATGTGGCTCAGAAACTGATCTGACAACATGCTAGCGTGAAGTCTGTGCATTCCTAGCCCATCACTGCTTCTAGAAAGGGCACGTGATAGAGGTGGAATGAAACATGGAAGCAGGATGACAAGCAGGGGGGAATAGGGTGGAGAAGGCTGAATGATTTTGTACAAAACACATGCTTCTTCAGATAACTCTAAAATGCCTGAAGGAATCTGGATCAGCAAACAAGTTTTAAAAATGGGTTGTAGATTGCAAAATGCACAGAAATGCAATGAGAGTTTACAACAGAGATGCTCAAATGTTACTTTCCATATTGTTTTTAAAACACACGGTTGATACACATACAATTACTCCTCTGAGAACTACTGACAGCTCTTCTTTTCCATAAAGCCACATAAACTCTAGAGTTTATTTATTTATTTATTAGATTTCTTACCCGCTGCTCTCATAAAATGTCTTGCGACGGGTTACAAAATGAAACCCCACATCTATTAAGACATTAAAAACGTTAACATTAAACATAGCTAACAAGCTCTGGCAATGAAAAAATCAAGAACTCATCCTATATGAGTGATGGTGAACCTTTTAGAGACCAAGTGCCCAAATTCCAACCCCAATCCCACTTATTTGTCACAAAGTGCCAACACTGCAATTTAACCTGAATACTGCCCTTCTTTTGTTTCCCCTTCTACTTCTATGACCCTTTCCCCCTCTCTTTCCCCTCACTTTGCCCCTTTGTTGTTGGGCCATTTATTTTTAGGTTTTGTTCCCCGCCCCCCCCCCCACGGACCCTTTCCTTCCCTCCTTCACCTTTGCTCCATTGAGGGGAGGTGGTGAGACTGGGTGTGTGTGTGAGCAGCAGTGTTTAGCGTCTCCAGTGGGTACTGGACAGTTCTACTCTCCCTGGGCTCCATTCAGTGTAGACTTCCTGCCCCACCAACTCTTGCAGATGCCAGCCCGGCTGAGCGACCCAAGCCAGCCAATCGCATCCCTGGGAAAACGTATGAAGAGTCCTCCCTGTCCTCGGGGTGCTGGGAACTGGACTTTGTGCAGGCTAACTCAGCGAACTTTGTGCTGGGGCGATGGGATGCATGCCATCTGTGGGACCCACAGATCGTAAGTCTGGTTATCCCCCTCCCCTGGCCTCAACCAAATGCCTGGTAGAAGAGATCTGTTTTGAAGGCCCTGCAGAACTTTTTTAAAGTTAGTTTTTTTCAGAAGTAGGTATGTGCATTGTCTTGGAAAATTAAAAACTGAATGAGCTTTAAAGAGTTGTGTAGGAACTGGCCTTCAGATAATATTTTCAGAAATTAGAACAGTAAACAAAAGAGACAATATGGATTGATGGGTAGGACTGACCAGATGCCCCAATTGACCTCAACTAAGCCACTTCCTCTGCACATCTTCCATTTCCTCCTTTACAAAGTGGACTCAGAAACAGGAAGCACTCAGATAATATAGGCCTGAAGACCACAAAGATTAAAGGCATTACTTGTTAAATATAGAGTCAGCAACCAATTACTGTGGAAGGTCAATATGGGTGGTATTTTCTGTGATGGTGATGGACAGCTTACCAGCACTGATAAATATAATAGAAATATTATGACCTGATGATGCACTGATACCATGTGAACATTTAGTCCTAGACAAGTAACATCATTTTCACATGCACAATTCTGTGAGTGCACAATTTTGTTACATTGTACATGATGACAAAACTTTTTTTTGTACAGCTATAAATGCTGGAGACTTGAATGCCTCAGTGACAGCATGTGGCCTATGGGTCATGTGTGGCCCACCACTGTACAAGAAGAAGGAAGCCATAGAACTAGAACAAAGTATTTGGGGGCTGACAAAGTATAGGGAGGTGAGTAGCGGGGTACCTCAGGGCTCGGTGCTCGGTCCGGTACTTTTTAAACATATTTATTAATGATCTAGATGAGGGGGTGGAGGGACTACTCATCAAGTTTGCAGATGACACCAAATTGGGAGGACTGGCAAATACTCCGGAAGATAGAGACAGAGTTCAACGAGATCTGAACAATGGGAAAATGGGCAAAAGAGAACAAGATGCAATTTAATAAAGATAAGTGTAAAGTTCTGCATTTGGGTCAGAAAAATGAAAAATGAAAAATGAAAATGAAAATGAAAAGCCTACTGGATGGGGGATACGCTTCTAGGTAACACTGTGTGTGAACGAGACCTTGGGGTACTTGTGGATTGTAAACTAAACATGAGCAGGCAGTGTGATGCAGCGGTAAAAAAGGCAAATGCCATTTTGGGCTGTATCAACAGGGGCATCACATCAAAATCCCAAGATGTCATAGTCCCATTGTATACGGCACTGGTCAGATCACACCTGGAGTACTGTGTGCAGTTCTGGAGGCCTCACTTCAAGAAGGACGTCGATAAAATTGAAAGGGTACAGAGGAGAGCGACGAAGATGATCTGGGGCCAAGGGACCAAGCCCTATGAAGATAGGTTGAGGGACTTGGGAATATTCAGCCTGGAGAAAAGGAGTTTGAGAGGGGACATGATAGCCCTCTTTAAGTATTTGAACGGTTGTCATTTGGAGGAGGGCAGGATACTGTTCCCATTGGCTGCAAGGAAAGGACACACAGTAATGGGTTTAAACTACAAGTACAACGATATAGGCTAGATATCAGGAAAAAAAATTTCACAGTCAGAGTAGTTCAGCAGTGGAATAGGCTGCCTAAGGAGGTGGTGATCTCTCCCTCACTGGCAGTCTTCAAGCAAAGGTTGGATACACACTTTTCTTGGATGCTTTAGGATGCTTAGGGCTGATCCTGCGTTGAACAGGGGGTTGGACTAGATGGCCTGTATCGCCCCTTTCAACTCTATGATTCTATGATTGAGGAAAGCATGAAAAGTAATGGATACTTCAAATACAAATGTAAAGATCTTCAAATCAGCAATAACCACCCATGTGGTTAAAACTGATTTTGGTCCCGGGTGCCTTCCTGAACTCAGAAATAAGAATATAAAGATGCAGTGCAGGAAATTAAGGGAATGGGATTAAGCTCAAGGATTTTTAGTGTAAGAAGTACACATTTGTGTTCATTTGTTTATGGGGTGGATCCCTAAGTCCCAACTGGATATTGGCATCCTGCAACCTCTCTGGGGCACAGTGGCACAGAGTTCCCCCCACTGAAGAAAGCCCTTTCATTTCCAGGAGCCTGGAAGTGAGTTGTCATTGCAGGGTCCCCCCTCCAAAACATTCATTTTCCCCTGGCTATAGAGATCAGATCTCTATAGTCTGCAGGTGACCGCCAATTCTAGGAGATTTCCAGGCCACACCTGGAGGTTGGTGACCCTTGGCTTAGGAATGTTCCTTGAGGTTTGCAGGTGGGGCCTCACAACTCCAGGGATGGGCAGGAGCTTTGCCATGTAACTGGCTATGGTCCAGGAAGGCCATAGTACAGATGTGCATCCTAGTGCCCAGTGTTTCCCTGGGTGCAATTCCCTTTGCCTTTAGTTCTAAGTATAAGCTTTCATGTATGCAAACTTCTTCAGATATAATGAAATGGAAGTTCCTAGTCCATACATATAGCTAGAGGGTGCCTAGATTCATCTACCCACTGGAATCTGGTAGAGAAATCAGAATCCATTAAGTAAGGAGGAGGAATGTTTGGAACATGAGTTCATTGAAACAGGCAAACCCAAACTGGACCAGCAAAATTCTACCTTGGCATATATACTGAAAAGATACCACCACTAAACACACACACACACAGGCCCTCCACAGTCTATTGAGCAATTGTTTCTGCACAGCAACTCAGCTCTAATTGATCTGGACACCACAGCTAATTTTCCCTCAGACATCTGTTAACACACATTAGTGTATGTCATTAAGGAGGGAAGCACAGATTAAATGGAAGGGGCAGAGCTCAGAGGCCTTGTGCTTTGGGAGGTGAGAACAGGCAGGGGAATGACAGCAGGAAGGAGATGTTTTGTGCAATAATGTTCTATCTGGGGAGTGGAGAAAAGGAGAGGACTTAGATAAGGTTAGATGCTCCTGTGTAGCATCTAATCTGTTTGACTAATATGCTTCTGGAAGAAGCACTTTTTACTTCCAGATGTACTAGAGCATGCAACAGCACTGAGAGCCTCATAAACGATCAACAAAACCACTAATTATTAATGAAACAGAGCAAGTTCCACTTCTTTTCTGCCTCTGCTCTCTGATTTGTTCCAGTTATTACTGATAGTTTCAGAGGTGATAAGCAGAAGCATTTTATAACATTTTTAACATTTTATTTGTTTGTTTGTTTGTTTGTTTATTTATAGTTTGATTTCGACACCACCGCTCCCAGGGAACTGGCTCACGGTGGGTACAACATATATATAAAACATCGTACATAAAATCGTATATCAATAAAATCCCCAAAATTTTACCCCAATAAAATAAGCATAACAATAGAATATAATAAGACAAAAAAGACAAGATGGCGGTATAACTGAAAGATCTCCCCAGCCTCCAATACAGTCGATTCTGTGGACTGGGGTGGCTAGGGGTATGGATACAGCAGGGTAGGATTTGCAGCTCTTCAGGAAGCTCATTCCACTAGGTAGGGGCCAGGACTGAAAATGTCCTGGCCCTGGTTGAGGCTAGGTGTGCTTCTTGGGGCCCCGGGAGCATCCGTAAATTCATACCCACAGGGCATAAGGAGGTAAACAGTCCTGCAGGTAAGTAAGACCCAAGCCATGTATAGCCTTAAAGGTCAAAACCCAAAACTTGAACCTGATCTGGAAACAGACTGTTAGCCAGTATAGTTGCCTCAGGAGAGGCTGGACATGGATCCTCCAAGATTGTGTAGTGAGGACCCTAGCAGCTGCATTCTGTACCAGTTGTAATTTCCAGATTAAAGCTAAGGGTAGGCCTGCATAGAGCAAGTTACAGAAGTCTAACCTGGAAGTGACCATTGCATGGATCACTGTAGCCAGGTGTTCCAAGGACAGGTAGAGCCCTAGTAGATGCGCCTGGCACAGATGGAAAAATGCTGTCTGGGCTAACTTTGACATCTGAGCCTCCATCGTAAGGGAGGCATCAAAGATCGCCCCCAAATTCTTGGCCAGTGGTGCAGATGTCAGTTGTACACCATCCAGGCAGGGTCATTGCACTTTCAACTTCTGCCCTCTTCTCCCCAACCACAAGACCTCCGTTTTGGAGGGGTTGAGTTTCAGGTGACTCTTCCTAATCCATCCAGCCACTGCTTCCAAACAACAGGCAAATGTGAGGGGGGAGATCCAGCCCACCGGCCATTAGGAGATAGAGCTGGGTATCATTAGCATGCTGATGAGACCCTAGCTCATAACTTTGGACCAGCTGGGCCAGAGGGTACATTAAATAGTGTTAGGCACCCCACAAGGAGTGCATAGGGATCCGACAACCTCTCTCCCACTGCCACCATCTGCGACCTGTTCTTAAGGAAGGTCTACCATTTTAAGGCCACACCTCCTATACCCATGTCAGCAAGATGGCGAACCAAAAACTCATGATTAGATCTATGCGGCTGATCTAATAACACAAGAATGGCCAACCCCCCTTGGTCTAGCTGGCACCAGAAGTCATCCATCAAGGCAACCAGTACGGTATCCACCCCATGGCCAGGATGGAAGCCAGACTGGATATGGATCCAGGGCCGAAGTTTTCTCCTGCTAGGAGCTGGTCCGCAGTGGCCCTCTCAACCACCTTGCCCAGGGCCTAGTCTGCACACACAGGATAATGCACTTTCAATGTGCTTTGGCAGCTGGATTTTCCTGTGCGGAACAGGAAAATCTACTTCGAAAGTGCATTGAAAGTGCATTATCTATTGTGTGCAGACTAGGTCCAGGAAAGCAAGATGCAATACTGGCCAGTAGTTGGCAGGGTCTCGCAGATCCAATGATGGTTTCTTCAGCATGGGACACACTACTACCTCCTTTAACTCCTGGGGAAACTCTTCAGAAGAAAGGGAGAGGTTGACAATCCCTCTCAGAGGATCACCTATCCACCATTCACTCAAAGCGCATGGCTCAGTGTCATATATCCTTCATTATTTCACTGCTTATTACATTTAAGTTTTCCACAAAAAGTCCAGTCCAAAACAGAGTTAAATTATCATATAAATAAGATCACAAATATATCCACAATCATATACATCCTTATCCATGGCTCCTCTATATATTTGTGAAACAACCTGGGGGGTGGAACGTGTCCGGCTGTCCACGTTGGAATAGGGCCAATCAGGGTGCAGCCAGCAAAGACCTTGCAGCTCCCACCCTCTGTCCCTGGACTCTAGCCTCTTTGTTCTCCAATGCACCTCAGTGCCTGGAACCAACAGCAGGTAAGGTGACAGGGCCCTGGGCAAAGGGTTGTGGTGGAGGGCCTCTTGGCCTGCTAGGTCAGGCCTGCTAACGATGGCCTCCCGGCCTGCTGACTGCCTGCTCAGGAGCTCTGTCCCAGCCGTGCTAATGAGCTGGCCAGCCCTCGCCTGCCCCACTTGATCTGGCTGCGAGCTGTGGTCCAAAGCCACCTTAAACTGCCTGCCCAGGGGCCAGGGGAGGAGACTCTTTCAAGGCCTGTTCTTAGGAACGGGCTTTGAAGCTAGTTTATGAAATAATGAGCAGGAAAGCCTGTTGTAGAAAATAATGCAATGGGCTCTAGGTGTCCCATGCCCCCTTTCAAGAATCTCTCCCACACAGTTTTGCAGGCTGGGAGAGAGTATTTAAGGGAATGGAAGCCGCAGAACAGCTGATTATGACAGCTCATTGGCTTTGCCTGCAAAAGTGGGGGGGGTGGTATGCATGCTGAACTTTCCAAAACCTCCTGGCACATGTGGGGCTCTGCTTAGAGGCTTTGAAATCTTCAACATATCATTGGAATATGTGTACTCCTTTATATGTTATAGATACCTGGATTGGTGGGCAACAAGACAATTTGGTGATCCAAGGAAGTCAGCATGGATTTGTCTCCAACAGGTCCTGCCAGACCAACCTAGTTTCCTTTTTTGACCAAGTAACAGGTTTGCTGGATCGGGGAAATTCGGTTGATGTCATTTACTTGGATTTTAGTAAAGCTTTTGACAAGGTTTCCCATGATGTTCTGATGGATAAGTTGAAGGACTGCAATCTGGATTTTCAAATAGTTAGGTGGATAGGGAATTGGTTAGAGAACCACACTCAAAGACTTGTTGTCAATGGTGTTTCATCAGACTTGAGAGAGGTGAGTAGCGGGGTACCTCAGGGCTCGGTGCTCGGCCTGGTACTTTTAAACATATTTATTAATGATCTAGATGAGGGGGTGGAGGGACTACTTATCAAGTTTGCAGATGACACCAAATTGGGAGGACTGGCAAATACTCTGGAAGATGGAGACAGAGTTCAATGAGATCTGAACACAATGGAAAAATGGGCAAATGAGAACAAGATGCAATTTAATAAAGATAAGTGTAAAGTTCTGCATCTGGGTCAGAAAAATGAAAAGCATGCCTACTGGATGGTGGATACGCTTCTAGGTAGCACTGTGTGTGAACGAGTCCTTGGGGTACTTGTGGATTGTAAACTAAACATGAGCAGGCAGTGTGATGCAGCGGTAAAAAAGGCAAATGCCATTTTGGGCTGTATCAACAGAGGCATCACATCAAAATCACAAGATGTCATAGTCCCATTGTATATGGCACTGGTCAGACCACACCTGGAGTACTGTGTGCAGTTCTGGAGACCTCACTTCAAGAAGGACGTAGATAAAATTGAAAGGGTACAGAGGAGAGCGACGAAGATGATCTGGGGCCAAGGGACCAAGCCCTATGAAGATAGGTTGAGGGACTTGGGAATGTTCAGCCTGGAGAAAAGGAGGTTGAGAGTGGACATGATAGCCCTCTTTAAGTATTTGAAAGGTTGTCACTTGGAGGAGGGCAGGATGCTGTTTCTGTTGGCTGCAGAGGAGAGGACACGCAGTAATGGATTTAAACTTCAAGTACAACGATATAGGGTAGATATCAGGAAAAAGTTTTTCACAGTCAGAGTAGTTCAGCAGTGGAATAGGCTGCCTAAGGAGGTGGTGAGCTCCCCCTCACTGGCAGTCTTCAAGCAAAGGTTGGATACACACTTTTCTTGGATGCTTTAGGATGCTTAGGGCTAATACTGTGTTGAGCAGGGGGTTGGACTAGATGGCCTGTATGGCCCCTTCCAACTCTATGATTCTATGATTCTTATAACAGAAGGTCTATAGTAAATGATGCCTGGAGAAGGATATCTGTACTTGACATCAAAACTCTGGAGAGATTGAGGAGTCCAAGGATTCAGTCACTTTAAGTGACTTTTTGTTTGTTTTCTATTTTCTGGTCTTTGCAACAAGTTTGGTTTATTGCTCTTGGTTTTCAATTATATTTCTGTTTTAACTTTGGGTTTTATTGTAAGCCCCTGCACACACACACAAAACACTGGACAGGGAGACAGCTATAAAAGTTTCAAAATATTTGTGAATAAAATATGTTTCCCATGTTGCTTGTGGATTTCTAAAAATGAAGGCTGTCTGCCAGGGGTACCAAGGGAGTTTCTTTCCAGAAATTGGGCTTCTAGTTCAGCTGAACTAGATCTAGAAATCAGTTCCATTCAAAAAACCTTGAGCATGGAAGCAAGTATATATTCAATTATTTGCATATGTTTGGCTGACACATATTCCTTGGGCTGGGAGACTGAAGGGTCTTACAAACAATCACAAGAAAGCTGTCCATCATCTAACCCTAATTTTCATTCAATTCCACTTCTCATATGGACATTAAGTTTTGTGTTTGTGTGTGGACAGATGATATAATATGATCAACGAGTTTTGTCAGATTAATCTTTGCTTGCTTAGCATGAGATGACCATATGTGTTAACACTCCTTATATTTAAGGAAAGGAGTCTAATTTTTTTTTACATAAAAAGCGAATGATAGAAATTAAAACTGTTGTTCACCCTTCTCCGCTAATGCTGTATTTATGAATTTCACAGACATCCACTTCTGTTCTTTTATAAAACAGCTGGGTGCAAGTTATGAATAAATGCTTGGAGCACTGCAGCAGGGGTTAAAGATTATACCAAAATCCATCTGCAATCATTTCTTATTAAATATGCACAGTTCAGCAAATGGGGAATAGATTTCAGCTGAGCTCAGAATTGTAGTAACCAAGCATAATTTGCCCATCTCATGGCTGCTTAGTAGCCTAAAAGCACAAGCATAGGAGTTTCAAAGGTGTTTACATTTTAAAGAATTTAAAATCTCCATGCGACCTAGCACTATCCCCTTGCTTGCTGAAGCAACCAGGATTACAATGTTCATGAAGTCCAGTGCTGAATCCCACTTGTGTCAAGACCAATGTGGAAATTTCTCTTGATGCTAGATCTGAGTAAATTTAAGTGATCTTCTCTCTTTCCGATGCCACAAAGGGACTTCTGTGCCATTCATCTCAATAGCTATTGAGTGTCTTATAGTGAGATTAGCCCATTCATTCTCAACCTTTCTAGAAAGACAAAATGTTTGGTAACCTGAGTCCCATTTCTAAAACAAAAATAACTTTCATCTGATCCTAAGAGAGGATCGTATGTGAAAAATCTGACATCCCCACCCTCACCCTTGCTGCTTACCTCTGTGTAGGCTTCTTCCCAGAAGACTCTTTCTATGATAGGATTGCTTCCACGAACATAAATCAATCTGGGAGAAAAGTTGTGTGCGGAATGTAGTGGCTATGAGGTATGTGTGAGAGAGGTGAAGGCTTCTGGACAAAAGAATATCCACTCCCCTATTCTAGACTCCGGTAGACTCTTTAAGTACCATCCATCCACTATCAAATAAAAAGGGGGACACGAGCTTTAAATATAACCTTGGTCGTAGATAAGCTATGTGTTCCCTAAAGGTATCTTATTTGGAAATCTGTTAGACCAAGGCTATATTCATTTGTGAGGTAAATAGAGATCATGTTCCTTAGATATATGACTTGACAAACATGGCACAGATGAACAATAAAGACTTATTTCACAGAAAATAAAGTACCTAATAAGGTAAATACGATGGGTGGATGGCTTAAATGTATAAAGTAAAACTGGCTGTCAAATAAATAGAAGTTGAAGGAAGAGTTGATTCCCTTTTCTTTAGACAGGATGCATCAGCAGATTCAGGGTTGGTCTTTTCCCACACAGACCAATAGTAGGAATTATGGGCCGTTAACAGGGTGCTCATTTGCCACGCTAAAATAAGTTTTCTTTCCAAAATTGACCTCCAAACTCTAACTAAAAAGCCATATAAAAGCCTGACTAAGCTGACTCTCCTTTCCAGAGTCACAAAAATCTCTACCCAAAATAAAAGGCTTTTTCTTTGCCCTTCCACCCTTCTCCCCCCTCACCTCCTCCACAGTAGACTCTGTGGACTCTGACTGGCTGACAACCACTTGGAATTGCATGAGGCCTGAGTCACAAGGATTCGTTCCGAGCCCTGGAGGAGAGTTAGAACTTTTAAGGATAATTGTCACTAGGGGGTATGGATGAGGTTGGCACTCTTAATTATTATATGGCCTTGTCTTTAATCAACCATTTTATAGCCCTTGTGCTGGGGGGGGGCAGGGTGGGTTGTACTATACTGAGAATGTACAGCTGAAACAGTTGCTGAGTGTTAGGGTTGCTAACACCAGTTTAGGAAATTCTTGGAAGTTAGGGGTGATGTCTGGGAAGCATGAAGCCTAGTGAGGGTAATAAACACAGAAAGATTGTGAAGCCAAAAATTCGATTTCCTTCAGGGTAACTGGTCTCTGTAGTCTGGAGATTAGTTGTAATTCTCCATGCCTCATCTTGAAGTTGGCAACCCTGTTCTGTATAGGGGTTGTAGCTATGATGTGACGTGGTCAAACAAGAAACAAGAAATGACAAGACTGAACATCGACATTTTAGGAATCAGTGAACTAAAATGGACAGGAATGGGTGAATTTAATTCAGATGACCATCAGGTATACTACTGTGGACAAGAATTTCGCAGAAGAAATGGAGTAGCCTTCATAATCAATAAGAGAGTAGGAAAAGCAGTCATGGGATACAATCCCCAAAATGACAGAATGATCTCAGTTCGAATCCAAGGCAAACCATTCAACATCACAGTGATCCAGGTGTACGCCCCAACCACTGCTGCTGAAGAGGATGAAGTTGATCAGTTCTATGAAGCCCTACAACACCTTCTAGAAGCAACGCCAAAAAATGATGTGCTTATCATCATGGGGGATTGGAATGCTAAAGTAGGAAGCCAAAAAATAACCGGGATAACAGGCAAGTTTGGCCTTGGAGTACAAAATGAATCAGGGCACAGGCTGGTAGAATTTTGTCAAGAGAATACAATGGTCATAGCAAACACTCTTTTCCAACAACCCAAGAGACGACTCTACACATGGACATCACCAGACGGTCAACACAGAAATCAGATTGACTATGTGCTCTGCAGCCAAAGATGGAAAAGTTCTATCCAGTCAATAAAAACAAGACCAGGAGCTGATTGTGGTTCAGATCATGAGCTTCTTGTTGCAAAATTTAGGCTTAAATTGAAGAAAGTAGGGAAAAGCACTAGGCCACTCAGGTATGAACTAAATCATATCCCCGACGAATACACAGTAGAGGTGACAAATAGATTTAAGGAATTAGATCTGATAGACAGAGTGCCTGAAGAACTATGGACGGAGGTTCGCGACATTGTACAAGAGGTAGCAACTAAAACCATCCCAAAGAAAAAGAAATGCAGGAAATCAAAATGGCTGTCTGAGGAAGCTTTACAAATAGCTAAGGAGAGAAGGGAAGTGAAAGGCAAGGGAGAAAGAGAAAGATACACCCAATTGAATGCAGAATTCCAGAGAAAAGCTAGAAGAGATAAGAATGCCTTCTTAAATGAACAGTGCAAACAAATAGAAGAAAACAATAGAATGGGGAGGACCAGAGATCTTTTCAAGAAAATTGGAGATATGAAGAGAACGTTTCATGCAAAGATGGGTATGATAAGGGACCAAAATGGTAGGGACCTCACAGAAGCAGAAGAGATTAAACAAAGGTGGCAAAATTATACAGAAGAGCTATACAAGAGCGAGCTTAACATCCCTGATGACCACAATGGGGTAGTTACTGACCTGGAGCCCGGCATCCTGGAATGTGAAGTCAAATGGGCCTTAGGAAGTCTGAGCAACAATAAAGCTAGTGGTGGTGACAACATTCCAGTTGAACTATTCAAAATCTTAAAGGACGATGCAGTAAAAGTGCTACACTCAATATGCCAGCAAATTTGGAAAACTCAACAATGGCCACAGGATTGGAAAAGGTCAGTTTACATTCCAATCCCAAAGAAGGGCAATGCCAAAGAATGTTCAAACTACCGCACCATTGCACTAATTTCTCATGCTAGCAAAGTTATGCTCAAAATCCTAAAAGCTAGGCTCCAGCAATATGTGGACCGAGAACTTCCAGAAGTACAGGCAGGATTTCGAAGAGGCAGAGGAACTAGAGATCAAATTGCCAACATACGCTGGATCATGGAGAAAGCTAGGGAGTACCAGAAGAACGTCTACTTCTGCTTCATTGACTATGCTAAAGCCTTTGATTGTGTGGAGCACAACAAATTGTGGCAAGTTCTTAAAAAGATGGGAATACCAGAGCATCTTATTTGTCTCTTGAGAAATTTATATGCAGGTCAGGAAGCAACAGTGAGAACTGAACATGGAATCACTAACTGGTTCAAAATTGAGAAAGGAGTTCGGCAAGGCTGTATACTGTCGCCTTGCCTATTTAACTTGTATGCAGAGCACATCATGAGAAATGCGAGATTAGAGGAGTCACAAATTGGGATCAAGATTGCAGGGAGAAATATCAACAACCTCAGATATGCAGATGATACCACTCTAATGGCAGAAAGTGAAGAGGAACTAAAGAGCCTGTTGATGCGGGTGAAAGAGGAGAGTGCAAAAGTTGGTTTGAAACTCAACATCAAGAAAACAAAGATCATGGCATCCGGCCCTCTCAATTCATGGCAAATAGATGGGGAAGAAATGGAGATAGTGACAGATTTTATTTTCCTGGGCTCCAAAATCACTGCAGATGGGGACTGCAGCAAAGAAATTAAAAGACGCTTGCTCCTGGGGAGGAAAGCTATGGCAAATCTAGACAGCATCCTAAAAAGCAGAGACATCACCCTGCCAACAAAAGTGCGTTTAGTCAAGGCTATGGTCTTCCCAGTTGCAATGTATGGCTGCGAAAGTTGGACCATAAGGAAGGCCGAGCGTCAAAGAATTGAGGCTTTTGAACTCTGGTGCTGGAGAAGACTCTTGCGAGTCCCTTGGACTGCAAGGCGAACAAACCGGTCAGTCCTAGAGGAGATCAGCCCTGACTGCTCTTTAGAAGGCCAGATCCTGAAGATGAAACTCAAATACTTTGGCCACCTCATGAGAAGGAAGGACTCCCTGGAGAAGAGCCTAATGCTGGGAGTGATCGAGGGCAAAAGAAGAAGGGGACGACAGAGAATGAGGTGGCTGGATGGAGTCACTGAAGCAGTAGGTGCTAACTTAAATGGACTCCAGGGAATGGTAGAGGACAGGAAGGCCTGGAGGATCATTGTCCATGGGGTCGTGATGGGTCGGACACGACTTTGCACATAACAACAACAAGCTATGATGTATCCTTATCCAGGGTTCCTATTAATATTTGCGAAACTGCCCGGGGGGGGGGGTGGAGTGTGTCCTGCCTCCCCGAGAGTGTTGGGACTCGAATCCGGCACAATTTGCTGGCTGTACCCTGATTGGGCCAGCTCCTGATCAATCTACCCTCCCTGACCACCCACTTGCCTCTCTGGCAGCCTGGCTGCAGACACGCCTAGCTGCCAGAGCTCATGCCTCTCCGCCGCCCCGCCGTTCCACTCAGCCACAAGCAGCAGAGAACATGAGCCACCAGTGGTGGTGAAAAGGAGGAGGTGGCGCAGAACAGGAGCCGGCAGCGGCTCAAAAGTGGTGGTGCAGAACAGCGGCCACTGGCTCCAGTGAAAAGGAGCTGGGGCAGAGACCAGCAGCCACTGGTGGCAGCAAAAAGGAGCCTGCTGCCACTGAGGTTATAGGAAGCAGCTTCTATGAATGAATGAACCCCAATATGACATTATTCAGACATTAAATACTTCCTCAATTGTACATATGATATTACTGGGAGTATCTGGAGATGCTTGCACACGTTCAGTAAACAAAATTTTTTGCATGATAACTTGTTCCTAATTAATGGCTAAAATACACATAGTCCCTAGGTTCCAAAGAGCTCAAAAGAGAAAGGAACATCAATTGCAGATGGGAACAGGAGAGAAGGTAAAGGAGAACTACAATGAAGTTCAATCCAGCATGCTCTGAAAAGCCATGGAGAAAACTTGGTATGAAACTGCACTGTTGAGATTCAAACAGTAGCTGCTACAACAAAAGTGGTTGCCTCTGCTACAAAGGTGATGAGAGAACTCTTTGTGAGATGGATAAAATGTTTCATAAGAATATTCTCAAAATATTTATCCTCCATTAAACAAGCAAAAACAAATTACTATTTCACTAAGTAGGAGTTATAAGGCATGATGGCTCAGTAGCACAGATGACTTGGAAGAATGTCCATACATTATCAAGCAAAGTTCATTCTATGGTATGATCCACCTTGGAACTTATTTCACATCTCATTGGGTAGCTGAATGAGATCTGATTTGTACACTTTCTCTTGTTTCTCTCCCTCAACGTCCTGAGATGATTGTTTTTGAAGGCAGGCACCGATTCGTTAAAAGAAAATAAGGAAAACGAAGAGCTATTTTGCTATTTTGCTGTTCCTAACACAGATCTTCATCTACGAAGAATGCTGACTGGGAACTTCTGGAAGTAAAAGTGTAAGGCTTATAATTTCAAAATATACGGTCTTTCAGAACTAACCTACAAGGCTTTAAAAAGTACAGCAGGTCACCGCATGTAATCTTCCTCCAGGTCTAATGGCACATCCTGCTGCACACCACAACTTCCCTGCCCGTCAGCTCAGAGGCCAATTATTTGTTTCCCTTACATCACCTCCTGTGTAAGTGATGGCAACTTCTTCTTGACAGTCAAGACAGATGCTTCAGCTTGCAACGGAATGGCTAAAAGCCAAATTCCCATGAAGTATTGTCTGCATGAATACAGGCTCAGCAGTGCAATCATGACTATTGTGTGAAAGTGGTCACAATCACGAAGGTACAGTCATGGGTCTACAGATATATTATCAGAAGTGAGCACATTTAGCTTATGGAAAAGAAGACTGAAGAGGGATGTGAGGCCGATCTTCTAATATTGAGGCAAAGCCACTCTTTCTTGGAGTTAAGAAGAGTTTCTGTTTCAGGATGTCCTGCATAAACTGATGAAAGTTCCAGCATCTTACCTTTGAGAGGCCATGAAGCCCAAGTCCCTGAGTTAACCAACTCTAATTCCTTGATCTACAACAAAGATTGAGCCCAATAGCGCCTTTAAGACCAACAAACATTTATTCAAGGCGTGAGCTTTCAAGTCTTCCTCAGACTAAATGAACAACCATCATATGTTTAGAGATATAAAGCAAAATAAATTGTGGCAAATTAGTAAAGTGTATCATAATATCCAGATTAAGCCATATGATGCCATATGATCATTCTTTGCTAAAACAGCTAATCACTCCTTTTGAGTTCAGTTGTAGTTCACAAAAACATTGGAGAAATAAAACTGTCAATATTAGTAATTAATGGCAGACACTTTCCCAGAAATAATTAAAAGAGACTAGTTGCTTGCCCCCATCCATTTCCACCCAAGCGTGGAAGCATCCCAGCGAGTGACAAACTGTGTTGGCAAGTATCTTGTCCTGAGACCAGAGAGTTAAATTCAAATTTACATTACATATTATTACCATCACATTACGGTCACATTATCCCAAATAAAATAAATTAATTTAAAAGAAGAGATTGTAAGGAATGTGGATATAAGAGTTGAATGAGGTTAGCATGCATAGTGAAATAAAAAACCTATGTCCTTGTTGAGCCCAGGGTATGCCATTGTTTTGAGGGTTGAAAAAAACTATGGCATATCATATGGCATCATATGGCTTAATTTGATATTATTACACAGTTTACTAATTTGGCACGATTTATTTTGCCTTATGATAGTTGTTCATCGCCTTGAATCAATCTTTGGTCTTAAAGGTGCTAATGGACTCAATTTTTGTGGTGCTACTTCAGACCGACATGGCTACCCACTGGAATATATTCTTATTCTACACCTAGAGTTCCAGTCGAATAGCACCTTAGAGACCAACAAGATTGAACTTGAATCCCAGGTGTTCATCTACAATCTAACAGAGCTACCTCTGAAACTATCTCCTTATTCTACCTATTTGAATTCGAACACATACTGCATCAGATCCTTGGTCCATCATTGTCAATATTGTCTACGCACAAACAGTACCCACCAGGGAAGCAAAACACAGATTTGGTGTTCATGGTTGCCAAGAGATCATTAAACCATTTCAATGAGTGTTGATGTTATACATTTGAATGACACAAGCTTTACCGAGTCTTGTCTATAGAATCTGGACACATAACACTCACTAAAAGAGCATGGGTAGGAAAGAAGATGGCTATGACTAAGATTAACATCTATTGCAAAGCTGTGCTGTAGAAGTTATTTATCTACAGTACCAAGGGAGAGGGTGACAACAAAATTCCCCACCAGTTTGCAAGACCCTTTACATTCCCATAAGAGCTTCTGCAGTCCAGAGGCTACTGAACATCAAAAGTGTGCATTGAGGACTTGCAGTTGAAATGTGTTAACTTACACTCCTGGGAAGCATTGTGTTTTGGATGAAACAAGGTGATATGAAAGCCCTATGAATAGTGTTTGAGATGTGATAGCTAATTCAAACACGTTGAAGTTATCAAAGGATGAGCACACAAGGGGGACAAGACCTTTGCCTCTTTTTTTCTTACATCACAGAAATATATAAAAAGCAAGTGTGGGTGAGTGTGGGGACTATCTCCCCAGAAACAGTTGGAGAGTCTTTGTCAAAGGCAGGATCCTTCATGATCACCCCGTATTTCGCCTAAGTCACAACTATTCTTTCCACATGGGAGGCAATGCAAAGAAGCAGTTCCCTCTGATCTGGTATAGAGGTGAAGTACTCTAGTGTTTAATGTAATGTGGGGAGTAAGCGAACAGATTTAGAAAAAGTAGCTGAACATATATTTTGACAGCAATCCATCACAGTCATAGTGGTCTGAGAAGGGAGCAATTACAGCAAGGACATGTGAGAGTCTTCTAAGAAATTGTGGGTTTTAATGAGAGAGTGACAAGTTTCCCCTGGGTCACTGGAAACCTAAGAATATGACTTGTTCACACTCAGAGAAGTGTAAATAGGTGTACACCATTGTAAGTGGAAAAGGCTATTAAATGTCGCTGAAGAAAGAAGGTGTGAATCTCACAGATGTTTCAGGGCTGAAATTGTGAGTACATAAACAGTTGTGTCACTTACCAACTATAAACTGGTCATAAAACTTACTCTGAAATGAGGCTCTGCATATCTGGGAATGATTGCAGCTAACAAAGCAGTTGCAAAGCAAGTAGCTTCCCTTTGACTTATCTCCATATCCTAAGGACACCACACAGAAGTTAAGAGGCTGAACAGTGAATCAGTTTCAACGTTGCCTGTGCCATGAACTCATGAGCTAGCCTGAAGGAAGCCATAATTTCTCTGCCTTCACTGTCTCCTCCTCTGCAATATTAGGTTAATATCTTGGTATCTTTTACATTTTCTTCCTGTCGTTCCCCTAAGGAGCTCTGAGAGACATAAGGCAGTACTCCACTCATCACAACAACTCTTAAGAGACAGAAGGGACTCAGAGAGAGAGAGAGAGACAGAGAAAGAGACAGAAAACCACAGGCTCAAGGTCTACCAGTAGGCTTCAATGAAATCTCCCTGAACCTAGTCAATTGGTCTAACCATTACACGACACTGCCTCATTATATATGTATCCTGCCTGTATTTTTTCATAGTGGGGGTTCCAGGACGTCTCACTTCCATTGACTGATGCAGACCTAGCAAGGCTGCGGTATCACATGTGTTCCAAGCATTCCCTGAGGAAACAGGATATGGTTAGGTTGGCTATAATATTAGCCACCCTTACAGGGTTGTTGTAATGACCACAGCAATTTCAAAATATGTAAAATGCTACATACACTCTAAAAATGTTATTACAAAAGTGCATGCATATTATGATGCTTAAAGTTTTCAGAATCTTAACTACAACCCTTGGACATCATCAGAGGATTCTAACAGCTTATTGCAAGACAAAAATAAATTTCTACATGCACTATCATAGTTTTTACCCTGGTAAGGGGCAAGTATACTTTTCCTATTTTGGAATCTAAGGAGGCCCCAATGAAAACTGACTGAATAGGGGGGAAAAACAGGATTTCTTACAGTTTACCAAAAAAACCACTGATTGGATAGTATGTGAGGCTAAATTAAAGGTCACTCTTAAGTAATCTATCTGGTGAGTCATCAACGAAAAGCCAATCAGCTAAAAAAGGGCAAACTGTACAACCCTGAAACCTCAAGTGAGCTTCAATTTTTGCTATGTATTCATAAGTAATTTAGGAGTGGTTGTGATTCCAAAGGGGAGCACTGTGTACTTATAGAAGGTACCAGAATAGGTGAGCCTCAAGTATTTGCTACTATTCTCATGTATCAGGATTTAAATCAAGTGTGACAGACCACACATTGGTGGTTGTCACCTCCTTTATGGATAACATCATACACTTTGGGACATTCAGGTATTTATTTATGGACTTTAGGTTTAAGATGGAAGAAGAAGAAGCGTTGGTTCTTATATGCTGCCTTTTCCTACCAGGAGTCTCAAAGAATCGCCTTCCTTTTCCCTCCCCACAACAGCCACCCTGTGAGGTAGGTGAGGCTGAGGGAGCCCTGACATTACTGCTTGGTCAGAACAGCTTTATCAGTGCTGTGGCAAGCCCCAGGTAACCCAGCTGGCTGCACGTGGAGGTGCAGGGAAACCTGACTTGCCTGATTAGAAGTCAGAGTTCCTAAACACTACAACAAACTGACTCTTTCCTCGAAGGGAAAGGGATGGTCTGCAAGACTAGACTGTAATGTCATCAAGCAGAGGCAGTGTTTTGAAATCCAAAAAGTAATCTGTTTTTATTATGGACAATACCTAGCCATCAACTGTAATCTTGGTACCATTTGTAGAAAAAACCACCCAAAACATCTGATTCCAGTCAGGATGATGGAGCACTTCTAGAATGTTGGTCCATAGGGTATTAAGGGAGATTCCTTCCCCACAGCCTGCCCTGCCTCTTAGACTGGGGTTGTTATATGTAAAATGTCCTAAAAGAGAGCCAGTTTGGTGTAGTGATTAGGAGTGCAGACTTCTAATCTGGAATGCTGGGTTCGATTCTGCACTCCCCCACATGCAACTAGCTGGGTGACCTTGGGCTCCCACATAGCACTTATAAAACTGTTCTGACCAACCAGTGATATCAGGGCTCTCTCAGCCTCATCCACCTCACAGGGTGTCTGTTGTGGGGAGAGGAAAGGGAAGGTGACTGTAAGCCGCTTTGAGACTCCTTTGGATAGAGAAAAGTGGCATATAAGAACCAATTCTTCTTCTTCTTCTTCTTCTTCTTCTTCTTCTTCTTCTTCTTCTTCTTCTTCTTCTTCTTCTTCTTCTAGAACCCTGTTTAATAGGTGGGGGTAACTGGTATCTATAGTCCTGTGCACAGTAATGTTCCGAATATCTTTGTGCATGCCTTGGAAAGTACTCTTATTTAAATGGAGTAGATGTTGAATGGGTCAAACTCAGGAATTTTGTTGTTAGCTTATTCTAAAACCACATTAATTTGGTAACTGAAAGGGTCTTGACCTTCAAATGTGAAGTCCTCTAGTTTTGCTCTCATATTCAGCAGAGAAGCATAACCATGAATACATCCATATGATCTGCTATTACAGTCTCCTCCCTGTCTTGCAGCATTGAGCTGCTGTTTCCTTAATTTTTGCTCCTCTGCAATAAGAATTTTAGGCACTTTCTGTTTATCTTCTGGTAACAATTCAAGAAACTATAACATTTTCCCCACAGTAGCATTAGATAGCAGCCTATGACCACTGTAAAATTAGCCACTCTCAGTCCCATAACTCTGTAGATCTTCTTCCCCAGCTGGTCAGGTTGTCTGCTACCCTTATTGAATGGCTCCAAGCCCTTCTCTTGACTGCTAGGACTCTGATATTATGTAGTTTGCTTCAGGGTGTCTAAATAGGAAGTCACAGCCTTCTTCCCTGATTCTGTAGAGCAGTGGTCCCCAACCTTTATTAGGCTGGGGACCGGCAGGGCATCGGGCCGCGCCCGCGGGGACCACGCCCGAGCCTGGGAAGTTTTTTACTGCGGGGGGGGGGGGCGGGGAGAGGGAGCTGCGGCCCGGCGCCATGGCCTTCGCGGCCCGGCGCCGGGCCGCGGCCCGCAGGTTGGGGACCACTGCTGCAGAGGTTAGTTAGTTACTTTGACAATGCTGCTGCCAAGGCTCGTTTAGCCCAGATGGCCAAAGCTATGTACAAAATCCCTTGAAGTAAAGGAAGTGCCACAGGGTTCGAGTCAGGAATGTATTGGTCCTTCATTATAGGGTTGGATTTTTTTAAATTCGTTTTTATACCCCATTTTTCACTATCCAAAGGAGTCTCAAAGTCGCTTACAATCATCGTCTCTTCCTCTCTCCACAATGGACTTCCTGTGAGGTAGGTGGGGCTGAGAGAGCTCTGACAAGACTGCTTGCTCTGTGAGAACAGCACTGCCAGGACTGTGACTAGCCCAAGTTCAGCCAGCTGGATACATGTGGAGGAGTCAGGAGTCAAACCCTGTAGAGGCTCCAATGCATTGAACTCCAGCTCTAAGGCTTTTGCTATTTGGATAATCTGCTCTTCATATCCTCTGTAGGTAAGGGAGCTGATGGATCAGCGATCGTATTAGCAGGAAATGACATTGAATTACTCTCCAAGCCTCCTGCTGACATTTGCTAAAGTGTATACATTGGTACCATGACTGGGGGGGGGGGGCTCAGAGTGATATTGGAGTCATCAGCCCTGCCTGGATCTCATGGGCTGGTAGGGATGCCCACTGTGCTATCATGTCATCATGAATGGGAATGGACCCCATTCCCAAGTAGATCCTGAGTGTTGTCGGCTTGACGCCAATCGGGCCAGACTATTTCTTTGTGGGTGCTTTTTAACCTTTTTCAGAGGTGCCTACCAACTAGACACATGGTGATATTATGGCCTTTTCCCAAGCACAGGAGGCATGAAGAATGATCGGCATTTGAAGCTGTTATTGCTCTGCACTCCCTGTATTTCTTAAATAGAGCTATCCTACTGACTTGTAGGTCGTAAATCTTCAGATTACTCCATGGAAAAAAGACTCATTGTCTTATTTTTGAGACTCTGCTAAGCAGCATATACAAGCATGTCTCCTCCTCACAGTAGCAAAGGGAACTGAAGGAAGGAGTGCTTGCCCCACCTCTGTCACATGGCCCTTTGGGTGGGAAAAGGGATCCCTCTAGACCAGGGGCATTCGCTGGCAGGGGCTTCTGGGAATTGTAGTCCATGGACATCTGGAGGGGCGCAGTTTGACTACCCCTGCTTTAGACAGAGGGGAAGGTGAGCACTCCAAAGCATAGAAGCTTCTTCAGAAAAGCTTGGAAGCTCTTATCTGCACCTGGCTTGCAATCATGCATCCCACATGGGACTGCACAGAAGCCCCAAAGATGGACAGAGGCTTGTCTGCAGGCATAATGAATTTGTGCCTAACAAGAGATTTGAACTAGGAACTTCCTTGTTCATAATTAATTTTACAAAACCATAGAATTCCCTGCTGGTGCAAGTTTTACAAATCTGCCCCGGGCACCAATCTAATCTTCACCAAAAGTACACTAAATGATGCAAAATAAGGTGGAATCCTTTTTTAAAAAAATATTTTCCTGATTGCTCCTTATGAATGGTATAGGTTGCAATGTTACATCATAAATTCTGGGAGGAGGATGTCTGGAAGTCATACAGCCTACTGTGGAGCACAGAAAAATACCATCTGTCTAGTCTCCTGTGTTTTCGCTTCGCTTTCTGCTTATCTATCTTCTGAAAACTGAGTCACTTAATAACTATATAATAAAACTGGAACTATTCTAGCACTATTTTTGAATGTACCTATTTGTTCCCAAAGTATTTCACAAGGTCATACAAAATCATAGAGCTTGAAGGGCATCATCTCCTTTAAATTTCCAGAAACTTCTGTTGGTAAAATCTTTTGCCAAACCTTTCAAGAACATCTGTTTCTAGGGATAGAAAACAACCCCTTAAACAGTACTGTGGCATAAGCTTTCAAAGGCTAACTTACCTCTTAGGGCAAGATGGAAATTGGGAATACAATCTACTTGGAAAGCAGCAGTAGTACTAATTGAAGCCAACTAGTTCTACCAAAGTATCTTAAAAAAAAAAAAAAACTAGGTTTCACCAAAGTGTTATTTTTTTTTAAACAAAAAACTTAAGACTGTTTACATTTCTACTTAACAAAAGTTCTCTTGGTGGCTAACCGTTGGTTAAAAAGTCCATTATAGCAAATGAAAAAAACAGTATTTACTATAAATACTATGAAAAGACTTGTTGGATAGGAGGATGAACAGGAGAAAATTTATTAAGTGAATCCCTTAGGAAATACTTAGACTTTCTTTCGGCAAAAACTAACTTCAATATTGATATGAAAGGAAGCTATAGCTGCTAAATGCACCCTGATGGAGGAGGATGAAAGTCATGTGAACATTTCAGGGTGACAGCAGATGGGCATACTTAACAGCTGTTACCTTTAAATGCATGGCAACCATTTAAACCTTTCCATTTTGTTTTTTGGCCAACCCAAACCAATTGATTCATTTCTGGCCTTTGGGCTAGGTTTGGTTCAGAAGTTCAGTTAGAGAACATTCCAGTTGCCTAATAAGAATTACACATGATCTGGTCAAGGCCAGATGATTTTGTTTGGGTCGGGGACCACGAGCCTGTTCCTATTGGATGAGACTAGGCTTTTCTGGGGACATTAAATTACAAATTGTCCATATGTGTGTATGTGCCTATAGATGCATATGATGGTCACACTTCCAGCATTGCTAAGTGAAAAAAAAATTCCATTGGAAAAGCATAACATATCTGTCCATCTAAGATATTCCATCTGCATATTTTAGCTTTTCGTATACGCATTTTCAAATCTGGAGCGTTTGCTATGGTTTACTGACTTCAGTGAGACAACAGAATAAATGAAGCTGTCTTTTACTGTCAGGAACCTTAAAAGGTCAACACAAGGACAATGAACAAAAGCTTATACAGAGTGGAACATGTTTTCTGTATTGTCTACTCTGACTGGCAGCAGCTCTTTGGGATCTCAGGCAGAGATCTTTCAAACCAGCTGCTATGGGATCCTTTGAAATGTAGATAGCAGAGATTGAACCTAAAACATTCTGAAAGTAAAGCAGATGTTCTATGACAGCACTCTTGTATATGTGCTTAGTGTTTAAGTCTTAACATCATTTTTCTGCTTTGCATTTAATTATATAAGTTATGCACTGCCTTTTGAATTAATATCTTAATACACAGATTTTAGGTATATGAAGAACCTTCCATACAGCAGCGAAGATCTGCTGTCATGGTGAATCAAATACTCTAGACATTTGACATGCATGAATTTGAAAATACCCACTAATAGCTGCCCATTTGTTAGCTGGGAAAAGATTGCACAAGCTACCTAGAGTCATCCTAATGCAGTTGATAAAAATACATCAAGCCAATGCGGTCAACTTCAGTTGGATGCAAATGGAAGCAAGATTATTCAGCTACAATCAAGGGATGATTCTGGAAATGTTGAAGAAACTAATAATGACATGATAATGATACACACACACACTGATTCCAGAATGAGTTGGAGTCTACCTAAAACATCCTGAGAAGCAAATAAGAATATAATAATCCAAAAAGAACCATCACCAGAACAACACTGGATATTCTGACAGAGTAAACAACTTCTTAGCAGTTTCCGAAATATTAAAATCACTTAGACATAGGAGAGGTAAAAGAAGAAGAGTTGGTTCTTATATGCCACTTTTCTCTACCCGAAGGTAGGTGAGGCTGAAAGAGCCCTGATATCACTGCTTGGTCAGAACAGTTTTATCAGCACCATGGTGAGCCCAAGGTCACCCAGCTGGCTGCATGTGGGGGAGTGCAGAATCGAACCCAGCATGCCAGATTAGAAGTCCACACTCCTAACCACTACACCAAACTGGCTCTCATATAAATAAAATGTATATTGCATATAAATGGACACATTAGAAATGATCAACGTAAGTACAAGAGATCAAAAAAGTGCTGCTCTGCATTTAAAGATCTATTAAAGAATAATGGCTCACCAAATCCTGAGAGGAAATGAAAATAAGTAATGACTTAGGAAGGTAACTTTAGGAAGGTACCTACCTTTATAGGAAGGTAACTTTTGAACATGTGGAAGGAATACAGTTCAGCAATGTAATACATTGCAGGTGCAGGTGACCAAGACAACCGGTAGACTTGAGAAGCTAAAGGTCAGGCATTACCCAAAAAAGGGCTGTCCAGTTAGTATGTCACTCACTGTTTTAGTTAAGCTGAGACACTAGAGTTACCCAGTGATGGGCAAGAAACTAACAAGGCAGACAGGAAAAACATAAATTGGACTGTTGCCAGTACAGTTGGTATGACTTCTAGCCAAGACAAGTGAGGTTTACCTGGGAATGGAGCTATGTTGCAACCTGAGGACAAGAGTGTGGTTCCTATTTTTTTTTCTTTACTAAAAAGAGTCCTAGCACGCAGATTAGAAATGTCCTATTTCCAGCTATCTTGGTCAGCTAAACATACATCACTTAGGCCCATTATGCACGGAGTGGAAAGTCTGCATTCGGGGTGGAATGGCAGCGGCTAAAATCACCAATTATGCACGCTGCAGGCGGCAACCGGGTGCAGAGTCAACGTATGCCGCCGAAAAAGCCACATTAGCGAGATGCGGAAGAAAGTGGAGCTTCCTGTAACCACAGTGCAACCAGAAGCGGCTCCGGAGTATCTGTGTGCATAATCGGATACTCTGGGTTTTGCCGCCGTTGTGTTCCGTCCCGTGCATAATTGGTTTGCTTCACTTCTTCCTCCTCCTCATTCTCCATGCCACCGTTTCAGCGGCCGTGCATAATAGGCCTTACAGGAACTTATTTTTAGAGAAAGGAATGAATAGCAGATGACCTGTGGTGTGAAGGACTTTCCTCTTTCTCCCCAGTGTTGCTTCCTCCAAAGGTCAATAATGTCACTGAGAATGATCACTGGATTTGTTTATTTGAGCCATGTCACATGATTAGCTGACCACCTGCTGAAATCCACTATATTAAATGAGTCTCCATATTGGGACCTTGAAAAGAGCATTTATTCATTCCACTAGTACCAGCAGAAATCCCACAATGTCACCCAATTTCACTGAGAAACAGATCTCTAGGAAAGAGATCCTCTGGTTGTTATTCTTAGCAGTGAATCATAATTTTTTTCCTCACAAAAGAAGCCTTGAATGTCCCCAGGGATACATACACAGAGATAACTGTAAAGCAGGTGATCACAGATACAGCCAGTACTAGTATCTGTGATTTGGGTGGGTGGAAAATGTACAGCTAAAATCCTCACAGGAATATGAGAGTTATTGCCAACTGAAGATATAATTGCCTGTCTTTATACGTGGTGTTTGTCAACATTACGACCTGCCGAAGGTAGAACAAAAAACTGAGTGAGCCATCTTGCAGTTGACTTCTTCTGGATCCTTATCGAGATTATATTTTATAAAATCATGAAGTATGATTTTGCAATTCTTCCAAATATTGCTGGCTTGTGGCCTCCAAATGGTTACCACCTCTTGGTGGTGGTGGTGGTGGTGTGTGGATGGGAGTTGGGGAGGGGAAAGAAATCTTTTTATCCTGTTGGTAATTTTAACTTTGCTATTAGTAGAGCTGAGAATCCTTCACAAAAGACTGCATTCACATGTCTTCAAAGGGAACTTTGATCGTGAAAAGCTTTGGTAGGCCAGCACTTCTGCAGCTGAGGTGTCGCTAAAAGCCTACAGAAATCCTCCCATTTCACGTTCATCTTCCTTTTTATGGCGTTTAATTCCTAGTGTATCATGCACTGCCAATTATTGTTTTCTTTTAATAAAGCTGTGAATAAATCTGTCGAAGCAGAGAACTAGGAGTGCCAGGCAGTGAAGAACACAGCGGAGCTTTGCACGTATTCTAAACAACCAAGGGCTAATTTAGGTTTATCCCATGTTAGCTGCACTATCACATGTTAGCTTGGCTGTGTGAAAATGTTATTGCAAATTATCAGCTTTCTTATCGGTGCTAACAGACACAAAATTGTTTAAGACACTGTAAATGCTACCTGTGTAAATCCTGTGAGTTGGCCCTAATATGCTTCTCAATATGTCCGTAGTCATGCCAGCCCCAAGTGCATGAAATTATGAAGCTGACTCATACCAAGTGGTAGGCAACACTTTCTGTTATAACTGGCAGCAGCATTCCTGGGTCTCTAGAAGTCCTTCACTTCATCTACTACCTGAGCCTTTTAGTTGCAGATGTCAAGGATTGAACCTGGGACCTTCTGCACCAAGCAGATGCTCTACAACTGAGCCCATAGCACATTTAGCTGTGCTACTTTGTCCTCAGAGTTTTACAAAGAACATACCATCTTAAATGTTTGTATTCTGATTCTCTTAAATTTGGAGCAGCCTGTACAAAAGAGTTAGAAAATACAACACCCAAACAATTTTCTATTTTATGTCAGCATTCTTCTAATATGACACACACACATAAGAACATCTTAACCTACTTTGTTCTCATAAAAGCCCTGTGAAGTTGATTAAGCTGAGATAGTCAATGGATGAACGAGTTGTACAGGGATTTGAACCCACATCTCCCAGATCAATCCAGCACTTTAACCAGTACATAGAATGTGTGTCTTAATTACTGAAAAGAAAAATCCAGCGTGTAACATTTCATACCAATTCAGCCTCCCACTATTAGCTTATTCTAGTATCCAAACGAGTATCCAACTTTCTGTTGCTTTGACATTTCACATACACATTACAAAATCCTATCAAGTTTCCAGTGATATATTTCACTTGTTCTCAAAGAACTTAATGAGCTTCCAATTAGTTTCGAGAAAATTCAACACACTGCCTCTTACATTGGAAATCCTGAATAGCTTCATTTGGTACAAAATTTTGCAGCAAAGCTCACCTCTGGGGTCAGCTGCTCAGAACACATAATTCCATTGATGCATCGATGGCACTGGTTACCTATCTGTTTTGGGCTCTATTAAAAGCACCAGTTATTACCTGACCCTTATATTTACTCAACTGCATCTCCCAGTATATTTCCATGCACCAGCTGAGTTCTCCAGACAACCTTCTTCTTATGATGAGCCCTTAGCTCTGCCCATACATTTAGATTTCAGTTGCAGACTGCTTCTACAGTGGGCCCACCCCTTTGGAACAGTCTACCAGAGTGGTTTCTCAGAAGATCTTCAGACCCTGCATTTAAATTGAAATTAGATTTTAATGAGCAATAGTTTTAAATATGCATGTACTGGTTTTTATATGTTGTTAATCAAATAAAAAACAAAAATAACCTTCATTTTTTAAAAATGTAATTTCAGTTAGGGCTGCCACTTTCAAACTAGGAAATTATTTGGGGGTGCACTCTCATGAGGACAAGGATAAGGGGTTCAGTGGGGGTAAAATGTCATAGTAAAAGATAAAGGTATGCCCTGTGTATGCAAGCACTGGGTCATGTCTGACCCTTGGGGTGACGCCCTCTAGCTTTTTCATGGCAGACTTAATACAGGGTGGTTTGCCAGTGCCTTCCCCAGTCATTACCATTTACTCCCCAGCAAGCTGGGTACTCATTTTACCGACCTTGAAAAGATGGAAGGCTGATTCAACCTTGAGCCAGCTGCTGGGATTGAACTCCCAGCCTCATGGGCAGAGTTTCAATCTGCATGTCTGTTGCCTTACCACTCTGCAACACAAGAGGCTCATAGAGTTCACCCTAAAAAGCAGCCATTTCCTCTATGATCTCTGGGGCTATCTCCAAATCCCACTTAGTGTTTGGCAACCTATGTTTAATCTGTATCTTACTAACTGGACTGGTATATTTTGTGTCCCTATAATCTGAATGTTGTGTTATTAGCTGCTTTGAGTCGGAGGAGATAAGGAAGAATAGAAATGTTTAAATAGATAAGGAAGGCCTGATACAAGGGTATTCCTGATGGACAGTTAAGGTCCTCCTCCACATGCATCCCCCCTTCTGAAGGGAAGAGGATGAGCCCACTGGGGTGGGGGTATTCATGGTGCGGGGTTCCATTAAGATTATGAGATGGGGGAGGTGGGGACACATTGTGGGGGAAGCATGACTGGCAACCCTGATGTTATGATGTAACTTTGGAGTGACGTGGTACTGATGTCATCATGTGGCAGCAACACCCTGTCACTGGTGCTAGAGCATCACCAAATTTGATGAAGTCACTTTTGGGTCATACTATAAGTTGCATCATCACTCTTGGGATGCCAGTCACACACCATTTTCCTCCCACTGCCCAATTGAGTGGGAACATGACAACCCTATATCTCTTCTATGAAACTCCCTCCTATTTGTTTACTCAAAACCTTTTCGGGTGCCAAGTAAAGATTAATTTGATTTTCCCAGGACTTAAGCAACAGGTAAGGTTCTATTGTTTGTTTGTTTTTCATTTGCCCTCGATTTTTCATTTGCCTGCTGTTTTTTTATTGCCTTCTGCTGATTGCTCATGTAGTTTTATTGCATTTTAGATAATGGTTTAAGATTATTTGAACTTTAAGCATAAATTTGTTTTCTACAACACCCTGGGGACATTTTTTTAGAGCAGTCACAAAACTGGTTAAGTAAATAAAAATGTTGAGGTTATCAAATGAATCAGAAACCAGTCATTTATATTTCAGGAGTTGTAGGAATTATCCATATGGAATAAAACTAACTCAGAACGATGTTACCTGTATTTGTCAGTTTAAAAGACCCGGTAGATTAAAAGAAGGGAACTTTTCTCATAGTCAGGCTTTGCCATCATTCAGATGTTTGTGATAATAATACAGATAAATCAACAGATTTGAAACATATACCTTCACATGAGCTGAAGCTAGAAAAATGTAATTGGGGCTTGCCCCATATATGTATGTGTTGTTGTTGTTGAATTGTCTTCCAGAGTGGATTAAATCTCACCCATTTCTGTCATCTTTTACTGAGCTGCATAATAACAGGACATTAAAATAAAATTTCCTCATTTGTAATGTCTGTCACTTCTTTACCTCATCCCTGTTGCGCCTTGCACAGCTAGTGGAGATAGGAAGGCCATTGATCATGAGTACTAGAATGCAAGGAGATGTTAGCAGCTATTTCTATGTGCCTGTTTGTAAAAGTGTAGATTTTAACTGTTTCACTAAGACATTTACATAATGGAGGCATGGGCCCAAGGAGTTGAGCACTCAGTCATTCACATGAGTGTGTGTGTGTGTATGTAAAATAAATCAGTTATATAGGAAAAAATGCATGTAACATGTATATGAATAGGCATTAAAATGCATATTTTTTCAGCTTTATACAAAACAAACACAATTTTGTAGATGAACCGCTGGTATGATCTGACAAGCTCTTCTTATGTTCCCTTTTCCTTCTTGTCCAGAACATCATTCCACTTCCAGCTAGCTAACTTTATTGTAATGACTCCAATAGCCTTTCCAAAAGATAAAATAACCACCATATGTGCAAATTAATATTCAGAACTGATTTAGATATAAGAACTTGAATGGCAGATGATCAGGTACTTAGGATGCTATGCCATATGCTGGCATACTCTAAGATCTTTACTGACTACCTGTGAAAATTCTGAATGCAGTATACAATGTAGACTTGAATGGCAGTAGCTTTCCAATTTGTGTGACCCTGGCAAATAAACACTCTATTTTATTCATTTATTAATTAAAACATTCATATGCACCCTTTCCTCTCGGATCAGCAAATCTTATAATATAATCTCCCCTCTTTACAGACATTGTATGTTTTCTTGACAGATAAATTTCCATTTTCATCCAACCAACTAGAAGTGTTGGGGTGAGCAGGTGATTAAGGCATTAAGAGGGCTACAATGAGGACATTCTGCATAAGTACTTTTTGAATTATCCTTTATTCACTTCCTTGTGTCATCTCATGTCAAAATTCCATCGTGCTAGCCTAAAACTGTCTACTTTGATTGTCAGTAGCTCTCCAATCCTCCAACTTCGGGTGGGTGGCTGTGTTCAGAGACAGAGCATCTGCTTTGCATTTTATTTATTTATTTATTTACTAGCTGCAAAGCCTGTTCCTAAGAACAGGCCTTGAAAGAGCCCCCTCCCCTGACCCCTGGCCAGGCAGCTTAAGGTGGCTTTGGGCCACAGCTCACAGGCGGATCAAGTGTGGCAGGCAGGAGCTGGTAGGCCCGGGACAGAGCTCCTTAGCAGGCAGTCAGCAAGCCGGGAGGCCCTCGTTAGCAGGCCCAACCCAGCAGGCAAGAGGCCCTCGTCAGCAAGCCCTCCACCGTGACCCTTTGCCCAGGGCCCTCTCCCCTTACTTGCTGCTGGTTCCAGGCACTGAGGTGCATCTGAGAGCAAAGAGGCTAGAGTCCAAGGACAGAAGGTGGGAGCTGTAGGGGCAGGGCCCATTGGCCCTATTCCAACTTGGACAGCCAGACACGTTCCAACCCCTAGGCTGTTTCACAAATATATAGAGGAACCATGGATAAGGATTTGTTGGATTTTTATCCTGTCACTCCTGAAGGCTCGTGGCGGGTTACAGAGTATAATACATAACCCCACCTCCTAAAAACACCCGTAAAAATTTATAAAAACATAATCTACAAACCCAAGATGTACTGCAATGATAAAAGTGCCCCCACTACCTCCGGGGTAAACTTAGGGGGATGTCATAAACTGCCGATGGTTCCAAAGAGGGGTCAGATCTTCCTTGGCGCGCTGGCCTCAACCATGGACCTGGCGGAAGAGCTTCATCTTGCAGGCCCTGCGGAATGCTGAAAGCTCCCGCAGGGCCTGTAGCTCTTTTGGGAGCTCATTCCACCAGGTTGGGGCCAGGACCAAAAAGGCCCTGGCTATGGTTGAGGCCAAGCATGCCTCCATGGGCCGGGTACGACCAGCAGATTTGCACCTGCATAGCGTAAAGTTCTGCAGGGGGCATAGGGTGAAAGGTGGTCCCTCAGGTATGTGGGACCCAGACTGCATAGGGCCTTAAAGGTAAGCACCAAAACCTTGAACCAGATCTGGGCAGCAACCAGCAACCAATGCAGCTGCTTCAGCACAGGCTGAATATGGGCCCTCAGCAGAGCCTTGCATGTAGAAGGCCCCAGGTTCTGTCACCAGTCAAAGGACTCAGGTAGTAGATGACATTAAAGACATCTTGAAGAGCCACTGCTGGACAGAACAGACAATCCTGACCTTGACATATCAACAGACTAATTGAGCCCTGTTACCTGAGATTATTTAAACAGGAGATGCTAGCAACTGATCCTCTGCATGCTAAGTTTCTGCTCAACCGCTGAGCTGTGCTCCTGGCCCAGTCTGACCACATCCCTGTGAATTTTGGCAATTACTCTGGGGACTTGGCTGAGACAGCAAAGACGGCTTCTGATCTTGAACTTTGTCTCTTTTGTGTGGAGGAAAACTGTTTCCAAGTGATTTGGCACGGAGGATGTAAGTAGAATGTGCATTTAGTGACTTGTCTCAAATAACTAAAGTTCAGGATAAGTGTTATTTTTACACTTGACATTTTAAAATGAAATAAATTAATTAATGAGTTCACGGCATTAAAGAAATATAGTTAAACTGCCTCGCTTCAATCATTACTCAAGAATTGCTATCATTTATACTAGGCACATCTGACTAATCAAGGACACCAAGAGGAAAACCAGTGATCAATATCTGAGGCAAAAAGCAGGAAGTTTGCATCACAACTGCAAATCAACACCGAGTCCTCAACACTAGTTTATTAGGAGATAAAAATACATAGCTGTTTTTCATTTGAGGTGAACCCTAATTCACGTGAACTTCAGATCTGTGCTTAATGAAGCCCAACTTTAAAGAACAAATGAATTTAGAGCTTATCTAGAAGTCTTATGTGAAGAACATCTGATGTCCTAAAACTGCTTTTCAAAATCCCCATAAAATATTGTGTACAAAGTTTGTGCTCCATGGAACTTTGGAAGGAAAATGTTTGATGGATATTTCCAGTGTTTGAGGGAGTGTCATTCCAAACAGTAATTCAGGCTTTCTCAACCTGGGTTTCATAAAAACCTGGGGTTTCTTGATGGCCCTGGAAGGCTTTTCCGAATGGGTGGAAGTTAATTTTATATATATATATATATATATATATATATATATATATATATATATATATATATATATATATATATATATATATATATATATATATATATATATATATATATATATATATATATATATATATATATATATATATATATATATATATATATATAATTATTATTATTATTATATATATAATGCCCAATGATGGACCTGGAGGGGGTGGAAAGGGAAGGGTGGGTGACCATTTGTCTTAACCAGCAAAAATGATGCCTGAGCGATTTAACAAGGCCACCTTGGAGCTTTTGTTTTCTATTAAACACCTTCATAAGATGAGAAAGGAGAGTTTGGTATCTTTTCCCAACCATATTCTGCATGATTGCACCATTTCTTGGGTTTCTTAAAGCCTGAAGACTGTTTTAGGGGTGTCTCAATGGTAAAAAGTGGAGAAAGGCTTCTGTAAATGCAAGCTTTCTTCTGGTAAAGAAAAACAATTTGCAAAGAGCTAGATTTGCTTTACAGTTAAGATTTTCCATCATAGATTAAATACATGGTTTCTTCAGGACGGTGCTCTGATTTGATGCCACACGTTCAACTGCTACATGTAAGTTCATAACCATATAATCTGAAATAAGAGTTACACCTCCTAAGATTTCAATGGACTTCAAAGAGTGTACTGTGAGTCTATATATATCCCATATTTTAAATTTTACTAACTGGCCACCAACATCATAGGACCTCTGGTGAGTGCTACTGTCCACCCCAAACTCTGCTCCCCTTCCAGAAACCATTTCTTACCTTGAACGATCAAATAAACCTGGGAAGTCTTGGGATGATGCAGCGTTTGCACTGAGCATGTGTATGATCCCTCATCATAGACATCCACTTTCTGGATTCGGAGGCTGTATTCCAGAGGAGTGCGTTTCTCAAGCTCTACCCGGGGGTCCAGTGACCATTTGTCTTGACCAGCAAAAATGATGCCTGAGCGATTTAACCAGGCCACCTTGGAGCTTTTGTCTTCTATAAAACACCTGCATAAGATGAGAAAGGAGAGTTTGGTATCTTTTTTAAAAATCCAATTAGTTTTTGATAACACTCTCCCATGTTTGCAATCCATTTCCATCATCATTCATGTTGCTGTCTTTTTATGTATGTTTCTTTAAAAAAAAACATTTCCATGGTTGTCTTCACTTCCAGCGCTTACTATTCCTGTGTCAGATATAGATCTGAAGCTGAGGGTAACTTGCCCATTGAGTAGTGTCCACACAGAGGTGGGACAGATTCTAGCTTCACAGCTCTCAGCCCAATTCACTATCCATGCCAGAAATACATGTTTTGATGGAATTATGTGACTGGAACTTCTAATGTCCATCTGTGGTCTAAAATGCAGCAGTTGTGGGTAAATGAAATGGGCTAGAACTGAGAAACTGGGTTTTGGCTCTCTCATTTTGTCTGAAAATGCTATATCATGGGTCATTTTAGTACCTGACATGTGAACTCCCCCCCCCCCCATATTCTTTTAAATCAGGGGTAGTCAAACTGCGGCCCTCCAGATGTCCATGGACTACAATTCCCAGAAGCCCCTGCCAGCGAATGCTGGCAGGGGCTCCTGGGAATTGTAGTCCATGGACATCTGGAGGGCCGCAGTTTGACTACCCCTGTTTTAAATTGTTAGCCACCTTGGTGGCCCTTATTAGGGCAGGAAGACAGGATATGAATTTTGTAAACAAGACCAGGAACAATGCAGGCACCTCTCTTAGTTCCTTGCTAGGACTTTAATACAGTTCTAGAAAGAGTGAACATTTCCAATTGGTAACATTACGTAAGTAGGAAGGAATTAAGCTCCTCTTCCCCAACCCAATGAGGACAGCTCCCTCACAGGGTAGCTACACTAGCATGTGCGGTTTGGCACAATTACCTAAAATGAATCATGCCACTCTCAGTTATGTATGTTATTGCCTACATAAGGCTATTAGCCTTTAAAGGATCCATTAAAATATACTCCATTTGATCTTTATACCTTAAAATGATCTGCACTGGCCCTATTTCCCCCCCACTTAAAAGGAGATCCAAGTCACTGTTCTCCTTGAACTTATATAACTGTTCTCCTACCTACAATTTCCCTTCGGAAACTGCCCATGCTATCCTCACATAGTATAATATTTTGTTTTTCCCCTCAAATGTACCCAAATGCAGGATGCACAGCAGACTTAAAATATTCCTGTCACCTTCCAGTCAGTGGAATGAGAGGTCAGGGTTGTGAACTATATATTTTTTCTTTAAAAATTGTTATGAGACAACATCTGTTACCCCGTACAACTGCTCTCCATGACTGGCTACCACAGCCTCTTTTTGGCATTAAAAATGTGTTCTATCTGCATATTTCCCCAGTTCTAGACAGCTGTTAACCTTTCCTGAAAAATAGATGGTGTCTGCCCCTGAGCCAACATCAGAGCTGCCTCCACTGTGTATGCTGCCTCCACCGTCCAGGAATTATGCTCAGATTTCACCAACCCCATACAGTTTGCTTAATAGCCTCAGAAAACCAGGTGACACAGGTGAGAGGAGGGAGGTGAGGTAGGGAAGCAGCACACACACAGAGTCACAGTATGGTCTGCCACCTGGCAGGCCCTCAGTTGCAACAGCTGTCGGTAGCAGTAGGGTGTCTGCTAGCAGGAAGATGGACTGACAGCTCTCTCTGGCTACATTAGTCATTCAGTCTCTTTATGCAAAAACAGAAAGAAGCTCACACAAAGTCAAGCCCAGTCTAAACCCAAAGGATAAGACAAATCAAAGAGGATATGTACTATGTTGCTTTGTGAAAACAGAGGCAAAGGGAAGGATGTCCTGGCTTCTATCTGCAGCCAGAGGATCAAGGGCTGTTGGAAGATTCCCCCGACCCCTGTAGGATCACCAGCTGTGGAAAACTAAACCAGGCTGGGCCTAGTTAGTACTTAGATGGAAGACCACTGAGGAAGTCCAGGGTCGCTACACCAAGGTAAGTAATGGCAAAACACCTCTCCTTGTCTCTTAAGGGGTTGCCATAAATCAGCTGCAACTTGATAGTACTTTCTACAAGGGACATCAATCAATAAAATAAGCACTGTATTTTCTCCTTATCTATTAATACTGCTATTCTGCTGCTTCCTTAACTTCTAAACAATATGTTACACGTAGGCATTGTGCAGAGATGATATAGGCACTATACAAAGGATGTAATGTACATTAGAAAACAAGAAAGGCCAAGGAACACCAGCAAGTGTGTTGCACCAACATGGAAATGAATTGGCTTGTGTGGATGAATGGGACTGCTCAAGCCTGTAGACCCTGTTCTACCTTGTTTATGCGAAGGCTTTTCCCAACGCCTGGAGAGCCCCCCCCCCCCCGGTAATTCACCAGCACCACCTGACCTGTATACGGAATTGTCCACTGAGAGTGTCAGGACTCCCAGCATCCCTTTCAAGTTCTGAGTCCCTCTCTCTATGTTTCCTGCTGCCCATCACCCATTCACCACGAGGAGAGTTTTACTGCCTTGAACATCCCTGGAAGAATAGCCACTTGCCAACAGATTACTTTCCCTCTCTTTGAATAGCATGTCCAAGATAGTGGAGGTTTATGTGGTACAGAGAACCACTACTAGCATAAAATTTATCTATCTCTGTCTCTGTCTCTGTCTCTCTGTCTCTCTCTCTTTTAACAGTGTCCACATACTTCTATAGCACCAGACTGAGCAGTTAAGTCTAGTGGGCTTAGCAGCCAATGGCTCACAACATGGATGGGAAGATGGGACAATGCTGCCAAGTTGGCATTACAATACCATTTCTGGTGAATACTGGAAATATTGTCATGTTGCTGGAGTGATGCCAATGTAACCAAAGAGTTTTGTCCAGATCTTAGAGGGTCACCTTGTATTCATACAATGTTACTTCTGGGTATCCACCAGAATTGACATTGCTCCATTTGTTTTTCCTTACTCTTGCTGACCCTAAGTCAGTCCAAGGGCAATGCAAACAGGTACCAACACAAAGAATTTTCCAAAAGATTTCCTGGGTAACATGCCTTTACAACTAATTTAGCCTCAGAGACATGAGAAGATACATCATTCTTGCCAGACTTCATGCTTTAGAACCAGTTAAAGTTTATTGATCCTCATCAGGCTCATCACTATCACTATTTCCTATAATTCACTGATTCACTTGATTCACGAGTCTCTTGACAGAACCCTGCAGTTTACTTTTCTGAACCATTCTACTCTGATATTAAGCAACATCATGAGCCTAAAGCAAAATTCATGTGCCTTTGTATAATGTATTTTTATTGGAATAAGCAAACGGGATAGATTATAGTGCAGTCATTTGATACTGCCCACATCATAACATGCAGGGAATAAATATATACATCAATAAATTCAAGGGATTCCCAACAGACTTCTATTACAAACAGACTTCTAAGAAAATTTTAAAGTCAACTCATCTAAAGCTTACAAGTCTTCTCCTCTGGCAGATTTTCTATTGAGCCATTTGCAGTCTCCCTGTGTGTGTATGTGTATGTGTCAGTCACAGTGTAATCTTGAAAGACAGACTTATGGGATTCACTGATATTGAAAGGTTGTTCAAAGTTCATCTGTGAAAAATGAATTTCAGTACTGAATTTCTGGCTTACTGTATCCTATAATTTTCTCTTTAAAATTTGTACATATTCATGATACTGACAATATGAAATTAGTAAATTATAACCTCAGGGGCAGTTCTATTTTGTTTTGTTATGTTTCTGATGGTCCCCATGTGGCTGTTATTATATGCAACTCTTAAAGTGAGATCAACTTGGTTCAATCTTACAGGAATTCTGGAAAGTGACTGGAAACACTATACCCTCATTATATTTTATCATGCTTCATTTTTTTTTTCCTATTTGGTCTTTGGATGGCCTAACCATGCCTTTTTCTCTGATTAAGTTTTTTTTGTAACCAAAAGAGACTGATCTATTATCTTATCTTCCTTATGAAGAGCAGCAAATTCAACCAGGTGGCCATTCATGTGCAAATCTATAACATCTATTTTTGTTTTAATTTTTGTTGCTCCATGACTAAAGAAGAGCTTCACAACCTAGTTCAAAAAAGAGCTTTCGGGGTTTTTTTTTAAATGATGACCTGAATATGAAGCGACATTTCAGTTGCTTCTATATTTCTCCTTCTGTTTAACTAAATAAAAGCTTCTGGTCTCCAGGGCTGTGTCACTCTCTCACCTTTTGTCAGCTCCATTCACACAAGTGTACTTTTAGAGGAAAAGAATGAAGTTTGGAGTTTAAAGATAATAAAAACAGTTTGACAGTACAGACTCAAACAGTTTCTTTGGAGAAATTAAGACATTTTAGACCTCAGGATGCTGGTCTGATCCATATATTAAGATCACAAAACCATATTTTTTAGTAACATTCTCTTGACCTTCCTATCTTGTTTGGGTCCACCCCCCAATAAGCCTATATCCACATTATTCTGGGCTTAATTCTGTCCCCAAAGCACGACAAGATGTGAAAGGAAACTGGGAAGATGCTACACACCCATACATACATACATACAGTATTTGCTGGCGTATAAGACTACTTCCCCCCCCCCTGAAAAACATGCCTCCAAGTGGGGGGGGGGTTGTCCTATACGCCGGGTGCACTTCAGTTGGGATAGACATAGCTGGCCATAGTGGCCTCCCGATGCCCGCCCACTTCATTCTATATTCCATCCAGTATCGTGTGGTCGGTCATCAGCATGGCTGCGGAGAGCATCAGCAGCGAGACAGGGGTGCCAGCCTTTTCGACGTGACCGGCCCGTTCTGCTCGGTGGGAAGCAGCGATGCTCTGGCCCGCCCCTTGTGTATGCAGAGCTCACACATGCACACTTGCGCACTAGTGCTGGTCACAGGGAGATGCAGGGGCGGGCCGGAGGCACTGCGGTTGCGCTGTGGCCCTACAATGGTGACAATGACAGGTACTGTCATGTAACAACTCTATATTTTGAGAGGAAATGTTGGGGGTCGTCTTATATGCCCGGTCGTCTTATACACCGGCAAATACGGTACATATTTCCCTCCCCTGAGGGAAAAGGGGATGGGACAATACAGAAGGCAAACAAACAAACAAAATGCACATTACATTTTTGTGTTAATAAGTCAGCAAAAATAATGTACACTGTACATTATTAAAATTGCATATATGTATATGCAGCACCAACTGAATACAGCAAAAACCAAAACTTTTGACAAAAATATCAGAAATATAATTCACACAGAATTTTTTTTTTTGAAAAAAGAAACAAATTAGGGAGCCTTCACTCATTCAAACGTGAACCCAGGTTTCCCCAGAGCCACACTCTGACGTCTGCATCACACTGACTCCTTATTTTATTTATTTATTTTTGGATTTATACTCCACCACTCCCCAGAGACTCATGGCAGCTGTGATACTCCTGTGATGCTGGACAAACCAGAAGGCATCCTTCTCATCTGGAACCTGTTTGTCTCAGGTACATAACATAACCATACCACTGTCAGTATTTTTCACTCTAACTTCAGAAGACCCAGTGCTCCACAGCCACGTGGAAACATGTCTACAAAGGAAAGCTGACCCTATTACATATGTGCTATTTCACATAAATGGGGGAGGGGGGCAGAGAAAGCCCAGGAAATTTGGATTCAAAGTGCTTGCATAGATTTCATTAATTTCTGTTTACATCCTGCTGCTTTGTTTCTTAAACGAATGGGTTTGTGATACTCTTTTCAGAGAAAAAAAATTTCAATCAACAGATGTGAATTTCATACCCATAAACCACTGTGACACTTGACCTTATGATCACACCTTAATCAAGATTTATATAATGATAATCAGATAGGGTAATAAGTGTTAATTCAATATTAACAGAGCTTGTAATTTACATGATATTCAGACAGCCACTGCATAACACCTATCAAATATTATAAAGTTATAAATGTTTGTTAATAATCAATAAACACAATTGCAATTAAAGTTGAACAATGTAATTGGCAACCTAATTAAAGGCTACCGATAGCCATAACAGACTAATTTCTTTCCCAGGTCAAATGCGTTTTATACAGTCTTAATTAAAGTGTAAACCCGTGTTTGTCTAGCTGGAAGTAATCTCTACTGTGTTGAGTGGGGTTTACTCCTTCAGAAATATGCATAAGGGTTAGAAAAATGGTTCAGCTGAATAATAAAGTAGCCCAAATTCCATGAATGAGAGTGGCCAGTCAGCTCTGAGCATCCCTTTTGGATAAATGGACAACTCAATGTGTAATTTTAAACAGTTATATCCCTCTATATGTCTTATTACTTCAGTGGACTTAGAAGGATGTAAAACTATTCAGGACTGCAATGCCAGGATCCCCTTCATCCACAAACACATAGGGACACAAGAGCTTCTTTCCCATAGTACAACCTGAAATGGAAAATGTGTATGAATATTTCAGCCCTATGGGGAGGGCTTATGTGACTTCTCATCTAACTGGAACCCTGCCAGGAGAAAGGATATTGATGTGATTCATCATGTGGGGTTGTATCACACAAATCATGGGACTGGATCCAAAGGCTATATTCTGCTTCATGTAAAAGGAACCTTTGAATAGGCATCCACTGCTTGGAACAAGTCCATGATCTCAGAAGGTATCCTTTCATTTTTAATTAATTATATGTATAAAACTATTTACATCCTGCATTTCCTCATGGCTAAAGGCAATTTCATCACCTTTAGATCTGTTCCAGGATCCAATCCTTAGAACACAGTTTCATTAATCATAACAAAACTTAATTCCAACGATGACAGCCATAATTAGACATATAGTTAACCTGTCGACCTGGATGAAATGGAGGTGGGTAGAAACACATACTCTCCACAGGGCTTATTGAAGGAAAGGTCTAATAAAAACATGATAGATCAATAAGACACTTGTACTATCTGAAACTAGTAATTTTGTGGTGGAAGCACCGGGGGGTGGGGGGATAACAGGAGAAGGTTTTGTCCTCCATGCCCAGCTTGAAGGACTTCTGGAGCCATGTATTTGGCCACTGTGTGAAACAGGATGCAGGATTAAAAACAGCGTTGGTCTGACCTAAGATATCCACCCTATGTTCTATTGTTCTCTGACCTAAGCAGAATTCAACCCTTCTAAACCCAATGGGCACAGAAGGGTGCTTAGGATGGAATCATGTACCTAGTTACAGAAGGAGGAATATGTCTTAAAGTATTTATAATGCATGTTTTTATGGCCTGTAACCCACAGCTGGTACTGATGTTAGAAAAGAGTGGTTTGTTGGGCTCCAGTTACAAATAATTGAGAACCACTTAACTAAACAGGGTTAGTAAAACTGCAGGCCATATTACCGTACCTGTTTATCTATTCAGCCTTCCCCCAAGCCCAAATGAGTCATATGTTTTTCCCTCAACATTCTTGTGATTTTGCATCTTATACTATTCTGTCTCTTCTCCCATCGAAATGCTTGTACAAAGTGCATTAATTTCTCAGTGTGATGTACCAGCAGCAATTCCATGTTGTTTCTAATGTTCCAGCCAATTGTTTTTCGTCCACCCCCAGTTTTTCCCCACTCCCTGCCGTTGGCAAACAGATGTGTGTCCTGTCAAGAAGAATCATTTGGCTGGAAATCATGACAAGCTATGAAAACCAACTTCATTGTCAGGAGCGGCAGGAGCGGCAACAAAGTTAGACCATTGCTTTCCGTAAAAGAGATGGGGCTTTGTTTGCAGGCTCCCCATATTCAGAGCATCTGCTCTTGTCTATGAAAATGGACACTTGAATCTATGTTAGAGAGTCAATACCCTGAGCAGGAAGACCTTCAGCTAGATTGATCCAAACTCCCTTAGAATCCCTTGAAATTCCCTCAGGTTCTTGATCCGAGTGGGCTGAAAGTTAGACAGAAATCAGCGACAGTGTAGAAGATGCAGAAGTATAATCTGAGAAATTTCATGAAACTAGCTTCTCTCCCAAATTCCTATAATTCCTTGGCTGAGTCTGAACCTCCCAATTATTTTTGAAGTTGGCTTTACATAAGATTAGATAGCAATTCCTAGTTCCAAGCAGTAATAAAATGGTGGTGGACTTCTGACAGCTGCCAAATGCAGCAGTCAACAACTTATGCTAAATGGCCCATGTGGAGTGTTTCATCATATGACAAACAATTTTAAAAAGCTTCCCAGTGGAAGCTGTAGTTTGCATTTGTGCTGTAGTTTACACTGCTTTGGGGTGACCTCCTGTGCATTCTGACAATATGCTTCAACCAGCCTTCTTTGATTAAAGCATACCTTCCAACAGTTGACAGAAGAAAGCAGAAGAAAGTACACTTGATTCATTATGAGAACCAGATTAATAATGAATGGATGAATATTTCATTATCCCTATTTCACAATTCAATACAGCAAGCTCACCAACCAATCAGAAGACATATCTTCTAAAAATTACACATTCACAACACAGATACCACAGCTTACTCTAAAAATACCCATCTTCCCCCGCCTTCAAATTTCAAAATTTGGGACATGCTAGCAAAATTGTAAAGCCCATTTTAGTTAAGACAGCTTTGTAGGTACAGCAGTCAAGGACATTCCACAAATAGGTAAATAATTCAATATGCAAGAGATTGTGATATAGTAGGAAACTGGCCCTGTACCTAAAAAATAGGTGCAGCTGGAAGCTGTGCTTCAATGGTGTGTGTTTTCGAAACACTCTCGGTCTCTGCAGACAGCACACAGGAGTGAGGAGGGAAAGGCATTTTAAATTAAACTACTTTGAACTGAGCCAAATGCATTCTTCTCCAGCCCAAGATGCCTCCTTCTGAGAGCGGCACAACTTGCTAAAGTCTCCATGCAAAGCCTGCCTTCCCTGAAGGATCACAACACCACAAGTGCTGACGAGCCAGCTGTAATCTTGCCATTTCACACGCATTTGCAGGATTCAGCTAACAACTTCCCTTGCCACCCATCCAAACCCCCTGCTACCTCGAGTGCCGGCAGCAAAATGGCAGAAAGGGAATAAAATGGGATCAAATGCTGCTTGTTCAATGCAAAACAACACTGACTCGCGGTAGCAAGCATAAACAAGCCAAGCATAGTCTCCAACGTGTTGTGAAGTGTGATGCTGGAAAGGAAATGCAGTTCTTCCACACCATAAGCAGAGAAAGCAGGTGCAATACAGCATCACAGCAAACCATGCAAAGATGGTATCTTGTTTTGTTCCTTCCTCTTACCAAGCAATCACATGGAGCATGGTATTGTTGAAAGAAAAGAACTTGTAGGATGCAGGAGTCACCTTTAAGCTTCTTTTTATTATATTCAGGCAGGCAGTCTGGGCCAGGCATATCTGAGGGATTACCTGTCTGAATATGTCCCTCGGAGGGTGCTACGTGAAGCAACCACAAATCACCTGGTAGTCCCCAGCCCTTTAGAAGTCTGACTGGCCTCAACCAGGGCCAGGGCTTTTTCAGACCTGTCCCCTGCCTTGTGGAATGAGCTCCCCGATAACATCAGGGCCCTAACCGAACTAGCACTGTTCCATAGGGCCTGCAAGATGGAACCCTTCCCCCAGGCTTATGGTTGAGATCAGTTCATACAAGCAAGTATGCAACATCAGGGCCTCCCCGCCGCAATCCAGATGGCTCTTCTCGCCTGCAGCCTAATGAGAAGAACAGTTTAGGGATGTCACCAATTGTTGGATGCTTTTTAAAACTGTTTTAATGTTTTTAATCTCATTGTATTTATTAAATGTTGTGAACCGCCCCACAATGGCAGGTCCAATAGGGGAAATCTATAAATTTGATAATAAATAAAATAAAAATGCTATTTGTTGATTCAGGAAGCAATGGTTAGACTATACAGAAGACTCCTAGGGACTTGAGGTTAGTCTTAAAGATCCCTGTGATAAATAATTCTTATTTTATTTGAGAATCATTTGAAAATACTATGGTTGCAGAAAACCTGGGCAAAATTTTCCTCTGGGAAGAAAAGAGGGACAGGTGGTATAACCTTATCAAGACCTAGGAAGATCCCAGAAGACATTAATGCAGTCTGTGCCAAGAATAATTTCTCTGGGCTCGGTACAACATGCAATATACCCAACTCTGTCCTGATAGCATCCCATACATATAATTTCATTAATAATGTGAATTAAATCCCTTTCACCTTCATGGTAACTATGATGAAGTCTTGTAGAGGTCTCTCTGCTGAAGCTCCTCTGGAACACATTGCTATTAGGTTGCTTGACATACAGTACCCGGGAAATCAATGTCTAACACTCCATGGGATCTCCCTATTGCTACTGCTGTCACAGTATTGCAGGCAAGTAAAGTGCAGAGAAAGAGAAGGAAAGGTGAAGACAAGTTTTGGGGCGCATAACACACAATGTAAAAGGTTCCAAATAGCAAAACAGGCCTCAGAAAATACAAACTGTTTTCTAATTTTTTTAAAGTAGTGAATAGTTCAGTCTTAAACTAAGTCTTCTAAGGTGACTGGATTCAATGTATTTAGAACACTATTGCTCTGCTTTGGATGGCACTGCCAGGGGCAGGGAAGGAGGGAAAGCTAAAGACTGGGGCAGATAAAGGTTGGTTGGCTGATGGGTGGAAAGAGAGAAGGGTGCAGGGAAAGCAGTGGGGTTATTATGGGGCTTTAGAGAAAGGAAAGAGGAAATGGGGGCCGAAAAAATGGCACACACACACACACACACACACGCCACTATAAGGCCATATTCCTACTGACTTGTGGAAATCCTCAGCTGTTATTGTTTTAAAAAGTAAAGTGATAAAACTGCAATCCAGAATGGCCCTGCAGCACGGTAGGCTGAGCTTTTGTTCCCTCTGTACCCTATCAAATACCAAAATGGCCACACATACCCCCTACTTCAAGTTTGGCCCTTGACAAGTGTATTGGAGCTTGCAGTGTTACAAGCTTGATCAGAACTGGATCCTCACAGAACAGGCTGCCACATCTATCTCTGGCCTTGAGAGAGAAGGTGATGATGCAAGGGGTTACAGGAATGAACAGGAGGAGAAAGAGTGTGTGTGTGTGAAAAAGCAGTGGGGAAGCAAAAATAAACAGGAGGAGGAGGCGAGCCCCTGCCTGTCAACACCCAAAGCACAGTACAGGTTCACACAGCCACATTTTTCATAAGATGATGGCACCAGTTATATTGCTTGATACTTGGATTGGATATTGTGTATTGCTGTAATAATCTTTTATGTTCTGACCACCACTATCAGCTGGGGGATCACAATGTATAGATCACCCAGCAGACTGAGGGGGATCAGGAAGGTTATTACTGGGTTAGGAAAGTTTGGGACTGAATCTACCAACCAATCAGCTCTCCAATTTTTAAGGGAAGGTCTACCCTCCTGTGAGAGCTATGAACCAGTGGATATAGTTCAAGTTTCTTTAGGCTGAAAGTTAGAGAGAAGCTAATGACAATAGAAGAAGAAGAAGAAGAAGAAGAAGAAGAAGAAGAAGAGTTGGTTCTTATATGCCGCTTTTCTCTACCCAGAGTCTCAAAGCGGCTTAGAGTTGCCTTCCCTTTCCTCTGTGAGGTAGGTGAGGATGAGAGAGCCCTGATATTACTGCTGGGTCTGAACAGTAGCCCAAGGTCAGCCAGCTGGCTGCATGTGGGGGAGTGCAGAATCAAACTCAACATGCCAGATTAGAAGTCCGCACTCCTAATCACTACACCAAACTGGCTCTCAGCCCCAGGCAGAAGAGGAACAATGTGGGGAGAAGCTTTTAGCCCCTCCATATTTCCCGAGCTGAGGTAGTAGGTAAGCAGCCTGCTGGACAGCTGGTTGGACTGAGCATGGAGTGTGACACCTCTTTTATTATATCACAGTTCCCAGGTAACTTAGCCAAGCACCTAAGAGATGAATCCATCCAGCCCTCCATATCCATCATGTAGCAGTCCAACATATTATAACACAGCTTTCAATGCTTCTTAGGCTTTTATTAATTCTGTTGAGCTCGGGGGATCATTATGATTATGAATCATTAGGTGCTCCTAGGTATGACCAATAACAATTGCTACAATGCTTGTTCCAGCTGCTGCAGTTATGGAAATGGCTTGCATTTAATTTTATTTTTTTCTGTTTAAAAAATGGAACAAAATAACTCTACATGCATTTTATACATAAACTCTCTCAATTTGGGACAAACGTTTAAAACTAGCAATAATAACTAACAATGATAAATCATTGGAATATCAAATCACGGCAATGTGTGAAAAAATATTAAAGAAGCATATTTCCTAATGAAAATATTCAAAACAAGCAAATACAAATGCAGGGGGGGGGATCTGTTTTTCAGAGTCATCCTAAACAGTGCCACACCCATTTAAGACCATCAAGCTCAGTGGAATTAGAAGGGTGTAACTCTATTTAGGATTGCACTGTTAATCACGTTTCTTCCGCTTGGTACAATGCAGAAATGAAAATAGGTATTTAATATTAAATTCTGTTCCGTGATCCATGAAACTTTCTGCCCAAGTTTCCCCTTACTTCTGTCAGCAAAACGTATGCTAAAAGCCGGCTTCCCTGTGTGATGAGGTGTGTTTACCAGTGAGAAACCGTCTGTCTAGGAATCGAGCATCTCATTCCAATGTGGCCCCTATGGGAGTGCCACAAACACTTCAGCTTCTTATGCTAGGCAGATAGTTTGGCTGCCTGGCCTGCTACAGTGCACATAACATCTTGATTCAGATCGTTTACTGGCCTGCCAAATATTCTCACATGAGCTTCAATCAGGGCCCTGCTCATAGAGTGAGCAGCAGAGGAGGAGGCAGTGATAATGTGGTCTCTCTGAAAAGAGTATGAAATCCTTCCACTTTTTGATCAGTGGAGAATTCTTCAACTCCCCCTTTCAGCATAGCCAGGCTGTTTTTGATTTTGACACAGAAAGATTTAGGGGAGGAATGCTGATCGACATCTGGTCCCATCAGCTGCATGAACTGTCTGGCCAAAAAAACAGCCCATACTTTGTCTTTGCCATTTCTCTTTATTTTTATTGCTTGGATTTATAGCAACAACACCCCCAATCTAGCATAGAAGAAGAATCGTTTTTTATACCCCGCTTTTCACTAGCTAAAAGAGTCTCAATGCAGGCTTACACTCGCCTTCCCCCTCCTCTCCCCACAAAGACACCCTGTGAGGTAGGTGAGGTTGAGAGAGCTCTGACAGAGCTGCTTTGTGAGAACAACACTATCATGACTGCGACTAGCCCAAGGTCACCCAGCTGGCTGCTTGTGGAGGAGCAGGGAATGGAATGTGACTCGCCAGATTAGAAGCCGCTGCTCTTAATCACTGCATCAAGCTGGCATCATAACAGTTGCACATGGGACAGGACAAAACCGTTTGTTTGAATCCAAGCATTGCAGGGCTAGAGACATTTCAAGAATCAGATGGTTCAGTTCTGTTACATCAAGGAAGGAGCTGTTACATTCAAACCATCACTGCAAGGTAATAATCTCCCCCAGGGGGTTCTTGAACTATATAATGCTAGGCCATTACCTCCTTGAGGAAAGCAAATAACTGTACAAGAGAGCCAAATACTACTGAGATCAAGAAAGACCAACCTTCTGCCTGGTGGTGTTCACATTTATCCATACCTTAGAGGAAAACAGTGGTAGAAGGACAAGCTTAGGAGTGTGTATGATGATATCAGAGGACTTGATACAAGAAACAGAAAGATACGGGGTATAGCCACCTAAGTCAGCCATCTAAATAATATTAACAATTAAAAAGATACATTCCTTACATCCACAATGAAGAATGAATTAATAGGATCTACCAGCCAGTCATTTGAGGGGGGGGGGGATAAATATTCTACTGTACAGTTGGGCAGCCTTAGACTTGGGACTGATTAGTCTTGTGCCCTTCGATGGTATGGATGGTGTTGCTAGGTTTGGTGATTATATTGCTAGAGTGAACACGGGGCTGGCATTTTGGTTTGTTGCAGGCACTAGTCTTACACTCCATGTCCATTAGAAAGCACATTGTTGGGGGTGAGAAGTTGTTTCACATTAGAAGGGTGTTTGTGGGCACGAAAATATTTGCCTCACAATGTTTGGTGTGTGACTGGAGGCATATAGAAGAAGAAGAAGAGTTGGTTCTTATATGCCACTTTTCCCTACCTGAAGGAGCCTCAAAGTGGCTCTTCCCATTCCTCTCCCCACAACAGACACCCTGTGGAGTGGGTGAGGCTGAGAGAGCCCTGAAATCACTGCTTGGTTTTATCAGTGCCGTGGCGAGCCCAAGGTCACACAGCTGGTTGCATGTGGGGGAGTGCAGAATCGAACCCGGCATGCCAGATTAGAAGTCCGCACTCCTAACCCCTACACCAAACTGGTACCAGACTGTAGATCATGAAGCTTCCAGTATGTGGTTTTTATGAGGGCTACATTATGACTTTTGTGGGCTCTAGGCAGCTTTACTTTGTAGGCCCCTTCTGCCATAATAATATCAATATTAAAAATTATTTTTATATAAATTTAACATTTTATTTTTCTGTTTTAGGCAAAATTTAATAGATAGTCCTGGGCCCTAATATTTAATTATTTTCTGGTGTGAGGAAAAAAATTAAAACATTTTCTTTAACCCTAAATGCTTTTTATGCTTCCATTATATGTATTTGTACAGTACTATAAAAAAATATATCTCTTGCGTGGACTGTTTGATAGTCAGGTTAGGCTGTAGCTGTTGAGGACCTGGTGTAATTTCTCCAGTGTTCCTTTTCCTTGTGTCTAAATGATGAAACTATCAATAAATCTCAGGTACAAGAGAGGTGTTAATGGATGGGAGCTGGCGAAACACCGTTCCAGGTCAGCCATGAAAATGCTGGCATACTGTAGTGCCATCCAGGTGCTCGTGGTTGTGCCATTGGTCTGAAAGAATAAATCATCACCAAATCTGAAGTATAGATTCAAATGGGTAGCCATGTTGGTCTGAAGTAGCACAAATAAAATGAGAGTCCGGTAGCACCTTTAAGACAAAGATTTATTCAAGGCGTGAGCTTTCGAGTGCTCGAATGCTTGCACTCGAAAGCTCCCACCTCGAATAAATCTTCATTGGTCTTAAAGGTGCTACTGAAATCTGAAGTAGTTATAGGTGAGAATATCCACAAAATCTTGTTAGTTACCAAGATGCTGCTGGACTCAAATTTAAATTTCAGAAATGGTCCGCTTGGAGACTTTGACCTTTCTCAAACAAGTTTGCTGCCTGCCAGCACCCCCTCATATCCTTCCTTCTTATGAACAAACTGGGTCCTTTTGGGACTGGTGAGAACTGGCTGGCTGACCATATGCTCAACTCCTGGAATGTCATCAGACCTCTCTGTATTGGAAAAATGTATAGCTTTCATCACGGATACACTGCAAATGTGAACAAGGTCATCTATAGCAGTGGTCCCCAACCTTTTTATCACCAGGGACCACTCAACGCCTTTTACTGAGACCCGGTGGGCGGGGGGTAGTTTACTCCTCTACTCTCAACCACTGCCCTAACGCTCTCTGATCGCTATGGTAATGTTTAAACATCCCTTCAAAATAAGATACAGACACGCCACAACAATGAAGTGTGTTGTAAAGGGCTGGGGGGGGGGGAGAAGGCGTCCTTCAGGGCCCACCTCCAATTAGTGGAAGGACCACATGTGGTCCGCGGCCCACAGGTTGGGGATCGCTAATCTATAGTGTCGGGTAATAGAAGAGGTAAAAAGGAGAGAACCAGTGACAGCCCCACAATATACTGCACACAACAACATTCAGTCCCACCCCTGCTGATAAACTAGGGTTGCAAGTTTCCAGGTGGTGACTGGAGATCTACTGGAATTACATCTGATCTACAGATCACTTCCGCTGGAGTAAACAGTGGCTTTGGAAGGTGAACTCTTTGGCATTATGCCACAATGAGATCTCTCCCCTCCTCAAACTCTGCCTTCCCCAGGCTCTCCCCACCCTCACATCCAACCCAGAGCTGGCAACGCTATGGGCAGTACAGAAGGATAGCCTGCCTTCCAGATGGTTGACCTGTTCAAACAGGGCCTGCCCAAAAGGCCAGGAGCTTGCCCAATCCAATCCTCCACGAGGACTGGGTAAGAAAGGGCCAAGCTACCACCTGGTGTTATTCAGAGCTGCACCAATTGGCAGAGCAGCCATTTAAAGGAGGTGGCGGGCGAAGCTGGAAGCTGGCTTGGCCCTGTTGTACCCGATTTGTAAAAGCTCTTGCCAATCAAGCCAGGAGGTGGCAACCCTCACAGAAGAGGAAGGGGCAAGCCTATCTGAGGAAGCTTCTCTCATAAAGGCCAGATACTTAGCTAATGAGGTTAGTCCTCATGTTAGCTAAATGGCTAGAAATAGGAGAGGAAGTTCTAGGGCATTCCTAACCCTTTTCCCTCTCTAGTCTGAAGACTCCAAGAAGGCTTCTGGAAGGGTGTGTTGGCTCTGCCTAACCCCGATTGTGGTAGACTCTTATTATGGGTAAATCAGAGCCTTTAAATCCCCCTGAACACCCAATGGGATCTGCATGTGAAGAAATGCATGTTTATTTGCTGTACAAGGATTTAAAAAAAAGACTTTCAAAATTTCAGACACAGTCTTGGGTGGAAACTGTCTCATTATTTTGAAGGGCTAGCAATAAATGGTACCTTCACTGAATACCAGAGGAGAGAAGGAGAACTCCTACATGCCTGCTAATTATCAAGCCTGCAGAGGCAATCTGAAACATTCTGTTCTGTATCAGAGAATTACAGCACCTGGAGCCCTTAAACCCAGATAAAAAAGTAAGATGACAATCAGGCTGTTAGAAGAAAACAGCAATAGATCACAGTGAATGAGGGGGATTCAAAGATATCAAGGCACCCCTGATGCAGCCACTGGAGAATTAGCTAAAGTCAGAGATTAGTAATGCAAAGAGGAACTCTGAAAGAGGTTGGGAAGAAAGGAAAGAAAATGAAGGCAAGATAGAAACACCGAGCTGATGAGGAAGTGGCAGAGATGGACAGCAGGAGGAACAAAAAAGCGAGGGGGGGGGAGAGAGAGAGAGCACTAAGAGGACTTCAAAGGACTGTTCCAAGCCAAAATATTCTGTGAACACAGGAGTGATCAGCAAAGCAAGGCACAGTATCAGAAATTAACTAATTAGGGATTATATATTAACTGAGCCAGCATATTTACAGCTCAATTTATGGATGCATCAACCTGTCCTTCCTTTTCCCAAAAATCCAAACATAGATGATGGTTTTATGATAGTATGACATTCTTGTTATGCCCTTTTAAACATTTTTTTTAAGCTGGCTGGTTTAAGACATCTTTTAAAATCATTTAAGAGCTTTTCCTTTATTGTGCAGTGTTAAAGATCCTAGAGTTGTGAATGGGTAGATGCTGTGTTTAGTTTGGTTTCTTTCTTTATGGAACTATGGAAGAAGAAATGGTCATCTTTCCTTTGAAAATCAATTATCCTTCCTTTCGTTCAGAGTCTAGTGGAGGTTTTTCCTAACTCAGGTTGTTTCCACACTGGATATTTGGCCCAGCTTGGATCCTAATGGGAAGTAATTCTATTCTACCTTCCGCACAATGTTCTGATGCTTTCATGCAGCTTCTGGCTTTTCCAAGGCTTTGCTGCAATGTTTCCAAAACTTGCTTTACTATGAATGCAAATCCAGAAGTCTGCTGTGTGGATTTTAAAATTAGGATTCTTGACAATCCTGCCAGTGGCATTTTCTATTCCCTCGTATTTTATGGTAGCCATTTTCACATGCAACATGAGCCAGCTTTAGTGTTGTTTGTATGGATGCGTTCCTCCTCCTTTACATGCATACGCAAGCACCCCCCCCCCTCCCTTCATCTCCCTCCAAGCTTCCACAGACACTCAGCAGAGCATCCGATCCAATCTGAGGCTTCTCTCTGGACAATTCATGTCATTGAGAAAACATCAGTCAAGTTAACCATTCACCTAACAAGCCACTTAACATTTGAAGAAGTATTATAATAGATCACAGCGGGATGTTGGGCCTGAGCCCCTAAGGGAGCACAATCAGGAGGCAACCGACCACAATGACATCCCCAGTCTCAAGGGGAGGGAAAGACAACAAATAATTTTTTAAAAAAAAAGAAAACAGATGAGAGAATATGCTTGCAGCTGAACTTTGATGTATTCAACAGATGTGTTCTATCTTACAATTTGAAACACCCTGGTTCCAGCTGAATTGTTTATTTAAAATCCCTGGTTTATTTCTCTTGTACTGTTTCTGCACTGGGAACTTCGCTGCTCTGGCTCCTGTGCGAAAGCACAAATCTGGGGTGGATGAGGTGCACTGGACCAAATGCTCCCCCATGAGGGAGCAGGAAGAGGTGGGTCAACCTGCCTTGGCTCAAACTTAGGCCTGCAGCCCGGTGCGGAGCCTCCAGTGTGGAAACTGTCTTGAAGGCAGAGTAAGGGCTGCATTGTAGGTGACTTTTTCTGCATACAATCCCTGTGTAAGAATAAGCAAGTATACAATAAGTATTTCATGGATGAAACGTGGCAGGTACATTCAAGGAACTGTGCGGGTGTGTATTAGTCACCACAATGTGCATTAACAGCTGTGATTGTTCGTAGGCTGTATTTTTAACAGCACTCCTATGTGCAGAAAGCCTACAATGCCAGGTGTGGATCTAAACATCAAGTGTCATCACTGTACTGCAGTCTGTACTGCAAAGGATACTTTGTAGATGCCAGCTTTATGCTGGGTATAGGCAGAGAATACATGTTCTGGACTCATGTTGGCAATCACTGTGTATGAATTTGTGCCACCAACTGAATGTGGAGGTATTGGGGAGGGGGGAACAGCATTCACCAGTGGGTGGTGGCAGGGCTATGAGGGTCACTCCAGGTGTGGACATTAGTGTTGATACATGGGCAATGTTGTGGTTTTGTCTCAGTTGGTGGTTGAACAGAGGATTGCAGAAATGCCCCCCTAGTGTTAATTTGGGTGTAGTGCTACCTGCCATAGTAGGATGATCTTGCTGGCCTCTCTTAGGTGTCAGTCCTGAGTATGCTTATTGACGGAATTCAGTCAAACTCACTTCTGAAGTAAAATGCATAGATGGGGCTCTGACCATTAATTAAAAGTTAAATGGTTTTTATTTAACTATTAAAACAACATCAGGGAATTTCCCTTTGGTTTTAACACTCATGTGTTATTTGCCAAATATATTTTAAACTTTAAGAAGTATGACTCTTACTTCTCTGCTGGTGGTGGCAAAGATGGATGGTGTATTATACATGACATGATAGTTAAAAAATACACACCCACCCTTTTCAGTGGTTATGGAGCTCTGAAATGCCAGGAATTGTGAGGAAAAGGTCTAGCACTTGGAAATCTTTTCAGACGCTTACCTCCTTCACCACCACACACAAAATATACACTTGACTCCTGATATGATGATCCCACTTGAAAGTTTAACATAGTTTCTGAGAAAGACACACATATACAGTTATTTCCATATCTAATGCCAGCTATGAAATGCCATCAGCAAATGTTTCTCTCAGAAAAAGAGACCACATGGCAAATGTGCTGTCAGCTGTTCAGTTTCCATTAATTTTAAGAATAATGATTATCACACAAAAAATTAATATCCAAAATACCTCTTTTTAGTTCAGAGAGGAACAGCAAGCTGGAGATCATTTATTTGTTAGTCCAGAGGCAGAAAAGGAAAGGGGTAAAAAGGAGTTGAGAGGGATTTAGTTAACAGGAAAGTTTAAGATTCTTATGTCTCTGTTACTTTGTAGAAGAAAAACATCAAGGGATGATGCTGATAGTCAATATGAAGATCACAAAGTAAGGAAAAAGAAAGTGCATAAAAATATGTATCAAAGCATATAGAGGCCTAAGGATAACAGTTTTAAAATCAGATGAGTTTAATTTTACTTTAGGAGAACTGCTGGACAGTAGAATCAGAGTCCAGTAGCACCTATAAGACCAACAAAGATTTATTCAGGGCGTGAGCTTTCGAGTGCAAACACTCTTCGTCAGACTAAGAACTCCTTACATGACCGTGGGAATATATAGCAAAAATTAATTATGTTACATCAGTAGACTGTGTCACACATCCAAATACAGCCAGTGATAATTCTTTGCCAAAACAGCCAATCAATCCCCTTGAAATTCAGTTGTTATTCACACAAACATGGGAGAAATAAAACTTCCTGTGAAAGTGATCAAAGGCTATCACATCACCATATGTTGCTTGCCCCATCTGTTCCCATACCAGTGTGAAACATTCTTACAAGGTAATTGCCAGTAACTATCCCAAGGCCAGGGAGTAAACTCAACATACCATAACATTACCATTACTTTACAGTCACATTATCACAGTATCACAAATAAAATAAGTTGTGAGGAATATGGATACACAAGTTGAACAAGGTTAGCATGAATAGTGAGATAAAAAAAAACCTTTGTCCCTATTGAGTCCTGGGTATGTTGTAGTATTGAGTGTTGTAATAACTTGTGTTTCTGCAATCTCCCTTTCTAGCCTGTTCTTGAAGTTCCTTTGCAATATAACGGCTACTTTCAGGTTCATTGTTGAATGTTCTGGAAGGTTGAAGTGCTCCCCTACAGGTTTTTCAATGTTGTGGTTTTTGATGTCAGACTTGTGTCCAGTAGTAGAAGAAGAGTTGGTCCTTATATGCTGCTTTTCTCACCTGACAGTCTCAAAGCAGCTTATATTTGCCTTCCCTTTCCTCTGCCCACAACAGGCACCCTGCGAGGTGGGTAAGGCTGAGAGAGCCCCGATATTACTGCTTGGTCAGAACAGCTTTATCAGTGCTGTGGCGAGCCCAAGGTCACCCAGCTGGTTACATGCGGGGAAGTGCGGAATCAAATCCGGCACACCAGATTACAAGTCCACACTCCTAACCACTACACTTGGATGTAGGATTTAGGGTTGTCAGGAATTGCTTGGCAAACTTTCAGGACCTGGTTGGGAGCCAGCCACCAGCAACAGCATGCAGTCACTTCTGAGAAAACCTGGAAGTGATGTCACAGCTCTCTAAGAATCACTGGAAACTGGTAGAATTATGAGTGTCTAAAGATTCCTAGGGAGGACTGACATCACTTTGAGGTCTTGCCAACAAGTGGGATTTCATCGTCAGCTTGATAGCCATTTTTAAAAGATATTTTCCCCTCCATGAGAACCTGGCAATCCTGCTGATTGTAGAATAATAATTATAAATCCCCCTCCCTTCAACATTGCTCAAGGCAGGTAAAAACATTGAAAATATACAACACTTACAAAGATTAAAAATTCTAAAAGTTTACCATTTTTCCTGATGCCTCCAGCTAAAATTTCCCAGTTTTTTTTTTAAGGAGCCATTCTTCCAACTCTCCTCCTCTTCCAACAGTGAGGCCACCCTTTATTGGTAGATGTTATTCTTGGCCTAGACCATAAACCTGGTGGAGTAGCTCCATTTTACAGGTTCTGCAGAACTGAGTCAAGCTCCACAGTGTCCAGATTTCTTCCACCACGCCAAAGCCAGAGCCACAGCCCAAAAGACCCCGGCCCTGGTCAAGGCCAGTTTCACTTCTCTAGGCCAGGGATCCTGAGCAGATGTTGGTCTGAATATTATAGTGCTCTTGGGGGATTATAAGGGAAAATGTAGGTATACTGGCCCCAAATTGTTTAGGGCTTTAAAGATTAACACCAGTACCTTGAACCTAATTCGGTGAGCACTGGTGTTATATGTGTTCTCTACTGAGAACCCTGAGGAAAGCGGGAAGACTGGCTCCTTACACCACCACCCCACCCCATATTTTGGACCAGTTGGAGTTTCTGGAGCCACCTCAAGTGCAGCCCTGCATAGAGCGGGTTGCAGAAGTCAAATATAGAGGTGACATTCTCATGGAACACTCTGGCTAGGTCTGGCACCAAGACATATGGTGCCAGCTGCCTTGCCTGGCACAGATGAAAGAATGCCAGGTGGGCTGTCTTTGTGATTTGGGCCTCCATTGGTAAGGTGGAATCACATCCAAACTCCTAATGGCCAGCAACAGTGTTAGTTGCACCCTGGCACGTTGTATCACCTGGTTTCCCTATGTATCAGCCCAGTCAGAAGGCCTCTCTCTTGGATTCCATTTTCCAGGGATATTAAACAGCTATATTTTCTGGGGGTGTTAACGGATAGTTGTCCATTAACAGAAATAATTGGGTGACATCCACAATGCTTAGGGAAGTAAAGGAAGGATTACATTATAGGCAATCCTAAACTGGGTTACTCAAAATTCTACAAATTACTCATGAAAAGGTCTGTAGAGGGCTACATAAAATAATTCAAGATATGTAAAATCAATTTCTGAATTTCAGTTCCAATTCCTACCTTGTATTTATTTATCCCTTCAGTCCCTGTTTCACATTCCCATGGGTGGACTATCAAACTACTTATTTTCTCTTTCTCACTCAGAACTTGTCACCTTTACCATCTCCATTCTTTGAGGGATTTTAACATCAGCCCCCCACCCTTTCTTTTGGGTTCTCTCCTATCTGACTCCCTATCTCCTACCTCTACCTTTTACCACTACTTCTTCCATCAAAGAATGTGCATATTTGTTTAGTTTGTGTGCACCAATCAGAGAGCCAGCTTGGTGTGGTGGCTAAAAGCAGCAGCCTCTAATCTGGAGAGCTGAATTTGATGCCTCACGGGGTTTCTGTTGTGGGGAGAAGAAGGAAAGGCAATTGTAAGACACTTTCAGACTCCTCCGCGTAGTGAAAAGTGGGGTATAAAAAAACAACTCTTCTCCTTCTTTAAAAAAAATGAACAAAATACGAACATAAAATCCCCACTGTTTTCATTCATTTTGAAACTACATGTAAAGAATGAACTGAATTAACTACTCCAGTTTGATTTGTTGCTTCTGTTAATTTCAAGAGAAAATAGATACCCTGAAGTAACATCTTTGTTTTCTGAATGAGATTGTCAGGAACTTTATTCTCAAGAAATCAGGCCTGCTGCAGTTCCAACAGGTATGAAAAACAGTTCGAGTTTTATAGGAAATTACAGTCAAATCTCATTTGCAAGTGTAATAGCCATTTTGCATACATTTGGGTGAACTTCCTGGGAACTGTAATTCTTATGCAACAGATCACCCTGTCCAACTTCAGGGGAATGGGAGGAAGGATTCCATTTTTATAAGCAACTGAAGGCATCTTCTTACAAAAAATGAATGCTGTAATATCTAGAATGCTACTTAACCCATTTATAATTAATTATTATAGGTAGAATCTGCATCCACAAGGGGGATTATCACATAAACAGGAAGCATTCAGTCAGCCATCACAGCAGAACACATTTTGTTTTATTTCTAGTACTAGCAAGAAAGCCCATTGCAAGCAGGAATGCAATGGGTGCTAGGGCTGGGAGGTGCAGATCTCTCTCTGTTTCTCTCGCTCGCTCGCTCGCTCTCGCTCCCTCTCCCTCTCGCTGCATGTCTCTTGCTGTGCCTCATAGCAGGTAATGAGGGCTTGTTCTTAGGACTGGTCAGCAGCTTGGAGCAGCTCTCTCTGCCTCCCTTGGAGTAGGAGCGAGAGGAGGGAATGAGGGCTCGTGTTCAGTCTGGCAGGGCTCTGTGTGACTCTCTCTGTCTCCGGCGTGTCTGAGAGGAACATGGCTAGCCTCCAGGGAGGGAGGGTGGGAGCTGTAGGAGCAACTCGGACAGCCGGTAACGTTCCATCCCCCTAGCTGTTTCATAAATATATAGAGGAACCATGGATAAAGACGTATGACAGAGAGAGAAAGGCAGAGTGAAAACATACTCCCCTTCATCCCTGCACCCACAATGAGCCTTTCCAAAGGAAGAGACAGTTATAAATAAATAAGCAGAAGAGAAAAAAGAAATGGCAGGGTGTGTTTGATGGAGGGTTTTTTTTGTTGTTTTTTTTGCTGTCAGCATGAAAGTTAGGGCCTGATTTATGACTGAAGTTGAGGTGGAAGGAAGCAAAGGCTGGAGGGATCAATTGATCCCTCAGAGGGGGACATGGGTTGTACCTGTTTCTTCCACTAGGTCTCTCTGCCATCTTTGTAAAAACGCTGCCATGTTTCAAATTGCAGCTCTTATTAAAGGATTTAAGTTTTGACCATCAACAGAGCTTACAAGGGAAACTGAAATTCAATGTTGGCACTGATTCCCTCCCCCTCCCCACACACATACACACACTGATAAATCTGTCAAAATAGCAGAAGCTGTGGTCCTACTTGGGGTTAAAACCAAAGAGCTAGGATAAAAGCCTCGGCAATGGGACTTTCATGGTTAGATGGGAACCATGGTCAGCCTAGCCCCCTCTCCCTTTCCACCTGGATTGATTTTTAATAGACAGTAATACCTCTTTGTATTTCTGATCCACACTGCTATGACCTCCAGAAGATTTTTTTAAAGCTCCTTTTTTTAAAAAGCCTTCTCAGCAAGTAGAAGTCTTCAGTGGCATAAAAAGCAGCATTCTAATGGTTTCCCACACCCTCACTTCTCCCTTGACAGTGGTTTAGCACCACACGAATTCAAAGACCTTTTATCTCTGCTGTATTTAACCATTGTAATTAAAATAAATTGATTTCCCAACCAATTAGTTATGAAATATCTGTAACTGCTTTTAAGCTCTGGCATTATTGTTTAATCACAGAGGTCTCTGTGAGCCAGGTCAACTAGCTGTCTCTTTACCTGAACAACTGCTGCTATTAGGTTTCTCTCAGGTAAGAAAAGCCTGAGGTATGAAATATGCAAGCAAGGTGGGAGAGGGGGAGAAGATAATTGAGCCAGCTGCTTTCCTAGAATATTAATAAGTGTATTCTCCTGGCCTTGATAGTAACTGGTGGGCAATGCCAGCTCTATACCACCTGTTACATAAGGTACAAGAACCAAATATAGTCATCTGCAAATGACAGCACATATACCACACCAAGTTGCACAATGATGTACTGCTAAAAAGAACACAGATGGGACTAGTGATAGAAGTCACTGGGTCATCATGTAGTGAGCTTATCAACAACAGGTGTAGTAGTCACCCCCAAAGGCCTCATTCCAGAGTTACGTGTTCACAAAGCATTGCTACATGTAAATTTTTCTGAGCTGAACGGTCCCTGTACATGAGGTCTTCAATTACAGTTCTCTTCATGGTTCCTTATGATACAACTGTAGCTCAGTTGTCGTGACAGAGTTCAGTTCTAAGCAATTTAGTCTACCAATTACAGAATAATTATGATGAGTATATGATACCCAACTCTGTCACTATGGTGCAGCTAAGGTGCTATCATGCTTACATTTATATCCTGTATCACATTATCTATACCTTTAAAGTAGATTAGATTCAGACCTAATGCTGCCTTTAATTTTGTGGGTGTGCAGGGATTTGTTTGTAGGTCTTCCTGAACAATGATGATTCTGTCTACTGTACCACCCCACAGGTTCTGTAACATAGAAGTGCCATATTCTTTGAGCTAGATATTTGCAGTTCCCATCCAGGCATTTGCAGTGCCTCTTTCATTTATTTTAGCAGCAATAAACTCTCATCCGTGATTTCAATTAGACTGTTTCAAATGAGATTGGAGATAATGCATCTCATGATTTTTCATGCTTCTCCTTTCCAGAGACTGAGGCAAAGTCATTTCCAGGCCAAAACATGGCCTCTTCTTGATTGATGAGGCTAATTAAGTTGCTTTATTGTGATATAAATAGCCTTAAAAATGTCCAGGAGAGTCAATATCGATGCTTGATGGCCTCATGCATACAAGGTCCTTGTTTTAAGTAGCACTAAAGCTTAATGAGTTATGCTTCAGAGGAGTTTTTTGTTGGGTTTGGGTATTGATTTTGGGAATTACAAAATGGCAGAACACTGCTGAGAACTCATAGTTGGAGGAAACAAAGTGCTTTAACAATGTTTTCATTTTTTTTCTTGGATTGTACGGGGAGAAAGTTGCTCATGGTGACTGGAGACAGGAGCAATGAACAAGAACATTATGTTTCTGCCATGGTCACCTGACTCAATACATAGTGTTGCCAGGTTGTCCCTGGCCACTAGCAGGAGATAAGGGGTAGGATTGCTAGATCCAGGTTGGGAAATTCCTGGAGATTTGGGGATGGAGGGAGAAAAGGCACCTCATGTGAGTACAATGAAATAGTGCCCACCCTCCAAGGCAACTGATCTCTGTAGTATGGTGATAAGGTGTAGTTCGGGTGGAGCCCTAGGTTCCACCTGGAAACTGGCAGTGCTATCACACATACTGCTTGTTTTAACTTGCAGAAGTCTGCGTTGTTTTAAATGCCTTTTCCCTGCATATGTGTGTTTAATACATATGGTTTCAATTTAGCTTTTTCATAAAATATTCTGAGAGTACAGGGGCCTGTATTCCTTCATAATCTCCCTAAATGGGCTATGCAGTAAACAAGGAATTAGCTATTCTATTTTAAGCACAACAAGAAGCTGTCTTACTGAGATTTCTTAAAGACGGAGTCTTTTGAAAAGGCCAAATGTCAGAGGTGTGTCTTCTCTTTTTGATTCCTATATTCAGGGTCCCTAAATCAAGCACATTAATTGCTGTTATTTTGTGCTTCATCCTGTTAATCACCACAAAAAAAGTTGGCAAAGGATCACAAGAAACACATCAAGTCCTGACTGCTGATGCCAGAATTTGCTTAGTATCACATCTAGAACAACAGGAAAGCTTGTCTGAGAGAGAGAGAAGAATGGTGCAGAGCCCTTTGCCATGTGGTCTCCGATTTTGTTCCTCTAGCAGTATTTGATTCCATTTGTTTCAATTAATGTGAGGTAGACGTTCCCCTGTATGAGAGGGTCTTGAAACCCTGACAGTTAAATATTAGGATATATGTCTCTTCTGTTGATTTCAGAGGTGTTCCAGTGTGGTTTCCATGCAAGTTACGGTGAATAAGCAGTGAATAGGACTGCAGTCTTCTTATCACACCTCCACAAACATGTGAACGTTCCATTCAGATTAATATGGGAAATTAGGTTGTGTGTTTGAAGACGGTGGAGAAAACCAGGATCTTTTACCTAAAGTGGTGGCTGTGAGTAGCGAGCTTTCAGCAGGAAAAGGCCGGCAGAGACCTCTTTTTAAAGGAATATAGAGACCATTTCTGAATGGAGGGGTAAAATGCAAGTGGCTTCCTGCTTGCAAATGTTGGATGGTAAACCTCATGTTTGCAGCTCTCTTCACGAGGAGACCCCTCTCACGTTTTCCCTCTGACCCATCATGGCTTTTTGCCTCCTGATGAGGCTGCAAACTTCTCCCTCCACTCCTTGGCTTGTCAATCACAGCAAGCCACCAGTCACAGCACAGCACTTCTCTCATGGAGTGAAACTTTCTCTCCATCCCACCCAAAAATTAGTTTTTATAAAAAGGCACTTCCACGTTGCTATGCAGTAATGCCACAACACAGATGCATTTTAAATTAAAAATCAGCACTGTGGAATTGCTATGGGGTATTTGTGGATTGTAAGAGCCTCTTGTGGCGCAGAGTGGTAAGGCAGCAGACATGCAGTCTTAAAGTTCTGTCCATGAGGTTAGGAGTTCAACCCCAGCAGCTGGCTCAAGGTTGACTCAGCCTTCCATCCTTCTTAGGTCGGTAAAATGAGTACCCAGCTTCCTGCTGGGGGGTAAACGGTAATGACTGGGTAGGGCACTGGCAAACCACCCCGTATTGAGTCTGCCATGAAAACGCTGGAGGGCATCACTCCAAGGGTCAGACATGATTTGGTGCTTGCACAGGGGAATACCTTTACCTTTACCTTACTTGTGGATTGTAAACTAAACATGAGCAGGCAGTGTGATGCAGCGGTAAAAAAGACAAATGCTATTTTGGGCTGTATCAACAGGGGCATCACATCAAAATCACAAGATGTCATAGTCCCATTGTATACTGCACTGGTCAGACCACACCTGGAGTACTGTGCACAGTTCTGGAGGCCTCACTTCAAGAAGGATGTAGATAAAATTGAAAGGGTACAGAGGAGAGCGACAAGGATGATCTGGGGCCAAGGGACCAAGCCCTATGAAGATAGGTTGACGGACTTGGGAATGTTCAGCCTGGAGAAAAGGAGGTTGAGAGGGGACATGATAGCCCTCTTTAAGTATTTGAAAGGTTGTCATTTGGAGGAGGGCAGGATGCTGTTCCCATTGGCTGCAGAGGAAAGGACACGCAGTAATGGGTTTAAACTACAAGTACAACGATATAGGCTAGATATCAGGAAAAACTTTTTCACAGTCAGAGTAGTTCAGCAGTGGAATAGGCTGCCTAAGGAGGTGGTGAGCTCCCCCACACTGGCAGTCTTAAAGCAAAGGTTGGATATACACTTTTCTTGGATGCTTTAGGATGCTTTGGGCTGATCCTGCATTGAGCAGGGGGTTGGACTAGATGGCCTGTATGGCCCCTTCCAACTCTATGATTCTGTAATTCTGTGAAATGCCAGAACGATATAGCATTTCCCCTCCCCTTTTGGGATTCATCATTTTTTGGGACGTTATTTCTGTCTGGGTGGATTTCTGAGATGCTGAACATTGTCCCTGGAGCCCAAAAAGACATTTTTGTGTAAATGGTTGGCTTCAAACAAGGTGCTTAGATCCCTGTATGATTGGGAGAAGGATGCCAGATCACCCACTCCACCTCTTTCCCAGTTCATTCCCCACCTCCAGAAAACAGGAAAGGAGTTGTGTTTTGCCCACCTCATTCCAAAAAGACCACGGTCACTTTTAAAAAGAGTTTATTACACCTTTGGCAATGTAGGTTTGTGGTTGTGCTGCAACATGGACTGCACCATTAAAAAAGAAAATTACTCGGAGAGGGGAGGGTGGGTGCGAGGGCAGGACAAAGCTGCCAAGACTATCGTATGTTCCCCCTCTATATGGTCTTATCCCTGATTACTCAATGGTTGCTCACCAATGGGGCTTGCAATTTTGGGTGGTGAATCCAGTTTTGGCGATTCCATAAATTACGAGTTTAAAATAGCCAAATCACAGCCTGGCAACTGAACAGCCTCAGGATGCAGGCGCTGTCATGTGGAGGGGGCTCTAAAATCTGCCAACATTCAAAGGCTGTCCAGGAACAAATTCCTCATGCAGCAATGGTCAGAGTTTATTCAGGAAGTCAGCACAATAGCGGAGAGGAATAATTCTCAACCAATATTAGCAGTACTAAATCAAAAGACAGATACATTCCTCTTTGAGTTGAAGGTATATATGTGGTTTGGAAAATAAGGGTGGAAATAGGAAATAAGGGAGGGAAGTGGATGAGTGCATTATAGTTACCAACTTCATTAGACCCGTTTTGACACTGGGTTTTGCATTCATGGACTGATTTTGAAATTAATATTTATCTTTGAAACATTTAATAAAAAAAACAAAACAAAAAAACAGTCCATACATTTTTTCCAAGACATACCCAAGTCAAGATGCAGCACTGTTTGTGGGGATGACATTTTAATTAAAAGTAAGAAATCCATGAGTATTAATTCAAGCAGCAACACACAGGGCAAACTCCCATGCAGGTAGGAAATTCACTGAATCAAGAATGACCAAGTAAGTCAAGCACATCTGAAGCAGAGGTGACCAATAGTGATCTACTTCCAGACCTATGAACTGGAAAAAAACAAGGCCAGAGCAGCAGAGCTGAAATCCATTGATATCAGAAGAATATGACTATTTTTTTTAGAATTGTGCTCTAAATCATGAAAAGACACAGCACGGGCACAGACCTCTGTGATTCAGTACTCTGGACCTACTGCAGTCTTCACTTTTGAATTTCTTTCTTGAGCTCCGTCTCAAAGTACCCATTTTCTCAACTGGAAAATTGCTAGTGTAAATGTCGAAACAGATCCATACAATGTACCTGTATTATATGTACCTATATAATCCTTCCCTGCCTTGGATACTCCAGGCTCCCCTGATCCTGTCGGACCTTGGATGCTCAGCAAGGCCGGCTTTGGCTTAGTCAATACATGGATGGGAGACCACCAAGGAAGTCCATGGCCAGCAATGGCAAACCAGTTCTGTTCCTCTTCTGCCTTGAAAACCTGACAGAGTTGCCCTAAGTTGGCTGGGACTAGACTCTTCAAAAGACTATAACAACACATTCCTCTCTTTAAGCAGTTAATGAGCAATAATGGTTCAGTTATGATTCTTTGAGTTTAGGGCTCAGAACTGTGAAACATGAGATAGAATCATGTGAGCTATCGACATATCGATTTCTAAGTGCTGCCAAGAGAATATGACATTGCATTCTGTGGGTCAAACAGAAAACAGGAACATATTGTTCTGAGGTGAGACTATCACAATCTTCAGTTCTGAGATATCTAATGAACACCCAAAAATGCACCTCAAAACCATCTTCCGTGGAAAGATGTTCCTTGTATAGGCCGCTAGCTTTGTTCTGAGACTTTTTGCCAGAAGAAGACAACAAGAGGAAATAACAACAGCAGGGAAAACATGCTTGACATTTTAAATGATTTCAAAACGGAGACAGTCTGGGAAAGGCAGGGTGAACAAGATGTATAGCTAGCCGATGGAAACATCAGAAGGCAGCCATTTCAGCTACATCTGTGTCATTAGGTCATTTGTGACTTACGACCCAGTCATTTCACTGAAAATCCTGGCATTGTTTCTCTTTCTACTTGGTTCAGTGTGCTCGGAGACCGAACAAACCTCTGTGATTGCTTAAGGTGCATGACTGCTAAATCATATTATGCCCTTAAAGAAATAGTTCCTGAGCAGAATTCTTATGGTTTTCTCTTATTGAAAACACTCTTCAGAAGTAAAACAAAACTTAAATGTTCCTAGAAGAGAAGAATGTCAGTATCATGAGGAAGAAAATACTTAGGGGATATCACACTAGCCCTCTGTTATACTGTTTAGTTTGATGGTGGTGGGTACTCACTTTTCTGGAGCCACTCTTTGTCTGATTCCTGCTTACACAATTGTAGGCTCTGAGAGACTATTTACCAAATACTGGACATTTCTGTGGATCCATTCATACTACCACCACAAACTGAATATAGTGGTCCATGAAGCATAACTGTTTTTCAAAAAAAACTGTATATATTCTGCAAATGCTCACCAATAAATTTTGCTTTTCACTGAGAGTTCTTAATCGGTCCCACCATTTTGCATGGGTATGCTGAACACACAAAGTTGCCATTGGTCTATCAAGGTCAGTATTCACATCACCCCCTGCCTGATCTTTTTTCAAGTAGAGATTCCAGGGATTGCACTTGTGATCTGCATGCAAATAAAATGCTCGGCTGTCGAGTCCTGGTCTCTCCCCTATCACACTTAGAGTTGGGTGCAGAGGGCCTTCTGTTTTCCAGTCTCCCACTTTTACTTTTGTAAAGGTAACATTTTTATGATGATGATACATGATATGTCTTTGACCTTGTATTACACATGTCACTCCCAGTCTCAATCAGTATTTGTTTGTTTGTTTATTTATTAGATTTTTATACCACCCTCCCGGGTGGCTCAGGGTGGTATGACTGCATTCCTATCTCCACGAACGCTTACTATTACAGACAAATAAATGGTTAAAGGAATCATTTTTTTTTTATAACAGCCAACAGGGCCTGCCAGCCTACCTTGTCTAACTGCTACAAATGCCACTTTACCAGCACAAAAGCTGCACATACACTTAAAACAAGTTTTGTTTCATTAGCAGGACTCCTGTTGCAACTTAAAGGCTAACTTCTCTGGATGAGAGCCCACTTCATCAGGTGCACTAGGCAAATCTTTAATTGGCAGACAAATGTAAACAGAAAGGACAGGAAAAAATGTTAACAGCAGGAGAGTCAGAAGGCAATAGAATGCAAGAAGTACATTTCAGTTACAATATGAACTAAAGCCAGGGAGCTAGGGGAATGAGAAACTTAAACAGGTTTTAGTCATTATATCTTAGTGGAATCTCCATGTTTTGAGGCAGTATATCTCTGAAAAGGGGAAAACTGTTCATATGCCTCTTAGAAGCACCTTCCAGGCTATATTGCGGGATAGAATGTTGGATATGCTCCAATCCAGCAGAGCTCTTTTTATGAGATTGGTTTGTGTGATATGCATTGAAAGACTATAAAGTATCTAGTTCTAGTGTCTAGGGAAGTCATAAATAAAATCACAAGCATAGGGATGTACATGTGTGCTCAACTGTAAAGTTCTATGTTTAAAGTTATAACAGTGATGCTGTAAAGATTGAATTTGGGGGCACAATTCCAAAGTCTTAGCTCAGCAAGTGGACCTTGAAAGCTCAAGTTTGCTAGCAAACCCTATTGAGAACCATGGGACTTACTTCTGAGTAACAATGCATGGACTCATATTACATGTAAGGTTGCCTGAGCCTCTGGTGGAGACAGGGGTCCCTGACCTCCATACCCTGATCTCCAGCCAGCTATCTGATGGCCACAAGGGGGACATACTTGGAGAAAGAGAAAGGCCCAGCCTTCATTACCAGGAAGTGACATCAGCACAGAGACATCCAGGAGGCTCTTTGCTATCTGGCCAAAAACTCTATGGTAGAAGCCGGATTTACCAGAGCACATTGCCTGGATATCACAGAGTGATGACATAGCTTCCTGAGCAATGCCATCAATGAGGCCTGGGTCTTTCTTTTTCTCCAGATAGGTCTCCCTCATCCACCGCTGGTTGCCAGAAGTGACCTGGCAACCCTATTTGTGGTTTATTGAGGTGATGGTGGAGTGGAATAAGATATTCTGTACTTTTTACTTGATGTATGTCTTACCATCTTAGAATCATAGAGTTGAAGGAGCTATACAGGCCATCCAGTCCAACCCCCTGCTCAACGCTGGATCAGCCTAAAGCATCCATAATAAGTATCTGTCCAGCTGCTGTTTAAAAACTGCCAGTGAGATGGAGCTCACTACCTCCTTAGACAGCTGATTCCACTGCTGAACTACCCTGACTGTGAATTTGAAGCCCTTATTGCAGGTGCCTTCCTCTGCTGCCAACAGGTACCATTCCCTACCCTCCTCTAAGTGACAACCTTTCAAATACTTAACAAGAGCAATCATGTCCCCTCTCAGCCTCCTCTTCTCCAAGCTGAACATTCCCAAGTGCCTCAGCCTTTCCTCATAGGGCTTGGTTCTCTTAGGGGAGAACCCCAGAACCCCAGAGTCTAAAATTGGCAATCTGCATCACTAACTAATTGAGTAATTATACAATGAAAGAAAGACAAATTGTAAACAGTGTGATTTGGATAGTGGTGGCCAAGAATGGACACAATGAAAGTCCATACAATCATAAGTATGTACCTCCTTACTGAGGTATGGCTTATAAGGACTGCTGGGAAGGAAAAAAAAACAGGAAATGAAACAGATTTGCAGGACCAGATTGATGCTATATAACTAATTCGACTGTGGGTCATTATAGGTCCAGGTGATAGAGAATCCTAATTAATTTTAATATTTAAAATTACTTGACAGATACGGATTCAGCTTTAATTGAGGGGGGAAATTTTCCTCATCAAGCTGATTGAATTCAACTTGGTGGCAACCTAACCTTTAAAACCTTTAGTGATGGAATGAAGAAGAGAAATAATATGTTGTTAAAATGCTAGTGGTGTGTATTATGCAGTATTCCTCCATTTACATTAAGCAGGTCAATTTCTGGATTCTATTTTTTGTCCATTATGGAGATTTCTTAGGGTTCTCTGTGAGTCATGTGCCAAATACTGCCCACTGCTAAGGCACTGCTAAGGCCTCTGTGAGATGCGGCGTTAAAAGTAACACTCATGTTCTCAAAAATTATGAAGACCGCTTTTGAGAAAAATTATTTTACAATAACTCTCACTCCCTGACTTCCTGAAGGAGTGTGAATTTCACAGGTTACCTGCTGTGTGAAAAAACATCTTTCAAATTAGCTAAATTAAGCTACCATTAACATCTCATGATGACCTCTTGTTCTAGTAGTAAGGGACACTGTAAAAAAGAAGGTCTGATCTCCTTTTGTAGTCTCCGTCAGTGTTTTGAATAGCGCACTTATCACCTTTTGACATGTCTCTGTTTTAAAGACTTCTATGCAGTGCCCCAACCCAGATAGGGATTGTCCCCCTGAGTGATAGAACCAAGATTCCTATTTCTGTACCACCAGCTGAGGCTCAGCATAATGAGCCTTTAAAATTTTTTAAAAACACAAAAATCCCAGCTCTTTAAAGGGGGCAGGGCTGGATTTAGTCTGACATTTTTGTTTTGACATCAAACAGCTGATCATTAGAATGATAACTCCTGAAAAGGCTTTACACACTCAATACCAGCTGCTCGGTATGTGGTTCATGGTGTTTGTTCCTAACCTAATTCATTAAACAGCCTGAGATACAGATGTTTAAAAACAATGTGGTCACACATACTCACACATACTTGCTCTCACTTAGTATACTGTCTATTGTTTATTTAGCTGTATAAATTGTTAGGTTTTTTTTTTAAACACACATTTTACTCTGGTGGGATGCATGTGAAAGAAACATCCCAGGTTTTCATTTTCAAGAGGTTTAATTTTTAAAAGAAACTTATGAATAAATTGTACTGCCTCTTCCATAGAAGGATCTGAACAAGGAGTGCTGACCCACCTCTATCCAACCCATAAGAGTGAACAGCACCATCTCTACCCTGTTGCCAGGCCAGAATGGATCAAGTGCTGAAGTCTCCTCCAAGTATGCCAGCTGATCCATGGTTCCTGGCGTACTTTGTGTGATAATGTATACATTAATAAGTAGGGTCCTTTTTAAAATTATTTTGCTATCAAGTCACAGCTGACTTACAGTGGCCCCATGAGGTTTGCAAGACAAGAGACATTCAGAGGTGGTTTTCCATAGCTTCCCTCCATGCCATTGTCTCCCTCTGGACTTCCTTAATGGTCTCCCATCCAAATAATAACCAAGGCCAACACTGCTTAGCTTCCAAGAGACTGATCTAGTTTGGACTATCCAAAAATTAAAAGATCCAAGTATCTTTTAATTCAGTTAACACAGAAAATGTATATCCCTAACTGTCAAGTCAGTGAGGTTACCAATCAACACTTTCAATATCCTGAGTATGTGTGTATTGGGGCAAACAGCTTTTGCAGATTTTGGAAACAACGAAGTAGAATAAATGGGTATTTAAATGGAGAGTCATCCATTCTGTTCTCGGGGGAGGAATCCCCTTTTCGCTTTTCATCCTCATTATTCTTGTTACTTACAAAAGTCTTCTCATCATCCCAAATGTCTATCAATTCTCTTCAGCACAGACCCCACCTCTCTCCTACCGTAAGGGACATACAAGCACTTATTTAGGGAAAGTGAGTACTGTTAAACAGATCCCTAAATCAAGAGTCACTTCCTACCTCATGGGCACCAAAACAAGCTGTTCTAAAAAGCTGTCATTTATGATGTCAGTAAATTGCCTCTCCAAATCATGCCCAGATGTGCAATTGGAAGCTCAGTCACCTTGTCTTTTTATTCCTGTCTGCAAAGCCTCATGCATGCCTATGTCATTCCGCACACAATAAATCACACTCAAGTGCATCAAATGAACCAGTTATTATTATTAATTATTATTATTGCATCAGTAGATTTAACTGCTGCCATAATCGCTGCAGCATCTTAAAACCCACATTGCTTTCCTATTGAGATATGCCTGGCACAGAGATTGTTGAAAGCTCCTCAAGGCAAGGACCTTTACCAAAGCCCCTCCTGGCACGTACTTCAGAAATAATATGCAAGCACTACCATAACTCATGCCATTAGCAAGGATCAAAACAGCTTGTCTGGACAGGATGCTTTGCTTATATATGCATTGCACTGTGAATACTAACAAGGCTGGCGCTAGGGAAAATATAGGAGAAGGCAGCCAAGTTGGGTTGGCAGGATCTGGCAAAGTTGCAGAGCAAAAGTCGAAAGGGTGACAAGGCTGTAGCATCCCAAGGGCACACTGACATCAAGATCTTACAACCCAAACTACACCCAAGTGCTGCCATCTGCTGTGAGTCCGACTGTAACGTGGTACACAGAACCAATGTTAGCAGTGAACGGTGTACCATTCTCTTATCTCCCAGCCTGGATTATCTTCCCATATATCGTCTTTTTGATGAGGGAGTTGCCATTGGTGTAGCAACTCATTTGTATGCCTATCAAAATGTGTAGAAATCTTAAAACATGGGAGCAATAGGACTGAATGCTCCAGTAGTTATTTGCTGGTGAACCGACAATATTTAGCTCAGAGCGTTCAAATGCTGTATTGATTGATGTCGTTGTAAAGGAACAGGGAAGGTGGGGGGGGGGGAGAAAACCTGCCAAAATGTTTGTATGGACTGGAATCTCTGTCTGAAGCAACCATTTAAATAGCAAATATCCAGGGATCTCTAGAACAGGCAGATATTCTTCAGAGAGACTTTATCCCATTATCATAAGCCAATCTGTGTGAAACAATTAGCAATCAGTCATAATCACACTAAAGGCTAGGCTTTACAGAATGACAAAACCTAAGATTAAAAGAAAACAAGCTTTTAATTTGTGGCATGACAGTTTCCATTTAAAGAGATGGAGTTTGTACAACAGGCAAATGCCTAGTGTACCCCCAAAAACGGGTGATAACCAGAGTCAAGGCTTTTTCGGCAGTGGCACCTAGCCTGTGAAATGCTCTTCATCATGAGGTTTATCTAGTGCCCACCCTGCCATATTTTAGACACCAAACTAAAACATTTCTTTTGACTCAAGCTTTTAATTAAGGAGCTGATCATTTAAACCCATTTTATAGCCTGCTTCTAGCCAGAGAAGGTTTTTATGAGACTCATTTTAAGATGCTATACGTTTTACACTTTCTTTTCTCCTTTTTTAAAAGTGTTTTTTAAAATAGTTTATTAACTGTTACAACTTCTATGGTATTTTCTGTTTTTATTATGTTTATAAGCTGCCTCTAGAAGGCTCTTTGGAGCAGTGGCATTAAAACCATAGATAGGCAGGCTGAAGTTTTTAAGGGGGGGGGTAGGCAACTTTTTAAAATTAGTGCTGTTGACTTTGCTCAACATATTGGACAATTAATGGGGAAGGCTAAAAAATCACCTGTACTATTATAGCCTGATCTCATCAGATCTCAGAAGCTAAGCAGCATCAGCCCGAGCTGGTATTTGGATGGGAGACCTCCAAGGAATGTCGAGGGCATGCTGCAGAGGTAAGCAATCACAAACCACCTCTGAACGTCTCTTGCCTTGGTTGCCATCAATCAGCTGTGACTTGCTGGTTCTTTCCACCACCACTATTCTTCCAAGTGCAGAAAGAACAGCCCACGCTTTATTTGAGCAAGGAGATTGCCTGCTTTTCACTGGGGAGAACTATGCTCAGTGGAGGCCCTTCCCTGGAATACTTTTTAAACAAAACCAAACAAGGCCAGATATATGCATACACATGCAACTCTGCAAAACAAATAAACTGTACAGGCTATGCCCTCATTTTCTACTAAAGCACTGTACATATTTAAACAAGCTGTATATTTATGAATGGAGAACTATGCACACTTAAACCAGATCTCAATGCACAATTATAGTGGAATCTGAAATAACGTGAAATAATGTACAAAACTTAATGTGAAAAGAGCCTTAGAAAAACTTACCCTTGCTAATCAACATTCTGAACAAATGATGCTGCTACTTGCCGAAATATCTGAAAATAATTGGGAAGGTTTTCACTTCCCTAGTCATGACCATTCTCAGGGCACAGAGCCAAAATACATGAGAAACTGAACATATCTATTTTCCCCTTGCATTTTTAAACAAAATGCAGTTGCAGAGCATAAAATCTATCTCAGCACAAGGAAAAGGGCTTCTTAACTCTATCCCCTCCAGCAATCAATTTTTCCAGTGCTTTTTCCCCTGTGGAGAAATAATGATGGGCAAATTTTACTCCGCTCGATTCAGAACCAGTTCAATAATTATGAACTTTCATAATTTTATCATTTTGTGGGGGAAATCATCTGTTTCTTGACAAGTCTTGTCTTTTCCTTATTCAGCAAGTTACACACAGAGTTCACATGTATGAACTCCGATGGAGAAAGCTACCTGGGTGGTCTCACGAAACAGAACTGACCAAGTGGGCAATTCCAGACAGAACAAAGGTGGGTGGTGAAATTGAACCTCCATTTCGGTCCTCCTTGCCTGAGTCAGTCCTGTGAAGGCAACCCCATCAATTATGTCAGAAGCTTTTGCCACTGTAAGACACATGTCACAAATGCTGGAGAACCAGCATAGCAAGTTGTACAAACATGGGTTCTTTGAAGAAACAAACCTTATTTTAAAAAGGAAATAGGATTGGGGGGGGAATCTTAAGAGCTTACTCTGATTTATAAAAGTTCAGTCTTTCTCAGACCTTCATTGGAGCAAACTGCCACCATTAGAGCTATGTATTATTGATATTACATAGCTCTACTGTCTTGATCCCAATTGTGGTTCCTGGGGTAGAGAGTTATTTTGAAATCCAGTTACTGCCCAATCTCAAAAGAAATGTAACCCAGGAAAAAAAATTAGTGACAGCCCAACTCTCTCAAGGTATGTGGAATACATACCTGCTCAGGGGCTCCTTGGTCCCCCCTCCCCCTCTCTGACAAACACACAGACACACAAAAACTCCTTCCTCCATTTCCCCCCAGCCTTCTCCATTCGTACCTCTTGCTTACCTGACCTCCTCCCTGGAAGAAACCACCAAGGAACTCAAGGGCTGCTATGCAGAGGTAGTCAACGGCAAGCCACCTCTGAAAGTCTCTTGCCTTGAAAACCCTACAGGGTCACCGTAAATTGATTGACTTAATGGTACCACCATGTGCATGTAGGGTGATAACGTAAGCTGGTGGTACACCAGAACACTTTAGTTGTTCTGTGGCTCAAAACCAACAAAGGTGAGATATGGAGTTCCGTAAGCAGAGGAATGGGTGTTCATATCTTTTAAATTCAGGTTAGGATTTCAATTCAGACAGTGGAAAGAAACAGAAATAATAGGAATTGCATAACTCAGTTCTCACGAGTTTGGTTTATGAAATCTATTAAATTCTGCTTGATTTGCCTGCTGAGTGGAGTCAGTCTTTCCTCTAGTAGCAAAAAAGGGACATAATATGGCGACCCATAATTAGTGGCATGCACTGTAGATTTCATATTGCAAAGGTATTGACATGTTATGTAGTGACTGTCTATCCATCTACAAAATAGATAGTTCTGCAGTTCACATAGTTTCAAAAGGGATCTAACATGAAATTAACTTTTGTGCATGTGTGTCTTCAAAACTTTGAAAGTCTTGTCTGTTAAGTGCACACATGCAGACTCTTACAGAATGCCATTGTACAGAGATGGAACACAGTTCTCACTTATTCTGAGTCAGACCACTGCTCTATTAAGGTCAGTATTGCCTGCTCTGAAAAGCAGCAGCTCTCTAGATCTTTCAAATCTTTTAAGTGGGGATGTTTGGAACGGAACTGGTAACCTTCTGAATGCAAAACAGATACTCTACTACTGAGCCACACTAGCATTTATTTTGAGGGAAATGCCAATTGAGTCATACTACAGTTGGTACTTGGAACCATTGGGAATAAGGATGCCAAATTCTATGCTGGATTGTGGAGTTTAAATTTTTTAGGAAGCCTTCAGGAAAATTTAGAGGGTGTTCATTTTTTCCATTTACTAGGAGTTGCATAATGCTCATATCTAAATGGAGACCTGGGACACTCAGAAATCCTTTTTAAACGCCACACAAAAATGTATTTCCTGATATTTCTGAGATGTACTTTGAGCAAAACTGAAATAATCAACTTACAATTAAGTCTGAACTGAACTATATTTTCTAAATCAGTAATGGGGAAATGTTCTGTAATTAAACTAACTCATTAAACACTAACATAACATAATTCCATCAGATGTTATTAATATATAATTAATATATAATAGTGGCAAATATAACTTGTTGTAGCTTCAGATGAGGCATTTGGTTTTGTAGCTCTGGAAATAAGGGGAAATAAAATGTTCAAACTGGAAAGCATCAATATTGTTTTAAACTATAAGGATGGTTATACTCCTTTGGGCTCTGAAAGCGTGAATAAACAGAATTTCCCTGATACTGTTATTGCTACATAGCAGAAACTCATTCTTTTTCTTTTTTTTCTGAGACAAAAGCCTCTGAAAATAAATGTAGTATATTGGGTCTAACTTGTGCTGGGTTATGCACACATACGTCTTGCTGATTTTAGGACTCACTTGGAGGAATGTGTACCATTAGTACAAATAAAGGATCAACAAACACTGGGTATATATCCAAAAGGCAAAACTACTGTGAATATTTTGTAACCACCATAATAAAAATGAGTCTTCCTTCTTATGACACAATTTGCCTGTGGGAGCAGAATGGATTTTGTCTGAAAGAAAATGGGGAACTAACACAATCTGGGGAACCCATAAACTTTCATTATAATCACCCTTTCCTTCTCGGAATTCCTTAGGACATGGGTTCTCAACCTTTTTGACTCTATGGGCACCTTTTGCCTGCTTTCAAAGCAACCTTTTAAAGAAATCTGCACAGCCAATGCTGTTTCCAGTAGTGAATCAGGAGCCTTGCTGGAAGAAAGCACCACCCGGCCCCTCTCACTTCCTAAAAGCACATGGGGGCATCAGAAAGGGTGTTGGTGGGTGCCATGGTGAATTCAAACACAGCACTGGGTAACTCTGCCTGCAGAGAACCCTCCAAACACCCAAAGTAGGGCAACAAATATGGGATATGGGTGAGAAACAATCCAATGACCAGTGATGTCAATAAAAGATCTATTTCCTCCCAGCTGTTTGTTTGCCAAGCAGCAAACTATACCTGTAGACTGTGGCAAAGATGCTTGGTTTCACCTGTGCTGTGAAAGTAGACATGACAATTGGTTCCGGCTATAGTGTAATCCAGCCTCCCAGCAAACTGATCTACTATTGATTCTAAATGACAGCTAGGGATGCTGAAACTTTTCTAGCTTTGCGACATTCATACTGGGGTGGAACAAGCCCACTTTTGCCTTGCAGGCTCATTTCCACTGTGCCCTCCCTATTTTGGCCAGTTGCCAACCTCAGGAGGGTGGCAAAAAGGACTCTCCCTGGGTAAAACACACTGCCACCACTTGGTTGTAGTACAGGGCCACAGATGGGGGAACTAGGACTCCTATCTTTCCCTTTCACTCCTGAGGCCTCACCTCTGTGGTCTCCCACAGCACCAGCACGTGAGCACTGTGGGGACAATTCACTGTAATGGCACACCCCTCTAGAGAAGCTGCTGCTTTCCAAGCTCCCTCCCCTGACCCTGGCTCTTCCCTTAGCACTGGGCTAAGATTTCTGATGTGGGAGAGCACTATGTGGATCAGAGAGCCACAGCCAGCTTCAAATTTCTAAAAGATTTATTAAAAGAACAAGGTTCAAAAGCAGATCTTTAGCATAGCACGGAGTTAAACAAAGAGGCAAAAGATACTGGATGAAACACAATCCTTCTGTCCCTCTGCTAAAACATAACCTATGTTAGGTACATAGGGTTATAACTTTGCTTAAGGAGTTCCCAAAGTTTCATTGCTTTATCAGCCCACCCTCAGTCACATGTCCAAGATGGCTGCTCTCCTTTTCTCCCAAAAGCAAGCTTCTAGTTCAGGTGAAAAAAAACCCTTCCTCCTCTGGTCAGCCACAGAAATATCTTCCTGTCCCTTTCCACACAAAACTCGTCTGCTAGGAATGCTGGGAAGAAGAAGTTCTCTCGCCACACACTCCCGGGGCCTGTTTCCTGGCCAGGCGAACTAACATTTGAAGGGAGATGAGCAAGAGATTAGCCTGCGTCCCTTTTGAAATGGCAGGAGGGGGACATTTTGCCACACATATAAACCTCTTTGAATGTATTTGCATGGCTTCATAAAATGTCTGTTGTCATTACCCAGCCTCCCCAAGCCACAACACCTCAACACCTATCTTTCCCAAGAAGGAAGGCTATGTGTGGGGTAACAGTTCCTGTTAACTTTAGCAATACATCATGGTGGTGAAGTTTCAGAAGCATATTTGGCAGAAGGACAGCCAATCTCACAGCTGTTCATTTCTCCTTTTAGAAATGTAAGTGGAAAGAGGCAACTAACTGGAAATTATAGATATCCTCTTCCTGCTGAAGACCACACCCAGCATCTCATGTACCCAGGAGCAGCCTTTTCTGGAGATAAGTGGACTGCCATGGAAAGAGGGAGGCAGGAAAATTCCTGTCCACTAATGAACAATTTAGTCTGAATCCAGCTTGGCAACTGAAATGGAAGGGGCAGGCACTTGTGTGTGTGGCTTGCAAACTTCTTCAAACACTCAAAAATGCAAACTTGTTTGAAAGAATTTTGTTTGTTTTTACTATTTGAGGGTATGCTTGTAAAAATGAAAGTCATTTCAGTTCAAGCACAGGGTGTTCACCCATTACGAATAATAAACCTCTTGCTATGTCTCTAGCTCTCAATAAGCAGAGCTGGGAACAGTGGCCGATAAATGTAAGAAATAAATAAAATAAATAAATGTTCTTCACTCTCCTTATAAGTTTCCTTCTTTGAATTCTTTTTAGTGCTCTTCTTCTCCTTCATCCATTAGCTACCAGCTTATTCAGAGATGGTGTTTTGTGCGTGATAAATGCTTGAAGAGAGAAAGATGAGTGATTCATCTGATAGATGCTGACCTCTGAGATTTTCCCTGGATACATAAAAGATGGGTGTTGGGCCACTGCATTGTGATGGATAACATATGAAGTGAAAAGAGCCAAGCATCTTCTAAAGGAATCCTCTTGCCACAGGAGAAATAGGGCATCATTGTAAATGCAAGTTCGGAAGAGCTCTTCTACAGGCAACTATGATCCATTCTGTTTCTTGGTGATTGATGTGTCTGGGCAGAACAAAGGGCAAATGTTGTCCTTGATTTACCAGATGCCCTAGGTCTTTCAACCTGCATGCCAAACCTATTCCAGAAGGGTTCTGGTATACACTGAAGGCACTGTTGAAGGGAAGAGTTACATCAAGCAGCAATTCAATCAGTTTCTCCACAGGCAGAGTGGCTGCAGTTCATCCTTTTGACCTCCTCTCAAAGCCTTACGACATGCATGGACTTGTTTCTGTACTATAGGCAGGAAAGTCAAGTGTGTTTATGACCAGACAAGACAATTCAGTATGCTGCTATGTAATGCATTTCCTCTGAGAGGAAACAGATTTATATAATTTTATAAGATTATTTTGTATGTGTTTGTTTTCAATTTGGCATCTCAGGTATGGCTTATTGGTAGGAGATACAGCAGCTCACCACAATATCAAGATATGTCTTTTCTTGGGGCGCCAGAAAACTGAAGGGTGAGTACAGTGGCTTTATACTAGATAAATAACTTGGGGAAATAACTTGAGAAATAACCATGTGTTTAGGTACAAATTTAAACATTTCACTTGAACCACCCAGTTTCATCCCACGTAACATTTTGGTATACATGTTAGAGTAGCAGAGGTCTTGGTAGGGGAGGGACAAGGAGAAATTTGAGATGTTAGATCTGAAAAACAGTACCAATGCATTTTTTTTTAATGTCAAGGCCACGAATATGAGGACTGCTTCTTGCTACTTCTCAAAGAGACTCTTCTGCATTTTCTTAGTATCTCTTTCTGGGTGAGTGCAACTCTCTACTGATCCTTTCTGCAACTAGAACTACACTAATTAAATTTTGTTTCCCGTTTACAGATCACTGGATCCAACTCAGTATATCAGAGTGACACAATGAGGGGGGTGGGGGTGGAATTAACCATCTGAATAAAACCAAACTAAAACACTGGAAGGAAAACAGGTGAAATAGCTTGACTGCGGAAAGGAAGCCAGTGGCAAACTCAACAACTATCCAGAAGGAGTTGGAGTGAGGAAGGGTAAGAAGGGGGATGGAAAGGTAGAAAGTGAACACTCAGGTGTATGGGGGTAAGGCAAGTGTGAACAGTAGTAGTATGCAAACATTTTTGCTGTCTGTGAACACAAGACAAACAGATTGTGTTCACCCACTGTTTCAGTGAGGTACCCCCCCCCCCCAGCACAATAGACTGTCATTAAATTAGATTTTCCCCCTTCTCCTTTTCTAGCTTATGCTTGCCGATTTGGGACAGGGGAAGGATCACTTCAGCTGTTTGCTGCCATCTGTGTTTAAGCTGCCAATGATTAGGCCCCCTCCCTGAATACAGGGAAAACAGCAGAAGACGTCAGTGGTTTTCCTTCTTATTGCTGCTCTCCCCCTCTTGTTTTAAATCAATAGTTTATGACATGTACAAGGGGAAACTGTAAATTTAATTTTGTCCCCTGCAGTGTGATTCATATCTTATTTGCTGGGAACATAATGAATATGTTTGCCCTCCAGACCCCCTGCCCAGTAGAGCAATTGAAGGATAAAGAAAGAGAAAATAGCAAAGTGTAATTAAGGAGGTGGATTAATGCTGGATTAATCAGCAGCTCGGCTAAAGATAGTACTGTGCCATTTGTGTGTGTGTGCATGTATAGCAAGGAGATACAGGAACAACATCCCATAAGGTAGCAAAAGAGAGGAAATCAGGTACCTTCTTTTTCCACTGTCAGGATTAGGTTAATTTAAGGAGGAGGTGGGAGATAGGCTCCTGAAGATGACCGGGCCTTTGCCCAGCTTCCCCCCCCTTGCTGATCTCCAAGATCCATACTGAGATGGTTATTGCATTTGTCAGACCTTCTAAACACCTGAAAACTGGGGAGCAGAGAATACAGGAGCAGAGGGACAGTCCTTTGAGGCCCCTCATCTCCAGGTGACAGAAACCGGTTCACCTTTAAAAAATGGATGGTTTGGAGGCTGGATTCCATAGCATTATATTTTCCTGATGTCCCACCCCCCCACCCCAGCTCCATCTCCAAAATCTCCAGGTATTCCCTGACACAGAGCTGGCAACCCTAGGCTGACATTTGCATACAACAGTTTCTTTCCATAATGAGTTGGACTAAAGTTGTAACTTGACATTTAATGTAGGTCTTAGCTCTGAGCATCATCGCCAAAAGCTTCCCATCCCAAACTTCTGGTTCAGAGATGATAAAGCCATTGTAAGCATCTTCAAACCCACATTTTTAGTTTAGATTTGCATTGTCATAATCTTCTCTTCTGGGGATATCTTTTCTCTGCTTTTACCTGTTCGTAGTAGTTTAGCACGTTCAGAACTGCTGGAGTGAGGGAATTACATCCCAGAATGCAAAGCTGTTCCTTATCCGGTACTGCATACATTAAGCAAGCAAAGAACTCTCTTGGGGAAAAGGGGAAAGGGCTACCTGATTAGGACATATGCTCCAAATGTATAAGTGACCATTTCTGTCTTTGTTCCATCCCTGCTTTCCCCTTGGTGGAATCTTTTTTTTAAAAAAAATTGTTGGTGCAAAACAAAAATCAAAAAATGACCCTGTCCTTACAGAAATATTACTGAATGTGTCGGAGTTTTGACTCCTCCAGATGAATTGCAAGCCTGTTCCATTGTGAGATTAAAAATTCTATTATGCATTCTGAAATTATTAAACAAGGAAACAGTTGTAATCAATTTACAAATATGCTCCACTGAAGAAGCCTGGCTAGCTATTGCAGAATAAATGAATGAAGATGACACAGGCTGGAGAAGAGCCTTCAGCAATATTCTACAGTGGCGGAAGGAGTGCAAATTGAATACATCTTGGGAGGTTCTCAATCCATTTGTAACTATACATGTATGTTGCATGTGGGAGGATACAGGAGAACCTCATTTGTGGCAAATCCTTAGAGAAAACAACTACTTTTGCTATATTAACAACATGAGAGAGGAACTGTGAGAATATAATTACAATCTATTTATTGACTAATCTTTTGTTTTCTGCCTTTGCAGATACTTAAAATTTAGGCACAGACACAGGCCACTGAAGGGCAACCACTATGATACTACTGCAGCCCAGGATGTTTATCCTGGGCTATGTATGTAAGGTAAGGGTAAAGGTATCCCCTGTGCTAGCACTGGGTCATGTCTGACCCTTGGGGTGACGCCCTCTACCATTTTCATGGCAGACTCAATACGGGGTGGTTTGCCAGTCATTCCCCAGTCATTACCATTTACCTTCCCCAGTCATTACCATTTACCCCCCCAGCAAGCTGGGTACTCATTTTACCGACCTCAGAAGGATGGAAGGCTGAGTCAACCTTGAGCCGGCTGCTGGGATCGAACTCATGGACAGATCGCTTCAGACAGCATTTCTGCTGCCTTACCACTCTGTGCCACAAGAGGCTCGGGTTATGTATGTGACAACTGCTTAATATCAATTGTAAACTAATGTGAGTGCCTATAGGGGGAAACACAGAAATAAAGAGCTCGAAGAGACCACAAGGGTCATATAGCCCAAGCCTCTGCACAATACAGGAAAATTCACACCTACTTCCCCTTCTCTCAGACTGCTTCTGCTCCGATTACTCTTTGTGTCCCATTCCCTTCCCTATTCCACAAGGGATAGGCCCCTTCAGGGGTGGTCCCAGGACTGGCCCAGCTTTCCCCTTCAGTTGGTTCATGTCAACAGAATGCTGAGAAATCTGTATTCCATTTTTTGATGCGGGATACACCAGGGTGTATGTCAGGGTTGGGCCATGTGGAAGCAGGAAAAGTTGAGCTTTTCAAGTGTGTCTGACCTTGTTCTCCACCCCTGTCATGTTACTTCCATTGTCAACTCCCCCCCCCCAAGAAAAAAGTCTGGTTGTGTTACAATGCAATTCTAGTATAATGAACATCCCCACCTGACGCAACACTGTGCAGGAAGCACTCCTGCATCTTTATCATTATGTAGCTGCTGGACCCCCAAATCCCCCCACAGACACGCTTCCTTTACTGGCAAACAGGAGGCCAAAAGAGAAGAACCCCAACATAACTCAATAGTTATGAAGCCACTGGAGCTACAAAATTCCTCCCAAATGAAATCCCCCTGCACATTAAAAGAGAACAAAAACACAAAGAAGGAATTGTGTGACAATTATGACATTTGCAGTGAAGCATGGAAATTCAGTTTAAGAATATAACAAGAGCCCTGCTGGTCCATCTAGTCTAGTATCCTGTCTCATACAGTTCCTCTGGAGGGCCAAAAATAGGACACAGAGGCCAAGGCCTTCCCAGAATATTGCCTCCTTGCTCTGGGATTCAGAGGATTAATATCTCTGGATGTGACAGTTCCCCTCAGTCATCATGGCTAATAGCTACTGATAAACTTTTTCTCTTTTAAACTAGCTAATCCCCTTTCAGAGCTGTTTATTCCTGTGGCCATCACTACATCCTCTGGCATCAAATTCCACATTTTAAACACTCCCTGTGTAAAGACGTTTTTTTCCATCTGAAATGTACTGCCCATCAGCTTCTTTGGATGCCCTCAAGTTCAAGTATTTTGGGAGAGGGAGAAAAAAATTCTCTTTGGCAACTCTCTCAGTTCAGAAAAAGTGGTGCCTTTTTGGAGTTGTAGCAGAAGACAGCCATTGGTTAAAGAACTAGACAACTGGGCTAGAACTGTGAAGCTCACTGAGTATTCCTGGGTGACCCAATTTAACCCTCCTCAGCAAGTTATGAGGATAACAATGAAGAGCCATAAACTTTGTCTTCCTTGCAGGAAGAGTAGGATAAAAAATACAGTAGGCCAAACATCTCCTAAGCATTTAAAGCACACCTTTCTCCCAGCCCACTTGGATCTAGGGTGGGTAACAATACAGCATAAAACAAAATTAAAACAACCATAAGATAATGTTAACATTCAAAGTGTGCCTTTTCTGAACTAATATTGCCATTTTTGATCTGAACTCACTTTTTGTTTGAAAAACTCACTTTTTGTCTTGCAATAAAAAAACTCACTTTTTGTCTTGCAATAAGCTTCCAATAGGCTATCCAGTCCCAATAGTCGTTCTGAATCTGATACAAAATTATCTTTACCTGTCGGCGTAAACTGGTTTTAATAGCAACTTTACATGTCAAGTCTACCTCAATGCACTGTGCAGAAAGAGGAAAGAAATTCCAGGATGGGAGGGCGGGAGCTTCACAAATAAAACCAAACCAAATGATTGCAAATAGCCTGTTTTCAAAAGATGACAACCATAACTGATGCGAGATAGATTTGACATCTACTCCCTCCCTTACTACTACCCATTCTCTTTCAAACCCCTTTCAATATGCCCAAGTTTGAAGGCAGCATGCCATGATAGATTGGGCTCACAAACCCAATGGGCATAGATGTATACACTAATATTTCTGGGACTCACCATGACTGGATTTCTACAGCGGCATGTCAACTGGGATGCATTCTACCTTGATTCTTCCCCCTGCCCCTGACAGACTTCTATTTTATTTTGCAGAAATTTGAGAATCAGAACAAAGCAGTAAAGACAGATTGGTCTTTTTCATCTTCCTAGTGCTTGTGGAGATTGTGGACATCAGGCAGAGAGTTTTCCTATTATTATTCTAAATGGTATAAACCTGGCTTTCCCAACACTGTACCATGGTACCTAAGTGTATCCCAAGGACTCCTCAGTGGTACTATACCACACACACAGACTCCTGGTTTTAATTAATTCCACACATCTGGAAGGATTGGGATGATGCAGGGGACATTGGTCATGGCTCAGGGTACAATGTGGTGATTTCTGAAAAGGAGACATTAGACAGCTGTGAAGGCTGATTTACAGAGAAAGAGGAAGAAGAGCAAACTGATAGCCAGCCCAGAGTGCAGGCACAGTTCTATTTACTAAACTTCTGAAATTATTTCTGGGGGTTTCAGTCTTTGCCATTATTTCATGCTCCTGACTTTTGGCTGTTTTCTTGCACAGGGGGAAAACAGAGATTATGGCACTTGGTGAAGAAGAACAAGTTGATTGCTAACCTAGAGTGCAGGTATATTCACAAAGCAAAGCAGAACAGTTTGTAGTTCTTGGAGATCTCCAGGCCCCACCGGAAAGTTGCCAACTCTAACAATGCAGTTAATACAGTAATACACAACAGTCAAATATGGGTGGGGATGAGGTGGGTTTAGACACATCAGTTCTGGCGACACAGGAAGAGAGGTGGAGGTCTGGTGACATTACGTCGTGTGGCAGTGGGAATGGTCTGATCACACCCAGTGGGAGTGTCTGGGTGATGCCATTCCTGGTGATGGGGCACTTTGAGGGGTGTGACATGGAAGCATGTCCTGGTACCTTGAAGTATTTCAGTGGTACCTCCCTGGTCAAAAGGTCAAACAAGGCTGGTATAAACTATCAAGTTGCCATGACAGTAAAAACAGGTCCAGGGCTTTCCCAATGTTCCTGACATCTGCCAGACATAGGAAACGAGGAAAGCAATCAATGAAGGTCTCCGGGCATGCTTTCCCACGATTCAGCGGTCATTGGAAAAGCACACAAAAGGCTTCAAAAGGCTCTCTAATGTGCTATTTGAAATTATATCATATTAGAGAATCTTAATGCAGCTTTCTAATGTGATATTATTTTAATAACAGAATCATTTGAGAACTAGAACTGTGCGCTGACATGACCTAATTTTTTCTACTTCGATAGCACAATCTCCATGGACACTGTCAGAGACATGGGAGGGGGTAGTGCAGACTCCCGCTCAGTCTGGCTTTCAGTCTATTCAACAGTAGAATGCAGGAGCAGGAGGTAACCAAGATTCCATTCCAAAAACCTCGTTCGGATTTTGTAACTGTCCCTATTTGAAACCATAAACCAATATGTCACAATGCTTTCCAATGCATACACTTGCATACTGCAGGATTTCCACAGGGCATACCTCAACCATTGTTCTCTTCCTGACCTGTGGCACATGCAAATTAGTATGTCAGCATGTGCTGGTAAAGGGCGGTTCTAGGAACACAAGGAGAATTTGGGTTTCTGTACCCCCAACCAGCCCTCCTCCTTTACTTGATCAAAGTGAATCAAGCTGCAAGTATCAGTACAGACTTTCTACTCATCATGCTTATTACCTATCAATTTTAATTTTATGCACAAATATGCAGCTAGTCCAGTTGTAACTGTAATGAGAGTGTTTCTGTAAGATAATATACTTCCTTTTGTTTCCCAAAACATTTTCTATTTTCAGTTTTTATTCTTTCCCCTGACTCTTAGATAGCAAGAGCTAAAATATACATGTGTTACTATAGTAAGGGATGCAGCACACGCGGTTCACTTTATTGTATATATATTTGCAATATTTACACTTAGAAATCTAAGGCATTTCATAAATATGCCAAACAGTACATTCCTTCCTTCCTTCCTTCCTTCCTTCCTTCCTTCCTTCCTTCCTTCCTTCCTTCCTTCCTTTCTTTCTTCCCTCCTTCCTTTTGCACTGCACATATTTCAATTTTCTTTAAATTGTTGGGTTTTTTTTAACCCATGGCCCTTACACACAATTTCTTAAAGATCTCTAGCAACTGCAAATTTTACCTATCATTCTGAAATATAGCAAGGAGCATTCCGTGGGCAAGGAGTACAGCCCCATGATTTTTACTCCTAAAACTCTGACTGAGAAGAAGAAGAAGAAGAAGAAGAAGAAGAAGAAGAAGAAGAAGAAGAAGAAGAAGAAGAAGAAGAAGAAAGAATAATCGGAAACAAAAAAGCCAGTTGTAATAAGTTTTAATACTTGTAAAACATATAATGAGAATCATAAAGAATGCAAAGCAAGTTTTAAAAAATCTAAAACTAAAAAGACAGAATATTCAGAAGATTCAATATTCCTAGCCAAACTAGCCATAAAGTTGAAAACAGGAGTTAAGCTTAAAATGGAAATGGGGAAGATTAGTTCAGAAACAGGTGTCTAAAACACTCCCCAATGATGTTTAAATCACTTTTCCATTTCCCAAATGTCTAAATAGAATGTGAAACTTACAAAGATGTGTAAATACAATCACTGTCTTTTTCTTTGCATTAACACTATTCAGAATGGCATGCCATGGATGACTGTGAGTGATGCCATGGGATTGCATCCAGAGTATTTTTATTGCTATTTATGAAGATGCACTAGGTGGCAAATAGTCTTCTCCCACATGGGCACCAGGTGGAAAGGAAGCAATTCCTGGCTTGCCCCATGTCCTCCCATTGATCTGTCCATAGACACCATAGCTTATGCTCCCTCAGGCTTGCTGCTGCAATTATATGCAGGAGAGTTTTGCAGATTGCCCTTATAGGGCAATCTATCTCTTCCCCTTTTGGGAAAAAAAGAGCTGAGCACTGTGATTAAACATCTTTTGGGCTTCAGTGTTCCATACTTTTCTGCTGTGACAGTTTAATTTCCAGGCTCAAAACTTTTCTGAATCAGAAAATGCCAGTTTTGTGCATTGTCACAGGTAAAAATCAAAGTGTTCCCATTTATTTCCAGGAACAAGTTACCTGTCTGTAGATTTTTTTCTCTTTATTTTTTATTAGTTCTCCAAAGATTTTTTTCTCAGTATTGAAGACAGCAAAAGCTGCAGTATATAAATTCCTACTCTCTACGATGCAGGCACTTTCTACAGCACTCAGTAATTAAATAATAAAAAATCATTACAGGCCTTTCATTTACAAAGCATCACTGCATTCTGAGGGATTCTAAAATTGTCTTACAGAAGAATTCACCCTCCACTAGCATTCAGCTGTCTGTAGAAGATGGGACATAGTAGCATTTTATAATATCGACCAATATGGTACAGTACAAAGCAAGTGAAAAGGATTATCTAATAGAAGTTGAAGCCAAATTTGCCACATATATGAGGTGCACAAGAACCTGTGCAGTATAGTAGTGTAACAGCCAAGCAACAATAAAATCAGAGTCCAGTAGCACATTTAAGACCAACAAAGATTTATTCAAGGCGTGAGCTTTTGAGTGCAAGCACTCCTCCTCAAACTAAGTCAAGCAACAAAGCTATAAACTAGGGAACTCCACATTTTACAAATCATTTGAGCAATGAACTGAATACATGGCACTGGGTTGGACCAAAGAAAGCTTTAGTAGCATAAGGTCATGAAACTCTCTGTCTTCTGCAGACTACCCTGAAAAATTGCTCCTGGAGGCTAGAGGATCCTCAGCAGCTATGCTGAATATGGTGTGATGTGATCAGACACTCAAGGAGGGAATCTGAGGAGACAGTGCCTCCCTTATACACAGAAGTCCAAGTGCCTTCCACTTGTTCATAGCGCATTTTATTCAAATCTATAGGTTCAGCTGAGAAATTACATTTGTTTTTATACTGCTTTTCTGCCAGCAAAGGACCAAAATTAGGTTACATAACACACACAATTAACAAACCAGTAGTAGTAGTAGTAGTAGTAGTGGTAGTGGTAGTGGTAGTGGTAGTGGTAGTGGTAGTGGTAGTAGTGGTAGTGGTAGTGGTAGTGGTGGTGGTGGTGGTGGTGGTGGTGGTGGTAATAGTGGTAGTAGTGGTAGTAGTAAAGTTGACTTCAGCGCTGGTCCAGGATCCACTGGGCAGGCTCATTCAGAGCCAATGATGTCACATTATGGGCTAAGAGTCAAGTCTTAAGATTAAGGTGACCAGATTTTAACATTGGTAAAGCGGGACACCATTGACCGGGGGGGTTCTTGATCAAAAATTTGGTCTATATGGAGCAACAAAAAGTTTCATAGAACTCATAGAATGCAAAAATAGTATTGTAATATATATTTTTAAATTTCAACATAAGTACAATTTACCAGGTACCCCCAGATGTCCCTCCAAAAGTGGGGCAATCTGGTCACCTTACTTAAGATCCCTCTGGCATTGGCCAGGCTTTTATGCTGCTGCTGCTCTTTGTTTAAAAGTCATTTATAACTTCTCCAGACCATAACTCTGGACCAGCCTGACACTACCTAATTTTCCTACACATTTGATATAGTACCGGTTCTTAAATGTAAACTACAGTTTTAATAAGATAAGGAATAAGACTTTTTTTGTATTTCCTTTTCATCATAAAGCTCCTAAAAACACTTTCCTTAGAGTAAGGCACCTTGGTTAAGACAAGTGCAGGTTCTGTGTTGCCTGATGAGTGCTATGGACAGAATTACAGAATTACTGTAGTTGTCTTATGCATTTTCAAAGGGGAGAGCAAGTGTACTTCTTTCTCCCTTCAGCCTCTAGATGCAGCTCCAAGGTTCTTCTTGTACCGCGTGTGACCTACTGTAAGAAAGCCTGCCCCATACTTTCCCCTGTGAAAACCCTTGCTGTGACAAGTATAGTGAAAATGAAAAATGATATTTTAAATGGCTGTCTATTATTTTGCATTGACAAATTCATAAGTGACATATTCTAGATGACCCAATGCTTTTAGTGTCATTTGTGAAAATGCACTAAGTGGCACAGGGTCTCTTTCCACATGTAGACTGCAGGAAATAGAATTTCTGGCAATACCATCATGGTCTAAAACATTCTTATCTTGCTACTTTTCCTCGCCCCCCTTTTTTGGTAAACATTCTGATGGAAGAGTTTTGACAGAGGATTGTTTACTTTTTGTTTAGCATTTTTGTAGATCCATGTGAAGGTATTAACTTACTTTGATTGATGAAATTATTTCCTAATGCACCAAGATGCTTTTCTTTCTTTCTTTCTTTCTTTCTTTCTTTCTTTCTTTCTTTCTTTCTTTCTTTCTTTCTTTCTTTCTTTCTTTCTTTCTTTCTTTCTTTCTTTCTTTCTTTCTTTCTTTCTTATAAATAGTAATCATAAATGACTACCTGCAGTAGCAACACAGAGTGATGCTCCCCTGAGTAATCAATGAAAGGAAATTTGTCCATCTAATATTCTGGTTAAGAATAAGTCAAGTTTTTGCTCAGGAACCAGGTGAAGATGGGGCCTTTAAAACAGTCTGATGGAAATCTCCTCCCAGTTCGAGACTCAGCAAGCAACCAAGCAGAAGGAGGGGATAGATAGGCCTACATCAGGAGTCTCCAAACATTTGAGCCTGCTAGATGCCTTTGAAATTCAGCCACGGGATGGTGGACACAACCACAAAATGGCTGCTGCTGGAGGTGGGCAAACAATAATATGTCAGGTAAGGAAGTTATATATCTGCAATAGTAATTATTCATAAGTTTGGGCAGATATTCTGTTTAAAAGAATGTCGTTTTAATCTGCATGATCAATTATCCAATGGTTACTCAAAAGCCCTGCTGGGCAAAGGTTCCACATGTTCCTGCCTGCTTTCTAAAATAACTTGGTGAGCACCAGGAAAGTTGTCTGTGGGTAGCACAGTGCCCAGTGCCCATGGGCACCATCTTGGGGACCCTACCCATCATTCATCTCTGCTGTTAATGGCAAATATTGGAACCAACCTGAGCACTACTAGTGCTATTAGGGCTCACCTGGCAAGCTTGTGCGTGGCTTGAAGGTCACTGACAACTTTTGTAAAAGATGATCGGAGGGTCTCATATGGGATGAGATAAAGGGAAACCTTATATAAAGCAAGGGTGGTGGATGATGGCAGCTAATGCTCCCAGCAGATTTGAGAATGGGTAAGCAGCAACAACTTCTTGGCAATGAGGTACAGGACTCACTGGGCGGGCTGAGAAAGTTGGACAACACCTCAACAAAATATGAGAGAATGTCACAGATGTGTGTCAATTAGAACATGACAAATAATAGACACTGAAGAGGCATGCCACAAAATGTAGCTTCAGTTGAACCAACATCTAGATTGCAAATCTTCAACCATTTTCATAACCATTCCAACTCCCAACAGAAGCCTGAGATCTTTATTTGATACATGAGCTATCTAGTGTGCATGCATGTATCATGTAAAGACAGAATTGTTAGAGAACAAAAAACTATTATTAAAACTTTGAAATTTAAAAAAAATTACTAGCTGCATAACTTAATTTACTAGCTAAATCTCACCTCTCGAAAAGCTAGTATCATCAGCCACATAATAAGCTAAATACAAAAGACTTTCAATATTGTTGCAAGCAAGACACACCAGCCAAAAACAAATAGTAAAAATAGTGTTGGAAGCAAACAGTATTATCCAGGAAGGAGAAAGCCATAAATTAGCCTTCCATCCCTCCCTTATTCTTGGTAATCAATGCGGGGGGGATTAACTTTGGCTCTGGAAAACTAGTGTACAATGAACTCAAAGAGAGCAATGCAACAAATTCAATCAATCAGGTATTTTAACCAAGCAGACTTAAAGGCAGCCACTAACATTACTCTCCCATGAGTCTGTTGTGACAAGACGTATTTGAAGGATAGGAGGTAGCTAAAGAGCTGCATGGCAAAATGACAAATGGATGAATCCTCTAGAGGCTAGAGGGGAGCAGGTGACTAGTATTCCATCAATGGCTTGATGTCAGCCTATTAGACTGGGTCACACTTTGAAGGAAGAGGAGTATGTATGGCTCCAAGTTAAAGACAAGAACCTCATGCCAAGGAAAAGTGTACTTGACAGATCATTGGTCAGCAAGATTTCATTGGGTAGGTAGGGAGAAGAGAGGTAGAGAATTTCTTTAGCCTTTGCTAATAATGTAATGGCTGGAAACTTCCAATCAGTTGTGATTCTAACAATATGCATTCATTTACTCACCTACACCTTCATTTATTGGCCTGCACCTAACCTCTTTATCAGCTGTTATCTGCATCATTCTGCTACATAGTGTAAGAAAGTTTTTTTGTGGTGAGATATAAAGCTGGAACAAAAGGGTTTTTTTTTGGGGGGGGGGGTTCCAGGGGATAAAATACAATAATAGAATCCTAGAGTTGGAAGGGACCTCCAGGGGCATCTAATCTAACACCATCCACAATACAGGGACTCACAACTACCTGCTCACCCACAGTAACCCCAATTTCATGCCCAAGTGATCCCCCCGCCAAAAATCTCCAGAATCCAACCTGGCCTGAAGGAAATTCATCTACCATTCCACAGTGGCGATCAGCAATTCCCTGGGTATACAAAGAAGGACCACAAGAAACAAACACTGAGATATCCCTTCCTGCTCACCCACTTGCAATCTACTTAAGTTCATAAAATCAGCATTTCTGCCAGATGACTATCTAGCCTCTGCTTAAAAACGTCCAGAGAAGGAGAACCCACCACTTCCCGAGAGAGCCTGTTCCACTGAGGATGTTTAGCCAAAAATTCTTTTGAATTAATTTCAACCCATTGGTTCTGGTCAAAACCTCTGGGGCAACAGAAAACAACTTTGCTCCATGTTCTATATGACAGCCCTTCAAGTATTTGAATATGGTTATCATATCACCCCTTAGTTGTCTTCCCTCAATATTTCCCTCAGTCTTTCCTCCTCAACCTTTTGAAGACTTTGTAGCCCACCATCTTTGTAGCCCTCCTCAGAACACACTCCAGTTACTCTACATTCTTCTATAGTTGTGATGCCCAAAACTCAACATAGTACTTCAAGTGAGGTCTTACCAGAGTGGAATAAACCTTGCATGATCTGGACACAATACTTCTTTTAATACCGCTCAAAACCCCTTTTGCCTTTTTAGCCACCAGGACACATTGCTAGCTCATGTTCAGTGTATGGTCTACTAAGACCTCCAGATCCTTTCACAGCTACTACTGCCAAGACAAGTCTAACAATCCTATAGTGGTTCATTTGATTTTTCCTGCCTAAATGAAGAACTTTCCATTTATCTCTAATGAAATTTATTATACTCATTTTAGCTTAGTTTTCTAGCCTGTCAAGATCATCCTGTATTCTGATTTTGTCTTCTGGTGTGTTTGCTTTCCTCTTGGTTTAGTGTCATCTGCAAATTTAATAAGTACCCCCTCTATTCCTTCAGTCAAATCATTTATAAATATGTTGAATAACACTGTGTTCAGGACAAATCCTTGGGGCACTCCATTCATCACTCCTCTCCGAGAAGATCACAAACCATTTACAAGCACTCTTTGCATGCAATCTATCAACCAGTTCTCAATCCACCTAACAGTAATAGGTTCCATGCTGTATTTTACCAGCTTGCCAATAAGAATATTATGTGGAACCTTATAAAAAGCCTTACTGAAATCAAAGTAAACTATGTCCACAACATTCCCCTGACCTAGAAAGGTAGTAACTTTCTCAAAAAAAGAGATAAGGTTAGTTTGACATGGCTTGTTCTTGAGGAAGCCATGTTGACTCCTAGTAATTACAGCCATCTGCTCTAGCTGCTCAAGGACTGACTCTTTGATGATTTGTTCTAAACTTTTGCCAGCTATAGTCATCAAGCTGATTAGTTCATAGTTACCCGGATCCTCCATTTCCCCCTTCTTGAAGACAATATTTGTCTGTCTCCAATATTCTGGCACTTTACCTGTTCTGCAGGTTCTTTTAGTTCCCTTGGATGCAATTAATCTCGCCCAGAGGATTTGGTTTCATTTAAAGAAACCAGGTGTTTATGGTCTACCTCTAAAGTGATCCTAGGCCATAACTCCCATCTCTCATCACGTGAAATGATTTTGCCACACTGAGCATTATTCCCCTTACAAGAGAAGACTGAGGAGAAGTAGGAATTGAGCAGTTCAGCCCTCTCTTCATCACTTGTTACGATGTCACTTTCTGGTCCCTGCAAAGGTCCTATCATGTCCCTATTCTTTTTCTTACTTTTCATATAACTAAATAAATATTTCTTCTTGTTTTTAGCATTAATTGCTAGCCTAAACTTATACTGAGCTTTAGCTTTTTTAACAGTTTCCCTACATGCATTGGTTATTTGTTTATAAGGTCCTCCTTCCATTTCCCAAATGATTCTTTTTTATTACTCAATTATTTTGAAAACTTTTAATGAAGTCATCCTGGTTTCTTTAGGTTCCTCCCAGTTTTTCTTCTCAAGGGAATTGTCTGTGATTGTGCTTTCAGTATTTCACTTTTGAGAAACTTCCAACCTTCTTGGACTTCCATCTCCTTACGTTTTTCTGACCATCTACCCAACATAACTTTAAGTTTGTTAAAATTTGCTCTCCTGAAGTCCAGCCTGTGTGAATACATAAAGCTTTTCTCTTCCCCAAGATCATAAAAGTCCAAAATCACATGATCACTACTACCAAGCACATCCACAATTTTCTCCTCATCAACCAGTCCTTCCCCATTGGTGAGAATCAAGTCTAAAACAGCAGACCCCCTGGTTGCCCCTTCCACTTTCTGGGAAATGAAGTTGTCAGCAAGACAAGTCAAGAATTTATTGGACTTTTCATTTTTAGCAGAGCTGGTCTTCCAACAGATATCTGGGTAATTGAAATCTCCCATGACCACTAGGTCCTGTCTCTCTGGGAATTTTGTAATCTGGTCTAGAAGCATCTCATCCAAGTCTACAACATGTTATCTGCTGTCAGTATTCACAAGGAATCCCAAAGACAAAGCACATGTACTCCAAAATCAATGCAATGATTTAAAAGAAGCAAACTTCCCAAAAGCTGGAAAAGAACTGGAACTAACATATATCATTTGAAGCATCTGCTAGTACCACTTGTGACCCTCCAAGCTGAACACAGCTCACCAAAAACACTTTGTAGCTTGCCGAGGGCTCAATAAACCTCTTGGTTTCGCAGCCTGCTTAAGACTGCAACAGCAGCAGTCATCAAACATCTGGCAAGCCACGTTATATGCAGCTAGTCGACAGAATTCAGCTCGGTGAGTCACAAGTTATGCAGGTCTGAATGAATCACCTGGGGTTTTCTGAAACCAGCAATTTATGGCATGATTTTCTAAAACAAGACAGTATCTGGACAAGAATAGATTTCCAGCAACAGCCGCACTAATTTAAAAGGAACACCATCTAATGGCTTCAAGAAGAGAAAAGCCAATTTTCTGAGCAGGGAAGAACAGACACTGAATATTTTGAGAAAAGACAAGGGGTGGGTGCTTATTTTTAGTTTTCTCCTATTCCCCTGCTCTCATTTATCCAGATCATAGGTCTGGTCATAAATCTTCAATACTCCTGGAGGCCCCAACTTTCGAATGTACAGAATCACAACTCTCTGTCAATCACAGTGCAATCACCACCTGTTACAACCTTTCTAAAACAACTTAAGTCTTAAAAGGGTGTAACTGCTTAGGATAGCAACAGCCACTCTGGAAGTGGGCAGGGAATAGTTCAGAGACACCAAATATGGCAGCAGAACGTGGTTTCTTTTGGAAGACATAATTGGACAGAACAATGTAGATACAGCTCAGCTTCAAACTGGAGAGCAAAATCTGTGACCACAAGAGAAGATATAAGGCTTTGCCCTTCAGATAAGACAGAGTGCCCTTCCAAAACAAGGCCTCCTGATAGGAAGCCTCTGAGATAACTCTTTAGTCACTCCCTCCCCATCCCGCTTCTCATCCACTAGCCGTCACAGTCCTTGGGATTTTATTAAACCTGTTTTTAATCTCTTTACACTGCATGTAAAAAGCTCTGCACCCGGATGCCTCCAACAAATGAGCAAGCTACCAAGCTTTTACTAGTTAATAAAAGCACTCTTCTGGCAGCAGTCTGCTCTCAATGTTCCCTGCGGCATGACCTCTACAAATGGCTCAGAGCTCTCAAGCATCTCCTTAAGCCTTCTTTAAAAAAATAAATAAATAAAAAGGTGACAAGGAAGGATGTTAGCACCAACTTTGCCTGTTCCCATGGTCTGTGAATGCAATATGCAGGCAAGCCACTCCCATTTACAGTGATGATCTGCCATGTTCTTCTTACTTGGACCACTGGGAAGTTACAACCAATGAGTGCAAACGTATGTGGTCAGTGTTCGCAACCTCAGCTGAGCATGTCCAGGGGAACACCCACATCATCAGGTTTCAACAGGTAAAGCTGCTTTTCCAAGTGTCTACGTACATCTGTTGAGCCATTTTCAAAAACATTATTATTATTATTATTATTATTATTATTATTATTATTATTATTATTATTATTATTATTATTATTATTATTATTATTATTAAATTTATATCCCGCCTCCCCCCGGAGGCTCAAGGCGGGTGTTTATAAGGTGTTTGTTGACTGTGCTGTCAGCATTAATACACATGTGAGTGCATACATATTAGATTCTGATACTGATACTGATAGATCTCTGTAACTGGATCAGTGAGTTGTGTGCTTCAGTTTGTTGCTAGGCTGTGGAAGCAGCCCTGCATTAGCCATGGAATAAATGCTAGATAATGGTTCTAATCTTGAAGTGTCATTAGAGTATGGGTCTCTAGGGGCTTCCCAAATTAGACAGGATGCCTACTCACATCCATTAAGGCAGCATTGCAGATAGGGGCTTCTTCCAGTAGAGTAGTGAGCAGCAGCTTCACTTCCACTTGCAGGAAAAGTCAGTATTAGTACCATGGCCCAGCATAATTAACAAAAATAAAGCAGACACTGCTATGTTCTCTCACTCTATTTTTTCTGATCTTGTGACAATTATTTCTCTTTTTCAATGGCAGCTGCAACTGTTAGTGATGTCTTCAAGGCTACATGGTGAGATGAAAACTGAACAGGGATTTGAACCTGGGGCCACTTTTCTCCCCATCATGTGTGTGTAAAATGTCATCAAATTGCAGCTGACTTATGCTGACCTAGCGAGAAGCAGAAGTGGTTTGCCACTGGCCTTCCTCTGCATAGACTTCCTTGGTGGTCTTCCTTCCAATGATTGATGCCACTTAGCTTCCATGATCTAGCAAGATGGAACTATACCATGCACCATCCTGCCCCCTTCCCTAGGAATGTCAGCCTCCAGGTGGGACTTGGGGAATCCCCCGTTATTACATCTCATCTCCAGACTACAGAGATCAGTTTTCCTGGAGAAAATGGAGAGTAGATTATATGGTGATGTACCCCATGGAGGTTCCTGTCCTCTACTTCCCAAAATCTCCAAGAGTTTCCCAGTCTGGAAACCTACCCCTCATCTCCACTGGAGGCTAGGAAGGATCTCTCAACCCTATTCTGCCCATTATACTATTCATTTATTTACTAAGTGGTCAATTGATTGATAATCGTTGTAAACATCTTCCACTCTTTTTATACCCTTTTATTATGCTTGTACAAAGTGGCTGAGAATGATCTTGGGCACAGTGCCAGGACTGAAGACTTCTTGGTTTAGGTAGTGTTCAACATTTTGTAACATCATATTTGGATGTTGTAACAAATTGGAGTTTGTTTCTAGTACACAGGTTAGGCTTTTAAACTAGCATTAAACTGTGATTTAGATTATTAGGTTGTGGGTAAGAAACAAACCCTGGTTTGTTATAGTATCTAAATTGCGATGTCACAACAAACTGAATAGACCCAAAACATTCTAAATCTTCAGTAATAGCCCCATACATTGGACTGCAGTGGGTGCCCCAAACTCACCACAAGTATGATCCTTCCCCTGTCCCTTAAAGCAGTGGTCCCCAACCTTTTTATCACCAGGGAACAGTCAACGCTTGACAATTTTACTGAGGCATGAGGGGGGGGGGTAGTCTTTTGCCGAGGGACATTAATTTTCCCTGAGATACATGGAAGAATTTTATTATATGAGGTAGATGGGCAGAAAAGTGACAAAGTAAAGCCCAAGTACTGAACCTTGTGCTCCCCCACAAAGCCCTCCAGCCAAGAATTTTTCATAGAATCACAGCAAAATACAAGATGAGAACTATAACTCAGGTCACATTTATTACACAACAATAGAGTGGCCAGTTTGGCTTCCATTATTATCCCAAATTTAAATCTCAATGTCCATTAACATTGCCCTCTCCTGTTCATAAAAAAAGAAAGCATTTTCCAGGAAAAAGAACTATTTACTTTGTTTGTTTGCACTACATCAGCAGGCTCCTGTTAAGCTGCTGCCAGTGTCAAATTGTGCAGCTGTTCTAGACTTCTATTCATTGCCTCAGAGGCATTTTAATCCACTCTCTAGGAGGAACAGCATAACTCTGAGGGGGAAAGGTTGCAGTGTTTTCAAAAGGCTGTGTGCCCCGAAGAAAATTTCTTGTTGAGGTCTCCATATCCACGAACTACAGTTCCCATGAGGCTCTGCCAGCAGCATGTGCCAGAGGGGCAGTCAGGTGACATTGCAGCTGACCATGGCCTGCTAATGAGTGTCTAGCACAGTGGTTCTCAACCTGGGTATCAGGACCCCTTTGGAGGTTGAACGACCCTTTCACAGGGGTCGTAGCAGAGCAAGCAGCTTGGCCAGGCGGCACCATCCACACAACAACCTTGCTGGGTAGATCTAGATAGAGCATTCATCTGTCTGGAGCAGTGGAAAAGAGTGAGATGGGCATGGTGGGACAAGAGGCAGAACTGAACTGAGAAACCCCAGGAAAAATACAATTTATATACAATCATGAACAATGGATATTGGTTAGTTTTAGTTTCATTTCTGTGAAAGAACACTTGCATAATTTTATGTTGGGGGTCACCACAACATGAGGAACTGTATTAAAGGGTTGCGGTATTGGGAAGGTTGAGAACCTGTAGTCTAGCACAATGGAAAAAGTGCTCCCCCACGTAAGGGTTTGCCGTCAGAAGTATAGTAAACATATAATTATCACGCAGCCCACTTAACTTCATAGGGATGTTGGGGAGATACCCTGTGCTACCCTGAACACATCAGAGGAAGATCAGGATAAAAGAAATCTAAAAGTAATTTTAAAAAATTGCTCTATGGTTCTCTTGTATGAAGATACAAAACACTGGATCAACCTTACTTTATACCTGAAAACAATTAAGTAAATTGAGGGTAAAGAAGTCAAGGACTGCTACTCCAAAATGGGAAAACTTTGAATGCAATCCAGAATCTTAGAACTAAACTGTCATCCCAACCTTTATGTAAGTGTCTCTCTGCTTCAATTTTGTCCTTTAAATGCTATAATTTTGGAGGTCATACTAACCTAATTACATTGCTGTTGGTAGATGAGGCAACAGCTGCATAACATGTGTGAGCCCAGGAGGGTGGGAAAAAAAAACCAATCATCTTCCTTGTGATTCCTGCTGTAATTATGGCAGAGGAAACCATGAGGTCTTCTCCTTGGCACAAGTTTGGGCAGCTGCTATGAAATTCAGAACAATGCTTAGAGATTGTCTCATCCATATTTCCTGTTAACTCACCATATGACACATAAAAATGCAGATAATACCTATTATACCTATTGGGTAGGAACAATGTATATACAGTTCTCACGACAACAACAATAGTTATGGAGCATTCTGATTAAAGATTAAATGCCCAAATTATAATAGACAGCTGAATTCTAGGTTTAACATGGCTGAACAAACTAGACTTCAGGTCTCTCAACTGCCAACGGGGTATGTGCACACATTTCCCCCCCAGTGCTGCATACTCACAAAGAGGACTCAAAGTGGGAATCGTAGTAGAGACAGACAACCCAACAGGTTTCCTCTTCCATCTAGTCCATCTAGAGGTGTTGACTCCACATTTCAAACAACTTGTCATGCAGATACATCCTGAGCTGTTCTTGGGTGTCCTAATCTGGGTTAAATTCTTGCTTCCCTTCCCTGGATGCTTCTTGGCTCAAATATCGGTTTGCTACCAGACTGTGAGCCCTGACAGCATCCTGCATCAAGAGCACAAATAGGCAGCTCAAATGCCCTACAGCAATAGCTTTAGTACTGAAATATACTTAGCTACAGCTGTGGTTAAGTGGAACTGGATTACAGGGTTTCTTTTAGCTGGAAACAAGAAGCTACGCAGGCAAACCAAGCACACTGGTTTCACGGGTTTAGCCAAAACATAGGGCCAAACTGGACATGGAGACAACAGATGCACATTGTTTTTTTTTTTTACTCATGTAAAAAACATGAGTTTGGTTTACAGTGAAAGCAAGAAGGCAGACCTTAGAGCCAAAAGAGCACATGGGATGGAGGCACTGAAACTCTGTCTCCTGCACCATCTGCCTCCCTTCAGTCCATTAGAAGGAAGACCTGCTAGATCCTCCTATTTGCCTGTGAATAGGGAGGAATCACAAGGAAAAGGGCTCCTCACATCTAGTTTGCCTCATGACATCCTCAAACATTCCAGTACGTTGCTTTCTGAAGCAATTCTTACAGTTGTGGCTCAATCAAAAGCAAGTGCTTGGAGAAGTCAATGCTCAATTGAAATAGTTGTGGTTCTGCTAAAACAAAGGTGGCTTTGCCTGGAACAGAAAACATCCCAAGTACCAGGAAGGTATATGTTTTAAGGGAAATAAGGAGGCTGAACATTCACCTGTTGGCAGCCTCATAACTTCTGCTATCCCCTCATATTTACTGCTGTGCCTTGGCCTGACTGTCTACTGATGTATGCTCTGCCCCTAAATGTGATGACTTGGATAGGAATCCATGACGTTCTGTGGATGTGAGAAAAGCAGACAGCCGCTGGTGGAATGCCACCAGGTACAAAAGCAGCATCCTTACAGTTCCTTTGAATTGGTACATGTATCGTCCATTTGGGAATCCCCCGCCCCCTCCCAAAAAAGAGCATTATAACAGTGTAAGTTTGACTGCATTATTTGTGAGTGTCACAGTGTAACTAGTTGAAATAGCAAATGGCATTGAGCTGTCCCGATCAGATGGAAGGGGTGGGTGAAGGGCTCGTCTTGGGAATGCCTCGTGGGAGTTGATTAAATGGAGCAACATGCTTTTCTCACAGAAATGGGGACTGGTGGGATTTTTTTTTTTTGGTGTATTCAATGAATAAAAAATATATATCCCCTCACTTGGATTATAACATAAGTGCACTGATTAACAAAAACCATATAAACACAACAATATACACCTACACTAATGATTAACACCTAGTTTTTATCCTAAAAAGTAATATAATTGCAAGCAGCTGTTTCTGTTAGAGGTCCCTCTGGTTAGCATCGTGTAAGTATTTTAAAGTAATGAATATGTAATTTCTATTTTGTGTTAAATCACAGAAACGGGACAAATACCAGATTTCTGTTGGGTGTGTTTTATTGGGAAAATTAGCTGTGAAAGCAAGATATTTTATCTTTTGTAAATGTTCATGAGTAAATACCCAGAGAGTAGTGTAGTGTAATAGTGGTTAGGAGCGCGGACTTCTAATCTGGCAAGCTGGGTTTGATTCCCCGTTCCTCCTCCACATGCAGCCAGCTGGGTGACCTTGGGCTCACCACAGCACTGATAAAGCTGTTCTGACTGAGCAGTAATATCAGGGCTCTGATATGAGAAACTGATATGAGAAGAGACATTGGGTTCCTGATGAAGAGGAAAAGCAGGATATACATTTTTAAAAGGCTGGATTTCTCAAGGTTTTTTTTTTTTTTTTAAGTATGGGAGAAGAGAATTGTGCTGGACTGAACGTAGTTTCATTCTTCCTTCCCATTCATTTTTACTTTTCAGTCCCTTCTTCCAGGCCCAATTCTGAGTTACTCTTGAGGCAACTTGATGTTGAGGTACATCCACTTCTAGCAGTTTTTAAACTGCCACCTTGAATTGGGAGGAATTGTGATCAAACCGACAACAACAACACTTTAACCAATACCCGAGTATAAATATATTGCCAGGGAAAGCTGGACACCTTCTTCTTCCATTTTGAATCTGGGGTAGCCGCTAGCTTTGGACCTTAGAAGAACAGAGCAAGCATTTTTGGAAAGACAGCGCTTCTTTTTATGATCATCTTTTTATTAGCAATGCTAGCTGAAGACTGTTTGTTAAGCAAACGCTCCATGCATTTTAGAAGAAGGGTGGCAAAATAGTTAACAGTGCAATCCTCAACAAAGTTATACCCGTCTTCGCTAATTATCTTCAAAGGGCTTAAAATGATGTAGCTTTGCTTAGCATTGCACAGTAGGAGAAGTTAATACTTGGGAAGTGCTGATTATTGGATTATTGCATTTTTCTCCCTCCTCCCCTTGGAAGAGAGACCCTTATTCGTGTTTTAATATATTTATTTAAAGCAACAACAACCGGGGAGGGCTTTATGGAAGTGCTGAACTCAAATGGCTTGCAGTCTTCAGAATCTCCAAGCAGTCCTGCAGTCATGACAATCCATGTCATTTGGTTCTGCATCATGTCAAATTATTGATTCTCTGATGAGGCGCTAAGAGTAAAGTGGTGTATATAGAAGATGCTTGCCTAAGCATTACTAGCTTCATAGTAATTGTAGCAAAAGGAAGAGAAAAAACCAACACTCAGGAATTAAAGGGAGGGATAGCAGCAGATTATAGCCTGATCTCATCAGCTCTTGGAAGTGAAGCAGGGCCAGTATCCAGACGGGAGACTACCAGTGAAGATTCTGCAGAAGAAGGCAATGGCAAACCTGCTGCTCACTGCCTTGAATTAGGGTTGCCAACCTCCAGATGGTCTAGGTGATGGCTGGAGATCTCCTGCTATAACAACTGATCTCTCACCTGGAGAAAATGGTTGCTTTGGAAGGTAGAGTCAATGGCATTATAGCTACTGAAGTCCCTCCTTTCTCTAAATCCCACTGTCCTTAGGATCCACCCCAAAAGCTCCAGATATTTCCAAAACTGAAACATAATTAAGGATACATCTGTCCATCAGTCTCCAATCTTGATATATTTATTTCCTTCTCTATGTTTCTCCCTAAAAATGAGACCCAAACAAATGATAATCATATAAACTAAGCTTGTTGCTCCTATTTGATCTTTGTATCTGTTAACAATCTCTATTGTGCTGTATGCAATTTAATGCTCTACCTGTAGTATGGATAATTTCCTTTTATTTGACTCTGAAAAAGTAAACATGCAGACAAATGCATATACTTTGAATAAAATGTTGCTGGTCTTAAAGATGCCACTAGATTCAGACTGCATTCTATCAAAAGTTATGAAATGAATCACAGGGTAAAATAAAATCTGATTCTTCATAAATAAGTAATTTGGATAGACTCACAAGGTAATAATGTTCCAGTATCAGAGTTGGATTAGATTTCACAGCTGGCTACTTAAAATAACAGCTGGCTACAAAGTCCAACCATAATCGGCAAACTCTTGTTTGAAATTCAAATAGAAGAAAAGGAGAAGAACAGCATTCACCATGTAGGACAGAGTATAATCATCTTCATGCTTTTACTTGGATTCCCTGCTTGCTCCATCTTGAAGATAAAATATCCTAGAGGTAACTGTATTCTGTCCTGAAGAGGATACATAGCTACACTGGGGCCCATTCCGCATAAGGACCAATGTTGCCAATTGGTCCCTGAAAGTGGAAACGCTATTTTTAAAAGTGTAATCTTGGCGTTACGCATACCTGCCTTTGTAGTGGAATCCAGTAGCATTTCAATTGTTTCCCACAGGTTTCCGGTCTCACAAAAATGGCTAGAAAGGAAGCAATTTTTTCTGTGCTTCGTCCCGCCCCTGGCCGTCAATCAAATGAACAGCCAATGGGCGGCTGTTATAATGCTCCCGAAAAGCCCCTTTCCCTTTAAGAACAGGTTCAAAAAAAAAAAAAAGGTTGGAACAAATATGCCTTGATTCCTCCTAAGATTGAGACCCATCTAGCTGGCGATTCATCATTGCCACGCTCCCCCGAGTGAAAAGAAAAATCCCCCCCCCCCTGCATGGGCATGATTTTCAGCTGAAAATAAAGGGAACTTGTAAACGGGGCTATGTTGTGCTTGGGGACTTAGGGGAGCTTTAAAGCACTTCTGTGGAGGGACTGTAGCCGGAGAAGCCTCACTGGGTGAATGAAGCCTCGCTGGTTCGTTGCTTTCTGCTCGCTCCGAGAAAAAAAAAATAGCGATCGCTTCGCCGGAAGTTCGGAGGAGAGAGCCAGGGGGAGGGACTTTGCTGGAACCGCAACAATGGGAACGCACAGGTCTTTTTTGCTAGTGTTGCAGATTGTTTGCAAGAGTGTAGTGCTTTTCGGAGGGTGAATCCACTTTTCTGGATTTCCCTTTAAGCGCTACAACGAATTGCTTTTTGTGGAATTGTTTCAGGAGTGTGGCAGATTGTGTGCGATGTCATGCGGAACTGCAAATTAGTAGCGTTTACAATTTGCAAGCCTTTTGCAACATTGAAGTCGTGCAGAATAGACCTGGAAATTAAATGTAGCCATTGACAGTCTCCCCCAATACATGGCATACAGAAGAGTGGCTTGTCTTCTCTTGGTCCCTTATTTGCACCAACAGCAGAAGGTAACACTGAAATGGAAGACTTCTTGATTCTTCCTTTGTTTTCTTTTTCTTTTGATAAGCAAGTAATGATCTTGTTCTGGAAACAAATCAAAGACTGCAGCGACTGCAGGAAATGTCAGCTCTTTTAATTTTATTTATTTATTTATTTGCCAGATTTCTTTAATCCTTGGAGTTTAAAGGCACCCAGAAAAAAATGTATTGAGCGAGAAATTGAAGAGCATGTGACTCTATCAAAGCAGAAGACCAAAGCTACCTTTGCTGGGAGAGAAGTCAGGGCGTTTGTATGCATTGGTGGAACCTCGTTAGAAGACACATTAAGGCAATCCAGCTGACAGACTGAAGTGTTCATGTAAGGAAAATAAAATTCTGCACATCTTTTCATCTTTTACCTATTTTTTCTTTAATTATCAGCCCTTTTTTATGAGCCCCCCCCCCCCTTCTCTTCACACATCTTTACCATTTGTTTCCCACTGCTGGGAAGATGTTTGTCAACAAGACTACAAAAATTCAGTGGAAGGCAGACCATACAGTTTTGCCCTCATTTAGAGGTTTTATTCTCTTTACTGGAAGTAAATGAAACTAGAGCCCTCTCCAGAAATTATGCACATATGCAATGTGAGTTCTGGAGAAGAGAAATGGGATCTCTGCCAGTTGAAACGTATATGCAGAGATGGAGATTTGTGGTTCTTTCCATGTGATCAGGAACTCTGCTTTCTCCTGGCTTCTTTTCCTGGGCTATGTACATCCTTTAAGTTTGTACAAGCAAAGTCCGCTGGTCCTTTGATGGAAAATAAGCTTTTCTGCATCTAGTCAAGGCTATGGTCTTCCCAGTTGCAATGTATGGCTGTGAAAGTTGGACCATAAGGAAAGCTGAGCATCAAAGAATTGAGGCTTTTGAACTCTGGGGCTGGAGAAGACTCTTGCGAGTCCCTTGGACTGCAAGGTGAACAAACCGGTGAGTCCTAGAGAAGATCAGCCCTGGCTGCACCTTAGAAGGCCATATCCTGAAGATGAAACTCATATACTTTGGCTACCTCATGAGAAAAAAGGACTCACTGGAGAAGAGCCTAATGCTGAGAGCGATTGAGGGGAAAAGAAGAAAGGGATGACAGAGGATGAGGTGGCTGGATGGAGTCCCTGAAGCAGTTGGTGCAAACTTAAATGGACTCCGGGGAATGGTAGAGGACAGGAAGGCTTGGAGGATCATTGTCCATGGACATGACTTTGCACCTAACAACAACAAGCTTCTCATGTTATGAGAAGAATAATTGGAAAAGATAATGCGGCCAAGAAAAGTTGAAGATCGCAGGAAAAGAAGAAGGCCCAACATAAAGTAGATTGACACAATAAAGGAAGCCACAGCCCTCACATTGCAAAACCTGAGCAAGGCTGTTAACAACAGGACCTTTTAAAGCAGTGGTCCCCAACCCCCAGTTCCCGGTCCGGTACCGGGCCACTAGAGCCTCAGCATCGGGCCGCAGCTCCCTCTCCCCGTCCCCCCCCCCGCAGCGAGCTCGCCAGGGCGCGAGCAAATCGGCCACCGAAGCGGCCATTAGCTTGTGGCCCAGCAAGCTTCTTGCTGTGGGAGGGGGAGAGAGAGGGAAGCGTGGCTGCTGGCATGCTGGCGGCGCAAATGCGCCAACGCAGCAGGTCCGTGCATGTGCGTCTGTGCCCAACAGGACGCAAACACACATGCATGGCAGTTTTGCATGCAGAGCCACCGCATATGCATGTTTGCGCCCCGCCAGGAGAGCAAATGTGCATGTGTGGCAGGTCTGCGCATGCGTGCATGCACAAAAGGTCTGTGCACGCATGCATGCACGAAACTGCCGCACATGCACATTTGCGGGCCACCAGGTACAAATGCGCATGTGCGGCAGCTCCACGCATGTACGTTTGCACGAGCCCCAAGTCGCTCTCTCTCCCCACCCCTTGGCAGCGGTCTGCAACCGGAAAAAGGTTGCGGACCGCTGTTTTAGAGAACATTAATTCATAAAGTTACCAAGTTCAAAGCCACTTGATGGCACTTAATACACACTCCATTCATTTTTAAGTCCTTATCCCACTGTTAGACCAGATCAGGATCCTGTCAGTAGGAAAGGATGGAGGGTGGGGGAAATCACACCCACATGTGATTTGTATGCCCACTTGGCAAGGGAGAATTTTAATGCCCTGCGTAATGGTGACCCTTTCTCTGTCTGCAGTTTGGCAGGTAAGCCCCCTTCGGTGGAGAGTAGTCCCAGAGAATTTCATATCAACTTGGGAAAGAAAGTTGCAAGTGGGAATGGTTTCCCCAGTGAAAACGAAGAAAGTGACTATGAATGCTTAACAGGAATATTAAGGAATCAGAAATCTTTTTTCTAAGGCAAACTTGGTAAAAAAATTTAGCCCCCATGATAAAAAGCTGAGAGAAGAGGAGTTGCTGGCAGTTATGTATGTTGTTCTCCTTTCCATAACCGGGTTGTGAGAAGAGGGAGACAAGAAAGAGTGACTGTGGACATGATAACATGGTGAAGGTGAGTTAAATAAGGGAAATAAGTTAGCAGGAGAACATCGAAGAATCACTGATGGATCAGGCCTTGTCCATCTAGTCCAGCTTACTGTTTCATATTGTAGCTAACCAGTTACTCTGCAGGGGCAACAAAAGGGTCAAAGAGGTGGGTGCCTTCTCTTGAGTTATTTATTGTTTGTTTATTTATGCTTGGATTTATATGACTGCCCTTCCCGTGATGCCAGCTTGGGTGGTTTACAACAGCATAAAATATCACATCCTAAACCACTAAAGCAGTAAAAAGAGTTTAAAAACACAAAGAGCTTTTTGCTGTCAAGCCATACATAACTCATGGTGACCCCATAAGATTCTCAAGGCATGAGATATTCAGAGGTAGTTTGCCATTACCTTGTACTGTACAGCAACCCTGGACCTCCTTGGTGATCTCATATCCAAATACTAAACTAGGGCCAATCCTTCTGAGATCTGGCTAGCCTGAGCTGTCCAGGGCCCATTCTGCACACATAGGGTAATGCACTTTCAATGTGCTTTGGCAGCTGGATTGCAGAACAGGAAAATCTACTTCTAAAGTGCATTGAAAGTGCATTATCCTATGTGTGCAGAATGGGCCTGATCTGGTTTACTGCAGCTGAATATGGAGTTTGGCAAGACAATGGAGGTTTAGTCATTGATAGAATTTCCTCCATAAATCTGTCTAACCCTCTTTCTAAGTCTTCTATGTTTGTGACCAGCCCATACACTGACAGCAAATCTCACAATGTAATTCTTGTTAAGAACTTCCTTTAGTCTGTTATGGATGTATCATGCATCAACTTTATTAGATGCCCCTGAATTCTAGTATTATGCAAGGTAAAGAAAAAGTTCTATCTACTTCCTCCATCCCATGCCTAATTTTATAAATCTCTGCCATGTACTCCTCCCTTGTATGATTTCATTTTTCTCTAAAGCTGAAAGCAAATAGTGAAATACGGGCAAAATGTGCAAAATCCAGCTATGCAGACTTTCAATAGGAATTCATTTAGCTTTTTACCCACCACGCTCACAAAAAGATCAACAGATCTGGGTATACGTCTGAACCTTCTTGAGCCAGGGTTCCCATATACATCCTGTCTTCACAAACAGCTTTACATGAGGCATGGTACTATTACTGGATAACTGAGCAGAAGGATCATTTATGACACCATGCAAATGTGAAAAGAGCAACTGCCTTGGCCTGTGTCTGTCAGGGAGGAATACCAACTTTGTAGGTTTAGCAGATCAGCCACATGAAACGTAACACAAAACACAGCTGTGGATGTTCCATTTATGTTCAGCTTTCTACCAATGTAGACAAATCCTTATAGGAAGCTTCAGTTTGTAGATTACTGTCATTTGGTGGGAGCATCACACAAATCTATCTGTGATCCTTTAGTAGGAATACATCATCTGCTACATCATAATGTGCACACACACGCTCACACACTCAAACCCACTGCCTCTGTAGTATGAAAAAGCTGATACAAAGAGGTAAATTAGCCTTGGCGAGTTTATTCCCATTAAAATTCAGGTACATGCGCCTTGTTTATCTCCCCCCAGGAACAAGCTGTGAAAAGTGTTAGTGTCGGGGAAAATAATAATAATAATATATATATAAAAAACCCCTAAGTGTTGACTCTACATTTTCTGGGGTCTGGTAAATTCTGTGGAGCGTAGCACTCTATCACTTTTCTCAGTGGGGTATAATTACTCATAACTTGAAGGTTTTATCTCCTGGCTGTCTCTAGTAAAAAGAGGAGAAAGATGGCAAACCTTGCATATAAGATATAGGATTTTTAAATTAAATATTACATTTAATTGTTTCAGTCTTAGGCTTCTTAGCTGCAGACTTCCAGGCATTTCCTTCCAAATGGGCGCTGTAGGATCCGAAGATGCCTAGGAGACAACTGTGCAATGAGTAGCTCTCTAGTGGTGACACTAACTGACCCCAAACCACAATTTTAGCGTCCACAATTTAGCATACTGTTTTATTCCTTTGGCAGGGTCTGGACTGTACTTCTAATATCTAGGGAAGAAGACTTCATTCCTTACTACATGCCCTTTAATCACTTTACAATGTTGTTGGTACCAGCTAGTGGGCAACTATATTCATGATTTGATGGTTTTCTATATTTTCTTGCTACCTGCCCCTTTAGGAAAGCAAACTAAACATCTTGATTAAAATCCTGCTCATTTCCTCTCTTGTGCCTTCCATTCAAAGCACTTGGAACACATTACATGCATTCATAATTTAAAGCTTCTCTGTCCTTCCCCTGTGAGATAGGCCAGTTTTGTTATTCTTGTAGGGTAATCAGCAGTTCCTTTAGCTTTCAATTGCAAATGCATATGGGCCACAGACTTAATCACAAACTGAGACTAACTAGCCTTTAAGGAACTACAGCAGTGACTACACTGGTATTTCTAAGGCTCTAGTGGGAAAATCCGGTTTTATCAACAATTTTAAGGTTGCCACAAAATCACGTTCTCGGCCACTCTACCCCTGCCCCACTACTTGGGGCTCAAACTTGCATATCAGAACTGGTCAAGAACCAATGGGCTCTGGTTTTTAAAACCTTGCTTTCCAGATTCCCAGATAAGGAACTCCTCTGCCATCCTAGTTAGAATATCTTCTTTAGTACAAACCATCACCAGCAAAGTCTTTTGTTCTAGGTCCCTTCTGTAAGCCATAAATCTATATGTGCAAGTGTCTTTTATGCACGGTAGTGGCTCTGCCAGGCCACTGCTGGTTTCTAGTGGCAGGGTAGTATGACCAGCTACTTCCTAGAACTCATGAGGGAAGGAATCGCCTGGCATGTGCGGACTGCGCTGACATTGTGCACATGCACGGACAATGCTGGGGCTGGAAGAGCCTGCCACAATGCAGTAGCAGTGGCAGCATGGGGGAACGAAGCCCCACCACACAATGGCAGGAGACCGGCATGCCGCTATCCCATCATTGTGGGGGTGGGGATATGTCCCATTTGGTTCTGAGCCTCCACGGAGCTGACCAGGATGTTTGGTGTCCCTACAGGGACACCGTAGGTTGGAGGGTTTACATGGCTGTCCTGGTCTAGCCTCGGATGGCGATTGCAGCACCACAGGGAATGCGGAAAAATTTGTGTTCCCTTACCACAGGCTACCTGAGAGCCTGAGTCGGGCCAGCATTGGCAGGGGGCCAGGATAGCATCAGCAGTGTGCACGATTGGAGATTTGCCCTTCTGCCCTGCTGCCACCAGCCCAGAGTTCCCGCCCCATGCATAATCGGTTTGTCGTAGTGAGCATATGTGTGCTGTGAACAGGAAAAGGATTTTGAGACTAGGAAGACCTTTATTGGCATTTAAAAAAAGAAATAGGAAAAAAAAGGTTTTATGTCTCCCCCCCATTCCTCACTTTGTATTTTTCTGCCAGAACTGTCCTTTTCATAAGAGACAGTGCTAGTCAACATAACTCAGTGGTCTTAAACAGCACATTAAACCAAACCTCCAAATAACCTGGGTATGTGGTGCTCCTAGGTGTAAACTGCATGGAGCTTTTATTCCAACCCCAGATCAATTCAGTCCCTGCCCTCTACACAGAATGCGATTTCCGTTTGGATTTTGGGCGATTTAAATTTTCCTTCTGCAGCAAGAAGGATTGATCCGGAGTGACCCTACCTTTATTGTGCGATATCTTAGAGTGCTTTTAATGCTCAATATCCATATTGGGAAACCAAGCTCCGTGGTAGAGATCCTCTGATAGGCCACACCTCATCATGTGACAAGCTTGCCTTAAAGGAGAAGCCCCTAATTTCTCTCAACTGCTGTCGGTCCTGGATTTTTCCTCCCTCCTCTGCCTTTTTTTTATCTTCTCCCCCACTCCCTCCAAGAAAAGAAAGAGGCTCCCTGCCTAGCTCCTCTCCCTCACCTTCAAGAAAAGAAAGAAAGAGGCTTGGCTCCCCCCCCCCATTCTGAACTACTCTAACCACGTGCAAAAGACTTTCCTGTTTCAATGGGTGGGGGGGAGAGGAAGACCCGAGTTCAAAGCGATCTGAATTCAACAGGATTGACAATGGAATAAAGAAAGTAAGTGCAGACTCTGCCCTAGAAAGCAGAAAGATTTGAAAACCCACCTATAGATAATTAAAAATGATACAAAACACACTGAAGAAAAAGGTACATTGCTAGCTAATCATTTATTTCCCAAGAAGTTCCACATCTCCCTTCTTGGGAATGGTGGAGCACCTTGATGGAGCACCTTGGCGCTGCCTCCGATATCATCTTCTTGGCACAGAACTTCTACCCAGGGCAACATATTTATGGGCATCCTGCATCCTGGGAGTTATTTCTTGGAGCCAATCACAATTTGGGATGCAGATTCAAATTTCCCACCAAACCAATTCCTGACCAATCACTGGAACCTAGGGCTTGAAACAAGTTCAGTCTGCCAGAGTGCAAAACGGTAACAATCCATCAAAGCACTGCATCAGTTTAGCCAAATGGTTAAACTTGAGTCTGATTCAACTTCCCTTCACAACTCTATTGATCATCATATACCTTTCCCTTTCTTCCTGGAATGAATAGGATTTAATTGCCCCCATTTCAGCAGTGAAGATTGGATTTATATTTATCCTTCCCTAACAGGAATTGAGCAAGAATCTATTTTTTCCCCTGCTTACACTTCTGGAAGGCAAGATCAGACGCCTTTACGCATCATATCATGCAAAGAGAATGCATTGTTTGTATAGAATATGGGTGCAACAGAGTGACCCTATAACTACTATGGATCATTTTATGGGATAGTTATCATTCAACTTGTCCTCAGTGTACTAAATCTTCAATCACTTCCTTCCCCTCCTTTGGTGTGAATGGGCAGGGAAACAGCATGTATTCATGAGTGCAGCGGGGATCGCTTAAGGAGTGCAGAAAAGACGTGGTATAAATATTTTATTACAAGTGGATGTCAATCCTGAAAAATTATCTATCCAAACTTCACTTAAAGTTCACAGAATAATTTACATTGTATACACCTAACTTGCTGATTTGGTTTATTACCTCTGATTTTGGTGTTTCATTAAGGGTTTTTTTTTTAATTAAAGGCTTCATTTTGAGAATGAAACTATGGCCCTGATGCAGGTGGATGACAACCAGGATTTTTCTCTCTCCATTCTTTTCACCTTACACCATCCTCTGCATCCTAATTATGCTGCCTTGTTCTACCTTAAACAATTTCTGGTTCTTTTCAGTGTTTACCCTTCAAATCCTTGCAGTCCCTGGTGATGTGCGGTTGTTACATGGGGAAGATCTGGCAGGAATACAGAAAACGGGAAATGCTTTGCATGGAAATAACAAAATGCAACTCTTGTAAAATAAATAGGAGGCAAAAAAAATCCAACAATCCAGCAGAAACAACAACAAAACCCTAGAGGGATTGAAATCTGAGCCACTCTCTTCCCAGTGTGCTCATCTAATCTCGCTGATGCTAGTTTAAACACATACAGGAGCGGATCCTGAGGAACATTAAGCATGTCGGAAGAGATGGAGAGTGCCCATGATTCCCAATGAACTGAGACAACGGAAGCTCCTTTAAAAGGCAGCGCTCAGTGTCTTGCAGGATATGGCCTTTTGTGCCTGGGTTGCCCCGATGGGAGAACAAAAGGCAATTCCGTGTTGAATTTTAAAGTGTTTTTTAAAAATAAAAACTCTGCCTGCTTGGCAGCTGCCATTCAAGTCACGATCAAATCTGTCCTTCTGTGAAAATGCAAGCTCATTAAAACAGATGTTGGAATGTCCAGAATGTCTCTGAGGAGAGATGGAGGGGGCAGCAGCAGACTGGGAGGAGGGGAAGGGCTGAAACAAATGTTCAGCTGGCAGAAGGAAAAAGCCTACAGTCAGAAGTGCAGCCTCTTTAATATTAAATCCAGAAAAAGCAACTGCTAAATCAAACCAGGATGGGTGAAAAAGAGGGGCCAGGGTATACAAAACAGTCAACTGGAGGAAATCACCACATAGCAAATACTATAAACTCACTTTTCTTTCTCCATTGGTAAGCCCAGTAACAAAGCTCAGTAAAGCTCATTATTCAAGTCCTTCCTGAGCTACTGAGGGGAAAGGACAAGGGATAGGAGATAATACAATCTTGCAATCTTGATTCCTATATGCAAAAAAACAGCAGTTCAGATTGGATTATATATCATTTTAGAATTGTGGCAAAAGTTATTGCATATTAGAAACAAAGTTAGCCATAGTAGCAAATCAAGCTGGTAGTCATTTCCACTGGCAACCATTTGTGGGGGTAACTCATGACACACCAGCTAGAATGGAACTATAACTGCAGCTCTGCACCCCTTCACTAATAGACAGATGACCTGTTTTGCATACTGGGAAAGGAATAAGACAGACAGAGCTCAGCTGTCTTCTGTCTACTAGGCACAGGCAGCAGTATTAATAAATATACGCACTGTGGAGACCAGAGGGAAAAGCTTTGCTCGTACAGGTAAGGCTATGGAGCATTAAAAAAGAAAGAAGGGGCACAACTATCCAATGTCACTGTCCTTATATATAGCAATGTAAGAAGAACACCCAAACTGACAGTACTGCCACCCAATATAGGTAAATAAGTAGAACTGGGGTCGTGGTTAACCCCCGTACGCTAATTGACAAAAAAAAAAGGGCAGTCCAGTTGGTCAAGGTCTCTGTTGTACACATATTTACTGAGTCATTATCTCTCCCCTTGTAGGCTGGAAAATCTAAATTAGACAAGACCTCAACACCACCTAACAGAACAGAATACCTTCAGAGATCCCTTGGTTGTAGAAAATTATTTTATCAGGATTAAGGGACCTTCCAGTATTACCAAACAAGATGTGGATCCAGTCATATCTTCATGACTGAATTTCTGACTGCACATCTCTAGTTTCCTACAAAGAGTTTGCCTGTTTCGTGAGAATGCTGAGAGTATTTTGTATTTAACATGAAATGAATTGAGCTCTCTTTCTGATTTTAAAGACAAGCATAAAAATAGTGCTTCTCTCTTGCAACCTAACTCATGAACACCTTCTTATCATCAGATAATTGTCAAGAATCTGAAACCCACAACATATTCTTGAAATGCTACAGTCAACAGATGGCAGGGGAACAGGAACATGGTGTTCAACTTGCTTCCTGGAGATTCAGAAAGACCTTCCCCACACCTGGTCTACATAAACAGTATATGAGAGTTCTTGGAGTGTACTACTGAGTACATTCATTCATGTATGTGTGGTGGAAATCCCCACATATAGAATAACCCATCAAGGTAAAGGCAAGGTTAGAATCCTTCTTTCTTTCATCTGTTTTTCTGTGTACAAAGACTGAACCCTCACCTGTAGTATGAAATAGTGCTGTTCAGGAAAAAATTATCAACCCCATCTGCTATTTGTGCAAAAACTGTCCTTCGCGTGATGTGGAAGGTGACATCCCCCTGATTGTAAAGATCTTAGATCAGACCATCCTACAGCTGTGAACATTTCTGGTTCCTGACTGGGAGCTTCTGCTTCACATTTCTAGTTTTGCCTACAATTCCTATATATTGAGCCCAGTGGCTTAATCTGCCCTCCCACATGCAGAGCCATCTAAAATAGACCCTTGCCATTCAAAGGGAATCCATTCAACCGATCAAGGCAAATAGTGAAATCCAGGTATACTAGAAGGCAGGTCTGTTCCCACTCAGTAGGAAAACAACCAAACTTCCACCAAAATTTAATGATGACATGATTCCAAGGACGGTGCAGGCTTGACACTGTATCATACAACTGGATTTTTCCCCTTTTCCCCCTCCAAGTCACAGCTGAATATGGTGACCCCCATCCACCCATAAGGTTCTCAAGATTAAAGACATTCAGGGTTGTTTTCCCATTGCCTGGCTCTATGTTGCAACCCTAAAATTCTTTGCTGGTGTTTCATCCAACCCAGGCCAACTCTGTTTAATTTATGACCCAGGCCAACCCTGCCTAACTTCTGAAATCTGATGTACTTGGGCTATCTTTGGGCCATACAGCATGAATGAGTGAAATCACGAGTCACATGAGAGTTTACTGTAACCTTAGTAGGGTCTACTGTATTCCTCTTTTGGCAACTTACTCCCAAACCCATGCATAATGCTAGAAATGAAAGCTTAAGAGCCTCTCTTCCCAGTTTTACAGTAGCACAAATTTTGGCAAACCATCCTCCTTCTCAATCATCTCAGCAACTAACTCCCCGACATATGCAAAAGGCACATAATCAACCTCTCTGGCATAAACAGCAACACTCAATCTGACTCTGTTCACCCCCTATGTTCTCTGCAGGTTACCTGTAGTTTAGCTTAGGAAAGAGGGTGTTATGGATCAGGGTCCTTAAGTTTACTCATGCAGTAGTGAATCAATATGTAGACTCAGAGACAGGGTTGCTGAAACTTCAGCCCTGGATCATGCCAAATTGGGGGGGGGGGTGTTCAGTGCCATCAAGTCACTTCCAACTTATGGTGACCCTATGAATTCATAAACTCCAAACATCCTATTGTTAATAACCTTGCTCAGATCCTGCCAATAGAGGTCTGAAACCTCTTTGATTGAGTTAATCCAACTGATGTTGGGGCTTCCTCTCCTCCTGCTGCCTTCAACTTTTCCTGGCATTTTTGTCTTTTCCAATGAGTCCTGCCTTCCCATAAGCCAGTCTTTCTCAACCAGGGTTTTGTGAAACCCTGGGGTTTCTTGATAGCCCTGGAAGAGTTTCCAGAATGTGTGGGATGATATGACCCATATATGGTCATGTCAACCTGTTTCCCCCCCTTCCCAAATGGCCAATGTTGGGCCTGGAAGGGGGGGGGTCCCTGGGTGGGCATGTAAACAGCTATACTCCCCAACCATACTGTGCATGATTGCACCACTTCTGGAGTTTCTCAAAGCCAGAAGAATGTTTCAAGGGGTTCTTGATGGTAAAAAAATGTTGAGAAAGGCTCCCATAAGCTGACCATTCAAAATAGTTTTTCTTTTTTTAAAGTTTTTAGCCAAGACAACATTTTGGATAAGGCATTGTCTGGTCAGCATGGGAATAGCTCCTCTGATCTTTTCTGTCAGTTTTTAAGGGGGAGTAATTTTCGTGTATTGCCCCCAAATAAACTGCTAGGGTTGGCAGCCTCCAGGTGGGGCCTTGAGATCTCCCAGGATTTCAACTGATCTCCAGACAACAGAGATGAGTTTGCCTAGAAAAATCACTGCTCTGGAGCACTCTATAACCTGCTGTGGTCCCTCCCCTCCCCAGGTATATCTCAATCCAGAGTAGGCAACCTTACAACTGTTCCCCAGTTTGCTCCTGACACTGCTCTTCAGGTCCATGGACCAATAGGAGTACAACTGGAAGAGTCACAGAAGACTGCAATGAAATGGGGGAAGGCTAGGATGCTGCCTCCCTCTAGGACAGCTGCATTAGTTCTGATAAGGACCCAGACCTATATGCTTGTCTGATCTGGATTGTGCACCATGGAATAAACGACTCTGACCTGATCCAGTTCCCAGCCTTTTTTTGCAAGGGTCTCTGGCCAGGTTACATCCCTAATGCACACGTGTGGTTTTTCCTCCCTCTCCTCCTCTCTCTCTCTGCCTTTTGTCTTTAGGTAAATATGCAACTAAAGCCTTGTATGTAAAGCAGCCCATGTTCCCTCTGCTTTGTCAAGCTCTTCAAGGGAAACATTATCGCCTTAATTGCTTAATTCCAATTTGCATAATACGGCAGCCTGACAGCCTCCAAAACTGGGATGCAAAGGGAAGATTAGCGAGCTATGGATGCATGCTGCCAGACTTTTGCATTTGGGCTAGCAGAACCAGGGAGCAGTCCTTGGATCAGCAATTCTATTGGCTCACCCACCCTGCTTTCTTCCCCCTTCCATATTTTACATCAATAAAATGGTTCTGCAGATTTCAGCTCCAAAATAACATAGCAGGGAATACAGTTTAAGTTTAGCACATGGCATTTTGAGTGCCCTCTAGTGCTGTTTCTTAGTATGCTGTTTTTGATGCTGGAACATGAGCCTAATAAAAACTTGTTTTTATTAATGATGTGAGAATATCCATTTTGTATACATCATGAATAAAAGTCAGAAGGAAGGTCTAAGCTGACATTGATGTGGACACATTCACTCACCCTTTTCTTTCAGCTGATTTTCTAATCGTGACACTTGGCAAAAGGTTAAGCTCAAATTCTTACAGGACAGAAAAGTCCAAGTGGGTGCAGATCCATAGAAGTTACCCTTGCAGTTGCTTTGCAAGACATAAATTTTGCCTGGAAGATGAGCTGTAACAAGCACATGATGTTTTTTTTCCCACAATCAGAAAAACATTTGTTCTTCCCCACAGAATCAAGAAGAGATATACAGTAAAATGGGTTCTTGATATGAGATACATAATAGACCTTCCTTTGATCCATTAAAGGTTGTGATGAATATATAGAAGTGATGAAGATAGGTAATGTTGAATGTGTAGTAATGATGAAACTAATGATTAGGCTTCCTTGGGAGGTGGTGGGTTCTCCATCTTTGGAAATTTTTAAACAGAGGCTAGATAGCCATCTGACGGAGAGGCTGATTCTGTGAAGGGTTGCAGGTTACAGTAGATGAGGGATTAGGATGTGAGTGTCCTGCATAGTGCAGGGGGTAGGACTAGATGACCCATGATGTCCCTTCCAATTCTATTATTCTATGATTCTATTCTATGATTAGCTATGAAGTTTGAAACTTAAAGATAAAATGTTGAACACAATGGTATCCCAACAAAAGTAAGAACTATTGTATTTTATTGATAGAATCATAGAATCAGATATGCATATGTGCCAGATGATTGGAGGCAGGCAAATATTGTCCCCATTTTCAAGAAAGGGAAAAAAGAGGATCTGGGTAACTATTGACCTGTCAGTTTGACATCTGAACCTGGCAAAATTTTGGAACAAATCATCAAACAGTCAGTCCTTGAGCAGCTGGACACAGAGAACTGTGATTTCTAAGACTTGCAAGAACAAATCATGTCAGACCAACCTTATATCTTTTTTCAAGAAAGTGACTCCTTTTTTAAGATAATACCTTAAAAACATAACAGGAGGATGTAATGGAAAATATTTTCTGTCTTATACCTTTCAAACTATGTGTAAAACAGAAAATATTTTCCATTACACACACCCCTTTATGTTTTTAAGGTATTACAGTATTTGCTGGCGTATAAGACTACTTTTCCACCCTGAAAAACATGCCTCCAAGTGGGGGGGTCGTCTTATACGCCGGGTGCACTTCAGTTGGGATAGACATAGCTGCCCATAGTGGCCCATAGTACTGTATTTTGAGTGGAAATGTTGAGGGGTCGTCTTATACGCCCAGTCGTCTTATACGCCGGCAAATACGGTATCTATAAAATACAATAGTTCTTACTTCTGTTGGGATACCATTGTGACTAGCCTCAACAAATGACATTTTGTTGTATGTATAACCCCCCTTTCCTTTCCCTTTTCTTTTTCTGTATCCCCACCATTTTTTCTAAATAAGAAAAAAATAAATAGATCCCTTGCAAAGTGCTGCTGTTTGAGCGGAAGAGGGTTCAGAAGTCCCAACACCAGCATAAACAGCCACCACTGACACTCTTACTCAGGTTGCCCAGCCTTTTTCAGCCTGTAGGAGCCTTTGGAATTCTAGTACATGTAGGTAGCTTCAACCACACCCACCCCCTCCAAGACATCCATGTGGAGGGGGAGGGGATTTTTAAAAATACATTGGGAAAAAAGAGGGAGAGGGAAAATACAGCCAACCCTGTGGTAGCAGCTGTTGCCAAAGTGATGTTATTTTAATCTACACAGCCAATCTCCAATGGAAAATGAGAAGCCATGTGGGACAAGAACCCTGCCTGGCCTTATCCACTTAAAGCAACACTTGGTGGGCACCAGGTTAGGGGTTGGCAGGTACTGTGGCATCCACAGGAACCACACTGGGAACCCCTATTCCAACAGGCCCCACACTCCACAAATTTCCAGGCCATCATTCCTGATTCCCAAATGCCACATCTTCTCCTTTCTGCACATCAGTCTCAGCAGGGAATCATGCAGAATGCCAGGCTGGGGGAGAGACATCCCCTTTGGACTCTCTCTTGCTTGTTCAGATGAATGCCTTGACCAAGCAGGAAAAACTGCTCCAAGTGCATGTCACGAACTCTTGAAAAAGACAAGCTCCTGGAAAACTCCCTTTTTCCAGGGCCAGTTCCTAGACAAAGCCTTGGGAGATGCCTGCACTACCAAATAGCCCTGAAGAATTAACGTTGGATACAACAACACAAACTCCATATGGATGTGATAAAGCATCAGAAACAAAACATGAGCTCCTTAAATGATTTCTGTAAAATAACTGATTGGAATCGTAATGAAGCAGAATGAAACTGAGAAAAGACAGGTTCCCGGAGGCAGGATTTTGCTTTTTCTTGACACAGTCTGTTGAAGAACTGTGATACAGCCAGAGGCTATTTCAGTCTCATACACCTGGGGGGGAAAATGAATGTCGCCTGTCTGATAAAGAGGGTTCAAAGATGCAGAAACATACATAGCGGAAGGCATTCAGGACAAAATACAGAGAGGCCTGAAAATGCCCAAAGGTGACCGAGGGCTTGACTTCAGCACAGGAACAAGTGTAAGATCACCAAGGGCCTAAAGGGGTCTGGGTTGGCACAATGGAAACTGGCAGCAGCAAAGTGGGCTGTGGAGCTACTAATGAAATTCATCCTGCAGCTCAGAGGGAGAAAAAAAGAAAGGGCACAGGAATCAAATGTGGCTAAGTCACGATACATTCAGCTGCGTAAGCAGAAAGATTTTAAGAATACACAGAGAGCCCCAGAGGAGGAGGAGGAAGAGCAGGAAAAGGATGAATATGAGCAAAAGCAAATCAGAAGGATAATGAGAAGAGTGGGAAAAAAGACTGTGGACGTCAGAACTGGGAGATTATGCTAGATCAGAGCAAAGGGATTTTCCTATTATAGGCGCAGGAAGCAGAAAGTAAAATTGGTCCCTGAGAAACTCTTGTGTAGATACGGGGAGTATCATTTATACTTGCTGTGAAATATGCAATTTATTCTTCTATCAGCAGAGGGAAGGGAGGACAAAAAGAGAGCTTTCTCTAGCCTTTTGGCTTTCACAGCATGATATTTGGGAGAACTTAGGGTTTATGCTCACAACCATGGCAGCTGTCACTTCCACTGGCCACACGTGTTATGCAGAGCAGTGGAACAAGTAGAACTCAACATGCATTGTCACTGCCAGATCATTTAAGCATCAGTGGTCATCCTTCCCATAACCACCTTTCCATACACCAGAGTGTATCATGCGTGGCCATGCCACACCAATTGCTCATGGTGCAGAACTAAATAGGCCTTCAGACTTGGACAGAGGTAGACTGGCATCCGGGGTGCAAAAGCTGCATTATACAAATAGATGTAAAGATCACATGGTGACTGGGACCACCATGTTACTTCCTTGTCATATCTCAGGAGAAGATGCAGACTCCTTTTACTTGTGCTGCCAATAATCATACGTATCCAGTTCTCATAAGGCACACTGCTACCTGGGCCAGTATATTATGTTTTAAAGCCTCCATGCTACTCATAGTCCTTAATTTCCAATGCATATGTTGCATGTTTTTAATGAAAAAATACTGTGCAAACTAGGCAGTGATTTCCTCTTCAAGTACTAGGAAGAGTCAATGCAAGCACAAGAGCGTCTACACGATCCGCGGTGCTTTATGGAGGATGTGACGTTCTCTTAACTCTCATGCCAGTTGGAGTCAAAGCCCCACAGTAGGTTTTTTAACTATTATTATTATTATTATTATTATTATTATTATTATTATTATTATTATTATATTTAGATTTAGATTTGTTACTCGCCTCTCCCCGGAGGGTCGAGGCGAGTTACAGCATAAAACCCCAAATAAAACCATACAATAAAATCCATAAAACCCCAATACACAATAATACACAGAATAAAATAACTAATCAGGGGTGAATACTGCACACAACAACAAGAAGCATGGCATGACAGTCACTGATTTATTTCTACACAAGTTGCACCCAGAATTAATATAGCATTGAGGGAGGGAAAAAAATGCTTCTCCAAAAACTGCTGCCCTAGGCAGTAGTCTAGTTTGCTTATACCAAGAGCAGCTCTGTCCTCATATATCATCCTATTTGTAATCTGCCTACAGCACAGGAGGACTGCCCTCTACAGGGTCATCATAGGTCTCTCATGGAGCACAGTTAAAGAAGAAAGTAGCCCTCCTTTAAGTCTTCGAGCCCCCTGCTCATCCCTGCAATGCAACCTCGCAGAAGTCTGTTTCCTAGCTTTCCCTCACTACCCCCAGCAGGCAAAGATGCTGACTCCACGACTACAACATGTGTTGTGTAATCATTTCCAGTGAAAAACGCTCTGTCTTTGGCAAGAGACTCCAGGACTCCTTTGCTTACCTAAATTTGCAGCCTCTCTGCCAGCCCCTCCCCTTACTTTCCTTTTCAATAGGATGTAATCAGTTTTCAGCTCTTTAACCTTATTCTGAGTGCTCTTCTTTTTAACAATTTGCTATCCCGCCCCCCTCCCCAAGCCCTTGAAGGGAGAGAAACAGACACATTTTAATTAAATTTTGTTCCATTTCTCCCTTTTTCATTTGCATACATACTTCTCGGGAACAAATAAATAAAGAGAGAGAAGAAACGTGGAGCAAAATTCAAAAGTGGCAGAGAGATAAATGCATATTGGGATAAGTATACAGTTCAGCACTTTGGGCCCCATTAAAAATAAGGCTATGAGCTGAAGGGCCACAGCTAATTTTCAGCTTTTAGGTGCATATAATTAACATAATTTTCATACCCCCCTTCCCCTCCAGGAGCATGACAAATGGCAGATGACAGCTGGTGGGCACGTTACACTCTGTCTACAACATTCTTATTTTGAAACTGTTACCTCCTAATGTTGAAAATTTGATACAGTCCTCAGAATAACTTGATATATAGCAACTCATAAATCATGTGTTGGGAAAACACAATTAATCTGGGCTGCTTTTTCCTTGCCTGCTTGATTCAAATACTTGATGTTCTGGGGAATTTTTTTGTTGTCACAAACACACATGGGCTGCATAATATATTTACAAAGTAGACCAAAGGAGATGTCACTTATGGGAGCAGGCAGGGGCAAAATCCTTTGATATACTCAAAGATTCTTCTTAAAGCGATATTAATTTGAAATTTCCTTATAAGGAAAAAAAACCCTATTTTGTTATCTTGATAGCATTAATTCACACACTGTTGCTAATAGTTTGATCTGCAAACACATAATGTGTCCCTAAATTAAGCTTCTCTAAATATTGGGAAAGGGCTGATACCATGTTTCCTAGCAAGATAGACCAGGCTTTACCAGTGAAAATAGCATTGTTGGCATATGAACCATAGAATTAGGTACAAACTTAGTGTGTAACAGTAATTGCTACCCAAAGTGAGAATGCATGAGGTAGGAAAGTAGAACATAGGTCACAGAGAAAGGCAGAGAGTGTTCTTGGAAGCTTGGCTCTCCATCCTTGACTTTCCCTGCCATTTGGTCTTTGAAAGGCAAGGCAGCATTAGGAAAGAAGATCACTCTTTCGAGATCAGCTCCTGTTTGCTTCTCTTCATTTTGTCCTGTTCAAATATACCTTTAAATGGTAAAAGAGGACAAAAGGCCCAGGAGAGGATGGAAGAAGACCCTATTCACCTTCTCCCTACTGATTATGAATCTGCAGGTAAGATTAGTTGCTGATGAAGTATACAAACCCTGCTACGCCGCAAGATTCTCTACTACAATCTGACACTATGCAAATGGGAGAAAACTGGGAGAATCTATCTGGCTATATCATACCCGCTCTGCGGGTATGAATTTACTGGATGTCCCTATGCCCACGGGATGTTCAGCCAGGGCCTTTTCAGTCCTAGCCCCAACCTGGTAGAATGAGCTCCCAGAAGAGCTAAGGGCCCTGTGGTATCTACCAGCTTTCTGCAGGGCCTGCAAGACGGAGCTCTTCTGCCAGGCATATGGTTGAGGCCAGGGCAGCTCTCCCACTAATCCATCGGAGGATCCCCTCCAATATTGAGATCTCTAACATCAAGATCATTGTTAGATCTATTGCATTGGTGCCACTCTCTTCTGAATATTATTCTCCCCACCAGGATGAACTTGGGGGGAAGTCGGATAAATACGATTAGAATTGTGACCACTGCCGCTTATATGTTATATGTGACATGTTGTTTGATGTAAATTGGGGTTTTATGGGGATTTTATTGTGTTTTAACTGTTTATGTTGTAAACCGCCCTGAGACCTATTTGGAGAAGGGCGGTCTAAAAATTAAATTAAATTAATAATAATAATAATAATAATAATAATAATAATAATAATAATAATAATAATAATAATATGATATATCCCAGAAGCCAGTGTGGTGTAGTGATTAGAATGCTAGATTACAACTGGGGTAATCCAGGTTCAAATCCTGATTCAGATATGGAAGCAGGGTTGCTATCTCTGTACTAGGAAAGAGTTGAGGGTAGAGCCTTGGATGGGAGAGCAGGGTTTGGGGAGGGGAGGGTCTTCAATGGACTATAATGTCATGAAGTGCACTTTCAGAAATGGCCATTTTGTTCAGGGGTTCTGATCTCTGTTCTCTGGAGATCAGGTAGTTCTAGGAGATCTCCAGGCTCAGCCTGGAGGTTAGCAACCGTACATAGAAGTTTCTGGGTGACTTTGGAATAGTCAGTCTCTTTCCCAAAATAAACACCCTTCCTTGCAAGTAGAAATAGATTCTGTTTCATCCTTGGGGGAAAAAAATTAAAGCAGAAAACCTGCTGACAATTTTTTTTTTCTCCCTCTTGTAACGTAAAGGTGACCTCTTTCAACAACCTGTGCTTTTGTAAAGTTTCAACAGATAACACTGAGAATGTCTGAGTTAAAACTGAGCTTATAATTTAAATTAGGTTTGTTCGTTTTTTGCTACATGGCACTGTCTCAGCTTCCTGTGACCACTGCTGAACAGTTTCATTAGAATATCTCCAGCACATCTCCACAGGGGTAGCCAACTTATTCTCTTGCAGCAGAAACAAACAAAAGTGTCATGGTTCTGCAGGTCTTCTACTTCATGCTTATATCCAGTTGCAAACTCTCCCCTCCCCCTCTATACTACATATGTCTACACACTTAGTTATATTTCTGTGGCTCTACTTCCTACATCCAGTTCCAATCCAATTCCTGCATCGTGCAGGAATTATTATTATTATATTATTTAGACTTACTACCCGCCACTCCTGGAACCAGTTAGAATGTATGCTAGAATGAAAAGCTGTCATTCTTTAACAGATCACAAAACATTTGTTAGGAGTTTCCAGGTCCTGTCAATATGAAAATTATTTTTTGTGTTTCTGCAGGAACTATTATCACCTTCTGCTGCCACCAGAGGGCCTTTTTCAAAATCAGCAAGAGGATATTGCTATAGCGATATAGCGATGTAACAGCCTGTGTACTAGGCTGTGTACCAGGCTTACTGAATTCCTAGCTTTCATTGTTGTGGTTTCTAAAGTAAGATTCTAGCCCACTTTGATGCAGAGATACATGAGGAAAAACATCTCTCTACAATGGAAAAGACTAGATATTTTTAATATAAAGTGAAAGCTGGGAATTAAAAAAGCTGATATACAGATTGTTATATCAATATTCAACTGCCATTAAAAAGAATTGAGACAAAGATTGACAAGGAAACCTACCAGGAGGAAGCACCATTACCACATTACCACTGTGGCAAGAAACTACACAAGGCTGTCACATTACTATTCTGATCGCCACTTGGTCAGTCCCTCTATAACTACGAAAAGACATAAAGGTAGAAGATAGCTAAATTCCAAAATGCAGATCAGTGCAAATTATAATCTCAGATACCAGAAAAAATTCTACAGAAAACTATACAGCAGTTTTACCGTTATTCTGAGCATACACTAATCCAAGGCTCAGCTGTTAAGAGAACTCACCCCCTGTACTTTGATTCATGTCATCTCACAGCTTCTAGAGCTGTAATTTTGGTTAGCAACCAGTAAGTGAAATTCAGTGACTATGTCAGGAGATTGTCATCATTTGCCAAGCAGCTGTGAGATCCAAAGGCACGACTCTGTCATATAACTGGAGATCTATGTTGGTGTGACAAATCAATCCTAACATCTCTAAAATCTATGAAACCTTGGCTGAAATGATCTGTGTTGCTAGAATTTCTGCAACACTTGTGAATATTCAAAGGCTTTTATAATATCTTGCCACAATCTTTACAACTGGCCTTTAAAATGGGTATTATTCTCACTCTGACCTGAAGGCCAAAGTTAGCACAATCTCATCAGCTTTCAGAAGTCAACCAAGGTTAGCCCTGGCACCTCTTGGCTTGAAAACTCTACAAGACTGCCATAAGTCTGCTGCAACTTGACAGCAATTTCAATCACATAATTTTCTCCATATTGCAGAGGAGGGTTTGACAGGGAACTTACCAAAGGCCATGTAAACAGTTGAGGGCAAGTGTTACATTCCCACTAGGGAGATATTAGTTAATGTCTCAGCTACGAAGCAACTGTCCCAAGAAGCTAGAAGCACTAAACTGAGGTTACTGTACTTTGTTCACTTGATGTGTAGACAAGAATCACTGGAAAAGACAATAACGCTGGGGAAAACTGAAGGCAGCAGGAAAAGACCCAATATGAAATGGATTGATTCAATAAAGGAAGCCACAGTCCTCATTTGCAAGACCTGAGCAAGGCTGCTAACAATACGATGTTTTGGACCTCATTAATTTATAGGCTTACCTTAAGCTGGAAATAACTTGACAGCACCTAACACGTATCAATAATCACAGGCAGAGATTTCCTGCAGGAAAGGTACCTTCATGTCACTGTTCTTCTAGGCCACTGAACTACCCCCCTTTTGCTACCCAAATATGCCACTCCTTCAATCTCTTAGAAAGTAGCTTTCTACAGAAGACACTAGCTCACCACCCCTCTTCTAGGATTCCTTGGCTGTCGGCATAGCTACACCCCCCCCCCAGAAAAAAAAACTCTGCCTGGTTTGCTTCTGATCTTCTAAGAGAGGCTTGATAGGAAGGGAATAGCAGGTGGCACTTTGCATGTTATGGAGATAAGCACTATCACCTGCTCACTGCTACAGATCAAACAGCTACAAAGGGAGAGAAAAGGAAGGTTCAAAATAGTCTTGCTATCCACTGATTGACAGCATGGGTTGGTGTGTTTGGGGGTAGGGACTTTGAATCACTTTACTTGTCACTGCCTTGGCAGGAGGGGATATAGGGCATTGTTTAGGTAAAAGCAGCCTTGAATCAGGTGAGTTGCTTTGCTACTCGGTGAAGCTACATTTCTCCACAGAGCTTTAAAAACATTCAGCAGATCAATGGCTGAGATAAATGGGACTAATATTTGCCCACAGCCACTTTGACAAGAAACTGCAGATGAGCATACCTGATCAATATAGATAACAAGAAGTTTGGGATAATCTATGTTTGGATAAGAAGGATCTGTTATGGAGTCTTAGTAGTTAATTGTAGTTTTGTTTCTCAAGTGGTCTTTGATTGCCCAGATTTTAAAATATTATTTGTTAAGACAGAACTTTTCGTTTCTCCCCAGCATAGCAAATTCCCTGAAGCATATTTTTGACCCCTATTCTCTATGGATATAACTGAGCCAAGGAACACATTTTGCTTCCCCACAATCTCTTTATCTTTCCTGGCTGTGCCCTTTACTAGCTCTCCCTTGGGCTTCTTTCTCCTGGTACTTAAAAGAACATATTATTATTGGTTGTATTATTTCAGGCTGTTTGTTCTTCGAATTCTTTCTTAATTTCCATTGACGTCTTACCTGCCAAGGTTTATGCTGCATTCCATTAGCCTCTCTTGTACTGAATATTCAAATTTGAAGGAGTCTTTCTTCAGCTTAATAAACCCACGTGTCTACCAAGCCTGGCTTTCTCACCTCTTTCTTTCTTCCTTGTTTCTCGTTTTGCTCCTGGCTGTTAAATTTTAAATCAGGGGTCTGATGCTACCTCCTGTGATTTTAATAAGGTATTAACACAGCCTTCCTGCTGATATTGTTTTCCAATTTTCTAACTCCCCCCTCCCTGCTGATGGTTTTTCAGCTAACTTGGGAAATCAGTCATGTTCATATGAGCACAGGCACCTGTGTAAAGACTAATAACTTGCAATAGAACTCCACCCCCCCCAATTTGTCCTTGTTCTAGCACATGTGCTAGATCACAGCTAGGGATTGGAGGGCAGTCTATTCAAGTATTTAAGCATCTCCAAATGAACCTCCCTCTCATGGAAAGTAGAGATGATTCTTTTGATTCATCTTTGTTGTAAGACTTTTAAATTCACCAACTTTTGTTGCTGACTTCCCAATTCATTTTGTGTATGTGTCTAGGCAGTACATAGGTTATAGTGTATGTACATGTACTCCGCCTGTACATGCATACATTGCTTGAAAGAAAGTGCCAACATATATTCATCTTAAAGGAATTAAACCAGGGACCAGTACCTTAACATATGAAGAAGAGTTGGTTCTTATATGCCACTTTTCTCTACCCAAAGGAGTCTCAAAGAGGCTTACAATCATCTTCCCTTTCCTCTCCCCACAACAGACACCCTGTGAGGTAGGTGAGGCTGAGAGAGCCCTGATATTACTGCTCGGTCAGAACAGCTTTATCAGTGCTGTGGTGAGCCCAGGGTCATCCCTCTGGTTGCATACGGGGGAGTACAGAATCAAACCCGGCTTGCCAGATTAGAAGTCCGCACTCCTAACCACTACACCAAGCTGGCTCTCTATGTGTTGCTTCAATCAGATGTTCAGCTGTACATGCCTTGAAAGTAACATGAGAATTACTCAACACACATACAAAGAAAAATTAAGTGCATACCGTACATAGACTGTACATACATTCACTGCAATTTGTGAACAAGGCTTCTGTTAGAACATTTTAATGCAATTAATGACACAGCAAATTTTAATGGTGAAAATTATATTGCATTTCATTAGTGTGTGTGTGTGGGGGGGGGGGAGATGACTCTTCTTTTAGCCAAACAGGAAGAGCCCATGTCAGAAACTGGGATCTATGAAGGGAAATATAAATTCATAAGACATTCCTAGGTGCAAGTTACTCAAACAACACAGGGACAATGGACAGGTTAGGACTTCAAACCAATTTATGTAAAGATGAATTCAACAGAGTATTGTTCAGTAATATTGGTATAATTTATTTTTGCTATCATTACTTCTGCATTTTAATTACCAAGCATACTACCCTCCTCCCATTTACAACAAAGTCAATCTCTCATATTTCTGTGGACTCGGATGAACATATTTAATTTATTTTATGTATTTAAAACATTTGCACTTTGCCTTATGTCTTGCAACCGTAAGTCACAAAAACACAAAAGCAACATAACAGTTCCTTAATAAGATTAAGGATAATGAATGTACAGATTGAAAAACACATCTGCCCATATAATGTACCCTCTGTTAGTTATCCTCTGAAATATTCCCACTGTACACTGTGCTGGTTAGGCTGCACACAGAATACTGTGTGTAGTTTTAGAGACCTCACTTCAGAAAGGGTGTGGTCAAAATGGAGCAGCTAAAAAAGACTAAGATGGTGAGGGGCCTGAATGCCCAGCCCTACAAGGAAAAGCTGAGGGCTGTGGGAATGTTCAGTCTGGAGAAGAGGAAGATGACAGGGGATGTGATTGCTCTCTTTAAATACAGGAAAGGCTGTCACTTAGGGTAGGTCAGGGAATGGTTCCTGTTGAGAACAAAGAATTCCTCCCCACCATATTGTTTCCTGCCTTTTCCATAATGTTATAGAGGGGGCAGAGTGCCCTACTTTCAGGTCCTCTCTGCTGCCCTTGGAGTAAGAATTGTTGAATTTAAAGAAGAGCTCACAGTGGGACAGGAGGGAGGGTTTTGTGGCTATACAGATGACCCCTTGATGAACAGCAGTTACAGGTAAGTGCAACTCTGTTTGCATCATTAGGGTACCTGTGCAGCCCCACATGGGATTAAATGACTTGCAATAATGAGTTTAATTACGGGCAGAAAGCTACCAACTGGATATTAAGATTTATGTATTTTTACAGTAAGCATAGTGCAACAGTGGTATTGGCCTCCTGGGGAGGTAGTATGCTCCTCCTCACTGGTTGGATGAAGAATTGTCAGGGATGTGTTAGGATAATCCTGTATTGAAAAGGAGTTGGACTAGATTTCCTAAATGACGAAAGTGAAGATGCCCTCACTCAGGTAAGTTGAGTTACCAACCTGATGACGGGGTCTGACATTCACCCGGAATTACAACTGATCTCGATTAATCAGTTCCCCTAGAAAACACGGCAGCTTTAGAGGATGGAGTATATGGCATCACAGCTTCATTCCCTTCCCAAACATGACTCCAAATCTCGAGGAATTTCCCAAGGCATAGGTGGCAATAGCAACCTCCCTGGTAGGCCGTAGGACCATAGGACAAAATCTGTGAACTCACAGTTGACATATAAGCAATCCTCCTCACCACAAGGAGAGGGCTGTCTCAAAAATGCAGCTGGACAGACCTATTATGCCCTCCTATCTTACATAGATGGTAAAAGGATTTAAGGTAAATTCTAATCTTGAAGACATGAAAGGAAGACATATAGCTTTCTCCCATTATAAGTCATCTATAAAAAAAGGGGGAGGGGGGACCCAAGGCCAGTTAACATTGAGAGGATGATGCTTTTCAACAGAGGCTTATCAAGCATTACATTATTTTAATGATGCTTCTATAGACTTTCAAGGCTCAATCAGCTGCAACCAGAAAAGAATGCAGGGTGCTGTTGTTTTCTACACAAAGCTCCACTTCCTCAGTTCTTAGTCCCGGTAGTCAGCCTTGCCTCCTTTCATTCTAAGGATTGTGCCACACTATATATCACTGATGAGGCAGGTACAGTTTCCCAATGCTTTCTCTAGCAGCTAGCTAAAATAATCTCCATACGCTTCCTTCTTTGATATATGTACCGTACTACTCCTTCGGTTGCGATAAAATCCTATTATCCTTAATTGTTTTCTTCTTCCCCCACAGGCTTTCTTTACCTCATAAATATAAATAATTCCTCACTACAATTGTATTTCTTTCATACTTTTAGATATCATGTTATAACAGGGTTGCACTTACCTGTAACTGTTCAATGACTGATCACCTGTGACATCACAAACCCAAATTATCTACTGGTACTCTGTGCCCCCCCCTTACAGTTTCCTGCCCTTTCCATCATGATATAGAGAAGGTATAATGCCCTTCCCTCAGGTCCTCTCTCTGCTGCCCTTGGAGTAAGAAATTGTTGAATTTAAAGAAGAGCCCACAGTGGGGCAGGAGGGAGGGTTTTGTGTCTGCACAGATGACCTCTTGATGAGCAGCAGTTACAGGTAAGTGCAACTCTGTTTGCATCATTAGGGTACCTGTGCAGTCCCACATGGGAGAAAGGGACTTGCAATAAATAATCTTTATGTTGAGAGGCTTTTGTTCTACTGGTTTCTGAAAATATTTCGGTACACTTCCTTTGAACTTTTAAACTGACTCTTAAGGTCTATGAAGGCAGTTCCTAATCACACCAGATCAGGGATATCTGGGGCCTTTTCGCACAGGGATCTTTGTTGCAAATTGTTTGCGGAATGAAAAATCGCCATTTAAAATAGTGGAATTCGTCGTTATGCATACCTGCCTTTGTAGTGGAATCAGTTGCGTTTTTTAGCGTTTCCCACAGGCTTCCGGTCTCGGCAGAAATCGCTAGAAAGGAAGCGCTATTGCCAAGCTCGTCCCGCCCCTGGCCGTCAAGCAGCCAATGGGCAGCCGTTAGCATGCTCCCAAACAGCCCCTTTCCCTTTAAGAAAGGTTTTTTTAAAAAAAAAACGACCCATAGCAACGAATCTAGGTAGATTCGTTGCTACGGAGAGACCCATCCAGCTGCCTAATGTGAGCTGTCGTTTGATTGTATGATCGTTTGCACGCTGCCTCGAGTGATAAAAAAAATCCCCCCCCCCTCTCACGGGCCCGATTTTCGGCTGAATTTATTTGTAAAAAATAAAGGGACTTTATTTCAGCAAACGGGCTTTTCAGTGGTTTGTGCTTAGTGACTAAAGGTGAAGGACTGAAGCCAGGGAAGCCTCTAAACAGAAAGAGGCTCGCCGGTGCGTTTATCCCCGCTCGCTCGGAGAAAAAAAAATGGCGATCGCTTCGCCGGAAGTTTGGAGGAGAGAGCCAGGGGGAGGGACTTTGAAGAACCAGCAACAATGGTAACGCACAGGTCTTTAGCACTACTGTTGCAGATTGGTTGCAGGAGTGTATCGCTATCCGGAGGGTGAATCCACTTTTCTGGATTCCCCTGAAAGCGCCACAACGAAGCGCTTTTTGCTGATTGGTTTCAGGATTGTTGCAGATTGTCTACGACGTCGTGGGTTATGGCAAATTAGTAGCATTTCCAAATAGCAACCATTGTGCTACTTTGAAGCCGTGCGAAATGGCCCCTGCATTCTTCAGAGTTAACTCCATTTTACTGGGTAGGGAATTTTCTTCTTTCTAGAAGATGTATCCCCTTTATATAGTCCGAATGGGAGTCTCTGTCCAATCCCCAAACTTGCTTGCCAATTTTCCACCAGTTCCCTGTCTCTGTTAAACCACTCTTAGCTAAGGTGGAATTCAGACTGCTTGGAGCAGCCTGTCACCCAAGGCTCTCTGTTTCTGTGAAAAATCAATCCTTCACAGTCCTTTGTACAACATTTCTAAGCTTTTAAAAAGTGCATTCCATCACTCCTGCATTGGATCCTATGAACCAAATAAAAATTGTTCTTTTTGCTGAATTATTTAGTTTTATTTAGGTAGAACAGTAACATTCTGTGTATGTCTAGATCAGGGATTCCCAGCCAGGGTCTGCAAACCCCTCGGTGTCCATGGGAGCTCCACAGGAATCTACAGCCTTTTCCATTCTATCTAATACACAGCCACTCCCTGTCTTCCACCCACCCTCTCTTCCTCTTTTCCTTGGTCAGAACTGAAGCGACATGTAGAGATCTATCCTGGTGTTAAAGTCTTTAAGAATGGGGGGGGGGTCATATCTTAGTGTCTGTAGCTCATTGTCTTTTCTCACAAATGTGATGGTGAATAGGAATATCATTTTAATTGTGAGCAGGCATAGGGAGCATGTGGCCATAGGTAGAAATGGCTTACCCATTAAATGGATAGTATTTGGGACAGACTCCACTGAACCCAGCTGTATATTGGAGAATGGATCTGGGACAACTGATTTACTAACTTCTTAAGAAACTGTTTGGATTTTCTTAATTTAAAGAGTGTCTCCCTCTCTATGCATGTGTGGCATGCTATAGCAACTAAGTAGTCCCTTATTGAAATGGATGATAGTCGTCTCTGAACTAAACCTAGGAGGTATTCAAGCATTCTTTCAATAGGGCTCTTGGCCTATGGCCCATGAATGAAAACTTTCCCATTTGGTCAAATATGAGCACCAGGTTTTCTGACACTGAGTAATACCTGTTTGACAGGTTATGAAAAAATGGTAATTACTCATTGAATGAGCCATGTTACTAAATGGAGGCTGCCAATGGTCTGAACCTAATAGGTTCCTGTCTCATTTTGTAAAGTACCTTAGGAATGCATGGTACAGGAAGGAATGTGTAAAGAAGGGTTCTCCCCTATTCGATTTGGAAGGCATTTCCCACTGAATTTTGGTCTCATGCTCCTTTGCATTTATTTCAGAATGGTAGAATATAAGTTTATTACTGGTACACCCCCCCCCCCAGTGCTGGAAGACTGGGGACAGGACTGTCCAGTTCAACTGCCGTTCATGAGGCACTAGAGGGACACAGGTTAGGAAATCTACTGGTTTGTTGTCAACCCTGTTATTTGGAAGGCTAGGATTGTAGCATTGTTTTTGATAACGCATTCCTGTATTATAGTGGTGACATGGTAGAGTGTTACAACATATGCTACCCTTTTTATGTACAATATATGGATATCAGGTTGTATGTAGCTATTTGTGTGTTTTTGCCTGACAGGTGGGTGTGGAGGGCTACAAGGCTGTTCAGTATGACTTTGAGCTTTAATAGGATGATGTGATAGAACCTTCATTAGGTTGGCCATCACCCATTGGCTGATATGTGGGTGCCCCAGAACAGCAAGGAGGTATCTGTGGTAACTATGATTTTTTTTGGGGGGGGAGGGGCTGGCAGCATACCCCTACTAAAAAGTTATTTCCACCGTAGAAGAGAGTGTAGCATTTGTCTTGGAATTGTTAGTTTTTTGGATTGATAATGAAAGTTGAAAACTCTAACAAACTAGAGTTGTAAGGAGCACATGCATATGACTTAACCATTGTGATAGCTGCCATCAGCCCAAGCAGCCTTTGTATTAATATGGCTGGTTGGAAACACATTTTTTAGCAGAGCAGTATGTGAATTCTGCAACTGGTCTACACATATGCAGTACCCATGTGGGACTGCACAGGGGATGAATGGAATGCTGGCCTTCTATCATCAGTTCATTTAAGGTTATGGATCTCCCCCTTCTTGTCTTAGAAGGGTTAAGCCTTTGTATAGCTTTTATCACTTCTCCCATTTCTTTTGTTATCACTCCATTTTTATCCTTATTCCTTTATCGCTCTTCTCATTGCTTCCTCCAACTATCTAAATCAGGGGTAGTCAAACTGCGGCCCTCCAGATGTCCATGGACTACAATTCCCAGGTGCCCCTGCCAGCAAATGCTGGCAGGGGCACCTGGGAATTGTAGTCCATGGACATCTGGAGGGCCGCAGTTTGACTACCCCTGATCTAAATTCACTCACTATCAAACTTTCCTTCCTCATGTAAAGTACTAGACCGGAGACATGGTGTGAAGCTTGAGTGTCACATAAAGAGATACCAACCCCCAAAATGCACTTTGGCAAATTAAAATGTAAATTTACCAGAAGGGCTAAGAAGGAATTTGAAGAGCATACTGCTAAAGACATAAAAACTAATAATCTGAGCTTCAAATACATTGGAAACGGATAACTGGTCAGAAAAGCAGTGCAGCCATGAGACAAGAAAGGTGCAACGGAAGCCCTCAAAGAAAGAGAAATTATGGAGAAATTAAATTAATTCTTTCCATCTGCCTTCATGGCAGAGGGGCTTACATTATCATAGAAAGTTCTCTGGCAGTAAAAAAGGCAAGCAGGGTTTTAGGGAAAGTGTTGGGAATAAAACAAATAGATTTATAATGTCATTACACGCATTTATTATTGTTCACATAGGTACTAGTTTGGCTGCTTTGCAGGCCCACACTGTAGAAATGGAGAAGGTACAGAAAAGAACAATTGAAGCTGACTTGCCGTATTCATCATTTCCCTAAAAAAAAACACACACACACATAATGTAAAAAGATTTTCCCCCCAATGCTTCTGCTCTCCAATCGGCTATTGTATTACAAAAACACACCACGTAGCCCTTCATGTAAAGAACTATGAGGGGGGCACGTGGGAGAGACTTATAAATATATAAGAATTTTTATGTATTTATTTAGTACATTTTTTCTCACCCTTCCTCCCAAAAGCTCAAAGCAGCATGTCTCACCCCCCCCCCCCCATTTCCATTTTATCCTCACAACATTCCTTTCAGGTAGCCTAGGTTGAGAGAGTGGCTGATCCAAGGTCAACCACAAAACTTCCAAGGCAGAGAGGGGATTGAGATCTGTGTGCCCTGGATCCTAGCCCATCACTCAGTTTAAGCACTACATGACTCCACCTGGGTGAACATATTCTGCTCTTCTAAAATACAAGAATTTAGTAAGATATAGGCATATTGGAATGAGCCTCTTGTGGCGCACAGTGGTAAGGCAGCAGACATGCAGTCTGAAAGCTCTGCCCATGAGGCTGGGAGTTCAATCCCACCAGCCGGCTCAAGGTTGACTCAGCCTTCCATCCTTCCGAGGTCGGTAAAATGAGTACCCAGCTTGCTGGGGGGTAAACGGTAATGACTGGGGAAGGCACTGGCAAACCACCCCGTATTGAGTCTGCCATGAAAACGCTAGAGGGCGTCGCTCCAAGCAGTGCTTGCACAGGGGATACCTTTACCTTTAGGCATATTGGAAGCAAAAAACAAAACAAAAACCTTGAATGGCACACTGGGCACTTAGAGATGTTGATATTTCCATTCCCGAAAAGCTACACTTAGGTGTTATGGAGGTGACCCATGAGATACAGGAGACTGTAATGAGCTTCTTCTGCCATCTTCTTTCTCTCTCTCATTCTTTTTGAGTGCTGTTTTGCTCTGGTCCCAAGGAAATAGCATATAAAATGCTAGAAAACACAATATTTCCAGACAGGAGCTATCTGTCCGAAGTCAACAAAGAGGTATTATCTGCTCAGATTCATTACAATTACACTTTAGACACACATCCCTGAGAATTCTGAAGCCTGTAGATTTCATGGTAGGTGAAAGAACCATGGCCTTACTTGCATGTTTCTTCAAAAGTGGAATAAAACAACCACTCAGACCACTTCTTTCTATAAAAATAGGTAATGCACAAATCAAGTCTGCCTTCACCAGTGGCCAAAGACTGTCTCAGTTTCAAACTCTGAAGTAGGGCTGTGTTCCTATTGGAATACGAATATGGACCTAATTCCTACAAAGACCCATTTGATCTTGTCATCCTTGCTTCTCATGTATACAGAGCTTACTGAATCACAGACATACATCTCCTGTGCCTCCAAGGAGAGACTGATCTAAATTACTCACCCTCCTGGACTCTCTGCCCCAATGGGCAGGCATTGAAGATGCCCATTTCACATGCACGGCTTTGCTTCCAAATGTCACATGCATTCGGCAGCCTTCCGCTGTGTTTTGTTTGAGAATTCTCAGGCTTCCTCACCAAAGAAAGGCTCCTCCATTGTGAAGCTGTTAAATGAAAACCTTTGCAGCTGTCATAGCCGCTCACTGCCTCAGTGCCTGTGAACACCACTTGGCTCTCGTGCGTTGATGCAGTTACTGTACTGGTAATTAATGCCGTTAGCTTTGTAATTAAAAAAAAACACAACTTTTTGCCTTTATACTTGGGGTAATAATGCTGCAAGTAAAAATTAATTAAAATGAGATGAATTGCCTTGAGTTGAATGAAATGGAAAGGGAGGCAGAGGAACTGGGGGGGGGGGAGGGGGAAGGGGAGGGAGGCACCGGGCCTTGCTAATGAAGCAAGATGATGCTGTCGGCTGTTGGAAGATTCTGCCCCTGCTTTTCTTTCTTCTGTTCTGTTGGGTGGCAGTTTAGCAGAGCCTAAAAGGACTGTCTGACAGACAGACAGGGTGAGGCATAGTTGGCCACTGCATTGGCCAAAGCTGACCATGCAACATGTAAATATAACCAGCCGTGTGTACTGAAGCCACCCCCTCCTCTTTTTTTCTTTCCCTTTACCTGACTATGTGAGCTAATGGGCTGTGAAATTGGCTTTTCTATCATTATTAATTAGATATGATGTTGACTTTCTGGTTTCCCTCTCCAAGGCAGGAAAAGGGGCTAATTGTTTAAAAACGGGCAGAGACCTGAAGACTCCACACGTCGGGCAGAGCAGGTTCATTGTGAGCAAATTACTGGCGATTTGAGCAAAGTCTCAGCGTGAGTCTGATGTGTGACACTGTGCTTCTTGCTGCTTAACTCGCAGTCCTGAACCTGACGTTCCCTGCACTCTTACACTTGGCATTTTGCCTCAGCAAACTAGGGTGAACCCAAAGGAAAATGGAAAGCATTGTCATTGCAAATCGATGCTGGTCGGAGGAAAGAAATAGCAAAAGGAGAGGCAGTCAGCAGGAGAAGTCCAAATGAATCCAATCAACAGAAGTATATTTGCATGGCTAGGATCAGCCTACGAAATCTCAGTCAACAGGATGCAACCACAAAGCAGACATCTGAGCTTCTAATGCTTTCCTGATTCTGTGAACTTTGGGTGCAGTGTCTTTTTGACATTCACAGACCCCAGCCCATCACTAAGGCCTTTGATGCTACACTACAGTTTGTACAGCATGGAAGTTCTGGGACTCATCTTGTTTTCAAATCAGAAATTGTAATTTTGCTCACCAGATAACATGCCATCAGCATTTTTCGGTATCTTTTCAGAGCACCACCCATGCTCTACCATTATTGTGGCATTCGTGTGGGCAGTATCCAATTGGAAGATACTGTTAAACTCAAATGGCCTTGAATGTTGGCTTTCCTAACTTAAACTGAACCCGAATGCCATTGCCAAAACTGGAATTTGGGTTATCTGGGATATACCAAATCAAGTTCAAGTTGATTCAACCTGAACCCAAAATAAATCAACCATTTTTCCTCTCATCCCTAGTTGTGACAGTGTTCACATTGAATGCTCAGAAAACAATATGTAGGGATGGGCATGCATCAGGAAAATGCAGATCAGTTCATGTTTCGTGGCATGTCTTTTTTGCGAACCACAAATCATCACAAACCTTTAGGGGCTAAATGAACCCCTGGCATTTTACAGACAACAAACTTGCCAGGGATCTCTGGCTGGCTCTCCTCTTCCTGCTCTCTAAGTTTAGTGAGAAATGGATTTATGGGGTCTGAGTTATGGCATACCAGGAACAGGGCAATGTACTAGTGCCCAGCAGAACCTAATTCCACTGTGGCAAAGCTAGCTCAACAGGACTGATGTGAAGCACAGAATCACTCTCCAAGGTGGGGTGGGGTATGCAAGCTCAACAGAACTAGGAGAACTAAATTCAAAATAGAGAATCCTTACAGTTGTAATGTGCAGCATTGGCCAGGGGGGAGGGAGGAGGAATAGGTTCTTCCCTGAGGCATAAAACCTGTTCTACAGCTTGTCTTTGTACATTGTTAGTGATCAAAGACAAAGGTCTGGGAAAGAGGATATAGTAGGAATAACACTCACCATGTGTCCACATGGGAAAGAGGAATCAGACATGGTGAGTCTAAGTCAAAGTAGTGCTGGAGTGACTCCTGTGCAGCTTCCCCCACCCCCCACCCCAACCTCCTCCACTGAGGAATACACAGAAAAGGATGTTACATTAGACATTGAAAAAGTATGTGAATTTTGTAAGAATGAACAGCAACTGAAGTAGTGAGAAGGGACTCACGAAAACTCATACACTGCCATAAGTTGTATTAATCTTTAGTGTACTACTGAACTCTTGCTCTTTTCTACTACTACAGACAAACACGGCTATCATCTTGATCTATCTGGATGCTAAGCATTTGTACACATAGAATTATAAAATACTAGAGATGGAAGATACCTCCTGGGTCATCTAGTCCAACCTCCTGAACTATGCAAGACACAACCCTATCGCTCATCCACTGTAACCTGCCCCCGCCCCTTGAACCTTCACAGAACCTTCACGTGTCATTTTTTTAATTGCAAAGTGTATGCGTTTCATGCATAACATTTCCAAATGTGAAATAGTTTTTTGAAGCCAATAAAAAAGTTATATTGGAATATGTCCATAATAAGTCCAATGGAGATAGAGAAAAGATGGGGTAGATCAAGCCATCCTCCAAGGAGCTGTCCTCCAGCATTTGGAGCCTTCCTTCATCTTAAGTAGCTCTTCCTCAAACAGAAGAAGTATCCTTAGGCTGAAAGAGGGCTTCAATTGCTCATTGTAGAATGAGTTACGAGTTACCCTAATAACATGGTACTTCACTCTCTGTATGACTCCTGATCCAATGGCCTCAGAATTTTCCAGATCTTTGGGAGCTGCTTCAATTAACACTGAAACAATGGATGTTTCAAACCTCCTGGTACCACCAAAGAATGTTAGGATCACAAAATCCAGCCAATTCTTTCTGCCTCCTCTTTCTGCCTCCTGCATCAGCCTCAGTAATAAAGATTCTGCAGATGGATCATAGTTGGCAGTTTTACTGCTGATGCATGAAGTAAAACTGACTCCGGCTCATTCCCCTTAGCTGTGTCAGCTCCTGCAGGGCTCAGCATAAGGAACTGTGACTTGAAGCAGTACATACTGTGACCAAATCCTTGCTCCAGCTTTTTCCCCCCAATGACGAGCTATGCAAGGACTGGTTCACTAATCATTTCCCCAGTTTGCAGCAGGAACTACAACTCACTTAATTTGTTGGCCTTGGTACAGGAATCATGCTGGAGGTGTGAGTACAGAAAGGTTGTACAGTGGCTGTATGTGACTGATAGGAAGAGCACTATGCACAGAAGGGATCTTGCATCTCCTGTTCAAGGATCTTAGTTAGCAGGTGTTGGAGGACTCTTGAGAGCTGCTACTAGCCAGCGTAGGCATTACTGAGTTAAACAGACTGCTGGTCGAACTTGGGATTAGGCAGTTTTGCCATCTAAGAACCCTATAGGGAAAGGTTTAGCTCAGTGCTACTCAAGAAGAAATATTATATTTGCAAATAACTATATGACATATATAACACAAGCATATTAGTTCAAGGTTTTTTTTTTAATTTCTTTTCCTGAGACACAGAGCTGACCCATTTTGCCATGCAGCATGCATAGAGCTGGGGACAAAGATCTTCCATCTCCCATTGACCTAGACAGCAGAAGCACTATGGATTGGACAGATATCAATCTATACTGCTTTCAGACCAACCAATGGTATCGAGAACTCTCTCAGATATCTGATGAAACATGCATGCACATGAAAGCTCATCATTTCATTAAACATAATAAAGCTCAAGTTGACAACTCAGTCCCTACCTGAATGTTCCTCCCTGGGGGTGTTCCACCAATAGAGAGAGCACTCTGGCAATGTGGGCCAGTCAAGAAAAATTGCATGCACACAATTCACTCCCTTCCTGATTGGCCCTCTCTGGTGGTATGCTGCTAATAGGGAGAGAGCACTCTGCCAATGAGGGACAATCAGTTCAAATGGCACTCTGACAATGAGGGCCAATCAGCTCAAAATTGCATTCAGATAATTTACTCGCTACCTGATTGGCTCCCTCAGAAATATTCCCCCAATAAGAGATGACCCTCAGACAGAAATGGTCTGCCCTGGTAATTTAGACCCAATCAGAAGAGAACCCTCAGCCAGGAAGGGCTAATAAGGGATCAGCTCTCCACCTCCAATTTCCTGCCAGTTTCAGAAGTTTGCTGGGTGGAAGAGGAGGCAGCTTTAGAACACAACCTGCTTCCAGTAAGTTGCCTTGGTCTCCTGGCCTCTTTTAGCTCAGAGTACAGAGGGAGCCACCTGCCACCTGAGGCAGCCTCTGTGTCCCTTCTAGAGGAGGGGGCTGTGGGAGGCTCAGAAATGGCTCCTTACCAGCCCACTGGTACCCTGGGCAGCCAGGAAAAGCCTCTACTCTGGGAATGTTTACTCATGAGTAAGTTATGTGAGGTGTGCAATTTGCAATCTGAGAAGGGAGGAATGCTTCGTGGGTAACTATCACAAGCAATTGCAGCAGGAAAGATAATGCTGATGTGGGTGGGACTGGGGAGATGTAGATTTTCCTTTTCCATACACATATCACCTTGGTTTTGTTGCAGTCTTTCCAAGGCTGTTGCAGCAAATCAAATTTGAGGCCAATGGCATGGACCTGAAAACTCCAGGTCATAGATGGGGCAAAGAAGCATCATGAGGCCATGGGGGCATGTGGAGGGGGGGGGGAGATACTGTTTTCCAGTAGCACTTTCCCAGAAGAAGAAGAGTTGTTTTTTATACTCTGCTTTTAATTGCCTTCCCTTCCAGTTCCCACAACAGACACCCTGTGAGGTAGGTGAGGCTGAGAGAACTCTGAGAGAAACTGCTCTGTGAGAACAGTTTCTAACAGGATTGTGGCTAGCCAAAGGTCACCCATTATGTGGAGGATCAGGGAATCAAATCCAGCTTGCCACATTAGAAGCTGTTTCCCCTAACCACTACACCAAGCTGTATAAATTGCCATTGCTTTAAAGAGATGTAGCTAGAGTATTCAGGTATTTCCTACATGAAGAGGTGATTGTGTGGTTAATAAGGTATGCTATTTGGGAAGGAAGGAACGCTTTTGTCTTCTGTTCTCTCTATCTCTCTCAGTTATCCAGTTCCCATCTGGAGGCTGGCATCCCTGAACAGTGGAAGGGATGCCAACCTCCAGCTGGGACATCAAGATTCCACTTCTGGGGTTTCTTGAAGCCTGAATTATTCATATTTTTTTTAAATGGTAAAAAAGTTGAGAAAAGCTGACATAGTAATTGAGAAACCCTGTAAGTTCTTTGCCAATGTTTTCATGTTTGACTGTAAAATGCAACTGTTTTTTTATTTACTTTGATACTGAATTGAACTGAAGAATGTACAGATTGAAAGGTTTTCAGTTCTTCAAGCACATTTTGCTATCAAATATTTTAATTGAAGGAAAAAACAATGGCAAGTTTATGAATTATTGGATGTTTATTGTTATTAGCAATTACTGCCATCCTGGATTTCTCTTTGTTTCCCACCTGGAGCCTGGCATCCCTGCACCTCCATGAGATCCAAAAAACAGAGTCCCCTCTCCCAAGTAGCCCTTTTCTCCAAGGGTACTGATCTCCATTTCCTGGAAATGACCTGCCATTCCAGCAATCCCCCAGGTCCCAACTGGAGACTGGCATTCTGCAACCTCTCTGGGGGCACAGTACCACATAGTTCCCCCTTCCTAAGCAAGCCCTTTCATTCCCAGGATCCTGGAGATGAGTTGCCATTGCAGAGTCCCACCTGCAAAATGGCCATTTTTTCCTGGGGAGCTAATCTCTATAGTCTGCATATGACCTCCAATTCTAGGAGATTTCCAGGCCGTACCTGGAGGTTGGTGATCTCCGGTGTCAGGAATGTTCCTTGAGGTTTCAAGGCGGGGCCTCCAGACTCCAGGGGTAGGCAGGAGCTTTTGCCATGTAGCCAGCCGCCTGGAAGGCCACAGTACAGGTATGCATCCTAGCACCTGTTGTTTCCCTGGGTGCAATGCGTTTTGCCTCTTAGTACTTTGAATAAAGTGTCGTTGGTCTTAAAGGTGCCACTCAGTCTTTGTCCTGCTGCTTGCTTGGTGTAGTGGTTAGGAGTACAGACTTCTAATCTGGTGAGCCGGGTTTGATTTCCCACTCCCCCACATGAAGCCAGATAGGTGACCTTAGGTTCACCATAGCACTGATAAAACTGTTCTGACCGAGCAGTAATATCAGGGCTCTTTCAGCCTCACCCACCTCACAGGGTGTCTGTTGTGGGGAGAGGAAAGGGAAGGTGAATGTAAGCCGCTTTGAGATTCCTTTGGGTAGAGAAAAGCGGCATATAAGTACCAACTCCTCTTCTTCTTTAGACAAACAGAGCTACCCACCTGCTTCTACTCTTAGGATAGTGGCATTGCAAAGGTCGGGGAGGGGGGGGGGAGAAATGTCTTCAGTTTCATCTACAGTGCTGCTATGCTGCTGCTGTTTTAAGGCTGAATCTATTAAACACAGTGGAGATAGATTTTGCTGATGGTAGAAGTGCTACACCTTACAGTCACATTTTATAGGTGAATTAAAGTTGCTATATTAAGAAAACGCAAGCACGCATGCAAAAAAAAAGTTTAAGATCTTCACTCATGTGTTGAACTTTAGATAGTATACATTTCGAAAACCAAAAGCTGGCTAAATTCTGTATATGCCCCTCCAACTCATACATTCAGGTATGAACTGGAAAGGTCAACAGCAATATATTCCTTGTGTAATGAATGACATAGATTAGTAAACAAAGTATCCATTATGAACAAGAAATAAAGCTGCACCAGCACTGAACTCAAATTGGGTCTTCTCCAAGTCCCCTAGTTACCTTGCAGAAAGCTTTTGCCATCAGTAGATATACTCATAATTGATCTATGCCTGTGCACGTAACCACCCCAAAAAGCGAGTCCTCTGAAGATCATCACTGGTAGTTCTGACCTAAATAGCCAAGGCAAGTTCTACCTTGTCTGATCTCAGAAGCTAAAATGTGCCAACCCTGGCTGGCATTTGCATGGGAGACTTCAAGGATTTGGAGGGCATCCTCCAAGGAACACAGGGCTCATGCTGCAGAGTCAGGCAATGACAAACCACCTTTGAATATTCCTCGCCTAGCTGTCAAACACTCCTAGGATCTCCTGGCTATTACACACATTCCATGTGATAAATAATAAATCTTCACTCGTGTTCTGCTCATTGCAAGTATTCTGAAAGGGACTGCAAGGAAACCCGGTACGTGTGTTCCATAAAATCATTATTTACCTGTGTTCTAAACTCTAAGTTAATTTGTGAAAATGTGGAAGGGGTGAAATTTGATTTCTTATCTAAAAATTGTAATTTTGGCAAAGGGCATGGGGCTATCAGTAGGCAAGTATTGCTCACATCTCCACACATCCTTTGGTCTTCATTTACAGCCATACTATCTCCAGTTAGCTGATGCTTCAGTCCTTCTTCATTGCACCATCCTAGCCAACCAGGAATCATGGGCTGAACATTTTGATACCATGGTGTCACGCAGCCACAGTTACAAGATATAACTAGGTGTCAAAGTACAAAACAAACCCTTTCACTGCCCTTACTTTGGAAAGGAATTATATTCATTTGAAACATAAGTCTGCCTTTCCACCAGACAACTGGGAGCCAAGGTTGGTAACAGATTCAAAACCATATAAATCAGAGACCTGCATAATTAGAAATGACCAACTGGAGAAGAATGTGGATGAGGGTGCACATCCAAATGTATATCCCATTGAGATTACCCACTTCAACACAAATGTTAATCCGTCACCAGCTGCACATCTGGATATGCATCTGGATGCAGATGTTGCCCGGCTGCACTAAACTACTTCTTGTCTGATGCATATCTTTATCCCCATTCTTCCCCAATTGGTCAACAATATTTGACTGGATCAATGCAAGGGAGTTACCACAGGAACAAGAACATGTTCTCATTTCTCTCCACCATTTTGTACACAGTTGTACCTTTTATTCTTTTGCAAAGGAATGTGAAAAGGTGTTGAGCAAAAAAAGAAAAAGAAGACACCTGCTTCAGAATGTTACCAAAAGTTATGCTCCATTTGAGAACAGTATTACTATTAGCCTCAGTGGAAATGCTGGGGCACCCTAATGGGCACCGTGGGAGATCTGAAGACACTTTCTTTCCACTAGTGAAAGAAGGAGGCTACCAAAAGGTCATGCCAGGAAAGGTCATCTTGCCCAACTGTCCTTTATTAGGTGAGGACATCATATCTTTACTTCATGCCTGTGCATCCCTGCAACAAAACTCCAAATATTCTGTACTAATTTCTAGTTTATTGGGACTTATATATCACTATGAGTTATATATCATTGAATGGAACTAAATCTTGGCACATAAAACCTTTGCAACCCTTTCCCTGTTCATTTTTTAAGGATACATCTACAATTATACAAGTACCTTCCCAAAAACTGAATAGGGCCCATTCCGCACATATAGGATAATGCACTTGTGCTTTGGCAGATGGATTTTCCTGTGCGGAACAGGAACATCTACTTCTAAAGTTCATTGAAAGTGTATTATCCTATGTGTGACTGATCCTTCTTAACAAACACACATGTCACGGGGCTGGGAGTGCCTGCAGTTTTCAATGCAGCAGATATCTGGTAGCAAGCTCGGCTTGCTGAAATTATATATATATATATAACACACCTAGAAACTAGCAGGAGTGACAGTGTAATCCTAAACGGAGTTATACCTTTCTTAAACCCATTGAAGGGGAGAGACTTAGAAGGGTATAACTCTACTTGGGAATGCACTGCAAGTCTCCTAAATAAGGGACAGAATTAACTCTCATGCTTCTGGTCCCAGAGCCTTTGGTAACATCATCAGCAAAATCCCTTCCTGTTTTCCTAATACTGCAAGGTGCATAAAAAGGAGAAGCACAAGGCATCCACACAACTATCTTTCCCACTTTACTGTACTGAAAAAGCCTTTGGTGACTGCCTTGTTGTCTACCAAGCAACTGGGGTGGAGGCTACCAAAAGATAGAGTAGAATAAACCAAACAGCAAAGGGAAAATGTCCAAAAAAGCAGCCTGGAGGACAGGGGAGAATCGAGGCCTCCACAGATGAGTGCTTTTAATTAGGAAGAGCGCTGAACGGCAAGGAGCTTATGCTAATGGGAAGCCTATTTTAATCAGCTTATTTTTTTAAAAAGCAGCATTTTGTAACAGTCAAAACATGGTCTGAAAAATGGTAATTATCAGTAATGTGTTAACAAGGAGGGTCTCTGTGGGCTGAAATTAACGAGGTTCCTGTTTGACAGCAGCACAATCTATACAGGACATGCAAGCTACCAGACAGGAAGGCTCATCCAGTATGTTGGCAACTGACAGCTTAGACATGGCCAACAACGTACATAGTTTCTCCAGTCCTGAACCTCTTATCTTGGGACCCCTTTGGGGATCGAAGGGGTAGCAGCTTGGCTAGGGGGAGGCGGGGCACCACTATTGCCACTCCTCCTGAAGGTGGCTGCCAATTTATATATAATTTATAACCAATTTATATGCAATCATGAACAATGGATCTTCATGCCATTGGCCAGTTTCAGTTTAATTTCTGTGAAAGAACCCTTGCATAATTTTATGGTTGGGGGTCACCACAACATGAGGAACTGTATCAAAGGGTCACGGCATTAGGAAGGTTACCACTGCTGTAGGGTATTCAAAGCAAGAAATGCACAGAAGTGATTTGTCATTTTCTGCCACCGTGGAGCAATCTTAACTTCCTAATCTTAACTTCGGTAGTCTGTCATCAAGTCCTAAACTGCCCCTGCTCAGCTTCTGAGCTTTGATGAGATCAGACTGACAGGTCAGGGCAAGAGTTCTGAATGCCCTCAGGGAAACTGGAATCTGTGATTTAAGAAGATGAAATTTCTATTTATCCTTCTGTTCTCCCCATTCAAAGAACTGTAGGGTACCCAAAGCACTTTGAGGCTTTCTCAACCAGGGTTTCTTGAATGGGTGGGAATTATATATAAATATATTTATTTATGCTTTGATTTATACCCCACCACTCTCAACAATGACATCTCATGGTGGCTTACAATATAAAAACAGAATACAAAGTATTCTCCACTTAAGACATTAAAACCAGTACAGTAAAATACCATAAATAGTCTCAAGATGGTGGCATAATCCTAACAGGTCCAAAAGCCCAACTCCACTGTTCCAGCCAGGCCGATGATATTTAGAACCCTCACATTTCACCTTTTGGAACCACATATGTTGACCCACCCTCCCTTCCCAAACTGGCCAATGATGAGCCTGGGGTGGGTGGGAAGGGGAGGGATCCCAGATGGGCATGTACACAGCTTTGCTTCCAAACCATATTCTGCATGACCATGCCCCTCCTGAGGTTTCTCAAAGCCTGAAGAATGTTTCAAGGGTTTCTCAATGGTAAAAATGTTGAGAAAGGCTGCCCTAATCTCTATCTTACTCAAACAACTTCAGAGTAAAACAGGCCAATAGAACAGGAAATAGGATTATACAACCAACATGACTGAGCAGAGCTGGTGCCAGTTTACATTTAAAAAGTACACCAAGCACACAGTGCCATCTGCTCCTCTAAGGACTGCCATACACATATTTTCTTTCTTTGTAGCATGTGGGATAAAGACCCCCCAACTGAAGATCAATCTCAGCACCCCCCAGAAGATAAAATCATGAGGGTACATTTAATCTGCTGGGTCAGGCACTGCATGATGGGAAAGGCAGAACTGGAAAGAAAGATAGAGAGAGAGAGAATAGACAGAAGGAGAAGGGCCAATGGTTTACAGAAGGAACGAAAAACTGGCTTTCCTAAATATGGTCACAATTTGCAGGTGGCAGCTGACAGGCACCAAAATATTAGATCCTAAGTTTAAAACGTATAGTTTTGTACCAATTTAGGCCAATTATCTGGCCACAAAGTCTTGTTCATACACAGTCCCAGCATGTATGTTTAACGTACTGAAGCTGAGGAGACTTCAGCCTCCTTCTCCACCAAGTACAGAACCTTCAGTATGAAACAAAACTCAAACATGTGAACACCAATGAAAGCAGACCCTATATACACAGTTATGCAGTTTGGTGTAGTGGCTAGGAGTGCGGACTTGTAATCTGGTGAACTGGGTTTGATTCCCTGTTTCTCCTCCACATGCAGCCAGCTAGGTGACCTTGGGCTCCCCATGGCGCTGATAAAGCTGTTCTGACTGAGCAGTGATATCAGGGATTTCTCAACCTCACCCACCTCACAGGGTGTCTGTTCTGGGGAAAGGGAAGGTGAATGTAAGCCACTTTGAAACTCCTTCGGGTAGAGAAAAGCAGCATATAAGAACCAACTCTTCCTCTGCAGAAAAAGAGGAAGCTACAGTTACATATGCAACTCATGCTGCAAAAGTTTTGTGTAGTAAGGACATTTGCATTATCATTGCCTGTAAAATGCTGGGGCTGTATCTGCAGTATAGTTTAGTACACTCAGGGCCATTTCGCACGGCTTCAAAGTAGCACAATGGTTGCTATTTGGAAACGCTACTAATTTGCCATAACCCACGACGTCGTAGACAATCTGCAACAATCCTGAAACCAATCAGCAAAAAGCGCTTCGTTGTGGCGCTTTCAGGGGAATCCAGAAAAGTGGATTCACCCTCCGGATAGCGATACACTCCTGCAACCAGTCTGCAACAGTAGCGCTAAAGACCTGTGCATTACCATTGTTGCTGGTTCTTCAAAGTCCCTCCCCCTGGCTCTCTCCTCCAAACTTCCGGCGAAGCGATCGCCATTTTTTTTTCTCCGAGCGAGCGGGGATAAACGCACCGGCGAGCCTCTTTCTGTTTAGAGGCTTCCCTGGCTTCAGTCCTTCACCTTTAGTCACTAAGCACAAACCACTGAAAAGCCCGTTTGCTGAAATAAAGTCCCTTTATTTTTTACAAATAAATTCAGCCGAAAATCGGGCCCGTGAGAGGGGGGGGGGATTTTTTTTTTATCACTCGAGGCAGCGTGCAAACGATCATACAATCAAACGACAGCTCACATTAGGCAGCTGGATGGGTCTCTCCGTAGCAACGAATCTACCTAGATTCGTTGCTATGGGTCGTTTTTTTTTTTTTTAAACCTTTCTTAAAGGGAAAGGGGCTGTTTGGGAGCATGCTAACGGCTGCCCATTGGCTGCTTGACGGCCAGGGGCGGGACGAGCTTGGCAATAGCACTTCCTTTCTAGCGATTTCTGCCGAGACCGGAAGCCTGTGGGAAATGCTAAAAAACGCAACTGATTCCACTACAAAGGCAGGTATGCATAACAACGAATTCCACTATTTTAAATGGCGATTTTTCATTCCGCAAACAATTTGCAACAAAGATCCCTGTGCGAAAAGGCCCTCAATAATGGAAAGGTAGGCTGGTTGTGCCTGTTTATTTGTAGAGATCATAGGAAAGTTCTTCAGCAAAAATTTAGCTTTTATTCTTCAAACCAGAAAGAAATATGGCCATAATCCAGCATATCCTTATCCTCACACAGAATGCTTTCCTTCCCATTCAGGAATGTCATAAACCAGGAAGATTATCTATGATATCCAAGGATAATGCCAGTAGAATATTAAGATATGTGGAACAATGTTTTCTTTCTGCAATATTTTCTCACAAACTGGCAGCCACCAGAGACTCATGAAAATGTTTTCTAGAACTAGCAACTCCGCTGCATGATTCTGAGTCCAGAACCATTTCCGTACTATTTTTATTGTATTTTATTTTTTTATTTATATACCGCCCTCCCCGGAAGCTCAGAGGCTTCATGCTGGGCTGCATGCTGGAGTTTGAGCTGGGGCAGGTTGCCCTTGCCTCTTCCTGCTCCCGAACTAGGGAACATTTGGCTTAGTGCACCTCATCCACCACACAAGTCAGAGCGTGTTGGTGGTAAAGTAGTAATATAGGAGCTTGAAAGAAAATACTGTGAAAATACTATAGCTTTCAGACAGGAAACTGATATGTGTATGGTACACACTAGCTTCTGTGCACTATCTACATTTGCGTGAGGCCTGCTGTTCCTTTTGCTTGTGAGAGAATCATGCGCAGGCACAGCATGTCTAAGTATAGGGCTTGTTAATCCTATTTAGTGCCAGCAGTGGAAGTGAGAGAACAGGAAAGAGGGTGTTTGCAGTGCGGCATGGTCATATGGAATAAACTTTAGTAGCCATGGGCTTGGAGATGGTGCTGGTCACCCCCATGGACAACCTCTGGAGACATTTGGATCTAGATGGATTGGCACTGCTGCTGCTTCTAGACTTGATAACAGTGTTCAACACTGTGGATCATGGGCTATTTAGAGTACTGCAGTAATTTATATAGTAGTAAGTAAACAGCTAAAGGAATAAATGTTGTAGTATAATTGGATCCAGCTAGCTTTTCTGCTGATGAAAACAGATGGTGAGGTCCTCTTTGATCATGGGAAAAGGTTATGCTTAGGACTATAGGACATGACTCTACTAAATCCACATGAGATGGGGGCTATCATAAGAAGGGCAGCTGAGCAACACTGAGTGAAGAGTTGCCAGATCCAGCCCTTAGTCCAACTGTCTCTCCTTTCTCAGCCTTTCCTCTTTCTGATGGTTCTACAAAAGATTCAAGTTATCTGTCCTTGCACCAGCTACTAAATATCTATATCTGTCTATTTTCCTGATTGTCTTCTATCTTTTCTGAGAGCACTTGTGGGAGACCTACTCAAGAATTTAACTCACTGCCTGCCAAGCACTCTGGTTCCTGCCTCTACAGTGAAGAACTAATAGATTCAGAGATAATAAATGTGGGCACTGATGGGAAATTGTCACTTCAGAGCTTATCCACTCTATTCTCACATCATCTACAAACTTGCTGTTGTTTGAGGCAATTCCTTTAACTCACTAAGCACAGCTGCCATTATCTATCAACTCTTCCATCTGAACAAGCAGTGACTATTGTTTGCTAAAAAAAAAAAAAATGTAACTTAGAGCCCATCTCCTATTCTTCTGAAGCGTTTGGCCCTCGCTGAGAAATGACCGGCTGTAGGCACTTTAAACAGGCCAATGTTCATTAAATGTCTTACTCAACCCTGAACCTCATGAATTGTTTAATGTACGACACAGACAAAAACCTTATTTCTTCATGTGTCAGCTCTTATTGAGCACCTCCCTGCCCCTCTTACTGCTAAATAGGATTAACAAGCCCTATACTTAGACATGCTGTGCCTGCGCATGATTCTCTCACAAGCAAAAGGAACAGCAGGCCTCATGCAAATGTAGACAGTGCACAGAAGCAAGTGTGTTTCTAATATTGGCCTAGGACATAAAGCCCTTGTTTGTACTGCAAGACAGCAAGTACTTAGACAAAATGGTGGTTAGAAACAATTGTAAACGCTGAATGCAGAAGACATTGCCCACCCCCCTCTAATACATATCATGTATGTCTTCAAGACTGGTTTTCACAGCCACTTTTGCTTAAATGTATCCAGATTTGAGGTACTTGAATATAGGAGTGGTTTAACGATTTGCGGGTCCCTAGCTCAGTACAAGTATGGTGAGAGCAGCCCGACTGGGGGCAAAGGGGACCACCAAACTGGAAAGGGGCATAACTCTGGGTGACCTTAAAGAGGAAAAAGGGAGAATGATCCATGGGAGAAAAGGCCCCTGGAAGTGCACGTGCTACAACTGCTACATGGATAAACTGGCCCTGCTTGAATAAAACCAGTCTGTGGCTATTATCTCTACAAACTCATCACAATGGTATAAAACTAATTAGAGTGGTAATGAAAACCGAACTTAAATTTTGCACCCCAATCAGGACAAAAATGTTTAATGAAATAAACGAAGTAATGCTAGCACATTATTTAGAAACCCTTTTTAAAAGGTACTAAGACAAACGGTACTAGGACAAAAAGGTACTAAGACAAAATTAATAGGCTAAGGCTAAACTAGTTTGGTTATTAAAATTTCCAGATTTGGTCTTATTTAAAAAACAACAACACACAACTCCATGAGTAAAGTCCATATGCTGTATTTCAATATGGTAGGTAATTAGCAACCAAACATGGACATTTTCGAGACTGCATCTGTTCACAGGAGCACGGAATGAATGTTCACAGGATCACATTAAAATTTAAGAGCTAAAATTCTAGGAGGCTTCCAACTCAAACATGTCTCTTTACCATCTGTACCATAAGAGTTCGGGTTCTTATTGTGAAAACACCTTAAGCTTATATCTTATTCTACAACAATGGAAGGCAAATCTGTGTCACTAAACAAAACAAACATATCAGAGAACTAGTAAAGACTGCTAAATGTGCAAGCCACTGTGAATGGCAACTTCTCAGAGAGACATGACAAGTTAGGCACTGTGAGCCTTCAGCAGCTACATGCACAAATACAGTAGCATAACAATGTTGCTGTTCAGTGGAGAAATTTAGTGCAAGATCACTTCACAGGTCCAGGCTTAACCTGCTTCTATTACATTCTAACTCACACTTCCTATGAGATCAGGGTGACTTACATGGATCTCCTCTCTTCCATTTTATGTTTACCACACCCTTTAAGGCAAGTACAACTCAATGAGAATAATTGTCCAAGGTCACTCAGTCAGGTACATGGCTGCTTAAGACATGTGAACTTAGATCACCCTGGTTCAAGTCATTCTAACATCACCTGGCATCACCATAGGCTCTTGTAAGGGTGAATATGAAAGGAATGAAGAGGGTTAAGTTGTCTGGACCCAGGACATGGAGACTGCTTGCTATGTTCAAGCACAGCCTTAGAAAGGTTCTCATCATTTCCAGTAGTAAAAACCTGTGGGAGAATTTCCAATGCAAATCATGCTGCGGTCTCAAAAATTCTGACCAGCTGGTAGAATTAAGTTACTCCTCCCTCTAGCAAAGAGAGAATGCACAGTGGGGGATAAAAATAAATAACAAAAACATCTTCTGGTGCAGGAAATGTAAAGAGTCAGAGATAACCACTTTCCAAACTGAAGGGTGAGAGGGTACCCTCAGGAGTTTTTCATCGAATCATAGAATCATAGAGTTGGAAGAGGTCAAACAGGCCATCTAGTCCAACCCCCTGCTCAACGCAGGATCAGCCCTAAGCATCCTAAAGCATCCAAGAAAAGTGTGTATCCAACCTTTGCTTGGAGACTGCCAGTGAGGGGGAGCTCACCACCTCCTTAGGCAGCCTATTCCACTGCTGAATTACTCTGACTGTGAATTTTTTTTTCCTGATATCTAGCCTATATCGTTGTACTTGTAGTTTAAACCCATTACTGCGTGCCCTTGCCTCTGCAGCCAATGGGAACAGCATCCTGCCCTCCTCCAAATGACAACCTTTCAAATACTTAAAGAGGGCTATCATGTCCCCTCTCAACCTCCTTTTCTCCAGGCTGAACAATCCCAAGTCCATCAACCTATCTTCATAGGGCTTGGTCCCATGGCCCCAGATCATCCTCGTCGCTCTCCTCTGTACCCTTTCAATTTTATCTACGTCCTTCTTGAAGCGAAGCCTCCAGAACTGCACACAGTACTCCAAGTGTGGTCTGACCAGTGCCGTACACAATGGGACTATGACATCTTGTGATTTTGATGTGATGCCCCTGTTGATACAGCTCAAAATGGCATTCACCTTTTTTACCGCTGAATCACACTGCCTGCTCATGTTTAGTTTACAATCCACAAGTACCCCAAGGTCTCGTTCACACACAGTGTTACCTAGAAGTGTATCCCCCATCCAGTAGGCATGATTTTCATTTTTCTGACCCAGATGCAGAACTTTACACTTATCTTTATTAAATTGCATCTTGTTCTCATTTGTTCATTTTCCCATTGTGTTCAGATCTCGTCGAACTCTGTCTCTATCTTCTGGAGTATTTGCCAGTCCTCCCAATTTGGTGTCGCCTGCAAACTTGATGAGTAGTCCTTCCACCCCCTCATCTAGATCATTAATAAATATGTTAAAAAGTACCAGACCAAGCACCGAGCCCTGAGGTACCCCGCTACACACCTCCCTCCAGTCTGATGAAACACCAATGACAACAACTCTTTGAGTGCGGTTCTCTAACCAATTTCCTATCCACCTAACTATCTGAAAATCCAGATTGCAGTCCTTCAATTTATCCATCAGAACATCATGGGGAACCTTATCAAAAGCTTTACTAAAATCCAAGTAAACGACATCAACCGAATTTCCATGATCCAGCAAACCTGTCACTTGGTCAAAAAAGGAAACTAGGTTGGTCTGGCAGGACCTGTTGGAGACAAATCCATGCTGACTTCCTTGGATCACCAAATTGTCCTCCAGATGTTTGCAGATCACTCCCTTTAATATCTACTCCATTATCTTCCCCACAACAGAGGTCAGACTCACTGGTCTGTAGTTTCCCGGGTCATCCTTCCTCCCTTTTTTGAAGATCGGAATAACGTTTGCTCTCTTCCAGTCCTCCGGGACATCTCCAGTCCTTAAAGAGGTCCCGAAGATGATGGACAAGGGTTCTGCAAGTTCTCCGGAAAGTTCTTTGAGCACTCTCGGGTGCATTTCATCCAGCCCAGGGGATTTGAACTCATCCAGTGCAGCTAAATGCCTCTCAACAACCTCTCTGTCCATGTCAACCTGCCACCCAGACACTATCTCTTGGCTACTGCTGAGCCTTTCTGCTTTCTCTGCATCCTCCGTTAGAGTTTGTCCATCCGCACCCAACAGTGGGCCTATTGCCTCCTTTACTTTACGTTTGCTCCTCACATAACTGAAAAATCTTTTCTTGTTACAGTTGGCTTCTCTGGCCAATCTTAGTTCACTCTCAGCTTTGGCCTTTCTGATGATTGATCTACAGTGCCTAGTAACCTGTAGGTACTGTTGTTTAGAGCTCTGTCCTTCCCTCCATTTCCTGAACATCTCCCTTTTCTTTCTTAGTTCCTTTTAGTTCCTTTTCTGTAAAGCAAAGACACCCAATCTACCCCCCATGAAATAAAATCTTCCAAAATGTTATCTTGAGGATATTTTTAACACTGTTCCTACATTTCTGTCTGATGAAAATATAAAACCCCGATCCCTCAAAAACTAAATAGAACCTCCAGATTCACTAGCTATTTGGACTTGATTTATAGAGACTGAACCAAAATGACAAAAGGTTTTCTTGGTTTCAATGCAAGAGAAAAGTACAAGCTGCTAGCTGGGTAACAACCCATAGTCTAATAGCAAATGGATTCTCTGAAATGTGTTAGTGAAGTATTTTGGAGCAAGTGCTTTTTTGTCCTTTGATTGTAACAACTGGGCATACTGCAACTGGTCTTTTATTGCGGCATTTCCAGTATGACTGGAATTGTAACAACCTGCATCATTAAATGATCAACATAACACCAGTTATATATGCTGCAGTAATTGCTGCAATGTAGAAATTTCACCGATTGGACCGATACGGAGTCATCCAATCATGAAAGGGAAAGAAGGCTATCTGATTCAACAGAGCAAATTGTGGCTTTTACAATATAATACTGCAGTCAAAATTTGTTTTGGACAAAAAGGAAGGGAAAAGAGGCTTTCAGACTATTGGCACAACTGAGAATGGAAACAAACCTTACTCTTAGGATTACCCCCAAGCAAATTCATACCCGAGATAATGTTTTAAAGCAAACAAATATTTTTTTACCCAAATTAGAGGGGGGAAAAAACACACACAAGAAAAAATTGTGCAGGATCAAGCAAACATGGCCATCCTGATATGCCTAAAAAGTACACAGTAGGAAATCATATATTCCCATTCATGTTGAATCCCCCCCCCCAGTCACCAGCATTCAAAGATAGTCTGCTTCTTAGTATGGAAGCCCAATTTAGCCATCAAGGCTAGAACCACTCATCAACATATCCTTCAAAATGTGTTTAGTCTCATTTCACCCAAGTTAATATGAATAGAAATGTTTTCTTAAAATATATTTCAAAAGATGATTACTTATTAGTTGATGCACACACCCATAATGGAATAGATAAACATGTGGCCTTCCCTCACTGACAGCCTTCAAGCAGCAACTGGACAGATACTTATCCTGGATGCTTTAGGCTGATCCTGCTTTGAGCAGAGGGTTGGATTAGATGGCCTGTGTGGCCCCTTCCATCTCTATGATTCTAAGCGAATTCAGACTCCAGGGAAGTTCCATTCTGGTCAGCAGGCAGTCACAATGGGCATAAGAAAGAGCTGTGGGAACAAGCTGAATCCCCAAATAGCCAACCAGAGCCTGGGGATTGGTTTCAGGCCTGGCTGGCAGCTACACAAAGATGCAGGAGGTAATTATGGAAGGCATAAAATTACACACATCACCTTTGTATACACCACTGGCTTTGGGGACTTGCTTTAGTTGCTTGGTTGAAATCCAGCTCTGAATACCAAACACCCAAAAGGATCTGGTATCACTCTTTAGCATGCATATGCATATCAGGGAGTGCCTACATCTGATACTGGATCTTAGAATGGAGCCTTACATCTGCTAAAAGAAGGAAGCCAGTAATATAGTGCTGAGCAAGCTATCCCTCCCCATCTCACTGGTAACTCTAACGGCGTGGGGGGGGGGAATATGAAGTGTCCATCAGTTCGATATCAGATCAGACATCAGCATACTCTTTTATACAAATTTTCAGTTATTCTTTGTTTCTACAGTTTCTGTGATCCATATTGTTGTCTCTTCTTTTGTGTGTGTGTGTTTGTTCTAAAATGCTGTTATCCTTTATTTTGGTTGCTAAAATTATATTCATGAAACTAGGCAGATCCTCAGCTCTACTTCTGATGGGGCTATAACCGTTTATTTAGCCCTGACTTTCAAGCTGGCGGAGAGGTTGACACTCTCCTGCCTGCACTTCTGCCTGTGGAACAGACACAATTAAGAAGCAAGGCACTGAGAAGTACAATAAGGTTAATGGGGGAGACGTATTCAATGGCAAACCAAGTTTACATTAGGTGAAGTCATCTCTAGCTCCCTTTGTACTCTGGAAATACTACTGTATAAATGAACTCCAGAGCAAAATAACAGGGGGAAATAGACTGGCGAGGTCTTACGAGCCAAACCCTGCAAAATACATGTTCAACTACATATTCACATAACTCCATGATTTCTCATCCAAGCAGAAACCATGCTTTGTTGTTCAGCTGTGCCCAGAAGATACAGCCATCGTGCAGCTATAGGGTTTTCTACTTCAAATCCAAGGCTTAAACTGCAAATTGAAGGCTAGGCACAAATGTACAGCAAAATTGGGAAAGTATTTATACCAACCCAAGAACCATAAAGTCTAGCTACAACATCTGTAATCACTTTGTCTGCAAGTAACCCCTTCCCATCTCAGCCATAGGAGCAAGACAAGCTCCTGAATAGCAAGCATTTTTGTGGCATGTTGCTATTGGAACAAGCAACTTGGATTTTTATTGTTGTTGTCCTTTCCTTTAATAAAATGTTTGTCTTGAATCCACTTAAACAAGGAGAAGGGAGCTGAGCTGAGTGTTTGTGTATGTTCGGTATGCAGGAAGAATAACATATACGCACCCCTCTTTCAATAACTCACATGACCGGTGCAAAGCAAGACAGAGGCTGTTTTGCTGAGGCTCGCACTGTAAGGATGGAAATTTTTCGCTTGTTATTTTTATATTTGCCATCAGACCCTGCCACGCTCCATCAACCTGAGAAGCTTAAACGCCAAAAGTTGGAAAGGAGGAAAGAAATCCATCCAGCATCTGAATGTGCTTTGACGGCTGCATAAGCATAAAGGCTGGATAGAATTCAGTTGCCAAACTGTTTGTTTTACCTGTCTCTAGGTCTGAGAGGAGAGCAGAGACAACAAACTAATTACCATTGGAAATAACACAGAGTTAGTTTGAGGGAATATATGCATTCAGACCTTTAGCAGATATTCCCGGGAGATTCGGGTTCAAATTTCCATTTAAGTAATAACGCCCTTGGCCTTGAAAAAAACGGCTAATCGACCCGACTCTCTTAATATATTCTGTGTTATAAATTTATGGTAAATTTAAAACTCACATGGAATTATAAGGCATTTTGTTGACTGCAAATGTCCTGCAGGAATGATAATTAGTAGTGAAATAATCACAGCAACTTAAAACTATGCTAGTACCTTATGAGTTCATAGATTCAGCTAGATGCTGTCATGGTACTAGAATAGCATCAGTATTATTTTTTCCTTACAGATGGTAAACATTACCCAAAGAGGGAGAAACATTTGGCACATTAATTTCACAATATGATCTGGATGTTGGGCAACCCAGCTTCAAATCCCCACTGTGCCAAGGGTTGCTTGCCCTTAGGCTAGGGATTCCCTCTCTCTCGGCCTATCCTACCTCTTTAAAGGTTGTTGTCATAGGGATGGAGTGGGGGAGAAAAATGTTTTAAGGCACATTGGAACCCACTGGAAAGACAAGTAGCGTATAAACATTTCAATAAACTACGGGGGTAGTCAAACTGCGGCCCTCCAGATGTCCATGGACTACAATTCCCAGGAGCCCCTGCCAGCATTCACTGGCAGTGGCTCCTGGGAATTGTAGTCCATGGACATCTGGAGGGCCACAGTTTGACTACCCCTGAACTACACAGTAGAAAACACAGATTTGCCAACTGCTACTACACCGGCCATTACAACTGCAGACAATCATGGCTATCAAATATAAATGTTACACATGTTTCCAAGCATGCAGTTGTCACATTCTCACTTTGCATATTTAGGTGAGTACTTTTAAGATCCCTGAAGTCCACACTTCCAAATGAAATGAGTGCACCCACACTCTTAGCAGGGAGGTTTTTACACCACCTGTCAATCAGAAGCAAGATTGCCATTAGTGCTGTTAACACTGGAAATAGCTAAAGGGGGTAGATGTTGATGTTCTTCCATGTATCATTTGGGGCAGGACAAGAGAGCTTGGCAAACATAGGGCTTCCACTGTAGCCGTTTATCTTCTCTTCCTCTCTCTTGTGTAGCATCAGAGGATACTCTGGGCATACAGTGAGAGCTCCCTGCTCCCATTCGAACACATTCGGTTCTCCCTGTAGAAATGAGCAAGACTAACACTTATAGGTATTTTATGTCACAGGATGAGTTTCAGGGAAGCTGCCATGTTTAGCTCTGTGTCTTTTGTAACTAATTGTCCCACCCTTATTTGCAGAGATAACATCATGGTACTATTGAATTATGTAAAAAAATGTTGTTCTCGGAGTTATATGTCTAACCTTAGACCACAAAAGGTTCTGCCAGAATAAAGCTGATAGTCTTTCAGCGTCCATAAGCCTCTTTGTAATTTTGATGCTACCCAGACTACTATCCTTCTGCAAATCAACACTTCCCAGACATCTCATTAGTAATCTCACCATTACAAATACCTGCTGTAGTTAGTTATATTTATATACTCTCAACAGGAGTTAACCGGAGTGGCAGTATTCCACAGGTTTTATAGCTCCTGTCAAGAAACGGTTCTGTATACGAGGCAGTCTGTTTACATCATACTGCTCTGAGATTCCTCAGGAACAACAACAAAATCTCAGGGGCAATAGACCAATGTGATTCTTTATGCACAAATCTCTTGACCACGGGCTACTGGAAAGCAGTGGAAGAAGGATATAAGGAAAGAATATGACATCTCATCAGAGAATATCGAGGTTCTTAGAGGGTGAAGGAAGGGCAGGCTGGAAACACAGCTTGCGCTTTCTCATTTGCTGATTGCACTGCTGGGGAACATTGTGCTCACTGGGAAGTCAGGTGGTTCTTTTCAGTTTGGAGATGGCTATTCATTGGAATTTTTGAAAAAAATCATATGACCCTTCCCCCTAGAACTCCTGAATGGGGTGTAACGGATCTTTTCCCTGTGCCATCTGCCTTGGATTCAGCAGGGGGATTTTACATAAGAGTTTTATAGAAGAAAAATAAAACATATATTTGACCCCCCCCCCAAGATGAAAATAGAGTGAAGAGAGGAAGAGGGTTTGGGGATGCAGTAAAACAAGAAAACCAGAGTCCAATAGCACCTTTAAGACTGACAAAGGTTTCTTCAAGGCATGAGCTTTCGAGTGCAAGCACTCTTCGTCAGACCAACACAGCTACCCATTTGAATCTAAAACAAGAAAAGAGAGAGATAGGGGTAAGAGAAGAGGTGAGAAAAGGGCTTTTTTTTCCTTTTCCTTTTCCTTTTTTTGCTTTGTTCTTTCCCTTTACCGTGTCTCAAATTGCCCATATTACTGGCTGGAAGTCATCACTTATGGATAAGTCTCTTTGAATGTCTTCTAGATGGATGGATATGTTTGTATCCCCCCTCCCCCCTTTGACTGATATTCTCTAAAACTGCCAAAACTGAAATGTCTCTGATCTTCTGGTCCCTTCCGCGGTCATGTTTAGTGTTTTACATGTGTCATAAGAAATGGATGCTACGGTTTGACAGGTCTGTTTACCTGCATCTCACCATGTCCCTGAGCACAGTTTAAAGCCTCCTTCCAGCCTAAAGAGTCTTCTTCCAACTTTTGGGTTCTCCTGTAACAGAAAAGCTGCTTCAGGAACTTCCACTAGTCTAAGGTGCGATCCGGTCCACTGTTTGCGTCTCATATTAGTTCTCATTCAAACTAAACTTTTGAGTTGGGGGGAAGACAGTCTTCAAAATATAGGAGTATCAGTGATAAAGAATTCCAGAAAGGCTACATACATAAGGAATGAGATGTGAGCAGAGAGAAAAGTAAGGCATCCAAGGAAGTCTATACTAAGACAGAGGAATATTTCTTACTCTTCAGAAAGATTTTCTTTTTCAGATTTGTTATGAATTGGCCCCTAGTACTCCACCATGTGCAATGGGCAATGTCTATGAACCCTCATTCTGTGGAAGAGGGGACGCACAGGGAATATTCAAAGACCAAGGAAACTGGATGACACAGATAAAATAGCTTAACAAAACAAGATTTTTAAAGCAATAAATCAGCAGCTGTCTTAAGAGACTCCCAGCTTTTCAAATTCGAAATGGCAATTATTGTTTTGTAAACACAAGGGCTAAAATGGACTGCACTCTTGCTTAAAAACACAAAGACAGTGGCAATAAATAATCGAATGACAACAGGAACTAAGGCTTTAAGCAAATTACCACAAGGATCAGAGAGTGCCAGGCTTCCAGGAGAAATCAATGGGATTTATTTCCACATAATATGTTGAGAATCAAGGGTCAGAGTCACACAATATTGTTCAGCCCTTTGCACTGCAGTCTATCTTCAACTGTATTTACAAAGACTATGTTCTCTTATACCATTCCCTCTCTCCAAGTGCAAAGACTTAAAAATGATCCCCAAAGCTATTTTTATAATAACTAGTCCAATTTTATTTCATGTGTATGTTGCAGTTTCTCTTGAGCCACTTTCTTTATTACAGAATCATAAACTTCACAACTAATGATGGATGAATGCTATTGTGCTTGACCCTAGACTGTGATGCCCTCAAGTCTGGGCTGTGGAATGAAAACCACCTTGGCCTCTGTGGGGGTCTTCCCAAATGCAAGCTAAATTGGAGATGGTGAGTTCCCTTAACTCTCCTCCCTGTACCTTTTTTGTACTTCTGAAAACTATCTTACATTCCGTGAATGAACCAAATTTTCCAGAATGTAAGCAGGATGGCATAGAGGAAGAAAACTGATGAGAAATTACGTAGTATTTTCCCCTCCACTTGGCCTTTTCTTGTTGCCAACCACAGAGAAGATAAATTAGGGCATACAAGAGGAGGAGGACTTCTTCTATGGCTTATATTTATCACTACAATGACAAAAGAGGGTCCCAACGGATCTAAAATTACCTACACATCACTGGAAACATCTAGTGTTTTTGCAGCTATCCTTATTGGACCCTCAAAAATATTCCATAGATACTTGTGATCATTCACAGAGACAATCACAAAAGGCATACCATCCAGTGCCACATATCTGTGCCAGTTTTCCCTTCTCCAGCTTTACCATTTAACCAGTTCAATTCCAAGTAGAATTCAAAGAATAGTTTCCTGCTTAGTTTGAGGCAATGCCTAATTGTGTGGCCTCCCAAACTGAATTGGAAGCCTATGAAATCCTAGTTCCCAATGACTCCAGCAATCCAATAGGCATCATTCACCAGCTATCTGCCAGCCTATGGGATGATGAATGCTGCCAACTACACAGGGGAAAATTAATGTGAAACTCTGCTGTTTTTAAATTGCAAAGGAACCAATAACAGAAGGATGTGAGGTGTTCAGCTTGAGAGATAACAGGCCATGCAAATAAGGGTGTGTTTGATTTTGACTCCCTCTGTCTTTATAATTTCACAACATTGCCAAGATCCAGCTGATCATGCATTCCATGAACTGTCCTGAGACAGGAGCCTATACTTAAAGCATCCCTGACATATGCACGGTTCATGCATATATCTTTATCAGTGGATGACATGGTTTCCAGCCCTCAGCAGGCAATCCTGAAAGCACTGAGGAGGCAGATGTCTCTGGGACATCACTTCTCGTTCCAAACTAGGAAGTCAAGGTACTTCTGAAGCAAACCCAGAATCACACACAGACAACTAAGAAATACAAATTTTCTTTTCAAGTTCAAGAGGAATCAATCTGAATCCTAACATTGTCCACACAGCCAGTTTAAAATACACATTTCCTTTGATACATGGTCTTCCACAAAGGACAACTAACATGCTATTTGTTTAGTGTATATTTATCCTAACATTCTTCTGACAATCTCAGATTAGTACACAAGGTCCATTTCTGCTTCATGTTCACATTATGAGGCAGGTTAGGCTGAGAGAAAATATCTGACCCCAAATCACCCAGTAAGTTTCATGGCATGCAGGGATTTGAATGCTGAACATATGAATAAGTGAAGGATTTCCCCAGCATGTAAGTAGCGGTCCAGCTAGCATTGCCAATAACTTGGCATAAAGCAGTCGTACACATGATGAGATATCATGCACCTCCTTGCCATGAAAAGCTTCTGCCTCTTTCCACACATCAATTCTTTATTAAAGGAACACCACATTTTTCCTCCAGTCCAGTTGGCAACCTTGCATCCAACCCTGGGCCACAACTTGTATGCTGTAAGTAGAGCCTGAAGAGGGCAATCTGGGGAGGGGAGGGAAATAATATGTATTATTTTAATTATGTTATTGTTTTAGTGATGCTGTACACTGGAGCTGGCCTACTGGGAGGGTGGTATATAAATGGAATAAATGAATACATAAATACAATGCCATAGAGTCCAGCTTCCAAACTGGCTATTTTCTCCAGTTGGACTGATCTCTGTGGCCTGAAGATTCATTGTAATCCCAGGAGATCTCCAACCACTTCCTGGAAGTTGGAAACTCTGGCTGTAAGTCAATCTTTTTTCCAAGTGTTCAGTAAACACCCCCCAATATTCAAGACTGAACCGTGAAAGAAGAAAGAAGCCTCTTCTACAATAAAACTGTGCCAGAGCAAAAACGCCCACTAAATACATTTCAAGACATCTAAACAAAGCCCTGGCTATCTTGCCAGCTCACCAACCACAAGTGCCTTTATGATTTAAATAAAGAATAAAAAGAGGAGAACAAAACAAAAAAGAAAAGAAATGGAAGGAAAAGAATAATAGCCTGACAGATCAAACTCTGAAACTTTCCAGTCCAAACAATACCTATACTGATAGGTCACATTTATAATACCCAAAATTGATTATAACCTAGTGCTGTTGTGTATTTTGCTGAGAAAACATGCAATTTATTCATATGCGTGCGATTCATAAATTCTGCTGCTCAGGTGTATTTTGTTCTCCGGAATAGGTTCCTGAGTACAAAAAAGTGATGTATGTAGTCCACACCCTAATTATTTTCTCTTTCTCACACACATACACACACACACACACTTTTGCTGAGGTTGGTTATCCCTCACAGGGGCTGCTTGGCATACAAATTCGTGCCTCGCTGAATTTTCACTGTAGTTTTGCAATCCACCTCTAAGAAATTAAACTTTCCTGTGCACAACATTTCCAATCAGTAAAAAGACCAGCACAAACAAGCAAACAAGCAACCCCCACCCCCGCTGTGTCAGCAAGTCTCCATCCCTGCAAATTGTAAACCAGGAATAGCCACAAAAAAGAGTCACCCTCCCAAAATGGTTGCATTGGCCTGTTCACTAGTTCAGGCTGCTCACTCGGCACTCCCCTGTTTATCCAATCTAATGCAATAAAATGCGTAATTAATTTCTAAACGCTTCTGTTGAGCGGTGCAATTTGTCAAGTCGAGTTGTTAATAGAATTAAGCTTTTTATCAGCGATTAGCAAAAGAAGGTAAAAAAAAATTAATTACAGAATTGTATGCCTCCCTGCTTCAAAGCCAGGTTTGGGATTAAATGTTTGATAAAGGTTTCTTGGCACATTATAAAACATTTAGCAAAATCCACTCACCCTCCTTGGTACTTTCTTGAAATTATCTCTGCTCACAAAAAAAAAGGGTGTAGCATCAGCATCTGAGTGCATTCATAGGTTTGCTTTAAAATTTGCATGTGGCTTTCTTTCACTGGTAGAACCTAGCAGGCTTCCCACATGCACAGGGCATTTCAGCTGTACAGTGTGTCCACATCTCACATTATATGCACAGGAGGCCCCTGGAATTACCACATCGTTTATCCTGATCTCCTGGAATTTTCTATCCTGCCAACTGTTTCATCCAGGGATGTCTGGGATGAGTTTGGAAACTTTCTGTGAGATTATCCGTTTAGATATTCAAACGGAAGAGAAACCAGAGTATATTTTGAAGATTAAAAATGATGCTGCCCCTCCAGAAATCTGCCTGAGGCAGTTTACAACTTTTTAATGAGAGAAATATTAAAAGATATTAATTAAAATTCAGCATTAGAAACCCAGCCCAGCATAAAAATATAGACTACAAAATACCACTGACAACTTAAAAGAACTAAAATATCATCTCAGAACAGATTGAAGGCCCCTTGTCCATAAACCATCTGCCTTGTTTGGTGTAGTGGTTAGGAGTGCGGACTTCTAATCTGGCATGCCGGGTTCGATTCTGCACTCCCCCACATGCAACCAGCTGGGTGACCTTGGGCTCGCCACGGCACTGATAAAACTGTTCTGACTGGGCAGTGATATCAGCGCTCTCTCAGCCTCACCCATCCCACAGGGTGTCTGTTGTGGGGAGAGGAAAGGGAAGGTGACTGTAAGCCGCTTTGAGCCTCCTTCGGGTAGAGAAAAGCGGCATATAAGAACCAACTCTTCTTCTTCTTCTTGTGTCAATAAGGTCAAGAGCTTTCTCAGTAGTGTCCCCTGTCCTGTGTAACCAGCTGCCTTAAGGGGTGCATGCCTTGTGGGACCTCCCTAGGTTCTGCTGGGCATGCAAAGACTTTGAGTGATTGTGATCTGTCAGGTGGCTGGTAAATTATGTTTCAGCTGTGTCTTCATCATCTATGCATTGTACCCTGCTTGTTGAGCACTTGTTTTTCAGTTGCTCACTTCAGTTACTATGAAGACTGCTGGAAGAGGTAATGGACTCTGGTTGTTTCACACTCTTACAAGTTCTGCTGGCACCAATTTAGAAAATGAAGAACAACCCACACTCTCACTGTCTCCTCCTTGCATTGTTCCCAGCAAGAAATGGGAGATCATTTCCTGTTGGGTTCAGATACGCCAGCAGTGGACTGTGGAGCCCAGCCACTGCCTAACCATGCCATCTTTGGATGCTGACTCTGATAACAGAACATCTTCCCTGAGTAGAAGGGCTCTTTCAGTAGGTTTTGGACACTCTGACAGAAAATGGGAAAATATGCGGCCATATGTATGGAAACGTACCATTAATTCCAAATCTAAATGTACAACCATATTTTTAGTAGTATGATATGTTATGTATGTACTAAAACCATCATAAGGAAAGGGGAGTTCTTAGTCTGACAAAGAGTGCTTGCACTTTAAAGCTCACGCCTTGAATAAATCTTTGTTGGTCTTAAACATGCAACTGGTCTCTGATTTTATTAAGGAAAGGCCGTTATTTTCACTTGGTACTGTCCCTACTATTTCTCTATAAAGTTTCCTAAGATGCCATATTCCCCCCCTTGAAATATTTGGGTAAATGTCTCTTCTTCCTTGCTGATTATATCCTTCAAACGCATGCAAGTGGTTATAATTCATGTCCTGTCTTAAGTTACCATTTAGCCAACCTAGACATATTTAGTTCCTTTAATCTTCTTCTCTAATAAGTCAATCCCTTGAGCCCTTTAATCATCCTTGTTGCTATTCTCTGAATTCCCTCCAATTCATCTACATCTGTCCACTGTGAAGGTGCCCAGGAGGGGGAAAAAGCACTATAGCTCTAATTTTACTAAGGCTGCATAGTGATATATCCATTTCCCCCTGACATGGCATATGTACATACAGCCTGCCCAAGCCCCTCACAACCTTGAAGGAATCCTTTGATAAACTTCAGCCATCTCCCATTTCATGAACCAGTTTTATTATACAGTAGGATGTGCATAGTTGAGTGCATGCACCAATAGCTCAGAAATAGTCATATAATCATAGAGTTGGAAGGCACCTCATGGGTCATCTAGTCCAGTCCCCTGCACTATGCAGGACACTCACATCCCTGTCGCTCATCCACTGTAACCTGCAACCCCCTTTAACCTTCACAGAACCAGCATCTCCGTCAGATGGATATCTAGCCTCTGTTTAAAAATTTCCAAACATAGAGAACCCACCACCTCCTGAGGAAACCTGTTCCACTGAGACACCACTCTAACTGTCAGTCATTTGTCATGTCAGCTAGAGATGAATGTTTTTTATATGACCCCAAGTTCATTACCCTTTCTGACCAGCAAATGACCACTCTGTTTGCTAGCAACTCTGCAAGGTCTCAGGCACAGAGAGGCAGTCCTTACAGGAGAAGTATTTGGTTAAATGTCACCCATTCCAAAGACACAGGGAGGCTGGCAGCAAGATTTTTTAAAAGGCATAAGACACAAACAGTCACAGAAAAATTAAAATTCTGGCTAGTTGTTGCCATACAGTGACAGAGAAAATGATTGTGTCTGACTCACGGCAACCCCACAGGGTTTTACAAGGCCAAAGTGTAACCGTGGTTTGTGTTTGCCTGCCCCTGCAGAGTGGCCCTGGAATTCCTTAGTGGTCTCTCATCCAAATACTAACCGTGGCCAACCGTGCTTAGCTTCCAAGATCTGATGAGATCAGGCTCACTGAACATTCCACTATCTGACACTAAATCTTAATTTAAAAAGTCTCCGGAATAACATGCCCTTATTTATTTATTTACTTAATTACAGTCTGTGTGTCTCCCCAGAGGTGACCCCAAGCAGTTTATATCGCTCTCATCTTCTCCATTTGACCCTCAGAACAACCCCATGAGTTAGGCTGGCTGTGTATGGCTGTCCCAGAATACCCCACCGTAAAAGGCCTGCACTTGGGAAAGATTTGCTGTTTGTAATTACCAAACAGATTTCTCGAGGAGATGGCATTGCAGACTAAGCAGGTGGGCAGATCTCCACAGGCAAGAGGCATATGGATCCCAGGCTGTGAAGCACTTTAAAGGTAATTTGCAGAGGCTTGCGTTGAACCCAGAATTAAATTGACAACCCAAGGGACTGTTTTAATGTAGGTGTGATGAGATCCCCTTGGCTCACCCCCTAAGCAGGACAGCTACTATTGGTACAAACTGCAGCTTCCCTTGTTTTCAAGGGCAGCCTCACACAAAGTATATTCTAGAAGTGAAGTTACTATAACATGTATTAATATGGGAAGATTGGTCAAATAAAAGAAGGGAAGATGCTTTTTTGACCAGGTGTAACAGGGAGGTGGGGGAGTCCTTTTTTTTGCAGTAGCGATGAATTTGTTTGTTAAAAAACAAATACATATGTTTAGAATAAAAGCTAAGTACAGAAAATCAGGAGGTGCAAGTTATGAAGTTTAAAAGATTTAATGCATTTGATTAAGTGAGCTCTGGCTCGCAAAAGCTTATGCAGGGATAAATGTTGTTAGTGCTTAATATGCCACTGGCTTGCAGTTTAATTTGGCTGCAACAGACTCATACAGCTGCCCCTCTGGAACTAGTCTGTTGGGCTTCTGATATTTAGGAATTTTGTTTTGCACAATCATTTTGATAAACTACCTTACCTTGCATTAGAAGGCTATTTCCTTGGAGCATCAGAATACAATTTTCCTGAATTCTTTCACAGAAATTGCTTCATGCATTCATTCATTTATGCATGCATGCATTCATAGAAGCATAATGCTGGGAGGACCCATACAGGCCATCTAGTCCGACCCTCTGCTCAATGCAGGATCAGTCAGAAATATCCTAGATAAGTATCTGTCCAGCTACTGCCAGTGAAGGGGAGCTCACCACCTCCTTATGCGGCCTCTTCCACTGCTGAACTACTCTGTGAAACATTTTTTCCTGATATCTAGCCGATATCATTCTACATGCAATTTAAACCCATTACTGCTGATCCTTTCCTCTGCTGCCAACAGGAATTGGTCCCTGCCCTAAGTGACAACCTTTCAAATACTTAAAGACAGCAATCGTGTCCCCTCTCAACCACCTCTTCTGCAGACTGAACATTCCCCGGTCACTCAATCTTTTCTCATAGGGCTTGGTCCCCAGGGCCCGGATCATCTTCGTCGCTCTCCTCTGGACCCTCACGTTCATTCATGTGCTGTTAGCCTGCTTTTAAGGCAGAAACTGAACACCAAATCACTTGGAACTGAAAATATCAATCTGTAATAGCTCTTTGAACGGTATCATATTTGGTTAAGGGCCTTTGGGGTGGAGAGTGGGTGGGCCCTCACCCAGGAGTCCCCGCCCACCCACAGGGAGCGGATGAGAGCCCCTCACCCGTGAGTTCTAGCCAGTCGGGAGGCGCAAAGCGCCTTCCGCCCTCCACCCCCCTCCACAGGGAGCGTCAGCCACAAGCTGGTATGCTGTGGCCTCCATGGGGGGGTGGGAGCTCGGCTTCCCCGAGCCCGCAGAGTACACCCGCTGCCTCCCTGGGGCACTGGGTGTGCTTTGCACTGGGAGGGGGCGGCTTGCAAATGTATTTCTCACCAGTAGCAACAGAAGGAATGACATGGGGCCCAAAGAATATTTGGGTTTTTAAAAAAAATGTGCTATGTGAACTTTTACATCTGGCAGCACTGCAAGCAGACCTGAGCCATCCATGTTTAGGTGTGAATAGGCTGCAAGCTATTGTACTGATGTAGGACAGATGAAATCCTATAAATAGTCTGGACTGTGGTTTGCATTTTTCCTCTGAAGGTGCAATTCCCATTGTGAAACAGATATGCTCTGCACACAGCAGCTAGCCTATACTGACAGCAAAGCAAGGGGGAAAAAAACCACAGTGCTGCCCAGATAGTGTGACATTTGTGAAGTGGGCAATGCCACTTTGCTAACCTCAGAATTATCAAACCACCAGAAGACTGATAAGCACATGTTGCCAATTACTTTTACGATGCTTTCACATGCAATTACCCAATGATTATCATCCCCTGAAACTCTTGGCAATCTGAGTTCAATTAAAAGACTTTCCCTCAGTCTAGATTTCGACCATTTTTACTGGAGAATGGATTTTGATATAAAAATATGACACTGACATTCAAATGTCATTGCATTTCAAATTTCTGCTAATTCTGATTTTAGCCCTAATGTGCTCTTTCATTACTGACCACAGAAAATAAAATCAGTTCCCGTTGTACCAGTACACCAAAAACCCAGGTAACCTTTTATTCCCACGCCTTTTGCAGCTGGTCATGTATGTCAACACAGAGTTCAATGTTCATGAATCACGCGGAACATTTACAAAGCCTGTTTGCATATTAAGTGGGCTATAAGAGAAGGGAGCTGACAGTGTATTCCTGCCATTAGTATTTATTACACAGGGCACAGAGGTCCCCCAATGAAGAGGTATATTTATGGAGTGATGCCATTTCCAAACTACTATTGCTTAACATGGAATGAAGACATAGTATTAATGATTTAAGAGTTTTTCTCTCTCAGCCTCTTCTTTCTAAGTGGCAGTATTATGCCAGTTTAGGAACTTGTGGACTGGATGGCCCACATGTATTTACCAAGGAATGCATGTGTAATTCTACATGTGCGGAAGACTTTCTACATGTCACAGGCCTGCCACAAGGGCAGAGATGGGTAATAAATATGAGGGGCCTTTGCTCCTGTGACTGCCTGGAAGCTGTCTCTTTCTATTCCAGTACCTATCTCTTATGAAGGAAGAGACAAAAATAGACTGCAGACTGATTTCCTTGCCTCCTGGAATGCTATTTCATGGTAATTTGGAAATGAGCAGCTCCACTGGAGTGAGCCATCTGAGACAGAATTTCATGTGTGTTAAGGACTCTGTTCCTGTGACCACTTCTTCTTAAACAAGACAATGGGACCCCTTCTGTGGAAAAGAAAAGAATGGAGAGCGTTGTGAGAGTATGATTCTGTTCGGCCTCTTATGAGGCCGAACAGAATCATCACAATGCAAGACATTATTCTGTCTGCCTCCATTCTTTTTGCATATTCCGTTTTTCTTGATTCCACTGGCTGATAAGATGAGGTGTCACCATGCAACAGTTGCACTTGCGTGGGAGTTGTCATAGGCTCAGCTGCTCTGATGTCAGAGAGGGCCTTTCAACAGGTGAACCACCCAGTTGCCTATTAATGAGAAATCTTAGTTCTTAATTCCAAAGTCAATGGACAGATTTGGCTAAAATGAAACTTGGATGAAAGCACAAACAATACTTTCTTGCAACTACTGTATGAGATTGCTGGTCATTTTTTCCTGCAACCAACCCTTCTTGCTACTTATAAGATAGGACAATATGACGGGAATTATTATTTCTGTTTCAGAACCCACTGCAGTGACATGTGCTGAATAAGAGAGCTTATTGGTCTCAACTGACAGCTACTGACCAAAACAAATTATATAAGTAGTTACCGTAAAAGCTTTATTATATGGCATTGAGTAAGCAATGGAAGTGGACAAGTAAAGTAGAATCTGGAAGTCCCACAAATAATTGTTGGTCAGTATTACATGAAATTCCTATCCATTGTTAATAGGACTGCCCAGATAGCATAACCCTAGGTAGGCTGCCTATGATCCAAATCCAAGTGCCAAATTAAGAGAATGGACCAGATTTCTTTGAAGCAGACATTGAATGATTTCTGCATAGCATGGGCAAATGGGCAATTTCCCTTTGGGTTTTAAGGAACTCATTGAATGGTCCCCCCCAGGATGGCCATCTGTGTCTGTTTATCTCCTAAAGAGAACATTTGTCCACCACATTTCAAAGCTCTCCTTGGCTTGATTTCCTGATCAGTAATTGGGGAGCTATTACACAGAAACAATTTTGAATAGATTCAAGGGAAGCAGTGGTTGCTGAGTTCATTATGAAACTGCATTTGATTTTATATCCTACCAAACTTGCATCTGCCTCTTCCATGATACTGTAATGCTACGAATCTGCACGTGTGCCAGGATGTGCGAGCCTCACAGAATCACCATCTGTTTCCCAATCACTAGCAACTCAATGATCTGCTCAATGGAAATAACACAGCACTTTAGCAATAGGCTTCACACGGTATTCCCACCTCTGCTTTGCCTGGACAATGAGTACTTTTATATCTTGACTATGTACTCTCCCTGCCATTGATCTCTACCAGTAAACAAAGATGCGAGAGTATGCATTGTTTAGTTGAGGAAGGTGATGAACTGTCACCAGCAATTTGAAGTGGCAGAGTCCCAGCCATATTTATTTATATTTATTTGCACTTTATACCTTGCCTTCATAAGCAGTTTGATGCAGGATTGTAAACTGCTCTGAGAGCAGAAGAAAATACACCAGTCCTTGGAGAACATTTGCAGAGCAAACTTGCACTCTAGGGGAGACTGTAAGGGTGTCCATGATAGCTACCAGGATGTCGGTTGGTTTAGCTTCAGATTATACATTGTTAGAATCATAGAATCAGAAAGGGCCTCCTAGGTCATCTAGTCCAACCCCCTGCACTAGGCAGGACATTCACAACCCTATCACACATCCACTGTAACCTGCCACCCCCTTTAAACTTCACAGAATCACTCTCCGTCAGATGGCTATCCAGCCTCTGTTTAAAAATATCCAGAGATGAAAAACCAAGGAAGCCTGTTCCACCGAGAAACCACTGTAACCGTCAGGAACTTCTTCCAGATGTTTAGACAGAATTTCTTTGAATTAATTTCATCCCATTGGATCTGGTCCATCCCTCCAGGGCAAGAAAGAACAACTCTGCTCCATCCTCTATATGGCAGCCTTTTAAATAGTTGAAGATGGCTATCAGATCCCCTCTTAGTCGGCTCCTCTCCAGGCTAAACAGACCAAGCTTCCCCAGCCTTTCCTCATATGTCTGGGTCCTGAAACTTCTCACCATCTTTGCTGCCCTCCTCCAGACACGCTCCAGTTTGTCTACATCCCTCTTCAACTGGGGTGCCCAAAACTGAATACAGTACTCCAAGTGAGGCCGAACCAGAGCAGAGTAAAGCAGTACCATCACCTTCCATGATCTGGACATGATACTCCATTTCATACAGCCCAAAATTCCATTTGCCTTTTTTGCTACTGAGTCACATTGCTGATTCATGTTCAATGTATGGTCTACTAAGACTCCTAAATCATTTTCGCACATACTACTGCCAAGACAGGGGATAGTTAAAGAACAGATAGGGATGGTGTATTTTGAATATCCTTTGAAGGGGCCAACATGGGGGCAATCTGCATGTTGGTTTTATGTTATTTAGGTCTCTCCCCACCCCCATGCTATTACCAGGATAAGTATTGGTATTAATAATGATGTGGAATAGGTTTCCCAACTCCACCGTGGGTAATTCCTGGAATCTCAGGGAGGCAGTCCCTTGGAAAGGCATACAGTTCATCCTTTGAAGCTGCTAATCTCTCCAAGGGAACTGAGCTCTGTAGTCTGGAGGAGATCAGTTGTACTTCCAAGAGAATCCCAGGCCCCATCTGGAGGTTGACACCCTATCATAGAGCTTTCAGCATCATGCCTAGTTGGACGTTGGGCCCCATCTTATTACAAACATTGCTTGAGGTTTCTGATCAGCATTTTCTAGCACCATGAAAGCATATCTGTCACCCCTCCTTTCTTCAGTCTTTCCCTCTCTTTTCAGATTATTCATGTCAGCTGTCAATCTAGGCAAAGTTTGACCTCACCCTTGGCCTTCCAGGATTTGAGAATGTGTATGCATTTCATTTCAGGGGGGCCTTCTATTACCCTTTGAGAATTTGCAATGGGAGGCAGTAAATCTAAAATACATGCTGAGGGAAAAGTGCCTAACAAAAATATTCCCCTCCCTTCCCTTTGAGAGTTTGAATTTTGCTTGCTGCTTCTCTCCAGGGTCATAATTACTTGGAATGTTAAAACAACCTCCACCATAGCTCCCTGAACAACTCCCACCCCTCCACTCTGCAAGGAGAAGAAAATTGTAGAGAAACGCTACTTAATTATCACACCACGTAACTAATTAAAAGCAGAATGCTTGTGTGTGGTATGCTAATGGGGCATTAGAGATCCAGCATGCTCTGGTAAGGAGACATGGGCCCCTTTTTCTCCCCTTCACCTCACTGCAGGGGCTTGAGGCTGACAGCTAACCATGATGAGCTGGGAATTTATTATGCTGCATTTCTGTTTAGAACTTTTACAAGAGGCCACAGAGGTCAAGCAACTTCATTGACGCAAGGGGAGCAGAAAACACCTGGGCAGGAACCAAGAGAGCAGAGGATGCTTTACTGCAGAAAGTTACCAGCCACATCTATTTCATAATGTTATAGAAAGGAAGATTAGTTTGTTTCTTCCTTAAATATCTGATGGGCAATACAAATCTCTCTGGATCAAGGTCAACTATTAATTTCTAAAGCCAGAACTATGAGGCTGAAACATGCTTGCACATCATGACCTCTGCCCTGGAAATTCTTCTTCAAAATTCTAGATGTTTGTAGACTTGACATCAAAATAAGCAAGATGGAAAGGGGGGGGGGGGGTCAGTGCAAACAGAGTACATGGATAAGCCAAAACTTTGCTGCAACAATTCTTGTACCCATATTAATTTCCCCCAGGGCTTCTGATATCTGCATTCTTACAAAATATAAAACATTTCACAACAAACTGCCACAATTTTTTGCAATAGTTTAACCCTTTCATATCTCTGTGTTATAACCAAATCCTGAGAGATGGCCTGTCACCACTGCCAAATATGGATATACAAGAGTCACTTAACATTTTGAAAATCTAACATCTCTAAGCGAAATGTAAATATGTAGGAAGTACAAAGATTCTGCAAAGTTTAATAGTACAATTCTGAACATAGTCAGGCTTTCTCAGCCCAATGACTTCAATGGATTTAGAATAATGTAACTGCTCAGGTTTGCACCATAAGACCACAACACCTATAGTGCTGTGCAATTACAAGTGAAACTCCACAGGTGGCAGCTCTTGGGTATCTAAATTATGTTAAACAATTGAAAAGCTGTGATCTATAGCAGTGGTCACCAACCTTTTTATCATCAGGGACCGATGAATGCTTGACAATTTTACTGAGGCCCGGGGGGGCTAGTCTTTTGCTGAGGGATGTCGCCACCGTTTCCTGAGCCCCTGCTCCACGTGCTTTCCTGCCAGTGCCCCTGACTTCCCACCACCCACTGGGGGGCACTGCCAGCAGCAGCTGCACAGTGCAACGCTGAGGGGGAGCCCCAGCCATGGCAGCCACCGGAGAGCACCAAAGGTGAGCTGGTGGCAGAGTGGCAGGGCAGCCCCCGAGGCAGCAGTCGGGGAGAGGGAGAAGGACAAGGAGGAGCCGCGGCCCGGTACCGACTGATCCACGGACCGGGACCGGTCCCCGGACTGGGAGTTGGGGACCACTGATCTATAGTATGTACTAGGGTTGTGTATGGCGGTGTCCGAATCAGACATTCCAGGCCGACACAGCCAGTGCCGCGCTGCAGGGGGGGAGGGGAGACACGGGCGCTGGTGTGTAACTTGGTGCACAGACACAGGCACAGAGCTCTGTGCTTGTGTGTGTGTGCCGAATGAAGCACTGGGGCCTGCATCTCTCCTCCCCCCTGCGGTGCTGGCTGCATCGGCCTGGAACGGCCAATTCAGACACCGCCACACACAACCCTAGTATGTACACAAAAATTCTGTATTCTGAAATAGATTTTCTGTAGAAATCCATTGCTTAAATTTGGGAAAATTAAATCTGATAACAGGATTTATACATTTTCACACACAGGGATTTTTTTCTCCATCTACTCTTAGTATGGAAATTATCTTCCTTTCTGGACTCAGATAGAATCATAGAGTTGGAAGGGACCTCATGGGTCATCTAGTCCAACCCCCTGCACTATGCAGGACACTCACATCCCTATTGCTCATCTACTGTAACTTGCCACCCCTTTGTACCTTCACAGAATCAGCCTCTCCGTCAGATGGCGATCTAGCTTCTGTGGATTAGCTATGTTGATCCACACTATCATAACTTTTGTGGCTAGACTTCTATAATGTATTGGGCACAAACCTGCCTTTTAAAACAACATGAAAACTTCAGTCTTGTTTTATGTAATCAGACACAGAGAGTTTTCACCAACGCAGGGGAGGCAGACATTTGAGACATGTATTGCAGAGTGACAGATGGTTCCATTTTGTCACCTATGCTATATTTATGTCAGACTGTAAAATGAGATCATCTAGAGCTTTAGGATACAGTTCATCAACATGTTGATGACACTCATGTCTATATTTCATATGTAGCTTTTCAATTCTGAACCAGTTCTTTAGGGCCATACTCAGGCAGCGAAAAATATGAATCCAGATAAGGGGTGAGGGAGGCCGATGGTCTACTTCGGGGGTGCCCAAACTGTGACTCTCCAGATGTCCATGGACCACAATCAGCATGAGCCTCTGCTCAGTGAAGTAAGAAAGAAATTTGACCTTTTCTTAAACACTAAAACAACAAAAATAATCACCACTACAAAAAACAGACATGTCACAATAACAATTGACAGTGGTGAGACTGAACACATTCAAGAATTCATTTTTCTTGGATCAAAAATGGATGTGAGCGGCGATTGCAGTATGGAAATAAAATGTTGAATTGCTCTGGGTCACTCAGCAATGATGAGCTTGAATTTAACATGGAAAAGCAAGGACATAAGCCAGACTACCAAATGTGGATTAGTTAGATCAATCTTACTTCTAATAACCACTTATGTGAACAGGAGTTTTAGAGGGGGAAGGTTACAAATACATTACAAAACCTTTGTGAAACTTCTTTAGTTCTTTCTCACTTTTTCTTGAATTTTTAGATGCTTTTTCTATTATTTTCCTAGCTTGTACCAGTGTAAATAGGTTTTAATTAATTCAACTAGTAGCTTTTTGTACCATTTCTTTTATTTAATCTTTTGGGGAGGGGGTTAATCCCCCCCAAAAAAATATCTTGTGCATAGCTTTGTCTCCAGGTGAACTGAGCTATCACTTGGAGATCAGTTGTACTAGCAGGGAATGCCCAGCTATTATCTGGAAGTTGACAATCCTAGTAACATACCCCATTCACAAGAATCTCTAATTCAGTGGTGGCCATCATTCTGTGAAACAGGCTGTGGAAGTCAGATGGCTATGGTCTCTGGAGGTCTTTAGAAAGTCCTGCAAATTATGATGTTTGCAAAGATTTTAGTGGAAGTTAGGACCTGCAGACCTGAAGGTTTTGTTTTTGTTTTTTTAATGGAGAGGGTTTTTTTGGAATTGTTTTGTTTGATATTTATTTTCCCCAATTAAACAAACTGCAAGCCACAAAAGGGAAAGTGGGAGGTAAATGTTAAAATAAATAAAAGATGCTCTGTAAGAAAAAAGTCTGTGGTTTTTCCACTGAGTTTCTAAATAACTATTTGTTTATTTAGACGGAACATTAACACAAAACTCTTCGTCCGCTACATTATAACCCAGAATTTGTTTAGAAAGAAATCCAAACGTCTATGGAATTCTTCAGGTGGTCTTCTGTTCATCAAGTTAATAAATTTCACCATGACTGCATATTCACCTAATTTCTCAGTCCATGAGTCCATGTCAGGTAATTCTCAGTGCTTCCATTTTGAGGCGATTAGAAGTCTGGCTGCCCCAGTTACACAGAAGAAGCATTCCCCAGCAAACACAGGCAAATTCTCAGGACAAATACCTAGCAACATACATACCGCTGATTTTTTAGGGAACTGACATTAATTCCAGTTTTTTCCTGGAACTGATGCCATGCCATCAGCCATGGCAGTCATTTTAAAACAAAACAAAACCCTGCTGTATCCCCTGTCCCCATTGGATGGCCGGTAACCCACCTAAGTTTGAGACAAAAAAAAGTGGTTGCAGCAGTGATGGTTAGCATTTTGGCAACGCTTCTTACAAAAGCAGCTGTCCTTAGATTTATTTCCATTTTTATGTTTGTTATGTTACGCTTCTCTAAGTCCCTTTTTCGTGGAAGAAAAGCAAGTTACAAGTATTTTAATTAAAAACACAATATAGTTTGAAAAGTGGGCACTGTTTGTATTCATGGGTGGAAAAGGAAATAACTGATAATACTTTATATTTAAACAGCGTTTTGCAACTTTCCATATTTTGTATGCACTTGTCCCGTCTTACATTGCATGCACCTGAAAGCTTATACCCAGAATTAAACTTTGTAGGTCTTAAAGATGCCACTGGACTCAAACTTTGTTTTATATTCTGTAATCTGCCTTGAGTCACAGTGAGCAAGGTGGGCTATGAATAAATGTTAAAGATTAAAATTGATTATCTGAGTTTCAGGAACAAACCAAAGGATTGCAAAGGGATGCCGAGGCTTTGTCCTAGAGAAACTCATGAACTTAAATGAAAAGGTAGAGAAGAGGACAGTGAAGTTGCGTTTGAAAGCAGGATGTTCCAATTTATCTATGTATGACTATAATTGTGTACTGTAGTGACTAGAACTAATAACAATTAGTAATAAACCTCCGGCCTTAGAACACACATATCCCACACAAGACATATGCTTTAGAATTTCCCAACAGCATAGCAGCATTTCCCCCAGAACTGAAGCCCATGTCAAATGTACTGATATATACACCTCAGCTGAGTTGCTTAGCCATTGCATTTTTGGAAAAATCTAGGCCATTGCCCCATAGTCTTGTAGCTATAAAAGTAAGCCCAGGGGATATACAAATGCAGTGGAATCAGCAGCCTGTGTTATAAAGCACTCTGCACTGAGCACATCTCGAATAAAAGAACAGAGGTCTTAAGGACAGAGTCTCTTGTTAGGATCCTTTAGAAGAGACCTGTCTCTGTGATATAATTTAATAGGTATGCAGAATGAGCTATTGATGGCACTCAATATGCTGACAACATAAAGGAAACTGAGAACACCAAACATGTGCCATACATTTCCTTTTCAATGCGTAGGGATTCTGTATGCATTTTGTATACTAGTCTTCCCGATCTCCTGAATCAAAGCCACATCACTTTTAAAAATGTGATTAACTACTATATAAGGAGGGTTTGAAGACTATCCAGAGCAAAAAAAATACACACCATCACAATTAGCCTTCTCATATTGTGTTTAATTTTCATTTTCACCACAAAAAGCACATGGTCATAAAGTTTCCTGCATGATCTTTCCTACACACTTATTCATGTATAGGGTTGTACAAGCAGTCATATGTATCTGGAGGGGCTCTTAGCCTCAAGCAGAATTAAAAGTCAAGAAAAGATCACAGGTCCTGCTGAGCCACTGCAATAAACTCTGGCTATCAGCAGGGGATGGTGGGATAATATTGCTAAATCCAGGCTGGCAAAATTCCTGGGGAGGCTGGGGAGGACAGGGGCCTCAGCAAGATACAATGCTACAAAGTCCACCCACCAAAGCATCCATTTCCTCTAGCAGGGGTGGCCAAACTGTGAATCTTCTGATGTCTGTGGATTACAATTCCCACAGACATCTGGAGAACCACAGTTTGGCCACCCCTGTGGGGAACTAATTACTATCGTCTAGAGATAAGAAGTAATTCCAGAGAATCTCCAGGTCCCATCTGGATGCTGGCATCTCTAATAGTAACAGCAGCAGGACTAGAGATGTACAAGGATCCTTTTGGAAAAGCTATACCATTTGCTCTCTTTCTAAAGGCATATCCGTATTTCGAGGCAAACAAGAAATATAGATACCTCCTTTCCAACAGCTCAGCACATTACATTGCCACCCAACCAAAGGAAATGGACATATATCATTGATTGTCAACCAGGAAAGACTCCTATAACAATTAGCTATTATTACTAGGAATTAATATTAGCTTGTTGGTATAAGCCATTTGTAGGATAAATCAAAGGAGCAGTGTCTTATCTGCTTTAGAAACAAGGCTTTTTAGTTTAGTTTCAAATGTAAGAACCTAGTTTAGTACTTTTCCCCCTGCACGATTCCATATTACTATACAGCCAATAGCTGATGCCTATCATAATAGCCTCAATATTTAGATATAGTATGGAATAAAATTGTTGATTTGTGTGCCTTAGGAAATATTTTAAATGCACAGATAATCAGGCAATGGAACAAACAGAAATGCTATTCAGAGATACATAGGAGCTGTACTTTAGACTCACATAACAAGGACCTTTGCACTCTGCGAATTCAGGTAATGGGGCTCTACTGCATTTCTTATAAGAAAGAAAGAGAACGAAAGTTCCTGTAGAAGCAAGCGCATGTAAGATTGAAAATAATGTTTTTCATTTTCTAGGTATAGAAGGTGTTAGCCTGTTTCCTTCTCATTCATAGGATTTTTTTAGCTTACTTTTTAATGAGAATATCTCAGCATTGAGAATGGTCATTTTTCTTCAGAGAAGGTTGTGGTGGTATCCTATTTCTAGTATTGACTATTTTGCGTATTTTGAAATGAAGGCAAAGAGAAAAAAATATATAGTTTTAGCTATTTTGTATATTTCCAGCCATCAGGGTCTGGGCCATTACTCGGGGGGGGGGGAAGGGGAGGGCTCCCTGCCTTCAACCACCTTGAGGGGAGGAAGGTTTAAGGTCCTGATGGGGTCATAGGATGGGACTGGGGTCAGCAGGCACTTTTCTCCAGTTTCCCTGAGCCCAACTTCCTCCCCAGCCTCTGCCTTTGCCTTCTTATTCCTTCCCATCGTCCTCAGGCCCACCTCCCAAGTAGGCTTCCTCATTCCACTCCTCCCACCTCCCCCACTTCCAGATGCCAAGCCCACTCAGATGGTGAGCTCAGCCCAGAGTGTAGCATTTGATGCGTCACTTGGCCAGCTCCCATTCAAGCTACTCCCCGCTGTCTTTCCCGAAGAAGAAGAGTTGGTTCTTATATGCCGTTTTTCTCTACCCGAAGGAGTCTCAAAGTAGCTTACATTCACCTTCCCTTTCCTCTCCGCACAACAGACACCCTGTGAAGTGGGTGAAGCTGAGTGAGCCCTGATATTACTCCTCCGTCAGAACAGTTTTATCAGTGCTGTGGCGAGCCCAAGGTCACCCAGCTGGCTGCATGTGGGGGAGTGCAGAATCGAAACCAGCTTCCCAGATTAGAAGTCTGCACTCCTAACCACTACACCAAACTGGCTCTCCAGGTGTCTCCCTTTCCAGGTGTCTCCCTCTCAGGCTGTCTGGTCAGGTTCCTGCTGGCCGCTGTTCATGCCAGCTCTGACAGCCTCTCAGCTGAAAGCTGCTTGGGCCACTGCTGTGGCCTCTGGGAAGATGGGCGAGTAAGGGGGGGTGTCACTGGGCAGCTGTGTCTCCTCCCCAAGCATCAGGTCAGCAGATTCCCAAAACCAAATAACTTGGCTTTCCTCAAAACATTTCTAGGATTTGGTGAGATGCTACAAATTTCATTTACAAATCCTCCCCATTGAAGTATAGTTCCTGTAAAGACTGAGTGCTTGTTAAAGCAGTTTTAAGTCAGTAGGATAGAAGGAAATGACTACAGAGTTCCTCTGGAGGAAATGGCAGTTTCGGAGAATGGACTCTGTGGCATCACATCCTTTGTGAATTCTTTCTCCTGCCTGGACTTTGCCCCCCAAATATCAAGTATTTTCTGTCAGAGAGTTGGCAACCCTAAACATGTGAACCCTAGACCAAGCCCTGTAAATGCCACCTTGGAAAACTGGGAATGCCATCTGATACAGGTATTCAAAAAGGGCTTTAATACTAAAACATCAATTTGATTTTGGGCAAGAGGATTTGGGGCAAGTTCAATTTTTATTAGCATAATAAGGGAACAAGATGCAGTTTCTAAGATACCTGTGGGGAAATGTAACAGGAAAGCATTCATAAGCATCATTAGACAACTCTTGCTCTGTGTTCACATAGGTATGCTATTCTTACAGGCTTCCCTTCCCCTCTTATCACAGCACTATAGGCAAATAATGGCGCACATTTCTTCTAAACCAGGCTGATGTTTGCTTAGCGGAACCCTCTGGGTGTGAGCCATTCAGTTTAATTCAGTGAGTAATTATCAGCATGACAACCCATGACCCAGAGGAGAAAGACAGGCACCACTGGAATTTTGGGACTGTGGGAAGGTGAGATTGTATTTTTTGTTAAATACAAGCATGAATGTTAACAGATGTGCACAAACCCATGCAGGAGGGACTACCTTTATGGGTCTACCTGATCAGCTTGTCAAAAAGATGACACTTTTAGTGGATAGCATAGGGCTGCTGTAAACCGACGAGTTGGGGGGGGGGACAGCCCAGCTCTCCCTACTCTGAAACAGAAGCTGCCCCATTAAGCATCTCTGCTCCCCGCCCCCATGTTTGACAACAAGGCCATCCTTCCCTGCTTCTACTTAATTGCCCTTTGAATTAGGGTGGGTTTTTTGTTTGTTTTTTATCTCTCTTCTCTCTGTGTGTATGTGTGTCATTTATTTCTAACTGGCAGCTGGGGTAAAAACATTAATTACATTCAGCAAATTGCTAAAGCAATACTCTGTCAGAGGCTAATGCGCCGGGGCCTTGTGCTGCCCTGCTGTGCATGCCCCTTGGGGGAATCCCAGGCAGAGCAAGCTTTACTGATTGGCCCCCTCTCTTATGCTCCTCTGTGTAATCTGTCAGCTGCTCTTTCTCTACCTTGTCCGCTACATTATTTAAGTCAAGATGCATCTTCATTATTGCTCTCTCTGTTCCATCAGCCATCACCCTCAGACATAAGGCTGCAGGGATGGGGTTTGGGGAATGTCCATTGAAAGTCATCTATGGTTTGTGTGGACTCAAACATATTATGATCATTACAGAGAAGGATACGCACCTCAGGACATCCTGAAATGAGGTGGCTGATTTACTCTTGCTCTGGGGCGAGGATATTGTCAGATACTGCACACAAAACAGAATTTCAGCTGCAAGGCATCCCTTGGAAGAAGCACTACATACTGCATGAATAAGAGAGTGTTTTTCTCTTTTTCAACCTATGGCTTCAAAGAGCACGGAAATGCACAACGAAGTCTTTTGGAGTGTCTCCAAAACTCCAGTGCTAATTTAGCCAGGAGTCAAGGTGATACAACTAGAAGCCAACTGACATGGGGTAGCTACACAATTTTTAAAAAGATAAATGAATGTTCCAACCTTGCCGCATAGATATTAATTAAACAGGATTTCACCCCAGAGGTGGAGGCATTTGTGTAATTAATGGAACCATCTGTAAATGTGGAGGTGGCATTGCAAAGCACTTAAGAAATCCTTTGATATACAAGTGTGAGGTTGGAATGATGATGGGGATGGCAGCAGAAGCAGATCCTCTAATAATGAGTTTTGCCTCCAAAGGTACCATCAGTGGTACAAGGGACTACATTTTGGCAGCCCTCATTCGGTTTAGACTATCCATTTTAAGGCAAGTTCCTTTAAGGTTACATGAGGGATGTGGCTTTTTAGTTCCTTTTGGGATCTATTCTTCAAGGGAGAGCAAGAATAGACGGTTTGAGAGCTACCAACAAGGCCAATGTGCTGATATTATTCTTATCATCTGCTTTTAATAGAGCACCCAAAGTTGTTAGAGGCTATTTTAAATTAAAAATAAAACAAGGCTGGCTTGCACTATAAAAGCAAAAACGTGTAATGTTAAGGGAAAGGCACCTTAGGGAAGGGAGAAAAAGGGAAATCAAAGGGAAGGATTGTTAGCCAGGGAAGCTGATAGATGACAGCAGAGATCTAAAGATATTTGAGCATGATGTTGACATACAAGCCACAGAATAGGTACAGTAATAGCAAGGAACAAAAAAAAAATCAGCCTCTTTCTCTAAATCAAATGTTGTCGGTTTAATTGTGATTTGTCAAATCAGGTTCTCAAGCCAACGTAAGTACGAGCATTCCCAAGGAGGATGGTGGCCAGATTGCTGATATGTGTCAGATGTTCTAGAGATTTGGCTGAAAAAGCAAGAAGTTTGCCTTTGAAACTGGAGTTCAGAAACACTTTGACTTGGAACTTGTGACACTGTTCCTCTTGTGACTGATTCTTTGCAGTTACTGAGGCTTTCCTTCACTGTGGTGATAACTTCTTCTGCCACTAGCACTTTTGCATGCATAAGAGCTAATTGAAACACACTGATGTTTCACACATGGAAGAGCTAGCAGCAGAGAAAATGAGTATCACATTAGGGAACGCCTTCACTGCGGCTGCAGAGAATCAAGAGGAGAACTGAGGCATAGAACAAGTGTGGCCAAATGGTGGCTCTCCAGATGTCTAAGGATTAGAATCATAGAATCATAGAGTTGGAAGGGGCCATACAGGCCATCTAGTCCAACCCCCTGCTCAATGCAGGATCAGCCCAAAGCATCCTAAAGCGGGGGTCCCCAACCCCCGGTCCGCAGCCCGGTGCCGGGCCACGAAGGCCACGGTACCGGGCCACCGGCAGCCGCACCTGCCTCCCCCCGCCCACAGCAAGAAGGAAGGGAAGAGGCAGGCGCAGCCGCCGGCGATGCAAACGCGCATGCACGCAGTTGCCGCGCATGTGCGTCAGCGCCGCCTGGTTGCAAAAATGCACATGTGCGGCAATTGCGCGTGCGCGTTTGCACAGCACCTGGGCGGTCGGCTCTCCCCTAACCCTGGAGGCGGTCCCTGACCTGAGAAAGGTTGGGGACTGCTATCCTAAAGCATCCAAGAAAAGTGTGAATCCAACCTTTGCGTGAAGACTGCCAGTGGATTACAATTCTACATGATCCCCTGACAGCACATGGAGATCCACAGTTTGGCCACCCCAGCACAGAATTTAAACCCATGTCTCTGACTTTAATTATTATTGTTGACTACAATTCCAGGAGACAGCAGAACAGAAAATAAAGAATAGGAGATGATCCACCAATTAGTAGATTTAGAGAGACTCTGGAAGAAGAAGGTGACCATTGTGCCAATGGTCACTGAAGCAGTGCTGTAGAAGTACCAAGAAAACACCTGGGCATTGGGGCCATTGAGCAAATAACACCAGCTCTGCTCCAGAAGACTGTGTTACTCAGTACAGCAAGAATCCTGTGAAGATATACCTGCATCTCCCAAGAACTTGGGCTAGCTCTTGAATTACAGAATATCATCTACCAGTCAAAGATATGACTGTGACAGTCCATATAATAATAGCAGCAACAATGTAAAGCAGGTTCTTCTGCAATCAATCTATCAACATATTTGTTTTCTTCCCTTTTTAATCATATTTTTGGGAGCTTCCAGCAACCCTATTTTCATTATTATTTTATTATTTTTATTTATTGAATTTTTATACCGCCCTCCTGAGTTTTGACAGGAGGGATGTCAATGGAAAAAAAATGGCAACCCAAAATGCCACATGGCTTAATTGTATTGTAAGTTACTTTCCTGGCTACTGTTTCAAACAGTAGTTGTGTTGGCCTGTAGTAGAACAGCTAGCTTTGAGTCCAGTAGCACCTAAAAGACCAAAAAGATTTTGGGAATGAGCTTTGACTCTCAAAAGCTTATACCCTGAAAATTTTGTGGGTCTCTTAAGGTGCTACTGGAATCAAACCTTTAGCAGACCTGGCTACTGGACACTCCTATGCAGTGTGAGATATGACGGAGGCAACAACCTTAATCTTCTCCGACTATTTCATCCTCAAACCATCATACCTTCTTCATAGGTCTTTCCAAAGCTGTCGACTGTCACAACAACTTGAGCAGCAGCAGCAGCGATAGGCCCCATGCCACCAGCAGCATCCGTGGCCTTCCAGCGGCTGACAAGGACTAATTAGGAAATGAAACATTAGTTAAGTCGCTCTCAATTAGGGCCAGGATAACGTTTTCCTGGCAGCACTGGGGCGCTTTAACTGCTGGTCCCAAGATGACTGTGAGCACATCAGACTTGCTGAAGGAGCTTTAATGTTTAACATATGTTGGGAGGATTACAGAAAACCTTTCAGCTGTGACATTTCTGTGTGCTCCCTGCTTTTTCTATCCCCTACAGCAAACAGTGGAATGGTGAGAGATGCAGCACAAGATGCTCAAAGCAATTGCCAACAAGGAAAATGAAAAAAAAGGCCTGCATTTTAATGCACACTTGCAAGGAACAAAAATCTCCCCCCCCCCCCCCCATACACACAAAAACCAGTGAGGTTCTTCTGGTTTTAAAGTATCAGAGAACATTATACCAAAGTCTAATTTCAGATGCTTTCCCAGTTACCAATGCATAAAAACATGGGGAGGTTAAAAGGAAGGTGAGCTTGGAATTTTTAACAGTAAAGATGTAGCTAAGTTTTCTAAACTTCAGAGGGAAAGAAAGCAATGAGGGAAAACCTGATCCCCACCAAATCACAAAATGAAAGAAGAAAATCTTTAAAAAGTTACATTTTTTGCCTTGGAGAATTTAATTTTGGGTTAAGAAAATATTAGAGAAGAAGATGTGTGTTTTACACAGAGAGACTTTTCATATGGCACAACAGCTTGTGGGGAAATGTGATAGCATAAATAAGACCACACTGGAAGAGAGGCTTTGGATTCCAGGCTCCATGGGAGTTATGGGATGAATTCCACACGGAAGGAAAGTGAAGGCTGGAGCTCTGAGTCACCATTTTATTTCAATGTCCTTTGATTTGACCCCACCCCATACATCCACAGTGGGTTTGGCAAGGCACAGAAAATGTACACTGCAAGTTCAATGAGTTTAACAAGATTATACATTGCCACAAGCCAGGCTTGCCCTACTCAGCCCACTATGTGGGTCAATATGATTCTTTGATTCTATGATAGTTAGGGGGTTGCTGAAAGCCTGCTCCCTCCAGCTTTCAACTGGGGCTATCAGAGAAAGAGTAAACCATGCTGTCAAATGAACAATTTGAGTATTTATATATATATATATATATATATATATATATATATATATATATATATATATATATATATATATATGTGTGTGTGTGTGTGTGTGTGTGTGTGTGTGTGTGTGTGTGTGTGTGTGTGTGTGTGTGTGTGTGTCTGTGTGTCTGTGTGTCTGTGTGTCTGTGTGTCTGTGTGTCTGTGTGTCTGTGTGTGTGTGTCTGTGTATAAGAGTCAAGCTAGATTAGATATGTAATCCATCTAGTCCAACATCCTGTTCCACACAGTGATCAGTTACCCAACAAATAGGCATAGAGGGCAAGAACTTCCCCAGATGTTGCCTCAAGAGATTTAGTAGTACAGTATTTAGTAGTACAGAGATTTAGTAGTACAGTAAACTGTACAAAAGTGGATATATTTAGTTGAAGGTTACAACCACTGAAATAAGTGCAATAAATCTGCCCAGCCAGTTTTGAAAAGAGGATGCTAGATTAGATGGACACCTGGTCTGACCTAGGAATATCCATTTTATGGCCATCTTGAAAACTTTGTTAAGAGAGAAGATATAAATGCATGAAATAAAATAAAGAAAACAGGTACCTATGGGCTAAACCAGACATGATAATCAAGGTTTCATGAATAAAGGTTCCAACTTTTAAAAATTCAGTTTTCAAGCACATGGGAGTCCAGTTCTGGGTGAGACCATGCTGCAAGCCTTTCTCACATTATGGCTAACATTGCCAAATCTGACTTGGGAAATTCCTGGAGATTCAGGGGCACTGTCATTTGGGGGGGGAGGGGAAAGAATACCACAGAACCTACTGTCTCAAGTTGCCATTTCCTCTAATGTTGCCTGGAGTGATGTGTAGTGTCAGGAGGTCAGTAATTATATTCTGCTCTGAAATGGTCCCTACTATGGGTACCTGTATATTTGCTAAATGAAGTAAATGCTATCTCCCTGAGGTTGTTTTGGATAAGGAAATAGTACAGGATAGAATAGGAAGACTTTAGACTTTATGTTATAACCTTTTCACTTATAAACATAGAGAAGACTACTACATCATTGTGCCTCGTGATTTCCTTTTTTCTTCTGAGTCCACATTGAGGAATCCATGGTTCTATTCTAGAATAGGAAGAAGGCTTAATACACTCTTTCTTTTCCTAACACCACTGTTCACTCAGAATCAAATCTCCACATATCTAAAACTAGGGAAATCTCCCAACTTCTATCTCTGTTACTCATCGAAAACTCACTGATATCACATCACCAAAGCGGTGCTCTAGGATTCAGGCAAAACTATGGTTTTATTACAGAATTTTGTTAGAATCCTAGAGTAGTGGTCCCCAACCCCTGGTCTGGTGACCGGTACTGGTCCATCGATCAGTCGGTACTGGGCCGCAGCTCTTCCTCATCCTCCTTCCTGGCTGCTGCCTCGGGGGCTGCCCTGCCACTCTGCCACCGGCTCACCTTTGGTGCTCTCCAGAGGCCAGCATGGCTGGGGTTCCCCCTCAGCGTGGCACTGCGCAGCTGTTGCTGGCAGCACCCCCAGTGGATGGTGGGAAGTCAGGGGCGCCAGCGGGAAAGCAAGTGGAGCAGGGGTTTAGGCAGCGGCAACGTCCTTTCGCAAAACACCACCCCCTCCCCTGGGCCTCAGTAAAATTGTCAAGCATTGACTGGTCCCTGGTAATAAAAAGGTTGGGGACCACTGTCCTAGAGTGTTGCATTGAAGTCACACCAGTGACTTCACTTCCATGAATTCAAAGGAAGTGATATCATGCCAGTTTCCTATCCTTATATCCTCCTCTCTCCTGCTGGCATTGGTTGGCAACCTATCTGAAACTGAAATTAAAACAAAAAAGAACTGTATCAAACTCTCAGCAGTTCATCTGGATAAGCTCCAAGACAAAACCTTAAGCCTTGTTGATCACTCCTAAATTTTGAAGTCTACTAAATAGTGGTAGATGGTGATCAAAAACAGCTGCTCTATCTGCTCCTCTATCTGGAATATAATGACTTTATAATGATGAACTCCCTTCCTAATCTCTGGTTTAGAATGATAGGATCCAGGTGTGGCTTGCAGTTCCCTCCAAGCTGCAACTACATAGATCAATTTCCCTGGAGGAAAATGGCAGCTTCATAGGATAGGCTATGGAATCATATTACCAATGAGCTTCTTCCCTAGGCACCAACACCAAATCTCCAGGACTGTCTCAAGCTGGAGTTGGCAACCCTGTAGAATGTGCTATTGTGTAAACAGGCATAACTATATCTACAAACCATTAATGAAAATGGTACTTCCTTGAATTGCTACTGTATTCATAATCAATTCCAAAGCTCAATAAACACTGTCAGGGGGCAGATAAACACCTTTTAAAAATAGCTTCTCAACAGTGTTTTGTTAATTTTACAGGATTTATGTTTAACTATGGAAAAGAATACAGAAACTCTCTGTGCTTACCCTATGCGGAATAATTCTCCATCAGTTTCTATCTTGCCTGCTTCCCCATAAGCCCTGTCCAGATGACACAATAATTTATTTAAAAATTACAGTCTACAAATACTCTTAGTCAGAGGTTATGAGGTGGCTTGCAAAGATCTCAGGAAGAATGTATGTGCATACACATGAGATGGAAGGGAGCAGGATCATGCCCATTAGTCTTCTGGTTCAGAGCCTATACACATTGAGTTACCAGGTACCTTCTGGCCCCCAGTGGGGAGATGGTAGAATAAGATTGACAGATCCAGGTTCAGAAACTCCTGGAGATTTGGGGATTGAACCCAGGGAGGACAGGGACCTCAGTGGGTTACAATGTCATAGCATCCACCCTCCAAAGAGCCAGTTTGGTGTAGTGGTTAGGAGTGCAGACTTCTAATCTGGCATGCCGGGTTTGATTCTGCGCTCCCCCACATGCAACCAGCTGGGTGACCTTGGGCTCGCCACGGCACTGATAAAGCTGTTCTGACCGAGCAGTGATATCAGGGCTCTCTCAGCCTCACCCACCTCACAGGGTGTCTGTTGTGGGGAGAGGAAAGGGAAGGCAACTGTAAGCCACTTTGAGCCTCCTTCGGGTAGGGAAAAGCGGCATATAAGAACCAACTCTTCTTCTTCTTCAAAGCATCCATTTTCTCCAGGGGAACTGATTTCTGATGAGCCAGGAGATCCCCAGGTTCCACCTGGAGGCTGGCATCCCTGATATACAGAGAAGTACATCCTTCCAGCCACATACCCAGATTTTTGTTTTATCAGATACTTTCCAAACAAATTTGTTAACAGTCTTCATTGGGAAAGCAGCAATGTGTAACCACATTTAGAATTTTATACAGTTCAGTATATATGTATCATTTGATTGTGCTCACATTATCTGGGAAAGGGCCCCACTTCTGAGGAGGAAGGGTGGAAAAGGCACGCTGCCTGTCCCCCCCCCCAGCTCCTCCCCCCAAGCAGGGAGGAAGAGGCAACCTGCCAGTCAAGCTGGCCAGGCATCTTTCCACATACTATGCAGGGCTTGGGTGGGCCAGGCACTATTCTCTCCACATTTTGCATGGGTGGGTTCAGCATTACCTCCCTGTCTGGGCACCTCCTATCCCAGACAGCATGGGGCAGCTTCTCCCAAACCAAGTAATGCCTTCTCCTGCAGGCAATGCAGGGCTTAGACAAGTGGGATGCTGTTTCCCACAGCTAGACACCATCTCTTCCAAGACATGCACCATCTCCTTGGATCATGCAGCACTTGAGTAGGCCTCTCATATACTTCCCAATGTGGGCCCTACTGCCATTGCCCTGGCCCAAGCCAGGTGTGTGTGTGGGGGGGGGAATCAGCCCACCTGGAGAAATCCCAGTGGACACAATGGCCAATCCATTCCTGCATTCCTTGGGAACAATTTGCTTTAAAGGGCGCCGGAAAACAATTTGAGTGCTAAAAAGACATGTAGTTCAAGTTTTTAAAAAGCTTCAAATTATTATTAATATCAGTGGATTCTGATTTGGAAATTATCTCTTTTCTCTGTTGATTAATCCTGTCCCTGCCAAGAACATGTATTAGATGGGGGAACCCAGAGACAGCAAATAAAACTGGACAGCACTGCATTGGTTGCACTGAACTGAAACATTCTAACTGACTGGTCTTTCTTGAGAAAGCTGAGATACAGTGGTGGGATATTTAATTAAAAAAAGAAATTCCCCCCATATGAAAATATCTTGCACTCCTAGGGAGTGCCATGGGAGTGAGATGGTGAGTGCAAAATCCAGTAGTGTTAACGAGGATCTTCGTTACAGAAATAATTTCATCAAAGGCAGGGATTTGTGATGACTGAAAGACTGAAAAATGTCTCTTCTGCTGCCTTTTCAGCTGCTGCCCTGAAATGGTCTTCTTTGGTTTTAAGAGCATCTTTTCATTCATCTTTATTTGTTTGTCTGTGGAGAGGATTGATTGATTTAACTGCACAAGCAAGACCCCTTTTCTTCTAATAAGGACTGTGACTTCTCATAGCAAGAGATTCAGTCACATAAATTACTTCTTCTACAGCAAAATTCCAGTTCATTTTGGAGTAAGCTCCGACACGCTTTTTAAAAATCTGTCTTCTATTACTTATCCATTTAAAGTCTGTTCTGTAGGTGAAGTGAGAAGACCACACTAGCTTCCAGATCATTACTTTTCACACAATAATGGGGGGACCCTATTAGTTTTCCCCATGTTGTGACCCGCTGTTTTAAAGACTAGGTTTAGAGATTGTTAAGCAAGGGATTTCAATGGCACTGGCTCTAAACACTCATTGAAAGGGAGCCCGATTCCAAGGTAGACGTATAGATTTTTATCTTTAAAAGAAACTGCTCTCATATGTTGCCCTGCAGTGACAGAGCATAAATTTTTTAAAAAATAAATAAAAGTCCTATCCAAAGGTTAACTATTTTTATTTCCCAAGATGACTAGATACCGATCCATCACTGGAGGCAGTTTCAACTACAGCTATTTATTCAAACAAATAAATTGGTTTTAGTTGAAGCATGGCTAATGGGAACTGTAAATTAGCTTGCTGAAGAGCAGCCACAAAGCCTGCCAGATGGGACACCAAGAGAGAAATGAACATATGTGTCATCATGTACGGAAATCGCATCAGGGGACCGGCTGCAGTTGCAGAGAGATAAAACATGCCTGTAATTGTCCAGATGCACTGTCTTCTAGTATATGGAACACATTTCTAGAGAATGTCTATTAGTGCTTTTGTATTTTGAACAGCTGACTTTGCGTGAAAGGGTTCAAGGAAGGGGTGGAGATTGTGAACTTATTTCTTCATTTGTGTTGGAATCTATGGTATAACCAGCACTTCAAAGAACTCATGGATAGAAAGCAGATCTTGCAGACAGACCAAATCATCTGGGTAAAAGCCAGTAACACATTTTGCATGAACCCCTAAGCATCTTATGGGTGCTGGTAGGAAGAAAGTCAGAAGATATGATATCTTGAAGAGGTTACTGGGAGGAAAGCAAGACAGGGAGACAAGTAGTGTTAGGAATATACTGGTCAGGAACACTGGACGAGACTTGAGACAAATGCATTTTTATCTTATGTATTTCTACAGAAAATGGTTTACAAACATACACAAGCTAAGCTGCACAAGGAATAAAACAGATAAAACATAATATATATGGAAGAAGTTGATCCTACACTGATGAGTCTACATTATGCTGACATGAGTATAGGCATGGGTGTTTCATTTCAGACAGCAAGACAGCTTCAGTTTCAGATAGCTATAAGGCAATGATCCATCACTTATTCAGAAGTATGGCAAATGTAGAACATTCTAGAGCTCTCTTATGGTTCCATAGCCCTAATCTATCAGCATAACACAACACAGATCCCCAATATGAACTTCACTGGGTAGATCTCCAGGCAACAGATCTGGGACTTTCTGGCTTAATCACTGACCCTGGTTAATATCTCATACTTTTAAGCACACCTAGATCACATTGTATTTCTGATTTCCATGATGGCTCCACTGTGCAACTCAGAACATGTACACGATTTGTCTACCTACATTACAGTTCTGTTTCTGCAAGCCTGGGAGAATTCACACATTTGCAGACTCCTCCAACATTTTAAAAGAGAGGCAACTTCTCCCAAGAGTTCAGAATGCTATCTGAGAGACTACATCACAAGGTCTCCCCTAGCATATTGGGATTGCTCTAATTAATACTGATTAATACTAAAATTCAGTGAAATCCATTTGTCTGGTACTCTGGTACATGAGGCCTCAGTGATGTTTTACGGGGTTGCAGAATGCCAGCAGAATTGCAGCTGAACTCTTGTGTGACAGTCTGATGATATTTCAACAATCATTCTGTGTTGCCTAGGTAACCACAGATGACCTCAAAGATCTTGTGGGAACTTGGTGGCCATTTGTCTGTTGGCCCCATAAAATGTAGGTGAGGACCCTACGACTTGTATAGTGTGTTAACTGTAACATGAAGGAGACAGTGATATAGCCAGAATGGAAGGAGGCAAGAACAGAGAACCAGCAAGGAAGAACATTCCACAATCTTGTTAGTTCTACTCCTTTATGGGTTGCCCCCACTACAAATACAAAACAGGAAAGGGCAGAAAACTTTCATGATGGAGGGTTTTCAAGAGATCCAATATTTTGTGTTTGGATGGACCTTGTAATACATGAATTATTGCCGGTCCCCTTCCCAACCCTTTTAAAAGATACCTGTTCGGAAGTGACCTAAGACTAATTCCATGTCACGTGAAAATCACTGCAAAAAGAGGAGAAGTAGAGTGATAAGGAATACCAGTGACTAATGGGAACATGCAAGAAACTGATAAGGAATTATTATCCAATAACATCCTCTAGTTTATGAACAAGCATTGGATAGGACTTCCTCTGAACTCTGGGTGATTTGTAACTGACTAATACCAAGTTTTGGGTTCTTATCTATTTCCATGTTAATGTTACAAGGGTTATATCACTGTAGAAGTAAATATACCCACTCCTATTAACCATTAGCCTAAATTACATCTCTTGACAGTGAGTTCCATTGCTACATAATTATGCTTTGTGTAAAAGTAACATACTTGTATTTTGTAATTTCTGATTTAATTGATTGCACCTTTTTTGTTCTGCTAAGAGAAGTGGTAAATAGAAGCCACTGATTGACCTTCTCCGTTCTATTCATTATTTTTATGCGTCTTCACTTTTTTGTCTGTTCTGAAGCAAATGTGACTAATCTTTTTAATCTCTCACTACGAGGTTGCCTCTTAACTACTCTAATCATCCCTGTTGTCCTTCTCTAGCTTTACTGTCTATCCTTTGGGAGATGGAGTGACCAGAATATAATGTGGTGTACAAAATATGTCTCTCGTTCCATTCTGCAAGTATTGCTTCTTTCCTCTGTATCCCACCCAACCACCACTGTCTATCTGTCTGTCTATCTATCTATGTATTTTTTATTTATTCATATTTATATACTGCTCTCCCCAAAGGCTCAGAGCAGTTTACATATAACTGAAGCTATACATGAAACCATACATATAATAACATTCATATTGCTAATTGATAAACCGGGTGACAGTATAACGTAACAGTATAACATTATAACATAAACAGTGGTAACTCGAACAGGTCCAGGAGTCTTAGTGGGTTTCTGGGGGGAGGGGTTAGGCAGGGGCCTTGCAGATGTTGGTTGGTTGGTTGGCGTGGCCTCAGCCAAATGCTAGTGGAAGAGCTTCCTTTTGCAGGCCCTGCGGAATTGTTTTAGTTCCATCAGGGCCCTGATCTCCATGCTATTTGTTTTATTTTCTCAGTTCAGGGATGTAAATGAATGAAGAAAGCAGGAACGGATCATGGATGCTGACCTGCAGCATGGGGACCACCTGGCATGGTCAACAGCTTGGCACTGATGCCTGCTTCCTGTCTCAGCAGAGCTGAAACCATATCCAGATGCCAGGGATCTTTATGTACTGCAGCTGTACTGTGTGAGGGATCTTCAGTACAGAACCCTAGCAACCAGGGCCTTGCTTTTGAAGCTACTGCAGCCACAAGCCAACCAACCAAAGTCTAGAAAGCCCTGTCCTGCAAGTGGTCACTGAAGTCTGGGAAGCCTGTCTAAGCACCACTGGAGCTATGCAAATTCTTCCTCTCTGAGCTGGGTCCTGAAAAGCTAAGCATAATAGAGTCCCATCCTGGACTTTGACCATACATTTTTGTTCCAGTCCTATAGTTCCAACTTTCTGTGCTGTTTTATTTTCAGCCTTACAGCTAACTCTGTATGCAATACAGAACAGAGTGGGAGAATTCTACATTGTGGAGCATTTTATTTTAAAAGTGTTGGTCACCAGTGTACCAAATTAGCAAAAATGTATTCTTGCATGTCCTGCTCTACCCCTTGCACTAAGTCTTTTTTGAGATGGTGGAGAAGGCTTGTAAAAGAAAGGCTATCATCACAGAAAGACTTTAAGGTCTAATTGAGTTCACTGGGAAAGACTGAAATGTCACTGAAATCAATAGGATTTTAAAGTGTGTAACTTTGGTCCTTTGTGTCTAAATAGTTTTAGGGATATAGCCTTCCCATTTATTGTAAAGAACCTCCTGCCAAAACAAGCAACTTCAGTTACTACCGTGCATTTCACTACCTGTCATATGTTCAGAGTACCCAAATTTATGACCCAGTATCAGCAAGAAGTAGAATTCCAGCTGAACACCGCCGCAGGTTTCAAAAGCACATTTAATGCAATGAATGTTTTCCTTTCACAACTTTCAAATGTTTATAAACTTCAGATGTTTCATTTTTTTTAATAAAGACTGGTTAACAAAAACTGATAACCAGAACTGTGTGATTTACAACAGGGAAAAATATATATATACTCATCCTGACAAGGTTTAGTTTCATTTGTCAAAACCTCTTTTAATAGAAGAATTGAAAAAAATTATCAGGATATAAAATCTTTCAATTTTTTATATGGAAAAATGATCCTTTAAAAAAAAAAGAACACCCCTCTTTTCATTAGAAAACTTTTGACAGATTTATCAATGTGGCTCTGTAGGTAGCAATATACTTAGAAAGCAGTAATAATATTTAGACAGGAGAGAAAGGATACTCAATCTAGAGGTTGTTCTATCAGATGAAAGAGCTAGTCTTGTCTGTATTTAGGAAAGTTAGGCCTGTTCAATATTTTCTTCAGGATGCCAAATTCCCAGAAAAAATAACTTTTTCTAGTTATCACAGAATGTGTCTTAGGTTACTTTGCCCACAAACACCTCGATAAACATTAGGTCTATCATTCCAAGGTTTCTGTTCCCAGCATGCATGCACATGTGCGCTGGTATAATATTTAATTCCAGCCGCCAATGTAGTTTAGTATACCCAGTATTTTGCTTAAGAGGATAAGGGAAACAAACATATAAATAGGGATACCATCATGAATGCCATCAGTGAAAACTCTTTAAATCCAAGCATATAATTTACAATAGAAAGCTAATTCCTTCTGAGTTCACTGGAGATTCATATGAATTCAGTTTTCAATTACTTAGTAAGTAGAACCCTGACATAGTCTGCATGTACTGCTGAGCAGGCCAGATGTCTACTATACTATAACAATCCTGAGGGAAATTAAGATGCAGTCCCTCAGCATCTCCTTCTGTGGAACCAACAAGCACAGTGCCTCTGACTCTCAATCCAGTCACCCTCTCTAGATGTAGATGTCATTTAAAGTCACTGAGAAGTGCAAGAGAATCAACATGGATAACTCCCCCTTTCATGCTTCTGGCAAATATTTTCATGCAGGGTGACCATGGTTGTTTCTGTCCCAAACTGACATGATTCCAGATTGAAATGGGTATAAATGATCCATCGTCTCCAAGATACTAGAAGTTGAAGGAGATTCAGAAGAGCTCAGGATTCTTTACCTTTTCTCTCTTCAAGGGAGCACCAATTTGAAAACTAATATCATCATGGCTTGAAACCCCCTAAATTCTTGTGGAAACCTCAACATTTTGTGACTGGATCCAGCTGTTGTGGCAGCCATTTTGCAATAGTTCCCATGTATTTGTTTTTGACATTCCAGAAGTACCAATGAAATTGAGGATGACTACATTAAGATAAGGGCCAATCAAGTAAGGTTTGTGTTTCATAGTGAGATAATGAGTTGTGAAATTGAAGGGGGCTGCTTATACATTCAGAGGACATCTAGTATTTGCCTGCAATATGTATCTATAGTACCTTCTTCCAGTGCCCGCTTCCGATCTGGCCATGCCCACTTCTACTTCAGGGAGTCATGTTTATATAGGACTTTGAGTAGAATGGGTTTATTTTTTCAAGATATTCAATCATGGTTTCTGAATGCCAATTGAGGCACCCAAACCCAATCAAAGCAGTGCACATGAAACTCTCATCTTGTTGTGTAACATTTGTGGAGCTGCAAGCCAGGATTCTCTAGGAATTTCTATTGTACTCTCAGTCTTAAAAACAGCACAAAATCAGTAAATTAACAAACCACTAAAATCCAACCATAAAAATTATTTTAGAGAGTTAATGAAACTTGTGTTTTTTTCTGCTATTTCTCAGACACCATTATTTTCAGCGGGGATTTAAAAGGAATGGCTTTTGGTGAAATACTTTGAGTATTAAGAGAACATTGGCACAAAAAGTGCCTGCTGGAAGCCTTTACACTGCAAGCTTCGCTGGAAGAAATGTTCAATTGGGTAGCGACAGGGACACTGCCATGGGATTTATGTGTCCATTCCACCCATAAGGTTGAACTCTGAACTGCAACAGTTTGCCTAGAACCATTTCTGTGAGCAATCTGCAGGGCAAGGAGGAGACACCAAAACCACACTGTGAATCATTTATGTCTATAAGCAAAGGGCAAGACAGAGAGGCAAGGAGACCAAATCAATCCAATAAATATTGGTTATTATTTCTGTCAGAACAGGAAACCATCGCTAAAGACAACACACATGGGAATAGGAATGTAGCATAAGCCTCTGTAATGTTCATAAGTTACCTTTAAAAAAAGTAGATGAATCCCTGCAGCAATCATGGATAACTGATTGCTAACTAGTAAAAGGCCTACTTGTAGCAAAAGTTTCAATGACTGTACACTAGAAACTGTCAGGTAAATCCCAATGTTATAAGTTTTTGCAGTTGTATAGAACTACCAATCTACTAAAACGTGATAGGTTCTCTCTTAAAAGCCACTATACAGATTTCTATAAAAATACATAATGGAACAGAAATTGAATCCACTGAATCTAGAGATCAGTTCCTGGTATTAAACACTACATCTCCCCTGGTTGGCACTTGTGTAACCAGATGCTACCTAGAGAAGGCTTTCTCAACCAGGGTTTCATAAAACCCTTGGGTTTCTTGATGGCCCTTGAAGGGTTTTCCAAATGGGCCTACAGGGCTGGGAAAGGGAGGGCCCCCGGGTGAACGTGCACACAGCTATACTTCCCAACCATATTCCGGGCTTTCTTGAAGCCTGAAGACTGTTTCAGGGGGTTCTAAATGATAAACGAGTTCAAGAAGGCTGACCAGACAGTGGAACAGACCAGTTTCAGAACTTAATTTGCAATGAAACAGCCAGCACAAATACCATAATCTGTTTTCAAAAGTCAGTATGGAGAAATGAAGAAAATCTTCCCTGTAGATTGGAATGACCTAAAGAGGAAACTCCATCTCTGAGAATGTGCCTTTGGCTTAGCATTTCATCACCATTCTTGCTCTAGATCCACCTGGGAACAATGGGCATTATGGGAACAAGACAAGAGCACAAACAACAAGGAATTGTTCAATTACCTCCAAAAAAGTAAGAAAACAATTATATTATACAAATTACAATTGATGAAAAATATCCCTTGTCTTCTTCCAGTCTAGTTGCACCCTTCACATGAAACTGATCCTTTGGGCTGATCCTGCGTTGAGCAGGGGGTTGTACTAGATGGCCTGTATGGCCCCTTCCAACTCTATGATTCTATGATTCTAAACAGCATCTGGCTGTTGACTGAGAAGTACTGTATTTCTTGTGGAATCACAGGGTAGCTTCCAAGGGCACATATTGTTTGAAACAAAGACATGCTAGCCCAGGGAAATCTGAACCACAGAATCTCCTTTTAAATAAAGCTTCTTCATCTACAACTGTATATGGTGAGCCATGGTGAGAGGGGGGAAAGAGGAGAACTACATTTTGCCTGAGGAAAAGCGATTGTATATGCAGTGCCCTACAAGTTCTTGTTGTGGCCATGTCATCATTAAGTCACTTCAGCAACATTTGAAGTAATACACATTTCTGGTGGTGGATCCCTGACTTGGTCGCTCATGGACAGAATGAATCCATGCTGAAAACCCTATGCAGCCCATTACTTTAAAGAGGTTGTCAGAATCAACAGTTTTTATCAGGGTTCCTGGACGTAAGCTCCTGTGAGGCTAAGACATTATAGAGCACATTTTCCTTGAAGCAAATATGCCTTAACATGCCCTGAAAGCTGCCAGCACGTTTAAGAATATCAATGAGAGAGGCAGTCAAGCAGCCATTTAGCGGTGCTCTCCTGGGGACAGCACGACCTATTGATCTCAGGGTTAAAAAAGACAAAAAGCCGTATGGATGTTCCAAGGGCTTTCGTCCACTTCTAATAATAGCTGGGTTCCTTTTCCAGCATCCTGAAAAAAAGAAAAGAGAATGTTAAACTAGAGAAAGTTAAACACACAGTAAGTTAAACTAGAGAAAGCTTTAAATGGATTTTGAAATGGTCTGGTGTGGAGGAAATAAATGCAGTAAGGTCAAGGTGCCAAGTACCAAGGGGTATTTAGAGCAAATGTCCACAGCCTACAAAACTAACTTAATTATCTAGCAATTAACACAATAGGAGCACTAGAAGGCACAGAACAAAGGGGCGAAGGAAGAGAAAACTGAAAGCAAGAGCCAGGTGTTATTTTTTTTCTTTGTAGTAAAACTGAATGCAGTCAAATGAAGCCAACTAATCTGGGTTTTGGTAGGCACATACTAGACACATACTAGAAAAATGTGCTCTCCACTTTTTTTAGGTATCTCTCCACCATCTGATAATTTAGCATTCTATTTCTCTCATCTTGTTACTCCCCAACAACGCAGGGCTTTTATGCTTGCCAGGTTTAATATCTTCCCACCAGCAGTTATGGTGGGGAGATTTCAGAAGATTCCTTACACACAGAGACACTGCCCATGTAAACAAGGTCAACATGATCATCTGTACAAACCTGCAATATGCAGTCTTACCATATGCAATGAACTAGTTCTCAACCTATCAGGGCAAAGTCCGCCATGATCCGGCCAGTTCATAAGTCTCATAATTCAGCTGATTTCAGCAATAACCACTTCTTATCCTCAGATGTGTCTACTAGGTTTCAGGATCAACAGCAATATTAATACTCTGCCTTTCCCAAAATCTCACAGTCACCTAGCACAGTGGGAGACAAGCTAAGAGCCCAGTCAGGGGTTGGCAGTTACCTATCATAGGACAGGCAGCAAAATCCAAAACTACTGAACTATTATTGTAAGTGACCTTGAACCATGAGGAAAGGTGGGATATAAATTAGTAAGTCATAAAGAAATAAATTGCAGTCAATGTTGCCCAAATTCATGCTGTATTCATCATGACAAGTGCTGGTCATTGACTTAAAATCCTAGTAGATTTTCATCCCCCAAAACTGCACAACACAAAGCAGTGAGAGCTTTATTAAGCACATTACATATCACAGCCTCAATAAATTGTACCAATTCAACCACCAACTCAAGTACTGTCTGCTCTGGTTAGCCATGGTTCCTTAAGGTCCACCGGACCTGTTTTTTACACCTCTGATAAATCTAATTTACCATTGTCTACCTTTACTGGCAGCAGTGCTCCATGGTCTCAGACAGAGAAAGGTCTTTTGAAACACCTTCTGTTGAAAACCTATATAAAGAAATGCCAGAAATATAATCTGGGGACCGTTATAATTTGGGAACCGTTATGCCTTTCCTTCTAGATCCAAGATCCTTTCAATAGGTGATTATCTAGTGTGTGTGTGTGTGTGTATGTGTGTGTAATATAGCCAAGAGATCTGAGGCGGTCTGCCAGCCAGGCAAGGGATCTTCAGAGGTGGTTTGGTGGAAGTACCATTCATTTCATTGGAGGTTTCCATCAAAATACTATCTAGAGTTGACCTTGTTTAGCTTCCAAGATCTGACAGCATTGGATTTGTCTGGCTGATGCCACGGACTGACTACTGGAGCTGTGGTACTCAGCTCTACTATAGAGCCCTGGCATTATAGACAAGACCAAACAAGCACTTTACAGGAAGATACTAGTCTCCAAATTCTATTTAATGTATTGTATTTGGAAACGAGTCCCTTTGTCAAATCACTGAGATTTAGAAAATATTGATAGGAATGTCAGCGCTCAACCTTCTGCACAAGATTTTGGATGCAACCCCACATACTTCCATTGATCTTCACCGACAGCACAAGGATGTGCAACTCCAGGGCACCTAACAAAGAACACAGCTGTTTGGCACACACGTCGCTCTGCAGGGTGGACTTCAGATACTGTATTAATCCTCAGGCTTTCTTGGGGAATGAAAGTCCTTGACTGAGGCATGAATGTGACTGGCAAAGATCCCATTATTGTAAAGCAGCCTACCAACAGCTACCCTCCACTCTCACATATGCATATCTTAGCTCTCTGCATTTTTCTAAGGTCACTGCTCCATAATTCAGTAACTCTCTCCCCCCCCCCCCGAGCCAAAAATAGCACTACTTCAAGCGGACAATATCTATCCAACTTGAACAAACATGGGCTAATGTGCTTTTAAAGAGGCCTCAAGAGAGGTGAAGGGGTACAGGCCTCAACATTATCACTTTTCTCTTGGCCCCATTCTCTTTCTGCTACCCCTTCAGCAGTTCCAGACTGTACTGTGATGTCCAAAGCCTTGCCCCAGCAGCTCCCAAATACCCCATATGTAGCCAACTGCTCAGCTGTCCTTGTGCTCTAAACACACCTGCATGGTTATCATGGGAGGTTTCAGATATCTCAGTGGCTAGTACTACATTCACTATATCTTCAGCTGTTCTTGCTGAGACATACTGCATTCCAAAACAAGGTGCATTCTGGTACTAGTTGTACAGATTTCAGTCCCCAGGTGGGATGTGGGGAGATCCTGGAATTATAGCTCATCTCCAGATGACTGGGAAAATGACTGCTTTGGAGAGTGGACATCATAGCATTATACTCTGCTGAGGTTCTGCTCACTCCCATCTCCACCCCCAAAGTCCAGAGCTGGCAACCCTAAGCAGTTTAGTTAACACCAACTTAGCTGAGGCACCAACGTCTGAGGCAGATATGGACAGCCCTCTCAGGCAAAAATGTATCAGTGGACGTTCAAGTACAGTTAAGAAAATTTTGATTCTCAGGTTAAGGAGAGAATGTATCAAGATCGAGCCACATACCAGCCCTCATACAGACTGTAGTTGTGCCTGCAGTAGTAACTCTTTCTCTTTCTCTATATTTTTATCACAAGAGGGAAATATGTTCACCTTCTCACTAAGTTATATTTCATTTGTTGTGTTTGTTTAGTGACAAGGAAAAAATAAATCCTGACGGATTTGCAATAAGCTGCTGAAGTAGGCTAACCAGAAAACACACGTACAAAAGCAATGCCTCAATTCAGGTACTTGCTGGTTAACAAGAGGTTAACCTGACAATCATGTACTTAATGTGCCATACAGGTACTACTAGATGTGACTAGGCAGTTCTTTCCTGCTCAATGAAAGGGGAGGGCAACAATAGCTCGGGAAGGAAATGAAATTAAGGGCCCATTCACTCACTCGCTCCATACCCATATTTAGGTGCTTTTTCAGATGTTACCTGAACACAGATAAGCTTTGCTTCTCCTGCAGCACAGTCCACACTCTCTCTTGCTGAGAATGGGAAAGGATCTGAGGAGACTCATTTGGATCTCTTAAAATGGCAGCAGAGAGATAAAACTCAGTGACATGAATAACCTCATTCATTCCTCTCTTTCTCTGGATAACTAATAGGGCAATATGGGATGCATATACCACTCCTTCCTCAGTTGGCTGGAAAATAACTGAACCACAAAACTCACTTTAGACTCCATTATGTTTTTCTTTTTAAAAACATGTTAGCAGTACCATATAGGTGCCTTGAAAACTGGAATTGAGTCACTATTGAAATATCTGGCTCTTTCCTCTATAGCTCTTTTGTGAATTAAGTAACTGAGGCTGTGGTTATTGCTGCTTTACATATCTATGAGCAGGTTTAATGACCAGTAAGCTGGATATGACTGAATGGCTAACATCATCGTCATCAAGCACCCCTAATATCCTGTTTCAAGTGACAGGCTTCTTCTTCTTCTTCTCTTCACAGAATCACAGAATCATAGCGTTGGAAGGGGCCATAACGGTCATCTAGTCCAACCCCCTGCTCCATGCACGATCAGCCCAAAGAGGATGGGGACAGAAATGCCTTTAGTATGATGCTGCCCAAATGGTACAAACCACAGTAGGAGGAGGAGAAGCACCTCCTCCTTGACAAAACATCCAAGGAAAGTCCCAATAGAGGGCACCATTCAGAAAGTATAAGGCAGGGGTAGTCAAACTGCGGCCCTCCAGATGTCCATGGACTACAATTCCCAGGAGCCCCTGCCAGCGAATACTTTGTAGTCCATGGACATCTGGACGGCCACAGTTTGACTACCTCTGGTATAGACTGTGCTAAATATTCCTAGAGCACCTCGGCTACCGATGTTCTCTTGGTAGTCTTGTACAGCCAGCTTGGTTTAAAGAAGGTATATAGCCTGTGGGCCAGAGCCAGCCCATCCAGAGCTCTTATTTGGCCCACAAGCAACCGGCCATTACTTTTCTTGCCAGATGACAGAAGCGATGTATTATGTCCCTGTATACTCTCCCAGTGCTAAAGTGGGAAAGTAGGTATCAGGCACTGTAAGGAAATAGTATAAGAGTATTAATAATTTAATCATGTTTGTATTTTGAGGGTTTTTTTTTAAACAAAGTTTCTATTTCTAGCACCTGGCATTACATTTTCTGGTGCACATGCACCAGACTGACAAGGTGACATTTATGTCAGAGTCAGCCCGTAACAAATGGGTTCGGCACCTCTGGTTCAAAGTGTCAGACCAGGATCAGGGAGACCCAGGTTTGAATTCCCATCCAAGTTCACTCTTTCTCAGCCTAACCTACCTCACTGGCTTGTTATTGAGAGCAAAATGGAGGAAGGGAGAATGCCACTTTGGGCCACTAGTGGGTGTGGGGGGAATAACACCAGAGTATAAATAAATAAATTTAAAATTGCATTCAAACCTGAAATGGGCTCTTAATACCCCTGTACTTGCCTTAAATATGCTTTTCCTTAAAACCATAAACAGGGACTTCATGACTGCTAGGACTGCTGACAGGACAGCGGGCTGCGGGGTTAGAATCCAGTGGACCCATGTAGCTAGTCAAGCCTACCTCCTCCATTTAAATCCGGCCGCCTCCTCAGTCACTTTTCAAGTGAGTGCTGTTGAGGCCTGACAGCCCAGCAAAATGACCCAGTTCTTGCAGACTCAGACAGAAAGGCTCCACTTAGGCCCTAGGAAAGTGTCTCTAATAAGGTAATTCGTTAGCTGTGTCGGCTGGGCCCCTCTCTGCTATCCTTCATTCCTTCTCTCCCTCCCTCAAGCTAGCCATTAATGCAGCAGGAACACAAGAAAATGAAGCCTTTGGGCTTGGTACATATTATGGAGCTCTGCATTGTGAGTATAAGGCTATTATTTGGCACCTGAGTCCTCCAGTGTGTTTTGATCACACCAGTTCAGCAGGATAGAGGAGGAGAGGTCGCTAATGGACTTGGAAACTAGAACATATGAATGCGCTTTCATTAGGATGTTTCTGGCCCAAACACATAAATGTGCACACACATGAACACACACATGCATTTACTTGAAGGAACTTGTATGCAGTTTTAATGATGCTTTTAGGTTGAACCTTCTTCTGGATGTTCAGCTGTTGGTTGCAGATACAAGTGCCTGTTGTTTCTTTCAGCTGTTACTGTAGAAAATGTACCTAACTACTCTTTGCATGCTGTCATTTAACCAATGTAATGAGAAGAGAATCTAATTGAGAATGTGGGAACAGGATTTCTGACATCACTGGCCACTATTAGTATCTGACGTTCAAGAAGAAGAGAAGAAGAAGAGATGATTCTTATATGCCACTTTTCTCTACCCAAAGGAGGCTCAAAGCGGCTTACAGTCTCCTTCCCTTTCCTCTCCCCACAACAGACACCCTGTGAGGTGGGTGAGGCTGAGAGAGCGCTGATATCACTGCTCGGTCAGAACAGTTTTATCAGTGCTGTGGTGAGCCCAAGGTCACCCAGCTGGCTGCATGTGGGGGAGTGCAGAATCGAACCCAGCTTGCCAGATTAGAAGTCCGCACTTCAAACCACTATACCAAGCTGGCTTCAAATATTGAGTTTCAAATTATGGATTGAATCTGGGGTATCAGAGGGAGAACACATGCTTCTCCAATTTTTTGGATGTGAGATCAGTGGAGCCCAATCAGCACTTTCTGGATTGGTGGACTTTTGACATATATTCAGAAGACTTGTAAAGTTGTTTATATTTAAGCCTAAAATATGTGTTATTTAAAGAATCATAGTAAATCCAGAAAGCACCTTGGGAAATCCAAAGAACGCACCTGTTGGGGATCAATACTAGGCAAGAGGTCTGTAACCCCCCTGAATTATTTTCCTTGTCAAAATGACCCCCAGTATGGAAATGATGCAAACGGAGATGAGAAAACTGGGGTGCCTTTCAGTGTTCCCTCTAATACCCCCATGAGCAGAGCAATGCAGATCATGAACAGAATACAATGGCTAGAATCTTAAAATGGGCAATGCAAGATGCTGCATGACTTCTGACTGCAGTTGAGTAGGGCTTCCTGTGATAATGAGCGGCCACTCACACACACAGCTTAGAGCAGGCTTTCTCAGCTAAGGGTGTCATGAAACCCTGGAGTTTCTTGGCATATATATAAACATTTATTGGGTCATATGCTCATATAAGGACATGTTGACCCACTTGCCACTCCCAAAATGGCCAATGATGGGCCTGGAGGGGGTGGCAAGGGGAGAGGCCCTGGGTGGCCATGCGCACAGCTATGCTTCTCAACCATATTATGCATGATTGTGTGCCACTTCTGGGGTTTCTTGAAGCCTGAAGAATGTTTCAGGAGTTTCTCAATGGTAAAGAAGTTGAGAAGGCTGGCTTAGAGGAAACCTTGGTGTTTATCTTATTTCCTTACTGAGCGTCTATGCTACTCCAATTCAATATATGCCTTTATGCTGTAGAATCACTGACCTTCTGGAATGCCATACTTCTTCGTCTTTGCTTTGCTAGGGTGAATCAGAAGGTAATTTATTGAGCTGAACAGGGGTGGGGGGGGGTGCTCTTATATAACCAGGCTGAAAAGTGAACTGAATTCACACTTTGCAGGACTCTTTTCAAGACTTGCTTTACTCTAGTCTCCGTCCAAAATCCAATAGGATCTACCTTGGCTTGCCCCACTCTACCTTTCAATGCCTGTCCTGGTTTGGGCATCAAGGCTGCACTCTGTCCCCCCCCCCCCCCCGCCGTATTCTACAACAGTTCTGAGACTGACTCATTGATCTTCTTTGATTATGACTGTGAATTCCTCTGTGGCCTTGCCTATGAGCAGTCTGAAATTGCTCTTTACCCTTAAACCTAGCTAAGATTTCTTCCAACTGATTACCAAAGGTTAGGTTAGCCTACAAATAGCTTCTTTATGGTCCAGCCTTAAAATAGGACTTCAGTTGCTCTAATCTGCCCTGAAGATGATCTTAAAATGCTGAAATTGCCCTAAAAGATCATTTTAGACTGCAAAATCATCTGTGCTGCTATTCTTGTACTCTGTAAAATGCCAAGCACATATAAGATGGTAAACAGGGCTGTGTGTGTGTGCACGATTTTTTTCAGGGCTCTCCCTAGTTCTGAACTTTGTGTGCTGGCATGGCCCAGTCAGCCATACAAAAAGAGAATGGACCCCCAAAAACAGTCTAGTGAAGATCTGCAGAGGGAGGTGGGATTGGTGAAAATAAGTACAACCTTATTTATGACTACTGGCACACACACACACTTAAAAAAAAACAGTAAAAGCACTGGTGCTGAACACTGGCTTTCAATGATCATCCTGTGCATTTCAACTTTTGTGCCTACCTTCTATATCAAAACCATTTTCTTTGTTGCTTGTGGCCACATGGCCAGGCATTAATTTATTCACTTATCCTTTCTATTGAACTACAAAGCAACTTTATAAGCATTTGAGAGACAGTTTCCAAGATTATGGGTAAAATAAAGTTGTGTGGCAAAATGCTCTAGGGAGGCATCGAACTAGCTCTCATGAAGGATGGAGGGAAATTACCTCACATATCAACGTAAACTAAGCCAAGGAAAGTGCAGACTGATAAATCCCTTTTATCAGTGGCACTAGCATGAGGAGGAGGAGGAGGAGGAATTTTAAAGTCTGGCCATTCTCTACAGTGTCAAATCCAAGGGCAACATTTGAAATTCTCTGGTGACAGGAAAGACAGAGACAGAGAACTGTAGCCATGTGTTATCAACCCACAGGACATGACTGAAATCAGAAAGACTAAAGATCAGAATGCTGGTGGAGCTCTCTAAATAATTCAAAGGGAAACAAATACCTCGCAAAAAGTGATCAAAAACAATGCTAGGCATAAATGGTTGAATGGAACTGACTATTATAATGTATGCTGCCTGGAAGAGCCAACAGAACTCTCTGTCCTTCCTTAGCATCGAATCTTCATCTGGAAGCTGGTACCCAAAACTGTTTCCGAGATGCCCTTTGTAACTCAGGCAGCTGTTCCATGGGTTTTGCCTCAGAAATATGAAAGAACTCAATCCAGCTCCTCCTGTACATCGCTCAATAAGGTCGATTTGCTGCATGACAGTGTAATTTTATTATCAACAGCAGAAATGTGCTTGCTTTCCTCTCAGGTGATCGGCATCCACTGTGTACCACTATTAAACCTGGCTCATTTTTCTGGATGAATTTGGTTTCCACAGACCTTTGTCCTTGTTAGCTTTGCAAAAAATAAAATAATTTTTTTTTTATATCGGCACTGCTTTAAAAAAGGATTTGGACTCCATTCTGTCTGATTCATTAACTCGAGAACTGTTAATTAAATTCTAGTTATTGATCAAGGAGGAGGAGGAAAGAACTCAGCTTGACTCTTCAACATCATGGTAGCTTGTGACTCTAGCAGCTGTGCCTTCTTGTAAACTGATCAAATATCTCTGGAGTCGCAGTTTGACAATAAATATAGGCTAGACTCCAGGATAGCAGTTTTACAGTCCATTTCCCCCTAGGAAAGTATTTCAGAGATAAAATTATGAAAGTCTCCTAGTGGTGGCAGTGATGGTTGTTTTTTTAACCATCCAGTCTCAATGCTCTGTGTCCCCTGAACAATAACCACCCCCTGCCTAAAATCTCGCCAGATGACTAGCAGATTACAGCTGCAATCCCACAAATATTTTTCCCCCTGGGAGAAGGCTCCACTGCTTAAATTGGGACTGACTTTTGAGTGGACCTGTTAAGGATTGCTTTCTGTCAGGGCAACCTCAAGTATTTCCTAAATCTACTAAAATAACTCACTTCCTTTCTGTTTAGAATTACACTGTGCTATATAGATTACTTCATTATGAAATCTACTAGCTATTTTTTCAATTGTAGGCTGCCTGTATATTTTAGTGAACAAAACACGATCTGTTGAGAATGGTGTTAAATCTGTTAATTGCCGTATCTCTGCAGGCACTTCAATTTACTGGAAACGTACTCCATAGTCTTAGAATGGCCATACAGAATATTTAACTCAACTAACATACTATAAACAATATTTATGAAGCATTGTGCTTTTGTTATCATACAACCCACTTTCTTAATTATAATGTATATATACAAGGAATAAAATTATTCATTTTAAAATGTGTTAGAATCACAGAATCATAGAGTTGGAAGGGACCTCCTGGGTCATCTAGTCCAACCCCCTGCACTAGGCAGGAGACTCACAACCCTACCACTCATCCACTGTAACCTGCCATCCCCTTGAACCTCCACAGAACAACTGGTTGGCCAGTGTGGGAAATTAGGATGCTGGACTAGATTGATCATTTGTCTGATTCAGCAGGGATGATCTTCTATTCTAAATCTAATGTAACAGCACTCCGGAGATGGCATTATGGGATATTAGTTATGAAGAGCTGTCTTCTTGTAACCCGCTGTTTACTTCCTGAAGGAGTCTCAAAGACCCATTATGCACGGAGGGGAAGGTCCGCAGTCGAGGTCGAATGGCGCCGGCGGAAATCCCCAATAATACACGTGGCCGGCAACGTTCGACCGCAGGTTCAACCTAGGCCGCCAAGAAAGCCATGTCACCGAAACGCGGAAGAAAGAGAAGGCTGCCGGCCAGGCAGGGCGCAGCCAGACGCAGCACTGGCATGACAGCATGCATAATTGGGGAGGGCCACCGGCGGCAGGCCGCCCGCCTCCATGACAGGGAGGCCCTCTGCCACATCCCCCTCCTGAGCCAGCTCACCATGGCTCTCTGTCACCTCCGGAGCCGTCTTCATCGCTGCAGGTACCGGACTGCCATGGACCTGGCCTCCATTAGGACTCAGACGTCACTGACTAAGGTGCCGATAGCTGCGCCTAGCTGTGCCGCTGCCACTGCGGCTGCCCTGCGCTCCATCCTGTGGGCCCGTGGCCCTCGGCTACGATGGCCCTTGGCCCTCTGGGTCTGCTTGCTCTGTCGCCTTCCATGAACTGCGGCCCAGCTGCAATGGTCGTACCCACCGGCACTGTCTGCGCACGCATGTGCCATCGCTGGCCTGACTGGCAGCCACTTCCGGCACAGCAGCATGCTTGACGGACCTGCATAGGTAAGGACCACGCTGGCTTCCCTTCCTGTTTGCTCGCATCGCCGCCTCTTCAGCCGCCGCAGCTGGATGCCCTGTCTTTTGCCACTGTCCCGTCCCATGTGTACGTGGTTTGCCGTGCTGCATCCTCCTCCGCCTCTTCCACGCGGCCGTTATGCAGGCCGTGCATAATGGGTCAAAGTGATTTACCGTCAACTACCTTTGCTCACCAAACAACAGATACTCTGTAAGTGGGTGTGGCTGAGAGAGCTCCAAGAGAACTGTAAGTGACCCAAGTTCACCCTGCTGGCTGCATGTGGAGGAGTGGGGAATCATATCTGGCTCTCCAGACTAGAGGCTGCCACTCTTAACTACTACACCAAGCTCTGCACATTAAGGGAGTAGGCTGCACCTGCTTGCTCTAATGCAAGTGCAAAAATTAATAACCCAATGCACACTTTCTTCAGCTCCATGGGTAAGAGCAGGAATTGTGCCAAGACTTTCACATTTCACTTCACTATGTATAATCCACGCTGAGCCTATGTGAGAAAGGTGAACTATAAATAGGGTAAACAAAATAAATCAAGAGGCTCTCAAACATTGACAAGATAACACTTCTTTGCTTGGGCCATGTCTGTGCTCACTTACAAAAGTGCCTCTTGAGAAGTTCATGTCCGTTCACTTCACTTGCTTAAAGCTCATAGGTCATTCCAAAGCGATGTTCCAAAACAATGTGAAAATGAGAATACATTCTGAAGGAGCGGCCCACCACAAACCTTTTTAGAATAAGCAAATTATGCATCAGAACTGCAGCAGAAGTCTCTGTAATAAACTTAAATCAGCAATAGGCTGAATGCCCAGTAAGCTACGCTGAAAAAACTACACACAGCAGCACAGGTATCAGATGTGTGCATGCTCTTACATCTGCAGTGAAAAAAGGTGAGTGAGCATATTCTCATCCAAAGGGTCCAGTAAGCCCAAAGCTCCAGTAAATCTTCTTCACCATCTGTGTGTATCGCTGGATTTGGCCTCGTAAGCCAATCAAAGCAAATTTGGGTCTGTTTTTTCCTCTCCACTGCAGCACAGTCTGGTACATATTGAATCTCTCTTGCACAAAATACTCCTACCATGTAAATGTGACAATGGTGGACCAGGGGATTCAGATTCGGATACCATTTGGCCTTTGGGTGCTATCCTTCCATGATCTGCTTACCTCCCTTCCTTTCTCCATCCCCTCCATCCTAAGTGTTGTTCCTCAATCAAATGACAACATGCAGTGCAGGATAGGCATGCACTTTGCAGACTTCCTGCAGTCTGACAGAAAAATATTTCTTCCTTTTATCAGTGAGAGAATGAAGAAAAAAGGGGAGAAGAAGGGAAAAAAGCATTTATTTTAACCCTTCAGATAAGAAAAACAGAAGCTCAGTTCATAAGGAACTTTCTGCCTCTCTTTTTTTCAGATGCACGGCCAAGAACATCTTAAGGTCAGGCTGTAAATCATGTAAAACATCTTTATCTACTCAAAACCGTTCTGCTCCTCCACCTTCACCCAAACTGCAAGGACTTTGAAGAGCAACAGATTCCAATATAGTATGACTGGAGGCGGGGGCATTTTTATAGGCAAGGCTAAACAACTAGTTTAGGAGATCTACAAAGCAAAAATGCCAACCTGAAGAATTGTTTCAGAACCAAAAAATGTAAGACAAGGTAATCTCTCTAATTATATTTCTTTTGGCAATGTGTATGTGGTAAGGCAGCAACATGCTTTCTGAAGCTGTCTGTCCATGAGGTTGGGAGTTGGATCCCAGCAGCCGGCTCAAGGTTGACTCAGCCTTCCATCCTTCCGAGGTCGGTAAAATGAGTACCCAGCTTGCTGGGGGGTAAATGATAATGACTGGGGAAGGCACTGGCAAACCACCCCGTATTGAGTCTGCCAAGAAAACGCTAGAGGGTGTCACCCCAAGGGTCAGACATGACTCGGTGCTTGCACAGGGGATATCTTTACCTTTACCTATTATAAAAGATAGCTTGGATGTTATCACATTTTTAAAAGCTACTGTTAGCTTAAAATTAATAATCTCCTTTCAAAGCTTTTATCTAGCCCCTTTACCTTTATGTGTGATAAGAATTAAAAGGATGGGGCAAAGACCTAAGAGAAGTGCAGTATAGACCAAGAATGATGTTGACTTAGATTAACTGGAATTTTTATGTAGGTGGAAGGCTTTCTGATCATGGAACACAATTTTCCTGATCGAGAGCCAGGGAGGGCATTTTGGAGGGCATTTTGGATTACCACGGAAGGGGAGAAATTTAAAAGTTCCACTCAGAAAGCAGCAATCTTCTATCCATGGAAAACTCTATCAAATCTAAGACATAATCTTCTCCATATTTCTGTTGAAACATCATCTGGGCAACCTGGTGTGATCTGCTAACTTGCGTTCACCTCTGTCAAATAAGTAAGAAGAATATTTTTAAAGTTCAATTATTAGGTACATTTGATAACCAGCAGATGAAAGGTTTGGATGTTAACTTTCCTTTAAGTAAGAGTGGGCTTGCAAACATAATTTGGAATGCCAAGCTCCTTTGAAGTCCAGACTAGTTGTTCTTTATTTATGCACATTAATAATAGTTTGCCTTTTCCAATGAAACTTGAGGTGGATTACACAGTGTAAGTCAATACAATCAACAGCATAGGGCATTCAATAAACAGTGCAATAGGGTTGGATTGCAAAAATCTGGAACATCTGAAACAAAGTATAAGCATTTAAACATGCCATGTTAAACAATGCAGAATGTCATAGAAGAAGCATACTTACAAAAACAGACAGTACATACTATATAGTAGCATAGGCCACAATCTCTTTCCCGAATATTCAAGAATGTCCAAGCTGATTCTTGGGGAGACCTACATAGCATCTCATTGTTACCATGATGTGGATCCAGGAAGCCAGATTCGCTGTGTCAAGCTAGTGGCCATCTCAGAGGCTAGACTGAATTGAAATAAAGTATGTTCTTGGGGAGTGGAGGGGGTTGCAGCTCCATTAACTTGCTTCTCCAGTAGTACAACCCCTAGGTTTTTAATTATCAGCAAGGGTCAGTTGAATTGAAAGTAGGAAGCACAATGTCCTTCAAGATCTCTACCTTTTCAACAAGCATCACTTCTATTTTACTGGGGTTCACTTTCAATTTGATTTCTTTCAACTATTTGGCCACAGCAGTCTGGCGGTGGCTCAAAACCTTGTAGTTATGTCATCTGACCTGGCTTTGTTCCTCAGTGAGCAGACAATAGCAGTGGCTTATGCTGGTGTACAAACATACTGGATAAAACTGATCTATGGTAACCTCGAACTGCCCTGGTAACCTCAAACTAGGTCATTGTCATGCTTGATTCATGGATCAGCAGCTGAAAAGTTCTCAGAAACGTCCATGTATACCTAATATGACTGCTTGAATATCATCTTGAGTTTGTAACAGTAATCAAATTAATGTATTCTGTCTGATCAGTGGATGCTGGCACCATCTGAGAAAGAATTCAGCCATTTAAAAATTTAGCAAGGGACTTGTGGTGATTGGACTTGTGGTGGAGCGGGACCACGTTATCCCCCCCCCACACACACACACATCCCTTGTATATTTTCAAAGTTACCTGAACAGGCACCTGAACAGGCACATGGGGGAAGATCTGGTCCTGCTGCATCATTAGTGCATTACATTTTAAAATGGCTGAATTTGTCTCTAAACCAGCCTTGGGTCACCTGTGTGGATGTTGTAATGTCTACTTTGGTCATAAGTGTCACAGTGCTCAAATTCCCAATAAACCAAACTTCTGTATAAGAAAGTTTCTTTAATCAGGAATGAAGACATCCAAACATAGGCAGAACTGAGGGTTACAGGTTTGAGTCAGGTATAATAAACAGGACAGCGCATCTTCCCCCTCCCCTTGGGAATGCAATTCACAGGAAGACGAAACACAGCAGATATCTAACCACAAAGAGAACCAAAAGGGGCAGGAGATAGAGAGGAGAAAAGGGGAGGCCAGGAATCTTTGTGGGAAACTAACAGCCATAAACCATAAACAACTGAAATAACCTTGAGGTGCCAGAATGGGCAGCTGGTAAATATCACACGGCAGGCCTCTAAACACCACAGGCAAGCATCTATCTTGGGGAACCATTAATCATGGCAGAAGAACCAGGGGGATTCTGATAATAAGAAAATCAGATGAGACCTATTTTTATGTGTAACTGCACCCTCAGAAGTTCAGTAGGTTGTAAGATGTGATAGAGCTGTGTTGGTGTTGGCACCAAGATGGTGAAGGCATGCCTAGCACTTTCTCTTTCAGTATTTAAGAGGCTGCTGAACTCTCCTTTTCTAGAACAACCCAAGCAAAGTTGAATAAAGAGTGCTTTGCGATGTTCAATATTTTTTTTAATTTGCCATGATGTTTTAATGGTTTAATTTTTTGCTGGCTCCTTGTGTATTTCAGTTTTTGTTTTATGTGGACTGTAGGATATCTTAATTTGAGATGGTCAGATGACTAATTTCTGTATCCTGCAGTGGTTGTTTTCTGCTGCTATCAGCATAGCAGAATCTATACTGAATATGACTGAATAAAGAGTATTATACATTTAATTTTCCCCTTAATATCCACTAAGCTGGTATTTTAAATCGCACTTAAAAGTGTGACGGCTACCCATTCAAAATGCCTTTACACTTTGATCCTGGCACATATGGATGGGAGGAACAAAGATCTTCACAGAGTGAGTAAATTAGCAGTATTTGGCTTTCAGCTGCAAACAATGGGCATCCAGATGTATAAAGAAAGTGTGGCATTGGGTATCTTGGCCTTGCTGTCATCAGCCATGTTGTCTGCCCCTTGAAGAAACAGAGACTTGTGCAGAGATTTGTGCTTCTTCAACTGTTTATTTCAGAGTCCTGTCCCCCTACAACAATTCTTCCCTTGACCTTCCTCTAGTGCCCCTGTTTTCTAATCACACACCAGCACTCTTCATCCCTTTCCTCCTTTAATATTCCCCTCTGACTCCACCTCCTCCCTCTTAAACTAGTGTGCCTGCCCCCTGGTCATGGTTTCCTCAATTGCAGGTTTTGTCCACTTCCATTCTGCCCAAGTTGTCAGGTAAGTATTCTTTCTTCTTCTTACAGGTTTCTGGCTTGCCAGGCTCTTAAGTTGAACTGCTGCTTGCTTGCCCTTCCCTGGCAGAGTAGAGGTGGGGTTGTGCCATTGCCTCACCCCTCCCTCCCCTCCCAGTGGCTTGCCGAAGTTTCTCCCCTTTGTCCTGTTGTGTCTCACCTCCCATGTTCCCCTCACTATTGCTGTTCTGCCATGGCAGATAAGGTGGCTGTTGTCTTTATGCCCTTTCCCCTTTCATTTCTTCCTCCAGGTTCTGGTCTTCCTTCAGCTGTCAGCCTGTACTGTCTCCAGAATGAGATGGCTGGCCCTCCTTGTTTGCTCAGCACTTTTCCTGTCTCTCCCCCCCCCCTCCCCGTTTCCAAAGTTCAGGGATAGGTGCGATGCGAGGGCTGATGTCTCAGGCATTCCCAGCCATTTCCAGACAGAAAGATACTACAATAGTGTAAAGCTACACTGATGCAGCTTCACATTTACTCAAGTGGCTGAAGGTCAGCAACCTTTTAAAATGTTTTTATAACCTTTTCAAAGCCTTTTTATAATGGTATGATATCTCATTCAGATTAATAATTTACTGTGACATATGTACAATAACGTGATCAATGAAAGACTGATTTGCATAACTCTGCAAGGTTGATGACAAAAAAGTGATTTGGGTTTTCAATGGCTCTGGATGCTGAACTGGTTTAGAGGATGCATTTGGTGTCAAGCATCACATGTATTCATATGTGTTATTACACATTTGGCAAATAAACTCACCAGAGAGTGCTACAAGTCAAGATAACTACAGTCCCTCCCCAGCCATGCAATTCATCCTATTAACTGGTGGCAAAACTTACTATGTTTGCATAGCTGGCTCAATGGCAAACTGTTCTCAGATTACTTCCTAGATACTTCCCAGAGTGCTTCCCAAGTGAGCTAATGCAGGGGTAGTCAACCTGTGGTCCATTTCCCATGAGCCCCTGCCAGCAAACACTGGCAGGGGCTCATGGGAATTGTAGTCCATGAACATCTAGAGGACCACAGGTTGACTACCCCTGAGCTAATGCATTCACAGCATTTTGGACCAAACACAGAAATGAAAACTACATATATAAAGACACACAAGTCGTGTTCACAAGCCTAAGCACACCACATACAAATTCTGTGTATGGGTGAAAGAGATAAATAAGCCATCCTTGAACATCTGTGTCAGTGCAGGACAAGACAAGCTAGAACTCTTGTTGAACTGACCTACTTTCACATTCTGTCCTTGGCTCAAATGGGAATGTAGCTGGACAGGAGGGATGTCGATAGACTCTGTCAATAAACCGAAGCAAGCATCTCGGCTGCTCTCATCTAACACAGTTTAATTTTTAATCCAGCAAAACAGCAACAAGGACATGGGCGGCAGAGATTCGACAGCCGAGCAAATTGGTCAGGACGGAGTGGATTGATCTATCTGGGAGAAATGAAGACACAGCAGAAACTCTGGTTTATGAGCGGGGATGGCATTTGGCCTCCCTTTGCTTTTGGCCAAGTAAAAGAGGAGCACAGTTTAAAGCAAGCACATTAGTGAATTTCAGCTGCTGCTTTATGAAGCAAGCCAAACATCCAACAGCCTTTACATCACATAGAGACTCCTGCCTATTGTTTTGTTGTTTAGAATGACAGAATCCACATCTCACACAGCCAATGTTGTTAAGAGACCAAAGATGCATTCATAAGGCCCGGAGCATCACACTGCCAGCACAGGCTTGATCTGAGGGGTGGAGCCAGTTTAGTGTCATTAGCAGACAGCTAAACCAAAGGCCATTTTCCGTGCTGGTGACCATTTGTGGCCAACCCATGTTTTCTTCTAACTGTGCCTAATGACATCCATTTCTCTAGCTTTCCCCCTCCAACCTGTTCATTTTCCTCCACTTTTCCTTAGCTACTTGGTGCTTGTTTCCAACATTATGTTACCTGCATGCCCCTTCCCTCTCTACCTTCTCCAGCTTTCTCTGGAATTATTCAACCTTCCAGAAAGCAAAGACCTTCCATGATCTTTTGACCTCTCTTAAGAGGGATGATCTCTCTTCATTCAAGTGGAATCTCCAGCTGCCTAATATTTGCATTTAAAGTCTCATTGCTGTTTCAACTTAATATCTCCAACTTTTCATTTTTCCTCCCAGATACTCTGCATCTCTATCAACAATATCTCTAGCATCCTGCACAACATGCGTAAACCCTTGATTTCTTTTTTTCTTCCTTTGCAACACTGCAAAATTATGATCCTTTCTCCTATTTCCTTCCCCCCCCCAGAAAAATAAAAAAAAACATAATGTTCCTCTCATCTTTCTCTTTGACTGGTAGTCTTAACACTGTGACTCAGCACCCTCACCTCATTCTGGCACTCTACCTCCAAAATCATTAGGAGTCCCTGCTGTGGGTTGGGAAATACCTGGAAATTTTGGGTATGGAGCCTGAGGAGGGTGAGGATTGGGGTGAGGAGGGACCCCAGCTGTCCACCCTCCAAAGCAGCCATTTTATCCAGGGGAACTGTCATCTGGAGATGAGTTATAATAGTGGAAGAGCTCCAGGCCCCATCTAGGAGGTGACAAACCTAAAGATCATTCATTATTCTTGTGGTTCTAACCATGTGACATTTTCCCTTCAATTTCCACACTGGCTTCCAAAAACAAGCCACTTCCTCCAGGTGAAACCGCTTATTTTTAAAATTCTCCATAGCCTTATCACACCATATCTTTCCATTGTTTTGATACATCTTGAGTAATTACTTTTGTTCTGCAAGTTCCTCCAACCTCAACTATGACATGTTGCTTGCTCCTTTAACTTATTCTACTCTTTTTCCATTGGTATCCCCTTTGACCATGAATTCCCTTCCATAACCTCTTTGTCAATGCTACCACTCTCAGTTCCCTTAAATCCTCTATACCAAATGTTAACACCCGACAGCTATTGTGTCTTCTGGTGTCCCTAACTCTGTGATTTTTAATGTTAAAAGCAAGTGATTTGTCTAGAACTAGATTAATACTCGCATGCATGTTCTTGAATTCTCACATGGTATATTTTTTTTCTGACACCGCTCCCCATGTCTGCCAAATTTTGTTAAAACTTGACTGACTAATTGGGGCTGTACAGCTTGTTTTTTTAATACAAGCATGCTACAATGGTACAGTGCTTGTTAACTGGAATTGCAGGCGAACTGTTCAGATCAGGAATTATTTGCTCACATTTGCAGTACCTTATAGAAGGTGTAATAATTTTTCACGGTAAAATTGATCATTTCCTAGTCAATGGCATTACTCTCATTCTGTAGCATAACAAAGAACTTCTCTGAGTGGCTGTTGTCATATGCTCTGCAACCTGTAACATACAAAATAAATCATGCAGACAACAAGTCTCTAGAAGCAGCTACTGTGCAGATGCAAAGCGGATAGACATGGCATCCAATTAGAACACAGAACAAACACAATAAGGAAATCCAGAGAAAGAACAGGCATGTGGGTACATGAACAATCAAATCATGTTAAGTCTGCATTTCCATTTTATCATTCTGAACAGCTAGGTTCTCATCCACTAGCAAAGTTATTTATGAAGGCTAAGGAAACATCTTTGACCATTCTTAGAATCATAGAAACATAGAATAATAGAGTTGGAACACACCTCATGGGTCATCTAGTCTAACCCCCTGCACTATGCAGGACACTCACAAACCTATCGCTCATCCACTGTAACCTGGCACCCCCTTAAGCCTTCACAGAATCAGCCTCTGTTTAAAAATTTCCAAAGATGGAGAACCCACCACCTCACAAGGAAGCCTGTTCCACTGAGAAACCGCTCTAGCTGTCAGGAACTTCTTCATGATGTTTAGACAGAATTTCTTTTGAATTAATTTCATCCCATTCTTGACAAATCCATAACAAAATATAAGCCCAGTAGCTATTGGACTTGTATTTTTTTGTGCTCCTTCAGACCAACACAGTTACCCACTTGAACCTTGACAAATTCAAGTTAGTTACTTTTTACATAAATACCTGACTTGGATAACCCAGGAAAGCCTGACCCCATCAGAATTTGGAAGCGGGGTTGACCCTGGCTGGCACTTGGAAGGGCAACTTCTAAAGACATCCACGGTCATGATGTGGGGGCAGACTATGCAGGAGCATCTCTGAATATCTCTTGCCTGGCAGCCAGACAATCTTAGGATCTCCTGGTTACATAACTTATTATTATTATTATTATTATTATTATTATTATTATTATTATTATTATTATTATTATTATTATTATTATTATTATTAATTAGATTTCTCTCAGAATTGACTTGCAGCAGGTTACAGCAAGAATAAAAACCCAATACATAAAAACATAAAAACCATATCCCCATCTACTCCAGTGATGAGAAACTTTTTTTAAAAAAAACCCTCCTCCACCTTCTATGTCCACCCCCCATCAGTGCCTCAGGGCCCCAATCCCCAGGGATGCTGATAGTTCTTGCTTGAAGTTGTGGAGGGGCCCTGCGATCTTCCACACCCTGGCCTCAACCGAAGACCTGGTGGAAGATCTCCGTTTTACAGGTCCTGCGTAATTGCAAAAGCTCTTACAGGGCCCTCAGGTCTTCTGGGATCTCATTGCACCAGGTCAGGGCCAGGACCAAAAAGGCCAGGTGAACATCTCATGGACTAGGAATCACCAACAGCTTAGTGCCCGCAGAGCACAATGCCCTGTGGGGAGCATAAGTCAATAGGCAGTCCCTCGGATACATGGGGCCCACATGCCACACATATGCCATATGATAAATAGTAAATTTAAATAAGTACTGAAATAAAAGTCAAGGGCATCATCTTAACATAGTATGTGCCCAATAGCAGTGCTCTAATTCCAGGTTCATTAATTTTTCAAATGAATTCCAATGGCTGTGTGATTATTTGAACGGGAAGTGGCGGGACTAAATACATTACAGAAGAATACTTGCAAACATAAAACTACCAGAATGCCTGTGAACCGATGAGGAGGGCAGCAGAAGGAAGAGTCTTTGGCCTTCATATTTTGCTGGAAGGTCTTCAAGGGCAAATTTGACTCAACTTGCTGGGAAACAAGATGCTCAGGTAGAATATTGATCTGATCCAGTAGAACTCTTGTGGGATAAAAAGCTCTCTGCTCAGAACACTCTGTATGTACCACAACACTTCTGAACCATCAACCCTGAGCTCTTGAAAAGCTGTTTCTATAGAGGGCCCTTGACAGCAGGACTTGATGGGTTTAAGGGACGCAGCCCAAAAGGGTGCAGCAACATCACCCGATAAGGTATAGAAAAATATTATTTGTCTACATATGGAGTCCTTTGGCTTCTGATCTTAATTATAAGAGCAGTGACCTCTAATCTGGAGAACCGTGTTTGATTCCCCACCCATCCATATGCAGCCATCTGGGTGACCATGAGCTAGTCACAGTCTTGTTAGAGCTGTTCTCTCAGAGTTCTCTCAGCTTCACTTACCTCACAGAATGTCTATTGCAGGGAAAGGAAGGGCAGGAGATTTTAAACCACTTTGAGACTCCTTCAGGTAGTGAAAGGTGGGATATGAAAACCAGTTCTTCTAATTGTGAGTTTTTGTTGTTGTTGTTCAATACTGGAAGGCATTCAAATATATGCTTCATGAACTGTAACAGCCCATGTGATTGCTTTGATGACACAGAATACCTTTAAGAAGCTCAAGCTGATATACAGCATTATAAAAAGGGTAATGGAACTGGTGGGTTATTAACAGTGCCAAACCTTGAGGTATTTTAGTATTTTACCATTATAATCAGATTAATCTAACCGCCTTTAGGAAATATATTTCTGAAACCTAAGTGGGTAAATTTTTAACTGCTTTGGATACTGTCTCTCCTTTGAGTTTCACAGAATGCCTCTGGATCTGAAATATCTGAGGCTGACATGTAATATTTCAGTTATACAGTTTCTTTACCTCTGCCTTAGCTGTGAAAAATTGGTAGAAATTAATTTATCACTGCACAGATGGAAACAAATTAACAGAAACTACACTGAAAGACAAGGATCGCCCACAGAATTTGAATTCACTGTGTTCGCTAAACAGGGAGCACAAGCTTCATCCATTAGACTATGCAATCTTTGCTTCCTGTCTAGGAGAAATTACAGGTGTTAAATTAGTCACAGGAGGGCTCCCCTATTGTTCCATCATTGCAAGAGAAACATTGGAAATTACAAGGCCTAAATTAAGATTCTGGAATAGAGCATAAAAGACTTAATTCTGCTCTCAATTACCAGGTAAGCCTGTTTATAACAAGGGTGTTACTTTACTAATTTGGCGGGGGGGGGGGGGGGGATTGAATTTTCCATATAGGTCTTAGAAACTTTAAACAAACTTCTTCTCTAATTCAGAACCAGAGTGTTGTTCTTCATAAATATCACACTGATGCAGACTGTAATTTGTAAGGGCAAAACCAAGTTTAAGCTCAGTGGGTGCTCATAAATAAAAAATGTTGGCAACTGGATGGAAGTGACTTGCTGAATCACAATCTGTTCTGTGACTGGATTGTCTATAGATTCAAAGGGGTAGCCGTGTTGGTCTGAAGTAGCACAATAAAATCAGAGTCCAGTAGCACCTTTAAGACCAACAAAGATTTATTCAGGGCATGAGCTTTCGAGTGTAAGCACTGACAAAGAGTGTTTGCACTCGAAAGCTCACGCCCTGAATAAATCCTTGCTGGTCTTAAAGGTGCTACTGGATTGTTTATAGTAAATGTTCAACTGCAGCCCAGCTTACAAACTACCTCCTTCCTATGTTACCTACTAATATCTAAGGCAAACCATCTATGTACCAAGTTTGGTACCTAAGCCTTTAGATAGCAATGACATTTCCCCCATATATTCTGTATATGGTGTTACTAAGAGAGTATATTCTTGACAAACATTTATTGGTGAATGCATGACCCTAGAGACCCCACAAGAGAAATTCCTGAGCATTTTGAAACTTAAAAAAAATAATCTTGCCAGGAAAGAACATTTACAGGAGACTGATCTATCTAATTTCAGCTGTGTCTGCACATCTGATCCCTCCAGTGAAGTTAATGGAGCTCCATGTGTAAATTTGAATTTGGAAGACTGTCAAGCTCAAGGACTCTTTTATCCTAGAGCTAGCTTGTAGATACAAAAAATGCACACTTATTGGAAATCCATGTTTTGATGCTGAACTTCAGGGTCCTGTTTGAGGAAGCATTAAGTCAAAATCAACATTGCTGTGAATCCTGGAGATCCTCTTGAATGCTGCCTCTTGAGATGATGGTGATGATTTGAAGCTCCCATGAACCTGCCTGAGAGCAGAGGGCACTCAGCTCTTGGCAGGATTGTCTCCGCTTATTATGGCTTTGCCTTGAACAAAGGAAGTTATTTAACTATTTTCATTAAAGGGAGTGTATTTTTGGATGATAAAGATAATTAAGTACCAAGAGCGTAGTGATCCATTTGACACAGTGAATAAAAGATATGAAGTATTTCTAATAAAACAGAACCCCCATGGGGACTTGAACTCACTGCCTGTCTTTGCAGCCTAAGCAAAGCGCTGTGTTCACTAGGCTAATACTTTCTGTTTGCTCACCACGCTTGGAATTTATAACTGTGATATTGGCTGCACACACTGGGTATCCCTGTTGTTCTCTCAAAGCAAAAGAAATATATTGTTTCTCAGAGGGTCTAGGAGGGGGGGAAATTGTTTTTATGAAAACAAATGCAATTGCCATAAATTACCCAAACCTATTCTCTTATTTGTTTCAGGATCTATAGCGCATGTTTAATTTTGTTATGTTCCCTGTTAATTTGTTCCATGTTTTGTTTCATCAATTTAAAAATAAACATAGAAGGGACAAGGTGGCCCGGGAAATCCACATCTTTGTAAACAAAAACAGGAAGGATTCAAATGCTAGATCTAACTAAACTGAGTAGATTTGTGTGACCCATTCCAGATAATAAAGTCTCCATGCTCCATATGGCCTTGAATGCTTCAGTTTCCCAAGAAATGTGCTCCTGCAAAGATGGAGACAATGCTAATTATTGTTGAATATGGTACAACCACTTGCTGATGAGAGTCCCCCAAATGCCTCAGGTGCCTGACATAAATGATGCCATTTTTCAAAGGACAGAATCTTTAAATAGGACAGGGTCCTATTAAATAAAAGAGTAAGGCCACCTGGGGAGGAGTTAGGGCGGGCCCTGTCCAGGATAAAAACTCAGAGGGCCCAATCAGGAGCCGCAAAGCGGCTCCTGATTGGGCCCTCCGAGTGTCCATCCAGGGCCAAGCAGCCAATGGGGAGGTGCGCAAAGTGCCTTCCAATTGGCCCCTCACCAGGACAGACCAAAATTCCATTTACCCAGCCCAGTCTGGCTGCCAGTCTGCTCCTGACCACCAAAGGGAGAGGAGGTCAGCAGGGCTGCCGAGGGGGATGAGAACAGAGGCTTGGACAGGCTGCACCAGCCCTTTTAGTCCCAAGGCTGTCCCAACTGTCATGTCCAACTGCAAATTGCCTCAGAACCCTGACAGAGCCGGCAGGAGGCTGCAGAGTGCGCTCCCTCCCCCCTCCCTCCCTTCAGGCCTGCTGCGAAGGAGCCTCTGACAGGCCCCGACTGAGGCAAGGAGGCCTTTCCAAGAGCAACGCAGGGGAGCCTGAGGGCCTTCCTTTTGAGGGGGGGGGGGACTTTCCCCTTCTGCCAAACAGTTGCCTGACAGGGAGGCCACAGAAAAGCCCCTTCTCACTTAAAATACTGCTCTGGCCGGGGGTTAGACACAGCCAAGCTATGTGTCTTTCTTCTTTGCAACTCTCTGCAGATTTGAGGCCACTGCACAGCGTTATTCTGCAGAGGAAGCTGGCTCTTTTGTCTCCTGTTTCATCTGCACAACAACCCTGTGCAGTAGGCCTCAAGTCTTTCAATTCAACAACAACCTGTGTGGGAAGCCTTAAATGTTTCTTCTCTAACACAACCCTGTCCAAAGTAGCCCTTTCTGCCTGGGGAGCTGATCTTTATACTCTGCAGGTGAGCTGTAATTCCAGGAGCTGTCCAGGCCACACCTGTAGGTTGGCTACCCCTGGGTTGGAAATATTCCTGGAGGTTTGGAGGTGGGACTTCAAAATTGTACAATGCCTCAGAGTCCAGCCTTCAAATGAGCCATTTTTGCCTGCATTTGGGAGGGAGCATTTGCAGGTGTGTCTCTCCTGGGCTATGGGTTATGGCCAGCCCTTATCAGCAACTGTTTGTATTCTGGGGCGCAGACAGGCAGACCAGCATCAGTCCTGTGAGTCTGGAAAGTGCAGGAAGATCTAAATAAATATTTACAGCCTGAAACTAAATAGAGAACAAGTAAATGTCTGGAGACACATAGTAACTGAAGTACTAACTGGCAAATAACCTTGGCCTGGCAAATAAAAAAACAGTATTAAAAACCTTACTAAGGTCAAGACTGCTGTGCACAGACAGTCTTCCTCTTAGGGTTGCCAGCTTCCCTGTGAGGCTCGCTACCCCACCTCCCTCATGGGGAGTCTGCTATGGGGAGAGAAGGGGAAGATGATTAGAAAATGTTTTGAGACATCTGAGGCCTGCTGGGTCACTGCGGCCCATTCCCAGTTCTCTCAGATCTCTCACAACCCTACATACCTCACAGGTTGACTATTGTGGAGAGACAAATGGAAAAGGTGTTTGTAAACCGCTTTGAGACTCCGTTGGGTAGTAAGCAATAGGGTACAAAAATCCGTTCTTCTAAGGAGCAACCATGAAAGAAGCATGTGGGCACATAACATTTTACCAAAAGTGAAAACATGGGAGACAGAAGGAACAGGGTGGACACCTGTGTACTGTGACTACCCTATGTGTATTAGGGCAGAGGGGCATTTCGGTGAATGTGGCCTAATTCACACAAGAAGGGAAATGACGCAGAACTGGGGGGAATTGGTTGCCATGTAATCTTCCCCTAAGAAGAGTCTCCAGTCTGATTTTCCCTTCCCTTCTGAGGACATGGCTCTGGAAAGCTCATCTGTAACCACTATGCCACAATTCCCAAAGGTCAGTCCTCTCCCACAATCAACGAACATTCCACACCACAGGTTCTTGACACCCATATCTCCACACCCATGGCCTCATTTGCCACCATGCCACCACAACCTCCCACACAACACACATGACAACCCCATGCCCTTACAGACTGGACAACTCCTCCCCTTCCTCTTCCCACTGCCAAGCTCTAGCGCCCGTTGTATTCTTGGAGACAACAGGCTTTGCCCCTAGTTCTTATTATATTAGAATCATAGAATCATAGAGTTGGAAGGGGCCATACAGGCCATCTAGTCCAACCCCCTGCTCAACGCAGGATCAGCCCTAAGCATCCTAAAGCATCCAAGAAAAGTATGTATCCAACCTTTGCTTGAAGACTGCCAGTGAGGGGGAGCTCACCACCTCCTTAGGCAGCCTATTCCACTGCTGAACTACTCTGACTGTGAAATTGTTTTTCCTGATATCTAGCCTATATCGTTGTACTTGTAGTTTAAACCCATTACTGCGTGTCCTCTCCTCTGCAGCCAACAGAAACAGCATCCTGCCCTCCTCCAAGTGACAACCTTTCAAATACTTAAAGAGGGCTATCATGTCCCCTCTCAACCTCCTTTTCTCCAAGCTGAACATTCCCAAGTCCCTCAACCTATCTTCATAGGGCTTGGTCGCTTTCATTCATATTCATTTATGTTTTGATTGCTATAACAGTCTCTCCTGACAAGGCTGGCTCAGGGCAGTTCACAACATCCCTCAGGCCCTCAGGTGGCTCTCTGAATCTGAAGTGGACAAATTGCTGGGATCAGTGAGGGCGACCACTTGCCCCCTAGGCCCCTGCCTGTCTAAGACCCATTATGCATGGGCTGGAATGCCCATGGGGGAGGTGGGGGCATGCATAATCAGGCATTTCTCCCGATGCCCTGCTACCGCCAGGGAACGCGGGAACCTCCGCAGTCCCCAAGATACCGCGGGCGCCAACAGGGGCTGGGTTGGGCCAGCGCTGTGCATAATTGACAGCACTGGCCCTTTTGGGCCTCTATGCCTGTAGGGAAAGCCCATCAGCCCCCTGTAAGCTCTGCGGAGCCGTGCAGCCGGCAGGGATGTCCCCCTGCCCCCACCATAGCATGTGGTGGGAGCCCGGCCCCTCCCCTGGCTGCTGCCACTGCTGAGCAGTGTCCTAGACTTCCTGGACCCAGCACACAGTGTGTGTGCATGCGCAACGCTGGGGCATCCACATACGCTGGGGGAGCCCCCACCCCCGTGTGTACATGGGGAACGGCGGGGCATCCTGCCCTGCTGCAACAGCACAGCCGCCACCCAGCGTAGCAGCCACCATGCATAATAGGTCATAGTTACTCAAATCAGGTGACCAAGTACTAATCAGCTGGAGATCCCCAGCTCCAGAGAAGTTCACCTCGCCTTGACCCATGCCTAGGCCTTCTCGATCCTAGCCCTGACATGGTGGAATGAGCTCCCGGGTTAGCTGAGGGCCTTGACAGAGCTAGTACAGTTCCTCAGGCCCTCTAAGAAGTAAAATAAAATAAATATAAAAGCACACTGCCCAAGCTAGTGTGTTTTTAGAAGCATTGAGAGACCATTCTTAGAAATAGGACACTGCACAGAATGGAGACTTTGTCTAATCCAGGAGGCCTCTTTGTATGTTCTTTCAGTGTAAAAGAAGCTGTAACTGTCTCTAAGGGCTTACTGTACAAGACAGCATCACTATGTAACAGTTTATATATTTTTCACTCAGTCCACACATTAAATCCAGTCTGCATTTATTTTCATGTTTCCAGACTCTTATTTGTTCCTACCCACCAGAGTAGACAGATCTTGTCAAATGCAAGACACTAAGGGAACTATTTAGTAGGTCTGCAGTGCACTGCGGACTTGCATTGTGGCTTGCCTTCTTGGATTTGTATTACAGGCTAATTTCATTTGGCCTTTATAGTTGTGGCTGTCTGCTGTACAAGTCTGATTTTATTGTGTCTGTTTTTATTGTCTAGAATTGCAAGCCACCCTGGGGTTTTGGAAGGGCTAGGCAACATTTTTTAACTAAACTACAAATCAACCAAACAAATGGAAAGAAAGAAAGAAAAAAACCCTTAATGTTTCACAAATACATCTTTGCATGTTTGACACTTTCTGTGCATCAATTATAGTCTGTCACTGAAATTCAATGAGCTACAGAGAGGGCAATCCTTGCTAACCTAGAGTTGCTTAGCTACAAATCCAGTATAATACTAATATAAATGAATTGTTCCATGTGTGTAATAGAACATCACTGATATAAGATACATTCTGATCTTTGTATAGGCAAGCTAGAATTATGGTGATGGAAATGGGCATTTGTACTGGCAGATCCCATGATCTCTTGGATAACCTTTCTTGGTGGTCGGTGAATGGAAGCTCCTTATAGATGTGATGACATATCCACATGCCAGGAAGAAAAGGACATTGGAGAATATGGGTTCTTTCAAAATCATACCAAATAATAGTCTGAGGTCCCACTAAATTCCAAGGGATTTACTCCTATGTAAATGGGTGCTGGATTGCTGTTTCAGATATGTGAAATGGTAGCATGTCTCTGATAGTCTCAGCATATCACATGTACCAATGTTCCTTCTAATTCACACACACAAACACTCTGAATGGAATTATTTCACATGCTGAGCAGAATATAACTGTTGTACACTTAAAACGAGCAATGGGCAGTGCAAAGGCCCTGCATGGCCCCGATTACTGCTAAACAGGACTTCCAGTGTTAATGAGTAGCTGCTCACATGCACAGCTTGGAGGAAACACTGCCCCATAATACATATGTTTAAACCAGGGGTAGTCAAACTGCGGCCCTCCAGATACTGGCAGGGGCTCATGGGAATTGTAGTCCATGGATATCTGGAGGGCCGCAGTTTGACTACCCCTGTAATTATGCAACGAGATTTATGCATTTTCATGTTATGGACTCTGATAATGGGAACTATGAGTGAGTGTGTGCGCACACACACATCCTACATGTACAAGCATGTGGATCCTGCTGCTCCCTCTGGATCCACACTTTTAAAGGTCAGCCGACTCTCTTTAAGCTTAATTCCTTTCTTGTTGCTACTGTTCAGAAGTAAATGTTCGCTTTTTATTAAAAATCAAAAGCAGAGGTGCTTGTAATTCTCCTGACTCTGGACTTCTAATATAAATGGAAAGCTTAGTTCAGAGGACCACCAGCTAAAATGAGAAGAAATCAGTCTCTTATGAGCAGAGACAGGAGTGCCTGTGTGTTTCTCTGTCTCTCTCTCTGTCTCTGTCTCTCTCTCTCTGTCTCACACGCACACACCTACATTTTATTTTGTGCTTCCTTCCTAGGATTTAAATATTTTTTTAATGAAATTATGTATGGAAGCTGAGCTTGGGTCAAGACTAGCAAGGTCACACTGAAACGGTATGCATAATTCTACCTCTTGCAACATTTATTTATGGTGAAGAATTGGCAATTTTTAGAGTATGAGATCACGAGTATTTTAGGGAAAACATTCATGAGCCAGTTTCATTTGTATTCATTGTATATCTAAGTCAGCGGCAGGACAGTTAAAAATGGCAGGAAGAGAAGATTCCAGATCCCAGCTCAGTCCGTCATGCATTTCTATCCTTCCAATAAATACCTCTTAAAATAATTCTGCTATCTAGCTGCAAAGATATTATTAATCGGATTTTAAGAATCCAAAATAACTCATATTAACCAGCAGCGCCATTATTCATGAATGTATCTGCAGTCACTGCCTTGTATCTCATAGCACTGCATGGAGGTAAAGTAAATTTCGAAACTGTTTCTGCACTGCACCAATAAATCAATAGAATAAGCTGCTGACTGCTCTGAAGTAGAAAGAAGTCTCATGAGAGCTAGAGAACAGAACAGCAAATCAGATTTTTGGCATGTAGGTGCGGAGTGAGTGTGCCGATGGAAATGGTTTGGCAACACCAGAATAAGAGACAAACTGAAAGGAGCTTGTAAAAGTAGCTGTAAGGGGAGTCTTGTGGTTTGGGAAACACCATCGATGCATGATGCAATCCAAACTTTCAAAATTTACTCAGAAGTGAAAGGCCATTGTGGTCTGTGGGGCTTTCTCCTAGGTCAGTGACAATCCTACTCAGAGCTACACCAAAGTCCATTGATTTCAGTTTAAAACTTCACCAATTGGTACTGTAGTTTGCCGTGGCCTGGCCAACTAGCCCGAAACTAGATAGAGGCAGGGCAATGCACCTGCAAAGCTCATTTATAAACCACATAGACTTGCTGTTTTGTAGTTTTTAAAAGGAAAAATATCTGTTTGAAAACATATTTTATGCCAATAACAAAGCAGGAAGCCTCATTTCAACTAGCAAATGGTGCAGCGGTTACAGATTCCTGCCCCTCTCCCTTTCCTGAAAGAAGTGGGGCTACATAAAACAACAATTTGCATTATACAGACAAAGGGAAATCCTAGACATTCATCATATCTGTTTTTATCCTTGATGGACATTCTTCACGAGGTGGTGGGTTCTCCATCTTTGGAAATTTTTAAACAGAGGCTGGATAGCCATCTGATAGAGAGGCTGATTCTGTGGAGGCTTAAGAGGGTGGCAGGTTACAGTGGATGAGTGATAGGGTTGTGAGTGTCCTGCATAGTGCAAGGGGTTGGGCTGGATGACCCAAGAGGTCCCTTCCAGCTCTATGATTCTATGATAAGCTAGATGATTAAAAAGCTCAGCCCAGAGCAAAACAAGCTAGGCAGTAAGAAGCTCCTCCAGGTGCAAATTCAGAAGCCAGTGGCCTCCTCTATCTCAGAAATCATCCAGAGTCTGATTCTCTGCCCCCTGAGATATTGAACTGCCTTCACCAACTGATCTGGATACACATTTGCCCCCAGTCCCACTTGCTCAAGGTTCCAGAAACCATGGAACAATGAAGAATAGTTAGGCTCCAAGCTTAGGGTTGCTAACCCTAAGTTGGGAAATTCCAAGAGATTCTGGGGCAGTGCCCAGGAAAGGAGGACTTTGGGAAAGGAAGGGAGATCAGAGAGTCTGTAATCCTGAAGCTGCCACTTCCTCCAGGGGAACTGATCTCTGGAGACTCATTCTAATTCCAGGAGAATCTCTTTATAATCCTACTCAATGTACTAGGGGTCTCCAAGCTAAGCAAAGGGACTTGGTACAGATATTGGCAATCACTAGAATATAAGGACTCAGTTTGGTTGTGGTAGCTGAAAGTAATTTTCTTTCTGACATCTGGATTGGCAGGGCTGCCAATTATGGGTTGGGAAATTCCTGGAGATTTGGGGACAGAGTACTGGAATGGTTCAGTTTGAAAAGGAGAGGAAGCTCGGCAGGGATGTGATGTCTCAGAGTTCACCCTATGAAGCTGCCATTTTGTTCCAGGGAATTAATGCCCCCCTGTAGATCAGTCATAATTCTAAGAGAACTCCAGGGCCAATCTGTAGGTTGACATCCCCAGTGCTTTGCTAATCCTTCATACTGTTCCCTTCTCCCTCTACATTTCCACTGCAGTTGTGCATTTGTTGGCTTCCACTACCAGCTAAATTCAGGTTGCTTTGTACAATTTGCCTTGTTTTTTTAGGCTTCTTTTCTCCAATATAAGGCACAATGAACTTTTAAATTACTGCATGGCATTAACAATGATAGAAATGCACAGAAAATCAACAGGTTGATCGAATTGTCAGTTTAAACCAATTCCCTCTTCCTGCTGCAGAGTCTTTTAATTCTGTTCCTCTGTGTCCCCTATTCCCCAGGAGCAACATTTAGTGGCGATCACCAGCCTTCAGTGGGAGGGGTAAGCAGTAAAGTTCCATTCTTCTGCTGAGAAATTTAATCTGGATCCAACTTGACATTTCCCAGATATTATGATGGCTTCTGGGATTTCTCATGCTCACTTCTTGTTCCCAATTGCTCCTCACTGGCATCTGCTGCAGCTTCAACATTCTGGGGATATCCCCAAATAAAACAACAGAGAGATGTGAATATCCAATATGGAGTGAAACCGAATGAAAGCATCTTGAAATATATTTGTGTTTTCCATCACAGTGCAGGAAGGCACCATCCAGATTAATTTGCATGTATGTTATCATCCTGATTCTGAGCACTTTTTAGGTTAAGAGGATAGAGCTCAAATAATTCTTATCAAGGAAAAAGGTCATGGCCTTTTGAACAGAGTTAAGTAAGCATGTTTGGTTCCAGCAGAGGGTGTCAGATCTGTTCTTCATGTACACTCGGAGCAGAAGTCCCTGTTAAGAATAGACACACATAGCAAATCTCTGGTGGTTACTTCTGTTATGGGAGAACTGCTTCTGGAGGGGTGTTTGGACAAAGAAGATACTTGCTGGTCTCCTATTCCCTCTGTCACAGAGGGCAGGTGTGGATTTCCCCACAAATCTCTTCCCTGATGCCACCTCTCCAGCATGGTAGGAGCCGCTTGGCTTAGGCTACTCAATGGTTAGTTCACTAGGCTGAACCAATGTACCTCACTGCCACCACTGGCAAATCCTGAGGGGAGTGGCCCCTACAGCACTGTTTTGGACCTGCTGAATCTGGCTTTTCCCTGAAAATTTTCCAACTTAATACATTACCCCTGGGGATCTGCAAGAGCAAAATGGTGGACAGGGGATGGGATAAGCAATACCTCATGCTAGATTACTTCTCTCCACTTGTTCTGAAAGTACTTTTTCCTTGTAGAACTGGCTTGCACATCAGTGTTTAGAGTGGTAAATGAATCCTGTCTGGTGGCATATGCCTGCATCCAAGGAAGCAGAGTGACCAACGTAATCAATCCCTGGGCTTAGTGGGAAGCAACAGGATACTTGAGTAAATTTCATAGCATGTCTTTTGTGACAGTGAGGTAGCAACACCTGAAATTACATTCTTTCTCGCTCGATCATAAAAACCGCATTTAGTTAGAAATTTCATTTATTCCAGTGATGCTTGCTTTCAGGCAAGCATGTGTGGGACTTCAGTCTTCTAAGTCCCATGGATTTTAATGGTAAGAGTGAAGAACTCTAGGATTTGAATGTGTATAGCTTCAGCTGGACTGGATCCAAAGCTTCCTGCTATGTGAATAGCCTAAATGCAGTTCTGCATCAGTGTGTGTCCTTCATCTTCTCTTAAATTGTTTCTCAGCCACCTGGGAATTTTCTTGAAGCTGCATAAATCTCCATACAGATAGTTAAAGTTATTGCTCTGTTTTTTCGACTGTGCTTTTACACACTTTTTTTTAGGGGTGGGGGAGAGGAAGCTAAATGTTTCATACACTGGGAACTGACATACAGTCACGTGTTGTCAGCTGTCCAGACTCCAAGGCTGCTACATGGAATATGTGTCTTTCTGCAGGTTGCACAGGATGCTTCACAACAGTGTGCTGCTGATGTCAAAGCCACCTATGCAAAAACAAAACACAAAGGGCAAGCACATAACCCTTCATCAGATGGTTAAAAAGTCCAATCTGATCCTCTTATAGCACCATGATGAGGATGGGGGGTCCTTCCTCGCTTAGCAAAACTGTGGGCTAATTTGTGCTTTAGGTGGCATGTGTGTGTGCTGACTCAGGGCTTATTAAGAAGATCTTACAAAGTGGAATGAAACATACAACACAATGACATTAGAATAAAATTAGGCCATGGCTTTTATTGATTACAGACCAAGGAGCATTGGCACAGCATGGGGGCGGATTCTGAAACGTCAAGCAACCTACCTGCTGCTTGATAACTGTCCCACAGCCCACCTGCTGGTCAAAAATCCAGGAGTGCTAAATATGAGAGTGGTATTACAAGTGTGGCTGTTGCTGAGTGATACTATTTGACAGCTGGGCACTGCCTAGGCATTACCCCTGAGCTGGGCATACCTCGTGGTAACTCAGATCCCCCGAAAGGTCTGCCCCAATCCACAAAACTGCTCAACTGTGACAAATAGGCACACTTTTACATTCCCAGAAACTTCAGGGGGGGTATAGATTCATGGAGAAAAACACAGGTTGGAGAAGCCTCTAGCCAGTGCAAGTTAAATGGACCAGGCAGACTCTACATGGCCAGTGGAACCTGTCCCTGAAACCTTCCCTGAGCCAGCCCCTTGGATAATGTGGAACTGGCCAGTACAGTACTCAAGGCAAAAGGCAAGAAACCACATCCAGCCCCTTCAGCCCATGCTGCAATCCTGGCTTCTCGGGTAAATTTTGGCCCATGTCTGCAACACTGAACATCAACAATGGAGGGGAAAACATTATAAATCTGATGCAACACGCTTCCAACCCACAAAAGGATGGACCCTCCGTGCTTTTTCAGATCTGCATTTCTGTGCCATGTTTTAGGGTGCTGACTGCTGTACTCTCCATCGCTCATGTCACAAAGAGTGAGGACCAGCTGAAGCATTGAGTTTTCTCTCAAATTGTGAACTTCATGTATTTTGCTCTTAAACATTCTCATAAGCTAGAATTTGGCCAAGGCACCTGTATGCTTTAATTAGGTCAGTCAGCATTCAAGCATATAGTTGGAGACTCTTCATGCAATAATGTAAGAAGTGTTCAGGGGTCTTATTAGAATCATAGCACTGTGACAACATATTATTCCAGCGGTCGTGGTAGAGAGAGACAGCTCTTTGTTGCTCTCTGAGAGGATGTGATCACAGACCTGACAGGACATCACTCTGGGACAAAATCACAGTATTAATTTAAGCCTTTCCCAAAACAGCACCCAATACAATTCTCTCCTTCTCTCCTGATGTGCTTTCACTTGCTTTGTTGCATTTGTCTCCCTACTTCTTGCTAGTCTCACACACCTGCAACCTCCATGTGAACAAGCCTTGGCAACAAAGCATGCAGAATTCATTCCGTTCTTGCTGCCAACCTGTCCTCTCTTCTAAGCTGGCCTCTCTTCTGAAAGACTAGCGTGCCCTGGCATTAGCTACACCATTTAGGATTTACACTCAATTAAATCCCCTCTTAATGGCCTCTCCACCTCCTACCCCTCGATAGGCTATCAAGAGTTGGGCTCTATTTTTAACTTGCCTTCTTGATGGAAGACTCTCAGCATCCTGCATGGTCCTTTTTGACTCCTTTTTAGCTTCACCAATACTTGTTAGAGTGCAGCCTTTTAAGTGGGGTGGACAGCTCCGTGTCAATGGCCAACCCTTTCTGGTATGTTTAAGGCATGGTTGCCACAGGGGGTGAGCTGATCTGTTGCAACCTATCAATTGTCTTATACATGTTTATTTTGGCTTGGAGAAGCCCATGCTGTCATTCCAACTCTCCTTTTGTTCTGAAACTATTCTGTTCTACTTTGTATCTTTAAAATCAAATCTGATTTGGGGGTGGGGGGTGGGGTGCATTCTGCATTTAATTCTCAGGGTAGCAAAAGAGTGGGGTTCTTTTAGGGAAAATATAGACAGAAAGTTTACCAAGCGGTTTCATGTCACCTGTGAATCTTAATCTGTACTGTATTTCTACACAAAGATGGGGAGCGAGCAGTAGTGTATACATTGTATTTCTTTAATGAGAAATGATGATGGAACTGGATGACCCTTGTTTCTGACACTCCAGAGATACAAATGTAGCAATAGCCTCAGTGCTTGCAACTATGGCATAATTGCACACTGGAACACATCCACTGGACAACTGCCCCACCATATGGTCCGGACCATGCAGATTGTGAACATCCTTTTATCTCAAACTTCAGTGCAACAATATGTAGATGATCTCATTATCGGCAGGTTAAAACAGTGCATTGCAAGCTCTCCAAGATTACTACTTTTTCACCCTGATTCATCTTATATGATGCCTGAGTCTGTAAATACCTTCTGCTCTTTAATACCACGAAATTCCATGCTACCACAGTTACAGTGTATATAGGAGTGTGTTACAACTACCAAATGCCTCCAGATAACTTCCAGTAGTTTGGGTAAAGTGCCTCATTGCTGTGCCTGGTTCCACACTAGAATATGGAACAGCCTGGGAAAGAGTAAAGGTTCCCATTTGCTGGTATTTGCCTCAAATGAGTTTTTGTGGATTCGCCGTCTTTGTGGATTCACCAAATAGTGATATATTTTAAGAATAGTTCTCCAAGTTGACATGATCAAATCCTAGTTGCTACTAAGTGAATAATGCAAGATATGAATTCCTACTTAATGGTACTAGTAAGAGACACCCTGCAAACCAGATGACACTCAGCCTAAATTGTCATGGCATGTTGTGACAGAAGGCAATAACAGCCTTGTGCAACCGCAATCCTCTCTCCACCGCACCAATAACTCAGTTGCCGTGGTGCCTGGTTGTACAGCGGTGCCATTGACAAGTCGCTAACTATCTGCTGCTTTCAGTTAGTGTTTAGAAGGATCTAGGACTTGTCTATCTGACAGTACTATCTGGAAACCTGATGGATTAACCTTGGGTTGGATCTATCCAGATCAATACGTTCCTTAACAGAGCTGGAAACACAGTGATCCATCTTACAGATGAATTCTAAAGCATGCCCATAGCCACTTGTCAACTTATCATTAAATTTTCCTTAGGGCTCCCTACCGCCCCCCCCCTCCACCACACACCCAGAGCTCTAAGTAAACATGCCTAAAACATACACACACAAACACAATACAATTTATATCCTGCCCTTTCCCCTATGTCTGCTGATCAGTTACGACATTAAAAAAAACATGAAAATAAGACTAAAGGATGCACGGTAATAAAAAAAATGTATTCGCTAAATTAAAGTCTTACTAAAACTTTTGCAATACTGGATTACAAATCACCGCCATAATTTGGTCTTTCGAAACATTCTTCAGAAAGCCTCATGTACAGATTGTCTTCAGTTTCCCAGGAAAAGGAAATGTAATCATTGCTAAGCAGCCCTAAAGAACACACCATCCCAGGCACATGCTGTAGATTAACATATGAGTCAAGAGGATGCTTAGTTATCACAGAAATCTGTATACAGTGGAGGAAGCAGGACAGTTTCAGCTATCTTAGCACCATATGGGGTCCATTTATAAAATCACTTTGTGGCAACTGCACTGACATGGGAAGCCACTCTACACTAACTGGCTACACGCTGAACCTAACTTGCTGCATAAGAGAGACCAGAGAGACCACCTTTGTTCAGCAACAACATATTACATTTGAGTGCTGGGAAAATGTGATTTCCTCCCAAAAAGGAGCACTTCCTAAAGGATCTGTCTGGATCCCGTACAAGAAAAGGACAATAACAGTTCACCAAAACTTGATCATTGGGGGGAAGGGGGGATATTTACAGGCAGAAAAAGATGCTAATAACAGCTACAATGGGTGGCTTGAGATGTAGACATATTACTGAAAACAGCCAGATATAATTACTAACTAATCCAGAATCCAATATAATTATGCACCCAACAGTGAGATATTTGAACTAAGTTTGAGTCCAGTGGCACCTTTAAGACCAACCAAGTTTTATTCAGTGTAAGTTTCTGTGTGCATGCACACTTAGATCAAACAGTGAGATATGTGGACGTACTTGCAGTGCTTCATTACAGTGGTTGAAGAACAAGAGCATTCCCTATTTTAATGGCAGATTGCGGAGAACGTTTCTCAGCAAAATAAATATTTCGCTATTAGTTACAAGTACCTACATTTGTTTAGCTCCAGCTTAATGGAATCGATGCAGTATGTTTTCTGTATGTGTGGGTGAGAAAGGTGTCACAAGGGTGTTAAGGGATTCGATTTTATGTAACAAGACAGCTTTCTCTGCGTCATTGTCACTCTTACCGCAGTTTTCTTAAAGCATATTCTACACAGACAAGTTTGTTCTCTATTGTGCTTGAAAACATCCAAAGGAAGGAATTTGAGGCAGGAGAAACTGGTGTCAGGGAGCAACGTGGAATTCTATACATAAAGACCTCTTTTCATACAGCGATACTTGAGGAGCACAACATACACAAGATATTTCATTAACTCTGGAGTAAAATACATAATTTTCCAAAGGAAGCTTTAAAAAATAAAGTTGTGAAGTAAATCAGTCCATTAACATTTTAAAACCTCAAGACTTCAACAGGCCAACCAAACCGTTACAAAATGGCCAGCTGGCTTTGTAGAATTCTTCTTCAGGTTGAATGTTCTGTTAAAGAAAAATCACAAAGAAGCCCAAGGAATGCCTAGTGTAAGCCAGGGGCAATTTCAGAAATCAAGAAAATGTAGTTTCAGAGTCAGAATATAAATGTTACATTATATTTTATATGAATGATACATTATATTTTATGCAGTTGTGGAATGAGGTCATAGTATGTATGTGGGGAAAGAAAGCCTATATTACAGGCCTGCACTGAGCCAAACAGTTATGGTCCTAGCCAATGGGCAACCAGGGCAGCTACAGTGCCCCCCCACAAGGGAGGGGGCAGCGACTGGCCACAGCCGTGTCCTATTGATAGGCTGCTGGCTGCTGCAGAACACTAATTTGATATTTATAGTATCACTGAATATGGGGTTGCTTTGCTTTGCAAGACCTTAGCAAAGTGGTTAATGGTAGGGCATTTTGGAGGTCATTAATTCATAGGATTGTCATGTGAGCTACCAATTCATTCCTAAAGAGTCCTAATTCAAGTGCTTAACTCTTAACTGTGACCTTTTAGGCGTTTTTTTTTTAATTGCTGTTTTCTTTCTATCTTTCTTTCAACATCGTAATCACATATTTTTATATATGTTTTTTTTAATAGTCATTATATTGTATGTTCCCACGAGGGAGAAAGGTGGCTAATAAATGTTTTAAATAAATAAGTTACAAGAGACTTGATGGTACCTAAAACATATGGGGTTGCCAGCTTCCAGGTGGGACCTGAATTATCTCCACAGTATAGAAGTCTGTTCCCTTGAGAAAATGGCTGATTTATTTTATGTATTTATTTATGAATTTATATACCACCCCTCTTGGACTTGCCATCTCAGGACAGTGAACAACAGTTTAGGTGACATAATAAAATTTAGAACATGAAAGCTTCCTCATGTCCCCAAACCCTAGACCAGGGGTAGTCAAACTGCGGCCCTCCAGATGTCCATGGACTACAATTCCCAGGAGCCCCTGCCAGCGTTCGCTGGCAGGGGCTCCTGGGAATTGTAGTCCATGGACATCTGGAGGGCCGCAGTTTGACTACCCCTGCCCTAGACTATGCTCCCAAATCTCCAGGAATTGGCAACCTTCAAGGGATTAAAAAAAAAAACACCATGTATACAAACTGTGTATCAGTCATTACATGGATAACACATGCTATCCATCTAAGGTACTCAAACACTGAAGACGTTCCTCACACAGGGTACCTTTTATTTTAGGGAAGGCCCTGGTCATAAACTAAAGCACTCTACAGCCAGCAAGCCCAGAGATTTTAGCCCCCAACAAGATCTAGTAATTCTTGGCTTAAATACTGAAATGGATACAACTTTAAACTCTGCTCACCCTGAGGTGTGTTTTTTTGGGGTGGGGAGGTGGGGGAGGGATCTACAGATCTGATTCCATAGAAGGATAAGAGTGTCAGCTTCATGTGTTTGTTTTAGATATTGGCTACAGCTCCTGCCAACTGCATGACTTCATCACAGGATTCATGATATTTGGCTTTATTCAGAGCCATAAATTTAAGTCTGTGCAACATTCTGTTGTGGCTGGTGACTAAAACTTGAGAAATGAGATGTAAAAAGGACTATATCATAAGGCAAAATGTATCCTGACAGGTTTTCTTTTTTTCAAATTTAGTTTTTTAACTCTTAGATTTCCAAACTTTTCTTATAGAAAAACCTACTGAGCTACCCATTTCAAACACAGAGCGACCGTGCAATGGAGGAGGAAATTATAGAACAGATTAAAAACAAACAGGGTTTTAATAACACCAGTTTTCTAAATGCTGAAAGGGAAGCAACTAATGCTACATGATCTGGAAGCCGTCTTCTCGAACTGTTACTTGGGCTCACGTGTGACTTTGGCAAACAACTTGCTTTCCTGCAGCTCTCAAGGATTATAATAAATGGAATGGAAGCCAAACCACCTCACACAGTTCTTTTGCCATCACGAAATGGGGTCCTTCAAAAGCAACCAAGTGCTGGAGGCTTTGAAACTTACCCATGACCTCACGGTGTGAGAAATTGATGTGTTCTCCTCCCAACCTTTGTACATAAAAACACCGATATGCAAGTCTCCAGGTGGGACCTGAGGATCCCCTGGAATTACAGGTCATCTCCAGACTAAATAGATTAGGTTCCTTGGAGAAGAAGGCTGTTTTGGACTCCATAGCATTATACAACACTGTGGTTCCTCCCTGCCCCAAATGCTACTCACTCCTGGCTCCACCCCCAAAATATTTCCCAACCCAGATCTGGTATGTACAAACAACATGCATTAGTTTCATCCCAACAAGAATAGGAAGTGAGCAGGTAAAAAATAGAGCAGCAATCCCCAACCCCCGGTCTGTGGACCGGTCCCGGTCCGTAGATCAGTCATTACTGGGCTGTGGCTCTGTCTAAGAAGTTAGGTGCTTCAGCCCACTAACGTCGACCCAACTTTGCAGATGTCCAGGTCACAAAGCTCCCCTTCTCCATTCCTGCTCTGACTAGACTCCCTCATCTCATGTCCAGGAGCGCCTTATTCCCAGGGCAGCCCACACAACTCCATGGCAATAACGTCCCTGCCTGCTGCCTTCAGCGACCACGGCAAAAAGAAACAGAGGCCAGCTTGCTCCCCCATCCTTCTCGTTCGTTTGCCCAATCAGAGGAGCTGTAGCGGCCGCCAGCTAAGCCCGGCTCTCCAGCGCGATCCAATGACGGGTCCTCTAGTTGACTACCCCACCCCCCGAGCTTCAGTAAAATTGTCAAGCATTGACCAGTCCCCGGTGATAAAAAGGTTGGGGACCACTGAAACAGAGCACAGATACACATAAAAACAGCACATTGTAGGCCATTTGAAGGAGGCCACAAGATTGACAAGAATATTGCTGGTTATTTAGTCTAGCAAACTGTTTCACACAACAAGCAACCAGTTGCTCCAGAGGGCAAACAAATAGGTAACTTGGCCAGGCCTCTCTCTGATGTCTCCCACCCCCCCAATTGTTTTCTCCTATCAAGGGTGCTCATAGGTTTTCTGAATATGGAGGCTTCCTTTATTCTCCATGGATAGTAGCTATTGATGGATTAACTCCTTTTGAAAGCCATCTATGCTCATGGCCATTACTACTCACTCATTGAGCAAAGAAGTATTTCCTTTTATCTGTCCTGATTCTATTGCCCATAACTTAATTGGGTGTCCCTCCCATTCTGAGTCTTAGTATTATCAGAGATGGAGTTAATCTTCTCAGTATACAGTTTCTCTACACCATGCATAATTTCATGCATCTCTCCAACATCCCTCCTCAGTGATCTTTTTCCTTAACTGAAAAGCCTCATGCTCTTTAGGTTTTCCTCATGGGAGAGATGTTCCAAGTACCACACTTGTCTTCTTCTGTCCTTTTTCCAGCTCTGCAATATCTATTCTGAGAATCTATAAATGAGGCTGTGACACAGATCTGTACAGGGTCACTATTTATTTAAGTTTTATTTATATTCCACTTGTGGGGACTCAAAAGGGCATATCACATGGTTTCCCCCTTCTCTACCCCATCCTCACAACAACCATATTTTGACATACACTAGGCAGAGACCATTTCCACCCTGGGAACTTTGCTGTCCTGCCTCCCATGTGGGAGCACAAATCCAGGGTGTACCTTGTCCCCTCTGTAGGAACAGGAAGAAGCAGGGTAATCTGTTGTGTCTGAAGCAGGTGTCTGTTGTGAGGAGAGGATGAGAAAGGTGTGTGTAAGCCACTTTGGGGCTCCTTTCGGTTAGTGAAAAGCAGGGCAATTTTTTAAAGCCCTTCTCCAATAGTACAGAAAGGATAAGAAAGAAAATATGTCATTTTTTAAGAAGCAAAAAATGTTAATAGTTGTGTGCCAGGATGTTTCATATTATCCTTAATGATGCAGGAAAGGCTAAAAACTGTAGACAAAAAAAGTTTGCAAACAGTTCGCATCTCAAATTATTCCTTTAAATTTCCATCACTAAATCCATCTCTATAGCTTGGTGGTTTTCAAACTATTAACTGTGTAGGAGAAGGAGAGCCTACTATCAGGATTTTGACATTGTTTATATAGCCCTTTTGACCCACCTATTCCTTCCTCTTTCTTTTTCTACCATAGAATTTCTTTGCCAGCCTCAAACCAACTTCCTAAGCAATGTTAACGATTATGCAGTCACGATTTGTCTGGGCCTTTCCTCAGTGCTGGGAAGTGCAATATTCTTCTCTCATCCTTGCCTCTGCATACCTTAGCTGTCTTTTTGATATCCTCTTGTGGTTGAGGATTAACTGATTTGAGATTGTATTTGTTTTCTGCTCTTCTAGCTTGACCCTGGCTGATCCCCCTTGACATTCACTAGTCTTAGCTGCTCGAACACTGCTTGGAACACTCTCAATTGAATTGCTTTTTGTCATGCTTGTTTGCAGGGTGTGTCACAACTAATAAGAAAGTGAGCATCCTTTCACTTTTTTCTTTGACAAATGTTCATGTGTCCGTGCACACTTTCTCATTACTTTCCTCCCTTTCGCCACCCCACACTCCCTTTTATTCATCCAACTGACCGAAAATACAATTGATTTACAAGAAGGTCTCAGCTTGGTTGTCTTCTGGCTGAAATGGTGGGGTGGAGAACGTTGCATGGCTTATCTGTCTAGCATTCCAGTATTGCCCTTGTTGTTTGCCTTGCTTCCAAATTTGGGAATGCCCATGATAATTGAGCATTCTAAACTGGATTGCAAATATTTTGTACATACTCGCATTTGCTGTCTGGGAACTATAGAACTAGAAATAAGGTAATTAACAGAAGATCTAGCTTTCTGGTGACGGATCTGTCGAGTATATTTAACCCGTTCTTTCTTGGCCATTTTACACTTGTGATCAAAACAAATACTATGGGGGCTAGATAAAGGCTTTGAAAGGAGATTATTAATTTTAAGCTAACAGTAGATTTTAAAAATGTGATAACATCCAAGCTATCTTTTATAATAGGTAAAGGTAAAGGTATCCCCTGTGCAAGCACCGAGTTATTTCTGACCCTTGGGGTGACACCCTCTAGCGTTTTCATGTCAGACTCAATACAGGGTGGTCTTGCCAGTGCCTTCCCCAGTCATTACCGTTTACCCCCCAGCAAGCTGGGTCCTCATTTTACCAACCTCAGAAGGATGGAAGGCTGAGTCAACCTTGAGCCGGCTGCTGGGATTGAACTCCCAACCTCATGGGCATAGCTTTCAGACAGCCATTCAGCCACTTACCACTCTACGCCACAAGAGGCTCTATCTTTTATTATAGTTTGTCATAAAAAACCTAAGTCTTCCCCACCCAGAATTTGGTTGGACCACTTAAGCCTTCCAACTCTTTCAAGGGGATGGGAGTGGACTTCAGGAAGATGATGTTCTTAAGATCAAGTTGTAATCTTAAGGGACAATAATCACTCTCTATTCTTTCGCACACCTCAAAATTGATCACTGATCAAAACTGATCAAGTCAGAAATCTGAGCATTCATCAACATATGGTGAATGTCACCAGCTGATTAGTACTGTATTAAACATACACAAATTCAGCTGAGTGTTGTCACATTTGTTGGATTAGAAAGCTGCAATGAGGTGGGGGAAGCAAATGGCCACTCCTCCCTCTGTTGTTGGGGCAATGAAGAACCATACTCCTTTCACTGGAGATTCTATTAGAGCCACCCTGTGGACAGAAGAAAATAAGCAGCAGCAAAGCCAGACTAGTGAGATGAGAAAAGTCGATTGCTATTTGGAGCAGAAAGTTACCAAAATAACACCCTGGGGCCACAATTTTACCAGCTACCACATTTGGCAGTAGTGCTATCACATCCCTTATGAGATCGAGGATGTTCAAAGTCCAAATATTTCCTACAGAGGGTGCTCTAGGATAATGGTGTCCAGATGCCCACAGACTACAATTACCATGAGCCCCTGCCAGCAGCTGACAGAGGATCATGGTAATTGTAGTCCATGGACATATAAGAGAACCACAGTTTGGCCATCCCTGTTCTAGGATGCCTCCTGTGGCAGATGTGGCAGAATTCTAGACCCAGTGTTTATGCCCAGTGGCAGAGGAGACCAAGTAGGTATTTGAGAACTAAAAATGAAGAGTGGTGGCAGTGACTTAAGAGTCCTGTACTAAGAATGCTTTCTGAAAGTAAGTCTCATTAAGTAGGATTCTGAGTAAACCTGTTTAGGATTGCTCTCTCTGCCTATTGCTCTCTTAGTCTATTGGCAATAAGCAGCAACAAAAAAAAAGCACAGAGCTGATACTGAAAGAACAGGTCACTGGGAGTACAAAAGAAGTAATAATGCAATACAAAGCCTGATTCAAATCCAAGCTCAGGTATTAGGAGGACTCTCGATCAATATCCTCTCCCAACCCCCTGCCCCAATTTGTAACTTCAGAATAATAATATTTGCCTACCTTGCATTGCTGTAATAATTAGTGATACACATGTGTAAAAATGTTCTGGATGCTCAAAAAGACAACACAAGGGTGGAGGAGGGAGCCAACTGCTGCCTCTGTGCTATTAAAAGACATATTTGCCATAGAGTAGTAATAGTAAGATTCCTTTCAGGGCAAATTGATCCACAGGGACAGCTCACCTTAGGATGGTAGGCTCCTCTGTGTGCCCTGCACAAAGAGGGGGGGGGGGACTGTTTGTGTGTAGCCCCCTCCCCCACCTTCCATGTCAGCATCCAATCTAGTCACACTGTGAGGAGGCTGATAACATCTTCTCCTTCATTTTGAAACAGCTGAGTGAGTACAGCTCACTGAGCTAACAACATCTAAAAGGGTCAGAACACAACAAGGAAGGCATTTAGAGGGGCGAGGCCAAAGTTGCATCTTTGTCTTCTGTAGCAAACACTTCCCAAGAAAAGAGGCCAAGTGGATCACTGGCCCAAATCCAACAATTTCCACTGAGTGAATGCAGGGGGGAAATGTCACTCCACTACATTCCCCTCCTGGATCTGCTCCATGCAAGTTGTTTGCATTCTTGTCACTCTGGTTTACTCATGAAGAAAGAACAACTGGAACAGTCATTCTGGTTATTGCCAAGCTGTATTCAAATGAATTTAACCAGCATGAAGTAGGTATATTTCGTTCCAGATACCAGCAGTTTGATTTTTTTTTTTGAAAGCTAAAGCTGTGCAATCTCAAAAAAAAAAAAAAAAGTACACTGCAGCCTGAAGAAAGGAGCTTGTTCTCATGTTGGGGGCTGAGTCAGCACAGAAAATAATTATGGTTGCTAATGTCCATTGCTTTGGTACCTCCTTCCTTCAAAAGAGAGTCAGCTCAGAAATATAATGGAAGAATTCTTGTTTGTGCTATTTTTAAAAAGAAGATGATAATTCAAAAAAGATTTGGATGGATGGCCACCCTGATTCACCTCCAGACTCACTAGATGGATGTCTCGAAGCAGTCACAAGTTGGCTCAAGCAGAGCCGTCTGAAACTGAATACTTAAAAAAAATTATTTTCCAGTGCTAAAGGTTTAAATTGTCTGAGCTTTGAAGCAATGTTTCTGCATTAGAATCCAGATGTGAGATTAGTTTGCTTGCATTCTGAAATGTAGTATCTTAATCTGGAAAGTAAGCTGTTAGTTCTCAGACTTATTTGGGTTTGAACTAACTGAATAATAAAATTATAGATTGTGCAGCTGGTGAGAGCCAGGATGTTTATGTTAATCATGAGAAACACTTTATAACCTCTTAGCTAGTGATGTACCTGTGAGGTAGGCTTGATGCATGCTCTGGTAAGATGATGCTTTGTAGAGGTGTGGTCAAAAACCCCATAAAATGGAATAATTTATGTAAAATCATCTCTGACAATCTAAGCAATTCTATTCCTGAGCTTCATGCTTAGACTTGAGCCAGCTTGCTGCAGTGGTTAGGAGTGCGGACGTCTAATCTAGTGAGCTGGGTTTGATTCCGCACTCCTCCACATGCAGCCAGTTGGGTGACCTTGGGCTCGCCCCTGCACTGATAAAGCTGTTCTGACCGAGCAGTAAGATCAGGGCTCTCTCAGCTGCGCCTATCTCACAGGGTGTTTGTTGTGTGGAGAGGACAGGGAAGGTGACTGTAAGCCGCTTTGAGACTCCTTCAGGTAGAGAAAAGCAGCATATAAGAACTCTTCTTCTTCTTCTTCTTCTTCTTCTTCTTCTTCTTCTTCTTCTTCTTCTTCTTCTTCTTCTTCTTCTTCTTCTTCTTCAATAAATTATCTAGTACCATGCAGTATCTAGCGCTGTTTTGGGGCTTCGTAAATGAAGGTTCAGGGGAGGCCTGACAAAACCCACATTATGAAATTAACTCCCTACGCAGGTGAAGGCAACTTCTTGAGAAGTTCTAAAACAATGTGGAATTTTACCACATTTTGAATGTTACTTAAATTCTGTAATTGTAAGCCATCTTGAGACACAAGAGCATGATGGAGTATAAATATTTTAATGACAGGCACATCAATTGATAACAGGTAAAAGAATAATTATTAATACAACGGTTTTAAAGTTTATGGCCTATTTTCCCAACAAAACTGTTACAAATGGATATTTGCAGAGCAGATACACCATTGAAAACACATGGACTTTAATGGATTTAGAATAGTATAATTCTGTTTAGGATTGCACTATTAATTTACTTTGATGTCTGTGTTTCTCTTGCTTGTTAGGCTGCTATCTCCAGATTGACACAGATCTGGACTTCTTTCATCTTCTCATTATAAAAATGCAGCGAAGAGAGAAAACTGGTATTCAAAACTACACAGACTGAACCTATGGTATGGTTAGTTTTTTTGCGAACAGACTAAGAACAGCATTCATGGAAAAATGAATTTTTGCATAGTTCCAATGTACAAATGCAGCCCTTTTAAAAGTATTCTTATTTGTTTGTTTATTCAATTTATAGTCCACCTTCCTCTTTGGACACAAGGTGGATCACATGACAATGCCCCATAAAACTCCATAAAACCCCATTAAAACCCTAAAACTATAAAAATCACAAACACAAGAGGGTAGAAGTAAAAATCCTCCAGCCTCCCCACATTTGTCTACAAAGGGGTTCATGCATTGCAGCCCTGTTCTACCCTATGAAATCCATTAAATTGTTCCATGTAATATTTTCTCAATAAGACGTTAAGTCACAGGCAGGACAGAGGGACTGAAAATCACTAATTTTTACCAGCTACCTGTCAAAGTTTGCAGCCCTTCTGGTTTACTTCCCAATGCATCTTCCATTTGCATTTATATATTTATATCCCACTTTTCTCCCCAGTTGGAATTCAAAGCTGCTTTTATACCATCATTTTCTCCCCCTCCGTTCTCTCAAAATAACAGCCCTGTGAGGTAGCCCAGGCTGGGAAGTTGTAATGTGTACGAAGTCACCAAGCAAACTTTCATGGTAGATGTGGGGATTCAAGCTCAGGTTGTCCATAGTCCTAGTTCACAACACTAGCTTTCAGTGCCCACCAGAAGCTGTTCTCATAGTTGCTGTGAAAAAAATATATGGGCTGTATTAATTTTAAATAGTTTATACATTTCAAAACCACCTATTGGGATCTCATGGAAACTGCCTCTTAGAACCCCGGCTTGACACTGTTTTTCAAACGCAATTTTCTTTTAAAATTTCTGCTTGTTTATGGTAACTAACAGATATCCAGGGGGATAACTGCTAACACCTTTAGACCCCTACTGCTAATTGTGCTTCCCTGCCTGGAACTCTTGCATTATTATTATTCAGAAATCTTGTTTGTGTATTCAGTATAGCTAAAGGGTGTGAAGAGTTTGTAGTCAGTATATCCAAGGGGTTTCTGTTTCTTTGGGTCAAAATGGCAAAAGTTGTTGGTGCAAGAGACTTGGGTCACTTGCTCTGCAATGCAAACATAGTCAGTGATACTAACTTTTCAGTGGCAGTCATTACTAAGTTTTTCAAATGCCTTGGAAAAGGGCAAAAGAAATACCTGCCTCCAGGAAAGAGAATTACCCTATGCAGATGAAACATTTAGACCGTTTATGCACTGGAGGTTTCATGCCGGGCTGCAGGCTGGAGTGTGTCAAGTTGCCCCACCTCTTCCTGCAACCACACGGGGGAGCATTTGGCCCAGTGTGCCTCATCCTTCACCGATTTGTGCTCCTGCACGGGAGCTGGGGCAGTGAAGTTCCCAGTGCATAAACGGTCTTACTTTGCAATCCTAAAGAGAAATATAGCCTTCCAAGTCCACTGAAAGGTAGCACATGAGGCTCAACTACAAACAGAATATGAAACCTTTAGAAATGGCTTTGCAAAGTAAGGTTAACATTGGCCATTTATAAACTTTAGAGGTGCCACAGCAAATATACTGAACTTGCTGAGAATCACCATTTTGTGCATCCAGACACTGTCAGAAGTTCAGCAACACCCTCGTTTTTAACTGCTGCTTGACATCTCAGGACTATCCTATACTGATTATTGGAGGGGTCCATGTTGTATAATGTTTCAAACAGGACACATAAGTTTCTGTAAGAAAACTGAAGCGAGCAATCACTGAATTATATGTTTCTGTGTGTGTGCGCACGCACCTGTGTGTATGCATGCACACACACATATGCATCACCAGATCAGGTCATCTGGACGTAGTTCTAACCTGCAGTGCCTTCCTAAGCAGAGCTATCTCCTCCCAGCTGCACTGAAGTCAATGGGCATAGATGGCTGTAACTCTAGCTTAGGATGGCACTGCCTGTCACTTACATAAATTCTGCCATGAAATTTTGCTTTGCTAAATCTCCCTTCATAATATCCACTATGCCTATTAATCATTTTGCATCCAAAATACTCTGTCGCATATACAGCACACGCAAAAAGTCTACCACATTCGCATCTAAGAAGCGGCTGTATTTCAATGCCGAGTAAAGTGGTTTGGGAGCCACTCGGATGAGAAGTGCTACATAAATATCAGATGTTATTAATATTTTGGTCGGTAAGTGAACTAAGTCTACAGCTATATTTTCATCTTGAGGGGTTTCCAGGCCTGATACGCCAATGCCTGGGACGCTGCATCAAAACTGAGTGAAAAGCAGAGTCTTATATGGTGCAGCTGGGCATTTGCGTATGTTTTTACACAGGAATACATCATCTCTGCCCTCCCTTCTCTACAGAAACAGCAGCTTGCAAGCTTCAAAGAGCTCTGACAAGGAGTTAAAAATGCAACACAGCCCCACTGCTTTTGATTTAATGCAGGTGGGGAAAGGGAGAGCTTTTCCCAGGCTTGGTACCAGCAAGAGCACTGCATATTGTCTCTTTCCTCTGTGCTCTCCACACTCCCCAAAAGCTGAGCTAGGAAATTAAATCCACCCAATAAAGCCAGCCCCAACAATAAGATTAAAAACTGCAGTGGTTTTGTGGCAGAGCAATTAATTTGGGGGAGAATTTCAAGACAAGCGTATACGCACATGTATGATTGATGAAATTAAAGGCAAGGTTCCCCCATTTCATGTGGCAATTTAAAATTATGCACCAGAAATCTTGGCTTAATGCAAAAGACGCTGTAGATTTATGTGCTCAAAATGGCAGCGGGCTAGAGAAACTCTCATAGGCTGAAATAACTCAGGCATCAGCTCAGAGAGGTGTCCTTGTACTTGAGCTTCCTTAGCTGATTGGCTGCTGTCCTCATCTAAACATGCTTATTTACAAGTATGTCCTACAGGAGATTCTGTTGTGTCAGGATGTTGCCGTACAGCTGGAATGAACATTAAATCCACACATCGCATGTTTGCTGAAATCTGAATGTCACTGCTAAGAGTGACCATCCCCAAGAGTCACTTTATTTTTGTTTTGTTTTATAATGCTTTTACCCCACCTCTTGGCTTAGCAATAAAAACAGACAGATACAGCAGAACTTGAAAAGTTCACATGACCTCACAGTTGAGAGAGTTCACAGTTCTCTCCAGAAGGCAGTGCCTCACATTTATAGGAGAGTGGGACTGAGGAGCAAATCTTCCTCAGCCCTAGATGAAACTTTCTCTCTCCTCTGACACATCCCCAGATACAGCTGGGTGGTTGCCTGTCAGGCTACTCTCAGAACTGCTCCAGCCTCACTTTTCATATTCACAGGTGGGACTAGAGCAACAATTTACCTTTTACAGGGGAGATGATAGAGCATGTGGTGGAGGAGCACCTCCAAGGCTTCCTGGATGACATTTCTGAAACAATGTGGTTTGAGGCCTGGGTTTGATACCAAGATGGTTTTAGCTGCACAAGCACTTCATTAAAATAACCGGTGTTGTTGATCACCAGTGGCAGCACCTCCAGCATAAGTCAAACCACAGCTGAGATATTGACTGTGATTGAAAGATCACTAGCCACACAGATATCCAGACAAAACACTTGTCAGCCTCCAACACACAAAGAGAAGAAGGTTTCCTCCTGGAGATACATATCTATGATTCTCTTGACAACGTCTCTTACTAGCGAATCATATCTGGCCATTCATGGGCTCCATGGATGGGTGCACATAAGGGAATTTGCTACATATACCTTTGGTTAGCAATTTCTGTAACACCAATCATTGATGCCCTGAGTACCCACTGCCCAATGAGCCACTTCTATCCTCCTGCATCCATGTAAGAAGAGCCAAAATCTCAATGTATCTCAATGGGCGCAGTGGTCCCCAACCTTTTTATCACCGGAGACTGGTCAACGCTTGACAATTTTACTGAGGCCTGGGGGGGTAGTTTTTTGCCAAGGGACATCACCGCCTGAGCCCCTGCTCCACTTGCTTTCCCACCGGCGCCCTTGACTTCCCACCACCCACTGGGGGGCGCATTACCTGTCAGACAATCAAGCCATGCTGAAGAACTTCATGGTTGGATTAATGCAACAAACTCTACATGGGGTTGCCCTTGAAGATAATCTGGAAACTAAAACTGTTCCAGAATGTGGCAGCCTGACTACTGTCAGGCGCTAGATGCTGGGAACATATGTTATCCGTTTTGAAACAGCTACATTGGCTGCCAGTGTGTTTTCAAGTTCATTTCAAGATACTGGTTATGACTTTTAAAGCTTTTCATAAGCTGGTACCCACAAATTTCAAGGACCATCTCCTTCCATAGAATCAGATAGCTATCTGTTGGATATCCCAACACTTCAGGTGGCCCATCTGATACTGACCAGATCTCAGGCCTTTTTCATGGTGGGTCCTGTTCCATGGCTCCTTGAAGAGGTGATGGGGCCTACTCCTTGGAGATCTTCAGGAGGCACTGGAAACCCTGCTTATTTGCCATGGCTGTTGGTGGTGTTTGAATGGAAAACATCATCTAAGGGGGGAGATTTGGGGTTTGCTATTCTATTTTGGTTTTAGCTAAAAATGTTTTAGCAATTATTAAAAGTCCTTGAACCACATGGAAAGGCAGGGTATGAATGTTTTAATTAATTAATAAATATGTTTCTCACAATGGAACCCAGTGGCAAGGCTACAAATGGAGTTGCAGTTGCCCAGCTGCCAACACAATATGTCTCCACAAGTGGTTTCTCATCTTTTCTACCATCACCTGAGAGAAAAAGCATCCAACACTCCTTCCTTCCTCAGTTCACTGATGGCATAAAAAACCTCAATTCACACTTCTCTTGACAGTTTGGGATGCCCTTGGTGTACCTATGGCTTGTCACTGTTTACTTAAAGATGCCTGGGAATTCAGGGGGAAAGGTATACTGGGTATTCCTTTTTTTAAAGCTGGGGAGATGTGATGAGATGGAGGTAGAAGTAACAGAGCAAGATGGTAGAAATCAGGGGTAGTCAAACTGCGGCCCTCCAGATGTCCATGGACTACAATTCCCAGGAGCCCCCTGCCAGCGAATGCTGGCAGGGGGCTCCTGGTAATTGTAGTCCATGGACATCTGGAGGGCCGCAGTTTGACTACCCCTGGTAGAAATGATAGTGAAGGATGTACGCGCCTCACAAATCTGCCCCCCCCCCCAGGTTCACTGCATCATTACAGCCCATTGGTCATGACTGAGCCCCCAACTCAACCTTTTTTTTTAAATCCCAGGGCATTAGGAAACCTGAGAAAACAGGTGCCCAACTATGTTGGCATCACTAAGAGAAACAGCATATTTCTCATGCTGGGGGGGGGGGAGATTGTGGAAACTGAAAAGTGGAAGAGAAGGAAGGAACTGGTGAAAAGGTAAAGACACATTTTATTTAACTATCCATCCAACAGAAACTTTCTGTAGAGCCCATGCCACTGCAACCACACTTGGGCACATCTACATAAACATCCTTTTCTCCCTGATACTCATGTCACATATGGAGCATCACACTAGATAAGCCAGTTCTGAGAAGTGCAATGAATCCCTCATTTATGAGAACCTGGGAAATGGACAGTGTGTCATTTGGGTATGTGAAAAGGACCATGCTCCACCTCCCTCCAAGCTAGGCTGTCACAGATTTCTGCTGCCAATTTGCCCTGACAACAATTATCTAAAGTTCCCTGACAGATCATTATGAGAACATTAGCAGGGTATTAGAAAGAATTGCCCATTTTTCACACATTGATTACATGCCATTGCTGGCTCATTAGCCTATCAGCTTTTAATAGATACATTCTAACTAGCAGATTCCTCCTTCAGTTAGTTTCCAAACATACATAACTGGAAACAGGCACCGACTCCCCTGAAGCAAAGAGCGTACCCAACTACTTAGGTCTTGATCACAAAGAACCTCATTAATCTGTTGCCTGCAGTTGTGCAACAGTTATGCACATGTTCCTTCACCTGAACATGGGCTGTTTAACAGCGCACTGAATCCTCTTGCTTTTGACTCCAACAACTCCAGCTACTAATGAACTATTGCAGAGGCTATGGAGAAAGTATAAACCACAGGCCTCGATCCACTGATGTCATTTAAACTGTGTGCATAGTTGAGTATCTTAAAAATCATCTGGGTATTATTAGGGAACACACCCCTGTCCCCAACATTATTTTACTGTTCCTTTCCAGCAGGAGACCCAGTTGAGTCTGAAATTAGTATATTTCAAGTTCAAGAGAAGGAAAGGGGAGCAGGATTATTTTCATTTTAAAAGTCCATTGTACCTCTGGAAACAAGGGGGAAAAGCTAAGCAACAAGAAAAGGGACTTGTGGTAAAAGATTTATTTCACCCCCTGCTTTCCTTATGCACATCCACCACCTGTCCAGCTACACTGACAACAAATTTTCATTTGAGTCGTATATTTGAACAGGTAATGCAATCCTCTTAACCTCATTATGCAACTGATTGTGCCCACCTAATCCAGCAAAGCTGAGCCCCGTTCCTGTGATCAGGAGGTTCTATTCTTTCTCCCAGCTTCTCATTTTAAAGCTGTACTTCAAAGCAGGATGGAATATAAGAGGTGAATTATTGAGGCACTGCAAGCTGAGCACTCAGCAGGGATGGTGAGATTATAGGACAGTCGAGGGTACAAGTCCTGCCAAAGAAATGAGGTCAAAAAAGCAAACAGACTGTCTTTGACCACAACAAAATAAACAAAATGAGGCAGGGATAGAAGAAGAGGTGCATAAAAGAAGTTAGTGTATTCTGCAAAGGGATAAATGTAGATAAGCAGGGAAGTTCAACAGGGATCCCTGGAATTACAAGTGTTGATGCTATAGCTTCATTTAAATGAGTTGAGATGTGGCAGAAAGTACTTTAATAAGGCATTCACACAGGGACAAATGAATATGTAGAGGCCAGAGGTCTATACCCACTAGGCCAGACCACAGCTTCCATCTGTCAAAGGTACAAGGTCCATTTGCATGCATTTGAATATATCTGTAATCCAAATCCCTGCATGGATTGAAGATATCAAAGTTCATACCCAATTTGGGGTATGCATGTACGTTCTATGGAAAATGAACATCTGAACTAGCCGTGGTTACCTGGGTTGCTCGTCTTCATGTGCTGTCAAATACCTGCTTACAACAGGTAAGGGCAGATATGGGCTCAAATCTAAGCCATAGGAACAAAGAGACCATTTCCACCCAAGAAATTTGCCCCTGCCTAGCCTCTCAATGTTAGCGGGTTTTAATGCTGCTTTCTGATGACATCGGTAGCAATCAGGGGTTGCCCTGGTTTTTGCCCCTGTTCTCCCAGGATACGGGAAAATGGGTGAATCTGCTTCCCCTTTCTTGTCACAGCACACAATGAAGCAAAAACCTGGGCAAGATAATACCTGTCTAGATAAATAAACGCACAACATTCTTGCTAGCGGTTTCCCTGCCCTTGCACCTGCCCTCCCATCTCCATTTCCGGAACACCAAACATATATATTTTTTAAATGATGCAGTCTGTGTGTGCTGCCCTAACCGGGCACACTCAGGGGCAGTCCATGTAGCTACACTATTGCAAACCAAGTAGCAGAGTCGGAGTCCAGTCCGGGTCTTAGAACTAGCGGTGGCAGGCCAAAGTCCAAGGGAGAGCTGAAGGAGGAGACAAGAAGCAAGCCAAAGTCAGGAACTGGAAAATCAGAGTCTGAAGCCAAAACAAAGTCCAAATACCTGTCGTCATCTAAGAAGCCATAGCAGAAGTCAGGAAACCAGAAATCACTTGGGCAGAGCTTCGTTGAAGAAAGGCAGATTGGGAATCAGAGTCAAGGTGACAGGTGGGCTTGTGCATAGGTTGCACCCACACTGAGGGCTGTGCAGCCTGGCTAAGGAGTTAAGTGGCTGCACCTGGGAGCACAATCATCATTCATTGAAGCTGCCCCGGTGGGGCCACATAGAATTTGACAGCGTGCTCTGAGTCGGGCACTCCAGCAGCGAACTGTCTCCTTCTGTGTTGTCTCCTGGGCTCTGGCAAGCTATCTGGGTGGGTGAGGGGTATTGCCTCTCACTGGGGTGATGCTGGCGCAGAGGACATGGTGGCCACCTGGCTGGGACCTGGCTGTGCGTGCATGTCAGGACTTTGCTCATCCAGCAGCATATAGCTGCTCTGTCCCAGCTCTTCCTCATCCTCGTGCTCTAAGAGGAGTGACGTCAGAGCTCCCGGTGCAGGCGCAGATGCGGTCTCCAGTGGTGGGGGCATGACACTGTGTTGCTATGGGAATGCAAACTGATGCGCCCTTATCAATGAAAATAAAATGTACTGTCATGTTCTCTTTAGTGTGCACAGTAATACTGGGAGCGGCCAGCAACCCTATCTCAAACACATTCATGTTTTTGTTTTCCAGTGGTAGGGTATGAATGGGAAAAGGGGGGGGGGGGTGTTATGAAGCAAACCTCTCCCTATTAGCTTGATGTCCATGTTCTGTATTTTTATTTTGTATTATGAATGCACCATCCTCAGGGTCCAAAAAAATGGCCAGCATAAGTCTCAAGCCTGTCAGAAATCTAACCAAACATGAATTGAGACCACCATAAAAAGAATCCCCAAAAGAAAACAAGAAAAATGTTTTGTTGTTGTTGCATGTCCCTATAGCAACGTGGAGATTTAATTTTTTTAATTGATTTTTGGGGACGTTGGAGTCCCCAAAACCACCGCTGTGAGAGGATTGGTTGCTTACATTGATTGACAACCCGAGAAGCAGGGGGAAACCAGTGGGTTGTCCACGTTTCTGGCTTCTCTGCTGCCTCGTCAGGAAGCAAAAAGCCATGACAAGACGATAGGGTAAGGCGAGAGGGGTCTCCCGTCAGAAAGCGTCCAAACACGTGGTTTACCATCGCACATTTACAAGCAGGAGACGGCACACATTGTCCACATTTTTGCGGAAACGATCAGAGATTCACTCTGGCACTAGAAGTCCTGCAAGCAGAAGTGCATAAGGAAAGAGCGTTCTTATGTTCTTGGGTGGGACAAACATAAAACTGGCTGCATGACTTGAGACCAGAATGAGTTCCATGGAACAGGCTGACCCAGTTTCCTAGCAGCCAAATTTGACTCTCATCAATACAGCGTTAGTCTGAGAAATACGAATCTGTAAGTATCTGGTATGACAAAAACAAACCCAGATCCTCCTGATCATTTACTTGATCCCTTTTAACTAAAAACAATTGAGAGTCAGCTGCTTACCATGCTTCACGGAACAGGATGCAGGAATAATGTACCAGAGCAATTTCCCCACTCTTTCCTCCTGTGCTCATCCAATCAGATGGAATGCGAAGGAAGGCTTTTAATTTTCAGCATTTCTTCTCTCCCCATGTACCTTTCTTTGTAAATACCTGACCACAAAGCCTCTTGGAAAAGAGGAGGATTAGAACACACTGGGTGTCCTTTGGAAAAGGTCCCCAATGGGTCTTGGCAAGGAATGTTCTTCCAATCAACACTGATGAGTGCAGGGGCAGCACTGCTGACAGGTCTGAGCACAGTGTGCCATCTGACTGTAAAGCAAGCTGACAGCAACAGCTTTGTGGGGAAAGGGGTCAGCAAGGCAGTAAGGACACAGGAAAGCGACAGACAGATGGACGTCTACATGGAGCATGAGTCAGGACAAGTGGCACTCGGCCCAGGAAAAAGGCAGGGCAACAGTTCACAGAGGAACAAGGCTGCGAGTTCTAATCATAGACGATAAATCCACTGATAGCTGGGGGGGGGGGGGGAGGAGCATCAGGGCTGCTATTCCAGTCTTGGGCCAAGGCAATTTGCCTGTTAACTGGCAGCCACTGTAATCCACTCTGTGAACAGATGGCACAGAGAGAAAAATATAAAAGCTACAAATAAGCCCTCTCCAGTAGTCATCCCCCAAACTACCACACTTCCAACAGAGCACAGTCTGATGCAAGAATCAAGAAAAACACTTGCCTGTCTGCTTCTTTATGGGGGGGGGGTGGAAAAAATAAGAAAATTTTATAATAACACAGTCTGGATACATAAACAAGTTGTGAAATGAATGTATAGCAGTAATACTTGTGGCTGATTCTTAAACCAGAGTCCTGAAAAGTCTTAGAATTTTGAATCAGACTTTTAAGCAATGATTAGGAAACACACCCCACCTGTGTCCACTAGGCACAGTTCTCAATGATATGAATTGTTCCAGATAGGAGAGAAAGAAGTCTAGGTACAACTGGCAAACAGTTTGCTAGGTTAATTCAATTCTCTCTAGTTCTTCAAGATGGAATACAGGGGTAGTCAACCTGTGGTCCTCCAGATGTCCATGGACTACAATTCCCATGAGCCCCTGCCAGCATTTTCTGGCAGGGACTCATGGGAATTGTAGTCCATGGACATCTGGAGGACCACAGGTTGACTACTCCTGTACTATGAGGCTGAATAACATGGGACTCTATTCTCAGTAGACCTGCTCAGGATGGTTCCTGTAGCATTCCATACCTGCCTTTGTTTTCCTCTTCTAATTGTTAGAGGTATTTGATCCACATGTGATTTCCCCCCCCCCCAGGTTATTTATACCTTATCTGCAACCTCTGGGAAAAGTTTAACTCTAGATTCTTACACACCACAAAGTTTCCCCACAAGAACCTTCTGCAACCCGATCAAATGTATGTCTACTGTTTCTTCATTTTAGTGTTGGACATTTCTTTCAACATGAGGTGCTCTGAAAAATGATACTCTCCCAAAACAAATGTTTCCTGTTTAAATGAAATGTCAAGGCTGCTGTGAGCTGAGCACATTTAGCTCAAGGTTCAGACAACCTGTTTAGGTTAGACTCATTTGATAATTGCCAGGTGTAATGGCACAGGACTATACAATGGTATTCCTATGTATTTTTGTATGTCAGATTATTGCATATGGGGCTCTGGGAAGAGACATTCTACCTCAGTAGAAGATAACCTTCTCTGTGTGATTACAGTACTACATATTTTTGTATAGAAACATAGAGTTGGAATGGGTATCCAGGGTCATCTAGTCCAACCCCCTGCACAATACAGGAACACAGAACTACCTACCTACCAATGGTGACCCCAATCACATGCCCAAATGGTCCCCCCATCAAAAATCTCCAGAATCCATCCTGGACTGGAGGAAATTCACTTACCACCCCACAGTGGTGATTAGCAATTCCCGATGTATGCAAGGAAGGGCCACAAGAGACAAACACTGGCACATCCCTTCCTGCCCACCCACTCACAAGCTGCCTAAGTTTCTGTCAGATGACTATCTAGCCTCTGCTTTAAAACTTCCAAAGAAGGAGAACCCACCACCTCCTGAGGAAGCCTGTTCCACTAAGGAACCGCTTTAACTGTAAGGAACTTCTTCTGGATGTTTAGCCTAAAATTATTTCGAATTAAGAATTTTTGGCTAAACATGCTGTTTTGTTTGTTTCAGTCCTATAGCACTAGCATACAATGAGTGTGTCATTCATTCATTCATTCATTCATTCATTCATTCACTCACTCACTCACTCACTCACTCACTCACTCATTCATTCATTCAGAAGATGCTATATAAATTCTTGCTACTTGCTTTTGGCTTAGTATCAAAATATTACATTTGGACATGCAGGATTCTGAAACTGTGACAGGCAGCTTCAAGGGCCACTCTCCAAGAACCTCGGCTCATCACTTTCTCATGGTGGACTGGACTGGTGGGGCAGGAGAAGGTTTAAGCCATTTAACTTGTAGCCAACTGACTGAGTTGAGGGCTGTTGTATTTTTGAAGGAGAAGGGTTAGGCAGTATTTTGAATATAGGTAGGGTTTGGGTGCTGTTCTTGTCGAAATCAGTTTAAGGGGGGAAAGCCTATCTACTCTGTTATAAAAGTTTGGGTGCTGTTGCTGTCAAAAACAGTGAAACCTTCCTGTTCAACATTAAAAGCCTGAAATCTGTGTAAAAAAAAAAAAAAAAGGAACCTGCTTTGTAACTGTTAGGCTTTCTTAGGCTCCAGCTCTTCAGCAACGTCATTACTGTAGTACTGAGATGGCTGGAGAAAAGGAAAACAAACAAACAAACAAGCCATATATACCACCGAAGTTAACCTGTTGCTTAGCTCTTTTCATCAACCCTTGCTGTATGGTTCCCTCAAGCCAATAATGCCCTTCAAGCCAATAATGTCAAGTGAATGCCAGGTGGCACCCTGAGTCAATGCAGTGCCCACATTGGGAACTAGGAGACTAAACAGGACCCAAATCTTCAATGATAACCGTAAAAGCATACAAAAGCTTTTTGCAGGGTATGAAATTACAGTCTGGAGATGTGGTGTCATCTGAGAGACATCACAACCAGTTGGTTTTAAACAAGGCAAAACATGATTTTTCATAATATCTATATAATTTAGACAGAGTACAGAAATTTTATTATTCTCCTCACATTCTTTCATTCTATGTGTTCACAGCTTTTATTATTTTCCCCCAGTCCCATACCTCATTTCCCCCTGTGTTTTAACCTTCGGCAGCATTGTCGGTCATGAGAGGATTTCTGCATTTATGTTGCCTAACCATAGCTGTACAAAAACATTTCTAGTATCTGGGCATGGTAGGATGAGGATGCCAATTCCTGTTTATTGTTACCTGCCTGTCTACCTGAATTCTCCCCAGAGACACATTTTCAGTGCAGTTTCCCCATTTTTTTTGTCTTGCATTTTCTTTTTCTATCTAGTTTCCAACATCTCAGCAGGAACTCTTTTATCCAACAATCTAGGCCACCATTCAGAGCAAAAGGACCTCTCTCTTGCTGTGCACATCATACAAAATGGGATTTAACACATAATAACAAAACAATTGATCATTGTCTTCTTCTCTCCTTTTGACTAAGTAATAGTCACTAGATTTCCAAATACAGTGATACATTTCAGATCTCTCGGATCCAAAGCCAAACAAAAGGAAAAGACTCGGTAAAGTATACTAGGATTATACATGTCGATCTAAGAATGTTGTCTCTCTCTTCATGCTGAGGAATAGGAGACAGATTTCAAGTACCAGAAAACAGGACTTAAGTTTTTCTCAACATTTCACAACTCTGCCAAAAACTCTTGATGTCTCACATGCACATCATCATAGAATGTACTGTTCCAAGATAGGAAGGCAGCAAAGGAAGGATATCCAGTGTTGCTGTTGGGTCCCTTCTTGAAGTCCAGATCTACAGAAAATTCTATTCTGTCTTATGAGGTGGACTGAGTGAAATGGCTTTTTTGTTGTTGTTGCTATTATGATTGTCATGAACAATGAAACCCTCCCATACAGAAATATGACACAAGAATGACTGTTTCATTTTGCCCATAATCAACAAAGCACTGTTGCATTCTTGAGTCAAGTGTACTAAAACAGCAAGTAGAATGACAATATAATTTAATAACCATTGCCCACTTCATTTTATTGCTGGTTACATGCAAGAATGGTTTTCTATGTAAAACTGTCAGTTCTGAAGCATAATTAAGTGTGGTATATATAGAGTGGAGGTTCTCAAACTAAAATAATATGCCATTCTGAAAGCAGCATTGGGGCAACAGATCCGTGGGATGCAAATACCAAGAATATGCGTGACGAATGCACAAGTTAAGAATCTTTTAAACAGGCCCTATTGAACTTTGCATGGCAGAGTGCTGTTTGTGTGCTCATGGCCTGATTTTCATCAGCTCTAGTCTATGGGTGGATCCAGTCACAGATTATATCCTGTCAGGTCTCAGTCAACCACATCAATCACTTTGGAAAAGTTTGCTCATTTTATAAAAAGTCTACAACATATGCAAAAAGTTACTATTTGTTTTATGACAATTTGATAAATGACAATTTGTAGAATGCTTCTTATTGACTTAGTTGCTAGTTGCTTCTCCGGCAAATTGCTGAGGAAGCTTAAAAGAAGTTTTAAAAAAATCAGAATATCAATAATAAAAACTGTCACAAAAAGGACTGTAAGAGACAAGCATAAGGACTCATATCCAATGTACATGAAGACAGTCATCCAATAAATCAAGAATAAAAGACATGTAAAGCATATGAGACCCAGCTCTTCCTCCTGAAAGATGGCTGCCCCGATTCTCCCCCAGAAGCCTTATCCAGAAGTTTGGAAGCAATGACAAGGTGGTTCAAGCAGAGTCATCTGAAGTTCAACCCTTCAAAGAGGTCCTATGGCTGGGAAGGATGGATCCAAGTGAGGATGCACTTTTGACCACTCTTGATGTGGTACAGCTATCAGTGGCTCACTCCGCCAGGAACCTGGCCATGATCATCTATGCCTCTCTATGGAAGCACAGATCACAAAAGTAGCACAGCTGGCATCCTACCAACTGCACCAAGCCAAACTATTATTTGCCATGCCACTGTGATCCATCTGACAATCACCTCTAGACTGGACTTCTGCGACTCAATCTATGAAGGCCTACCCTTAACCTTGATCTGGAAACTACAGCTGGTCCAGAATGCTCACAAGAACACTGTGGAGGTCTCACATCCAGCCCGCTCTCTAACAACTGCACTGGTTACCAATTGAATTCCAGATCAGACTTAAGGTTCTGGTAATTACCTTTAAGTCTATACACAGTCTGGGCCCAGTGTACCTGAGGGACTGCCTCACTGTCTATACCCCAGAAAGAGCTCTATTTCCAACTGGCTGGTGGTCCTTGGCCCTAAAGAAGCTCATCTGACCTCAACCAGCTTTCTCTGTCCTGTCCCCCACCTGGTGGAATGAGCTCCCTGAAGCGAATAGTGCTATCATAGTTCTGCAAGGCCTGCATAACAGAGCCACCAGGCATTTGGTTGAAGTCAACTGAACCAACAAGATCTGCAGGGACCACCAGAATCCCCTCCCATGAACAGAACCCGAATCAACCAGTTATTTGAATTATACAGTATTTATCTTTATGTTCTATGTAAACCGCCCTGAAATGCAAGGGAGAGTGGTATATCCTTATCCATTGTTGTTGTTCTATATATTTATGAAACAGCCTAGGGGGTGGGACGTGTCTGGCTGTCCAAGTTGGAATAGGGCCAATCAGAGTGCAGCCAGCTTTGCCCTGATTGGCCCTGTCCCTGCAGTTCCCGCCCTTCGTCCCTGGACTCTAGCCTCTTTGCTCTCAGTGCCTGGAGCCAGCAGAAGTAAAGGGAAAGGCCCTGGGCAAAGGACCGTGGTGGAGGGCCTCCTAATGAGGGCCTCTTGGCCTGCTAGGCTGGGCCTGCTGACGAGGGCCTCCCGGCCTGCTGATTGCGCGTTAAGGACTGCTAAGGAGCTGACTAGCTGACTGCTAAGGAGTTCTGTCCCAGCCCTGCTAACAAGCTGGCCAGCCCCCGCCCACCTCCCCCACTTGATCTGGCTGCGAGCTGCCGCCCAAAGCGACCTTAAGCTGCCTGCCTGGGGTCCTGGGGAGGGGACCCTTTCAAGGCCCGTTCTTAGGAACGGGCTTTGAAGCTAGTAGATATGATATATAAGTATATAAGTAAGTGAGTAAATCATCAAAGAATGGTCCATCATCTGTACAATTCTCTTCCGTCCATGCTGAGGAATATGGAGACAGGATTCAATTTCCAGAAAACAGAACATACGTTTTTCTCAACCCTTTGTTCACAACCAATGTTCATTAATAGAGATGGGACAGATAGAGAAGGATGGGGTCTCAAAAGAGTTTTAAATTTATGATTAACATGAGGTTTCTTATCCTGAATCTTCACATAAAGATAAAAAGTTTTACTGACTGCACTGCCATTTCATAGGATTTCATCTGCCTTCTATAAGACGTTTTCAATTCTTCATTGTGAGTCTTCCTCCAAACTCGCTCAAGCCATCTCAGTTGCAATGCAATATTCAGCAATAAGTCCTTGCCCAGTCAAGATAATGAAGAAGCCTAAAACTCCAGTTTTGGCATGTCCTGACTTATTGTCAGATGACACAAGCCACTGCACTGGAGAACAGCCTTTACATTGGCTGGAGAGAAGCATAAGAGGAACATAATCATAAACCTTAGTCTTATGATGTCGAGGTAATTATTTTTTGCAGCATAATTTGAAAAATAAACACGTTCAGAGTTTTGCTTCTATGTTAGCCTATACCATGTGTTTATTACTGCCCCATAAAACTAGTTTCTCTTATTCTCCTACTGTAATCTTTTCCCCCTTTTCCATCCATCTATGTTCTCCCATGCTTGGAACCTACAGTATTCCACAGTCATGCATACATTAATTCTGCTGTCAGAAAATAAAATAGAGACCTCAAGGGCTATGAATTACCTGTCCTGTTTTAATAATTAAAGATGAATACACAGCCAAGGCAGCTTAGGCATTCATCTGAATGTTCACATAATATCAGAAATGTCTTTCATGGCCCCTAATGAAATATATCAAAGTGTTTCCCACCCATGCAAGTTATCCTCACCCTGCCCTGGGACTGGTGCTCAGCAGCCATTCAGATTTGCTGGCCTGGATTTGATCATGATGACATATTTAGCTTGCTGGAAGGGCTTGATAGCCTGATAATTCATGACTTTAAGCAGAAGAAAAGCAGCTTATTATTACATGCAAATAGAACAAAATGAAGTCTGGCTGTCGGGGTGCAGATAGAAATTATACAAAGCCCATAAGCTACTCTGGAGATCTTAACTACTGGAAGGAACAGCCTGGAATGTGGCATGTAAGCTGCAAACAGTCATAAATCCTTGCTTTGGAGGAGTTCTGATTCTGACCAGTATTACTTTCCAAAATACATACAGATCAGTGCTGGAAATGAAGGGTCAGCTGCCACATTTTGTTTTTCTTCTTGAAGCAATACATTGAAAAGTCCTATGTAGGAATAAATATCAGTATGCATTTTGTGGCAAATGAGAAGTGAGTCTCCTGCTTGTGGATCTTTCCTGGAAAAGCACACGGGCTTTGCATTACAACAAGAACAACCCTTCAGGTGTTTCCTCCATGGGTATCCTTCTCTGGAAGGAAAAATGTAGTACATGAATCACCCTAGCAGCACAGCTGAATAGGCAAGAATGACAAGGAGTAAGTTGACAAGAACTGGAGCACAATGAAATGTCCTGAGATGCTCTTTTATTTATAGCACAGGATCAGCATGGGAATTTCTAGGGATTCACAAGTTTTGGTGTCGCTCCTTCCAGTTCCTTTCCCCTCATACTCCTAGCATTGAATTTCCCAGTCTTTCACTGCCTTCACTTTAGTGCTCTCACCGAGTTGAATAATTTGGTCATGTATCTCCTGTTTTTCATTGCCACACATTCCAACTAAATCAGCATAATTCTAATAAGCAGTTCTCCTCTGACCAATGCCCAAGTGAACCTAACAAGGAAAGAAGAAAGGCGTCAACAGAAATAAGGATAATTTTATTCAGGAGACTGGTGGGTTAATTCTAGTTGGTTACCCTTTCAGAAGTCAACAACCTGTCTTTGAAAAATAAAGGTTCTTTCTCCTACCTTCAGTATTCAAGTACTCTTCAATTGTATTTTCAATTTACTGTCACCAACATCAGACTTCATTTTTTCACTTTGCTTTGCCTCTTTCTTTCACACTTTCCCTTTTTAAAAATTCTGACCCCCTAATCCTATCTTAACCTTCTAATCCTCTCTGCGATTCTCCTTCTCCTCCCTACCCCAATCCTCACATCACTCTTTCTCCTGACATAACGACTGGTGCAACACAACAGAAAAGACACTCACTTAAGTATCACTGTAAAGATTACAGTCGGCAACTATCACAACTCCTTTTCTTCAGCTCACTTTGTCTCTCCTTAAAAAAAAAAAAAAATCCCATATCCTCTCCAGAAAAATAACAAAGCTATGTAATCCTAGGGGGGCGGGGGGAGAAAAGCAGGAGAAATAGCATGATTAAAAAAGTAATAAAAGGAAATAAATGTTTGGGGGAAAAATATTATGTTCTAGCAGTCTAAGAGCTTTGCAAAGTTATTTCTACTTTCATGTTAAAGAACAGAACAGATGAGGCACACAAAGGTGAAATTATTTCCACACAGCCCAGAGCATACCAAGGAAGAGCCACTCAGTTCCTGTACCAGGGGTCTAGACCCAGATACATACTCATCTATCAGACTGGCATGGGAGACACAAGACTGATTCATGGCAGCCATTTGCAGAAAAGGAAATAGAAGTCATAAACTATCAACAATAAATAATGACATAGATGCAGAAGGCCAACAAAGGATCCACTAGAAGGAGTGCTACTGCTGAACCAATAGCCAGAAGAAACAGGCAGAAAGCTGTACAAAAAAAGGGTATGAAGTGGAACTAGACAGGATGGAGCAGTGGTGTTGGATTGAACTAGAATTCTAAGACGTAGAAGAGTTCTTCTTTCCCCAGATGTTCTAGCAGTGCACAGATGAATGCCTGTGGGGTTAAGGGTGAACAAGGAAACAGAACCAAAATAATTCCATTGCATAAGCAAAGCCGTCTCCATGCAGTTGTAATTATTCTTCAGGGCTTGCTGTGGCAGCTTGTTAAAATAAGGAAATACCAGGATGAATAGGGCTGTTGCCAGGACCATGCAAAAGAAAACTACATTGCCTTGTTTGATAAACCTTTTCTTTGTACTAATGAGAATGTTCAGTCTCATCTCTCGAGTGATCCTGGAACAATATGTCCCACAGTCAAAAGCTGTAGGGTCTCAGGAAGTAATTGTAGGGTTTTTTTTTTTACTGCAAAGGTCAAAGCATTATCTTTCAAAACGGGTTATTATCAAATCTTATCACCATAACTTTCACTCTTCCTACAACCTTCTTCATAGCTTCTGTGTGGGCAAGTTAATAAGCCTTTCAAAGCCAGTTTTGTCCCAAATTCTGTCAGTTTTCAATCCCAACATGAAGATACAATATCAAATCTTATGGTGTAATCCAACACGATAAACCACTGAACAAACAACTAACCTCCCTGCCTATGCCCCTCAAACAGCACTACACTCAGCCAACACCATCCGGCTGGCGATCTCTGGCACCAAGGAAGCACGTTTGGCCTCAACAAGGGCCCCCTTGTTCTGGTTCCCACCTGGTGGAATGAGTTCCCAGAAGAGATTCAGGCTCTGCCGGAGCTAGCACAGCACCACAGGGCATGCAAAATACAGTTCTTCTGCCAGGCATTTGGTTGAGGTCGACCAAACCAACAACATATACTGGGCCCACAAAACCCCTCCTCCCATACAGATATGGCCATTAAAGATATCAAGAGACAATTGATCAATCTATGGGGTTACGGTTACAGTTGATAGGTTAACTTTTCTATTATTACTGTTGTTATTGTTACTAATATGACTGTTACTGCTCTATTCTACTGTTTACTATGAATTTATATTGTACCTGTTCATGTATTGTACCTGTACCTTCAACCCACTGAGGTTGAAGCCCAATCCTGGAGCTAATCAAAGGCTGACCATCTGCAAACTAGGCATTTGGGTCACAGCCCAGAAGCTACTTACTCACTAGTAATCCCATTGTATTTGGACTATATTCTCGAAACTGTGTTCTGTGACTGATTTATGGATTATAGGCAAGGTTTTATTATCCACCAGGGCTTTCCCATTTTTAAAAAGAAGAAATTAAACAGACTGAAACTGGAGAGCAGACAGACCCTAGAGACTTCTTTCAGAACTTAGTATTCTGGCTGGTCTGCACAAAAACTGTGTTCATGCATCAGAAGGCACTGCTAACAAACAAGAAAAACCTGGGGTTAGCTTAAATTTTTCATTTTTTAAAATATTTAAATGACAGTTGATTAAATTATTGAAACAGATCATTTCTCCTGGGCTGAAAGATAAAATCTGTTTATTTATCGTGGAATTTTTTTACAAGACCTTTTTGTGATAGTACTCCCCAGTACTGAGCCTGAACACCATTTGAGGGGCTTCTCTACAGGGGGAACTGATAGACACCCAGGGAAATATGAGTACTAGCACTTAAAAAAAAAGAGAGAGAGAATGTTTAAAGCTAACCAATTTGTCATGGTTTACATCGAAACCATGATTCACAAATTATTATGCCATCAGCAGTTAGAGGTTTGTGAGAGGGATGGCAACATATTTTATTGGTTGCTGTTGTCAAAGGACAGTCCAAAAGCACACAATGTCGCAGTTTCCACATCATATCTTCCTGCACTTGGATTAAGTAAGAAAGAGTTGGGATCTTGAGTGATCCTTCATGCTTGAAATTTCAGGCACGTGAAGCAGAAATGGAACCATCACTCTTTCACAGAAAATAATACACGGTGTCCAACATAACCTGAAAGGGTCTTTAAAGTTTCCCAGTCACAAGCAATCTGATGTACCATATTTAATGATAGTTTAATGGTAACTGGGGCTAAATCTATCTTACTTTTTAAAAAATCCTCCTTTTCCCATAATGTGTTCAGAATGACCTCTTTTTGGCTTCACATGAACCCTGAGAAATAGGCTAGCTTGGAAGAGATTCCCCGGTTCGAAATCATTCAGAGCCACATGGTCAAGTGAGGATTTGTCCTGTGTTATCTTAGCTCTAGTCTATTACTTTAACCACTGCAGCATGCTTGCTCTGTTTCATAAAAATTAGTTTTACACATTAAAATGGCTGTACACATGTGATAAAATATTTAAGGAAGGGTGACTTTCTCAGTACACACTCCTATCACCCAGCAGATGACGGAAATCTGTGCCATCCTGAGAAGAAACAGTTGATCCAGCATGCAAGAAAACAATGTCTGCAAATCTATTTATTAAAGTAGCTATGCAACATACAAATGAGACACAATACAAGTTCCTTATACTGCAAAGTAAGTTCTATTCAAGCATTCAAATGGTCAGGCATGCATCACTTTTATGACAATAAGCAAAAGAACTTGCTAAAATGAAGTCCTAGATCTCTACAGTGAACACAGAGAAATTAATCTACATACAAGACTCAGCAAATTCATCACTAGTGTCACCACTCCGCAGATCTGCCCATCACTATCCTCCGCCTCCTCCTCCTCCTCCTTCTCAGCGGAGCTTTCACACCAGTCATTGTCAGCTCTGCAAAGAGTGGTGTCAGTCAAAGTGACTGGGCAGCAGGTGGCTCTTTCTCAGATCAGAGGGAAACATACTTTGCAGAACTTTTCAGACTCCCACAAGAAACTCAAGTTCTAAAGAATATTCTTTCAGTTCAATGAATGTACTTGACATATATAAGAAATAAGAAATAAAAATCTTTTATTTTTATTTCTGAAGACCACATCAGGCCTGAAGTCTCTGCTCCTTAAAAGCTCTTCGAAACACACCATTTTCATGGCAATTTTCAAAACCTGGTGGGTGCAGACTGACATGTATCCCAGAAACACACACTTCCCATGACCCAGCCGCTAGGAGCGCAGATTCTATGGGCACATGACATTTAAGAGCGCCATTTGCTTTGGATACAAACGCCTTCAAATAGGTTGAAGAGATTAATAAGCTGTGGCATTTCCACTGCTTCTGTAATCAAGGCCATTGTTGCAATCACAAAATCATATATGTGGCCATTGTGTTTCCTCACACTCATGTGCAACATGCCATGCAGTTTTCATCATTCCCACCACTGTGGGTGCCAGGAAGACCTGAATAAATGTCCCTGCTGCTCCTACATACTCAAGCGCTTCATTCTGCTGCCAGAGTCAGTGCTGCATCATGATGCCTACAGATGCCCTTTAATGGTCTTATTTCTTGTGAAGTATTTTGTATGAGACTCTCAATGCCCCAGTGTTGTCTTCTTTTCATCTTGCTTCCGCTTCAACTGAACCTTTTCATGTTGCCTCTGGTATTTAAGAACCTGCAACAGTGAACATACCAGTGCGACAGAATCAGTGTTGTGGATTCTGGTAGGCATGGCAGAAACCCCATACAGAGCTTCCTTTGTTTCCTTTGAAATTCTTCATTTCATATGGGATTAATTTTTGTTTTCTATACACGCCGTTACTCATAGGCTCAAGAGCAGAAAATATACACTTTTCTTTTAAAACCAGTTGGTAAAGACAACACAGTCTGAGATTATCTTATCTAATGAGAAGATATGACTGGGTTCAATGTTACTTAACGAATGCATCAGCAAACCCTGAGGAATCAAGTGTGAAGTTTTTGAAGTGCAAAGTTACAGGCAGACACTGTGCTTGGAGGAGTGCCTCTACACGTTTGTCCAATGAAGTAAAGATAAGAGAGAAACAGCAAGGTGCTGGGTCCCACTTAACCTTGCCTATCTTCTTCAATTGCAAATAAAGTTTTTAACGTTCCTGGCCTCCTGTTAAGAGAGGCACACCTTTCCAAAGAAAATTTGCCTCATTGCATGCCTTTCCAAGGAAAAGATTCATCACATTTTCTAATACGCAACATGATTTAATAAATTTGGCATGGTTGCACATGGAAAGGCACACTCTTTTAAAAATGAGGCAAAATCAACTCTCCAGGCCCTATTTCGTCAGTCTCTGCTGAATGAAATGTGGCAGGCAGCCACCAGAATCCTTCAATAGCTGCACCACAATTTTAGAATGGCATTCCTATGAAGGTCTGCTTGGTTATGAGACTAATAGCTTACAAGTGTCCAGCATTTAGTTAATACTTCTTAGAATGGCTATTGCTGAGTTTTTTAAGAAGTAGTTTTATGGTTATTTCCTAACATCTTGCATTTTAGCTTTTATTAGAATCATAGAGTTGGAAGGGGCCATACAGGCCATCTAGTCCAACCCCCTGCTCAACGCAGGATCAGCCCTAAGCATCCTAAAGCATCCAAGAAAAGTCTGTATCCAAACTTTGCTTGAAGACTGCCAGTGAGGGAGAGCTCACCACCTCCTTAGGCAGCCTATTCCACTGTTGAACTACTCTGACTGTGAAATATTTTTTCCTGATATCTAGCCTATATCGTTGTAGTTTCAACCAATTACTGTGTGTCCTTACCTCTGCAGCCAATGGGAACAGCATCCTGGCCTCCTCCAAATGACAACCTTTCAAATACTTAAAGAGGGCTATCATGTCCCCTCTCAACCTCCTTTTCTCCAGGCTGAACATTCCCAAGTCCCTCAACCTATCTTCATAGGGCTTGGTCCCTTGGTCCCAGATCATCCTCGTTGTTCTCCTCTGTACTCTTTCAATTTTATCTATGTCCTTCTTGAAGTGAGGCCTCCAGAACTGCACACAGTACTCCAGGTGTGGTCTGACCATACAATGGGACTATGACATCTTGTGATTTTGATGTGATGCCCCTGTTGATACAGCCCAAAATGGCATTCGCCTTTTTTACCGCTGCAGCACACTGCCTGCTCATGTTTAGTTTACAATCCACAAGTACCCCAAGGTCTTGTTCACACACTGTGCTACCTAGAAGCGTATCCCCCATCCAGTAGGCATGCTTTTCATTTTTCTGACCCAGATGCAGAACTTTACACTTATATCTTTATTAAATTGCATCTTGTTCTCATTTGCCCATTTTTCCATTGTGTTCAGATCTCATTGAACTCTGTCTCTATCTTCTGGAGTATTTGCCAGTCCTCCCAATTTGGTGTCGTCTGCAAGCTTGACGAGTAGTCCTTCCACCCTCTCATCTAGAACATTAATAAATATGTTAAAAAGTACTGGACCGAGCACCAAGACCTGAGGTACCCCGCTACTCACCTCCCTCCAGTCTGATGAAACACCATTGACAACAACTCTTTGAGTGTGGTTCTCTAACCAATTCCCTATCCACCTAACTATCTGAAAATCCAGATTGCAGTCCTTCAACTTATCCATCAGAACATCATGGGGAACCTTGTCAAAAGCTTTACTAAAATCCAAGTAAACGCATCAACCGAATTTCCACGATCCAGCAAACCTGTCACTTGGTCAAAAAAGGAAACCAGGTTGGTCTGACAGGACCTGTTGGAGACAAATCTATGCTGACTTCCTTGGATCACCAAATTGTCCTCCAGATGTTTGCAGATCGCTCCCTTTAATATCTGCTCCATTATCTTCCCCACAACAGAGGTCAGACTCACTGGTCTGTAGTTTCCTGGGTCATCCTTCCTCCCTTTTTTGAAGATTGGAATAACGTTTGCTCTCTTCCAGTCCTCCGGGACATCTCCAGTCCTTAAAGTGGTCCCGAAGATGATGGACAAGGGTTCTGCAAGTTCTCCGGAAAGTTCTTTGAGCACTCTTGGGTGCATTTCATCCAGCCCAGGGGATTTGAACTCATCCAGTGCAGCTAAATGCCTCTCCACAACCTCTCTGTCCATGTCAACCTGCCACCTAGACACTATCTCTTGGCTACTGCCATCTCTAGATGTGTCTAAACCCTTTGACCTGTGGAAAAAAACAGCTGTAAAATAGGCACTGAGCCTTTCTGCTTTCTCTGCATCCTCCGTTAGAGTTTGTCCATCCGCACCCAACAGTGCCTCCTTTACTTTACGTTTGCTCCTCACATAACTGAAAAAACTATTGTTGAAGCATAGAATCATAGTGTTGGAAAGGGCTATACAGGCCATCTAGTCCAATCCTCTGCTCAATGCAGGATCAGCCTAAAGCTTGTGGGAATTGTAGTCCATGGACATCTGGAGGGCCGCAGTTTGACTACCCCTGGCCTAAAGCATCCAGGATAAGTATCAAGCTGCTTGAAGACTGTCAGTGAGGGGGTGCTCACCACCTCCTTAAGCAGTCGATTCCACTGCTGAACTACTCTGATTGTGATTTCCCACCCCCCCTTGATATCTAGCCAGTACCGTTCTACATAAGCCAAAGGGGGCACCCCTAGATTTATAAACAGAGTAATTCTAGCCTAAGGGTGGCTAATATATGGTTCTCCAGATGACCATGGACTACAATTACCATGAGCCCTTGTGAGGGTAGTCCATGGACATCAGGAAAGCCACAGTTTGGCCACCCCTTAGCTAGACTGTTCTGGTTACTACCTATGCAGTGCTCCCTCATCCTTCCTTGGCACTATTAGAAAAGCTACAAATACAGCTTTTAAAGAAACTCAGGGTCCTTTCAGCAATTAAGATGCTATTTAGATGAGGATGAAGGATTTAACTTCTTAACTTCTGCTAATTAATTAATTAATTTAATGTATGTCGTTCTCCACAGTTTAAACCCATTACTGTGGGTCCTATCTTCTGCTGCCAACAGGAACCTTTCTCTGCCCTCCTCTAAGTGGCACCCTTCAAATACTTAAAGACAGCAATCATGTTCCTTCTCAACCTCCTCTTACTCCAGGCTGAACATTCCCAAGTCCCTCAGCCTTTTTCCATAGGGCTCGGTCCTCAGACCCTGGATCATTCTTGTCGTTCTCCTCTGAACCCTCTCAATTCTGTTCATGTTCTTTTTGAAATGTGGCCTCCAGGACCTCATATAGTACTCCAGGTGGGGGTCTAACCAATGCAGTATACAGTGGGACTATGACATCTTGTGATTTTGATGTGATCCCTCCGTTGATAAAGTCCAAGACTGCCTTCTTTACCACTGCATGACAGTGTCTGTTCATGTTTAGCTTACAGTTCACAAGTACCCCAAGATCACATTCGCACACACTGCTACCCAGTATGTATGCTTTTCATTTTTATGATCCAGATGTAGAACTCTACACTTCTCCTTATTGAATTGCATCTTGTTCTCATTTGCCCATTTTTCCAGCATGTTCAGATTTCACTGAACTCTATCTCTATCTTCTGAGGTGTTTACTACTCCTCCCAATTTGGTGTCATCCACAAATTTAATTAAGAGTCCCCTACCCCCTCTTCCTAAGAGCCTCTTCCTAAGAGCCTCTTGTGGCGCAGAGTGGTAAGGCAGCGATATGCTGTCTGAATCTGTCTGCCCATGAGGTTGGGAGTTCAATCCCAGCAGCCGGCTCAAGGTTGACTCAGCCTTCCATCCTTCCGAGGTCGGTAAAATGAGTACCCAGCTTGCTGGGGGGTAAACGGTGATGACTGGGGAAGGCACTGGCAAACCACCCCGTATTGAGTCTGCCAAGAAAACGCTAGAGGGCGTCACCCCAAGGGTCAGACATGACTCGGTGCTTGCACAGGGGATACCTTTACCTTTACCTTTACCCCCTCTTCCAGATCGTTGATAAAAATGTTGAAAAGTACCGGACCCAATACCAAGCCCTGTGGCCCTCTGCTGCTCACCTCCCTCCACTCTGATAAAATATAATTGACAACCACTCTTTGGGTGCAGTTTTCTTGCCAGTTCCCTACCCACCTAACCATCCAAAAATCCGGTCCACAGTCCTTCAGTTTACGCATCAGAACATCATGGGAAACCTTGTCAAAAGCCTTATTAAAATCTAGATAAACAACACCCACTGAGTTTCCATGACTTAATAAGCCCATCACTCGGTCACAGAAGGAAACGAGGTTGGTCTGGCAGGACCTGTTGGAGACAAATCTGTGCTGACTTCCCCAGATCAACAAATCATTCTCCAGATGTTGCCTTGCTGTTTTATTTACAGATCATTGTTTATCATTATTTTTGTGTGTGTTTATCATCTTATTTTCTGTTGACTTTTGGAAATGGCATTTTTTGTCATTAACAACTCTGAGCTTAATCTAATATGAAACAGCTCATAATTAAATGAAAGGTGAATAAATAAACTGATAGCCATCTTCAAGTACTTGAAGAGCTGTCACATAGAGGATGGAGCAGAGCTGTTTTCTGTTGTTCCAGAGAGTCGGACCAAAACCACTGGGATGCAATTAATTCAAAAGAATTTTTGGTTAAACATCTGAAAGAAGTTCCTGACCGTTATAGTGGTTCCTCAGTGAAACAGGTTTCCTTGGGAGGTGTTGGGTTCTCTTCCTTTGGACGTTTTTAAGCAGAGACTAGATAGCCCACAGAAATGCTAATTCCTCCAGACCAGACTGACCACGGATTCTGGGGATTATTTGGGGGGGGGCATCACCTGGACATGGAATTGGGGTCACTGTGGGTGGGCAGGTAGCTGTGAATTTCCTGCATTCTGCATGTGGTTGGACTGGATGACCATGGAAATACCTTCCAACTATGATTCTATAATTCTATGACATAAAAAGTCTAGTGGTATTTTAAAGTTTAACAACTTTTATTTCTGTAACATAAACAGAAAGCTTTTTCTTTTTTTGGGGGGGGCACTCTGAATGTATTTAGTCCAAGAAAACCCCTCTAACAAATGTCATAGATAGATTCTCCAATCCTAAATGACCATATAGCTGTGCCTTATAGCAGTGGTCCTCAACCCCCAGTCCGGGGAGCGGTACCGCTACGTGGATCAGTCAGTACCGAGCCGTGGCTCTTCCTCGTCCTCCTCCCCAGCTGCTGCCTTGGGGGCTGCTCTGCCACTCTGCCGCCGGCTCACCTTTGGTGCTCTCCAGTGGCCACCATGGCTGGGGCTCCCCCTCGGCGTCGCATTGCACAGCTGCTGCTGGCAGGACCCCCCCAGCGGGCAGCAGAAAGTCAGGGGTGCCAACGGGAAAGCAAGTGGAGCAGGGGCTCAGGCAGCAGTGATGTCCCTTGGAAAAATACTCAGTAAAATTGTCAAGCATTGACAGGTCCCCCGTGATAAAAAGGTTGGGGACCACAGCTTTATAGGGCTCATGTTTTAAATACATATACAAATCTGTTTTAATTATCTGAAAAAGACATGAATCTTATCAGGAAGGCAAAACTATAACAGGCTCTTAGAATGTAGTCCTAAGTAGGTTTACTTAAAGTTAAATAATGGGACTTACTCTTAGGAAAGTGTTCTTAAGAATGCATTCAGACTACCATACGATACCAATCAATTCTCCTAAACATTTACACTGCAATGTTTTGCAACTCTGAATTGACTACTGAACAATTATTATTTTTAAAACTTTTTAAAAATCTCTGACCTGAAGTAAGGGACGTCCTCTTAGAAGAAAAAAAAATGTTGGCAACTGGAAGTGGCATCCTGATTGAATTGGCTGAACTATTTCCAAGGTGCTTTCCTTTCCCCTATCATCTAATGACTCAGAATTAACGTATATGTAGCCTGATGCTACTGGAGACAAGGCAGGTTAGAGAGGCAGTCAAGCCTATTGAGTTAATAATTAATTACCAGGCATTTTCAATCACAAGCCATTAACCACTTACCCTTTAGAATGGTAATAAATAGTGGGAACGTGTCTAATTAAGGGCCCTGTAAAATATTTTGGAGTGCTGAAGACATGGAGAGAAAGAATGTTTATAAAGAAGCAACCTCTTATTGGAGAAAGAGCATTTATAGCAAAGAAACAGTGTTATTATGAAAGCAAGCTCCAGTGCAGTAGAATTGCTCATTAAATTATAGATACGGAAGGTGCATCTGAGGTCATTTAATATACAACTAAGCCATGCTTGATAGATTCATAGCCAGCCTCCATTGAGTCCTGCAATTTCTATCAGCATTTTGCACATGCAAAATGGGTTGCTGGTTGTGGTAGGATAATGACATGAGGGGTGGTGTACCGAGGGGTTATTTTAAAAGGTCTCAAAAACTGTGGCATGCTTAGTAAATGCCCATTTGACATTTTAACTTTTAGACATTCTGTCTAAAAACACTTTAGAAGGACAGGAGGACAAGGAATGATTGCAATCAGTAAATACATTCATAGGGTAGAATTGCCTATCCATGTGAACAAGCTTAGTACAATGGTTACAGGGGAGGACTCGGATCTGGGAGAAACAGACTCAAATCCACATTCTGCAGTGGAAGTCTGCTGGCTTATCTGGATTTTCTCAACCAAACTTATCCCACAGTCTATAATGATGCTGTTTGGGGCTACCCACTGCAGAAGAAGATAGGGTACAAATGAAATACGTAAATAAATAAGCCTAACCGCATCTACTCGGAAGTTTCATTTTATTAAATCAGGTTTACTCCCAGGAAAGTGATGATAGGACGGCAGACCATATCACATTTCTTCACACAAATGACAAACATTCATTTGGCTATGAGGGCATGCCTTCCCTTGATAGTTGGGAGGCAATGTATGTGGTAATTTTTCAGATGTTTCTGTGGGATATAAATGTTTCTGTGGGATAGAACTGACAAGTATTCTGGAGAAAAGTAGGTTCTGTCCTTTTACTAGACAACTGATGGGATGATGATGTTGACCAGTATCCTTTGAAATGCTTAAGCTGTTCATTTCCACACATTAAGCTTCTATAAAAGGAACAGAGCATTTTCTCCAAGTCAGCTGGCAATCCTATCACTTATGTAAGGAGCAAACGTAAAGTAAAGGAGGCAATAGGCCCACTGTTGGGTGTGGATGGACAAACTCTAACGGAGGATGCAGAGAAAGCAGAAAGGCTTAGCGCCTATTTTACATCTGTTTTTTCCCCACAGGTCAAAGGGTTTAGGCACATCTAGAGATGGCAGTAGCCAAGAGATAGTGTCTAGGTGGCAGGTTGACATGGACAGAGAGGTTGTGGAGAGGCATTTAGCTGCACTGGATGAGTTCAAATCCCCTGGGCCGGATGAAATGCACCCGAGAGTGCTCAAAGAACTTTCCAGAGAACTTGGACAGCCCTTGTCCATCATCTTTGGGACCTCTTTAAGGACTGGAGATGTCCCGGAGGACTGGAAGAGAGCAAACATTATTCCCATCTTCAAAAAAGGGAGGAAGGATGACCCGGGAAACTACAGACCAGTGAGTCTGACCTCTGTTGTGGGGAAAATAATGGAGCAGATATTAAAGGGAGTGATCTGCAAACATCTGGAGGACAATTTGGTGATCTAAGGAAGTCAGCATGGATTTGTCTCCAACAGGTCATTTTGGGCTGTATCAAGAGGGGCATCACATCAAAATCACAAGATGTCATAGTCCCACTGTATACGGCACTGGTCATACCACACCTGGAGTACTGTGTGCAGTTCTGGAGGCCTCACTTCAAGATGGACGTAGATAAAATTGAAAGGATACAGAGGTGAGTGGCGAGGATGATCTGGGGCCAAGGGACCTAGCCCTATGAAGATAGGTTGAGGGACTTGGGAATGTTCAGCCTGGAGAAAAGGAGGTTGAGAGGGGACATGATAGCCCTCTTTAAGTATTTGAAAGGTTGTCATTTGGAGGAGGTCAGGATGCTGTTCCCATTGGCTGCAGAGGAGAGGACACGCAGTAATGGGTTCAATCTACAATGATATAGGCTAGATATCAGGAAAAAAAATTTCACAGTCAGAGTAGTTCAGCAGTGGGATAGGCTGCCTAAGGAGGTGGTGAGCCCCCCCTCACTGGCAGTCTTCAAGCAAAGGCTGGATACACACTTTTCTTGGATGCTTTAGGATGCTTTGGGCTGATCCTGCATTGAGCAGGGGGTTGGACTAGATGGTCTGTATGGCTCCTTCCAACTCTATGATTCTATGATTCTATCAGGGAATGTTCATGAAGAACACTGGAAGAAGGGATTGTAAACTCATTTCAGATGGAAAAGAGATACTATGAAGCATAGAAATAGAGGATGGGGGAGCTAAGGGTTTTTTAGCATTGTCTGGTACTGAATTTGAGAGGGCCCCTGTAAAACAATTGCATAAAGTGGAAAATTACAACAGGTGTGGTTTCTTTGGTCAGTCTTACTCTTCAAATAGTGTTCTCAGGGTCCATACTGATATTGGCTTAATTTTTAAGGCTATTTCAATAGAGTTGGCCTATTTGTTTTTAAATGTGTGTATTTTAATGGTTATCTTATTTTAATGGTTTATTTATATTAGCTTTAAGTTGCCTGGAGCAGGTCTCTGGAGAAGTGGCATATAAATTGAGTTACAGCATATATTTATATTTCTGAAGAAATATAAAATCCTCACAGTACAGGAGGACTCAAGAAACCCCATGAGAGAAAGAAGGGGTTGCATTTCACCTCCTGGCTTGAATTAGCTTGTCTCTAGTTGGTTTCAATACTAGAGCAAAAATTATACAGGATAACTTTAAAAAGTAAATAAAACATTTTTGCTTAGCACCATACTTTATAATGATATACTATGGACTTAGCTTTGGCTGGATGCCAGTGGCACAGCTGGGAGTGCAAAATGTAACCTTACACAGCCAATGAGTTTTTATGTGGCCAGAATGTGTCATTTCCTGTAATGATACCTCAGTTCCCACACCTGTAGAATGAAGATAATGAATGTGGACAAACTGACAGGATGACTATGTGAAGCCAATTCAATAATATTTGTAAAGCACTCTGCTGGAAAGCTGTTTCAATAAAAATGTCCAATATATGCTAATAAACATAAGCATCACTGCCATTTCAATCTAGTTAGCTGCCTGCAATAGGTTAATATTTTAATTCCCTTATCAATGTGTATTTTTTTTGTAAGTTCCACTAAATTAAACCAGAAGCCTGCAATATACATTACGGCAGAATACACATTCTGTAATTCCTGTAAAGACTTTGGCGCTGGCAAAAGGCACTCAGTAACTCAATAAATTAGAATAATAAAAGCAACGATGAAAGCTCAGAGCAGGAGAGGACAAGCAGGAAAACAGAGGCATAGGTGGATCGTGTAGTGCTTGGAACATTGGGAGAACACAGAGTCCAAGCTTCCACTAAATTAAGTGCTTTGAACTACAGTAGCTGGCAGCCATCGGTGCAGGCAATCAATATACAGCCCCCTATAAGTCCTGTGGCCCTTCACAGATCTCACATGAGTAATTGTAATTCTAGTAACTATCTGTATCCCTGGGACTCAGCTGGGACTTCTTGGTCTGGCACGTACACTGCAGTACTTCTTGCCTCAAATAACAAAATGCATGACTGAATAAAATGAAATTCAATAGGGACAAATGTAAAGTTCTGCATTTAGGTAGGAAAAACCCTATACACCAATATAGGATAGACTTGTCTTGGTAGTAGTATGTGCGAAAATGATCTAGGAGTCTTAGTGGAACATACATTGAACATGAGTCAGCAGTGTGACTTGGTAGCTAAAAAGGCAAATGGGATTTGGGTCTGTATCAAACTGAGTATCATGTCCAGATCAAGGGAAGTGATGGTACCACTTTATTCTGCTCCGGTTCCACCTCACTTGGAGTACTGTGTTCAGTTTTGGGCACCACAATTGAAGAGGGATGTAGATAAACTGGAACGTGTCTAGAGGAGGGCATCAAAGATGGTGAAGGGTTTGGAGACCAAGATGTATAAGGAAAGGTTGGGGGAGCTTGGTCTGTTTAGCCTGGAGAGGAGATCTGATAGCCATCTTCAAATATTTAAAAGGCTGCCATATAGAGGATGGAGCAGAGTTGTCCTCTCTTGCGCCGGAAGGACGGACCAGATCCAATGGGATGAAATTAATTCAAAAGAAATTCTGTCTAAACACCCGGAAGAAGTTCCTGACAGAACAGTTTCTCGGTGGAATAGGCTTCCTCTAGAGGTGGTGGGTTCTCCATCTTTGGAAATTTTAAAACAGAGGCTGGATAGCCATCTGACGGAGAGGCTGATTCTGTGAAGATTCATGGGGGTGGCAAGTTACACTGTCAGTGATTGGGTTGTGGGTGTCCTGCATGGTGCAGGGGGTTGTACTAGATGACCCAGGAAGTCCCTTCCAACTCTATGATTCCATGATTCTATGACCATGTACTAATGCATACTGGAGACCCAAGAGTAGCATGGGTTACCTAGAATTAGAAATGCTATACAGCTCAGGGCTAGCTTCAGTAAAAATAGCAACTGACCTGAGCCATGAACGTAGAAGCATCTCCTTCCCAGAAGCATACAGAGGGTAATCTAAGCATAGAGTTGGTCCAAGGAAGGATTATATCTGTCATAGGATTCTCATTTGCTCCAATGTAGTGTATGTATCATTCCCAGTACAGTAAATCACATTGGCTGGGGGGGCCAAGCATCCAATACTAAAAAAAGAACATTAGTCCCTTTTAGGAATGATTCTTTCATTGAGATTTTAACCTACGTTGAACTATAGCAGGCACTTGCATTTCTCTTCGAGATATATTTATTTTCTTTAAGGTGAATCCTTGCTTTTTGAGATGTAGTTATTTTCTCCAAGGAGAATTTTATAGTTCTGCTAAGATTGATGTGTTATGAGTGTGTGAGAGAGAATGTGCAGGGATATATATAAAAGAATGTGTAGTCAGTGCTCTTACACAAAAGTATATATATGCACCAGTCCCAAATACTTCCTGAATAATTCTACCAAGACCGGGTCTCATAGCCTTTCACTCCGACAATGCCTCTTGGTTTGAGTGTACTCCCCTCTATACTGTTCTGAACAGTCTCTGTTAAATTAATTCAATTTGGGTGCTATGTCAAGTACAGCTGAATCAACAGTTATCACAAGGATATGCCCATATGCCAACCTCACATGATATGCTCAAATCTCACAGTCCCAATTTAGTGCTAAAGCTGAAAATGTGGAATACAATCCTGCTTTTTTCCTAAAACAAACTTGCACAAGAAACAGGAAATGAGCTGAGCAGATCAGACACTACATGCGTACAGCATTTTTTTACAACTTAGTTGAGGGTTCATGGGGCACATCGTTATAGGCCATTCTGATGGTCAGAAAACAATACAATTCATTTCTTCCACGAAGACAACATATTAGCAAATTGGGTATCAAGCCAAGGAAAACAGAGAGAGGGTGGTAGGAACTTGGAAGGTCATAGCTTCTACGTGCCTCAGAATTTCTTCGCGTTCTGTCCCTCAGTTCTAACATAGTTTGAAAGAGTGCAGGATTTCCCCTTCTTTGGTCTCTTGATAAAGCCCTATCATTTCCCACTCCGATGGCACTGTAACAAAGAAGGGGCAGTGGCTGAGTGGTACAGCATCTGCTTCTCATGTAGAATATCTCAGGTAGAGTCCCCAGCAATGTATCTCCATTTAAAAGGCTCAGGTAGTACATGATGTGAAAGCCTTTTGTCTGAGGCCTTGGAAAACTGCAGCCGGTCTGAGTGGACTGTACTGATTTTGAGGGGCCACTGTTTTAATAAGACAACACAGCTTCATATGTCCATGTGAAGCAGCTCAGTTTACTGAGACAAATTTTGAGAGCTCTCTTCCTTGTATCCTTTTGTTATTCAGGGTGGTACTGCTATAGGGAGAGGGTGCCCCACTGTCCCACTCACAGTTATGCTTCAGATCTTCTGCTCTCCTCTACAAAAACATTTCAAGAGCAAAATTCAAGCCCAGTAAAACCTCACCAACAAGATTTGCAGGATATAAGCTTTCAAGAGTCAAAACTCCCTTTGTCAAACAGCTGAGATACTTGATTAGAAAATGTGCAGAAGATCTCATAAACACGAGAATCTTCTCAATCCTCTGTAAGAGCTGAAAAAAATTAGGTTGTTGCTAGAGATGAGTGAAACATATTTTATTTCCACAGCATTTTCCATTTTCTTTGCATGATATTCTTTGATATCCCTGGACACATTAAGGAGTTTCATGTATTTGTTTACTTAATTTTTACCCTGATTTTCACCCTAATGGAGACTCTAAAAGGTTTATAATTATTATTCATCCCTCCATTATATACTTACAACAACCTGTGGGGTAGGTGAGGCTGAGTGCACATGACTAACCATAGATCACCCAACTAGCTTCTTTACTCAAAGAGTAATTAACACATGAAATTCACTGTTGCAGGAATTTGTGGCAGCTAGAAGCATAGATAGCTTCAAGTGGGGACTGGATAAACATGTCGACAAGGGATAGATGGTATACTGTTTCTGGGATAGTGATGCTCTGAATTCTTGGTGCTTGGGAAACAACAGTTCAGGCTTCATTAGATGACCAGATGACAGCTGGATCTTTACAATTGTGTGGCACAGAGTGTTGGACTGGATGAGACATTGACCTGATTCAACATGGCTTTTCTTATGTTCTTAGGTTTTCATGGCAGACCAGGGAATCATACATGGGTCTTCCAGGGTCTAGGCCAACATGAACATATCTTAAGGGTTGACTCTCAAGTTATAGTCCATAAGCCACAGAAGACAGCTAGAAATGCTCGTACAAAACATCTGTTTTATACAAGGATTGACAAACATTCATGGATGAAGAATCTCCATACTAGTTCCAGATCCCGCATGACTATATATATATATATATAGATACACTATGCTACTGGGGCAAAGTTAATTATAGGCATGCATTATGGTCACTGCCCAAGAAAAGTAAGCATGCTGGATCAAACCATCTTGTCCAGCATCCTGTTTAGGCTTGTGCGATTTGGCCGCTTCGGCGGCCGTATCACACAAGCCTAATCCTGTTTCCCAAAGGAGACCTACTAGCAAAGCATGGAAGCCAAAGCCTCCACAGTTTTTGCTGGAGGGATCACTTGAGCATGAATTTGAGGTCACAGTGAGTAGGCAGGTAGTTCTGAATTCCTGCATTGTGCAAGGAGTTGGACTAGATGACCCTGGAGGTTCCTTCCAACTCTATGATTCTATGATTCACACTGACAGAGCTTTACTATTTCTGAAAGTTCAAGTTCTGTTAACTTATCATGACTAATAGCCATTTATGGATCTTTCTTGTATTGATCTAACCCCATTTTAAAGCCATAAGAAGAACCATAAGAACAGGCCATAAGAAGAACCCTGTTAGATTGGACTAATGTATATTTAATTTACATACCACACCTCCCCCAGAAAGTAGGGCTCAAAGTGGTTCCCAGTAGTATAAAAGTAGAGGTAATAAATATAGTAAAATAGTATAAAGTAACCAATTTACGAGGTGGATCCCAAAGTTCCCAAAGTATGCTTAACTTGGGAAGGCCTGGCAGAAAATCTCAGCTTTATAGGCCCTGTAGACTCTAAGGAGGTCCTGTAGGGCCAAGGTCTCATCTAGAGGGCATTCCTCAACAGGACAGGCCTGTAGCTGAAAAAGCCTTGCCCTGATAGATGCCAAATGTGCGACCTGAGGGTCAGGTACCAGGAGTAGGCTACAAAATGAGGACCTCAGCAGCCAAGAGGATTGTAAAGGGAGAGGTAGTCTCTCAAGTATGGCAGTCATGAACCACTTAGGGCATTAAATGTCAAAAACAGCATCTTGAATTTGACCCAGAAACCAACAGGCAGTCAATATGGGTTCCAGTCAGTTGCAATTTGGACACATGGAAGTCTCCAAAGTGCATTCAGGGTCAGCCCTGCATACAGTCTGTTCTGGAGGTGACTGTTACCCTGGCCAGTTCTGGCTGAGACAAATAAGAGGACTGCTGAGAGGCCAGGAGAAAGTTAAAAAAAAAAAAAGGAAGGCCTACCTTGAAACTGAGGCCCCCTGCTTGTCCAAGGTAAGAGAGGCCAGAAACTTTCTTCATAGGGACCATAATGTGAAAAGCATGCCTTCATGTAAAGAGGGCTCCGGCCCCACTGATTGATGTAATATATATTATCTCAGAATGTTTATTTTTCTGAATCCATGGTCTTTTAATAGGTCCTGTAGAAAATATTTTTTCACTACATAACAAAGGCTACACTCCCAGCCAGGGCTGAAACTAAAATATTGATAACCTGTCTAGTGTGAGAAGCAGTGTGCTGACAACTTTTATATCATTGAAGATTTTAGGTTATGGGATTAGCTGTACAGCAAGACAGTAGCTAAATCTGCACATGTGGCTGCGTTTCTGTGATTACAGGAGAAAATATGACAAATGGGTCAAGACAATTCAGCATAAGTCCCTGTGTATATCACTGTGTTACCGACACTGGAATCTGTGCAGGACCACCTCATAGCTGTTTTGGGCTACTTCTGTCATACTCCTGGAGGTGAAAGAATAGATGAATAAATTCAGCGTACTGGTGAAAGGAATAAACAGCATTTAGAAATGTATTTCTGTTTAAAAGTGCACATTTCTCTAACTTCGGTAACATCTTCCTCTGGTCCTTTCCAGGACTGGCAGGAAACATATCTTTGCAATTCAGTGGAAGTTGTAAAGGCAAGGGAATGCAAGAGGTATTTCAAGAGCTTCCTTTGGATCAAAAGAGTTGGGAAACTAGAAGGAAGAAGCAGAGAGAAAGGGGAGCTATGAGGCAATGTGGAAAGTTTTTTTAAAAAAATAATGAACACTGCCTGAATTGCACAGGTGGTTTCTCTTTATTTCTGTTTTTGTCTGTAAAGCACATGCAAATCCCTCTGCATATTCCTCTGGAGGCACCTTCCTGTCAAAATCAGGGCTGGAGCTCATATATTCGGAATGAAGCAGGGGATTCCTCAGCAAGTTCATAACACAAAGAAACTAAGATGCAGGAAACAGGAAATCTCTACAGGTAACACACTGCAAGTGTGTGCGTATGCATGTACATAGCCATGTACATATGCCCATATGCATATAATGCCTTGTTTTCTGCAAACAGATCATTTCTCATTGAGCAGGATCAACTCTTCCCTGGCTTGCTATTTATCTGTTTAGTGCATTTTTAACCTCCCTTTTCTCCAAGGAGCTCAGGGTGACATACATGTTTCTTTCCTCCTCTCTTTTATCCTTTCTATCAACAATCTCAGTTTCTTTGTTTATAAATTTTGCCTGAAAACAGTGGTGTGCCAGTTGGAAGCAGTCACACACAGTCAACACTTCAGGGAATGTCAGTTTTCCCTACAACTAGCACATATTGGCAGCCCAAGCCTCTCTTCCAGAGAAACCTGTCGGCTGAACAGGAGGGTGAGCATGAGCTAAAACTCTCACCACACATTAAATTGGATATGCTGCGAGAGAAGATCTAATCCCAGGAATCCATGCCTACAGTTTAGTCCAAGAGCTTAACAAAGCAATTCTATGCAGTGTTATGCACCAAGATCCAGTCAGACACAGAGAAGCAGAAGCTGAGCCCCTCTCCTGGGCTAGGAACTAGAGCTTTCTAGCCTCACTGACCTCCTGCCTCCAAACCTTTTAAAGGTGCTAGCCAGGCCTGATGTATGTTCAGCGGCTTCTCTCTACCCAGAAGCCTGATGGGGGTATTGCGAAGCTTGTGAAGGACCAAGAATGTTTTCTGGACTATTCCTGCCCTATTACTCCCTTTCTCTACCCCAAGATAGGGCTTCCCAATGGCCAACAGTCAAACAGCAGGCTGCCAAAGGGGCCAGCAGACAATGCTTGCTTAACTCTTAAAGGCCAGTCACCACTGATCAGCTGACCAGGTGCATTGGGGGTGTTGCTGGTGGATGCCAGGCTGGACAATGGAGTGCTGAGAAGGAGGGGACCTGGTGTTGTCTTTACCACCAAACATTGAGTTTAGCCTTGAATAACTCTGTACAATATTGTGCTGTGTCAACTGTTAAGTCTTCAGTCAGCAGCTTGCCAGGCAGAGTCCCAGTCTGTTAAGGTAATCCTCCAGGTCAGAGAAAATCAATGGGCAGAGCTACCCAGCTGCTAAAGAACTTATCATACCTGATTTCATGACTAAGGCTCATTCTTCATCCATTGAATAATGCACTTTCAATTAGGGGTGAGCGCTTCAGCACGGTTCAGCCGCCTCGATGATCACCAAAGTTTGCGGTGGCCAGCACTGCGGTGTGGAGGGGAGAAGCAGTGCCCACACACAGGCACAGAGCTCTGCACCTGTGTGCAGCTGCCAGTTAGCATGCCAACACCACCCCTCCCCTTCCCTCTGTGGCACTGGCCGCCTTGGGCTTCAACTGCACTGAAGCGCTCACCCCTACTTTCAATGCACTTTAGAAGCAGGTTTTCCTGTTTCGCACAGGAAATTACAACTGCAAAAGCACACTGAAAGCGCATTATCCATTGTGTGTGGAATGAGGCTAAACCACAAGAAGCACTGATACAGATGAAGGAAAACTGTTTCATCTGGGAGGCTACCACCCATTTCCATGAACTAGGACCTGGTCTAACCACCAAGCCCAAGTACCTCAGTCAGGAATTCCTTCAGTTAAAGGACTCTTATTCAGGACTCCATGTGGTGGCATCCCTTTAAATAGAGTCCCTAACATGGCCATAAGGGCCCATAATCCCTAAGCCCTGCTTGCCAATGGTGACTACACACATAGGCAAGAATTGGTAGAAAGATGAATTGCTAGAGTCCAAGCACACAGCTTAACTCCCTTAAGGAATTCTGCTCTACTTGGAAAGAGAGAAAGCCTGAGAGAAGTAGACTGGGCCAGTACTAGGCACATTTTATGGTGCAAGTGTCAATCCACACACACACACAATTTCTAGTGTGACAATAAAAGTTTGTGTTAGGAGAAAGAAAGAGATGAGGTCAATACTTGGCTAGCTAAACTCAAAGGAAGCTGAGCTGCAGAGGCTCATCTTGAACCCAAATGATGACTACATAAATCCAGGAATCAATGCTCGACATAAAACCATGACCATAACCTTCACCCACAGTGCCAGCCCCTGCAGCCTTATAAGATCCTTAGGAATTCATTTTGGTTGCTTGGGCAGAGAATCATCCCTGTGCGACAAGCACAACTGTGCAGTATGCTGTTGTTTTTATAGAGTGGAGGTTGCCTAGTATCCTTCTTATAAAGCATCCCCATGACAAGACACTGGAATGTGATGTCTGCTCCTTGCGATCTGTCCACAGTGCTGAATCTCTTGTTTCCGACTAGCCTGGCATTCAATTACATAGATCATAGTTCATAGTCTGAGGAAGAGTGCTTGCACTCGAAAGCTCATGCCTTGAATAAATCTTTGTTGGTCTTAAAGGTGCTACTGGACTCTGATTTTGTTGTATTAAATTACAGGTTATTCTCCCTTGCAAACTCGATCCTCCACTAGCCTATCCTACCATGCCATTTCCTGTGCCAGGATTAGCTTTCAGGTGGCTTACCATATGCCAAGATTCAAAGGTTACCATCTCCATACCTTGTGGCTCCTGGCCTTAAGAATGGCTATATCAAGTCCAGGTGTCTGTCATTACTCTAGAAAGATTGTGTCTCCCTTTATAGCCCCCTAGGCCAGTGAATATCATCCGGGGCAACGGTGACGGCTGTGACAGATTTGAAGGGATGGCAGGGGGGATGCTGTACACTGTTGTGGTAGATTGTTTTCATCACCAATATTGGTCTATATACTGGGGTTTTATGTGGTTCTAATGTTTATGTAAAACGCCACAAGAGTGGTGGTCAATAAAAATAATATAGAGGCTCAAGTTCTGTGACACTATTTTTTTAATAAGCATATTTACAACAGTCCTGTATCAAGAAATACCACCTAAACATACATGGCAAGGTATGAAGATTTCTGACTGAGCTATGTCTCTCCCCCCCTGCTCTTTCTACTGAAGCTGTGAAGCATGGAAAATACTTTGAAGTATGTCACCCCCACTTTAGGAAGGGACAAGACAGACCAGAGAGAGTTAACATGTGAAAAGAAATTGACTTTTTCTCCAGCCATGATCTACCTGCACTCCAGACTTGGGCAATATTCAATTTGATTATCTCTCACTTGCCAAAAATCTCTCACTTGCTTAAAAATCTCTAGGAAGAGCCAGCAAGGAATTGATCTGCTGGAATGAGATGCTGACAGGAAAACATAAGTCATAAAGCAGGATAAAAAAAAAGACATAAAAATATTAAAAGACACAGAGCAGTGTTTTTTCTACTCAGAATCATACCCAGCCATAAATATTTTAACATAAATTTAAGGTGATGTGGCCCATTTACTTGTCAGGAAACCATCTCTTTACACCATCCAGATATAGAGTTCCTCCTCCACCAACATCTTTTAGAGTTTTGCATTAGTTAGTTAGATAGTTCAGTCAACCAAAAAGGACCAGCACAGCTGAAGTTCAAAGAACCATCACAATTGCGTGGAAAGTGACTCATTGCAGTATAAAGGCTTCCTTCTGATTGCAAGGCCTGCTGGTCCCCCAAGCCACTCTCATTAGAATGCTTGTTTGCAGTTGTCAAATTTAATTGTAAGGGCTTTGAATCCATTTAGTTGGTTTGTTTTTCTTGAAAACTTTCCTTGTTTTCTGTCTAAACTGAAGCTATCTCCGTTTCTGAGGATCAGCTGCCATCCCTCCCAGTAAGCATGGTTGGTAGCGACACATCACTTCTGTCTGCTGCTGTTTAATTCCCCCTGGGACTCACATTATACCTACCCCATAGCTGTTTCTAATTCTAAATCTAACTCTTCCTGGAGGACATCCCAATAGCAGAGATAAAAGAGATGTTGTTTTCTTTCAATCTTAAGGCAAAAGAAGCCAAGTTAAAGAGACATCACAGTGATACACAGTGATGTTATAAAATGAAATGAACATGCAAAAACCAAAATAAATCATGGGTTGCAAAAAAAAAAAAAACCCTCTCCTTTACTGCATGTGAATTCTGTGTTGGTTCTTTGCATATCATAAAAGATTATTGATACATATATATTAGGATAAACAACATAATTCCAGAAATGTTTGTCAGAGTCTGGAATTTAATGAAATTAAATTCAGTCCACTCTGGGTGTGTGAAGAGAGAAAGACCTAGTGTAGCATGTCCTGATCTTACTTCAGGAGAATGCAACCTTTTCCTGTCCAAGTGCTAAAAAATACAACATTTTCTCATGAAAATGCTGGTGTGTTGACTAACCAAATCACAGTGGGAAATGCTGGTGGTTTCTCAGCAATTCACTTTGGACTCAGCTGGTGGCTGTGCAGATGAGGTGATTGGCATAAACCACACCTTTTACCTTCTCCTCTATCACTGATCCCAGCAATACTATTATGACCATGGATGGTTGAGTGGAAATCGGGTCCTGGAAGCCAAGCAGATGGTCCCAGAGTCCCACTGTTGGCAGGGTTACTAGAGGTTGCCTATCCCATCTTGCATGCTGTTGCCAGAATGTGGTGGGTCCTACTCTATTCTGAACATTATTCCAACCCAAATTCTGGTTGTAGTGGCATCTACCACACTGCCTACTTGAATACACATTCTAGAAACTGCATATGCTTAGCCCCAAACATGAAGAACTCATCTGATATTGTACTATCATGTGACACTTTTTGCATGTAATCCTTGAAGAATGGGTATGTGTATGAGACACAAGAGACCAACTGATAGTTATTTTCACAGACCCAGGGAACACCGGATAGTTGCAGTAAGGTATCATCCTCATCCCTTATTTGTTAAAGTGCCTACAATACTCAGCACAAATGAATGTGATATAAAACTATTTGGTGGAACAGTTTCTTCATTTTCTTTGCGCCAGGCACTCTCTCCTCATTTTGCTTGTTCTTCCTTGAAGCATGTCGGAAACTAGAGATGAAAAGTGCAAAACTTCTATTCAGTGTTATTACACCATTTTTGCCATCTCAAAACCCATCTGTCTCAGAGATTAATAAAACACAACCAGCCATAGATGGAAATGGAGCTAATGTGTTATTTTGCATAGAAAGTACAAGAAATCAACCTGCAGGAGGATGGGGAGGAAGAAAATATCACTAAAGGCCAGGAAATTTATGTGGCTTAGGAGGACTCCATATGGGCTTTAATTTTAAGGGTAGGTAGTGGAAACACTCAAATTGGAGATCTTATAAATCTGCAAATTGTCTAAATAAACAAATGCAAAGGGAAAAAATCAATAAAGAAATTAACTGGAAATAATTTCTCTTATGTTGGTAGCAAAGTCAACCCCAGAAGGCCCATCAACCATCACCACCACCACCTTAAGGCACAGCTCTTCTAAAAATCTTTAGGTCAACCTTCTATTCCAGGCAAGACCAATCAAAATGAATGACAATTGCAAATGGATGGTCTTGGGTGCTTTACCAATTCCTGTACCTTGCAATGGGGTTTTACACAGTAGAAATATTTTGCAGAAGATGCCCTGTTTCCTCCATATTTAGAAACAAGCAACCAGCTGTTAAGAGAAGCATCTTGCACTGCATTAATTGCAGTTGCTCTCAATCCCTGTTTCTGTATTCCTCCTCTCATATAGAATAAGGCTGTCTCTCTATCCCTTTCTCTTAATTGCTGCTGAATCCGGCATTTATATGTCACAGCTAAACCTCAGTTGCTTGAATTAAGAAGCTGATGGCTCAGTACTGGAGCAGGTGAAGACCTTCTGTCATTACAATGCAGAACTAATTCCTGGCATGTTGTAGGACTCAGGCAGCACACTGAACAAAAATAACTTCATCAGATACAATGTGTGCAGCCATTTCTGATCCAACAGTGATTACATAAAGTGATGTTTTAAAATAATTATATTAATTAAGCTGGTGAGGAATTGTCTTAAGTTTTCAATTTTATAAAAATAGGCACTCTTATTATACCACTATGAATGCTTGAACGAAAATACCTAAGGGTGTGAATTAATATAACTGTGATTTGTTATTGCAGTAGCTCTAACTTTTGTAGACTCATCAGTTCCTTTTGTCAGAAACATACCTATGCGTCAGCATTCAGCACAAGCAAAGTGGCTGAATCATCCACCCCAGCAAGGTTACCTTCTAGCAATGTGCAGGGATGCTTGTTCTTGCCACTCTGAGCCTGGAGAAACCTATGCTTTGGTGGGATGTATAATCTCACCTTTCTCCAACCCCCCCAAAGTAAGATGGAGAAAATGGGACTACCTTTCTCTATGATGGTAACAAGTTATCTGCCCCCATCTCAGTCTTTGGTAGGGCTGAGGGTATGAAGAATAAAAAAATGATGGTATGAAAGCATTTTGATGCATTCCTATTTGGAAAAGGAATCTAGATCATGCTTCTACCTGTCTTTCACTCACAGGTCTCACATCTTGATAAAACCTGGCTGTACATGAGCAATCATCCACGGGCGGGGAATGAAGTAATTTAGTACACTGTTAAAACCACAATGAGGGGTCAGCTATGGTCACACTGTCAGCTAAGCAACAACTCTCCCTTCCTGCCTGCCTTGGATGACATGGAGAACAGAGAAGCTGCACTACAAAGAGAAGGAGGCATTACATGCAAATGCATGTAACACCCTCCCTCATTTTGTTTGTCACAAGATGCCTTAATTTAATCAATTTGGAGAAGTAGTAGTTCAGGGAAAATGGGCATTTAACCCTTTTCCTACCTACCTCTTATCCTTTAGTCAGTACACACACAAATCTACACTTGGGAAAGCCAACACAGTAGTGTACGTATCGAATGCAGATTAAAAAAAATAAGCCTCTCCTGGAAAATTTCTGTGATGAAATCATACAACATTGGTTCTTCCTCTGTCTACCAAGGGAAACACATATTTTAGGTGCATTTACTAAGTACTGGTAAATATATTCATTATTTTCCATGCAAAAGTGTGTCATAAGCACTGGGGAAAGCACAAAGTAAAAAAGGCTCAGTGATCACTGTGGCTGGTAGCAAGGCTGGAGTCGGCTTTTAGTAGGGGGCACTGCTCCTGAAGTACTTGTTCACCGCTGCCCACTGTTTGCCTGCACTGACCCTGCCACCCATGTTCCTAGGCATACTCTGTTCCCGGCCCCTCCAGTTGTCACCTTCAGTTGTTCAGCTGACTACACACCATTCCTTTTTATGTTTTAATTGCAATGTTTGATTTTTAACTGTAATGTTTTAATTTGATGACTGTGAGCCACCCAGAGCCTGCTTGAAAAAGCAGGAAGGCCAGTATACAAACCTAATAAAATAAATAAATATTCACTGCCCGGCATTGTCAGGGAAAGGCATGTGGCTGGTACAAACATTTTTAAGTATGGGCTCATGGAGGAGATGGGGAAGGATAAGCAAGCACATGGATAGACAGGTGGGAAGGAAGGCAAGAGAGAAGGGGTGGTGACTGTGTGGGAAGATGAGTGGAAAGGGAGCTTTTCCAATTTTCTGCCCCCCCCCAGATGTGTAACTAGCCATGGCTGGTAAGTTATAATACTACTCTGAAAAATAAATGTTAAATGAAAACAAGCAACATGGAAATAGACCTTTTCTATAATGAGTTTACACTCTGCAAATATGCAGTCAATGTGTTCAGTGATCTAACCTTATCAAACCAATGATAAATTGCTACAAGGTGGGCTGAGCAAAATAGCATCTGCAATAAAACAAAGAAACCAACTAAATAGCACTGAGGTTCCCAAATTATTTTTGTCTCTGGGCAATTCTGCCTTTTGGGAGCAGGTAGTGGAGTGGGTAACACCACAAGAATAGCTGTCATGTATGGCACAGCTGTCTCACAAAATTGCATCAATCACAGAATTCCAAGTCCTTCTTCAATGTCCCAGACTGGATGTTTCCTGCAGGTACAAAGAGGATGCCTCCATGATTCTTCTGGGGCACCTCCTGCCCTCATGAGGTGGAGAGAAGCCAAGACTAGAAATTTGTTTTGGAGAAGAAAAAAACTGATGCCAGATCAACATGTTCCATGGAACCATGGGCACCATGTTTCGGATCATGGCCACAGAACAACAAAACAAAAGCCATATTTCTTCTATCTTCAGTGGAGTGTTGCTGCAAAAGAAAAAGGACTCTGTCCAAACAGAAAGGAGCTGCTCTTCATGAACAAAACAAATGAGAAACAGCTGAGTTATTTTAGGCCAGACCACATCCATCAACTCATTCAATGTTGTACCCAGTGGAATGCATTAACAAAGGTACATCTCATAACTGGTAGAAATAGGTAACAGTATCACCAAAGTTTGTAATTACCTATGTTTGAACAAAAAAATACCTAGTTTATGCTGCTCTGATGTGTTAAACACTCAGCATCATTACCCTCAGTAATTCTTCTGTAACAAAATAAAAATGTGTTTCTCCACATGCACTCAGGTTGACCAAGGTGTTTTGTTGGCACATGCACAAATGCTGTTTAATGGTCACCATGTACTCTCAGTGAAACTTCCATGGAAATGATTATTGATCACTGTGAAACTATGTGAATTACAATACTAGCTCCTTTGTAGGCACATGGCCAGAAGTTCTTTGCTGTTAAAACACCTTACTCTTGATGAAACTCATTTTGATGGCTAGAAAGTAGATGACCAAACCACCTCCCCTTGGGGAGCATCTTCTAGTTAGATCAGTTGTCTTGATCATTCCTGGCAAATTTCTGGCTACCTTCATGCATCTAGATATTAAAAGTCCATCTTATTCCTGGAAATGTTTGTTTTGACAGGAGTAGGGGTTGGCTGAATTTCCAAGTGTCTCTAAGCCATGCTTAGCATTGAGAATAATCATTCTCTGGGGAGTAAATAAAACTTATGCATGTATCAACTTCAGCCTGTGAGGATGTACCAAGGCTGATAGGTGGGAAAGAAATCTCACAAAAGGCCCATCTTATAAACAGTAAACTGATTCCAAAACAAATTTTTACCACTAGAAACAGTTAGTTTGGTTCCCCCCCCCCCTTACAGGCTCTTTCCAAACAATATGAATTTCATGCAACCCAAACACACACACAAGCACCTCTAGTCAGAGCTCCCAGAAATACACTGAAAACATGTGTGTGCTTCTTTGCTTCCAGTACAAATTACTACATTTACTTTATGGAAATACTTATATAATAGCTAGAAGGTGCAGTAGACATTAGGAGAGAACATTCCAGGAACATGCAGAAAGGGGAAGGGAACATAACAGCTTGTGACAGATATGCTGAGATTAATATGGCAACACATAGCAATTCTAATTTATCTTTCAGCTAAAACAAAACTAAACTAAACTAAATAAAACACATAAGGCTTCATTCAGATAACCTTGTTACTTCCAGAAAGAAAATTCTTAAGAATTAGCATAGAAAAGAAAATGGTTAAGGCAAAGAAGCTAAACAACATTTTCAACAGAATAGGAGGCTGACCTGAAATTTAGAAGGACCAAAGCATTTTGCTGAGAAGGAATAGCAGGCTGATTTGGTATGTGTTTTGCTATCTTAAATCTTAAAAACTACTCTGTTCTTAAATTGCGATGTGTACATTCCTGTGAAATGACAGGCAGATTTATTTTTAAATATCTTCATATGACTGCAAACAGTAGAGCTGGTGGCTAGGGTTACAGTTTTCTGGACCTGCTGGTAGAATAAAAGGTCACCAAAGAACACAGTAAGAAGGACAAGTGTACAGCATTTTCACATGGCTAACAGCTTCAAACAAAAGTAAAAGTGAGCTGAAGTTAGCATGTCTCCCCTTCATAAGAAAAGTGCATGCTCCTAAGATAGCTAAAGAAAACACTAAGAGAAAGGGGAAGCATTTCTTTCAGACCACCTCTGACGTCTCAGACCTTTTTCTCTCATGCTTTGGGGCACTGGGTAGACCTAGGTGAATACATCATAGTGCTAGGCAGAGAATATGCAGTCACCAATAAACCAGCAAGCCAATTGGCCATAGTACTGCATTTTATAGAGGGAAGACACCACTAGGAGTCCCATTGATCTCCGTGCCTGACTGAGATATATCCAGCAGAGTTGTGTGCACAAAATCACACTGCATAATCATTTGATGAATTGTGTTCCTTCTTGAATTTAAGAATGCTCATGGGCAACCGGCCAGTTCCTTGGACTCTGAATGCTCTCAGTGTATTGTTAAAGAAAGTAATTCTCCTCTTCCCTTAAACAATGGCAATAATTCACTGTGATTATGGAATGTGCAATATTCTAGCTCCATTGCATAGTTATGTTTATTTCCTTTTAAGGTTCCTACCTGTTCTAATATAAACAGGCTTGACTTTTTTGGCATTTCCCCCCCGCAAACAATCTTTAAGCTAAGCTGCCGCCAACTACAATTTCACATATTGATGGCTGGTGACTTTTAAAATTTTATTTTAGGAAAAATGGCATCTACAATCTTGTTTAGTTCATCACAGTCTCCCATTTCCTGATTGGCCAAATGTAATACCTCTTACCAGGGTATGCTCTGAAATTTACTGAAGCCTGTAGAAATACCTTGATTGCCTAGAAGGGGACTGGAACAAAGATCAGAGACATAATCAAGAAGAAGGTGCTAAGGGAGTCCCTGGAGCTGTGACTTCATCAGGGAGCAGAAACAAATAAGGGCTTTCACATTATTAACCTTCCCTTTTCTGGGGGCTTACAGGCCCTGCCTGAGGCATTGTTCCTATTAAAATCAGGCTACCAGAACATTGCCTGAGCACACTGTTTGGAAGGTAATTTTCTCTTGTCACATTCACATGAAATAATTGTGTATACAACCCAAGTTCTGATCAGAGCCACATCTTGTTCATTTAATTGCCTCAGTTGCATGGCCACCAGAGTGAAGGATCAGCCACTGCCATGCCAAGCAAACTGTGTTTGCCATTTTAAAAAAAAAGTCACACAGCCTATTTTGTGTCCGTGCCAGTCATCGACAAAGTATTTACATTTCTTTGGTATGCATGCATTTGTGTGCGTGCATGTGTGTGCGTGGTGCCAGCTGCAGAAGACACAGTCAGATTGTTTACTCATCTATTGATAGTTTTAAAAATGAGATTTCCATGAACATTAGTCAAGTTAAAAATTCAGTTGCTCAATTATTCTGATGCAGGGGGAAAAAGCCAACAAGCAGCAGCAGACAAAAGACGCACAGCTGCAACTAGAGTGAGTTCATTTTTATACTGGGGCAAATATTCATGGAATGTGTGTGTGTGTGTGTGTGTGTGTGTGTGACTTGACCACTGTAATAACCAATCCTTTACTATAGCAAATGATACCAAATAGCAGTAATCCATAGTAGTTAGTTCTTCATTCTTGGGATGTAACTTCTTAGCTATGCTAATATGCTCTATTATTATACACTAGCAAAAATCCAACATTATGATGAGCAGAAGATACGTAAAGAGACATCATGCATATTGCATGGACATCTACAGTGTGTGTGTGTTTGTGAAGGAACATCGTGAAAGAACAGCAACCATCTGCTGATATAAAAGAGTGTCCTCAATGTACAAACAAAACTGCTTCTGATTTTTATAGATCCAGTATCTAGGGAATGGGAGTCAGAATTTGCCTTCTCTCAATGGTGTCACAGGCTATAGCCCATGTGCCTCATCTCAGAGAATTCAGTGAAGACCACTGAGAACCACTGAGCCAGTCCAATCTACATTGTCCCACTATGGATTCAGGTGTTGGTCAGAAGCAGAACAAAGTTTGAGTTCAGTGGCACCTTCCAGCTTGGTGTAGTGGTTAGGAGTGCGGACTTCTCATCTGGCAAACTAGGTTTGATTCCTTGCTTCCCCACATGCAACCAGTTGGGTGATGTTGGGTTCGCCATGACACTGATAAAGCTATTCTGACCAAGCAGTAATATTGGGGCTCTCTCAGCCTCACCCACCTCACAGGGTGTCTGTTGTGGTGAGAGGAAAGGGAAGGTGAATGTAAGCTGCTTTGAGACTCCGGGTAGAGAAAAGTGGCATATAAGAACCAACTCTTCTTTTTCTTCTTCCACACAGAGCTTATACCTTGAATAAAACTTGGTTGGTCTTAAATGTGCCACTAGGCTCAAACTTTGCCCCACTATAGGTTAAAGTTCTTAGTGCAATGCCAGGATGCAATGGAATCCTGGAAATATTGCATTTTATTGATTTAAAGGCAATGATGACATATTGTTTTTCACAACATTTGGAATTATTGACAAGGTATGCATACAGCTAGCAGATAAAAATCAAACTAAATATACTGCATACAACAATGCTTGATATGCATTAATACAGGTCACAAGTAATCTAACCAAAAGAATAGCTACAACAAAACAAATATGCAAGCAAAAAACATGTCTATAGGGGTAGCCCCAAAAGTACATCACAGTAGTCAAGACTGGAAGTTAAAGCAACATGGATCTGTACAAGTTCAGAAATGCCCAGAAGGAAACAGTCAACACTCAAAGAAAGTATTCCTGGTGACAGCTCCAACCTGTTTTTCAGAAAGAAGACCTGAGAAAACTCCTATGCTCTTCCCTTGATCACACATGGTATCCATCATCCCAGTTATCTCCAGAACTAACGCTCTCCAGGTCACAAGCAACATTACCTTCATCTTGCCTGAATTCAACTTCAAATGCAAAAGCAAAAAGCAACACTGTATAGGCAGATACAAAATCATTTATGTTAGGAGCTAGAACATGCCACAAAATATACACTGAGTAGAGATACGTAACTTTCCCCAAACTGCACTAAGCATGGTTAATATAAGACAACTGACTTCTCAGAGTTCCTTTTACAAAAATAGGCGCTGCAATTGTAGACACAGAATGGCATCCAAAATATGAAAGTTCAAAAGACAAGAGTTCCGAATAAAAGTCCAGATCTCCCCCATGCGGGAGAAGGAAAAGGCGGGACAATCTGCCCCGGCTCAAACCATAGCCTGCAGCCTGGCTCGTAGCCCCCAGTGCAGAAATGGTCCGGTGGTCTCTGGCTCACTAACCTTCTTACTGTTTTCCCCTCTTCTGTGTTTGCCTGCCTGTCTGCTTACCTGATATTTGTGCTTCCCTGGATGCTCCTTATCTCAGCTGTCTGCCTCATATGCTCTCTCATCCCTCTCCGGCTATCCTTTCCCATCTCTTCACATTCCCCCCACCTTCCCTCCCTATCCCCACAGCCCCTACATCTCATCTCCCCTTTCCTAGTACCTGTTTTTGCCCATCTCATCTGCTGCTGGGGCCGTACAATTTAGCACTGCAGTCCCTTAACACTCCATATCAGGGATGGGCAAACTGTGGCCCTCCAGATGTCCATGGACTACAATTCCCATGAGCCCCTGCCAGCACTCACTGGAGGGCCACAGTTTGGACATCTGGAGGGCCACAGTTTGCCCACCCCTGCTCCATATTCCAGCAGTGGAATAGGCTGCCTAAGGAGGTGGTGAGCACCCCCTCACTGGCAGTCTTCAAGCAAAGGTTGGATACATACTTTTCTTGAATGCTTTAGGATGCTTAGGGCTGATCCTGCGTAGAGCAGGGGGTTGGACTAGATGGCCTGTATGGCCCCTTCCAACTCTATGATTCTATGATTCATATGATCCACACTATAGTGCTGCCATGATGTTTTATTCCTTATTACTTCCATAGTACTTTTAAAATATGAAGTGCTTTACGATTATGATTACATTTTTCTCGCTCCCAGCAAGCCCTTATGATGCAGGCGAGGTTGAGAGAGAGAGAGAGAGAGAGAGAACAACTTGCCTGGGGCTACAGAGTGAGTTTTATGACTTGGGGGGATTTGTAAGTAGGTTTCCTGCACCCAAACACCATCCCTGATATTCAGAACCACAGCTCATTTTTATATAACGGAAGCGTTTTCAGTTCTGCCAATGCAGAAGATAAAACTAAACTAAAGTAAAATAAAAAAGACTTGAAGTTGCTTTAAAATAAGTTATAGCTTCTTCCTGCCTCAAGATATTGCCTTCCTTGATGCCCATTTCCTGTTGCTTCCCACCCACCTCTTCCCATGCATTTCAGATACACTAAGGGGAAAAAACTGCTACAGTTCACCAGGAGGTTCAGCTGAAGCTCCAGACAGGAACTGTTTGCAGGGCTTCTTTCTTTCTCAATAAATACAGCTGAGACTGACTGCATAATTGGCTAAGTGCCCGTCAGCTTGATAACAGAGAGGCAGAGTTGTACTTACTATTCAAAGCCAGGGATGCTTCCTGCCATGGGTATTGTTTTGCCAAGCTAGCAAAGAGAGCAAACGGACCCGGGGTTCCTAGGAACTGTCTCCTTTGGCTCTTATCTTACACATGGCAATTGGTAAGGAAAAACAAGCAATATAAGGGTAGTCAACCTGTGGTCCTCCAGATGTTCATGGACTACAATTCCCATGAGCCCCTGCCAGCATTTGCTGGCAGGGGTTCATGGGAATTGTAGTCCACAAACATCTGGAGGACCACAGGTTGATTACCCCTGTGTTAAAGGACAGGATACACCCAGGCCTTAGGAATTCATCCATTACAGTTCAAGCCAGCCAGGTGATCCTAGAGCCATCTTTGCACCAGCAGCTAGGGAATGTATGCCACTTCCAATTATGGATACAGACAGAAACTATATTCAGGTTCCTGACATTTTGTCAGGGAAAAAATGTTTATGTGTGGGGGAGAATATTACTATTGTCCGTGCCATCCTAAACCAGAGTTTTTCCTTTATAAGCTCACTAGAAATTAAGCCCGCTGTAATTTAAATAACAGCGGGTGCTAGGTAAGCTACAGATTTTGCGGGGGTGGCTGTGGGGCCTCGCAGAGGGCAGGCGAGCACCTGAGGCCGTGGATGGGCCGGCCTGAGACTCTCCCCCGTGGGCTGCGGCCTCCTGCAGGCCCCCCCCCGGCGCAGGACCTACCGGAGTGGTGGGAGGGTAGGGAGGAAATGGCATCGGACGTTGTTAGCCGCTGGAGTCAAGAGACCTCGTCGGTGTTGTGGCGGTGGCGCCGGGGCCGCCGTTGCGGCCGCCACATCTCCGGCGATGAGGTGGGCCCAGCATAGGCGCTAACAGCGGCGTTGGCCCGGCCACAGCCATTGGGGAAGGGGCTGCCGGTGCTGGGGCGGCAGCGGCGGGCGGCAGGCGGCGGGCGGCAGCAGCTCCAGGCTGGGAGGCGGCCGGTGACGTATCAGCCTCTGAGGCGGGGCAGGGGAAGGCGGTGGCGCTACTGCCGCGGCTGGCAAGTGGCGAGAGTCTTGGGTGGAGCTGGCGGCGGCGTGGGCGGTGTTGGCGGCGTGGCTGGAGGTCCGGCCGCAGCGGCGGGTGCTTGTTAGCCACCCGGGGCGGCTGCGAGGCGTCCTGCTCGCGGCTGTGTGCGCCGCTGGTTCCTCGCTGCCGCTCAGGCAGGCAGCAAGCTGCTGTCTCGGGGGCGAGCGACGAAATGGCGATGGTCAGCCGGATGCAGCCGACGTGGGGGGGTGGATCGGGGGGCAAGGGACCAATCGCAAGCCTTGCCACCGGACTGACAACCAGAGGGACCAATCGGCAGGCGCTTGTCAGTCCGGGGGAAGGGGCCAATCGGCACCCTTCCTCATCCCGGACAGGGCCCACCCTCAGGGCCCTTACTGCTTTATTTTATCCGCTCCGCGGGAGCGGTTAAAGATTATGTAGAGCCGTATGGAAGGGCGGTGTAAAAATCTAAATAAATAATGTTGACTGAATTTTAAAAGGTGTCACTCTATATGCACTATATGTCACATGGTAAGGACTGCTCATCAATCCAGCATCCATTTCCATTGGTTTCAAAGGGAAAATGTATGGATTTTATTGATTTCTAAGTCACCTTTCTACCCAAATAGGGTCCCCAAGACAGTGAACATCAGAACATTAAAGCATTTGAATATTTTTTAAGTATTTTTAGAATAATTCAAGAAAAGCATCTGTAACATCTGTAAGCTCAACTGGGGTGGGAGGAGGAGTTGGGACTCATCGCGAATCAGGTTAGGCTGTCCTGGAAGAAGTGCCAGCCCACAGTAAGCTAGGGAGTGAGCGGGAGCTGGAAAGAAGGGGGAAAGGGCCTGGGACTGCAGAGCTGCCCGAGTCGGGGGGGGGGGAGGGTGATCACCTCCGCTAGTGCTTCCCCACCAGCGCTCCCCCTGTCCCAAGTCGGCCCAGCTGCGGCCTTGCCAGCACTGACTGGGTTGGGGGAGAGAGGAAGCCTGTCCCTGCCAGCACTCCCCCACCCCAAACAGCCCCAGCATTACCAGACCCCAGGTCGCCCTCTCCCCGCACCCCGGCACAGCAGTCTGCAGTCTAACAAAGGTTGCGGACCACTGCTGTATAGAGCTTTAAAGATCAACATCCCTTTAGATATCTTGCCCTTGGAATCAGTTTTTATATGTATTTCTCATGCAAAATAACCTTGTACCCAAATTTCAGCTAGATACAAGAAAGAAGAAGAAGAAGAAGAGTTGGTTTTTATATGCCGCTTTTCTCTACCCGAAGGAGGCTCAAAGCGGCTTACAGTCACCTTCCCATTCCTCTCCCCACAACAGACACCCTGTGGGGTGGGTGAGGCTGAGAGAGCCCTGATATTCCTGCTCGGTCAGAACAGTTTTATCAGTGCCGTGGCGAGTCCAAGGTCACCCAGCTTGCTGCATGTCGGGAAGTGAAGAATAGAACCCGGCATGCCAGATTAGAAGTCCGCACCCCTAACCACTACACCAAACTGGCTCTCAGAAAGCACCACCATTCTAGGCAACAGAAGGTCCAAACTCATCCTCTCATCCCAGCCATTTAACTGAGATGAGGACTGAGGACTGCAGGCCTCACCAAAAGGATCTTCTCGCCAAACTGCAGACAGAGAAAAGTTCCCCATTTTACAGGATATAAATTTTTTTACGTTGCTGAGTAGGCACACAATCGTGGAATTTCCCCTCCTTATAACCTGCTCTGCTACTGGGATTCTTGTGCAACTGAAGAAGAGGGGATTTTTTTTAAAAACAGAAAAAGCATGACCCATTTAACCATGCACATGTGCTCAAGCACTCTACATTAACTTCATTTATATCAGCGTTTTTCTTTCTGTCTCTCCCTAAATTAACACATTTCATGCTATCCTTCAAGGTGCCAGCAGATTAGCTTGGAGAAGATCCAACACTTCACGCAGTAGGATACAGGCTTTACCTCCCTTTACCGACATGCTCTGGTTTTGCACATGTAAACATACAAAAATCATTCCCACCCCACTATACGGAATAATAGGTAAACATGTCCCACCCTCCACACTATACCTTCTCTGTGTGCATTTTGCTGCTAGTGCATAGGAGCCTAGTGCCTTCAGCTCTGTAAAGTGGGTGGGCTGCCCACTATAAGAACTGCCCCACCTATGCAGCACAACATTCCTTTCTGCCTTATAGTAAACAGAACAAACACTGGGCAGTTGGGATAAAGACTAAACTGACCATTTCCATTGATTCTACATTCTTGATTCATCTCCTCCTCTTGTTATCTTCAGAATCCCCCTATTCACCAACAGCAGTGGATATCGGTGGACTGCTATGGCAGTGGAGAAACAGGAGTGTTCAGTTCCATAGATAGAAAATTTTGGTTGGATCCAAGCACAGGCATGAAGGGTTCCTTGGCGGTAAAGAATTGGGCATAGCTCTCCCACACCCGCCCCCGCCCCCCCCCACTCTCCCAGTGTTTTCTGCCTCTTTCAGTCAGTTGCAAGCAATGCAATTGCACTTCTGGTGGTTGGCATGGCTCAGAGGAAGAGAATCCCTAGTTATCTAGGACAAGAGCCCTCAAACAAGTGAGCCATCAGTGTAACTGGTGGGAAATTTGTGCACCGAGACACCAAATAGGGATGATGCTGTTTGGGAAGAACATGGACTGAATATTCCAGATGGCTAACATGCCTGTCTCTGTTGTGTCACTCCCACCCTCCGCTGCCCTCCTGCTTGCCACTGCAGGGGAACAGAGTCAATATAGCACAGGACACAGGGAACTAAAAGTGCTGTTGAAGACAGAAGTGGACTAGTCTACTAGGTTCAAGACTCAAAGGAAAGTTCATTTGCATCAGTCACCCTTCCAAGGTTAATGAAAGGAGTGGGAACAGATTGAATATGATGATTATTTCAGTTTGCATCCCTAATGGCATTTTTAAATATATGCACCTAGCTTTTGAAGATAGGAACATCCATGCTGTTAATACTGGGAGGGGGTTATCAAATACATATTTCCCCATCATTATAGCTTGTGGAGGGGAAGAACCTGAGCAACATTTACAGACAACTATTAGATGCACAGCAGTGTTCTTTAGATCAGAATTGGAAATGAAGACCTCCAATCTACTAAAGAGGAGATACAATTCAGATGCAAGCTTAAACTAAGCTAATGTGAGACCGATCAATAGAGTACAGAAATTTTCTAATGCATTTTAGGTACCCCTGCACAGCTATCTTGATTTTAACATCATCCAAGAGGGAAACACATGGTACTTTGCTGCAGATTGAAATGTATGTTCAGACTCAGGGGAACACACTGAACAAACAGAGTCTGACACTTTTCATCTGCTGTTTTCTTTCACGTAAGTTATAGATTTGGTATTATAATACTACACATATTTCAATCAATGCAACCCGCTTTTGTTCTTTTCCCACTGAAGTCTCACTTGTGATTTGTTAACTCATCTACTCTGGCTCTCAAACGTATACATTTTGTGCTGATGTGAACATTGTTATCTGCATATATTCCAAATTCCAGGCAGGAACCGCTTATAACCCTCCCCTCAAATGAAAAATATATTTTACAAGTTTCACTCTTGCCAAGGCTATATATTTCCCAGTGTCCTGTCTCTCTCTTTAGGGGTATATATTTAAATTTTCAGTATCGCATTAGCATCACACTAGGTAGCAGCAAAAATATGCGGTCTATAGGAAACTCTCTGATACTTTCACTCTTTGCAGTTTGCAAACACCACCTACAAATTCGCAGGCCTCATGAATGCCAGATCTTGCTGCTGTTTTATATGACATGATGATGACATGACATGGCAATGTGCATATCTATTTATTCTGGATTATCTGTATATTGCTTCTCAGCTGTTCACTCTTTCATTGCACTCACAAAAGATACATCCTGAGGGTGGCTTCACACACGTACATCTGGAATGGTGTAAGATGGGAAAATGGTAAGTTGGTTGCTATTTCTTAATTGTTTGGGTCTTCTTTTAAAGAAGTCTTAAGGCACCTTTACCTGTCTCTCATCTCTCTGTTCCTTTCTTTTCTGTTCTAAAACCAACAGGAGAACAGTAGGTCCCCAAAGGGGCTCAGGATGGGGCTTTGGGATCCCTGTTCTATTCTTTCTGTTGCATAGGAACACCTGGTGCTTCCTGTAGAGACCTATCCCAACACACTTGGACTCTGAAGATTCCACTTCCAGTTTATATCAAATGCCCAATTTAAAACACTCCTGGCCCACATTTGATAGTAACTAAAATGCAAGACATAGTCATGGGAAAGGGAAAAGTGCCAGGAGCTCCATCACCCAAGCTGGGCTCCCTTTGGTTGACAGAACACTGGAAATGTGTAGTGTAATATCTGCTTTGTTTAGCTTTATCTGAGAAAAACACAGGTGGAAACAAACAGGCACTGCTATAGGCTGGGCTTTTTTGGTGATAGTATTCACTAGTACTGAGTAGCAGCACCTTTTTCAGAAGCTCTTTCAGGACTCAGTCCTCTTGCACCTGCCTGCCTTATTCAGCCAGAGAAAGACAGAATGGGCCCTCAGGGCCAAACCCAAAGGAGGAACGATTGGTGGGAATTGGCACAACCAAGATTATGAGCACTGGCATTTATTTTAAAAGACACAGGATATATGGCAGAAGATAATCTAACCCATAGCAAATTCCCTGAGATACAAACCCTGTACTGCCAATTGCTTCACCTTCAGTCACCTCATAGCTTGTGCCCAGTCTGCTTCTCTCTTCCTCTCTATCCCTTCAAAATTGTTTATGTACACACAAGTACACATATGTGTGCCCACAACTGCTCCATACCCTAAACTAGGATATGTTTAGAGCAGAGCAGTTCTCTTCACACTGTCTCAGCCCCACCTATCTTACAGGGTATCTGGTCTGGGGAGAGGAAGGGAAAGGTGTTTGTAAGCAGCTTTGAGACTCCATTTGGGTAGTGAAAAGCAGGCTATAAAAACCAACCTTTCTTCTTCTTTTCAATGGCTAATGTGATAAACATGAATGTAACAAAAAAAAAAAGGAAAGCCATCACTTTGGGGACTATATTCTAAGCAAGTCCACCAAGAAACTGGACCTAGTCATATGATGGCAAGACCAATAATGGCCAAACGGTCAAGACCTCATAAAAACATGGGCCTTTGTGAAAAAAACTACAGCTATTCTTCTTTACCTCTATTCACTGAAAGAAAAAAAATGTACCTGGCTGTATCCAGGTTTGTAGCTCCTGTTGAAATTGTATTAAGTCCATGTCAGATTAGACTAGGCCAAGGAGCAGCAATGAAAGGCAAATAGCAACAAAGCAAAATTAGTTTTGTTAAAAAAAATGAAACTGTAAAGGTACTGCATACAAGCCAAGATACACCATATGTAGGACACGACTGGTCATATGCAAGAACATTGCATGGTACCATACGTCAGGGGTAGTCAACCTGTGGTCCTCCAGATGTCCATGGACTACAAGTCCCATGAGCCCTTGCCAGCATTCACTGGAGGACCACAGGTTGACTACCCCTGCCATACATTACTGGGCAAAGGCACTATTGAGAGCTATAATATTTTCTATGTAACTTATTGGTTTGCGTCTAATTCTTTTTTATTTTTGACCTAGGTTAAAAAGTGAATGCATAAACTCTTAATACAGTTCCTTACATTTTGCCCTCACTCATCCTAGAGAACTGAAATTCAACACTAGCTTTTCCTTTTACAAAATCACTACATTTCACTGCAATGCAAATACTATTTATCAAGAAAGACAGAGAGAAAATATCACAGCTGTCTCCATTTGTCTGTGCTCACCTGCAAAAGAAACTATCTGGTGGTATCCTAAATTCCGCTCTGCATGACTGCAATTAGGATCTTTGAAGGACTTTTCATATTTGTGAAGCAAATATAGGTATGTGTTTCCATTACCACATCAAGTTCAGCTCTGACTTCAGTACCATCAATGAGTTAGCTCAACGTTTATCAATTCAGTCAGCACTTCCTGCACCCTATAATTAACTATTTCATTTAAACAAAATTTGAGTCTAGTGGCATCTTTAAGACCAACAACGTTTAATTAAGGTATAAGTTTTTGTATGCACGCACACTTATACCCAGAATTAAACTTTGTTGGTCTTAAAGGTACCACTGGACTCAAATTTTGTGCTATTGCTTCCAACAGATACAGTTCCCCACCTGAATCTCTTTCATTTAAAACACAACTAACTTAACATTAGAGCCTCTTGTGGCACAGAGTGGTAAGGCAGCAGACATGCAGTCTGAAGCTCCGTCCATGAGGCTGGGAGTTCAATCCCAGCAGCCGGCTCAAGGTTGACTCAGCCTTCCATCCTTCCGAGGTCGGTAAAATGAGTACCCAGCTTGCTGGGGGGTAAACGGTAATGACTGGGGAAGGCACTGGCAAACCACCCCGTAGTGAGTCTGCCATGAAAACGTTAGAGGGCGTCACCCCAAGGGTCAGACATGACTCGGTGCTTGCACAGGGGATATCTTTACCTTTACCTTTTAACTTAACATTTGACTAGGGTGTAATTTGCAGCTGCAGCCAGTCAGTGTGCCTGTACTACTCAGGATTTCATTTGTGATCAGCACCATTTTAGAATTAAATTACTACTGGGTGACCCAGACAAAGTTTACTGCTGATTCCCCTGGGAAGCTTGAAGGAGGCAGCGGAGACATTTCTGGAATTGAATATAACTATTTTGATCTTCCTGAAAAAAAAATAGATGGAAAGTCTTCAAAGGCAGACTCCTCTGCATTCCCTTAGGGCCGCTTCCTAGCTCGCTTCTATTATGTGAACAAAAAGGAGGATTAGTATACAAACAACAATTAGGAAAAGAACAGGTTCCCCATTTGTGTTGTCTCTGAAAACTAAATACCAGTATTTCTGCAAACCATACACCTGCATAACTGATGCAATGTATCAGGGAATTTCATATTTCAACTACAAAACATAATATGGATGTGATGGTCTTTAAAAGTAAAAACCATAGCATACATAGAGTCACATAGCATACAGATTCACAACTGGTGCAATATACATTCATTTTATACTTCTTAATTTGTACCTTAGCATAAACTGTTTTGTGTTGCCTTTCAGCATAAAAAAATGGAATTGAAATTTCAAAGGGGACTCTAAAAGTAATCGCTTCTGATAGGAACCTGACTTGTGTTCACATTTCACTGTTTGTCAAAGAAAACAAACCTTGCATTTTATTGGTGAATATGATGAGTGTCATTGTTTCAGTTATAACTTTACAAGGTCACAAATATTCATGAACTTCAAGATTGCATATTGCATATTCATTAACTTGGTGTGCTGACAAACCTGGGGACTGTCTTTGTGAATTTGGTATGCAAAATGTACAAATGGAACACAAACTCAAATTCATTTATTGAAAATTAATGAGATCAGATTAATGCAAATTTCACTGTGAATAACATTAATCTCTGGTTTGATGGGCAAAATCACGTGGTTGTCCCTAGAACCCCATGTCTGGCCATGAAATAATAGAAAAGTACCCATCTTTGAAACTATGAAACTATGAACTATGCATCTGCTGGGAGCATACAAATGGTTTACAGTCCCCCCATAAGTTTGAAATCAGTAATCTCAAAGTTATTGATATTTGGAGTTAATTTTTGCCCTCAACAATGGCACAAACTATAACTCCAATCATCAATATGGCACCAGGTGAAACAAAAGAACACCATTTTGTTCTTTATGTTCAAAATTCCACTGAAGCACAGGGACAAGCACATTACCAAGTTACCATTTTCTGCAGTTGGATGGGGCAAGCAATACCAGGAACATAATGCCCCAAAAGAATAAGGGAAAGTAACCACAAGAATATTTTGTTTATAATGTGAAGTTTAATTTACATTATTGCATTCTATCATTTAAACCTCTAGATAGCAAGGTTTTAGAGAAGATACCAATGTCTATTATCAGATGTTTACTTGAGGAACAACAACTGACTATTCTGCCTGAAGCACAAGTTCAGTTCATATCTGAGCAATTCTGACTGCAGAGCACAATCTACTGGCAAAACATCCTCCCTATGTTCCTAGAACTTGCAAGAAGATGGACATGGAAACAGAATTCTCCTATTCTTCTGACTTTCTCAGATGCCCTGTGTAAACCTAAACTGGTGGTTCTGTTAAAATATGCTAATTGCAACACAATCTGGAGTTAGCCACATACCTGAGATTCACTCAGGCCCCAAACATTCAGCCAGAATCTCTGCTGTCTCATCTATGCACTTTCAACTTTATAGTTCTTTGGTAAGCCAAATGCTAGTAGTTTACTCAACCTTTCCCCAAACCCAGGCATACAGCTTTGTCATTCTCTGTATTCCAATCACAAAACTCTGCTTGGATTTGTCTTAGACCCAGGACACAGCATCTCTAGAATATCTCTAGAAAATTCAACTATGGCTATTTTCTTTTTCATACGAATAAAAAAGACCAAATGACTGGATATTCCCAGAAAAAAAGAGAGAGGAAACTAGTAGCTATCCACAAAGGACCTAAAACATATAATCCAGCTGAATTTTTTCAGGAGCTTGGATGAAATATTTGGAGAGATCTGCCTAATTTGGTCTCTGCGCTGTTGGGTAAACACAAACACAGGGACAGAGTCAAAAGGTCAGTCTCTGGTCTCTGTGTAATCACCAGAAAGATAGGTTTTCTTGGAATTAGGTGATCTCGAAAGAATCTTCCTATGTCGAAGGTCGAAAGCTAAACAGCATCTTGAAACTTGATAACACTGGAATCTGTACATTACTATAAGCTTTGACAAACCGCTGTGTCCGCTGACATGTGTATTGTGAAGTCTGTTCTCCTGAGCTGTAAAACAAATAAAAGACAAGCCTACTCGAGAGGGCTACCAAGCTCCTGGGTGACCTAGCAGAAAGATTGAGCTCTGGAGAAGGCTAGCACACAGAGAGAAGGAAGCCTCGTGTCTGTCATTACTTATAAGGAAACATTCACATAAAAGGTACCCATGTGTCCATCTAATCCTATTTTTTTATATAAATCTGTGGAAATGTCATGCTATGTACTGTTCAAGTGTTTCATCCGGGTAGAATGAACCCAACTCTGCTTGCTCTCCCCCCGTCACTATGTCTTCAAGGATCGCATTTGCACAGAGCTTATGCATAGATACCTGAATACATGTAGAATTCATCATATGCTCTTTGTTTTCCTAGTCTATGAATTGTGCATATGAGATTTAGCATTAATTTGGATGCACATATAAAGTCTTTCTGACTGCATTATTAAAACCATGAAAGCCATGGACAGTAAATACAGCTAGATACTGTAACTCTGTATACAAGGGGATCTGGGAGATAAAAGGTTAAGATAATTCTCTCATTCAGGTACACTTGGCAGTTTATTCCATTCTATCATTGGTTAGATGTTGAGGCACAGTCTACCTTCTCTCTCTTACATGGGCTTGGATTTTCAAATACCTGCCTTCATTCATATATATTAAATCCATATTTTCAATGTCGCTTCAGGATCCTCTTCTCTAAAGATCCCCCAAGTTTTAAGAAGATTGGACCAGGGGGTCCAATTCTAGAGGCACCCAAACAGGGTGTCCCCATCCAGCCCCATTGTATCCAGTGATGGGAAAACAGCCTCTCTGTCGTAGTCTTGCTCCATTAACTTTAATGGCCAAAAGGTTTATTTATTTATTTTTCAATCTTATTCCTGAGGCCAGCCCATGGCAAGTTACAAAGTCTCATAAACCCATTCAAAATTCCATTAAAAGACATAAAAATCACAAACATGGCAGAACCCCCCCCACACACACACACACACTCAATCCCACTACCAGAGGGGCAAAGAAGGAGGTCAAGAGTCGATCTACTGCTCATACCTGGGGGGGGGGGGCTAGATCTGAATTGCATTTTGAGCAGCCATGTTTCAGCCATTTCAAACAATGGCAATTCTAATTTTGTACTGTTTTGTTGCTGAAACAAGCCTGTTTCAGGCCATTTTCAGCCAGAATGATCTGAAATGCACGTGCCTAATATTAACTGTCTTGTAGGTGAACAGGTACACCTGGCACATGAAAGGAAAGATGAAGAGAGCCAGGAACTGTGGCACAGATACTTAGGACATTGTAATGCAAATGTTCACATTCCTACAAGAGAAATATTACTATGATTTCTAAAGAGTTTGGAAGAAAGCCTCAAATGCTACATATGGATAATGGTGATGAGTTTCCATCACATCAAACACAAACCTTCTTGACAGAGGAAAGCATTGTCCACAGGAAGTTGGTCAGGAAGTTTCTACCTGAGCAGAATGGCATTGTTGAAAGGAAACTGAGGTCCTTACTGGACATGAGCAAATGCATGCTCATGGATGCAGGCCTGCCCAATAAATAATGGGGAAGAGCAATCCTGACTGCAAACTATCTTCAGAACATGCCACAAAAGGTAGCAGCCATATAATTTACCAAATATGGTATGGCAAGGTGCTAAACATGGGACACATTACAATATTTGGCAGCAAGGCCTTCATATTTGAACCTAAGAAGAAAAGACAAAACATAGATTCCAGAACCATACAAAGTGATTTTGTGGGATATGATTCTGGAAGTAAGAATGCTGTATCTAGAAACAAGTGATGTCAGGCATGTGATTCACTTTAATGCAAGAGAAGCCAGTAGAGAAGGAATGGCTTCATGTGTCTAAGAAAAGGCAGATTATCAGCAGGTATGTAACTAAGAGCCTCTTGTGGCACAGGGTGGTAAGGCAGCAGACATGCAGTCTGAAGCTCTGCCCATGAGGCTGGGAGTTCGATCCCAGCAGTCGGCTCAAGGTTGACTTAGCCTTCCATCCTTCCGAGGTCTGTAAAATGAGTACCCAGCTTGCTGGGGGGTAAACGGTAATGACTGGGGAAGGCACTGGCAAACCACCCCATATTGAGTCTGCCATGAAAACGCTGGAGGGCGTCACCCCAAGGGTCAGACATGACCCGGTGCTTGCACAGGGGATACCTTTACCTTTTACCTTATGTAACTAATTATCTTGGATCTTGAACCAGTGCACAATGGTGAAACATCAGAACAAGACACACAACCTGAGAAGGCAGATACTGAAGCAATCTTGCCAGATTTTCAGAACAGTACAACACTGAAAGAGGAAGGAAGTGAGATTTAGAACACATGTGGACTTGGACAGCTTTTTGACAGCAGATGAAAATTCAGGATTACACCTCCAATGCTCATAACTACTGAACAAAGCCTTTTATATCAGCCTTGCACTTGCCCTACCTCTCAAAATTAGTGTTACCATCTGAATCTTCTATCTGGAACAAAGTTAAAAAAAGATGCCAGTAGCCAAAGCCTGTAGGTGAAATAAGGCAGTGCAAAAGGAGACTGATGTTCTACACAAAAAGAAAATGTGGACCTTGACAAAGCTATCATATTGAGGGCAAGTGGGTGTTTAAGGTCAACCAAAATACAGAAGAAACATGGAACACTTACAAAGCAAGTTTAGTTGCAAAAGGTTTCTCACAAGAATAGGGTCAGGACTTAGATGAAACCTTTGCACTGGTGGTGAAACACAGCACGAACAGAGTACTTTTGAGCATAGTAGCATCCAAGAAGATGCAGGCCAAACATCTAAATGTAAAGGTAGCATTTCTTCATGGGGAGATCCAGACAGATCTGTACACGGTGCAGCTAGAAGATTTTAAAGACCCCAAGCAATCAAATTAAGTCTGTAAACTGCAGAAGGGGCTGTATGGACTAAGGCAGTATGTTACTGGAACAAAAAAATTACATACAATGCTCATTGTACAAGGCTTCAAGCAAGGAGAAGCAGATTCATGTTTGTACGTTAAACACAAATTTTATTCTTGCTGTTGTTAATGACTTGATTCTGGGTTATGAAAAGCAAATGAATTATAACAGTATAGTGGAGTGTCTGAAAAGAGAAGTAGAAATAAAAGAGCTAGAAAATGTTTATTACTAACTGAGCATATAAACTGGAAGAGTGGGAGATGGTTTACTTGGGAAAGAAGTCTATAAATTAAATCAAATTATAATATATAAGAATAAATTTATTCTAAACCAGAGACAAAAAATAGTTGAACTCTAACAGATATTAGATCTAGAAAATGCCAACACAGTAGCAACATCTATGGAAACTGACTTTCCGAAGAACACCATAAATAAGTGAGCCTTTGCCAGAAGACAATCAGTACAGACCTGCAATAGAAAAGTTCTATCCCTAAGTACCACTGACAGGCTTGATATTGCAACCGATGTTGGAGTGCGCCTAACAAGAAAGAGTGGGTTGTAGTAAAAAGAGTGGCTAGGTATCTAAAAGGAATTTTAAACTTGAAACAAAAATTACCACCAATCATTCAGAGTTAGTTGGTTACATTGAATACAGATTAGGCAGGAGACATCTTAGAATAATAGAGTTGGAAGGGACCTCATAGGTCATCAACTCCCTGCACTATGCAGGACACTCACATCCCAATCACTCATTCACTGTAACCTGCCACCCCCTTGAACCTTCACAGAATCAGCCTCTCTGTCAGATGGCTATCCAGCCTCTGTTTAAAAATTTCCAAAGATGGAGAACCCACCACCTCCCGAGAAAGCCTATTCCACTGAGAAAACGCTCTGTCAGGAACTTCTTCTGGATGTTTAGACAGAATTTATTTTGAATTAATTTCATCCCATTGGTTCTAGTCCATGCCTCCAGGGTAAGAGAGAATAACTCTGCTCCATCCTCTATATGGCAGTCTTTTAAATACTTGAAGATGGTTATCAGATCATCTCTCAGTCGTCTCCTCACCAGGCTAAACAGACCAGGTTCCCCCAACCTTTCTTCATACGTATTGGTCTCCAAACCCTTCACCATCTTTGTTGCCCTCCTCTGGACATGCTCCAGTTTGTCTACATCCCTCTTCAATTGGGGTGCCCCAAATTGAACACAGTACTCCAAGTGAGGCTGAACCAGAGAAGAGTAAAGTGGTACCCTCACCTCCTGTGATCTGGACATGATACTCCATTTGATACAGCCCAACTTGCCTTTTTAGCCACCAAATCACCGAGCTTAGCCATCTTATACCCCCCTGGCTTGGGTCTAGTGCCCCCCCCACACATGAACACACCTCTTTCCTGGTATTCTGCATATTTAAAACATACTATATTGTCTAAAAATCTTTTTTTGTTGTTGCAACAGCCATACTTTAGTCTGGGAATAATTATATAAATTCTTTGTAAAAGCCATTTGTAAAAACCACTTTTGGTCCTTAGTGGCGAGAAAGACAGAGGGGGAGGGGGGGAAAGAGTTGGGGGCAAGCAATGGAAAATCCCATGGCAAGGAGCAAGCAGGAGAATACTTTTCCTGACATACAATACAGTTAACTGGCCCCACCCTCTCAAGGATTAGATGTGGAGGCTCTTTGGGTCTTCCTTGCCTTTTGTTTTATCTTATACTAGTGGCAAAGCCCATTTTAAAAACAGGCACAGAACATCATGGGCTGCACCCCTGTGCAGCTCAGGATGGTCACCAAAGGGCAGGGGCACATATCAGGGCAGGGAAGGCAGGAAACCACAGCAGCTGCATAAGGAGGTAGATGGGGGCATAGAGGGTGAAGGGGGGGTGGGCTCCTGCAGACCAGGGTGGGCAAGCTCGGCAGCCGGGTTGGCCCTCTCTGCAGGAGGCCTCCCAGCACCTGCTCTGCCAGCCGTGGTTCAGCATGAGCAATACAGCCTTTTGGTGCTCTGGCTGAGCAAAGCAAGGTGGGTGGGACAGCTGCAGCAGAAGGCAGGTGGACAGTGTTTTGCGGACTTTGACCGACTATGAGGAGGTGGAGGGCCAGCATGTCATCCGAAGTCCCAATCACTTTTGAGAGGTATGATAGGACCTCTCTTCTCTCTCTTATATGGGCTTGGAGTTGTAGCAAGTTAACTCTTTGAAGTTAATCTGTTCACAATAAATTAAATGTACCTACATGGATATGTAATTTAAGATGTGTATCTATTTTTGTAAGTATAATTTATTTTTCTTAATACTTTTGAAATCAGGTCATCTTTGTAATTTGTTGGCACAATATTTTCCCTTCACTGGGAAATGTGGGGGGTTGGGGTACTGTGGTGTAGCAAGTGTGGTGTAGTGGAGGCTTCTAATCTGGCGAGCCGGGTTTGATTCCCAGCTCCTCCACATACAGCCAGCTTGTGTGACCTTGGCCTTGTCACAGCCCTTTAGAAGCTGTTCTCACAGAGCAGTCTCTCTTAGAGCTTTCTCAGCCTCACAGGGTGTTTGCTGTGGGGAGAGAAAGGGAAGGTGACTGTAAGCTGCTTTAAGACTCCTTCGCGCAGTGAAAAGCAGGGTATAAAAACCAGCTCTTCTTCTGTGTAAAGAGAGCCAGTGCAGTTTAGTGGTTAAGAGTGACAGTCTCTATTCTGGAAAACCCAGTCCGATTCCCTAGTCCTCCACAGAAAGCCAGATGGGGGACTTTGGGCCAGGCACAGTTCTCTCAGAACTCTTGTGGCTTCACCTACATCTCAAGGTGTCTGTGGTGGGCAGAGGAAGGGGAAATGATTCTAAGCCGCACTGAGAAGCCTTTGGGTAGTGAAAAGTGGAGTATACAAACCAACACTTCTTCTAAAGCTTCTGTACTTCCAAGGCAAATGGTTCTTTTTTCATTTAACCCAATAAATACAACCCCAATTCCTTTTATGCATTCATTTCTATTCAAATAAATGCCCAAACAGTGCTACAGGGAAGCCACAACATTGGCCTATAGTCATCTCTTTAGCTTTGCAGACTGCCAAGAAAATTGTGCAGCATGAATCTCCCAGCACTTGTGGACTGCAGGGCTCACATCCTTGAAATAATTGCCTAGAGTGAGCACATTTATGTGCAACATGCACAGAAACTCCTGACAAAGATAGATCAATCCTGAATCAAAGTCTTGCCTGGGGCAAATTTACAAAGCATGCAGGTCCTTTTGTGTTTGTGCTGCTGAAACTCTCCTTCAGTTCATGATTTTGTCTTTAAAAAAACACTACTGACTCTAAAGTTTGCATACTCTTCAGGCAACCAAAGTTGTTAAAGTAATTCCTCCCCACCCCCGCCTCTGTCATTGTGGGTTCCAAATGCATCAATAGATGTCAATACACTTACAAAAATATTGCCAAACTGTGCACATTCCTGTCCCTCACATAAAAAGATGGTATGTGTTTGTGAACATTCTGTGTCACCTCCATGCTGGCTGCAGCCGTCCTCACTGCAAATGTATTTTGAACACCATGTATCTCTAGATAAACTCCAGGGCTGCAAGGTTAAGTGGGAAATAGAAATCCAATGACCCCTAGCTGGGTAAGTGAGCTTAATGACTTCACGGCTGCCATACGTACATGGTGGAGCTGAGCATACTCCCTCCTGTGCTATGCAGGAAAGCGGGAGACCAGTGGAATTATGTACTGTGCATTTTAAAATAGAAGCCGATAAGTCAGCGCTGCTGAAAAAAGGGTTAACAAAACTACAAATCCCCTGAGAGCAGAAGGACAAGGCAGAGGACTCCGAGTCAGAGGCAGCAGCACCCACTGTTAGGTGTTTGTAGTTCTGCTGACGCTTTCTATCACAAGGCAGATAAATTACTCAGTAAATCCTATTACTCCATGTGGATAAACCTTACACGCAAGTTAACAAGTCTAGAGAGCTGGGGAAATGGATTCTGTTGAAAGGATATGCCAGGATCAGAACATATCCAGCTCCCAGGAACTCAAGAGGAGCAAAAAGGCACACATTCTCCTTAGACTTGCTTTCTGGAATCCCCGCTCCCGGTATCAATATCAACATGTGCTTAAATATACTGAAAGCAAAGATAACACAGCAGGTTCTGTCTTTCTGTACCCGTCATCCTCAAAATAATGAAACCCCTAAAGAAAAGACAGTTCTCCTTTAATGCTTTTGGAGTTCATGCTCCGCCCCTTTCATGCTTCCCCCACAAGACAAATAATACACCTACAATTATTAAACAGAGAGACAGAGGCAAGAGCACCGGAGCTCAAAAGCTCACAGCGGCATCTATTAGCTACCAAGACTAATTCCAGGGGAAGAGGATGAAAAACTCTGCTGCTGTCATTAGCTTTGCCAAAGAACTGCTCCCTGGGCATTTGAGGGTTGTGCACCATCAGCTCTTTGCATGGATTACACACTTATTCTAAATCACGCCCAATAGTTTTATTGCCATAATATGTAGATTGCATGCCTGAGCGTGCACACACACACAGACACACACAGAGTGAGTGAGAGCACTTCCATTAGTAGGACAGCTGCACTAGGTTAAATTGTGCAGATTATGATGATATAACTTCTTTGAATGAAATGGGGAAAGGGTTCATACGCCAGACCCAAACTGTACAGGAAAGGCTGTTTTGTTTGCACACTGTTCCTGCAACAGCATCTTCATGGGGCATGCTGCTTCATGGCTCAGATGAGGCAACAGGAAGAGCAAGTAGATGAGCCAAGGAATAGTCCAGGCACCTGCTAACAGGATACCACCATAGGATCCCAATAAAAAGGAATGACATTCAGGTCAAACTGTCCAAAGACCCCCATGTTGGAATTCTATCATCAAAGGATTTGCAGCTTTGCACAGGACTCAAATCAAGCATCTGGCAATTCAGCTGACCAGCACCCAAATTTTAGAAGACGATGTCTGGAAGGGAGCAAACCTCTCCAGGAGTCACCAGCCACTGCTCCGTCAATTACAAAATATGGCAGGGGGAGTCATCCTTCAAGCCCCCCTCTCACTGTTTATGTGGTCCTTTGAATACATTATTAGTTATCTTGTATCTATCCAAAATCATTTGAAGTGTCTTACAACAGACCAACATAACATTCAAATCATTAGGGTAAGACAATCTTTGATCATCTAAGGAGAAACGTAGGGAAAGCAGCCCCATCTCCCAAGACAAGACAAGACAAGCCTTTTCTACCTGTGCCCATTTCCCTGAAGGTCAAGTAAGTTAGGCACTCCCCACTTGGGGCGTTCGTATACAGACCAAGGAAGGGAGAGAAAGCCAATGGCTAGATTCGGGGAGGGGGGAGAAGGAGAATTATTTGATTCCCCTGCCCAACAAAGGCTTCCTTCCAAACCGCTCCCGGGATATACTATTTAAGAACATCCCTTTCCGAACGGAGCACTCTTCGACCCCGTCCAGGGCTTGCCAAAGGCATAATCCGGTTTGCTCCGTGCCCGTGCGTGCAATTAACCAGGCGAAGAGCAGAGCATCGGAAAGGCACACAACACACACTTCGCGTCGATTGGTGCTCGCGCGCCGTCGCTTTCGCGCGCGCACTTCTTGGCGGGTCGGGGCGGCTCGCGGTCCTCGCGGGGCCAGGGCAAGGTCTCTGTCGTGCTTTCCAAAGCGCGCGGCGACGCGGAGTCGGAATTCGTCCCCCTCTCTCTCACACACACCCCACCACCACCCCCATTCCCGGAGCGGCGGACCCGCAGGCACCCAGCGGCACGAGGGGGTCCCGCACGGTTCCAACCCCCAGGGAGGGAGGGAGGGAGGGCGGGAGACACCCGGGAGGGCAGAAGAAGAAGGAAAGTTGGGCGGTCGCCCCCTACCTGAGGATGGCTGTGTCCCCCTGCCTCACCGTGATGTTGTCGGTGCCTCGGTTATAATCCACGCTGCGGACCGGCAGCCCTGTAGGGAGAAGGCAGAGCAATCTCAGTAGGACCAGCGGGATTTGTCTCCGATCGGGCTGAGCCCTTCCCACCATGGCTGGAGTTGCGAAGGGCGGACTTCGCTTTCGCGCGCTCTCTCGCTCGCTCGCCGCCGGCAGGAAGATGGCTTGGCACCCCGAGAGGCGGCGGCGGCGGCGGCGGGGGGCACCGCGGCCGGCAGGAGCGAGAGGGCTTAGCCGGGAAGCGAGCGGGGGAGGGGGGGGGGAGAATGCACCACTCTGCCTCTTTCGTCCAAAAAAAAAGCTGGCGAGATGGGGCTCGCCGCGTCTTGCTCTGCCTAGGGCTCGTTTGCCGCGTTTCCCTTCCGACGCCTTTCTTGCGGTCTCAACGGGAAAGTCCTTCTCTCCCCCCCCTTCCTTCTTGAAAAAGAACAAGAGAAGAAGAAGAAAAAACAAAAGTGTCCCTCCAAACAACCCGTAGTGGGATCGAAACGAAGCAAGCCGGAGAGGATCCGTGCAAAAAGCGACGCTGGCTGGAGCCTCACGCCAGACCTTGGAAACAATCACAACAACAATATGCGAGAACGAACCGATCGAGCGGTCCAGGAGAGCTCCAAAAGGGCAAGCGAGCCCCCTAAGGCGAGGCGCCGGGACTTCCCCTCCCTCCCGCCCTCCTCGTCCCGCCTCCCGGGCGTGTGTGGATGCTCCTGCTCGGGCGAGCGGCTGAGCAGTCTCTGAGCGCTCGCCTCCCTTCCTAACCCACTTTCCCAGGCGGAGCGAGGGAGGGGGCGCGGGAGGACGAGCGGCTCCCTGGCAAAGCCGGAGCTCGGCACGAGAGGAGGGGAGGGGAGGGGAGGGGAGGGGGCTTCCCTCCCCGCCTGACTCCCGCGCAACTCTTCCACACGCTCTCCCGGCGCGCTCCGCCTCGCCCCCCTCCCCTCGTAGCTTCACACAACTGCCCCCTTCAGCTGCAGCCAGCTCGCCCGCCCGGATCAAAGCCTGATGCTCCTTTGGGTTGTCACGACAACAGCTTCGCTTGAGGCCTGGCCGAGCCCCTCCAGACAGTGGGCCTGCGGGAGGCAGCGGGCGGCTCGGGTAAAGGGCTGGGGGGGGGGGGGAACAGGAGGAGGCAGAGGGGACTGGGCGACGGAGGCAGGAAGGGAGGGAGGGGGCCTACCTCAAGGGGCTAAAGGAGGAAACCCAGATGGAAAGAACTCAGAAGAGGCTACACGGAAAGGAGGCCCTGGGTAGGGCCGGCCACTGCACAGAAACCAAGTCACAAGTTAGCGCACAAAGTGGGCTCATGTGTAAGATTGCAAACTCTGACTTGGGAAATTCCTGCAGCTGGGGGCACGGGGGAGGGGGGGGGACAGACCTCAGTGGTGTATGATGCCATATAGAGTCTACCTTCAGTGTTGTCATTTCCTCCAGCGTATCCCCATCATCTGGCAATCATCAGTTTTAATAACTGAAGCTTGCCAGGCCTGATCTGGAGACTGGCAACCCTAGTGGTGGCTGCATATGAAACTGCTCCTCCATTCAAAATAAGGGGGTTGTGTGAAGAGTTTACAGCCTGTTTTGGCACACTACCCCTGACCTAGTGTGGTGTGCAGCCGAACTGGCAGATCTTTTTGTGGTGGATGCCTCACCAGTAAGAGTCCTGCCAGAAGCTGAAAGATGTGTCCAGCCTAAGCACATGGTGGCTTCCCTCCTGATCACCAGGCATGAAAAGCCTAGTCAGGTAAATCAATAATTTAAACCCAATCCTGTGAATATGCAGGGGTAGGTGAGTGCAAAGCAGTGTTTCAGTAAGCATGCCTTAGCGGCTACACTAAAACTTCAGCATGTAGAGGTCAGGGCTGGGGCCCACAGTAGTCAAATGACCTTGAGCTCCCTTTAAATTTCTGCCCCAAATGAATGATACTAGCCCTTACCATGTACCATTTTCTTTACTTATCACTTATAAGAACATAAATTCCAACTTTGTCTCGGCATCATGTCACAAGCTTTCTACCTGGTATTCAGAATAAGATGGTGGACTGAACTGACAGAATTTTAGACAGGACTGTCACATTGCAGGATGGGAGCAGCGTGTTGTCCTCTCTAGGTAAAAAGCTCCTTGCATACTGTGAAAACAGTACACAAAATGTCACAACACTCTTCCGTAGGTAGCTTTCGGTGGAGGAGAGCATTCAACGATATTATGTCCCCAGGCTGCAATCTGAAGTGGTGCTGTCTAGTATCTGACTACAGCTATCACAAGCGCTGAACTGCAGTCTCCCTAGTTCACATTGTGTGCCCCTCATGGGAGCAGACCATTTTCATGCAGAAGAAGAGTTGGTTGTTGTACCCCACTTTTCTCTGCCCGAAGGAGTCTCAAAGCGACTTGCAATCACCTTCTATTTCTCTCCCCACAACAGACATCCTGTGAGGTAGGTGAGGCTGAGAAAGCCCTGATATTACTGAAGAAGAAGAAGAGTTGGTTCTTATATGCTGCTTTTCTCTACCTGAAAGAGTCTCAAAGTGGCATCCTGTGAGGTAGGTGAGTTTGGGAAAATATTTTGGCATCGTCTGCATGCTTGTCCGCCTATTCGTTGTTCCACGATGTTAGCCATTTTTTAAAAGACATTCCTGTCCCTGGGAATTTGGGAGAGGGAGGCTGATGCAAGGACAGGATGAGGGATGAGGCAGGTGCCTTTAGTGTGTTTGAGCCTCCATAACTTCCCTCTGCTGGTTGCCTGCTGGTTGCTCTCCCTTAGCTAGCACTAAGTAGGTTGGGGAATCCACTTTATGGCCCATTATGCATGGAGTGGAAAGTCCACATTTGGGGTGGAATGGCGGTGGCTAAAATCACCAATTATGCACACCGCGAGCGGCAACTGGGCGCAGAGTCAATGTATGCCGCCGAAAGTGGAGCTTCCTGGGACAAGGGCGCAACCAGAAGTGGCTCCGGAGTATCCACGTGCATAATCGGATACTCTGGGTTTTGCTGCCATTGTGTTCCATCCCGTGCGTAATCGGTTTGCTTCACTTCTTCCTCCTCCTCGTTCTCCATGCCGCCGTTTCAGCGGCCATGCATAATAGGCCTATGTGATTCCCCAACTAGCGCTTTAAAATGGAGGATGTAGCCAGCAAGTTACTACCCAGACACTGGATGTTGGCAACATCATATGGAGGGGCCAGAATATAATGACTACATATGGTAAGCATTTCACTACAGTTAACTGGTATGGAAATCCCCTCAGAATTCACGTTTTGACAACTTCCACCCCACTGAAATCCTCTCTCCTGTTGTGTCCCAAATGCTGCCTTCATATTGATCCTAAGGTTACCAGCTCCAGGTAGGGAAATACCTGGATATTTTGGGGATGGAGCCTGGGAAATGTGGGGTTTGGGGGAGGGGGAAGGACCTCAGAAGAGTATAATGCCATAGAGGCCACCTTCCAAAGCAACCATTTTGCCCAAAGGAAATTATCTCTAGTCTGGAGACCAGATAGAATTCCAGGAGATCTCCAGGCACCACTTGAAGGTTGGCAACCCTATCTAATCTCCACCTCCTGCCTTCAACATGTTCTGTTTACATTTCATCTCTACACTGTCATTAACATACCAGAAACCTTTCTTGAAATGTAACCTTTTTTATTATCTTTGCATTTGGATCCCTTTCTATATTGTAATATATTCAAAGTTCAAAACAAAACACAACATTCTAAGAATTGAGGAAAGAGAATAAAAAGAGTGGGGGAGGGGGGAAAGCCTGAGAGGATTTTATCATCAACAATTTGGCAGAGCAGCATGAAGTCATTAGCCCCTTTGATGAAATGGGGAACATTCTTCTTGGCAATTAGTTCAAATATTTCTTCCTCTTGTACTTTCCTCTCCCAGATAAAACAATCCCCGCTGCACCCTCAGACCCACCCTTCCGCGCTCTCTCACTCTCTGCTCTCTTTTCTGTGCCCCCAGGTCTGCGAGGGTCTAATTGGAGAGGAGACAATGATGGCATTGAGTTGCCCACAGTGTGAATGCTCAGTTTGTCTTCCCCAAATGCCGTCGCTGCCAGCTGAGCCCCACACCCTTGCAGCGGCTTTGCTGGCTTGACCCAAAGAAACTTTGCATAGCAGCTCACGCACCATCAGCATCGCTGCACAAGGAAGGAGCTTAATTAGGCAAGATGCCTGTGATGACAGCTCAATCCGTTTTGACATCTTTCTTCCCACACAGATACCAAGATTAGGAATCCAAACTCTGGGTAGGGCCAGTACAAGCAAATGTAAAGTAGAAATAATAAATTAGAAGAAGGTAGATTTTTAGGTGAAAGGCCCCCAAGGGCTAGAGTTGGAACTGGCTTTCAGTTGGATAGATTGTTACTGGGAATATTACCGGATAAAAAGGATTCCTGGGTCCTACTTTTTAAAAGAAAACAAAAAATAAAATAAAATACAATATGTCATGTTCAGAAAATAGCAGTGCTTAGCTCTGCCACTCCCCTGGCGTGCTACTCTCACTCTTTCTGTAAGGAACTCACATTCCCACAACACTCCTGTAAAAGAGAGACTGGCGGCCCCAAGGGCATCCCAAGAACTTAATGGCTGAATGAGCATTTGAACCTGGCTCTCTGTAGTTCCAGTCTGTCCAAGCAGATAAGACAATGACTGAATCAGGATTAGTCCCAGATATCAGTGGATGGCCTGGGTAATTATATCCATCCAGCTCCTAATGAGACAGATATAGGTAATTCATTAGCACCCAGTTGAGCACAGCAATGTGAATGCAATTGCACATCAAGATGAGCATCTGTAGCATCTGTATCAACATTTTATTGCACTCGTATCTTCTTGGTACGATCTCCAACCATCTCCTTTTATCAGGCCAAATGAACAGATTAATACCAAAAGACACATTGCAAACAGTTTTAATTCCTTCAGATAAACAATAATAATTCTACTCCAGTAGAATTATGTATATGGAACTCTCAAAATCCTGTTTTTGAAATTTGGATGTTGAGATGATGATTTCCATGCACAAAATTCTAAACTAGAATATTTTACCATGAATTAGTCTCTGATTTAAAAGAAAATAAAAATAAAAAGCTGTTTAATGCACACAGTAAAATTGAAATCCAGTTTTCTGCTATTTGACATATACCGAATACCCACACACCTCCAGTTTTAGCATTAATACTAGCCTGATAACATCATTGGCACAACACTGTGAACTGTCCCTCTACTTTCTATCATGCAAATCCAGTGCCCAATTTGAACATGCAGATTATTCAGTGTTTGAAATAACCGTGATTTTTGTTACTTCTCATTTGCAACACTACTGTCCTAGATATTAGTCCTAGAAGGACTTGAGATGAACTGTTCATGTTGGAGATGTCTGTGTATTGATATGCAATTTTCATAATGAAGCTTTCTCCTCTCTTGCCCCACATGACTTTGACAAGGACACTATTGTGAAGAAACTAAAAGCTGAGATGAGGCATGCTACTGTTAAAAGTTGAATGCAATCTGAAACACCCTGCTATATCCATGGAGCTTCATATACCTCTTCCCCCAGCATCATGTGAGCACTTCATTTGCAGTTAATAAGAGTTATTATATGTTAATTAAATACCAGTGGAGTAAAGAAAACATATTTGTCGGAGATTAACAATTATGCAATACGAGTAGCATCTGCTACACAACTGCTAAATCTGGCTAAACATTTCCTTATCTCAGACTATTTACTTAGGAAGCAGTTACTATCCTGTTAAATCTAAATTTAATGCCTAGTTAAATATATTTAGGGAAAAATTAGTTGGGGGAAAAGGCATTCATTTTTTAAATGAAATGAATAAGGGAAGGCTTTCCAAGATGAAATATGGCAATAAATGCTTTCCATGGATTCTAGGCACTATTGTGTGCCAGGTGGATATACAATTTTCTGTCCTCTCCAGGGACAGCAAAACATCCTACTTCAGTCACAAAATCATTCCCAGAAGTAGAAGCCTTCTGATGACCCCCCCCCCACACACACATACACTAAAAAGAAACCGTTAGGAGTAGTTGTAGTAGGATAAAGAAAGCAAAAAAAGAAGCAAATTCCTTGAAGGGTGGAGGGGAGCTCGTAAGGGCAAGAGTAACGTTTTCTCTACTTTTTGAGTGGGTAAGGTAAAGGTAAAGGTATCCCCTGTGCAAGCACCGAGTCGTGTCTGACCCTTGGGGTGACGCCCTCCAGCGTTTTCATGGCAGACTCAATACGGGGTGGTTTGCCAGTGCCTTCCCCAGTCATTACCATTCACCCCCCAGCAAGCTGGGTACTCATTTTACCGACCTCGGAAGGATGGAAGGCTGAGTCAACCTTGAGCCGGCTGCTGGGATTGAACCCCCAGCCTCATGGGCAAAGCTTTCAGACGGCTGCCTTACCACTCTGCGCCACAAGAGGCTCATTTTTGAGTGGGTAGCATGGCTGTAATGTCCTCCAGCATTAAAATAACCCCAGCATTTTAATTCAAGTGAGATTCACTTCCTTTTAGGATTATTGGGGGGGGGGTCTTGTCTCCCTAGCCCCTTGACTGAATCTGCTGCAATTTTGTAACATTTATGTCTTCTCAGAGCAACTCATGTCTTTTTCCTCAGTTCTTTTTTCCCACTCTTCCTCCCAGCTATTGCATTTGCAACTGTCTTCTGTGGTGTCTTGACAACAGCAAGGATTTTCTCTCATGGTCACTCACTACACTGGTCCAGGTGGATTTCTTCAATGGCTGTTCTTCACCATGTCTGATACAAGGGGCTGGTTGCTATATCTTCTCCCTCTTCCTCTCTCCCCATTTGGCCCAAAAATTTACTCATGGATATGAGGGAACTCTCATTTGCCCATCCATTCAGCCTTGACTTTATATCCCATGTTTATACAAAAAACTCAATGGGACATGAAACCCTCCTTCCCCCAAATAATGTTCTGAGGGCTTAGAAAAAGTCACTGACCCAAGTTCATCCAGTAAGAAAGCCAGATCTATTTGCTCCTAATAAAAGGTAAAGGTAAAGGTATCCCCTGTGCAAGCACCGAGTCATGTCTGACCCTTGGGGTGACGCCCTCCAGCGTTTTCATGGCAGACTCAATACGGGGTGGTTTGCCAGTGCCTTCCCCAGTCATTACCGTTTACCCCCCAGCAAGCTGGGTACTCATTTTACCGACCTCGGAAGGATGGAAGGCTGAGTCAACCTTGAGCCGGCTGCTGGGATTGAACTCCCAACCTCATGGGCAGACAGCTTCAGACGGCATATCGCTGCCTTACCACTCTGCGCCACAAGAGGCTCTTAACATTTGCTCCTAATACAATGCTCTATATTGTATATCACACTGACCTTGGGCTTGTCACAGCACTGGTAGAGCTGTTCTGAGTGATCAGTAATATCAGGACTCTCTCACCCTCTGCCTCACAGGGACCCTTTCCACACTAGCAGCACCATTCCAGGCTGCCGCCAGTTCTCCGCAATGGGGTAATTTGCCCCGCCTCTTCCCAAGTCCAGATGAGGGAAGATTTTCCCTGTTGGACCTGGTCCACCTGGATTACTGCTGACAAACAAGGCAGCCAGGGCAGAGAGGTTCCACCGCACTTCATGGTAGCAGTGTTGTGTGTTATTTTCAAGAAGTTTGGATTGCATTTTGAACCTTCATGAACATTTTTTTTAATGCCCTAGTTGGCTGTGCATCACCATGGATGCACCATGGAGCTGACTGGGGCGTTTTTTGTTCCTTCTGGGATACTGTAGGCAGGGGAGAAGCATGGGCCTACCCTGATATAGGCTACTGTGACTCTCAGGGCAAAAAAGGGAATGCAGAGATATCCATGTTCCCTTGCCATGGGGCAATGGAGGGCCTGATTTGGGCCAGAGCCAGGCTAGCACCAATGTCACCTGGAAGTAGGGATTAGCAATACTCCCAGACAAGCACCAGCCCAGCCTTTAGTCATTATGCGGAAAAGTTAAGGGTGTCTGTTGTGGAGAGCATAAAGGGAAGACCACTTTAAGACTCCTGGTAGAGGAAAGTGGCATATAAAAACCAACTCTTATTCTATGATCTTCCATTCTTACAAATTACTTTGCTCATTGTCTTTGCGTTTAGAATAGCTACACTTCTGCTCATCTCTGAAGTCTTCCCCCCCCCAAAAAACTTTTTTTCTATCCTTACCTATCCTTATATTACACTACATATCACTCCACATAGAATGACTGCTAGTGCACAATTAAGTGGCTTGAGAAGGCATCCTGAAAATCTTAACATGTTTGCATCCAATGATGTTTCTAATCTGAAAATATGTTGGCAGACAAGAATAATAAAAATCATCTGGGTCAGGAAAAAGGGGCATATCAATTCAGTAAATGTACATCAACAGTTTTCATGAACGAGGTATTCTCCTTTCCCACCCTTGTTCAAAGTCTCAGAAGAAGAACAATATAGAATAAAATTCCACTAAAACATAGATTATTATATGCACAAAATATCCCCTAGTGATTTATCCTTAACCTTCAAATGCTAGCCCAAACCAGAAGATCTTAAAGTGGATTGGTGTTTATTAACCTTGGCAATTGCAGTGTGACATATTTCAGATTACACTGTCTCGTGTACCTAGGGTTAACTCCTGAGCACCAGAGTTGGCAATTTGCAAGTCACAATCATCACCTTCAGTAGTGCCCCTTAAGCTTTACGAAGCCCATGAAGATCTTGGCGTGTTTATGTAATTTGTTTCTAGCATCTAACTTCTAATAGCATGAGAACAGAGGTACATTGTCATCAATTGTCCTTGACCTGTACACATATTATATAAAATAAACTGTTGAAAACTCTGTCAGTGCAATCCCAAGCAGAGTTATGTCCCTGTAAGCCCATTGAAGTCAATAGTTGTATAAGGGTATAACTATGTCATGGATTGAACTACCAGTCACTTATTCTTTCTCACAAACTCTCCAGACAGGCATGTATATCATAGTGTGGCAAAGAGTTCTCATATGCTGGTAAAATATAACATTTCACAAGTCTATTCAAAATTGCAAAGGCTGGCTCTCCCTAACAATCACCAATGGACCCCAAAAGACTATTTTGATATTGACTATTAGTAACGGATGAAGAAGCTGCAATGCCTTGCTGAAATGAAACGGACTATATTTTCATTTTCCACTGTAAAATGTGTATTTCTGAATGAAAAAGGTACACAGGGCTGTAGAACTCAGCATTTCCCTTGGTGTACCCATTATAGTGGTTTCCGCAGAGCTCTCTAAGGTGTCTGATGAGCCAAGAAAATGACTCTTAGGGTGTTTTTTGTTTTTGTTTTTAAATGGTATCAGGAGAAAGTGAACTGTCAAAAAGCCTTAAGTATGACAGTCTGATAGATGAATTTGTACATAAAATATTGGTGAGGTCCTGCTGAAACTATGACCTACCTCAATTTCAGATACTGCAAAAGCTCACAGTCGTTTTGCAGTTTGAGACAGTGTTTATGATTTTTTAAAATGCCTTTATAAGATAAACTGATTTTCAAGGAGACAAGCAGGACATTCATACAAGCTTTTGTTTTGCTGGCGAAGGGAGGTGAGAAGGAAAGCAAGCAAACAAAGTTTGTTTTTTAAAGCTAGAAATGGAGAGAGGAAGATAGAAAGAATAACTAGCCATTCTTTCAAGGTTTGACTGTGCTTTTGTGCTGTTTTTGTCACAAGTTATTTTGCTCTTTCTGTTTTTTTCATGTTTTGTATTATCAGCTTCATCTTCCATTTGCAGTCTTTTCCTTTTGCGCACAAGCATGATTCGGGTGATAATTTTTTTCTCATAAATTTTTCACCTAGTAAACTGAGTAGATGTGCTGACATATGGTGAGTCTTTTGGACATGTATCCTAATCGTTACCTCTACGCATCCTAAAAATAAAAGTTCTTTTTAAAAGTGGGTTAAATCAGAGAATGGAACATTGTGCGTTGGAGGCACCTGACAATAACTGATGTTTGTGGATCTTTGTGAGTACTAGGTTCACACAACAAAAATAGCAGAGGTGCAAATAATCTAGTTTTGCCCTCCCCACTTTTCATAACATCCACAATAGCTTTCAATGGTCAATTTGAAATACCAGCCATTTAACACTTCCTTTCTTTACTATATCTTTACACTGCTCCATGGGAGAGGCATAAATAAAAGGCTAAGGCCAGTGTGGGAGGGCTCAGTCCGGGATGGGGGGAGCAAAGATTGGCCCCTTGCCCCCGAACTGAGAAGCGGAGGGCCCCATAGGCTGGCGTGAAGTGCCCTATGCTTGTCAGTGCCCTATGCTTGTCAGCCCACCTCCCAACCTGCCCACCCCCCAATCTGGCCCGCCTTCGGCTGCCAGCCACCATTTTGTGGCTGGCCACCGAGAAAGCAGGTAGGCAGCCGTACGACCTACCTTGCCATGCAGCAACAACCTTCTTACCCTCCTGGCCTGCTCTTCTCCACCACACTCTGCTGCTGCCGCTTCGCACCCATGCTCCGCCGCCGCTTCCAAGCCCCGCCACCACCCTCCCCATGTGGACTTCCCAGCCTCCCCCCATCCCCGCTCACCTCCACTGCCGCAAAAAAGCCCTCCCTCTTCCCCCTGCCAATCTTCCTGCCCGCCACCCATCTGCCCTCAACTCCGCCATTGCGAAAAAGCCCTCCCTCCTCCCCTCGTGCGATCTTCCTGCCCGGCCCCCATCCACCATCAACTCTGCTGCTGCATAAAAGCTCTCACTCCTACCCCCACACGATCTTCCCACCCCTGCCCCCCACCTCCCCTCCCCTCTGCCGTGAAAAAGCCCTCCCTCCTCGCAATCTCCACGCAATCTTCCCGCCCCATCCACACTCACCTCTGCCACCGCTTACCAGCCACCACCCACCCACCCACCCACCCACTCACACCCTCCCCCATCATCCCCCACCTTCCCCACCCATCACTACTGTCCCCTCTCCCCATGGCACCTTCCCCCCTCTCTTCCTCCCACCCCTGCCCCGTCCCCTTTCATGCCACCTACCTGACTCTCTTCCTGCCTTCCTCCCAGCATCTCCGTTGTCCTTCCTTCCTTCCTTCCTTCCTTCCTTCCTTCCTTCCTTCCTTCCTTCCTCCCTCCCTCCCTCCCTCCCTCCCTCCCTCCCTCCCTCCCTCCATCTGCCTCTTTCTGTCTCCATTTCTCTCCCTCTTCTTTTGTCTCTTTCTGTCTTCCTCCCTTTCTTTCTGTCTTTCTCTCTGTCTCTCTTTCTCCCTTTCTTCCTTCCTTCTGCCCATCCATCCACCCACCCCACTAGTGCCCACTGTATTTTGGGTACAGCGGGCTTAATATCTAGTGTCCTTCATATTTTAATACAATTCACCACTCATTTATGGCACAGGAGTACCAATAGGCCCATCCCCAAAAAAATCCAGTACTGTTTATTGGACACTGGCATAACATCATCACAACTAGATAGCAACATTGTAGGCATCTGGTACTGTCAGCAGAATGAAGAAGAGTATGGTTTTATACCTCACTTTTCTCTACCATTAGGGAGTCTCAAAACAGTTTACAATCACATTCCCTCTCCCTACAGCAGGCATCTTGTAAGGTAGGTGGGACTAAGTGAGTTCTGAGAGAACTGTGATTGGCCCAAGGTCACCCAGCAGACTTCATAGGGAGAAGTGGGGAATCAGAGTAGAGTCTGCCATGCTTAACCACTACACCATAGTGGCTCTCAATAATAATGAGAAAGGACTGGGCTGCTGGTGAGTACAAAGAATGATGGTGATTACATGTACAGGGCAAGTAGAAAAGGAAGTTGTGCCATGTGCTTCCTGCATTATTTTATACTTTTTGTAAGCTAAAAGCAATTTTTTTTATTTTTTTTATATTTGTATATATTTGGAGTATAGTCTGAATATGGTAGGCTCAGAAGTCATAGATTTGCCTTCTTTTTGTGTATGTGTACATACATATGAAAATATATTTCCTTCCACTTTCCAAATTATATTTTTCAAGTTGTATGGTAGATAAGCCTCCAGAGGTCCCTCACAGATTTGGATATTAGATACCAGGACTATGGACAGCAGCAGCCATGACCAATGGAAACCATGGACAACAGTGCTCCTTGGTTCATGGCTTCCACAGATTCTAATCCAACCTTGCTCAGGAATATCCAAGAATTTCAGGAACTTTGAAACCTATATTTGTCATGATTCCAGGCATATCTGGATAATGATGTGTATGTCTAAGGATATATCTGCAGATGCTGGAAACTATGAAACTACATGGATTTGAACTGTACCCACTTCAGAAATGCAACACTGGAGGACATTTAGCAAAATATTCTGGGTTATCTTCATTATTTTAAACGTATATCTGGAGGAGACCACCATGACTAATTTTCAGGGTCTGAGGTAGAGCATAGGAAGGAGGAAGAAGCCCATATGCAGACAAACTTGATATTGGAGCCTTGCAGTCATTGTGTACTTATAAACCTTCAAAACTTCTGGTGTTTTCATTTATATTTCAAATGTAGAATGACAAATATGAAATTAGAATTTTACCTGCATGTTCCAAACTGAAGTGTTTGTTTATTTTGATTTAATCATATTTGCTACGTTAATCAAATTAGGATTAAGTTTGTAGTGCACAATGAGAATGTCATTTTCCTGGCCTCAAACAGCACTTGGAAAATCTTAGCCTCGGTGTTAGCCTCCAATGGTAGGTATAGATCTAATTATGGGTACACACAGAGGATGGGAGAGAGGCACAGAAGATATAGGCTAGATATCAGGAAAAAAAATTTCACAGAGTAGTTCAGCAGTGGAATAGGCTGCCTAAGGAGGAGGTGAACTCCCCCTCACTGGCAGTCTTCAAGCAAAGGTTGGATACACACTTTTCTTGGATGCTTTAGGATGCTTAGGGCTGATCCTGCGTTGAGCAGCGGGTTGGACTAGATGGCCTCTTGGCAATCTAGCCCCAAAAGTGTGTTTTTCTCTGTTATAAGCCAGTTATATTCAGACCAAGAGTCATGTTAAAATTGTATATGATTTCTGATGTTTCATTTAGGAATTTCTCTCTGAAAATTCTTTTGTGGAACTATACCTATTTTAAACTAGTTATTGAACATTCAAAAAAGATAATATAGCAACAGCTCAAATTCTCCTGCTTCTTAGTGCTCCATCAGGTTTTAAATAGTTAACATTAGTGGAAGCAAGAATGATCCTTCTCTAACAGTAGAAGGGAGCATCTAATGAATTTCTTCTTTTTGAGCTTTGTCAAAAAGTGTCTCCTCCTTGCAGCATATGCTAAATACATATGAAATGATACAAATATTAATTCTAATTACAGCCTTAGTCATTATCCCTAGAATGTGCCAATATTTAATGAACAGGAAAACTGGGATATTACTTGCTATAGAATTCCACATATTCTCTTGAGCTAAAGAATGGAAAAATTAGCTTGCTGACTAAACTAAAGGTCTCTCTAGCCTAGCATTATTTCCAGCAGTAAGAATCAATCTGATGCTTGAATTATGTTCTTGTTGTCAACCAAGAATTCTGCTCAGCAGTGTTTACCAACTGATTACATTAAGGTGAAACCAGATGAAGAAGGATTCTCTACAACAGTTCTCCTTTTTATTTTGCTTCATATCAGGTTTACCACCTTCATCGTATAAACTGATCTAAGAATGAAAAGAGATCATGTTTATTTTCTTAGGAGAAGTAACTGCACAATTCTCTCTCTCTTTCCCTCCACATCTCCACATCTAGTATGAAAATGGAACTGCACTGAAAGGAGTGAGAAGAGACAATGAAACAGAAAGATGGGACATACAGTTTCAGTACTTTGAGACACTGATTAAGTTCAGCAAAGAAAATGTGTACTATCTTCTACTGAACTATGGCTACAGTGCCACCTTGGCAGCAATCCTCTGCACTATTTTCTTTTAGGAAACAGCAGAGTTAAAATGTTGATTGCAAAAAGGAAAGACTGAAATTCTCAGAAAAGAGGGAAACAATGTGGGGGAAAATGGAAATAACTCTAATCAATGTGAGTGTGTGTGTTTGTGTGTACAGGGAAAGCACACTGGTGTGGAAAGAAATGTAAAATACAATTTCTGTGTTCCACAAGAAGCAACCACCTAGAATGTTGTTAAATATTAAACCACAGTCACAGACAATCCTAAAGTTATATTCTTCCAATTTAGAAATGAATGATCCTGCTTAGAATAGCACTGTCAGTCCTGGAAGATTATGGATGCATTCCATCTCATCAGGAAAACAAAATATTGCTAGCATGCTTAGAAAATAACTTTCATAAATGGTATTATATGATATAGTCATACCCCAATAGTTATGTGGTAGAAAATGTTCAACTAAAAATTCCTGTTTGAAGTGGATGAAGACACTGACAATACAAAAAATCTACCGACAAGGATTCTTGCCCCTTATGTGGAACATATTCACGTAAGGGGCAAGAATCCTTGTGCCCTGCCCTCTCCCCCCTTACCTATGGCTTCCCTGACCTCATCCCTCCCTCTTCTCTGACACATACACAAACAGAGTCCTTCTCCCCACTTCCTTTTCCCTCTGCTGTCTCAGCTGGGCAACCTGTGGCTGTCTGCTGTGAGTTCTACAGGCGTTGCCTCCATGGCTGGCCTGGCCTGCATTGCCATGGCTGCCCCGGCCTATGCAAGCACCTCCTCCATGGCTGGGCAGGCCTACACCAAAGTGGCTGACTTGCTGTCCATGGCTGGGCTGGGATGTGCAGTTGTAACTGTGCAGGCCTCTGTGAGTGGTACTGCCACAGCTGGGCCAGCTTCCTCAGCCTCCACCACCACCACTGGCCTTCTCCATCTTCTGGAACACTTGGGAGTGGGACTTATGGACATCATGCCCATGAGTACTTCCATTTCACAGACTGCACCATAAGATGTGTTCCACATCAATAATGCCCAGAGCCTGAACACATGTTCACTTTAAGCAGAAAATATTTAAATTCACATCTACTAATTTTGTTTGGGTTATTTCTGCTGTTCCTAGACCATCTTTCTGTGGTGTGGTAAATGTTTTCCAGCAGGTCATCAGTTTATCAGAGGTATCTCTCCAGTGCATACAGATTACTTCAATTGATGAATATTTTCATAAAAACTAATAATGGGGTGTTTTTTTTTAATGTCCTGTATATATTTGGGGCTAACAATGCACCCCTGTGGAAAAATCAATAGCTTTCTATGGCTGTTTTATAACCCAGCTGCATTTTTTTTAGGGTGGAAGAGATAAAACTGTCAGTGGCTTTGCTTTGGAATGATGGTTTGCTAATATGTCAGTAGCGAAGACAGAAAAAGTTTTAGACCCATGCATCTCTATTTTGCAAAAAAAGCAACAATGGACAAACAAGTAGAAATTCACCCCCAACATTATTAGGGTCATAGAATAATAGAATAATAGAGTTGGAAGGAACCTGCTGGATCATCTAGTCCACCCCCCTGCACTATGCAGGACACTCACAATCCTGTCACTCATCCACTGTAACCTGCCACCTTATTGAATCTTCACAGGATTAGCCTCTTCGCCCTCTGTTTAAAAATCTCTGAAGATGGAGAACCCACCACCTCCCGAGGAAGCCTGTTCCACTGAGAAACCACTCTGTCAGGAACTTTTTCTGGATGTTTAGACGGAATTTCTTTTTAATTAATTTCATCCCATTGGTTCTTGTCCATTTCTCAAAATATAAGTCAAATTTATTTGCAGCCACACATACAAAGACCATCTGGATTTGCTTAGGGTGATTGTTTAGTATTCAGTCCATTGTTCATGATCATATAATACACACCCTCCAACTTCTCACTTGTAATCACCTAATTTTTGTACCAAGGATCACTTAGTGAGCCCCACAACCTTCATTATTCTGCAACTTGGAGCAGTGCTGTATATGGCACTTATCTACTCAAAATAGCCAAGCCTGTTTGTTTGTTTGTTTATTTAGATTTCTCTACCACCCATTTCTTTGCTGTTCTGGGTGGTTTACATTGAATGTCCTATAACTTACATGGGATGTTATACAGACTGTAACATCAAACAACTTTCAGTAAAGCATCAAAAGATTACAATAACACATTTATAATATAAATTACAATTAACAGTAACATTGGGAGGTTAATTCTTTCAGTCATGGGGGGAGACCAGTCTGGGGGGACCAGCAGGTGTTCTGAGTTGGTTGACCTCAAGCGAATGCCTGGTGGAAGAGCTCCCTCTTGCAGGCCCTGTGGAACTGTGGAAGTTCGGGCAGGGCTCTGATCTCAGGGAGCTCGTTCCACCAGGTGGGGGCCAGGACCGAGAAGGCTCTGGCCATTGTTGAGGCCCGACGCGCTTCTCTGGGGCCAGGGATCCACAGCCAGTTGGAGATGGCGAAGCGTATGACTCTTTTGGGGGTATAGGCAGGGAGGCGGTCTCTCAAATACACTGGGCCCAAACTGTGTATGGCCTTAAAGGTGATTACCAGAACCTTAAGCTTAATCCGGAATTCAACTGGGAGCCAGTCAAGTTGTTGGAGTACCAGCTGGATGTGGGATCTCCATGATGTTTTAGTGAGAATCCTGGCCGCAGCTTTCTGCACCGGATCAAGGATGAGGGTGGTAGGCCTGCGTAGAGCAAGTTGCAGAAGTCCAGCCTAGAGGTGACCGTCACATGGATCACTGTGGCTAGGTGCTCTGGGTCCAGGTAGGGCGCTAGTAGCTTGGCTTGACAGAGGTGGTAGAATGCCAGCCTTTGTGACCTGGGCTTCCATTGTCAGGGAAGCATCCAGGATCACGCCCAGGTAGCCAATCCTCCTGCACTATTTTAAAAGGCTATGTTTTTCATTATTTAGGTGAAAGATAGAATTTAACATTCTCTACAATAATTCATCATCAATTAAAAATGAATTTGACCGACTGTAATCCCCAAAGACCAAAATCTGATTCCCTTAAGATCAACAAAGTTTAAATCTGGATATAAGTTTTCATTTGTAGACTCATTCAATCAAATACCACTATTGGACTCAAACATCGTTCTGTTGCTTTAGGCCAACATGGTTACCCACCTGAATCTGAAATGTACAGTGTTAATCATGAGTATCTGCACTTATAATAACATTACATTTTAAATTGAAGAACTAGATTCAAGTGCAGTATCACTTTGCAGCCTCCCCCCCCAAAAAAAAGGTGGGGTGAACCTTTGAAAGTCAAAGTTCCCTTATCAGATACTTTGCACATCTGATTTTTGACTCTCAAAAGCTCACACTTCAAAAATCTTGTTGGTTTTTGAGGTGCTACTGGACTTGAATCTGGATTTTCTAGAGATACCCTCTGAAACTATTTTTATTTAAGTTACAGCCTATTTTTCTTCCCACAGATCTACAAAGTAGCTAATAAGTATCCCCAATATAATTGTGTCATGCAGAGATGAGAACTGCTTTATCTAACTTATAATAATGGTATATGAGTGTCCTTTGTTTCTAGTAACCCCACTTAAAGGAAGTGATGAATCTTACTGAAACAGTGATTATTCCTATATCTGGGCCACTTGGGAAATCCCAGAAATACTCTTAGTAGTCTTAAGAGCAATCAAACTTTGTTCTTTTGGCGAAGTGGTTAACAACTTAGAATTTAATTTTTCTTGAATATTTTTTTCTTGAGCCTTGAATATTCATATGGTAGCCAGAAATATGTTTCCTGACCAAACACAAAGGGCCACAAAGTCCAGTATCATACTAGAATCATACAAAAGAGAGTATTCTATCTGAGTTTGCCATTCTATATCCAGTTACAGCTCTTCTTCCTACTGAAGACCTCAGGACCTTGTTCTACATCGTATACCATCAACTGAGAAAGTCAACATTGAAAGTAGGAAAATCATCTCTCCATAAGAATCATGGAGCTGTTAAAGGCACATAATAACCCCAATAAACAAATAAGATGAAGTCAGAACAGGAAAATATGCCTGTACCTTTTGTTTGTGTATAGTCTCAAGTGGGTTTGGAAAACATTACCCCATCTGTTTTGATCAGTACTTGAGACAGATTCACCAGTACTTTATTCAAAGTTCTCAGTCAACAAGGAGAGCACCCCTATTACCTCCCTGGATGACTCAAAAGGAGAGAGCTCCATTATAAAGCTCCTAGAACATATCACAAAGGGATACACACTTGCCCAGAAAAAAAAAGAATTCTGGGATAGTCTACTTCAGTTACCGACAGAAGCTTGATGTAGAGAAATCAGAAAGCAAAGCACTCTAGGCAAAGCCTAGAGACAAACATTATCCCAACTAATTGAATATTGTCAACTGTAAAATAAAAGGAAGCCGTAGAAAGAAAAGAGTCATAAAGAGGAAATACTAGTATGCATAAAATCAAGAGCCTTAAAGATAGGAAAGTGTCTGGAAGGGTTGAAGACCATTGCCATAGCATGTGACGATGTTCCCTTTAGATAGAGTAAAAGAACCAGCTGAAGCTGTGTAGCATGTACCTCCTGATTGGATTTGCTCTTACAGCTTCATTAACTTCATAATTGCAATCTATCCGATAAAGATATCTATCTCCCTATATTTTTAAAACCATCCATCTCTCCATGCATCTGTCCAAACACATGGCTTATTTTATGAGAACAGGAAATAACATTAGTCCCCACTTAAGCTCACAAAAGTGTCTGTTGTTTCTTGATCCAGCCTATTTGAAATGTGATGGCTTTTCAGTTGATACAAAAAATTTGCCCAGCATGGCAAAGTGCTAAAGGGTAAGTTCAACATCAGCTCCACAATCATACAGTTAAGAAAGGGACTTTTGAAAAAGGTAGAAATGTTTTAATTCTTTTCTATACTTTCTTCTTGTAGCTTCATCACCTATCAAGAAAAGAAACATTCCAGTCTGCATGCCATGTTTCTGTGCAACTTTAGCACAACTAAGATATAACTCCATGAAACTGGTATCATCACATCAAATTGTTTGCATTTCATTACAGCCCCTCCCCCCAATCCTGCATGTATTTTACCTCACCAGCAACTGTCTTTGCCTTGAACCTATAAAGCCTACCACAGGGTCACATAAGCATGCTCCACGACCAAAAAGGGAGCTGAAGAAGTAGGATTCTCTGTACTTAATCACCCCCATTATACAATTCCAGATTACAATATGCCACCAGCAGAGAAGCAAAGTGCACCATCCCAGTGATTCCTGCAAAAAACAAATTAGAACAGTCCTACCAAGCAGCTCTATGTTTGTGATATTAGTGAAGATGAGATGGCTAGCAGGGCTAGAAGGCTGAGGGTTTTCCTGTTCACTCTGAATCCTTAGAATAAAAAGGCCATTCAGATTGGAGTTCAGCAGTGCTTACTGCAGGCTTTCTCAAACCCTGGGGTTTCTTGATGACCCTGGAAGGTTTTTCAAATAGGTGGGAGTTAATTCATTTTTAGATATTTTTAAAAAATTGTTAAACATTTATCAGGTAGTATGACCATGTATGGTCATGTTGACCAATGGCCAACGATGGACCTACAGGGGGTTAGAAGGGGAGGAACCTCAGGTGAACATGTACACAGTCATGCTTCCCAATCATATTCTGTACAGTCATGTCACTTCTGGGGTTTCTTGAAGCCTGAAGAATGTTTCAGGGAGTTCTCAATGGTGAAAAAGTTGAGAAAGCCTGGCTTACTGTATATAGGAGAGTTGTAATTAACCATTTCTGCACACAGGGCATCATACTTCTTAACTGGTGTTTAATGTTTGTGGAGATGAGATCTAATCCAATAGTCTCCAACCCCCGATCTGGGGACCGGTACCAGTCCATGGATCAGTTGGTACCGGGCTGTGGCTCCTCCTCATCCTCCTCCCTGGCTGCTGCCTCGGGGGCTGCCTTGCTATTCTGCTGCCGACTCACGTTTGGTGCTCTCCAGTGGCCGCCATGGCTCGGGTTCCCCCTCGGCATGGCACTGCACAGCTGCTGCTAGCAGAGCCCCCCCAGCGGGTGCCGGGAAGTCAGGGGCACTGGCAGGAAACCAAGTGGAGCAGGGGCTCAGGTGGCGGTGACGTCCCTTGGCAAAAGTCTACCCGCCCCCCCCCCCCAGGCCTCAGTAAAATTGTCAAGCATTGACCGGTTCCTGGTGATAAAAAGGTTGGGGACTACTGATCTAATCTATTCAAAAGTGAACCATATGGTACAACAGTTTTATTTCCAGCTTCTGGTGACGGAACCACATGATGACATATTCCTACAAACACACATACATACCTAATACTTGCAGACCTAGATATCAGGAAGGGAGATTCTTGTTGAGATGCTTTGTCACATGCTAATTTATTTTGTGCATGGATTGTTATTTGTGAGGAAGCATTCAAACATGTGACACCTCCCATGCCTGACTTTGAAATCTATCACTTCTTCTGCTATTGTGTTGACCAGCCCCGAGGCTACGTATGACAGGATTCTTGCTCTAACTATTTCCCATCAAATTCTTCAGGAACTTCCCATGCAGTAATTCTGGGAATAAAGATAGAACAGTGCACCCCAACCTCACATTCAATGGCTTCCTATCCATTTACCCCCAATACTCTGATTTCTCCTGAGAATATGCAATTACTGGGAAATTGTGCCCAGGCTTCAGTAAACTTCCCTGGTGTATGCCTAGCACAGACAGCAGACAGGGGGAAATAACTTTTTTTTAGGTCACTAGGTACAAGTTTGAGAAATCCAAGAACCCCCAGAACAACACAGTCAAGGACTCAGAAAAATCCTAAAATACAGATTTAGCACTTTTCTAGTTGTCAATACAAAATAACATTATTTTAGAGAATCATAATGGGAGCCCCCCGTTATGCAAGCTGAAGTTCATTGGTGTACTCATCAGATATACTATAGATTGGGTATAACAGAAGTACCAGTCCATTGAGGAGGGGAGGACATTTAATTGTTAAATTCCATCCCTATCTGAAAATGAACCTGAAAGCCAAACCATTCATGATTGGAGTGTTCATGAGGAAATGGAAGAGGTCGATTTTTTAACTGAAGAAAGTGTGTAGAAAAGGGGAGCTCTCCCTTTTTCACAGCTGCCTGGTGTTTAAAGTATTTCCCCCCTAAACCAAGCTCTGACTTTGAAGTGTGTGGGTTTGGTAGCACAGCAAACTGGCATCCATCCCCTTACATGTTCTGTTTTCTGCTAAAAGAGACCTCCATGTCAACCAATACATACAGATGACCCTGTTGTGTACAGCTTGGGGTTAGGTTTATCTGTTTAGCATCTCCTTTCCTCCAAGGACCTCCAAATGGCATACATGGTTCATCTCACCCCCATTTCATCCGCACAGTAATACTGTGAAGCAGATTAGGATGAGAGATAGCAAAATAGACATCTGAATCCAGGTCTGCCCAGTCCTTGCCCAATGTTGTTACCACAACACCATACCAGCTCTCTGGCTCACATCAATTCTGAAAATCAGTGCTGTCACAGTGCTGGTCAAGAGCAAATTAGACCCTTGCAGAGCCATCTCTGTATTATGTTTTACATAATGTCTTTTCCTGACACAGATGTTAATAACTGTATCAAGAAAAGTAATCTCAGCCAGCGCTGAAAGGAATTACTCAGATATCTGAACTGATCAAAGTCTGAATTGAACAAAATTTACATAGCTAAAATTTTGGATGCTGAATTCGTTTGTTATCTGGCATCCAAATGTCAAGTTCCAGCAGCTAGCTCCTCATTCATGGTGTCATTCATTTCTTATGTTCCTTTGAAGTCCTGTAAGTGGCTGATTGATTAACTCAAATCACGCAAGGAAGGCGGAGCAACAGCATAGCTGAAAGTTCAAATGCTGAAGTGAATCAGTGCTAAATTTCTGGCCAACTTTCCAAAGGTCAGTCATTTGAATTCAGGTGTTTGTTAAAGCACAACATATACCCAAAGTTCAGTATGTGAATTTGAAGAGGAGTATTTATTTTCTCCTTAAATAGAATCAGTGAATGTCTGAGTAGCACATTTCTCCATTTATTTTCCACTCCATTCTGGATGGCAAGGTGTATCTGCCTTATCCAAGGCTGACCTTTTATAGCAGAATTGCCTCTTTGGCCCAAGAGCTGGGGAAATCACATCATATAAATATGAATATGAAAGTGTGCTGGAAAACAAATGGGGGAGAGATAAGAGTTGTACTGGTTCAGAAAACACTGGGGTGGATCCACTAAGCAAAATTTATTTTTGTTTTTATTTAAAAGTTTATACTCTACTTTCCCTTTTGGCTCAGATTTGAAACTTCCCACCAAGCTTAGGTGGCTTCCTTCCAACGAAGTGGTTATTCCATAGAAGAAAGAGCCACTTAAGTGGAAGCAAGACTCTTTAGGCTAGAGCAGTGTTCCCAAACGTATTTGAGCTGCTGCCCCCTTGGCTCCTAGACCACAGCCCTATGTCCCCTCTCTAACACACATACAAACACACACCTGTTTCCTGGTGTTAGGTCTTCTGCAAATTCAAAACACGCTGTATTGCCTACAGTTCTATACACACACACACACACACACACAGGAAAAGAGAAAGAAAGAGAGAAGCAAGCAATGGAAAATCCAATAGCTAGGAGAAAGCAGAATGCTTTTCTGGTCTTCCAAAGATGGAGATTTTTGAGGAAGGGTTGCCAAGCCTGGGTTAAGAAATTCCTGGAGGTCTGGGGTGGAGCCTGGGAAGGACAGAGTCTGAAAAGGGGAAGGAACTCAGCAGGAATAGGATCCCATCCAGCCCACCTTCTGAAGCTGTCATTTTCATCAGGAAGCCAAACAGGATTGGCCCTGGTCAACTCTGAGATGGGGCGATGGGGGACCACCAAGGAAGTCCAGGGTCACTACTACCTAGAGGCAAGCAAAAGCAAGCCACCCTGGAAGGTCTCCCACTAGGAAAACACAGCAGGAAGAATCACACTGCGGCCCACATACTGCCCCCCAAATTCCTCACTATCCCTCTGCTGCCCCATACTGCCCCCAAATTCCTCACTGCCCCCCTGGATCCTTCCACCATGCCTGGGGTGGCATACCACCCACTTTGGGAACCTCATCTAGAGGAAAGCTACTTAGAAGATGGTTGGATCCACTTCACTGGGAGCAAGTGGAGGCCTAGCAGCACTGCGAGTGCCCCAAGAGCTCACTCGTCAAAAGGAAATGATGATGGGCATATGCAATGACATCCCCACCTTTCATGTTGCCAGCCCCATGCCACTTCAAATGCCTCAGGGGCTCACTGTCATCATCTGGCCAGAGAAACAAGCTGCATGGCCTAGTGTGTGTGGTTGCTGTTCACTTGTGCCATGTCTTCTCTCTCCCTTTTTGATATCTTCTGAGATTTAGTGAGGGCAAGACTACAGGAAATGATAGATCTGCTCCTAAAAATGTGCATTTCTCTATCTTGACTCCATACCTTCAACCGCCATTGGCAGAAGCATGGAAAGTCATATCATAAGAACTACAGGTAAGTGTCCACTGTCCACTTTGACGGGCAACAGCTCTTTGGGGTCTCAGTTTGAGATCCTTTACACCATGTCCCAATTGATCCTCCTAACAGGAGGTGCCAGGGAATAAACTTAAGACCATCTGCATACAAACCACATGTTCTACAACTGAGCCATAGCCCCACTTTCCAATAGGGAGGGAAAACTCAACATTGCATCTGAGGAAGTTTGTGTGCCATGAAAGTTCATACCTTGAATAAAACTTGGTTGGTCTTAAAAGTGTCACTAGACTAAAAATTTGTCCTGCTCCTTCAGAGTGACATGGCTACCCACCTGACTCTATCAAGACGAGGCTGTTTTTCTCAGCAGAAGCCCCATGTCCATTGCAACAGGTAGTTCCACTCTGAGTTGCCATTAGTACAGTACTCTGGGCTGACAAAAAAGATGCATAAACTTTGGAGAAATATGGGAGACAGGTAGGATGAGGTCTCATGTTTTAGTTTAATAACCACTTCAGAAGATTGAAATCCCTGTTTGGGCAGTTTTCTCACATAGCTATGACTACTTACATTCCACGCAGCACTTCCAAGTGCCTGGTGATATGAAAAAGCTACTTAGAAAAAAGGCTATGGAGAAAAGGTGACAATAAAGTCATTTTAGGGAGACTAGTGCAGCTGGCTGCTCTCTACTTATTGTTGGAGCCTGTGTTGTTTATTTCCTCTCCCAGGGTACAAGTTGTTATGTTTATTAAGACAGAATTTCCCTTTATTGCCTGCATCCCCACTGTTTATATCTCTCCAAATTATCTTAGGAGCATGCTCTCTCTCTTGCTCTGGTTTACTGCTTTGCTAATTGCAGTTCTACCAACCCTAATCACCAGGCTTGAAGGGCCACACAAGGGGCAGATCTACAATTATTGTTTACTGTGGGTCAGGGGCAGTATGAAGCATATGCTTTCCTTGCCTGCCCCACAGCAGACATCCTATGTACCTCTGAAAGATAGGGAAACCAGTTTAGGTCTTTTATAATGCAGAGTTGCTATACTGGAAAGCTGTACATAAAAGGAGGAAATGCTCTTGTTTTAACTAACCTCAATATAAAGAGGCATGTGGACAGAAAGTATTCAAATATGTTCCAGATCTATTGTTTTTCCCCAACTCTTCAAGCTTTGTAAGAAGAGGGAGATCTCTTGATAACACATTGGACAACGTCACAAACTCAGAGCATTGTCACACATGCTACTGAGCTCAAAAGTGTCTCAGAATCTCTCGTGATTTTGGTTCACCCTGGTAAATTACATTTCCGTGTCGTTTTCAGTGCTTCGGGAATCCAGTTTTTTTTTTTAAATTTTAGGTTGATTGAGGACTAAGTGGAAAGGTGTTTTAGTCTTCTTGTGCATTTTAATAGATGTGCCCTTGAAATGAATAATTGGTCCTCCACCCACCATTTCTGCCATAGGGCTGTATATTGTACCAGACCAGGCTACTGGGAAATTGCAGCCTCCTGCACTATCTAGAGAGTCATAGAGACCTTTGATACTGGAAATGCCTTCGCTTGTGTATGAAAGAAAGGCTGATGAACTAGAGTGGGGGAAATGTTCTGGGTTACAGTTAAAACATTTTCCATGAGGGATCCAAAATGTACTTAGTTTTAGGGATTTGATGATGAATGCAAGTGGACTAGTGACATTCATGACCCACAAGTGTGCAAATGTAGATGTTCAAAAAAAAAGAGAAGTCCCATTATACAAGGTCACCTCAGTGGTCTGTCTAACTCAGTCTACACTGAAGAGGAGTAGCTTTCCTAGATCTCAGACAGAAAATTGTCTTTCTACACCGGAGGGTGCAAACAAACAAGAGGAAACTAATGTCTCCTGTTTCATTCCTAAAATACATATTTCAGGCTTCTCAGCCTTGGGGTATGCAGGGAAAGGCGAGGGTTTTGACCCTTCAATCAATATTTGCTTTTACTATTTGAAACCAGACTCCCTGCTTTTCCACTAACATATTAAAGAAAAAAAATGTCTGTCCTTTAAAAATCTTTCAAATGATGATAACAAAGGTGAGGAACCAGACCCTCCCAGGTCTGAGGCAAATTGAGGCTGTAAGCGCCTGCAACTGTCATTTTATTGACTGACAGATTCCCAGTGTCAACTCTGTCTTCGCTGTCTGACAAGGTTTTCCTTCTCACTACTCAGCATGAAACAATACACAAAAGAATGCCTCTGATTATGTGCAGAGTGCCTTTTCCTCTTCCTTCACAGGGTGCCTGGCTCAGTCCACTATATCTGGAATCCACAGCCAGAGCTCTGTTAGGCAATCAGGAAGCTTTTGCACCAAATTGGAATTTGTCCACTTGTATTAATTACCAGATCATAGAAATGAAGATCATTTTCGATACCCCTTGGAAATTGTTCACATGGCATTGGACTCATTCTGATCATAGATCCATTCTGTATGTGTACTTTACATTGGATATCTAATCATGTTACAACGTTTTTCATCCTGCAACTTGTATTCATGTACTGTCAATGTTGTGATTTGGGGGGAGGGGAGATTTGTTTCCGGAGAACTTAGAAGGCAATTTTTATTTTGAAGCTGACTATGAGTTGGCTTTTTTAAGAAGTGTAATGCTTAAATGTTTTCCCTTCAGTGAGGGTCTGTCCCCCCTTTGACCATCCTCCTCTGTATCTATGTTCATGGACTACAATTCCCATGACCCCCTGCCAGCATTTGCAATTTATGGGAATTGTAGTCCATGAACATCTGGAGGACCACAGGTTGACTACCCCTGCCTTAAACCACTCCTGCTTCCCTCCCCCACTCTTTTTTGACTATAATGCAGATTAGTGTTACAACATTAATGCACATCTAAGCACTATTATTTTCTCATGATCATATGTGTAATGCTGCATTCATGCATTATTTTAAAGGGAGCCATTCATCCCTCAACAATTTTTAATAATGCTTATTCTGAGTTTTGATTGTTTTGATTATTTTCATGTAAACTCTGAGCCCTTAGTGCTCTTTTAAACCACATTAAAAAAAAACTAAGCCTGTTTTTCTCCAGCTCAAAGAAGAATGGAGTTGAGGCTAAGGCCTGCTTTTGAAGCGGCCCATGTGCCGAATGAGCTGGACCGAAGGCAGAAGCAATGATGAATGTTGAGGGAGTGGCTGGGTGTCCTACTCATTCATGTGCTGCTTCTGCTGCTGCCATGGCAGAGGTGTATGTTCACATGCTTGTCTGGAAGCAGCCATCATTTCAGAAGTACAACGATATGCCTAAATTAAGGTTGCCAGGGCTGAGTTGGGAAATCCCTGGAGATTTGGGGGGTGAAGCCTGGGAAGAGGAGGGTCTGGGGTGGAGATGGACCTCAGCAGAGTACCATGCCATACTGATCACTGTCCAAAGCAGCCATTTTGTCCAGGCAATCTAATCACTGTTGTCTGTAGATCAGTTGTAATTCTGGAATATCTCCAGGCCCCACCTGGAGGCTGGCAAACCTAGCCTAAATAGCATTTTAGAAATTAAGCATTCTGATGCTATATACTCCTGGAATGATAAAACCTGGAAACAACCACTAGGAAAAAAAAACCCATCAAATTACTTAGCTGCATGTGGATATAGGATGCAATTCTAGCACAGGAAGTGCCAAAGAACAGCCAGCTAGATAAGAAAGCAAATTAAATGCAGTGAATGAACACTGCCGCAAACAACAGCAGGGTAACCGGTGTTGTAGTTATTCTTTAAATCATCCTAAGTTAACCATTCCATTTACTTAAAGAAAGAACTGCTCTGGGCCAATTTCCTATCAACTAAAGGCAATTGCTCCTTCACCGACCCAGAGTGGCTAATCAATTGTTCTTGGCCAGTCTGTGGAATCAGCCTAGAGCAACTCAATGTATAGTAAACCTGGCCTGCTTTAGAGCCTGCCAGAAGGACAATGCTAAAACATTTTGTAGATAGGGTACAGTGAGCTCCCACACAGTCAACCTGGTACAAAACAGCAGTAGGCAGTATGCACCAGTTTTGTCATAAAATATAATGGGGGTGGGATTCTCAAAAATATTTTGAAATGTATTGAGCTATTTAAAGCCAAATCCCAAACAAATCAGAAGGCATCTTAGTTTCCTGTAGTTTATTACTCTCTTTGTAGTGAAACATCTAACTCTAGACTGGTAGGCTCAGTCAGAGAAGAGTTCTTTCCCAGCCTGCTACTGAATATTTTTAAAGCAGAGATTCCAGGTATTGAAGCAAAGAAATCCTACACACACAGCAGATGCCTTACTCAGTCCCCATTCGCTATATGTAAAATAGCAATATCAATTATTCATCTTTTCATAACAACTGTAATAAGTTTGCAAAGCTTGTGCAATGAAGTACAATGCAGAAAAAATAACTATCACTATTGAATCATCAGAATATCTTTCTTTACAGTTGGGGGAAAGCCATGTTGTTAAACTCCTAGATTTTATATTCACTGAGGTTGTGTCCCCATAGGGGAATGCCCGCCCCCATTATTAAAACCAGCATAGGAATGGGCAGAAGAAGAGCTGGTTTTTATACCCCACTTTTCTATAAGGAACTTCAAAGTGGCTTATAATTGCCATCCTTTCCTCTTCACACAACAGAGACCCTGTGAGGTAGGTGAGGCTGTTACTGATTTTGCATGGATGGAAAAAGTGGCACTGGTGCCCATAGGGCAGTGGGGCTAATCCCTGCAGCCACATGACATTAGTGCTAGTCCCAGGCCTGGTATGCATTAAGGCCTCTGTTGCCCTGTGTGACGGGAATGCAGAAATATCTGTATTCCCCGATCTGCTGTGAGGGCCAATGGGGCCTGTCCAGCAGCAGGCCTATGTAGAAACGGAAGAGCCGGGCCTTCCAGGCCAAGCTCCTCCCCTCCTATGGTGACCTGGAGGGGACAGAAAATGCCCCGCTCAGCTCAATAGTTCCTCTCTGTGCTACAGCACCAAATGGGTCATTTTTTTTCTTTTGCATGAAGGTGGGATTACGTTGCCAGGCAATCCTACCTCTGGTCAAAGATAAAAAACCACCACACCATCCCCTCATGTGGTGGAACCTTTTCATCCCGGCTGCATCTGTGAAGATGCAGTAATCCAGGGAAGACAGGGTCCATCACTGAAATTGGTCCCCCATATGGATGCTCCACTGCAATGCACCGACAGCGGCCTTGTGTGGCTGTCACTATGTGCAAAAAAAGGCATCTTATCCCATATCACAGAATTCATTTAGGACAGAATCTACACAGAGAGGAGGACTTGGTTAGCTCTGATTTGACTGTTAAACTAATATTTTTTTCAAGGTTTCTTCTACCGGAGGCCAAGAAGTCCACAGTCTGGCACAGAGGAAGACTGCTAAATGTCATTCTACTTTAAGCACTCCTAGTTGTATGCTTGATGGTGGCTGGCATGGTCTCAGATTTGAACACAAGCAGAAGTCAACAGCTCATTAATAAAACATACAGGGAGGTTCTATGTTTCAGCACATGATGCATAGCTAGATGCTGTTGTCATTAGCACCAGGGGTAGTCAACCTGTGGTCCTCCAGATGTTCATGGACTACAATTCCCATGAGCTCCTGCCAGCAAATGCAGGCAGGGACTCATGGGAATTGTAGTTCACGACCATCTGGAGGACCACAAGTTGACTACCCCTGATTAGCACTATCAGACCAAAGATCAGTACCACGGGGCAAGCTACAGCACAAGGCAGCTAACGAAATGGGTACACAAGATAAGGAACTGCCTAGAGAATGGCCGGGGTCAGTAGTGATTGTAAATTTTACTCCAGGTCTACATAATCTCTGTATGGGGGTGGGATAGCCTTCAAATGAAAAATGATTGCTGATGTGTCAGATCTGAGAATTTCTTTATCATCTTTACACTGAATGATGGTTGCACAGAATGACATTGGTACTGACCGTGAGTTATGACTGACCTTCAGTTATTGATAAATGATAATCCATTCTATCCATATGGGACAACGTGCTCTACCTAAACAGGCAGCAAGCAGGCACATCTATACACCTGTGCCATAGTAATGTGCTAGAACACTGTCACCTTGTGGTTGCTGGGAGACATTAAATGCAGCAAGGGGAGATGATCTCACATGTGCTGGAGGAGGTTCACTATTTCAGCATTTTAGATAATTCAAAGCAACAGGGGCGTGCGTCCTTAGTGCAACTAAACCAAGCAACGAACAAGCATCAGTCACACACATCAAAGTGGTAAAAGACTTCTGACAGTTCAGTTACTTATGTCACAAAAGGAAACGTGAAGAATGCTGCAGGAGAAATGGGTGGGCGGGTGGAGTAGATTTAGCAAATGTGTACCAGAAAAAGAAAAATTCTCTTGAGCTCCAAAATCCTATCCGTGTTGCCTACAGGGTCAATTTCACTGAATAGTGCTGAATCCTTCGAATAGATACTCCCACACTTGCAGGATAGGGTGAAATTTGGTCCTTGAGAACTAGGCAGGGAAGAAAGTTGACATAGTTTGGCATCATTTTTTCAGTGCTCACTCCAGTTAGCAGGGAACAGAGTTAAAGGAGATACTGTGCATCACAGAATGAAAAGCTAATGGATGTTAATTAACCACCAATTGACAAAGGACATATTTGCTGCAATTTAACAGCTCTGCAAATAGATATAAAACCATGTTACACATGTTTAAACCTTAATAAATACATTTGCAGTCTTCTGGCAGCCTACATTGATATTCTGGCTGCCTCCTCCCCTTCCTGTTAATTCCAGTGGAACACATTTTGTCGCCAAAAAAAAAAAGTTATTGCACATTAATTAAACATTTGTTCATTACAGAAAACAAATAGGCTGATGTTAAATGACCATTTCCGTCAATAGCAATTTTGCATGTGGCAATAAAAGGATTGCTTTGGAGCCTGAGACATCACAGCTCCACCCGCCCTTCTGAATAGGTTCGCTCTTATGCCAAAAGAAACCTAATGGTTGCTTTCTGGTTGTGTTGATATTCAGTAATATTTTCATAAACAGAGCCAAGTTTGAGTTCCATGGCACCTTTAAGATGAAAGCCTATACCTTGAATATAACTTTGTTTGCCTTAAAGATGTTATAGGACTTAGATTTTGTTCTGCTGCTTAGACCAACACCGCTACCCATCTTTTCCTGATATCCACTAACTGTCCGTGCTTAATTTTAATGCTGCTGGACAGTCATATTGCTTGTTTTGATGGTTGTTATGGCCTAGGGCTTCAACATTAAACCTATACTACTACCTACCTGAGTCTATTTTAACAAATACTTCATGGACTGAGAACACAGTGGGTAACCATGGTGTATTGAACCAGCCCAGACCTTTTAACTGTTGTTGATGATACAAGAACAATTATCTTTTCAGATTATTATTTCTAATTATTTTTACAGTTAGCAAAAGCTAGGGCTGGAATTTGGAGGAAAAGGTGGTGAAAGGCCAGTTTCGGGGCAGAATATTAAAACTTTGAAGAGAGCAAAGGTGACAAAAAGATATTATAAGGTGTGTGCTGTGATTACATCATCCCCTTTTAAAAGCTCTGATTTCTTGGCAGTTTCTGCAGAAGTGGCCGTGGAATCCTTCTCCTTCCTAATTAATTGTGAAGCCCGTTTGCCAATTTTCCTTTCCCCATCCCCACCCAGGACATCACTATTTTAACTTGCAATGAACAGAAGTTGGAAGGTCTGACAACAGTAAACTAATAGATGTATCTTTCATGTGGTGTAGCGTAATGTTGCATGTTGTATTTCTTGCTTTGGATTTTTTTTTTAAATACTGGCTTGATTCTTTTGTTGTGTTTAGCTTTGGAGGGGCTTCAAAAATATAGAAATTGAATAAAAACATGCAGGCCCTTTCACACATATAAAGTGCATATAATAAACATTAATAGAAGCAATTATGCTAATCTACACATGTTCATTAGAACAGGGGTAGTCAACCTGTGGTCCTCCAGATGTTCATTTGCTTGTTTTGATGGTTGTTTGCTGGCAGGGGCTCATGGGAATTGTAGTTCATGAACATCTGGAGGGCCACAGGTTGACTACCCCTACATTAGAAGGTCTGCATACAGCCTATTATGTAAGAATGTAGGGGTATATGACTGTCACCAGGCAGGCTGAATTATGTCTTTTCAGGGTTCCTATCTCTGCCAAGAAAGCCCTCCATAAAGACTTTCTATTGAACATGCACATGTTGTGGTACAACACACTGCAACAATCTTCCCCCTCCTATTTACATATTGATTGTACTGGGGGGGGGGCTTAAAATACATATTATTGTACTTGAAGCAATAACTACTTTTTCCCTGTGATTTTCTTTTTTGGAGATTATGAGAAGTCAGTTCATCAGCTGACCAGGATGGATTACACATAATGAGTCTGCATAATGGGATGATGATGATGATATCAGGATTTGAGAAGGCTGGAACCACCAGAAAGACTTGAAGCATATGAAACATTATCTGGTAGAGAAATTATATAACAAGATCCTATTACAATAAACTAAGCACAACATAGTTTGTGGAAGGCCAGGAAATCTTGGGTAGAACATTGCACAAGGCAGGACCCACAATGGATAAAGCACAAGTATGGACAGCTGTTGATTCTGCCCATTTGCAGACTGGCACCTGCAGAGGCCCCTGCTGATATGAGTTACCAGACACAACATGTTTGCTTTGTAGGCAGAGCCAGTAACCAAATTCCAGGAGAGTTTGGGGGCAGTGCCCGATGAGATAGGGGCTTGAGGGGACTTCCTGGTGAAACTCTAGGCTTTACCATACAAATGAGGGGCTGGTAATTCCCCACCCTGGAAATGGAAGGCTGTGATATCTGGTTTTTAGTTCCAGTCTCCAGAGCTGGTTCTGCAGTTACTTAATTTTTTTTCCATTGTTGATCCTGCTGAATTCTGACCAATGTGAACCTGGGTCTTCCTCCTTCCTACCCCCCCCCCAATTGAAACAGAAAGTGTTCTGCACTTGATCGGGGAAGCTCAGAGGGGGGGGGAGAGAGTAGTGGTAATGAAGCTACTTGTTTATTTTTCTTTTCCTGAATGGGGGGGGGGTGAAGTCGGGTAAAATCGGGTAAAGTCCAGCCATTAAAGAGTGCTTTATTAGTCAAAGCAAGCCAGGGGAGGAGCCAAGTACAGCTGAGGCTGATTGCTTCTTTTTTCATGAAGGGGTGGAGGGAGAACCAGCAGCAAAAGGGAGCTCCTCAACCAGGCATTTATCTGAGACTGACCAAACCAATATAACATCCACAGGTCCCTCTCAGACATCCCTTCAATGGCCTGAACCAGTCTGACCTCTCTGGGGGCCTTAGCTAAGTTACTGTTCCTGTTATATTGCTGTTGTTTAAGACCATTGAAATTGTGTTATTCAGAACTACTGCTGGATTATTGTTGTTGTATTTGACTGTTATATGTTAGGTTGTTCCATGTTTCCCCCTGTTACGTTATATGTAAATCGCCCTGAGCTGTATGGAAGGGCGGTATAAAAATATTAAATAAATAAATATCCGCTCCTGGATATTGCAGGGGAAAGGTAGGGTCACCGTGGATCAATCATGCATGTTGCAGAGGAAAATTTAAAGTGTCCAAAATCAAGAGTGCAGAGGGGAGGGGTGTATTTGGGCTGGATGAGGGTAAAAAGCCCCATGCAGACTCGACCCATGTCTCACCACAAATCCCTATTTAGGTGGTGGTGGGGAGTAAGCAAATTCCCTGTTACATCAACCAATGGAAGATTGTGGAATCTCTGATAGAGGGGGAAGGGGAAAGGTTTTGGAGAGAGAGAAAGGCTTGATGAGTGTAGATATGAAGATATACAGATAACAAAGGGTATCCTGATTTACCTAAGATAGGCTATCTGAAGGAGGTAAAATTAGGCTTTAAGTATTGGCTTAAACAAAGATCCAGGACTGGCCTGCTCAGGTCATAGTCACTGAAAATTTAATTCAGATTATTTATTGATTTTCCATCATGAAACTCAAGGCAGTCTGCACAGGATAAGCAGGAGGTCTCCTATCCTGCTTAGCTTCAGCAAGGTGCATCCTGTACCTTCTAATCATATCCTGGGATCTTTTCAAGGTCAAACAAGGTGTGCTTGGCTTAGACTTTGATTAATCACTTTCTGTATGCACGTTCTTACTAGATGTTATATAACAGAACTGTGAAGGTAGCTGTATAGTTCCAGTTTTCTTTTTATATTGCCATATTTACCCTCATGATCTTGACCTGATGGCCCAGGTTAACCCCATCTTGTAAGATCTCAGAAGGTAAGCAAGGACAGCCCTGGCTAGTAATTTGGATGGGAGGCCACCAAGGAACACCAGGGTTGCTATGCAGAGGCAGGCAATGACAAACCACCTCTAAACATCTCTTGCCTTGCAAACTCTATAGTAAGTCAGCAGGAACTTGATGGCACTTTATACTCTGATTGACCCTCATGAATGGTGTGACTCTGAGCCAAAAGAACCCTTTAATTATCTTATGTGATGTATTTTGTCAGGCTTCTTGCATCCAGGGTCTAATACTTGCTCAGTGCTCTGACACTGATGAATGACATTCTCCTCCATCCTGGTCTGTGATGCTCAGTGATGATGTCATTACAGAGTGCCATTGATCAGGAAGAAGGCACCAAGACAAACTTTGGAGACTGGCCAAATGGTGGAGCCCTTAAAAAAAATCTTCATAGCCAGCACTTGACCAGGAGGAGAGGATAGGATGCAGTAAGTCTTGCCCCCTCAGTCAGAGAGAAGGCAAGTCGGGATAACCATAGCAGCCGCAAAACAGAAATCTCACTCCATCCCAGCAGGGTTGCTGTAACCCTCCTTTAATCTAAGGTTGGATGGAAAAGGATGAAGGAGGCAGGAAAAGGTGGAATTTAAAGGTTTCTAATTAAAGATCATTGCCCAGGGAAAGAGACTTGTATTTGTTTTGTCTTCTCACATGTGTGTAACTGCAGTGGAAATATAAAACCACTAGATATAAATCTTCTGCCAAAAATTGGTCTGCCAGTTTTCACATGGGTATTAGGACATCTGATGGACAATGACTGCTTACGTTGCTCCCTCCCCATTTTGATATCCTGTGCAAAAATACTGAATAAAATTATTATGAATCTAAGTATACTTTATTGGATACTATGGAGTTCTGTGAGTGAAGCTGTAACTAACAAGCACTTAGTACATTACTGTCTAAAGAAATAGGGTAACTTAATTAAGTCTTTGTATCCTGATTTACAAAAGGTATCCCAAGAGGTAGGGGGGTAATCAGAGTTTAACAAAAGGGGAGTTCCAAATCAGGCAACAAGGAAGGCGGCATGTTCAGGTTTTGCCAGGAATAATTACATTTACAAATGGTGAGGACAGGAAATACAGATTGGATTAAGAATAATGAAACCTGTTCTGTTCTCACACCTATACAATGTTTTCCACAGGGTATACTCACAGCTGTCCTACAATAATAGTATTTTCCCCCTTCTTCCCATCTTTCCCAATTGCAGTACCGGAAAGATCCAATTATATAGGAGTACTAAAATGATATTCCATTGTTACAATTACTGGCAATTTATGAGAACAGGGACACCCAATAAACCCACCTTCCAACTGAAGATTATTCTACTCTATATTTCTTAAAAATTGAGCCAAAATATTACAATTTACACTGGTCCAGTGTCCCACAAGCCATTTCAAAACTGTGAAAACTTTTGATTTAATAATTGCTATGTATAGTATTAGATTCATTTAGTATCTTCTAGTTTATAGTGTTTAAAAAGTAAACACTTTTCTCACTATGTTAAAAAATGGTATCAATATAGCACACTTCTGTTGTGCTATATTGATATCAGATTTAGGTGACTTATAGAAAACTCTTTGCTTTGATATTGCTTGACTGCATTGTTTATGGTGTTGAAATTATTAAATTCTTATAGTTTTATCTTTATTGCACCCTGGGGTTGCATTTGTAAGCTGCCTAAGAAGAAAGATAGGGTACAAATAACAACAACAGCAACAACAACAATTATTATTATTATTATTTATTGAATCTGCCACTCTCAGCACGCTGGCTTGTGGTGGGTTACAACATAAAGCCTCACATCTGTAAAATCCCATTAAAACCCCCTTCAAAATGTTACAAAATATTACAAAAGAATGCATGGTGGTTAAAATCAATCCTTCTCCATAATGGCATGCCTGCCACTGGGGCAGCAAAGGGCTATGGCAACTGGTCATCACCCTCAATGTTCTAAACAGGTGACACATCTTCCTGAGGGGTAGGGTGACCAGATCTTCCTCCTGCACCAGCCTCAACCAGAGACCTGGTGGAAGAGCTCTGTTTTACAGGTCCTATGGAAGTCGACAGCTCCTGCAGGGCCTGCAGCTCATTCCACCAGGTAGGGGCCAGGACCGAAGAGGCTCTGGCCCTGCTTGTGGCCAGGTGAGCTTCCCTGGGGCTGGGAACAGCCAACAAATTGGTACCCACAGAGCGCAAAGCCCTGCGGGGGGAATAGTGCAACAGGCGGTCCCTCAGATACATGGGTCCCAGACCGCAAAGTGCCTTACAGGTTAAAACCAGAACCTTGAACTGGATCCAGGCCACAAATGTCAGCCAGTGTAGCTGCCTCAGCACAGGCTGGATATGGGCCTTCCAAGGTGTTCCTGTAAGGACGCTAGCAGCCGCATTCTGCACCAGTTGCTATTTCCAGGTCAGGGACAAGGGCAGGCCTGCATAGAGTGAGTTACAGAAGTCTATTCTGGAAGTTACCATTTTATACAAAGATACGGTACAACAGGCAGAAGCTCACCTGAGCAAATCCATCAATTTTAATGGAGCATTAGCAGCAGAATATCTGTATGTATTGTTTATTGTGTCCATTTACACTTTAAAAAGTCAAATGAACTTATAAAGGAGAGACAATTGAAAACATTTCTATGCTCAATGACTAGTTAAATTGTGGAATTCACTTCCAATGACTGTAGTGATGGCCAAGAATGGCTTTAAAACAGGTTAGACAATATCAGAAGGATGTCTACATCTGCTTTAATGACTACAAGAGAGCTTTTGATTGTGTTGATCACAACAAATGGTGGGAAGCTCTGCAAAATTTGGGAGTGCCAATGCATTTGTTCAAACTGATGCAGTTACTCTATGCAAACCAAGAAGCCATTGTACGTACACCATTTGGTGACACTGACTGGTTCAATCAAACACTGGAATTAAGTCTATTCTGGTTGGAGGAAGGAATATAAGTAATCTTTGGTATGCTGATGACACTACCCTCCTGTCAGAAACTAAGGGAGGCCTAGAACAGCTGATTACAAAGGGCAAGAAGTAAGTAAGAAATTTGTCCTTTTCTCAAACATGAAAAAGACAAAAATAATGACCAGTGGAAAAAAACAGACATGTCACAATAACAATTGCGGGTTCCATGGACAGAAAAAGTCACAAACAAGGAAATACTACAGAGCATAAAGTCTGATATATCACTGGTAGGCCAAATCACGAAACTCCAGCTCTCTTTCTTTGGCCTTATAATGCGATTCAAGTCAATGGAGAAAGCAATTATGCTAGGATTGGAAAGTGGGAAAAGGAAATCAGGCCAACAGACGGTGCTGTGGTTCAACACAATTGGAATGGACACCAGCCAGAATATCACATGGCTAAGGGAAGTAGTGTGAGATCAGGAATTGTGCCCAACTGAATGGCTGACAACAATAGACAAATTTATAGAGAAGTCCATCAATGACTACTAGCTATGGTGAGTTAAGGGAACCTCCATATATAGAGGCAGCTGAGCAAACCTCTGAATACCAGTACTATGGAGCAACATCAGGGAAGACCTTTGCTTCTGGGCCTTGTCTTTTTGACTTCTAGAGCTACTGGTTTGATGCTGGATTAGATGAACTACTGGTCTGATCCAACAGGGCTCTTCTTAAGTTCTTAAAACATACTTCTTATGAATTATGATCCAACAGGGCTCTTCTTAAGTTCCTAAAACTTATTTCTTGTGAATTCACCATTGATCTTTACAGGGGACTATTATAATTGCCTGCTTTCTTTTCCATTTTTAAACATGTATGTAGCTTTACCTAATAATAATTTATGATGATCTGGTCTGCCTTTTTGGTAAAGTTAGGAACCCAAAGGTTGAGCTGCAAAAATAATTTTTAAAATTTTCAAATATTTATTACATAAAGTGCACTAATTCAACATATTAAAAACATAGTCAATAGAATTTAAAAACATCATATTTCTAACTGCACATGGAATAGGCCAATAGATCAAAAGCAAAAGGCTTCCTGGGCGGCAAAGAAAAATCTGTTAGGTGCTGCTCCAACTAGTCTTTCTAATGTAAAGGTATCTGATTTGGTACCCACCTTCTAAAATATGCACTTCCAGAGGCCACCACTCTCTGCTTTTGCCCAGTTCTCAATCACCAGTGTGTGTGGTGACTGAGAGCAAGCCTTTTGATTTTGATTTTATACATGAGTGCATTCCTCACATTAATTTGACCACTGAGGAAGACCCCTCGGGGTTGAAACTCATTTGGTTCATTCTATGTTGGTCTATTCCATGTGCAGTTAGAAATGTGATGTTTTTAAATTATGATGACTATGTTTTTTAATATGTTGAGTTAGTGCACTGTATGTAATAAATATCTGAAAAATTAAAAAATTATTTTGGCAGCTCAATCTTTGGGTTCCTCACTTTTATGGTTGGGTTGGGTTTTGGTTCCCCTTTTTGGTTTTGCACTGCCTTTTTGGTAGCCAACGCACATTGAGATTTTGCCTGCAAGGTGTTCTCCACATTGATTCCAAGACAACACGGACCACTAGCTACCACTAAGAAGCTCCCTGTTGTAATGCTTCATGTTTTCCTCCAGGAAACAGGAGGCTGGAACAGATGCCAGACCAAATAATATTGAGGATTCAAAGCCATAATGTCCACAGTGTACTTTATAATGTAGCCAGGAGTGATATGATTTATACAGAAGGAGGGGGGAAACCATTGCTGTCTTGGCAAATACTGCACATATCCCATCAGAGCTTGGCATACAGTCAACCAGCATCTCAGAAAACAGAAGAAAACCCTGTTATTACATATCAGAAAAAGACAGGGAGATTGAAAAGGGCCTAAACTATGTAAGAATGGGACGGGCAAGATCATGCTTTTGTTGTATATAATTCTACACACCAGTGCTTTAATAACTTGCCAGTCTTTTGCTTAAGGAAGTCTGTTCTGAAAGTCTGCCTGGATCTGACAAAGAAGATTTCCCCACATAAGCAAAACCCTGCAGGATCAGCTCCATTGTAACCCTAATAAAAACATAGTTCCCTTTAAAGGAAGTGAACTTTTTTGCCACTGCAAGTATGTTGCAATGCTGCTCTTTGGGGGAGGGGGGAATCAAAAGGATCCAATTTGTGGGTGAAAATGGAGACAAGCAGCTGCTTCAGACTTTTAGTGGGCCTTGGAATGGATGCTAGGAAGGCACCAGCAGCAGCAGGAATCATTCCCCATTGCAAAGCAAGGCTGCTCTTAAAGAACAAGCAGCCGATCTGCCCACAGAGACTGCAAAGGAGCCAATCTTATAGGGAGAGTTCTCTCTGCAGGATCAGCGCCAATGTTACCCTAATGAAAATGTAGTATCCTTTTTTTTTGGGGGGGGGAGGAATGTAAGTCAGACTTTCCCCCTTGCAAAGAGAACTTTTTTTGTTTTTGTTTTTTACAATGAAAGGACATTGTAACATTACTCAGCAAGCTCCCCCTCCAAAACATGGCTCTATTAATGACAAAGCATATGATGCGAGATGGCACAGATCATGTTTGAAATAGATCCTTGTTTAAATGTCCTATTGTGGAACAAGTGCTTCAAACTTGAAGCATAAGATGGGATTTCAACTCAACGCTAAAATGAGGTCTGACTGTATTGCGGAAATGATCAAAGAGAGCTTTGAGACTTGGAAGCGTACACCATGAAACTCTTGCTCTACGTCCCTAAGGTGCTCCTGGATATAAAGTGTTCTATTGCAGACCAACAGGGCTACCCCCTGAAACTATTCTCAAAGTGATACTTTTAATATCAGAAGGAGTTGTTCTGTTGCGTTGACAAGTGGGGTTATGGCTCAGTGGTAAAGAATCTGGCTTGCATGGAGAAAGTCTCAGGTTCTATCCTCAGCTACTCCAATCAAATTATCAGCCATGGAGAGAGAACTGCCAGCCAGAAGAGATTACACTGACCTTGACATATAGATGGTCTGGTTCAGCGTAAGGCCATTCATGGGATGATAAGGAACCAAAATAATCAGCATAGATAAATCTTCAGAACAAAAGATTTGGGTGTGGACATCTACAAGGAGAGAGTTTGCCATTCATCAGAGCCAACCCTTGGAACACACACTTGGGGAAATGGGAACGATGGAGTCCTGTTTTGACGCCCAAACCTCTGTTCATCTGGCAACATGCTTCAAGGGAGAATTGCAGACATGAATTTTTTTTCACCAGCTGAAACAGAGGAGGTAGCCTGTTTTGCCACTGAAATGCCATCTATCAAAAAAAAAATGATTATTGGATTAGGCTCTCCTTGGCTCACTTTGGAATTGGCTCAGCATTTGCAAAATTTCCTTGGCAAGTATTTGGGGAAATTGTGATTGTTTCAAGAGTACCCTCCCAAATATTAATACTGAAGTGGAAATGCTGCGTCTGTAGCCATGCTGATGGAGGCTGCGTCTGTAGCCATTATCATATTCTTCCTTGGGAGTCATAGTTTACTGTCATCTGTTCTGACTCCGTCACACAGCATCAGTTAGGTGAACAGCCTCTAAGGGATTCAGCTGCACCTACTAAACAGACACACTTGTAAACAAGACAGAGTTTTATACCTGGAAAGTGGGAAACTACTGCATTATATATGTCAGGAAGAAACCGTCAAGCAAACTGACCCAGATGGAGACGATACTTGACACACATCAAACTGCTGCATTGAATAGTGTAGTAATGTAGTTCACTGCAATAAATGCGAGTCTGATTATGAACATGAAGAAGAGTTTTTTTTTTAATATGTCGCTTTTCTCTACAAGGAGTCTCTAAGTGGCTTACAATCACCTTCCCTTTCCTCTCCCCACAACAGACACCCTGTGAGGTAAGTGAGGCTAAGGGAGCCCTGATATCACTGCTCAGTGAGAAGAGCTTTATCAGTGCTGTTGCGAGCCCAAGGTCACCCAGCTGGCTGCATGTGGAGGAGGAGTAGGGAATCAAACCTGGCTTGCCAAATTAGAAGCCTCTGCTCTCAACCACTACACCAAGCTGCCTTCATCTATAAAGCAATTGTCTGTTGAATCCTGATGGTGCTGGGACAGAATCTCACTGAACACTTTTCAAGGTGAAAAGGCACTTTTCCTATAATAGAGCTGAGCATTACATGGTGTACAAACCTACAGACTAAACATCGCAATTTCTGACCAGAAGATAACTGTACCACATAGTGGCTCTATATAATTGTGAAGAGCCACTATATGTGGAGTGGTGTCCAGGCCCTGTCCGGGTGCCTGGACACCATTTCTGCTCCACAGGCCAATCCAGGCACAGCCAGAAAAGCTGGCTCCACCCAGATGGAACAGCCTGTGGAGCGCCTGCCCCACCACCCTGCCGTGAGGCACACATCCAGCCTCATGCCCACACACTCCCCACCAGCTGATGACCTCAGACCATCATGCTGCTCCACCCAGCCGCTGGTTGCAGCGTTGCTGCCCAAGAAGCCCTGGAAACAAGGCGGTGGAGATGGCAGCAAGGCTGCGCCAGAGAAGCAGCAAGGTGGCAGTGGAGAACTGGTGGAGGTGGTGATGAGCCAGCAATGCAGAAGCAGCTATCGCAACTGCAAGCCGGTGCTGGAAAAGCAGTGGGCACTTCGCTGAGACACCTCCAGAGAAATGGTGGCCGTGCCGCTGGAGAAGCAATGGAGGAGTCACTTGGCCAGTGGTGGAGGAACAGCAGAGCCAGTGGTGAGCCTGTGGAGTAGGAGCAGAGCCGCCCCACCACCAACCCAGACCAGGTCCACCAGACCTCTGGCCACTGTGCACCTGCCCCACTGCCTTCGCTGGGGGAAGGAGAGAGGGAGGGAAAGGAGGCTGCTCCATGTCTCCCCAGCCCTGGCGCTCCATGTGCCCACCTCCTTGCCCTCCCCAACCATTACCCTGCTACCGCCCACTGCATTCAAGACTGCAGCAGGCTTTTTTGGTAGGAGGAGGAAATAATATTGGAATAATAGGCACCTCTGTCACTCCTGTTGCATAAAGAGCACTTCTGAGCACAAGCTAAGGTTGTATGATCCATGTAGCTATAATCCTGTTTTTTCTTAAGCATGTGAGAAATGGACCATGTAAGCCCACTGTGAAAATCCTACTTAAACCATCTTTGTAAACAGCGTCAAAGCAATTTTAATGATGTTACAAATAACTTACCTTAGATTAAGGGGAAAAAAAAACCTTTTATCTTTGAAAGCTCTGGTCATTTTCACAATTTGATGCTAAGAATACCTTTTTGCCTCTAGTGGAGTCTGGATTTTTGTCTGGGATTTCATTTCTGTTTTGTAACCTGAGAATGAGGTTGATGAGACATGTAATTGGGGAAAGCAGCCAGCTGCCATCTCTATTGTTAAGAAGGTGTGATGTTTTCCCTTAGATGGCCATGCTGTCTTTTGGATTCTGGGAGTCCTGAAAACTCTTTTGGAACCTTACCATAGTTATGTGCCCTGTCTTTGTCCAACACTGTAGCATTTGTTCTGCTACCTATGCTTCAAAATGTAGACTTTTCTACTATGCAAATGTTATGAGCTAGTCAAGTGAAGAATGGAGCCTCCATACCTTTCCTCTGCTGGTTGATGGCAGGTTGCTCTCCTGCAGCTCGCACTAAATAGGTTGGGAAATCCACTTTATGCGATTCCCCAACTAGCACTTTAAAATGGAGGATGTAGCGAGCCGGTTAGTGCCCAGATGCTGGATGTTGGCGCTGTCATATGGAGGGGCCGGAATATAACAACTACGTAAGGAAAGCATTTCACTGCATTTAACGGGTGCAGAAATGGCCATAGTAAAACTCTTTGGGGCCAACAATTCTTTGCTGCTAAACAAGGCTTCCATTGGAGAGATGCTCTCACTTTGGCTGCTTCCACATGGAGTTTTCTCTCCTCTGATATTCAATCTGGTGTTCTTTTTTCCCCCTTAGAGTAGCCACACCTATCATGTTCTCATCGTACTCTAGTTGCTCTTTCCCTGTTTCCAGACTCTTCCAAATCTGTTTTGCTATGACCTTTTGGGGAAGGCTGCATCCCAAGCATGTTATCATGCCGGATGTACACTTTCAAAGGGGGCCCTGCTTTGGCATTCTTTGTATTCTATTGGCCTTTAATCCACTTTCCCCTCCCCCATACTTCAACAGAGCAACTGCTATTGTGCTATACCATTTACTGACTTTTAAAAAAATATTCAGAAAGACTGCTGCAGGCACATCTGGGGAAAATGAAGATGAAATGTGGCTGATGGAGGAAAGTGTATAGGAAGCTCTTATGTAGATGCCCCCATTGCTCAGATTCATGCCTCTACAAATGCAGCAGCAATGATGGATAATCATTGTCGTCTGAGTGCAGCCTTAGTTGGATGGGAGTCTGTGGACCGACCTGTGGTCTGCAAAAAATGAACAGTGATGCATGCTGACATCTGACTGTTCCACTGGGAGTCCTTCTTTAGTTCTGGTTATCAGTTCTTGCTGTACGTTAATTATCCGCAGTGCCCTTCATCATTTAGACAGGTGTCTTCTGTTCCTTGTTCTTACACCCCAACGCTATTTGGGCCTATGTACCATACCATAAGCCTGTTCAGACTCCAGCCCAACCATAAAGGAGAAGCAACACAGACACTAGAGAAATATAGAGAACAATTTTGATTCAATTTTTAAAACTGTCTGACATAGGGCTATGAGAGATGGGCATTCCTGACAGCTCTTTAACTAATGGGTAAACCAATGACAATGACAAGTGAATTTCTGAGGCTACCAGAGTCAGTGCACAGAATTCATACCGGCTTTGTGAACCACCCGCAGACCACTAATATGGATCACTGACAGATCACCAGGCTTGGACCAGGGCACTTAGAAATTGTACATGTCACCTTGGCTTGTCACTGGGTTTATTGTGAAGAAACTTTTGAATAGGCCTCAATTTATGTCTCCCTGAACTCTTTCAAGACTGGGCAGGATGCAAACTGGACAGAAAAGTAAATATGTAGAGTAAATAAAATATGTTTATTTATCTTTTAAATCAGGGATAGTCAAACTGTGGCCCTCCAGATGTCCATGGACTACAATGCCCATGAGTGTATACTGGCAGGGGCTCATGGGAATTGTAGTCTATGGACATCTGGAGGGTCGCAGTTTGACTACCCCTGTTTTAAATTTTAGTTGCATAGGGAAAACAAACAACCCCTCATTAAGGGAGAAAAATGGTAGGACACCGATAATGGACACAACAGCAAATCATGGTTTATATTAATTAAATAATTAATCACATTTCTATGCCACCCTTCCCCAAAGGCTCAGGGCGGCTCACAGCATTTTAATACAATAATTTAAAACACGGTATGTGATTAACACTCTTAAATTATTAATTAAGTAATTAAAATGTATATCAAAACCCCAATATGAGCTGCCCTCTCTCTAGGAGTGGGGGGAGGAAGTGCTGTGCTTATGTAGATATCTGGCATCTAGGTGTTATTTCCTGTATGATGGCTGTCTATGGTTAAATTCAAGTGGGTCGCCGTGTTGGTCTGAAGTAGCACAACAAAACCTTTTAGACCAACAAAGATTTATTCAAGGCATGAGCTTTGCATGCACTTGAAAACTCACTCCTTGAATAAATCTTTGTTGGTCTTAAATGTGCTACTGGACTATTTTTGTTGTGTATGGTTAGTTTTTGAAATGTGTACTTGTTTCATACAGGCTGAACATAATATCTAGACTGAACATAATGTTTAAATGGAACCTAACTAAGGTTAATACCCCAAATTCAAATATTCAAAAATCTTATCACATAAATAATAGACTAGGGTTCTCAGCTCCAGGTTGGGAAATACCTGAAGATTTTGGGGGTGGAGCCTGAGAAGGGTGGGGTTTGTGAGGAGAGAGACATCATCAATGGGGAATAATGCCATAGACTCCACCTTCCAAAACAGCCATTTTCTCCAACTGATCTCTGTTGCTTGGAGAGAAGTTGTAATTGCAAGAGTTCTCCAATCACCACCTGGAGTTCAGTGACATAGGCACTTTAATTATATCATGGTATCTGTTCTATCTGAGACAAGCTGAAACATTTGATTTTTACCCAACATGTCGTGTGAAGTACCACAGAGCACAAAAGGTCATCTTCCTCAAGGTTAGAATTATGAATTCCTTCAGTCTAACTGGGGTGACACCTTTCATTTAGGAAGTCCACAAACTGATTTCAACTTGGAAGGGATTTTTGCAGATATGTAAAACCAATTCACATGCCTTGAAAGCTGGATTATTTATTTTTGCCCTTCAGTGCTCAGTTTCAACATAATTCGACAGGCAAATATGTGCAAGAATTCATTTATGACCAAGAACAATGGCTGAAGACTGGTTGTCTTTCTCTAGGAGTACTGGGAAGGAACTCTACGTTTTCTCAACCAGTTAAATGAGAAACTGTTGGCTAAAGTTATAGTGGCCAATGTTTTGAAATCCAAACAGCTCACAATAGCTAGGATAATCCTGACAGCATCTAGGTACAGGTGAGGTCCTGTTCAGACTTCCTTGGGAATTGCCCTGTCAGCAACACATCACCCCCCTGGCCTGTTTAAAAAGCTTTCCCTAGAGAAGCCTGTTTGCAGCTGCCAGGTGACACATGGGATTGGATGATGTCTCAGGGAGTTGAACATAATTAGCATTTCAGGATGTGCTGCTCGCTTCCTTTTAGCCATTATCTTGTGCTGAATTTCCTCACATGCTAATAAATTCACCAACACAAACCTCTTCTTTACCATTTCCTTTGCCAGTGTCAGAGCTGACTCCTGGCATGACTCCTATGCAACGATGTTTTTAATAGTTTAGGGAAGTGTGACAAGGGATCTGTTTTTTTGCCCCACACAAACTAATCTGCATCTAGAACAAAGGGTTTTTCTGCACACCATAAATATAGTGAAATGCTTACCTGGTGAAGATGCTACATTTCTGGCATTTTATACGACATCACCAACATCCAGCATCCAAGCAGCAAGCCACTAGCTACATCATCCATTTTAAAGTGCTTGCTGGGGAATCACATAAGGTGGATTTCCCAACCTAAACAGCGTGAGCCATAAGAGAGCAACCAGGAGGCCACACACTAAATACATGTATGGAGGTGAAAAAGCACTATCTCTACCTCCAATGTCCCGCCCTCGCACCCACCTCCCTCTCCCTTCTTCCAGGGATGGGATTTTTAAAAAAAGCAAACTGCCTGGAGCAACGAATAGGGATACAAGTGTGCAGGCAAATCAAAGCAAAAAATAATTCTTTGTCACACAAAGCATGCCTCCTTAAAGTTTTCTCCCCCCCCCACCAATCAGGAACTATTCTTCCCCCTTCCCCCATCAAAGGACTCAAATCACTAAAGGCCCAATCTGGCCGTCTGGACTTTGGTGCCCATGAAAGTCTATGGCGCCATAGACTATACTGGCAATTTTGGCATTCCTACTCTTCCTGGGGCTTGGGGGGGGGGGGGTTGAGGTAGTTCCTCCAAACTTTCAGGGAGGCTTTTCCCTGATTCCCTTCCAAATTTAAGAATAATTGGTCCAAGAGGTCCACTTCTAGGGGCTTCAAAAGAAGATTCCCCCATCACTCCATTATATTATATGGAGAGTCCTTTCCCTTTCAGCAGTTGTGTGTATTCTTCGTGCTTCCTTCGTAATGGTCTCTGGAAGTTGACATCGTATTTGAACATGGTTCTACGCACATGTTGTCTCCAAATGGCAATAATGAGGATCAGTTTTGCCTCATGCCATTCATATTTTTTCTGCAGGCATGGGTGGCTGGTCCTGCCTTCTATGGGGTGGGCAGCCCCTACTGCATCCTCTTTTTTGTTGTTTCCACATGTGTGGTAACACTTCTATGTATTAAAACAATAAGGATATCAAACCCCGGACGCAGAGCTTGCTTTTTGGGGGAGGGGGGGGGAGAGAAATTAGTGGAAGAGAAAGAACAGGCAGAAAACTAACTTTCTGGAGCATTTTCAGAGTTTGTGCTATTGTTAAAAATAAAAAAAAATACGGAGGGGACAGAGGGGGAGGAGAGGCAGATTATTGGTTGAAGTTGACTTGTCATCACTTGAGGTGGGAAACAGAGGGGGAAGCAGACTCAATCTAGCACTTCCTCAATAAATGCAAATTCCCTCCCCAGGAGGGGCAAGAAATCGTGTTTTATCAGAATTCACAAACTGCACAGCAAACATGGAGGACCTTTGGATCAGCACCCAAACAGCAAGATTTTTCTGTGGAACTGAAGAAATTCCATGGAGCTAGATGGTGTCATGAACCCCAATTCATGCCTGTTTAGTTTCATTTCCTGCAGCCTGGCAAGGCCATGGGTTGTAAAACGGTAAATCTGTCCTCAGGGTCCAAGACTACCTCACTTTCTCAGCAGGATGTCTACCTCCTTTCGCTTTATAACAATCTTCCCATGACCTTGCATAGACAGCATAGACACAACAGAAATATAGATTCTGGCCATCTGGCAGCTTGTGAACCTAGGCATCTTTGGTGCCCTTTGCTCTCCCGCCTAAATGCCTTTGTACCCCTCCCTTATCGAGAGAACCCTATATCTGTTCTGAAGTGCCTATTGTCCTTTGTTACTGTCAAGATCTTTAGTTAGGTGATCTTGGCATGCTTTAGCTGTTATGTAGACTCTGTTCAATAAAATTCTTCCTTGGATTTGCAACAATCTCGAATGTGTCTTTATCATGGATTCTGCTAGCTGGGCTCAGCTCGATTCCTGACAGATGGGTGCTGCCATGAAGTTTTTAGTCCCTGCAGAAACACTCTGTCTTTCATTCAGTAGGTCATCCCTGCCAAATTGCAGACAAATGCAAGAGAGTGTCTTATTTTGTAGCTAATTGAATAATGTGTAAAGTGAACACACAGCGGCATTTGGCAACCTCAGAAGACAGGGACGGGGTAATGATGTAAAAATTCTCAGAATATTGAAGGCATTGGAGGGGGATATTTCTCCTAATCTTTGTTCCTGAAAAACAACAATGGAAACTGACTTCCTTATCAAACATAAATTGAGAACATTTCCACACGAGGAATTTGCCTCTGGACAACCTTTGAATGTTGGCAGCTTTTAGAGCCCCTTCCACATCATGTCACCTGCATTCTGAGGCTGTCCAGTAGCTGGGTCAAGTTTTGGCCATTTTAAAATTGCGATTAGGAGAATAGCCAAAACTGGATTCACCACTCTAAATCGCATGTCCCATCAGTGAGCAACCAGTTAGTGAGCAAACAGGGGCAAGCCTGTATGGAGGGGTAAAGGCATAACAGTCTCTGCAGCATTGTCCTGCCCTCGCACCCGCCATCCCCTCTCCATTTTCTGCTCCAAGAAATTTTTTTTATGGTGAAGTCCGCATTGCAGTGCAACCACAAACCTACATTTTCAAAGGTAAAATAAAATATTATTTAAAGTGTCCATAGTCTTTTTGGGATCAGGCAGGCAAAAACAGTTCCGTTTCTATTTTCTGGAGGTAAGAAATGAGCTGGGAAGGGGGGGCAGGTGGGGGGGGCAGGTGGCCTAGCATCCTTTTCCCGATCATACAGTGGTCTGAGCTCATTGTTTTTAAACCAGCCATTTACACAAAATGTCTTTTAATGCTCCAGGAACCATGTTCAGCATCTCAGAAATCCACCCAGGCAGAAATAAAGTCCAAAAGAACATGAATCCCAAAAAGGGTGTGGGAATGCTATAGTGTTTGGAATTTCCCATAGCAATGTAGCAGTGTTGATTTTATTAAAAAATGCATCTGTGTTGTGGCATTACTGCATAGCAACGTGGAAGTGCCTTAAAAAAATTGGGGGACTTGAGGGCAGGGAGAGAAAGTGTCAGTCCACAAGAGAATTGCTGTGCTGTGATTGGTGGCTTGCTGTGACTGACAAGCCAAGGAATGGAGGGAGAAGTTTGTTTTGTTTTCCCTTGCAGCCTCCTCAGTAGGCAAAAAGCCACACAACAGGACAGAGGGAAAACACGGAGGGGTCTCCCTTGAGGAGGGCTGCAAACGCGAGGTTTACCATCCCGTGTTTGCAAGCAGGAGGCCACTCGCATTTTATCCCTCCGTGTGGAAATGGTCTTAGATTACTGCTTAATATAAAATGCACCATTCGTATAGCATATAAATCATTCTATCATTTTATATAGCCTACTTTGTGGCATGTTTATGGAATTTAAAATTTAAATACCTTAGACCACAATCCTATGTATATTGACTCAGAAATAACTCCCATGGTATTCACTGGAGCTTATTTCCCATAAAGTGTACATAGGATTGTACTGCAAAAGAAACTGAAAATATAGCAAAAGTGCATGAAAGAGCTGCAAACTGCTGTACTCTGTGCCACCTTAGTTAATGCATCTTAATATCTGCCATCTGAGAGTTGTGGGGAAAATAAATGTTGACTCCTGAATAACAAATTTTTCAGTAAACATAAGTTAATGTATTCATTATACAGTCCCATACAGTCCAAGGCACTATCAGCATATTTGGATTTCAAGTTAAACTTATCTAAGAAATCAAAGTGTTGAACCAGTACTTGAGAGACCCAGGCATAAATCCTTTCCTCAACATAGAAGTTCAGTGAATGACCTTGAACTAGTCATTCTCTCTCGGTGTAGACTACTTTTCTGCACCGTTGCTAGGATAAAGCAGGGGAAGACAGAACACTTTGCATTCCTATTGAAGAGCACAGCAGGAAGGAAGGAAGGAAGGAAGGAAGGAAGGAAGGAAGGAAGGAAGGAAGGAAGGAAGGAAGGAAGGAAGGAAGGAAGGAAGGAAGGAAGTTGGTCTTTTGTTGTTGTTGTTGTTAGGTGCAAAGTCATGTCCGACCCATCGCGACCCCATGGACAATGATCCTCCAGGCCTTCCTGTCATCTACCATTCCCCGGAGTCCATTTAAGTTTGCACCTACTGCTTCAGTGACACCATCCAGCCACCTCATTCTCTGTCGTCCCCTTCTTCTTTTGCCCTCTATCGCTGCCAGCATTAGGCTCTTCTCCAGTGAGTCCTTCCTTCTCATGAGGTGGCCAAAGTATTTGAGTTTCATCTTCAGGATCTGGCCTTCTAAAGAGCAGGCAGGGCTGATCTCCTCTAGGACTGACTGGTTTGTTCGCCTTGCAGTCCAAGGGACTTTATACCCTGCTTTTTACTGCCTGAAAGAATCTCAAAACGGTTTACAATTGCCTTCCCTTCCTCTCTCCACCAGACACTCTGTGAGGTAGGTGAGGCTGACAGCGCTCTTATAGGACTATTGGGTCAGAACTGTGAGTAGCCCTAGATCACCAAGTTGGCTGCATGTATAGAAGTGGGGAATCAAACCCAGCTTGCCAGATTAGAAGCTGCTCATCTAAGCACCAAACCACACTGGCTCTGTCCATTCTCTCTCCTCCCCCCCCCCACACATTTCTAACGGAGGGAATCTCCCTTCCAGATATTCTTATGCTTTGGCAGCACATGAAAAACAGATTCCCAGGACAATGTCTTGCAAACCACATGGCTCAATATCCCTTTGATTTGCTCCAGCAGTTAACCTGCATTGTTATTATCACACCTCTTCAAGTAGTTGGTGCTTTCCCAGATGGCTGTAGCTGCTGCAATTGATTGAATCCTGACCTAAGTGGTTACACAAGATCACTATGCTGTTGAAAGCTTTGTCAGTTCCTCCTTATTAATTACACATCCCCATCAGTTGGTGGATGTAATTGCAGCCCAGTTCTTCCCCTGTCCCAACGATTCCCTTGCAGTTCATTACTGTCTGAGCTCAAATGGCTACAGAGCTTTTCTGTGTTGCCAGCCAAGATTTAATACCAAGCCAGGTTACGAAATAATGACTTAATAGCAAACGTGCAGCAATTTATATATCAGAATTAAAGATTAAAACTTAATCTTAATTAAATCTTGGGAAAGTTCATCCAAGCTACCCAATTTATAAAAAATAATAAAAAAGATATATTGATTATTTAAGAAATTGAAATCACATTTAATAAATATGGGAGTGAGCCATTAAGGGAATGCGGAGATCAGAGAAAGTACTAAATGGTGATTAAAAGAAGATAAATATTTATTAAACGTTTGCTGTGATTTATTAAACTCTGATGGGCTAAACAAATATAATTTGATATCTGGATCATATCTCATTCTGATACAGGCTTCATTAAATCTGAAGGCTTGGCTTTAAATGGGTATCATATGTTCCCTTCAGTCCTTAATCTCTTTGAAATATCAGTTTGATGATGGTGCAGACATTGAAAATCACACAGACTGAAGCTTCCTGTGTATCAATAAGTTAGCAGGTAGGGAGAGAACTTTCTTCTCTCTTTGGCTCACACCGCCTGACTCTTTGGCTCACACTGCCTGACTTATAACTTATGGGGGTGTTCCTTCTCCATGCCCTCCATTCTGCTCAGCTACCAAGTGTTCAGAAGCATCTGTATAAATTCAGCACCTATGAATTGTGGCTGCATAAAAGCACTGGCCTGGCCTGCCCTTCTGCCCCCCCCCCATCCCAATGTTGCCAGTTTTGTTGACCAGCTTTTTTGTCTGCCATGATGCAAATAAGGAGGCAAGGGAGCTTGATCTCCATGCCAGAAGATCACCGTACCTGTTAGATTCCAGTCTATCAGGCTGATCAAGGTGCAAGACCAATGAAAACAGGCTGCTCTGATGGCATATTTTTGCCCTATCTGCCTTACAGAAGCAGCTGTCCTGAAAGGCAGCCGTTCCTAATTAAAATCCACACTGAAAACTGTCATTTCCAGGTTTCAAAGGAATGTCACAGTGGCAGTCTTCTTGCCATGGAATCAGGGGCTAGCTACTATATTTCGGAGCTGCGTGGGATTGGAAAGAAACTCAGCCGAAAGAGCATCAGAGGTCTGATCACCATACACTCAAGCGAGAGCATTACAAATGGAACAATAGGACTGAGAGAGAATCATAGAGTTGGAAGGGGCCATACAGGCCACCTAGTACAACCCCCTGCTCAATGCAGTATCAGCCTAAAGCATCCAAGAAAAGTATGTATCCAGCCTTTGCTTGAAGACTGCCAGTAAAGGGGAGCTCACCATTTCCCTAGGCAGCCCATTCCACCACTGAACTACTCTGTGAATCACCCCCCCCCCCCATATCCAGCCAGGAGCTTAAAGCCATTACTGCAAGTCCTGTCCTCTGCTGCCGCTTCCTCCCCTCCTCTAAGTGACAATCTTTCAGAAACTTAAAGAAAGCAATCATGTCCTTTTTCAACCTCCTCTTCTCCAGGCTGAATATTCCCAAGTCCCTCAGCCTTTCTTCATAGGGCTTGGTCCCCAGCCTCGGATCTCCTTGTCGCTCTCTTCTGCAACCTCTCCATTTTGTCCATGCTCTTTTTGAGGCCTCCAGAACTACTCGCTGCGATCTAATCACTGCAGTATACAATGGGACTATGATGTCTTACGATTTTGATGTGATGCCTCTGTTGATACAACCCAAGCCTGCATTTGTTTTCTTTACCGTCGCATCACACTGTCTGTTCATGTTTAGCTTATGGTCCACGAATACCCCAAGATCTCGTTTGTACACACTGCTACCCAGAAGAGTTTCTCCCATCTGGTATATATGCTTCTCATTGTTGTGACCCAGAACTCTGCACTTACCCTTATTGAATTGCATCTTGTTCTCATTTGCCCACTTTTTCAGTGCGTAACAATAGTCCTTAGAAGTGTTTTGTCTAGTGAGGGGCTCAGCCTTGTTTCTGACTCAAACTTCAAACATTTCTTCAATTGTCATATAACTCCCCACTATATGACATGTTCCTTGAACGCTGACTCTGCTCCATGGTTCCATGTCAACTTGCCATCCTTTGGAATTTCTTCTAACATCTCTCTTCATTTATATTATTTATTCATATAGGCACTTACAAACTCAAGCATATTTCCTTCTCCTCTCCCCTTATTCTTCTGCCTCGATCTGTTTGCCAGATTGTTTTGTTTCATTTTCCAAAATGCCACATATACAAGCTAAAAAATTCATTTCCCTAAAGAGGGCGGCTATGGCTGAGTTCAGACATACTGCAGAACTATTGTTTATTTTAGCTATGGTTGGTCTGTAAAACCAATATTTAGCTCACACATAATCACTAAAGTTCTGGTTTGCCTTGACAAACAGTGTTGTCATTCCTTTCTTTCTGTAATGTCAGAAAACATCTCCAAAGAATAAACCAGGATGAAATCAGGCTATCTGGATTCAGCCATCAGAGGGAACTATGGTTAAGACTAACTGTAGTTAATATAGGTTCAGATGGATAGCCATGTTGCTCTGCATGCAGACAATCTCGCTAACTAAAGTTAGGTCAATAACAGTGCTGTCCTACACAGGGCTGCTACAGTCTAGGCCCACAAAAATTAATGAGCTTAGAACGGAATAGCTGTGCTTAGGATTGCAATGTTAAATCACGGTTATACTGTGCCTGAACTGAGCCTGTGCCAGATCTGGTTGTCTTTCAGCCAGCTTGGTGTAGTGGTTAGGAGCAGCAGCTTCTAATCTGGTGAGCTGGGTTTGATTCCCCACTCCCCCACATATAGCCAGCTGGGTGACCTTGGGCTCGCCACAACACTGATAAAGCTGTTCTGACCGAGCAGTAGTATCAGGGCTCTCTCAGCCTCCCCTACCTCACAGGGTGTCTGTTGTGGGGAGAGAAAAGAGGTGACTGTAAGCCTCTTTGAGACTTGTTCTGGAAGAGAAAAGTGGCATATAAGAATCTTCTTCTTCTTCTTCTTCTTCTTCTTCTTCTTCTTCTTCTTCTTCTTCTTCTTCTTCTTCTTCTTCTTCTTCGCATTTATGGTACAAATTCAGGGCCATTCTGCACAATGGGCAATGTTGCTAAATCTGAGCGCTATTGAAAAGCGCTGCAATCAAAAGCGGCAGGTCTCGGTAACACACACACAGCCATTTCTATCGAAAAAAAGGCTCTTCCACTAGCGCTGTTCTTGTAACGCACAAGTATCCGGTCTCACCGAAATCGCAACAAAGGAGGCAATATTTTTCTGTGCTTCCTCCCGCCCCTGGCCGTCAATCAAACAGAACAGCCAATTAACTGTTGTGTTTGTGCTTCCCTTTAAAACCTGTCTTTAAAAAACCCCAAAACACCAGTAGCAACGCATATTCGTTCATTTGATGTATCAGAAAGACCTTTTTTGCTGGTGTAGGAACTGGCGCTTAATCGTTTACATGCTCTTAAAGTTAGCCCCCCCCCCAGTGCAATTTCTGGCCGAAATTACGGGCAGTGTTGAACAGGGGGCTGTATTGTGCTTGGAAACTTTACAGACTTGTGGAGGGATTTCTGCCAAAGAAGCATCACTTATTTGTTGCTTTTGCCAGTTTAAGGGGGGGGGAATGGTGATCGTGACACCAGAAGCTCGGTTGCGAGAGCTTAGGGAGGGACATGCTTGCTACCGCTATACTAAGAACATGCATGTCTTTTTTAGATGTGTTGCAGGTTGTTCTAGCATATTTTTTTTTTAGGGGAAATCCACTTTTGTGAATTCCCCAAAAAGCGCTACAACGAAGCGATTTTTGCAGGAGTGTTGCAGGAGTGTTGCGGATTGTGTATGACATCGTGAATAACGAAAAATAAATAGCGTTACACAATGGTAACACTTCAGCAACATTAACGCTGGCTGTGTGGAATGGCCCTCAAAATACACTGCACCTAAAACAAACTAATGAAGCATAAATTCTGTACTTAAGACACTAGTTGCTCAAAAGCAGATTTAACTCCCCCTTAACAGTATCTTGAGTATACCTTTTTATTCCTCCCAATACATGAAGGTCTGCTAGTCACTCCTAAAACTAAGTACTGAATTCGAAGACCCTGTAGCGGGGGGGGGGGCACAACCTGCCCACATGCTTTACAGCGGGTAGCCCAGCATCCACAGACAAGGACCTTAAGGAGGGCCTTAGAGGACCTAATGGGATCACTGCAAAATCCTTAAGTTCCCTCCTTGTATCAATCCTTGCATCAATCATAATACAGGGCATTTCACTGGTTAATAGTTTCCAGACTCTCCCCCCCCCCAATGCTCTAGCAAGGCCTGAACTACTGTGAGCAGACAAGGAGAAGGAGGATGAAAGATAGGGATCTTCGTATTAATTCAATATTGTATCAGTAGTATGTTAAAGCAGAAACCCGCTCCTCCCAGACATCCTCTTTCTCTAGCCAATCAAAATCCAAGTAATTGCATTTGAGCTAATGCAACATTCAGATTGAAAAGTTAATCACTGCAGTTGTCAATAAATTCATGGCTAAAGAAAGAAAAGCAACCTTATCTTGGGCCTTTGTGGACGAAGATCACCCATTTAAAAAAGAGTGAAAAGTGCTCCCATCCATTATGTACATTTTAAATGATGGATGAAAGGAGCTGCTTGAGCCTGTTTACACATTGCTTGCTGAGAAAACAATGGAGAAGGAACAGGGCTCCTTCTCCAGCTATTGTATTGAAATGCCCTGCTTTAGCTGGTTGCATGCGGCTGGCAGATTTAGCACCACTTTGGGTCGGGGAAGGCATCTCCTGTGTAGAGTTATTTTTGAAAATTAACTGGTCCTGATTATTATGTTCTGCAACTAGAGTAACAATTAATTTCCTTCCAAGCCTCCACGATCACATTTCCACCTTGACAGTGTGGCCCACTTTCTGGCAGGTGCTCTGTAACCATGCAGGAGAGCCCGTCAGCATGGGGAGAGATTTCAGAATACATTGTTGTGGCAACACTGTCGTGCTAACCCCCTTTTCCAATTTAATGCTGCTGTTTCCCTTTCTGTTTAAAGAAAAGCAGGGGGAAGATCGGGTCAGAATGCCTTTTCAGCCCCTAGCCTTCATTAGAGGAAGAAAAATAAAAGGTCAGAACATCCCAGGGTTGAAAATAATCAGCAGAAACAGGAATGCCTCTTTTGGCCAGATGTCCTTTGCACCTCCTTAAGTGTGGAATGACTTGGATATGCCGGAGGAGGCAGGAGGAACCTGATATTTAACATGGCCAATATGGTCATGTGGTCAAAATCCTGCCTGTGCAGAGAGCACTTTTAGCCTTACTGAAAATACAGGGTTGATCAAGGATAACTGTGTATCTTAGAACATGTAGGGAACTATCAGAAGTTTGGCAACCCCCCCCCCCCCAAAGCAGCATGGAATTAGGGCTACTATTGTGGGTGTATCAGTATTATATAGTGACATTGTTTCCATCCACCCTGGACAGCCATTGCTTCTTCAAAAGAACCCTAGGAGGGTGGGGATTCCCTGTTACAAACTGTTAGCCTCCACTCACAATTCTTATGGTTCCCCTAGGAAAGTGAACACCCGTTAAATCAATTTGAGAGTATGGAAGAAATGTGCTGCAACTGCAACCCCATTCTATGCACTCCTCATTGTCGGCTTTTCATGAGGTGCCTCTCATGCAGTCCACAAAGCCTCCCCCCCCACACACACAACAGACCTGACCCTCTTTTCATGCATGTTCTTCTTCCACTGAAATTGCTCCTATGACTATTATTCCCTCCAAGCATTTTACATCTTCATATAGATACAGAACAATCACTGCAAGCTCTGAACCATCTGTTCTTTAAAATGGCACAATTCTTGTTTCATACGCTCATTGCTGAGGGCTGGATCCCAGAATTGTATTTATTGGGTCACATTACATATTGAAACCATAAAATAGCCCAGGTAGTCTTCTATTAATATCATTCTGCTAGGGCAGTTTTCTGACTATATCTGTAAGACTTCCAGACTTCTGTAGGCAATGCTAAGCAGTCCTCAGTGGGGAAGAGTACATCAGAAAGTCTGTTGGATCTAAAAGACCTGAGGGTTCCTTCCTAGCTCATGTATAGCTATGGTCTCCTCTAGAGACAAAGAAGCCCTAGCCCTCCTTTTGTCCTCTATGATGCTGCTTTGTCAAAAAAGGGAAATGCTTCTTATTTTGAAACGGCTGATTCTGAGTCAGATGGATGGAGTTTCTTTCAAATTAACACTTGAACACTGAAGCAGAAGAAAAGCCCTACTGGCTCAGACCAGTCCATCTAAGCAAATGTCCTGTTGGAGGGGCCAATGAACCTTCCCCATATTGCCTCTTAGCATTCAAGGTTTCCTGCTTTTGAATCTGGAGGCTGTAAGCCTTCCGGACTTCTCCAGGCAGCGCTGAATAGTCCTTGGGGGGTGGGGGTGGGGTGGGGTGGGGAGAGCATGCATCGGAAAATCTGCGGCTGGTTTGAAAACAAACATGTGAATTCTTGCCCTCAAGGCAATTGTTTCAGAAAGATGTAAGCCTCTGAATAAGGAGAGCTGGTGCATCACAAAAGTGCTAGCTGAACCCAAATCCTCATCAGCAATGCTAGCAGGTAAGTCTGATCTGCTGCTCATTCCCACCCCTCCCCCCAAGTCACCAGCTGCAGCCAGTGCTGTGTGCAGGAAGGCAACCAAATGAAGGAAGAGGAACGGAAGGATTAGAATTACAAATTCATACTGAAGAAAAGACCTGATATCGCTGTCCATCAGAACATTTCTTCTTGGGGGTGCTTGAACCTGATTCAGGGGCTGTAAAGAAGCTGAGGGGGTCTGTAATGAGCATAGCACCAGCTATTGGGGAGATGCTTTCAAAGGAACATAGCCAGGAATTTTTGTCTTTGACCTCCTGCAAGCTGAGCAGAAGTGCCCAGCATATTTCTACAGATTCTCTTTAATGAAGGGGCTCTCCATCCCTGAACCCCATTTTCTCTTTAAGGGAGTGAAGAGAGGAGCAAGACTGAATATCAGTTGAGAACCCAAATACATAGACCATTTTCTTCCTTCCAGTTAATGTCTATTGTTGTTGTTGTTGTTGTTATTTGGGCCAGAGACAGGGACAGGATATCCAGCTTATCAGTGAAGCTATCAACCTGGCTGGGGCTACTGATCTAACTTACATGGCTATTTCAACGATCTTGTAGTCTTCCAGAAGTAAACTCTTCCATTGCAATTTCCTTGGGAAATCTTTTTCTGTTCCTCCCCCAACACCTTCTCCTCCTCCTCCTCCTCCTCCTCCTCTTCTGTCCTTCCCAGCACAAGGAGGCAGGATATAGGCTGTGCTCTAGCGCAACCCCTCCTTCGGACACAGATGTCTTCACTGATGGAGCGGAAACGCTTCACTGGCCTATATTCCATTGTCTGCAGAAGTGATTCCAAATGAGGGCTGCTGCCATTATGTGAATAAGCCATGCATGATCCCTGGGTACATTATCAGGCCCCTTGTGGAACATTTTTAGCAATGATGAAATGTTATTGTTGTCAGTGTCAGACACTCGGTCTTTATCAGTCTCCCTTGTGACAGGCCTCGTTTTTCAGGCAAGTCTTGGGACGCCTTCAAGGGGAGATCTTCTGATCAAGGTCAAATGGACTGGGTACCTTTCCTTTCCACTGCTTAACCTTTGTGTTACACGAGGGAGCTTCACCGTGAGACGGCGACATGGTCCCCACTTGGGAGTCTTGGGATGAGGTGCAGAACTGAGAAATTCTTTATATCTCTGTTTCAGGAAGTGAAGGTGAGGGCTACCTGGTCTGGGGGCTTGCTTACGTAGTTCTGTAAGCTCAATGCAAGTGGCACAAGGATTGCGGATACAAAGCACAGTGTCATTCAGGCAAGGTGGAAACAGCAGAGTGACTGGAAAGAATATTTAGCCCTTGTGATAGATTTTGATAAAGTCTGAGGCTTGACAAACACACAACCCCTCAAGCATGCCCTTTTGGGTTGAGGGTGGGGCAGATGCTATACCACTATCGTGATTTATTAATTATTGAGCCATTTGCAGTATTCTGATCAATGCAAAGAAATAAGCTCATTCTAATTTTCTACATTTTTAAAGACATGAAGTTAAAGAAAAGAACTGAGAGGGGAAATCTGAATCTCATCCTGGAGCTCCTAAAAATGCACCGTAATTCAGAATGTTGTATCATACAACAGGAGAACAGTAGCTGAATCTCTAGTTAAAACACTTGTACTCTGTTGAGCAAAACCAAGAGAGTTTTTATCATTGAGTTATGGCAGATACTGAGGGAGAAATTAGTGGGGTGAGAAAATCCAGTATCCACCTACATTATAATCAATACATATATCTTTTCCTTCTATCTGGGCAGCATACTTCATGTTATTGAGAGGAATCACATCAAAGTACTGACCGGACCAGAATTTCAGCAAGTTTATGATGGTTTCTGCATCTCTGTGGCAGTTCACAGGGGGGGAAATGTGTGGGTTCTACATGGCTTCCACACTTCTCAGCCCAGTTCTAATGCTTTAGAAATAGATTTCCTTTCCCCATGAAATATAATTCTTTACACTCTAAAGATTGGAACTTTGGAGACTGAAATGTACTTGGTGGGTGGGTGGCTACTCATTATATTGAGGTCCTGCTGTGCCTAATTTGCTTTCTTCATTAAATGTGCTCTAGCCATGAAATGCAGGAGTTCAGTCTCTTGTCAGACTGTTGTATGAGGGTGCTAGGAGAGAGGCAGTTGCTGATGCATTTTTTGTGACTCTTGTTATAATTCAGAGCAAAACAGAGGGTTTTTGGGTATGCCCCTGTGCTGAATTCAGAGCACAAGCAGAGGGCTTTCGGGTATGTCCCTGTGCTGAGTTTTCATGACATTTAACCACATCCCAGATCACTTCCCACATCACTTCCTACATCCCAGATCACAGGAAAATATCATCCTCCACTGAAAAAAAACTATGGCTCTGATGAACCACACTGGTTTTTGCATGACATAGGCCATTGTACATCTGGGATGGGATCAACAGATCCAGAAAAAAAATATCTCTCTGCCACACCCAGAGAAATTATATTTGGGGCAGACTTTTAATGATTAAGAACACAGAACCACTCTGAAGATATAGACTGCCTACAATCTCATCCAGATTGAGCAGTAGGTGCAAACTTAAATGGACTCCGGGGAATGGTAGAGGACAGGAAGGCCTGGAGGATCATTGTCCATGGGGTTGCGACTTCGCACATAACAACAACAACAACAATCTGATCCTCTTATTAGCTAGGAGGCCTGAGAAGTGTTATCTTCTGATACCACTCACTACCTGTATAAGGAAATTCTTCAAATGCTAGCATGTCATGGCAGAACTGTATTTTGCCCACAATAGAAGTCAGTATATTCATTCCCCCTTTTGCTGCTCCTCTGCCATCCCTTCTGTTCCTCCTGGCCCCACCACTTATTACGGCAGCTGCTTTTGTCCAGCCCTAACTCTTGAGCTTTAGAATTTGACCATCAGTCAGAATTCACAATTCCAGAAGGGGAGACAGCTGTTGCCCTTTTGGAAAGGCACCGCTCAATTGCTTTGAGCAAAAGAAGATGGAATGGAGTCAGCAGGTGGGCTAAAGTTTCATTTGAACACAATTTCTTTTAACAACAGTCCTGTTATTAGGCTACTTGCTATTTCCGTGAAGCCCATAAAGGAGTTCTGGTTGAGATATTCTAAGTTGGAATGGCTTTGTTGTATGATAGCCAAGATAAATTTTGTTGGGGAGGAATCCAGGTGAAATAATGAGGCAAGGTGGCCTTTTTCCAGGGACAAAAGAGAGATGACTCAATTGCGCAGCCAGCTCTCCTTTCCTGAATTAACAGAAGCTGAATTAAAAATTGGAGTTGGACCACGCAGACCCAAGCAATCCTTTCTCATGGCCTCTGTGGAAATTAAGAATGTGAAAGCTACTCCATTCCAAGAAATCACATTTAAAAATGGGTTTCCCTCAAACTTCCTCGCAGTTTATTTGAAAAGGAATCCCTCAAATTCATTTCAAAAACCATTCAAAGTACAATGTTTTATGACAACTGTAAAAGAAGGTTTATTCTGGGGAGGGACGGGTTATACTAAACATTTATTATTATATGAATGTACGATGAACTTCCTCATAGATCTTACTAGTTTTTGAGATGCCACTATACTCTTTTATTGTTGTCGATTTTAGTGGTTCTTAATCCTGGAACATGTTAGCCCAGTTTGCCTTATTCCTTTATTAAGACATTTGAAAAGGTTCTCCTGCTATTGGTGCTCTTTAGCAAATTTTAACTTCTGCTGTGTAGCATTTTCTTGGACTGTTCCTCACTTCTGTTCATGATCTTTAGATTCCGTGGTGGTTGAATGGGGGGGGGGGGATGTCATTGTTCAGCTCCCAAGTTTGGAGATATGAAAGGGAATAGAAATTGCTTTGTGCCACTTAACAGCATCTGCTTGGGGAGGGTGAAGAGGTTATAGAACACATTAGACGGAAAGAAGGGCCCTATACTACCACTGCCTTGAACGGACATGCTTCCCCCTCCCCTTTGCTTCTATATATGCATTTACTGAGTCTAACAGTATCCAAGAAGATATTTTAAAACCTCCCCTAGAGTTTCAAAATAAGACAAAGACTGTGACATGGCTGAACAACAATGAAGGTGCTCAAACCAATCAATTTACCTGCTGACTAATGACTTAATTTCCCATTAAGCCATAGGTTGCTTTCTGGGTGATTTAATGATAGACTGTTAAATAGGATCATCATTACTCTGACCACTGTGAATTCTATCTTCTTGTTGCCTTGCTTGGATCTCTCTTGCTTGGAACAGCATAGCCAAAGGAAATCAGAATCAAAGAAGCAGAATCACACAGAGCTGGAAGAGACCACAAAGAGCCATCTAGTCCAGCCCCCCACCTTCTCGTAATTTTATAAATCACACACTCCTGACAGGTGTTCATCCACTCTCTTCCTAAAAACTTCTAATACTCCACCACCCGCCGGGGCAACACCTTCCGTCTACAAACAGCCCTAACCATCAGGGCTTTCTACTATTTTTACTTTCTACTATTTTCTACTTTCTACTTTCTTCTACTTTCTAAATTGCTTTCTAATATTTAAGTGGAACCTTCATTCTGGTAATTTGAACCCTTTGCTTCTAGTCTGTGTCTCTAAATCTGCATGAAACAACACGTCTATCTTTTATGTAATTAAACACAGCTATCATATCAACTCTCGACCTCCTCTTTGCCAAGCTACACCTAACCAATTCTCTCAAGCTCTCCTCATAAGCCATGGATTTCAACCCCTCAGCCATTCTAGTCACCCTTTTCTGAACACGCTCCAACTTGCCAATATCCTTCTTTAACTGCAGCACGCAGAACTGGACACGATATTCCAAATGAGGTCTAACCATTGCTGAATAGAGTGGCATTATCACTTCCCTTGTTCTACATTCTATGCTCCCAGCAATGCAGCCTATTATCCCATTTGCCTTCTTAGTTGCCATATTGCACTGTTGGTTCATATGCAACTAATTGTACTCAGTGTAATACATTACACTTCTGCCTATTAAAATTCATTTTGTTTGCTAAGGCCTCATTTTCCAGTCTATACAGATCTCCTTGCATAGTAAAATATCCTAAAGCTGTGCTCTTGCACTAGCAGCCAAAGATGTGGGCATGAAGGGAGTTAAAACAGGACAGAAAAGACATCCAACCCTGCTTTAATTCCATCAAGGTCTTCCTACAGTCTCTAGAAGAGATTTCACAAAATATCCTTTATCTTTCCAGATTTGGAGGGGGGGGGGGATTCTGAATTCTGAAATCAGTGCATCCCAACAGGCCTTTTTTCCCCTGGCCATGTTTATTTAGACTGCAAAACTCTCTTTGTGCACCTCTGCTACAACTAACAATTTCTAACTCATCTTGCCATAGACATGATGTATCTTAATTCTAGAGGTTTCAGTGCTCCTGGCTTTTCCTTTAACAAATGCTTCAACTACTACCTATGCTTACAAATGATACATTTTCTTCAAATGTTATGTGATAGAAGTGATTACAAATGTGATAAAGCAGAGAGGATACAAACCTCATTATATTGTAGTTGCTTTTAATACTAATGTAAACTACATTATTTTTCCCAACTACCATAATGTAGCTGATATTGTCTCTGAGGAAGTGTGAGCTCATACCTTGAATGAAACTTTGTTGGTTTTAAAGGTGCCACTGGACTCTAAATTTGCTCTGCTGCTTCAGACCAACACGGCTACCCACCTGAATCTACCATAATGCATATTAGTTGGAACAGTCCAGGGCCTGTAAGATGGAGCTCTTCCGCCAGGTCTTTGGTTGAGGCCAGAGCAGTTATGATCTGGGCCCCTCCCCAAGCCAGTGAGGTCAACTTGCTGCTCCCTATTAGCCCCCTGAGGCGGTTATACACCCTCTGTTGAGCGAGGTTTTGACAGGGTATTTTTTTCTGCTGCCTTCATGTAGGAGTTTTTATAGTTTTATGGGGTTTTATTGTGAAACTTTGTTACCCGCCACAAGCTGGCAACAGGAGTGGCAGGCTAGAAGTCAAATTATAAAACAAACAAACAAACAAACATAGGGACTATATCAAACCTTTCCTTATCCAGTCCTTTATGACCCTGGTTCCTCAAAAAAAAAAAAAAAAGGATAGCACAGAATACTCCCCTCCCCCCATGCACACAAGCCAGGTTAAAGGATTTGTGGGGTTCGAGCAGAACACAACTGCCTGCCTGCATTCAATGGTGCATGCTCCTGTACACAGAGAAGGGGTAGCAGAACTCAAAGCAACCCCCAACCGCCTATCCCCCCCCCCCCCCCACCCTGGATCAGCCAGCCCAAATCAACCCTGCTCTGCCACTGCACCTCCAGCACAGTCACTCAGGAACTTCTTCCTCTGCAGCATGTTCAGCTGGAGCGAGTGACACAGCTCTTTACCTGAGTCAAAGCTGGTGGGACAGAGTATGCTAATGCATCCGGGTCCTCCTTGGGTCTCCTTTTGGTGTCAAAAGCATGTGCACAAGCTCTTTGCACATGTGCTCTCTGGCAGGCTGCCTGGCTCCCAATTCAGGGGCTTTGCCAGGAAGTCACAGCACAGGGCCTCTGGAACCCCAGGGCCCTCGGTACGTGTTATAAGTGCTACATAGATAAACCACGACTGAGTGTACAGCAAAAGAACATCCAGAAATCCCATATACAAGCAACATGAGATTCATGAAAGCGCCCATTTGTGAAATAAGCAAAGCATGAAACATCCAATAGTCTTCCCTTAATTTGTGAATTAAGCAAATCTCCTCTCCTATTCATAAAATCAGCAGCGCCTCTGCCTGAGTCATGAAAGTGACAATGTCTCTACACAATTCATGAAAGAGGCGGTGCCTGGCCCAGTTCATAAATTAAGCAGAGTTGCCAAGCATATAGTCAGTGATAAATAAATGTGTAGTGGTCTCTGCATAATTCACAAAAGACTTCAAGGCTCTGCTATGATGCTGAGGAGGAATAATTTTCCACAGCTTGGATTTTATTAAGATGTTAGGAAAGCAGAGCAATTAATATTTCGGTCTGTATGAAAGGTTACATCACGTCACTTACATACATGTTCAGTAATTGATATTGAACAAAGTTGATTTCTTTTTTCCTTGTTCTTTTTACAGGCTTTGGCCCGTTGCCTTTATCCTGTCAAAATATTGGTGATAAATATTTTAATAGCCCAGCTTCTTTTTAAATGCACAGGATGTTTCACGTTAGGAATATTTCCAGGTCATGTACAAATGCTCTGTAGCTGGTAAGAGGCCTATCGACAATATCTTCTGACGTAACTGGCCAGAAATATCATTTTGTTACAAATGCTGTAACACCAGTGGAGCCCCTGTGCTCTGCTGCCTGTAACAACTTCCTCCTTCCCTTCTTCCTTTACTCCGGAGTCCTCCGGTTGCCAACAGCCTGTGGGGTATCCTGTCCCTTTAACAGAGGCCTGCTGGGTGGAACTGGGCAGCGGAAGCTTTTGATGGAATGTTGATAAGTAACATCACCTGGTAATTCAAACATTCTAATAAGCCTAAGTTAAAGGGTCACACCATTTGTCTCCAGGCCAGTTGCCAACCCTTCTCTGTACATACAAAAGATGAGGCACACTGCGCTTCCCCCTCCATTGAAGTGAGTGGGGAAGCCCACTTGCAAAGGCATAGCCATGTGCATTGGAATGAACATGTCAGAATGCACCCATGGGGGATCAGTTGTGAGAGGCACAATTATTATATTTAATATATTATATTTAAAGAAAACACTGTAGATACTGTAAAGCCATCTGAACAAGGTCTCTTGTTATTAACCGTAGTCAAGCAAACAAACAAATGCATAAATTCTCATTTTCCCTCACTGGTTGAACAAACAAAACAGAGGGCTTGCTAAGTCAGGTCTCCTGAGAGGTCTCCTTGTGTTGCTTATTAGTACCCCAGCACTATTTGGAGGGGGGGGGGGGAAAGTCCTCAGGGATGTGTTTAAATCCATACCCCAAAGGAATTCATGGAACTGCATCAGGGACTGAATTAGTACCATACGTTCAAATGTAACATTACAAATAGGAGAGAGGGAAATCACAGGACTGAAAGGGGGAAAGAGAAACCAAAACAAGATAAAGGAAGGGGAAAATGAAAGGTTGGGGGAAGGGGGGGGGGGCTGGACTCCTCCTGCCGAGCCAACCCAGACCCAGAGCTTTGAATAATGCATGTTCCATAAATCTAAGCGTCTCCGCTTGCCACATTTTAGAACCACGAACAAAAATAATAGCTACTGTCCACACTTATCACCAATAATAAATTGCAGGGCTCCTGTGCGTGGCAGCGATTAATGCAAAATGCAACCCAAAACACATAACTAAATAAATAGATAGTTTGACTTTCCTGTGGGTTATCACTTTCTTTCCCCAAGCTTCCTTCTAGCTCTCCCCATCCTTTTCAAGGGAAATAAAAAAGTATCTTGTATGAAACTCCAGCACTGCATCTTACCTCCAGTAGAAAGGCTAACACAAAAGCAAATCCTAGATGCGCGCATGGTGGCCACTTTAATTTAGTTCTCCAGCTTGTGATTCATGCACAGTTGATGTCAGGTAAAAGACAGGACAGCTTGCATTCCTGTGCAAACTCACCTATATTTGGACTGCAATGCTATGCACAGTTATTGACTTCATTGGGATTTACTTCTGAGTGTACAAGGCTTGGATTAGGGGTGTGGGGATCGGCTTGGATAATCCCCCAAATACTTGAATCACTGCTGATTTGGATATTTTTTGGGTTTACCCAAGCTGAATTGCACATCCTGTTAGTTAGAATGAGCCAAATCATAGAAACTTTGGGCTTGATTCAGCTGATTTGTGATTTGGCTAATTGAGAAAGACTCTGCAGCCTCAAAGGGGTCTGCTGGGAAGACGTTTAAAGCCTGGCAAACAGCTGATCTTCAGCTGCTTGTCAGTCTCTGTTCTGGGAGAAGGCAATGCCCCCCCTCCCCAGCATCCCCACAGCACAGACACAAATCAATTTGACTGTACTCAAATCAGCTGACTGAATCCCTATGCTGACAATGGGATCCAGGTGATTTGGGTATACCTGAATTAACTTGGTCCAAATTGAAACAGCACCAAACTTTTTGCAGTTCTCATAGAAAACAGTGTCAATCCAATACTTGTCACCATCTGACATGCACTTTCAGTAGGGCTGCCACCCTCCAGGTAGCACATGGAGATCCCCTGCTATTATGCAATGACCAAGTTCAGTTCTCCTGGAGGAAATGAATGGCTGCTATGGAGGCTGGACTCTGTGGCATTATACCCTGCTGAGGTCCTGGTCTTTCCAAACTAAGGCTTCACCCTTTCCCAAGGCTTCACCCTCCAAATATCCAGGTTTTTCTCAATCCAGAGCTGGCAAATGAACAGATCTGGAGCCTTTCTCGAAACAGTAGGATGAAGAACTGTGCTGCTTTTGGTAGCTTAACACAGGCAAGGAGTCCTCAAGACAGGATTCTTAACTTGAAGTTTTATGCTTCTCTCCCTCTTACAGCCTTTGCTCTGTTTTCTCCCCCATCTTTCTTTCTTCTTTTTACTCTGCTTTTCTTTTCAGTATAGGGGGGGGCCTCATCTCCCCAGCAACAGACTACGGTCTCCTTAATGGGACACGTTTTTAAACTTTAACCATGAAATAACTTGCAAAACAGCTACGAAAACATAACACTGTTGCCCTCATTTGTGGGACGGGGCATTAGTAGTCTTTCTCCAGCAGTGGCACTGCCATATTTCTAGAGGAGATTTTAACCAAAGGCAAATCCTGAAAACTGACAGATATTTCTAGAGCCTGGTTGCCAAGCACATGTGTCTATTGAAGTATCTATGAATTATTAGCTGAATAAGAACAATATCTTTTTATGTTCCCAATTTTTTGATTTTTATCAACATTTCCCATAAATAAATAAAACCTCTTTAAAGCAGTCTCTTATCTCCTTTAAGTACTTTATCATACTCACAGAAACTAACATGAGATCAGGATAATTTAAACACAATGGAGACAAGAGGACTCTCGGAGACACAGGCAGACAGGTAGATGGACTTTGTGAAGGGTACCCAATCTCCTCTCTTTTTAAAAAGCTTCAGCGTTTCCTATTTTCAAAGCATGATCTCATGCTTTACCCTCAAAGTGGGATGCCACAGCTAAAAAGGCAAATTTTGCACACACAAAAATCTTAAGTGGGGAAAACTGGTGCTTCAGGTGGAATGGTGCAACCACCAGCCCTAACATAGTTATGTCCTCCTCCTCCTCCTCCTCCTCCTCCTCGACCAGCATTAAACCATCGTAGTCCGTACTGAGGACTAATTTTCCATCCTAGCCATGTCCTGGAATAAAAGCTCACTTCACTTGTGCATCCTGGGGTTCCTGGACTCCAGTTTCCCAGCAGCCCTTAGTAAATGAACCAGGAAGAAATCATTGCTTGGCTGGGCAGCTGCACCTAGAAATACATTTAATAAAGGGGTTTTCCCCCTCTGCTTCTTGATACTCCTTGTCCTAAAATCTTACTCATAGCCTCTTATTTGCCTGTTTGCTCTTGCCACCCCCACCCTTGTGTCCTGGGTTGCCCTTTTACAAGCTACTCAGATTATGCTTTGCTTTAAAGTGTGCAATAAGAATTATGCACTCAGGGCTTCTCTAGGTGACAAAGACTGTGAAGAATGTTGGCATGCAAGTAGTATTCTTGCAGTGTAGCATGATTGATGCTTTATAATCTTTCTCTTATGCGTGAACATTTAATCCCTTTATGTACACTACTTGTATGCCCCTTCTGGATAAGATGTGCCCAAAGTGGCTCATGACAAAGAAACCACTAGGCGTTAACATGTTCAGTGAGTTAAAACTGGATCGAATTTAAAATGGATTGAAAAGTATACAAATGAGTTCAGAGGTGTTTAAAACCACGGTATAACAGCATTAGCAGGCTTGTACAATCAAAAGCAAGGGCAAATCAAAACATGTTCACCCGAGGCGACAGGCAAATCTCTGCATGGATGGTGTCACACAAGCACGCTGCCCTCACCGAAGAAGCTCCATCTCTGGTTGCCACCCACTGCATAGTGAAGGATTCAGAAGGTGGCTTTATAGTGTAATCCCAACAAAGAGCTACACCATTCTCTGCTATAATCAATGGGGTAGGATTGCACAGTTGGATGCTAATGTCAACTGACAGGAAGGTTGATATGGGAGAAGCTGGTATGTTATTTCCGCATAAACAAAGAACTATGGGAAGAATGATGTCTGGCATTTAAATCCCTCACACTAGATAATAACTACGTATTCCCTGTGCAACGAAGCAAAAAATTTGGGGCGGACCCTTTCCAAACCTTTGAGTGCCATTATCTTCTTTCCCTGCTATCATCTGGGAAACTAGCACCTGAACACTAATGTCCGCTTCAATTCACCATCAGCAACAACAGCTTTTGTACCACCTCCTTGCAACATGTTCAGTTTTTTCAGGCCAATTTCTTGTGGGTTTTGATTTTCATGGTGTACAAGAAATTTTTGACTCAGTCATTTCTTCTAAAGGGGGAACAGTTTGAAAGGTGGTTGCTTGATTCTTCTGTATGTGACCTCTAGAAAGGAAATTTGAAAATGAATGCAATAGAGGGAAAGGATATCTCCTATTGATCTATTTTATCGTTAGCATCTATAATGGATTGCATTTTATGTTTTTACAGTCATGTATTTATTTTCCAAAAAGTTAGGTTCCATATATATTTTTTTACAAAATAACCTAGATGGGATCCAACCTAGATCTAGGGTTGCCAGGACCAGCCAGGCAACCAGCAGAATACTGGGGGAGGGCATAGAAGGGTGTCTGAGAAAACCTGGAAGTGATATCATGACTCTCTAGGAATAACCAGAAACACTATATTTCTGGCTTTCCTGGAAGTGATGTCATGCCATCACTGGCAATAATTTAATTTTCTCTCTCACACACAGGCTGCTGCATATGGTGACCCTACTTAGATCCCACATGCACAAAGGAGGACATAATGCCCCAAGGCTGCTCTTGGGAGATAAGGGACCCCCAAAATAGTTTGCAAGGAATTAGAGATATTTAACAGTATGTGGAGTCAATGAAGATACCCCAGTCCTTGATTGTGTGGAAATATAGGTAGGATCTTCTCAGGTTTTTATGTTGGTTAAGTGATTGGTTAATTTATTCTCCTGATGTTTTTAATCTGCTAAAGGTGATTTTTTTTAAATTAAAAAAAAAGTTGTAGGCTGACTTGTAAGCTTCTTTTTTAACAGGCAAGGCATTAAAATTTCCACTAACAGTCTTCACTCCCTGCTAGTAGCAATTCCTTTCTCTTATACTTTAGGGCAGCTTCAAGAAACCCCAGAAGTGGCACGATCATGCAGAATATGGTTGGGAAGCATTCATCCAGGGCCCCTCTCCTTCCCACCCCCTCCAGGCCCATCACTGGCCATTTTAGGAGGGAGACGTAGGTCAACATGACCTTATATGGTCATATCATCTGGTAAAGTTTTAACAATTTTTTAAAAATATGTTAAAAACAATTAACTCTCACAAATTCAGGAAAACTTTCCAGGGCTCTCAAGAAACCCCTCTGAAGAATCAAAAGAAAGCGACTCTTCTAACAATGACTCCTCCTGGCAATTTTTTTTCCTTATGGGAACAGATAAATTAAAGAGACAGAATTAAAAAGGTCACGGCAAGAATGCTAGTAAGACATAACAGTGAAAATGTCACAATTATGCAGCCTAAAGGGAACCATACACATCAAGTACTTGGTGTACTGTAATCTCGGGACGTTGAAATGACCACACGTGATGGCACTGCCAGTCCTGCTTGTAAGAGGTAGGGGTATCCTGTTTGTCTGCTCCAACTAAATAAGGAACACAGGCCTCGGGATCCAGCAGAAGCAATGCTTCAGGATACATTAGTGTCAGGCTCAGATAAAAGGGCTCCAGCTCTGTATGGGCAGCTCTGTGCCACTTGCAGATGGTGCGGCACATGGCAGCCTTATAAAGAGGTTGCTGTGGTGGTCTCATTTGGGAAAGGTGGATGTACTGAGAAAAGGATCAGTGTCAGAGAAGAAAAGGCACCAAATCTACTTGGGATGTTACTGTACATGTTCATTATGATTCATCAAAAGAAGGGAAAAAAAGATGGGCAGTTCATCCCCTTAGAATTGACCTTGCCCTTTTATGCTACTGCCCCACATGGCAGTTTGTCTCCCAAATGATGAGAAGCAAGATTTCCACATCATGGCAATGAATCAAAAAAGGCTTGAGTACCCAGATGCCAAATCTCATCAAGTAAAATTCCCACATTCAGTGATTAAGTGAAAAATTTATTTTATGGAGCTGATAGGTAAAAGTCATAGTCCATTTTTAGTACATTAAAATGAAGTTGAGAATGGGACCATAGAACTGATTGGAACAAGGAACAAGATTGCATTTCTGACTATGATCAAAGCGGACCAAACAATGATTTGCAGGCAAACGTATTCCTATGGAATCAACAGCAGTGGGAAGGAAGGGTGAATTCACAATTTAGAGTCAAACAATAGATGATAATATGTGACAGACCCTATGTTCACTCAGTTCTTCACCAATGCCCTGTATGATAGAATGAATGGAGAAGAATGGACCATGAGGCAAAATGTTCTTCTGAACATTATTTTCCATCTGAACTGTGATACATGGTTGCAGAAAAAGTTCTCTTCCTGTAGCTGACATGTTCTGAGCTTTACATCTCTGCCTTCACTTTATTAAAAAAACTAGCTTCAAAGCCAGTTCCTAAGAACGGGCTCTGAAAGGGTCCCCTCCCCTCGCCCCTGTCCAGGCAACTTAAGGTGGCTTTGGGCTGCAGCTCACAGCTAAAACAAGTGAGGAGGGCGGGGGCTGGGCAGCTCGTTAGCAGGGCTGAGACAGAGCTCCTTAGCAGGTAGTCAGCAGTCTGGGAGGCTCCCGTCAGCAGGCCCAGCCTAGGAGGCCAGGAGGCCCTCATTAGCAAGCCCTCCACCACAACCCTTTGCCCAGGGCCCCCAAGGGTCAGACATGACTCGGTGCTTGCACAGGGGATACCTTTACCTTTACCTTTACAACGATATAGGCTAGATATCAGGAAAAAATTTTCACAGTCAGAGTAGTTCAGCAGTGGAATAGGCTGCCTAAGGAGGTGGTGAGCTCCCCCTCACTGGCAGTCTTCAAGCAAAGGTTAGATACATACTTTTCTTGGATGTTTTAGGATCCTTTGGGCTGATCCTGCGTTGAGCAGGGGGTTGGACTAGATGGCCTGTATGGCCCCTTCCAACTCTATGATTCTATGATTCTATGAACTTGGACACCGGGCACATCCCACCCCCTAGGCTATTTCAAAAATATATAGAGGAGCAACAATGGATAAAGATGGCATGGTTGGGCCATGGTTTTATCATAAGCGGTTGTTCCCTACAAGGAGGCCAAATGACTGATTTGTCCCTTTCCACTGTTCATATGCTCATGCCTTTTCTGATCCCATTTCTTGTGTGTGGAAAAGCTTTCCTTTCTGGTTAGTCCAGCTCAGGTTCATTATTTTTATTTGACCAGTCCAGCACCAAGAAAGACTGGAACACTATTTGAAAACTGCAAGCAAGGTAGAAAATCTCAAGCTGAGCTGATGAACCCACTGTGTTTTGATTAAAATCTTCTGTGGGGGAAGGCAAGGGTGGGGAATGATATTCTTAACCTGCAAACAGAATTTTTCGAGGAACCTTTTTTGGAAAGCTTCTCTGGCCTTGTCTCTGCTCTTGAGGTTAGTCAAGCTTGATCTACCTGCTTGGTCCATCTTGGCAAGGACCAATGGGCACCACTGCTGATGTTAAAGAAATAGGGGGAAAAACAACAGTTGTAACAATGGAGATTAAATACTAATTGATCTCGAAAAACATGTATTTATCATTCTACAGGAGATGAACCAACAGCTCAGAGCTAAATTATGAGTGCAAACAATATTCTTGGTGCCCTCGATCTTCAAAAGCTTTATTTCACTGCTGAGCATCAACTAAACTACACAGTTCTGTCTCTTTTAGAGTTCTTTTTTTATATTACCCTACATTTATCTGCTGTACGCATAGATTTCTTGAGTGTGAGTTTCTCCAGACTGTCCTATTTTTAAAAGCAAAATTAATATTGAGAGTGAGTGTGGTGTGTGATTAGAGTGTTGGAGTGGGTTCAGGAAGAGCTCGGTTCAAAGGTCAACTCTGCCACAAAGCTGGCTTGGTGACCTTGATTTGGTCACTCCTCCCCAGCCTACTTTAGTGAGGGATGCCAGCCTCCAGCTGGGACCTTGGGATCCCTGGAATGACAGCTTATCTCTATACTACAGAGATCAGTTCCCCTGCAGAAATTAATGCTTTGGAGGGTGGATTCTATAGCATTGTTCTCCACTGGGATCCCTGTCCTCCCCATTCCCCATCCCCAAATCTCCAGAAGTTTCCAAATTTGGATCTTGCAACTCTACCCCCCTATCCCCTACCAATGGCCAGGAAGAATCTAGCAAATCTCATATGGTTGCAGTAGAGGGGGCTACACCATATCACCATCCATTTGTTTCAGGTAGAGACTCATGGGCTTCAGGTATAAACATATCAATCTCTTTTATTTCTTTTATTTGTTTCTTTAGTTTTCTGGAGCACCACTACCTTAAGCAGGCACATGACATTCATGTCACAAACACCATGCAGTTTCCAGAATCACTTACGGGGCCATCCTAAGCAGTTATGCTCTTCTAAGCCCATTGGTTTCCATGGATTTAGAAGAGTAATCTATTTAGGTTGATACTGTAAATCATGCAGATTTCTTAAATCTCCTTTTTTATGATTGTATGTTAGGGAAGAGTAGATTAGCAGTCATTTGGCTCTCCAAAAGCCCCAGGTCAAAATAATTTCTTAAGTTATCCTATTTTGCACATTGCCAGCAAAAGGCCGATTAAAACAGATGAATATTTAATGTTGTGCCTTTTCCTAAACCATTTTTCAAAACTATAAAATAGGGATTGTCTGACAGACTTGAAACGTTATTAGATAATTATCTAAAGTGCTTTGAATGTGTAAATCACCCTAAAATGCTGAGCAGGATCAGGATTTTAAGAGCGTGTTATGAGGATCACAATTGGGATGATGGCAGTTCCTTAGAAGAAGGATAGAAAGTACTAAATAAATACATTTAGGCTACTTTTCTCTCTCTCCCCCCATCCCCCCAAACCCCTCTCAGTTCTTTGCAGGGGCAAAACTTTACCTCTGAGAATTTTGATTGGCCAATTCACTAATGCAACTGCTAAATAGTGATTGGCCATGTCTTGAGTCCCAAGGTCAGAATTCTGAAAATGTTGCCAATGTGCCAGAAGAGGACTGATGTACTATTTATAATAGGGATGATGAGAAATACTTTTAGTGGCTCTTAACAAATAAATCCATAGGCTGGAACTCAATGGCTCAATTTGCCATTCTATGTAAGCAGCATTTTCCTATATAGAAAATGGAGATGGAAAATAAGGGAAATGTTCAGAACCCATAACTGCAAGATGACAGGGTCAAGTGGCTGGTCAGTTCACCCCTGTTTTGACAATAGGAAGCATAGGCCAATAAAAGTGGCTTACATGGTCACAAACATGGACACACAGGTAAAGGGAACAGCGGTATAAAAGGGAATGGTGGTTTAAAATTTTAATGAATGAATGAATGAATGAATGAATGAATGAATGAATTGTATGGGCACAGCCATATAGAGATAGGTGGCTCACTCAAGCCAGATCAGATTTATCATTATGGTCATAAACCAGTCATAGATATAATTTACAAGTTTAAAACCATCAACCTAGCCAACAAAACCAGAAGCAGACTATTTATGAGGTCTGACACATTAATCACAACATAATTGAACTGAATAAATCAGACTGAATGATTTTAAATACAATAATATATGGTACACTAAGACTTGATCCCTACCCTCTGTCTCCTTTTGAGTAATTAGTACAGAAATGATACACATGGACATAGAAGTTTGCCTCCTGTCTTGTTGTGCAAGGATGCATGCGGATCTTGACTGAACAACCTGAGAGCCAGCTTGGTATAGTGGTTAGGAGTACAAACTTCTAATGTGGCAAGCTGGGTTTGATTCCATGCTCCCCCACATGCAACCAGCTGGGTGACTTTGGGCTGTTCTGACCGAGCAGTAATATCAGGGCTTTTCCACCCTCACCTACAGGGTGTCTGTTATGGGGAGAGGAAAGGGAAGGTGAATGTAAGCTGTTTTGAGACTCTTTTGGGTAGAGAAAAGCGGCATATAAGAACCAACTTCACTTGTAAAATAAGACGGCGGCAAGAATCTTATCTCTTTGCGTGATACTGAAGGGACAATAAAAAAGACATGCTCCAAATGTTCCACATCCAAAAACAAAACAAAACAAATAAACTATTTTCTTGATGGTCTTTGAGAAGCTACTGAAAATGGCTGTCCACCTGAGAGTCATTTTTTGTACTGTGTGTCAGTGTGGGATAGATGAGTTGCCTTTCCTTGCCCTCAACTATCTTCTAATGCTACAGCAGGAGCAACTCTATGCCAGTCTCAGTCTGGAATCTGTTAACCATTTTCATTATATAATATGTGTATTTATTTTCACACTGCCTATAAGTATGAGCGGATTATTTCCATTGCATGACAATGTATCAGAGGAAGCTCATGCCTTGAATAAAACGTGGTTGGTCTTCAATTCAAGGTGCCCATGGACTCAAAATTTGTTCTTTACTTAGTTCCGCCCATAACCAGTCTTTCTGACTGTCTGTCTACTCCCAGGTTTGGTTTCCCAAGGGAGGGAAAATTTTTTCCCTACCCTGTTCTTTTGCCCTTTTGCTAACAGTGGCTGGAAGGAGCAGGATATATCTGATTCATTCACCCAATAACCTATTCTGTCATTATAGGATAAAAATTGTCACTATTAGCAATGAAAGTTTTACCAGATATAAAGCTCTTCTAGACATGTTCTCTGGAGTGAAACCTTATGCTTTTACAGAGTCCCACTGGGGTCAGCACTCCCGACAATGTTCCTAATTGGATCCCTGCAAAGGGAAACCTGAATATAGCAGCTTGAAGGACTGGAACTTAAAGCATGAGTTGAGCAATTATAGGTATTTCTCTCCTAGGATTTTTCTTCTCCCCAAATCCCTTTGGAAACTGGCTTTCTCCTTTTGTCTACACAGTTGAATACTCTATCACAGTAGTTCTCAGACTTCAGCCACCTGGCAACCCTCGTTTGGATTTTAAAAATTCACAGATCCCACCCCTTCCTCTCCTGCCTCATTGCCAGACATGCCTCTTCGCAAAATGTTTGCAGCAAACTCTGTATGTCCTCTGAAGACTCCCGTTCTATTGTGTCCTGAAAACAGGTCAGTGAGATTCTTACCAGCTATACTTCTTTTGTGCCTTTTGATGCAGAGTGGAATTTCATTATGCGGAAATACTTCACATTGCAAAACAGAACAAAACCAGGTCATTTTTATACCAGAAATATCTCAGAAATAATTATGATGATTGCATTAGAATGGGACCTGTTGGGCACCAGTCATCACATTAGAGTTGTTAGGTCTGTGTTACTGTACTCCAGCAACTAGGGTTGCCAGCTCTGGGTTGGAAAATACCTGGAGAATTTGAGGGTGAAGCCTGGGGAAGGTGGGGCTTGGGGAGGGATTTCAGTAGGGTGTAAAGCCACAACATCTATCTTCCAAAGCGGCATTTTCTCCAGGGGGAACTGATCTCTGTTACCTGGAGATCATTTAACAGGAAATCTCCTGCTTCAACCTGGAGGTTGGTGACCCTGTTAGCAGCTAAGTAGACTATGACTGCATGTGGTCACAATTAGTTCTTGCTCTTCAATACAGGATGAAGAAGATGCTATCCCTTTCAACTAAAGGAGAGAGATTCTGCCACTATTTCTAAAAAAAAAACCAGGGGCTCAGAGTTTCATTCTAGCTGGATAAAGGGGAGAAGGGTTCATCCGTACAAAGAAATGCACACTACCCAGCACCAGAGGTACCTGTACACCAGGGAGGAAATCCTGGCCTGTTGAATCATAGCTTATGTAAGAAGCCTGGGTTGAAGCTGGCCATCTTTGGCATCCTGGCCTTCAGAAGTTCAGGACAAGAAAGAGTTTTGCATAGTGCTATTTGCATACAGTCAGAGTGACTAGCACTAGAGAGAATAGTGATGACAGATGGAAGGCTGTTCTGGAGATGCCAATATCTGTATATCACAGGGGATACTCAGTTTTATGAATATGTGCGGTTTTGTACCAACTGCACCCCATCATGTAGTTTGTCATTGCTTGAGGTTTTTTGCTCTCTCCAGGACCCAGACATCACAATTAAGGCTGAATATAATATGGTGACCCTGAGGAGCTGACAACTGACAGTGCCAATGAGATGATACTTGCAGGTGCAAAGGCCTGCCTGGTGGTCTTGCAGGGCTCTGGGAAACGACATCTTAACATGCCTAAAAGGAGCCATCAGCCGAAGAGGGTCACCTCCAGCTTCAAGGATCACAACTGATTGAGGGTTTCCTGACCCACAGCAGATAGTTCCCAGGCTGTTATAAGGGCCTTCCAGTCCACCCAGCCTTCTCCACCGAATGACATTACATTTATCTAGGTGGCCCAGATTGAAGAAAATAAAGGAAATTGCCTGAGCCATATTGGGAGGGCGGTATAGAAGTTTAATAAATAATAATGAAAATTGTATGTAAAGTTGTTTTGGAGAATAGTCTAACGAACCAATCGGCAGCTGCCATGGTTTCAGCTAGTCTCATTTCTTTCTTTCTTATATAAGTGAATCGTGCTTCAGCTGCATGGAAGTCCATTTAAAGCCCCTCTCTTGCTCCAACTATGAAGTGATGGAATTTATCATAAGGATTTGTTTCTCTGTGATGGTAAGCCATTTAGCTTTTCTGCTTTGTATATTCTGATCAATAGCTCAACATCATCTCCTGTGAGGAGACAGGGAGCGCTAAAGCAGAAAACAGTATAAATGTGTGCGATTTTAGCTTTTGCTCAGAAAAAAGGCAAACCATGGAGCAAAATCCAAGATTTTTCTCACACCTTCTCAAGGGGGACGGGGTCTGCAAGGCAATAATACAAGTTGGCCTTGGTGGGCTGTACTTTCTGTTGGGTCAAAACATGCAGTGGTGAAACCAGAAGAACCTGAACAGTGGTGAGATCCTATTTGCACTTCCTTCTGGATAAGTCTTCTTGAATAGACTGAGCCTTGCAACTATAAGGGAGCATGCTCGGTGGCTTGGGCTGCAAGATGTGCACAAATCTTTAACAAAATGTGGTTTAATTTTCATTGAGTTTTTTCAAAAACCTTATTATCTCTAATAAAATTATGACTTGCAACCCTTGTCTTTATCCTGTTCTTCCCCCTCCCTTATTCCTTTCCCCCCCCCATCAAACTGTTCTGAAATTCCCCGACCTCAAGGGATTCTCCCAGCTGTAAAGTTCCGCACTTTATCGCCATTAAATTTCTTATGGACCAAGAGGAGCTAAAGACTTTGGGCAGCCTAAGAAAGCAGATAGCAGACACAAAATGTCATGTAATCCCACTCATTCTTGTCTTAGTTGGGCGGGGGAGCTATGTGTGTGTGTTTGTGTTTTAAAGCAAGTGTTTAGTAAAGGAGAGTGAAATGTTGCTGCCTGCTCTGTGCTGCAGTAGTTAAATAACTTTTCTCCTTGCTAGGCACTGATACTGGAAGAGAGCCAGATGGGAAGAAAATGTTACAAGCCCTGGAGAGCAGTCAGATGAGGCATGGGAGAGAATGAAGTTGAGCTTCCTGCCCTTGCCTGCTCAACCATTTGTTTCAAATAGGGCCCCCATTCCTCACTTGCTGTTTGCCCATGTGCCAGCAAATCTCTGCCCCTACCAAGAGAAGCCAAAGCAACCATACTTTGGGAAGACCAGCTTACTGGTGTGATCCTCTTTGGTGGCAAAATGCACCACTCTCTAGATGGGTAAATGTTATTTACATGCCTATGGAGTCATTCTGTCCACTCTCCTAAGCTCCTTCATGCCTAACGGAGGCAGCAAGGCACCAGAAAAATTCTCAGATCTCAGTGTTTTCTAGTACCACCACTAGTCATTAATTCTTCACTGGAGATTGCTTAGACTCACAGTATTTAAAAAAAGAGTTTTAGAGGGTAGCCATTTTGGTCTGCAGTAGAACAGCTAGATATGAGACCGACCAGATTTTGAGGGGTATGAGGGAGGTTTGACTCTCAAATATTCATACCCAAAAAAACAGGTTGGTCTCTAAGGTGATACTGGACTCAAATCTACTAGCAAAGAGCAGGAGTTCCCAGCTTTGCTTAGTTTCCATCTGCCTGCACATCCCTACTCTTCACCCTTTACTAATGTAATGATCTTTTAGCACTACTAAATCACTCCTAGTACCACAGAACTCATATGTTCAACTGCAACAGAATTGATCTTTCCACTTTAACCCCAGTGGTGGGATCAGTGAAGAGCAGTGCCAGTGAGAAATAAATTTACATGAAGAAAACACAATATCTTGCCAGCCGTCTACTAACAGAAAGAGAACAGAGAGGAGGAACCCTCCAAATGCCAAGGACCATTTTCATTATGGCTCCTTTATGATAAAATATATTTGCATATAGGAAGCAGTCAACAAATCTCATTGCTCAATTAATTAGTATATCTCTTTGATTTCTTCTTCAGGGTTTTAATCAATTCAATTTTTGCAGTGCCTGCTCTGTTTTAAATCTGTGCTTAGTTTAGAAAACATAACCTTGCTTGTTGTACTTTCTAAGAAGGACAAGATAAGCCCTTGCTGGGTGAAACATATTCAGCCTTGAGTGTCTTCTGATAATCACTAGGGAGTTTTTGTGCTTAGGAAATTTTCCCCTAAAACCTTGGCTTTCACTGTATAATTCTTCAAGCTAAGGGTGGAGGCTCAGTTAAAGTTCTTCAGTCTTCCCGTAACTCCACCATTACTTAATTCTTATAGGCTCTAACTGGAAATACTACCGAAGGTGAAATGCAGCTAGTTCTTATAAACATTTCACAGCTTACCTTGTGTTGAATACCACCTAATGGGTGGGGACATATTTGTTGACAACCACATAAATGAATGATTTAGCTTGAAATTGATCAAACTAATAGATCTGGGGCTTGAGGCTGCAGTTCCCTAAAGGGCTGGCCATGCATCTGTAAAGTTCTGCAAGAACGTCAAAGCCTCAAGAGGAACACAAGTTCTTAATTGAAAATCTTGAGCCCCAGATCATATTAACCTGAGCTAGAGCTAGTACTGCTGTAATGGGTCACCAAATTACATCCAAAATGCTCAAAACTGTTCCATATTTTCTGTTATTTTCATCTTCTGTAGGTACCTGTAAGCAGTAATTTCTTGTGGCATGCCATAGCCTCAATTATGAATGCAGAGGATGGCTGGTGAATAGACCTAACTCACAGTGGGTAGTAGCTATCTGTGTTTCTTGGTTTTTCCTACTCTGGTTTCATTTTTCAACGTATGTACAGATTTTGATGGCTCATTAGTTGAATGGGGTCTCCTGGAAATCATTGTATCTGGGATGATCTGGAACAGAGAAGAAGGACTGAGTTTTTGTACCCTGCTTTTTACTACTCAAAGAAATCTCAAAGTGGCTTACAATCAACTTCGCTTCCTCTTCTCACACAGACACCCTGTGAAGTAAGTGGGACTGAGAGAGCTCTGAGAGAACTGTGACTGGTCAAGGTCATCCATATGACAGCATTTGGCAGAGTGGGGAATCAACCCCAGTTCTCCAGATTAGAAGTCACTGCTCTTAACCACTGCACCAAGTTGGCTCTCAGTCATGGGAAAGTTTTGTTTGTGTGCTTTGATCTATAAGGGCTTATTCACAGATGCAGACAATAACTTGTCAATGTGCTTATTTCGCTGTGGGACAGGGCATTTTCTGTCATGGCATCTTGCCTCTAGAGCACCTTTCTCCTTGAAGCTTTCCAGGCACATTCTCTGCTGTCTTTTAGGTGTCAGGTCTAAACACATCTTTTTACCCAGGCTTTTCATTACCAGCTTTTTAATGGCCTGTTTCTGTTGTATGGATATTTTTATGGCGGTTTATGTTCAACAGCTTGTTTTTAATGTTTTTACATCATTACAGTGTTTTATTTGTAAGCCACCTCGAACAAGACTGTGAAGAGGAGACACAGAAATATCCTGAATAAATAAATAAAAAATAAATAGGCATACATGACCCAGATCTATAAGTCTATGATCCATATGTAGTAGAGGTTTCTGGACTCACTGTCAGTCACTATTCCCCCCCCCCCCGTCAAAGAGTTCCACTATTCCCACTCATGCCACTCAGACCCAGCGTAAGCATTATATGGGTCCCCACGGTGTCTAGATTGCCAGAATTTTGTTCCCCTTATCCCCTCCAACCTAAGAGCCTTGCTGGATTCCACTCCAAAGAACAATAACAAAAAATATAAAGCCAAACTACATACATAGAGTTGGTTTTTATATCATTCTTACATGTTGCTTTTCTTAAAAAGGCTTACAGTCACCTTCCGTTTCCTCTCCCCATAACAGAGACCTTGGGAGAGAGCCCTGATATTACTGCGCGGTCAGAACAACTTTATCCGTGCTGTGGTGAGCCCAAGGTCACCCAGGTGGCAGCATATGGAGGAGGACTAGGGAATCAAACCCGGCTTGCCGGATTAGTGCCATCGTAAGAGACATCAAATCACAACTGACTTGTGGCTACCCCAGCAAAGGGCATTCAAGACAAACAAAAAGCACAGTCCATTTGCATTGATTTCCTCTGCAGAGTCTTCCTTGATGGTGTCCCATTCAAGTACTGATTCTGCTTAGCTTCTGAGATCCCATGCTGCCTTCCCACCCCAAAGCCAATTGCAACACAGGTAATAATGGCTTGTAGCATTTTCATGACCCACTTACCATGCTAGGGAGGGGGATACATGATTATTTTTGAGGGAAGACAGCCAGGCACCTACCCCGTAAGCACTTACCATTTTGTGCCATGATATGCAGTTTTGCAGGTGCAATGCTTCCAATTCACGGGCATCTATTCTGTTCTCTCCCACCTGACTTTTGTGAGTCTTATTTTCCCACAGGATCCACAGAGCTGCCAAATCAGTTATATTGTCCAAAAAGGGGTTTTGTTCCTGAGATGTAAATAACAACTTTTGTGTATCAGCAGTCCAGGAAGATGCCTCATTTATTGCTGGTGGCTGCACTTTTTATGCTAAATAAAGATCATCTTTTTTGGAGATGAATCACATGGAACATGCTCATCAAAGCAGAAGTTTAGATTATGGATGAGCCATATTAAAAAAAAAAACAGGTTCTACAATGATTTGCAAAGAATTAGGACACACATGACAAATTATTTTACTATTAACTCTTACTTAGTGAGTCCGCTCCAGCAGAAAGGGCAGTCTATACATTTAAAGAAATCAAAATAATAAGTAAAAATAAAACACTTTGATCTATTATACTCTAATTCAAGAGTATTTTAAAATGTTGACTATAAAGGGGGCCTAAAGTGGCTAGGTTCCTTTCACTGGAGAACTTCCCTAGTAGGAATTCTTCAGCTACAGTCAAGACTATACACCAAATTACAATTCTACAAATATCAAGTTTTGTGTCAATCATTTGCTACTGGCTGATTTCCTGTAGAAATGGAAAGTTTACACAAAGTTTAAACTGCAAATCAGGGTCACTTTTACTGCTTTCCCACTTTAGTCATGGTGGACATACATTTCAGTTCCTTTGTTTTTTTTTGGGAATGTTCAACTATTATGTTTTCAAGTTTCTGCACTGCTTTTATTTAACTTCATTCATCCCTCCTCCATTTCATAGTGGAGCACTAATGAATCATGCGGCATATTCTCTCTGCTTGACTTTCGACTACCTATTTAAGTTTTAGCTTTGTAGTATAACAAACAAGGAATATAACAGGGCATGGAATAAGCATTACACTTTCTCATTTTAGGCCATGTATCCAGATCCATTTGTTCCATTCCAGTCAATGAACACATCTGAAGTAACACAAGTCCAGGCTTTTCCTGGCACATCCAAATTTGTCTTGATCTATGCCCTTTGCTCTCCTCCTCCTCCTCCTCCTCCTCATTTTATCTTTATATCCCACCCTTCCCTGGTCAGCTAAGGGGGAGTGACATCAGACTTAAAAACTTCCAGGGAATGGTCTCTAAAGCAAATTATACCTTTTATATCCCCAAAAGTTAGCATTATTTTCACTAAGCATAAAAACACTACACAGCCTGAAATTCTGTCCTCTTTGATGATGAATCTTCTGCCAACAGGGCAGAGAGATGGAATGAGAGGTTTTGCATTGTGATTCAGAATTAGTCCATGTGTTATACATGTCGTGAAAGCACATATCATCTTACAAGTATACGGTACTTGTTATGTCTGTGGGCATTTGGCCACTGATGCAAATGAAGGCTTCTGCCAGCCAAGGAACTAACCAATCAAAGGAACCTGATTGCTCTGCTTAGGGCCAGTTGGGTTGCTCCACTAGGGCCAATCAGATTTCTCTGCTTAGAGCCAATCAGAGGCAGCAGCTGGCTGCCTGAAAAGTATAAAAGTGCATGAGTTTGCCTGTTTTCTCTGTTCAGTAGTTGTAGTCTATTGCTGGAATTGCTAAATAAAAAAAGAGCTGTTCTGAAGAATTGGGTTCTGTGATCACTGAACCCGTAGACTTAATACTAATAGTACTAGAATTATTTTGTTCCTCCTTGAAGGTGGATCTATGATGCTTTGAGTTTGTTGATTTGCTTAATAGCCTGCCTAAGCAAATCTGTATGATTTGGTGTTCTATCTAATTTGATCTTAAGCACCACTAATGCCCTGGCCCTCTCTCCCAAATAAATGAAAAAGTGTATGATAAGATTGTAAGAGAGTGGAGTAATTAACAACTGGAAGCTTGCAGAGCTGTATTCAGAACCCCACTTAAATGCCTCCTCCATAATACTAAAGCATTTTTCTGTTCTTTTAACATGATAGGTGGTGGCAGCTACCTAAACTAAAAACTAGATCAAGTGGACAGTCATATAACTGGCATCACCACCCGACCACCTGGAATAGCAGCATAATGGCTCTTTCACATGGATGTTCCTTCACTGATTCCCAGAATCCCCCATCCAGGAAGCATTACTCCTCCATTGGTTGTTGGCAGCCAGGGGGAGGAGGATTAGTTGGGTGGGGAGGGTGGTTTTTAATTGCTGTTTATTACGTTTCTTGTTTTAAACTCTGTATTCTGATGTTAACTGCCATGAGCCGGTTGGCCGGGAGTGGTGGCCTACAAGGCCAAATAAATAAATTATTGTTGTTGTTATGTGCGAAGTCGTGTCCTACCCATCGCGACCCCATGGACAATGATCCTCCAGGCCTTCCTGTCCTCTACCATTCCCCGGAGTCCATTTAAGTTTGCACCTACTGCTTCAGTGAATAAATAAATACATACAAAATAAAAGTCCCATCTGGTTTTCATGTTTCCCTTATGTATCTTGCATCTATCAGTAACCAACAAGGATTTATTGAAACATGCCATGACTCAAACAAGATCCCACTGTCAAGTAACTCATTCATATTACTAGGGGGTAAGATACCAAAATGCCTAGGTTGTGTGGGTTAAATGAAAGAGAAACGTGGAGTTCTGTTGCCATACAGCAGGAGTCCTTCTTGTTCTTGGAAATTATTGACTACAAGAGCTCTTATTTTGACATCCCATTTCTGTGCTTAGTACTAGGGGCATGCCTGAAGTACACAAAGCTTTTGTTATACCATAATCAGTCACAAAGTTCCAAGGGCTATTGCCAGCTGATGCCATTTAGAACAGCAATCAGCCTGCTATATCTCATAGTGACCTAGTCAATCCACAAATTGCAGGTATGTATGCTGCCGTTTTGGAGCCTTACTATATAAGCTTCTGCAGCAGAATTGCTCCAGTCTAAGTAACTTTTAGTTATTTCAATGTGCTTGGACTGGAGGAACTTGCACAGGATTGCACTGGCAGTTATTCCAGACTGAATGTCTTGCAGGATCATCATGTTCATGTGGAACACATCTTCTGGCATGCTTGGTGAAATGGAAGTCATCTGTAAGTCCTGCCCATGAAGACAGTGAGTGGCAGCTGGAGGTGGCCGGTGGTGTTGGCAGTGGTCAAGGAGGCTGACCCAGTCACGGGGGTGCCACCCACTGACTCAGGACCACCGCTGTGGAAGAGAAGGCTGGCCAAGCTGCAGAGGTGGCGCCTGTGGAGGCTGAGGCAGCTGCTGTGGCAGAGCAGGCCAGCTCAGCTGCAGGGCCATGGGTGCTGCAAAGGAACTCTGCAGCAGCCAGCTGTGGGTTGCCCAGCTGAGATGGTGGAGGACTGCCGAACACAGCAGCCCTCCTGCTTTAAAAGATGAAGAAGGGAAAGGGAGGGGGGAGACAGAAGTCTTTCTCTCTGTGTGTATGTGTGTTAGAGAGGGGGCAGGGAGAGTGATAAGGTCAGGGAAGTGATAGGTAAAGGGGAGAGGGTGGGGTGAGGGGAAGAAGTCTGTGTCTCTGTGTGTGTATCTAAGGGAGAGAGGGATCAGGAGGAACATGGTTTAAGTGAAAGGTAAGGGGAAGAGGCAAGAGTGCAATGGTGTGTGTGTGTGGGGGGGGAGTCTGTGCTAGCACTCCCTTATGTGGATTGTTCCACATAATGGGCGAGAATATTTGCAGGGAGATCAGTGGTTACTATCTTTCCAACCTTATTTAGATTAGTTGGCATATAGAATATTTAATTCTGAGTTCTTTTAAGAAATCAAATGCACTAGTTTAAGAAAGAAGCTATTTAAAAAAAATCTTTTGAAGTGATTACCATAGTTTTCATTTTGCAAAAGGGACCAGAAGCCTCCATTACTTTTTCCTCTGAGGAAACCTTGCTCATTAAAGGAAGGTGTCAACTTCCATTGCTTTGGGTATTAAGGAGCAACATTTTGTAATTGGGGAACTAGACATGAATCTATTTCCTTTTTTGACCCCCTATGGATAGCATGGGCAGCTAGAAAAACAGTCCTTCATGTTTGCTTTGTAAATTAGGAAATGGAAAGAGAGAGGTTAATTGTCCTTGCTCAATCCACAACCTAAAAAATGATATAGCAGAACAGAATGATTGTTGGTTACCACCAGCTGAGGCCAACTCAAAATGGTTGCAAAATTTGAGAGCTCAGTGGGACAAATCGAAATACCTTCTGTCTCCATCAACTTCCTACCAGAGGGAAGCATCTCAGCCAACTCATGCAGATCAGGATGAAGGAAATGAATTTGTAAGCAAGGACAGAACATTGAATTTAAAATCGCAACTATAAAAGAAGAATATAAGGAATGAACCACAAGAACAAAACAGAAGGCATAGGTATTGTGCCAGTGTAATTAGGAAAGCAAACTCCATTGACAATAAAATATATGAAATGAGTACAGAAAACCACAATAAACATACAAAATAATGACACATCACATGTCATGGTTTCCCCAATCCTGTGGGGGGGGGGAATCAGGGGAGTCTGGGGGCAGCTTGGAAACAGCCTGCAGTTCAGCAATAGAGAGTTGGGAAGGCTATGGCCAGGCCCCAAGGGTATCTGAGGGGCAGGCATGAAGAATGTCTGCCAGCAATAGCCTTCTCTGAAGAAAATAACTTGAGGGTCAGGGAATGAAGTATAGGCAGGCTGAGGTGAATAAAAGGCCACAGCAGGAGTAAGGGGGTGAGGAGAGAAATAATTAGATGCATGTAGTAGGCAGGCAGCTTGGAAGAAGGCCGATTAGCAAGGCTTGGAGGCTCTGCAGTCTAGCAGGATCAGACTCTCCCAGAGGCAAAGAAGTGGCATTTGTCATTGGGACTATGGAAGGCTTCATCATCTGGGACACTGGCTGTCTAGCTATATTGGGTCTTAATCATGTAGTAAGGATGCAGTGGCTTGAAGTAGCAGTTAGAGGATACTGGGAAGGGCCCATGCCTGGTAACAGACATGAAACATTGGTTGGGGCAGATGAATGTGGTCATTGTCAGGTTGGTCCTCATGGCTATAAGGTGGCTCAGCTCAGGAGTTTGATGTTGATTTACTGTATGCAATTATACCAGCATCTCAGTATTCCTTGAATTGCCATTGATGAGGCTGGTGGAGGATGGGATACTACAAACAAATCATATAGAAGAAATCCTATTTCTCTATTCCTCACTGGTGCTGTGAGGTTCTCTCCCCCACCCCACATCTTGGCCTTCACCTCCACCATTGCCACTTGAGATTTATTTACAAGATATTAATTAAGAATATTAAGAAATGTCTGGGAACTTTGAGTGACTTTACACACAAGTGGAATAGTAGACATTGGTATATTTATAAGTCATCATATATGATACATTGATATATATAATCACAACAGAAGGATTCACATCAGGTGTTCTTAGGATCACACTACTCACCCAGTGGTGTGAAAGAACAGATTGACAAGGCCAGACTAGTATCCAGAAATAATCTGTTAAAAGACAGATTCCCACAGAGACAACACCACTAGTTGTCTCTCGCAGCTCCCTGCTCAAACTAGTCCAAGACATCATCAGTTATCTACAGCCCAATCTAAACAATGATACTTCTCTTTCACAGTCTCTGGGTGATAGGAATTTTTTCTCAGAACATTCCTAGTCTAAATCAGCTAAGAAACAATAATGGACCACCCGACAGAGATCCAAAACAGGGACTGGATCCTGAAACTGACCTGGGTGACAATTGTGTTCTCCCAATCCATTTAGACAATGTGGGACTGAATCATTTCAGCCTTACCATTTTGGACTTAGGCACTTGTTCAAACTTCAGTGTGATCTATGTAGCCACATCTCAACAATAGCCTGCTGCTGCCTATATAGGACAAAGAGACAGATGAATGGTTTAACTCAGGATCCCTCAGCAGGTGACAGCACGCAAATGGAAATGGATGTGGACAGAGGGGAAGTGGACATGAGGGTGCTGGCTCACTGACATCTCATCACTGCCTCCTGTATATGAAGCCTGTGTATAGGAAAGGTACACCTGTGATCAGGAGCAGCAAGAAAAAAACAGCATGTGTTCAGGGCTTCTATAAATCATATTCATATGAATTTTATACCCTACTGTACATGCTGTATTTCATGGCCCATTGACCCTGTTGTTGCAAAGTTCTTTCTTTGTAACCTTGGGTGTGTTTGCGCATGTTGGCCTACAGAGCACTCACAACATGCATCTGACACAGTGGCCTCTAGCCATAAAAGCTTACGCTAGAATAACAAGGAGTTTGTCTTTAAAGGGCCACAAGACCCCCCCCCCTTTCCCTGAGTTTTGTGCTACATGTATTTGTGTGTGTTTCCAATTCTATGAATTGTCTGTTGCGTGTATCTAATGGAGATCATCAACAGCGTCAATTGCTTTTCCTAGTTTCACTATGACAATGCAACGTTGCCGTTTTTGCTATTACGGTTATTGGCTTCCTAGTATGTTATGGAGGGGTAAATTCCCCATGCCTATGAATCCTCAAAACCTGGTTTCTTTTTGAGAGATAAGACAAGGTCTGTGCAATAAAACAGTAACAATCAAGAAGTTGTTGAACTGAAGGAATAATTCTCCATGATTGAAGCTGGCCAAGAGCAGACAGAGCTGCAAGACTGTGGTTCTTTCTCTATTTTCTTTACAGCTGTAAAGAAAATAAAGAACCGCAGTTCGAAATTGGATGATTCAGCAACTGATGGAGAAGAATTTGCTGGTCTACAGTTGGAAAAGCCTTATTCTAATCAAACATGTGCTACCATAAAGAAAAAGTATGTGCTGAATTGAATAGGGCCTCTTTTCAAAGATTCACGTGCCAATAGCAGGATTTCATTACTTCTCCAGGATTAAAAACAAACAAACAATGAGTCAGTCTTTCGATTTATATTTTTTGAGGTAGCTTAGTTTGGGAGTTTTAAGAATATAATTTCCAGTTTAAATGTGCTTCTGCTGAATAACTAATTCTTGCATCACAGAATCAGTTATCACCCATGTAGCACTCGCTCCAGTATATAAATAGAAAATGCCAGGCTTCATTGCCCTCTTTTCCAGATCTCTATTTTAGTTCTCAAATGTTTCTCCTGAGCAGGTAAAATTCTCATCAAATTTCACTTCAAACAAAAACGTTTTATAACTCAAAGGAACCCCTCCAGCCACTTTTTCCTATTTCATTTGAATGAGGCTGGCGTCCACCAAAACTTTGAGGATGTTTTGCCTTAGGAAGAAAATTTTCTGCAAACTTCATTTTAGGCAAAGCGTGGAGCTCCAGGATGATTCCAATATTCTTGTTTATCTCCCTTTATCTCCAGCAGTCTATTGTCAGTAGGTTACTATTATGGGCTAACATCTGGGTTCCTTGATAAAATTATCAGAATTGCTAATGAACACCACATTCACCTTTTACTGCTTTGACACATGTGAACAACATGCAAGGGATTTAAAGGTATTTGTATTCTTTTCTTAAGCAGTGATAATACTTTTCATGCAGTGAAGGAAAGAGTCTCCATCTAGTTTCTGATTCCTAAATTAATGGTCACATCCATATGTTTTCCATGTTTGGTTGATGAAAAATGGAAGGAACAACCTGAATTGGGGTGAGCAATGGGGATCACTACAGGAATATGCACGTCCAAGCAGGTCGTTTAGTTCAGACCTGCAGAAATGATTGCTTGTGAAGACTTGCAAACTAATGAATCTATAGAATACACTTTGAAACATTTGCTTTGTGTAAAATACTTTGTTGTTTTTGAAGACACTTTGTCATAGTTGCAATAGATCTATGAGCTTCAACTCCATGACCTTCAGCATTCATAAAAATCAGTTTCTGCTTTCAGCACCACGGACAGGAGCACCATGGCATCCATCCTGTCATACGTGAAAGAGCTGATCTGCCTTATTACTATGATCCACCACCACCCATCCTTTCCCAATCACCTGAATCATGCATAAATTTTATTTCAGGATAGGGAAAGTTTTCCCAGTTGGGTGATGTTGCAATTAATTGGGAGCTTTAGAAACATCCCTAGAAAGGGCAAGTCCATGAATATCTCTTCAATGGAAGCGAGCTTCCCAATGAAAAGCAGCAGGTACATGCCCTAGAGCACAATGATAGGGTTAATCTGAAGCTGAGAAAATTACAGAAAGGAAAGTCCTTGAAGTGTGGAAGGAGATAAAATGTAGATTGGAACCAATTCCCCCCCCCCATCACCCGGCAAAAAAAAAGGAAAAAAAAAGGAGTGGAATACACAATAGGTTTTTATTATACAAAATTATATTTATGCTATAATGCTGGACTAGAAGGTACTTCTAGGGGAATTTTTGTTACCATTGTCTGTAGGCATAAGCATTTGAGTGTCGGAGTGTATGAAGGAGAAAAGGAAAGTGTATTTGCTTTACTTCTTTCTCAGTGTTCTTTTTGTCTGCCAAGTGAAAGGTTTTCTGCACAGATGCCAAGAGAATGATTAATTGATTTTGCTGTCAAAGGCACAGAGCGTTGTATGAATGGTGTACATGGAGGGGGGAATGTTTTGGAGAAAACTTTGAGTTCTGGTCTCTGATAACCTGTCTTAAGAAGTACAACAAATGCAGGGGGAGAGAAGGAGAGACACAAACAGAGAAAGCCAAAATGCCAGGAACAAAAGTCATCCTGGGAAAAGCCGAATCTGCCTTGACCTTTGCAGGCCTTCCAGGCTTGAATAAAAGCACAAAAGCTAGGAGAGGTTTTAAAAGGGCCAACAATATCAAGCAAAACCACCTCTGGCTGATCTCCTTTCTATGGTCTCTATTGCTACAAGCTGTTTCTTCTACACTTCACCCATTGGCTGTATTCTAGCATAGGTGCTCAGGCCTGTTTGCTGGGTCTCCATTATATCCTCTATTGCATTCACACATACAATTCCTGAACATCCTCATACTATTCAACCTATTTTTCAGTATCACATTGTAAATGTCTTTATTTCAGGATGCAGCCTATAAATCAATCTTCTAAATGAAAGCCTCTTTCTTTTATCAAGTAATTTGTTTTAAAATAGTACCAAAGTGCAGTATTAATAATCTGGAGAGTAAAGGAAGTTATCTGGCTTCTTATTTATATATCTGAAAAACACCCATTACAAATGGAAGGAGTAACAGTGATAAAAAACACACAAACATTGCAAATCCCTGGTGGAAGCTCAAAAAGCTATTTCCAGGGTAGTGCAGGAGAATCCTTTCTGGGATGAATTGTGTTCCGTTAGCATGTGCACAAACTGGCCATGCCCCGAGATCAGTGCCAGACGATATTCTAGGCTGAAAATACTGTGACAATTCCCTGTGAATTTATACACTGAAGGATATTACCAGTTTGATTTTACACCTAAACCTCCTCAAAGGAACTTGGGCCAATATAAACAGTTCTCTTACAACAACCACAAGAGTTAGGTTAAGCACAGGGGGAGGGAATGGCTTATGCTTACCTAGTAAGATTCATGAACTCTATATCACAGTGGGATCCTCCCAGTAAAGTTTGTTGTGTTAATATTCAATGCTGTAGTGCTACAACCAACAAGGAAAGTGTCCTGAAGAAAGTCATGTTTGCCTTTTGGCAGAGAAACCCACATTTGTGTCTTGCAGATGTCAAAGGCTGGGTTATTAGCAACATATATGGCTGAAATAGCAGCTAGTCAGAAGGATGGACTGCACCTCTTTGAATATGGACTAAGATAAGTGGGGCATTAGGAACAAATCCTGTTCCACTCCCAAGCTTCCTTCTAGATACAACATGAGTCCATTCTTAGCTTTAGAGAGCTGCAGGAGCCCTCCCACTCCCTGTGTCTTGGCATGGGTGGCACAGCATGCTAGTTGGGCCATCACACAGTGGAGGCTGCTGGCTGCTTGCTTCATTACCTTCTGTGGTTTCTCATGCAGAGAAAGGCCAGATAGCTGGTGAGCTGCATCACCCACACCAAGGCAGAGGTGGGGGCACGAAGGGCAAAGGGCACCGTTCTGCTTTGCAGGAGTTCCCCCCCCCCGGCTCTGCCTCAAAATGGGTGGGCCAGCTCACCTGTTGGGCCACCCTAGTGTGCAGGAGCTTTTGGGCACTCACCCTGGTGGTCACCAACATGGCAACCCCGTGAGAAGGGGCCAGGCGACCCCAAATTGGGTCGGGCCCCCAAGGTTGAAAACCACTGAGCTATAGGAAGCTATGAATTTCTTTGTTTCAAATTTGTTCCAAATTTCCCCTACCTTGTTAGGCTAGTAAAATAGTCTTTTTAATACTTCAACACTTTGCTAACATTACATTTATATAAAATATCCAATAGGAAGAGCCTCTGACTGGCCGTCAGTGAGGGAGGGCTACTATATGTGGTATTCCTAAAAGATAACATGTTAGAGCCCATGACTTCCTTCTACCAGGTCTTCGTCCAACAGAGGAAGACTTATTTTCAAGAAAGGGAAACTTTTCTCCCTCCCAAGATACCCTTCTCTGTTTATGGAAGACTTAGTAGAAGAGAGTCAGCAGTCTTCCATGAGCTGATTTTCCAGGGCCATTTTTAGAAAAAAGCGACTTATATCTTATCAGGTTTGGCTATGCCAAGAACATCCCCCCCAATTCTGAATTAGCCTCATTTGCCTCTGTGAGGTTACCAGATAGCGAGTTCTCACTGGCTACAATATGATGTCACTCTTACTGTGAAGAGGAATCACAACCTGTATGTCATCTATGAAATAAGGTGAAGAGAGAGTCTGATTGTGTGTCAAAGTAGGTCACCTTCTCTTTTTTGTGCCTTGCAGGGGGGAAAAAAACCCTTCCAGTCAACCATGGAGCTGACACATTTCATGAAAACAACCACATTTCTGCTTAGCTCTAGTTGAACATGTGATGCATTGAATGCTTTTGGCTGAGTACCTTAATCTCCATTGTTTGCTGTAGCTAATTTGAAGAATGCAAAACTGCATTTGCATGTGCTCTCTACTGCTATGCCTCTGTCACTCCCCTTCTTTTGCTCTGCTTTCTTTCTTGCTGTAGAAATGAAGATTATAAACTCCTGAGGGCAGAGACCTTAAAATAGGTCCGTGCTGATAGGAAATAGGAAAACATAAGGTTTAAACAATGGATAACCAATTATTGCAACGTTTGGGGGCTCCGTTATTGTAGAGCAATCATTTAAAAAAAAATCAAGCCACTACATTCCCTAATGGAAACACATCTCCTTCCCTGAAAAGCTTTATGAAAATATCAGAGTGGATAATTCTCCTTTGGGGAAGAAAGAGTAAAAAGAAAGGAAGCCACCGCCTCTGCTCTCATTGAAGTTGAGGCATCCAAATATTTGCACTTGAAAGTCTTCAGGCACCTTTGAAGTGAAAAGTGAAAGATCTTCAGGCTGTCTGGAGGAAATGGCTTTGAGGACCCCCATTCTTCCATGGGTGGCTCCTAAAATACACCCTCAGCCATGACTGCTTGCTACTGTTCCATATACATGATAGACTAACCAATTAACCTTCCATATTATTATGGTAGTACACAATATGTTTTTTTAACCATAGAATCCTGCAAGTTCAGATTTAATTCTTTGTTAAGCAGTATCATCCATGTGACATTTTTGAGCTGAAAATGACTTCATGTGGTGACATTTTCTTTCACTCTACATAAACTGATAAGGTCTTCTGAAGTGGCCCTTGGATAGCACTATCATTTGCTAATCAGATACATCCTGAAAACAGCAGGGGTTGTAGTGACATGAACATTAGAGTCCTTCTAGCTCAGACCAGGGGTCCATCTAGTCCAACATCTTGGTTTACATAGCAGCCAACCAGTAGCCTAGGAGAGCCAACATTCAACAACAAAGGGTGGTAAGATCAGAAATATTAAAAAGAATAGTCACTGGGTTGTTACTCTTTTACCTCAGAAAAGTTTACTTAATGAACCATTCAAAATCTGGACATGACTCATTTCTTCACCCCTTCCTCATTTTTCTTCAGGACTGATTCTTTAGCTGATGCTTGCAACCAAAAAGAACTTATGTGTGCAAATTTGCATAAGTATCTCATTGAAGGTGGACTCATTATCTATGCAAAACAGGGACATGTGTAACATTAGCATACTAGAGATCTTTAGGCAGGTCAGTATTGCACTAGCGTGTTCATGTTGCAATGTGTCACACGTAATCATTTAGTATGGACAGTGGTCCAGTTTATTATTATTATTACTATATTATTATTGGATGTCTTGACTGCTTCTTCCCCATTGGGGCTCGAGGCAGTTCACAACCTGTTAAAATAAATACATATTTTATCAATGCATATACTTAAAAAAATTATATCACTAAAATATCCCTTCTAACAACTAATTACTAATTGACTATTTGATTGCCTGTCCTCCAGCCAATGTACATGTAATCATTTCCTCTTCTGCCTGTTGGATGTCACAGGTCCCTCAGTGGCATGAATGCCAAAGAATGTGGGGAGAAACTATGGGGATCAGAAGAAGTCATTTTCAATTGTTGCCCTGGCCTCAGCCATAGGCCACCTTGCAGGCCCTGCAGAATTGTAATAGCTCCATCAGAGCCCTAGTCTCAGGTGGCTACACATTCCACCAGATTGGAGTCTTTTCAGTCCTGGCTCTGGATGAGGGCAGGCATATGTTTTTGAGATCAGGGACCACAACAGGTTTTCACTTGATCTAAGTGTTCTCCAGGGGACTTATTGGGAGAGGCTACTTTTGTACCTGAGCCTCCATTGAAAGGAGAACATCAAACCCCATCTCCAGATTCTTGTCTGTTTAGATATTAGGTGTGTCCAAATTTGCATGGGTAATTCTTCCTGCTCACCAGTTTCACATTGAAACGAAGCCTCAGTTGCCTTGAAAGGCACGTCTGAAATTCTGAAATCTGTGTTTTGGATCTATTTCTAGAACATAACACAACACTTGGCATGCATCAGCTAGCTATCAATTTCTTGTCCTCCTCCAGCAGCAACAGTAGAGGTAGCAACATGTTACAGTTTCATTCTGGGCAAATCCACCTGGGGTTGTTTTCCTTAGCAATCATATCAAATGTGGCTGGGGGTGGTGTTGGTGCTAGTGGTAGAGGAAGAGGAAATGGTTTTCTTTCCATTCCATCAATAATCAACACTTTTGCAAGGGAATGTCATCCAGTCTTACCTGTGGCTGCAAAACAATGCTGTTTTAGTTCAATTTTGGGGTGAGGGAGAAAAACGGTTTGGAATTGAAAACAAGAAAAATCAGGATTAATGGCTTTTAATAAGCTGATTACCTTTCTGTGGGAACTAGATCTGGCACACAGAGAGGGTATGCTTGATAAATGCCAGGAGCTTCAGAATAGATTGGGAATTATTTCTCATCACACAGAGGACAGAAGTATCAAAGGGAATCATACATTAGTCTATCATGAATGGTAATCTGCCTCCAGCATTATCTAATCTCTGCGTTTTTGACACCAATGCTGCACTACATTCTATATGAAGGAAAGGGGATGGGAGAGAGATTCTTTCCTGCCCCACTGTAGCTATCTGACACCCAGAGGCTTGCAGTCTGATTGCTTGTACTGAATTTACAGCAGACAGTAATCCACAAGTACTTTTGAAGAGCCATAAAATTATCAGAGCTCTTAAAAAAAAAAAGATCAACTAGACTGTTTGATCCTCTGACCTCCCATGGTAGGGCGAATTCCACAGGTTCTCTGAACACTGCAGGAAGAAGCATTAATGTATCGGCAGGTATAACCCAGAGTCTCTTTTGCAGAAACCAGCTGTGCTGGATAAATAAATCACCTGCGGTCATTTATGTGCAAATAACACATGCCGAGGGGCCTTTTGGAAGGGAAGCCTTCGATCCGTGTTTGGAACAACAGAGCTGTAACGGGAACAACCGAACATGCGCCCGCTCCTTCATGCTCGCTCCCCTCCGACTGTGCTTTTGTCACGCGGCACTTTTGCCTCGTCGAGTTAAAGTTGGGAAGTGGCATTTTGCATTAAGTAGATGGCTGGTGCGGAGGAGAAAGAGCCATAAAGTGCACTTAACAAAACCCACCGTGGCATTGGGAGGTTAAAGCCAGCGCTGAAGTGAACGAGGCTCATTTCCTCATCAGCGGTGAATTCCCCTGACAGGTCCCATTAAAAAGCCAAGGAGGTCTAGGCCCCCATTTCCCACAGGAGCTCCACAGTGCCGCTATTACATAAAGCACATTGCCTTTCATTGTGAGCGGCTGATTAATGTAAGTATAGCACTTAGGCGACAAGGAGAACTAGAGCAAGAGAAGGTTGGGCAATCTTTGATCTGTTTTGATGCCTTTCTCCCTCTGCCTAGGCTGTAGCTACTGAGGAGCCAGTTTTAGAGGGAATGACTTGGTCTCAACCTCTTTGATGCTTTTCTTAAAAACTCCTAATGTGATATTCTTTCCCTGTGTATCCTACAATCATGTTGCAGACCTGTGTTAGTGTTTCTTCATAAGGACCAGGTCAAAATAATCATAGTGCTGAGATGTGCTCCCCTTTATCCAGTTGAAACTTGACATCCTTCCAATACAAGGAGATCAAGGCTATGTAGAAGAGTTGTCTGATTTTATCTTCACCACCACTTCATGAGGCAGGCTAGCTTGTGAGGCCATGACTAGCTCAAGAGCACATAATGATGACCTAGCAAGCATTTGAACATGGGTTTTTCTGGTTTGAGTCCAACATTCGTTCCCCTTGACTGAATTGACACCTTGGGGCTACCTAGACATTTTCTCTACCTCCCTGGCATCTTGATTTTCTTTCTTAAGTTGTATACCTCATACGCCTCATATATTTTTTCAATAAACATAGAGGAAGTACATGTGGAACTCATATTCTCATGGTCAGAAATAGGTAAAGTCAGGATGCTTCTTTCTTCTTTGCCTTCTTTCCTGTGTTGTTCTCACTTGCAATGTTTTGTTGAAGAGGTATAGTCTATGGGTGAGCATGTGGAATAATAACATCTTAATGTAGGCATTCTCATATTTGGCCTAGTTGTTGTTGTATGCTTATAATCAGTAGTTAAGTGTAGGAGTGTAACAAAAATAGAGTCTAATAGCACCCTTAAGACCAACAAAGATGTATTCAAGGTGTGAGCTTTTGAGTGCATGCACTCTTCCTCAGACTAAATGGAACAAGGATCATAAACATACAGATATAAGGCAAAAGTAAATTGTAGCAAATTAGTAAACTGTCATAATATCAAGATTAAGCCATATTATGCCATAAGTGTAGGAGTGATTTCCATTGATAAAGCTGTCTCTGACTTCACCATATCCCAAGTATAACTTCTTCTAAACTTGCTATGGAGACTCATTACTTTGCCAAAGAATCCCTTAGTAAACTGCCCAAAACCAAATGGGAGGGTGGTATAAAAATCTAAGAAAACAAACACACTTATGAGTGAGCCTACTTGGTAGCTCCTTATAATAGGAGAGAGAGGCAGCAGAAGGAATGTTTCTTCCATACACTTGGGTTTTACCAGAGTGTCTATGGACCAAATTGGAATTTGGACCTCATTCCCAAGAGCCTCTGTCTTGGACACATGTGTCTTACCAGTGCTTCTACCCATGGTAACAATTCCTCACCCAATGGGTCCTCCTTCCCAACTTTTAGGCAGATAGGAAGAAGTCTTCCCATTCTAAGGGAAATTATATTGCACTGGAAGAAGGCTTGCCACCCTTTGACCTTTGCTGCTGAATTTAAAAAGATGATGATAAATGGGTGGAATGTGCCCATCATGTCCCTCCTTAATCCATAGATACTTGCCTTAATTACAGTTTCAGAAGATGTCCAGTTCACAACCCAGATCCTGAATTAGACATTCTCTTTCACTTAGGGATGACAACTTAGATCTGGGGAGTTCCTGGGGATTTGGGGGCACAGCCTGGGGAGAATGGGACTTGGGAAGGAGAGGGGCCTCACTGGGGTATAATGCTATAACACTGGGGAGTAAATCCTCACTACCAATGGTAATGATCCACTACCAGACCCTCAGCTGAGAGATCGAGGAATCAGGTCTCTAGCTCTACCAGCTGTTAATTAAGAGGTCTGTCCCATGAAGTAGCACACTTTCAAGTTCAGTTCTACAAATAATTACTTGGTAACCATAGCCAAAATCAGCCCAGGTACCAAAACCACAGTAACACTACCTAAGTCTTATAAATAATATGTAAAAATATGCAAATACAGGAGCAGGACAAAGAAGGGATGTAAATGATACCATTGAATAACTATCCTAGAATAATTATTCAGGTTTTAGTCCACTGACCCAGATGTTATCTAGTTAGAAGGTATAGGGTCCAGATAGAACTCCATGTCCAAAATCCAAGAAAAAGGTATTCTGGCCTTAGAATTTACAGGCAAAAAGCTGGCAAGAAGGCAGGTAGAGAATGAGTGGTCTTGCTTTCTGCCAAACTGCAGCTAGCCTGATCCTGTTTGACCTAAGACATGTGGCACATACAATCAAGCAAGTCACCTATGTCCAGAATTCCTTGTATTAATAAGATGGGGTGTGAATGGGAAATTTCCTTTGGGTCTTTGGTCTCAAAGCCCCTAGGGCCCATGATTTCACTTGCAACTGTGCCTTACTCCATTTCTTCCCTTATCTTTCTTGAAACTGCATGTTAGCATGACATGAAGTTCCCTGAGAGGAGCCTTCATTAACTGGCCTAGGTCTAAAAACCTAAACCTAAAATTAAAAGGCCAAGGAATAGTTGGACCAGTTTCCTATCATCATCATCATCATCATCATCATCATCATCATCATTTTGATTTGTATGACCACCACTCTCAGAGAACTGGCTCGTTGTGGTTTACAATATTTCAGATACAAATCAATACACTAAAACTATTAAAATTCCCCATTAAAAACCCCATAAACAATAATTTACTCACAATGATGGCAATATAATAACAACTATTCACACACAGGCACACTGGATGGGCAAAAGGGAGCATATGGATAATTGGGCATAGGATGGAACAATCTGGGGAACTGGGCCAGTCTAATACTCCCCAGGGGAGAGGGGCCTGAACTTAGCCCCCGGGCCACTACCTGGTCTCAGACAAACGCCTGGTGGAAGAACTCCATTTTGCAGGCTGTGCAGAACTCAGAGAGCTCCAACAGGGCCTGCAGCTCTTCAGGGAGCTCATTCCACCAGGTAGGGGCCAGGACCAAAAAGGCCCTGGCCCTTGTCCAGGCCAGGCGTGCCTCCTGGGGTCCTGTGCTGCTGATTCTTTACTAAATGGGGAAAGCCTTAGGCCATTATCTCTCCCCATCTGCAGGGCTGGTGGGGTGCCTATCCCTGGGAGGAAAACCCAAGATTCTTCCCCTCCACCTTCCCAGCAAAGTTTTGCCCATGAGTCAGTGTGATTATTAGGGTAAATGCATGTTGTGTGCAGGAATGCTAATGCTAACAATCCTGATTAATGTATACATGGCCTCAGTGTTCTGGCTGAATAAGGCCCCTGTCAGCTGAACATCTGCTGAGTCACCCTCTCTCCTTTCTTTCTCTCCCTATGCTTTGTGACCTCGAGGAAATGGAAAGTTAAAGATAGCACAGGGGACAGAAGCTAAAAGCTAAGTGCAGGTGCAACCATGGCAGCACTACCCAAAATAGCATCTCACTATGGCATATTCTATTCTTACCGAATGTTGAAGTTAATTTAATTCATATTCGTTACCTTTCCAAAGTGAATGAACGGAGCATACTTGGATTGAATTTTTTGATTAGTTACATTCCCAATGTACATTCATGTTTCTAGGAATTCAGCTGGATCCGGGTTCCCTGAACCCCTGCATCTGTTTAGGAAAATGGAGTGTGTGTGTTTGCTCTAAAAAGCTTTCAGAACTTTTATATCGATTTTGCAATAGTAAATCAAATAATGCACATGAACTGACATTCTCCTTATTCCATTCTTGTTCCAAACCATTATAATTAAAGACTTCTGCTTTAAAAAAAACAAATTTCCATTGATCAGTGATCCCAAAGCCATTCATGATATGTTGGTTTTGTTGACATACCTAACCCCAGATTCTGTAAAGCTATTCTGTTGGAGGGGCGTAATTTGGTTTTGGCAATAAAAGAACATTACATTTTCCCCACAGTCCAATGATTGATCTCTAATTCTAGGTTGAGAAAGGGCAATGGCCAATCAGAATGAGGCAGGACAGCACAGCGCCGCCGGAAATTGTCTTGAGTTCTGCATCTGGCTCTGAAAAAGCTTAAATGGAGATTTAAGAGGTTTAAATGGAGGTCTTCCTCACCCTCCCCTTTCTCATCCCAACTTGTCTTCCCTGTCAGCACAGGCATTGCAACAGGTACTTGGGGATCTTTTTTAAAGTGGAAAGGCAGCATAAATATGTTTTAAATAAATAAATCATACAAAGAAATCATCTTCATGCGGAACTCACAGATTCTAGAAACCACATTCTTGCCCTTTTCTGATTCCCTGGCCATACTACTCTTGCTGTTCATTTCTTTCTCTTTCTCTCTGAGGGTCTGCATCACGAGCCCACAAGCTTGCCTCGCCCTTTGGTCAAATGGTTTAGTTCAAAGCTGCCATAAGGATACCAGACACCTGCAGCATGGGATGCTTAAGGATGAGTTCTACTGGGGCTTGCTTCTGCATAAGAACCGTGATCCAAGAAGATCATTCACAGAAAGATAAAACCTAAGACACCCATCAAAGGACATTATAAAGGTAAAGGTAAAGGTATCTCCTGTGCAAGCACCGGGTCATGTCTGACCCTTGGGGTGATGCCCTCTAGCATTTTCATGGCAGACTCAACACGGGGTTGTTTGCCAGTGCCTTCCCCAGTCATTACCGTTTACACCCCAGCAAGCTGGGTACTCATTTTACCAACCTCGGAAGGATGGAAGGCTGAGTCAACCTTGAGCCGGCTGCTGGGATTGAACTCCCAGCCTCATGGGCAGAGATTCAGACTGAATTTCTGCTGCCTTACTACTCTGCGCCACAAGAGGCTCTAAGGACATTATAGGAATATGAACAATGACTTCAAGAGATATTTCAAAAACGGAGATCCTGTGGATGGGCAGGAAAGGTCCAAGCGAGGAAGCGCAACTACCCAACCTGGATGGAGTGCAGCTATCAGTAGCCCATTCTGCCAGGAACCTGGGGGTGATTCTTGATGCCTCCCTTTCAGTGGAGGCTCATTTAATGATAGTAGCATGGCTGGCATTCTACCACACCCTATTTGAACCTGGTACACCTAGTCGCAGTGATCAATGAGATGGTCATCTCTATACTGGACTTCAGCAACTCGCTCAATGCTGGCTTGCCTTTATCCTTGACCCAGAAACTACAACTGGTGCCAGGGTCCTCATAGCAACACCTCTGAGGTCCCACATCCAGCCCATTCTCCAGAAGCTGTGCTGGCTTCCAGTCGAATTATGGATCAAGCTTAAGGTTTTGATCATCACCTTCAAGACCACACATGGTCTAGGCCCAGTATACCTGAGGGATCACCTCTCTGAATACACCCCTCAAAGAGCCTTGTGCTCTACTACCTCCAGTCTCCTGGTAGTCCCTGGTCCAAGGAAGCCTGCTTTATCTCAACCAGGGCCAGAGCTTTCTCCATCTTGGCCCCCACCTGGTGGAATGAGGGTGAGATCTCCAATTGCACCCCATCCAAGCAGGGAAGATGCACTGACCCTTTCCAACCCAGCTATAGGATCTCTATCTTGGATGGGTTGATTTTCTGGTGACTCTGCTTGAGCCAAGCTGTCACTGCTTCCAGACATTTGGCAAATGTTTCTGGGGGGGGGGGGGAGTCAGGTCAGCCAGTTAACATTAAGGGTTCAAAACCCTTTTCTATTTCTTAGTGCTCCCTCCACTAGGATGTTCTCCTCCCATGCTTTCTGCAATGACCTCCTTAGATCTCAGAACTGTGGAAAATAGGACAGGAACTGAGAACCAGAGGTCTCTCCTTCATCTCCTGGAACAGCACTCTGCCTCCTTCTCTGGCACTATGCTGCTTCCTTCCTCCTGTCTTTAAAGTCTTCTTTTTATTACCCTCTCTGATCATTGTAATATCTCCACTATCTTTGAGATGCCAATGAAACCCCCCATCCTCATTTACCCAATTGCAACTGGACCTGATTCACCTGTTTCCATGGTCCATTTTTTTCCTCTACACTTATCTGCTGGCTGGCACCTGTAGAGTTCCTTGTCTGTCTTAGGCATGCAACCTGTTCCCTGGTACTTTACACCCCTTCTGAGGATGGCAGACATGGTAAGTATCCCAGCTCTGAAGTCTTGATGCTGGGTGGGGTAGGGATGAGCCTGGGCATGGGCTCATGTCTGGACAATATTACTTGCAAAGATATATTCCTCTGACTCTCACACTACAACCCAGACCCAACCCAAACAAATCACATAACTTTCTATTAGCATGAGTTGGTGAAGATTTGAATATTTGTGAATGTACCATGCATTTTTTCTACACTCAACGTTCCCTTTCTCCAAGGGGTTCAGTGCAATGTTCATGATCCTTCAGTTTATCATCACAAAAATTATGAGTGAAGCAAAGCTCAGAAGTAATGATTATCATGAGTCACACATAATTCATCCCTTCCTATAAGAAACAGACCACTGAATCTACAGCTAGCAATGTATCAGCAACAGTTGCCTCCAAAGGGACAGCTTCTGTAGAATTTTTTCCCCTTGCAAAGAAGGGAAGAATAAGGAATATACCAAGTCAACTGGAATGGGTGGCCAAAGAAAGGAACACCTGTCTGTGCCACCCTAAGCAAAGTTACACCCGTCTTAAGTCTACAGAATCAATGTGCATACAAGGGTGTAACTCTGCTTAGGAGTGCAGTGTTTATCCAGGACAACACAAACGTAGTATGTACATCAGGAAAAATAGATGATACAAAAGCTATTGGGAATTGGATGATCTTTTTCACTAACTCAATACAAGACCAAACTATCCAGATCATGTTTTATTTTTGAAGCCACATGAACAATACACACACATCTCTTTCATATAATCACACCATCAAATCGATGGGAAAAGTAGATGGTTCAAAAACTTGCTCCATCCAATTTATACTAACTTTGCCAGAGGGGCTGAACTATACATTACAAACTTCATTTGCAATCATGTAATCACACACCCTGTTCAACAATGAGCTACAGACCAAGAATATTTAATGAACGTGGACAAGAAAAATGGTAATTTATGGAAAATTCACACAGGCAAAAGAAACGAAGGGAAATAGATGATTTGTTAAGTTATGAATAGGAAAAATAATTAATTTCCTAATGCAATAGTTTTCAGCATTGGTGTCAATGCACAGTACAGGCCCTGCTGCAATAAGAAGCTTCAGCTCCACAAGGTCAGCAGGCACCCACATGGAGGTGGATTTCGGTCCCTGCAGCTAATCAGAATCCTTTAAAAAGTGCTCCCTAGAAACAGTAAACCTCAATTCGTGCCAAGAGCGCTACTTCCTCATTTGCGGTATTGCGGCCATTTAGACGCGATCCAAATAGAGTCAGCAATTAGCTGTAGTTGGTAAACTTTGCTGGGAGCCCCAATCAGAGCTAAGCTGCCAATTTCTCTCCTTATATACACATCAGAGAAACCGTTTTGACAGTTTCTGTCCCAGGAAGCTCCACTTCTCCCCCAATTAGAGCAGATAATGAGAAGGCACAACTCACGGAAACACACAGCTCCTTGACCTGAGAACAGGCAAGCTCGATTCCAGAGGAAGATGTTCCGCAAAAAGATGTGGATATTGACTGAATGAGCACAGACAGAGGGATGACAAATGGACCAAGAAGAGAATAAGTGGAGTGCCCTTTTACTGTCGGCTTCTGAAGGCATTGGCCCAACACTGCTCTTCACGGAACTGAGGCCTTTGTTAGATGCTGAGGATGCTGAGCGCTAGCCAGACTTATGGGATATTGATTCTGAAGCAATCTTAAATCTATTTACTTCTACTGCAATGTCCGTATAATTCTACTAAGCTCTAATTGTGTGATAGACAATGGATGACCCAGGATGCATGGACCTGTTTACATTACCATTGTCTAAGGAAATGTAATCACAAGGTGAAAACTCCCTGACAAAAGAAAATACTACTTCATACAACTTGTACTTCATGTTTGGAATACATGATTGCGAGAGGAGAGAGTGGGAAGAGACAATGATGGTATAGATAGCATAAAAAAAGAAGTTGGAAGCTTCACAGAGTAGTACCCTGAGCACCCTTGAGAAAGAGTGAGAAAAGATGTGACTGCTTGGTTGATAGGTAGCTCAATAGGTAGTAGCTATTAACCAAGAAATCTAAGTGCCACCTCTAAATCTAGAGCTACAACAGCAGACTACACACTGAATTCCAGAACCTGGGGGGCAATCGGGTATTTTTCAATAAGGTTGTCTGTTACTGGAGGCAGAATTCCAGATGGATCTTTGCCCTGATCAACCATGGAAAAGTTATTTTTTGTCATTAATTTAATAAACTTACATACACTACAAAACAGATAGAACCATGAACTGAAATGACATCTTTTCTATAGCTGATGACATGGTACCAGGAGCGTTGTATGAACAAGAAAACAGAGAAGGATCATAGAGGTATATTCACCCGCAAGACATGATCAGTCCACCTTAAGAAAGTTTCCCTCTCCTGTTGTATGAAATGGGGCTAGAGGGAAATTATGGGAAGCATGGCACTATCTGTAGTAATCTGCATGTTTCATATTCCCTAGTGTACACCATGCAGGCTTTCCACGTTAATGCAATATACCCAGCATTTTGACAAAGGTAGCTATCTTCCATGAATGTTCCAGAGATGCTCTGACAGGCGTAAATAGCAGGTGATGTGAACTAGAGATAGATTCCCTAATGATGGGCTCAGTACACCTAGCTAGATAACTGTGGCCCATGCTCCCTAGTCCACCTCAAATACAACATGGCATTGTTACTTCATCAAGATTAGGTCATTACAATGGAAGTCCTACAAAACTCCGAAAGAACTAGCCTGGATAAATCATCTGCTTAACAGAAAATGAAATGGAAGACAGGGAGATATTTTTAAATAAGTCTTTCAAAATGAAAGAGAAGGGATGAAATTACGCATGGACTTGTCCAAGGAACTAAAACCCACACTTTTTTCTGTCTAATAACAAAGGGACAGGGAGACTCAGCTGAGCTGCTGTCTCAGAGACCCCAATTCATTATTCATTGAAATGCTTCATCCATTTTGCATCAGACTACAAACTGTGCAGAGTGCAGAGGTATAAATTATGATGCAGCCGGCTTAATAGAGCTGGGGGCAGGTGAGCATTCCAGGCACTTTTCTCGCTGGAGTTACCTCCTTTTGCTCCCTTGAAGCCTGTTTATTCTGGATCCAAAGTCATCCTCATGAGTCAGTCACTGCAACAGATGGCAGAGGAACTAAGCCATCCACCAGCATTGAAAAGGAAGAAACAAAATATCAAATCTGTACTCCAAAGCACTTGCCTTTATTTACTCCCAATGCTGCAAATATGTATATGCAATCACCCATAGTCCTCTATGAATCCGGTCCTCAAGCCAGCTGCCTCTGCATTGCAGTCTTATGCAGTACAATGTGCAGTGGAGCCATTCAGTCCTAAATCTGCATATATGGATCTTATCAGCAGTGACTATATACAGGATCTTCCCCAGACCTTGGGCTTGCAGATGGCCTCAGCAAACGGAAGAACAGAGCCACGCACAAGGAGTTGTCAACCAGATGCTGACAGTAAGATCTAGAAGTATTTGGGCATAGCCTCTGCAGGCCACATCATACTCAGAACAGTGCATGTCTTCTTTTTGAATATAAGCCTACCTGTCAGCCTAGTCATAGTTTAGCTTTGGCTATTCTTGCCAAATTGTTTGTCTCTACCAATGTTGTCTCTAACTTTTCCCCCTGCTGAGTGGGGCAATTCACATGCAATCAGCTGGGTGACCTTGGGCTCGCCACAGTCCTGATAGTGCTGTTCTGACCAAACAGTCCTGGCAGAAGCTCTTTCAGCCTCATCTTCCTCACAGGATGTCAGTTGTAGGAAGAGGAAGGGAAGGCAATTGTAAGCTTGCTTTGAGACTCCTTCAGGCACTGAAAAATAAGGGATAAAGACCAACTCTTCTTCTTCAGTCTAAGTATACTGGAATCGATGGGCTTAGAAGGAGTAACTCTGCACAGATTTGCAATTTTAAAGTCATATCTGGTTATGAAAAGTGGTTCTCATAATATCCCAATCTAATTCTGCCTTTGTTGGATCATATGTTCATATAACCTGGGGCTGAATGTTTGATTTTATGTATCTAGCGTGAAAGATAGAACATAAACTGGACAATTCCCATCACTTTCATTTCTCTCATACACCCATCTGGACTGTGAACGAGATGATACATATGACTATCTCAAGGGGCGCATGAGAGTAACTGCTACACATAACTTGAATACAATATAATATCTTACTGCTACACGTAACCTGAATACACATAATCTCTTACTGCTACTGAACTTAGGACTTGAACAGATTGTGGACTGGACTGATTGTTTAGGAAATGCTATTGTTCTGATATGGTCTATGGTCTGGAATTTAGAATGACAACAATACTTAGCATTTGGGCTGCATCCTTTACCCATTAATTTCTCTGAGAAGCCACAATTATTCCTATGTCCAGCTTCTTTGTTTCTATAAAGCAAGAGGTAACTACTACCCCTTTACTGTGATTCTCAGGACAGCTGGTGTTTTCCTTAAAGTCCCAGCTGTTTCAATCCTTTCACTACATGATATTTTTCTTTTTTAAAAAGATATGTGTTCTTAATATTCCTGCATTGAATGGGAGGGGGAAAACAATTTCATATGAACAGAACAAATAACAGGATCTCATTGTTGCTATTGCTGTAAGGACCATTATACTCTTAGGGGGGGTTGTTTGTTTTACATTACCACACTTACCATGATGATGCAATGACTTTAATTTAGCATGGTCAGGCTGAATTGCCAAAGTCAAGACTCAATTCAAAATCCTGATGTTTACCTGGAAAACTCTGAATAGTCTGAGCCTGGCCTATTTTAGGTTATGCATGCACTATTGTAATCTTTTATTATCAGCTCAGAACCCACAATAGATATTCCACACATGAGACCCAGCATGATATAGCAACAGGATCTGGGAGACCCACGTTCAAGTTCCTACTTTACTATGGTGACTGGCCTAAGATTCACGGGGTGACATTGGACTAGTCTCTTAGCCCCACATAGTTGCTTCTGTTGAGAACAAAATGGCGGAGGTGGAAATGACGTTGAAAGCTTCATACTCAGATGAAAACAATGCATATATGTATTTATACTCCACTTTTCTTCCAAATGTGAATCCAAGACTGAAAAGCTTACACAGGAGCCTTTACTGAATACTGTGTCAAAAGCCTTTTGAAAATCCACATCCACTGATGGACCTGATCTATATTTGTTAAAAGCCTCAGGATCCTGTAGATATCACTACAAATTCTGTGTGAAGAAATACTTTGTCTCACCTGAATTACTGCCCATCAAACTAACTGGTGCCCTGAATTCTATTCATTTGGAATATGTCCCTGTATGTTTCTTCATGTTGATTATGGAAGCTCAGGTCATGAGAGTAGCATGGCTGGCACTCTACCACCTTTGCAAAGCCAAACTACTAATGCTCTACTTGGCTCTGGAACACCTAGCCTCAGTGATCCATGTGACGGTCACCTCTAGTCTGGACTTCTGCAACTTGCTCTATGCAGGCCTGCCCTTAACCTTGATCTGGCAACAATAGCTGGATCAAAACTCAGCAGCTAGGGTTCTCACAGCAACACCATGGAAATCCCACATCCAGCCCATCCTCCATCAACTGCAGTGGTTACCAGTCAAATTCTGGATCAGGCTAAAGGTTCTGGTAATCACCTTCAAGGTCATACGCAGTCAGGGCCCAGTGTACCTGAGGGACTACCTTTCTACCTATACCCCTCAAAGAGCTTTGCACTCTGCCACCTCCAACTGGCTAGTGATCCCTGGCTCAAAATAAGCGCACTTGACCTCAACCAGGACCAGAGCCTTCTCTGTCCTGGTCCCCAACTGATGGAATGAGCTCCTGGAAGAGATCAGGGCCCAAATGGAGCTAAAACAGGGCCTGCAAAAGGGAGCTCTTCCACCAGGCATTTGTTTTAGGTCGACTGGAACCAGTAACACCCACTGGGCCCCTGAACCTTCCTCCAAGGAATCCATAGACCTGTACTGAACCATGGACCTGTTTGTTATCCTGTTTAAACTGTTATCTTCTGTTGTTATTATTATTACCATTGTTGTATTCTATTTGACAATGTATTGTTCTTTACATTCCATGTGAATCGCCTTGAGCCTCAGGGGAGCGCGGCATACAAATGCAATAAACAAGCAAATAAAAATTATAGTGCACAGTTTTACAGACCTTTGTCTTGACTGCTCATAAATTTGTTTTTCAACTGAAAAAATACAAACTCTCCAGACGTCTCTGTTTCAGCCATAGCATCATAGAATCATAGAATCATAGAGTTGGAAGGGGCCATACAGGCCATCTAGTCCAGCCCCCTGCTCAATGCAGGATCAGCCCTAAGCATCCTAAAGCATCCAAGAAAAGTGTGTATCCAACCTTTGCTTGAAGACTGCCAGCCACTGTTATACTAGCTTTTTTGTCTACATTATCCTTCTGAGATGGGACTACCAGAACTATTTACAATATTCCAAACATAGATCTGTACAAGGAAATGATGATACTGGCTGTTTTGTTTCTAGCCTCTTTCCTAATAATTCCTGGCTTAACATTGGCCTGTTGTTGACATAATCAACAAGACCCTAATATCTCTTCCTTGGTAAGTCACTGCCAGTTCAAACCCCAGTACTGCACAAGTACAGTGTATAAGAGCAAGTCTGTCCTCAGATTGGGAAATGAACACACAGAGACACGCATGCAGCTGCCTTATACTGAATCAGACCATTGGTCCTCAAGGTCAGTACTGTCTACTCAGACTGGCAAGCAGAAGCTCTCCAAGGTCAAGGTCTCTCACTTCACTTACTATCTGATCCTTTTAACTGGAGACATCAAGGATTGAGCCTAGGACCTTCTGCAAATGAGGCAGCTGCTCTACTGCTGAGCTACACTGATAAAGGAAAATGCAAATATTCTCTTTCAGAGAAGAGAGAGAAGGGTGTGGAGGCAGCAAATAGTAAGGTACTGCTGTTCCCTGTTCCTAATCTCTGAGTCATGCCTGCATTTCAGCGCACACAAAAAATCTGCCTAGCCCAAAGGTAACACAACCCCCCTGTGTCTATCACTGCCTTCTTCCCACCACAGTGTCATTCATTCCATCCACTCTGAAATTCCCCCCACCAAATATCCAAACATTCAGCCACATTTGTTAGTGTTATGTGTCTCATGAGAATTCAGAGCAGCCTGCGCTATATTTTATTTACTGCATTGTACAATGCAGTAAATGATTTAAAGATTGTTTTCCCTACATACAACACTATGAGTTATATTACTTAGAGGATAATTGCCGATTAATTAATAAGTAAAGGCAGGCTTGGTTGTTAGAAATTGTTTTAGATTGCTTCCATTTGGTCTCCCGAGGGGCGTGCGTTCATCAAGAGACCACGGAACAAGGGCGAGAATATTAATATACTTACAACGCTGCCCATTTTCTATTTAGTTTTCAGGATGAGTTGCTTTATATTCACACTTTTCATTACCTGAGAAATGCACATCCTTACCATCATTTTACAATGAAGGCAGCAAGCTATGGAATGCGGAAGTCATTTCTGCAGCAACAGGTGATGTGTTGCTTTCAAAAGCAACAAGGCTGCAGAGATGCAGAGGCATTTTAGATACCTAGATTCCTAATTCAGGTTTTGGATGGAAAATATTTCCAGACTGGAGATCTGGAGACAAATTAAAAGCATCAAGGAAAAAAACAAATATTTAAGGTGACCTCTTGGAAACTGTTACCTGAGCCCGTGTTTTACAAATGGTGCAAGTAATCAAATTAATCAAAGCTAATTTCTATTGGACTGGGATATATCTAATGTCTCGCCACTTGTGCCAAGGTAGAGCTCAATACTTGAGGCTAGCAAATAGGAGGGAGATCCAGGTAGTTTTGGTTCAGATTTCCCTGCTGCTACAGGCTTGCTTTCTGGCCAGAAGGCAAGCAATGCTCCATCTACGCTTCTGTTCTGCAGCTCCACAGAAAGAAATTTATCTTTCCATCTCCTTCCTCCTTCCACGGCAAAGTCTGAAAGGAATGGGCCTCAGAGGGAGAAAGCAGTGTATTTTTTCTTGAGGCCAGCATTTGATTGTGTGGGAGGAGTTCCAAAAAGAGAGATAAAGAAACTTTATTCTCCTTTTCAAGGCAGAATGGAGATGGAAGAATATTTTGACAATAATTGCTTTCTACATTTCTGATGAGTTGGGAAGTGTTGCATGTTCACCAGGCATTTTCCACTCTGCTATCTCCCCATGCAAAGCCCCCCACCTCATGGCTGACTGACTTCTCTCTTGATTCACAGTAATTAGGAGCTCCACAGCCTGCCCAGAAGAAAATCTCAGCTTGCTGCATCCTCCCTGAGAGCCCAGCCACCATTTGTAGGGTATTATCATGGTTGACATTTGTTTATTTACAGGTATCACATTGGGGTCCCAGATGGTACAGCCACATTGTAGTTGCTTGTGGCACCTTTTCCCCATTCTTTCCATCACCTAAATGTTCAGTCCTGAATAACAACAACAAAAGATTGGATTGGGAGCACCTGCTTCATATGCAGCCAAATTACTTAATAAAGAAGATTTGCAAGCCTGTCAAAACAGAGCAACAAGAATATCTCTGAACCTTCTCCTTAAAGTTCTTTAATGTGGTAACCTGGAGGACAAGTCTTCTTTAACTATTTAATGAATAGCCATTCTACCCAGGACTGAGCAACATTTATGTGGACACAATATAAACATTTTAACACACTTGTGTATCTCCCACAGCCCTCTTACTCCTCCTCTGACACACACACACACACACACACACACACACACACACAGATGCCATCCCATACATCTCATGAGGCCACAAGAAACAGGCCTACATTTTCTCTAGATTGACTTTAGCATACTAATGGACACGCAGCTCAAACTAGGCTCCTCTGGTTCCACCAACAGACTATGCCTATTTCCTTTGGACCCTGATTCTACCTCTCAAAGAACAGTAATGGCATCTAAAATAATGCATTGTTCCATTGTTTAGAGTTCTAAAAAGCATTAAAGAACTGTGCGACAACAATCAATGTGTGCATCCTGTATAAATCTAAAGTAGGAACTGATTATCATTTGCTATAACTACAAATCACCCTCCCCAGCTCTTTGTTTTTAATGTAATAATCTAGATTTCATATTTTTCCTTCTGACAGAGCAGTGGAAGTAAATGCTTCCTTAGAGATTGATTTGGCTCCTGGGTTAGGAGAGGTTAATGTGTCTCTAATCCAGAATGCTCTGTTTCTTCTTTCCAAAAATGTGAGAAAGCAGATGAAACAAGAATCATAGAATAATAGAGTTGGAAGGAACCTCATAGGTCATTTAGTCCAACCCCCTGCACTATGCAGGACACTCACATCCCAGTCGCTCATCTACTGTAACATGCAGCCCTTTGCCTTCACAGAATCAGCCTCTCTGGCAGATGGCTATCTAGCTTCTGTTTAAACATTTCCAAAGATGGAGAACTTACCACCTCCCAAGGAAGCCTGTTCCACTGAGAAACTGCTCTGTCAGGAACTTCTTCCTGATGTTTAGACAGAATTGGACATTGACTTGGACATTGTCATGGACAATGTCATGATTTCCACACCCTGTCCATCTTGAACACATATCTCGACATTCAAGAAGTTTGCTTCCTGAGAGTTGTGTCCACTAAGATGTCTTATGTAAAAAACTGAGTTATAATCTTTCCTAAACTGCTTTCTCCCTCCCCCCATCACATGTTTCTCTTACTACTTCTCTTAGTGGCTGAGAAACATATTATTTCAAGGGTTTTGGTATCTGCCTACACTCTTTGTGTCCATATTCATGTTTTAGCACCGAGAGAGATCCCCCTTGGGTGTTAGGACAGTTTAAAACTCACCTATTTGCCTCATGTGTGTGAGAGAGGAAAGACATATAGCCAGTATGGTGCCATGGTTAAGAGTGAGGGACTCCTTCACATCTAGCCTGCTGGATGACCTCGGGCCAGTCACCGTTCTCAGAACTCACTCAGCCCCACCTACCTCAAAAGATGACTAGTGGGGGGAAAGGAAAGGAAGGGGAGTGTAAGCCGCTTGGAGACTCCTTAAAGTAGAGACAAGCAGGACATTAAAAAAAAAAGAAACCTCTTCATAATGATTCATCCGGGCTCTTCTCAATAGTGCCTTAGCTATCATGTCTTTTGTGCTACATTTTATATGAGATCTCCAGTCTTCTTACTAGAGTTAATACCAGAAAACAACATGAATCTAATTAGCAACCTGAAGAAACAGGGAGGGTTGCCAGATCTGGGTTGAAAAATAACTGGAGACTTTGGAGGTGGAGCTGGGAGTGGGCAGGATTTGGGGAAGGGAGGGACCTCAGTGCAGTATAATGCTATGGAGTCTACCTTCCAAAGCAGCCATTTTCTCTAGGGAATCTGATATCTTTAGTCTAGAGATGAGCTATAATTCCAAGGGCTTCCCAGGTCCCACCTGGGGACTGGCATCCCTACAGAGGTCTCCCATAGGCAACTGCAAAATGTCAGTAAAAAATATAGTGTCCACTTCCCCTCTTCCAACACTCTGAAACCTCTGAAAGAAAAGAACCTCAGTGAAAACAGGTTCTTCCTTGTTAGGGCTGCATGCATGTGATGTCACACATATGTGCAAAAAAGGATACTACCATTATTTTTACCAGCATGTTTCTATCAATAGGCTAAAGAAAAGCCAGCTGCAGGGAATCACCTTTTAGTTCTTACATGGCATTGAAATACGTTGATGAATTGAAAACTATGGTGTCCCTCTTATCATGTTTGTGATGGATAACTCCATATATTAAAGAAACAAATGCTAATAATCAGCATGCAAAACTGTTCTAAATCTTATGTTGAGCTGGTATGGGTAATTACAAAGGCACCACAGATAACACCAAGGTTGGAGGTGTCTATAGCAGGGGTAGTGAAACTGTGGCCCTTCAGATGCCCATGGACTACAATTACCATGAGCCCCTGACAGCATTCACTGGCAGGGACTCATGGGAATTGTAGTCCATGGACATCTGGAGGGCCGCAGTTTGACTACCCTATGGCAATGAATAATCTGAAGCAGGTTTCAGCTCATTTGTTCTCCCTGGGTTGTGGCTGTCGGTGGAGGTGCTGCACATCTGCTGACAAGGCAGACTGTTTCTATCTGCTGTTTGTCAGCTGAGAGATACTTGAGGAGAAATGCTCAGATCTGCAGCTTCTTTTTAAAGCTTACTGCTCCTCCATGACCGATTATGCACGTGCTGGAATGCCCGTGATGGCGGCGACAGGGCTTTGGGGAAAATCCCCGATCATGGCCATCTGAGCCCTGGCCTGACCCAGGCCTTCAGGAGACCTGTGTTAAGGAAACACAGATTCTTCCACGATCCTGGGTCCACCATTGGTGCAGGTGAGGGCTAGGTCAGGCTAGCCCAGTGCATAATCGGAGGAGCCATGCATAATAGGTCCATAGGGTTCTACATTACGCCATCGCGGTTACAATTACTGTAAATCATTGGTTTTTATTGTCATTTTATGGTTTTAGGGGACGGGGTTATGTAAGCCGCCTCGAGCCTTCGGGGGGAGGCGGGGTATAAATATAAATATAATAATAATAATAATAATAATACACTAGAGTGAAGTCAGAGGCAGATGTTGTTGCTAACTTGCATGTTGAGGGTGGAAGGTCAAACATCCAGCTCAGAAGCAAGGCCATGATATGATGGCCTGGACCATACCTTGGGCTTGCCTGTGTGCTTCCTTTTACTCCCCTTGTCACAAAACACAATTGACTTGGATTCCCCAGGAATTCATCTCTGTGGATGGATTAACCCAGAGAAGGCTTTTATGACCTGCAAAACCTGTGGGCAACTTTGCAAACCAGAGGCCAGCACTGGCAGAGGTTGCCATCTTCTCACAGCTGGAACTCATTATGCATACCAAGTATAAGTTCTTGTTATTAAAAGGGTGACATGTGACTTATTTGGACACCCCCCCCACACACACACACACACAATGCGTCTATTCAGCTATCTGTAGGCTTTGCAGAGTGGGCCTTACCCACAATCTTTCTCTTCCAGGAGCACATTGAGGGCTGGGGTGTGTGTGTGTGATGGATCATTAGCAGAGTTGATAATTTTGGCCTGGGGAATTCCTTGAGAACTGGGTGTGGCACCTGTAAAAGGCAGAGTTTGGGGAGAGGAGGGAGCTCAGGGGAGCTGTGAGACCACCGTATTTGCCCCCTTAAGGCTCCTATTTCCTCCAAGTAAACTGATCTCTGTTGTCCGGACACCACCTGCAATTCTAGAAGAACTCCTGACACCATCTTGTGGTTGGTAACCATAACTGTCAGCAACAATATGGGGGCAAAAGAGGAGTTTGCAATTGGAGGGGGGGGTGATCTAAGTAACTGTGTTGCTGAAGGCCTGCAGTTATATCTGTATCTATTTGTAGCATTTTGTTTTATTTATGAGGCAAAATGGCTTCTTTGCACCTCATGCATATACAAATGCTGTGCACATCTTCTCTCCAGATCTGCCTATTTATGTAACTTAATACTTTGCATTTGCCAGTACACTGTGGACACAATACTAGCAGTAATATAATTAGTTACGATAATATATGCAGCAATGATCTTGCTCTTGTAGCTTAGCCAGTCAGAGATCACTCCTGCTGAACAAAGTGTAATAATTTTCTAAAAATAAAAACACTGAACAAGTAGGTGATGATCTCAAATTAGATTACTTGATTTGTGCCATTGATCTGGGATATTACCATGTGCACAGTGAAGTGACAAGGTGGTGGTGGTGGTGGTGGTGTTAGTGTTGGAGAATAATTGATATGTTAGCAGTAAGATGATGGTCCAAGAGGTGTAAGAATGGCAACAACTGTCTCCTTTTCTCAGTCTTCTTTTCAACAGTATGAAAAAGTTGATTCCTGAATTCCAAGATCAGAGCAGGGGACCAGAGACAAAACACTGGGAAGGATCCTTAAATAATCCTCCGTTGGCTGCAGAGGAAAGAACGCACAGTAATGGGTTTAAACTACAAGTACAACAATATAGGCTAGATATCAGGATTTTTTTTTTCAAAATCAGAGTAGTTCAGCAGTGGAATAGGCTGCCTAAGGAGGAGGTGAGCTCCCCCTCACTGGCAGTCTTCAAGCAAAGGTTGGATACACACTTTTCTTGGATGCTTAGGGCTGATCCTGTGTTGAGCAGGGGGTTGGACTAGATGGCCTGTATGGCCCCTTCCAACTCTGTGATTCTAGGATTCTAGGATTCTAATCAACTCTAGTGAATCTACCCTTGAAGTTCCTGCTTCCCTTTTTCAGTGGATCAGATAAGGGCTGGGATGGGTAATCTTCTGTTGGCATCTTCCATCAGTAGGTGAGGATTTTTTTGTTTGTTCGTTTCATTTGGCATTCCCTCAATGATCCAACCTTTTCAACCAATGTTTTAAAAATGGTTTGTGTGTATTTTAGCTCTTTAAAAAATTGTTTTAATGATGCATGTTTGGGAGGGGAGTGCTGTAATGGTTTCAGAATGTAATTTTATCATCTGACTGTAGTGGGTTTTCTGGGCTCTGTGACTGTGGTCTGGTAACGTTGTTTTGCCAGTAACTGTGGCTGGCATCTTCAGAGGGAGGAGACGGCAAGATGAGAATCTCTCTGTGCCATTGATTTGGATTCCCCAGTCCACCTTCTTATAAAAAGGTCTTGCAGTCAGATGGTAACTAACCACATCCTAAACTGAATCGACCCCATTTTTCAGTATTGTTTACAGGGGTCTTGTCACTGGATACATTGCATTTCTGTTAGTCGCTGCAGCCACTGACCTGCGGAGGGCTTTTGCAGGAGCAGTGCTGCTACTTCCCTATCCGTATTTAATACTTTCTCTCTCTAAGACCGTTTATGCACTGGGAACTTCACTGCCCCAACTCCCGTGCAAGAGCACAAATCGAGGGCAGATTAGGTGCACCAGTCCAAATGCTCCCCAGTGTGGGTGCAGGAAGAGGTGGGGGCAACTTGCCATGACTAAAACTCCATTCTGCAGCCTGGCATGAAACCTCCAGTGTGTAAATGGTCTTCGAGATTAAGGGTCTTTCCGTCTCTTGCTTTGCCACTGCAAACACGTAAAATGGTCGAAGTTCTAACTTTGCATTCACTGTAATACTGCCTGTCCTATGAGGGTGCCCAATGCCTCTCAGAGCCTGCCTACTAAATACCTCCTCCTTGTCTACTGTCTTACTCGGCCTGATTTCTTGTAAGGCTCTGAGCCATGTTAACATGCTTGGTGGGGGAGGACAGGCTGAAATACTTCCATTTGTCTTTTCTTTAATGCTGACTGACTTCTTGGGGGGTGGCAATTTCCCCCCTGTGCTCACCGTTCCCCCCTGCTTGCTTTGCAGGATTGCCTGTACATATTCTGCAAGCAAAATGTTAATTAGCTATAAAGTGGGGGCTGTTTCTCATAGATGCCTGAAACCTAGCAGGGAAAATCCCTTGGCGAGGGACACAGTTTCAAAGAATTACACCCCACTTGGCTGGGGGGGGGTAATAAAATGAGTCAGAAACATGCTTTTAATTGCTTGTAAAATGGCCGTGCCTTTTCCTTTCTGCTGGAAATTTGGCACCAGGGTCCCATAGGGAATGGGATACAATTTCTGAAAATGTCACCTCAGTTGGTCGGGCAATAAAAGTGTTACCACTGCAAATGCATTTACAGTTGAAGCTCATAGAAATGAATGAAGAACAGATTATGGGAAAGCAAACAATAACTGTAAAGAAAATTAACAATAGTAAAAAAAGAAAAACAGCAAGTAAAAATAAATTACTAACATTTTGCTGCACACCCCTAGGTTTTGAGGGTTTTTTGCTTGAGTTCACTGTATCATATAAGGGAAGGATCCTACTCCCTCACAAATTTTAGAACACAGATGATTCTGTATCAGGAAGAAGAAGAGCTGGTTTTTATACCCTGCTTTTCTCTACTTTAAGGAATCTCAAAGTGGCTTACAATCCCCTTCCCTTCCTCTCCCCACAATTGCCTTCCCCTCTTTCAACTGGAAGAGTTCTGAGAGAACTATGTCTAGCCTGAGGTCATACAGCAGACTTCGTTTGAAGGAGTGGAGAATCAAATCCCGTTTTCCAGATTAGAGTTCACTGCTTTTAGCCACTACATCATGCTGGCTCTCAAGAATGTCTATTTTACTGCCCACCTCACAGGTCTTTACACTAAGTGGATATTGTTATAAATGAAATGGACCTATAGTCTGGCTAGGCGCATCAAGTAGAAATCTATTTACTATATAAAAGATGTTTGTTCATACTATGTGAATAGTCTGAAAATGCATGGATTCCCCTTTCTCCGTTTAACCTTGAATAGAACAGGTTTTTGAAGCTTACTGAATTCTTGCTCCCAATGGATCTCTCTCCCCATCTGCTTATATCTGGCACCACTTTTAAGAAATGTGCTTTCTTCACCACAAGTGGGAGCATGCCATAGGAATTCCTTCCCACACAAAAAAGGAGCTGCTACCGGCTGAAAAAAAAATGCAGCAGTTACCAGCCTTACGCAAGTGAATTAAGACTGAGAAAGGCAGAGAGGAGGGGAGGCGCAATGGGGTGTCTAAGAGCCTGGATTTTTCCATTGGGGAACTGAAGGCAGCTGATGTGCACTGGTTAACTTCTGCAGTTTATGTTGGCAGAGATTTTATTCACAATGTACCCTTCAGGGCACTTTCATCGGGAAAGGTCATGTTATTGTATGCACCCATACAATATGGGAAAAGAAAGAAAAGGGAGAAAAAGCAATTGTATTCTTTTCTTACTAGACCCGATGGGAACAACTGTTTCTATTATGCCAATGAAGTAAACAAATATCCCTAATGTATTTAAAAGCAACTTTGATAAATGCATTTATATTTAATTCTCTACACCTTTAAAAAAGAATATGCCGCTCAGAAAGATATATTTTACTTTTCCTCTTATGAGCAGATATACCACAACAGGTAAAGCAAAACATGTCTAGAACCACAAGGATCACTTCTCATTGAATGAGCAGGTTTTATAGAACCTTTTAATAACCTTGAGTCCACTGCTTATTTTCCTGATCTCAGTGGAGATGTTCAGATGTAGAACAACATGGGAACAATATTAAACTGGTATACTCAGAAGTAAGTGCCATTTTCTATACCAGGAATTTGTTGGTGGTCTTAGGACTGCTGTCATTGCCTGGGTATAAGCTTTTGTGTGCAGAAGAACTGTGCATGCACATGAAACCTTATACCCAGAGTTAAACTTTGTTGTTCTGAAAGGTGTCACTGAACTCAAACCTTATTCTACTATTTCAGACAATCATGGCTAGCACCAAGAAGAGATGTATGTATGTTGCTGAGAACACATACACAGCTATGATGCATGGTGTTGTATTTTATAGGGCAAATACTGATGTATTTGTCCCCTTGATGTATTTGTCCCTTGATGCGCTGCCCAACATTAAACAATGACCTGGGAGAAGCATAATAGGGTTATCAAGAGATGAGCAATAGGTGCCAATGGTTCTTAATGACTCTTTGAGTATCAAACAGGAAAGCTATCAAGTTAAGTACTGCTTAATTATGGGTAAATGGGTGCAAGGGAAATGTGATTGGAATTTAAAATTAGTTACAAGTTCTTGGAAGACCTATTGTCCTAAATTGTGCATCTCTCTCTCTGGAATGGGAACAAGTCATTCACCATTGGGATAACTGCCTTTCCCACAAATTCTAAAGTATGTGTCCAGGTTTGTGGAGGGTTGTCTCTGGCTGGCATCTATTTTTGTGTCATTTTTGGCCTGGCAGCATATTGCATTTAATATTTGGAATTTATATTAGAGGAAGAGTGTTTATGGTTTTCTGTCTGTAAACTGCCCCTCAATGAGAGGAGGGGTCTGCCTGATAATAATTCATGTAAGTTGCAAGTATAGTAGCTCTGACCAAAACATTGGTTACACAAAATAACCACTATACCAAATAAGTTCCAGCCCACAGGGCCTTCTTCAGTGTTCTAAATAATAACAATATACATTAGAAAGGACATTATGAAATATATGTTTTAGAGCTGGCAGGTTGTGAGGGAATTGATTGAATAATATAGGTCCAAATCATAAAGTATTTATGTCAATTAGGCCTGTACACATAGAGAAGCCCACACTCCTTAAAGATGATAGATTTATACAAAAATAAGATCTGCCCTTGGCTGTTGCTCTATTCAAAGTGTGTGTTCATAAGTCAACTAAAACTGATTGACAATAGCAGGCATAATTGAATTAGATGGGGTAGTGAGGTTTGACCACTACTATCACTGCTATCCAAACTTCTCCACAGAGTTCTCTGCATTTGACAATGGAAGCCATTGTCTATCCAGGTAAGATCCCTTGGACGGATTATGCATGGGCCAGGAGAGGTGGGTTGGCGCCTGCATGCCAGAAGAGCTAATCACTGCTTAATTATGACAGCAGTGCTGTCCAGGCACTCTCCCAGCCCACATTAGGGCCTCTGATGGCCTGCAGCAAGGCAATGCAGATTCTTCTGTGTTTCCTGTCTTGCCATGGCAGCCGTCAGAGGCCTGGCTGGGGCAGGCCCGTGTAGGCCTCCCCCACACCTATGGTGTCCCTGCAGGGACACAAAACACCCTGTTCAGCTTTGCGGTGCTGCAGAGCTGAATGGGACATTTGTACACCCCCCACAATGGTGGAATAGTAGCATGCCACTATCCCACCATCATGTGGTGGGATGCCAATGCCTCCTACCTTCCTGCTGCCACTACTGCCACAAGGCATGGCAGACCCTTCCTGCCACAGAGCTGTATGTGTGCATGCCCAGCTCCATGTCCGCCAGGGGATTTCTTCCCCTGTGCATACATGGTATGTGGTGGGGCATATTAACCTACCACTAGGAATCAGCAGCAGTCTGGTGTGGCCACAGCCATGCATAACCATGCATAAATTGGTCTGAGAGAGAGAGAGAGAGAGAGAGAGAGAGAGAGAGAGAGAGAGAGAGAGAGAGAGCTGAGTATATATATATATTCTCTCTCTCTCTCTCTCTCTCTCTCTCTTTTATAGGACATAAGGTTATCTACAGTATCAGCGCAAAGTAACGTCATTTAAGAAAAGCAATACAGATTTATAGTAAGTCAAACAAACTAAACAAATCCTTGGTTGAAGACCCTGAATGTTATTAAAAGAAGACAGGATGAATGGAGTTATCTCTGAAGTATAAGGGCTGATCTACATCTTAAAATAAAATAATAAGGTATATATTATGCAGTTCAAGTGTTCAAAGCTCTCCGCGTACTTTGTAGTCTCAGTAGTCTTTACCACAGCCCTCTATTGCATATGATCGTTGAGACTTGAAAGAACAACCAATTGTCTTAGACCACCTATTACATCTGGGGCTAAGGTAAAGCAAGACAGAGAATTCACAGCTCAGCCTCTTAGACACTGTTATACTATTTCCATCAAACAGAACAAGCTGGAAATAGTCTCTGCCTAAGGGAGTCTATACCAACATGTAAAGCTAATCATCATGCTAATCATCATGCAATTCTCATTACTGGTATGGGAAGCTTTCATAGTGTTGTAGCTGGTCCTGGCAGTGGTTGCCAGAGGTGTAAAAACATTCCATGAAGGGTAGATGAATCTCAAAATCTCTGAAATTGTATTTTAAATCATGAATGCAGAACCTCAAATGGTGGTTCTGCCAGGCTTTCACTCCAGAAAGCCAAGAACCTGAGGATGGAACAAAAATTAAGAAGAAAATAAAACTAGGAATGATTTGTTACGGGAAATGGCAAATGATCACCACAAGAATATTTCTGGAACCACACTATACTAGACTGAGACCTAATACTCGTCTGAAATTCTGTGGTGTTAGAGGTCTGAAACAATAGAACACGTCAGTCCCATCTGCCACTGTCATCATAGAGTCAAGTAGAAATAAGGGTGTCAGATCAGGAAGTTGGAGAGTCAGATCCAGTCTCCCCCCACCCCACCCCTATCCCAGTCAATCTGGGCAAGTCTGAGTGACTTTGGTTGAGTTGGGTTCTCTCAGCATAACCTATCACCACAGACTTGTGGTGAATGTGTGTGAGTGTATGCTGGTCTGAGTTCTGTGGAGGCAAGACAAAAGTGTGATGTGATTCAAATGGGAATTAAGCACAAACAATTAGATGAGGGCCAGTGTGTATATGGGCAAAGCAAGGATTATTTCAAAGGGGGGGGGGGGTTGTTTGTGAAGAACTGAAGATCAGGCTGATTAATATTTGTATCCCAATGGGGATGCAAAGTAGTTTACATTGTTCTTTTCTTCTCCACATTATCCTCAAAACAGTCAGCTAGAAACAGCCCGATCCTTAATGTGGCCAGGGTTTAGTTAGCCAAGTGCTGGCAACTGGTGGGAAACTTTGAAGGGCAGGGACAATAAAACTGGTCACTTCCAGCATGAAGTCACCATTTTACCACAGAGTCTCAGGTGAATCCCTGAGAGTTGCCCCATCATCATGTCTGGGTTCGTGCTGAAAATGCTGTCATGGCCTTGGCATGATACCAATCCCCCCCAATTTTGCCCATGATGCTCCATGGTATCTTGGGGGTGTGCCAAGCCAGAAGACCCAGCATCCTTAAACATGACTTTCTTGTTGGACTCCTATTTCTACTTCGGTATCTGATCCCATTTAGATCAGTCTCATCCACTTTTTGACAGACTGCTATCAAAGGCTGGATTGCCAGCCCCAGGTTGTTAAATATCTAATGATTTGGGGGAGCCTAGATGGGCAAGGTTTGGAAAGGGTACAATGCTTTGAAGTCCATAGTGACTATTTTCTCCAATGAAACATGTCTTTGGAGATCAGATGTAATTCTGGGAAATCTCCACGCCTCACCTGAAGGTTGTCAACCCTGCCTTTGATAGCAGCCTTGCTGCAGCCCCGCTTCAGAGACTGCACATTCTCTCTCTCTCTGCATGGTTTTATATGCTCTCCTTAAATGCTCTGCCTCCTCACTTCCAGCAGTTTTTTTATGCTGATGATAGCATGACACCACTTCTAAGGAAAACGTGGAAGTGGTGTCAGCCCTCCTTATGAATGATCAGAAACTACATGTTTTTCCCTCAGTGATTCTTAGAGAGGCCTGACATCACTTCCAGATTTTCCCCTATATGTCATGCTGTTGTTGACAGCACCCCTAGAGCCAGCTTGGTGTAGTGGTTGGGAGCATTGACTTCTAATCTGGCAAGGTCGGTTTGATTCCCTGCTCCCCCACATGCAGCTAGCTGGGTGAACTTGGGCCCACCACAGCACTGATAAAGCTGTTCTGACTGAATTGCAGATTAGGCTTAAGTTTCTGGTAATTACCTTCAAGGCCATATGTGGTCTGGGTCCAGTGTACCTGAGACCATCTCTCTGCCTATACCCCCAAAGGGATGCTGTCTTAGGTCCAATTCCACTGATAATAAATATCTGGAAATTTGGGATTTTCCCTTGTTTTCAGTTGTCAGCCATCTGTGAAAACCAAATTCTCAGGAGGTTGAGCAGGGGTTAAAGTCTCTTCCAACTTCTTGTTATCGCAAGGAACTCTGCGTGCTCTGAGGAACCTGCTAATGTGTGTTCAATTATATTAGTTCAAGTGCTTTTCTCTGAATTTCGAGGTGTTTTTTTACCATTTTCCACTACTTAAACAAATTTTAATATTTAAAAAATAAATTACTGTAGAGAATATGGACAAACAATTCACAGCTCAAGCAGAATTGGATCTGACTATCATAAAAGAACTGATTACAATGTTACATTTTTGTAATTAGTATTGCCAGCCTCCAGGTCACCTGGGGATCTCCCACTACTATGACTGATCTCTCTGTGACAGAAATCAGTTCACCTGGATAAAATGGCCATTTTGGAAGGTGGATTCTAAGGCCTGTTATACCCTGTTGAAGTCCTTTCCTCCTATCAAATGGCATTAGGCTGTAACCCAGGGCTGGTTTATCCATTTAGCACATGTAGCAAGTGCTATGGGTCCCATGCTTCCAGGGGTGTGTGCAGTGCCTCCCCCTCATTGATCACGGCTGTAGCCTCTCTCCTCCTGCTGTTGCCCTCTGTAAGGCTACATGGAATGACATCCCTTTCCACGGGGGGGGGGGGGGGGCTCTGCCTGCAGTCTGGCTGCTCCCATTGAAATTGTACTCTACTAGGGCCCCACAAATCCTTAAACTACTCCTGCTCTAACCACCAGAACTCCAAGTATTTTGCAACCCAGAGCTGGCAGCCCTATTTGTAATGTAGCCTTGTTGCCTATTCAAACACTTCAGCCAGACAGGATATTTTTAGAGGTGCCAAGAATCAATTGCTAAGAACAACAAAAGCTTTTGATTTTTTTTAACCAATCAGATATAACCAATCAGTTATGGGGATACTGGTTGCCATAGGCTCAAAGTGACTTCTCTTTAGGACAACTGTATTTATTTATTTCATTTATCCACTACCTCTCCTCCATTTTACCTTCACAACAACAACCCTGTGAGATAGGCTAGGTGGAGAGTATGTGACTGGCCCAAGGTCGCACAGCAAGCTTCCATGGCAGTGCAGGGAGTGAAATCTCATTCTCCTAGATCCCGGTCCAGCACTCTAACCACTAAATAAGGCATCCAGAATATTCTCTCTCTCTCTTTCAACACTTGCCCTCTTTCACTGGCTGATACCCCTGCAGAGCATAAAGTATGCAATGAAACTGCCTGGGACATGCTCATACCCATGTGATGTATTATTCTGCAAAATGATCCATCAGCCAACAGAACTGCATCCCAACGTTCCATTCAGCAACAGCGCTCAAACCTTTGTTTTGAGTTCCTTTAACTATGTCATGAACAGAAAATGATTTGTAAATAGGCATTAGAAGAGCAAGATGTAGGGAAGTTGTTAGGTGTGAAGGGGCCCTTGGGTGTATGCCTGTACTGAAGGTTAAAAATAAGAACAGGCCAGTTTCCAGACAGACTCAAGAAAACGACTGAAAGCAAGTAATGAAATGCCCAGGAAGATGACATTTTTAGAAAAGATTAAGCTGTTAAGGAGAAACTCAAAGTTAAACTGTTCCATCCATCTACACGAAACTGCAGGTTTGGCTGGGTCATTTGACTGTAAGTTGGGCAGGTTACTGAGGTGTAGCTGCATTATGGAAATTAATCTGCAGATGTCACAGTGAGCTACTTAAACATTTTCTGGAAGCAGTAATTATTTCTTGGGGTTCTATATAGGTAAGGAGAGAGACCAGCACTTAATAGTGGGCGGTACAAAGGCCACAGTTATTACATAACAGAGCGGTATGTGATATAGATACATAATATAATTTTTTTTCTAGCTTACCTGAGGAGCTCAGAACAGTTTGTGGCTCGTCACATTTTATCCAAACAGTACTAAGAAGCAGCCATGTAAAGGCCCATCCTAAGCAGAGTAGCAGCCTTCTGGCTAGGCCTTCCATTCACTAGCCAAGGGAGAGGAGCTATGAGCTCTCAACCCCAGTTACCTACCCCTAAGGAACTGAGGAGAAGAATGTCCTCCACATAGGTCAATTCCACACCAGTGGCACCACTCCAGGCTGCCGCTGGTGCATTGCTGTGGAGCTGCATGTTCCATAGCATACTATGTCCCCATGGGAAGCACAGTGGTGGCAGGAAGGTTCTGCCCACAGGAGGGTGGCAGGGGGGTGGCGGGGGGTGTTTTATTTTGCTGGAAGGTGGGATAACATGAAATGCAATCCCACCTTCATGCAAAATAAACAGAAAATGTCCTTGTCCGCCCTGTGGCACTATGAAGCGCCACAAAGCTATCTAGGCCATTTCTGGTCCTCTGCAGGGCTTCATAGGACAAGGAGGGGCTGGGCCTGGAAGGCCCAGCTCTTCCTTTCCAGATGGGCCTGCCATGGGACAGGATCTGTTGGTTCCCATAGCACAGTGCTTCTGGGGCCTGATTTGTGCCAGGCCCGGGAGGGTGACAGCCTGGCATCATTGTCACGTGGACACAGGGATTAGCCCTGGGCCCATATAGATGCCACCCTGGCATATACTGTCCATGTGGTATCAGCCATAGAGATATTCTGGGAATATCTTTTATTCCCTGTGGTAAAAAGCTCACAGAGTTTAGGGGAGACAGCCTAGAACAGCCTTTTGCAACTCTTTTACCATTAAGAATCCCCTGAAACATTAAGAAACTTAATGCCAGAAGTGCCAGAAACTTAATGCCAGAAATGTCAGAAACTTGTGCCAGAAGTGGCACAAGAAACCCCAGAATGTCAGGCATCGAGAAACCCCAGAAGCGGCACAATTGTGCAGAATATGGTTGGGAAGCAAAGCTGGGTACATACCCACCCAGGGACCCTACCTTTCTCACCCCCTCCAGGTCCATCATTGGCCAGTCAGGGGGTGGGGTCAACATGGCCATATATGGTCATATAACTCGATAAATGTTTAACAACATTTTAAAATATATTAAAAATTAATTATTTCCTACCCATTCAGGAAACCTTTCCAGGGCCAGCAAGAAACCCCAGGGTTTCACAAAATCCTGGTTCAGAAAACTTGGCCTAGAACATCACCTGGAAATGATTCTAGAACAATATTTCATAATTCTTGAAAACTGTGAACGTTCGTTGAACTGCACACATTTGCAATTCATGATTAGATATTAAATATTGTGACAGCAAGATTCAAAATTCACACTTTTGATACTGAAATGTCACCTCAGATTCAAATTCAAAGGGAATTGAAATTGGAAGCTCATCTTGTTGGATCTAGGAAGGTGTTTTCTAATTGGCAAATAAAGGGTGCCAGAATTTAGAAATAGCATGCCAGTGCCACGTGGCTGTGTCAAATGCGGATGGTTCTGTGTGTCAGATCACAAATTCAGCAGTGATGGTATCAATATACTTAATTCTGTATATACTTTACTGCAACTTATAATGCTCAGCTGGATTAGAAAGCATGCATAATTTTGTGTTTATGCCATCAGTGTTTAGCAGATCATGCATCAAAAGACTGCTTTATTTTTACCTCTACACTGGATGAAACTGCTGTGAACAGTGAACGTCATATGCAGCAGTGAATTCTAATGGATATGCTCTAGTTTAAACCCATTGATCTAAATGGACAGAGAGTGAAGGATTCTACTGTAAATCACACAGCCAGGTGGTCTTTGGTACTGTATCTTCTCTGTTTGGGTTAATTCTCTTGAAGATTTGCTGCAAGAGTTTAATGGTGGTTGTCCCTTCATACAGACGCATTATTGATTCCCCACTCCTCCATATGCAGCCAGCTTGGGCTAATCACAGTTCTCAGAGCTTTCTCAGCACCACCTGCCTCACTGAGTGTCTGCTGTTGGGAGTGGAAGGGAAGGCAATTGTAAGCCATTTTGAGACTTGTTTGAGCAGTGAAAATTGGGATATAAAAACCAACTTCTTCAAAAACCCTCTCCTTTTTCAGGTATGGCATTGTTAGGGCTGCCAACCTCCAGGTGAGGTCTGAAGTACTTCTGAAATTATGGTTGACCTCCAGACCTCAGAGATCAGTTCCCCTGGAGGAAACAGCATCTTTGGGAGGTGGAGTCTATGACATCACATCCCTGTGGAGCACCCTCCCAGCAGAAAGCTCTCTGAACTAGAGGCGAGATTTCTATAAATGCTGAAGATGAAAGCTGGTATCTACCCAGTCAATTTCCAACCAAGATTGAGTGAAAGACTTACAGGTGTTCTGCTAGCTGTCAAATAATGCCAAAAACAACCCTGGGTGACAAGTCTTGAACTTATGACCTGACAAATGTCCTGCTGGGATTCACCTTCCCTCCCAGCTCTTGTGAATGAAAGGAACTGCAAGCCACAACCGCCAAAGAAACCTCCTTGACCCACTATGCCACAGAGGATGCAGAATGCTGCTTGATTCCCTCCAAAGGCTTGACATCAGGCTTGGTCCCTGGTGTGAGCACCTAAAACATCACCTCTTGTTCTCCCCATACTGTCATTGCCATTCTTCCCCTCCCTTTTGCATCTCTCTGCCTTCTGCCGCAGAAGAATTGGGCCAGAAAATTGTGGAATGTTGATTGTGTGCTAGATGTCAGACATTGTCCAGTGTTAACTGTGTCAACTTCTGTCAACTATTAGTATATGTTGTCTGGCAGATGGAGTAAAAAACTTCTGGCTGAGCATTAAATATTTGCCTACTGTGATAATTTTTGTAAAGAGTACATTGATCAAAAACAGAAGAGAAGTGTTGAAAGAGAATTCCTGAGGGCCAATTAATTTCAGTTCTTGTTCAGGCCATTTTTTATTTTGCTCCAGGAAGCAACATTTTGCTTCCTTAGTCTAAAGGACGAAAGACAAGCACATCCACCAATAACAATCGGACCTATTTACAATGCTGTCCTAAGCAGACTTACACCATTCGAAGTCCAGTGAAGCCAATGGGCTTAGAAGGATGTATCTCTGCTGAGAATGGCACCATTAGTTGTTTTCTTTGTTCCCCCTTATTTTTTTCTTGGACACTTGAGAAAACATAGTTATGTAGCATGCCTAAATCGTGTCATCTCTGTAGGTGGCAAGAAACATCAATTCTGCCATGTCCAAGTGCACTATCAAAGCAACCCAACCTGGAAGGAAGTGAGCCAGTTTGGTGTAGGTGACCAAGAAGATTAAGAGCTGCATACTCTAATCTGGAAAATTGGGCTGAATTCCCTACTCTTCTACATGAAGCCTGTTGGGTGACCTTTGGCTGTTCACTGTACTCTTAGATTTCTCTTGGCCTTTAATGGGAACTGGTAAAGGAGGAGATTGTAAGCCACTCTGAGACTCCTTCATGTAGTAAAATGCAGGGTATAAAACCAAGCTGCTGCTGCTGCTGCTGCTTCATTGCATTTAACAGTCCAGTGTGCTCTAGAAGCATGCATTGCAGGTAATTTCATTGATGCAACTGCTCTCTTACTAGCTTTGCTTCCCCTCCTCTTTTAAAAAATGGATACAAAATCTTAATACTGAAAGGATCCAGCACTGGTGTAAACTGGGCATTTTTCCAGGAAAGGTCCAAGACCTATAGACAGGACTGAGACTAAGGGTACATTTAGGAGTTTCTTAAGTGTTTTGTACTTTTGCCAGGCCTAGTGGATATAGAAGACCACTATATTACTATTTATAAATTTCTTAAACTGGAAAGATGACACAAAATCACGCAGAACAAACTATTTACAGAACATAGCCTGAAACACAGAAAAGAGGTCCTGTCCCTCTGCCCATATCTAAATTGCATCCCTGTTTACGTCATAAAAACTGCATATCACAAAATGGAAAACACTGTCCTTTTCTGCATAGTGCCATCAATGGAAATTGCATGCTTGTTATAGAATAATATAGGCAAAAAGATAGGTTAGTGGCTCAAGAATGTACAATATAAAATCCAACAGCATGGGAGACAATGAATGGAGTAGAATCGTGGCTGACAAATAATGGAGAGGGAGCAGGGATGGAAAAGTCAAGCTAACAAGGATTATGCAGACAAATCCAGTTATGTTCAGGCTAAATACGCTGCTGGCTTGACCTGTGATGCTGAGTTTTTCTCATACTTCCTCTGCTCATCAATGAACCAGTTTGCAACAAAAAGGTCTCAGCTGACAGGAGCATCTCAATCTTGTGTGTGCACATATGTTTCAGAGCATCCCATTGTTATTTCACCTTTTCAGGCATGGTGAATTTATGTCTACTTTTCATTTGGCAAGAGAGAAAGGATCAGGAAAAAGAAGAATTAAAAAAGAGAAAGAATAATTTCCTAAATAGTAATGCCTGTCTACAGGGATAGTCATGGTGCCTTTCCCCCTCCCTGTTTTCCTGCAAAATGGGATTAAGTTGAGCTGCAGCATCTGCCGTCAGCTCAAATTCCCTACCTCCCAAAATGGGTACTCGTAATTAAAAGCTTAGCTCACCTTATCCCTCCACTTTCCCAGGTGAAAAGTCCAAGTTTGCATTTAATTGCACATATATATGTGTGTGAATGTATTTAAAATGGAAGAAAAGCAAGACTGGCAAAAGGGTAAAATGATGGGCAGAAAGATGTTTCATACATATTTTCAGATAAAGAGGATATGAGAGTGGGAGATGGAACAGGGTCTTTTTTTTTCTCCATTTCTCATTAGACTTTGATTTGCATAAGTTGATTGGCTGATGTTTCTTTCCTGTTTACATTGGACTTCCTTAAGCTCAAAACCCATTTATCTAAAGCAAATGGCGCCCATGTATTAAGGGGTGATAAACCCAAAGGTGCACTGTGTTAAATACTTGCTAAATATGTCTTTTCACCAGGGACACTGGGGAAAATTAGACTTTGGGGTTCTATTCAAGGTGATAGCATTTCATCTGATTTTATTAACAAGTTTTTAAAAGGTATGTATAGAAGAAGCTGCCAATAGGGCTTGCACATCGCATAAAAGTTTTTCATAGTGGTCCCATCTTAGCATGGTGCCATTTTGGAAGCAGGTGTGCTCTGGATAAATGACCAGCATCATTTGGAAAGAGCTTCTTTGCCACTATCAAAGAAGGCCCTTCAGATATGGAGGATGGATGTACAGACAGAGACTGACAGGAGTAGGTAACTTCAGGGCCCTGATGGGAGCGCAGGAGAACCTAATGTGGGAGGTCCACAGCTTATGTGGACTGCAGAGCTCAGAGGGACTCTTGAATGGCTATAGATTATGCTGTCTTTAGTGCTGATGGAGTACTACCCCCCCTAATATTGTCAACAGTTGTGTTCACACAAGCATTTTTTCCTCAGTGTCATTCAGTTTGGGGCATAACTCTAGCAAGCAATGAGAATAACTGCATATCCATGTTTTTCAGTCTTTATCTTTTCAATACTATATCAAATCTCATCTCAAATCAGAATCCAATGAGGCTCGGCACAGCACAAATACAAGTACAGAAACTTCTTTTATGAAATTCGTATCCTTTACTTCTGAGTTGTGGACCCTACTAGAAACTGAAGACTAACATTGAAATCCTAAACAGCGTAACATCCTTCTAGGCCCAGTGCCTTTAGGACTGAACTGTGAAGCTGCCTTAAAAGCCATTTCTGCAGATTTGGTTGGATCCTGCCAGATAAAACAAGGACCATTTCTGCACATCTAAAAATATAGCGTTATGCTAGCATAATGGCGTAGCACTAAAAATTACTGCACCTCCAGCCATTCCCCACCTTCTTCCTGTCTCGCCTTCATCAGCCGCCTTTTTGTGCTTCTTACACTTCACATGCCTGCTTGAAATGGCAGAAGAGAGCAATGCACATTACACATGACTCTCTTCCACCTGTCAATCAAGCCAGGCAACCAATCCTCTTTCTCAACACTTTCTAGGGCTTGTGATGGCCGCTTATTTTTTTAATTCAAGCCTTCTCCATTGAAACACCTATGCATCTAATCATAGAGGAATAGTGCTTTCAGGAATGCCACCCATTATGGAATCACTAGTCTTGAAACTTAAGAAAAACATTGTTCCTGATCTTTTGTGTGTGTAGGGGGGGAGGGCTTTAGAGAGGCATACTTTGTGTGACAACTTTGGGGAAAAATTACTTTTGTCTTCTCCTGCACACCTGTATGCCTAGTTGTTGCTTCAGGCAATTTGCTTTAAAAAAAAAAACCTCCCATCCCCGGGAGAAGGGAGAGGGAGGCGGGTGCAAGGGCGGGACATTGGAGGCAGAGATAGAGCTTCTTTGCCTTCATGCGAAATGCCAAAAATATAGCATCTTAAAAAGGTAAGTGTTACGCAACATTAATAGTGTGCAGAATGGCCAAAGGTGAAAATTTCTACAGTTAAAGCTGTATCTTCAGGTTAAAGTAAACAGAAATGCTAGCTTGGCTACAAACACTCAAAGTCAATCTAGCATGCATCTTCCTGGCTGTTTCAAAATTACAACCCTATGCATGCACATTATTTCTTCAATGCTTCTCCTTTCTATGAGTGTGTCTACTCCCTCACCTGTGAAAGAGATCCAAGCCAATTACATATATTTCATTATGATTTGCTCACCAGAGCTAGAGTATCAGATAAGAAACAGGGGAAAACACAATGTCCAGTTGAATATTCTTGACTCAGATTGAACATAAGACATTCTATTAGTTCAAATAAGCAAAGGAATATTAATGAACGTGGCTGATGTGACCCTCTTACTGATGTCCAGGACTGTTTTTAATGAATAGCAATGAAATTACTGAGAAGAGGAACGTGCTATCTACAAACTCTCTACAATGTGCAAATAGATGCTGGAGCAGCTACAGATCCTAATGAAACTAATGGGAGATATGAACTTCTAGGATATTCAGAGTAGACTTTTGATGTATCCATATGCTTCATATTAATGTAGCTTTGGAATCTTAAACCAGTGTCTGAAAATCTAAGACACTGCTGTCTTACCTTTCTTTTATGTACTAATAATCCACCTTGTCCCAGATTGTTATCCATACACTTAAACTACACAAAGAAGCCCAATCTGTTTGCCTTGAGTGCACACTGCAGAGTACAGTAAACCTCCAATCCTCTTGGCCACTGCTCATAAGACTCAAGAGGGAAAGGAAGTGGGCCAACAGCAAAAGCCAGCTTTGGTTCAACAGGATCCCATAAGGGATTCCACATCAAAGGGCCTGAATGCAGAAAAGAGCAAGCTTTTTCTGTTTTAAAAGGATTTAGATATTCAATATGAATTCTCTTTGATAAAAGAATAAAGTGCTTTTGTCCCAGTGGAAAGAAGTATCTCTTAGGCTTCCATCACTGATGATGTTGCACAACAGCTCAGTAAATCAGCACAGCACAGTGGCCAAATTGTCTCTCTGCTACAGTGCTAAGTATCTTCTCTCACTCTTGGTTTAAAGATTTCCTTCTCTGATCATCACTTGTGCAGAAGCAGTGATATCAATGTGTACATAAAATGTTTACATTTTATATTTACCTTTACATAAAATGTTATTGTTATTTTGATAGGTAAACAATACCACAAAACAAACTCAGACTATAATTGCCATTTGTAATAATAATTGAGTGATCGATTTAAAAACTTGGGCTTCTTGTTGAGCTCCTGGAAGAGATCTGGGCCCTGTTGGGAGCTGATCTAGTTCAGAGGGCCTTCTAGGAGCTCTTCCACCAAGCTTTGGGTTGGGGCCAGTTACTTGATAACATCTATGGTCCTCCCCTACAAACACCCCTACAGAGAGTGATTTAGTCGGGGGTCTTATAAGCAATTAATATCTGAAGACTGCTATTGCTGTATGCTGCTAAATCGCTATTCATGTTTTATTATGTTATTATACTGTTATTGTGGTGTTATTATGTTTGTGACTGTAAGCCATGACTTTTTTGGGTAGTTATTATGTTGGTTTTAAATTACTGTTAATTTAATCTATTATGTATACTGCCCTGGGCCAAATTGGGAGGGCGTTATAGAAATTTAAATAATAACAACAATAACAATAACAATAAATTGTTTAGTCTTCTCCCCAATTAATCTTGTTCCATTAGCCTGCTTTGCATGTACAAGGGAATTCATTCCATAAAGTCTCCTTTGGGGCTCAACACACTGAGTCGATATCTTCAACGATCAGGAGAGGTATCTTGGAGTTGTGGTAGATAACCCACAAAAAATGTCAACTCAGTGTTCTACTGCAATAAAAAAGGCAAATACTATGCTGGGGATTATTAGGAAGAGTGTTGAAAACAAATCAGCCAGTATCATAATGCTCCTGTATAAACCTGTGGTACAGCCTCATTTGAAATACTGTGTACAGTTCAGATCACTGCATCTCCAAAGGATATTCTAGCATTGGAAAAGGTACAGAAAAGGGCAAGTATAATGATTGAGTGGATGGGACACTTTCCGTATGAAGAAAGATTGAAGAGATTAGGGCTCTTCAGCTAGGAGAAATGATGATAGAGGGGTGACATGTTAGAGATTTACAAAATTATGCATGGGATAGAGAAGGTAGAGAAAGATTCTCCCTTTACCACAGTACAAAAACTCATGGGAACTTAATAAAATTAGTGAGCAGTAAGCTTAGAATAGATAAAAAGGATTTCTTCACTCAAAAAGTAATAAACATGTGGAATTCACTACTGCAAGATTTGGTGGTAGCTAGAAGCACAGGAAGCTTCGAGAGGAGATTGAATCAATATATGGAGTAGTAGTCTGACAGTGGCCCTTAGCCACAAGTTATAAATGGAATACTATGGCTTGGGCAGTGGGGCTCTGAATTCTTGGTGCTTAGGGAGGCAACAATGGGTGGGTTTCTGGAAATCTGGCCCCACTGGTAGACCTCTTGATGGTACCTGGGTTTTGGCCACTGTGTGATACATTGGATGGAATGGGCCATTGGCCTGAGCCAGTATTGTATGCTCAAACACAAAGTCAGTGAGATTCCCCGATCTTTTAAAGTTAGAGAGGAGGTCAAGAAAACAAGGGATTCTTTCCAGTTAGCCTTTATATTGTCTTCAGGTTTATAACTATAGTTTTATTGTTTTCTTATTGCTTCCATTATATGATTTTGATTGTGCATGTTATGCGTTGTGCCATCAAATAGCTTCCAATTTATGGTGACCCTATGAATTAATCTTCTCTAAAACATCCTTTTATTAACAGCCTTGCTCATGTCTTGCAAACATAGAGTCATTACTTCTTTGATTGAGTCAGTCTATCTTGTGCTGGGTCTTCCTTTTTTCTTGCTACCCTTCATAGCATCATTGTCTTTTCCAGTGATTCTTGTCTTCTCATAATGTGACCAAAGCATGATAGTCTCACTTTAGTTATTTTAAATTCCAGAGAGAGTTTCAACTTGATGTGGTCTAGAACCCACTCACCTCCAACACCACATTTCAAATGAATCAGCATGATTCATGGTACAGCTTTCACATCCATATGTAGTATTGAGGAATTTCATGACATTAATTAACTTGAACTTGATCACTAGCAACATATGCTTACTTGGAAGAACCTTTTATAGCTCCTTCATGGCCGTCATTTGCAGTCTCAATCTCCTTCTGATTTCTTGATTGCAGTCTCCCTCTATGCTAGGTTGATGAGAGAGCCAAGGAATAGAAAATCTTACACTGGCTACTGGTTGAATTCTGGATCAGGTTTAAGGTATTGGTCTTAACTTTCAAGGCCTTGCATGGTCCAGGACCTGCACACCTGAGGAACTGCCTCTCTAGGTACTTCCTCCAAAGAGCATTGCACTTTGCAAAGTCCAAGTTGCTAGTTGTCCTCAGCCCTAAGGAAGTGCAATTGACTTTGACCAGATCCAGGGCCTTTTTGCCCTGGCTGCAGCCTGGTGGAATGAGTTGAAGGGCAGAATCCTGCTCCATTTGAACCTGTCGAAGTTCTGAAGGGCCTGCAAGATGGCACTCTCTTATCAGACAAATGGTTGAGGCCAATATAACCACAAAATGACATCATGAAGCCCCCTTTCCTCTCCACTTCCCTCCCCATCTGAATCTGGAAATAAATTAAAATCTAGAAACATTCTGACCTGCCACACATGTGCGCATGCACGAAATTGATGCAAATGCGTGTTTGCGGCCACGCATGGTGCAAATGCGCATGCGTGGACCTGCCGCAGGCACACGTTTTCTCATAGGTTGCCGCGCATGCTTGGTGCCCAGATCGCCCTCCCCCAACGGTCCGCAGCCTAAAAAAGGTTGCGGACTACAGATTTAAACAGTTCTCTTTGTCTTTATGAGTAGCTGTAATATAGAACGAGCTTTTAATTCTGTTTCTGGCCCCCTTTGCTTCTCATATATCTTTAGCAATTTTAAGAGTTTCATCAGTCATCAATCAAGGCTTTTCATTTCTTTTCACTACAGGAATGGTCTTTGTACATTCTTCATTAATAATAACTCTTGTTCTTAGCTCATTTGAACTTATTTCTTCTGGTTCTTGTTCACTTGAGTGTAGCAATACAAATATGTTCTTTAAATGGTCTTTTAACTCCTCCAATTCAATTAATTGTTGATCATTTACTAAAATTTCTTTAATTGACTCCCTGTTTCCACTTGAATTATCAAATGAGGAGTTCTTGTTCTATTAAGCAGAAACATCTACTTAAGTAAGTACAGGCTTCTAATAAGTAAAGGTAAAGGTATCCCCTGTGCAAGCACCGAGTCATGTCTGACCCTTGGGGTGATGCCCTCTAGAGTTTTCTTGGCAGACTCAGTACAGGGTGGTTTGCCATTCCCTTCCCCAGTCATTACCGTTTTACCCCCCAGCAAGCTGGGTACTCATTTTACTGACCTCGGAAGGATGGAAGGCTGAGTCAACCTTGAGCTGGCTGCTGGGATCGAACTCCCAGTCTCATGGTCAGAGCTCCAGACAGCATGTCGGCTGCCTTACTACCCTGTACCACAAGAGGCTCATTCTAATAAGTAGAGGCTTCTAAGTTTTAATAAGTAGATTTTAATGATGTTTCTTCTAGGCTGATTCAGTTAATAAGTCTCAGCATGGGACATCATGAAGTCTGCTATAAATATAACTAAGTAGGTTGCAAATATTGTTCCTCGTTTTGCAGGTGATTTTGAACTTTTTCCCCTGCTGTCATAGCAGATGTGGGAAGAAAACTGTTTTTAAAAATCAAATTAACTTCCTATAGTGTGTACACATAGACCTACTTGGTAGACTTCTCATCAGTTTATCTGTAGATGCCTGCAGGGCAGTTGGTGGTTTCATGATCCTGCAAAGACGTTGTGGGGCACATCTCACACATGTATATAGGTTAATATATACTGGTTAATACAAAACCCCCAGATGGTTTTGTTTTTGGATGACAGAACATTTATGAGACACAGTTTGTCCAAAGGTGCTGATCAAAACTTGTAGATGGGCTGAAAACTGAAGCAGCAGTTGGTTGAACGTTTCTAATTATAAAACAGTGGCTCTTTAGAAACTTAAGAAGCATAAGCCATCTCCGTTCCAAGTTTCCTAAACAGTATTGGAGAAGCTGAAGCTGGAAAGCTGGATATTCCCAGCATGCATGGATGCACTTCTGGATCTATCTACAGGGTATAATTGAGGCCCAATCCCTTGTTCCCTTTGGATTCAGATTTGGGTAAAGAGATATGGCCGGCAAGGGAAACAAGTCCCTCTGGCTGTCATTGCAGTCTAGAAGCATCATTGGTGTATTTACCACTTGCCTAATCATCTGCAGACAGCAACTCCTGTGACTTTTATCAACACATGCACACACGTACACACACACACACCTTTTTAATTTGTGATTTTTTTTTCAAAACCAGTGGAAAAAGGGTGAAAGTGACTGTAGCATTTTCAAAGAGATTTCGTTTTTAGAAAATAACATTAAAGAGTTTTCGTGTTTAAAGTTTGGTCTCAGGATGGAGGAGAGAAAGATAATGGGGAAAACGATTTAATGAGGATGAGAAAGAGAGAGCAGAGGAATGTTTCTTAATCTCCCTGTGCCGTTAAAGGAAAATCAGTACGGATGGGGATACAAGAGGTAATTATCAGAGCTGGCTGAAGAACAAACAGTGGAGGTGAAACAAATAATACAGGAGACTCTGAAAAATTCAGATGCATTTGCATTAGCCATGGCCAACTTTGCATTAAAAAGGAGGAAAGAGAAGTTAGTCTAAATGAGTTCCCAGTTTTCCTTATTTCTCAGCAGGCCTCTGTGCCCAATCCTATGCATGTTTACTTAAAAGTTAGTACCTGCAAGACTACAGTGGTACATGGCTGAGTAGAGATGATGTGGAGGAGCCTTGATAATTCCCAGAGGAAGGGTGGGGTACTTGAGCTGACTGATAGATAGATGACTAATTTGTGCATTTCTAATTTATATATTTGTGAATCCAGTTGTGGTCCTTCCATTTCAGTGACTGTAACTGTTGTGTTGAGCTTGGGAGCTCTTTGAAGACAGGAGGGCTGAGTGTGGTCTCTCATTCATCATAATTTGAAATATTTTTATCTTGACTTTCAACTATATATGGTCCTCAAGACAGCTTACAGAGCAGAGCAAATCAGCAACACATTTGCAGCTGGTGGACAGATGTTTCAGTTTTCCTTCCCCAGTTCATAAAGCCTGCTGGTGTATGTTGCTCTGGCTGTTGTTACATATGACAGAACCCTGCCTTATGATATGGCATACTGTCCCCAATAACCAGTGGCACCCCTCAATAGTCTAGGTTTGTTCCCAAGCCAGGCACTGTTAAAAGTCTGCCAAGACCCTGCTGGGCCAGACTCCATCTTCTTCTCAGCCACAGGTTTGATATGACAGTTGCAGCCTGAGTCACACATCGCTCCCCCCCCCATTGCATTGTTGATTAAGTGACTGCCAGAACTGTGTTTGCCTAGGTCCTTTGTCTAACTCCCATGACTCACTTTTGGCTAATCTGCCAGGGGAAATCACTTCCCCACCTCAACAGATAGATCCACTACCATGTTTCCTTTTCTTTAAACACATTAAAGACCCATTAACGCCCATTCCCAGGCCTGGCTAGGCCATTTCCCAACTTCCTACCCCTGGAAAATTCTATCATGCGTTCACCATGCCCCCATCATGCCCCCATCACAAGCTCAGCACATAGCCCCCTCCCCCAAAAACATATATAAAGAGTTGCATCACCTGATTTGGGTCCATTTGGAACACCCTGCATGCCTGTTGTGTTGCTGTCTTCTCTGCCTCCCTGCTCATCAATAATTATGCTGAAACCTCTTTTCCCATTCTATTTTTCCCTATCCTTCTGATTGCAGGTGTGCTACATATATTTTTGCCCATTTTGTTACTTTCCTTCTAATAAAGATTGTTACTATTTTTACTATAACTATTTGAGTCTGCCTTGAGTTCTTAAGGATGCAATCACCTCGTAAACATTGGCAAACTATCCATTTTGCTATGTTACCACCTCTCACAAAGCAAATTCCCCAAAGCATTATATGTGTAAACTCACTTATGCAAACATATGGAAAACAGGAAGAAAGTAGAACCTAATGCACAAATTTCTTAAAATTTGGAGGAAAATAATGTCCTTCCACTTTAACAAAGACTTAATGGGATATTCCCTCTATGTTTGGAAAAGCGTCTACTACCAATTTCCACATATTAAGCCTCTTTTAAAGAGGCAAGACATTCCTCCTCCTGGATTATTGGTGGCAATCCTATCTTAAACACTTCTATTTTAAAAATTGCAAAGCAGTATATAAACAGAACGCTAAAATTCCACATATTTTTTAAAAAAACCAGGAAAAACTAGAGAATTACAATAAAAATGATCCTTTTCTTAACTTGCTGCTACAGACCTCCCTAAAAGGATGCTCAATAAGCTCTTTGTATGGAGAATTTCATCATTATAATGCCACTATGGGAGAAGGACCTAGACCAATCGATAAATCTGTGAGTCAGTGGTAAGAGCATCAGCTTTACATTCAGAAGGTCCAAGGTTCAATCCTTGACATCTGCAGTTAAAAAAAAAATCAGGTAGTAGGTAATGTAAAAGGCTTCTACCTGAAACCCTGTAGAGGCATTGTCAGTCAGAGTCAACAATGCTGACCTTTATAAATCAGTAGTTTGATACAACAGATGGCATATGTTCAACTTGGACTAGAAACCCACACAGTCTTACAGTTCAGTGATATATATTAGTAGGAGTCTTTTCATTGTCTGTTCTCAAGCTATGTGAGGCTCACAGGTAAGTAACGGGAGAGAATTCTAGGTTGGCCACGGCCTGCATTTCTGAACATGAAGAAGGAGATAAAGTTATGTATACATCTCCAGTAGATAGTGAGCTGCAGGTATCATATAATGGGTTCCAAATCTGTTGTACCACTAGGGGACACAGTGACCCTTAATTCACTCAATTCTGCAGAGCACTTTTTGAGATGCTTTCACATTATGGGCTGTAAAGCACTTGGAACATTATTTGTTGCTAGTTAGTTCCCCAGCTGACACTTTCCCATCTCTCCCTTCCAAAGATACCATAAGCTTCCCCTCTTTGCTAGAGCTTTATTTTATTTTTTTAATTTCCAGACAAGTGAGCCAGATAAGACCTGGGAGGAACTGAGTTATGAGGAAAGATTAAAAACATGAGATACATACAGTTTAGTTAAATGATGGACACGATAACTCTCCTCAAGGATCTTTTTATACTTCTTGAAGCATGTAACACTGGGCTTTATTTTATTTATACTTTGTTTTTATTTGCACACAGCAGGAGAGATACTAAGCCCGCCATAAATGTGACACGGAGACAGAGCACTGCAGAGCTGCCGAAGTAACATGGGGGTTAACGTGAGGCAGTTAAACTGCTGTGTCAGGACTGCTGCCCCAGTGAGGAAATAATAGCACTGCTTCAGAACTGGCTCAGCAGCCCAGTGGGTGCATGGCATCCTTCCTAGCCTTGGATCTGTGAACATAGGGGGGAGAGAGAAGGAGCAGTCAGCAATCACATATAAGATGGGGGCTTTAAATTCCAAGCCAGTTAGCAGCCTTGACAGCTGGAGAAGCCTCATCACAGAAACACCTGCGATGCCTCATTGATCAGTAGTTGAGCAAAGGAAAGAGAAGAAGTAATAATAGGACATTAAGCCAGCATGTGCCCAATGCACAGCCCAGTAGGGTACAGCAGCAGCAGTGCAAATGGAAGAGGGAGATTAACTCACAACAACAGTGAGCAAGGCTAGAGGCTCTGTGAGGGATTGGCTCTCTTACGTTCTTAAAAAAAAATCTTTTAATCCCCATTTTTTTCCAAGGCAAGACACGAAAGCATTTTAAAAAAATCATAATTAAAAAAGTAATAAAAGAGGTCCTTGGTTGAAATGAATGAAACACAGTTCAAACAGCAACCCAAGCCACAAGGCAGATAAGGAGGCACTCCTCAGCCTCCATGCCTTGCTTTAGAGGGGCAAATACTCATGGCAGCTTTGTGCTCATTGCCTCCATGATAGTTGGGGGGGGGGGGCAGGAGGAGAGCTCCCAGCATGGGGCCTGGGTAGCTGCCCCAGATGCCATGCTGCTAAAGCTGGATTTCACCTGAGTACTTCATACTCTTTAGGATACCGCCTGTATGCAAATATTTCCCCAATAGATTAACACCTATAATGCAGGTTTTTTAAAAATGCCAGAGAATGCTTGAGATGCTTACAGAAATTAAGAACACATAACTAATTCATATTGCTCAAATAAACAGGCCAGATGAAGCAAATCTTTCCAATATCCCAGTTCACGACTGTTGATTGTTGTCAGCTCCACTGAGTAATATAAAAAAATATTGAAACAGCGGCGTGTTTAAATCTTGACAGCAGCTTTATTCTTTCTCCACTTAGCCATTAATAGCCATTAAATGACAAGGCACAAGAATGAAGTGGGACCTCTTTGTCCTCAAGATCCATTATTTATCTGCCAAGCGATCCTCCAGGAAAGATAGGAAGCTCACTACTTTGGCATTATCATTGTGTAAACAAGAAACATTTCTGTTCTAAGTTCTTAGAACCATACATGTGTCCGTACCCTACTCATCAACAATGTCTCTGAAGTACAGCCTTCAGGATGAGGCTGGCAGCCGGCGGGCAGAACGGATAATTGCATGGCGAATGGAATTCTACAGTGCATTGGAGATGGAAATATCACCTTAACAAGCATGGACAGCCCCAATGGACTATAAAATTCATTTGGCGATTGAGATAATTCAAGGCACCAAGCGACACCGCAGTAGAGGCTGAGACGCATTGATTTAAACTTGTAGACTTCCACAGTGTCCAGCAGAAAGGGACAAAGCACCCAGTTTGCACGCGGGCACATGAGGACTCTGCTCATGTGCAATGCAGATCAACCTAGGTAGAACAAAAAATGTAGAGTCCTGGTCTGATAATAATGATTTGGGTGGGTGGGTGTTCACCTGGGGGTTTTCATGCAAGGTCAGGGAATCTGCTAGCCAGATAACTGTACCTTCCCCTAGTGCCAACTTCTCTTTCTGTTCCAGGATGCCAGGGTTTGATCTGAGACCTGGCGTGAGATTGAACCAAATATGTATTTTTAATTGTGGCACTCATAAGCTCAAATCATCTGCTGCATGATGTGAAGATCCACCTCATTATACTAATTCACTACCTGGATAAAGCTTTTCTGTTTCTCCCAGATGTTTCACTGACCTTTGTTAAGTCCATATCATTGTACATTCTACATTCTTATATTACGTTGTCTGGTCTTTTTTCTCTCTCTCTCAGGTTTCATAATGTTTCTTGTATATGCCATGCTGAGTACAGTTTTAATTAGAGAAACAGCACACGTATTAGGGATGCATGTCCTTTCTTTTGCCTCTCTGCTATTTTTTAATAAGTAGCTCTTGTGTAACCTGTAACCTTTTAAAGCCAAACTGACTATATAAAGAGATTGAAGAAGAGGGCCTCATAAGTCCCCTTGTTAGCAGGAAGGCTTGATGCCCTTAGCATAGGTGTTGATAAGGGGAAAAATCATGGTGTCATTTATTTTTGGAATGCATAGGTAAAATGGTACATATCCTCACCTGCTGATATGGTCCTGTTAACTATCTTCTTATTAAACATATTTCCTGTCCACCGCCCTGGATAAATAATGGGCTATACTCTGTTCTCAATGACATCTTTGGAGCCAGCCTAAAACAATAGATTCACACTGCTCAGGTGTAACTGAGGGCAGATTATGGCCAATTTTGCACTTATTCAGCTTTTATTGATGCCATAAATTCACTTGACCTTCATCCACTCTGTCCCCATTGAGGTTATTTCCCAAACAGAAAACTGCTCAGAAGTGTTTTCTCTTGGAACAGTTCCCCAGGCACCTTCACACCAAGAAAGAGGCTTGATAGCCACAAACAACCAGGAAAAAATCCCTGCTCTGATACAAAAGAACTCTGTCAGAGGCATCTCCTGCTCTCTGTCTTGTAATATTTTTTTTTAAAGAAATCACTTTGGGGAGAAAAGGTAGTATTTGTGGCTTCATCACAGACCCATCTATTTTTGCTGCTGTGAAGAACCAACAAAGTTGAGCTCTTCTTTTTTAGAATTTACAGTGCCCATTGGTGCAACTTAAATGTCCGTACATGAAAGCTTCAGGGTACTGCGGAGATGCTGATCATCACATCACAATTTTTGTCATAGTTCCAAGATGGAATTTGCAGTGCATGCTATCCCTATCCTTCAACTAGATGATGGTGCATCTCATGAAGAACTCTCATAAGCCAGGCAGCATAAGGAATGAAACAGCAAAAATGTACACATGTTTTGAACAAATATGAGATCAGCCCTGCTGGATCTAACCAATGGTCCACCTAGCACAATTTTCTGTTTCACACAGTGACCAACCAGTTCTTCTGGAGGGCCAACAACAGGGCATAGAGGTTGTGGCCTCCCTCTGATGCTGTCTTCAGGCTCTGGGATTCAGAGGCTTAGTGCCTCTGAATGTGGAGGTTCCCCTCAGTCAAAGAAAAGCCTAAGGACATAAGGCCAGTTATGCAGGATCATCGCATCAGAAGTCTGTTTGGTCTGGCATGAATCTCCCCAGCAGATGCTACTGAAAAGCTTGGAAACACTGTGTGAAGAAGATAGGCTTCTCTTGATGGCTGAACTGAACCCAGCATAGGGTAATTAAAGATATATTATCCCTGAATATGAAGGATGCAAGAGAAGGTACTAAGTATGACGAAAAGGGTGTTGGGCCAAAATTCTTAATTCCACTTTTCACTTCTCCCAAAACAGTTCTTCAGAGGGGCCATAGTTGAAGGAATTGCTGCAATTGAATGTGACCTTTGCGTGTTTATTCATATATACTTATATTTTATATGTTATATTTATTTATTATTTATAGTCTGCCTGTCCTCAGGGACTCAAGGTGGTTTACAAACGCAACATTGGGTTGCTGAGACTTGATAGCTACAAACAACCAGGAAAAAAAATAGTGCTCTAATACAAAAGAATTCTGTCATAGGTATCTCCCGCTCTCTGTCTTGAAATATTTTTCTTCAGAATCAAAATCCAGCAGCATACCTAGCAGCCTCCAGAGCTCTCAAGTCTTTTATAGTATCTGCCACAGAGGCCTAAATAGAAGGCTATCTAAAATAGGACACCTTTATATATCAACAAAAAGGAAGAAATCAAGGCACTCCCTGCACCCTTCTGGTCAGACCATTCTAGAGCAATGGCCCTATCCACAAACATATCCTTGCCCAAGCTGCAGAGAAGCTAATTGACTGGAGAGAGGCAACCTCTGAGGAACATAACTGTTAGCCATGTATCATTCCAGTTTAAACAATTTCTTTAAAAAAAACGGCTCTGAAGAATTGCACATTGGACAATGGCAACGATATTGCACATGCAAACCGGTACATAATTCATTCATGAAGAAGAAGAGTTGGTTTTTATATGCCGCTTTTCTGTACCCAAAGGAGTCTCAAAGTGGCTTACATTCACCTTCCCTTTCCTCTCCCTACGACAGGCACCCTGTGAGGTAGGTGAGGCTGAGAGAGCCCTGATATTACTGCTCTCTCAGAACAGCTTTATCAGTGCTGTGATGGGCCCAAGGTCACCCAACTGGTTGCATGTGGGGGAGTGTGAAATCAAACACATCTCGCCAGATTAGGAGCCCGCACTCCTAACCACTACACCAAGCTGGCTCTCTCATGTGAAGGCATGATTTTGACCAACATATCTAGCATCGAAAATAGAAACATTTTCTCCTTCCAGAATCCTAGCCCTGTGTTCCCACTTTTTTTGTGGATTTTTCTAAACCAAACCAAACTCAAACTCATTCATATGCCCCATTCTGTCTCCCCTAGAGTTCCCACTGTGAGACACAAGGCTGTGTATGTTACATGGAAAAATTCATAGGATATGTTCAAATATTTGTGAATTGCTGTTTGTGAATTCTGCTTTGTGAATTGCACAGAGCACTCCTGTAACCCTGTGGTCCGCAGCCTTTTACAGGCTGCAGACTGGCGGCAGCGGGGAGGACGATTGCCCAGCCGCACACGCACATTTGTGCCATGTGCGGCCGAAATGGGCATGCATGGCACTTCCATGCATGCACGCATGCGCAAAAGTGCCACACATGCGTGTTTCAGCCGCACATGGCACAAACGTGCATGTGCGGCCCTGCTTCCCTCTCCCCCCTCCCACAAACAGAAGCTTGCAAGCTTGCGGCCTGGGAAGTTTCTTACTGCGGGGGGTGGGGGTGGGGGTGGGGAGAGGGAGCTGCGGACCGGTTCCAGGGCCTTCGTGGCCCGGCACTGGGCCACGGCCCGGTGGTTGGGGACCACTGCTGTAAACCATCACTATGGAGGAGCCAGTGGAGTGGAGTGGAGTGGAGTGGTTGGAATACTGGATGAGTATCTGGGAGACTCAGGTTTGAATAATTACTTGGCTATGAAAGACTACTGGGTTCCCCTGGGCCAGTTATTCTCTGTCAGCCTAAGCTATGTCACAGGTTTACTGCTGTGAGAATAGAAAGGAGGAGGGGAGAACAAAACTGCAAGATATTTTGGATACTCCATCAGAAAGGAAAACAGGGTAGGAACGCCTATGTACTGTGAATAAGTACATGAAATCTGACTAACTGTAACCACAGCTTGGTAGCTGCAAATCATACAAAAGTGGGTTTAAAGTTCTGTCCAGTCACAGGCAGCTTATGGTGACCCTGGAGGGGGGAACTGTATCCATGCATCTAACAGGTCTGGTATTACTTCCTCCCCATGACTGCATCTTTGGGGTTGTGCTTGGACAACTCCAGTGTAGCAATTCACAGTTGTTTGAAATGGTCCATAAATGGTAGAATTAGATCATTTACAGGGCCAATCTATACCCTTCAAAGTCAATTGAAGTCTTTGGATTTAAAAGAGTATAACAAGTATGCACTGTTAGCAGCTCTTTTAACCAGTACTCATTTTATGCTCAAAAAGACAAGGCAAACATGAACTCATAACACCACTTTATTCTGCATGATTTTACGCCCTAGCATTGACAAACACAATGAGAGGGAGAAAAATCAGTATTTTTATTTCCTGCAGGAGAAGTTTGTACAGAAACAAACTCCACATCCAATCTTTTCCCCCACACTTCACCCTCACCACTGGTCTATAATAACATGCTTGCATAACTATTAATGAGTGGCTTCAAGGAATGGCATCTCATTGCTTAGGTGAGAAATCTGTCATTTGAAAATACAGTGTTTGGAGAAAAGTGAGCAGTGCCGCATTTTCTCCCCAGTCCCCATTCTACATGTCACGAGAGGAAACAAGCAGAAGGGAGATGGGCTCTTGCATAACTTGTGGGAAGACATAATTGATAATATGTTTATCTTGTCTGCTGGAGACACCTGTTATGTGATCAGAAGGGTTCCAAAGGGTCAAATATGACTTTGTGCCAATAAAAACAACCAGAGCTCTCCTGTCTCCAGTCCCCCGAGGGCCAGAGAAGGAAAGCGAAGGGGATTAGCACTGATATTTCACAACACATTCTTATTAAATTCAGATTCCTTTTGTCAAGAGGAAAAGAAGGAGAAATGAGTGATTGGTTTTGGACAGATAAAAGACTTGCAAGCTGCAAGAGGGGAGGAGAGTCATGGAGAGGAAACTCATGAATGGGAACACAAAGGGCCAAACGTTCTCAAGGGAACCCAGGAAAAATACTAACCAATTTTCTAACTGACTTGGTAGTGTCTGTGTGAAGTAGAGAGATGACAGGAGAGGGTCAAGATTCCTCGTGGGAGTTATCAGGCATATTGAGATATGGTTATATTAAAATCAAAGCTCAACAATGTGGATTGAATATGGAGGACTTTGTTCTTTCTCATAGTGGAACTTTTGGGAAACTTTAGCTGCATAAATGGTCAGGCTTCAAGCTTCAGCTTCTACCTACCATGGTAGCTTAGGTGTATGGAATCATATTCAAACTATCTTGACTTGGAAATGGCTCATTGAATTCAGTAGGACTTCCAGAAAAGTGTCCTTAGGATCTTAAGACAGAAGGCAGATGGGGGTGACAGTCGATAACAATCTGAATCCCAGACACCCAAAGTATGTGAAAATATGTGCATATCCCATCATTTATGTTGCATTATGTGCAAACTATGGGAAAGAAATGACAGATTTGTCTGCAACAAATTGAAGACTCATGCCAAGTAAAAAACAAGATATATTTGAGATTCTGTGGTAGACTAGATATTTATCATATTTATATCACACCTTCTAGCTACGTATTTAGAACCCAACCTAATTAACAACTATATAAAGCAAAAATATGTATTTTAAACAATGAAAAAGGAAATCAAACCTGAAAGACCCAGATTGAATTCTTTGCTCAGGAATGAATGCATAGACTAATCCTGGGCATGCCCCTTTCATTCAACCCCATTCCCATATATATACAATGGGAATTACAGTAACCTGTCTCACAAATTTATTATGGAGTTATGAGAATGAGCTAGATAATGATTCTAGATCACTTCATACTCTAACGGTGAAATCCTAAACATCCTTCTAAGCCTGTTGACTTTAGAAGAAATTAACCATGCTTAGGATGGTCCTGTAATAGGCCCATTATGCACGGCCGCCGAAACGGCAATTTCGGGTCACATGGAAAACGCGGAGGGGGAAGACGCGACGCATACCGGTTATACACAGGGCGGGGCGCGACGGCGGCAAAACCCAGAGTAACCGATTATGCACGCGCCGATCCGGGCGCCGCTTCTGGTTGCGCCCCGCTCACCCGGAAGCTGTGCTTTCTTCCGCGTTTCACTGACGCGGCTTTTTCGGCGGCATGCACCGAAGCTGCAGCCGGTTGCAGCCGGCTCCGTGCGTTATCCATGATTTTAGTCGCCACCATTCCACCCCGAATGTGCGCTAAAACCCCCGTGCATAATGGGTCATAGTGCTGCAAAAATTGTTTCTAAGTATCAGTTTCAGGCACCTGGCAAAGCTGGTCGACCCTGAATTGGGCCAGACCCTACAACAATGGCCCCCACCATCCAGCCACGCACAGCTAGCCCGCCCTTGTACCCACACACATGCTGGCTACAGAGGGCAATGGACCTGTGTCTGCCTGCCTGGCCCTCTGTGCGTTGGCTGTGCTACCAAGGCAGCAGCACTGGAGGCAGCAGCACCATGATGGCAGTGGTGCTGTCGCCGACAGAGCCTATGGCTGGGACCAGGCTGCCACCTCTTTTGTGCCTCACCCATACGGCATGGAGGATGTGGCCCTGTGGCAGCAGCACATGTGGGCGTGATGTGCAGGTCAGGCCTGCCACCTATGTTGGGGCTCACTGCTGGGGATGGCAGCAGAGAGGCGGAACACCCTGCCAGCCCCCATCCACCAAGACAGAGGGATCCCAGGTCACGACAGCAAACAGCAGGTGGGGTAGCACAGGCACCAGCAGGGGTGGCGTTGGCCCTAGGGAGGGCCCTCTAGCACCTGTTGCATCCCTGCATGCAACGGCTTTATGGATAGTTTTCTAAATAAAGAAACAGGCAGAACAATGGGTTTAATTTTATAAGGGCAGCGTACTACCATAATCGTAGGGAGAATAATCCTTCCTTAATCTATCAACATTTCAGTTATAGAGCACTTTGTCTAATGAAAGCAGGATTTCCTGGATAACTAGGGAAATACCTGTTGATTTGACTTGGACCCCACTCTGCAATTGATGTATGATTTTGCTTGCACTGTTGAAGAATTATTTCTAATTCTAAATAGATGAGCAATCTCTAGGCAAGCTTCTGTCTTAAATGAAGTTAAATGCTAGAATGCATTGCCACTGGACTTAGTTATGGCCCCAAGTATAGATGGTTTTAAAAATGGATTATACAAATGCATGGAGGATATATACAAATGCATGAACCATTAAATGCTGTTTGCCAGAAGGTGACACATTCAGACTCAGATAAACTCTGAATAGCAGTGCTAGGAGGCAACATCAAGGGTGGTCGTTGCCACTGTATTCTGTCTATAGGCCTTTATGATCTGTTTCTTAGTTCTCCAGGGCAATGCATTGGCCGCTATATGATATAGGGTATGGGATTACCTGAGCTCTAGGGAAGGAGTCAGAAAAACTGAATCATATTGAGGTGATGAAAAATGAAGGGAAATTGCAGAAATTCAAAACCATTAAGTCTACAGGTCCTGATAATATACACTCAAAGGTTCTTAGGTAACTAAACTTACTGGTAACTAAAATCAGCTACTGATTGTGTTAGGGATTACCATCTTCAAGTATTTAAAAGGCTACCATGTAGAGCAGGGGCAGTCAACCTGTGGTCCTCCAGATGTTCATGGACTACAATTCCCATGAGCCCCTGCCAGCAAATGCTGGCAGGGGGCTCATGAGAATTGTAGTCTATGGACGCCTGGATTTAGAGAATGGAGCAGAGTTGTTCTCTCTTGCCCCAGAGGGACGGACCAGAACCAATGGGATTAAATTAATTCAAAAGAAATTCTGTCTAAACATCCAGAAGAAGTTCCTGACAGTGGTTTCTCAGTGGAACAGGCTTCCTCAGGAAGTGGTGGGTTCTCCAACTTTGGAAATTTTTAAACAGAGGGTGGATAGCCATTTGACAGAGAGGCTGATTCTGTGAAGGTTCAAGGGGGTGGCAGATTACAGTGGATGAGCGATAGGGTTGTGAGTGTCCTGCAAAGTGTAGGAGGTTGGATGAATAACTAGTTGGCATGAGAGAGGATGCTGGCTGAGATTATCTTTTCCAGCAGGGCTCTTTTATGTTCTTGTGACTTTTTCAGCATAGTAACACAAAGTCAACTTAAATTGTATTGAGCCTGCCTGAAAAATCAATATAATGTTACTGATTATGATATGAATTTACTGTTGTCCTTGTGATGTTCAAAACTAATGAATTCCATGCAAAGGCAGTAAAGTAACCCTTGGCTAAAATAGTTGGTCTTCCATCCTTATCTTTGTGTGACCTTACTGTCCAGTCCCCATGGGGCACATATTTCAGTGGACACCTCATGTCCCATTGAAATGTGTCTCCCTGGGAAACAAAGCAGAGGCAGTGCTGCCATGCAGGGGGGCGGGGAAGCTATGTTTTTTTTGTTTTTTGTTTTTTGCCCTATTCCACCCTGCAGTGTGGCAAAGTGCTGCGAAGCTGACCCTTACATCTTTACCTCTTTGGGCAGGGAGGGCACCGTAGGGCAGGGAGGAGCCAGGCCCTGTCCACACATAGGCTTGCCACAGGACAAGCCATACTGGTTTCCACAGTGGGCTAAGGGAATTCAGAAGAATCCGCATTCCCTTAGCTCAGGGCTTCTGGGGCTTGATGTGTGCCAGGCCCGGGAGGGCGGCAGCCTGGTGACATCATATGGAAGCAGGGATTTACCCATTTCCATATGACTGCCCTCTCGGACTTTTCTGCCCATGCGGAATTGGCCTCTGACCTTTTCCGCACTGGGAACTTTGCTGCTCCAGCCCCCATGTGTGAGCACAAATCTGGGGCAGACAAGGAGCCCTGGGTCAAATGCTCCCTTGTGCAGGAGCAAGAAAAGTTGTGGTAACCTGCCCCGACTCAAACCCTACCTTGCAGCTTGGCGTGAAGTCTCCAGTGTGGAAACAATCCTCTCCTAGAAATGCTTTCTTCTCATCCAGAGCCTGAAAACTTTGGGGACATTCTTTTCACTGTTGCTCAAGTTTTTCTCTCAAATGATTTGACCATATTCCAGTTCTTTCAGCCATATCAGGACCAGGAGGATGTTTTCAGTTAAATAATGCCAGGGCAGGATTTTTGTTTTGCTCTGCCATGGGATCCCTTTCTGAGGTCTGTTAGTACCCCCTGGCCCCTTTGCTTCCTTTGTTGCAGTCAGAAAAAGTGTACAGTACAGACACAGCAGAAACCTTTTGGTTGTAAGGGTTTTGAGGGCATTTATTATTTACATCTCATAGGGTTTTAATTAGAGCTGAGAGACTCATCCATTCTGAATAATTTATTTGATTAATTTTGCTGCTTCTTCATGTCAGAAATTCTCCACAAGCAGCTTGTGAGTCTGTGAAATTTATTTGACATTTGAAACTGTTTGCAGAACAGGCTCTGTAAATAATTCTCGGGGTTTACTACTCGTTCCCTACATTGTCCGTAGTCTGCAGACAATGAGCTTTCAAATTCTGAGCCATCTTGGTGGTTTCTTTTGTTGTTTATAGGTGGCAGTGCTTATTATCCAGAGTAAGTTTTCATTTTGCTGGGTTGGAGGCTCCTTCTTACGGGAGGGCATTTGTCTCCCATCAAATACTGTCTTGTATGTTCATCAAATGTACTGATCCTCTGAACTTGTTATGTGTGTGATCCTGTTCACAATGGTAATAACTCATGGAGAAGACACAAAAGAATATTGACATAGTTTCACTTAATGGCCTTCTAGTTCTCACTTGCTCAGCTACACCTTTTACTCAGCTTAAATGCCTCTGTTCTTTGCTTTGCTCAAGTGGAATCGGATTATCTGTGTGGAAAGCCTTTATCCATTCCTTTCTCAAAGTTCCTTTTCTCAATGCACCTCAAGAGAAGGCATGCTTGGAAAGCTGATTTACAGTTTCTATGGTTCTTCTAGTTGAAGAGAAATAACAAATACTTTGAGTCTCAAAGAGGGATACACTTTTGACTGGCACTTCTAGTGACTTGAAAAAACAGGATGCTATTTGAAAGACTGATCAACGTGTACCTTACTAGTTAATTTTCCTGTTAATTTGCTTCTCCCCCTTCCCGTATTCAGATTTGAGATGTGTAGTTCCTTGAGACAGGGAGAAGCCCATCTTTTTTGCTTTCATGTTTGCCTTTATTATCATTTAAACATATTAGGAGCATGAACATGAGTAAAAATTGCATTGGACAGATATTACTTCAAGGACTGCCTCAGGTTGCACCTACATTTCTGAGATTCGAATGGGTAGTCGTGTTGGTCTGAAGTAGCACAATAAAATCAGAGTCCAGTAGCACCTTTAAGACCTTTAAGTCTGAGGAAGAGTGCTTGCACTCGAAAGCTCATACCTTGAATAAGTCTTTGTTGGTCTTAAAGGTGCTACATTTTTTGTGCTACATTTCTGAGTTTATTATTTTATTTATTTATTATATTTATATACCGCCTTCCCCGAAGGTGTATTTTTGAAAGTTCCTAGACACCATGGGAAGATGGATCCAGATCCACGCACCATCCTTAAGGATAGTAGTTACTGCTATCCCCCTCCCCCCATCTTTGGAATGCCTTTCCAGATTGGTATGGAATAAAGATGGCCACAAACTGTATTTTTGCAGTTTAGTTCAGGATTTTGGGCTGAATGACAAACTAAACCATGAGGAGGGCAGGATGCTGTTTCTGTTGGCTGCAGAGGAGAGGACACTCAGTAATGGGTTTAAACTTCAAGTACAACAATATAGGCTAGATATCAGGGAAAAAAATTTCACAGTCAGAGTAGTTCAGCAGTGGAATAGGCTGCCTAAGGAGGTGGTGAGCTCCCCCTCACTGGCAGTCTTCAAGCAAAGGTTGGATACATACTTTTCTTGGATGCTTTAGGATGCTTTGGGCTGATCCTGCATTGAGCAGGGGATTGGACTAGATGGCCTGTATGGCCCCTTCCAACTCTATGATTCTATGATTCTATGATCAATACACCGATTTGCCTACTGAACAGTTTGTGGATCATTTAAAGTTTAAACGCCTGCTTTCTGCTCCCCATAGTTTTTCACAGGGTTTCAAACAACTCCCAGTCACTCCGCTGTTTGGAAAGCAAAGTGCTTAGTTGTTTGGAAACCCCTGCTTTCTACTCCTTGTGAAAAGCCACGGGGAGCAGAAAGCAGTGGTTTAAACTTTAAATGGCTCACAAAAACCATTTATGCACTGGGAACTTCACTGCCCCAGCTCCTGTGCAGGAGCACAAATTGGGGGTGGATGAGGTGCACCAGGCCAAATGCTTCCCCATGTGAAAGCAGGAAGATGTGGGGTAACCTGCCACAACTAAAACTCCAGCCTGCAGCCCGGCATGAAGCCTCCAGTGTGTAAACGGTCAAAATGACACAAACCAGTTTATTTCAGTTTTCTTCTCTCCATGAACTGCCACGAACTGCATCAAAATTGGTGGAAGTTTGTGGAAATACTTCAGTTTGCAAACATCACTTTGTAAACCACGAACCATCCAAAAGTCATGATGTTGCAACTTTAGCTGCAGTCTTGGATTTGCCTGTTTTCAAAGTGATTATCACACTGCATTATTCTGTCATCATAACACATGATCTGTTGAGTGTGTCCTTGAGCTGAGGAACAGTGGAGCTAAAAGGAAAGGAAAGGATGATGGGCTGTGTTGTAATGGGCTAGAACAAAGGAGAAGGAAGCAATTCCATTCAAACGATCATTTTTAAGTATCTACTTCCAGTCCTTACTGAATAATATCCTATAAGCTCTCAGAGACGTATAATCATCATTCTATACATGAAAGCAGCTGCAGGCAGAAACTATTTTCTTTTTTTTTTTTTTTGCATCAGGTGCAGATTTGGAGGCTCATGCTTGCTACCATCTGGGAGAGTTATGAAAAAGCAAATGTAATTAATTTAAAATCCTTTGGGTGTTATGTCTTAACTCGTATTAACTATTAATAGAGTTTGTTTGGATACATATACAATTTTAATGGACTCCAGGAAATCTCAGGTGGAGATGAGTACTTAACGCTGTTGGATGATTTCTTGGCAATAGAAACAATATGGTGTTCATCCTTGAGTTTTGTCCAGACTGAATGAAGGATGGGTTGACCCTCCATGTCTAATGAAATCTTTGTGAGCTCACATGAAGTTATTTAATTGATGAATTACATTCGATCGATTGAGTAATTATATTTGGTTGATGCCATTACTCTAGAGTCCTGACAAATTAGACACCTCCAAACTATTCTTCAGATACAATCCCTTCTATCAAACATTAGCCATTGATTATGCTCAGCAAGAATTTTTGTTCAAAGCTTCCATAGAGATTCAGCAAATAGCTATCACATCATTTTACGTGTTTGTGTGTGCATGTGTGTGTTGGAGGGGGGAGGGCTGTACAATTATTTTCCTGTACAAAAATTGTATTATCTCACAATGACTTATAAATATTATTGCATATGGGTGAGTAATACTGTTCTGTCAAACTATTCTGGGTAAATTTATTCCTACTAATTTATGTTTGTCTTGGATTCGCTATTTTGGGGCGTTGAACAACAGAGTCAACTTACAATTCATTTATGAACAATAGAACCATAAATCAGCTTAATATTTAAAATTATTAAATTTATAATTAAAAACAGCTGTCAGCACCTCTGTTGGTTAATTACTGGCATAGATGGTACAAAATAAGAAGGTGGCAGGGGTCAGAAGGAGGCCCAGTTTTAATGTAGTTCCTAGGTGGCCTCAAACATAAGCCTGGTGGAAGAGATCTGTCCTGCAGACCCTGTGAAACTTGGCAAGTTCTATCAGGGCTCTGATCTCCCTGTGGAGCTCATTCCACCAGTCAGGAACCAGGGCCAAAAAAAACCTGGGCTCTGGTTGAGGCTAAGCGTACTTCTTTAGGGCCGGGATCCTTAGCCAATTGGTACTCCTTGACCAAAGTGCTTTCTGAGGAACATGTTCAGAAGGTGGTCCCTTAGGTATGCAGGGCCCAGACCATCCAAGGCCTTGAAGATTAATACCAAATGGTTTTGGTAGACTCTTACACAGAGATAATTGTTTTGGGCAATTATGCCCTGCACACAAACTTATTTCCCTCAATACAATCCTGTTTCTCTTGCATGCAACCCTTTGTAGTCTGCTTCATGACTTCTTTAGAGTGTGAGCACATCTATAACCCACTGTAAAGCATGAACACTGCCTGTTATGGGCGAGGTAGGGTTTGTTTGTTTTTGTTATACTATACAGTATTTTCTCATAGTTTAATCATATTGTAGCCAATATGCTCTGTAACTATGCCTTAAAATCACAAGCAGAGAGGTCAGACAATAGCTCTCACCTGTTGAGTGCTCCCAGCATCTGACAATTAGACAAACCTGATGGACAATCTGAACCAGAAAGCTCTTTTCAGTTATTATAACCATCAATAGGCATATCCTCCATGAGACCCACCCAGTTCTCTTTTAATAAGAATGCAAGAACATATTCAACCTTTTAAGGGGACAAACTACTTTTTCTAGATTTACAATTATTGTGAAGAAGGTCTTGGGAGAAGGCTCAAAAGCACTAACTGTGCCTGTCCATGATAGTTTTGCTCCAACAAGGCTATGCATCATACATTTTAACTTTATCAGAGACAGTCCTTATTTTCTTGAACTTGTTCTTGATCAATCATTGTTCCTACTTTGAATCTATTTTTGCATTAGGGGAGCGGCTCTTATGATGCTGACAAGGTGAGTTGCTAGCACTATCATTCTCCAGGGTTCAACTGCTTTCTCAGGGTGTCTGAAAGTTCAAATGTGGTAGTGGTAGATGCATCTTTAATCTTGAGAATGCACGCATGCAGCTGCATACACATGGACAATAAGGTGCCATGCAGTACACAAACTTCCAGTTCATATGTTTCAGCAGCATATACATTGATCTCATATTATATAACACCTAGATTGGATCCATCCAGCTTTTATTTTACAAAGTCTGAATCAACCCCCCCCCCCCTTATCATAGTCCACATGGTTTTGTCCATGCAGGTCCAAGCACAGTATTTTAAAGTAGTTAAAATGAACCCCTCCACCCTTTTTCACTCCCAGATAATCTGGTTGATCCAGCTCATTTTGTTTTTCTAATATATTTTTAGTAGCTGTTTTAGCAAAAGAACTTCCACCGCCTTGACTCAAAACCATGCAGGAAAAATGAAAGCAGAATAAATGAATAACGTATATAATCAAGAGAAGACCCTTCAGCCTCAGCAGTGTGTAATATTGGGGGAAACCGACTTCATGTGAGAATGGAGTAGCGCAATCATCTCCCTTTCCCCCCCTGCCCCATGTCAGACTGTAGGCTTGTATCTTTCTGAATCCAAGGAATGTATTCAAGATCATGTGTGTCATTAGTCTTTGTCAATTAATTGCAAGGTATTGTTACCTTCATTAAATATCTGCAGCAATCCTCAGTGCGGCATACGACAATATTTTAATCGGTAAATTAATCAATATGTTAGTTAAGAGCAAAACAATTAATCTACTGAAATCCTTAAACCAGTTAACAACTGTAACTGTCAGTATATATTAGCATTGTATAGGGCTTTGAGAATTCTCCAAGTATTAAGCTTCAATAAACTTTCATTATTAACAGACAATGGGACCTGTGCAGATGTATTATTAATAATCTCTTGGCTTGCAAGAGCATTGTGATATTTTCATATGAGAAAAGTAATTCTTTTATATCAAACAGTATTATTTCAAAGGCATAATTGCGTAATTGGGGTCAGTAATCGCTTGGTCATTCCCAGAGCAGAACAATCTTGCAGGGTAAAAGATTTATTGTCCTGACAATAGAGAGCAAATTTTAATATTTCTGAAAAATTGAGGTCTATTAATCCTGGCAAGTGTTACTCTGAAACACAAGGAAATGATAAAACTTTGATCTAATTTTCCCTTTGAAGGAGAATTGGAGGAAGGAGAATGTTAACCCCATGCAGCCTGGAACAGAATATGGCTTCGGGATGACTTTTTAAAGTAGAGACCCAAAACAACTGCTAAAGAGGACCACTGTAGCCTTAAGATATTGCTTACTAGAATTCTGTACTGTTGCCCTGAACTGACTCTAGTTTAATGAATGGGAATTTCACTATTACTGGGCTGTTCCTCTTCCATTTAGAGCAGCGTTCTGTAAAGAAAAAATAGACGAAGCTAACAAGTTCTTCGACTCACATAAAACAGAGAATCGTTTCACATGCCTTGTACAAAATGAAGCCCTTAATTTCCTTTACAAAATGTTCATCTAAGTTCTTAAATACATCCATGGCTAGTGAGCAAGCAGACTGCCAAAATGCATCAGTTTAAAGGAACCAAAGTGTCTCAAAATGGAAAACACACTGTACTGAATGTAATTGTGCCCATTTGGGTAATGTGAAAACAGAGGCTTTTTAGTTGTCTTACTGAAGACAGGGACTCTGCCTTAGGGAAAGAGGCTACAACCAGCTTCTCCCTCTTTCAGAAGGCAGGAGGTAATAGAATTTCTTGCTCCTGCAGTTGTCTAGCTTTCAGATCACCTCAGATCTCTCACACTCAAATACATTGATCAGTTGCTATACTGTAACTCAGTCCTAGGAACTTCAGTTACCTGCATGGCAGCATGAAGGAACAGTCCTAATCATAGAATCATAGAATCATAGAGTTGGAAGGGGCCAAACAGGCCATCTAGTCCAACTCCCTGCTCAATGCAGGATCAGCCCTAAGCATCCTAAAGCAAAATGTAGAAGAAGAAGAAGAAGAAGAAGAAGAAGAAGAAGAAGAAGAAGAAGAAGAAGAAGAAGAAGAAGAAGAAGAAGAAGAAGAAGAGTTGGTTCTTATATGCTGCTTTTCCCTACCCGAAGGAGGCTCAAAGCAGCTTACAGTTGCCTTCCCATTCCTCTCCCCACAACAGACACCCTGTGGGGTGGGTGACGCTGAGAGAGCCCTGATATCACTGCTCGGTCAGAACAGTTTTATCAGTGCCGTGACGAGCCCAAGACCAAGGTCACCCAGCTGGTTGCATGTGGGGGAGTGCAGAATCGAACCCGGCATGCCGGATTAGAAGTCCACGCTCCTAACCACTACACCAAACTGGCTTATGTAGCCATAAGAGGTACCATAAGTGTAAAATTGAACTGTGTTTCACTGTTTTCTACCCAATGCAAAGTATTTCAGCTCTGACAGAAAGCTACAACTATGTTTACCTAGACAATAACTGGCAAAGGCATTTGCAGCTGAGTACTCAAGTCCAGGTTTTGTGCAAAGCTAATCTTTTCCTTTTTCTATGAACAGTTCTGAATGCTTTTTCCTGACCTGCCCATACTGATCAGATGGCTTCTAGCTAAAGCTTATTTACCAATAAGAACATTTCTGTCTCTAGTACAAAGTCCATTCAAGTCTGGAGCCTGTATCCAACGCAAAATTACTGCTGAAAGTAGAGCCTTGTGCAACATGAAACACATGAACAAGATCACGGTAGCCATTTGTGCTTGTTGTGTCCCTTCTCATATTTACATTTGCACAAGCTATTGTGCAACCAATTTCTGGGCACTATAATATATAGGGAAGATGTGCTACGTGCTGCAAGATAGCTTGAATGAACAGAACTGTACTCAGTTAATTTATGGTTCCACTTGTACATTGCTGGATCTAAGCCAAAAACCTCGATTGAATAAAACTTGAGTCAGGGCCTTTTGTGCTTGGCCCGATAGAATCAGCTTAAATTTATATATGCCTCTCCAGATTACTTGAAGATACAGCTATGGCAATGTAGCACTGTTGGATTCTATAGCTTTCATCATATTTGTTGTCTTGATATCTGTTCCTTCCAGGGCTCTTGTAGTTAAACCTTGTGCTTCTACACATTAGATTGTTCTGATGCAATTGAGCTATTCTGTGAATCCTGGTATGGTTTCAATTCCACTAACTTTCTACATTTTCTTTTTACCTTTTAAAAATCTCTGAAGAAATTTGCATGTTTGCAAGTGCCAGTTTGTATTTCTGTATTCTCACAGTGGCATCTGTTAGAACTGAATTTGTACAAGTATACCAATACAAGCACCACATTTTGAACCAGGAAGAGATGAGGAAAGCCATAGATCTGTCATTTTTAAAGGGTCTTGGCCCACATGAATTCCTGAAGCACAGTTCAGCTTATCCAATATGATGGTTGACCAGTACTGGGGCACTGATATGCATGTATGGGTCCCCCAAGACTTCCTCATCCATTTCAGTAGAGAAAACAGATTGTGTTCACACATGGAAGATGCAAGCCCATGCATATGTTCTGCTCCCTGATGTGAATGACTTCTGTATGCACATTAAGGTAAGGGCTGGAAAACTTCTTACAATCACCATGGGAATGATGGCAAAAACAGAGTAGCACCAAATGTTCTTTAATTTTGATCTTGACTTGCAATGTGGCACATTCAGTGCATCCAGACAGATTGCTAAAACAATACTTGCCTAACATTCCTGTTGTTTTAATGCTGTTTGGCACCCTTTTCTCTGATTGCCTTTGCTTCTGGGCACCAATTTCTTTCTTCTCTTTAGCTGTTACATTCTTGGCTTTGTACACAGATACTTGTTTGGTTCCCACCTTTGGCAGGAGCTGTGGCCTGGTACTGCCCCATGTTCAAAAGGGAAGATACCTGGCAATTGGGCAGGCTGAACAACCTTTTTCTGCCAAGTCAATTTGCAGGTCTGAATAATGGGGCTGTGCATACTTCGGCATCAGCCTTTGCTGAACGAACGGCTCAATCCGCCTTCTCTTTTAAGTATGTTATGGAATTATCTGGCCACTTGGGGGGCAAGAAGGACTGAGGGGGGAAGGTTATCACTAATACTCATGAAAGAATCCTCCTCCTCCTCCTCCCCTTGAATGAGAAGGTTTTATTTAAATAGACCTAAGGTAGCAGATTTAGTGTGATTGGTTGTTACCCTTAGGTACCTTAGTACAGGGAGAAGTAATCAACCAGGCATTTTGGTGCCTGACAAAGGAATTCTCTCACAGCTGGCCATTAGTTTTTGAAGAATTGTGTTGATTGACTTAGGGGAGTCAGAGTGGAACTGCTCAAATACTGGTTAACCAGTTGTAGAATCTTTAACAAAGTCTTAAGGGCTATTACAGCCCAGGTTGAAATGGTAGCAGTGGAGGCAGTTACAGAAACCAGAGAAATGGCACTGAGAAAAAAAAAGTGCTGAAACCACACAAACACGTCTGTAAAATCACAGAAAATGGGGAAACAGTTTTCAACAGTTACGGGAAATGTATAAAACAAAGCAAGTGACTTCTGCTCAACCTAAGCCAATAATATTATTCTTCCCGAGAGTCATTCCCCATCTGTATTTAGTGTTATCAGGAAGTTTTCTATCTAGGCACTGATGAGATCCATCTCGGCTTAGTTTTAGCAAACTGGATATATCATATGGTTCTCCAGCATGCACTGTTAGAATCACTAGACACATGGATCACTGCCATCATGAACTCTCCATATCTCTGACCTGTCTTCTTGACAGTCACCACAAGGCCTTGGCTTTTGCAGAGTGGTTATCCACATGGTCATTGGTTCTAAACATTATGGCATGGCTGGGTTCCACTTGCCATGGGAAGGTATTTTAAAAGGTATCCCCATGGTAATACTACGTGGCTTCAGTCCTAAATTGAAATCCAGAGCTATCCCAACAGTTTTTGAGCTTGGAAATACTGCAATACATTGTCAGGTCACTGGCCGCATCCTTCGATTCAGCACAGAACCACAGGGAATGAATGCTGTTGATGACACACAACTTTTTTTTGAGTATCAGACTTTCTCGCCATCTTTTGTTCACTTTGAAACACTTTTAATATGTGCCTCAGACAGATAATGTCAAGATCAGATCAGCCAGTCATAAAAATGTTTTGTTCTTTCCTTTGAGTATTGTCCTTTTGCAGTGTCTGGATGACAATATTCATTCTTGCAGAGGTGAGGGGCTTTAAGTGCAGAATGTACTTGCTCATCATAGGCTGATGTGAGAATTTCATCCCTCCGCCTCACAGAGATGTTCCCAGTGAGAAATACAGCATTATTTATAGCACTGAAGTTCCTAGCACTTTGTTTAGAAGTCAGGATCTTAGCAATGGGGAATTCCACCTTTTAGCCGAACAGCAACTAATCTTCACCATGGAGATTGCATTAATGAAATTGATGGGATTAAAAATACATAAAGGCAGTGACCACAGAAGATCCTGCAGCAATTTAATTCTGCCATCTTGTTGGTACTGCACGTTGTTCTGTCTAAATGGGGGTAGCTGAGACCCAGCAGCAAATCGAGATGCTTTGCTGCCAGGGGAGCAGTGCAGCTGATGGGGCACTAACGGACACCACGGCATTCGCCTGGAAATGTGAGGACTTTAATTAAAATACTTCTGTGTTCATTGCATTAATTTAGCCAAAACTCAGAAGCCCATCTATCAATTCAGAAAGAGACCATTGAGTTTTCAGTGGAGGCCTATCTGCAACATTTAAATAAAAGTTGGGTACATCTTTCTTCCCGATCTCCCTGGAGAGATGTACACATTTATTGTACTTGATCAGGCAAAATGTTCTGCCTGTGTTTTGTTTTTTGATGCACAATGGCTGCCCCTCCTTAAAGTCAGATGTCGTAGTAGTGCAGTGATCCCCAACCTTTTTATCACCGGGGATCGGTCAATTCTTGACAATTTTACTGAGGCCTGGGGATGACTGTACAGGTAGTACAGGCTGACTACCCCTGTACTAGAGGACCCGTCATTGGATGGCACCAGAAGGGCAGGCTTAGCTGGTGGCTGCTGTGGCTCCTCTGATTGGGCAAATGGATGAGAAGGACGGGGAAGCAAGCTGGCCTCTGTTTCTTTTTGCCGTGGTCGCTGAAGGCAGTGGGCAGGATCCTCGTTGCCGTGGAGTTGTGTGGGCTGCTCTGGGAATAAGGCACTCCTGAACATGAGATGAGGGAGTTGTAAGAGCAGGAATGGAAAGGGGAGCTTTGTGACCTGGACTTCTGCAAAGTTGGGTTGACATTGGTGGGCTGAAGCACCTAACTTCTTAGACAGAGCTGTGACCTGGTACCGACTGATTTACGGACCACTACCGGTCTGCAGACCGGGGGTTGGGGATCACTGAGGTAGTGAATGTGTAAATTCACCCTAGTGATCAGCTGCAAACTAGATGTTGATGGTATATTCATTGAAGTATTTCCTACCATGTCCATCTTTCAAACTTGTTGTTCAGCGTTTCACAAGAATCTGGGAAGGAAGAAATATGTGCTCTGTCTTGTACATTGGTGTACTGAAATACACAGGAGAGATGAGGAGACCTAATGATAAAACAATGTAAGAAGAAAAGGACAAGCATCTGCTCCAATTTCACTGGTGAAATAAGCTTTTTCTCTTGACCTTTGTTGGCATAAGGAAAAACTTAACCACCATTTTATGGATTTAGTTCTAGGTAAAGTGTATGCATTCATGGAAGGCTGTATAGTTTTCGAAATTAGCAATCATCATAGACTGTATATAAAAAAAAGCATTTCTTCTGACAGGATAAATACGGACTCACTGGGACTCACTGAGAGCCTCTTGCCAGATGGAGGTTCAATTATGTTGAAAAAGATACATGCCTATGCTATCAAGGGACTAGCCTATGCTCTCAGGGGACCGTGCACCCACTGAATTTCCAGTAATCTTGATTTTCAGCATAAACACACTGCACGTTCATCAACTAAATGCTTAGGCAAACTCCCAGGTCCATATGTTTGTCTAAGTATGTGCGTTTCTCCTATGGACCTTTTCACCTATTCAAGAAGTAAGTTCATTTTCAGGCAGGGAAAGGTAACAGGCTTTATTTGGAGAACTTTCCGTGTCTCCCCTGAAAGCCTTCCAAATGGACCTTCCTCTGAGAAACTGCAATGAAGATTAAAATAAAAAAATGGCAAGGCTGATATATATGTTTGCGTGCCTTTGTGTGATCAGCTATTAGTAAATGGATCCTTTCCCTCCTCTTATGCCCATTTGCATGACAACAGCCTCTTCTACAAACAAACTACGGAGAAAACTTAAACAACAAAGTGGCTCATACATTTTAAACAAGCAACAAAGGTTGACATGTGTTACAGGCTATGTTAGGACCATGATTGTTGTACACATATGATTGGAATTGGAAAATCATGAGAGATCCGGTTTTCTGTCAAAAAAGCCAATTCTCTTCCCTTTATCTCAAATATACATGGCAAAGGCTGAATTAAATATATGCATTAAATTATAATCTGTAGGCTGAAGGCTGCTAAATGGCCTCATCTACTTTCCTCCCTCAGAGGCAATACTTTCCCTCTATATGTCTTTCCTTTTACTGACTGAGTGATGTGTTTTCTTCTTTGCTAAAGAACTCTGGGGGCATTTCCGCATAGTGGTCAAAATGGCCGGACACCTACGACCTGCAATAGCGTAATATTAAATCATGCTATTCCTCCCCTTCACACTTCAAAGCCTTCCTGCAATGTCTTCCCCAGCACATATGCTGCGCAAACAGCAAACAAGAGAGCAATGTGCTATTTCACTCACTGCTCCTCGGCCTATCAATCAATGGGGCCAACCAACAGGACCTGCTAGAGACAAATCTGTGATGACCTCCTCAGTTCAACAAATTGTCTTTCAGATATTTGCAGATCACCCCCTTTAAAATCTGTTCCATTATCTTCCCCGCAACGGAGGTCAGACTCATTGGCCTGTAGTTTCCTGGGTCACCTCTCCTCCTTTGTTGAAGATTGGGATAACATTCACTCTCCTCCGGTCTTCTGGCACCTCTTCAGTCTTCCAAGAGATCCTAAAGCTCTCCAGAAAGTTCTTTGAGCACTCTTGGGTACAAACTATGTGGCCCAGGGAATTTGAACTTATCCAACACAGCCAGCTGCCTCTCAACCACCTCTTTGTCCATCTCAGCCCATCACCCAGACACAATATCTTGCCTGCTACCATCCCTAGGTGTGTTCATATTTTTTCTGGAAAAACACAAAGACAAAATAGGTTCTGAGCCTTTCTGCTTTCTTTCTGTCAGAGTCTCTGCATCATCACCCAACAGAGGGCCTATCACCTCTTTCAGCTTACACTTGGACCTCACGTATCTGAAGAAGCTTTTCTTGCTATAGTGCACTTCCCTGGCCAGACTCAGCTGGTCAGATGCCTTTTCTCCCACTGGTAGAAATGTAAGCACATAGGTCAACCTGCTCCGCCACATTTTGTCTTTTCTTCTTTGCCCTAATGACCAACATTTTGCATGGGCTAGTATTCATTTAATTCATCCTTATTTGAAACATTGTGCTACAGCAAACTTTCCATTCCCTGACTCCATGATGCTCTTGCATGAGCACACATGCACACCATTTCTTTGAGCTCACAGTTTCTTTTCTTAGTCTTCATTTTGCTTTCACTTAATCAATTTGCATGGTGCAACATGGTCCAAAGTAGCAAGAAAATAAAGATTAAAGTACTGGTTGTCATTAAGGAATAGTAATGTGGAAACATTTTTTAAAACGGCTGCACCCCAAACAGGAAAACGTGCATGTTCCACTTAATATCAGCAACTTCTGTGTCCTTAAGAGAGGGCTAGAAGAGACATCTGTGCTGTCAACAACAAGATCAAAGGAGTTAGATCATCAGGCTGCTAAAAGAAATGTCTAAATTAAGAAGGCAAAAAGAGGAAGAAGGAGATGATAAAGAATAAGTATGAAGCAGAGAAAAACTGGAATAGACCGTGAGACAGAAAGAGGGAGGCATGGCCAGCCACCAACGGAATACAGTAAAAGGCACTAGATTTACAACTCGCCTAGTCCCACAAGTCTCCTGCAGGTCTGATAAGAGAATAAACCTGTCATGAGTACAGATTGCCTGTGAACTCAGGCTCTTGCGGGAAAGGGCCTCCCAAGGAACAGCAAGTAAAACTCCAACGAGTGATCCAGAGGGGTCTCCTGTTGCTATTCCACAGTTATGAAAGGTAAAGAGAAAATTAAGAACTCGCAGGAACACAGTCGGAGACTCATAAAAGAGCAAATGCACCAACTGCTGTAGCATGCAAGGCCTTAAAAAGGAGGGAATAAGACCACTTTAGCCAAGGATGTTATGGGAAACTTGTTGCCATATCTACGGAAACATCACATCTGTGGTGCAAGAAGCAACTGCATCACCATCCCTCCATATCAGTGAATGATGAACCAGCCTGGTTATGAAAGGTCAACTCTTGTCTGTAGAACTAGGTTTGATTCCCCACTTCTCCACATGAAGCCCGCTGGGTGACCTTGGGCCAATCACAGTTCTCTCAGAACTCACTCAGCTCCACCTACCTCACAACATGACTGTTGTGGGGAGAGGAAGGGAAGGGTGATTGTAAGCTGCTTTGAAATTCCTTGGGATAGAGAAAAGCAGGGGATAAAAAACAACTTAATTAAATTTAAGAACTTTATAGGAATTATACTGACAAGCAGATGTTACTTCTATTTTTGTCATTCTTATTATTATCCCGATATTCCAGTTACGGTACCTTCTTCCCCAACATGAGGTGTCAGGTTCCATTCCCTCAATCCACATCTTAAAGCACACCAATGTAGGATCACTAAGAAAAAACTGTATGCTTGATTGGAACGTGACATCTGTTTGATTCTTGTGTTTACTGCCACCACATGGAAGCTGTTGTAAACTGTCTCAGGAAAACTCTTCACATTTCTAATACGCATTCTGGTTGAAAGACCTCTAACGGGACTAAATAGTTTCCTTCCTCCCATGTCGTTTCCTTTATTTCCCTAATAAGTTAGAATACACTATTTCCGCAAGTTACACGCAGCCTGGCCCATTTCCTTGCTTTTAGCATATCTCCAAGGTCTCTTCACATGCATGAAAACCAATTCTCCTTGCTTTCTGTTGAGGGATATAGAAAGCTTGAATTAGGAAAGCACTGAAGCTAACATATTCAGAGAGGGAAGAAAGAGAAGAGTACTTTTCACCACGAGACCTTCATGCAATAATTAATGACCATATAAAGGTCTGGAGGAATGAGATCTAATACCTTTATTGCCAAATAAAGTAAAGAATAACTATTGTGTGCCTTACGTCTCTCAGAAAAAGAAGGTAGCCAGCACAATAGTGTTCTGTATTATGCATTGATCACAAGGAATTTCCAGCACAGCTGGACGGAAAGTAGGGAAGACTGAACTGATACTCCATTGTACCCAAAAGCAGGCTACTGTGGTGGCATCAGAAATAAGTATCAGCCTGAGTAATGAACTTAGGAGCTCAGCAAACGAAAACCATGTCTTTATAGTCCAGGGGTAGTCAAACTGCGGCCCTCCAGATGTCCATGGACTACAATTCCCAGGGCTCATGGGATTTGTAGTCCATGGACATCTGGAGGGCGCAGTTTGACTACCCCTGTTATAGTCTTTGTCTGTCTTATTTGACATTCTCTTTCAGCAACTTTGGGTCCCTTCAGAATAAACAATAATTTATTGCTCCAATAAACAAAGAAACAAAGAAACATATCTCAGCAGATCAGCAAGGAGTCTATTGGCTAAGGTGACCAGATTTTAATATATATATTAATTTCAACATAAGTACAATTTGCCAGTATAATTGTCCAAAAGTGGGACAATCTGGTCACCTTACTATTGACATAAGATATCAGCAGAGCTTAGAAGAAGAACAGGTAGATAGAGTCAGGCTAAACATGCATTAAAGGGTGAATTCCACCTTGATCACAGCCTCTTATTCTGCGTTCAGTCCAGGGAACCCTTTCAGAGAAGCACAAGGACACAGCCTGGCCTCTTTGCTGTGATCCCACTTATTCTGTTTGAATGACTGGAAACTTCTTTTGACAGCCTGGAAACAAAATGTCCCAAGTAGTTTACTGGCCAAGGAAGTGAACAACTCACTTGCAAACATTTAGGTACAGTTCTTCCTGAGTTTCAGAGAGCAGCCAAGGCATGCAGCATTCTGTCATGGCCTTCTGCCACTTGGGTTGCGGCCAGGGACACCATTTTGAAAAGACTGCTTACACTAGCTTGTACGTACCCCACTCACACAGTAACTTCACTCCTCAAGTTTGCTGGCTTTACTAACCAGTTTTAACAAGGCCTAAGTAGAACATCCCAACTTGGCAAAGTGACAAAGTGAAGCAAGGAAGCAAAAAAAAAAAAAAGAGGAAAACAAAGGGGAAAAAAGAGAAGCATTTCTCAGTCAATCTGAACAATTTCTCCACTAACAACTCCAATTTAATGAGGACATGGATGTCACAGCAGAATGGATTTAAGTGAGCTTAGTTTAGCAAGCTTTTAAGATTTGCTTACTTCTTGTCCTCAGTTGGTAGGGAGCCCAGCTTCCCAGCATGCCCTCGGAAACATCTCAGCATCTTCCGGATTTGGAAATAGGAGGAGAGGCAAAAGCAGCTCCCAAACCACTGTGGGCAGGAGCTGAAATTCTTATGTTAGTCAATTCACATACAGCTGAACATTAAATATCAAAGCCAGCATTTATCCAGGTATTGGTTCAGGTTTCATTTGTAAAGTGAATACAGCTTGTTGCTTTCCTTAAAACAGATGGACAGACAGGATGTGCATGCTTTCACTGTACCATGTGGATAGAGCTTCTGCCAAACCGAAAAGCAGAACTGTCCCTAATTTGAGTTGTAAACAGATGAAATTCTGGAAATCTGGACAGGATTTGGCCTAATATTGCAGTCCCAATTATCTCTCTCCCTCCCTCCCTCCCTCCCTCAACTGAAGAAAATTTAGAAGTCCAGAGATCTGATATTGGATTTCAAGCACCTTATCTAGTGATCACCATGGATCCAACCTGACTAAATGATGTTTTTTAGGAGCTTAACAAAAATGGAGTCCAATAGCACCTTTAAGACCAACAAAGGTTTATTCAAGGTGTGAGCTTTCGTATGCACAGAAGCTCATGCCCTTGTTGGTCTTAAAGCTGCTATTGGACTCCATTTTTGTTGTGCTACTTCAGACCAACATGGCTGCCTGCTTGATTCTATTTTTAGGAGTTTGTTATACTAAATGCCCTGATTCTATGTGCCCAATAATTTTAATTTAATGTGTATCTATCAAATCCTACCACTGCCCAATAAAAAAGCAGGAACAAATAAAGGCCATGATTTATCAGAGACTTTTCCTGGAAGGGGTGGGAGTGCTATAAGCATCTGCCAAACCTGTTCACCAGAGAAAATTATAGGATGAGTATGCACACCACAGACAACAATACCTCTGGCATTCCACCTTGAACATTTTCTTTAAAATGTCATCTCTCTCAGCCTTGCAGTGAGAGGCCAAGTATTTTGCATATCAGTATATCAGGTTTGTAACAATATGATGAAACAGACACTGGTTCATCCCATCCTGCAGGCACTTGATGAGAAGCTGAAGGTGAAAAATGCACTTCTGTGCGATGCATTGCATGTTTAAGCAGGAGAAGTTGCTCTAGCATGAAAATGTTGAATTAAATCACCAAGGCTTTCTTGTTAAAGATAAAACTAGAGATCTGGCAAATTTGAACAACTGTATCACAAGCTTCATGAGGAGAGAACATCACAGTTACTGATATTTGGAGTACGTGACGGGGACCGTTGTCATGGATATGACTAGGAGTATAGGGGAACAGGAGCTGGTCTTCACTAAAAAATCATGGAGAATGCTTCTGCAGGCTAGAATCGTAGCTGGCCTAGTTTCTCACCTAAACAATATGGTTTTGTTTGCTCCCCCCTCCCCCCACCACCAGCAGAGGATAGGGGGTAGAGTTGCCAATCCAGGTTGATTAACTCCTTGAGATCTGGGGATAAAGTCTGGGGAGGCTCTCCAGATCAGAGGCTGCCACTCTTAACCACTACGCCAATCTGGCTCTTTAAATGGATGTTGTCCCTGTACAATCTTTCCCAAAATGCAGATATGCCTAGAGTGTATCTGTGAGATAATATTTATGTATCATGTATATGATAGAGTGGAAATATGGGTATCAAACAGAGGATCAGACAGAAAGAAGACAGGAACACAGGAAATTGCCTCATACGAAGTTGGACCATTGGTCTATCAAGGTCAGTACTGTTTGCTCTGACTGGCAGCGGGCTCTAGGCTTTCAGACACAGCCCTTAATATCACCTCCAATCTGACCCTTTTAATCAGAGATGCCACGGATTGAATCCAGGTCCCTCTGCATGCTGAGCAGATGCTCCAATGCTCTGCAAGTAAGCTTTTACCCCTCCCAAAGAATGCGACTGACAGTTTGTGCATGAGAAAGCATGCAATTGTGGTTAGCTGTATAAACTTGGTACTATGAACATATGTAGGAATTTGTTTACCTACTGCTGTGAGAGTCTTAGGTTAACTACAGCTTGGATTTACAAGAGACACGCAGTGCCAACAAATGATCATCTTCTGTATTGTCCATTCTTTGGTCCAGGCCCGTTCACAGCAAGGCTGCACAGAAAGGGAGAGAGATGCAGACTCCCAGAGACTGCTGTGCAATCAGCCTCTATAAGCATTGCTGAGTAAATTGCAAAGGAGGAGAAAGCAGCCTAATTGAGAGATTTTGACTGAAAGGGAAGCTGATGGCAACTGCTGGAGTGTTTGGCCAAATGGATTTTTAGATGAACTTGTGCAGGAGGGAGCTGATGGGATGGGAGGGCTGGGAGGCAAATGCACTTGACGGGAATGCAGGAGCTTTGAAGTAGCTTTCGCTTAAGCAAATCCTGGACTTTCTGCTTTGAGAGCTTGTGTATGAATAAATCACTGGCTCTGTAAGACCAGGGTTCCTCTGGAGAAGCGGGCTGGATCTCCCACTCCTCCACGTGAAGCCAGCCAGGTGACCTTCAACCAGTCTTCCTTCTCTAAGAGCAATCTCAGTCTCACCTACCTCACAGGGTGTCTGCTGTGGAGAGAGGAAGGGAAGGTGATTGTAAGCCGCTTTGCAAACCACTTTGGCTTAGGCCTCAGTTTAGCTGAGGGTGTCGAACGTCGACTGGCTTCTTCCCCTGAAGTGGCCACATTTAAATTCACCTATAAAATGCAAATAAGCCTGTTGCTTTTGTTACCTTGCCTGCAAAAATTGTTTTTAAAGATTCAGAGTTTTTTAAAAAAGAAACCATGCTTTGGATTGTTGCTGGCCTTGATACTGAGGAGCTAATGACAGGTGATGCAGCAGTTGCTGCAGGGAGTGGCCGGATGTACTCTCCAGGAACCAAATCCTCCTCTCGAGAGCTGTTTGGGCATCTGCCTTGATCCAAAGGGGCTGAGCCAGCAACTATGGAAGAATGGAGGAAGCAGACTTGGCACTGCCATGCCCCTCCCCCCAGACCTTCGAGCACAAAGGGGGGGGGAGGGGAGGGATGCATTTGCAATGTACAAATCCTGCCTCAACCATCCCTCGTATTTCTAATCACAAGCATCGGATGGAAAAAGAAGGCAGCGGAGAGGTTGCTTGAAAAGATAGGATTGCAAATCACTCCCTTTGTCCTTCAAGCCTCAAAGGCACAGCACGCTGCCAATTACCTTTGCTTAAGGAAACCATGAATTCACACTGGCATATGCAGATTTTCATATAAGCACACAGCATTCAATGTTCATCTATAACTATACTCATTTTGTGCACTCATACACATACCGCATATCCTTTTGAGCAGACACCTAATACAGTGTAGGAATACACATTGGCAGCTCAGGGTGGGGGGAACACAAGTGTGGCATAAATACAGATGCAGCAGTGTAAGAACAGGTAGTTTTGAAGCAGGCATAGTGCAAAACTGATATATTACACAACTGGTAATGTAGAGGGAGGCTTACCGAAATCCCCAATTGCTATCGAGAGCCAGCAAGGTGTAGTGGTTAAGAGTGGTAACCTCTAATCCAGTCTACTATGTCATGTCTCTTCTAAATCATTCCCAGTCTGTGTGGACCATTCCCAATGGGGAGAAGCACAAGTTCCCCCAGCCACTTGCATCACAGAAAGATTCCAGAGAAAAGCTTCTAATTTCACTGAGTGAAATGGTAAGATACAAGTTGCTGCTCTAGTTCTAAGGGATCTCACATAATCATTAACCCTCCCCCACAAAAAACCCCACAGCTGCTTATATCCCAAGGCTGGTAGGTGGCCTGGTGTCAAGCAGGCTTGCGGCAGAGAGGACTCCACTAGGGTGTGGCATCTGTGGGCCCTCTTGGGCCCCTGAAAGGCGGTGGCTGCAGGCGGCACTATCTGTGTGGGACGAAGAAGTGACCACATCTCCAGCTGGCACTGCAGCGGTGCATGTTGGCCAATGGGAAGGCAGGTTGGCAGGCAGCTGGGAGGGCTGTGGTGGCCCCAGCCTCACATGGGATCGGGAGGGTGCAGTGATGGGGCCAGCCAGGTTGTGCAGCTGCTTAGACTGTGCAGCTGGGAGGCAGCCCATGCTGAGGTGGAGGGGAAGGCAGTGGTGAGGGTTTGGTGTGCAGCGTTCACGGGGCTCTCCTCTTCCCATGTGTTGGCAAGGCTGGGGCTGACTGGTATCTCAGCCCCTCCCTCCCACCCATCCCTCCCTCACAGCTTCCAGCAGATCACCAGCCAACACCCTGAAGGTAGGGTAGTGCCTAGGCAGGCTGTGCAAGCACTCCAAGGCTGCAGCTGGAAGACAGCCTGTGGCCACATGGAGGTGGATGGGCAAGCAGTAGTGTGGTGAGGGTTCAGGCCATGGTGTTGGTGGTCCCCCCCCCAGGTGGCACTGTGGCAGGGTCCACCCTCCCAGCTCTTGCTCACTGGCTGACACCTTCTGGAGTCAGGCCATTAGAGCAGGGTGACACCTCTGGAAGTAATTGGAGAGGGATGCAGCCAGGGGTGGGACAGCCTACCTGATTGGCTGTTCATTGGATGAGCAGCCAATCAGGTAGGTGATGAATACTAATTCCTCCCACCACCCCAATCCCATTTTATGTTACAGATACTGTGGCCATTTCTATACTGGCATCTGGTGACAATACTGAATAAGGAAAAACAGTGTATATTTGAGGGACCTGCAGAAGATGCCAGTGCTAGAGGATTGCACGAAAAGTTATTGCTACCACATTATATGAAGAAAAGAGCTAGATTTTTTTTGCACCCCACTTTTTACTACCCAAAGGAGGCTCAAGGTGGCTTACAATTGCCTTCTCTTCCTCTCCCCACAACAGACACCCTGTGAGGTTGGTTTGGCTGAGAGAGTTGAGATCTGTGACTGGCCCAAGGTCACCCAGCTGGCCACATGTGGAGGAATGGGAAATCAAACTCAGTTCTCCAGATTAGAGGCTGCCACTCTTAACTGCTACATGAAGAAGATAACTGCATGAAAAATTAGCAAAAATTAGCATGGTGGGATATATAGATATATAAGAAAGTGAGTATACAGAAAGGTAATATGGCTATAATAGGGACTCAAAGCAGCTTACATCATTCTCCCTCTTCTCCATATTTTCTCCATGACAACCCTGTGAGGTAGGTTCAGCAAATGTCCACGGCAGAGTGAGATTGGGTCTCTCAGAGCCTAGTCCTACAATCTAATCTTTGTACCACAATGGCTCTCTCCACTTCTTTCTTTTTGCATATAGAAGAGAGCTCTGTTTTGAATCTGAAGGTGGTACAAGAGACCTAGTTTTACAGTATCTGTGAGAACTAGGCCAGAGAGTCCTTAAAGCCTAACACCTTAAAGCCTGACACCTTAAAGCCTAACAAATGTGTTATAGTTTTGTAGTTAAAAATTTCTAAACTTACAAAATGTAACATTCCGAACATCAAGGTTATATTTAATACAATATACAATGCAATTCTAGGCAGTTACTGCATTCTAAGCCTATTGAACTCAATGAAGTAATTATAAAGGAGTACATCTGCATAGGATTACACAGTCTAGCAAATCATATTTCATACAGTATAAAATGGGCATAATAAAAGACACAATTCAGCCAAAGCGAAGTATTTTAAAATCTCCATTGTCCTGAAAGGAAAACAGCATATGCTTAACTCTCCCACAGAAATCACTGAGAAAATCATCACAGAATCCTTACTATATTTGTTCAGTCATAAACTTCATTGAGCTCAATGGCATTTACACAGAAATAAATGTTTACTCACAGTCGTGCATCCTTAAATTGCTTAATAGCAATAAAGTGTTTGTCATCACCAGGACTGCATAACATGTAAGAATGCAAAGCAAGATTTGAGTCAAGTAGCGCCTTTAAGGCCAAGCAGATTTCCAGAATATAAACTAGTGAGAATCAAAGGTCCCTTACTCTGGAAAGCTTATACCCTGGAAATTCTTATTGGTCTTGAAGGTGCTGCTGGACTTAAACTTTGCTAACCTTCTGGAGAACAATATGGCTACGCACCTGAAAACTATCTTAATGCTAGACAGAAATTCTGTCAACATCGAATCCTGAGGGACTTGCAGACTAAAACCAATCCAGCCCCCCCCCCCCCACATCATGACATCCCCAATCTCTCACTTTTTCTTAAGAAGGTTCAACCTTGACACCATCTGCCTCCAAAGCCACTGAAAACAACATGGAAAGTCAACTGGTTGACCTCTAAAGTATCTCCCATCCCAGCTCTCTTCAGTCCAGCCAACAGGATATCTCTGAGACTATCCTGCCTGGCTGCTGCAGAGTGCACGAGATTCTTTTCAAAACTTGCTATCTAATCAAATCACATATAACAAGTGGTAATGCACAAGAACTTGTGGGGGGTATCACACTTCTCCCTCCCATTATTTCCTATTTTTCTTTCCTTAAAGTCCCCATAGTTTCTCTTCTTTTCCTGTATCTTTCTCTCCTTGTAAGGTTGTCAACCAATGTCTTGGGTCTGGAGATCTCCTGGAATCACAACAGACCTCCCTACTACAAAGTTTATTCCCCTTTAAGTTGTCAGATCAAAGATGGGGAAAACCCTGGAGATTTGGGGATTGAGCCTTGGGAGGGCAAGGTTTGGAGAGGAAAGCAACCTCAACAGGGTAGAATACCACAAAGTCCACCCCCAAAGCAGCCATTTTCTCCAAGGGAACTGATCTCTGGACAGATGTTGTAATTACAGGTGATCTCCAGTCCCCTCCTGGTCGCTGGCAAACCTGGTTCCCCTGAGGAAATAGCTGCTCTGGAGGGTGGAGTCTATGAAATTATACCACACTGAGGTCCCTTTTCTCCTCAAACCCCATTTTCCAGCCCCCCTTTAAATTTCTAGGAATTTCCTAGCCCCTTTTACTCCTCTTGACAGTTCCCATACCCTCTCCCTGCCTCATTCTCTGCCTTCTATCTGCCTCCCATCTTCAGATGATATTATTATTATTATTATTATTATTATTATTATTATTATTATTATTATTATTATTATTATTATTATTATTATTATTATTATTTAGATTTCTAGCCAGCCACTCCCAAAAGGCCTGTGGTGGGTTACAAAATATAGATACATAAAATCCCCAATAAAATTACCCCTAAAATTTATAAAATATATCACAATCTATAAGAGTCCAAGATGTACCATGATGAAAGAGGGGACATGATAGCCCTCTTTAAATATTTGAAAGGTTGTCACTTAGAGGAGGGCAGGATGCTGTTTCTGTTGGCTGCAGAGGAGAGGATGCACAGTAATGGATTTAAACTACAAGTACCACGATATAGGCTAGATATCAGGAGGGGGGGGGGAATTTCACAGTCAGAGAAGTTCAGCAGTGGAATAAGCTGCCTAAAGAGGTGGTGAGCTCCCCCTCACTGGCAGTCTTCAAGCAAAGGTTGGATACAAACTTTTCTTGGATGCTTTAGGATGCTCTGGGCTGAACCCGGGTTCGAGCAGGGGGTTGGACTAGATGGCCTGTGTGGCCCCTTCCAACTATATGATCCTATGATTCTATGATTCTATGAAGAAAACCAACTAAAAACACCCCATACTATCACCTCCGGGGGTAGACATAGGGGGATATCTTAAGCCGCCAGCACGGTGGCCCAGAACAGGGGTCAGATCTTCCTTAGTGTGCCGGCCTCAACCCTTTATTTACTTCATTTATATCCCACTCATCTCCACAGTGGGAACCAAAGCAGATTACAGTATTCTCTCGTCTTCCTTTTTGTCTATAAAACTACACAGTGGGTAGAAATTATGTGACTTTCAAAATCATCCAGTGAGCTTCCACAGCAATATGGGGATTCAAGCCTGGGTCTCACAGAACCTCCTCCGAAACCTAACTATGCACCATATTGGCTTTCATGGAATGGCTCCTGTTGACCAGTAGCAAGCAGTCATGCAAGCTGGATGGTATCAAGTGACCCAGAGGTTGCTTCCAGGGATCTGGAAATATCCCAGAATTATAACTGAACTCCACACAACAGAGATCTGGAGGGTAGACTCTATGGCATCTTTTCTCAGCTTTTTTACCATTGAGAAACCCCTGAAACATTCTTCAGGCTTTGAGAAGCCCCAGAAATGATGCAGCCCCAGAAATGATGCAATCATGCAGAATATGGCTGGGAAGCAAAGCTGTGTACATGCCCACCCAGGGCCTCTCCCCTTCCCACCCCCTCCAGGCCCATCACTGGCCATCTTGGAAGGGAAGAGCAGGTCGACGTGACCATGTATGGTCATATCATCAGATAAATGTTTAACAAATGTACAAAATATATTAACAAATTATTTAACTCCCATCCTTTCAAGAAACCTTTCCAGGGTCATCATGAAACCCTGACTGAGAAAACCTATGGCATTATTTTTGGCTGAGGCTTCTTCCCTTCCCAAACCATGCCCTTGTCAGAATCTACCTCAGAATCTCCAGGAGTTTTCTGATTCTGAGCTGATAACCCTAGCAAGGCCTGGCCCCATGGAACCCACCATCAAAGGCCAAAATATTTATGAAAACCACCCCGAACCCCTGCCTTTTTACTCATAGAAACTGGAATATTGTTGTTGCCTAGCAATAGCCCCTGAGAAAAGTTGCTCAAAGTTACAGCAGTCCTCATACCATTTTCAGGTTTTTTAAAAGTTGTCCAGTGCATTTTTTAAAACTTAGATTTCACATTTTCCTGTAAACCTGGGACCTTTGTCGGGTTTGTAGAAACATTTGTCTTACCCATTCAAAGCTACAGTCATTGGATGTAAGTATCCAAAGATATCCTGACTTCACTATTAGAATACAAGATAAAATAATTAATAAATAAATCACAGGGTCCGTATAGATTGCAGCATTCCACCTTTGTGGTTAAATAGGATTTCCCTGCACCACAGTGTACTTTCTACCCAGTTTTACTAACCCAGGTGCACGGCATCTAATTCCACTTAAAAATAAATTGCTATTAAAAAGAACATGCATACATGGGTAAGGATGGGCTTTGAATGTTTCAGAGCTTTTTCCTTTTCAGTTAGCTCTTCAAACAAATGGCTTATCTCTGTTGTTTCAATATCGTCAGCTATTTGGCATACAGGGTGATTGTGGTGACCCACCAAATCCTTTCCTATATCCCCACACTGGAATGAGCAGTCTCTGCAAAACAACACACATATTTGCAAGGCTCATCCTGCTAAATCTGCACAGTTGTACCGATGAGGAAATTGCAAGAAGCAGCCTAGTTAGTAAATTATGCAGCAGAGATAGGGAGCTGGCATTCTGAATACCTACCTCATATGCTCTATTCTACCTTCTGGAACTGTGAGATGTTTCTCAGCTAGCCATGTAATGAAAATGAGTCATTAGATGTGTTGTGACAACAAGGGAGCAGAGTTTAAACCAGCAGGAAGGGAAGGATTCTAACACCCGAGGACAAGACAACAAAGATGGTAATTTGCATGGGGTGTTGCCATTTTTTTTACCTATAAGGTGGGAAGGCAAAAGCAGCAGCTTTCCTAGTTAATCAGATGGAGTGCAATAGAGACAGGAATTTTTGACCCTGCACAACAAAGAGCATGTAGATCCCTTTGAGGTGCAAGAGCAGGGCCTTTTCTGCAGTGGCTGCCAGACTTTGGAATAGCCTCCCTCTGGTGATTTTTCAGGTGCCTACATTATATGGCTTTCGGTGTATGGTGAAAACACAAATCTCCACCCAGGTCTCTGTGGGCTGTCCTGCCAGGGAAAGAGGGGCATTACTGTGACTGCCCTGGGACCTTTGGGCGAAGGTGTGGGATATAAATGCCTAGAAATAAATAAACATATTCACACTTCTGTGAATCTGAACCAGCAGCTTATAAGTATAGATGACTGAAGAAAACATGGATAGTGACCTGATCCCTTATTTAGATTGGACAATATGGGCATTGCTGAAAGAACAGGAAGTGAAAATGTTTGCATAGAAGCAGGAAAACAGTCCTAGAATGAGTGAGGCCTGCAGAAATTAAGCTCTCTACAGTATCTCAGGCTATTTGAAAACGTGAAAGGCTGTATGATCCCCATGTCGTTACAGGAAATTTGCCGTGTAATTGGCTGTGTGTTAGAGTTAAAGGGATAGTAATCAGATAATTACTAACTGCTGAAAGGGATTTGTTCAAGGGCTTAACACAGATGGTTAAGGATGTTCCCCAAAGCATTCATAGGCTATGAGGTAGATAAAAGGTAAAATTCCTGTAAACATACCTACTGTCGTTGCCCACACCGTACATCCTGAATCCTGAGTACTCTCTTATTTTGAAGGACAAAGACCTTTAAGGACAAATAACATTTCCTTCGCCTCTTCCTACCTCTAACTCACAAAAAGCAATCCTGGATCAATATACACTATGATGCAGGGGAATACATGCACTCACAAGCCCCCCGAAGACATTATGTTCTGATCTGTGCATGGAAACTAGAAATTCACAAGCCATGGGTATCAGGATCATTCAGGTCCCTGCAGTCCACCTTATATCATTATGAACCCTGAGCAAGGAAGAGGATAGCTATGTTTCAGAGTCCATTCAGCTATTGGAGTAGCCAACTTTCTAAATTATGGCTCCGTCAGCATCAGATTGCAGTTACTTCAGTCCTAATTATTTGGTCCACGTAAGGGAATCTACACAACTTTATTTCAGGAAGATTGCCAGTGTTTTTCACTGACCCTTTACCTTTCCCATAACTACGGCTAATGATGCCTACCTAACCTCTTTGTAAAGCTGTTCCATCTGGGCATGTGTCAGAAGGGGACATGTCCATTTGTTGTCATCACTAGCATTTTTCATGGCATATCACCACATGCCAACAGCTTCTCTTTTTTTTTTTTTTTATAGAAAGTTTTTATTTTATTTTCCAGAGTTGAAGAGTTGAAGACAGTGAGATACATGCAATCTACATTGTTAATACAGAAAAGGAGAGCTATACTCTTCATTTGATACACTTGGTTCCCCATTTTTAATCCCTTTTGTAAATAGTTCAGGTAAGGGCCCCATTGTTCTTGAAAGGCCTCTTAGTGTCAGTTTGGCTATCTTGGTAAGATCAGCTAGTTTATTCACCCAGTCTTCTGTCGAGGGTAGTTCTTACGTTTTCCATTTCTTGGCCAATTCTAGTTTTTCTGCCGTCGTCGCATAGAAGAAGAAGCTCTGTATGTGGGTTAGGAAGCACTGTGGAAAAACATTTTGGTTCCCTGTTTCAATCTTAAAAACCCTCTTCTCTCCATTTAAGATTATAGACTGGCTACAGTATTATGGACTTTTACCCAAAGCTTATAGACTTTTTATAGACTTTTTCACGTTTGCACCACATTTAAAAAGAGAAGTCTACCTTGTTACCATCATTTCAACATTTGTTTGCATAGTTTCTGATAGTTTTAACAATCATAAACAGTTTATACTTAACGTAGTCCTAGAGCCCTCCACATTTTCACTAGAAAAAGGGAAAAAGGAAAACCAACAGCTTCTCTTAAGAGGTGGACTGCTGCAAGGGACTGTAGTTTCCACATTTCTGACTTATCCCCTCACTTCAGTTATGTATACAGGATGAAGAATAAAGTTACAGTTATTTCTGTTATTTATAGTATGTTTTCATGTGTCCAGCTATATGAAGCCCCATTGTTTGATGTGCCTGATTTTAATTTCTTCTATTGCTTCATGATTTTTCAAGACAAAGGAAACAAAGTATCTTTTCTGCCCATCTTAAGACAGCTTTCACAAAGCTTTATGAACAGACTTCCTAATTTCCTATTCTTGTCTGGAGAAAGGCCTTCTCCAAAACAATGAAATCCAACTTGAACTTTACAGTTTGATTCAGATTTGTTCTCCGTTTGGCCATCACATCTCTGCAGAAAGCCAGATTTAATCCTCTGATCTGGAAACCTTCTTGATGTCTACAAAGATCAGTATGTTCTTTATTGTGCTCACCAGCCTAAATTCTTTCCTCACTAGAATGCAGGCTAAAGCTATTCATCCATGACAAACCCATTTTTCTATTAGTACAGATGACTTTTGATTCAAGGGCACTGCTAATGTCACACTGTCACCATACAACAAAAATAAAGATTATAAGGAATTAGATAAATTATTCTAATAGAAGAGTTATTCAAGGGCTCACTTCAACCACTGACCAGCTGCCCCACCCCCAGGAAGGCTACCAGCTGATCATGAAGGCAATTTCCTTGTTCAGTTATTACTTCCAGCAACTGACACAGTACCCCCAATAATATAGGCTCATTAGGGCTGACAGCTATGGCTACTCTCCATGACTTTGTTTAGTTCCATTTTAAAGTAATTCATATTAGATGCCATCTTTACATCCACATGCAAACAAACTATGTAAATGTGTTTGAGAAAGTACTTTTTTCCATCCTGATTGTACTGTTCATGATATCACTGGATGACCTCAGAGTTCTATGTCTGTCGAAGAGGGAGAAACAGTTCAATCTGTTTTATCAGCACCATGCATAATCTATACATTTCTATGGTGTCATTACTCAGTCATATTTTTTTCCTATGTGAAACAGTTCCAAACTGTTTAGCTTCTGCACATGGAGTAGATATTTTGACTGAGTCATCCAATACAACCATTAAATATTTTTCTGGTTTGCCAACCCCAGTACAGATGCCGTTAATATATACATGAAATTAGATCTAGTTTTCAGAGGTTGTGACAACTGAGATAAGGTACTGTTATCTTGTTCATAAATGACCTAGAATCTGTGGTAAGCAGAGAGGTAGCAATTTTTTTAGGTGATCAAAGTGAGTTGGAAAGGATCTCTCCAAACTGGATAGGAGGAACAGCATGGCAAAGTTCAGTGAAAGTCAATATATAGTGATACATCTCGGGACAAAAAAGGTCATACTCTGTAATGTTGGAAGAGCAACCATGGAATACTTGTATACTTATTTAAATTGGCTATAATATTTATATATGGTCCACCCTCAATATGTGCAGGATGAAACTGGCCAAAGTGAACACAGGATAAGAGCTGGCAGGACAAGAAGTACCCAAGTCACAAAGGGTCACAACAATGTAACTTCTTTGATGTATTAAAGCAAACTTGCGTCATTAGTTCCATCATTATCTATAACAGCTGTGTGAGTAAAAAGAAATTTGAGTTTCTGAAGGCTTTCATTTTTCTTTAAGGTATAGTTTTAAAATCTGCACTCTTGTGATCCTCCTTCTATTACTATCACATGCTTCACAAGTGAGATGACATTTTTACTGCCAGCCGTATATGCCCAAGTCCATTTGCTGATTGCAAAATGGGAAGCATTTTTCAAGCACATAAATATTGGCCGCAGCTGGTGAGTTAAATATTCCTGAATAACATCAGATGAAAATGTGCAGCTGCCAGACATTCAGAAAGGCATACAACAAAGTGTGTTCGTGTGAGTGTGTGTGTGTGTGGAGTCTGTGTAGCTAAGAATTGCCATGTTTCCAGGAAGTATCTGGCTGAACTCCTTGCTTCTTCATCTGTAGTAGTTTTGCTGACACTTGGAAAATACCAAAAAATTTTAAAAGGCAATATTTTAACAAATATAAATGGCTGTGGCAAGCCTGTGAAAAAAGGCCCTATTGTGTGTAATCCTTGAGAGACCCAAGGGTCACAGTTAGTATATGGGAAAGGGGTAGGAGGCAATATCAATATTACATCAATATGGAATTGAGGCTCAAAACTGAGAGGAAACTAGGGGTGACTCCGCACTAGCAGTGCCGTTCTGGGCTGCCACTGGTACAATGTTGCGGAGCTGCATACTCTGCAGCATGCAGAGTTCCCATGGGGGACACATTTCAGCAGGACACCCAGTGTCTCATTGAATGGAATCCCTCAGGAAACGTGGTGGCGGCAGGTAGGTTCTGCCGTGCATGAGTGTGTGTGTGTGGGGGGGAGGGGGGCTGATGAGGGTGTTGCAGTTTTCTGGAGAGTGGGATTGCATTCTACGCAGTCCCACCTTCCTGCAAATAAAATAAACAATGCCCTGGTCCAACCTGTGGTGCCAGGATGCACAACGAAGCCATCCAGGGCATTGTTTGTCTCCTGCAGGTCTTCCTGTAGGCTCTTCCCACCCCAACAGGCCTGCTGCGGGACAGGCCCCATTGGCCCTTGCAGCATCGAAAGGGAACATAGAAGAATCCGTGTTCCCTTAGCGTAGGTCTTCTGGGATCCGATCCATGCCAGGTCCGAGAAAGCAGTGGCGTGGCAGCAATATCATATGGACACGGGGATTTGCCCTGCTTCCTTATGGCTGCCCTTTCAGCTTTTTCCGCCCATGCACAATTGGCCTAGGATTGCCAGCTCTGAGGTGGGAAATACCAGGAGATTTGTGGGGTGAAGCTTGAGGTGGGTGGGGTTGGGGGGAAGGGAGGGACTTCAATAGTGTATAATGTCATAGAGTCCACTTTCTAAACCAGCCATTTTCCCCAGGTGAACTGATTTCTGTTGCCTGCACATCAATTGTCATAGCAGGAGATTTCCTGTCACCACCTGCTGGGAACACTGCTTAAATGTGATATACTACAAGTGCATGTGGGACTTAGTTGAAAAACACCAGCATAAAGGAGAACAATCAAATTGGATTCTCACAGTATTCTGAATGAGAACTAATAATCAGTCAGGGCGTCTTAACCCTACAGACCTCTTTTTTTGTAATAGGATTGTGAGCAAAAGGGAACCGCTACTTTGCTGGCATTAATGGTTCAGATATCAATGAGCTCAGTGCAGATTGTCCGGTGTCTTCAAAGTACAGCTGGTTCAGAATATACCTCATTGGGCTGTTAATCTAGGAAGCCTGTATGGAGTACGTACATCCAAATTCAAAACAACTGCACTAATGCCCAGGTGATTTCTGAGCCCATTCAAAGTGTTGGGGTTTGTTTGTTACTATTAACAACGTAACTTTGTAGAGACCAAGTTATCTCAAGATTTTACGCGTATTAATCTATCTAAATAATTAGGTTGCCTACAGAGGATACATGGTAGATAGATAGATGTAAAATACACGTAACACCAACATATCTGGGACTTGTAACTGACTTGATAAATGAGTAATAATGGGCATACGGCATTGCAGAATAGGCTAAAATTGCAAAGGGCAAACAGATTTTCTTCAGAAATCTTTTTTTGGGACTAGGAAATGATTTTCAAGATAAATATCTTCTAGGTTTCCCACACATTCCTATTAAAAAGGAGCATTTACTTAGGTTGTTCTTGTGCTGCTTCTGTTTGGCTGTTGGGTTACTCAGATTGCAAATGTAAATCTAAAGAATAGGAAACTGTCTTTGCAATCTTTAGTTCCATTTTCTGCTGTTCCTGCCACTATTGTTGCAGCTTTGTAGAGTAACAATAAACACCACTACCTTTCTGCAAGTAGTTATTTTGACAGTGGCACAGATCTCTCAGTACCGAAGGTGAAGGCAACAAGACCAACAGAAACAAAGCATTGTGGTAGCTGGGTGCAGTATAGTGCATATAATATAGAACAAAACCATTTTTAGAACAGGGCTTTGTGTGCTTGTGTGTGTTTTCTGTTAGCTAAAGATTGTCCTTCAGTTATTGCATTCTCAGCACTAATAGAATGTGAACAACTTTTGGATCCCAATGATTATATGTGCTAATGGAAGGTATTATCATAAAACAAAACTTCCCTTTCTTCCACTTCTCATTGCAGCCCAGTTATGTCCCCCAAATGCTACCCCCAAGGAATCTGTACTCTTGTTGCTCTGACTAGGCAGAGCTTGGAAGCTAAGCAAAATCAGCCATGATTAATACTTGAATGGGGGACTAATAAGGAAGACAAGGGTTGCTATGAAAGGAAAGGCAATGGCAAAACATTTCTGCTTATCTCTTGCTCTGAAAACCCTATTAGGAGTTGCTATAGGTTAGTTGCAATTTGACAGCATAATTATTATAAAGTCCAGGACTGGAGACTTCTCAGGAATTCCAAAATGGGGATAAAGAAGGTGATGGTGAGTTAGGAAAATCCTGTAAGAACTTTAGTTAGGATTTCCTGGGCCATCCTAAGCAGGTATATGCAAAATTCTACTCAGGTCTATTCAGCGGTGGTTTACTCTCAGGAAAGTATTCTCAGGAATACATTTTGTCCTCAAACAATTTCTCATACTAGCAATAATGCTTCTTGTGCGAAAAAATACAATCAGTTCTAGAAAACTGTTGATGTTCAGGAGAAAGGTGGACATCTAAGCAGGCTCTGGGGCGGGGCTTCCCGGCCAGCTCTGCTGCCGCCTTTTCCTCTGGGCAGCCTTTTCCTCCGGACCTCCTAGCCTCCTCCAGAACCAGGCCTTGAGTATTCCCTTGACCCAGGCTGCCGCCGCGCTAAGGCCAGTCGGAGAGGGAGAGGGAGGAGGGAGGAGGAAGGCGGGAGGGCCCCCGCCGCCGCACACTGCTGCTCTTCTAAGGGTTGGGGGGAGGGAGGGGGCCCGCCTGCTTTCGCCACAGTGGCGGTGGCGGTGCGTCCCGCCTTGCAGGGCCAGATATCTGGTCACCTTAATTATACATAACTTAGACCCTTAAAGGGTTTCCTAAGGGCTACAAGAAAGATGCCCTCCAGGCAGTCTATTTCTCAGATCTGGAACCCTGATGGAAAAGGCCGGACACTAAATCATCCAGAATGGATGGGAAATTAGCAAGCACCGCTTAAAGCTGAAAGCTGGTGCATAGGTCAATACAGGAAGAGATGGATACAGGAAGAGACAGGTCACGGAGGGCTTTAAAGATAAGAATAAGCATCTCATTTTGAGCCCATAAGCATATACACAACTAGCATTACTGCTTTACAACCAGTGCAAAGTGTTCATAGTGAATTACTCAATGAAGTGATGGTCAGCTGCATTTTGTGCTATATGAGTTGTTCTCAAGGGCCAATGGCTATCTTGGATGAGCCCAGGCCTCTAAGTCCAAGTGTAATACCCAACTGTAATTGTACTTTCATTGCCATGGCATGGGAATGCGGCTGATGTTGTTTTCCGAGAAGTGATATAAGCTCCCTGTTGCTCACAGACAGTATTCAATAATTTTATGATGGCATTTCCAACAATCTGTGCATTTAGAATTTGTGCATTTAGAAGAAGCTTTGAGTTTACAGCACCAACACTGGCCTATGGCTGCATGCTTCTATGACATGGCATTTCTCTCTCTTTTGTCTTCATGTAGGATTTACTGGCTATGTAATGCCAAGCAAATGCATCTTTCTTTTTAGATTTTAAATGGAATAAATTCCATGCCTCACATGATGTTTATATAAGGTAGCTTGGGGTCGATTTTACACACATAAAAGTCAGGAAATTTAAGAACGGATGGTTCCCTCAGCAACCTTAACTCACCCAGGTTGCACATATCTAATAAGGCAGAGTTAACAGCATACACATGAATATAAAATACTACTCCAGCAAATCTGAGCCATCACATTACATTAATATTGATTTGTTTCATTTAATAATAGATTGTCCCATCATTGCTTTCGAGAGAGAACATAGCTGCTTATTAAACCAGTACTTTAATATCAGGGCATCATTCTAACACCCTCCCCCCTTTCCCTTCCCGCATATTTTATTAACATTTGCTATTTTAGAGACGAGGCATGGTTTCTCTGTCGGAAGAAACTGGCAATACGCTCAGGTGGAATTTAGTCACCAACTTAACAGCATCTCAGAAATAGCAGTTACAGGTTTTTTAATTAAAAAATGTGAAATCTAAGTGGGATGACAGACAAAAAAGCCACAAACCTTATCTCTCCCAACGAAGGTTTTGATAACAGATAATGAAATCCCCTCCTTCTTGCTCTCTTGTTTGCGGCCAGAGCTTTGAGGGATGTAAACTGGCCCAGATTAAAGCAGGCAGCCAGTGTATATTAATATGCTGCTTCTGTGGACTGTCCCTGACCATTATTCAAAAGCTTTGGGTGGTGCATGGGCATCTTCTCAGTTTTCCATACATAAAGTAGCAGTAAAAAAGGATTTAATTGATAAATATGTTTATATTTTACTCAAGATGTTTATTGTACTATATTGTTTTATGAGAGTTGCAGTGTAAACTGCCCTGAGCCGAAAGGGAGGGTGGTATATAAATGTATAATAAATAAATAAATTAAATCAAATACAACAATCCAAAGAAAAGGTTAAAATTTCTCTCTTGGACTTGTTTCATTGATTAGAGAAAGGCCAGAGAAAGCTTTGTTTTCCTCACGGTGATCCAACTATTGGAGAGTCAAACCGCTGACCAGTGACCTGACTCTTCAGCAGCATTATCTTACTTCCAACAAATCAAACACCAGTATTGATCACCCATGTAAACTGATCACAAACACCCATAATGATGTGCAGTCAGGACCCAGTGCCCAATCTCAAATTTCTCTGAGCTGGTTCCCCACTCCTTCTCATCTGTGCCTCCTGTCTGTTTTGCTGTGGACAATGTCACTTTTCTTTTGGCCGTGGATTTGGGTTTCGATGAATATATGCAGTCTTGTCAAATGATGGCAAAGGCAAGACTTTTAGCACAATTAAATCCATATGTTAAGAGCCTCATCCAAAGCAGGGTCCTAAATGAACTAGGTCAGCCGCCAGCAGCTCCCTCTCCCCGGTGCCACACTGTTTATGATGCTCGGGAGGATGGGAGGATGCTATAGCGCTTAGTTAACTAAAAGCTCCACAGAAAAGAACAGTAGCAATTTCATTAACCAAGGAGCCTTTTCTCCCTGACAATTTACAGATTAATCATCACAGGGAGAAATAACATTTCTTCTCTTCCCCCTCCCTCCTCCCCAAATACAAATATTTTGTTCATTTATTCCCACGTCCTTGCCCAGCTAGCCCCGCTGCTCTCACTTTAGAGCTCATCATTTAAATTAACTTGCTAAGCGTTGAGTCACTGGCTGGTCTGAGGCACTATCTGGTCCATCGGAGAAGCAGGGCTGGTCACATGACAGCTCTCATTAGTGAGCGGCAGCGACTCAGCTGTGCTGCCTTTGATAAGCCCGGCTCCCTTCTCACAAGTACACCGCCAAGCAATTAAAACAGCAAAGGGGGCCTTCCCCCCTCCCCGCTTCTTTCCCCCCCTTCCTTCTCCTAACTTGAATAAAAATGATTTGATAAATTATTCTTTTCAGAGCTAAACACTCAGGGAAAAAGGGAAGGGGCGGGGGGAGGAGAGAAGAGAGCCTCAGGAAAGGAAAGACATTCTTCAGGATTTTTAAAAAAAAATGAAGTCCCAGCTTCCTCGCAATCAGGCCAAAGCCTGAGGACTAGAGGCAAAGTCCAGAGTTTAGCTAAGGTTATCGTCCCCTGGGGACTGCTTTGCTAGTCAAGGAGTTGGCATTAGGAAGCACACGCTACCCTCAGGTCTGGGCAGTCTGACTCATGGATAACATTCTTTTAGAGAGTCAAATTGTCACAGATTATGTGGAAACACATATGTGGAAACACATCATCTGCAAAAAAAAAAAACTGATTCTGGAAGGAATGCAGGGCTGGGCATGGAAGACGGGCAGTGGCTGGGCAGGACCGGTACTGAGCTCCACTCGCTACACCATGCCACCTCCACTACCCATCTTCCACACCCCATCCCGCACTTCTGATGGCAGGGCCAGCCATGTAAGATGAGTGGTGGTGGTAGTGGTACAGCATGCAGAGCCTCTGCCAGCTGTCTTCCATGGTGCAGGTGGAATGGGTGCAGCAGCAGTTGGCAAGGCCTGATGGTGAGTCCCAATTGCTGCACTGCCGCTGCCTCGCATTTCCTGAGCCTGAGCCTGCACTCCTGACAGTGGGGCCACCAATGCACAATGGATGGTGGTGGCCTCACAATGCACCTCCCCTGCCACCCATCTTCCACGGCCACAGGAGGAATGGGTATGGTGGCAGGTGGCAAGGACTGGTGCTGAGCTTCACTCACTGTGTTGCCTCCTCCTCTACCGGCCATCTGCTGAGGCTGACCCCGGCCATCTGCTGAGGCAGCAGTAGTGCAGCGAGCAGGGTTTAGCACCGGGCCTGGCCAGTCATCGCCGCCCTTTTACTGGTGCACTCCCTGGGCAGGACTAATGGACATTACATTCATAATCATTTCCATTTCAGGGGGTGTGCCAGTAAATATGTTTCCACATCAATATTAAAGAGCCCTTCAGTTAACAGGGGCTCCTTATCAACAAACAAATGTTTGGTGGGGGTGCAACAATGACATATTGTGAGCAGTAAGCCAGCCAGCCATTCTCCAGAGGTCTTTTAGCAGAATTCTAAACAGAAGTTCATCATTCATAGGCTTGCAGTGTTACATTGTTCTGTTTCACTGACATTACAAGAATACCTGGCTTGACCCAATCAATGGTTCTCTCACTGGTCATCTCTCTTGCCATCTTAACATTTTGCTAAAATGGGCATCTGCTGCTTCTCTTTCTGTGTGTTTGCAAGAGATCTGCCTACTAAGTGGGGTTCATTTCAGTTAGGAGATTGGAGTACTCCCAGGTCAACAAATCTGCTCTAATGCAATTTCAGTTCAGGCATTGTTGCCCAGAATATTAGGGAAAATTTGTTCCCTTTTAAAAAGGAACACATCATCTTGACAATTAATATAACACCCAACTAATTCTACTCCAGATCTAATGCATTATTTTCCCCATTTCCAAAAATAGTCAAGAGTGGGGGTAGCAACCAAGGGCAATCCAAACAAGACTGTTCCCAATCAGATGATGGCAGGAAGCTTCTGCGGGGGAAGGGTTTTTAAAAAAATGTTTCCCCAAGAGGCAAATGCTCACCAATGACCCCACCAAAGAACAGAAATCAACTGAGATTACAGTAATGTGAAGTGAATCCCCCATCCAATGATCAAACTGCTTTTGGCCAGGGAAATTGCCGCAATAGTCTTTCTTATCTACATAGTGGGGGTAGGGTGTGTGGGGGTGGGGGTAGATGTGTAGGTGTGGGGAGGCGGATTTTCACAGGGCTTCATCTTATCCTGAGTGGAATCTATGCCCTTTCTACTCCATTGACCTCAAAAAGAAATTTTTCAAGACAATGTTCACTGTTTTCATTCCCCAATTTAGATCTTTGGTGGTGGTGGAAAGTACTGTCAAGTCATACCTAATTTATGGCAACATAAGTGGTTTGCCATTGTCTGCCTCTGTATCACAACCCGAGTATTTCCTGGTGGTCTGCCAGCCTTGCTAGCTTCTGATGAAATCAGGTTAGATCATTACCAAGCACATATATGAGTTAGGACTAGTAATTTCTTAGGTGGAATATATTCTGCCACAATGTCTCTAGTCTAACTAGACAGAATTCTGTCTTCCTCTGTTTGGCTTTGGATAATCATTTGGATAGGACTCCTAATCTTCTTCTGCTCATTTCCCTGTTGGAGTCTATGGATGTACGTTGGTCTCCATCAGATCCCATTGTTGCAGATCAGAGAATCCCAAAGCAATGCCTCTTGGGCACTATGACACCTGCCCACCATTCCTGGTGCCTCAAAATGTTTTTAGAAAGTGGGTGGGGATTTTGCCCAGCCAAGACTTCTAACTGGCCATTGGATAGTTGATTGGCTGTGCAGATTTTTTAAAAACATTGTTTTAGCAGCAGCTGTCACAATAGTACAAGGGTCTTCAATATGGCCTATTCTGCGTGAAAAGGCCAAGAGGGTGATCATATGGAAGCAGGGCGAATCTCCACTTCCACATGATGCATTCTCCGGGCCGGCCCCCTTCCAGGCCTGCCGCGGATTGGGCCCTAAATTGTCCTGGGATAAGGGAACACAGGCAAATCTACATTCCCTTAGCCCACTAAGGAAGCCAACAGGGCTTGTCCTGTCACAGGCCCTTGTGGACAGGCCATCCCACAGTGGCCCAGAGGGGGCTACAAATTCCCCAGTTGGCTTTACAGCATTTTGCCATGTTGCGGGGTGGACTGGGGATCCTCATTTTTTCTGAATGCAAAATAAAACACACACCCACACACCCCACATGATGGAATCTATCCACCACTGCTGTTTCCTGGGGGGACACATTTAAGTGCCAAAGCACACCTGATGCTGAAATGTGTCCCCTGTGGGGACACAGAATGCTGTGGAGCATAATGCTGTGCAGTGCTGCACCAGTGGTGGTGCAGCGAGGTTGCTGCCATGTGAAATTGGCCTATGTGACTGAAGGAAAGCTGCAACAGCCATTTCATGTTTACCTTCACCTCCTGTGACAGACATTTTACGTCAGACATAGTGTATCCAAAAGTACTCACAGGCTCAAGAAACACTGGGGACCTTTTGTGCAGACAAGAAATTTTAAAGCACCTACTACAGCATTTTCAAGCTGCCTGGAAAATAACCACCAATTTACATCTGGGACTTTTAGGCTATTGCAAGAGGCTCTGATTGATAAGTGGGAAGACATGATGACTATAACCAAACACACTGTGGGGAGGGAGAGCAAGAAAGCAGCCCGGTGGCTATAACGAGATCTAATGTGGGGTCATAATATAGATATCATAATATAGGTATCATAATATAATATCCTGTTAGAGTCAAAACAAACAGAGTCAGCGTCTGCAGTGTTTGAGGCTGAAAGTTAGAAGATGGAAAAACTTAGGCTGGGGACTCTTTAACAACCTGATGGGTCCAAAATATGCCCACCTTGATCTTTCTAAATCAGTAGCCAGGGGTCCATCCCAAGAAGTAGTAAGCCAGGCCAGGCTCCCTGTAATCTGAGCACTGGAAACATGAGATTGGCACTTTGGTTAGCAGGAAATGAAGAGGTGATCTGTACAAGGGATGACTAGAGACTGAGGTCACATGGTAGCACTTCTATGTTTAGATAATGCACAGTTATTGTGACAAAGTGAAGACCTGGGACTGCATCTGATTGTGATTCATAAATTAGTTCAGGAAGATTAAACTGAAGCTACGGAAAGGATCACAAAAAGTTTCTTCCTGGAACCCAGAATAAAAATAGAAATGCCTAGAGGCAATGAATAGAAAAGAGAATGACACATTAGGGAATGGAGGGCTACACAAGAGGGCTAAATAATGGAGAAGAAAAGATTATATATACAGAACAGGATGGCCTTTGTACATTTAGGGGTTGCTAGGAGGGTATCTACATTGTTCAACTTATCTTACCTTTCGTACTTCAATAGTACCATTCCGAGGTCCTGGGACAAATCATGTAATATGATTATACCTGTTGCTTCAGATCTAAATTAGGTTTGGCTGGATCCCAATGAGCCTCTGTCAGCTGCTGCTCTTGCCCACCCACCTGGCACTTGTTAGATCTTTCTGTGTCAAAGCCATCATCCTTCCCACATCACTTCCACAGAAAACAAGTGGTGCATACATGTGCAGCATGATTAAAATAGCACCAGCATAAAAAGAAAGCAGCGAAACAGCAGGAAAACTTAAGGGACCTAGAGGGAGGGAGGATGCGGGCTCTGTTGAACACACGCGGTGGGGGAAAGAAAGCAAAGCAAAGGGTGTGGACAAAAGGCAGCACATGCCCTCTCCTATCCATAGCCTTGAGTCCAAAAATGTCAGCTAAAATATACTGGTCTTAGCAGAAAACCAGCAAGGAAAATTTTGAGATTTATATAGCCCATGTGTTTATATGAATCAGTTTTATGTCTTGATTTCTAACTGGAGCCTTTTGGAAAGGGCAAGCTACAAATCATATCCCTTGTTAAATAAAAAAATAAAAAAGTAGCATGCTGCAAAGTCTGGTTCCTAGCAGTGGTGCGTGGCAATCCTCGTGCGAAGGATTTGAAAATGGCAGCTGTGCCTTTCCTTTTGGAGGATATTTCTCATGCAGAGTGTGTGCAACCCTCCAATGTGTCTTCCAGTCGGTGACACCCAGCAAATGTTTTATGGATGAGGCTTCATCACCTGTTGGCACAGGGAGTAGAAGGCACGGCAGCCAGTGATGGATGGCTCCTCAAAATCTGCACTGTGTCCTCTGTGTCTCCGCCATCCCTCATTATCATGCATCATTTCAATCGCATCCTGTTGCCAATGCTTGGACACGCCCTGTTTCCAACCCCTGTGTGGGCAGATGATCTTCATCCTCGCATTCTGCAGAACTTCCAAGATACTGTAATCCTACCTGCTTAAGGATCCATTTCATTAAAAAAAAATTACAAAGGGTCAACACCAAAATATATGATTTGCTAGGAAAATGTATTCCAAGAATTGCAGGTAGACAGACTGGCCTACTAAAGGACCACCACATAGCAGTCCAGTACATTAGCTTTTTAATTAACCACAACTCTATTTTCAGACTGAGTATTAAGCAAAAAGGGATGTAAAAATAACTGGGAAAGACAAAGCTGTTGAAGGGAGGATAAAATGCTCCAGTCCACTGTTGGTTTTAGAATGGAGGAGAGGTGGTGTTATATAGGCAATTCTTTCTTAATATACTTATACCCTGCCTTTCCATTAAAGGTGTTCTAAGTAACTAAAAGACAGCAGTCAAAGATGATCTTTGACAAGATGCAGGGCTATTGTCAAAGGCTTTAGATCTTCTTTAACAGGTGTCCAATATTAAGCCATTGCAAAAAGATTACCTTGTTCTCCCTCCAAATGGTTCACAAAATAAAATAGTTCTTAATTTGCTACTGGAAAGATGGTAATGTGGGTGCCCAGTGCACCCTCTTGTGGGGAATGCCGTAGTTCCAGGGTACCTTTCCTGGAAAGTCCCTTTCCTGTTTATTGCCTATCTAGCTAATATTTGGTGACAGAGACACTCTAAGTGGAGCTCCCAACAAAGACTGTAGCAAGCATACAAATTCTTCAGACAAGGAAGTTCTTTAGAAATCCTTATCCTAAGTCAATATCTCCCATTAAAACCATTGTAACAATGCAATCTTAACAGAATGACACCTTTCTGATCCCACCAGTGGCTTTAGAAGTATGTAACTATGTTTAGGATTACACTGTAAATGTTGCACATTTTACAGGCTAATATTTTAGTTTGTGGCCAGAAACAGACTGAGATGGGTGTATGCTGGAGATTATTAGGAAAGGGACTGTAAATTAACTGGCCAATTTGATAACACCTTGTATAGAGCTGTGGTGTGGCTTCATATGGAGTACACTGCATACAGTTGTGATTGTCATATTACCAAAGGATATTGCAGATCTGGGAAAAGTGCAGAAGAAGGCACCCAAGATGATAAAGGGGTTAACCTTCCCAATGAGGATAGACTGAAGAGTCTTGGGGCCTCCATATTCAGAGGCAGGAAACAGAAACCCTGTGCAAGAGGAAAAATCAGGGAGAGGACTTTGGCCTCTATGCCATGTTTGTTGGTCTTCCAAGGCAAATGGTTGGCAATTCTGTAGAACAGGAATCTAGAATCAATAGCACTTCTCTGATCCAGCAGGGCTGTTATATTCTTACGTTAAACATACAAATAATGGGACTTGTTGAAATCTTACTTAAACTCTGGAATAGGGAAGGGGAGACAGTCTAAGCCTATTGACTCTTCAGTACTTGATCATTTTTAGTACAATGGTTCCATATACCCTTCTGAATTACTTTCCTAAGTTTAGAAGTGGAACCATCACATTTCAATTGTTTTCATTCCTATGCTAGTAGCTATTTGAATTAGCTGATGCTGAAAAACTTTTGCTACAACCACTTTCTCCATCCCACATCCCCACATTCATTATATTATTTTAAAGGCAAAGGCACTGATTGCTCAAATGTCTATGAAACCAGACATTTTTCCTGGTTAAATATTCAGGCAGGGAAACATAGCTATTTTATGGTATCATCTATGTTGCTGAAGAATGGGACACTTTGGGTAAATGTGCAGTAGTCTCAGAGAATACTGGCATCTCAAGTATAAGTGAATAGGAATGCACTGGAGATCATATTGCAAAATTACACTGGTAACTCAAGGCTATGAGAACATATCAGAAAATCAGCTTGTCTTTCATGTATTGCTGCAAAACCTTTGACTTTGTAGCTCATGAAAAGCTATGGTTGATGACATCTGATTGTTTCGATGAGCAACCTTATAGTCTGGACAAGAGGTTACCGCTAGGACAGAATACGAAAAAACCAGAATGGATTTCAAATTGGCAAATATGTTGGACAAAAATGTATTTTATCTCACCATCTGTTCAATATATATGCAGAAAATATGACAAGGAAAGCTGGATTACATTTAAATAAAGATGGAGTGAAAATTGGTGGAAGTATAATATTAACAATCTGAGCTTTGCAGATGACACCACATTACTGACTTAAAGTAATAAGGACCTGAAACGACTACTGATGAAGGTTAAAGCAGAGAGTGCCAAAGCAGGATTACAGCTGAACATCAAAAAGACAAAGGAAATGACTGCTGAGGAACTGTACAACTTTAAGGTTGACGATGAAGGAACAGACATTGATAAAGATTTGCTATTCTTTATCTCAGACATCAGCCTAGAGAGAGACTGCAACCAAGAAATCTGAAGGAGAGTGATAATGTGAAGGGCAGCCATGAAGGAGCTGGAAAAGTTCCTTAAGAGTAAGGATTTGTTGCTAGTGGCTAAGATCAAGTTAATTCATACACTAGTATCCCCCAATCCCCATTATTACAAAATGTGTGTGAAAACTGGACAATGAAGGAAGCTGACATGATGAAAATGCATTCATTTGAAATGTAGAGGAAAATGTTATGGATAGCATAAAACACCATAAAGACAAATATGTGGATTCTAGGTTCATTGTCCATGGGGTTGTGATGGGTCAGACACGACTTTGCAACTAACAGCAACAACACATTAAATCAAGCCTGAACCTCCCTAGAAGCTAAAATTACTAAACTGAGCTATAGCTCTTTAGTCGCATTATGAGAACATGAGACTACAAGCAGGGACTCACAAAATTGGCGGGTGAGTGGGTGGGATGCCATCCTATTTGTCCCTCCCTTACTGTGCTATCAACTCATTTTCCCCCTCCCCCACCCCTGGCAGATGTACCATTAGTGATGGCTCTCTCCTCACTGGCTCCCCATCACTCCTCTGCCTGCCTGGCATGCAGCGGCAGCAAGGGCTACAGCTCTCTCCTCCATGCACCCCACAGCCATCTGAAGGAGACCAGTGTGACATAGCCCCTCCTTGTCACTCTACTTGCCCATCCATGTCCTACCTGGCATTCTGGACAACTGCCCATCCTCAGCCCACCTCAGTAGGCCAGCCACTCACACACATGTCTGTCTGGCAGGACTCCCTCAGCATTCCCCACCCTTCTGCCCTCTCATCCAGCTGACCCACCCCTTTCCCCTGTCTCTCCACATTGCCATTGTCACATCCATCAGACAGGAACTGGGACGTGAACATCCAAACAATGCACTTTTCATTTGGGGGGGCTTTCTTTCTTTCTTTCTTTCTTTCTTTCTTTCTTTCTTTCTTTCTTTCTTTCTTTCTTTCTTTCTTTCTTTCTTTCTTTCTTTCTTTCTTTCTTTCTTTCTTTCTTTCTTTCTTTCTTTCTTTCCTGTTGCTGTGTTTTTTGTTGCAAACTGGGGGGTTCCACAGGGCTTATAGAAAAAGGTGTATCTTCTCTGATCCTGCCCCTGTTTACCAGTTTTATCAATCTGCTGAGGGCCAGAATTCAAATTAGAAACATTCAATAGCTTTTTATACGACTGTCCTTAGACAAAGCCAGTGCTTGTTTTGTTAGTATTCTTAGATCTTACCAGAGTTTATTATTGGGTGACCTCTGACCAGTCACACACTCCCAGGCTAAGGAACCTCTTCGAGTTGTTGTGATGATAAAACAGAGAAGTGGAGAATAATGCAAGCCTTTTTGGGCCGTCACTGAGGCATAACTAAAGTAAGTAAATACTCCTCCTCAAGTTGCCAGGTGAAGAAATGGGACAGCACTTGATTTGATAGTTCATACAAACCTATATAACGTTGAAGTTGATGTCTAGAAAAGGTATGATTGATCTAATGTATGACAGAAATGTATGATGGAAATCAAACATCTCAAGAAAGAGATGAGAAAAAGAAATTGAAAATGATAGAGACAAAAAAAGGAAAGTGTATGAGGAGAGAATGGGAAAGAGAGGGAAAGGCGGAGGGGAGGGGAGAGGAGAGATCATAGTAAAAACATTTTCTTAAGCAAAGTTTTAAAAACTTGTAAGTCAGACAATCTGTGAAGTTTCCTAGAATCAATATATCATTGTATTATTGAACTAGTTTGTTGTTTAGCATGCTTTTACATCCTACCCACTTCATACAAAATGGATGGAGGGCTTCTTTTTATTGTTAATAAATAATGGAGCAATGTGGTGGGGTTTTTGTCATGGAAAATTCCACAGAAGCACCTCTAGACAGAACATGATACATCTTTACGTAGTCTTTCCTGAAATCCATGGTATTTGGTCATATGGATCAGTTGCTTGGGTGGGGCCAGTTGGATGGGTCCTTGCTCTTTGGCATCAATCTCCCTTTTGCCTAGACAATACTTTGTTTGTTTGTATGATGTATTCCATACCACTCTCAAAGATGGCTCGTGGCAGGTTACAAAATCCTCAATAAAAACCCAATAAAACATCCATTAAAAGGATGTTAAAAAAATACAACACAGTGAACAAGGCGATAAAACAACACAATCCCCATGCCAATGATCTAGCAACCTACTACCTACTATGGGGGAAGGGAGGGCCCTCGCTGGCAAGACAAACCCAGGTACTAGCAGTAGCCCGGGGGTGGGGAGCGATGATCTTCCTCACTGCTCTGGCCTCAACCATAGACCTGGCAAAAGAGGTTGGGGTCCTGGTTGGGGCCAGGACCCAAAAAACCCTGGCCCTGGTTGAGGCCAGGCATGCTTCTCTAGGCCAGGAATCACCAGCAAGTCCGTACCTGCAGAGTGTAAAGCCCTGCGGAGGATACAGGGCGACAGGTGGTCCCTCAGATATACTTATATGGGAAGGGCCAATGTAGCTTGCTCCACTCACCTAATTTTCAACTTGAAAATATTAATGTGATAACTGATACAGTCTGTGTAGTAATGGATGAAAGGACTCAGAATCTCTGGAGAAAATTAAAGACAATTTGTGGCCAAATGGGAAGGAACCTCTGGCCTCTGAAGGATTCTCTGAGATGATCAGACTACAGACAACAGGCCAGGAATGATAGCTGAGGCAGGCATGATGACCAGTCTTTGTGGTATGTCCATATTGACACCTGCATCAGTCAAAAGATATTTCCCTAAGACTGACAGTCAAAGAGAGGTCCAAAGGAAAAGAGACCCCCCAAATAGAGGGAGGCCTGCCTCTGGTTTCTTTACAGTGCATCCTCCATAGCTCTTGGCAGCCTAATTTTCCTAGGTCCCTTGACAAGACCGATTTGATAGCTAGAGACATCTTGCTGTCAGGAAGAATATTGTAGAGATTCAGCTTCATTTTCCTTTTCATTTTATCATTTCACTCCTGGTTATAACTAAAAGCTGGGCAAATAGTGCATAATGAATCATTCATTAGATTAATTTCTTAAATTTATTCTCTCTTCCAAACCGTTAGGGCCCAGGCATAGCAAGCCCCACGGAGTCTGGTGAGGGAAGTCATGTGCTTAGCATCAGGCTTGTGGTGCCGTTCTCTCCCCCTTCTCCTTTTTGTGGGTTTGCCTGTCATTATGAATATCTGCTAGGAAGAAATATAAATTCTTGATCTTGATCACCTCCCGTGATCTGGACACAATACTCGGTTTGATACAGCCCAAAATCCCATTTGCCTTTTTAGCCACTGAGTCACACTGCTGATTCATGCTCGGTGTATGCTCTACTAAGACTCCTAGATCCTTTTTGCACATACTACTGCCAAGACAAGTCTTCCCATCCTATATTGGTGTATAGGGTTTTTCCTACCTTTCCCCCTTTCTCAGCGTGGAACTGACTACCTTTAGGGGAAAAAAGCTTTGACAGCAAGGCTGCAAGGAACAATCTACTCAAAAAGCATTGGGAGACGCCGCTGAAATTGGTGGATCAAGAAGCACGAATCTTTCAAGACTTACCAGCAGATATATTATGGAAAAGAGCACAATTCCATTTTTTGTGACCACCTGAAGAATATGACGAACAGTGGAGCAATTACCTGGACTTTTTAAAGAAAGACAGCAGTAACTTTTAGGTCAGGGCTAATATGCGATGGGAATTAACTTTATACTTCTTAAGATAATAACAGACTATATTTTCATACGTATCAATAATTACTTTGCCAAGAAAGACAGCAGTAACTTTTAGGTTAGGGCTAATATGCAAAGAGAACTGATTATATACTTCTTAAGATAATAACAGACTATACTCTCATATGTATCAATAATTACTTTGCTAGTTGGTAATTTTTGTTTCTTTTTTCATCTTTCTGTAAACACTTTATATATAATACAAATAATTTAAAAAAGGAAAAAAACAGATATTTATGGCTAGCTCAGCACAAGTTCACTGAAACGATTGTGGAGATCTTGATTTTAAAAACCGAGCAAACTTTTTGGCTTGAATTGATTCTACTTTTTGAGCACAAGGTTTGACAGCATTAAGTAAATATCCAGGTGAGCGGATCCAACCTTTTCAGAGCCAAACTTCTGTGCTATTGTGCAGCCTGCTGTTTCTCTTTCTTTGAAAAACTGGACCTAACTACTTTCCATTTCAACTACGATGCCTGTACTCCCTCTGCTGGGTGTATCTCTCTGTGCAGCCAAACTCAGTGGAGAGTTCTACAAGGCCTTAAGGGATATGGGCTTTGGAGATAGGGAAATTTTCTCCTCTCCAGTGGCTTATTGCACATGAGTTTTGAATTAATGTAAATTGAATGTGCATCTTTCCTGTCCATCAGCATGAGAACAGAACTGAGAATCAATGTTGTGCTTAAATTTCCCAGAATGAACAAAGCAGTCTACAATATTTGTCCTTGGTTTATCCCCACTTTCCAGGACTGTGATAATAAATACTGTTATTATACAATACAACAAAATACACAGACATAAATCCTGCCTTGATTCTGGCCACCAGAGATACATGTAAAGTACTGCTTGTTTCTTTGTTCTGTCTTGAATCAAACTCAGCCCATTTTGTCTGAAAAGTTTTTGTTGGCTTTTTTATTTAAATATTTCTCTTGCTAAAAATATTTTCCCCCCAAAGAACATCCTTGACTTTAACAAGAGTGATTTGGGAGATCTTTTAAAATGTATATCTGGGGAGACGGCAAAATTGGAGACAGAGAAGGAACAGCTTAACCTATTGATTACAAAACTTCCACGGTCCTCCCTAACATGTTGTCTAGTCAAAACAGTGATCTTCAACCTTCCCAGACTCTGGGGACACTCTACACAGATCCCATAGAACTCCAAGCTTATGCCAGGAATTAGATGGCTTTTAGGATAGGCTACAGAAACTCCATGAGCCTCTTGTGGCGCAGAGTGGTAAGGCAGCTGCCTGAAAGCTTTGCTCATGAGGTTGGGAGTTCAATCCCAGCAGCCGGCTCAAGGTTGACTGAGCCTTCCATCCTTCCGAGGTCGGTAAAATGAGTACCCAGCTTGCTGTGGAGTAAAACGGTAATGACTGGGGAAGGCACTGGCAAACCACCCCGTATTGAGTCTGCCATGAAAACGCTGGAGGGCGTCACCCCAAGGGTCAGACATGACTCGGTGCTCGCACAGGGGATACCTTTACCTTTACCTTTTTACAGAAACTCCTGAAGATTTGGGGGTGGAGCCCGGGGATGGCAGAGATTGAGAAGGGTAAGGACCACATGGGGTGTAATGCCATGGAGTCTACCCTCCAGACCAGACATTTTCTTCAGGAGATCTGATCTCTGTAGACTGAAGATCAGTTGTAATTTCAAGAGATCTCCATGAACCACCTGGAGGTTGGTAATCATACAGTGGCATCACCAACACATAACAGAGCATTGTAACTATAAGATGAACTGGAATTATGAACTCACTGCTAACAAAGCTAGAATGTGGCAGTGGACCATCAGAGCTGGGGAAAGAAAACATAAGCTGAGCACCATGAGGAATACCATAGTGAAGAATAAGTCAAGGGTCAGAGTCCTGGAGTAATCTTCTCTACTATGTTGCTCTTCTTGGCATTTGTAAAAAGAGAGCAGGGGGGCATACTGCTCTTGCTTTCTACACGTACGCACATTGTTCTTCTAAAAAGCAGCGAAAAACTGGTTCTGTGATGCCTGTGACCAAATAGGTGGGGTTTCGCAACCGATCAGAGAGTCTCCATTCATGGGTTGAAGACCACTAATCTAGTAGAATGGAAGTGTGGGGCTAGGGTGGCCTGCAGTTGCAGAAAGAACCAACCACTTTAGTCTTGGGGGCTGGACTTTTTCCTGGCCAAGATGCAGCACCAACAAGCAGCACCCACACAGAAGCCCCTAGTGCAATCTCCCATTCACCATGAACAGGGGGTTTCATTCCCTGAGGAGTACCTAACATGCAACTCATGAGCTAGCCATCCCTTTTCCTGAGCCCAAGGGAATTGCTGCAGCAGATTTTTAAGGATGTTTGTTCGCTAAGGTGAGAAGACAGCACAATGCAGAGCCTAGGGATTGGCTGCAACTACTACTACTACTACTACTACTACTACTACTACTACTACTACTACTACTACTACTATTATTAGTACAATTTATTGCCTGCCTCTCCCCAAGGGCTCAAGGTGGGTTACAATGTAGTCTAAAATCCCCATAAACCCCTTAAAACAAGCATAAAAATCCCATTAAATACAATATAAAAGCTTGAAAGAAAAAAGAAACCAGAAAAGATGCTGTGGCAGAAAATACATACCTAAATACCCCCTAAAATACACACTAATAGGGAGAGGGTGAACCGAGGGCGCAGATGTATCTTGCTACCACCACTCATGTAGGGAGGGCCCAGATCTTCCTTGCTGCCTGGCCTCAACCATAGACCTGTCGGAAGAACTCCGTTTTGCAGGCCCTGCGGAACACTGAAAGATCCCACAGGACCCGCAGCTCCTCTGGGAGCTCATTCCACCAGGTTGGGGCCAGGACCCGAAAGGCCTGGCCCTAGTTGAGGCCAGGCGAGCTTCCCTGGGTCCAGGAACGACCAATAGATTAGTACCTGCCGAGTGAAGTCACAACTCTCTATACCTAAGCCATCAGAAGTAGCAGTTTTCGTGTTAAAGCAGTGCCTGGAAGTATTGGTCAAGTGGTTAAACTGTTACTGGTATTGTGGAAAGACCGGATGAATAACTTACATGATCCACTCATTTTGCCAATGGGCAGAGAAGATGACGGAACCATATGCAGACCATGGGTTGCGACCCTGTCAGTCTTTATTTACTTACTTCACTTATACTACGTCTTTGCCCCAAGGCAGCTCCTTTCATCATGCCTTAACAGTAGATAAGTCTGAAGTTCTTCTAAATCTGGAAGTCTAGCTCATGGTTTGCCTGGGAAACTGCTGCAGCCAGGCTCCAGTATTACTTTCTTGACCCCTTGCAGAGAGTCCAGTTGGCACAATGGTGTTTTATTTGATCTTCTCTGTATGCACATATATCCTTGGACACATAGACCCCAAGTACTGATGCAGGAGTATTTCATTTTACAGAGGCATTCAGGATACAGAATATTAATCCACTCGACTGTAACAAGTGGCGATACCATCTTAGACTTTTTGTTTGTACCACAATGGTCTAGCCCAGGGGTAGTCAACCTGTGGTCCTCCAGATGTCCATGGACTACAATTCTCATGAGCCCCTGCCAGCAAACGCTGGCAGGGGCTCATGGGAATTGTAGTCCATGGACATCTGAAGGACCACAGGTTGACTACCCCTGGGCTAGCCCATTATTTCCTTCATGTGACACGAGGATTCATGCACTGCTGCTTTAAACTCAGCATAATTGTACGATCAAAAGACGGGCTATTTTCAACAGTGTGTCGGGTTATTATAGCAAGCTGCCCTAGTGCAATAAATTATGTGTAGTAATTCCACAGCTACCGAGTGTAACAAGGCAAGAACTATCTTGGTGCCAAGGCAAAGCCACAAGCTAAAGACGCCATTGAGTTTTGAATGTGTCACTTGTGAATGTTGTTAATGTGGGCGAGGGGAAAATAGCCATTTCTAAATTAAATGTACGCTGTTGCCAGTCTACATTTGATTTGAAAATGGCTTTCTTCCACTTTCTCTCACACATTATCAGCAGTCCCGACATGTACATCCTAGTCAGTGTCGCTTTTCCATTCAATTTATGGGCCCAGGAAATGCAGAAACTAATTTAAGCATCACTTGAGAAAGTGGCTGAAGGCTCTTGGAGGGAGACAGTGGTTTCATGAAGAGCTGTGCAGCCCAAAGCCGATGCATTTTTATTTGGAAATAAATCCCACCGAGTTCAATGGAGCTTATTCTCAAGGAAGTGTACATAGGAAGGCAGCTTTAGATGCTCGGCTCAAAACATGCCCTGCTTGATAAGGCAAGACAAATGGGTGCTGTTATGAAGCTAAGAATGACTGTGACTTTAGTTCCACAGGCAGTGCTTCCTGTCTGCTTCCAGTGGCCCTGCTTTGAAACTCCAAACTGCAGAGTCGTATCCATGGAATGGACTTAAGAAACTATCTAGATCAATCTTCCACACTGCGTTAAGAACTCTGAATGGATCCCATGCCTAGAACAAAGTGAGATGCCTGCCATGTCCGGTCCTTCATTCCTTGAATGAAATGATTTAATAGGTTCTGCTGTCACTGGGCTTGAACATTGTCTGTGCCAAAGGGATAGAGGTCAAAGGTAATTCTGTCTAGTGTGTAGCAACTGATGTGGAATGTGTCAGGATACAGCAATATCTTGAAGAAGAATCCTGCAGGAATCAACACATACTGGCCAGACAGGTCTGCATGGGGAGTACTTTTTGTCTTAAAGGGGCTCTTCCTTGTCTCTCTGCAGAATGCTATTCTCAAGCTTTTTTTTTCTAAAACAATCTAGGAATCTCATAGCTAGGAAGGACACTGAGTTGATCTCTTCTCTTTCCTATCCAGTTTGTTAGTTTCTAAATAAAGTTTTTTTGTCGGTTCTGTTCAGTGCCCTAATTGCTGCATGGGCACTCTGCCAATAGAGGAAAGAGAAGCCATCTGCAGATGACTGAGGAGGTAGAGAAAGGCCAAACATAATCATAGAATCATAAGAGTTGGAAGGTACCTCCAGGGTCATCTAGTCCAACCCCCTGCACAATGCAAGAACTCACAACTACCTGCCTACACACAGTGACCCCCATTTCATGCCCAAGTGATTCCCCCCCCCCAAAAAAAAATCTCCAGAATCCAGCCAGGCCTGGTGGAAATTCACCTACCATCCTACAGTGGTGATTAGCAATTCCCTGGGTATGGAAGGAAGGGCCACAAGAGACAAACATCCCTTCCTGCCCACACACTCACAATCTGACTATGTTCATAAAATCAGCATTTCTGTCCGATGACAATCTAGCCACAGCTTTAAAACTTCCAAAGGAGAACTCACCACCTCCTGAGGAACTGCTCTGTCAGGAACTTCTTCTGGATATTTAGCCAAAATAAATAAGAGCTGAAAACACACACACACAAACATACACTAAGGTGACCAGATTTTAACATTGGTAAAGTGGGATACCATTGACTGGGGGGGTTCTTGATTAAAAATTTGGTCTATATGGAGTAACAAAAAGTTTCATAGAATGCATAGAATGCAAAAATAGTATTGTAATATATATTTTTTTATTTCAACATGAGTACAATTTGCCAGGTACCCCCAGATGTCCCTCCAAAAGTGGGACAATCTGGTTACCTTAACATACACACAACCTGGAAATATGTCATTTATGTCCTTAAAGAGGCAGGTGTGCGTCTCACCTGCAGACTGAGTCAGGCAGCTACAGCTTATACCTGCAATTTCATCCCTGTAGTCCTTTGGTAATGAGTACAGCTTAGTCCAGAAGCAAACATATTGATTCTAACCACCAGCGTTCCTTATTTTAAAACAACGTTCTATATAGTAATTATCTGGTTGGCCAGGAGATGGCAGAAGAGTCTCAGTTTTGATCTCCCACTTTTGAAAAAGGGATAACGGAGTCCTCAGTCTGATTGAAGTGTAGGCTTGAAAACATGCTTGGACATACTGTCCACTATCTGTGGTCCCTGCGGGTATGTGGTACATCTTTAAGTCTGGAGGACAGAACTTCCGGAAAGACCCAGGGTATGCACCCAGCCCCCTTTGAAATAATTGAGGCATTCACTCCCAGAGAACGTGCACTGAAAGAATGTGTCCCTAAAGCCACTAACACAGATGGCTTAGAAGGGGATTAGACAGACTGGTGGAGGATAGATCCTTTAATGGTACTAAGCCCAGTGACCACAAAGTCAGCAAACCTCTGGATACCAGTGCCAGGAGGCCACATCAGGGGAAGGCCTTGGCTTCTATGTCCTGTTTATTGCCCTTTAACTGCCTCCAAGGCAACTGGTTGGCCACTGGGTGAAACGAGATGCTGGACTTGAAGGACCACTAGTCTGATGCAGTAGGGGCCTTCTTATAAGAATTTAAAAAAAAACAGTGACAACAACAACAAAGATTTCTGGGGGGACAAGGGTTTCCCATTCTGGGTTGGGAAATACCTGGAGACTTTGGGCGTTGAACAGGGAGTGGGTGAGATTTGGGGCAGGGAGGAACCTCAATGGAGTGCAATGCTATGGAGGCGACCCTCCAAACAAGCAGCCATTTTTCCCAGAGGAACTGATCTCTTTAGTCTGGAGATGGCCTGTAATTCCAGCGGTTCCCCAGGTCCCACCTGGAGGCTGGCATCCCTAGGGGGGACAGATCTTTGTGGCATAAGTACTTCCTCTTGGTTGCTTTTATAAAATTAAAAAAAAATCTATTTTCTATTTTAAAATAGTCAAGGGCTACTGGTGTTTCTGCAGTAGGCTGAACTTTAACTAGCTGAGACATACAACACTTCATTCCCCTTGACTCAGGGTCAGTTTTGTTGAGGTCACTATTACCATGTCATTTATTTCCTTTGATATAATCACACAACGCTTCCTGTTTCAGTAGCAACACAGAAAAACAGATTTCTTTTCTGTATCACTTGTTGCATTGAATACATTGTGGGTTAGTTATTTCTACATTGGATGTACCCAATTGAAATTCTGATTCGCTTACAATATTTATTGTGAGCCCTATAATGTGAATGAGGGATATGATCATCTTTGGTGCTGAGCTGAATAACATTACTGATAATTCAAACAAATAAAAGCATTTGAACTTCCAACCGTAGTAGACCTTATTCAGCTTTGATGGGCTCAGACAGTAGGAAGATGCTTGCCAAGAAGTTTACTGAAGTTTCTGTGGGTTGTAAAGAAACTACTGATTCCCACAAGAATGCTGCTGGATCAGACCAGATTCCTGTTTAACACATAGGAGGAGCAATAAACAAGACATGGAGACTACAGTCTTCCCTAGCATTCATGTTTTTGAAGTCTCACCTGGAACTATTGCAGCCGCACCAGGCTAAGAATGCTACCAAGGACATTGCCCAGAATTCAGAGAAAGCCCTGCCCATCCCTGCAATATCTACTCCCCCCCTTCATATCCATAACTTCCTCATCTAGCTGTTGCTAGAGTAAGAAAATGACCTCCTTGTCCTTTCATTCTGGCAACTCTGTGCTGGGAAATTCCTGTGGGTTTGGGGGGGGGGGGCTGTGTCTACATTTCAGGAGGGATCCCCCCTCCCCCAAGGATGTATGGACTACCTTAGAGTCTACCCTCTGCAGCTGCCATTTTTCTGCAGGGGAACTAATCTCTGTACTCTGGATATTAGTGGTCATGGCAGAAGCAACCCTAATTCTAGATGCTATCAGACGTTTCTCAGAGATGGAACAGATACAAGCATGGAACAGATACAAGGGAATGTTCAGCCTGGAGAAAAGGAGGTGGAGAGGGGACATGATAGCCCTCTTTAAGTATTAGAAAGGTTGTCACTTGGAGGAGGGTAGGATGCTGTTTCCGATGGCTGCAGAGGAGAGGACACACAGTAATGGGTTTAAACTTCAACGATATAGGCTAGATATCAGGAAAACAATTTTCACAGTCAGAGTAGTTCAGCAGTGGAATAGGCTGCCTAAGGAGGTGGTGAGCTCCCCCTCACTGGCAGTCTTCAAGTAAAGGTTGGATGCACACTTTTCTTAGATGCTTTAGGATGCTTAGGGCTGATCTTGCGTTGAGCAGGGGGTTGGACTAGATGGCCTGTATGCCCCTTCCAACTCTATGATTCTATGATTCTATACCTGCTCAAGAGAAAACAGAGAATGTTCATAAGTGGCAGTGAAGAATGGATTATTATTATTATTATTATTATTATTATTATTATTATTATTATTATTATTATTATTATTATTATTATTTACCCGCTGCTATCGGACAAGCTGTCTTGTGATAAAAATATTCCACATAAAATACACAAAACCCATAATCCCCTATTGAAAACAGCATCTTGGTGACAATAACTATCCTCCCTCTCAATCCAACAGCCCCCCCCTCTCCACCTCAAGGGACAATCTGTGGATGCCAACTCCACTGCAGATGCTCTAGACTAGGAGGGCCCATCTGACCTCCTGCGCCCTGGCCTCAACCAAAGACCCGGCGGAAGAGCTCTATCTTGCAGGCCCTGTAAGGAAATGGGCTGAATTCATATAACCCACATGGTAGTTGGCTGCTGGAAGGTTTGTGCTTGTTATTACACAGAAAGTTGGCCCTTTGTCCTTTCTGACTCTACATTTAACTATTAGAAAATATAATGCACATCATGTAATACACCAAATGGATCAAAAATCCAAAGCAGCAGCTAACATCAGGCTCAATGTGTTCTGAAGTGAACAGTCCACCCCATACCACAAACATAGTTGCAGGCATAGGTATTAAGCCTTGACTAAACCGCTTCCTGGAGACTCGCAGCTGTCTGAATCTACCCAGGCATGTAACACAAAAGAAATTAGCTGCAAGAACGGGGGAGAAAATGACATGCCTTGGATATAAATCTATGACCTTGCTTGGAGCTTGTCTGTGATGGAAGGTTTTGAATTTGCCAAGCAAACATTGTAATATTCTCATTTTCTCTTTGATTTGTGTGTGGGTTGGATTCATAAACAGCTGCTGTGTACTATTAAATCTCTTACAGACAGTTGTTACTTGTTCACATCCATCACATTCCGAAATGAGTTCTTTGCTCATTATGAACAGTTTGGCTGGGCTGTGCCACAGGCTGTTTGGGTATTGGCTAACCATCACTTAGAACGGCAGCCCTTTTCAGCTCAAGTGCCTCACCAGGCCTTTAAAAGAGGCAACCTTGAAATCTCCTTGAAAAACAAAAGGTCCAAAAATAACAGTTGTCAAGGCTGACACACACAGGTATGTCTCAGGCTTCTTGAGTTTTTATAAACAGCAGTGTTTCAGAACACATTATTGTGGTTACTTTATTTATCCCCCTCCTTTCAGTCCAATGGGCACCCAAAGTAGTTTACATCATTGTCCTCCCCTCCATTTTATCCTCACAGTAACCCTGTATAGTAGGTTTAGGCAGAATGTGTTTGCCTGCCCTGCCCAAGGTCACCCAACAAGCTTCTATGGCAGATGGAAAATTCAAACCTCGGTCTCCACATCTTAGTCCAGCCCTCTAACCATGACACCCTGCCGGCTCTCTCTCATACGCTGATCTTTACTGAAAGCCAATCATATACTTGGCAGGGATTCTGAGGCATTGCACAAGAAATAGTAAATCTGGACAAAGAAATAATAAGTCAGATTTATGTACTAGTTATTTATTTTTTTTGGGGGGGGGAATGCAGATCTTGTGAGAGCAATCCTAAGCATTTAGGTTAAGGCTAGGAAAGGCACTGCCAAGTCTCAAAGAAGGCCTGCAAAGAAGGCAACACAAGTCAAGGAAGCTATAAAAATAAAGAGGCTTCTTTTAAAAAGTGGGTGGTCTGCCCAAATGAACTGAACGGGAGGGACCACAGACTCTGGCAAAAGAAATGTTAGTCAATAATTAGGCATGCGAAACAAATTTTGAGAAATGGGTGGCAAAAAGTATCAAGACAAACAACAGACATTTTAAAAAAATATGCAGAGCAGGAAACCAGCCAGAGAAACAGTGGTGCCTTTGGATGATAAAGGTATTAAGGGATTGCTAAAGAAAGATGGGGAGATAGAAAAAGTCCAATGACATTTTTGCTTCTGTGTTCACTGTGGAAAAATATCAGACATGTACCCATGCCACAGCCCCATTCTCAAGAAGGGAGTCTGAAGAGCTGAGCCAAAAGATGTATTCATGGCCACCAGAAAAAACAGCTTTACAAGACGGTTAGATAGATTTGTGGAGATTCTATCAGATTCTATCAATGGCTACTAGTCATGGTGACTGAGAGGAACCTCCACATTCAGAGGAACTAAGCCTCTGAATCACAAAATTAGGGAGCAGAACAGAATTAGGAAGACCTCTAAATCCTATTGTTGGCCATCCATAAAAACTGGCTGACAAATGTGCGAAACAGAATGCTGGACACTCTCAGAATCCTACTCCTTGGGTGTTACTTTAAGGAAACCATTCCCAGAAACACACAGTTAGTCAGATCCAGCAATACAGTTCTTATTTTCGTAACTTCAATAGGTAACCAGCTGGCTGAACATAGAAGCTCCCAGCCAGCAAAGGATAGTTGTATCCATGGCTCCTTAGAGAGATGCTCTGTAGTGACCTCTCACATTAACAAGGATAAAAGTCACATCACAGGGTGAAGCTGCAGAGAATGTGTTTTCAGCTTCTCTGACAGCAGCTGCTGATTCCAGAGGGGCCGGAAGAGAGCTGTCCTTGAATTAGGAGCTTTATCTCAGAGATTAACACAAGTAACGGGGAGGGGGGGGGGATGATAAAAATAATTATAAAAATTGTTCTCCCCGGACCCCAAAAATTGTCTGGCTCTGAAACCTATTCTGCATTTTTGCTCTCTTACTGCTCTCTAGAAAAGGATTGTCTGGTGATTCAACTGAAAGGTGCACACACAGCTTGCACAGACTGACGATTCGGTACCTTGCTTTCATTGAAACTGAGAATGCCCAGACATACAGATTGGCAATGAAACTTCCCTATGTGGACGTCTTCTATTTCCCCCCCCCCCCCGACTCTTCCCTTTCATAGGCACTCCTCAGTAATTCAGTATTAGTTCTTGAGTGCATAGCTGTCATGGCTGTTGTCATGACTCAAAACCTCTTTTTTATTTTCTTTATACATGTCCTAGAGCAGGGGTAGTGAACCTGTGGTCCTCCAGATGTTTGTGGACTACAATTCCCATGAGCCCCTGCCAGCGTTTGCAACCAGGGATTGGATTTGGGGTACTTTTATATAGCATGTTTACCTTTCAGAGGGAGCAGTCTTCAGCGAGTCAGCAGGGCACTACTATACAGCTTGGGCCCACTTCACTGCATGCCAACCTGAATAAGAGGCCCACAAGTTTATTACATGTGCTGGGTTCAAATTCCATGGAAGATAGTCATTGGACTCCTCCTACCTGCCCTTTATATACAGTGCATGACACATGCAGGGGGTAAGAAACAGTTAGCAAGCCACTGCTTCCTGCTTCTTTATGAGGTCCAGGACAGACTGCCTAGAACCTGTGGAATGGGGATGGGCACAAATTCACTACACCAAAACAAAAATAAACTCAAAGACCAATACTAAACCAGAACCAGGATTTAGAAATTGAGAATACTCTCATGGTAGAATTATAGTTATACACAGCCCAAGAAACAACCATAGGAGAATAAACCCTGGCATTAAGGATTAAAACCTATGCAAATTCAATCACATGTTCTTATCATAATCATCATAATCATCATCATCATCACCACCACCACCATCATCATCATCATCATCTCATCTTGATTTATAGCCTGTCTCTCTCACTAGGCAGCCCAGATGACCTTTTGTTTTGCTGGGATCAAGTCCAGGCTCACTGTGCAGGCAGATCTAGCAGAGAATGATGGATTTCCCAAATTAAGCTGGAAATGAATGTTTATGTGTTGGAATTTCTGTCTCTGTGTTTGATGCCACCCTCTACATCTAAGCCCTGTCCTGAGCATTAAGCCCAAGTCTCTTTGATGATACTCAAGGCAGGCTGTGTGAACATGGGCACCTATTCCTAAAGGCCTTCACATCCCACATGGGCTATTGATCTGAACTATAGCCACATCTAGCTCCAGATGAACTGGCCTATAACAAATCAGATACTCCACAAAGGAGGGGAAAGCTTCATCCATCCTTTCAAAAAGATCCAGACTAACACTGCTGAAACATGCACTTGCTTGCATGAAAATACTCTCCCATTGGTATCGGTGGAAAGGCCATAGCATACAGGCAGCACCTGTGGAAAACCAGTTTTTAAACACCATTTCCTGAGACTTAGCCAGTCTTAATACTGACCAATCCTTCTGTGACATCAGATCACTTGAGCTAGTGGTTTCCAGACAGGCCATGATAGTACTGCCTTCCTGCATCCCCTGAGACATGAGCTGGTTATATCATAGCTACACTGAGATGCTAAGGAAGGCCTTCTCAGGCTGTTGCTCCCTTTTCTCCAGTCCTATGACTCTGGACAGGTTACTTAATAAATCCCCAAGGTGGTTCCTATTCCAGCTTTCACCAAGAGGCGGGCCTGAGGAGGCCATCTTTATTTGATGCCTCAGAGCTGCTCAGTAAAATCACCTACTTTGCCAATCCCAATTTGACGCAGCACTCTTCCAATTATGACACAAGACAGCAGAAGAATGGGTTTAATGGGCTTTGCCAGATGTGTGGAGAGGTGCCAAGCTTTATCCCTCTCTCTGATGTACCACAGGGCTTCTACTCGGTTCGAAAGGTGACACTCAGAACCAAGAACCTTCCCACTGAACCCAGCTGATGGCCTATTCCAGACACCCCCTCCCATCATATCAGATGTCTCTGGCTGCTTGTCACTTAGCCCTGAGCAACCTGGCCTATTCCTGCCTAAGTAGTTGTGACCTAACCAGTTTTACAACCAGGACTATTGAATGGAGAGGTGGGGGAACCTTGCCCACAGAGACAGCATGGAACTGGTAAAAGAAGGGCTTTGCACTTAGCCAATTTGGACCTCCCAGTTCCTGCTTGAACTTAAATATTGTTGTTGTTGTTAGTTGCGAAGTCATGTCCGACCCATCACAACCCCATGGACAATGATCCTCCAGGCCTTCCTGTCCTCTACAATTCCCCAGAGTCAATTTAAGCTTGCACTGACTGCTTCAGTGACTCCATCCAGCCACCTCATTCTTTGTTGTCCCCTAATTCTTTTGTGCTCAATCGCTCCCAGCATTAGGCGCTTCTCCAGGGAGTCCTTCCTTCTCATGAGGTGGCCAAAGTATTTGAGTTTCATCTTCAGGATCTGGCCTTCTAAGGAGCAGTCTGGGCTGATCTCCTCCTTCACCTGCATCAAGAGGTTCTTTAGTTCCTCTTTGCTTTCTGCCATTAGAGTGGTATCATCTGCATATCAGAGGTTGTTGATATTTCTGCCTGCAATTTTAATCCCAGTTTGTGACTCATCGAACCTTGCCTTTCTCATGATGTGTTCTGCATACAAATTAAATAGGCAGGGCAACAGTATACAGCTTTCTTGAACTCCTTTCTCAATCCTGAACCAATAAATGATTCCATAAATATAGTGGCCAGTTAATCCTGTTCTGCCCATTCAGTGACAGCAAAGATACTGTAGATGAAAGGGTGCAGATAAATAAAGCAGCCTGACACCCATGCCTGATTATCTAATCAGATTTGTGGATAGCCAATTGCATCTTAAACCTCATTTGAAGTTAATCATGGCTGAGGCAAACTGATTCATAGCCCATAATTTCTGATTCATATAATTTCTGAGTGCCTGTTTTGCCCACAGAAGTGTCGCTGGCTACAAATGCTTACTGTTTCCCCTCATCTGAGGCTGTTCTCAATGCCACCCCCGCCCCTTTGTGAAGAGGGAGAAGAAGGGGAGCAAGGTTCTTTGCAAAGGCATGCTACATTGGCTGATTAGATCTGGAAAATCCATAAATGCAAATTCAGTAATGGTCAACCCCTAACAATGCCCAGAAATTAATGTCCCTGGTGTTTCATAATAATGGCAGCTGCTATTGATGGCAATAAACCTAAAATGTAATAGTTCTAGATACGAGAGCGCAACATGCACCAAAATTGGATTTCAATTATAGTCCAGATGATAGTATATGTCTAGTCCTATGAAGCGGGTGTTCAATATGCCCCCCTCCCATTTAGCTGTAGATCAGTCTTCAATGCCCTGTTCCAGAATCAGAATTCAGAATCAGAATTCAATTATTGTTTAATGTCTGCCTTCAGAATGAATATGAATAAATATGAATAAATAAATACACTATGTACTCAACCCAATGTCTGTTTGTGACCCACTTTAGCAAAATGCTTGATTTGTGAGTTTTCCAAAGAGGAAAACCGAACACTCTACACCATAGATCCATTATGTCAAGTCATACATGCAGCATTTCCCTAAGGTTGTTTTTTGTTTATATTATTCTGAAGGCCAAATGATCCTGGATCCCATTTTCCATAGTCAATGCAAGACTGAATGATTCTGCAAGACCACAAGCATTGCTTACAGAGATTCTTATGAAAGAAGGGAAAAAGTGTAATTTGGCCGAGAGCAAAATAAAGACCTACGGGAGATCTGAAAGCCAACATGGCATACTACTATGATTCTGAGAGACTTGGGTTCAAATTTGTATTCAGCCATGAAGCTTTTGTTGTTGTTGAGAGCCAGTGTACTGTAGTGGTTACAGTACTGGACCAGGATCTAGGAGACATAGGCTGAGATCCCTATTCTTGCCACAAAACTTGCTGGGTGACCCCATTATGTACATTCAGTCTAAATCTACATCACATGGTTGTTGTGAGGATAAACTGAAGGGAGGGAAATACTGGAAGCTGCTTTAGGTCCTGATTGAGGAGAAGGGTTGGTATAAATGAAGTAAACAAGCAATGAAACGGAGGACAGATTGGGATGAGACCTGGGAACCCCCTAGAATTACAGCTCTTCTCCAGAGTACAGAGATCAGTTCCCCTGAAAAAAACCAAACACCCATATAAGCTTTGGAGGGCAGACTCATAGAATCATAGAGTTGGAAGGGACCTCATGGGTCATCTAGTCCAGTGGTCCCCAACCTTTTTTTGGCTGGGGACCGGCAGGGCAACTGCCCCGCCCGCACATAGCGCATGCGCTATGCGCGGCTGAAATCGCACATGCGCGGCACTTTCACGCATGGCACATGCGCGGGCATGGCCCTGATTCCCTCTCCCCCCCTCCCGCAGTAAGAAGCTTCCCGGGCCACAAGCTTGCGGCCTGGGAAGTTTTTTACTGCGGGGGGGCGGGGAGAGGGAACTGCGGCCCGGCGCCATGGCCTTCGCGGCCCGGCACCGGGCCGTAGCCCGCAGGTTGCAGACCACTTATCTAGTCCAACCACTGCACTATGCAGGACACTCACAACCCTATCGCTCATCCACTGTAACCTGCCACCTCCTTAAGCCTTCACAGAATCAGCCTCTGTTTAAAAATTTCCAAAGTTGGAGAACCCACTACCTCCCGAGGAACCCTGTTCCACTGAGAAACCGCTCGAACTGTCAGGAACTCCATGGCACTGTTGTGAATTCCTGCATTGTGCAGGTCATGGGACTAGGCGACTCTAGAGGTCCCTTCCAACTCTATGATTCCATTGAGGTCTCTGTCTTTCCCAATCCCCACCCCCAAATCCCTGCAAGTTTCTCAACCTGGATATGCAACCCTCTATGCCCCCCATCTTGTGGGGGAGGAACTTGCGGGGGAGGAACCTGGCAATCCTAAGGACAAAAGATGTCACCTATCTGGCAGAGGTTATAGGATAGATTAGAATTCTGTTCTAAGGCAAACAAGGAGCTTGAAAGCAGAGGCTGAGATGAAGACAATCTTCAGCTTTTAATAGCATACAGACAGTGTCCCTTTGATGGTAAAGTGTGCAGCATGGTAAGAGTTTCTTTTCAAACTTTGATACAAAATAACTATCCAGATCTTTTGCCTGAAGGCTTGTTGTAATCAATAGCTTTGTATAAGATTGATTTACTCATTAGTGTGTGAACACACCTTTTCAGTGTATGACACTAACTTTTGTCTCCATCATTCGGTGTGTCGCCCTTAGAAAGAGCAAGAGAATAGCTTAAGGCAAAAAGTTCCACAGAATTTTTTTTTAAATCAATGTAATGATACATTAACTAAAGTGCTATTTAAAAAAAAGGCTTGTAACATGGAGACCATTTCTGCACGAGGGCTAAAATGCAAGTGGCCTCCTGCTTGCAAACGTGGGATGGTACACTTCTTGTTTGCAGCCCTCCTCATGAGTATACCCCTCCTGTGTTTTCCCTCTGTCCCATTGCAGCTTTTTGCCTCCTACTAGAGAAAACAGGCTAAACCGTCCCCGTTCCTTGTCTTGTCAATCACGGCAAGTCACCAGTCATAGCACAACAAGTAACTTGTAGAGTGAAACTCCCCCCCTCCAGGTCCTGAGCCCCAAAATTTATTTTTTAAAAAGGCACTTCTGCATTGCCACAACACAGATGCATTTTTAATAAAAATCAACACTGCCATGTTGCTATGGAGAAATGCCAGAATGATACAGCATTCCCCCACCCTTTAGGGATTCATATTTTTGGGGACTTTATTTATGTCTGGATGGGTTCTTGAGAGGCTGCACATGGGAAACTGGAGCCCAAAAAACATTTTGTGTAAATGGAAGGCTTTAAGACAAAGGACATGCATGCCTGGATGATTGGGAGAAAGCTGCTTGATCATCCCTCTCCCCCCCCCATTCCCTTTCATTGCCCAGCTCCAAAAAAACACAAACAAGGCTGTGCTTTGCCTTTTTGTTGTTAGGTACGAAGTCGTGTCTGACCCATCGCAACCCCATGGACAATGATCCTCCAGGCCTTCATGTCCTCTATCATTCCCCGGAGTCCATTTAAGTTCACACCGACTGCTTCAGTGACTCCATCCAGCCACCTCATTCTCTGTTGTCCCTTTCTCCTTTTGGCCTCGATCGCTCCCAGCATTAGGCTCTTCTCCAGGGAGTCCTTCCTTCTCATGAGGTGGCCAAAGTATTTGAGTTTCATCTTCAGGATCTGGCCTTCTAAAGAGCAGTCAGGGTTGATCTCCTCTAGGACTGACCGGTTTGTTCGCCTTGCAGTCCAAGGGACTCGCAAGAGTCTTCTCCAGCACCAGAGTTCAAAAGCCTCAATTCTTTGACGCTCGGCCTTCCTTATGGTCCAACTTTCGCAGCCATACATTGCAACTGGGAATACCATAGCCTTGACTAAACGCACTTTTGTTGGCAGGGTGATGTCTTTGCTTTGCCTGCCTGATCCCAAAAAGACCATCGACACTTTAAAGAAGATTTTATTTTACCCTTGACAATGTAGCTTTGCAGCCAACACTGACCATGCCATTAAAAAAAATACTCAGAGCAGGAAATGGAGAGGGGAGGGCAGTTGCAAGGGCAGGGCAACACTACAGAGACTATCACATCTTGTGGCCTCCATCTGGGCTTGCCTCTGGTTGCTCATTGATTGCTCACTGATGGGATGTGAGCTAGACCTGGCAAATCCACTTTTTGCAATTTCCCTCACCCCAAGGCAAATCTGGACAAAATCGAGCCAGCCCCTGGACAGTGTCGGGATGCAAGCAACATCATGTGGAGGGGAGTCTAAAACCCACCAGCAGCCAGAGGCTGTTCAGGTTTAGATTCCTTGTGCATAAATGGTGGGACAGAAAATGGTGGAACAGTCTTTCCATTTTTCTCCTTAATCATGGACACAATTTATAAAAGTCTGGAATCCAGAGTTAAAGTATTGATCAATTAGCTGCTACAGAGAAAACAATTGACGTTTGGCAACGGTTGCATCTATAACACTGTTAGACTTTTCCCTAGTTTTTATTTCTTGGCTTTTCCTTTCAAATCCCCAGTTCAGATTTCTCTCTTCCAGTAATAGGGGCTTTTAAGATAATGATGTATGTGAGTGTGTGTTGCAGGAAAAATGGGCAGTCTATACCCATTTGCTGACCACAGTCCACACAAATTTCCTCCTGTAGCATATCACTGTCAAGAAAATGGCATTCACAGCCCTTAAGGCATGGGAGGTTTTTATCCCAGCCTCTTCAGAATCAAAGGGCACCTGAGAAGGGCTGGTAATTGTCCAGCCAATAAGGAAGGCAGTTTGAAGGGCTATTATGGACCCCTTTGGGGTCATGCAGGAATTTGGAGGGTTCCTTGTGATTGTTGGGTTTTGACATTGCTTCCAGGATGTGGGATAAATGGGCATGGTCTTTGTACTGCTTTGGCAATAATTAGCAATGGCAGGAATGGGGGAGGGGGGATTTGAACCAGTGTGGTGTAGTGATTAGGAACAACAAGCTCTAATCTGGAGAACCAGCTTTTATTCCCCCCTCCCCCACTTGAAGCCTAACCTTGGTCCAGTCAGCTCTCTCTCAGAACACTCAGGCCTACCTACCCCACAAGGTGTCTGTTGTGTGGAGAAGAGGGTGATTGTATGCCACTTGGAGACTTAAGATAGACAAAAATGGAGAATAAGAACATACCCTTCCTCTTCTCCTTCTGTTTACATTGGTGAATTTGAAAATAACCCAAGACATCCCATGATGCATTGGGAAATAATGTCCCTGGTATATCAATCAAACTCTTAGGTATCTTGTGGCGCATTGCTGGCTATCCTACTTCTAAATTTTAAGAAACTTCTAACTACTAAACTACCAATAAGCTTCTGAATTCATTTGTTGAGGTTTGGGGGAAAACACATTTCCCTTAGTTGAGTATCTTCTGGATGGCATTTATAGTAATGCAGCAGTTGTCTACTTAGTGGAACTGGCCACAAACAAAAATGACTCTTGTCCAGTATCCTTTTGAGGCCTTTCAAAATATTTTGCTCTCTTTATATAGAAGTCACATCCCCATCACCACATGCACCATTCCTCTGACAGCTCATCTCCACTAAATCTGTGCACGGCAGTTCCTTGCTGATGTGTAGCAATACTGTTCAGTAACTCCTATCCTCATTCTCCACTGCAGCTCTCTTTTTTCACAGCAGTGGTAGTGCCATGACTTAAAGATTCCCCCAAGATTGGGATTTCCCAGCCAGACCAAGGGCAAGGCCTATTATGGGCAATCTGCTGCCTGCTGGAGTGGTCCTAGTTGCTCCATTAGATGACTAGAACTGGGAATGGGATTTAACTATGCAGGGCACCATTGGCATGTCAGTTTCAGCCATTACTTCATGAAATGTCACTGTGCCACCGCTTTTAGCTTCCACTTTCTTATGTCTAAATATTAGACCAATTCTGCATGGAGGCTTAAAATGTGTGCCATCTCCTGTTTGCAAACACACATTTGGAAACCGCATGATTGTACACTTCCTGACAGGAGATCCCTCCTACATTTTCCTGCCACCTTGTTGCAGCTTTTAGCCTCCTGATGAGGTGGCAGAAAATCTGAAAGTGTAGAAAAAAACCAACTTCTCCCCCTGCTCCTCGGGTTGTCAATCAATGCAAGCCACCAATCCCTTCGCAGTGGTTGTTTTGGGGACTCAAACTTCCACCCCCTTGACCTACGAAACAAATTAAGAAAAAAACACTTTTGTGCTGCTATGGGGAAATTCCACAACAGTAAAACAATTTTTAAAAACCACATTGCTGCAGGATCATACCACAACAATAATACGTTTTCTTAGATCGCTTTTCTGGATTCTCTGTATAATGGTCTCTCTTTATGTTCAGGTAGATTTCTGATAGGCTGACCACAGTAATTGGACCCTGATGATTGTGTGTTCACAATAAAGATTTAAAACACATAGCACTGATGTCAAGCTAATAGGGAGAGGGCTGCTTCATCACACGCGCACACACCCCTTTCCCTATGCATACCCCACTTCCAGAAAACACAAACAGGAGGATGTTTTAGCTGACCGATTCCAAAATTAATGTGCACAATGAAGAGAACATTTTTATTTGTACTGCGGGCATGTAGTTTGTGGTCTTGTAGCAACACTAACTTCATTTTTTTTTATTTGATCCGGAAATAGAGAGGGGAGGGCAGATGTGAGGATGGGCAAAATGCTACCGAGACTGTTGCACGTTTCTCCCTCCAGACAGGCTTGCCCTTGTTTGCAGCCTGGATTGCAGTGTGACAAGAAGTGGCAAATTAGAATTTGGCAATTTTCCTCACCATGAAGCAAATCTGACGAAAACTCGTGCCATCTCCTGCCCAGCTGCAGATTGCTGCTGACATCATGTGGAAGCAGCACTAAAACCCACAAGCCATGAGAGGCTGTGCATGGGCAAATACCTCATGTGAAATTGGTCTTACGGTCTTCCTCTGAAAAGGGCCTTTATCACTAGGCCAAAAACAAAGAATACAAAGTGAATGGACCTCATGGTATATGTAAAAAAATATGAAAAAACGAGAGAGAGGCAAAATAGTGAAAAGTAGAGCATTACATATTTTGTTCACTAGGCTGGCCAGAGCAACCAATATAGAAAGAAGTTATTAGTAGTCATGGGGCTCTCAAAGTAAAATAAGATAAATTTAAAAGAACACACTCCAAATATCTTTTGTTAGGAGCAACCAGTGATACATACTGTGTGAGCTTTCGAGTTCTCCGGTATTTTCATCAGGCTGGATGTTGCAAAATAAAATAAAATAAAAATACAAAAGCGAGTAATTTCTTGTGTCTGTCCACAGCTGCCAGTTAAAACATGGTGTTGGCAGATTGGCTGTTATGTCTGAACTTATCTGCTTTAGAGGTGAAGAGCTGGATCATAGCAGCAAAGGCACCTCAGAGAAAATTAGCTGTGTCTAATTAGCACTATCCAATTATAACCAATGGGATTTCAGAACACTGCGAACAGCTCAAATCCTATTGATTTCCATGGAATTTAAGCTTTCTGCAGGTGCACAGTCTTTACTCTCCACTGTGTTCCCCATCCCACAATGCATCTCTGCTCCAACGAGATCTTCCCTTTTGTCCTTTCTGCATTCTGTCTTCAGGTTCAAACATGAGAAGCCAGCTGTACACAGTTTTTCCTTTGGTCATTCATTTAACTCTTCATATGTCTCTGCTGACTGACTAAGTCTCCCACACTCCAGTGCCTACAGATACTCTGCTCTGTTAAACCTCTCTTCATTTTTCCAAGTGTAACAAATGAAAGCTGTCCCAAGCACCATGTTTTTTTCCAACTTTGTTGCCAAGATGGGACTCGTCTGCAAACATTGCCTGTTCAGTTGGGACTCAGTGCTACAGAAATATCTTTCCCCAGACACCTTCCTTCCATGGATAACTTCTGTCTGTCTAATTCAAATGCCAATTGCCTCTTCCCCACACCTACAGGACTGATGAAAACATGGCAGAGTGTATAAAGCATAATTTAGGATCAAAGCAATGTAGTTTCTATCTGTGCTGTAGCAAACATTTGCTATCTAGGTTGGCCTTCCAGAACCTGGAAGTGTCTATAGCAACCAGTGAGAGAGGTTTGTCATGATGCAACCCTCCTCCCAGTCACTGCCTAGCAACTATTACTGCTTCTGTTCAGCATATAAATAAAATGCCCATTAGGACAACAGTGGGTATAATATACAGGCATGGACCCTCACCCTGAAGCTCTAATAGAAATGCTTCCACATTTGTATCCTGGATTTTAGAAGTCTGAATAATTTTTTTCTGTTGGAATAGGCAAGATCGTAGTGTGCATGACTGAACAGAATATGGAGGACGTCCTGCAAGAGGCATCAGAGAAGATATGTAGTTGGCATATTTAGGTCAGGAACTCCTTGGATTCCCTCCCCCCTCCCACATAATCTCCTCTTTGTCTTGATCGGCTTATTTGGAGATTTCCTGCTCCTTTGAACATACCTTCCCCCTGCTTGCCTCCACAACAGAAGAATGAATGCAAAACAGAACAGTTAGATAGTCAGGACACACAGAGACACACACACTCTCTCTCTCCCCCCCTCCCCCCTCTCTATTCCCCCACTTTTTGTGCATAGTTGTTTTTATCATAAATAAAACCATTTCATTTTCAAATAACCTATTCATTTATTTGCATATATAAACTCTGCCAGCAGTATCTATATTCATTTTTTTGTGGCTGTTGTAATTGTTAATGACAGGTATAAAGTGTTTCACTACAAGTATTTTAGGGCAGCGGTCCGCAAGTTTTTGGCTGCTGCGGACCGCTGCTCCGCGTTGGGGGGAGAGGGCGGCCCGGATGCCCGCGCACGCACGGCAGCCCCAGCACAAACGCCACCATAAAGTATCTTCATGTGATATGAGCCTGCATGGGATGGTGGTATACAAATTAAATACATAAATTACACCACAGCTGAGTGGGCTTTTCCCCAGGGGATTTATCATAGTTTACAGATGAATGCATCACACTGCCTGAATCAGACCCCTGGTCCATCAAAGTTTGCATTGTCTACTCACTTCTATTTGCTTACAGCAATGTATTATTATGTTAACAAAAAGAAGTACAAAAACAGCCAAGTAAATAGCCAATAAAATCCTATATAGTCATATAAATTAACTCAAAGTACCCCAAAACAGTAGGAACCCCACAAATAACTATTGCAATACCCTCAAGCCAACTATACCTTACAACATTGCCTTATTATGAGCAGTGCTTGTAAGATGGAGCTCTTCTACCAGGTCTATGGATGAAGTCAGTTTTTCAGGGCATAGACCTGTTGGGCCTTCCAAGGAAGACACTCGCTACCAGTTATTTGACATCTTTGGTGGTGACCAGTTATTGCATCACTATCACCCTCTAGATGGGCATACCACCATAGGATGGGATTATTTTTACCACCATGTTGCCATTATAATATTGTGTTTTTAAATTGTGTTTTAATGGGGCTTTTATTGGGTTTGTTTTTATTGGAAGCTAGTTTGTAACCTGTTTTGTAACCCACCATGAGCCAGTTCACTGGGAGTGGTGGGCAATGTCCAATAATAAACAAACAAACAAATAAATAAAAGCACACCAAACAAATTCTGTCTTACAGAGTCTCCAAAATGTTGTGAGATCCTGTTGCAGATGGCTATCTTCCAACAGTGCATTCCTGAAGGAGAATTCCACAATTGTGCAGGCCCTTCCCAAAGGTGGCATCCTGTTTGTTTTTTTAAACAAAATCAAATGCTATGTGGGGAGGGGGAGATTCCACTTGAGTGTGATGGAACTCTGAAAACTGGTTGACAGAGGGAATTGCTCCAATGTGGAGAAAAGTGAATACTAGTAAAGAAGTTGCTGCTCAGTGAAGGTGATCAGATTTTTACATTGGTAAAGCGGGACACCATTGACCGGGGGGGGGGTGTCTTGATTAAAAATTTGATCTATATGGAGCAACAAAAAGTTTCATAGAACGCATAGAATTCAAAAATAGTATTGTAATATATTTTTAAATTTCAACTTAAGTACAATTTGCCAGGTACCCCCAGATGTCCCTCCAAAAGTGGGACAATCTGGTCACCTTATGCTCAGTAGACCACAGAACCATTGCCATTCAAAATGTTAGAGATTTAATTGATCTTCACAAGCAATAGTAGAATTTATTTCAACTGCTTCTAGAACAGCTGATATCTCTGGAATGCACATTGTATTGGAAGAAGCCTATAAATTTATGTCCTAAAGTAGAAGAAACATAGTAAACTTTCAGAGGCACCATTTCATCACTGCGTTAATTCAGCTGTACTTCTGTAGTAAATCAGGGCCAGTGGTGTAAAACTGGATGACATTTATAGTCCAGAAAGACTATTAAACTTACTTTTGGAATCTTTGATTAAAAATTATGCTACTAGTGCAGCAGTACAATATCTTTAAAAAACTGTAATAACTCTGTAGTAAGATTTTTGTAGTCCTATTGTATGGGAACGACCCTTCTACTGTGTTAGTACATTGTTACTTTATTGCTACAGCTAAATTACTTTTTATTACCATCAGGTTGCCAGACTTACTCATTCTACATGACACTAGGATTTCCCTGGAATAAAGAATATAGGGATGCTTACAAAATTCTCTCACAAAATCTGTCTTACTGCTGAATAACTCTGCACAAGGAATTTAACTTGTAGACTATTTCTTTGCCATGGCTTTCAGGAACATTGGACTTTCCTCCCCTATTCCAGAACCAGTGTGTGGTAAAAGTTAGCATGTCAGACAACAGCTTGGAGATCCATGAAGTTCACTGGGTCATTTTGGGCCAGACTACCCCAGCCTAATTTCACAAGATTGTTGCAAAACTAGAGGAGATAACCATATACACTACCCTCAGCTTCCTGGAGAAAAGGTGAAATACAAAAAGATGGTTGCCACACAACTACAATAGATATCTTTCTTTGCCTGAAGATGATTTTTCAATTAAAATATATTTGAAAAATCAGCATTTCATTCTGTTCATTTCTTGGCATGCTCTTCATTCAAGGGTTCAGGATTCCCTCCTAGAGTCTGTCAACAAAGGGCCATAGAGGAAAGCAAACAGAAGCTCCAGGAAAACCCCAAGGCTCAAAGAGTCTGATTTTTTAAATTCAGAGAGTCATTTGGCCATGGAAAGTGACGACATAATAGTCCTGAGGTCTTCACTGTATCCCATATTTTCACCAAGGTAACAATGATTTTTTTACATGGCCATAACATTCTAGAATAATGAAAAATGCATGCTTTTCTAGTTCCTGGCAACTGCTACATCTTCCTAGCTCCTCCTCAAAGTCTGATCAACATGTATAAATTGGTAAAGGACTACCACATTCTAACATTCTGTCCCAGGCATGCCCAAGTTTGGATAGTTAGCATATATTATGAGGCAAACAGCATATTCCATTTCAAGAAAACATTCAGTTTTAATAACGTTTTAGCATTCAGTATATACTTAGGTTATCTCAACACCAGTTCTGAGATTTCTTGATAACCTGGGAACATCTTAACTAGCTTGTTCTCTTTCCCGCCACCATTTACTGGTGGGGCATTGCCATTTCCATGCTGTGGTGAATATATATTTTTTCCAAAAGTACAAAGCTAGTCAGCCAGGATTCAGGTCTGGCCAGATTCCATTTTCAGCTTGACCAAAGCCAGCAGTCTGACCTGAAAGCTGTGATCCTCATGCTCTGCATTCATTCCTCCCCCGCATGCCATTTTATTGCTGATTCAGTGGCCAGCAGAGTCCATTGCACCTGAGAGCTATTGCCCAACCTCTTTGTCTTCACACCTATGACTCAACCTAAGCCACTCTGCCAGGAGGGCATTTCCCTCCACTCAGCTGGCTAGTCTCTTGAGAGAGACCCCTGGAACTGTCCCATTGTACTACAATGGTTTCCTTTCTTCAGGGCCATCAAGCTACACCTACATCCATTTCTTGAGCCATTAGCACCCATTTTACTCATTGGCTCAACTCCAAGACAGCCCACCTGGTGTACATGCAATCTCTAGCACACAACAGGGTATAAAAGTCCCTGTTCTGGCAAGCCACTTTTGCCAACTCTGAAACTTTGGATCCATCCAGAGAGCCCGACATGCTGCTGGACTCTGTGCCATCTCTGTCTCCACCTCTTCAGGAACTGGTAATTATCCTTCCTTTGACCCGATTCCCCGGACTCTTTTCCTTTCAATCCTTTCTTGCCCCATCTGCTAGATTGATAGTGTGCTTGCTATGTATTTGTTGTTGTCTATTTGCTATTAAATAAAGGCTGCTTATTTTATCATATATCAGTTGTCTGCCTCGAGTCCATAGGGTGCAATTACTTGTTATACATAGGCATTTTGATCTTTTAAAGTTACCTGACCACCTGCAAGCCATCTCCCAAACTTGGCACATGTCTCCTGACCAATTCTGGTAACAGAGGAGTTCTAATATGAGAGATACTAGATCTTTTGTCTTGGCAGGAGACCTGCCCCCTGCCTGCTCTGTCTGAGGCCACAGAATGCTGGGGGAAATGGGGAAAATGATTGGAATTAGTCTGACACGAATATGTAATTTCTGGCATGACCCAGAAGTGACATGACCCAGAAGTGAATGTTAAACCCTAACATTCAGATTGAATGCTGGCATGGAGGCTCTATTCAAAAGCATCATCTCTGAGTTGCACTGGAAATGATGTCACCAGTAAACTCTATCCTACAGAAAACTCAATTGGGTCCTCACAAACATTTAATTTTGAGATTTCCCCCTTACCCATTTGTATGTTTTAGGTCAGGGGTCCTCAACCCCCGGTCCACGGCCAGGTACCGGGCCGCAAAGGCCATGGTACCGGGCTGCCAGCAGCTGCGCCTTCCTCCCCCCCGCAGCGAGAAGGGGGGAAGAAGCAGGCACGGCTGCCGGCATGCCAGCAACGCAAACGCGCGGAGCTGCCGCGCATGCGTGTTTGCGCCCCCTGCTGGTGAAAATGCGCATGTGTGGCAGCTCTGCGCATGTGTGTTAGCGCCACCTAGTGGCGAACATGCGCATGTGCGACAACTGCGCGTGCGCATTTGCGAGCAGTGGCGGCGGCCAGGCCGCCGGCTCTCTCCAACCCTCAGAGGTGGTCCCCGACTACTAGAAGGTTGGGGACCGCTGTTTTAGGTTACTTGTTCTGAAATGTCATGCTTCTACTTAACAGTGTCAATATCACTGACTGTTGATAGGCCCAAGGATCATATCTTACTCAGGCATTCATATGCGTGCAGTTTTGGCTAAACTCAAAAGAAATAGCCATCATAAAGAACTGAAATACTTAATTTAAAAAAATCAAAGCAGATGTATTATCTCACTTATCATGGTGAAACAAAGTCACAAAGGAGGAGTGGGAATCGATGCTCTTTGATTTTGAGCAAGATGAGCCAGTGAAATATTATGGAGCATTGCTGCATCATTAACAATCTCATCCTAAACAGCACAGGTAGATTTCAGCCCAGTACCACTTTAGAGACCAACAAGATTTGGGGTCCATTAGCTTTGAAGAGTCAAAGCTCTTTTGATTTCTGGGAGGTCATACTCCAAAAATTGTATTTCTCTCTAAAGTGCTACACATTTAGATGTCTGTGGAAGTAACTGAGCTTAGAAGAGTACAAGTCTGCTTACGAAAGGCACTGTAAGTAATAATGACTCAGCGATGATGACTCAGCCCCACAGACATACTGCATATTTTAATGCCTCGTTCTGTTTTTATGCTTCGCATGAAAAAATGATGAAGAAAACACAGAGTACGGGGAAGGAGTATTTCGTGGACAAGTTATTGATTTGTTTCAAAAGTATTAGAGAAAAAGAAGAATTGTTTTTTATAGTTTTTAAAACAGGAAGTTGTTGTAATGTTTTCAAACACTTATTTCTGCACCTCTGGATCAAAACTAATAGGCTCGTACTATTTCTTGAAAATGATGCTGTAATTTGTTAGAAGTACAGAAGGAAAGATACTCAAAACATTCTCACTTTGACTCATCCATTCCCTACTGGTGAGTAGTGGGGGGTCAGTTAGAATATTTTGTTTACTTGTTTCTAGTACATTACATCAAAATTGCAATCTTGCTGTTAAACAGCTGTGTTTTTAAAGGTTTTTCTTCCTCCTTGTCTCTTACCTGGTGGGTGGGAAGGTAAGTGTGTCTGCCTAGCTAGAAGAAACTGGATAATATGAGTCATGATGGACTTGCAGGGCAAATGATTCCCAATGAATAACATTTGAGCTGGCTGGGGAACTAGAAGTGCCATCCTGAGCAGAGTTACATCAATGGGCTTAGGAAGGTGTCACACTTCTTAGGTCTGTGCTGTCAAGTATCCATTGACAAACAAGCTGTATTCAGACATCCAAATGAACCACAATTCATGATGAACTCCTTTCCTTTTCTTGTCCTGGTTTAGGAAGTTTTCAGCCAAATCACAATCTGCTGTGATGTCCAAATGTAGCTGATCTAATAAATTAGTAAGCCATACTTTAGAATCTCGGCTGCAGGAAGAAACCAACCTTAATTTGTTAAAGTGCCTGAATTTGGACATCATAAGAAAAGGAGTGCCAATTAAAGATTTCCTAAAACATGAAGCTTTCAATGTCAGCATGACATGCAAAGGATAGGGAGAAGTTCACGAATCCAAGGATGTCAGCCTTGTTTGGCTCATGACTCAACTATGGTTTATTCAAATGCATTGAAACAGTGCATTCAAACTCTGGAGCCAATTTTACATACTAAGAGTACAGCTGGAGAAGTTCGTGTCCATAGAGAAAAGCTTGTTTCCAACAGTGGGTAACAAATGCCTCTGGGAAGGCCATAAGCAGAGAGTGAAGTCCTCTCTCTCTCCGTCTCTCTAGCAACTGATGCTCAGAGGCAGACTACTTTTGAGCATGGTGTTCTCATTGAGCTGTCATGACTAATGGCCATTGTAATATCTACTCTTTTTAAAATATATCTAGTCCCTTCTTAAATTTATCAAAGATGGCAATCATCATGATATCCTGTAATCAAATGACTATAACAAGAGAAGGTTCAACTCCTTCCTTATTTTCCTAAATAGGATGTCAAAAATGCTGGCCAGATGGTTGTGTGACGTAGTAGCATATATCGAGAGCATAATTAATAGAGCACCCTTGGGTTGTGACTTTGCTCTTTCAGGACTTGAAAAACAGCCCAAAGAAGCTTTGGCACATGATATGAACTATCACAAAGAGAGAGCACTTAGGATAATATCTCTGGGCCCAAATGAAAAAAAATCATTCTAAATAAAATAATCACTTAATATCCTTTTATTGCTCAAATGTTAAAAAGAGATATTAACCTGCAAGCATAAGTTAATATTTAATAGCAAGGGAATGAATGAGAGATTGCTGAAGGACCTAATTTTTTTTTTGTTTTCATTTCATCTGAAATTTATGAATACTTGAAGATGGAAATTGTTTGTAATGCAGATAGATTTTCAGTTCTGAAGGCTTTCCAAATGCCCTCATCAATCTGTTAACTGAACCACTAAGTGAACTTCATTAGAACCCTGATGTAAATGGCACAGTCTTGTGTTCTGCTGGGGCTGCTGCTGAACTCCACTACTCACACCATTTGGACTGGTACTCTAGATAATATCTGGAATAGAAGCACTTCCATAATAGCTTCAGGGACTTCTATTATACTCTAGTCCCATTTTGTAAATAATGGTTGCATTCCCAGAAGAAGGAGAAGTCTTACAGCGCCTGTTACAGGGCATGTTTGGCATTGATTATGGCATCCATTCTAGAGGTTTGGTGGAGAGAGAAATTACATGACCTGGAGAAGGTTAATTAGGATTTACTTTGCTTTCTATTGTGAGTGAAATCTAGTGGTTTCAATAATTAATTCATTAATTGGGTTATTTTATATACACTTTACTTAAATGCTGTTTGAGTGTTGAAATGTTTTGATGTCGGCCGTCTTGGGGACTCTTGGGGGAAAGCAGCATAGAAATATTGTAAGCTGATCAATTGCTAGGTAATAAATAAAAATCAGCACCCAGAAACACCTGAGAGTCATCAAGTATGATATTAACAACTCTCCCTCTTCTCCTTTTGGATGCTTCCTCAGCATCTGGAGCCATAAACCTAAACAGATACACTGAACACTCTCAATCCTGTAACACACTGAACTTCCTCCTTCGAGAAATGTCAAAGCTGTTTGGACAAAACTACTGACATTTCTCTAGAGGCTTTCCAATGAATATCCCTTATTATTCAGGTATCTGTCCACAAAGTACACTGATAGAAGTGTTGATTTAGTGAAAATATGTTGGAAAGACTCATAGGGACACACATTATTTGTCTCCATTAATGGAAAAAAGCAGTAAAAATTAAGCATGAAGAATGAGTACACTGGAAAATTTAACAGCCTTCATTGACTAGCAACTGAAATTTGCTGCCCCACAAGATTTGTAACTAATCACAGCAGGCAGACATTCGGCTTGCACTTTCAATATTAATAACATTTTTCTTCTGAGTCATCATTAAGCCACAGCAGATTCATTGGCCATCAGCGCTGCTTTCCCCCCTGCTGCCAATATCACCGAGCACATCACCTATTGGCCAGCTGTTGGCCATGACATTTACCGGCGTGATCAATCTGGGATGATAAGTTTTCACATTAAAAACTAAAATCCTTCTAATTCAAGTGTAGCTCATTCTTCTCTTTCTCTCTCTCTCTCCCCCTCCCTCTCTCTCTCTCTCTCTTCTGCTCCTAATTACACAAATACATTTGTGAGATATTGATATTAGACTTCGCCTGTGAATGTACTTCCTCTTTTATGCATCTCACAATCAACAAGAAGAAGAGTTTGTTCTTATAGACCATTTATGCACTGGGAACTTCACTGCCCCAGCTCCTGTACAGGAGTACAAATCAAGGGCAGATGAGGTGCACCAGGCCAAATGCTCCTCCGTGTGGGTGCAGGAAGAGGTGGGGCAACCTGCCATGACTAAAACTCCAGCCTGCAGCCTGGCATGAAACCTCCAGTGCAAAAATGGTCATATGCTGCTTTTCTCTACCCGTAGGAGTATCAAAGCGGCTTATAGTCGCCTTCCCTTTCCTCTTCCCACAACAGACACAACAGAACAGCTTTATCAGTGCTGTAGCGAGCCCAAGGTCACCCAGCTGGCTGCATGTGGGGAAGTACAGAATCAAACCCGGCTTGCCAGATTAGAAGTCCGCACTCCTAACCACTACACCAAACTGACCCTCAAGCAATGCCAGGTAAGGCAGCTTGAGCTTTTGTTCTGTTACTTTTGTTGCCTCTCACTGGTTCATCTTTCTTGTTCACCATCCTCTCCCCAGTACTGCACATCTTCCAACTTTTTTCCCCTATGTATATTTTTCTGTCATTTCCCCATATGTTGTACCTTGTTTACTTCTGATTTAACCTTTGTCTCAAACTAAATTTACATAAGATCTTTAAATAGCATCTGAACATCTATAACAAATATATATATAGGAGACACATATAGTCTAACATCATGTTTAACAAGGGTCATACACCAGGACAGTGGAGGGGCTGTGAATCAGTGGCAGAGAAGGTTCTAGTACCTTCAGTCCAAAGGAAGATATGTGAAAGATGTATCTAAGAGAGCCAGTACTAGGTCCATTCTGCACACAATGGTTGATGTACTTTTAATGAACTTTAGAAGCAGATTTTCATGTTCTGCACATTAAAATCTAGCTGCTAAAGTACACTGAAAGTGCATTATCCTACATGTGCAGAATCAGCCCTAGTATGAGTAGACATTGAAACAATAATCTAATTAAATATAATGCAGCTTCCTGTGTTATTGTGATACATTCTGAAGAAATTCAATGATATGACAACCTTGCATAGCTAATCAGGTCAGATTATTGATATACAAATAATGCATTCATAGGGGCTACCATCACACAGTTGTAAGAACACTTAAACATGTCTAACCTGCAGTAGCAGAGGGAAGGTGGCATGATACAGCTGATTCTCATTGGATCTCAGAAGCTAAGCCATGGTTAGTGGATAGGAGACCACTTAACCTTGAAAGCCCCTTGCTGGGGTCACCATAGATCAGCTGGCACTTGATGGTACTATGTAAACCCACAACACCCACTGGCAAATCCTTTTTGTTCATGCAACAATGAGCCTTAGCAATACAATCCTAACATAAGCTATTTGATGATCCCCAGGGATCTTTTCTTTTAGAATTCAGTCAGTAAACCAGATGGAAACTGAAACTGGATTGGAAAAGATCCAAACAATTTTAGAAGGGGCTCCTAGAAAGAATACCTTTCTTGTGAACAACTAGTGCTTTCTGGTGGCCTTGAGCATTTGTTTGCTTTGAATTATTTATGTTGAATCAATGGATGGTATTATATTATTTTAAATTAGTTAATAATAAAGATGCTAATAGTAATTGCAATACATGCACTAATAAGTAAACACACCATTGAAAATTTTGGGTAGCCTTTGGAAGAGAACTAATGACTGAAAACTAGACATCTCCTTTCATTAAGTGACTCTGATACTTTACAGCTCTTTCTTTGGAGTTTTTATTGGCTGCTGTACATATTTTATGTGCGTTAAGAACTAATGTGTTAAAACCAGACCTTTGAAGAAGACTCTACAAGGGCTGAAATGTATCAGTCTGTTGGTTCACATAGTGCATAGCATACTGGTTTGCAATAACCTATGGGCTGGACATGTTTTTAATTCCTATAGTTTTTTTTAATTGTGCAAAATAAAAGTAATATAATTTTAACCACAATACAGATATTCAACCTTTGTAGGTTACTAGTTGTTTTTTTATACCTAAATCAGACCTGACCAGAGTAATCCAGAACAAAAATAATTTTCTCATGAGATTGCAAGAAGTCAACATACTTTCCTTCCTGAAATAGTGTTATGTAAATCAGTCTCTATTCATACAATACTCTTTGATACATTCACATACTTCCTTTCTTCCATTCCCACACTTATCAGCTTGAATTTGCCATTAGTAACTTTAACTCCTAATACTTCAATCCTAAATATTATACACCCTTCTAAGACTTCTATTTAGGACTGCCCTGCAGATTACTTTCCTATCAATGACTAAAGAACTGCTTCTCCCATTATAACTCCCCACGGTGTATTCACGTAGTCACAAATGGGCTTTTGGTGGTATCTGGCCCTTCATTAGCTTGTCAGGGTCTGACAAGGGTGAGGGCCTTTTCCATTGTGGTGGGATGCTTCATCTGAGGAGGGTTGTTCCCTGGAGGAATTGTGTGCATTCTGCAGGGCACGGAAGACAGACATTCCATCAGGCATTTCAGTAATTTATTTCTCGTGGGCTCTACTAGCCACATGGTGGATTTTTATGCCAAAAACTGTGAGTTAAATTAATTGGATTTTAATTTAATTTAATTAGAACCACGGTTTTAATTATTGAGATGGTACTGTCATGTTGTGGTCTGCCGTGAGCCCCATTCTGGGAGAAGGGCAGGAAAAAATAAAACAAAGTAAAATGTCCCCCTTATTGCTCTTGATGAGATACCAAGAAGTAATGCACCTGTATAAAATAGAAATAATGTACACACATAAAAATAGAATAAAAACAGAATAGAGTTTAGCTGTTGTTTTTAATAGTCCTGCGGGAACAATGTGTGAGAAATCTCACTGTTGTTTCTCTGGCTACATCTGATGTTCGTCCCACCCCCCATAGTGCTCGCCGAACAATTTGGTACAAACTGCATTGGCCAGAAGACCTTGCCTTAGCATCAACTCTTCATTGTGTGTGTGTTTTTTTTCTTTGTAAAATATGCTATAAAACATTTAGGTTATGAACAATTAACTAAATTAGAATTGTCACAATAACCAAATGAAATGCCTTTTGTGATTCATACTCATGGGTCCTTTTTATGTCCTCTCAATTGCTTGCTAGTTCACCAGATTCTCTATGAGTATCACAGTCATTCATGCGAATTAGTCAGATTCTCTCAAATGCATCATGCATAATAACCTTTATTGCTCCGTTGCTACGATGCGCAGGAATTCAGTGCACGGCCCTGTTTAAAAACTGTTCTGTGCTTCCTTGCCACCTCTTTTGGGAAAGAATGACTGACCCAACATGCCTATCAATCTCTCTCTTTTTGCTTCCTAGTCCATATCAATCTGTCCCTTAAAAAAACCTTTGGTCTGAAAATGAGACCATTCCGGCCATACCTATTCCTAGATGTCAACAGACACAAGGCCAGTTGCAAGTACAAATCCCAGTACCAGACACATTCTCAAATGAGTACTGTTGGCCAAGCTATAAGAGACAATCTGTAAGAGTGAAATAATCACCAATACAAAAATAATAAAAGAACACGGAAAAGGATGTCACAAGGAAATGGCTGTCTGCTCCAAAGCCCTGTACTAAAGAGGAACCAATTTGTGCTGATGAGCTCGCTTGATGGCAACTGACAGTATGACCCTGGCTCCAATATAACATTTATGACTCTGGGATTTCTCCAGCCACTTCCTTGTTAACCAAGGACTGTGACTCTCCTTAAATGCAGCATCAGAGTAGAGAAAGCCCCCAACTAAAAGCAACAGGAAGCAGATGAGCTGTTATCACCTGCATCCATGAAAGGAGAGGAATAGAATACTTAGTTTCATTTATAACATTTTCCCTAGGCTCTGCATTGCTCATTTTACAGAGACCAAGGGTCTACTATCTGCAAAGGCAGAACTGTTTCTAGTCGGATTCTCCCTGGAGAAGGAATAGTGATAAAGTAGCATTGCAGTGCAGAAGCTTAGCCATGCTCACTACCTACAGAGCTCACACTGTCAACATCCTGTGGAGATGTCCATTATTGTGACGAACATTCTAACTGCACATGGAATCTTTCACAAAGGTTGGCCAGAGAAGGAGCAAGAGCATCATGGGAGAAAAAACCCTTCTTCTGAGGCTCAACATCAGAGTGACTCAACTAAACATACTGACCGAGCAAAACAAAGATATTTTAGAAATCAACACTGAGATTTGTAAAACAGCCTGTTTCTAACTCTAATTAATGATCACAACAGAAGAGATCATTAAAAAAAACTGCTCATGATTTGTTTTCATAATATGCCTTTAATAGCACTGGTGGCATCATGAGAAAGGAAATTGATGAGATCAAATCTGGTTGTATTGAAAGACAGTCTCCTTTTCATTTGGCTTAGTTTCAATCTTTCTATTTGAGTTATTTATATTGGGTTCTTTTTAAATATGATAATGAGACTCTAGATCCTACTGAAAGGTATTTGTAGAAGGTCTGTGGGCAATTTTCTTTGTTAGGTTCCAGGCTCATTTATTAACACAGGCTTACAACTTTAAGGGCTTGAGTTTCTCAGCAATACCCAGAATTGGGCTCAGACAATAGTTTATTCAAGCAAAGGAACAAAAGATATTCCTGTTGACCACCAATACAGACTAAGCTTTAAACCAGGATCAGTTTACAAGGCAGGTTGGTCTAATGCCAGGCAGCAGAATAAAAGGATTTCTTAGAAATTTAGAGTGTAATTCTTCCCTTTCCATATACAAAGACCCTAATGAACATTTCCATGTTGGGAAAAAAAGGAGTTTACAGACATGAAGGAATGCCTTAGTTGCCACTGTTTTTGGACAATGGTAGCCAAACCACCAATTGGTTTGAAGGACAATCATACATAGTCGTTAGCCCCCAAAGAAATTGCAGCATCCTTTCATGTGGGGTATTTGAAAACAATCTTTCATTGCCCTTCTAAGCCACTTTGAGCTTGGGTAGAAGGAAGGATGATTATATACTTATCTAGGTTGACTACACTGAGATTATCCCCCAAATAATATAGTAGGTGAACTCACCATAATTTCATTCTTCTCAAGTGTCCATCAACAATACCATTGAGCATTAACAAAAATGTAGACAGAAGAGTTACCTTGTACTGCTGAAGCACTTCATTCGGCAACTTTAGATGAGTAAAATGCACACTTACCTAAAATAGGAGAAAGAAAAAAGGTGTCAGTGTATATAGCAATTGTGTATCAGCATGCAAAGTGCTCTTCAAACTTTGTCTGATGCTTTTGTCAGGTATCTGTGAGTTGAGACACATGGGCAATTCAGCAAATGGAAATACGATCCAGGCTCAGATCTACGATTGATTCTTGTCCTCATCACCATAATGTTCCTGGACCATTAAGAAACCCATTGAAGGTAAAATTTCAAGTTATGTAGCCCTTTGCAATGGAATTGTTGACCATGTTTATCACTACATATTGCAGATGGGGGATATCAGATATCTGATTTCACATCATTCCTCATCGGCTTTGCAAGAACTTACCTAATTATTAAGGAAATGCCCTACTCTGGGCACTCCAGGACTGAATCCAGATTAAACTGATTCTCAGTGCCCCATGATCAGCAGTTAACGGAGATCTGTGGCTGCAGTGGGCAGGGGAGATCGGAAAGCTCCAGTCTACTGATTAAAAATTTAGGTCTCTTCCCAATTACTTTACTGTCCCATTTTCATTCCCCAATGTTTGCAGGTTTTTTTTCTTGTGTCTGACTTCATCAACATCTCCATGGTTTCCCTCAGTTTTTCCTCATTCTTTCATAAACTATTCTTGTCCTTTTAGCCCATTGCAGAATGAGCAAGAGCCACTTGCTCAGAATCTGAACATTTTTTTAATGCCTTATGGATTGCCACTCAAAACCTGCCCAGAAAGGACATGTTTGGGTAGCAATTAAAAAAACAAAACAAAACATTAGCATGCCAGGGCTGAAACATCTCTGTCCTAGTGGGTTCCTGTGCTGAAAAAGTCCTGCTGGGAGGCCTAATCCTGCAGCTCATACAGGAGTCTGACTCTTAAGTCAATCTTTAGGGCAACCTTAGTGGGGGGTGGTCCTGCAACTCCGGTTTCTTAAAAACCAACTATTGAGATGTCTACCAGAACAATGTAGAGGGAGACTGAAGAAGGCACACATATTCATCATAAGCCTCGGCAGGTGTGTGATGGGCAGGGAATGTACAGGGATTGTTCAGTCCACTTGAGGCTGCTGAAACACTGCAACACTTCCATGCATGTACAACTCCCCCTCTCCCCCCCACCCCCCCCCTGGAAAATCAATATTTAATGTTAATGTGAACAGAAGAAACCATGATGGGGTGACAAAAAACAAAACAAAACTTAACTTACCGTTCTACCATGATACCCATGAAAATCCAAAAGGCATCTGCATTCTAGAAAATGCCTTTGTTGTTATCTAACCATCTGGCTTCTGAGGTTAAGGTGATGGCTATCAGGGATAGGGCTTTTTTGGCAGGTTGTATCATTGGTGAAATGCCTACCTTTCACATATCTATGACTTGATGTCTGTCTTCATGTTTTTGAGTGCCCTATAAGAACTGGATTTCCCCTATTTGTTTGACATTTTATAACACCCCAGGGAGCTCAGGGTATCATACATAGTTCTCCACAACTCCATGAAGTAGAGAGAGTGACTGGCCCAAGGACAACTATTCCTGTTCATATGGCAGAGTTGTGGTCCTCCAGATCCTAGCCTACCAATAACTACTACACTGTGCCACCAAGGTCACTTTACCCCATGCACATGGTTGTCTTTGAAAGAGGTTGACTGCTTTTAGTACTGGCCACTTTTGAGTTAGTTTAGTAGTAATCTTCCTGTTCAAATTAACAGTAGCAATAACAGTAGCAATAATTTATTCTTGTAGCCTGACCTTCCTGGCTAGCTTGGGGCAGGTAACAACATAGTTAAAACTATCCATCACAGTATAAAACCAATATAATCTATAACACATATTTTATATCCTGATTAATTTAAACTGGGGGTGAGTTAAGCTCTCTGTAGGGGCAGATCTTACCTCTGTTTCATCAGTGAAGCCAACACTTCTTGATGTTTATTTAAGTATGTATTTATTTATTATATTCTAGTTGAACTTTAACCGTAGGCCTGGTGGAACAGCGGTGTCTCTTGGAGTTATTAAAATTGTATTATCTCTAAATATATGTGTGTCCCTCCTAAAGAACCATTGGTTAGTAGCAGAAGTAATAAATAAATAAAGTAATAACCCAGATATGAGTAGTGCATCATTTTGACCTACTTCCTTACCCCTCTAGTAGTGGGCAGGGAATGAATCAAAATAATAATAATAATAATAATAATAATAATAATAATAATAATAATAATAATAATAATAATAATAATAATTTGGGGTTCAATGTTCAAATGCAGAGGGACAAGCATTGGCAAGGCATCCTGGGAAATTCCCGTATACTAGCCGGCAGGGTGTCTAATGAAATTTGTTATGATGTGGGATGGTACAGTACTGCTTGATCTTGTCCTATCTCAGAGGCTAAATTGGGTTGGTCCTTAGATGAGCAACCAGTGAAGAAGACTCTGCAAAGGAAGCCATCTCTGCTCAATCACTTGCCTTGGAAACCCTACGGGGCCGCTGTAAGTCGACTGCAACACGACAGTACTTTACACACAACGAGATCTATTGGCTTGAGTCAGACCCCTGGGAGATGTCTGAACGCTCCACTCACCTGCCTTCCATCTGTTTCTTCAATTCCCATTTATGAAGCGGAGTGGAAAAATTCCTTTCCAACGCATCCCACCCACAGTGTGTTCACCGTTTTGGAGCACAGTGCTTATTTTATGCACCAACTAATTTGTGACTTTTAGCGAGGAACTTGCTGTAAAACTAGAAGAAACAAAACTAGGAGGAACCTGCAAATGAATTCTCTCTGTGCAACATGTGCGTAAAGTCCCATTAGCAGCTGCACAGCGGGCAATCGATTAGGGAGGGAAAAATGGCCTTTTTTATGGTAATGGATTTTGAGACTCCTGGTGATAATTTATTTACTCGGAATTTTGCAGAGCTGGCTCGTGTGCTGATGAAAACCTTTGGAATGGCTTGTTTGAAAATGAGCCCCAAAGAAAAAAAAAGTGGTGTTGCTTATTTTGGAAAAATATTGTTATTAAATCATTTGAAATGTATTGATAAATTGTGCTTGAGAGCTACACCGCTGTAATTTATAATACAAATTATACTGCTATTGACAAATGGCAATTTAATCCAGCGATTAACTTTAACAATGTGAATTCTTTTGCTGCCTTTAAAAAAAGAAAGAAACCGAGAGAAACAAACAAAAATGAAACTGCACCATTATGTGGGGGCGAAGAGGCGTGTTTCCCGCTGTGCCCCCCAACAAGTACAATAATACTGATGACCTTGCACTTATTTTGTTTTGTAAGGAGTACGCAAACGACAATTAACCTAACCAACCATTTTACAACCTTTAAAGCAGAAAGGAGGCCTTGGATACGCAAAAGGTGCTGGTAATTTGACTACCAGCAAAGGAATTTATGTGGACCAGCCGAGGAATATATATGTGAGTGTGCATGAGCCTCTATGACAATGGTTTGTCCCACAAAAAATATTCATGCTTCATTTTTATTAACTTCAAGGAGCTATTCCTCAGCACTCATGGCTCTCTTTGTTTCAGGGCTTCTAATGTCCTTTGGGTATGAGCCTTCAAATGACAAGGCACCAATAGCAATCGTGCCTTTGAAATTTAATAACAAAAGGGAAGTTGTGTGTTAAACTTTCCTAGAATTAGCCCAACAACACAAAAAGGCATTATTGAGACAGAATGCTGTAGATTTTGAAAATGATGGCCTTGTAATATGAAGCACCCTTGTAATACTCAATTTTATTGCTAAATAATCCGAACATAATTCCATTTGCTATTAAAATGTGGTGGGGTGTTCAAGGCCTTAGTATGCAGATGCATCACATTAGTCTCAATGAAATACTCCTACCTGCTGATACTGTTGTATGTTTTTGAATAAGTATTTTTTGACAGCCCCAAAATAAAACAGAAATCCACTGGCACTGCAGAGTATGGCTCCAGTACCTGATGAAGGATGCACTTCCTCATGAAAGCTGGCATAAATTCTGCGAGTTCTCAAATGTCACCAGATTCACCTTTGATTTTGTAAATTGGCGTGTAATTTATACAAATATACAATGCCAGGGCTCTGTCTGGAGACCAACAATCAAAGGGCACACAAAATACATGGGTGGAAAGTGAAAATTACACGGTTGCTTAGGCAGTGAATGTACTGCCTTTCCTCACACCGACCCTATAATTTCCAAGAGGCCATGTGGGAATGTATGTGCACCAAAAAGGAAAGGAAAAGACGTCTCACACAGCTACCTGGACAATAGAATGTCCCTGCACTGGCATTACAGTGATCCCCAAAACACCAATTCATGTAGCCAATAGATAAGTGAGCTAACTTAGAACCTTTGGTAAACAAGCAATTTGGGGTTTGAGCCTTTGTAGATGCTGCTTCATAACTAGTGACTCAATTACAATCCAATACACAGGAAATTCACTCATCAATATAGGGAAGCAATATGGACCTTAAAAAAAATTACAACATCCCTAGTCTGTTTTTCTTGTCAAGCCTCTCATCAGATTCCGAAGAAGAAGAAGAGTTGGTTCTTAGATGCCGCTTTACCAGAAGGAGTCTCAAAGTGGCTTACAAACACCTTCCCTTTCCTGTCCCCAAAATAGACACACTGATTGATTTTGCACGGAGGCGTAAAACACGTGCCACCTCCTGCTTGCAATTGCATGATAGGAAACCAAGCGTTTGTACGCTTCTTGATGGGAGCCCCCTCCCTTGTTATCCTGCTATCTAATTGCCACTTTTTGCCTCCTGACAAGGCAGTGGAGAAGCAGGAAGTGTAGACAACCTGAAGTTTACCTCCAGCTCCTTGGGTTGTCAATCAATGAAAGCCACCGATCCCTTCACAGCAGTTGTTTTGGGGACTCAAACTCCCCTCTGAGTCCTGAAATTAATTTTTTTTAACCCACTTCTGAATTGCTATGGGGAAATGCCACAACAGTAAAACATTTTTAAAAAAGTGCAATTCCACGTTGCTTTGGGCTCACGCCACAACAATAAAACATTTCCTTTGATCTCTTTTTGGGATTCTTTGTATGATGGTCTCTCTTTATGTTTGGGTAGATTTGTGATACCAGTGCCATGGTAACTGGACCCCGGTGATTGTGTGTTAATGACAACGATTTAAAACACAGGCATAGATACCTAGCTAATAGGGAGAGGGCTGCTGCATCACAAACACACCCCTCTTTCCCCGTTAATACCCCACCACCAGAAAACACAAACAGGAATGTGTTTTAGCTGCTTGATCCCATATTACTGTGCACACTGAAGAGAACATTTTATTTGAAGTGAGCGCATATTTACAGGCCCATAGTGACGCTGTTGAGAAACCTATATGCAGGTCAAGAAGCAACAGTGAAAACTGGGCATGGAATCACAGATTGGTTAAAAATTGAGAAATGAGTTTGGCAAGGCTGTATATTGTTGCCTTGCCTATTTAACTTGTATGCGGAGCACATCATGAGAAAGGCGGAGTTAAGGCGGGATTAAGATTGCAGGAAGAAATATCAACAACCTCAGATATGCAGATGATACCACTCTAATGGCAGAAAGCGAAGAAGAACTAAAAAGCCTTTTGATGTGGGTGAAGGAGGAGAGTGCAAAAGTCGGCTTGAAACTCAACATCAAACTCAAAATATAACACTACATTGATTGAAAACATGTGACCTGGTAGCCTTTATTAAGGCCTCTTTGTCCAACGCTAAAGTGTGGCTCCATTCAGAAATTATACAAAACTATGGTTTAATTGGGGAGGGAATGGGGCATAGAATAGCATGATACTATACTATATTAACAGGATCAGCACATGGATGAGAAGCCAACAAGGAAGATTCTGCAAAAGAAAGCAATGACAAATCACTTCTACTTCTCATTTGTCTTGGAAGAACTTTTCCTGGGGTTGCCAGAAGTTGGTCTTGACTAGATAGCACTTATGTACATGCATATGGTTTAGCTGCACTTCTGTGGTTAGTATAATGTCTGATTGCATTGTTAAGAGTTCATTAACTGAGGATCTGAAGCCAGGACTGAAGCTAACACTATGAAAGCCATGAAGTAATCATGATTTTATGTAATACCTGAATACAAATATTGTGACCTAATCCTGGTTTATTCTCTGGTAATGCCCATCCTGGCAACAGATACACGGAAATGAAACCACATTGGAATCTGTGTATGAGTTGAATTGTTGTATCACAGACTGCCCGTAGTGAATATGCACCATGGTTTTGCACTGTCTGAACTAAGCCTATGATTGGCTCAGGAAAAAAACTGAGAAACAATATCTAACATAACTGAAAAGGATCAAAACAGCCAGGCTTCACCGCTAACTGCAGCCTACCTTCAGGGAAGGAAGGCAATCGTGCTGTATTTGCCCACCAAACTCAGACATGGAGCCAATGCTAGAAAACTCATAGGAATGCTAACGGAATCTCATCCTTGATGTTTCTACTTAATTTTCTGTTTTATTTCTCCCTTGTGCAAATCAAACCCACACAAATCTATTTTAGTATCTGACAAAGTGTGTTATGACTTTTAAAAATTTATACCTTGGAAAATGTTGGTCTTTGAAAGTCCTACTGGATTCAGATTTTGATTCTATTTTTATAACATTCTGTTACTGTTCAGTTTTTCCCATTAAGTTTGTACATTTGTGCTTTTTTTCACATGTTAATGACACATAAACATCATAAAATGGTATATGCATGATATTAAAAATACATTAAAAGGAACCAAGGAACTGAAGATTCCAGCAACAAAAATGGGTGAACTAAAAAAGTTTAAAATGACAATGTATACAACCAAAATAAAATTAACAGGGCACTGTTCATTCATGTACTCTTAACTGAAACAATCTCATTGCTACCTGAAAACCTCTTACACACCTGGGATAAACTTTTAATCAGAGGAGTGGATGAACATGCTGCATGTGCTAACATTTTCTTGCATTCCTGGTGGAATCCACATCTCTAAGGAAAGGAAAAATCCAGTGGCAACTTAAAGATATTTATTCCATCATGAGCTTTTCTGAGTCAGAACTCTTAGTGGTCTAGAATTCAAGAGGTTATCATTCCAATAATTATCTATAGTAGTTCTGCTGCTTTCTGTGATCTAGATCAGGGGTCGTCAACCCCTGGGCCGAGGCCTGGTACTGGGCTTCAAAAGGCACAGCACTGGACCGCCAGCGGCCATGCCTGCCTCTTCACCCCCCCCCCCCCGCAGTGAGAAGCTTGCCAGGCTGCAAACAAAACGGTTTCCAAAGTTTCTGCTTTGCTCGCGGCCCGGCAAGCTTCTCACTATAGGGGGGGGGGGGAAGAGGCAGGCATGGCCGCCAGTACGCCGGCGGGCGCAAATGCTCATGTGTGGCAGCTATGCGCATGCACGTTTGCACAGAGCAGCCACACACGTATGTTTGTGCCTCGCCGGCAGGCGCAAACGTGCATGTGCAGTAGCACCACACAACCGGGCATGCACAGAGCTGCCGTGCATGCACGTTTGCGCCCCACGAGCGCACATGCACATGTGTGGCAGCTCTGTGCATGCACTTTTGTGTGGCGCCGCTGTGCATGTGCAGTACCCAGGCCGCCCTCTCCCTCCACCCCCACAGGCAGTCCCCAGCCTTAAAAAGGTTGAGGGCCACTGATCTAGATAGCCCAGGCTAGCCTGATCTTGTCCAATCTTGGAAGTTCAGTAGGACTGGCTCTGGTTAATATTTGGATGGGAGACCACCAGGGAAGTCTAAAATGGCTATACAGAGGCAGGCAATAGCAAACCATCTCTGAAGGTCTCTTTCCTTGAGGTCTATTTCCACTCATCCTAAATGGTCTTCAGCTTGACAGCAGAAACAAAGTTTTGCTGCTCCAAAAAAAAAATGTTGGCATGCACATCTGTCAGGCTTAGGCTACATTCAAGCCAGATGTTCTGTTCTAGACTGAGAAGTGAAACATCCTTAGCAGCAGCCCCTCTTAATGTTCCTATCATAATAAAACTCAATTGCCACGAATAAACAGGTGGTGTCTTCCATGTACGGCAGAATGTTTGAGCTGTTCTGCCCCACAACAAAGCCCCTGGAGATCTAACAGGAAGTGTTGCAGCCCTTGACTTTTCCTGGAGATGTCCTCCCTGGATATTGACCATGCCCATTGTCAGTGAGCTCAAGAGCCTTTTGACAAAAGCACAGCTTGGGCTTGGATGGCGTGGCTGCGTTTGTAATGCAATCAAGATAATGATTTCAGAAGGGAGGAGGATCATAATCAACAGAGACAGATGAATTCCCAGGATAAAAAAACATTGCGTTTTCATGCAGATGTCCCTCCTAATGAAGAATGAGGAAAGAGCAAAGCAGAAAGCAAAAGAGATGGCGACGGAATGGTTTTTAAATGGAGCTATTTCTGAGTTTTCCACGGGGTGTTGAGAAAGTGAATGGAAATACCCTAGACACTGCCTCGATCCAACCAAGCCTCACTTTCTGTTAAAATGGCCATATGTAGCATATATATCTCCCTTATCTGTTCTGCAATTTAGAGGCTTAGTAGAAATTGCAGAAGATAATATAAAATATGCAGGAAACATCCTGGACTCCCTCCAGGCATAGGCTGAGCTCAGTGTCTATGAAAATATTATGCAAATACAGAAATGTGTTTTCTTTTGGGCGAGCCATTTAACAGGAGCTTTCAGCACCTTGGAAGCCTGAAGAGAAGGAGAGCAAGTAATGATAAATGCAATTTATTTACGAGGAAATTGTAGGCAGCTGATGCAAGGTGTTCAAGCTGTGTGGCTAGGGATTTCAAGACTAATTGAGCACCCTTTTTCTTCCAATGCAAACCCACCCAGCAAGCTGGTTGCTCTGGGGTACTTTTGCATCACTGGGTGCAAAAGGCCTGCCTGTGCCTCACTGTGAGTTGGTCAAAAAGGATTATAAACTGGGCAGCAGATTTAGCATTCTGGTTGGGCACTGTATAGATGCTGCATGAAGGCAAAAAGGTAGAATAAGGCACAGAAGTCTCTAGAGACCCTGGAATGTGGTAATGATGTCACTGTGTCATCATAAGGTCCATGCACATCTTGGAAGACACCATGGACTTTGGAAAAAACCCAAACTGAATGGTCAGTAGATGGCCCAGAAAAGAATCCAGTAGAATAGAATAGTAGATACTTCTGGAGCAAAAAAGATTTGGAGCAATACAAGGTGCCCTGAACAGGACAGCCCAGGCTAGATCACCAGATCTCAGAAGTTAGGCAGGGTCAAACCTAAGCAGGATTTGGATGGGGGATCACCAAGGAAATCCAGGGTCACTATACAGAGGCAGGCAATGGCAAACCATCTCTGAATGTCTCTTGTCTTGAAAACTTACCACTACCACTATCGAACAATTGCCATCCTGCTTTTGCATACTGTATGTCCCTTTAATAAATAAACATTCAACAGGGCTAGAGGGACCAAGGCCATTTTGGTTGCATCAACATTCCCATAGTATGGAGGAGAGAAGGCATTTCTTCTTTGAGGCTTTCTCAAAAGACCGCTTCACTTGCTTTTGTCACCATCAGATAAGGAATTAAGGGATCAACCTGTAGGATAGCCACAGTCATTTTAGTGATGAGCGGTCTTCCTTGTCAGTTTCCAATTGGCCAGTAGATATTGATGATGCAGCTGTTTGGGGTGCCAAGTCAACAGGAAGCACCAATGGGGAAGACACCTGCTCCTGCGAATGCCCATGAGCACTGGGCAGAAGCAGGGCCAAGGTTGCACTCATTTCCATCTCACTCATCCTGCTCTGGCTCTGACAGGGTGGCAGCCTGATGAGGCCAGCATGAGTGCAGAAAGAATGGGACTCCACATTCATGCTGCTCTGACACCCAAAAGGTCTTTACAACCTGCCGTAACCAGGTGGTTGGAAGGCAAAGAGCGGTACCACTTTGTCGTGGCTTTTGCCTCTTTCCTAGTGGAGCTCCTTGCCGATCTGATGTCCCAAGTGACTGCTTGGATCTTTTGGGTACTAAATCAGTCCTGGGGAACAGTAGTGTTGGCTTCCCCACCCTACCAGGAGTGTGAGGAGCAATGATGCATCCTACCTTATAGGTGTCCCCTGAAGGAAATGGGAAGGGCATCTGTCCAGCATGAAGCAGCATTTACATCTTGCATGTGGGAAGGACACTATCATTCCACAACCCTCTAAAACAGGGATTAAATGTAGTCCAAGAACCTTCCATTGGCCATTCCTGTTGTCAATTAGACACAGATATTTGTCTCCTGCCCCCAGTATAACTTCACTCTTAGGAACACCACACCATTCTTCTCCACCCCCAGAATGGCTGCTTTTAATAAGGCAGGTAGTTTAAAAATCAGGAGATGAATCAAATTAAGGGGTCAGGCTGTTTTCTGATTTCTATGGGGAAAAAAGAACATTCCACAGTATATATGGGTTATGTATTGTACCTATTACCCAAGAAAACTTAGTGTCTCAATTAAACAGGCCCTAATCCTTAGCCCCCTTCAAGGATCGCTGCCTTGTTGTGGCAAGGGGGCTTGCGTAGTTCAGTGAAGCTATGAGCTATGCCGTGCAGGGCCACCCAAGATGGACAGGTCATAGCTGAGAGCTCTGACAAAAGGTGATCCACTGGAGAAGGCAATGGCAAACCACTCCAGTATCTTTGCCATGAAAACTCTATGGACAGTTCCAATAGGCATAACGATATGACGCTGGAAGATGAGCCCCTCAGGTCGGAAGGTGTCCAATATGCTACTGGGGATGAGCAGACGGCTAGTACGAGTAGCGCCAGAATGAATGAAGCGGCTGGGCCAAAGCCGAAAGGACGCTCAGTTGTGGAAGTAACTGGTGGCGAAAAGACAGTCCGATGCTGTAAAGATTTTTATTCCATAGGAACCTGGAACGTCAGATCCATGAATCAAGGCAAGCTGGACGTGGTTAAACAAGAAATGAGAAGACTGAACATCGACATTTTAGGAATCAGTGAACTAAAATGGACAGGAATGGGTGAATTTAATCCAGATGACCATCAGGTATACTACTGTGGACAAGAATCTCGCAGAAGAAATGGAGTAGCATTCATAATCAATAAGAGAGTAGGAAAAGCAGTCTTGGGATACAATCCCCAAAATGACAGAATGATCTCAGTTCGAATCCAAGGCAAACCATTCAACATCACAGTGATCCAGGTCTACGCCCCAACCACTGCTGCTGAAGAGGATGAAGTTGATCAGTTCTATGAAGCCCTACAACACCTTCTAGAAGCAACGCCCAAAAATGATGTGCTTATCATCATGGGGGATTGGAATGCTAAAGTAGGAAGCCAAAAGATAACCGGGATAACAGGCAAGTTTGGCCTTGGAGTACAAAATGAAGCAGGGCACAGGCTGGTAGAATTTTGTCAAGAGAATACAATGGTCATAGCAAACACTCTTTTCCAGCAACCCAAGAGACGACTCTACACATGGACATCACCAGACGGTCAACACAGAAATCAGATTGACTATGTGCTCTGCAGCCAAAGATGGAAAAGTTCTATCCAGTCAATAAAAACAAGACCAGGAGCTGATTGTGGTTCAGATCATGAGCTTCTTGTTGCAAAATTTAGGCTTAAATTGAAGAAAGTAGGGAAAAGCACTAGGCCACTCAGGCATGAACTAAATCATATCCCCAACGAATACACAGTGGAGGTGACAAATAGATTTAAGGAATTAGATCTGATAGACAGAGTGCCTGAAGAACTATGGACGGAGGTTCGCAACATTGTACAAGAGGTAGCAACTAAAACCATCCCAAAGAAAAAGAAATGCAAGAAATCAAAATGGCTGTCTGAGGAAGCTTTACAAATAGCTAAGGAGAGAAGGGAAGTGAAAGGCAAGGGAGAAAGAGAAAGATACACCCAATTGAATGCAGAATTCCAGAGAAAAGCTAGAAGAGATAAGAATGCCTTCTTAAATGAACAGTGCAAACAAATAGAAGAAAACAATAGAATGGGGAGGACCAGAGATCTTTTCAAGAAAATTGGAGATATGAAGAGAACGTTTCATGCAAAGATGGGTATGATAAGGGACCAAAATGGTAGGGACCTCACAGAAGCAGAAGAGATCAAACAAAGGTGGCAAAATTATACAGAAGAACTATACAAGAGCGAGCTTAACATCCCTGATGACCACAATGGGGTAGTTACTGACCTGGAGCCAGACATCCTGGAATGTGAAGTCAAATGGGCCTTAGGAAGTCTGAGCAACAATAAAGCTAGTGGTAGTGACAGCATTCCAGTTGAACTATTCAAAATCTTAAAGGACGATGCAGTAAAAGTGCTACACTCAATATGCCAGCAAATTTGGAAAACTCAACAATGGCCACAGGATTGGAAAAGGTCAGTTTACATTCCAATCCCAAAGAAGGGCAATGCCAAAGAATGTTCAAACTACCGCACCATCGCACTAATTTCTCATGCTAGCAAAGTTATGCTCAAAATCCTACAAGCTAGGCTCCAGCAATATGTGGACCGAGAACTTCCAGAAGTACAGGCAGGATTTCGAAGAGGCAGAGGAACTAGAGATCAAATTGCCAACATACGCTGGATCATGGAGAAAGCTAGGGAGTACCAGAAGAACGTCTACTTCTGCTTCATTGACTATGCTAAAGCCTTTGATTGTGTGGAGCACAACAAATTGTGGCAAGTTCTTAAAGAGATGGGAATACCAGAGCATCTTATTTGTCTCTTGAGAAATTTATATGCAGGTCAAGAAGCAACAGTGAGAACTGAACATGGAATCACTGACTGGTTCAAAATTGAGAAAGGAGTTCGGCAAGGCTGTATACTGTCGCCTTGCCTATTTAACTTGTATGCAGAGCACATCATGAGAAATGCGGGATTAGAGGAGTCACAAATTGGGATCAAGATTGCAGGGAGAAATATCAACAACCTCAGATATGCAGATGATACCACTCTAATGGCAGAAAGTGAAGAGGAACTAAAGAGCCTGTTGATGCGGGTGAAGGAGGAGAGTGCAAAAGTTGGCTTGAAACTCAACATCAAGAAAACAAAGATCATGGCATCCGGCCCTCTCAATTCCTGGCAAATAGAAGGGGAAGAAATGGAGATAGTGACAGATTTTATTTTCCTGGGCTCCAAGATCACTGCAGATGGGGACTGCAGCAAAGAAATTAAAAGACGCTTGCTCCTGGGGAGGAAAGCTATGGCAAATCTAGACAGCATCCTAAAAAGCAGAGACATCACCCTGCCAACAAAAGTGCGTTTAGTCAAGGCTATGGTCTTCCCAGTTGCAATGTATGGCTGCGAAAGTTGGACCATAAGGAAGGCCGAGCGTCAAAGAATTGAGGCTTTTGAACTCTGGTGCTGGAGAAGACTCTTGCGAGTCCCTTGGACTGCAAGGCGAACAAACCAGTCAGTCCTAGAGGAGATCAGCCCTGACTGCTCTTTAGAAGGCCAGATCCTGAAGATGAAACTCAAATATTTTGGCCACCTCATGAGAAGGAAGGACTCCCTGGAGAAGAGCCTAATGGTGGGAGAGATCGAGGGCAAAAGAAGAAGGGGACAACAGAGAATGAGGTGGATGGATGGAGTCACTGAAGCAGTAGGTGCAAACTTAAATGGACTCCGGGGAATGGTAGAGGACAGGAAGGCCTGGAGGATCATTGTCCATGGGGTCGCGATGGGTCGGACACGACTTCGCACATAACAACATAACAAATCCTTTTAGATCTGCTGTGAGTGAAATCATTACTTACAGGAGTGACAAATAAATCGCTAATCACATAATTACTTTACTACAGAGTCCCTCGTATAAAAATGGTTTGACATCTAAATGAAGTGTAATAAAATTTTAATTTAATAAATGACTTTATCTCCCATAATTATTTACTTAAAAATCGAATTAGTTGAAAATACCACATTAGTTTTAACAATGCCACGTAAAGTAAGTGTGTCATTAGAAATTAGTTTACAAGGTGGCACAATTTGTGGAATAGTGAGACATTGTTGTAGGGGAATATAGCTACTGTGATCTCTAAGGGGTTTACAATTTGTAGGTTAGTGGTATAAAGCAGCGGTAGTCAACCTGTGGCCCTCCAGATGTCCATGGTCTACAATTCCCATGAGCCCCTGCCAGCAAATGTTGGCAGGGGCTCATGGGAATTGTAGTCCACGGACATCTGGAGGACCACAGGTTGACTACCCGTGGTATAAAGCAACTATTTAAACAAATCCAAACATTTCTGGGATTTCATCTGAAAGCACAGGTCTGTAATCTCAGGAAATTCTGCATGCGTACAGTTAAATCTCTGGATCCACTGCTAAGCACCTTGGAGTTGCAATGATTTAAATAGAAGAGTTAAGTATACACTTGAATTTCTCCCACTGAAGTAAATAAGACTACAAAACTTCTGAGGGATCATGCCTGCATTGATGTTCTGTCCATGGAAGCCAGAAAAATTCAGTGGAAGATTTGCATATCTGTGGGAGGTTCCAGTATGAAGTATCTATGTGGGATATGAAGACCCACATTCATATTTCCACTCAACCATGAAGCCCACTGGGTGATCTTGGGCCAGTCAGAAGAACCATGTACATTGCTCCTTGCAGGCAGGGTGGGTAGAACTTTCTAGATAGGCAGACAGATACTCCCATAAGGACACTCTGATAATCTTTTGTGGTTGAAAATCAGTTTATAAGGAGTTAAAATAGGGACCTCCTGATATTTTTCAGATGATCTCCTCCTGGGCTCTGATTGGCTCAACTGGAGACTTCCTGCTCTTTTAAGTACCCTTCTTCTCTGCTTGCCTCCACAACCAACAGAATAATTGAATGAATGCAGAACCACAATTAAACACTGTGTTAGGACTCTCTCTCTCTTTCTATACAAAGTACTTTCTCTTCTAAATAAAACTTTATTCTTTTAAGCAGCATGGTTCTTTGCCCTCTTTCCATATTTAAACTTTGCCAACAGGGGATACAGGTGGAAATTAAATAACCTGCATATGTTTTTTTGGTCTATCTAATCCTTTGCTGTCCTCCCATGACTGGCCTTGTAGTACAGGACTATATGCTTGTAAGTATTTTAGAGTATTTCAATCATGAGAAACACGTCAGTCAAAGTATTTTTGTTGTCTGACTTTCAGTTTTAGAGTTCACATCTGGAGGTGATTAAAGGAGAAAAATATATGATGCTTTCCATCAAGGGGAAAATAAATCTTAGCACCTTCAGATATCTGGGCAAGATAACTAAAACCAGAAAAATTTCCTACAGCACAAGAGGTTGTCCTTCTACCAACCTGCACTCGCTTTTCCTTCTATCTCCTGCGTCATTAACTGAGCAAATATGTGCTGAAGAAAGAGGAAATGGGAACCATGATGTTCAATAATGAGGCCAGAGTGTTTGTCAGCAGAAAGAAAGAAAGCAAACACTGTGGCTTGGAGACTCTTACAACATCCCTTCTCACCCCCCCCCCCCCAAAAAAAAATCCCTCAAACAACTCTGGCGCTGTCCATTTTTGAGAACAGGGTATTATGCAAACAAGTCAGTCTGTCTTTCTCTTGTCAGCTATATCTGCTGCTGTCAGCCAACTGTGCACTCCATTTGTGTATTTAATTATTCTTTCCTATGTGAACCATTTCTGTATATTAGATTTCACTGCATTGATTTCCGACTTTTCAGCCCACTTCTCCAATCCATCAAATGGGGACTCGAGCCTGAACCAATCCTCCAAAGCATTGGTGTTCATTCCCAGCTATATGTTAGTCATGAATTTGATTAGCACACTCCCTACTCCATCCTCCAAGCTGTTAATGAAAATATTGAAAAGTTTTTGATCTACAGAAAGCCCATGCGGGTTCTTAAATCAACCCTATGCACTTTTACATGAAAACATTAATAATACTAATCAGCATACTTTAATTGTTCAATTTAAAAATGGGAGGAAGCAATAGTTGGCCAATAATTTAGTTGGCCGATTTGATGGGATCTGAATGTCATTTACCCAGATCCCCTTCAAAAAAGCAGGATCTCCTACAATAAATGCATGCCCCCATATCTCTCCTCACTGTTTTCCACACCGTGAGGTGAGCATAGTCTCAGAAACACCCTCCAAGGCTAAACACTGGCAACATCAGGGATGGCCACCATCAGTAGCTTGGGTCCCCTGTTCTCTAGCAGAGGCCCTGTGGGCACTGGGGTCTGTAGTGTCTGTGGAGAGAAGAAAGGTGAACTCTGTGGGCTGAAATAATTGTCTGTCGAAATGCCTTCATGGATTCAAGTCATTGTAGGTATGCTGAAAGTCTTTCCTTACACTTGAATCATGCCCATATGATTCAAAATCTAATTTTTGTGATATGTTTGATTGAGTCAGAGCATGAGAATCCATGTTGGATTAGGCCAACAGCCCATCCAGCCCAACTGTCTGTCTCACACAGTCGCCCAAACCCAGATGCTATTAGGAGATCCACAAGTGGGGCCAGGACTCCAGAAGCACATCCAATGTTGCTCCCCCAAAACACCAAGAATAGAGAGCATCACTGCCCCATACATAGGGGTCCATTTATACCTTGTGGTGAATAGCCACTGATGGACCTTTGCTCTATATGTTTATCCATTTCTTCTTGAAGCTGAATTTAGTCACTGAATTCCACGTGTTAATTACTCTTTGGATGAAGAAGTACCCCCTTTTATCTGTTCTAAGTCTACTGCTCATTACTTTCACTGACCGTCCATGAGTTTTTGTATTGTTAGAAAGGGAGAAAAGTACTTTGTTCTCTATCTTATCTACCCCATGCATAGTTTTGTAGACCTCTGTCATATTACCCTTCAATTGCTGCTCATTCAACCTAACAAACCCTATTCTCTTTGACCTTTCTACAAAGATAAGGTTTTCCATCCCACTAATAATTTTAATTGTTCTTTTCTGCACCCTTCCCAATGCTAGATTATCTTTTTTGAGGTATGATGACCAAAACTGCACATGGTATTCCAAATGAGGCCACACAACAGAGTCATACAGGTGCATTATGATTCTGCTGATTTGTTTTTAATCCCCTTCCTAATTCCTAGTATAGCATTTGCCTTTTTTACTGCAGTCAGGCACTGAGATGATATCTTCAGTGAGTTATCTACCACAACTCCAAGATCTCTCTCCTGGTCAGTTCCTGCTAGTTCAGAACCCATCAGTGTATATTAGGATGTTTAGCTCCAATATACATTACTCTGCACTTGCCCATATTGAACATTTGCCATGTTGACACTCAGTCACCCAGCCTTGAAAAATCCCTCTGGAGCATGTCACAGTCTTCATAGAATCATAGAATCATAGAGTTGGAAGGGGCCATACAGGCCATCTAGTCCAACCCCCTGCTCAACACAGGACTAGCCCTAAGCATCCTAAAGCATCCAAGAAAAGTGTGTATCCAACCTTTGCTTGAAGACTTCCAGTGAGGGGGAGCTCACCACCTCCTTAGGCAGCCTATTCCACTGCTGAACTACTCTGACTGTGAAAAACTTTTTCCTGATATCTAGCCTATATCGTTGTACTTGAAGTTTAAACCCATTACTGCGTGTCCTCTCCTCTGCAGCCAGCAGAAACAGCATCCTGCCCTCCTCCAAGTGACAACCTTTCAAATACTCTTCCCTGGTTCTCATCACACTGAACAACATCTGCAAAGTTAGCCACTTCATTGCCTACTCCCACCTCCAAGGCATTAATGATGAAGTTAAAAAGCACCAGACTTAGTACCAAGCCCTGCGTTACCCCACTGTTTACCACCTTCCACTGTGAAAACTGTCCATTTGTACTCACTCTGTTTCCTGTTAATTAACTAGATTTTAATCCACAAGAGGACTTCTCTTTATCCCATGACTGCTGAGTTTATTTAGGAGCCTTTGATGAGGGAATTTATCAAAAGCTTTCTGGAAATCTGGATGAACAACATCTGCTGGGTCAACCTGTCCACATGTTTGTTCGCACCTCAAAAAATTCTAAGGGGCTTTTCGCACACCTTCAAAATCGCACAATGGTTGCCAATTGAAAACGCTACTGATTTGCCATTATGCACAATGTCGTTGACAATCTGCCACACACCTGAAACCGATCCGCAAAAAGCGCTTCCTTGTAGCGCTTTCAGGGAAATCCCCAAAAGTGGATTCACCCTCCGGAAAGCGCTACACTTCTGCAACCAATCTGCAACACTAGCGGGAAAGTTCTGTGCATTACCATTGTTGTGGTTTCTACAAAGTCCCTCCCCCTGGCTCTCTCCTCTGATCTTCCGGCGAAGCGATCGCCATTTTTTTTTCTCCGAGCGAGCGAAGTTCAACCCACCAGCAAGCCTGTTTAGAGGCTTCCCCGGCTTCAGTCCCTCCCCAGAGATGTTTATTCACTAAGCACAAACAACAGACAAGCCCGTTTGCTGATGTATTTTCCCTTTATTTTTTACACTGTTTTCGGCCGAAAATCGGGCCCGTGAGGGGGGGGGGGATTTTTTTTTCACTTGGGGGGAGCGTGGCAACGATGAAACGACAGCTCAAACACACCTGCCAGCTGATGGGTCTCTCCCTTGCAACGAATCAACACATATTCGTTGCAATGGGTGTGTTTAAAAAAAAAAAACCTTTCTTAAAGGGAAAGGGGCTGTTTGGGAGCATGCTAACGGCTGCCCATTGGCTGCTTGACGGCCAGGGGCGGGACGAGCTCGGCAATAGTGCTTGCTTTCTAGCGATTTTTGCTGAGACCGGAAGCTTGTGGGAAACGATAGAAACGCAACTGGATTCCACTACAGTCAGGTATGCATAATGACGAATTGTACTATTTTAAATGGCGATTTTTCGTTCAGCAAACAATTTGCTACAAGGATCCCGGTGCGGAAAGCCCCTAAAAGTTTAGTAGGACAAGATTTTCCCTTCCAAACTGAGTTTTCCTCAATAGCTTTTGTCCATCTTTGTGTGTATAAATTCTACCTTTAATAATAGATCCCATCAATTTACATGGTGTTGACATTAGACTGACCAGATTGTAATTTCCTGGATCTCCTCTGGAACTTTTTTAAAGAAGAAGTAGAAGAGTTGGTTCTTATATGCTGCTTTTCTCTCCCAGAAGGAGTCTCAAAGCGGCTTACATTCGCCTTCCCTTTCCTCTCCCCACAACAGACACTCTGTGAGGTAGGTGAGGCTGAGAGAGCCCTGATATTACTGCTCAGGCAGAACAGTTTTATCAGTGCTGTGGCGAGCCCAAGGTTTCTCAGCTGGCTGCATGGGGGGGGGGGGAGAAGCAGGGAATAAAACCTGGCTCGCCAGTTTAGAAGTTGGCACTCCTAACCACTACACCAAGATTGAGTTACATTAGCTACTTACCGGTCCTCTGAAATGGCAGCAGATTTAGTGATATATTGCACAGTTTTGTCAGGAGATCCCCAAGTTTGAGTTTTTTTCAGAACTGTTGGATGTATGCCATCTGGGCTTGGTAATTTGTCAATTTTTAAGTTGTCCATCAGTCATAGAACTTCCTTTCTGATCACCTCAATCTAACTCAGGACTTCTAAGTTCCCTCCTGAAATCAGCGGTTCTGGAATGAGCATCTTTTATCTTCCATCATGACTACAGAGGCAAAGCCTGCATTCTACTTCTCTGCCATTTCCCTATCATCCTTTAGTAATCATTTTACCTCTTGATCATCCAAAGGCCCCATTGCCTCCCTGGCTGGTTTTCTCCTTCTAATGTATTTGAAGAAATGTTTATTGTTAGTCTTTATGTCTTTTGCAATATGTTACAGTTTATTTTTTGTTTGTCTGGTCACTGACTTCTGCTCCCTTTTAATTTACCTCACTCGGACTAGCCTTCCGTGGCTTAAAGAATCCTTTTTACCTTTCACTGATTCCATTACTTTGTTCATTAACCACACCATTTTTAAATACTTATTCATACTTTTCCTAACCTGTAGTATACATTTTATCTGAGCGTTCAGTACTGTAGTTGGAAATACTCTCCAAAAGGGAACCTAACCTTACCTTTCCTTTCAGTTTCTTCTGCACAAGACTCCTCATTTGAGAAAACTCAGTGGATAGCCATGTTGGTCTGAAGTAGCACAACGAAATCTGAGTCCAATGGCACCTTTAAGACCAACATAGATTTATTAAAGGTGTGAGCTTTCATGAGCATTGTCTGAGGAAATGTGCATGCACACAAAAGCTCATGCCTTGAATAAATCCTTCTTGGTCTTCAAGGTGCCATTAGATTCAAAAATGTATTTGAGAGAAGTTATCACTTCTAAAGTTAAATGTGGCTGTGTTGGGTCTTTGAGGGCAACTCTCTATTTACAGAAATGATAAACTTAATACATTATGGTCATTGTTCTCAACTGGCGTTTATATCTCTCATTCTGGAGCATTACATAGTATCAAGTCCAGCATCATCCCCCCTCCACCAGTAAGTTCGGTGACAACTCTATGGCACCATCTTTGAGAGTATCCAGAGAAACCCAATCTCTTTCTCCTGACCTGAACACATATTGACCCAATCAAAATGTGGGTAGTTAAAAATCACCCATTATGACTCAGTTATTAAGAAGAAGAAGAAGAAGAAGAAGAAGAAGAAGAAGAAGAAGAAGAAGAAGAAGAAGAAGAAGAAGAAGAAGAGTTTGTTCTTATATGCCACTTTACCAGGAGTCTCAAAGCAGCTTGCAATCATCTTTCCTTTCCTCTCCCCACAACATACACCCTGTGAGATGGGTGAGACTGAGAGAGCTCTGATATTACTGTACAGTCAATACAGCTTTATCAGGGCTATGGCTAGCCCAAGGTCAACCAGCTGGCAGCATGTGGTGGAGCAGGGAATCAAACCCAGCTCACCAAATTAGATGTCCACACTCCTAACCATTACATCAAGCTGCTTCATTTTTTCCCTGTGTTTACAGGATCCTCTAACCTTTGATCTGTAGAAGAATTGTTTTTTATACTCTCTTTCCAAAGGAGTCTCAAAATGGCTTGCAATTGGCTTCCTTTCCTCTCCCCAGAACAGATACCCCATGAGGTACATGGGGCTGAGAGAACTCTGACAGGACTCTAATGTGGAGAACCAGGTTTGATCCCCCACTCTTCCTCATGCAGCCTGCTTGGTGACCTTGAGCCAGTCACAGTTCTCTCTGAGCTCTCTCAGCCCTACTTACTTCACAGAGTGTCTCTTCTGGAGAGAGGAAAGGTAAACAATTGTAAGAGGCTTTGAGACTTTCTTGAGTAGTCAAAAGTGGGGTACAAAACCCAACTCCTCTTCCTATATCCAAGTTTAATACTGCCAGCATAGGAGGCTGGACCTAAATACTCTGGTTGCTTGTGCCTCATCCATCCTGATCACTGGATTATTATGTAATTCCACTGTGAGGAACCCAGCTGGATTCATCATCTGCTTTTAAGGCTCCCCAAGCAGAATGCTTGATTGGGTTGACATTCAAGTGGTTCTGTTTTATTACAGCAGAGAGCAGGGGAATATCTAATGTTTCTCACACAAGCACTATAGGTTTCAGACAACACATCACAAAAAAAACTATTGGCAGGTGAAAACATAGGTATGGGGATGATGAGCGACATGAATCACATTTCTATAAGAATTTAAAGAAGGCAGTGCATTTGTTTCTGGACAGAAGTCCCAGCAGAACTTGATGAATACATTTAGTTATTAACAGCTGCTGATTAGTTTGAGATCCAGAAAAAATGTATCATACCTGCCACTGGATGGTATCAGAACAAAGCAAAATGATATGCAGTATTCATATCCTTATCCCCTTGGAAGGGGAGAAGTTATTTTGTATTTGCATGCCTGTTGGTCTCTGATTCTCTGTAATTATTCTTAGATGCAGTTTGTGAACAGCCGGAAAGCTCTCCCAAACACAGTCTGGCTAGCTTAGTTCTCATGACTTTAAATTCTCAGCAACACAGTCTCTATCTGTTCTTGATTTAGGGATGAGCGGTGTATCTCCCAATATGAATGTGTTTCTGTTCTTGCCTGCCCTCATTATTATTTATTATTTCGAAACCTAGTCAGCCGGTACATGTTCCAGATGAGTAGACAAGCTTGTGAAATTCTGGGTAGCAAGGCGGCAGACACATTGTAACAATTTATATTCTGAATTTAAAAATTGAGAATTATACTTTGACTTCACTTTTTTTATTGGACTTACATAAGTAGAACAAAGTGCCACTGTGATCGGAGGTTAGCAAGGGTGTTTCTGTATTACTTCAACACAGTCTCCTCTCACCAAAAGGAGAGCAAGTGTCTGTTTCTGCCTCCTTCTCTCTCTGCATATTGGAAAGCACTGCCGCTCTCTCCCTTCTTCGCAGCCCCCCCCCCCACCCCCACTTCAGACTCTATGCTGGGAAGCCTCTTCTTTCCCACAGAAAATGTGTCTTCCGACAACTTGAAAGGACTTTTCCTGTCCTACTTCAGCACCTCTCATTATAAGACACTCTGCACTCCTTGGCTTTCAGTTCATACTGCCCCATTTTCTTGACTTGTCACCATCATAAATTACCTAATTTACATGGGATTTCTGGCTGCAAGATTCTTGTTAGCATGTCATGGAATCTGGCAAGTTTCTTACGGACTTCGAAGCAGGAGAAGCTATTGATACTTGGCATTTGAAGAAGCTGCTAGTGGGATTCCATTATTTCTTAGCCCTGCGACCTTGATTCTAACAAGAACCAAACCAAACTCTCTAATTTGTTTCTTTTCATACTTCCCACCACACTTTCCCTAATGTTGTACTTTCCTCACACTCCAGCTGAGCTTCCTCCCCTCCCTAAACTCTGCCTTGCCCAGGCACTACCCCCAAATCTCTAAAAATACCCCCATGCTAGTCTTGGCAACCCTACTTAATGTACTCAGTTCTTTACCTTTTGCCATTGGTTTTGTATTGTGCATGCCAGTGGTACAGTATAGAGGTACATCAGAACAACATTTGCATCATTTAATGATCCAAGTATATTGCTGAGCAGACATGGATGACCCACATGCACATTCTTGGAGAAAATTCAATGTGAGAAAGCATTAAATGGTGCGAAAATCAAGAATCACAAGCTCAGTTCATACAGCAAAGTTGCAAAAACCAAAAACTGGGATTTTTCGGGTCAAAACAGGAATTTGAAATCTTCCCCACTACTATCATAGCCACCTGATATTGCCACTGTTCCAACTTCTTAAGGAGAAGAGGTACTTCTTAACCCTCTATTAAGATCGACTATGAATATGAAAATTTCTGTAACAGTGGAGAGCTAAAGAGTCATAGTCTGTGAGGACTGTGGGGGAGCTGCTTTCTAAGCTCACTGACTCAAGTAGTCAAAGAGATTTTTAGAAGCTTGGCTTTTTATTTGAGTTTAGAATTTTTTTTAAAGCTGTATTGCTTTTTCAATAATTTCTTTGTTGTTTTAACTTGAAAGAATGTACTAGACAGATTAGGTCAATTAAAAAAAAAAAAGGAGTCTTCTGCCGAGAATTAAACAGTTCTCTTTCAGTGTGGAGTGCCAAGAGTAATTTTCTGGTTATTGATCTCTTTCAAATGGAATTTCTTTGTGATATTGCCCTTCTCCATCCCTGCCTCATCACCTCTGCACAATGGGTCTCCTCAAGGACTGATACCTCAGAGCTATTCAGTGGATAAAAGGCTGCCATTGCACCTGACTGGTCTGAGTTCAAGTCTCACATCAGACTACTTGTCACTCTGTTTCCCAGATGCAAGATGGAATCAGCATTGCAATCTGAGGAAAGATTTAAGGGTTTGGGAGCCCTAGGCAATCACAATCTAAGGAAAACTGAATGTGTGTGTAATGCTAGCATGCTAGCTTGAAGAAGACTGGCAGTCTTCAAGCAAAGGTTGGATACACACTTTTCTTGGATGCTTTAGGATGCTTTAGGGCTGATCCTGCATTGAGCAGGGGGTTGGACTAGATGGCCTGTATGGCCCCTTCCAACTCTATGATTCTATGATTCTAAGACGGGCACAACATAGCAGCCACCTGGTGCCACAATCAGTATCTCTCTCCCTAATGTTTTTACCTGTCTCTGTCTTATCTGTCTATTGTAGTTTTATCTCACTCTTCTCCTAAGCATAGGGCTGCCAGCCTCCAGGTGGTGGCCAAAAATCACCCCGTATTACAACTGGTCTCCTGGTGTCAGAGACCAGTTCACCTGGAGGTCACTTTGGAGGGTAACCTCTATGACGTTATACCACAAGGCATGGCAATGGTGCTATTACACTGAAGCGCTATATTGGCTTAGCTGTATAACGTTCAACTTAAAATGTTCAAAACACCCTCCAAGGAGAATCGTACAGCAAAAAAGAGGTGGGAAGATGCAGCACTGTGAAATGGCCATAGTACTTCAGAGATGGCTCATTAACGGAAGGAAACTTGCTGTAGGAAACCCCCATCCCTATATCACTTCACTTGAAACTGAGCCAACAACAAATACCATCTGGCTTAAGAATGGTAATGCGACAATCTTCATACTAGAGTGTCTTTAATTTTAAAGTGGGAGCCACACTCTGGGGAATGTTTCATATCTGGGTGGTTTCCTCTCCACGTTTTCATTAAAGGTTTTTTTTGGGGGAGGGGCACAGTATTACTAGGTTTATACACACTTCCTTTCATGAGGCAGAAATGCTCTTCCCCTAGCCCAATGCTGTGGCATTGCCTATTAATAATGAGGTTAATTCTGCAAGGAAAGCTTATGCCATGTGGCTACTCAGGAGCACTGGGGAAAACATATTTATATATATTATTTGGAAAACTCTGCAACTTTAATTTCAGCTCCCTTAAACAACTTTGTAACTGAATGTAACTTAGGGCAGGGGTAGTCAACCTGTGGTCCTCCAGATGTTCATGGACTACAATTCCCATGAGCCCCTGCCAGCAAATGCAGCCAGGGGCTCATGGGAATTGTAGTCCATGAACATCTGGAGGACCACAGGTTGACTACCCCTGACTTAGGGTTAGCATATTTGTTCAGCTTGGCGATCTGGAGAATACAAATATCTTCAAGGAATTTTAACCCAGAAAGTAGTCTTAGCCTCAGAAAGAGCTATATAACCATTAATTGGCACACTAACCAAAGCAATGGTTATACTTAATTAAAAACATCCTGCAAGAGGAATGCAAATGAAAGAAATCAAAAACTAGAAATATTCTGATCATAAACATGTAGTCATGGAATTCTCTGTGCATGTGCCCATCTCTAGTGAGCCATTCTCCTTCCAACCTAAGAATATTTGATAAAAATGTTGGTAGTAGGCAAGGGTAAATTTGCCTTTTTTTTGCTGGCAGAAGGCAACACCTCTACCCTCAATTCCATGCCCTTGATGGAAAAATGGGGTGGTGGTGGAGGGACATCAACAGTGAAGCTCTGACCATATAGTCTCAAATATTGGGAGAAATTCCTAGAGTATTACCTTGAAGCAATGTCAGAACCTCATGAAACTCCACTTTCCCCTGGCGTCCTGGGTGTGTTCGATCCCCTTTTAATCTCTGGCCCATCCCTATGAATGTGAGGGTGGAGGCTAGGGTACAGGGTCCAACATTGGTCTTGTGCAATGCAAGGTCGATTAAGAACAAGGCCTCGACCCTGCAACATATCATCGTGGAGTCGAAGGCGGACCTTGCTTGCATGACTGAGACCTGGGTGAGGGAAGGCGAGTCAGCGGCCCTAAAAGAACTAGCCCCACTAGGTTACTCGGTCCTCCACCACATTGTCTATACAAGTATACCATACATAGTATAGTCTTATATTATCTCACGAAATATATAGTCAGTTCCCATTGCATATTAGTCCTAACCGAACAGTTACTGCTGTCTTTCTTAAGAAAGTCCAGGTATCACTCCACTGTTCATCATATTATTCCGGTGGTTTCTTCTTAACCATGTTAGTGAGTCTTGCCATTTTTGCTAAGTCCGCTTAATTTGTCAAACCATGTAGAAATAGTTGGGGTCTCAGTCGCCTTCCAGTGCTTCGCCCACACCATCTGATGGGTTCTGAGCCCCTTTAGGACTGCCATTTTTTCTGTTTTTTGAACAGCCTGTTGCTGGTTTGTATGTTCAGAACACAAGGGCATCCTCCCCTCTGCTTCTGTTTTAATGCCAAAATAGTGAGGTTATGACACTCAGTAATGGACCGTTTATGCACTGGAGGTTTCATGCCAGGCTGCAGGCTGGAGTTTTAGTTGTGGCAGGTTGCCCCATCTCTTCCTGCACCGACATGGGGGAGCATTTGGTCTGGTGCACCTCATCTGCCCCCAATTTGTTTTCTTGCATAGGAGCTGGGGCAGTGAAGACCCCAGTGTGTAAATGGTCATGGAGAGGATTCCTTTCAGCACAGGAAGGTTTGATAATACTGTCATCACAAAATATCTCCCTTGCTTTCCCTTTCTTCCCTTGGCCTGGCCACTCCCAAGCAATAACACACATACTTGCCCTTCAAGTTAAACTTCTGAGGTTATAAGTCTTCCAGTCACATTTTTGTAATGTGCTTGGCTCCACTGGCTCCCATTGATCATGAATGTGGAGTTGATCTTGCATTGAGAACCGACAGCTCATGAGCAGCTCAAGCCTATTCGATGGACTGCTTTTCATGCATTGAGACAGTTTATAGTGGTATTAGCAGCATTTCATGCTACAAAGCTGTTCAGCTTGCTCCTGAAGCCAAATGGTCGTGATGCAAGGAGATCTGAGGCTCAGCTCACAAATGATCACAGCTGTCAAAGCGGGATGTTGATTTGCTGAGCATGTTTGCTGAAAAAGTGGCACCATGTCTATCCAGAAAGGTTGAAAATCAATGGTTTATGCTGTACTACCTTTTATGCAAAACACAGAACATGGTAGCTTATCCCAAATACTTGGGCAAGGGGTTCAAATAGCTTGGCATATCATTTATTTCTCCATTTTACAAATGTGCCCCTTGGCATCCACCTTTAGAATTAATGGTGTTGTCTAGAAAGGAGCTACTCTGGGACCGAATCATACCTTTTAAAAAGTTGGCAAATAAATGTGTTTATGTAATACCCTCCAGTTATAAGTGACTGGTGTCTTGAACAAAATGATTCCTATACGATTGATCCTGGTTGGTGATAAGGACCTTTACCTAAGTTTGGCAGCCGCAGGGCATTTTATCAGCTCCTTCTGCCAGTAACCATGGAGAGGAGGCTGAGAAGAGAAGAGTGGCCTGTTAATGCCGGGATGTGATGGGCTCCTTCCAGGTATATAACTCCTGTGATCCTGGGATGGAGATGGCAAAAAGACAGAGTAGGGACTTTGCAAGATATTGCTTTCCCTGGCCTAGATTAATGCAGTCATTCATCTTAAAGCCATGAACCGAAGAATAATATTCTACTGCTTCTATAAAAGAATCTTAATTGGTTGCAAGCCCCATTTCTCATTGTTTAGTACTGCAGCCACAAGTAGAATAATCCATGATCACGGCCTGGCTTAAAACTTTATGCTGCATTCTCGACGTTGGCAGCTGCAGACTTCCTACATGATGGAAATCCACTTTGCAGCCATTATTTTAGACCAAGGAAAGACACGAATATAGCCTCTGGCAAGCCCGCCTCATATCTACCCATTACTGGAGACAATGTACTCATGGGATGAGCAGAAGGATCCATAGTGATGTTCATCTTCAGTGTTTATTAAAAATAATCATTCTTTGGTTTCTTTAATGAATGGCTGGCATTATTAAACTTGGAACTGTAGTCTGAACTGGTTCCAAGGAGCACTGTCTACCCAGCAATGAGTAGAGATAAATAAAGATCTATCTCTGTGCCATGAGGATTCCCTGTGAAAAAAAATGACTAGGGGAAAGATAGAGTGCTCGTAGACAAAATGAGCTGTGCAATTTACAGCTGTCGGATTGCTGAACTGCTGCTTTGAGATCCTTTGTAATGGCACCTATTTATTTCACTGAGCTGTAATTTACTATTTAGCACATATCACCCTTGTCTTATGTGATTGTGTTCTTCTGAATGGTCTTGATTTACTGCACTTGATTTTCTATTTGTAATGATTTATTAATACATTTTTTATCATTCTTCTTGTGTGATAGATTTCATTGTCCATCATAGGAATGATTTCCAAAACATTGGGTAACTGTCTCAGAGAAAGACAGATGCTAGAAGACTGCAAACCTTGGTGCTGGTCCTAGTCTCCTAGCTGGGTGAATGGCTGTATTTAGCTTGTTTGCTGAATTGAAAACCTAGTCTGGGCTTCTTTAGGAAGGAAAATGTTGAAAATGACACCATGGGACAAGATTAGGACAGATATCTCTGTGCCAGATCAGTTGCAACACTGCCAGAATAACTTGTGGATAATATTTAGCATGGGGCGGGGGGAGGTTCTCCTGCTTATACTTGTCAAAGAAATCAGCTGGATTCTCATGCTGCTGTTTTATTTCCATATTTGAACCGAAGGATGTCCATTGGCAATTACTATTCAAGATTGCCAGTGGGAAGCATTTGTTTGCTGGGCTTCACACAGACCTACTTGCACTCCTCTCGCTGGCCAATGCCTTGCCCTGGTTAAACCTAGTAGAATCTGCATCAGTAGATGAGGCACCCCTGGAAGAGGGTGACTATTTCCATACCTTGGAGGTAATTTCATTTGGACCAGATACCATTCTGAAGTTAACAAATATATTGCACTCTTGATAGATTTTGACTACTTACATTTCAAATGCTTATCTGGTTCCCCAAATCCCCAAGGATCAAGGTCTCACTGGAAGGCAAGCACTGGACATCTAAACATGGCACTAAATAATGGTGTCAGCATAAGTCAAGAGATGTTTGCCTTGTCTTTTCCCTCCAGACAGTGTATGTGAATTGGGACACCAGGTGGTCATTGGTCACAGTTTTGAGCACTCACCTAACATTTGTGACATTTGTGACAATGATATATAATGAGCATACAAATCAGGGCAGTTGAAGTGGTGAGGATTTAGTCATTCAGTAGCATTGCAAAAAATTCCTCACATTTATAAAGAGATTTCTACTATGGACAGCCTGTGCTACTCAGGTTTGTGTAACCCTTTCTTCCAGAAAGTATGTATAGAAGTCCTTGTCTCTGCAAATGTGAAATGCCAGAAGAGTGATGACAATCCATACTAAGAGCTTCTTGGACAACAGAGCTCCACTTAACAGTGGACAGCAATATAAAGCCCCCCATGGATGTGCTTTGAGAATTTTCTTCAGTTACAATAATGCTGAATTGTAGACTATAGTGTGAGTCTTCCCTGCAGTCTGATGCTATATCTATGGAAATACGTACTCTGCTATCAGTGATACAAGCTGACAATCAACTCTCTATTGGACTTAGGCAATAGACTAGGTAAGCGATAAATTTATATGAGGCAAGGGCCCAAACTCAAAAATCGCTTGATTCATACTTCCATAAAATTAGATAGTTTTTAGGATTTGGGGCCATTTCAGTTCAACTGCCAATTATCTTTAATAATTAGGGCAGCAAAGAACACCTTAAAAGGATCTGAAAGCTGGCCATTAAATCGAATAGAGTGTGTTAAAAAATCATATTTGACAGTGATTGGAATTATTGAGAGATGCGGATTTATGGAAAGCTATAATCACATTGCAATTAAGATTAGACCTGAAAACAGATTTCCCTTCTTTGTAACATGCACGACTGGCAACAGCAAGCAACCCCCTATGGAGATGCAGCCATTAACATGCAAATGATCTCCCTTCTCACTAAGGTATTTGCTAGGGGAAAGTTGACATCTATGCAGATTTCAAAGAAACTTTTGAAATAAGGAATGCTAGGGTAACAAGAGGAAGGAGATGGCAAGAAAAAAGAGAGAGTGGGGAAAACAATCTGTTTACACAGAAGAAAGAGAGCTAGAGTTAATATGATATAAAAGCGGAAGACCCAATTATTGTGTCAGGGATGAAAAGGAGGCACCTACATTGCATTTCGACAAACCCTCATTGTCAACATGCAAAACACAAGTCTTCAGGGCTAGAATGTCAATGTACAAGGTTCACATTTGTATGCCAAAGACTTTTGTTAATGTAGCAGCAAAAGAGGACAGGAGAGACAGTAGGCTTTATTGGCTTTTCCATTAGGCAGCCCTGTGAATTGAATGTGAACAACAACAGCTGGTTTTGAAGAGCCTCAAGATTACAATTGGCTTTTGGCTTGGAAATTCCAGAGATGGAGGAGCTGAACTCAGTGGCTTTTGCCCCTGTATTTCAATAGGGTTGTTGTAAGGAGGAAAAAATAGAGCAGGAGAGAATAATATAAGCTGCTTTGGTTACCCATTGAGGAAAAAGGCAGGAAATAAATAAATAAATAAATAAATAAATAAATAAATAAATAAATAAATAAATAAATAAATAAATAAATAAATAAATAATAAACTTCAATGTCCTATATAGTCTACAGTATGCACCACAATTCAAGTGCAAAACTATTTTGCTCTTTTTTTTCTCCTTGTGGATTTCACACCTCAGATACGGATCTCTGCATTTTGCTGGATTTGCCAAAGGACCACCCTGACCCCTTGAAGATGGCACGGCATCCGAGGAAATGCATGGTGGTCCATTGCTCCCTTTCCAAATACCCATTCCTTCTAATGGCCTTTGTATGTTCTCCAGTTGATCAAATATTTGTAGTAGGTGAAGATTATCTGCAAAACCACGAAGGTGTAACAGAAAGTTTAAATTGGAGACCTTCTGCACTATTGCTATTTGTCTGCACACTGTTGTGGGAAAACTATGGGAGAGCCCATCAGCAAGCAAACATGCTTTTTAGTGCTCTCCTTTCCCCACCTACTGAAAATGTCTGGGTAACTTTCAAATGATCATCTTTCCTTGAAACAGAGAGTGGCAGGAACAGAGTTTCTTTAATTGTAAATGTAACAAGGGTGCTGAAGCAAACATACAGGAAATCCCAGATTCACAGCTACACCAGGCCACTGCTGCAAATAATAAAAAACACAAACTGTTTCATTCCACTTCATTTTTTTTGCATGATTTGCCAAATTATAATCTTAAATATAACAGATTTAGAAGGGTATAATCGTGGTATTTGATAAACAAGAATTGGAAGATGAAAGGAAAGGGAGTTGTGATGAATGACATCATGATGATGCCACAATATCACTTCTGGCATGAATCCAGAAGTGATGCCACCTCATTGGAGCAATGTTCTAGAAGTCACCTGAATCATAGAGTTTTGGGCAAATCCTAGAACACCACACCACTATAGTGATGCCATTTCCAGCTTTACACAAGAAGTTATGTCATGATGTAGCATTTGGAGTAGTGGAGCCTGAGGAAGGCATCCCACTATAGTAGGAGGCCTAACAAAGTTGGTTGGAAGCACTGTCCACTGGGAGATGTAGTGTGGCAGGAGCAGGAACAGGGAGTAGAATGGAGGAGATTTGGTCTGGGTTTATGCTGATGTACTATGTGATGTACCAGCTGTTATGCTAAGTAAGATGTACAGTAAACCTTTTTGGAAGTTAAATTGTAATCAATTGCTTAAAACCGCAGCAATTTTGCTTAGGATGACATTACCAATCTATTAGTTAATGTCCATTTGGAAGCACATCACAAATCAGAACCATTAGACACAGAGCATTATTGTTTGAATCAGCTCAGAGTTGCTGAGTAGAAGACATGAGGTAAGAGGCCAGCATGGGGTGATGCAAGGATGGAGAGATGTAAGGAACTGGTCTCTGAGTGAACATTTCCACCAGTTTTATAAATGCATTAGTGCATGTTTGTTTCTTACAAGGTGAAGGAACTATCTAGATAGGAAAAAAGTAATTCTATAAACCCTGACCTTTCATTTAAGATTATTCTCTCTCAATTTGGTCAGACAGCTTTATTTAATGTCTCTTTAGTCTTGAGATGCCCTTGGCAAGTTCACTGAAGCTTGTTCTCTAAAAGTACAATCTAAACTCTTGAACTCAAAAGAGAAACAACAGAGAGGGACAAAAATCACCTCCTCTAGGACAAAAATCACCTCCTCTAGGATAAGCAGTGTTTGGTGCTAAAAAGTAAATAGGGATCAGTAATCACTGTAACAAAATGCAGATAAATTCAAATCAGCTTTTTAAATATTTAGTCATGATGGATATTTTAAAGACATGTTATACTAATAATAATATTGTCTGTAGTGGCTATATAAGTGAGAATAAGTGAACTGGGATGGTGGCAAAAAAATATCACCAAATTATTCTTGGCTTGCTTTGGAATTGGTCTGGTATTTATGAACTTTCATGATGATCATATGGGAAAGAGTCTAGCTTGAAGTTTTGGTGCTTGCATATCATTGGAAACTGAAGTTTGATTTCACTTGTCTTATATTCTTCCCACTGCACCAGCTATGTCAGAGGACCACTTGGAAATTCAAGCCCACTCCCAAGTAAGAAACTTGGGAGCAGGAAACACTTTGGACCACAGGAAGAGGGCAGCCACATTAAATGTTTGCAAGAAATGACTGCCTCTTGATTGACGTGACCCAGAGAACAAAGTCACCAAGCAAAAGGTTGCTTTTCTTCCCCAAGTGATCTGGTTATGTAGTTGGTCACCCCACAAAGTTCTGTGCTCTAGCTTTCACCCCAAACTGTATGGTAAAGCATACAGTTTGTGGCAAATACTAGAGTGTCCCTAACAATTGTAGACAAACTGGAACATGTCCAGAGGAGGGCGACAAAGATGGTGAGGGGTTTGGAAACCAAGATGTATGAGTTAAGGTTGGGGGAGCTTGGTCTGTTTAGCCTGGAGAAGAGACAACTGAGCGGGGGTCTGATAACGATCTTCAAGTATTTAAAAGGCTGCCATGTAAAGGATGGAGCAGAGTTATTCTCTCTTGCCCCAGAGGGACAGACCAGAACCAATGGGATTAAATTAATGCAAAAGAAATTCCGTCTAAACATCCAAAAGAAGTTCCTGACAGTTAAAGCGGTTTCTCAGTGGAACAGGCTTCCTCGGGAGGTGATGCGTTCTCCATCTTTGGAAATTTTAAAACAGAGGCTGGATAGCCATCTGATGGAGAGGCTGATTCTGTGAAGATTCAAGGGGGTGGCAGGTTACAGTGGATGAGCAATAGGGTTGTGAGTGTCCTGCATAGTGCAGGGGGTTGGGCTAGATGACCCAGGAGAACCCTTCCAACTCTATGATTCTGTGATTCTATGAACTGTCACATCTGGGTTGTGCTGGAAGTGACATTGGCTGAAGGTTCCTGATTCTCCCCAAAATGGAATTCCTTACCTCCCCAACATCCAGAGTTTCAAACCAAATGTCTTCCTGTGACTGAGGTCATCTGTTTCCCTGTTGATAAAAACTGATGTGTCTTGGGCTCTTCTGAAGCATCTTGTGCTTTACTGAGGTGGTGACAAGTTAAGATTAGTCCTTTGCTTTGGAGTAGAAGGAAGTGGATATCTACAAGGTGTCATGGCAGCCCTGGGCTACATATTAGGGATGATTAGGCTAGATAAATTAGTTGATAAATTGACATTAGCAATGCTGAGTTTCCAGAATTTGGGCCTGAAAAGCCAGTGAAATCCAGATCTGGATCCAGATCTGGATTTATTCTCCAAATGGCCTTTTGTACTATGTCCTCATTCAAAGCTGACCATGCTAGTTTTTCTGCTGCTCCAAATCTCAACTCAGGCATATGACTCCAGCTTGGCTCCTTCTCTGACCCACCCAATTCTCTATTGTTCCTCTTGACAGATGATGCCAGTTCTGGCTCTGATCAACCAGGCCCTGGCTACTCCGGTTAGTGCTCTTCAGAAGTGCTCAGCATGCCATGTTTTCGCATGCCATGTTTTCTTTCCCAATCAGAAGTTGGCATCACCTAGCTTGACCCACATCCTTATGAAAAAAATAATGAAAAAAAAAAAAACCTTTTGTCGTGTCCCCTGCTTTTCATTACAAGACCATTGCAGCTTAGGGAGTATCCTTGTCCAATATTTCACTTTATTCCAGTTTCTCTAAGGTTAAAAAAGGATGTCAAAACAGAACATGCTGCCATCTTAAACCAATTTTTTTTTCATACAGTGTACCCAGGCTGGCAAGCTTTTGATGAAACTTGACAAAAGGGCTCTCTAACTTCAAGCCAAAGTATTGTACATTTCAGCCACAAGTTACACCTTGAAGTAAGTTACAAGGCTGTGAGTGACCCCCTATAAATGAAGGCAGATGCAGGGCCTGAATTCCAGCGCTGGCTCGGAAAGCTGCTTGTAATGGTGCGATCAACTGACATGTCTGTAATTCCAAGTTTGGATGAACTTCTGCTCCCTGAAGCTCGGCTTGTTTGAGACAAAGCCTGCCAGCTGCTATCAAGTTTCCAGAGCTGTGAAAATTCTACTCTTTTTGGTTTGTAACATACTTTGGATTTTCGTTAGACAGTCACAGCTTACAAGGTATAAATGGTAACAGCAGTGTTGATGCACAAGGGATGCTTGCCAAATGAGTCTAAATAGCACATCTGGAACCTCTACTACCAGCTCCTGCACCCAGGCAGTTTATTTAAAGCGACAAGAATCTGTCACTTTCTGGCTCTCTTTTATATCCTTCCTAATAGGTCCATCAGAATTGTTTTCTGAAACTTTCCTTCACTTCTGAGGATAATCGACACCTGAGCATACACCCAAAGTCTGTTAAAGTAATAAAAAACCCTTAAGTCCTATGCTGATTTTTGAAACAGGTTTTGTTAACTGTGTTGTTCAGCAGGAATGAGCAGGTGAATCTTTTTATGGTACACTGAGAACAACATATCATTTGCTAAGTAATTCTGTTCAGGATGCCATTTAAGCCCCAAGAGAAACATGAGATAGTTTTCCTTTCTTTCTGGTTAACTGGTAAACCTAGGCTGGATTTGCAGGCAGAAAGGGATAGGGGAAGCATCTAACCCATCAAGGAAAAGAGTGATTAAGAAAGAAGAAGAAGAAGAAGAAGAAGAAGAAGAAGAAGAAGAAGAAGAAGAAGAAGAAGAAGAAGAAGAAGAAGAAGAAGAAGAAGAAGAAGAAGAAGAAGAAGAAGAAGAAGAAGAAGAAGAAGAAAGAGGAGAGTGTTTGCTGGTGGCTGCAGAAGCTTTTAGAGCTTGGTCAAATGCAACCTTTCAAATCCCTGGCATGAAACCTTTCAAATCCGTGGCATGTTTAGATTTACAGGGATACAACAGGAGCATCTGCAAATTAGGTGAAATGAGATAGTGAGAGGGATAGCAATGCTTTGTGTATCCCCTAATCTGTATTTACTTGATGGTTTGTTCATGGTAGCTGTTTTAACAACCAACAAGTCAGTAAGATGGACCTTGGAGGAAGGTCTGGAGAGCTGCCTACAATGCTGATTGGAGTAATTTTGTACGTTAGCAGAACAGATTGATAAACAGCATTCACTTTGCAAGGGAGCACTCTGTTCGGGAGGTCATGTGAAGAATGGATGGCTTTTTATTCGAAGCATACTTCATTCCACGCTTACTTCCACCGAAGTTCGTAGATAGCTTTCCTTTTGGGCTCTGCCTAAATGATCAGAAACCTCTTTAGCTGTAAAAGGGGTCACGGTAGCCAAGGAAATGGCTCCTTCCAGAGAAATGGTATTTCAGATAGTGTCAATATGAGGAAAGAAAACCCGTTCACTTTATGCTCAATTTAACCTTGGAACTAATGAGAAGCAGAAAGGAATCTTATAAACAAGAGCCTGTGGAGCTTGGTACATGGAGAGACCGTGTATATGAGGTTCCAAGACTCACACGGCAAGCTAGAAGCTGAGGAGAAGTGAACTGACAAGAAAGAAAGGAGAAAAAAAGGTTGAACTGTGAAGATACATGGTTAATGCTGCCTTTTAATTCTATTTTGAAAGCATTCACCATCAAATTCTTAGTGAGAGTTGCATAGAAGGCATAGACAACTGCGGGGAGAAACAAGCAGGAAACAGATCTGTAGGGAAGGGGGGCGGGGATAGAATTTAACTTCAGCCTGGGGTTCAGCTGCCAGTCCCAGGCAAGGGCTCAGATTGGGTGATTCCATTAAGGAGATGGTTCAAGGGATGTGAAAGAGAGGGGGGAACTATCTTTGAATGTGGACTAAAGCATATTCCTGCTGGCCCTAAGGAACTGCAGTTGGCCTTCTCAGGCAGCTAGGCATTAGGCTATTTGAGCCAGTCAGAAGCAGGGTTGCCACACTTCTGTGGGGTGGCTATTTCTTTTCTCATGCTGTCCACAGCTGCTTGGGCTGAGGCATGTAGCAGGTAACGTTTTTCAGAGGATAGAGAGAAACATTATCACCATATGAATATCTGCAAGTTATGTTACTGCTAAAGTTCAGAGGGGCAGAGCTAGTTAAAAAGTTGGCAGCATTTGCTATGTTTCCAAGCGGATAGTCTTGCGGAGAAGATGGCTACCACATCCCCCCACCTCCTGCCCAGGCTTTGTGTGCCTGTCCAGACTTTGTGTGCTTTACATCTGAACAGCCGGAAAAGGAGGCTTGGTTTTGCTGAAATGTTCGGGCTTAGCTAGATGTGTGTCAAAAGTCCCTTTTACTTTAGAAAATCAGAAGTGCTTTGCAGGATCAGGTCAGAGGCAGCCTAGTCCAGAATTCTACTCAAAGGGTCTCTGCCGCTAGCAGACATTGAAAATTCCTGAAGGGAGCCATGTCAATACATCCATAGACATCTGGGTTAAATATCCATCGGATGACCTTGCTGTCTCCCATTTTCCATGTTTCTTGGCTGTACATTTAAGACATGTCCAAGTGCTTTCCAGTGGAGGGTAGTTTCACTGCATTGGTCAAACTTTACATCACACTACTTCTGTTTCAACAACATTATAAAGACCCCAACCGTCATGCCATCCCTGCTCTCTGGAGCTTCCTGTATTTCTCTGACCCACCCACCCTCCAGCTGTGTATTTAGCTGTGCCCCAGGACAGTCCTGTAATGTATGCCTGTGCATGGGAAGGACAAGGAAAAGGCCCCTGTCTCTCATCTAGAATGTCTAAATGTTGGGTTCATCTCAAATGATGTTTTGGGCTTTACTGCAAACTTTATTAGAACAGACCTGTTCAGTCATATTGGTTTGTTCTTAATTGCAGCACCTAGTTTACTCATTCACATTTCTCGCTGATTATGACTTGGGATTCATACTTCCTACCTTCTTGGAGTTCCCATGAAAAGTGTAGTGTCCTTCACTGAAAGAGCTCAAGGGAAGCCACATGAGATTCCCACCTTTCCTGCTCACATCAGCTATCCAAGAAGATGGACTGAGAGTGTATCGGCCATACACTCTCCTGACAGTCCAAGGTCCTGACAGATTGGTCTATGGAGAGTGGTGATCGGAAGCCAACTGTTTCTGGTTCTACCACTCTAGCCATTGCACCATGCAGTCCATTCCCAAATATGCAAGCCAGCTGAGGAGTAAGGCAGGCAGGAAGGCCATGCTCACGCTGAGAAGAGGATCAGTCCCTGACAGCTGGGGCAGTTTACCCCAGACAGCTAGCTTCACGAAGTCCAAAGTGTGGGGTCCAACATCAGGTAACAACATCAGCAAGCAAATATGTTCAGTTGTCCAGTTGTTCCAAAGCCTAAAGAGGTGGGAATAGCTTTTCTGAGCATGACAGAACAGTATGTCCACCAGCGTCACATTAAACATATATACACTTAAAAGAATTCATTAAATAACAATACAAAAAGTAAACTTCACTATGCTAGCATTCTATATGGTTGCCAGAAAACAACAGACTAAAGAACAGCTTAATTCCATACAAAGAAGAAATGGTTTTAAAACTCCCGCTTTCCTCTGACCTGTGGAGTCTCAAAGTGGCTAACAATTGCCTTCCCTTCCTCTCCCCACAACAGTCACCTTGTGAGGTAGGTGGGGCTGTGGGACTTTTGAGAGAACTGTGACTGGCTCAAGGTCACCCAGCAGGCTTCATGCAGAATCAACCCCAGTTCTCCAGACTAGAGTCCACCACTCTTCACCACAATACCACACTGGGTCCCAGTGGCACAGCAGCATAGAGAGAATCCAGCCCAGTGTACTGGTTATAGTTCTGGACTGGGATCTGGAAGGCCCAGGTTCTAATCCTCAACCTGCAATGCTGGCTTGCTAGCTGACACTGGGGCAACCAGACACTCTCAACCAAACTTACCCCCATAGGACTGTTGTTGTGAGGATAAAATGGAGGAGAAGAGAATGATGTAAGCTGCCTGCTGTGGGTGCACACTGGGTGGGTGGGTGGCGGAGCAGGACACAAAATAACATCTCTGAAAGTGGAAATTATTTTTGGAGGAAAGAAGAGGGTGAGTTTTGAAGAACGGGGTGCAAAGCACTTTAAAATATATATATATATATATACCATGGATTCCTTTGGCAAGTTCATAGAGATATTAAATAGCCAGTTCCTATTACGAATCAGATCTATTTGAGATCTATTTTTTTAGATCTATTTTTGCATTAACTAGAGTTGCAATGTGAGTCCTGCAATGTGAGTATAACATCATGTGAAAACAGAGAAGGCACAGTTCCAGATTCTCTCTTTCCCCTTCCCCCTTTTCCAAGGACCCATTGTACAGCACTCAAGCAAGCTGCAAAACATTCACGCTAAGTCTAACTCATAGTGTATGAACTGGCCTTGGACTCAAAGGATACACTGACAGACTGCTGGGGGTGGGGGGAAAGACGTCCAAAAGAGAAGTTCAGGGGGGTTTTGTGAACTTTTCCGGACAGATACATAACACAATACAGAAGCCTCTTATGGATATCTGGGACTCCAGGTATCTTTCACTATACTTTCAGGTTATTTGACTGTTGCCACCCTTGCCCTGTAGCCCATTCCCCAAAAACACAGGCTTCAGGAATTCCACCTAGCCAATGAAACAGCTGAAGAAGAAAAAAGAAGAATGATGATGGATGTTATGGTCTAATTTCAGAAAAGCCTTGAGGCTTTGGGAAGAACGACTGGTGTGAGACCTTACAGATTATGAGCTTTATCCTTGAAACCAGCAAGCTCACCTGGATCATGGTATTTGCTTTCCTCTCCCTCGCGGAAATCCCATCACTAAACTGGATGAGCACAAAGAGTCTGTCCCCTGTTGACACTCTCTTAAGTAGGAAACATTGGGAACACAATGAAAGTGCTCAGATGGGGCAGGGGGGAAAAGACACATACAAGAGCTTGTTCCTTTCTTCGATCTCTTGCTACGTCAGTAAGCTGGAGCAGGCATCTCACTGGGCTTTAGGCCATACTGCCTAACAGGAGTAGACAATCCACTCTCTTGTGGGAGGTGGAGAGAGATGGGAGTGGACTCCCTTTTGGTGTGCTGCTGATAGAGGGCAAGAGGCTGGGATGAACCTGGGGAACTATGTCTGCCCCCACCACCACCTTCACTTGTGTCTATTGGTGGCAGGGGCAGAGACAATGAGCAGAGGTTCTAAATGGAACAAAGTGGGGCAGACCTGCTTCTCGAGCCTACTCCTCCCTCACCCACTGGTGACTTTGATAATGCCCTCTCCTCTGGCACCATAGTCCTTTCCTCATTCTCCAGGGCTGCTTTCGCACAGAGGCTGAGCTAGTTTTTTATTGGAATCATTAAAGCCCTGTAGAAGGGCTAGAGGGAAGAGATGCTGGACTGAAATGTTGCTATTTTGAAGGTTAGCCAACTGGAGGTGAGGCTTGCAGATCTCCTGGAATTCCAACTGATTTCCATATGACAGAGATCAGTTCCACCAGAGAAAATGACTGACAAGGATGCTCTGAGCTTGGTATAATGGTTGAGAGCAGCAACCTTGAATCTGGATGGCCAGGTTCGATTCCTCACTTTTTCTCCGCTTGCAGCAAGATGGGTAACCTTGGGCCAGTCACAGTTCTTTCCGATCTGTCTCAGACCCACCTACCTCATAGGGGGAGAGGAAGTTAAGGGCTATCCTAAAATGCTTTGGGACTCCTTCAGGTACTAAAAAGCGGGGTACAAAAACCCAGCTCTACTTTTCAAAAGCCTAGGTCCCCCAAATTATATTGGTCTCTAGGGTGCTAGTAGGCTGGAATCTAGCTCTTCTACTTCAGACCAACATGGGTACTCTCTGGAACTATCTTCCTAGGATATGAACTCCATGGCATTATACCCTACTGAGGTCTCTCTCCTTCCCAAATCTAAAAAAGGTAAAGGTAAAGGTATCCCCTGTGCAAGCACTGAGTCATGTCTGACCCTTGGGGTGACGTCCTCCAGCGTTTTCATGGCAGACTCAATACAGGGTGGCCTTGCCAGTGCCTTCCCCAGTCATTACCATTTTACCCCCCAGCAAGCTGGGTACTCACTTACCGACCTCGGAAGGATGGAAGGCTGAGTCAACCTTGAGCCGGCTGCTGGGATTGAACTCCCAACCTCATGGACAGACAGCTTCAGACAGCATTTCTGCCGCTTACCACTCTGCGCCACAAGAGGCTCTGTTAGATTCTCAAATCTAACCCTCCCCAAACTCCATCCTCACATCTCCAGGAATTTCCCAGTTCAGAGCTGGCAACCCTAGCTAAATGCTACCATCTTCTGGATTGGTGCAGGCAGAGTTTTCACACAGAGACTGTGCCTGCAGCTGATAAAGTCAGAGCCAAGACATTTTTTTCTTGTTCTGGCTTAAAAGGAAAAGCCCATGGGAGCCCCATGAACAGTGTGTGGGTCGCCTGGGGAGGGGGGGATCTTTATTTGGAAATAACTCAGATGGCCAAATGGTTAGCGACACAAAAACTCTGCTGTCAACCGTTCTTCATTCACAAAACCGTGCTTCAGCTTTTTGGTTGCAAAGTGTTCAAGGAAATCTGAAGCTGTTTGTGTTGTTGTCAGATGAAATTTGGGCTTTAGGCTATTTTGTTGGGACAAGTCCAATTCATTTAGCTCTCAGGCTTTGCTCACAAAGAAATCTGTTCAGACAAACAGGCATCAATCTGGGAATGCCCCAGTGAAAACACTTATGGCACATGAAGCCCCAAGCTGGGGGTGGGGGTTAAACAACTAAGTTGTAACTCACTCTGTTAGATTTACCTGAGGGTGTGTTTTCTGAAGATACCTTCCTTGCAGTGAAAAAAAAACTATTAAATTACTCTAGTCGAAAGCCACTGAAATAACTGGATAGATTCAAGTGGGTAGCTGTGTTGGTCTGAAGCAGCAGAACAAAGATGGGGTTCAGTGGCACCTTCAAGACCAACTAAGCTAAGGTGACCAGATTGTCCCACTTTTGGAGGGACATCTGGGGGTTCCTGCCAAATTGTACTTATGTTGAAATTAATATATATATATATATTACAATACTATTTTTGCCTTCTATGTGTTCTGTTAAACTTTTTGTTGCTCCATATAGACCACATTTTAAATCAAGACCCCCCCCCCCCCGGTCAATGGTGTCCCGCTTTACCAATGTTAAAATCTGGTCACCTTAAACTAAGCTTTATTCAAGAATATTAGCTTCCATGTGCACGCACACTTCCTCAGATACAATGTCAAATTGCTGGAGTACCTTCATATAGGACTGCAGGATCAGTTTTCTTGTGGTACATTCAGTCCTAGACCAAGTGGGTGGGTGGCTTCTAGGGAGCGGGATTGTTCCTGTCTTTCCAGCAGTGGTTTGGTCTAGGTGTTCTTTTGTTCCATTGTCTCCGATTCCATTGCTATTAGGGCTTCCCCCCATGGCCACCAGCAAGGTGGGGGATAAGGTCATCAGATCCAAGCTGGAAAACTTCAAAACATTTAAGAATGGAGCCCAGAGAAGACACGGACCTGAGTAGGGTGCCATGCCATACAGTTTACCCTTCAAAACGTCCATTTTCTCCAGGGGAACTAATCTCTGTAATCTGGTGATGAACTGTAATTCTGGGGGATCCTCAAGTCCCACCTGGAATTTGGCATCTCTACCTACTGTGGCTCTGACATATCTGTCAGTATCCTGAGAGCAGATCTGCAAGAAGACTAAAACCAACAGAATGGGTGTCATGGATGGTAAAGCAGTGGGCTTCTAGTACCTTGGCCACAAACTGAAGACTTTGTGTGGGAAGTCTGAAGAGAGAATGGCATCAGGCCATATGCTCATCTGATCCCCTCTGTCTCTCCTGAGCACCTTCCCTGCTGCTATTAAAATTTCCAAGCCCAGGGGAGCAAAGAACCTATTAGGTTTCTCAGCATTCCTCTGTGGAATTCACATATGTGTGGTTCTTTAGGCCATACTGCCTAACAGCATGTATCCAGAGAACCCCAGGGTCTCACCACAATTATTTGCAAGGGTGGATGTTCCATGGGAATGAGTTCTTGAGCCCTGCATTGCCAGACTCCAGGAGGGCTTTACTCTCCCCACAGCACAGATGGCTTTCATGGAAAGCATTAGCACAGTCTTCATGACTCTGGAATTGATGACATGGCTGAGAAGCATGTAGACCTCATCACCAAGTTGTTTAACTCCTTCCATCACATATTCAGAAAGAAGACCACAACTTTGGTAAATTAAACCCTAACAGTTTCCTAGACTTTCAGTCCTATTTTACCAGTGAGAGATGTAGCTGTGTACCTTCTCTGTATGACTCATGCACAAATTAAGGTGAAGAATCCGCAAGCATTCTCAACTCCAAAGTCTAGGAGCTGGCTGCTGACAATGTTTTCTGCAGACCTCTGAAGATCTTCATAAGGAGGCTCCTTGACCTAGATGGCCCAACCTAGCCTGATCTCACCTGATCTTGGAAGCTAAGATTTGGATAGGAGACCACCAAGGAAGTCCAGAATCACCTATGATGTCACTGTATGCAATGGCTGACAAGATTTGTGCAATTTTTTTGCCTAGATATTCAATGTGCTCTATTCTTCATTGTCCTGTTCCTGATAATTGTATAGTTGTTTTTAACCTTGTGTTTTTACTGTGATATTTATCACTGCTCAGGTAGGTATTATTAGGACTTTGGCCTCTTGCAATAAAATTCTACCTACCTGTTTACCTACAATAGGCAAAGCAGGTAAGGCAATCACAAGGCAAACCACATTGGAACATCTTTTGCCTTGATAACCCTACGAGGTAACTATAAATTGGCTGCAACTAGATGGTGCAGAAGAGGAGAAAAGACAAGTAAGGAGGGTGTAGCTTATCAATAGCTGATCCCAGAGTGTAGTGGCTGGAGGTACCACTGTGAAATTTCTAAGAAATGGACTTGGTGTCTTTGAACCATTACAAACATGAGATGTATCTACTGGAGCTTGGAACAGATTCCTCTGCGTGGCTCCTACTTCAAATACATCCAGGCTCTCAGATTAAACACAGGGAGAGGTCTAAATTATGAAGAATTTAAGCAGGATTGATCGATGTTAAATCTCATCTGAAATGGTAGTCCAGTTAGATATTCTATTCCTTGAAAAGCTGTTGAATTCCAGGGATATTTTCTACTGAGTCCAACAGTTAGGTATGCTACCAAATATTTGCAAGCCCCCATATTTCAACTGGGAAAATCCACATTTTGATCTTTGCTTCAGCCTTGTGCAAATGCAACTTGTGAGTCTTTTCATGCAGTATTCTGTTTCCTTATGCCATTCTTTTAAATTAATAAATGACATTCAAATGACATGCAACACTGAGAAAATGGTGTAAAAAAGAATTGGGTGAAATGAAAAGGTGAACAGCGACAACATGTGGAAGCAAAAAAAAGCATCTTGAATGTCAATCAATGATAGGCACTGAAGAGTGATTCTTGCCCTTCTCTTTTGTTTGCAGGTCTTACATTGCAGCCGTAAACACGCTTACTTGGAAGTGAGGCCCATTGATTTCTGTGGAATTTATGTCCAACGGCGTTTGCTTAAGATTGCAGCCTAAGGCAGGTTAAATAACCCTACTTAAAAACTCATAAGTTCAAGCTGGTGACTGAAGATGCAGTTTTTAAAGCCTGGTTCAATGAGGCTGCTGACGTACAGGATGCTCAGGCTGTTAGATGTTGAAGAGTTCTAGGTGACGTAACTACATTTGTTTCACCACGAGATAATTTTCTGGGAGCTGCTTATTGTCAACGGTATGCTAGGTATGCTAGCTGTTGTTGCAAATATATTCGCCATGTGTCTCACACCAAACAGTCATCATGTCTTCATGTTAGATTAGCTGCAAGGTGTCATGGCTGCAAAGCAGGAGCGTTTGAGCACACCTTGTTTGCCAGTTGCACAGGGAACTAAATTCCGATGGTCAGTCTGATGGGAGGTGCTGTTGTAGTGTGGTTGAGAGAAGAAGAAGAAGAAGAAGAAGAAGAAGAAGAAGAAGAAGAAGAAGAAGTCTCAAAGTGGTTTACATTCACCTTCCCTTCCCTCTCCCCACAACAGACACCCTGTGGGGTTGGTGACACTGAGAGAGCCCTGATATTCCTGCTCAGTCAGAACAGCATTATCAGTGCTCACCCAGGGTAACCCAGCTGGTTGCATGTGAGGGAGCGGGAAATCAAACCGAGCTCACCAGATTAGAAGTCCACACTCCTAACCACTACACCAAACTGACTCTGTCAAAGAGGACTACAGACAATTCAAGGCTTAAGAGCACTGTAAATACCATTTACAACAGAAGTTGCTGAATTCTTACAGAAAGGTGGAAGATTGTGCCAGTAATCTTAAAGCATAATTTTAGTGCACTTTGTGAGTCTTTCTTTTCTTGCAGTGTTCTGTTTCCTTATGCCATTTATTAAATTAATAAATGACATTCAAATGACACGCAACACTGAGAAAATGGTGTAAAAAAGAATTCAGTGAAATGAAAAGGTGAACAGCAACAACAACAGTGCCACAGCACTGATAAAGCTGTTCTGACTGAGCATTCCTGTCAGAGCTCCTTCAGCTTCACCCACCCCACAGGGTGTCTGTTGTGGAGAGAGGAAAGGGAAGGTGATAGTAAGCCGCTTTGGGACTCCTTCGGGTAGAGAAAAGCGGCATACAAGAACCAACTCTTCTTCTTCTTTTTCTTCTTCCATATATTTTTTTGTGAATCGCCGTGAGACCTTTTGGCGAATGGCGGTATATAAATCCAATTATAAACAAACAAACAAACAAATAAATAAATAAATAAATAAATAAATAAATATTTTAATTTATTTCTCAGAAAAAAATGTTTCTTCTTATTCAAACTCTGCATACTCAAAGAGCCTGACTAGTCCTGGCTGTTCAGCAGGTTGTTTCATTGCATTCCTTTCTAGCCAGGCAATACAGCACAACTGCATGTTTTCATGCAACTCAATTGACTTATATTCCCCACCCCTAGCCTTTGCTGAGTAACTGCTCTGCTTAGGCGCTTTCCACACACATTGCATAATGCAATTTCAATGTGCTTTTGCAGCTGGATTTTCCTCTGTGTGTGTAATTGCCAGATTCTGATCATTGCCTTGTTCTTATCTTATCAAGAACCGTGGATTCTTCAAGATAAACTCAGAAAAAAAGGAATCACAAGGCAAAGTAACATAGTAGTCCTCTCTGTATTATTAGTAAAAGTCCAAATAAAGAGTCAAACAAAGAGCCATTCTTATCTTAGCCATAATTGCCGGGTTAATTATGCATCTGAACTCTAGCTAAACCTTCCTGGTAATTGACACACTTCCCTTCTACCTTGTATGCATGGTTGAAGAAACTCTGTTTCATTAAACCTGAAGAAGTGTGCTTGCACATGAAAGCTTATATCTTAATTACAACTTTGTTGGCCTTAAAGGTGCTTCTGGACTCAAATGTTATTCTGCTGCTTCAGATCAACATGGCTACCGAGTTATATATAAATCATGTGTTTTAATACACTCCTATCCTTTGCTGTTATTCCCAGTCAAGCTAATCATGGCCAGTGGGTTGCTTTAGTAGGCATTCATGGCTCACAGACCAGGTGATTGGCTCACAGCTGACCAACATCTTTGAAGATGGTGAGTTTGACTTACAGCCACATTTCTGGGGAAATCCGCAGCATCCTTACTGCAAAACTCACAGTGAACTCATCAACAGAAGCATGTTTCTCATGGAGAGCTGCATCACCTTTGAAAGTCACCTGTTGGCATAACAGTCAGTTCAATCTGCCCTAGGACTGAATGGCCATTGAGAGAAGGGAAGTCCCAGCTTCCTTTATAATCAGTGATGCCATCATATAGCCAGCTTCAATGTCATCTTATTTACTAAGACATCCCTGATTGCCTGGGATAGTCTGTATGTCATTCGATAGCACATCAGCATCATTTGGCATTTGACAGATGCATCCTGCTAGATTTTTATTAAAATCGCACAGAGTTGTGATGCATGCTGAAATGCACCTACTGTTGATTTACAAAAAAGTAATAGACAAACAAAACCCTTCTGTCACTGGATTTAGGGCCCTAATCTCCATATTTGTTCAAGGTCACTGTTTCCATAAAACATGGGCTTCTATTCCAATGATTTGAGGAAGTGGAGAGACATTTCTGTCATCTGTGAGGGAACTGGGTTGAACACCCCTTCCGTCCACTTTAGCAGGTATTTAAGCCTGGCTGTGAAGAGCCTCTTGTGGCGCAGAGTAGTAAGGCAGCAGACATGCTTTCTGAAGCACTGCCCATGAGTCTGGGAGTTCAATCCCAGCAGCCGGCTGAAGGTTGACTCAGCCCTCCATCCTTCCGAGGTCGATAAAATGAGTACTCAGCTTGCTGGGGGGTAAACGGTCATGACTGGGGAAGGGAATGGCAACCACCCCGTATTGAGTCTGCCATGAAAATGCTTGAGGGCATCACCCCAAGGGTCAGACATGACCCAGTGCTTGCACAGGGGATATCTTTACCTTTAACTTTAAGCCTGTCTGTGGCTGGAGGCATAAACACCTCTGCTTGAGTGGAAAGTTCTTGGACTTGTAGCCAGTGAGCCTGAGTGAGCTCTGGATCACTGGATCTGGTACCAGCCCAGGGTGCTGGATAGTTTTGGTTGTTTGTTTGAATTCAATATTGTCTGTTTGTTTGTAAACTTTTACATTTTTGAAAGAGATTTTGAGCTTCCAAATGAGCCTACAGTGACTGGTGTCAACAGACCACGTTTCATTCCGTGACAATATGCACGAGCAAATGTATGAAAAACATGACCTTGAAACAATTTTCAGAGCCGTGTGACTCTCAGTAATAGAAGATGAACTGAAAAAAGGGGAATTAGCCAGATTAAAATAATATAACAATAGCAGACAGCACATTCTGAAATAGCCACCTCACTGAACAAGGAACTTGAGTGCTATTATCTGAAGTTGACTTTTCTGGCTCAAGCCACATTCCTCCAGAAATATGTCAGCCCCAAACATATTTTGAGTGTGATCTTTGTAGCCATGTCACCATGTGTTAACACCAGGGTTGGGTACAAACTGGAGAAATTGAGGTCCATGAAGAAAGAACCATGAACCACCACAAACCTTTCAATTTCCTGAACCAGTTTGCTTGGTGAGGTTTGTGATGTGATAGAATGTGCCCCCCCCCCATGGGCAAGAGACACCAAACTCTTTGTGGAGTTCCAAGAGCATTGTCTCATCTGTCTGGTGTATGTGCTTCACATGTTGAAGGTAGCTCCAGGACTCAAGAGCACTGTCACAGGAACTACCTGTGATATGCCCCCCTAGCTGGTGTTAGGTGGACTCAGGGCTCTGACCCACTTTGTCTCTCTGTTCCCACCTTGCAGTTGGGATTGGCCAATGGGTGCCTCAGTTGAGGACCCACACACTCTTCTCCTCATAGTGAACCCCTGTGTGCCGGGTGTCTGAGACTGAGCTCTAAAGGTGCTTATTGTGTGTAGAAGAAATCTCTCACCTCCTACAGGCCAGGCATCAAACTCATCCTGCCATCCCTCCAGAGCCTGGCTGCAGCACAGCATCTCCACAGCCCCCTCCCCTTGATCAGTAATCCCAGCTCCCTTGTCTCTTCCCCCCCCCCTGTTTGACTGCCAGAAATCCTCATAGTTCTCTTCTCTCTCCCCCTTGACCCATGCACAATAAAAACTGCCAATGGGGAAACCACCCCAACTACATAGGAGTTGGGCATATATATGCTGTTCTACTCTCATAGAGCAGAATGAGAGCTCCCTTAATGGTAACCAGCACTGCCTGTCAAGCTTTGGAGAGCAATGGTGTTTCTAGGGCTGCAGAAATACACCCCCCTTGCTTTGATAATCAACTGATCAGTGTCAGGTGTCTGTGTGGACACCACAACACACCCCACCACAAATGGCTGAACCTCAGAAAGCCCCATGGAGGATTGTGAGAGGCTCTTCAGGCAATATTGTATGAACTTCAGTTTGCAAACCATGGTCCAGGTGATTTTCTTGACATTTTAAGGTCTCTGTGTTGTCCATAGTTAACCCATTGAAATAGGATCCAGGAGATCCAGGTTCAACCTCCCACTCTTGGAAGGGCATGTGGGGATGACACAGTCACTCTCTCTCTCAACCCAATCTACATCATAGAGTTATTGTATGAACAAAATGGAGGAAGGGAGACCAATGTCTGGAGGAAGTGTGAGATTAAAAAGTGTGATAGAAACGCACAGAAATTATCCATGATACATTTGTTCAGTGGAGATGGCTCCTATTTAAACTGCATAGAAGGATACTTATAGAAAACATCATTGAAATGCAGAACTTACATGGATTTTTCAGGACTGGAAGTATCTATGTTTCCTCTCATAGTTTTCAACAGAGAAACAGTGCCAAGCATCTCCCATGAAAGAAAATGTTAACATCATAACCAACACTATATTCACTTTCTGTAAAGCAGAGATAATAGACCACCTTTCCTTACTCAGATGATGAAAGGATAAATACATTGGAGACTGTAAAGTGCTCACAGATGCTATGGTAACGGAAGGCTGACTAACTTCCTCATGCAGATTTTGCATTTCACCAACTAAGGTTACAATCTGAAAACCATTTATTTGCAAGAAGCCTATTGGAATTATTGTGAGAACTATCAAGGCAGCCTGATCAACCAAGTTTCAGTTTATGATCTCATCTAATCTTACATGGAGAAGATGTAAAGTTGCAGGAAATCACACATGGAACAACCCTTTTTGAACTGTCCCTCTTCAGGAACAGAATCACTTCTTCCAGAATAAAATTCTGAATATTGAGAAGAACAGTTTTGTCCAAGTCTGTACCTTGACAAGGTAGCTTTCCACATATAGGGAGGGTGTTTTCATACATTGAATCCATCTGCCTGGAGTAGGAAGTGGTACAGTCCAGCAAGGAATACTATCTCTTATTTCTGCACAAATGAATTATTCCTTTGTGCTGACTCAAACAGGGCTGATACAAATCTGTTTCACCCATTATGCCAGGGAGGATTCTTATGGAGAATGTTCCATAGAGAGCCACAGATGCAGTAGCTCAGTGAAGATGATATAAAAACAAACAACCCGTCTGCTTAATAAAAATACCAGTTAACCTGGAGTTGCATCTCTTCAGAATCAGCAGATTTAAGGAATCATTTATTTAAGAGCTCTCCTATGTGAACATGACCAACATAATTAACATGTGCAAGGGAAGGCTGACATATATGTTCTCCTGTAGACATGTTTTGTGCTGTCAGAGTCCCATGACGTCTATATCACATGCTCTCCTTAGTCAAATTGGCTTAACTTTGATAAAGGGATAGAGAAGTACAATAAAGAAGGACAAGTTGCAGAAGCAGTTACTGCTAGGCTATTAGGCCAGGATCCAGACTCAGCTGAGCATCTCCCACCAGCAGCATTGTATACTGAATTTTAATTGGTACACGTGCTGAATTTCAATGGCTGAACCACTTTAGGAGTCAATTTTTGGATTAAAAACAGGACAAAACATTATTAATCAATTTACTGTGCCGTAATCTCTTCCTCACCTCCCAGAACTACCCACAGAGTCCAAGCAGATTGTAAATGCCACCAACAGAGACTGGGCTGTTTCGGTTTGACTCCTGCTTTCCATTTAATGGCAGTGTATGAGTGGCAATAACTAGATGTTATAAGTTGGCAGTCACAATGATTTGAAGAATTATTTATTGTTTCACTTTTGGGGTGAGGGCAAGTAGCATAACAGCAATTTAACATGTGGACATAGCAGGTTTGCAATCCACTGATTAATAAGTAACACTTAAGTGTTATAGCACCAATTAAATGTCTTGTGAGGGAAAGCAGGAAGAGGTAAGATGACCTTTTTGCATACATCCATGTAAATAGTTGCTGTCTGGGCTGCAGAATCTCAAACTCTTCATGTCCTCAGAGTATTATGCATGGCAGGAAACCTTGCAAAAAGTCTGCCTCAAAAGATGTTGTTTTTATTTCTATGAAACCCAACATCTTTCTGATTCTGTATGGTACTCCCTCAGTGTAGTATTTAAAACTAGATTTGCAATGACTTTTCTTTTGTGACGATACTGAGGATACTCTTTTTCATGCATTAATGCTAGCATGTTGGTCTCCCCCTGTGACAGCCCCTTTTCTGTTTGCAGTCCTTCGTCCACCAATGGGAGCTTGTGGTGCCTGCTGCTGATTCTCTGTCTCTGTCAGTGATCATGTGAACACACCATTTGCCCTGGCTACCAAGCCAACTGTATTGTCATGTAAATTGGGATTACTCCTCTGTAGTATGCATGGCATTTCCTGCCACAACCTTCTGGGAATGCTCCTAAGACTACAAAATTCTGCCTATGATCATTGGCCATGGCGGGGGTGGGGGGGCATTTGAAAGTTTATCAGGCTGGTGAAGTAGAGGGGTTTGAAATGCTGGTTCCATCTTGTACAAGAATGAGAAAACAGGGCTGCTTCAGGCTATGGGCAGAGGTGCCTGTATTGGGATCACCAGTGATTTAAAAAAAACTTTCATGGGGGAAGGGATGGTATGGTTTGGGGTTTAAGTTTGCATGGGAAACTGTGGTTTGCTATAGTCCATCCTGGCCACTCTCTACAAGGAACAGTATACCTTAGAGGGGGAAAGGTGGTAGTTTGGCATCGAGAAGTCTGTGTATCCCCATGGGAAAGTCTCTGTGTCCATGAACTACAGTTCCCATGAGGCCCTGCCAGCAGCACATGGCAGGGTGGCAGTCTGGTGACACTGTAGTACAATGGAGGCAGTTTCACCTTTCAAATGTATAATTGGTGTCCAAAAAGCAATGCAGTATCAGAGCACATGCATAAACAGGAATGTTTAAAAAACATTTTTAAAAGGGATGATTTAAAAGGATCAGCTAACTGACTGCAGATAATAGCCCCTCCTCACCACCACAAGATCTGCTCATCATTTCTGAGCAGAAAACCTTACAATTTCCACAAACGTATAACTATCACCAATCATGGTGGGATGAGGAGGTATGAATAGAAGGAAAACAAACTCCATGGGCATCTCAAGGGGTCCAAACAGATGACAATCAATTGAATCCAAACAGATGACTGTCAAATGAGATCTAGCCCACCACCAGCTTTTGTTAAGATTACTATTTTTCTCTAGACAGGGTAGCTATCCTATGAGAAACTACCAACAGGCAGAAATGAATAGTTAATTCTAACCAGCCCTTGAACAGCCTGCCTGGAAGAGCACTGTTGGTTGTCATCTACTTGTTCAGAACTTATTTTCTCAAAAGGATAAAAAGTCTGTAAGTAAGATACATATGTGGCCTCTTGGGTATTGTCTAGAACAGTGGTCCACAACCTTTCTGAGGCTGGGGACCGGCAGGGCAACTGCCCCGCCCGCGCATCGCGCATGCGCAGTGTGCGGTGCGGTCCTGATTCCCTCTCCCTGCCCTTCCGCAGTAAGAAGCTTCCCGGGCTGCAAGCTTGCGGCCTGGGAAGTTTTTTACTGCGGGGGGGGGGCGGGGAGAGGGAGCCGCAGCCCGGCGCCATGGCCTTCGTGGCCCGGCACCGGGCCGCAGCCCGCAGGTTGGGGACCACTGGTCTAGAAGGTACTTCCTGCATTTCTGCGTGATACTAAAGAATTGGATACAAATATATAGGACTATTTAAGGAAGGCAGAATATTGCTGTGTCCCTTACACAGCATCATTAGACCGTTGTGCCATGGCCTTGTGTCTATGGGGTCCGGCTGAAACATCTCATATTTAGCATATCCTGAATCAGTTTTGAATAGAGTCATGCAGCCTTCATCACAGCATATGGAAAGGAAAGGGCTTTGGCTTGATGATGACACAGAAAGAATTGTATGATGAAGGGTACTCCGAAGAGCTCTATGAAGCATGAAAGACATTTGCCAGATTCTTCATATTTACTACATGGCCTGCCTACAAACATTAACAAAATGACATAGTTGTACAAGTGCTATATGTGAACATAATCATAGAATCATAGAGTTGGAAGGGGCCATACATGCCATCTAGTCCAACCCCCTGCTCAACGCAGGATTAGCCATAAGCATCCTAAAGCATCCAAGAATAGTGTGTATCCAACCTTTGCTTGAAGACTTCCAGTGAGGGGGCGCTCACCACCTCCTTAGGCAGCCTATTCCACTGCTGAACTACTCTGACTGTGAAAAACTTTTTCCTGATATCTAGCCTATATCGTTGTACTTGAAGTTTAAACCCATTACTGCGTGTCCTCTCCTCTGCAGCCAGCAGAAACAGCATCCTGCCCTCCTCCAAGTGACAACCTTTCAAATACTTAAAGAGGGCTATCATGTCCCCTCTCAACCTCCTTTTCTCCAGGCTGAACATTCCCAAGTCCCTCAACCTATCTTCATAGGGCTTGGTCCCTTGGCCCCAGATCATCTTCGTCGCTCTCCTCTGTACCCTTTCAATTTTATCGATGTCCTTCTTGAAGTGAGGCCTCCAGAACTGCACACAGTACTCCAGGTGTGGTCTGACCAGTGCCGTATAAATTGGGACTATGACATCTTGTGATTTTGATGTGATGCCTCTGTTGATACAGCCCAAAATGGCATTTGCCTTTTTTACCGCTGCATCACACTGCCTGCTCATGTTTAGTTTACAATCCACAAGTACCCCAAGGTCTCGTTCACACACAGTGCTACCTAGAAGCGTATCCCCCATCCAGTAGGCATGCTTTTCATTTTTCTGACCCAGATGCAGAACTTTACACTTATCTTTATTAAATTGCATCTTGTTCTCATTTGCCCATTTTTCCATTGTGTTCAGATCTCGTTGAACTCTGTCTCTATCATCCGGAGTATTTGCCAGTCCTCCCAATTTGGTGTCATCTGCAAACTTGATGAGTAGTCCCTCCACCCCCTCATCTAGATCATTAATAAATATGTTAAAAAGTACCGGGCCGAGCACCGAACCCTGAGGTACCCCGCCACTCACCTCTCTCCAGTCTGATGAAACACCATTGACAACAACTCTTTGAGTGCGGTTCTCTAACCAATTCCCTATCCACCTAACGATCTGAAAATCCAGATTGCAGTCCTTCAACTTATCCATCAGAACATCATGGGGAACCTTGTCAAAAGCTTTACTAAAATCCAAATAAATGACATCAACCAAATTTCCCCGATCCAGCAAACCTGTTACTTGGTCAAAAAAGGAAACTAGGTTGGTCTGGCAGGACCTGTTGGGGACAAATCCATGCTGACTTCCTTGGATCACCAAATTGTCCTCCAGATGTTTGCAGATTGCTCCCTTTAATATCTGCTCCATTATCTTCCCCACAACAGAGGTCAGACTCACTGGTCTGTAGTTTCCCGGGTCATCCTTCCTCCCTTTTTTGAAGATCGGAATAACGTTTGCTCTTTTCCAGTCCTCCGGGACATCTCCAGTCCTTAAAGAGGTTCCGAAGATGATGGACAAGGGCTGTGCAAGTTCTCTGGAAAGTTCTTTGAGTACTCTCGGGTGCATTTCATCTGGACCAGGGGATTTGAACTCATCCAGTGCAGCTAAATGCCTCTCGACAACCTCTCTATCCATGTTAACCTGCCACCCAGACACTATCCTTTGGCTACAGCCATCTCTAGATGTGCCTAAACACTTTGACCTGTGGGAAAAAACAGATGTAAAATAGGCACTAAGCCTTTCTGCTTTCTCTGCATCTTTCGTTAGAGTTTGTCCATCCGCACCCAACAGCGGGCCTATTGCCTCCTTTACTTTACATTTGCTCCTCACGTAACTGAAAAATCTTTTCTTGTTACAATGGGCTTCCCTGGCCAATCTTAGCTCACTCTCAGCTTTGGCCTTTCTGATGATTGATCTACAGTGCCTAGTAACCTGTAGGTACTCTTCTTTAGAGCTCTGTCCTTCCCTCCATTTCCTGAACATTTTCCTTTTCTTTCTTAGTTCCTCTTGAAGTTCTCTGTTCATCCAAATAGGCTTCTTAGAGCTCCTGCAGTGTTTTCGTATTTCTGGAATAGTCATTGATTGAGCATGCAATAGCTCTTGTTTGAGTAGCGCCCACCCTTCACATGCTCCCTTCCCTTCCAGCATTCTCGTCCATGGTATGACACTCATCATGTCTCTGAGTTTATTAAAGTTTGCCCTACGAAAATCCAACATCCGCGTCTGGCTACAAGCTTCCTTGGCTCCCCATCTCAAAAGGAATTCTATGAGGACATGGTCACTTCCCCCTAGGGTCCCCACCTCCTTCACCTCATCCACCAACTCTTGCCTGTTGGTCAGTATTAAGTCCAGTATGGCTGAACCTCTTGTGGGTTCATCTACCATTTGATAAATAAAATTGTCAGCCAGGCAGGTCAGAAACTTGCATGACTGAGGACGCTTCCCAGAGTTTGTTTCCCAGCACACATCTGGGAAATTGAAGTCACCCATGATGACAAGGTCCTGCCGTTTGGATATTTTCTCAAGCTGCTCACAAAGTGCAGCATCCACATCCTCTCGTTGGTCAGGCGGTCGGTAGCAGACATCAACCACCACACTGTTTGTTTTCCCCTCGCTTATTTTCACCCAGATGCTTTCTACTGTAGATATGCTCTCCTTCACTAGAATTTCCTGACAGGTAAGCCCTTTCTTCACATACAGTGCCACTCCTCCACCTCTTCGATCTATTCTGTTTTTTCTGAACAGTTCATATCCATCCACCATTACATTCCAGTCATGAGAATCATTCCACCAAGTTTCTGTGATGCCTACTAGATCATACCTTTCCATCAGCATGAGAAGTTCCAGCTCTTCCTTTTTATTGCCCATGCTTCGGCCGTTAGTATAAAGACATCTGAATCCTTTTACTTTTGGTTCCCTATGAGCTGGCCTTGCCGGTTGGGCTGCCTCCGATCGTTTTCCTTCCATACACTCCCTATGTTGATCGTCTCCTTCCCCTAGTGGCTTTAGTTTAAAGCTCTCCTAATGAATCTCCCCAGGTTCCTGCCAAACACATTCTTCCCCAGTTTCGATAAGTGCAGTCCATCAGGTGCTAGTAGGCCTTCCTCAAGAAAGCCTATCCCATGGTCCCAGAAACCAAATCTCTCCTGCCGGCACCAACTACGCAGCCAGTGATTCACCTCCATTATCTTCCTCTCCCGACGCATTCCTCTTCCCTTGACAGGCAAGATTGAAGAGAATACCACTTGTGCCCCCATTTGCTTGAGCTTCCTCCCCAGATCTTGATAGTCTTTTTTAATAGGAGCAATGGTATTCAGGGACATGTCATTCGTTCCCACATGGACCATCACAAATGGGTAGCGATCCGTAGATTTGAGGAGTTTGGGCAGCCGTTCTGAAACATCTTTAATTTTCGCCCCTGGCAAGCAACACACCTCTCGGGTTAGGGGGTTGGGCCCAGCCACATGGCGATCCATTCCTCTTAGCAGGGAGTCTCCAATTACCAGTACTCTCCTTTTTTTTTTCTTCTCAACTCCATTTCCTTCTGTCCCCGTGGCCTCTTCCCTTTGTCTTAGAGTTTGTTTTGGGACCTCTTCCCTTGTTGACCCTTGCACCTCCTCTGCAAGGGCCTGAAATCTATTCTGGAGCTCCAAAGGCCCCGAGAACTGTCTCGCCCTTCGCCGTTCAGTTTTTTTCCGAACTGCCTGCAGAGGCTCCCTATTGTGGTCAATCTCCTTGTCCTCTTCAGGACTGGTTGTATTCTCTTTATTCTCTTTATTCCATGTTGCAGAGCTCTGGACTACGAACTTCTCCCCTTTCTTACTTTGGGTCAGAGTAATAATTCTGTTTTCTAGTGCCCTAATCTTTTCCTCCAAAAGTCTTACCAGCTTACACTTGGGGCAGCTGTAGTCCATCTTGTCTTCTGGGAGGAAGGCAATCATGTCACACTCACTGCAGATGATGGGATGAGTGTCCTGGAGGTCCATTGTAATGTCTAGGCAGTGGAAGTACTAGGCAAATATAATCTACTGATATAATCTACTGATTCTAATTGCTCGGCCAAGAGCCCAAAGGCTCGCGCCTCTGGTGAGGAGTAGCCCTTTTTAATCCTCCCAACAATTACCTTGCAATCACCTCACCCAGGCAGCACAATAGCCTCACCTGGTCAGCAGCAACTCTCCCCAGTAGCTCTCTCCACGTGCTCTCAGTTGTCTGAGCCCTGCCTCTGGCGAGGAGCAGCCCTTTTTAAGCCTCCCAAAAATTACCCAGCAATCACCTCACCCAGGCAGCACAATAGCCTCACCTGGTCAGCAGCAACTCTCCCCAGTAGCTCTCTCCACGTGCTCTCAGTTGTCTGAGCTCATAAGACAATATGAATAGCAGGGAAGCACAATGGAACATGCTCATCCCCAAAATGTTGGCTGTCCACCTATCTTCATGTGTTTATCATTATTTGGGGTCATGATCAGACCATTGCTCAGTGGTAGAACATCTGCTTGGCTTGCAGACAGTCCCAGGTTCAGTCTCCAGTATTTCCAGAATCTGGTCAAAGACTATTCCAGTTTGAGTAACAAATGCTTTTTTTATGAAGTAAGAAGGATCTGATTTAATATAAGGTGGTTCCATGTGCTCATGGGTTCATGGTAGGTAACACTGCTTTGCATTCCCAGTCATAAAGATGGATCCTATGTGTGTAGCTTTTATGTACATAGGTGAAGTACCCACATGACTATGTTAATGGTACAAAAGTAGTCAGCATCTCTTACAGGGAGCACCAAAAGCCAGTGAGACAGAGCATTGCTCTTCTTTCTAATCTGCTAGGTGTTGTTTCCTTGTTTGTCCCCAGAATGCAATGCTCAGGCTGACTACCTTCTTCTTCCCACTCTCATGTCCCTGTCAGCCATTTTGCTAGCAGCTCAATACTTCTCTCTCTACCCAGTACTGTACATTCTTCAACAAATACTTCTTGGATGCCTCACAACACATTCATTTATGGACACTCCCTCTTACGTCTTAGTTGGAGATGGCTTCTTCCCATTTTCAACCCTGCTCCCCTTTCCTGTGTGTTGCCCTGACCTCCTGCATATCATGCATTCTAGGCTAGATTGTAACCTGCATCATTCTCATAGTTGCTCTGCGTCTGTATGGTTTTTGAAACACTGCTGGACTCCCTCTAGCCTAAACAATATACCAGGCCTGTTTGGACACAGGAATTACACTTTCCCGATCAATACTTTGTTAACCAAGTAAATAGTTATGTGGGTGACATTCTTCTTCAATGTGAGTGGTGAGTGGAGTAGTTTGTGTGTGGGGTGTGTGTGTGTGTGGGGGTAGATTTTTGTTGGATTCAAATGGCAATAATTAAAGGCAAAACACTAAAGCACAAAGTTGAAGGAGAGCAAGGCCCAGCAGGGAAAAAAGCTGAAGATCAAACCAATAAATGTTATGGAAGTAATCAATGTTCCTGGTTCCTGAAGCTTTCATGTGAAAGACCAAACAGGTATGTTATTGATAGAACGACACAAATGGAAGTCTTCTGTTGTCTCTGTCTCATCCAGATACCATTGATTAGCCAATTTCACTCATTTACAGAGATGCAGAAATCAAAGCTTGGAAGCATTTTATGTGCTAAATGGGAGCCACATCTTTCTCTCTGTATAGCATATATTGGAGATGATTGTTTTCAACTGTGTGAATACTGGTGCTAATTTTATACTGGCATTGAAATGTACACTTATTGTTTGCAATTTTGGTTCTAAATATTTTAATCCTTGGAGCTCTTGATGCAGTGTGGTGCCTGCGCATATATTTTTTTGTTATTATCATTCACATAAAAGCTAAGAAGGAGCCATGAGGCTTAACACATAAACCTACAAAACATGGCATAATTACAGTTTTTGCATTATTATTTTTTTAGCTCCTTAATGGTTCTCAGACCAGAAGATAAATAAAAGCTGAATCTGAAAATATGTGTTTGTTTTAAAGGTAGAAATACACATTACCAACACGTGGCTGGAAAGACAGTAAGGAGAGGCACCTCATTGTCAGATGCAGCTGTTGGCCAGGAAGAGAGTAACTCTCTGCCCACCTTCTAATTGCCACCTTGCAAGATGCCACCATCATGTAATCTCCGAAAGGTTGGCCTCCAGCTGGGCTCAAACACAAGGACTCTCCCAAGCTTGATGGGAACAAATCTCACAGTAGTGCATATAGTCTTCTCCATTTTATCCCTGCATCATTTGTTAGTCGCATGGAGGAGAGAACATGACAGGCCCACAACCACCTAGTAATCTCAATGACTATGAAGAGTTCAGAAAGCCAGTCTGGTGTAGTGGTTAAGAGTGGCAGCCTCTAATCTGGCAAGTTGGGTTTGATGCCTTGCTCTTCCACATGTAGCCAGCTGGGTGACCTTGGGCTACTCACAGTCCTGTTAGAATTGCTCTCACAGAGCAATCCTGTCAGAGCTCTCTGAGCCCCTCACTGGGTGTCTGTTGTGGGGAGAGGAAGGAAAGGCATTTATAAAGCAGTGAAAACCGGGGTATAAAAACCAACTCTTCTTCCCTGATCCGAGACTGACACTCAAAACTTGACACTGACTCCAGTTCTCACTGGTTACAATGGCAACTATGGAACTGGGAACACACCTCTGCTGAGATCACATAGGATTTCATCTTAAAACAAGCTTGACTCTCAACATCCTGGTGTTGGAAATATGTTCCAGGTAACCTTTCACCCCTCACTCCTGCCTAATTTTCCTCAAAGATGCCTGGCCATTGTTGCTTCTGAAGACTCATAGAGAAATGCGTTTGAGATGTACAGCTAAGCTGCATGCTTTAGTGCTTTCCTTCTTACAATAAAAACCAATCTTGAAGAAAAGCCAGAAAGCTCAGATTTTTCATGTGAACATCACACAACTTGAAGCCGTCTTACAAGTGGCCCCATCACTTTTACTTCCTTCATTTACCCTGGTCCTTTGGTAAACAGGATTCCACTAACTACTCCTGTCACTACAAATGCTCATATAAAGCTCTTTCTCCAACGCAGTCATTGTTATTACCGATAAGGATGCTCTTTGTATTCACAAGACTGGGACAGTTTCCAAAAAGGAGAGCCTATTAATAATAAGAAAGGCCTGTATACTTCAGAATCATCAACAGTTTCTGTATTTTCTTGCAAAAGTAACTGAATTAAGACTCTACCCATCAGAGAAATCATGCAACAAGGTCTTGATACTTAACACATTATTTTCTCTATAGATACAAAAGACACGGCAATCAACATATAATTAACCCAGGGTACTTGTTGCTAGATGATATTGTAGAGGAGAATAGCTAAGTGAGATTCGGGAAAGGATTAAGCTTTACAGGAATTGCATCTGTAGCCACATGAGATGAGATAAAGCCATGGGATTTATTAGGCTCCCATATTTATTTTCAAATTTATATCCTTCCTCTCTTGACAAATGTCACCTCCAGGTGGCTTCCAGAATAAAACCATAAAAACAGAGTAAACTCCTAAAATCCCATTAAACATTAGAAGAACAATATCCCCAATATCAACAATAATAAAGATGGTGGTATGGGCTCAACAATATTCCATCCAATCCAATTTAGCTAATCCCAACCAGGACCAGGAGCATGGTCCCAGTGATGAAGACTGGGCTTTGATCTTCCATGTTCTATGAGGGAATGCCTAGGATAGGGCAAGACTCCCTGTTCATAACTCCGATCATCCCCCTAGCCTCAACCAAATGCCCAGCGGAAGAGCTCCATCTTGCAGGCCCTGTGAAACCTAGGTATTTCCGTCAAGGCCCTTAGCTCTTCTGGGAGCTCATTCCACTAGGTTGGGGCCAGGGCCAAAAAGGCCCTGACCCTGGTCGAGACTAGGCATATCTCCCAGGGGCCTGGGACAGCCAGCAAATTCCTACCCACAGAGTGTAAGCCCTGCAAGGGGCATAGGCATATAAGTGGTCAGATAGGTAGGACCCAGGCTACACAAAGCCATGAAGGTCGAAACCAGAACCTTGAACTTGATCTGGAAGCAGATGGGCAGCCAATGTAGCTGACTCAACACTGGCTGAATGTGGGTCCTCCATGATGTCCTAGTAAGGACCCTGGCAGCCGCATTCTTCACCAGCTGCAGTTTCTGGGTCAAAGACAAGGGTAGGCCCACGTAGAGTGAGTTACAGAAGTCTAATCTGGAAGTGACTATTGCATGGATTACATGGATCACTGTGGCCAAGTGGTCTGAGGGCAGGTCTGAGGGCACTAGTAGCTGTGGCGCAGATGGAAAAATGCTTTCTGGACTACCTTAGTGATCTGAGCCTCCATGGAAAGTGAGGCATCCAAGATCACCCCCAAATTCCTGGTGGACATCAGCAGAAGGGCATGACTTTGCTGCAGATAGCGATATGATCCCATCTTCTCACTATGATGAAATGTCAACCATGAAATGTCCTGGCCTCCAGGAGGGACCTGGGAATCTCTCGGAATTACAGCTCATCTATAGACTACAGAGATCAATTCCTCTGGAGAAAATACATGCTTTGAATGGTAGGCTCTATGTTACCCAAATTAAACATTTAAATGAGGATTTTAGCTAGTGATAGGGGTAAGAATAGGATCTCTACCAGTATATACCAGGGTATTTCCTTTTAGAAACTCTCAAATGAACCAGATTGGAATACCTGAAAGTAGTTTTATTAGTAAAGGAGTTTTAAAAGGTAATTTACAAACTTGCACATCAAAAACAACTGAAACAAGAATTCACACTACAGAAAACAGAGTTGAATGGGAAAAAGAGAGGGTGTACAGAGGAGTAAAAAAGGTAAAGGTAAAGGTATCCCCTGTGCAAGCACCGAGTCATGTCTGACCCTTGGGGTGACGCCCTCCAGCGTTTTCTTGGCAGACTCAATACGGGGTGGTTTGCCAGTGCCTTCCCCAGTCATTACCGTTTACCCCCCAGCAAGCTGGGTACTCATTTTACCGACCTCGGAAGGATGGAAGGCTGAGTCAACCTTGAGCCGGCTGCTGGGATTGAACTCCCAGCCTCATGGGCAAAGCTTTCAGACGGCTGCCTTACCACTCTGCACCACAAGAGGCTCCTACAGAGGAGTAATAGATACTATCATTATGTGAAGAGGGATGGTCTGCAGGTCCAATGAAATGTCCAGCATCTTAGAGAAGAAATGGAGTAACCTACAAGTAAGCTGGTGGTATATGAAGGATATTCAAAGAACACACAGAGATGGGTCCTGGTGTTCTGCTTAAATAGGAGAATTGTAACCTCAAGCAAAGGATTGGCACACTAGCCCCTAGAACAATATCCTTGATGTGTTTTCTGGGTCTGACAAAGAGACTGGAAGGCAGGTGATGGGTCTATTCAGAATGAAGACAAAACTGAGGATGGAACATTGGAAGTTTCCCAGGAACCAAAACAAGAACCTTGATGGTTCTAGTTGGTTTTTACCTTTTAAATGGTAGCAAACCTACTGTTCCCTACAATACATCCAGCCTTTTTTTTCCTTTGACAGCGCAATGATTTTATAACACTACCGCATATGTAAAAAAAGGAGGTTCCAACGCTGATGAAGGCACATGAGGGCACATGGAGCATGTTTCATAATTACCGAGTAATACTGTTACAAAACGGTATATCCAGTTAGATGATCGTGAATGAAATACTATTTTCATTAGGAAGTTGTGGGAATTTTCACCAGCCTTTGTTGGTGATTAAGGAGGAGTAGAGGACCTTTGAAATGGTGGCAACTGTGCTGTTCCCCCCCCCCCAATACATCCAGCCTTGTTTTGCAATGTTCTAACATGACTGCATGTGCAAAAAAGAGAGGCTCCATTGCTCATGGAGTACATGATGACACAGTTAGCATGCTTCATAATTACCGAATAACAGTAACATGAATTGGTGTATCCAGTTTGACGATCACCAGCCATTTTCTTTGTTGGCACCTAAGGAGGAGCGGGGGCCCTTTGATATGGCAGCAACCATGTTGTTATGACACATGTGCAAAAACAGAGAGGGGGTTCTGTTGCTGGTGATGTGCACAGCTGCACAGTCTCTTTTTGAAGGAAATGCAAAAGACATGGGGAGAGTTGGATCTGAATTCACGAAAAAGTCCCCCAAATAAATGCTGGTTTGTGGAAGGGCTGCTACAATGTCAGAGCATCAGCTGGGGATACACCTCCCTGAGAAACAGCAGCAACACTGAGGTGCGGAAAAGGTCTTTGTGTTTTTCTCTTCTAGCTTCCTAGTTTGTTTGTACATGTCCAAAAATTTAAAAATCTCCTTTGAACTTAGGTCTCTGCAGACTCACGTCCGCCTTCCTCTTGAATCCCATGGCTCCCATTTTCATTAGCCTGGAGACAGGTGACTTTGCAGAAGAGGGGGGAGGTGTAGGTACACACGGGTACATCCAGATGCGCAAGCAGCATCCCTGCCTTCTCCCTTCTGGGCTGGGCAAAGATGATATTTGGAGTGTTTAGCACAACATGCTGTGATGGTAATGTAAAGGCGGGAGGTGTGTCCTTCGTGTGCAAATCTAATTAATAGCAAACAAATTTGCTCCGAGGCAGGGGATGTGTCGAAGGAATTCACTTAAAAGCTAGTAGGGCTTAGTGATTGCCACAAGGTGGCAGCACCCGGTCAGGCTAATAACTCCCTGCTTGAGATTTGTAAATGGGACGCTAGTGGAAGCAAGGTATTGTGGAAACCAATAACTAGATTGTTGATAGCCATAACACAGCTTGGATCAGGTATGCAAAAGTCAAAAGTGACCCTGCCAAAAGGACTTCCATACTTCTTCCATACTTCCAGCTTCTTTAATATTTTAAAGGGACAAACTCAGTAGTCAAATAGCTTTTCATTCCGAGCTTTGATTTAGTAAAGAGTTGGGCCTGATCTCTATGAAGGGTTTTGGTATTAATCACTAGTGGCATGCCCCTTAAACCTGTCCTCTTCAAGGTACATAACATCCTCTCTGTCCCACCCAGCAAGCCAGATCTAAATTCCTTGCAAGGCTACATGGCCCTCTGGCATCAGAAAATGAAATTCCAAGAGCTGATCCAGGTGTACTTTAAAAAATGATGGCTTTATGGAACAATGAATCATACAGGTTGCAGAGAATCCCCTCTGTTATTTATTTTGGCATTATATTCCACTCATTTCATGCTTTCTTTGTACTTTCAGGGCACATCAAATATGGTATCGACAACACACAAGGGGGCATGATGCTGGAACATATCTGGATGCCCTCAAACCTATATTTCACAGGCTTGCCTTTACTAGCACTGGGAACTGATCTACCCAGTGCTAGAAGCAAGAATGCTCCCCACAGCTATTCTCACTAAAAGGCACCATCTGATCCAAGTCAATTTTGCATGACTTTCAAGTGACACCCTAAGCACAGTTACCTTCTAAGCCGACGGATTTAGAAGGAGTTAGAAGGATATAACTCTGCTGTAATGCTCCGCTGTTTGACCTGCTGATCCCCACAATGCCCGAGAGGTTGACTGAGACAAAATTTGCATGTCCTACTGGCTCCTCCCACTACAGACCTTCTTCAGGGTCCTCTAGCTGTAAAAAATCAGCAAGAGTGGCAGGATATGAGCTTGCATGAGTCACTGCTCATAAAAGCTAATGACCTGTCACAAATGTTGTTAGTCCTTAAGGTGCTACTGGACTGTTACTCTTTTTTACTGCTGCAGACCGTCTGACACAGCTACCCCTTGAGCGATTCTCAGGCTGCCCTAGTGCCCAGGTGTGGCAGTTGGTAGAGATCAGTGGAAGGAAGGACGCAGGGGTATTCTATTCCACTGATGGAAATTTTAGTCTGATATATGCTGAGTACAGTACAATTTAATGCAAAATTAAATCAATAAAACCAACACATCAAACAATACTCTAAACCAACCTTTTCCCAACCTTTTGACTGTGAAGGAGCCCCTGAAATAAATTCTCAAGCTTCAAGGACCCCCAGTATTGATGTCAGCTGGCCACGCCTCCCTGTCACCCCCCAGAAGTGACATGTCATCAGAAGTGGCATCACCACCTCCCCCCACCTTTGCTACTATTATGGTGGCTGTGCTTTATGTTGACTTGAAAGAATGGCAGGAGCTAAGAAGACAGTCCAGACCACCCCATACCACAACACTACACAACAGCATATAGGTCTACCAAATATCTCACACAGTTGTGGAATGTCTCATCAGCAGCCTCCATTCCCTCCAGGAGGGCAGCAGAGGAAAACTGGGGAAACAGTGCTGCCCCAACATGATGATGTCACTTCCAGGTTTACACTGGAAGTGATATCATAGCTTCAGAGCAAAATAGTTTGTGATGGACAGTAAATGGTTAATGTTGTAACACCCCCCCCCCCCCATCTGAGAACATTGAGTGACTGGGGATTCAAAGGGAATTCATCAGTTGACAGTGTCAGTTAGGAGCTGGGAGTTGAGAGTTAACAGTGGGAGAGTGAAGCAGACTGTTGGAAGGATCCTGAGTAAGCCAAGTGAGACATGTAGCTCATCCTGTTTGGTTTCTTATTTTTTTTCTTTGTTATTGGCTCGTGGCAGTTTACAATCTTTAAACATGATAAAATTCAAGTTGTGTGCCGACAATTAACTCCCTACCTGATTGGCCCTCCCTTGGGGTGTGCTACCAGTAGGGAGAGAGCATTCTCGCAGTGAGGGCCAATTGTGGTGATTAAATTACTCCTCTTTCTCTTCCTGCTGCTTGCTAGGTGGAAAAGGAGCTGGCCTCTCTGAAAAGCCCTGCTGCTGGTATGTTGTGCCCTCCTTAGCCTCTTCCCACCCTTCATGTTCCCCAGGCAAGGGAGGGACCTGTACTCTGCTGGCTCTGTACCCTGACAAGCCTAATGCTGTCTATTTGAGGATGGTTTTTTCCCACAAGTCTTCCACATCCCTTTTATGAGACCTCAGGTTGTGAACACGTGTGCCAGCTTGAAGTTGGCAAGGTTACTTTTGGATGCTGTTGGTGAGAATCTCGAGGGGTGTGTGGGTGCTGGGGCCTTATATTGAGCCACCATAGCTGAACTTGAGGGTCTCACCATTGGGCATTGTTCCTAAAAAGCAGGTTGAAGAGGAAGAGTTGGTTCTTATATGCCACTTTTCTCTACAAGATGGAGTCTCAAAGTGGCTTCCCAAGGTATCTCTCTGATGACACCCAAGCCTGTACCTCCAAACCATTGGGGCATGAGGGTGGATAATAATGTTAAATAACACCAGGGAGAGACCTATGCCCTGGGGCACCCCGCAAAAGACCTCACAGCAGTGCCCTTGTTCCTCCTTTCATGCCTATCAATGACCAATGTATATTGAAAGTGATGGGACGGACAAGATCTGCAGTGTGCATGATTCAACAACATAAAAAGAATATCCTGCAGGGGGCATTGGAGGAGACATGTATTTAGCATAGCTAGAATAGGAACTTCCTGGAATTTTTCAAATACTCTTCCTGCTCCTTTGTGCACACTTCCCACTGCTTGCCTCCAGAACAACAGACAGAATGAACAGAACATTTTGTTAGGTCTCTATTTTCTATAGATAGTTGGTCATCTTCGCAGTAAAACTATTTACTTCTTTACACAGCCTGGTGCTCTGCTCTCTTGCATATTCAAACTCTGCCAACAGAAAGGACTGGGTGGGATAGCCAGAGAAAAACAAAGAAGAAAGGAAAAGAGGTTGCTCAGCTAGGAACAATATAAAAGGAAATCCTGTGAAACTGTCATAGTGATTAACTCTTGTTTATTTGCCTATACTATGCTGGTAACCCTAAGCAGCAAGTGGGAGGAGCAACAGCACCGGCATGACCTGGTCCTGCACCACTTGCTCAGCTGCTGCCCCTATCGCCTGCTCCTTCCTGTTATGCCTGTGCATTGCACATAGGCTCCCACAGACCACAGATCCTCCTTCAAGTGCATTCAAGGGTGTTTGCTAGGGCAATGACCTCATTATGCCAGCCTTCAGACTGAAAGTCAAGCCTGGTTTGGACTGATTGTAGAACTAATCCACAATAGTGTCAGCTGATGTCCTGGGCAGGGAAGTCAACTTCTACAGCCTCTTTCAGGTAGCCTGGGATGTCATGGAAAGAACACTCTGTCAGATCAACCTCCCTCCACCCATCATAGCAGACCTTTTTTTGAGCTGTGTTTTAAAAGTGCAGCTCACATCGGGATGCTGTGAAACAACAAGAGCTGGGTTAAAATTCAGACATTGTGAACTGTGTGACACCTCTGTGACAAATATTCTTAAACCTTTCTGGACAACTGAAAATGTAAGCAAACAACGGAAGATGTCTCAACCCTGCAGCCTCTTTTACACAGACCCTTTTACAGACTCTGACATTCTCACTCTTTTCTCACTAACGTTTCTGATTCCGGAAGGCCTTTGAGGATGTGTTAGGGTTTTTTTCCCCTTCTAATCTTCCAGGGCATTCTGTTACTGATCTTAAAGCCACTATTTTCCTTCAAAAAAAATCTTCAAAGCGGGGATGCAAAGGGAAATTGCTGAATTAACATTTATCAAGAAGTTCTGCAGTATCTCTCAGACAGGATTTAACAGGGACCTGTCATTTCTTAGCCACTACAGGTGCATATCCTGCCCGTTATGTATGCTGATTATTAGAGCTATGCCTCTGTAACTTCCTATTGCATCTGCTTATCTCTTTTCATCCTGAACCAGGTTTCCCATTTTTATCATCTAATAGCAGTTGAAGAGTCTCACATTTTGCTCTACTCTTTTGATTTGATCTTATTTTGAACTGGACTTTTTTGTACCTGAAAAAAGTGAGCTCTGACTCTTAAGAGTTTACACTGGAATAACTTTTGAGAGTCTTTAAGATAGTCTTTAAGGTAGTCGGGATTTTTTTTTTACTGCTTTTCTCTTTTAATGTATAGCTAGTTTTTTTATGCTTTTAAAAATCTGATGCCTTTTTTTCTAATATACTGGTTTGACTGCTTTTTACACCTTGTGATGGCCTTTACGGTACGCAGTTTTATGGGAGTTGGAAAATATTTATATTTGTGGTTTTATTTGTGTGAGTTGCCTTGAGTGCCTCACCAAAAAGGCAGCACTATAAATACACTAAACTGGAGAAAGGAAACTGGGTTGAACTGAACCAATGATTACAAGGGTTGCCTTGCTGGATCGGAACAAGAACAAGGACTTTCTTATCCAGTAGTATATCTCCAGCTGTGGTAGCATCTTGATTTGTCTCCTCCACTAAAAACAAAAACAATAATGATGACTGTTCCCTCAACGTTGCCTACAACTGTGGTTGCTAGGGCTGGCAGGACACAACTGGCAACCCCTGGGACAAATGTGGGGGCAGGGCCTGGTGCACTGGTGTTGCAGCGGCAAATGCTAGAATGTCTAAAGATATCATATATGGGATTTACCAGGTGATGTCTTTAGATGTTCTAGCATCTACCAAAACTTTATGGTTTTACCATAGAGGCTTTGCAAATGTTAGAGAATTTACTCTGTCCCTTCTTGTTTTTTTTCCAGATGTGACACCAATGTGTGGGCACAATCTCAGTATATAAGGCCCTGCCTGCATATTTTTTCCAGGGGATTGCCAGATGTAGCCTGGCCAGAAGTGACTTCTTTAGACATTATAGAGTACCCATTAAGGCATTTCTCAATTTTTTTGGAAATGTTATCAGTGCTCTGCCCTGGTACTGGCTGCTCATCCCATCTCCCTTTTTCTCCTCTTGGTGTCTGAAGACAGTAACAAGGATACTGGGATGTCTCCTGCTATAGCTGGGGCCTGGCATCCCATTGGTTCCCAAAGTGATATGATACAATACATTAACATTTATTGTATGTTGTCAAAGGCCGTTATAAAACACAAAACAATATGGCACAAATATAAATAAACACTATTTCTCCAATATTGTGGACATAAAATTGTAAACATGAACTACTAAGTTACAATAAAAGGGATAAAATGGTGTATCAAGGTGGAGGCTCCTGTAAAAATGTATTGGCTCGGATCTTCCTGGCAGCCAGAGCAAAAAGTGCTACCCTATATGAGATATAGGGGTCGGGTTCCCATAGTGGTGAATATGAGCACCATCGGGCTCCCCAATGTGTTTCCTAGTAATCATTTTTTTCTTTCCCGGAATCCATCTTTCTCAAAGCAAAGAAGGTAGTTCAGAAGAAAAGAAGATAGTTCAGAAGACTTTAGAAAGCATCACTTTTGAAACTGAAGGGAAAGCCATCCAGATTTATCTGCTACCTTATTAGAAGGATGCTGACTTGGAAAATTTTTAACATTTTCACTTTAACCCCCCCCATCAGCTATTTTGTCATTGGTCCTATCTCCTATGATAGCCATTTTGAGATGTCACCTGCTGCCCCTTCTCAAAATTCCAAAAGTGTCCAAAGGCTTGGCTTGTCAGTTGCCTCTTGGTGTGTGTGTGTGAATGTTTGTAGGAGAAATATAATGCAAAAAATAATGCAAGAATATTAATGCAGAAAACCCCCAAAACCACCCAATAAAGATATGGTGTTACTTTTGGGAAAAACAATTTTGTTCATTAAGTACTTCTGGTAGAAGCCTAGAAGTAACACCAGTCCACTCTAGGAATTTCCAGAAAAGATAGTCAGGATATCAATTCTGGCTTTTCCACAGAAATAAAATCACATCATCCCCCAATGGCTCTTGCTTATGGCTTTCCTGTGTGAACTGCTCAACTCCGTAGCTGTGTGAGGGTAGGTAATTGTGAGTCCCTGCTTTGTGCAGTGGGTTGGACTAAATGACCCTGGAGGTCCCTATGATTCCTGCTGGATTCAGGCTGCAGACTGGCATCTGTACTACAGATTCAGCACGGATTGGGAACCTAGACTAGAGTAGTGAATACGGAGACAGTTTTTAAAATCTCTCTCCGCTAACTGATTAAACTGTCCTGTGTGAATGTGTCATCACTGCTTGTCATTTCACAGATTCCCGGATCCGCCACATATTTTTAACATTCTTTTTTTTCTAAATGGCAATGCTTATGAATATTATTTGGTGATATGTCTAAACTCATACATCATTTCCAGGTTAATGAATTGATCATTCCTTTTTTCCCTATGAATCTTCACTCCAGATTGTCAAAACACAACATCAACGACAAGCTGTTCATATATTTAAACTTTTCTTTGCAAATACTTTCTGTCATTTCTTTAATGAAAGCTGAGATTTTGTCGCTTTTGCACATTCAGTTTGCCTGGAATATACAGAACAGTTGGCCCCAAATACACCAGGGCCTATTGCGGTGGGATCTCATGTTTCCCTAGAGCTGATATGTTTCCCCAAGAGCTCTGCTTTCCAGGCTACATTTTCCCCCGAGGCTTTGTTGCTATTCTAAAAATGATTATTCCCACCCATATCGGCAAAAGAAAGAGTCAGAGACAGAGAGTGCAATATTATTAAAACAGTGTTAAGAGCCCATTTGGGATAATAAAAGGGGGGAAAGTGAGAGCCAGGGGAATGTGGTGGTCAGAGTGTCATCTTTCCTTCTCTCTCAGGATAACTTACTATACAGTAATGTTTGTTAGGATAGAATTGTATGAGCTCTGTGCAGTAAGAGTAGGATTAAAAAAAACACATGGAAATAGCCCTGCTTGTCCCTTGAACACGTGGCCATGGTTATCCATGTGATGGCCACCTCCAGAACAGATTTATGTAACTCGCTCTACATGAGCCTACACTTGTCCTTTATCCGGGGACTCCAGCTGGTACAAAATGCAGCTGCTAGGGTCCTCACAGGAACACTGTGGAGGGCTTATATCCAGCTGGTGCTGAGGCAGCTGTACTGATTACCAGTTTCTGTCTGGATCCGGTTCAAGGTCTTGGTCTTTACCTTTAGCACCCTACGTGGTCTGAGACCCTACGTGGTCTGAGGGACTGCCTATCACCCTATGCCCCCTGCAGAGCCTTATGTTCTGCGGGTGACAATTTACTGGTCGTTCCCAGCCCCAAGGAAGCACGCCTGGCCTTGACCAGGACCAGGGCCTTTTCAGTCCTGGCCCTGGTATAATGAGCTCCTGGGTGAGCTGTGGAACCTGTGGGAGCTGTCGGCATTCCACAGGGCCTGCAAAACTGAGCTCTTCCACCAGGTCTATGGTTGAGGCTGGGGACAATGAGGAAAACTGACAGGGCCCCCCTGGTGTTAAACAGCAGTTATTGTGATCCTTCCCCGCTGAGGTTGGGATGGGGGGGGTGGAGGGGGGGTGGAGGTTTTCCACCATGTATCTGATACCGTGTTTTTGTGGTCCATTTTAATTTTTTTTAATCGGATGTTGTAACCCACCACGAGCCAGTCTCGGAGTGGTAGGAGATAAATTTAATAATAATAGTAGGAATAATAATAGAGGGGGGAAATCCTCTGGGAAAAGTAGCATGAACTCCATTTTAGAAGCGGAAACAGGGAAACTAATTGCAAAGACTACCCACTAACCTCCTATTAAAGTTTGTAAGTTGGAATGGACATAGAACCACATCACAGTATTGTAGAGACATCCGGAGGCTGAATGGCAGGTGCAGCAACAAAATATCCTGGAAGATGCTACTAATTCTGGAATAAATGAATTTGGCATAGGGTTCCCACGCAACCCTGGGATAAAGCATGTGGCTTTGCCAGCTTTTAAATTCCGTTTCATTTACCAAATTTGCATCCTGCCGTTTAGTCCTGACAAAGGCTGCCAAGGTGGTTAACCATTTAAAACATACATAATAAAATTACATTATAAAACCCTTCAAATCAATCCTTAAAACAATTCTTAAAAGTTGAAATTTGTAAATATATATATATATATATATGTAAGGAAAGAAGGCTCATTGAAGGAAGGCCAACAAAATTTTTAAAGTCTTAAATCTCTGGCGGAAGATGATTAGGTGAATCTCATTGGGGAGATCATTCCAGAGCTTTTGAGCCACGACCAAGAAGGCCTTCTTCTGGGTTGCCACTTGCCTAATTCCAGAAGGTCCTGGAGCAGGATCTCTTTCTAGCCTAGGGTTGCTATTCTGAAGTAGGGTCTTGAGATCACCTGGTTTGGAGCCCCCCCTCCCATTTTAGGGCTCTCAGATATCAGGGGAATTTACCAAGCATGGGGAGGAAAGAAAGAGGAAGTTAATATGACATGCTGACATCACCTGGAAATGATGCAGGAATGTTGGTGATGTTGGGAGGCGATGCTCTGGTTTTTGGACAAAACTCTATAGTAAGAAGCTAATTCTGCCATAGAGTTTTTGCCTAAATCCAGAACAATATTCCAACATTGCCAATATCAGGGCTCTCTCAGCCTCACCTACCTCACAGAGTGTCTGTTGTGGGGAGAGGAAAGGGAAGGTGATTGTAAGTCACTTTGAGACTCCTTTGGGTAGAGAAAAGCGGCATATAAGAACCAACTTCTTCTTCTTCTTCTTCTTCTTCTTCTTCTTCTTCTTCTTCTTCTTCTTCTTCTTCTTCTTCTTAATTAGGCTGTCCTTCAGTTATTTGATCCCAAATTTAAATATCAGCATCAGCATGCTAAATGTGAATGGAAGCAAACTGGAAGCCAGTGTAGATTGGCCAAATCAGAGTGATATGGCTCCTGCAATTCACTCCAGCCATCATCTGGCTGCTTTATTCTGTACCAGTTGAAGTTTTCAAACACTTTTCAGGGGCAGCTGCACACTGAGCTCATTGTAGTAATCTAAATGTAACCAGAGTATGCACTACAGTGGCCAAATCTTTTCTTCCCAGGAAAGATGGCAGCTGGCTAACCAGTCAAAGTTGATAAAAGGCATTTTTTGTGAGTGGTATTCAGTTTTTTCATCCTCCATTGATAGCAAGCATGGATACAGCAGACAATTTGGTCTCTGATAAGACCCCCCCCCCATACTAAAAGAGGTTGAATAATCTCATCACATTCATGGGTGCTCCTGGCCTTTTTCTCAGCAGAGCATCCCCCCCTCCTCCAGCAGCTTCTGATGTGTTCGGTGATTCTATAGGAGGACCTATCTTTGAAGAGAGGGAGTGAAAAGGAGAAAGCTGCCAAAACAGAATTCTCCCCTCATTAATTTGTTGGGAGGGATCCAACTCTGAGTTCTAAACAGACTACAAATGGATCCCCGTTACTGCCCCATTCTACCCAATCTCCCCTTACCAAGAACCGCTCCTAAATGCCAAAGCTTGAAGGACTGTATCTAAAAGGCCTCTCTTTACTTTTCAAATCATTATTATCTTGGGTAAATACCCCCCTCCCCCATACACACACACAAAGAGAAATATAGAAAATAAACAGAGAAGGTACACTAGCCCCAAACGGCTCCCTGGGCACATTTGGTTGTTTTTATTTCTGGAGTGTGTTTAGTGGTGGAGACGTATTGTACATTAACAAGAGTCGTCAGGACCCTAACGAGCTCCTAATGTGCCCCATACTTCAAGGTTTCTCCAAAGAAGCCAGTAGCTTAGCAACGAAAGTGAATCCTTGATGAGAATAATCAGTACTTGTGTTGCAGCTTCAGGCATCCTGTCTCTTTATTCCACTCCAGGAAAGCTGCCGCCAATGGCATTGGCCCAGCAAGGAAGGGGTTCTGTTTACATCTATGATCCTATTGAGAATTGGGGAGGGAGAGACACAGCAATGACATGGAGGGGACATTTATAGTCTGATGGCTTGGAAGACCTTGCAGCCAAGCGATGATGCTGGGGAAGGATCCGTTTCATGGTTAGCTGAAGAGCGAGGAACAAGGGAGAGCGTGAAGCATGCCGTAGTCAGAGTAGCTTGTGAGAAAGAACAGACTGGGGGAAAATATAAGCAAAGCTCTGTTGAGGGCTAGGATTTACCTTTCTGCTCATTTTAACAATTAATAAGGACATTCCTGTCTATGCAGGTTTGCTCTTGTCCTACTCAGAAAAGGGTGGGCATTAGACATTGGATCTGGGCATAAAAGAACAGCTGCCGTGTGCTGCAGTGAAGGAGTTGGCTGGGAAATGAAGGGAAGGCCTTTGTGCCTTCTTGTTGTGCTTCTTCTGCAGAGCTCTCCTGCCTGCAGTGCCAATGGAGGATTAGTTGGTTACATTGTGGCACAGCAGGCATTTTGGGGGTCCCTATAAGATAGGCTGTAATAATTGAGTTTTTCACCTCACCTGCTTCACATTTGTTAGGTTGGGCTTTATGAAAAAACACACCTGTTCCTAAGAAGCTGCAGTTTTGTGAGAGGCCCAGAGATGTCTAAGAGAGATCTCACAACATGTTTCCCATGCTTCACTTTCCAGGATGTTTGGGGAATGGCTGTGACTATTTCCGCATGAGAAATTTGCCCCCACCCAGTCTCTCATTGTTCACGGGTTTTAAGGTTGCTTCCTCATGACATTGGCAGCAACTCATACCTCTCCAGTGGGTGGCATGAGTTTTTGTCCTCTTTGTCATACGATGAGTGAAACCGGTAGAATCTGCTTCCCCTTTCTTGTTGTGGCGTACAAGGAGGCAAAAACAGAGGCAAGCCTGTCTCCTCTCCATTTCTGGATCATTTTTTAAAAATATTAAAATGGTGTGGTCTGTGTTGCAACAGGACCGCAAAGCAACGTGCCCTCAGTTCAAATAAAATGTACTGTCATGTTCTCTTCAGTGTGCACTGTAATATTGGGATCAGGCAGTAAACTGATCTAAAACACATTCCTGTTTGTGTTTTCTGATGGTGGGGTATGAACAGGGAAGGAGGGGCATGTGATGAAGAAGCCCTCTCCCTGTTAACTTAGTATCCATTGTGAACACACAGTCATCGGGGTCCAATGACTGTGGTCAGCCTATCAGAAAACTATCCGAACATAAAGAGAGACCATTATTCAAAGACTCCTGAAAAGAAATCTAAAGAAAAGTTTTATTGTTGCATCGTGATCCTGGTTTTTTTTAATGGGGTTTCCTGGAGCTGCTAGATCTTGTCTGGGAGGAAGAAGTGGCTCATCTCTGAACAAATCTCCTAAATAAGCAGAAGGTGGCATCTGAGTTCTAATGACCACTTTCTGGCATCATGATTTCAGTTGATGCAAGGTGAAAGAAGTTATTGCAAAATGCATCACACTGGCAGTGTCACCCGGACAATTTTCCAAAGCAGAGACCAATCTTGCTCTGGCTTCCAAAATTATCCATCATAATCTATTGTCATCCATTGACAATGGGAGACAAACTACTTGGGCAATTTTGACATGTTCCAGAAATGTGCATTACTGACAATGATAAACTCAGCCTCAGTTTCTAAGGAGAGGTGAATCCATCCCAGAGTGTCATTAGACTCCTGCAGTTTTTTTAAGCTTCAAGTGCCTCCTTCCACCAAAGGCTTATTTTAAGACAACTATTAAACATTTCAGCAACAAGCCTTAAAATGCACAAACCTCTGTCATAATTGTGACTGAATTTCTAGTGAAATCAATTAGGTTATTCAAAAGCTTCTCCCTATTACATGGTTGGTGGACTGAATCCAAGTGAATTCCAGTCCAGACCTTGCCTTGTCACCTAATCCTTGTCTGTGAACTGGCCTGTGAACTCCACCTGTCATAGAACTTACCTGGGCCAAATCCGCACACTTGGATAATGCTCTTAAAATGTGCTTTCGCAGCTGGATTTTCCTGTGTGGAACAGGGAAATCTACTTCTAAAATGCATTGAAAGTACGTTTTCCAAAGTGGAACTTCAGAAGCCGTAATATACCCTTCTAAGCCTACTGACTTCAAAGGATTTAGAAGAGTATAATTCTGCTTCACAGGGCACTGATGATTTACTTGATCTCCATATTATAGTCCATGGCTTGCTGCTACCAACCCAGAACAACTTTTAACTTTCAAAGTTCCCTTGATACGAAGTTGACTATTGCTTTCAAAAAGAACAAATTCATGTTCTACTGCTGGGTACAAATATTGTTTTTTGGTACTTGATTAATTTCCTATCTAGACATTACACTTAGTCCTTTTGCATTGTTTTTACCCTCTAAGATGCAATATGTGGCAGAATGGGGGGAGGCCTGACTTTGCTCCTCTTTATAGTTTTTATGGGATTCCTAGAGAAGACTGGTATTACTTCTCTATGGTTTCACCACAGAGTTTCTGGTGATTCCTAGGGAGATGTAATGATACTTCCAGGTTTTCTCCAGAACTGGCATCCTGCCAATGGCCAATTTAAATTTATTTTTTTATTTTGTAGCTGCTTTTAAATGGGCACTGGGGTTTGGAAAACCTATGTCTGATTGAGGCTTAACCTACATGTGGCAATCAAAGGCATGTGAAACCACATTACATCCCTGAAAAGCCACTCGTGAGTAGGGACAATGACAGAAGAAGCAGAGTGAGGTGGTTAAGTTCTCCCTACTCAAAATTACCTCCAAGCATCTTTTCTGCATTTAAACTTCCAAGTGCAAAAATAATTATGGTGAATCTGGACCAATGTAATCAGACATGACCTCTTCCTAGGTTTTAACATTGTCACATGCTTATCTTTGTGTTACACTTCCAAGAAAGTGATAAACTATGTTCCCTTGTCTTTTTCAGAACATTAAATACCAATGGCCAAACTCAAGTACACAATGAAACCCTTCCTTGCATCCTGATGCAAATGATGTTGGGAACATCTGGTAAATTCTGTTTGTGGACTTCAATGTATAACATCTGCCTGCTTGACTATTATTGCAACTGGACTGCTGCAGCTCTAGTTAACTTCAGATAAAGAAGAAGAGTAGGGTTTTATACCCCACTTTTTACTACCCAAAGGATAAGAAGAAGAGTTGGGCTTTATACCCTGCTTTTCACTACCTGAAGGAGTCTCAAAGCAGCTTACAATCACCTTCCCTTCCTTTCTCCTCAACAGACACCCTGGAAATTAGGTGAGTCTGAGAGAGCTCTGACAGAACTGTAGCTACCTAAGGTCACCCAGCTGGTTGCATGTGGAGGAGTAGGGAGTCAAACCCGGTTCTTCAGATGAGAGGCTGCTTCTCTTAACCACCACACCATGTTGGCTCTTAGATGTTCATGGCCTATTCTAAAAACTTTCTAAGGAAAAAGGGGGGAACCACCCTCCTAGTTCTAAAGGGTTACTCAAAATGGACTTTCATTGCTTTTTTTTGGCAGGAAAAGAAAAAAAAAAGATTTTGATTCTGTGATGGATGAAAAAAGGAAGAACATGAAGGGGAAAGATCTAGGTGGAGAAATTGAACATAATTGGTCCCTATCACATCCACAGATCACTGCAGACTAGGGAATGGTTAAAGAAGGGCATCTAAAGTTTAAAGATTTTGCTGTTCAAAGTGAACATAGATTCCTGTCCCACCTCCTATTCACAAAACATCAGATTCAACTCTGAAATGATCTCCAGAATAAAGCCCCCCCCCTCCGCATGGGTGCAGTTTTAGTATGAGAATGACAAGGCCTGGGCATGGGGGTGAAAAGAGGCTTTCTGGATGTGTCAAGCTCCCCCCCCCCCCAGGATTCCATTCCAAAGAGCATTCTGGAGACGAGAGGGGCTGTTTTCCAATGTGCCGCTTCGTGCTTAAGTGGCACAAGTGCCTTTCCACCTGTTGGTTAATTAGAATTACCTGCTACATTTCGATGTATCTTTTCACAGTCCCCTGGTTCTTAGCAAAGGAAACAAAATCTATTTGGGCTTCCCAGGGCTGACCCTTTAATTGAACGAACATGATTTTTTTTGTGGCTGGTTTTTGTTTTTTAAATAAGCAATTTTGTACTTGCAGGTTTTTAATTTCCCACATGGCAAAACATTTCTGACTATATCCAAATCCCAGCCATCTCAGCCACAGAAACCGCAACTCCGGGCATTTCACCCCCTCCCCTGCCCCTCCTTTCCCTTTGTGAAACATCCCTTGTTGGTTGTCCCTTTGCTGCAAGAGCATCTTGATTTGGCGAACACTAATCCTGTTATTAAAGCCATTATTAAAGTTATACAGACAAGAGATTGCAGAACAGTTATTTACCAAAGAGAAGATTGATATATAAAGTGCTGGGTATTTATCCTCAGCTTATATACTTCTCCTTCTTACCCTAATAGCACTTTTTAAAATTAATAATTTTATTGCAAATACTCTTCACTGAACATATTATATCTTGAGCATTTAGTGAGCAATATTTAAAACAAATGAAGGCTCTCAGCAGTCAGCATATATTTTACTCCCCTCCCCTCAGCTTGCTACGGCGTTGATAAAACTGTTCTGACAGAGCAGTGATACCAGGGCTCTCTCAGCCTCACCTACCTCACAGGGTGTCTGTTGTGGGGAGAGGAAAGGAAAGCCACTTTGAACCTCCTTCGGGTAGAGAAAAGCGGTATATAAGAACCAACTGTTCTTGTTCTTGTTCTTGTTCTTGTTCTTGTTCTTGTTCTTGTTCTTGTTCTTGTTCTTGTTCTTGTTCTTGTTCTTCTTCTTCTTGTTCTTCTTCTTCTTGTTCTTCTTCTTCTTCTTCTTCTTCTTCTTCTTCTTCTTCTTCTTCTTCTTCTTCTTCTTCTTCTTCTTCTTCTTCTTCTTCTTCCTCTCCCCCCACTTCTTTCTGTCTTTTTGCAGATACACAGATTATAGGTTCATTCACATTTAAGGAGTCCAAATTATTTTGCCTAAATTCTTTTATTAAAGGGGTTCTGTTGTGAACTAGATAACTAAAATGTGTCTTACGATTGCCATGTCAAACATTAATAGATTTGCAACTGATTTCAATGTCTCTGGGTGTAGGAATTGCATCAGCAGCATCTGTGGATGGCAGCGCATTATTTAAAGGATAGAATATCCCTAGCTGACTGCACAGTGTTTCCCTTTGAACTGGACAGAGCTGAACTATCTAATCTCTATCCAATCTCTGCTGCCTGGAGCTCTTATGTCCTCATTTATAACCATTCAATAAACACAGGGCACTCATCAGCATAACAAAAGCATAATCAGCCAGCAGAGGTCAGGTTAGGGGGGAGAAAATAATTTTTTCCCCTACATGCTTGCTGACAATTCAAAGATGGAAATAAGTGAATGCCAAAAACAAAATTACCCTTATCTAAGTAACCTAAACTTACAATAAAATTCATGGGAAACAAAGAGGAAGCAACATTTGCAGATGACAGCATTATTCAGAGGACAGAAATTTCCAAAGTGAATGTCAAGTGCTTTCCTTGAAACGGAACCTTTCCTGATTGTTGACTTCCCGTTGCTGGAATGTGCAAGATCAACTGTGTGCTGAATATAAAGGGTATCTTGCAGGGGGGGGGGCATTGTAGGAGATGTGTATTTAGGATGATTAGATTAGAAACTTCCTGATGATTTTCAAATCTGGTTCTTGGGAGGGTGGTATATCGATTGATTGTTCAATCGATCAATTGATCAATCAAACCATCTCCTCCAGTTTCCTGACTCCTGAATTGGTATAGCAGGGGACTTCCTGCTTGTTTGAGTACAACAGTTTTTGTATAGAAGAATGCCTGCAGACCACAGCTAGTTAAACAGCTAGTTATTATCTCTCTCTCTTTCTGTACATAGTTATTTCTCTTCTAAATACCTGTAACCTTGGCTTCTTACCCTGAGCTAAGTAGGGCTGGCTCTGGTCAGTATTTTGAGGGAAGACCACCAAGGAGTACCAGGGTTGCTATGTAGAGGTCAATGGGGTCACTGTTATTTGTAACTTGGCAGCCAAAAAAATAAAAGGGGGGGCACTAATCTGTGGAACTGGTTTTGATTCACCACTCCTCCACGTGCAGCCGATCGGGTGACCTTGGGACAGTCACAGTTCTATCACACAGGTTGTCTGTTGTGGGAAGAGGAAGGGACAGGTGTTTGTAAACTGCGTGGTATAAAACCCAGCTCTTCCTCGTCTTTGACTCAGCCTTCCATCCTTCCGAGGTCGGTGAAATGAGTACCCAGCTTGCTGCTGGGGGGTAAACGGTAATGACTGGGGAAGGCACTGGCAAACCACCCCGTATTGAGTCTGCCATGAAAACGCTAGAGGGCGTCACCCCAAGGGTCAGACATGACTCGGTGCTTGCACAGGGGATACCTTTACCTTTACCTTTACCTTTACCCTCTGACAACTCCTGGGCATCATATATATTACTAGGGCAGCACTCAAGGAACCACAAAGACTGGAAAATGTCCCCTCCCAACACTACTTAATATTCATCCTCATTTCAGCCTCTCCCCCTCTGGAAGTTATACTTTCTATGGCTTCCCATGGCTGATGCTGCCAAAATAACCATCAAGGGATGAAGAAGAAAATGCCACCAGTGCAGCAAGGCAAGTGAGATTGGGAGGAGGAGGAGGAGGAGAAGTTGATTCTTATATGCTGCTTTTCTCTACCCAAAGAAGTCTCAAAGCGGCTTACAGTCCCCTTTCCTCTCCCCACAACAGACACCCTGTGGGGTGGGTGAGGCTGAGAGAGCCCTGATAACACTGCTCGGTCAGAACAGCTTTATCAGTGCCGTGGTGAGCCCAAGGTCACCCAGCTGGCTGCATGTGAGGGAGTGCAGAATCGAACTCAGCTCGCCAGATTAGAAGTCTGCATTCTTAACCACTAAACCAAACTGGCAGTCCGGTGCATGTGCATGGAGTGATGGAAGGCACCTGAAAGGCACCTGGAAGGCTGGAGAATATTTTGGGGAGTTGATGGCATTCTCAAATGAGCTGCAAAACAAATGAGCTTGTGGTTTATAGACTAGCAAAAAAGGCTTGCTGTACTGAGCCCTGTTCCAAATCAAGCCCTGTGGCTGTCACTCATTATTACAAGCTCATGCTCCGATTCAGGAACAGGCACGGACCCCAAAAGTCAGCTCTTTCATTATTCTGTTGATCAGTAGTGTAAAGATTAGTTTTAAGAGGAATTTGAAGAAAACACAATGTGGTGTCTTTACAGATGGATACACACACAGACAGACACACACTCTCTCTGTCTTCTGGAGTGCTTTGTAACAGACCAGCCATGCCTTTTAATTTCTTTTTTAGTGCAACTGATTTCATTCCTATTACAAACCTGCCTGGAGTTATTGATGAATTGTTTATTAAGTGACCTTCTCTTCAAGGTGTAGGTTTTAATAATTTTGTCTACTGCATGATGTACCATACATTGCAGACAAAATCTACCCCCCCCCTCAGGACAGATATATCTCTGTGTAGCAATTTATTACTGTGGGACTTCACAAGCTGTTTGTCAGAGCAATATCCAAACGGAACAGTATTAGCTTGATATTTTTATGGCAGCTTGTGTGATTGGTATAGGAACACAACTAATTTGTATCTCTCTAGCTAAATGCATTCTGAAGAAGTCCAGCTATTTCTTTGTACTGTATATTTAGTGCATCTCTTAAAAAAAAAGAATCCTCAAAAGGTTTCTATAATACAGGCTATTGTGCACAGGATTTATACCTTTTAAAAGAAAAGTTTCTTAAGTATTAGAATATGTCACTGACAACCAAGATCAAGACAATTTATACCATAATGTGCACAATTACTATGTTTTGGTGTGAAAGTTGGACAATGAAAAAGCTGATTCATTTGATATAGGGTATCGGGGGAGCATTTTATGGATATCGTGGACCATCAAAAGGACAAATAAGTGGGTTCTGTCTGAGACTAGGCATGGGCACAAACCAGGAAAACGTGGTTTGTTTTCGTTAGTGGCTTGCGACAGGCCCAATATATGAGCCACAAAAGGTCACAAACTAGAACTGACTCTGTAGAAGCTAGAGAAATCAAACTCACAGTGGACCTTCCCTGATGCTCCCCAACATGTTTGCCAAGTTATGTGCAGATTGGATTTAAGGGGTCTGAATTATTCCCCTGCAAAGAAGATGCCTCCAGGACAGTGCTTTGGGGAAAATATCAGATGAATGTTTAAAAGTGTACAGAATGGATCTGTTGCAAGCTACACACAGCAAACTCAGAGGAACCTCATCCTGATGCCCATTTCTCTACAGTCTCTCCAAGTTGGAGGGCTGTAACTTGGACACTGTGAATCCAATACAAATTTGGAGGGCAAGCAGAAGAGTGTCAGCTGGAGCTCCCCAGAGAGTTTGGTGTCTCCCACAGACTGGTGTGTGTGTGCTTTTACCACAACATGAACCTCACAAACTGTACCAGTTCATTTGGTGCCTAAAAGTTCATGATGGCTTATGGCTCTGCTTTTTCTTCAGATTACAAACTGGGCATACCACCAAAATGAACCACATTTTCTTGGTTCATGCCCATCCCTAGTCTGACAATAGGCAAAGAGAATGCCAGCTGGTTTTTGATTGGGAACAGGCTGAACCCACTGGTGTGCTAATGATCTCAGAGTTCATGGAGTCCCAAATGGTTGAGCAGTGACTTGAGTGGTAGACTCGCCCTGAAGACACACCAGTGGAAGAAATTCACAGAAGACACTTGTCTTTTCCTTCCTTAGCAGCTCCATGAAGAGACTAAAAATTGTCTGGTGAGCGTCAAAGGATGCTCATGAAAGAAGCTTCAGCTCTATATAAGTGCAACAATGACAGGAAAAAAAATTTTTTTTGCATTATTTCCCATCCTCAGTGCTTCCTCATGTGCCACAGTGTAGTCTCTGTCTTCTGACCTTTAATGGAGGGTTTGGGGGTAGATAGGAGGATGGCTGGAGAACTGGAAGCCCCTCTTGGGTAAGCTTCTGATGCATGCCAATCCACAGAAGCAACTGTATGAGCTGTGTTGGACAGGACCTTGTGATTATACCGTATATCACCTTGCATCAATGAACAAGGGCCATTACAGGATAACAACACTAAGCCCAATTCCATCTGCTTAAGCAGAACTAGAAATCCACTGTCCTGGCTGCATGCTTATATCCACTATATCTCAGCATTAGTTTAACAGAACCAGAGCCTGTTTCCCACACAAAATACCAGCTGCTGTCTCTGTTTCTGCCTAGCATAATTGCAGGTTTAGTGTTGGTTCTCAAAATATATACCTCCACCTAAATTTGCTATTGTGACCTACTTGCTTATGAAGCTATGTTTTATTTCTGTCACCCCATGTTAGTTGTGCTAGCTCTGCATCCAGCCTTAGATGCACAGGGGAGGGATCACTATTCTTCTGTTCCCAGCCAATTATCTCTATCCAGTGATTGCCGGAGTTGTGCACAAAACTGTATTCAGAAATGTATCTGGTTCATTGTATACATTCTTATTATAGGTAAGCGTGTGATCCAGATTTTTTGTTCTGTTCTTCATTCATCTTCATTAGTTTCAATGGGAAACACATTTCTGGCTGGAACATTTGTGATTCCTACCCAATTGAAATATAGCTATTACGGACGGTGCCATTCTTCAGACATGGTATCATCTCTGCCAAACTTCAGACAGATGAGAACAAGTGGGATTTCATGTCAGAGAGTCACAAATGTGTAAAATGTCTATCCTTTGTGTTTGCTTTAATTTTTAAATTGCTCTATCCCTCCCTTGAGATGCTTTATCCAAAAATTGTCATAAAATCATAGAGCTATATGGGGTCTTATAGGCCAGGGGTAGTCAATCTGTGGTCCTCCAGATGTCCATGGACTATAATTCCCATGAGCCCCTGCCAGTGTTTTTCCATTTGAACATCATATTGGAGCTGAACACATTCAGTGGTGGAAGATCCATTTCATGGCATAAAAGAGGTCCTTTTAATTGGGATGTTTCAAATCATGCCATCAAAACTGATTTTTTTAAATGTTTTTTTCCATTCTTACATGATTACCTGAGGAAGAAGTGCCACAGGCTCAAATGGCTTTAGAAAGGGGTTAAGTCCAATAATAAATCCATTACAACAATGATAGCTGAATGGTACCATATATAAGAAGACGAAGGAGCTTCAAAGTGGCTTACAATCTCCTTCCCTTCATGTCCTCACAACAGACTCCCTGTGAGGTAGATGAGTTTGAGAGCTCTGACATAACTGCTCCATGAGAACATCTGTAACTGGACTGTGACTAGCCCACTCACCCAGCTGTCTGCATGTGGAGGATTGGTGAATCAAACATGGCTCTCCCCATTAGAGGCTGCCACTCTTAACAACTTCACCAAGCTAGCATATCAGAGGCCTTATATCTATCACAGTACCTCTTGTTGGGGGACGACAGCAGGTACTCCTGCTTGGGGCTGCTGCGGTATCTGTTAAGCTTCTGAGGGAAACAGCATACTGAAGCAGATAAGCCCACAGATTTGATCCAGGAAGGACATTTAGAGATTCTTATCTATATGCTACAATGAGTCAGCCATTGAGCACACAATTCCATGTAGGTTCTATGGCCTTGTCACAACTTTGCCATAAAAAAATCTATGCTTACAAGTTTTCAGTAGTTTAAAATGTTTGATAGCAGAGATGAAAACAAAAGCAAAATGGTCAAAGACTCTTTCCTGCTACAAAGGGCTAATTGCAAATTTTTCATGGATGTTAAGTGGGAACAAGGTTGCATGTGCATTGTAATTTATGTATCAATCTTTCTTTGTGTGCAATCAGAAAAATACAAGCCATTAGGTGTCGTCGGTTGTTTTGTTTCATCTGCTGTATTTTTCAGCTAAATAAGATTTTCATCCACTTTAACTATTGAAAGGCACCTCTTCCTTGTCTCTTCCGACCTGGGCTCATATACAGTGGGCAATTTGGCAACACTATTGGCAAAACAACTTGGCTTTCACAGTCTAAGTTTTGGTCTGAAAATTCCTTGCATGGGCTCCTCTCTTCTCTCCCTCCTTACTTTGTGGTGGCATGGCTTATGATGCAAGCTGAAGGCAATAGCTGGCCTGCTCTCTATTGGGAAGGGGCATGATAGCGTCTGTTTCTCTCCGATACACTTCCTTTCAGCCTTCTTCGCTCTTTGTTCCCTTCCTGAATGCCACAGATCACTGTGCTATACTATGGTGTGTGCAGAGCAGCCAGGAGATCTGATGATTGTCCGGCAGCCAGGCAAGGGATGTTTGGAGGTGGTTGGCCATTACCTGTCTCTGCATCATGATCCCTAGTGTTTTTTGGGGGAACTACCGCCCAAATCCTTGGAAGCTTCCCAACCAAATACTAGCCTGCTTAGCTTCTGAGATCTGACAGGATCAGGCTATCCAGCCCAAGTGTGCTGACTAATGAAAAGTACTATTTCAGAGGAGAGGGAAGTTGGTGAAAGAAAGCTGTGGGCTTTCTTGCTGATCAGTGCCACCACCCTCATCATCAACAGTTGCTGCCACACTCCCAGAAAGTGACAGTGAAGAGGGAGGAGGTGTTCTTCTCTTACTGAAATACACTGTCAGAGTCAGAGAAGAATTGGAGGCTGAAATGCTCACCTTCCTAATACAAGATCAAAACTCACATTGGGAGTACAAGGAATACGAGTTTGGGTGGTACTTCTAATTTTAACATGTAAATGCTCCAGTAGTTATAGTAATACGGTCTTATGTTTTTAAAATCAAAATGTTGCCTTTTCATATATGTAAACAAAATATCATCACATGTAATGAACTTTGAATTCCAAGCACTGCGAAGCCACACTAATCATTTCAGAATTCTCTTTCCCTGCAGCTGCTTCAAACAAATCTTTCTGCATTATGGTAGGGCTGATGAGCACTAGGATGCTATTCCTCTCATTTTGCAGGCATGCATTTTTTAGGCACTTGTATCCCTAATGCACATGTCCTCATTCCCTTGTTCAAGTGTGTTAGAACGAGGCAAGCATTTAGAAGCGCATGCATATGCAATTCAAAATTAAATGGGATATGAAGTGCAAGTATTTTGTACTCAGGGATCATACTTGTGCAAAAAAGAGAGAGAGTGTAGTTTGAAGTGGCACTTATAATTATCGAAAATGCATAATATTTAAAGGGGCTCGATTGGAACTTGAGTGTTCTATATGGATTGGAGAATCCAAGACTTTGCTGTGTGTGAATACTTGCCATTCAAAATGAATCCATACATTTCAAACTACTACCATAACTTAGTAATTAGGGTTAGCTAATTGGAATAAGAAATTACCAGGACTCATCATAGAATCTGTCTGCATAAGACCTTCTTTGGAGGATTATATGGGGCCAAGGCACCAACCCCTATGAAGATAGTTTGAGGGACTTGGGAATGTTCAGCCTGGAGAAAAGGAGGTTGAGAGGGGACATGATAGCCCTCTTTAAGTATTTGAAAGGTTGTCACTTGGAGGAGGGCTAGATATAGGCTAGATATCAGGAAAAAGTTTTTCACAGTCAGAGTAGTTCAGCAGTGGAATAGGCTGCCTAAGGAGGTGGTGAGCTCCCCCTCACTGGCAGTCTTCAAGCAAAGGTTGGATACACACTTTTCTTGGATACTTTAGGATGCTTTGGGCTGATCCTGCGTTGAGCAGGGGGTTGGACTAGATGGCCTGTATGGCCCCTTCCAACTCTATGGTTCTGTGATTCTATGATTATGGTCTTTAAATGAGGGTGGTTGGCGGGTGATGAAGCAATGGCGTTTTGGTCACTCACTGTTAAAGCACCAGCCAAGCCCATCAAATTTCTGGAACCCAAGGCTATGTCTGAACCTGTTCCTAGTCTGGTTTTTGAACCTCTTCCCACTATTGGGAAATTTTGAATATACAAACAGGACCAGTGCACCAGTCTGCTTAAAAGAATAAAATAGGTCTATTTAGAAGAGAAGCAAACTTTGTATAGAAAGAGAGAGGAAATTGTTCTGTTGCTCATTCGGTTTGTTCTGTTTGCAGAGGGAAGCAGGGAGGAAGCATTCTCAAGGGGGCAGGCAGTCTCGTATTGAGCCAATATTGAACTATGGGTTAACATTTTCATTGAGCTGTCCACTATTTATTTATTTATTTATTTATTTATTTATTTATTTATTTATTTATTTATTTATTTATTTATTTATTTATTTATTTATTTATATTTATTTATTGTATTTTTATACCGCCCTCCCCGAAGGCTCAAGGCGGTTTACAGGAAACAACAAAATAGTACAGGTAACTATCACTCCAAGATCCCTTTTACATGGTGTTTGCTGGCAGGGGCTCATGGGAACTGTAGTCCATGAACATCTGGAGGACCACAGGTTGACTACCCCTGGTTAGGAGTGCGGACTTCTAATCTGGCATGCTGGGTTCGATTCTGCACATGCAACCAGCTGGGTGACCTTGGGCTCGCCACGGCACTAATAAAACTGTTCTGACCGAGCAGTGATATCAGGGCTCTCTCAGCCTCACCCACCTCACAGGGTGTCTGTTGTGGGGAGAGGAAAGGGAAGGCAACTGTAATCCGCTTTGAGACTCCTTCGGGTAGAGAAAAGCGGCATATAAGAACCAACTCTTCTTCTTCTTCAAACAAACAAACAAAATACACAAATGTCCGTAAAGTTTTATTCAAATGAGTTTGCAAGTTTGTGTGTTTCCTTTTTGATGGCAGTGAATGCTTGTCAGAGAAATAATGTGTATAGGGAAATTGCTATCTACAAAACATAACAGAAGGATAAACATTCTGGCTAAAAATGATGCCCAAATTACTTACTTGGCACTGCAAAATAGACAGAAGTTGCCATGAGTTAAGAGAAACTTCCAAACAAGTTTTACTTCCAGCGACAACTCCTGCATCTTTAATAGAAATGGATGTTGGGTAAGTGTGCTCTTTTTACCAATGCCAACCTCTTTTCACGTGCACTAATTGAGCAATGCAATCCTAGTCATGGTTACTCTTATCTAAGCCCCTGAAATCAATGAGCTTTTGCTGGAGTAACACTGCACGGGAGTCCACCGTGAGCCCTGAAAGAAGGGGTTTCCCTCTCTGGGTCACTGTTACTGTACTAATCTCAGTATAGAGCATCTGGGATATGGAATCTACCATTTGGGTCTTTTGCTGACTTCATGATTTACAATAAAATCCTTAAAAGAGTTCATCCCTTTTCAAACTGTCAATCCTAAAGGGCTCCATAGTGCATGCGTGTTTAGGATTCCATAGCTTGTTACCCCACACCATCAGCTCCCCCCGTCCATTATTTTAAAAGAAAAATCCTCAAAATGACTGCCACCTCTTTTCCTAAATATTCAATATTTATTTCAAGCCCTTTAAAATATCATCAGTAAGTAAGTAAATAAATAACTACAATGGTTTATTTGGGCATAAAACTGTTCAATTCACTGCTGAGCCATAGAGCGGCTGCAGTGTGTATTTCTCATTTATTAGCTGCATGCTGTAGCCAGCTTTCCTGTGGCAACATTATATTTCCCATGGGGGAGTCGCACAAGAATTTCAGCCCGGCATTCTGAGTTTCTGTCTGTTTGTTCATTTGGTTGGTTATTCATTTATTAAGACTCGCCCTCTCTCATCATGAATTCCTTTAAAGTCTTTGCCCTGGTCATTTGATCAAAACAAACTGGCAACTGACACCCTGTTTAGAACAAGGTTATCTCCCCTTTCAATGGGGTTTTGTATTAGGTTTTCATTTATAACACCAAGGAGATCCATAACTAAAACAACTGAACAGATGGCCTTATTCCTCCCCTCCCAGATTTTCTTTCCTCCCCCCCCCCCCAGGAGTGGGAAACAGAGACTAAAGGGGGAAATGTTTGCTTGTTACCTGGTCATGAAAACCTTTTTCCTTTGCAAAGGAATTTCCCCCAAGGAACATCCATTACGATAGATTTCCAGGTCTACAGCTTATCTTGTGAACAGGCCTTCCTAGAGCACTTGTTTCTCTCCAAGGCAGTCCTAGCAAAGGGATAGATACATCAACCTATCACTTGTTTTAGTTGCATTTTGGGGATTCTGAGGAAGAAGGGGAAAAGTATTCACATCTTAGTGGGCCATATTTCTGGAAGCACAGCATTAAAGAACAGTCTGCTGGGAGTAAGTTAAGGTCAAAAGACATCACAGGGGCAGCGCTGCAAATGAGAAGAAAGAGGGACAAATTATTCATTACAAAATGCAGATCCCAATGTATGTTAGCAAGTAGGTCTTCTTCAGGGGAATGCATAATAGCTTTAACTTGCTGTGTAAAGAGGTGCTCATACATGTTGGTGGATGTAGGGTTGTAAATCTGCACTGAGAATTCGGATTGACAGGAAGAAGCGCAATTCATATAAGGCATGTTGCTCTCTTCCGCCATTTCCAGCAACAGATGAGGACGGTAAGACGCATGAAAAGAAGGCAGACAAAGGCGAGACAGCAAAAAGGTGAGGAGGACCTGGGAGGTGCAATATAATTTAGTGCCTCACCATTCTGCAGGTGTGACACTATTTTTACTATTGTGCGGAAATTCCTACTGTGATGTCAATCATATTAAAAGAAATTGCTGGTCTGTGTAAGAACCTATTCAGATAAATTTGCTGTACTGGAAATCAAATCTGTGAGAAATGGTGATTACAAAAGTGTCTTCAAGTTACTTGATTATTTATTTATTTAATTAATTCATTTATACCCCCACCTTTTCCCCCCAAAGAAGCTTACACTCCCTTTCATCCCTACGGCCCTTTGAAGTAGGTTGGGCTGAAAGAGTACGATCACCCAGCATGCTTCAATGGTAGCATGAAGATTTGAACTTGGCCTCTTCCAACTCTATGATTCTATGCTACTAACTCCAGGCCCTGACCTGGATGACACAAGTGAAAACATCATTATCAGATGACACCATTTTAGTGTTGTGTTAGGCAGCCATGTATCTATTCAGTGAGAGAGATCTTGTTTTCAAACAGATATTAGCATTCTTGGGGGGGGGGAAGAGTGAATGAATTGATTTTGTTAATAATTCCAGAAAAGGATGTGTCTGTGAGTGAATGAGTCTGATATTAACTGGAGCTCAGCGGGAGGTGAAGTGAAGAATGGAATGATATTTTTGCTGACTGAGGAAGTTACTTGTTCATTTAAGGCATGCCTGCCTTTGTAGTTTGAAAGGAGGGGACAATGGCAGGCACAGTCATGCTTCCCAGAACTTATTCCCAATGAACTATCAATGTGGCACTACTTGGAATCTACCCTCCCAATTCAGTTTAAAAAAAAAAATCAAAGTTTTCTCCTTGCAATGACTGCTGGCATTTTTTTTTTGCATGATATCTGACAAGAGAAAACTAATTGTATATATATTTTTCAAAAATCTAGTGAAGGCTTAAAATGTATCACTATAACTACCAGAACATTTAAACAACATAACAGAACCACACTATAATAACGCGTGATAACTGGCAGGTTCGTCAAAATCTTGCAAAAACATATTCCAAACTTTTAATACTTTAGTTAGGTTAACAAAAGAGACATTGGGTGATTCACTAATGGGCAGCTAATGGCCTTCAAATATATATATATATTAAAACAGTTACACCCTAGTACTGGAATTACATGCAAAAACTTTTCCAACGTCAGCACACTCTCCCAATGAACTCTGAAACTTCCAGTAACATTGCAAGTGAATGCTATTTGTTCAAGCAGCCAATGGGCCTTTCACTAATTAGAAAACTGCCCTTCAGCTACTGAAAGCCCTTTGACTCCCTCATGAGAGAATGGCCAGGCATTCATGCAGAGATAAGCATCACAGTGTTCACTTAATTCCCCAACACAGTAAGCAATGCGAACCTTCTGTGTGGTATGAGGGATAGTGCAGCCAGCCCAGAGGGGATGGCTGTGGGCCGTGTTGTCTGTTATTTGTTTACAGTAATCTCTGGAGACAGCAGGGCTCCCCTCTAAAGCAAGTGTTTAGAAAGGGCATTTCCTTACAGATTTCCCCACCCCCCACCTTTGTGGACCATTTCCCTTCTCCTTCCCCACCATTGCTTTAGTCTGTAGGGCTGATCAAGAACATTAGGTGTCCCAGAAGCATAGACACCAATTAGTTAGTTATTTGCTAATTAGGCAGCCTGCATTATTCTCCTGCTACCTCAACAAATCTTTCAACTAGTTATTCAATAGAAATTATATATTGTACACTGCCCTGAGGCTGAATGCAGAGAGGTGGATGATGATAACAACAACAATAACAACAACAACTTGAAGCTAATTTGGGTGTCTCCAATCTCTCTTTCTAGGTCAGTGGTTCCCAATTTTTGGGGGGTTGCTGCCGCCTTGACTCCCTGGCCAAATCCCTAATGACCTCTCTCTCTCTCCCCCCCCCCCAATATGAACACACATGTCTCTCTTTGTGTTAGGTCTACTGCAAATTCAAAAGACACAATATTGTCTACGTTTCTTTTTTGGTTGTTGTGCAGTGACCATTTTTTCATCAGGAAAAAATATGTAAGTTCTTGGTAATAGTAATTTGTAGGCAGACAGGGAAGAACGATAGATTCAAGTGGGTAGCCATGTTGGTCTGAAGGAGCATGACAAAATTTGAGTCCAAGAGCACCTTTAAGACCAACAAAGATTTATTCAACACATGAGCTTATGTGCGCATGAGGAAGTGTGCATCCACACGAAAGCTCACCTGGCCTTCTGCATCTGTGTTTTTTTCCTGTCACTAGTCAAGACTTCAATCATGGCTTTGCATTTTTGTCAGGAGAGTGGGCGGTCCTGCCTCCTGTCAGCCCTCCCACCTTTTTTTTGGTCTGAGTTTGCACAATAACACACTTGCATCATAATGCAATCAAAAATGAAGAAAAAAGTCACACAACCATCCTTTGATTCCTGTGGCACTCAAAGCACCCAAACAAGGGGGGGGGGGTCTTGTGTTGATGTGTTCTCAGTCACCATGCATGCATGTAGAGAAAGCATGTAGGCCACCATTACACAACTGTTTATCTACATGAAAGTTACAAAGTGCCCCGTTACACCTTAAATCATGAAATTTAAGTGTATTTAGATGCCGGAGGGGGAGATGGGGGAGGCAGGAGGAGGAATGTGGAGTCCTCATTTTAGACTTTTAACTTTCTGGAGTATTCTCAGAAAGTGGGCACTTTTGTTATTACAAATTTGCATTGTAACACAATAACATTCAATTAAAAAAATGGAGGGGAGAGGGGGAAGGTTAGGCATACAGTAGGCAAAGCTGATGCATCATCACTTGAGGTGGGAATGGAGAAGGAAGCAGACTCGAATCCCAAACTTTTTCATTGTGTTTTCATTGGGTGACTGTGAACTGCCTTCCATGGAGAGAGTGAGAAATTGTGTTTACTGAGGATTCTCAAACTGTGTGAGAAGTAGAGATTGCATTCAGATCTGCTCCTTAGGAGCCTGATTTTTGTGTGAAAGGTTTGTTACTCCATGAGACTTTAGGAAGGCCACTGTGGCATTTTTTGCGGCTGTGCAAACAATCCAAGAGTCTACCTCAAACCTTTATTGTTTTTTTTTTATTCCAGACCACTTCTCCACACCTGACTAGTTTGGGTGCAACAATGTAAAGCAGACTGTTCTTACCATATTCCAAATCACACCTTGCTATGCAACTTCAATCAATTTACATAGGGACAACCCTGTTCAGGACTGCGCTGCTAATCCCTGGCACTGTGACTCCCATCTGAGTCATTGGGCATGCCTGCCTTTGCTGATGTAAAAAGCCAGAAAGGTGTCTTGGAAAGAGTTGATTCAACTTGGCACTGAACTGGGATTGCATCCTTGTAGTTATGATTTTGGTGGCAACAAGTATGCTATAGACTACTACCGTGACATATACCTCACAGATGAAATACAAGGTACTATAAGAATCATGGTTTTCCTCCATGATGCTGTTCTAGAATGCCTCTTCCTGGAAAGTTGGGGGAAGATACAATATGCATACCTGCAACTCTTGCAGGACTCTGGGTCTCCAATACCTTCCAATGCTGCTTGAGCTCTCCATTCTTTCTCTTGGAACAGGAACTCCTTAAATCCTCAGCTTCTGTTTGTGGGGGCTGCCACCTTCATTAAAGAGAATTCCAGCTTTGATTAATTATTGAGCCTCTACCGCTGAGGCTGTTCAATTCTCCGGTTCTCATTACAGATGCCTTGCAGCCTGTGTGCTCTGCTGGTCCCATTGCAGGATTTGATGGATGCACCTGGGAAGTTTTGTTGCCTGCACAGCCACCCTTTCTTTTTGGCTGAATTTGTTCGGAGGGCAAGGGAATTCGCTTCCATGAGCAATGGAACACACTCAACAATGATATTAACATTATTTATTATTATAGTTATTATTATTATTATTAAAGTACTGCAAAGAACTTTAAAAATTGCATTGAAAAGCAAGAATTTTGTTGGTTTTCAGTGGCATCAACCATCCTGGTTCCCCCCTCCCAGCTGCTCATAACAGAAGAATACACACAGCATGCTCCTGCATTATGAACTCCAACTGGGTTATTTGTTGCTTTCTTGCCTTGTTAACAGCTAACATCCACTGAGTGGAAATATGCTTGGGTCTTTCACCATAGAAAGCATTACAATTATCATTAAGTTAACCTTTTGCATCTTTGCTGTCTCCAGTTTCGCTGTATCAAGGGTGAGGGATGTGTGAGGTCTTCAGTCTCACAATAGAAGGGGTACAAGCACAGATTTATGGAGAGAAAGCAAGCCTACAATATAAAAGCCATTTTATGCAAAATGCATGTAGTGGGGAAAACGAGAGCAGATGCTGTGATTCTAAAGGAAATAGGCAGGAACATTCTTTGAAGACAAGTGTTACTTTCAGACAAGATGTGAGAGACTCCACATGCTTGCAAGGTTGGCTACAGGCATGGGGAGTTATATCTAACTTGAGTCCATCCGGCTAGGCAGACTCAAGCACCCCTGGGACTGTCACTGATGGATGCCCTCTTCCACACTCACTCCCCTCTGCAGTATCCTATCTCTCTTCAGTTTGGAAAGAGACATCTGCCAGGTGCTTTGCCCCTGAGCAGAAGATGTGCTAGGATTTGGCCTTTTCTATCTGGCCAGGTGGTTCCTCTGTGGAAAGGTCTCTCCCTCTAGTCCTCCTTCCATTCATCAGCGTCACATCCCAGCCAAGTTGGCATGCTCTCCTGATTTCAAAGGCAATCCTGTGCCAGCTTCTCCACAGTCCTTTAGAAACTGGCTTCCCTGCCAGTCTTCAACCCCTTGGGCACTTGGCATTAGAAATTAGAGGCAATTAAAATGGTGAGTGTGCAACTTCCAGTCTTCTGCAAGAACTCTGCAGCAATGTCAAAAAGGGACTCAAGAGACATTACTAAGTCAGCTAGTCTTTCATCCTTGAGTCAATGGCTTAACTCTTCTCAAGACTCACAACTCTCATTGTTGGGAAGGCCTCCTCAAAAGACATTCTGGGTGAAAAGTAGGAATACCATAGACCTGAGTGTGAGATAGAAACGAACGATCTACAAGTCTGTTTATTCTGTGTTGTCCTCAAGGAGCTTGGGGCAACATAGATAGTTCTTCCCATCTCCATTTTATCCACATAGGCTGTAATTAATTCCACCCTGCCCCCCATCCCCCAGCTATTTTGTGGGTGAAGAATCCAATCTTCTTGCTGGAGGCAGAGAATCAAAGCAAGAAGATGTGCAAAAGCCTATTTAAGATACTACAAATGTTCTATCCCGAAGAAAATAATTCTATCTGCTGTTGGCGCTCAACTTTGGATACATTGTATAGACATAGTTAATTCTTATATCACTATAACAAGACAAGGTAAGGTTATCATCTTGATTTTACAGACTTTCAGGGAATAACAGTTGGCTCAGGGCCTAGCAGAGTTATCAGTTGCAGAACAGAGATAGAAATCAAGTTGCCTTCTAACAGTCCCTCTGGGAGAGCTCGTTCCCCACAATGTAGCTGCTCCAGTAATGAAACAACTTCCTATTCTTTTTCACATGTACATCCCAATCTATGTGGAAGGTTAATGAAAGTGGTAGGCATCCTCCTTCTGGGCCTTTCTTTAGCAAAGGGACACAAATGTATCTCAGACACACCTGCTAAGGGGAGGGGAAGGGAATCTGCATTCAAACTGTGCAACTCCGTAATCCTAATGACTCGGATTTTACAATCCATATCTGCTTCGTTTTGTCCATTCACCATCAGTATTCACTGTTTCGTTCATGGTCTCTCCTTGCCATCTTCATCTTCGCTTGGATTGGGGAGACAAGGAAGGTTATTGCCCAGCATGTTTACGGTTTGCATTATTTATTCTGTAGAGGACACAGACAGACATCTAGAGGAGAGCTTTAGATCAGACGTGATGACTTCTTCGTGGAGCTCAGGGCATTAGCTGGCTGGCTGGGAGGAGATCACCGGGGAGCCAGACTTGGGGAAGGAGACTAGAGGTAATGGGGAGCTCTCTTAGTCTGCAAGAGGCTCAGCCTGTCTCCTGTCCCCTTGTAGTGGCACATAAATTCACACGGCACGATGGCCTTGCCATTCTGGTAGCTCTGCATAGAAAACATATTCAGCTCTGTTAAAATCCTGGCCTGCCTTGCAGAATTGTGTGAGGGCTATGTAAGATAATGCACATGGACCACTTTGAGCACATAGGAAAAGTGCTAAATAGTGACTAAGGCCTAATAAGCATTGATATTTTTCTTCGCTTTCACCATGCGTGTCCACCAGGCTTTCTTTGACATTCGGCACTGATATTCCTCCCATCAGCATTCAGTTTGCTTTCTGGTTGCTGTTTCCCTGGGTTTTCCAAGAATGCTTTTTTCCAGTTTTCCCCTTGTTCTGCTTGAAAACTGAAGGTTATTTATTTATAATATGGCATGCGAATAAGGTAGCCAGAAGATCCTAAAATTGTTCTAGCTGCCGAGCAAGAGATGTTGGGAAGTGGTTTGCCATTGTGGAATGAAACTGACATATAATGTAAAGAGAGACAGACCCTTTAGTTTTGGATTCTCCCCCCCCCCCCTTTAATGCTTTAGTGAACCAGGTTTGGGAATCAATGGTGGCTAAACCATATGGATCTTCTGCAAACAGCTAGACTTAAGAATCACATGGTATCAATCAGTTTGGAGGAAAAGTGCAATCTGCCCAGGATAGACTTAAAAAAAAAATCAGGATCACAACCAAGGTGCAGGATCAAATAATAGAGTCACAAAAAGAAAACACATACATTTGCAATGAAGGGCCAGGAATGTTTTTTTTTTCTGTTTAGTTGCACAAGACTAAAAAAGCTCCCCAGAGCTACTGTCGGGGGATTTCTTCCCCATACAAATAGCTGTTCTGTGGAAAGCATGGTGTAGTTGCAGCCAATTTAGCACAGGTGCATGTGTTCCCCCCCCCCATATGCACATGTTGCCAACAATCACAACCTACAATGCGACTGTCAGTGAGTTCCACCATGCATTCTGTACACTCAACATGTTTTCCATATTATGAGATCATGTGACTTTCCCTTATTTCACAGTGGCTGAAATCGCAGCAGAAAATCCCCTAGTACTTTGCGATATGGAAAACAGGGCTTCACCATTACTTGTTAGTTTTAAAAAAAACCTTGTCAGTTCCAACATTGGGTCCCCCCCCTCACTTTGCCTGTGTTCCTTCCTGCTTCCTTTCATTCAATGAACTAAGGCTAAAATGTATATGAATCCACAAGGATTTAAATGCAAGGTACTTGCTGGATGCTATGGCACAGCTGCGATAGGGCAATTACCCAATAATAATAATAAAAAAAAAACTTTGGACATCAACCGTGCAGGTCACAAGTGGTGTTCCACCCTGATTTTGAAAAGTGTGTTTTGTTTGTTTATTTTAAATCTTAGCTGCACAATAAATACACTGGCAGAGGCTGGGGGCGGGGGGACGGGGAATGGTGCATAAGGTGAGCACGGAATTCAAAGTCAAGAAAACCTTAGCATCTGCAGTAAGATGTATGTGCGTAACGGGCCTAAGAAGCACTATTAAGAATACGAAGATGATAAAATACTTTGGCATCTAGACTAATCAATTCAGGAACTCGTGCAGGCAAACACATGTAGGAAAGGTAACGCAGGGGGGATGTTAAGATCTTCTATTGCCAGGTTGACGGGTCAGAATCTGAGTGGGGGGTAGCCCTTATTCATGCTGAGTGAACTGATTACTCATTTTTTTTAGATCTTATGTAAATTTGATTCTCTTTGTACTCTGTCCCTTTCTGTGGTGATTCTAAAAGTATCAGCCAAAGAGATGTACACCCCAGTGAATCAGATGATGCAAACCCTGTCTCATGAAACTTTATGTGGGGATTTATTTATTTTTTGCTAGTCTTTACATTTCCAGTGGGAGTTTCCAATGGAGTGTTGTTATATTCTGCAAAATCAGCATGTATTAAAGAAGCAGTGCTTCCTCATAACGCGAGTCACTGGCTTAACAAAAACCTCCCCTGTTGAATTTTTTTCCATGCCATGCGGCTATTAATGTACAAATCCGAATGAGGCTGGGGGAGCCCCATCTGTCTCCTTATTGCCTTTGAATTCGTGTTCTCTTATAGGGCCTTCTGCTGGCAGAAACTATGCTTGACACTCGATTTCTATGTTTATGTTTCCAGACATCTGTGTTAGGCTGACATATGTTTTCATTGATTATAACGTGACTTAATGTGTGCATTAACTGTGCTCAGCATTATGGCAGTGGTGGCGTTGTTTTTAAAGATCTTCCCCCTCCTCTTTTAAATGAGATATATGTATAGGGGCCCTAGAGTGACAAAGGGTTCTTCTTCTCTTTTTTTTTGGCACATTCTTTGCAGCCCTTTCACTTTAGTGAAGCAAAGTCTCCCTCAATTTCTTACAGAAAATGAAATGGGGACAGTATTGCTTATACAGCGAGAGATAGCAATCAGCAGTGTGCCGGGACTGACTTATCAAGCAGATTCTTAATGCCATAAAATCAATGGGTTTAGAAATTCTATTATCCAGTCTCTGATGGAACATGCCAAGCTAAAGGAACGCCTCACCCTTATTATTTTTTAAGTGTACTTAAGGATAACGTTCCTTATTGTCCTGCCTTTTCCGATGCTCTCTAGAGGGCATTAAACTATGGCACTCAGGGAGGCTACGTACAGCTAGGGTGCAGACGAGAGCCAATTAAAGGCCTGTGATTATTTTGATTGGAGGTCTGCTCATCCCAGCAGGGTTTGCTCTGGTTCACTTAACAAACGGGCAACGGAAGACTTCTCGAGGAACTGCATATTAAGCAGAAAGGGAGCACGACAAGTTTCCCTGTCGTTGCAAGTCGAGTTGCCTACCGAAAAGGAGAAGGGAAAACAGGGTTGCTTGCTATTCACCCGTTAGCAGCTGTGCAGTTTCCAGAAATCGTTGGATGAATCTTTTCAGAAGCTAACCGTAAGTGTTGTCACTTGATAATATCCGGAGACTGAACTGCATCAAAAGCCAAGGAGCAGAGAGTGTTACCAAAGCAGGCAACTTTGCTTACAGGCCTTTCTTAAAGTCAAAGCGAAATTTCCTCAGCTTTCCAAAGGCAAGGAGGCAAGAGGCAGCAATGGGAATGCTGTCAGGAAGTCGGCAATGGGAGGAACGACTCAAAGCTGCGGGCCCTGTGGGAACTCTCGGCGTTCTGCAGGGCCTGCAAAACGGAGCTCTTCTGCCAGGTCTATGGTTGAGGCCGGGTGGCAAGGAAGATCGTGGCCCCCTTACAGGAGTGTTGGTAGTGAATTCAATCTGTGACTTCTGTCACCCTTCCCCTCCAGGATGTACTATTGGGACAATTATTAGGACTGGGATGAGTTTTTCCTGCAGCATCTTTATCCCCTTGTGGTTTGATTGTATCTTGCATTGTTCTGTTTATATGTCTGTTTTAAGGGGTTTTATTGGGGGTTTTATCCAGACATTTGTAACCCACCTCGAGCCTTCAGGGATTAGTGGGCAATAAATTGGAATAACAGCAACAACAACAACAACAATAACTAGAACAACAAAAACAACATCCACAACACCAACAACAAAAGGAACCTCATCATTATTTTGGGAGTGGTTTAAGGATCCATGGAGCCCATAGCACCAGAGTCAGTTTAAGGATTTGCTGGGCCATAGCAGAGTACAATTGCCGTGGGAGCTACCTGACTGGAGGTGGAGGGGGTTCCCAAAGTGAAAAGGGGTGTCACTCCAAGAGTCCATAAAGAGAAAACAATAGGGAGGAGAGAGGCTATGGCCCTGATCCATGAGGGGGAAGACTCAGCGTGGAGCCCTTGAAAGTACATGGTCCATAGCACATGATGCTACATGTGCTACATGGATAAACGTGCCTTGCCTTAATCCATCACCTATGTTGATCAGGAAGTTTAGCTCTTCTGAATTCTCCTGCCTTCCCCTGCTCCACCTCTTCAAGCTTCCTAGAATATGTAGAACACCAAACACCCATTGCCACACAGAAGGTCTCTACTTTGCCCTCCAATATGGGAAGATAACAACCTTTTTGTACTCGACTGATAGGAGCAGTGTCTCCCACCCTGATCACACATGGTAAGAATGGCTAGATTCAAGTCCAGAAATATCTTAGAGATGTCAAAGGTTTTTGTGACAGATTATGCATGACGGTAGCCCTGGGGAGCTGCTGCTGTTCTTTTGCGGTGGGGTGGGATGCCCCGTTGTTCCCTGCGTACGCACAGGGGAGGGTCTCCTCCAGCATATGCCGTCTGCCCTGCCATAATGGCCGTGCGCGCACAGCATGGGGCTGAAAGTGCTGGGTGCACTCCACTGCAGCAGTGGGGGGAGGAGTGGCGGGGGCAGGGGCAAGGGCCCCCACTACTCATTGAAAGGGGAGCGGCATGCCACCTTCCCACCATTGTGGGGGTGGGGGACGTCCTGTTCAGCTCTGCTGGGGCGAGAGGCGTCCCTGCAGGGACACTGTAGGTCAGGGGAGGGCTCTCTGATTATGCATGAGGCCAGCCTGACTTAGCCCTCACCAGCACCCACGGCAGCTCTGGAAATGCGGAAGACTATGCATTCCCTTACTGTGGGCCTTCCGAGGGCCTGGGTCGGGCCAGGGCTCAGTGGCACTTGCGATGGCAGCGACATCGGATGTAATCAGGGATTTGCCCTGAAGCCTTGTCACTGCCAGTTCGGGCAGTCCACCCCATGCATAATCGGTAAGTGCGACTCTTGAAATCGGCTTTGACTCTTGAATGCTAGAGAGCTACTGCATGCAAATGGAGCTATTCTACTGCAGGTCAACATGGCTACTCCCTGAAACACAGTAAGGATATATCAGTGATCATCTCTTTTTTTTCATTTGAGCCTACCCAAATGCTCAGTTCATCTTTGGGGGTCCTGCTTCATATGCTCCCTCTGTCTGAGGTACTGTGAATATCCTGAGCGAAAAGAGGTTCTCCTTTGTGGTTATCAAATTGTAGAATTTCTAAATTCTTTGTTACATTTCAGGCAACAGATCTTGAGCTTTTGAAAAACATAGGACAGGCGTCATTGCTACGAGCCAATGTGGGATAGTGGTTAAGAGAGGCGGACTCTAGTCTGGAGAATCAGGTTTGATTGTCCCACATGAAGCGTGCTGAGTGACCTGGGGCCAGTCATAGATCTTTCTGAACTCTCCCATCCCCACATACCTCACAAAGTGCCTATTGTGGGGTGAAGAAAAGAATGTGATTGTAAGCTGCTTTGAATCTCATGAAGGTAGAGAAAAGTTGGATATAATGAGCTTCTCCTTTGCTTCTTTTATTATGCCTGCTGCTTTCATGCTTCGATTTGCTTAGATATTTTATTTAATGGTTTTATATTTTTAAATGGTATTTGACTTATTATCATTGTATGGAAGCTGCCATGGGAACCTTTTAAAAACAAAAGTATTGTGATAACAGGTCTGTGGCCATGGCCATCTTAATTATACACTGAACATTTCTCACCATCTATTAGTTTTACTAGCCAAATGCTTCTAACTCAGTCATTCTTGAGGAATTAGAATCACAATCTATGGTAACAAAACAAGCACTGACTAGAGACAAAGCTCCAATGCATTTTCCTCTGTGGGTGTGTGGGAATGTCTTAATGATAAAAGAGAAGTTTTCTCCAGCCTAAAGAACTTTCTGTTGACTTAACAGTTCCTCCATTTGAGAAAAAGCCCAAGGAAGATCCCTTGGGATAGAGGAAATCTTCAAATACTACACGGGGGAGAGGTAAGCAGGACACTAACTTGTGCCTCAAGAGGCAACCTTCCAAATGTATCTGGAATGGGGGAAATCATCAGAAATTGGGACAATAGGCTGGGGTATAATGAATGGAAAGACATTCTTCTACTCATCAACCACCAAAAAAGGAGAAGGGTCAGGGAGAAACTCCCTTTCCCAAACACCACAAACACAGTATCTTCCCATCCCTATGTTTTCAGGATATTGGACAACATTCCAAGAATCCTAGAAACAAATTTGTTGGCCACCCAGTTCCATGTGCAAATTTGCAAGCACTGATAATATCCAAATGACAGATCAGGTGTCCTTTGTATAATTATGATGTTGGTTTTCCTGAAGCAGTGTTTCTACAGCCTCATGATAGCTTTCCATGTACAAGGGGCTCTTCAACATGTTCTTTCCAAGGCATTCAATTTCCATGCACATCTCAGGGAAAAACAGACTCTTGCTGAGGTAGACTCTCTGTGAGTTTTTGGGAAAGATAAAAAGGTGGCAAAGCTCAGGAACTTATGGAGAGGCTAGATCCACTGTGTGAAGTCCGGGCTGGACTCACAAAAATTGCAAAAATTTCTAATGTTTTGTTTTGTTGAATCATATTCCCTGAGACAATTAAGCCTAGGAGAGGTTTTTTTCCCATTGCTAATCCAATGACAATTGTTAAAAAAAAGGTGTCTGCTCCTTTATCTTTTGAAATATCTGCTTTAAGATACAGCTATCCATCAATAAGGAAAAGACACAGCTCCTATTCCTAAGTATTTCGAAAGGGCTAAAACAGCGAAGGAATGTGCACATGTGTTTTGCCAGATGCATGTGCTATAGTGATACACTTGTCAGGGAGCCAAGGTTGGCTGAGTATCCTTACCTCTTGGCCTGCAGGATGGTCTGTTCTAGTGGGCATTTGATGTTTAACGTAAATATAAATAAGGTCACAATAGACATCATAGTGATAAGTCCAGAAAGTGAAGAAGATTGCTGCTGGTTGGAAGACAAACCTGCAACTCAATAGGCACCGGCTCATTTTATTTTGGCTCTGCCAGTGATTTTCCCCCCATCCCCCATGTGTCTGTGTCACTCTTGAGTTACTTCTTCAGCTTCCTCCATATGGGCAGTGGGATTAGCAAGACCCCTTTTCCCCTTTGCAAATTGAGAGGTTCGTATGGGAAGTATTACTGTCATATGGAGAACAGATGGTCTGCCGTGAGCAGATGGTTTGGAGAGGACCATGCCAATGCAATCCTACGGTATGTAATTTCTTCTTCTGAACGAGAACAATTTGATAATGGAAAGGGTCCAAAGGGGAGAATTGTTTTGACCTGATTAGCCTATCACAGTGGCACACCAGGCTATAAATTGTTCTCAGGCTGTAGGCAATAATGAATTATGCTGGAGCACCTGATACTTTTAGCTAGCAAAGGTGAAGCGGGGATTTGCCGACTGTGCCATTTCACTTACAATTCAGCAATCAACCAAGGAAATAGCCAGAAACAGACCGATCAAGATGTATATTCTATGGCTCTCTAATCAATGCGCACAGAGGCAGTTTCTTCTTGCTAGCCTCGGTTATATATACTCTGAATGGATAGATAGAGTTGGCTCTCTGTGGGTAAAAGATGCTTGGTGATTGCAGGATTTAAAAAAATCATTAATATCCTATGATGCAAATAAGCACATTTCCAGAAAGAGACATGGCCATAGTCAAATTTCTAGATCCAGAAACACTCTTTCAAAAGAAAGATAGGTACACTAAGTCTTGAAGGCACAAGCGAGTCGATATAAGGCAGAGAAAGATCTGAAGCTTACAACCATCTCCAAAATTTAAGCTTAATTAAAAAGAAAAAAAATGTACCAATTTATTGACGATAAATACAGATTGAGTCCTGTGGCACCTTTAAGACCAACAAAGTTTTATTCAAGGTATTAGCTTTCATGTGTATGAACACTTCCATCAGTTCTGACAAAGTTTGCATGCACATGAAAGCTAATACCTTGAATAAAACTGTGTTCATCTTAAAGGTCCACCACATTCAGACTTTGTTCTGCTGCTTCAGACCAACACCGCTACTCACATGAATCTAGTGAGAAGATCAAAAGAAATTTCTATTCCTCCCTCTACAAATGAAGACAACTTATTCTGGAACAAATATATTCTCACTACATGTGGGGTGTGTGATCCCACTTGATTCCTATAACCTTCCTAAACAGGTTCTTCTCCTTCTTTCATTGGATTTTCACAACGATGTATTCCCAGATGGTGTGAGCAAAGCCTCATTCTTTAAATCAATAACTTAGTTCATTCAATTGTTCGTTCGAATGTTCATTCATTCATTAGTTCATTCATTAGTTCATTCATTCAGTATAACTGTTCAATTGGTGGATTTGTATGTCCTATGCCCTGTGCCAAAATACCCCTTTCCTTAGAAATGTCATTTCTGAAAGTTAATAGATGAAGGGAAAGTTATGTGGTGGGAGGCATAGAGCTATAATATTAAGAACACTTTCTAAGGAGTAAACCCCACTGAGTATCTCACTAGGTTCCTGAGTAAACCCCTTTAGGATTACTCCCTGAGGGTCTAAAGCAAGGCAGGAGGCCCATTGTGAATTTTCATTCATACCTGTTGTTGCTGCAGGGGAAAAAATATGTTCCTCCTCCAAAAGTAATAGCATCAATTATTTATTTAGAAAATATATGTGTGCTACCTCCCCAGAGACTACATGAAACAGCTGCCAAAGTAAAGAGAACACAATAGAATTATGAAAGCATATTTAAAATTAACAATATTTAAAAGCCCTGAAACAAATCACAAAAAGAACATTAATCAGACTGGCAATGTATTCACAAAAACAGCCGTAAAGCTAGAATTAGGGGGAAAAACAATTTTTAAAAAGATCAATGACCCTCCCTCCAGTTCAAAGCTTGGGTGAAAGGCAGTGCTTGGGCCTGGTGCTTCAAGGACACCTATGGAGCTCTCAGAAGCATCTCAAGAAGGAGGGCATTCCAAAGGCAACGAATCATTTACTACTCCCGGATGCTGCCTGCCTCACCTATACGGGGAGGGTTAGAGGGTGCAGGACTTTTAAAAGCATCTTCACGGGCATGCTGGACAGATTCCCTGATGTCAGTAATGCAGAGAATGCAATCCAGATGCACATTATCATTGCGTTAAATTGATGGATTCCAGTGTACAATGGAACGATTTCTCTTAAGTGCCTATCCTGCGGTTAAGAGAATTGCATGATGACATCTCTGTGGCCACCGTGGAGAACAGGATGATGAACCCGATTGATTCTTGATCCAATCCAGCCACTTTCCTCTCCCCCCCAAACCTCCCCCCCCCTTATTTCCAGCATTGAGGACAGGCAGCTGAAAGAGCTGAATAAAGGGACTGAAAGAGAAGATGTGAAGTTCTCAATGACTTCTAAAGGAGGAAGAGTCAAGTCAAATTAGCACTCACAGTCTAGCCGCTGCCTGCTTTCCTCCTTCGTTGTCAGTCTGCTTCTTTCCATCCAGCCCCGTTTCCCCTGCCGTGAGGTCACTGCTCTGTCTTTCTGACATTGCTGTCTGTTGGCTTATAAGTGTTTTTGCTTTCTCAAAGTCAGGTTTGGGATGACTTCACTAGCAAGGTCAATGAGGAGCAGATGGGCTTTGGAGAAAAGCAGGAGAGGGCCCTTCTTGTTTAAACACAAATGGCAATGTTAATTAATTAGCTGAAGTGGCAGGAGAAATTATGAAAGGCATGTCAAATGGGAAAGGACCTTTCTGTTGCCTTTCCAGAGAGGCTTCTCCTCCGAGAAGAGCAGAATTATGAACGTGTATTAAACCTCCTGGAACTGACCACGCTTAGATTCCTTGAAATCCAAAATACTGGGTTGTCCTTGTTCTGCCCAATAGCAGGGTTTGATTCTTTCACACGCACTGAGGAATGGGCTGTTAATTTAACTAGCAATGCACATGGCAAAATGCAGTTGCAAAGTGCACAGGAAGTGGATTGAAAAATGTCTTATTCAGCGTGAGTGAAAGCTGTGGTGTACTTCAGTAAGAATGGGGAGCTCAGTCTTTGCTGATGTTTTGGCACCTTAAAGGAAATATTGAGAAGACACAGCATCTTGTACAAAATATCCTCACACATTTCATTAGGGGGATGGTCGATGGGGCTTCTTTCTGCACTTGTATTCTCATAGAGGCTTCCGTGCTCCCCTATATGCAACCAGCTAGGTGACCTTGAGCTCACCACAGCACTGATAAAGCTGTTCTGACCAAGCAGCAATATCAGAGCTCTCTCAGCTTCACCCACCTCATGAAGTGTCTGTTGTAGGGAGAGGACAGGGAAGGCAACTGTAAGCCACTTTGAGACTCCTCCTGGTAAAGAAAAGTGGCATATAAGAACCAACTCTTCTTCTAGATGAGCCAACTGACCTTTCCTGCTCCCATTTATTCCCTGATAGACTACTACTGTGGATTCACAACTCACAAGGCAGCATGCCAGTGATGTGATGTCACTTCCGAGTATTTGCTGGAAGTTGGCCCTTAGTGGACCAGCAGGCAACAGAAAAAAGAGACCTAGGAGGTCTGCTGAATGGGGAATAGCTTCCAGCAGGAAGTAAAAGGTCGGGGAGCATGAGCAGTTAGTAAGTAGTTGTTGAGTTGGCATCTGCAAAGGCCCAACCATCCAGTCTGGCCAGAAGTTAGAGAAAACCTGAAGCTTGATCTGAGGAACCTGCTAACTTTGTTACACGTATATGGTGGGCCCAGCTTAGAGTTGCCACCTCTGGGTTGGGAAATACCTGGAGATGGGGGGGGGATGGACTGAGGAAGGTGGAGTTTAGGGAGGGGCTGCCAGGAAGAAATGGGTGGAGGCATAGGGAACAGGTCTCAGCAATGATGTGATGAAACTTCTGGCTATCCTGGAAGTGACATCATGCTGTCAATCAGCAACCATTTTTGGTGAACCCTAGTTCAGAATATACTTTCCAAAGGTACTGAAGATTGTGTTTCATAACACTTGTGTCTTGGCTGTACTAGTAGTTACAATATATTTATGATAAATTATATTGCTGTAAAAAATCTACGATTTTGGGTAGTTCTCTCTTGAAGCCATTTCATAATTGCCTGATAATGACAAGTCCACAAGGGTGCTGTCATTTCCTCACATGAACCATCCCCAGTTCTCTTGCGTGAGAGAGGGGGAATTAGGAGAAGGTTCTATGTAACTATAATAACAAATAACATCTCGTTGTTTCATCCTTTTAAGCTTCCCTTTAGTATCAACCTCCTTCATCCAGTTTTGAGCCTCTGCAATAAAAATGGCCTTCTACATCGATATCTACAGCAACCTTATGAAAAAAGAGCGGTGGTTATTCCAACAGTTTTTGTTGTTGTTGCAAGGCATTGGGTATCTGGTTGTGGATTACAAAGGATTGATCGGTTGGAAAGCACCTTTTGACCCTTGATAGCATCCTTTACCTTTAGCACTCAACACCTATGAATAGTAGATTGGAGGAGAGAGTTCAAACAGATGATGAAGAAGAAGAGTCGGGTTTTTATACTCTGTTTTTCACTACCTGAAGGAGTCTCCAAGTGGCTTACAGTCACCTTCCCTTTCCTCTCCCCACAACAAACACCCTGTGAGGGAGGGGAGGCTGAGATAGCCGTGATATTACTGCTTGGTCAGAACAGATTTATCAGTGCTGTTGGTCAGAACAGCTTTATCCCAGGATCACCCAGCCGGCTGCTTATGGAGGAGACCAGAATCAAACCCGGCTCACCAGATTACAGGCCACTGCTCTAAACCACTACCCCAAACTGTCTTTCTCAAGTGTGCGACACACCACTTAGCCCCCCACTGTTTATCCTCTCAAGTGGGTCACCCAAATGTCATGATGTATTGTTTTAATTTTTAATTATATTGTTAACTGTTTATGAATTTTACTGTATTTAATACTGGTCATATTGTTCAGCACCGCGAAATGGCAACTGTTGAAAAGGGCGGTATAAAAAAAAATATATAAAACAAGTCGCATTCTTTCTCTTCCATGTCCCAATTAGGATTGTGGCCTTAGTGTCTATGGGTAAAACAATATATTTGTCAAAACAATCTTTGTTGTATTAAGCAGCACTAAAAAAAAAAGGTGAAATGCATTCATTTCCATATGTCTCATTTTTTATCCTGCCCTTCTACTGAGCAGTTCTATTTTATCTTCATGTACGGGAAGTTAGCTTGAACAAGAATGACATTTTATGCAATGCTATGTAAACCATGATATTGTGAGACAATAAAAAGAAACCTGTGTGTGAAAAAGAAAATCTGAGGGACTACCTTTAGGAGTATGCCCCCAGACACCACCTAGTCAAGCGGGGCAAGATATAAATTGAAATGTAAATAAAACAGAGAAAGAAGAACATTACACTCATTGAATGCTAACACATTGGTGGTCCCTGGCCCCAAAGAAGCAGGTCTAGTCTTAACCAGAGCCAGGGCCTTTCTGGACCTGGCTGCCATCTGGTGGGATCAATTGCCAGCTGAGAGCCAGACCCTGATTAAACTATTGACATTCCATAGGGCCTGCAAGCAAATAAAATCATATAGGCTTCTCTCCTTCCCTCTCCAGTATAAAATCCCACCACTGAATACTGAATATATGGAGAAATAGAAGACATACTGGAGCCTAGAGAGGAGACGACTGAGAGGGGATCTGATAACCATCTTCAAGTATTTAAAAGGGTGCCATATGGAGGATGGAACAGAATTGTTCTCTCTTGGGACAGACCAGAATGAATGGGATGAAATTAATTCAAAAGAAATTCCATCTAAACATCCAGAAGAAGTTCCTGACAGTTAGAGCAGTTTCTCAGTGGAACAAGCTTCCTCGGGAGGTGGTGGGTTCTCCATCTTTGGAAATTTTTAAATAGAGGTTAGATACTCATCTGATGGACCGTTTATGCACTGGGAACTTCACTGCCCAAGCTTCCATGCAAGAACACAAATCGGGGGCAGATGAGGTGCACCGGGCCAAATGTTCCCCCATTTGGGTGCAGGAAGAAGTGGGGCAACCTGCCACGACTGAAACTCCAGCCTGCAGCCCGGCATGAAACCTCCAGTGCGTAAACGGTCATGGAGAGGCTTATTCTGTGAAGGCAAAGGGGTGGCAGGTTATAGTAGATGAGCGATAGGGATGTGAGTGTCCTGCATAGTGCAGGGGGTTGGACTAGATGACCCATGAAGTCCCTTCCAACTTTATTATTCTATGATTCTATGATTCTATTTGGTGTATTATTGTTTAATGGTTTTTATTGTAATTTAACCTTATTTTAACATGTTGTAAACCACCCGAACTTGGCCACAAAGAGGGGCAGAATGTATATTTAATAAATAAAATATCCAGGGATACAGCAATGAACAGCCAAGCAAGCAACTAACAGTGCTAAAAAAAATGGTAGCACACCATTAATACAGTCAAAATCTATCTGATTTTGCAGGGAAATCTAGTACTTCAGTTTAGGAAGACCAAATGGACAACTGTCAGTTTCACATACGCCCAGTCTTCATTCCGTTTAAAGTGATCACCTTGCCTGCGCTAGACATCTTGCAGCTTTTTAGGTAGCACCGTTGGACATGATGCTACAAACTGCAGGGAAGAACACCATCTCGGTTCTCTAGGATTGTTCCACCAGGTGCTTTTATTTTGAATAGAGTCCCATGGTTCATGTGTCATGATAAGGTGTACTTAGCAGCAGTTTCTTTTTTATCAACATTGTTAATGTGTGGCCCTGGGGTACATTGCTGCAGCTCCTATCAGATAATTATTCACTAAATCATTCAACCAGCCACTAGGTATAGAGTAACAACATTGTTTCCAAACTATAATACCATCTTCCATTTATAATGTTCTTTTTATCTCAAAGGATTCTAAACCATTTGCCAATCCTATATATGATAAAAGCTCAGTTTCCCCTGGAGCTAAAAGGAAGTCGGTTCCACCGGCAGATGAAATGCAGCTGTCTAAATTGCAGAGCACTGACATTTGTTACAGGATGGATTCTCAAACTTTGCTTGCAAAGTATCTCTGTGATCTACTACTTTTAGGAGGCAGATCATAGGAGCGTCTGCTGAGGTCTGAATAAAAGGATCAACGCTTCCATCCATTTGTCTGTCTATGGCATGCATAACCGCTGAGAAATTGAAGACTGGAGCCTCAGAATTGGATACTGGTTTCTGGATGACCATGGGAGTTGTGTTGCCAAACATGAAAGAAATTGGAATGGACTGGTCCATGCAAACTCCAGAACCCCCCATCCCTGCTGTTTGCCTTAGAAGCAAGGGCATAACTCATCAGAAAATAAAGCTAGGGGGTTCAGAATTGCCCACCAGTTGCAGCATGAGGATGGGTATTGCAGTGCCCAAAATGAAAGAGATCAGAGCATACTGGTCTAGGTTATTGGCAGTCTCCTGCCCCCACCTCCACTGTATGGAAAGGAAGCCAAGGTTGTCTGTTTGTAGCAGGCATGGCTCATTTGAAAAATAATGTTAGCCATGGCAATGTTGGCCACCACTGTCTGGATGACTGCAGGCCTTGCTGTGGCAAAAAAGAAGAGAATCAGAGTTTCCTGGACTTGGTTTTGTCCAGAAACCCCACCGCCTCCTTTCATGTTATTTGTAATAGTAACTAAGTTGTCTTTTGCATAATTAAGCAGAAAGTAAAGCTGGGAGGCTCAAAAATGGCCACCAGCTTCAGGATGATCAAGGGAGTTGTCGCACTAAAGACAACAGGAATTAGAAATTGTTTGCCTGAGTGATTGTGACAAACCCCCATTCCCATTGCTATTTGCAAGGTGAGCTAAGGTTGCACTGTGTAGGGCAGGCATTAATCATCAGGAAGTAAAGAAAGGTGTCTGAGAATTGCCTGCCCAATTCATGGTGATCAAGGTAGACACTGAGCCAGAGATGCAGCAAAGAGGAACATTTCTGGCCCAGAAAATCTCTTACTAGGTGGCCTAGGGCCAGTCATACACTCAGCCACATGAATCTTACTGGTTGTTGTGACAAACAAATGGAGAAGAGGAGAAGAAAGTCATTGTAGAACATTGGCTATAAATCTAATTTTGGCGATAGTTCTCGATAGAAGGGTAATCACTCTTGCAGGGGCTTTCAGGTATTGCTGGTGCACTTTAAACAAGAGGCAAACCAGCTCATTCAGTATTCAAAAGACCATTAAATATACTACACTCAAAGAGTGGGGGTGGTAGAACATAGGCTTGCTAACTCTGGATTGGGATATTCCTGGAAATTTGGGGAGCCTTGTGAGGGTGGAGTTTGGGGAGGGGAGAGCCTGTTTGGGGTACGTCATAGAGCTACCCTCTAAATCAGTCATTTTCCCAGGGGAACTGATCTCTCTCCTTTGAAGATCACTTGTTATTCCAGGAGATTTTCAAGCCCCACTTGGAGGTTGGCAGCCCACATCAAGCAAGGACAGAGCTCCTAATATCAAATAACGGTTGATTTGGACTAGAAAGTCAGATGTAGAACATGCCCCAAACATAGCATGGTGGTTTCCTCCGTTGTCTGTGTGATGTCTGATTGGCTGCTCTCCCTGATGTCTTCACACAGCCAAATATGATTAACATTTATAATCTGCCACAATGCTATAGACGTATAATCTGCCACAATGCTATAGACGATAGAGACTCATAAGCAAAACATAGGCAAGCAGCTGCCGCCAAGGAACATACAATAGTGTTACGGCTAGGGATGCATCAGTTGTTTGCCTGTGAACATTGTTGAGAGGTGAGAACAGATGAGAGAGCCAACCCACATTTTTCATCATGGTTATCTGCACCCATGCCTAGCAAGTGTCCCTTCTCTGCTGTTGCTGATTCAGCACTGTTTTGCCCTCTTTCCTTTCCTGTCGAGTCCTTGTTCCTATGGTGTATATGTAAATTCCATGATCATGACAGGTTATGGTAATACCAGCCAGAGGGCATACTGACAGTTGGTCTGCCTAGTTTCCTTGAGGCCTTGTCTAGGAAGGAATGTGGTTTTCAGCACCCAGATCCTTCTCCTTACCCTGCCATTTCTTTTACAGCCTGGCTCCCTCTCCCAGATGGAGAGTCTTCCTTGGCCTCTCCTAAATAGCTCCTTGCAGGCTTTGCATTCCACCCACTTCATCACCCATCAGAGGGCAGCTATTCCTTCCAGATCAACACCCTAAAGCCCTGACAACCAACCTGATATGGCTTTCATCTACCTGGCTGTTGGGGAAGTGGCCAGGTGCCAGGTGAAATGCCCAACCAGACTCAGCATCATTTTGGCATGCTGCTCTCTACTAGCTGTGTCTGGTGTGGCTTCAAGTCTTTGCTTTGTGTGGGCTGGGTATCAGTGAGCCAAGTAGATGGCTTCCACAGTGAGGTATTCAGATGCCTGCCTGCAGGCGATAAACATCAGGGTCATAGAACCCTCATCAATTACACTTTGCAGCCAGTTGTATTGGGTTATGGACTAGTTTCGTTGAGGGCAAATTAATAATGCAAAGCTATGCAATCTGAATTCAGTCTAAACACTGAGGAAATCAATGGGTTTAGACTAGATTGACTCTGCATAGGACTGCACTGTAATTTATTAAAATAAAAACAGTGCTTCCTGGACTGGTCACGTGGGTGATCTTAACCAACTGAATCATCAAGTCAAATGCTTCCAAGATTTGTAAAGGTAACGCAGTCTTCCTTCACCTCAGTTCCAGATATATCTGTGTGCTGCTTATGATAGGATCCCTGACTGGTTGGGACAGCCCATCTGGCTAACCCAGCCAGGAGACAGAACAAGGAGGAGAGAGAAATCTGTATTTGAAGCTAGATCACTGATTGAAAATACCCAGTGCAGTGTTAGAATAGTAAGTGGCTAGCACCCAAGACAATGCATTCTGGATCTAGCCTGATGAACTACAGTTGTTGTTTGTTCTTTCCATCAACATGAGGTACTCCAGCTCCATGCCACATTTCACAGAGCTTTCAGAACTGGCAGAAGCGTGCCAACAAAGATAGATGTATGCCAACATGGGGGCACTTCTCTCACGAGCTCCCATTTTCTTTCATTGCAAATGCCATTCCTGACATTAAAAAAGGGCAATGTGAAGTAAGTAGTGGAAGAGAGACTTTAACCTTTGCCATCTGAAAAGGTCACCCATCTTCTCATTCCCCCCCCCATTCATTTCCCCCCGCCCTGCTCAGCGCCCTGCACTCTTTCACTCGCTTGCCTGCACAAAGGTACACAAACACTTCCCTGCTCTCTGAAGTTAAAAACTGCAGCCCCATCAGGTTTATGGTTATCTGAAAGTGAACTCAGCTACCCAATTATCACAGGAACTAGGGGTGAGCTCAACCTTCCAGTGTCATTAATTTGTGTCTATTGTGAGGGGGAGCGGGAGATAGAGGGGCTGAAGGAAAGGGAAAGGGTGGCTGAGTCAAAAGCATCATCAGTCTTCTTCAGCAGACGAGGCTCTGCTCCTTCTATTGTTCCATTATGGCGCAACACCCCCACCCTCTGCCTCTATCTTTCGATCCTTCTTCACAGCTTCGTAGCTGAGAGAGCCCCTGCTGTGTTCCACTGGAAATCACCGTCTTCTGTTAATTTCTCCTCTCACGACCTCCTACTGTTCCAAAATCATATTCAAGTCAGAAACTCGGTGGCACACATAAATTCCACCCCCCCTCGCTCTACCTGAATTATCCTGGTGATGAATAGAGGGGCTGTTCGCTTTGTAGCTGCGGACATGAATCAATGCAAATGCATTCCCTCCCTACAAGAGGTTTGATACGTATCAGAAAGGGAGTATTTCTTCCAGCCAGCATTCGGATTCAATGTACAAGTATGCTCCATGCCAGCTATTCCAAGACTTGGGTCGGGAACGAGACTGGATGGAGCCTAGCAAGCTACCGGGGATTTGGGTTACTCAAGTCTCAGAGCTTTCTATAGCAGAGGGATGCAAAATCTGGTTGGCCACCATCATGAAGACTTTGGATGGCCATGTAGTTTTCTTTCCTAGTAACATTAGGAAAGAAAAAAAAACTCATGCCTTTGCCTGGTCAATAGAGCAGTTAGGATTGCCAGTGGCTGAAACTGACAACCAAAATTGGTGCTTGGGTATTGGCAAGGATCTTCGGTTCAAGCAGCAGGTTCAAGCAGTGGTAGCAAGAGAGTAGAGATGGAGGACAGTAGTATTTATGAGGTTTAGAGGGAGAATACCAGGGGCTTACAGCATGTCTGGGGGCAGGAGGGAAAAAAAACACTATTCAAGTAGCAGGCTTCATGAATCCATGCTTGGATCAAGTGGACGGATGAGAACAAGGTGAAACTGAATCTAGAGGTGACATTGGTTGTTAGGACAGATGTTCTGGAGCAGATTTGGTTTTCTGTATTAGATGGTCTGAAAATGGTAATTAAAGATCCTTGGTTTTAGATCCACTGCTAACATTTGAAAGACTTTTACAGAGTGTAGTTAATAAAGTCATTTTGTCATACCTTTTCAACTCAGCCAGTCAGACCATGCCAGATCCAGATTGAGAAACTCCAGAAGATCTGGGGATGGATACGATCCCACTGAGTCCACCATCCAAAACATCCATTTTCTCCAGGAGGCTGGTCTCTGTAATCTTTAGGCTGATGATTACTCTGCTTTGGGCTGCCTTTCAAGACAACCTTGATGTCAACATGATGTGAACACCTGATTGTTGACTGAGGCAGCACAATGTGGTCACATACCATGGTCACATACCAGTGGCTAAAGATTTGCTTCTGGGTTCAATTCAAAGTGCTCATTATTACCTTTAAATCTTTTCACTCCCTGGGGCCTCCCATTCTGAAAATGTCACCTCTCCTAGAAGAAACCCACGGATGCACTCAGATCTGCTAACTCAGATCTCTTTCACTTCTCCTCCACACCTTGGATAGTCTGGCTGGCTTGGTCAGCTGGGAATCTGCCTGATAGTATGATTTGTCCTAAGATTCATTCTGATACAATTCTATGCATGGAAGCATGAGTGCCCTGGCTGTGCCTCCTGCTTCAGCCTCCAAAATGCTGCTCCTGCAGGACAAGGGACAACCTCCCCCCCCCCCCCCACACACACACACTCACCAGGATCAGTATGAAAGGAGCGTCGAAGGGCTGCTATGGCAGGGGGAAATCAGTGAAAATTGCCTCCTCCCTTGCATGCATGGATCTTTTCAAACTTAGGGATCTGTAAATGGCTAAATTTTATGCACTGTGTTTTTTATTTTTATTTTTTACAGTCTCTTGGCTTTGTGATTTGTTAAACTGGGATTGCAAGAAGTTCAATTCCATTTTTGTATGTGTGATTGAGTTAATTCTTGCCATATGTAAAATTTTAATTTTTGTTGTTAGTCACTTCGGGCCTATCAGAAAGACAGGACATAAATATTTGAAATAATAAATAAACAATAAATATGCATATCTTTATGTTCCCTTCTGATATTTGTCTCCCACGGCCTGGCACTTGGACTTCCACTAAAATATTCATGACAATAGCTGTAGAGTCTGGGCCCAGACTAATTGCTTACTCCTCCACAATCCTTCCTAGCCATTAAGATTGGGGGTGAAGCCCAGGTCTAAGGTGGTGCCAGGCAGCTGAAGTATGAGGCATTTTCTGTCACAGATGCTCAACTGCGAAGCAACTTGTTGAGCCTGGCATTAGAATTATTGAAGGGAAAAAATGAAAAAAAGCAAATTGCTTTTTCAGTGCTTCCAAGACGCATAGGGCAATCCCAAGCAAAGTCACACCTTTCCAAATACATTGGAGTCACTAGGTTTAGAAGGCTGTAAACTCTGTTGAGGACAGGTTCAGATCTGGAGCACCGGGTTTGATTCTTCATTCCTCCACATGGGTGGACCTTGGGCTGGTCACAGTCCTCTCAGAACTCTCACAGCTTTACTTACCTCACAAGGAGCTTGTTGTGGGGAGAGAAAGAGAAGGGGGTGGTAAACTGCTTTGAGACTCCTGAGGGTAGAGGAAATCAAGGTGAAAAAACAATTCTTCCTAATTTTGTTATTGTTGTGTAAGGGGATATTTTATGGTTTGGGTTTTATGGATTCGCATCTAAGGTATCTGCCTTTGGCTTTCTAAGGGGGGAAAATGAAAGAAACATAAATGATGGATTACAGAAATATATCAGTCAATAGATTCACTCCCTTCTGTAGGAGGAATTCATTTATCTGGAGGACATGACCCCCGACACCACAAAGTGCAGGGCAGTGCTAAAATGAACACTCTTTGCCCTTGGAATGTTCATTCCTATAATACAGATTAGAACTTAATCTACAGAGGACATTGAATCCACGGCCTCTCCTTGCAGAAGCTGTGAGTCTCTAGAAAGGAATGCTGATCTTAAATCATCACAGTCCCATCCCAAAGCTGACACCCGGCAGGAAACGATTCCAGACGCTCTTTACTCCAGGGAAATTAGGATGCCAGAGTTGTGGGTGGGTGGGGGGTCTGCCATAGCCCAGCCAAATCCTTTTTATTCTCATGTTTTCCCCCCTCACTCTTTAGAATAGGGGTAGTCAAACTGCGGCCCTCCAGATGTCCATTGATTACAATTCCCATGAGCTCCTGCCAGTGTTCGCTGCCAGGGGCTCATGGGAATTGTAGTCCATGAACATCTGGAGGGCTGCAGTTTGACTACCCCTGAAATGAACATCTACATTCATAGGCAGTAAGTTTTAGAACAATTAACACATTCAAAATACAAGATGCGCAGTGTGTGTGTGTGTGGGGGGGAGGCAATCATTTAACAAAAAATGGAGCAACTTCCTTAAAATGGAGAGGAACAGCAGAGTCACGTAGCAGGCTCTGGTGTACTCTCTGCTGGTGCAAAATGTAGTGAGAACAATGAGGAATAAAAATCACATCAAGGTAGTTAGCCTATGAATGTGTTTCCTGTCTGGTGGACTGAAGCTAAACAGTTATTGCTGCTGCAGGTTTGCCTGCCTGTATGCACAAACACAGATGCACAGCTATTAACACTGTGTGGTGTCTTGTCTCTGTGTGTGTCTATGTGTGTGGCTAAGCAATTAAGCATTTATCAATCTCAAGGTCCAATGCAAACCTGCCACTCCACTTCCCTATTGCCTTGACTCATTACCTGTGGCCATTACTCAGAAGCCACAGACTTTATGTGCATGCAAACCCCTGGATCTATTGGTCTGCTGCTGAGAAGCTACCATTAGTCATGCATTAACCAGAAGGGGAGCACCTGGGCACTCTAAAACTTGAAACAAAAAGAGCAGCAGAGATCAACAGGAAAGGGCAGTAAATGAAAGGAGAAAGGAAAAGATGCCGGGTTGAATTTGGATGAATGTGACAAATGTTATATATGCTCATCTGGGTGCCTGGAAGGGTTATCTTTAGGTGACCAGGAAGGCTTTTTCAGTCATATATGAGTGTTTCTTTTCAGGATATACATGCATCCAAAGACAGGCATGGCAAATCATGTTTTATATCAATGGATCTTTGTGTCCCAGTGACTACTAATCATGCGTAATCTGGCAAGAGTTAACATAGACATTATGGGAAAAATATTTTAAATGTTTCCCTTGTGGGAAGGATGTAGTCACTATTGTCCTTTCCCTAAGAACAGGAGGAGCAAGAAGGGTTCATGTGGAGGAGTGGGGAATCAAACCCAGTTCATCAGATTGAATTCACTGCTCTTAACCACTACCCTACACAGATTCTTGAGCTGAGGTCTGTTTATTTATTTGTTCATTTAAATTATTTATTTCCCACCTTATCTCCCCAGGCCAGGAGTAGCTAATAAATCCACAGATAATAAATGCATAGCAACAACACATAATAACAAGTCAGCAACAAGCTAAAAACAACACATAGGATAAAAACACAGCCAGATCTACCGAGCCAACCCTTTACAAACATTTATGAGATGGCTTAGGCTGAGAGATTGCCACTAGCCCAGAGATTGGCACTAGGACCACCCTGGATGTTGTGAGGGATTTGAATTCAAGTCTCTTTGGTCCAACAGCAATCTTGTACAACTATCCTACACTAGCTGTCTGGCAAGAAACAGAAACCAGTACCGGATAGAGTGAAAAAATGCACATACCTATATCAGATGTACCACCCAAACTTTCTCTCTCATTCACACACAACTATGTAAGAACTGTTTAATACTCAAAGGGTTTACTTGACTATCTGAGTTCTAGAATACTTCTCCTCTCTGAATTTGCTTATGAGCTGTGGTCCTTATTGGAGCTAGTAGTCCATATTCTTTGTGTCAGGTGGTGGAGATTAAAGAGATAATCCTCTCTGCAGATATTGAGGATCCGCAAGTTCTTCCCCCAAAATGTACAGATGGTCTATTTCATTCACCTTTTCCCATCAACATGTTAAGACTGTTATTTCATTGGGCTTTTGAAGGAAGAAATGGATGACCATTTAAGGTTTGCCTTGGTGCTAAGTTTCAAAGTTAGCTTTTTTGCTTCTGACATAGCCTCCTTCTCTTCCCTTGCAGATATGGGAAAGTTGCACCCCTGCTGGAGGTGGTAACATATCTCAGTTTTGCTGTGATAGGCTGATTCAGCTTACTTGTCTGTACCCCAAGACCAAGCTGGGACTACTTCTCTTTCCCCATCTAATTCTACTGGGTTGGCATTTTATTACTGTTAGGATGACCTTTCACTATTTCTATATAGCACCATGGAATCCAGCTTTCTTTCACTTGGGAACTCTGCAAAAATTAGCTGCCACCTAGAGCTGTCTAGACTGACTGGGTGGTGGTCCTGGGTTGTCCATACATTTTTTCTCCACTTTTTGCTGTTTCCTATACTTACACAGATATGGATTTTAATATGTTAATAAGAAAACTGGATTATCCTATATGGGATGGAAGAAGCATGAATCCGAGTTCCATATCCTCCAATTTCTCCCCATGACTCCCATCTCCCCTGTCTCTTTTTTGCATTATATGCTGCAAAATATTAGTGTTACCATGATTTTGCAGGATGCTGGGACTAAGGTAGGATGCCAATGAATACAAATAAGCTACGATTCAGAAAGGCTCCATCTTCTGTAATCTTTACTGAATAGTAATCTGGGAATTGCCTTGGAGGGAAATACAGATGGAGCTACAGTTATTTCAGGATGAATCGCTCCTACTTACACCAAGAAGATACTCAATTCTTCTCCACCATAATAGCTGTAATCTGTTGAAAAAGTATTATTCAAAATGAAATGTGACCACCCACCCATTACTGGAAGAGTAGAGGCAAATGCTTCTCTCTGTCCTACTTGGCAAAACAGACACATGATCTTAAACCATGAAGTTCAGCTTTGGATACCAACTTTAAGTTTCAATAGAGGGTCATGAGCAAACCATGGATCAGGTGCTTAAACTTCTCTTGTACTACTGAATTAAAGCTGCCTTGTCAGAAGTGAAAAGCTTGTTATTATTTTTTGTGAAGTCTTAGGGGGCAAAACAGTGTTTGAGGTGTGGTGGCTACCTGCTTCCCCTGCCTTAACTATAACCCTACCATATAACATGAATATACTTCAGGGGATTCAAGAAGGCAGCTTCTAGGCTTCCATTCTCCCTACAAATTTAGGAATATCTTGATTTTTTTTAAAAAGGGGAGCCTTTTCCACATGCAAGTCCCCTTTCTGCACACCAACTGAAAAAAGAAATCCACAAAGAACAGTTTCTTGTGTTTGTATTGTGTTTTTTGACAGCTCAGTGACACACAGTATGTTTGGTTGGTTTAGTGCACTGCATAATCTTCAGCCTTCTATTATTTGGAGTTGTTATGAGCAGAGAAGATACAACATACTAATCTTTTCTCCCCTCTTTGTCAACTGTACTTCTAAAAAGAGACATGTGGTGGGGTGGCCAGAGTATCAGACTAGGATTTGGGAGCCTGGGGTTCAAAGACTGTTGGGTGACCTGTTGGTGGTCACACCCTCTCAGCCTTACCTACTTCACAAGTTTGGCATAAGGAGGAGAAGATAATGGTATAAGCTGCTTTGGGTCACCATTGGGGAGAAAGGTGGGGTAAATATGAAGAAAATAAATAGATAAAGGCTATCGAGCCATTATTAGAGCTATCTCATTTCTCAGCACCACCCTCCTTTTGTCTTCGTTTTGTTGCCTTCATCTGGTCACGGCAGGTTTTTCTGCCAAGGGGCCATGCAGGTCATGAAGTCCAACCCCCTGCTCAATGTAAGATCAGCCTCCAGCATCCATGAAAAATATATGTCCAGCTGCTGCTTAAAGACTGCCATTGATGGGGAACTTACCACCTACATAGGCAGCTGATTCCACTGCTGAACTTATATCTATCCAGTACTGTTCTACATACAGTTTAAATTAGTGCGGGTCCTATCTTCTATTGCCAACAAAAACCACTCCCTGCCCTCTTCCCAGTGACAACCCTTCAAATAGTCAGCAATCATGTCCCCTCTCAACCTCCTCTTCTCCAGGCTGAACATTCCCAAGTCATTCCACCTTTCCTCATAGGGTCTCCAGGCCCCAGATCATCCCTTATAACTCTTCTCTGTACCCTCTCAGTTTTGCCCACCTTGTTCCAGAATGGCACACTGTACTCCAGGCACGGTCTAACCAGGTACTTGCAAGATACAGGGAAAAAAAAGACTCATATAAAAGACCCATGTCTTAGCAGTGCATAGATGGTAATCAGTTCTTCCTTGTTCTTCTTCAGTGACAATTATCTTAGTTATGTGAGACAATGTACTTCTTGTGAACAAGTCCCAAACTGCCATTGAAGTTTTCAAGAAGGCAGGAAAGAGGCAGGAAAACAAATTTGCAAGTTATACTTCAAAATAATAATAATAATTATGATTCTATGTGACTGGAGAAAAGTCAAGGGAATTCCTTCTAGGCCTTGTTTATGATTAACCAGAAGCATAGTAGACACTTTATTATCATTTAGGGCTATGTATAAGGATGCTCAGCTTAAGAACCTAGTTCCTCTTCAGTCTAAGAGCCAGCCTTTTCCTTCTTTTGAGCCAGCAATTCCAGGTTGTTTTTTTTTTAATTGCCTGAAGACACAGCCATGTTTTTCAACTCCAACTTTATATTTGTTCTCCCTCCTTAGAATTCATCCTTCTGGTTTATGTTTGCAGTCAATTATTCTTCAGTCCATTGGGGGTACATTTTTCCACCCAGATGCTGACTTCTCTTAAAGACAACCCTGAAGACTCCACTTCAGCCTGAAACATAATTTAAACACATCCACTTTTTGTTTTTTATTTTCTCGTGTCTGTCACAAAAATGGCACTTGGTTGCATTAAGTGGAATGCGTGCAATAAACAGGATCCAGTTTTGCCATTTAAATGGGACTTTTTCTCCTGATTCATTCCGCCACGGCAACCTGAAATGCTCCCCCAAATGAGGAGGGTGTTGGAGGTCTGCAGTGGGAGGTGAGAATTGGCCAAAATGTCCCACTTTGGAAAATAACTCTATGCCATTGTTGACCATCAATGACATGCCTCTCAGACCTAGTACTGTGTGATAGGATGGTGTACTTGCACCTTTGGTGACTTCTGATGCAGACAGCAGATTGGTTTATGTAAAAGGCTTACATCTTTTAAACCTAGTAGCACATCATACCAAAGGCCCTCTACAGCAGGGGTAGTCAATCTGTGGTCCTCCAGATGTCCATGGACCACAATTCCCATGAGCCCCTGCCAGCATTTGCTGGCAGGGGCTCATGGAAATTGTAGTCCATGGACATCTGGAGGACCACATGTTGACTACCCCTGCTCTACAGGGTACTACCATCATTATATTTTTGTGACAAGAGCGTTATATCTTGTGTTGAAAGCATGACTTAGGGATTGAATGGTAAATCTTCTTTCATAAGTGGGATTGATTCCCACTCATACACTGAGGCTAGGTTCGGGTGTTATTGCAAGAAGAAGAAAGAGCCAAGTTGAGAACTTCAGCATGAGCTGCTCCTGTGGACCAGTTCAATGGCAAAGCACGGTCAGTTCTGAATCAGTAGCATGCAGCAAATGTGGATCTAGTTCTGCCTTTCTCTTGGGGGCAAACTAACAAAGCAGTTGTCAGTGCAATAGCTGGATATGTGTACAAAGAGAAGGATTGTGACCTGCCAAGGACATGTGGGACTGAGGACGGCGTAACTCATGAACATTGTTCCGAATTACACCTCTATACTTCTTACTCACAGAAATGAGAGACGAGAGCTGGGGTTTTATACCCCACTTTATACTACCCAAAGGAATCTCAAAGGAGCTTACATTCACCTGCCCTTCCTCTCCCCACAACAGACATCCTGTGCGGTAGGTGGTGCTGAGAGAGCTCTGAGAGAACAGTGACTGGCCTAAGGTCTCCCAGCTGGCTGCATGTGGAGGTTGAGTGGGGAATCAAACCTGATTCTCCAGATTAGAGACTGCTGCTATTAACCACTATACTGCTAGCTGTCTAGAGGGGAGCAGAGACAGAGCAGAAAACTCTTTGCTTGTAACAGAGAGATTAAAGACGTGTAATGTGGAGGTGTGATCCTGATAACCCCAGCAGTTAAGAATGAGCCTCTATCCTATCTGTGTTCCTCCATCCTGGGCTATGCAACGATCTCACTACACTTGATGGAATGCTGAGAAAGTGGAACAGAATGTGGGGAAGCAGCTGAGAGGGAGGGGGGGCTCCATGAATACATGTACCCTTTTATATACTACTGGCTGCAGCTGTACATCAGATGGTTAGGTCTCTGCTCTGTGGTTTCAGAAGTCTTTCTGCATTGCTTGCCTGTCTTGTAAACTGCACATTAAGTTGGCTTGTTTTGTTCCCAAAAGTCATTGTCAAAGCAGTCAAGGAACTTACAACGTGCAGAATGGCTTCCAGGGCTTCCAATCACAGAGATAAACAGAAGCACAAAAGCAGGGGCAAATAAATCCATGCGCATGGAGCGTGGAACCTTCATAAAGACGGCAATTAGAGCTCAGCGGGATTCATTCTTCATTATCATCATCATCATCATCATTATCGTCACCATAAAGACACATACCTCCACAAGTTATCATCCAGGAGCAAACCAATATTAAGAAGCATTATTATTGTATTACTACTCCTGATGATGATAGGACTCATGCTAGGGGACAGGGCCTTCTGTAGAACTCAGTAAAGATGCTTCAAAGTGCTCTCCTGAAGGCGACACTTTCAACTAATAAAAGGAAATGACAGATTTGTTCAGAACACATGGTACGGTACCGATTGATTGCCTCTCTTTAATAACTGCTTAATTTGCTTTCCCCTTACCAATCACATTGTGCAAATCGTTGGCCTCTGCCACGCTGCAACAAAGATGCTGGTATTTGCGTTGACAGACCTTTCCTGGTGTTCCATCTCCCTTCCCTGTGCTCCCCCCCCACCAACCTTCCACATCACTGTACCAGCTTCTTCCCTCCGAAGCTCAACCAACATGCCACTGTTAATTTAGTTGGAAAATTGCATGATGGCTATAGGAAAGCAAATTGATCAGACCTTATGAGCAGCAGCAGGGGGAAGGAAGAAGTACCCTTAGCCATTTCTCACTGACCCCTTCCTGTGCTTAAAGAAAAGTCATAAGCTCTCAGCATGAATTAGCATGGCCTCATTATGGAAACAGAATTGGGGTCAGAAGGAACCAAGATGGGTAAAGAGGAGGGAGATCCAGGAAAACAGTATCAGAGGCAGAAGTGGCTAGATTGCCCTCATTGCTAAAAGAGAAGACCAGAAAGCCCGAAGAGACTTGGAAGAGGCAAGTAGGTGGGGCTAAAAACAAACAAACAAAGAGTGGTTCCTGCATTTGTGATAAGCTGAATTGGACTCAAATGCACAGCTCTAGTCTTTGCCCCTATAAATGTATTCCAGGTCAGTGAATAAAGGGAGGCATTTATATGAGATAGGTTAAATTGGTTCCCAGTAGTCTTCAAGGATTGGACAAAAGACTTGTTTCTCCAGACACAGGCTCTAATTTGGACCACCGAGCCTTCAGATTTTTCATATACATGAAACCCTCAGACATCCTCAAGGATAAAGCACTGTAAAGGATGCTTATGAGTATGAGAATATGGATTGCTGTCATTCATAGGGCTGCATGGGAGTAAGAACCATTGATTTCAGCAGAGTTTGGGCATGCCATTATCAGAACTTTTTGCTGTATTGTGATTAGACTCATTACCTTTTGTCCTTCTTTGACCTGCTACAAGTCTCTTGATTCCCTTTACACATTCCTACTTCATCTTCCTCAGATTGTGAATTGAGATTTATTCATTCAGGGTGGGGGGTGAAACCCTCCATATCATTAAAACTGCATCTCCACTTCGCACACCTTTTATATGCCAAAGTCATATACAAAAAGGGTGTGGGTTTATGGAGAGAACATAAATGACCCATTGGATCAGAACAGAGGTCTGTCTAAAACCTGTTCCATACTAAAATAACAGACAGGTATCTTACATACATGTTTTGCTCAAGTTTTTCATGAGCCAGAGCCCTTGTCATCAGCACATTCCTTATCAGATACAGCTGGCAAAGATTTATATACATATATATGTAAGCCTATAAACGGTGCAGGGGACTGGGGCGGAGATTACAGAGAGAAATCAGAAAGCTCAAATTCCGAGGATAAGGTGATGCACTTCATTGCTGAGCATAGATGAAAAAAATCTAGTGAGAGTCCGACTATCACAGACAGACACACAGACACAGACTCCTTCCCCCCACTCCCCTTTCCCTTTCCCTCTCCCCTCTCCTTCCTGGTCCCTCCCCCTCTCTCACATACACACACAATCACACACTCCTTTCCCCCCACTCCTCTCTTGCCTCCCCCACCTATCTCTCCTTCCTGCTCCCTCCCTCCCCCCCACACACCCTTCCCCTTTCTTTCCCTTACTTGTTGCAGCAGGAGTTCTATGGTCCTCCACTGGCAGAGCTCCAAGGACCAGTTCTGGGAATATGGGTGCTGCCACAACAGAGCTCTGATACCCACCATTGGGCTGCACAGCTCTGCTGGCACCAAACATGGCATCTCTCCTCTTCCCAGCCTGGCCCTGCTCTCCAGTGGGTGAGACCAGCCTGGGAAGATGGGCACTGCCACGGCAGAGCTCTGAAGCCCAGCTCTGAGTCTCTCAGCTCTGCCACTGCAGCCACCATCTACTGGCATGCTTCCTAAGGCAGGACAATGGACAACATGTCCATTATCATTTCCATTTTAGGGGGCATGCCAATAGATGTGTTCCACGTCAACAACAGTTAGTCAGAGGAATAAATATTCAAGAATGGGCATGGAAAGACTCAAATATTAATCAGATTAGCTAAATAGGATCTACAAATGTGCATGAATGTGAACTACCCCATCCTCAGTCCCAATTGCGTCCAGTGAAATAAAATTAGCGTCTGGTTTCCAAATCAGCACCTTCTCATTGGACTGCTCCTGAAATTCTTTTGATGAAACACTTCAAGTCTACTATTGAATTCCAAAGGGGTTGGCATATTCCCTTATGATTATGTAGATTTCTATTTTTAATGCATGGTTTGCACCCATCTAGCCCCCCTAAGGTGAGAATCCTTTAGCATTTAAAACATCATACAAGAGACTATTGCAAAACCACTCTGAGAACAGATCACATGACCTGGAGGATTTAAGTTATTTCAGGATTGAAGCCATAATTACACTCTTAAATATTAAAATGGACATTAACAAACTGTTCTTGAGGCATGGAGATTCTATATACACTGGGACCCAATGGTTTGAATACACTGGGATCTTCCTTTGGATACACTGGGACCCAATAGTTTGAATACACTGGGATCTTCCTTTGGATACACTGGGACCCAATAGTTTGAATACCGACTGGGATCTTTCTTGTCATATGTAACATTGTTTCTTTAAATGATTCATTGTCTGCACACCTACCATTTAGCACTGTGGTTAAATGTTAGATCTTACAGTGAAGACACTGCCATTAAGCCTTGTAGAAGCCCTCTTGAAGATTGCGAGCCTTCAGGACAATATGTATGGTGAGATTTGACTAGAACTGTGAAAACAATCTTAATATTATTAAGTGGGATGTTACATGTAACACTTTGTTGCAATGATCTTCAATATTTTACTTGGTAGAAACTGATCTCCTATTTGAACAGTAGATGGTATCTAAATTTTTCTAATAACTCTATAAGCATTATTATTTTTCAGAAAATTATTAATTGCTTCATTGCAGGCTAGCTACTGCATTGCTTCATTGTAGGCTAGCTACTGAGGAAGAATTATTGAAAATGGGATATTGAAATTTTTTTTTAAATATCTATATCCGGACCCTGTTTTGGCTTTTGTTTATTGTGATGAATAACAAACCATGCAAAAATATTTTTCAATTATATTTAATGAGGTGGAACAAGTGGAATATTTTCCAATACACTGGTAAAAAAAAGAGGAGTATCGTTTAAGCCGTCATGTCAAACTTGTCTTCTTTTTACCAATCACAGCACAGCAGTTCTCTCATGGACTGAAACTTTCATCCCCTCCCCTCAAGCCCTGAAATTATTTTTTAAGGCACTTCTGTGTTGCTATGTGGAAATGCCACAACACAGATGCATTTTTAATACAAAAGTAACACTTCCGCTTTCCTATAGAGAAATGCCAGAATGATACAGCATACCCTGCCCCCTTTTTCAGATTTGTGGTGATTTGGACTCTATTTATGTTTGGGTGGATTTGTGAGAGGTTGAACATGGTGACTGGAGCTCAAAGAGTGCTTGTGTGTGAATGGTAGGCTTTGAAACAAGCAGCATGCATTGCTGGATGATCGGGAGAAGGCTGCTTCAACCTGCCTCCCTCTTTCCCAGCTCATTCTCCACCTCCAGAAAACAGAAATGGGACTGGGTTTTGCCTGCCTGAGTTGTGAGAAGGCTGGGCATGGCACCTGGAGCCCAAAAAGTCATTTTTAAAAGTAAACTGTTGGCTTAGAAACAAAGTGCTCAGACTCCTGGATGATCGGGAGAAGGCTGCTTGATGACCCACCCACCCCTCTTTCCCAGCTCATTTCCCACCTCCAGAAAACAGAAACGGGACTGGGTTTTGTCTGCCAAATCCCAAAAAGACCATGGACACTTTAAAGATGATTTTATTTCACCTTTGACAATGTAGCTTTGCTATTGCACGTGGACCTTGCCATTAAAAAAAAAATATTTGGAGCAAGAGATTGAGAGGGGAGGGGAGGGCAGGTATGAGGGTAGGACAATGCTACAGAGACTATCGCCCCTTTCCGGCAACCATAGGCCTGGTAGAACTGCTCTGTCTTGCAAGCCCCGTGGAACTGTTTTAAGTCCTGCGGGACTCAGATCTCACTCAGAAAAGTATTTCACGAGGCTGGCTACAGGGCTGAAAAAGCCCTGGCTCTGATTGAGGCTAGTTTGACTTCTCTGGAACCAGGGATCTTGAGCAGATTTCATGCACTGGAACACAGGACGCACTGGAATTTAAAACAGGAGAAAAATGCCAGTTTCAGGTAATCACCCTTTCTTAGTTTTAGATTCAAGGCTAAAATATAAAGACAGAAGTCCCCCTTTTTGAAAACTGGACACAGCACATGGAGATATTCTATTCCCAGCATGCTCTGCTTCGGCATCTCACTTTATACTGAAGCTCTACAGGAAAACAAAACAGAAAGGCAATCGGGGAGAAGGGAACTGTTACAAACCCACTGAGTCAGCAGCTTAGAGACTGTTGATTTGCTTTTTTATTCTATTTTATTAATTCTGCTTTATAAAAAAAAGTTAGATGAAAAAGGGAATAAATTGCCCTTTGAATTTATTTACTCCAGTACAGTCCCTGATAATTCTTACTCTTAAATCATGCTGGTGCCATTCTGCAGGTCCTTCCAACATCAATATTAATGCAGCAAACTCCTGGCAGTGGCTGTTGGAGGTGGCGTTTCATAATTCAGATGCAAAAATTAAAAATGGAGTTCCAGAGAGAGAGAGAGAGAGAGAGAGAGAGAGAGAGAGAGATGCAGAAAGAATGTACTGCATTCTTCTGGTGAAACTTGTGTTTAGCTACAACCCAAAAATAAATCCAGACAAAATCAGTCTGACTAATTGACTCTTAGGATCAGAGTGGATGTAACACACTAAAGAGGGGGTGCTTATTAAATTTGCAGATGACACTAAACTGGGAGGGGCAGCAAGCACACCAAAAGACCGAATCAAAAAACAAGTTGATCACCATAGGTTAGAAAACTGGGATAAAGTCAATTTCAATAGTGAGAGATGTCAAGTTCTTCATTTAGGTAGGAAAAATCAAATGCCTCACTATAGGATGAGTGAAACTTGTCTTGGCAGTAGTACGTATGAAAAGGATCTGGGGGTCTTAGCAGACCATATATCGAACATGAGTCAATAATGTGACTTGCTAGTTAAAAAGGCAAATGGGATTTTATTTATTTATTTGTTTATTTGTTTGTTTATTTATTTATTCATTCATTCATATTTTATACCGTCCTCCCTGAAGGCTCAAAGAAGTTGTATTTTGGGGCTGTAATAAAAATAGCAAGGGTCCAGATTATGCAAGGTGATGTTATGACTTTACTCCACTCTTGTTAGACTTCACTTGGAGTACTGTGTTCAGTTTTGGGCACCACAATTGAAGAAAGAGGTAGAGAAACTGGAGCATGTCCAGAAGAGGGCTACAAAGATGGTGAAGGGTTTGGAGATCAAGTCATATGAGGAAAGGTTAAGGGAGCTTGATCTGTTTAGCCTGCAGAGAAGACGACTAAGAAATGACATGATAACCATCTTCAAATACTTGAAGGCCTGACATATAGAAGATGGAACAGTTTTCTGTTGCCCCAGAGGGGCAGACCAGAAACACTGGGTTGAAATTAATTCAAAAGAATTTTTGGGTAAACATCTGGAAGAAGTTCCTGACAGAGCGGTTCCACAGTGGAACAGACTTCCTCGGGAGGTGGTGAGTTCTCCTTCTTTGGAAGTTTTTAAGCTTCCTAAGAGGTTAGGCAGTCATTTGACAGAAATGCTGATTTTATGAACTCAGCAGATTGTGAGTGGGTGGTCAGGAAGTGATGTGCCAGTGTCTGGCTCCTGTATCCTTTCCTTGCACACCTAGGGAATTGCTCATTGCTGCTGTGGGATGACAGGTGAATTTCTCCCAGGCCAGACTGGATTCTGGAGATTTTTGGTTGGGGGGCCACTTGGGCATGAAATTGGGGTCACTGTGGGTGGACATGTAGTTTTGAGTTCCTGCATTGTGTAAGGGTTGGACTAGATGACTCTGGTGATCCCTTCCACTCTATTATTCTATAATTCTATTATTCTATAGAGATTTGCAGTACCATCCTAGGTAGAGATATACCACTCAATCCAGTGAGTACAGGAAGGTATAACTCTGTTAAGATTGTCAGGTGCTCAAGAGATTGTGGTAATGCAGTCATTACTCCAAGTTAAAGGAGATTCATGTTAATGGTCATGCAACATATGTCATGCAAGCTTGAAATGTAGCAGATCTCTTTTTCAGAGTTTGACTTTGACCCTGATTTCCATGATAAGAGTTAGGTTTGCCATTTGGTTCACAAGAATTAGGGAAGTACTATAGTTATGCACCTATGGTGTGTCACATTTTGAATGCTCTCATCATGGTGAATGACAGTCAGGTCGAAATGGATTTCTGGTATATTGATCTGTCATGATCATCTTTGGGATCCTTCAATTTGTAAGGCAAAAATGTGGGGAAGCTGCCTGGCTTAGGCAAGAGCTTTGAGTCTCTGTTTTTCATGTACCCTGTGCAAGTTCTTCTAGACCAAAGGGTGGCCTGCATCTTGTTTCCTACCCACAAAGAAAGTTCCAGCTTTTTGTTGGAATATACAAGATCTGTGGTGTACATGATTCAAAAGTGTATGAAGAAGGGGGCATTGGAGGGGGCAGGGGGCATCGGAGGAGATATCTATTCTATAGGATAGTTAGAATAAGAACTTTCTGTTGGTTTGTTTTTTCAATTCTTTTATGCAGTTTTGGTGCTTTTCCCTCTTGCATATTTAAACTCTGCCAGCAGTTTGGGGGTGGGGATCTTGGCTTGTGTGGGCCCCCTTCTGTCTACTATCAGAGAGAGAGAGAGAGAGAGAGAGAGAGAGAGAGAGAGAGAGAGAGAGAGAGAGAGAGAGACTCATTGTGTACCTCATTGTGTACCTCCCTTCCCACCTACCCACCTGCAGGTCTCCAGATTCCTGTGTCTTTCCCACACTCACTTGTGAGCCCTCCCACTAAATGTTCTAACTTGCACTACCTGCATATTCTTTCCTTGACAATACTGAGCCATGCATATGACTGGAAGTGCCACCGCTGTGGCTGCTGGGAGCACTTCTGCCATACACCATTGGGCCCCTTCTCCAGTGGAGCTGAGATGCACCTGAAGCTGGGTGGTGAAGTTTTCTCAAGCAAGTGGGCAGGCTGCCCTACACTAAGGTATGCTGATGCTGCCCTTGCCTAACTGGCCTTGCTCACAGACATATGGAGAAGTGGCTTTAAAAGTATCTAAAGGAAGAGACCAAGCTAGGCCTGAGTCATTAGGGCATTGCTAAGACAGAGGCTTGGGTGGCTGGCCCCTATTCCCCACTATGAAACTGAAGCTCTCAGCATAACTTCCTGTGGAAAATTGAAAGTTCTGTTGTCACATCAACAGAACTGACTCCAATGCTTTCAACATTGAGTCTGGGGTGAATCCTAGAATGTCACCCAATATGATGACACCCAGTTTTGTACCGGAAAGGGCATCATTGCACATGGCATAACCCTACGGTGGCCACCAAGTTTCTCTTGCAAAGTCTGGGAAGCATCTCCCAGCATGTCATCAGGGACTACAACCCTCATCTCAGAAACAGTGAAGAGCCTCCCCAGTCTTTTGTTTTAGGGATCATGCAAGGATTTCACAGCTTTGCCATCCAAAGCTGCTCTTGAACCAGCCTCAGCTTTTTAAACTTTTTCTTTGTAACATAAACTGTCTCCTTTTTCCTTGTAAACTGCTCTTTCCCTGAAAGAGCAGCTTTCAATACAAAAATTAGTACTGATGAACATTCAGCTCAGCATTTATCTTGGCTACAAATCCGGCAAACTGTCAATAAACACAAGAAAGAGCCTTGTGACATCTTAAAGACTGACAAGTTATTGTGGCATAAGATCTTATTGGCTTGATCAGATGAATAATTATTGATACCAATAAAACACACGCACACACGCACGCACATTCTACATAAAAGTCCAGCTTTGGGTGAGGCAGCTCATAGAATCCTGTTAGCAGAAGTGCCATGAACACATTTGTTCTTCAGGGTTTAACACGCCTTCTACAAATACACTTTAACATTCCACTTTGCCACCTGTTGTAGTCTCCGTGTGCCCCTACCTCTGCTGTCTGGCATTAGAGAAGTGGCTTTTAATATTTACAGATGCTACTGCCCTTGTTTATTCAAATGACCGCCGAAATTGAGGTTTTCTAGGCAACCAGGAACTTTTGAAAGAGTCGAAATGTCAGCTGACCTCCTGGGATGTTTTCTGAATCCATCTGGAACAACCTCAAATGCTCTTAATTATTGTTTTGTATTTTAAATGGCAGGAGGGAAAGGGCCCTGTTTACAAATACAAAAAAAAATGAAAGCGCATTTCTGTGAGGCTACTGAAGCATCATCTGTCTGAATTTCATCTGCTAACTGGACACAGATGAAGCTTTCAACCAGTTCTAACGTGTCTGAGAAATATCAACTTTAAAAGATAATTGGCTTTCATTCATGTGGACAAGAGAGTAATAGACTGGTTATCAAAAATGAAACAAAATTAAAAGTCAGTTGCAACCAGAAATGCAGAACCATACAGATGTCTCCATTGTCACAATGCACAGCTAAGACCCATTATGCATGGGCCAGAATGCCCAAAATGATGGTGATAGGACTTTGGGGGAAATCCCCAATTATGCCTGATGTCGCCACCATCCGGGGCCCGGCCCGACCCAGGCCCTTCTGGAGTCCTGGGATTTCCGAGGGCTCAAGCGAGGGCTAGCCCGACCGAGGCCTGTGCATACGGTGTGCCTGCAGGGACACCTCTCGCCCCTGCGGGCTCCGCAGCTCCACAAAGCCGACAGGGGCGACCCCCTGCCCCGCCATGATGGGAGAGCAGCATGATTATAAACTCCCTGCCCCCAATCCCCCCCTCCCGCAGCCACTGCCGTCGCTTAGCAGCGCTCCCGGTGCTTCCGGCTCCACATTGTATGTGTGTGCCAGCACAGCCAGCGGAGCTCCACCCCTCTGCATACATGGGGGATGGCGGGGCTTTTGGCCCCACCCCAATAGCACAGCAGCAGCGTGGCATAGCTGCCGTCGTGCATAATGGGTCTAAGTGGAGTAAGGGGAAACAAATTAGAGTTGGGGGGGGGGGACAAAGGAACTGCAAAAGTGGGGACCGTTTTGGAAGATCTTCCCACTCCCAAATTCTTACCATCCAAGATTCAATAAACATTTAAGGTCTAATTTTCTCTTTCCCTCCTCTTAAGCTGATTCCTCACCTCTCTCTGCTATTTGTCTCATGAGCATGCTTATAAGGTGTTTTTGTTTTTGTCCTCTACCACACACACAGTTTTACTCAGTTAATTTACAAAATTCTTGGTTAGATCCAGAGCAAGACATGCACATATGTCCATGCACTAGTGGAAATGTATTGAAAAGACCACACTTGCAGCATGTGCAGAGTTTGACATTATATTACAACTTTGTGCTAGGAATTTCATGTGCAAATGTGGCCACAGTCTCAAAACGGTTCGGGACTCCTTATTTACCACTTCACCAAATTCAGTATGCCAGAGTGTCATGAAATCTGATGCAGCTTTCTCTCCCAGCATGAACAGCAACATGATAAAGGGCTGTGTTGTTCCTTTAGGCTTCTCATTATTATTTGTTTGTGTCTTGGATTATACATGGAACTGAACAACTGTGGGCAAAACACGGAATGACTGCAACATTACGTAGAATGGCACTGTAAAGCTGCAACCCCACCCAACATTAGCTGGACTCAAGCACCACTTAACAAAGTGGGTCTCATATTAGTCAACTAGCATAGGATTGGACTGTGCAGTGTGGGAAAAGTTGACTTTTATAGATCCTCTGTTGTTGATCATCCCAGGTGAATGGAATGGAAGTTCTTTAAAACTCATCTTGGAAAAAGTAGACATAACATTGTGTGAGGATGAACTGAGACCTTGATGTTAGCATCCTTGGGTTCAAAGAGCCTTTGTGGGCAGATCTGGATCTCTAGTAGCCTACCCAGAGTTACTGGGCATGGCCTGACAACTGGTAGGATTCTGATGGGGGCAGAAACATCATTGATCGCATGACATCACTTCCAGGAAAAAACAGAATGATATCACACCTCTCTAGGATACCAGAAACTCCATGTGAAAAACCACAGAGTTTCTGGCAATTTCTAGAAAGTTATGTCAACACCTGATTTTCTTTAGAAGTGACATCATCAACCTGATAGAGATTTTGGTGATTTTTCACTCACAGCCACTCTAAACAGTGAGTGGAAATGAGACCCAGGAGCAGGGGACCCCCTACCTCCTGGTAGAAAAATGGCAGCCCTGTGTCTAGATCTGTAATTTTTGTAATATATCTAAGATCTTTTGTATATTTACTCATTTTTTTCTTTTCCAGGAAAAGACATCCCTATTAGCTACAGGACAAAAGACTGCTGATTATGACTGAATGTGGTTTCCTCAGGCAACAAATTTCTTTTAAAAGTAAAATGCTTTTTGTAGACATTTTGCTGAGAAGTATACATCACTGTGACAGTGACAACTTAGGAGCTTCCATTAGCAGTCATTTTAGGAGACTAGAGATTATGGAGCTCCCCCCTCCCCCAGATCTTAAAACCAGGCTCAACTCAATTTTGCCATGAAATGTTTTACATTCCTGAGACTGAAAGCTTGGCTGAAGGCAGTGTTACAAATTGATACCACTTTTTAGCAAGATTGCTACCACCGGCCTTCTAATTCCAAAGATCTTATGTGAAAGATAGCAAAGTGGGATCCTTGAAATGTTATTTACTCAGATTTTAGTGAATGTTTTACTCAGGCACAAAAAACACACTAACTCAGGTTATTGTGTAGAAACTTCAGGATAGACCCATTACACCAAAGCACATCAGTCACAAAGAGAACGACAATGCAATAAATGGCCCATGATAATCTAGAATCACCTCTTTCCTATCCAACCTTCAGATATACAACGTTGTCTTGAAGACATTCTGGTAAAAACAGTCTGAGGTTCATTTCTGTATATAAGATGTCTTTTTTGGGGTGGGGGGAGTTTGTGTACAATAAAAGGCTTCCTTCTTGAAAGTCAAAGCATGGAGCATGCTAATACCAGCCCTGAAGTGACCCTTTCCTCCAGTTTGGGAAGCCCATACCACTTTACTTACTGCCTTAAAGTATTCCCCACTGTGGACCAGCGAACAGGTGCCAGTCAGTGTGTGTGTTGTGCCACACTCTCTCTTTACTGGCTCCTCCCACCCCTGGTCCAGGTAATTAGATCCATCCTAAGAAAACATCAATATTTCATGGTTAATGAGCTGGGCAGGCCCAATCGGTAGTTCCTCAGTGGAATTACAGAGCACAGCTGCACCTTCAATAAGGAACCAGTGAAACAGGAATGTCTACAAGTTGGCAGATGTGGTTTCAGTGGAGCCAAGATGTGGAACAAAGGTGGGGAAGTTTATAGATGGAATTAGGGATTTACATCCAAATTTCTTCACAGCTTTTTGGAGTGATAGAAGAAGTATAGCCAATGTATTAGGAATTGACCATGCTTGTAACATTTTCAGTATTGTCGAGCTCTGAGTCAACTGACCACCTTTTTATTACACCCGTCCACCAAGGAGTTTAGGGTGGCATAGCTGCATCTGCAGTCCTGTAAGGGATCCTCATAACAACCCTGTGAAAGATAGGGACAGGTCCGAATTCACCCAATGAGTTTCATAGAAAAATGGAGATTAGAATCCAGGTTTCCCCAGTCTTAATCCAAAATACTAACAACTACTACACACTGTACATGTGGTTTGCCTCGGCATTTGGTTCTTTCAGTTCACTGTGTCTTTTTTCTTCTTTTCTACATCAGTAACATACACCTGCATTTATAAAACTCTGCAGAAAAGCCATGTTTATGTGCTTGTGCATAATGATTGCATCAAGATATTTTGGTGTGACTGGAGTTTAAGGAATACACAGGAAAGCTGAGCAAACACCTCACCAAAATATGTTGATGCAATGACTATTTGCTATCACCAACTCTTTTTGCTTTTGGGGTTTTTTTGCACTGTTTTGTAAATGAACACATCATGTCCTTTACAGGAAAAAAAATACAAGTGAGCTGAAAGCTGTGACAAACTGTGAATGCTCCAGTCCTGGACTCCAACTCTAGACTGAAAAAAAAATCTATATTCAACTGGAGTTAAAGAGTAGAGGGGAGGGGGCTGCTTCCACATAGAATGGTTGCTCTGCTTTTGAACAGGGGTGCAGTTTTTGTAAGCATCCTCCTCCTTCCATCCTCCATCCTCCAGCTTTCCCCATCTTCAGCAAACTCCTTTTCAGACTTGTTTTTTAAATGGAAGAATGCAGTCCCAGCATAATGGCTTGCTGGCTGATTAGGAAGGTGTCCAGTTTAAGAGGGCTCACTCATGTTAGCCCCATTTGCCTACTGTTGGCCATTTATGATCACTATTTTCCCCTGCCATGCCACAAGAGAGGCCTTCAGTAGCATAGTAGGAAAAATACTGGGAAATCCAATGGATGTGTATGGTATTCTTGGCTTATGAAACACTTTGCAAGTTTGGGCCCTCCAATTGGGGCCTCCGATTGTCAGTCCGGCGGCAAGGCACAGCGCGGCTCGCGATTGGTCCCTTGCTGCTGGACTGACAAATGGGGAGGCACGAAGCAGGGCAGCCTTTTCCCATGGCGGGGGGGGCCTCCCCAGGGCGCAGCCAGGCCGATCGTGGCCTCTCCGATGGGAGGCTTTTCCCATGGTGGGGGGGGGGGAGGAAAAAGCCTCCCCAGGGCCTGGGGAGGCTTTCTCCATGGAGGGGGGGAGTTCGGGGGGGGCAGCCCTTCCCACCCACCCGGGCAGTGCTGCCCGGGCAGTTGGGAACAGCTAGCACCCTCTGTATTTTTTTTACAGTGGGCTTAATTACTAGTAATATAATAAAACATCAAAAGAATAAAATGGTTAAGAAGTATACACCTAAAATCACAGCAACAAAAACCCTCTGATGAAGGAATACGTGAATGAGAGCATTGAGCCTGCCACCTTCAATCGTCATGGGCCGAGGCCACTTTTAATGGTCAGACCTCTGTCCGTAAGAGTGTGCCACCAGGAACAAGGTTCTATCCTTCCTTCCTTTTGCAGGCATGGCAATCAGAGAAAGGCTGATCCAGAGGCTGCCTTTTCTTTACTCCGTTGATTCTTAAAAGTTGGTCTTCTTTGCCCCCTGAAGTATTCCATTTGTATTCTCAGACTATCATGCAGTGCTTCAGACCGGACAGACTTCAGAATGATCAAGGCTTTGGGAATATTTGAGGCTCTTAGAATATTCACTAATTAGGGTGGCTAAATGGATCTGGGCTTTTCACTGAGCTAAAGCTAAGGTTGGCCATTGGGAACTACAGCAATTAATGCAGTTTCTGGAAGCAAAATATCCATTAGTCAGACACTTTACTAAGTCCCACGATATTTATATTTTGCTTGTGCACAAACAGACCATAAAGATCAACAGAGCGAATGCTCATATGGACGTGCTTTAGAGCTTTTGTGGGAACTACATATTTGATGTAGCCTTCATAACTGTTTCTTTGATACTTTATATCTCATATAATAATAGATATCACTGGAATATGTATATGGGCAATTATGGAAATTGTAATCAAGAAAATGGAAAGGAAATCGAAATTGCACAGTGAGGCTATAGAAGAGGTACATCTGTACATGTTTGTTGATAACGGGAGACCCACAAATATAACTGATATATCTCAACCAGGGAGGTTCTGTATTGTTTCACACACAAACACACACACAGATGAAGAAGAAGAGTTGGTTCTTATATACTGCTTTTCTTTCCCCAAAGGAGTCTCAAAGGAAAGCCAGTTTGGTGTAGTGGTTAGAAGTGTGGACTTCTTATCTGGCATGACGGGTTCAATTCTGCACTTCCCCACATGCAGCCAGCTGGGTGACCCTGGGATTGCCACGGCACTGATAAAACTGTTCTGACCGAGCAGTGATATCAGGGCTCTCTCAGCCTCACCTATCCCACAGGGTGTCTGTTGTGGGGAGAGGAAAGGGAAGATGACTGTAAGCCACTTTGAGCCTCCTTTGGGTAGAGAAAAGCGGCATATAAGAACCAACTCTTCTTCTTCTCCTCCTTCTCCTCCTCCTCCTCCTCCTCCTCCTTCTTCTTCAAAGCGGCTTACATTCGCCTTCCCTTTCCTCTCCCCCCAACAAACACCCTGTGAGGTAGGTGAGGCTGAAAGAGCCCTGACTGATTCTGCATGGAGGCGCAAAACATGCACCATCTCCTGCTTGCAAACACGACACAGTAAACTGCCTTTTTGCACACTTCCTGACAGAAGACCCCTCCCATGGTATCCCGCTGTCTTATCATGGCTTTTTACCTACCGATGAGGTGGCAGAGAAGCAGGAAGCATGAACAACCCGAGGTTTTCCCCCAGAACCTCAGGTGGTCAATCAACGCAAGCCACCAATCCCTTCACAGTGACGGTATACACTTCTGCATTGCTGCAGGGACAGAATTCCCCCCCCCCCCAGGAAAGTAATGTAATTGATAAGCCAGAGTTAATTGAAATTCAGATCAGAAAAGTTGTAACATAGGCCCACCTCTCGCTTGCCATGTTTATAATCATGATATCCCATGTGCCCCATCATATGACCTTGCTGTTAGCTGCTAAGGGTAATGGAGGTCCTAGCTTCTCTTGCCAACAATGAACAGTTTAAAAAACTTAAACATTACTTTTCAAACATTGAGCTCCCTTAATATGATAGCCTCTTCAAAAAGCTGCCCTTTTGACATTTCCTTTTCTTTGTTATAGTTCTTCCCTCCTCTAATCACAGGAATCAGACATTTCAATTCCAGAAGATGTAAAGGCACAATCCAGACTTTGATACAAAGCTGTTTTGTCAAGTTGTACTCCAAAACATAGTTTCCAAGCTTTCAGACTCTGTTTGCCAGACTTGATTAGAAGCCACACTGGCCAACACAGTAATTGCTCCATAATCATATCTTCAGTACACTGACCTGGTTTATGCATACAATCTATATTCTAATAGCAGTCAACAGGTCACCAGTTAATAAAAATGTCATTAACATCTCCCTGTGACTAAGAAATGGAGATATCCATCTCTCTAGGCCAGTGGCAGGCCAATATCATTTCCGTGGCTGTTAGTGTAATTAACTGTGCCTGGTGCATGGATCTCCCAGGAGGATTGACCTTGACAAGCAAGTACTTGCTGGTAGGATGTTGTGACCCAAGGTATCTTTTCCCCATCTCTAGGAACTCAGGATAGGGAAGAATGAATACATACATCAGCTAAAGTTCAAGGGGAAAGGGAATACTCTTCAGGCAAGTCTGTAATATTCCATTCTGGGGTTGGTGGTGAATAAGAAGACAAATATTCAGAAGGAAATTAAATAATGAGTTGTTTTCTCTCTGGAATGATGTTTGGACTCGGTGATCTGAATTGAAGGTGAAAGGATGGCCTCGGAAGGACAGTATTTCCTGCTGTTTTCTTCATTTCACATGTGTATTCATACGACTTAGCCAAAACAGCTTTCATAATCTATGAAATGAGCTCCTAAACAAGCCTTTGAGATTGCAGTAGTGGTTGAAGTCCCAAAATATAGGGTTCCGTTTACATTAAACACACTGACAGCTAAATCCCACGAATGGAGCAGGCAGCTAAGTCATCACCTAACTGGCTTAGATAGAGAGCAAAGCAAAGCATTTCAGAGGATATGAAGGCTTCAATCAAGCAACTTCTTTTGTTCCTCATGTAGCTTGCATTTTCCCTCCCCCTCCAATATCTAGAGCATAACTTTGAAAATTCCTATCATCATGCTTTAGAGAGTAGAATTTCTCCAAATACCAATGCTTAGCTTTGATAAGTCTTTGGAAAGCATTTTCTATTTCAGAAACTAAAAAGAAAAAAGAAAATGCAGCATGAGGTGTTGGATTGTGCAGTCGGTCTCACCACTGCAATGGTTGGTTAGGAATAATGCTAAAATAACTGTTAGAGCCCAATACTAGAGCAATTGAAGCTTTTAAGATTAAACACAGACAAAGATCTTAGTGAACTACTTAGCAGAGATCTCATATTTTGATTTATGCATTTAGCTTTCAGCTTATTAGCCAATGTACACATCAGATATACAAAACTTCTAGCTTACACTTTTGTTTCCAGCCATAATATTTACAACTAACATTTTAAGAACAATTGATGCAGCACATCATGTGTATTCTGAGTAGTGGGGAGATCTAGAAGAAGTTTCCATGAACCACGGTGATAATCTTTTGTACCCTTTTAGTTCCAGTTCCTGTTTCCCTTTGTACTGCTTTGCCAATACCCCATGAGATGTCCTGCTTGTCCATTACCAATATCTTGCGGCTAAAGGCCTGGTTCATGCAAACAACACACAAAACCATTTAAAAAGCTGAATCCAGCATGTGGATCACTTTTGTTGCTCTGAGAATCAAACTAGACTTCACATTTTTTTAAACGTTACACTTTTTCTCAGACCCAAAATGGTGCCGGAGGAGAGTTTTTACCCATAACTCCAATCATGAGTCACTTCAGGTCTGAAGAACAGGGTGCAGAAGAAGGCAACAGCCTCTCTTCTCCCTCATGTTGCCATTGGTGTGGCTGCAAGGAGAGATGTATAAGTATCAGGACTCTGTTCTATGAAAAGATAATGTCTAGTTTGGTTCTGAGCCTAGAACTATCCCTTATATGAACTTTCCCTCTAAAATAACTGTGAGGAGGGATTGGAGGAGGGGGGATAACTGAAGCATAGAACATTGTTTATGCATGCCAAAATTCCCTAGTTTAATCTATTGTACACTTCCAGATAAAAGGATTGGGCTGCACATGGGTGTACTCAAGACCCTAAAGAGCAGATGTCAGAGATTGGACTCTTTTAAAGAGTGCTTTATATGTTCTCAGGGAAGAATCGTTATGAATGTGGTTTTTACGGGACCATGAAAGAAACCTTGAGCTTGGACCTTGAGCTGGGATCCTGAACCCTCACTTGGGATTCGCCAACCCCAGACTCTTAGCCAATCATAGAACAGACTTATGGACCTATCATGGGACTCCATTAAGGGCCACTCACATGTCGTGGTGGGAGCCTCAGAAGTATATTTAAGTTCCATAGTTCCAATTGTTGCTGTTTAATATTTCTGGCTCCAGTAAAGTTGTTGGTTGTTGGAGCTGAGCCACCTAAATAGCTCAGCCTTGCCTAAACAAGCTACGGCTTGGAAGCTAAGCAGGACAGGAAATGGCCAATACTTGGATGGGGAACAGAAACAACCAACACAGTTGCCATGCAGAGAAAGGAACTGGCAAACCACCTCTGCTCATATCTTGCTTGGAAAACCCCTGAAATGGAATTTCATGCAGAAGAAGAAGATATTATTGCTTGGCCAGAACAGCTTTATCAGGGCTGTGGCTAACCCAAGGTCACCCAACTGGCTGCATGTGTGGGAGGAGTGGGGAATCAAACACGCTGGGCATGTCCGGATTGGCACGCTTGAGCTGAAGCGCTGGCCGGACAGCCAGTTCCTGTGTCCTGGACAGCTCTGCCCAGATGGCCATTTTGCTAATGTTTAGAGGAACTGTGGTAAGGATAAAAGAAGAATACAACCCACAACAAAGTTTATGCATGCATTCGTGTATCATTTCACCTAAAATACCCTTCTCTGCCAACTGTCACATGCTATATAATAATGCTTTTCAAAGAATTTTCAGATATTCATGGGTTTTTCAGTTAGAAGCACAGTTCATTTGCGATTAATAACTTTCTGCAATGCACAGATTCAGACAAATATTGGGTGTATCTTAGTGCAATTTTATATTCTCAGTGAGCAGTAGTGAAGCCCTTCAAACAATCAATGTGATATGCCATTTCAAATCTGGTATCAATACCATCAAGTATTAACTCCATTACTGCACCAAGACAGCATTGTAGAAAAATCAGTGAGACACCATCACCAGAGCCAGTTCTATGTTTTGAGGGGCTCTAGGCAGAGTGTTCCCAGCCTTTCCATCTACCCACCATCAGTTCCTCAAACATGTCATCTGTCTCACCCACCCACATGCCTCCTCCTTCCCCTGCTCACTTGTGAGGTCTCCCAATGTGCATTCTCGCTGTGCCTTGCAAGCCTTTTCCATCAGCTCTGGGCAGTGTGTTTAGCTGGGATCATGGTGGAGTGCCAGCAAATCAGTAGGGAGATGGTTTTAGCAGTAGTGAGATCCCTCAGAAGCCCCGCACACTGCCAGCTGCCCCACCTCAAGGTATACTAATGCCAGCCCTGTCATCAGCTGCACAAATACAACAGCATTGGACATCAAATATAGATTTCCAAAATTCAGTAGCTATCAAGGTAAATATCTAATAACCATCTGAAGAACATTCAATATTAAACCTTATATGTAAAATGTTAGGGGTACTTTTAGCAAGTGGGTTAATTTCGTGATGTTCTTTAAATGTTAAGGAAGGGGGGAAGATCCAAAGAACCCACTACCCCCCCCCCCCAGCACCTACAGTAGGAGGTGTGAGGGATCAGAGTTCTCCTTGATATGCTGTGATGGTATGTGTACAAATAAGTTTATTTTAAGAGGAAGGAATCCATCAGTCACTACTCGCTTGCATTCTGACTAAGGTTCTCATGTTGGGAACTATCTCGAGATTGTGGGGGGTGGAGCCCGAGGAGGATGGGTTTTAAGGAGGGGAGGGACTTCAATGGAGTATAATGCCATAGATTCCACCTTCTAAAGTGGCCATGTTTGTCCAGGTGAACTGATCTCTATCTCCTGGGGATGAGTTGTAATACAAGGAGTTCTCCAGGCACCACTTGGAGCTAACCCAGTTCTGCCACCTGTTCCACGTAAAGTAGGCCTAGAACAGAGAACTACACCCAGCATGCAGCCCTATTGTAGGCTCATCCTACTGCAGTCATTGGAGCTAACAGTCTGGCAAAGATTGCTGCCTTGTGGGAACAGTAAGGAAGTCAAAGAAAACATACATTGGAATAGCATATATAAAGTATGTGATAGATATTAGTCATATTTAGTGTGGAGAATCCAGCCTTGCACATTGTGGAAACTGAAATTTTAGGGCATAGGGTAAACCTGGATGATATCTTTAATTGCGTGACCAATTGGCAAACACAAAGATAAATTGGTCTAGTACAAAGTGATCATCCCAGCTTAATTTGTACCTTTCATTACGCCCCTTTCATTATCTGTACCTTTCATGATGTTCATTATTCATTATGCATAGTGAGAAGCGATACTCTGATGTGCTCAGAAAAAGTTTATGATGGAGCTGAATGTCCAAGGTCCCTTTCATCTGAAGTTCTATAATGTATGCATTTATTTCAAAGGACATCTTATTCCAACCCTGTTCTAAAACTTAATTGTTTTTTTAATCCTTAGAGCCTCTTCTCCTTAAAAAACAAAAAAACAAAACCCTGCATATCATAGACAGACATTATAAACATTTCCCCTGCAGAGAGAAAACAGGCTGGCATTTTCCTACTTAAATGCCCAACATTTCTCCTGCAGAGAGAACACAGGCTGGCATTCTCCTACTTAGATGCCCACAGATACCCAACTAAATTAAATCTGTTCCTAAGCATTGTGCCAAGGCCAAAGACATAGCAGTTTTCAGCGACATGTCCTGTACTTAAATTACCACAGCACCCCTCCCCCAAAACTCCTTTAGCTTCAGATGACTGATTGCCTTTACAGCCTCCACCAAGGCATGTCCATCTGGACCTATGCCCAGGACATGGGCTGTGTCTCTCCTTAATGGAGCATTTCCATGCCCTCTCTTTGAACAACACGAAAGGAAGGGCTGTGGGAGAGTCTCAAGGGTTTTAACAGTAGTTTTCATTGTTCTCAAAGGGAAAGAAGAGGCAGTCTTTCATCAGTTCCTTGTCAGGGCACAGTAGCTTGCCCTAGAATGAAACCCACTGTAAATCATTAGCTTCAGCTTCTTGAAGACCTTGTAAAACAAAAGTGCTTAAAAAAATCAGGTCACTCAAAGGCTTTATATCAGAAGGCGGCAACTCCATTACCAAAACTGAAGTTTCCCCCCTTCCTCTCCTCCTGCAGCCCACCAAACCTCCTGAAGGGCTGTTTCTGGAGTTCATGGGTTGCCCCACTAGTTATGACGTAAGGAGTTGACACTGGTAGAGGGACTGGTACCTTTCTGTTGGCCAAAAGGGAGATTTGGATCCAACATTTCAACATGTCCCTATAGCACTTCAAGTTTCTGTGTGATTCCTTTGAAGTTATGTCTTCTATGGGCCAAGTCTATACTTCTTTGGTACATGTCATTTTCTGTAGTGGGGCCTGTGCTGTGAAAGGCACTGCCCGAAGAAGTGCCTTTTGAAAGGGTTGCAGTGAAGCAGCTCTTTTCCAGGGCATTGACTGACAAGCTGGAGTTGGGTTAATGACAGGCTGAGATAACTTTAGCAGTAATCTATATTGTCTTTTTAAGCAATTTTAATGCTCTTTTTTATTATGTTGGACACCGTAAGTTCAAGAGAAGGTAAGACATAATTAAAAAAAAAAGAAACCTAAATCTAGCATTCAGCTTGCAGAATGAGACTGCCATTGGCTCACCAAATAGTGAGACACCCCTGCACTTTCTTGTACGGTTAGTTGACACTCGCTGTACAAAGGCATGACACCTGTAGTGTAAGGTGACCAGATTTTAACATTGGTAAAGCAGGACACCATTGACCAGGGGGATTCTTTATTAAATATTTGGTTTATATGGAGCAACAAAAAGTTTCATAGAACGCATACAATGCAAAAATAGTATTGTAATTATATATCTATATCTATATCTATATCTATATCTATATCTATATCTATATCTATATCTATATCTATATCTATATCTATCTTTAACCGCTCCTAATGGAGCGGATACAATATTTCGTTAAGGGCACCAAAGGTGGGCCCTGTCCGTGATGAAGAAGGGTGCCCATAGGACCCTTCCTCTGGAATGACAATCAGGGGGCTGATCGGGACCGATGACTCCCGCGATCCGGCTGAGCTGCTCCACACAGCCCCACCCCATGCCCCGCCGGCCCTGCCGACTCCGAAGCCCCACTAGCGCCCGCAGCATTAAGACTGCAGCAGGCTTATTTACTAGTATATATATAATTTCAACATAAGTACAATTTGCCAGGTACCCCCAGATGTCCCTCCAGAAGTGGGACAATCTGATCACCTTATTGTAGTGTCCTTCTGAGCAGAGCTGCAACCTTCTAAGCCCAAGTCAACAGGGTTAGAAAAGTATAACTCTGCTTAGGTTGGCCCTGTTAATGTATCACTGCAGCTATGCAATACTTTTGGATGGACTTATGACAGTTGTACTGAATCATAATTTCTTCATGCGACCTGAGCTGGATACTTGCCCGGATCTTAAAAAATTCGAAAGACTGACAAACTAGATGACAGGTCTGCACAAATTTAGCAGATTTTTGTGTTGAGAAGAGTGTCTGAGCGACACACATGGCTAGTTATATGCTGTCAGCGCTGAATACTTTTGCGGTCTCTGCTTTGTGGGAGGTAGGAATGCCCCTTCATGAGTGGGCAGGAGAATGTTACACACCAGACAGACACACATCAGAGGGAGTGCATTATAAAGCTTTGGGGCAGGGGAGGGGAAACAAAGCGGAATGAATGTGATCAAGATGAAAGTCTTCCCATTAGTTCCCAGGACCACAGACAAAATATGGAGATTCTCTGCCACATCCTTTATAACAGCATTACCCACTGACTACCTGTAATATATCTTTATATACCCCAAAACTAACTGGATTAAGGGAATGCAATCTACATAGCTGATAAATAACACAGCTAGACTCCACTTTCAAAGACAATCAGGCACCAGCTTTATAATAAATTATGAAAAATGGCAAACACACAAAAAATGTACTGAACATGCAAGAACCACTTAACACCTTTGACTGGAGAGGTGCTAGAAAGGGGAAAATGAGAAAAAGCAAAACTGAAAAAAAGAAGAAGAAGAAAATAAAGCATATTGGAGGTGATAGATAATGGGAAAGAGCAATATAGAAATGAGATCTCATAGAGGCTGGTGGGCACTCAAAGTTGATTGTAACCAAATTATGGGAGTCTTTTGAGAAACAATTGCAACCAATTTACCCCACAGCTATGTGGTGTTTTGTTACATCATCTCACACAGCAACCGGAAAGGATGTTAAGTTGTGCCCAGCAGAAATAACAAAATGAATGGGAAAGAAACTATGCAGACACTGGATGCTTTCTTCCCCTAGTTAGCCATGGACATTTTGAATTTACACAAGCAAAGGATAGGCAGCCTCGAGATCTCCAGGGCAATCCTAAGCAGAGTTCTGCTCTTCTTGTAAGACCACTCATTTCAATTAATTTAGAGGGGCATATTTCTGTTTAGGACAACACCATAAAAGTATTGCAGCATTTGTTCACCTCAATATTATCAGCATTTGCCAACACATCAATGTTGCCTACATTGTCTCCTGACATGCTAAATGCATCAAGCCACATTGTTCTCATTCTGTCCCTTGAGAACCATCACTGCCTAAAGCATCTCATCAATGTAAACAGGATATTTCTTTCCAAGAGTCAGCCTGAATTACTGACTTATGCTCTTCCCCACACCTATTATGGTGAAAAATGCAAGCCAACAAAACACAAACTTCATCAGTCTAAAAATTGTCCACAGGTAGATTGCATTGTTTCATATTAACACATTCAGTAAGTACTCCTAAGGTCCTCTTTCTGCAACAATACACTGTGTCATGTTCCTATCATTATTATACTTTGGATACTTCAGGCTGATCCTGCATTGAACAAGGGGCTAGGCTAGATGGCCTGTATGGTCCCTTCCAACTCTATGATTCTGTTGTATCTACTCAGTAGGCTTTCACTCTCCTGGATTAGCATGCAAGTGGTCAGAATTTGAATATAAAAATACTTGGTGAGCTGAAGGCCTTGAGATCTCTTGGGAAAGCAATACACTGTCACTTTCCTGATATTATCTTTGACAGAATGGGAACACTTGATGGGATCAAAGGGTCCAAAATGCTGCCAAGGCAGCAGAAAACAAAGGAAACAGTGAGCATTAATATCACCAAACAGCCACAAAGAGGGTTATGGAAGTTTTCTTTCTGAGCAGGGGTGGTGTTTGACTACAGGAATTGCCATGTCCATCAAAAACATCACAAAAATCTTTGGGGGTGAATATTCAATGTGGTCATACTTCCAACTCCTTGAATTTCGTCATTCATATTAATGAAGCAGCTTTCCCCTTTGACAAACTATGTATTCACATACTAGAAAACAGATGACAGCACTGAAATATTTAAACAACAGTTTTATTGGTATGAATATTTTAAGCCTATAAATGTAATTTGTTTCATATTCTATGTAGCGATGGGGGGAATTTTCTGGCTCCGTTCAGAATTGGAGTTGGCTAAAATGAAGTTATTTCTAAAAATCAGAAAACTCTTGGTGCTCTCTCCCCCCCCCCATTTCCCAGGTTCAGTTGTGAAATCTGGAAATCCCATTGTGCTGTCGTTGTTGCCACTGGAAATGTAATGGGTCTAGTGTAAAACCTATTTTCCTGGAAGTCCTCTTTCCATGAGTCTGAGTCCCCCCCCCCCATGTCTTGAGGGACCTCATTCCTGCATAGATCCTCACATGGACCCATTATGCACGGGGGAAATAACGCACATTCGGGGTGGAATGGCGACGACGAAAATCACCGATAACGCACGGAGCTTACTGCAACTGGACGCAGCGTCGGTGCATGCCGCCGAAAAAGCCGTGTCAGTGAAACGTGGAAGAAAGCGCAGCTTCCGGGTGACCGGGGCGCAACCAGAAGCGGCGCATGGATCGCCGCGTGCATAATCGGTTACTCTGGGTTTTGCCGCTGCCGCGCCCCGCCCCGTGCATAACCGGTGTGCGTCGCGTCTTCCCCCTCCGCATTTTCCATGTGACCCGAAATCGCCGTTTCGGCGGCCGTGCATAATGGGCCATGCTGAAACAGCAGGACTGCAAACACAAGGGATCATGGGACATGCTGTTGCCTGAATACTCAATAATCACATCAGGTTTCTTGCTAATCTGTGCAAGGCCTAAAGTTTATTTTATACTATCTATAGCTAGAAAATAACTTCTCAGGGAAGTAGCCCTCAATTAATTAATCAATCAGTTGTGCGTTATGATCTGGTGCAATTTGAACTTCAACAACATCGTGAATGTTCAGAACTGGTAGCTGGTATAAATCAGACTCTTTGCCCACTGTAGATATTTGGTCAACAGCTGGCAAAATTGGCACTGCTGACTGCAATTAGGGATATGTCCTTTTATTTTGCATCAATGGGAGATGTGCAAGATCCCCTGCCTGCTCACCTGAAAATTTGGCTCCAACAGTCTATTGTTATCTTAGGCTACTGCAAGTCTAATCAATCAGAAATTCTCATGTTCCTGATGACATGAAAGTACTTCAACACCAATGATTCAATTTACCTGCTGCTGAAGAGGCATGTGGTAGCAGCAGACTGGCTAGCCTAGCCAAGATAAGGCAAATGTCTCCTTGGTAACTTGCTCCTTCTCATTTCTCCTCTCCCTCAGTGCACTCTGACACTGGGTGTCTGAGGGACAAAGCACACTCTGAGCAATGTTCTCAGAATGTTGGATGTACAATATAGGACTTCTGGGAAGCACATTTCACAAAGTGCTCTGAGTTCCATAGATTTCTGGTAGCATAGGCACCTGGGGCAGTTGCCAGGGGAGAGAAGTAAGGCAGGCAGGGAGATAATCCTTTTGTTCTGGGAAATGCTGTCACAGCAATGGAGAAGGTAAACTGGAGAAGATGAAAGAACCAGAAATGAACTGGGAAGCTGTAAGGCTCACTGCTCTTGAATAGTGGTGCTTACCATCTGCTTATGTACATTGTTACCCACATAACACTTCTAAAACTCAAAGCCATAACATCCTGAAGAGTGAGGTAGGGAAAATTATTATTTTGATTTTAATCTGGTATGATCTTTAATAACTTAAGAGATAGTACATCTTCTCAGGCTTATTTAGTGATTTCTTCCAAAGGAGCTCCAGGAATAAATACTTGGCAGGATAAATCCCATACATGTGTACTTTGAGAAAGCACACACATGGAACATGAAAAGTAACATTCCAAGACACTGAATAGAGCAACTTCCATAGCTCTATGGCAGCCTTTCTCAACTTTTTGACTATTTAGAACCCCCTGAAACATTCTTCAGGCTTTGCGAAAACCCAGAAGTCGCACGATTGTGCAGAATATGATTGAGCATAGCTGTGTACATGTCCACCTGGGGTCCCTCCTCTTTCCACCCCCTCCAGGCCCATCATTGGCCATCACATGACAAAAAAGTGCATAAAAGAGGGCTAGTTCCAGACTGGTGGTGAGGTTGTTCTTCCCTTCCTTGTTTCTTCCTTCTCTCCTCCCTCCTCGTTAGTTCCACCACCTCCACCAGAGCTTCCTGTCAACCAATAATCTACTGGAACATCACCCTTTCCCCCAGGATCAGGTAAAGTATGTCCTCCTCCTCTTTTCTTATCTCCCCTTTATCTCTTCATACAACATTTCTCTCTCCCTCTCTCTCTGCCTTCCACACATAGCCACAGCTTCTACCAACCGTCAGCTGTTATAAACCCAGCTCTTTCTCTCACTACCTCCTCAAGGCTTAGATATCCTTCAGGGGCACTAAACATACATATACTTGTTGGCTGAAGGAAGGCAAAATGCATTTAAATATAAATTAAGATATAGTTATATTCAGATTATGTACAGTAGCCTACGTCATAAAAGTTTTTCAGAGCTATTTCCAGAATGATTTCTGTGTCTTTTTTCTTTTTCTGTCTACTCTTTAGTAGTTTAATAATTTTTAAGGTTACCTTTATTACTGGAAAATGTCTCTAGGAATGAGTATGAACCAGCTCGTGAGCTAAAGTTCATCACACATTTTGACTGGTTTGTGGTTTGTGAAGTGGTGGTCTGAAGAGCTGCCATGAGCATCCATAATTTGTATGCAGTTTGTGGTGGTCCACAAAAAGCAGATCAGGGGTTTAATCCCCCAGTTTTCTGCTCTTCATGGAAAACCCCTATTTGGCAGGAAGCAGAAAGCTGGGGGTAAAATAGATGGGAGCCATTTAAACCCTTGCTTTCTGCTCCTTGATGCTTTCATGAGGAGCAGAGGTCTAAACTTTAAATAGCTCATGAACCAATACAAACCAGTGGTCCAGCCATGAACCACAACTGAACAATAGAAATGCAATGTGTGCCTAAATGTGTCTTTCTCTCATTAAAAATATTGGACCCATCATGTACTTGAGTACATTAAAAGATCCTTTAACCAGGTCTCTGGTTGGTTAGGGGCTGGATACCTATGGCTATCATCTCTGTTCCCTTGGTAACAATGTATTATAAAACACCAAAGGATGCCTTTGAAGGCATCACTAATAATAATAATAAAAAAAACTTTCCTATTATTTCTGTTTTTGCAAAGTTCAGGACACTTACAGATATAATAGCTATGCATTTTTTGCAGCAGTAGAACTTTCTGAAATGCTATTTTGAAAGTTAATTTGAATGCTAACATTATTGAATATTATTTCCTACTTAAAGGCACAGATACATGGCTGCACTGTAGAATTTTTAAACAGAGGCACATATGTGCACTTTCTTGCTTGTACCAGCTTGCCATTGAAATTTATTTAGTTTATTATTCTCTTGGCACTCAGCCATATCAATATAGTAGCTTAAAACAGTAAAAAACAGAATTCCTTATTTTCAACCAGCACTTTAAAACAGATAGTATGGGCTTCAAGAAAATTTGCTGTGATCTGAGAAGCCAAATGTGCAAATAATGCAACATTATAGGTAATGCAATCTCTGCTGATGACATGACAATTTGTCTTCCTTATTATAGGCTAGTATTGAGTTTTCCTAAGAGGAGTGGAAAGCCAAATGCTCCTAATATCTGGAGAAAGTTGGCAGCTTAACAAATAGGGACCTAAAGTCTCCACTACCTTTTTGGCACAGAAATATGGTCTCTCCCCATATGGTATTTACACATAGCAAGCTGCTAGCAGCGTGAGAAAAGCTATGTATCTAAAATGTGGGGACCCCACATCCTTCAGCTTGGTGCTGAATGATGTTGACAGGTTGCTAACTTCAACCACAGGTCCCCTAGACCCCTGCCCATTATAGCTCTGAAAAAAAGCAGCAAGAAGGTAAGAGGACCATTCCAGGAGATAATAAACCTGTCCCTGTCCGCAGTCTGAAAGAGGCAGTGGTTCACCTTCTATTGATGAAACCAAGCTGCTACAAACTGAACCCTTCAAAGACAGTGGAGCTCTGGCTGGGGTAGGAGGGACCAGACCAGGAAGTGCATTTTCCCAGGCTGGATAGAGTTGGACTTACAGCTGTACATACATCCAGGAACCTGGGAGTGATTTTTGATGCCTCCCTAAATGGAAGCTCAACCACAATGGTAGCACAGCTGGTGTACTTCCATCTATGCCAAGCAAAACTACTAGCACCCTACCTGGCCCCAAAAACCCTAGCCACTGTGGTCCATGCAATGGTCACCTCCATACTTTATTACCGTAACTCACTCTAGGTGAGTCTACCCTTGACTAAGTTCCAGAGATTACAGCTGGCCCAAAATGCAACTGCATGGGTTTTCACATGAAGACCTGTTTTATGGCAGGTGCATTGGCTCCCAATCCAGTTTCAGATCCAGTTCAAGGTTTTGGTAATAACTTTTAAGGACTTACACATTCTGGGTTCTGCATATCTGAGGATTCACCTTTCTGAACATGTTCCCCAGAGAGCACTTCAGTCAAGTAATACCAACCACTTGAGAATCCCTGGCCCAGGTGAAATACACTTGTTCTCAAACATAGCTGTACATACAGCTTGCTGGTGGAACGAGCTCCCCCGGAAGATCAGGATTCTGATGGAACTTGTCAAGGACCACAGGGCCTACAAGGTGGAGCTTTTCCACTGGACTTTAGGTTGAGACCATTCAGAAATTATAACAACAAACTGAGCCTCTCCCTCTCTCTAGTAGTATATGTGCTAGCAACAATTTATATTAGTGCTAATAGCTGCTTTTAATAGTAATTTTAAAGTAATTTTTATTTTACATTGATTATTATGTTATTAACTGTGTGACTGTGATATCAATTGCAAGTTGTTTGTTTTCCATCACCATGAGATGACAAGTCTGAGAGGGGTAGTATCTAAATCAATCAATCAGTCACTCAATAAATCAATAAATGGAACACTGGATTCAACCATTATGATTGTCAGCTCTGGGAGGGGAACTATCTGGATATTTTGAGGATGGACCCTGAGGAGGCCAGGGAGGGACTGCAATTTAGGGTATGATGCCCCAGAGTCCCCCTTCCAAAGCAGCCAGGTCTAAGGAATATTTTTGTATAACCATGATCATTGTATAGGAACCATTCCAAATGGTGAGTTCACAGTTTTGACCCTCTTTATATGCTCCTGCAAATAATATGATTAAGCAATTATATTGTTTTATTCTGTGTATTCTGTCCTTCATCCCCTTCATCCCACAGGTCTTCTAGTGCTGTTTGAGGGCCTTCCATTAGAAGGCATTTCTATCACAACATACAGACACTGCTATGCTACTTCCTTCCTATTGAAAAGGTAACATCCAAGCAACATTGAGTTGCTGTTTTTCTAACTTGGCATAAGTTTTAAAAAAGACAGAAAGAAAAGGGGGGGGGGGTCTGCCTCCGGAACATAGTTTAGCATTACTTAAATGTTAAATGAACACTTTGTTCCTGTTGCCAAGCAACAGATTGGAAGGGGATGAGAGGCAGAAAAGTGGCCATTGAATACTAGGACATTATTCTGCAATTATCCTCAGGAAGGAAGCATGATAAGGTGGTGAGAACAGTGTTACCTTATAGCTACAACAGGTTTTCCCACATATGTTGAAGCAGGAGTGGGTGGTCAACTGCCAAGAAGACAAACACAAATATACACCTACTACCTTTAAAAAAAAAGCCTGATGAAAGACAAGTATCCATTACCTTTTTAAAGTTTAAAAAACACAAGGCATTGCAAGTATATTTCTGTTTGAATTCCAAAGGTACAATGCTTTAAAGCTTCATGTTTCATTTATTCATTATATTTAAAAAAAATTAGCTGCTCAACCAAGGGATTTTGTGATGACTTACAATGGTTAAACAACATAACTAAATGTTAAAATCAACAAAATCAGATTGTATTTATAAAATATTAAGATACTGAGGTATACAACTCCACAGCATACTACTATCAAACCAGCCCGAAACATCAGGTTCATCCCCAAAGACTAATCTGAACAGTTTGGCCTTGCAAGCCCCATGGAAACTAAGCAAGTCCTACAACATGTAGTTGCTGAAAAAGTATTTCATAGTACCATGTTAAGTAGAGTTACATCCTACTAAATTCATGGACCTCAAATGGATTTTGAAGGCTGCCCCTCTGCATAAGATGGCACTGTTAAAGTAGTAGGGCAAACATTACTTTTTTCTCCATCATGGGCATACATTGTTCAAGAAATGAACAGTCCAGAGGAATCGGTGGTTCTCGGGCTGAAGTCACAGCACATGGTACTACTCTGCTGAATTCATAGATGAAATGTTGAAAACCAAAGCATGGGGCTTATAGATTGCTCCTGGAATTTTTGTGCTTATGGACCTGCCTTTCACTTTGCTCATTCAGTTAACTAGACATATCACTGAGAATACCACACCCATTGTTTTAATGTACTTTGAATTGTATACCACAAAGAAAGACAGATATGTGGACCACCATTATCAAAACAACATGATCCTTTGTTACCATTTCAAAGACTTCAGTGTTCTTTCTCCATCTGAAAACAGAAGAGAGCCCTGCTGAGCATTAGGAACTGCTTACAAGTCTGGTCTCCACTTACCTAGAAGAAAAGAAAGGGAGAAAAAATAAGACTGTATCAGAGAGTAACTGATCTCAATGTGAATACTATTATATGTGCGCTGTTATGCTATTAACTTACTCTTTTTCTGCTGAAACAGAAATTGTTTTCTTCTCTTCTGTTTACCAAAAGCATTCATAAAGCTACCTTTCCCCAAAGGCTAGTTAAAAGTGATATACAGTTAAAACAACAACAACAACCAACCCAGCCGTACCCCGGGAATGGCTGATCACCACTGTGGGATGGTAGGTGAATTCCTTCCAGGCCAGGCTGGATTCGGTAGATTGTTGGTGGGGCATGAAATTGGGATCACTATGGGTAGGCAGGTCATTGTGAGTTCCTCCCTTGTAAAGGGGGTTGGACTAGATAACCCCGGAGCTACCTTCCAACTCTATGATTCTATGAATTTATGAACCTGGTACAATCAATTTAAATCAAGACCTGTACATCAAAAAATAAAATTACTCCCATCAATATCATAAAAACCAGCCATCATATTTAGTAGGACCTTTGCATTATTATCATACTATTGCTCAAGGACCTACAGGATTCTCTTCTTCTCCATTGTTCCTCATAGCAATCTTGGGAGGTAGGTTATACTGACAGAACAACTGACTGTCCCTAAAGAGTTTCATGTTTGAGTGGGAAGTTGAATTTGGATCTTCCAGTCCTAACCTTGCAATCTAACCATGTTATCACATTGGCTGTCTTCATTAAAAGTGCTTTGCAATAAAACCAGGTAGCAGAAATTAGTTACAACATGCATGAATACATGAGGATGCCTTCTATTGACTCAGGCCATTGGCCTATCAAGGACAGTATTGTCCCCGCAGACTGACCGTAGCTCTCTCAAATTTCAGGTAGAGGTCTTTCCTGTCATCTTCTATATTTAACTTGATATGCCAGAGATCAAACCTAGGACCTTTTGCATGCAAAGCAGAAGCTCTACCACTGAGCCATGGCAGTTTGATCTTCATTGGCTTAATTTGTGGCATCTTAGAACCATTGCTACTGGGAAAGAAACTGAATTTTCTGCACCATTAACAAAACACCACCCCTCAAAAAAAAAAAAAAAACCTACAACTGTTCTGCTGTTCCTGGCTCTATTCCTGATCAATGAGCCACAAGCTTGAGCATAAAGAGCCATTAATAGCTCTGCTTTCCTCACCAGCAATGTCTCCAATAAGCCCCTCTACTTGCAAAGCTTGGTCTCACAGAATAACAAGCAGAGTGTAGCCTGATTAGATACAATGTTCCTCCCCCCACTTCCTATTGGGACTTAGGATCCTGCACTGGCATGAGAAGCCTTACATGAAGATACTGGGTGTGTAGTGTACATGCATTTTTATGCACCACAGTGCCCGTTAATCATCAATATTATTTAAGAAGAGGATGTTTCTTCAAGGGCTTTCCAAAAGATAATCCCTTCAAATTCCAGATTCTTTCAGGTTCAGTGGCAGAAGAATTAGTTTGCATGGAGAGATCTCAGTCCTGGAATGCCCTTTAAAGGATCTCAGGTCAAAGTTGTAGGGGAAGACCATTCCCAGCATGAGACTTTGGAGAACTACTGTCAATCAAAGTAGATGATACTGAGCTAGATGGATCAGTGGTCTATGGGGGCACAAGGCAGTTTCATGTGTTCATATGATTGTCAATAAAATTGTTCCAGAGTTGCCTTCACCCGGCTGGCCAATTTGGGCTCCTTCCAGAATAGAGAAGAATTCAGATACAAGTGAGATTTTAAAAGAGAAAAAAGATCTTATGAGCACGTGTGTTTTTTTACAAGTCATGTAGATTCTTACACTGTAATCAGTTTAGAAAATCATAGAAACTCTCTCATTTTTCCCATTTAGGACTGAAGTAATGTATAGGAAATTGTATTAAATTTCTTCTCTCAATCAACCATGTCATTCTTTCGAAACAATATTAAATACTGTTATTTCTTCCTTACTATACTATGTACAGTGGCTTATTCACTAGTTCCCATCCACTCAATCATTCTGAAAGGAGGAAAACAAAAGCTCAGATGCAAGAAAGCCTGTACAATACCTTTAACTGAAGGATATGCATTGAAATGCTGTTATGTTGATATGAGAGCTCTGTAAATGAAGATCTTTCATCCAATGCATGAACATTTACAGGATTGCAATGAATTTACTTGGCACGAATATCAATTTTCTAGATTATAGTATATTTTGATACATGCACAGAGGTCTTAAAACACCAGGGATGATTCATCACCCTTTAGTTTTGAAAATCAGCATTTTGCAAATTGGAAGGATATCCGCAAGCATCAAAAGGTTCTTCCCCCCCAGAAGTTTGTGCATGCGTGTTTCCTTGCTACTTCCCAATATCCATCATATCAATGTATTGCTGAAGCATGTGGATGTACATGGTTTGTTTGTATAGCCAAGACATTTTTGTTCTGACTGCATTTAAGTCTGATCACAAGCATTTTGTACATTTTCATTTTGCATTTTGTACATTCTTACACCTCATCTACGCATGCCAATCATATAAGGACCCTGTCCCTTTCTCCAGTGAGACCCCATAGGGTGAGGGGTTTCCCCATTTATTTTGGATTTAATTATTTTAATTGGCACCCCCTTTTATAACCTAAGTGACAGTAATCTGAAATGGGGAGTTTTATAAAGATACCCAAGTACTGCCATGAAGTTGGAACATCCCATGAAAAAAGGAAGGGTATGAATCAAGGGATAATTAAGCAAGGCAATGTGAACCACTTCCAGCTATAGATTGCTGGGTAACCCTTAAGTATCACAAGAAGAAGAAGAAGAAGAAGAAGAAGAAGAAGAAGAAGAAGAAGAAGAAGAAGAAGAAGAAGAAGAAGAAGAAGAAGAAGAAGAAGAAGAAGAAGAAGAAGAAGAAGAAGAAGAAGAAGAAGAAGAAGAAGAAGAAGTTGTTTCTTATTTTCGCTTTTCTCTACCCAAACTGGCTCTAATCTAATCCAGCAGCCTAACATCCAATTCACCCAGGATAGGCCCTCATCTTTCTGCCAGATTTGAAAGCAGTTATAATCATTCTGCCCAGTCAGTGTAGTGGTTAGGAGTGCGGACTTCTAATCTGGCATGCCAGGTTCGATTCTGCACTCCCCTACATGCGGCCAGCTGGGTGACCTTGGGCTCGCCACAGCACTGATAAAGCTGTTCTGACCGAGCAGTGATATCAGGGCTCTCTCAGCCTCACCCACCTCACAGGGTATCTGTTGTGGGGAAAGGAAAGGGAAGACAACTGTAAGCCACTTTGAGACTCCTTCGGGTAGAGAAAAGCGGCATATAAGAACCAATTCTTCTTCTCTTCTTCTTCTCAATCGGCATGCCTGGTTTGATTCTGCAGTCCCCCACACGCTGCCAGCTGGGTGTCCGTGAGCTTGCCACAGCACTGATAAAGCTTTTCTGAACTGAGCAGTGATATCAGGGCTCTCTCACCTTCACCCACCTTACAGGGTGTCTGTTGTTGGGAGAGAAAAGGGAAGACAACTGTAAGCCACTTTGAGACTCCTTCGGGTAGAGAAAAGTGGCATATAAGAACCAACTCTTCTTCTTCAAATTCAAATTTCATATCTTGGACCATACCAATCACATTCCTGGGAAAGTGGGTTCCCATGTCAAGATATCAGATCCTTTCAATTTAGTGGAAAGTGTGCCAGCTGTCCCACTGTTCGAACACTCCAGCGATTTCTTTGAAGGCTCTTTTTTGATATATCTGCCCCTGGACCCCTCTGGACTACAGCCCCCAGATTTAAGGTTGTATGTCTCTTCTTTAAATTTTCCCCATTTCTTTCCTTTTCTCTTTATCAAGTGCACCCTCTTATTGTTGGGTGTGTGATTACTTAGGAGTTAGTTCTCAGGTGCTTAGTGTAGGTTCTTTATGCTTTGACTTCTTTTATTTTATTTTGTATACAATAAAGCTATTTGTGTTTAAAAACACTCCCTCATTCTTCATAATTTGAGTGTGAGAAACCCTGGCATACATAAACCAAAACATTATGTTATTCCTTTCTGGAACCCCTTTAAAGCTAATTCTCCCTTCTTTGGATCTAGTTTGGGTAATAATCACAGATACTTTGTAACTAAACAACTCATACTTTTCCTCCTTCCTTCTCCAACTGCTAAGCAGGGGGGAAATATTATTAACATTAAGAAGAAACAGTTCCCTTGTTCCTCAAGAATTTTTTGGGATGCAGCAGGGGAGGGAATTCATAGGGGGAGGGGACTTGACTCTGTAGTTTTCCACTCTTGCGATTTTGTTTTTCTGTCTGACTCCCAAAGCCAAGCATTTTCATTTTTTTGTTAATGGGATCATATTTACACATTTGTGCACTGCTGCCTGGAAACAATTGATGGATCCAGTAACTTCTAAGCATACCACAGCACAATGAATGCCACCAACTGTGCAGGAACAATGGCAGCATATACATGATATGACAAAGCTGTGTTTAAATGATGCATGACCTGCCAAATGATTACCCTGGTGCATACATTAGCCAAGCAACCCAGCCATTTGTGAGTGTGCATCAAACATGGCTATGCAGTGAGCAACCATATTGAATGGTGCTACTGTGCAGACATAGAACTAATTGAAATGTAGCTTATTTTGAATGTCAAATATATCGCAAATGTATTTGAGATATAAAGAACCATTGAGAACAAGATAAATCTGAGTTTTGTGGGAAACTGACTCATCCACAGTAAGCATTTTATTTAGTTCTTTGAGGAGGGATGAAACTTGTTTAGGATTATTCCCAGAAGCTCCTTCCCCAGTCCAGAAAGGGAAAGATTTCAGATTATATAAATCTAGCTGTCCATGGTGCTGACCTAACTCACTTTCAAAGACATGTCCTCAGGCCGTTTGTAACCATGATAGTGAACAGGGGATGCAGTTCCCAGCAGAACGGGCTAGCCAAGATTATTAAATTGGTCTGTACTCCCAGTGTTAAATACAAATAACATGTATTCTTGTTGTGTGAATAAACCTAGGGGATCACTGGACTTGCATGATTTTTTCCTCCTTTGACCTCGTTCCTGCTGTATGTGGTATTCTAACAAGCCATGTTCATCTTTGTCACAAACCAAACATTCTTGTACATCCAAATTCCGGTAAACCAGAATTCCAAACTCTGGTTTAAATCTCATTTGGAATCAAGGGGTTGGATCTAGACAGCTATTTCAGTGGCTTTGATAAGCAAACAATGCCATACCAGCGGTCATGAGACTTCTGTGCAAAAAAGGGATGTGAGATACAAATTGTGATAATAAGAGGAAGTGAGCAGAACTGAGTGAAAAAAACTGACTTTATCTAACCCATGACTTGTGGAAAAGGCATGCCAGCAAGCTAGCTTTGCCATAAGAGTATAAAGTTCATTAGATCGCTGAACATGAGAAGAGAAATGAGGGGATGGGCACCTGAGAGCCCCCGAATGCTCTACCCCTGCTTATTGATAGCATAATAATACATCTGAGATTTGTTTTTATTTTGTCAAATTTGCAGGATGGACTTTCTACATAACTTCAGATGTAGGCCCTATATATTATAATCCATGAAGGCAGCTGAAGACGTGGAACCAAAAGCTCATTATTATTTCCTGATTTATCTGAGATTTTTTAAAAAAGTATTCTGTTAAATATGTGACCTGACAATGAAAAGACTGAGGTGGAATTAAAATTCTCCCCAGAAAACATGGTCCAGGCTCAGGTCTCCTGCACATATGGTGCTGGCAAGGACTCAACAGATCAGTTCTCATTCATGGAATGATATTCTCATTAGGGAAGGTGAACAAATGTACCATAAATCAAGACAAGCTTGGACATATCTTGGAGGGTTTCACACCTCCAGTGGGAAGCAGAAGAAATCACAACCCACTGTTATCCCATTTAATCAAACTCCAGTCACTTTCCTGGATTTGCAATATTGCCCCAACCCGATATGTGTAAGGTGTAAAAATCTCCTGTCAAACTGTATGAGAACACAGACGGGACAATCTATCAGCTTCTTGACTTCCTCCCACACCCATTGCCCATACACATTTTCCTGGTAAAGAGAAAAGGGTCTGACCATCTCTCTGTTTTCTCCAATACCTATGTGCTGTATGTCACTCCTTACTATAGAAATAGCTGAATACTAAATACAGCAGAAATCCAGATGGAGAAACTGAAGATGGACAGGAGAGAGAAATCTCTTGTGAAAATTAATTCTGTCAATATAAGGAAGCTTTCTTCTTTCCTGAGCCAACAGTGCATTGATGAGATGACTTTAAGCTCTCATATTATGAGATGGGTAATGTTGCTACATAAGCTCTACCATAGTCTTTTCTCTTCTTGGGGACGGTATATAAATATAATAAATTAATAATTTGGAAGTAAGTCCCATTTTATCCAATTGGGCTTCTATCCAGGAAAGACTATCCTTAATCATCCTACACATAAAGCTTCACGTTTTAATTTTATTCATGTTTTTCTATATGTTCTGTTCTGACCTTTTCAAGGTGGTCAGATTAGTGATGCTGATGTATTTGGATGGTAGGAACTTTTCACTGCATGCCCTGCCAATTCAAAATGCCTCACCCCATTTTCAGGTCTTTCCAATCTGTCAACCACCAATCTCACGCCTAGGCTTTTCTCCCAGTGAAGCAACAAACACCATGAAGGAGACTGGCACTTTCACACACACTGAATAATGCAGTTTCTCCCTACTTTCAATGGACTTTAGTGAGGGCTTGCAAGTGGATTTTGCCATTCCTCACAGTAAAATCCCGATGCAAAGCACATTAGAAGTGGATTGAAAGGGCATCATTCAGCATACTGCCTGCCGGTCCCAGGAATAATGTAGTTTTTTTCCACATGGAAGTACTTATCATATGGAAGATTCTGTGATGCAAACCATTTCTGTAGGGCCTCTCCCAGGTGGATGACATGGACCTCCCAGTGATCCTAGAAGCAGGATCATGCTTTTCTCTGAAAAGGTTTGTCTCAGAGTCTACTTGCTACCCTGTAGTTTAGGGCAGGGGTAGTCAACCTGTGGTCCTCCAGATGTCTGGAGGACCACAGGTTGACTACCCCTGGTTTAGGAGAAATCAGATCTTGAACAGCCTTGCTGAAGTTTTAGCTACCCATATTGTTATCTTCCTGGGGTTAGGCTGGTCTGTACATCTACATTTCCTGTTCTTATATCATTGCCACTATACAGGGCTCGACCTATCATTAATGGCAAAAAAAGAACAGCTTTTATTCCTTGGGCTTCCTCAGTATCTCTGTGTTCCTGAGCCAGCCCTCCTTAGCCAGTTGAGCCTCCTTCATTAGATCACCCCTGCTCCATGTCCAGTTCTAACTGAGCAGCAGGCCCACAAGAGCAGCCCTTCTGGGCTTATCACCATGCCAGACTATTTGGCAGCTGCCCTGGTTATTGTTTAGCTATCTCCACTGGCTAGCAAGTCACACTAGCCAGGTTGTATGACACCTCCATCTGAGACAGCTGAGCTGAACAATGCAGAGAGTGGGTCAGAGATGTGATCCAAGGTGGCATTGATTGCCTTTGTCTGATTTGGCCAAGTAGCTGCTGTGCTTCCTTTATGACACCACCAGGATTCTGTGGTTGCACATCTCAAAATGTTCATGGTCCTATTGTTTTCAAGCAGCAAAATGTGTGGTATTATCACTCCTTTCCCATATTTCTCACTGCCCTTGGCTAGCCTGTATCCCTTGTCCTTCCATAACCCTCTCCCTGCATGATCTCCAGCCAAGAGAAAACATATAAAATGCTGTTTAGATAGTTCAGCCTTTCCAGTGGTCCATCTACTATGACCAGAAATAGATTTGGCAAGTCTGTGAACATTTCTGTCATTCTCTTTTGAGGGTCAGAGAAAGTAAGGAGTGGAGTAGGCAGTCAGTCTCCAGAAGGCAGGAGAATCCTTGACTGGGCTGAGTGCATAGACAAGAAGCAATGGCAACATGGCCAGCCCTCCGAGCACTGTCAATTTGAATGGTACTGCATCTACTGCATGAATATGAGCTAACTACAGGTACCTTGCACAAACACACACCTACACCAAAGTGAAGTGAAGTGTTTTCTCTGGGAGGAGGAGTTATATTTTAGGTCTGGAGGGAAATTGCCTGCCTTCATGGGTGGTGATGGATTCTCCAAGCCAGAGAAAAAACAAGAGGGAAGGGGAGGGCTATTGCTTCCCCTCCATCTCCTGAGACCCCCTGTACTATCCCCCACACTGACTACAGTAATGAGTTCCAGGGGGACCTTCACTCCTGCCTTTGAAGTTTCATGTTGCTGTGAATACTCTTGGAAATTCCTTTCATATATTGTTTGCTTGTTCATTCCTCTGACTGTCTCCCCACTGAGGGAGCTGACAGCTGTTAGCAAGGCCATCACGACAGCTTGGGAACATGTCAGCTGGAGAGGGAGGAAAAGCAAACAACTCTGACCATTTCTATCAGAGGAATGCAGGGGGGGAATACTCCAGATATCCTGGGGCTGGGAGCAGAGGTGTACTTGCTGAAAGGGTTGAGATGAGTTGCAGCAGAAGTGGAAGAGAGAGTCTGACAGGGAAAGCTACAGGGGGAAAAAAACTAGCATGGGGATATCGCCAACGCAGACTGATTATTTGACTGCTAGAGAGGGGGACAAAAATGCTTTAATGGATGGAGGCTAGAATTTTTAAAAGGCTGCATAATTCAATGACCATTAATGGCATCTGCAGGCATTACTATTAAATATTAAAACGGTGGTTACAGGACTCAAATGAACAGGCTCGGAGGCCTACCGGACTGGGTTCTGCATGCACAACCAAAAGATAACAACCTCCCCAAAGGATTTAAAATACAAATGAACAGGTGAGGCAGAAGGTAATCAGAGCGGAGAAACTGAAGAGAGACTTGTCTAAGGTTGCAGATTATTAATTGCTATTGATTGATATGAAACTTCTGAAGTGCTTTACACATTTTTATTTGATAAGCAACCTTTCCCCCAGATAGCGATCGGAAGCTGAGGCACAATAATATGCTGAGATCCTTTTGTAGTGGGATGAATACGGAATGTTCTCTTAATCTCTGCATCCAGGCCAGCAATATTACAAAAAGCAGCAACAATGAGTCTTGGGGCACCTTAAAAGACTAACAGATTTTTCCTGGCCTGAGCTTTTGTAAGCAAGCACCTACAGATAGAGCTGATAAAGCAGTTCCATGCCATTAAAAGAGCATGCCAAAAGGAATCGATGAAGTCTTAGCATTATTGCACTCTTTTTTTAAACTGCAACAGACTAACACAATTTGTTCTTCAAGCATTGCTGTCGATGAAAAGGATTGATTTATTTCAATATGTATATACAAATACATATGTGTTTTTTTATCTCTGTACGTAACCTGGCCTGCCACTGAAACACTAAAAGTTCTACCTTTCCCCAAACCTCATCCTTCCCAGGTTCCAGCCCCAAAACCTCCACACAGAATGGCAACCCTACCAAGGAGCCACCCACTTAAAGGGCCATCTCTGACCCATATAGCAGCCCTGGTCTCTGCATCCGTCTCCTTGGAGAGTTGCTAGAAATATCCCTGCATGGTCTGGTGCCTTAATCACAGTGATCCTTATTTATTTGTTTGTTTGCTTATTAGATTTCTATATCACCCTCCGTTATCCTATAGATAGCCCTCCTGAAAAGATCAGGAAGATGCATATCCTACTGGTTATTCAGGAACCCTAGAGCTATTCAGAAATTTTTACGGGTGGGTTCCCAGGGCCCCCTGGATACTAGTGAGAAATGTGGGGTAGGGTTGCTGAATCCAGGTTGGGAAACTCCCAGAGATTTGTGGTTGGAGCCTGGCGAAGACAGAGACTTCAGTGGGGAATACTGCTGCAGATTCCACCTTCCAAAGCATCCATTTTCTCCAGGGAAATTGATTTCTCTAGACTGCAGATGAGCTGTAATCCCATGGGATCCCCATCTGGAGGCTGGCATCCCAAATAGAGGCTATGGTTTATATTTTATTTAGACTATATTTGGGGTCAATTCATTTTCCTTCATACAGGTGCTATTGTTTGCATTGCATTGTAAGCTATTTATCAGTCCCTCTTTGGGGGAGAGTTTTAAATGAAATAAATAAATAAAATAATTAAATGAATCTAAGGTACAAGGCAGTCTAGCACAGTCAGCCTGGTTGCAACTTGTAGGAAATCCCATTGTTCACGTTATTCCCAGTGAGGCCAGTTTGGAATGAGCATCTGAGGAAATGCCACAACCCATGTACTCCTCATGGTCCACAATGCTGCAAACCTTGCACCAGTTTTGACACATACCCACTGCAAACTGGCATCACATGGAATGGAAATAATGTTTTAACTGTATCGATAGGAATTTTGCACATGGCCTGATTCAAAGGTTTTGTATCTCTTCATTTCATCTGTGTAGTCCAGTGAGGCCTTCAAAGCTGAAGGTTGGATTACAAGGCCCACACAACTGGTCAGAGTGATTTGTAAATATCTTTGGTCTCCGATGGGTTGAAGAAACTTGAGGCTCTTAAGTCTGGGAATACCTTGCTCTGGGAATTCATGAAATCTGGGAATTCATGAAAGTATACCTTGCTCAGCCCAGGCCCTGAAATGTACCATTCACAAATGTACATGTCAGACACATAAAAGAAGCTGCTTTATACTGAGTTAAACCACTGGTTTATTGAGGTTGATATTGGCTACTCTGAATGGCAGTGGCCCTCTATGGTCTCACATGGAGGTCTTCCACATCAATCAATAATAGATCTCCTTTGAACAGGAGATGATGACAGTGATTGAACCCAGGATCCTGTGCATACTAAGCAGATGCTCTACCACAAAGCCATGGCCTGCTCTAACACGGGTTCACATGTACTGTGAGTTATGAGCTGTGGAGATGATGGGTACCAGCTTGCTTGTAACTTCTGTACTTGCCGTGGGAAGCAATCTGCAATGGAGCTAGCTAACAGAAGGCAAAAAGAGCAGTACAGAATTATGGTTCAGCAGGGGTTACCTCTTGCTCCATTAAAACCAATGAGATTTTTAGAAATAATTTCCAAAGGATTAAAAATATGTTCCATTTTGTTTTGTTTTATACACGAACCTAAATTTATACCCTGGGTTCCATAGCAAAGCACCCACATGTGCAATCTGATTTTCAGTAGCTCCTATGGAAATTGAATGCTAAAAGGCTCCATAATGACTTTAGCATTTGCCAGGTTATAAATAATAATAGGTATTTAAATTCAAATTTTTATTTCCTCTTTCTTGGCATCCTTTCAAGCTATGACCTATTGAACATTCAGCAAACTAGAGCTCTGAATCTGCTGAAGTGTGAAGGTCCTCAGCTGGCCCTTAATTTTTCTTCAATCCATCTGGGACTTCAGAAAACTCTATCTAGTTCTGTGGGCATCTTCTAGAACTTCCCCAGTCAGAACATTTCTGAGACCGGAAATATGGTTACATGCTTGTTGTCTCTGTCCAGGATTTTTAAAAATCTTTATGTACTCATGTTTCAACCACAATTATGAAATCACTACATTCGTCTTACTGTGTTCACATGCCACAACTGTCAATGTTTTCTCTTCACCATATGGCAATATCCACATGGCATTTAAATCACAGCTAGTTCAATGCATCACTGGTGAAACGGCATGATTTTAAATAATGGCTTGACCTAAACTTCAATCAGCAAAAGACTGGATGCAGACATCATAATAACCACTCTTATGTCCAGGGAAGAAAGACCACAAGGTGAGAAAAATATGAGGAAAGGGAAGACCTAGTGAGCATATGAGGTTCTTCTAGTCTCCAAGCATTGGTATGATGAGTGGATAGTATCACATGCATGAAGACAATACAGTAATAACTTAATAGATCAATATTTCATCATGCTGATATAACTTAAATAGCATCAAACCCTTGACCAAGGGAAGATCTAACCCCCAATCCTGGGATTGGAGGAACAGCCCTTCAGTGACTGTGCTCCTTTCTCTGGAACCAAATACAGAGGGTGGCAATGGGGGAAGAGTTGTTGTGTCCCTATCAGTACCCCTATGGGGTCCCTCATGGAGCAGTTCTTCCCCCCACACTGTTTAATATTGTTATGAGCCCTCTGGCCCAGCTAGTTTGGAGTTATGGGCTGGGTTGTCACCAATATGCAGATGACACCCAGCTCTAGGTCCTGAAGAATGGCTGCTCCCCCCCATATATTTGTCAGTTGTTTGGAAGCCATAGCTGGATGGCTAGAGCAGAGTCACCTGAAACTCAACCCCTTCAAGATGGAGGTCCTGTGGCTGGGCAGAAAGGTGGCAGATTTGGTGCAGCTTAAGATCACATTGTCTGCCAGGAACTTGAGGGGTGACCCTGGATGCCTCCCTGTCAATGGAAGCCCAGGTAACAGGAGTAGCATGCATGGTGTTCTTCCATATTTGCCAGGCGAAGCTACTAGCATCCTATCTATCCGCAGACTGCTTGACCACAGTTATCCATGCAACGGTTTTGGTTCTAACCTTCAAGGCCATCTGCAGTTTGGGCCCCACATATCTGTGGGACCTCCTATCGCCACAGGGCTTTGCGCTCTGCAGGTATGAATCTGTTGGAGGTCCCTGCCAGAAGGAGATGCACCTGGCCTTGACCAGGACCAGAGCCTTTTTGGTCCTGTCTCCCACCTAGTAGAATAATCTCCAGGAAAGCTGTGGGCCCTGTCAGGACTTTCTCAGTTCTTCAGGGCCTGCAAAACAGAGGTCTTCCACCGGGTTGTTGTTTGAGGCTGGGCTAAAGAAGATCTGTCCCATCTCAGAAGATCAGGCTCCTCCTGATTTGGTTCCCCATGAGGCATTGGTATTAGTAGTCTGTTGAGCCTGGGAAGGGGAGCAGAGTTGTTGCCGTCATGGGGTGGTTTTAACTGGGGCTGTAATGTCTGTAATTGGGGTTTCAATTACTGTTTTATGGGGTTTTATGATGGGGAGATTTTTTTTGCAAGCCGCCACAAACCACTTGGGAATGGTGGTATAGAAATATGAGTAAAAAATAAATAAATAGTTGTTTTTCTATCCACACTCACTGCAGAGCACTTTAAATTTTATTAAAAATACTGTATTCATATATTTATTTCTGTGAATATATTTATATCTTCACTTATATAACCCTGACCTGGATAGGCCAGGCTAGCTTGATCTTGTCAGATCTTGGAAGCTAAGCAGAGTCCACCCTGGCAAATAGTTGTATGGGAGACCTCCAAGGAGTACCAGGGGCATGAAATAGAGGCAGGCAATGGCAAGCCACCTCTGCATGTCTCTTGTCTTGAAAACTCAACGAGGTCACCATAAATCAGCTATTACTTGATGGCACTTTCCACTGCATTCATTTTTATACTATTAACTGATAACTGATATTAACACTATGTTTAAAAAGTAGATGAAGTATTAAAGTGTGAGTGAAATGGGCAGACCTTGGAAAGCTCTTGAATGCCCAGAATAATCAGCAGAAGATAAGGGATGCCATAATCTTAAACATAGGCACAAAGCCTATCATTTATAGACATGTTTTCTAAAATCTGCCGGGGGAGATTTTTAGCCACGAAATGTTAGATATTTATATAATGGTAGCAACGAGGCCTGGATCAACATGGTCCCCACTGAAATCTGGCTGGTTTTGAAAAGAGTGCACAATAAAACATTAGGGTTTCAAAAAGTGCATAGTCCACTCTCTTTTGCAAGGCTAAGCAAGAAGCCCCAGAAAACAATATTGCTGAACCTCTCCTCCTGAGATTTCCAGCCCAGTTTTGCAGACTCAAGAGGTTTGGATTGGATTTGAATAATTAAACCAAATTTGTCAGTGCTTCACAGATGAATCAAGCCTCCAAACCTTTTAAGGTTCATCCTCACTGCTAATAACCCTCTTTACCAAGCATTAGCACGGCATAAAACAGTTTAATGATTTAAGAGAATGCAAAAATAAAATTTATGCTGTCAAATCTTTTGTAAAAGAAAATATTATGGATTTTAATCAGCTGGAGTCTTTCCAATGCAAAATATGTTTGTGTGTGTGTGTGTGTGTGGGGAGACTTTGAAAAAAAAAACAAATTTAAATCAATCTCAATTGTGCTAAGACTGTTATTTTTATTTTTAGCTAATATATTTCAGAGGGCTAGTCCACACTAGCAAAATCATCACAAACCAGTTGTAATTTGGAATGCTTAATCTTTTTACCATTCTGCAATCCCCTCCCAAACCTTAGAGCAGGGGTAGTCAAACTGCGGCCCTCCAGATGTCCATGGACTACAATTCCCTTGAGCCCCTGCCAGCGAATGCTGGCAGGGGCTCATGGGAATTGTAGTCCATGAAGATTTGGAGGGCCTCAGTTTGACTTCCCCTGTTCTAGAATGAAGTCGAAGAGCTGGGTTTTTGTTCCCCACTTTTCACTACCCAAAGGAGTCTCAAACAGCTTATAATCACTTTTCTTTCTTGTCAATTGGTAAAACTGTCTTGGTAGCTAATAATGAAAAGTCGTTAACAGACCAGCATTAAAAGGTAATATTTAAATTCAGTTTAAAAATACAACCAAAAATGAATTAAACATGCCCATGAATGTTTGGAGATTTTAGAGCACATGTCCATTATAGATCTTGACACTTTAGATCCACAAATTGTTGACTTCTCCTGAAAAACTTAGTCCATAATCTCCTTTACCACCCTGGCCAACTTTGCATGTTGTATTTATGGAACTTTTCTACCCTGTATAGGTGTAAGTTCGTTTCCCTTGTGTGACCTTTTTAGGTTCTTGACTTTTGTTTGGGTCTGGATATATTCTCCTTTTTGTTTTGAACCTTTCCTGGTATTACATTTTTCCAGCTAACACTTGGACATTTACCACACAGAGGCTGGTGCTCCGGGCTGCAGGCTGCAGCCTGCAACCTGCAAAGGGGAGCCTTTTGGGCACTAGGTCCATCCCTGATTTGTGTCCCCACAGGGGGGGAGCCTTTTGGCAGCTGCACTTTGTCTGCCCTGGATTTGTGCCCCTGCACAGGCACAAATGCCCCAGGTGGCTATGTGGTGTGGCTCAGCAATGCAGAGTCTCTAGGGCATTTTTTGTCCCTTCTGAGATGCCGTAGTCAGGGGGAGCAGCTGGGCTTGGATGGTCCAACTCTTCCCTTCCCTATGGCCCAGGCCTGGCATAGGCTGCCTGGAGTGAGAAAAAAAATAACATGGATCTATCTGCATTCTGTTGCCATGGGACAATGGAGCCTGAGTTGGGCCATGCCCGGAATGGCTCTGACTCACTACCAATGTCAAGTGGAACTGGGAATTTGCCCTGCTATTGGATGACTTGGTAAGGCAGGCTAATTCCCAGTGCAGAAACAGTACTAGACATCTGGAAGGATGGCCATGTGAATCTATCGCAACAAGGAAAATAAAACTGGCATCTTGTACTTAACAAGCTAACTATATTGATCTTAGCATAAGCTTTTGTTGATCAGTGCTCACCAAAGACAAATAAATGTTCAGAAATGTATGCAAATAAATGTATGTATGTTCATTAATTGAACAACCAGGATTGGCTGCAATACTGTTGGATTTGCTGGGACAAAAAATATTGATGAACCTTCAATCAGCCCTTGACTGAAATCTGAAGTTGCAATCTGGACTCTAGGGGTCCCCAGGAAAAGTGTGAACAAGATTCACACTTCTGCAAAAATAAATGTATAGTTTATTAGAACAACTTATAGAATATCAATTTATTAAACAGGCAACACAAGTCTCTAAAAGCAAGCAGGTTCAGAAAATAAGAAATGCTAATTTAACTATCTAACACAATGAAAGGTTGCATTAGACGACACATTCTTTCATGAAGCCTCAAGCCTTAGCTTAAGTATTCTCTATGGTATTGTCTATTTTCAAATATGCAGATCATAGTCAAGGCCTTGTTCCATCAAAATCTCAGCCAGCTAGCTTGACTCCAAATTCCTAGGCCAATTATAATTTTTGGCCTACATGGGTCAGAAATGAACCAATTAGTGTATATTCTAGGTAGAATCATCTAGAAGATTGTGGTTTACAAATTCTCACATAGGGCCAATCAGCTTATTCTAGGCAAGCCCAATCCTGTCAGATCTGCTAAACTAAGGAAGGCCAACCCTGCTAGTATTTGGATAGAGACCTCCAAGGATTTGGGTGATAATTCCTCCAAGGAACACCAGGGGTCATGATGTGATGGCTGAACATGGGAAACCGCCCCTGAATGTCAATTGCTTGGCTGCCAGACAGTCCTCAGATCTCCTGGCTACGCCACACACACCATAGAATAAATACATAGTTCATTCTTTTGGACTTTGTAATGATAAGAGACCTGTAGACTGCAGAGTCCAATCAGTAACACCTGCAAGAGGAACCACTTAGTTACTACATATATTATCCCTCCAGGGAAAGAATCAAGAGTGATTTGCCTCACAAGGAGGAAATAGTGTATTTAATGGTCATCCTGAATTTCTTGTCCTTGCAATGCTTAGGCTGATATTTCCGCTCTGTACCAACTTTGCAGATTGGTATAATGGTTAGGAGTGCGGACTTCTAATATGGCGAGCTGGGTTTGATTTTGCACTCACCCACATGCAGCCAGCTGGGTGACCTTGGGCTTGCCATGGCACAGATAAAACTGTTCTGACCGAGCAGTGATATCAAGGCTCTCTCAGCCTCACCCACCTCACAGGGTGTCTGTTGTGGGGAGAGGAAAGGGAAGGCGATTGTAAGCCACTTTGAGACTCTTTCGGGTAGAGAAGGGCAGCATATAAGAACCAACTTGTCGTCGTCTTCTTCTTCTTCTTCTTCTCCTCCTCCTCCTCCTCCTCCTCCTCCTCCTCCTCCTCCTCCTCTGCAAATTGCCATTACACTGCCTGGCCCAGCTCAGTTTAGCCTTTAACTTTTCCATGCCAGTGCTAAATTTTGTGCATAGTGGTGATTAGGGATGGCTTTCGTCACTTTCCTTGAGATGGTAAAGGATCTACTTCCTTTTCTATGATGTGAGCAAATGGCCCAAGTCCTCAGCAGAAGGACATACACTCTACAAATAACCCAGTATTGCATGAAATAAATTATTTTTTTAATAAAAAATGCAAACCTGTAAAGAATCTGGCATTTTGTGCCCCTGAGGATACTGGCAGCTAACTTAATAGAATTCCATCACATGGACTTTCAGTGGGCATGGGGAAGAATATTCAAATGAAGCAGACTCTCTGAGGGAGCACACCGTCTATTTTTCAATATTAGAGCTGTTATAGAATGTTAACAATGTCATGCTTCTCAGAAGGTTCAGAAGGAATCAGGGCATTAATATTTGCCCAATGGTGATGGTTCTGACAGACTTGCCTAACAGACTGGGTGATTCAAATGCTGCAGGATGCATCAGAATGAACGAGGGTGTTTTTTTTTTTATCCCTCCTACATTTCAAAGCAGCTATAATTGCCCAACGAAGCAAGGAACTGATCAGATTTATAAGGAACTATGCTAAAGTTTGACAGCTGTTTTGCACGAATAGGTTTTTAAAAAATTCTTAATATCACAGTACAGCAGTAGGAGAGGAGTGTTGACAAGGAAGGAAGGAAGGAAGGAAGGAAGGAAGGAAGGAAGGAAGGAAGGAAGGAAGGAAGGAAGGAAGGAAGGAAGGAAGGAAGGAGAAGTCACAGAGACATTTCACACTAAATAGGATCCCCTGTAGAATCTGGTCTCCACCAAGAGAGGTGTGGAACTCTCTGAGAAAATGAACCAGCTATATTTAGACCAACTTGTTAATTTTGTGGCCATGCTTTTATTATTATTATTATCATTATTATTATTATTATTATTGTTGTTGTTGTTGTTGTTGTTGTTGTTGTTGTTGTTATTATTATTATTGGATTTTTTCCCCGCCACTCCCTAAAATGCTCGTGGCGGATAACAGACATCATGAACCCCATTAAAATTCCCATTAAAAACTTTAAGATCCTCAATATGGTGGAAGAAAAAAGAATCTCATCCCCACCCCCACTGCTGAAGTGGTAGAGGAAAGGAAGGGAAGTGATGTATACTTCCAATCCCAGGGAGGGGCAATTACTCTAGTTCGCTAATCCCCAGCCTTAACCATAGACCTGGTGGAAGAGCTCCGTTTTACAGGCCCTGCAGAAAGCTGACAAATCTCCATTTTACAGGCCTGCAGCTCACCCGGGGGCTCATTCCACCAGGTAGGGGCCAGGACCGAGAAGGCCCTGGCCCTGGTCGAGGCTAGGCGTGCTTCCCTAGTGCTGGGAATGACCAACAAATTCTCACCCACAGAGCACAAGGCTCTGCGGGGGGCATAAAGCGATAGGCAGTCCCTCAAGTAAGTGTGTCCCAATCCGCATAAGGCCTTAAAGGTTAAAACTAAAACCTTGAACCAGATCCAGGCAGCAATTGGCAGCCAATGCAGCTGCCTCAGCACAGGCTGGATATGGGCCCTCCAAGGTGTGCCAGGGAGGACCCTAGCAGCTGCATTTTGCACTAGCTGAAGTTTCTGGGCCAGGGACAAGGGTAGGCCCAAGTAGAGTGAGTTACATGTAAAGCTGCACTAGGCATGGCTCCTCAAGGGCAATGAAAATATAATATAACCAATCAATCAATCAACCCAGAAACTCTTCCTTCATAGCATAAAGACTTTGTTCACCAGGTCTCCCACTTTGGCACCCACTATGCCCACCATCTCTCAGAAGAAAGCTGTGGGTTTTATGCCAATAAAGGTTTATTATTATTATAAGAAAGCTTTGGCAGGAGGTTCTAGGATGGCTCCTACTCTGCCATTTGCCAGTCTTTGACTGTAAGGCCAGTGTTGTTCTAGGATGGCTCCTACTCTGCCATTTGCCAGTCTTTGACTGTAAGGCCAGTGTTGTTCTAGGATGGCTCCTACTCTGCCATTTGCCAGTCTTTGACTGTAAGGCCAGTGTTGTTCTAGGATGGCTCCTACTCTGCCATTTGCCAGTCTTTGGTTGTAAGGCCAGTGTTGTTCTAGGATGGCTCCTACTCTGCCATTTGCCAGTCTTTGGTTGTAAGGCCAGTGAATTACATGGCAATTCCATACAAATATAAACCAATTTTTCATTAGATGGATCTTAAAGGAGCCAGCCTGTTGTAGAGGTTAAAATTTTGGCCTAGGTTCTGTGAAACCCAGGTTCAAATGCCTATTTCATCATGGATCACTGCAAGGCAACCTTGGCCACTGACACACTACCATATCTCACAGAGTTGTTGTTGTGATAAAATGGAGGAGGGAAGAATGGTGTAAGCCATTTTGGTTTACAATTAGGGAGAAAAATGAGATGCAAATAATTCTCTGAATATACAGCTTCATCCAGATATTCTAATTAGAAGAAATATATCACTGCAGGAGAATTCTATTAATGTTCACATTTGTTATAATTTGATCTTGGCATGTAGTTTTCAACTTGATCTTGGGGTGTATAATAGTGTGGGTTTGTGAGGCATCCAGTATTAAGCCACTAGGGTTTTTCTCAGGTTTTGCCCAGTCCAAATTCCCCTACCCCAACTTGCAAATTGAAAAGTCCACACATGGCAGTCGCCCACTGATGTCAGGGTCAGGCAGAAGGCTGACTGCCATCCAGTGGAGGATCACTGCTCAGTTTTCAGAGATCAAGCTGCCCCCTCCCCCAACTTCCATGCCAAACTAGGAGAGTTTTAGGTTTTTAAATAAATGCTGTTACATGAGATTGTATAAAGTATATTAGTCATGCCTAAACTATTATGCAATCATATGCATGCATTCTTGCCTTTTCAATTTAAAACTCTTAATGAGCCACAGGGGTTGCACTAAAAATAATGGAAGACTGAAGTTCGCATTACCCTACCACCACCACCGGTACAATAGGGCAGGAAGGAGATAGAGTACGGAAAGGGCAAAAGAGAAAGAAACTGAGTTAAGGAGACAGGTGAAAGCCACAAAGATAGCTCCTCAAAGAGAGTACCAGGCACCCACTCCCTTAATGAATATTTATTGCGGGCTGCTGCCTATTATCTTTCAAAGCATTTTTATACAGTTCCCATGTCTTTCATCTGTTTCATGTTATGGTTTATCTAACCGTGGAAATTGCACACGTCAGGTAAACGTTGATTTACATGCAAATTGCCTCTAGTAAACTCGCCTTTAAGTAAAAGGAGGCTTAGAAATAATTTTTCCTCATTAATTTGCAGTTTGAGGGGGGGGAACACCCCTCCGCAAACAACAAATGCAAATAATCTAATTCATTTGTAAATATAAAACAATTTGTGTGGATTTAACTCCGCAACTTCTCTCCTCCCTCTGCGCTCAATAAATTGCTGTTTACTGAAGGCATACAAGGGAAAGACAATTGTACATCTGCAAACTGCATCTCTCTCTCTCTCTCTCTCTCTCTCTCTCTCTCTCTCTCTCAGAAAGGGCAGTGCCTTTCAGGGCTACTTTAAAATAGCAATTAAGGCTTTCATGACAGAACCTGTTAAAAAAAAACAGTATGCTTAGGTCTACTTGAGCACATTATGGGTAGGATTACCAAATCTAGGCTGGGAAATTCTTAAAGATTTGAGGGGGTGGAGCCTTGGAAGGGCAGGATGTCATACCATGGAATCCACCCCCCCCCGCAAAGCAGTTGTTTTCTGCAGCGCAACTGATCTGTCATCTGGAGTTGTGATTCTGGAAGTTATGCAGGTCCCACTTAGAGACAGGCATCCTTAAGCATGGAACAGTATTCTTTTTCTTGCTGCAGAGGGAAGGTACAGGTGCCATGAAGGGACTACCAATTTCATGAGACTGCATGCCTTAGTGAGGAAGGGTTTCCGGGTCAAGCCCAAAGGCAGGCCAGTGTATTTAGTACATATTGCATTATCTCCTTCCTCTCAAGAACTCTGAGTGATGTGCAGTGTCTTACAGCCATAGAGGGTTTTCCTAGATAGAAGGATTTCTGTCCACTGAGCACAGCTTTCTCACCTCTCTGCTGCTGCTATAGCTCAAAACGTTCCAGGGTATTGCCAGTAGATGACGGAGGACATTTAGGAACAGCATTTTGTGAAACATTTTGGGCTGGTGAGGAGCTGAGAATGTTGTGCTCAGTTTGACCATTTCTGCATGAGGAATTTGCCCATGCACTGCCTCTCATTGCTTGCGGGTTTTAGTACTGTTTCCTCATGACATCAGCAGCAACCCATGGCTGTGCAGGAGTTGGTGCGAGTTTTCACCCAGTTTGCTCTGTGATGAGGGAAATTGCAAAATCCCATTTCCCTTTCTTGTCACCCTGCAAATCAATATGCAACAGAGGCAACCCTGTCTGAAAGGAGAAACATGTGACAGTCTCAGCAGTGTTGTGCCTGCCCTCACCTGCCCTTCCCTCTACATTTCCAGATCGCAATTTGTTTTAAAAAATGGCACAGTCCACTTTGTTATGAGGCCACAAAGCAACGTGTCCTCAGTTCAAGTAAGATGTTCTCTTCAGTGTGCATGGTAATATTGGTATTCGGCAGCAACCCAATCTAAAACACATTCCTGTTTGTGTTTTCTGGCAGTGGGGTATGAACGGGGAAAGAGGGAGGGGGGAGCGTGATGAAGCAGCCCTTAGCTTAGCATCCATGCTTCGTGTTTTACATTTTTATTGAGAACACACAACCATCGGGGTCCAATTACCATGGCCAGCCTATCACAAATCTACCCATACATAAAGATAGAGCATTATACAAAGAATCCCAAAAAGGGATTGAAGGAAATGTTTTATTGTTCTGGTGTGATTCCATGGCAATGTGGAATCACATTTAAACAAAAACAAATTGGGACTTGGTGTTGGTGGTGGAAGTTTGAGTTTGGCTATTTATATTTATTGGCAACCCGAGGAGCTGGTGGAAAACTTTGGGTTATCCATGTTTCTGACTTCTCTGCTGCCTCATTGGAAGGCAAAAAACCATGATGAGATATCAGGATAACATAGGAGGTGTCTCCCGTCAGGAAGTGTGGAAACACATGATTTACTATCAGGTATTTGCAAGCAGGAGGTGGCGTGCATTTTACGCCTTTGTGCGGAAATGATCTGGTACTATTACCAGTCTGAGACTGGCAACTAGTGGAAGGATCACTGTAGCGGGGAGGGCTCACAAGAAACACAGTAATGACACTGGAGATGAGCTGATGTCACTTCCGGCATGACTAGAACTAACATCAGGGCATTGCTAGTGACTCTGTGACACTTCCATTCATACCAGAAGTGACATCAGTGTACTTAGATGTCGACCATTGCTTCTCCCCCACACCTAATTTTTATCTTTCTGCCTAGCTGAGTGGCAGTGGGAAGGGCCTGCTGTGGGTGGGGAATCCCTCACTTTCAGTGGGAACTTGGCAAGCCTAGCCTAGTGAATGGAAATCCTTCTGTCCGTAGAGGGGCTTTGGTGGATTCAAGTCATTGCTCTGCCTTTTTAACTTCACAGGATTGTTGTAAGTCGGTTCTGCTGCCAGAGGGAGTAACTGGCCCAAGGTCATCCAACAGATTTCATGACAGGGGATTTGAATGTGAATCTCCCAGATCTCAGTTCAGCCTCTTAACCACTACAAGACACCACTACCATGCTGGAGTAAGACTGCTTAAGAATGGAATAATACCCAAATGAATATTCATGAAGGGGGGCAAAGAAGTGACTACTTATAATAACTGATGTTAAGGCTGACAGGTTATCCCATGCAGACATGGCACTTGAGGATGAAAGTGTATTTTGAGGCAATAACACAGTTTAAGTATTGAGAAAATGCATTTTCACCTAGGATGAATGGCTGAACATCCAACCATTGAATAACAATTGTATTCATGATGCAATAAAAAGAGCTTCTAGAACCTAACCAATAGAAATCCTCATGTGTATGTTTATTGGAATGAATGGGAACTGATCTTCTGGATCACATCATTAACAGGCCCTTTCCTAGTAAAATGGGCTTATGAAAAAGGTGTTTTGGACCTCTCTTTAAATTCTAAGGTTACTTTTCTCTATTAGCTTTTAGTGCAGGAAAAGATGGTTTTAGGCTACTCATTTGTTTCTCATTATCTCTGTCTTCCACTTGGCAAATGGTTAGCTTGAATAACAAGGCCACATTAGACTCGCATACTTTCAGTTTATAGGTAATAATTGCCCTGGTTGTTGTGACATCCCTGATTAATCCCTTGTTGCTGTTCCTCCTTTCCTCCCAAGTATAAAGGAGGGATAAAAATTCAGTACTTCTCTATCGGCTGCTGATTTGAAGATTAATCAGTTAATTACCGGAGAAGAGCTCTGAATTTCTCTCCCAGTCTCACACACTGCATTGCACTTGGGACATTACTAATCACTTCTGTACCACTTTAAGAGCTTGTTTCCATGCTCAGCTGTTGGGCTGTAACCCAGAGATCACATCAATTTCTGTAACAGATTTGTTGTCTTGGCTTTCCAAGGTTCACTCCTATTGCCCACTCTCTTCATTGCGGGGCATCACAAGAAGCCCAGGTTACACTTCCTTTTGAAGCTGGAATGTCAGCTTTAAACAGCTTAATCACAGTGCACATACAGCTGAGGCAATGCATCTTTTTCCCTCTCTCTGCACTCCCTTCATCTAGGCTTCCTCTTTGCTTGCCTATGGTGGGTGTGCCCTCTTCCTTGGATTCAATATCTTCCAGAAATTGAAGAATGGGGAAAAGATAAGTGGGAAAATGTACTGATTTGAAATTTCCACATGTTTCTACGGCCTTTCTATGGCCTTCCCTAGAGATGAGGGAAAGGCCTAGAATAGCATCTGCAAGTGACTCACATCCTTTCCAAATGTCACCCCCATAGTTTTCTGTCAAAATCTCCTGCCATTTACCAAGACCCTACAGACATCCAAACTATGTTGTTTAGATACTGTTGTTTTACTGTGCAGAGGAGGCCTGTATTGGTAGACATCCAACACAAAATAATGTGTATGAGACATGAGAAACTTGTGTGCCCTATTTTTTATATTCTTGGCTATGACTAAAAGTCGCAAAGAAATGTCAATACAACAGTTACACAGTTTCAGAATATATACAAGCATAGATCATTTGTGTGGGGTTGGAAGTCATAACATAATGAGCTGGCCAAAAATATAAGTCCTGTCAGGGGGACAGCAAGTTATTGTTGGTAGATTATTCCAAACACCTAAAAAATAGATGAGTGTCTGTATTGATTATCGCCTCCTTCCCAGGAGAGCTCTTTGGTCCACTTACTTTTGGCGAGAAATAATTAATGGGCTCAAGTGTAGAATCAATGGAGGGAATTATATTCTTATAAGTTAGACAATGTTAAAGATGTAAATAGTTATTTTAAAAATGCTTAAATGGAAGCACTTGCATACTCTGCCCCAAATGAACAAACGATTGCTGAGGGGCACTTCTTGATGGGAGATTAATGATCTGATATAGAAAAGCTAACAAGGTGCCTACAGCCTTCTTCGATGGATGCCTTTCCCTGCATCCGACCCAGCCGGAGTCATCTGGAACACCTGCATTTTGATTTCTTGGCATGCACAACAGTCATTCGATTTGCAAAGCCAGGAGTAAGCGAGGCCCACCCTCAGACTTCTTCTCTGACTTGTGCTTTCCTATGACCTCTCCCTGCACCACTAAAACTAACCTGGACTACTTCAATAAAACCCAACAGAATGGGTCACTTCTGTTGAGGTTTTGTTTCTTCCCCGGCTCTTCTCTCGCTGTTGCCGCCAGGACACATCGTGTTTCTCTTCAGTCTGATCCGGTATGAAACTTGCATTTGCGCTGTGAAATGTTTGACAACAGCTTTAAAAATGGTGACCCAGGTTAAAATCAAAGTTAATTATATGGAAAGCTTTCTTCTCTGTCTTCTACCGAGCAAATTGTTTTTGTTTGTTTTCAAAATGCATTAATCCATCCCGTATTGGCATAGCCAAACTTCATTTCAAACTAATCTCCACTTCCATATGAAATACCATGATCCCAATTTGATTTGTGTCCTCATCAGGAAAACTATTACTTCTGGCCCTCAGCTTCCTGGTGGTCTCTGCAGAGAGGGCAAAAAGCATGGCAGCCTATCAAATTCTAGCTGCAGACAAATATGGGGGCTGTTAGCTCGGTTGCACTGATTCTGTGGGTGGACAGAAGAATCACTCTCTCACACGCTTGTCAATTTGATAATGCCACTGGTTATTATTTCTGAAAGAAATAATAAGAAATCTGTCTCCTTGAGACTGAGTTTTCAGTAACAAACTAAATACATCTGTATATGTCAAGGGAAGGAATTTTCACTCACATATTGCAGCACGCACACAGCCAGACTGTTACACCACACTTCTGTCCCCCACCAAATCATGACTACCCAGGAGACCAGAATGGAAAGTACAAGCTACATGGCCATTCTCCTACTGATGGCACAGGAAATTTCTGGGGAAATTTTTTCTATGTTCTCTTAGAATCATAAAAGCACAATTAAAACTTTAGTATTTTCAGCAAAAAGAACTGAAAAATCTTCTATATAAGCTCTTGGATAACTGTGGCTAGCCATTAATGAATGATATAGACAACAGATGATAGATAGAGAGAGAAATAGAGAGACAGACAGATAAACATTTACCTAGTGGTGCCTTCTTTAGGAAATCTAAAAGATCCAGATCTGCTAAACTTGAGCAAGATTGCTGGATTGAGTACCCCCCCACCCCACTCAATCCATGCCTTGGATTAAAACTGTTCCTATTTAAAAGACACACACCCCACTCTCCAATCTACTTGTGCAGCAAGTATATCCAGATAAAGAATACATTTTCAGGAGAGGGATAAGTTGTGGAATGGGGCATGAGGGAGGAGAGGGATTGGTGAGAAGCTCAAGCTCTTCCTTTTTATTGCCCATGCTTCGGGTGTTGGTATATAGGCACCTGAAGCCTCTTGCCCTTGGGCTCATCCTTCCAAGGTGGGCCAATGAGACTTGCTCTCCTACATTAGAATCTCTGTGCTGGATAGGTACCTCAGAAGCCCACATCACCCTCCCACTGCAAAGAACAGGCAACGTGCTCCAGTGCTTCCCTAGCTACCTGTTCCTCTCCTTTTCAATGTTCCTACAGGAGAAATAGACTCCAAAGAAGTACATTAATAAATATTGCACTATGACCTATAAAGCAAGGGGGGATTACAAAGAAAATCATGGTACATTAATCATTCTAAAAAATGGGTATATGAATTGACTCAAAATCCCATGTCAGACCACCTTGAAGAAATTATCTTCCTTTAGGGCATGACATTATTTCCCCATGCCAAAGGTATAAAATACATTTTGTTTATTTAAAAATATTTATGGGCTTGCCTTTCTCTTGAGCATCTCAGGATGTAGTAGCTGCCAATCAGGTTTGTCCTGTGTCATCCATTTTAATATTTTTTCACAGCCCAAGAGAGAAAAAAAGTATGGTTTGTGCAAGGCAATTATAAAGGGACCTGGATAGGTAGTGACTGACAAACCCCTTGAGCTATCCTTTGTGGAAACCTGAGGAAGATTATTTCTCTCCTTCTTCCCTCAAGAGAAAACACCTTTAAAGCACATCGAATTATATATTTGATGTATTATGATCTTTTAGCAATGGAAAAAACACATTGAATGAAAACAGTTTAAATCATTTTGAACTTCTGTTACCTAAAGCACTTTGAAAACCCTGGTGTGATTGCACACGGGGAGTCTATATAAGACAAGAAAAAGGCAAAACAACCCAAAAAGTATTAAAATAAAAACCCTATCAAAAAAATCTTTCACAAGCTTCTCAGAGAATATTTCAAGCAGCCGTTAAATGACTGCAATGAAAAATCATTTCAAAACAGATAATTGAACACACATTAATTTGTTCTATTCTCTGTTTCTATTTTTGTAAGTTTGAAACTCATTTTGTCAAGAAAGAATGAGCAGGAAGTGAAGAAACACACCAAGAATGCAGATGTAGGTGTAAATGTACATCTAGGTGAAAACGTATTAGCTTTGCATACATTAGTTTAATCATATTTTTTCTCCTTTGCCATATAAAAATGAACTTCCAAAGCAGAAAGGATTATGGTGAGCTCCTGACAGATGTTTCTTCAACCACAAATTGGTCAATGCGTCATGATGGCTGAGCGTCTCTATATCAGATGGGGAAACAAGGTGCATTGGGCTGTAATTCAGGAGAGAGGCAGGAAAAACAGCTGGAGATAACTCTGAAATTGTCCAGAATGACAACAAGCAGAATGGCACCGAAGAAACCATGATTCAGTTAATAGGTGTAGTAAGGTTAGGTCTAATTTCATGGCATTGCTGCAGCAGTAAATATGATAGTCCAGAAGGGAGGCCACAAATGAGCTAGGCCTGCTGGACCTGACTTCTGGTACTTGACAGTACAGCCTGGAGAGGAGACAACTGAAAGGGGATCTGATAACCATCTTAAAGTATTTAAAAGGCTGCCATATAGAAGATGGAGCAGAGTTGTGCTCTCTTGTCCTAGGGGAATGGACCAGAACCAACGGGATGAAATTAATGTGAAAGAAATTCTGTCTAAACATCTGGAAGAAGTTTCTAACAGTTAGAGATGTTCCTAAGTGGAACAAGATTCCTTGGGAGGTGGTGGGTTCTCCGTCTTTGGAGATTTTTAAACAGAGGCTAGATAGCCATCTGACAGAGAGGATGATTATGTGAAGGTTCAAGGCAGTGGAAGGTTATAGTGGATGAGTGATAGGGTTGTGAGTGTCCTGCATAGTGCAGGGGGTTGGACTAGATGATCCATGAGATCCCTCCCAACTCTATGATTCTATTATTCTATGATTCTACAAGGAAGAGAGGAAGGAGAATTGGTATTTTTTATACCACAATTTTCATGACCCAAAGGAGTCTCAAAACAGTTTACAACCACCTTTCTCTACCTCTCCCCACCACAGATGCCCTGTGAGGCTAAGAGAGGGTCTAAGAGAGTGTGAACTGCTCTGCCAGAGCAGCCCTAAGAGAACCAAGACTAGAACAAGGTCACCCAGCTGGCTTCATGATGAGGAATCGGGAATCAAGCCCAGCTCTCCAGATTAGAGTCTGATGCTCGTTAACCACTACATCATGCTGCATAGAGCATGACAATCACTGCCAAAAACAATTGACAACCCACCCTATACAGCTTGCCCATCCAGAAAGAATGGTCTTGAGTATGGTGGCATCTAAATAACTTCTACAGATTCTAAATCTGAATAACATCTACACTTTCCAGGGTGATGAGATTATTGTCTCAAAGGAAAGACCACAGAGTTCCTAGTCCAGGGGTCCTCAATGTGGTATCCATGGTTGCCATGGTGCTTGCTGACCGTTCTGGTGCCTGCTAAGCATTTCTAAGTGAGGCTGCTGGCCAACAGGGCTTCTGATTGGCTTTTGGAGAGTTGATGGGCTGTGCAGATTAAAATAATTTTACCTCAGTGGTAGCTGCCACCTCTGGTTTTAATCTCTCACTCTCTTTTCTTAGTACATTAAAAATAGTCCTCTTGTCCCCTGCGCTTGGATTTCCTTTATGTGTGAGTGTGGTGGGCTCTGTCCCCTGTGGACTTTAGGGGATTGACACACTGCCCTGTGTCAGAATTCCAAATGTGCCTACAGACTTCATAGACCTTGGAGCCATCTATAGAAAAGATATTGTTATCTAAACTTTGTCCATAGCAGTGTGGTAGTTACGGCTCAGAGCCACACATCATAGAATCATAAAATCAGAGAATCATAGAATAATAGAGCTGGAAGGGACCTCCTGGGTCATCTAGTCCAACCCCCTGTACTATGCAGGACACTCACAACCCTATCACTCATCCATGTTTTGTCACAGTTAGGTCTGTGTGGGGCACAGGGTCTCTCAGCAATGCTGATGTGACATGTCACACATCCATTAAACTTTGTCAAGGCTATCTTCACTCCTGTCATTGAACATGAGTGCACATTCATGACATTGCTACAGCAATAAATACGGTGGACCCAGAAGGGAAGCTACAAATCAGCTAGGTCTACTGGTCCTGTTTTCTGGTACTTCTTTAGGGACCTTGCAGCACAAACATTCTGGACTCATGCTGACCCTTTGGAGGACACAGTCAAAAGTCTATTTGTCACAGGGAATCCTCGGGCCCAGTGAAGGAGAAAACGGGAATTTCAAAGCTGTGATGTAATCAGAGGACCAGGTTTCACAGCTGGATCACTGTTTTTGACAGCATTTTCTGTGATGAATATTTATGTGGTTATTTTGAATGCAAGAAGAGGGAAAGAAAGATAAGAGACACAATGTTCAACCCCCCCCCCTACTTTGTCCACAGCCTTTTAACCAATTGGGCTGTATTATGCAAATAAGCCAAGGTGACTTTTGCAATCATTCACCCATTTGCTTCTCATGTCGGATTTCTGCTAGCCTAATATTAAGTTATTCAAGGCTGTCACATCTCCTGCCAATCACAGCGGACCACTGCGTATTAGGAACTCTATCCAGAACAGTGTGCCTTATGTGTGTGTGGGGGGGGGGGGTTGCTACAACTGATTTGGCTTTATTCAGGCCCATGAAAACCTTGAGTAACAGAGCTGATATAACATTTTGAAATTGAGGCAGTGATATTTAAAAACACAATTAAAACTACTGAGCATGAATGATCTTACAAACAATTTCAAGAAGGGTCATAATTGGCTGCTGTAAACCTAAAAGTATACAGATCTATGGACAGAACTGATGAATACCCACCCCAAGCTAGATCAGTTGGCAGAAACACTACATTAAAGCACCTGCCAGGACCCAGAAGAACCAGGCCCATCAGATCAGGAACCAGAGAATGACAAAAATGATCATGAAAGAGAAAAAGAAGGGCACCCCCTTGAGTTTCAGCATGCTCAGCAGAAGCTAGCACATGTTTCTCATTCATGTGCAGGCAGACGTAGGGATGGCCAAATCCTCCCCTTTCATTTGTTTGCAGATATTTCAGTGTTCTTGATAAGTGTCCCTGAATGTCCAGGGCACTTGACTACAAAAGTAAATATGAAATTTTCACAAGGCTAAGATTTTCTGAATTGTTTGATTGCATGGTTATGTAACTGTTAGTTTAGATCCTAGCATTAGTGTGCATTGTTCTGGGGATGTAAAAGTATTTCATCCACGCACTTATCAGTGCTACTTCAAATGAGTTTCTTTTACACCATGAGATGTATTCTTGACCACTGAACATGTTCAGCTCCACTTTGAAATCTGAGAGGATCTGCTATCAATATACCTGTTTCTCCCTTTGCTGATGCTTACAATGGATTAGTTATTCTATCATATACTGGATGATTCCCCCCCCCCCCTGTTGCCACTTTTGGCTAAGAGAGAAGGAGAGAGAGTGAACACTCATTCATGGTCTGTTTCTTTCTTTTGGTTCTTTACTGGGTGTCTCTGTGCTTGTTTGCACTAATGTGTAATTAACTGGCAAAGATGAGTCCTTGTTTATCTTTCCTATTTCCTGATACTTTCCAACTACTACTTGAACAAACAAATTTGGTCCGCTATTGCTTAGTGGCTTATGCAGATGAATATTTTTTAAAAGTAACGCTATATGCCAAGATGAAGGAAAGTAGAGAGAATGTGTGCACACACATCTCCCTTATATACACTATCCCCATATAGCCTGGCCGAATGTTGTTTGGCAATAGAGACACCAGGCGTTGTGCAACATCAGCAAGACAGCAGCCAGCTGCCTTCAAAATCAAAGAGAACAAGGGGACCATTTGCACGCACACTGTGATCCTGCAGCCGTTTCCTATGTAACACGCCCACCCTCCATAACCAGCACAATATACAGCATATGTAACATCTGCTGCCGTTCAAACCATTTAAATATTAAAAATATATAATGGGGAACGTTTTGCCCGAATAACAGTGCAGTCCTAAGTCAGTTTATACTCTTCTTATTCCATCATAGTCAGTAGATTCAAGAGGGTGAAATGCTGCTTAGGACTGTAATGTAAACACAATTGATAAGTAAAAATAGTCAGGAAAAGTAGCTATAAAAAAATTCACAAGATAGCATGAATAGATAATTTGAATTGGATTTTTGGCAAAGAAACACAGGTTGTATATGCACACACCTCTTCATTCTGTTAGACTACAAATTAAAGGTCTGCCTGGGGGTGTTTCCTTTGTCAGTTTCTTCTGTTCCTTGCAGTTGCTGATGATGATGCTGAGACATGATTGACATCTTCTCCCCTATTTCACTTTGAGTTGGATCAGTAATGATTACATTTTGATCCTTCCCTTCCTCAAAAGTGCTGCAGCAGCAGATATGGTTCTCTCCTTTCCCTTTTTATTCACACAACAACCCTTAGAGATTTGGCTGAAAGACAGTGGCTCACCCAATGCTAGAGTTGCCAGCTGTGGGTTGGGAAATACCTGGAGAATTTGGAGGTGGGAGTGGGCAGGATTTGCGGTGAGGAAGGACCTCAATGAAGGCTAATGCAGTGGAGGCTGCCCTTCAAAACAGCCCATTTCTCCAGGGGAACATCTATTTAGTCTGCAGGGGGTTGGACTAGATGAACCTGGAGGTGCTTTCCATCTCTATGATGCTATGAGATGAACTGTAATTCCAGGGGAATTCCCAGGTCCCACCTGGAGGCTCACAAGCCTATCCAACATTGAGTGTGGATCTCAACTCTGTTCCTATATGATACTCACTCCAGATCAGAAAGCAAAAATGAGGCACTGGATAAATCTCCTTCTCCCTGTGCTAGAGTAAAATCCTCCTAAATCCATTGCAGTTAGTGGATGTAGATGGGCAAAAACATGCATTTAGTATTGCACTGTCCATCTCCAAACTGCTTTTTATATGTCTGCTACTGTAAAGACCACATTTCGGACAGAGCGTTTTAGTCTTGCCTATTTCTGTTGCTAATTACTCCCATTTCATTTGTATCTTTTATACCATTTAGACATTATATGCCATTTATGCTATATTTTCATAAGAAAAAAATACATGCATTTTAACAATAATTTTACTATCAGATTTCATTACTTCTGGTAGGAAAAGGTGACTGTAATTTCATTCTGAGCCTAAAAAGCCATTAGGGGGGGGGGGAAGTGTCCTTTTGAATCAAACCAGGGCAGCCAAGAAATCCAGTAACCTCACTAGCTCACAGCGGAGACTGGAGCTGTACAGCACATTCATGGCCTTGTCTGTGAGCTTTGGAACTTTGGAAAAGTGGCCAATTTGTATAAATTTTATTGGCTCAAAATGTGTAGTACTGCTTTGTTAAGAACATAGCCATTGTAAAAGTTCAGGCAGCTTCACAACAATCCCAGTGATCGTGTTTTTAAAGAAGTTCTGGCCATGATAGCCCAGGCCAGCCTGAGTCCATCAGATCTCGGAAGGTAAGCAGAATTCAAAATCACAAGATGTCATAGTTGTATATGGCACTGGTCAGACCACACCTGGAGTACTGTGTGCAGTTCTGGAGGCCTCACTTCAAGAAGGACATGGATAAAATGGAAAGGGTACAGAGGAGAGCGACGAGGATGATCTGGGGCCAAGGGACCAAGCCCTATGAAGATAGGTTGAGGGACTTGGGAATGTTCAGCCTGGAGAAAAGGAGGTTGAGAGGGGACATGATAGCCCTCTTTAAGTATTTGAAAGGTTGTCATTTGGAGGAGGGCAGGATGCTGTTTTCGCTGGCTGCAGAGGAGAGGACGCACAGTAATGGGTTTAAACTACAAGTACAATGATATAGGCTAGATATCAGGAAAAACTTTTTCACAGTCAGAGTAGTTCAGCAGAGGAATAGGCTGCTTTAGGAGGTGGTGAGCCCCCCTCACTGGCAGTCTTCAAGCAAAGGTTGGATTCCCACTTTTCTTGGATGCTTTAGGATGTTTTGGGATGATTCTGCGTTGAGCAGGGGGTTGGACTAGATGGCCTGTGTCGCCCCTTGCAACTCTATGTTTCTACGATTCTATGATTCTATGATTGACCCTGGCTAGTATTTAGATGGGAGACCTCCAAAGATTTTGGGTGGTAGTTCTTCCAAGGAACACTAGGGGTAATGATACAGGCAACGGCAAACCACCTCTGAACATCCCTGGGCATGTATCTCCATGAAGCTGTACAAGCACATTGCACCAAGACATGGGATGTGCATTCCCTTCATTGTATTTAACTTTCTGAGATGGAAAAGAATCTTAAGGTGAACAAGTCTTGTAATGCAGTTTAGCTTTATATGCTGAATGCATCTGTATAAAGAGAATGACAGACTTTGCAACCAGCACCGGTGCTTGAGCATTTCTTACCCTGGACTCCTGCTGACCTGCCCAGCCATTGCTCCTGCTGGGAGTGCTAGGTTTGGCTGCTCTTGTTCCACATTGAAAAAGCAGCACACTCTCCCGTGCTCTCCATGTCCAGTCACACTCTGCACTTGAAGTACTTCTGACTGACTCGTCACTGTACTGGACAGAAAACTATTTGACGGACAATACTTTTGCCAAGCAACTCTCTGCTTGCCATCCTCCCCCACCCCCAAAGCTTGCAAGAATTATGGGAAAACTGCATTAATGATGGATCACTGGACCTCACCACTGGACTGGCACACAGTGCCCAATGACCCATGGCCTCCTCTACCTGTCAAGGCTTATGTTCTCTAGTCCAGTGATCCCTGCCCCCCCCAGTGAGAAGCTTCCCAGGCCGCCAAAGCAGCCGATTAGCTTGTGGCAAGCTTCTTTCTGTGGGGGGGGGGAGGGAAGTGTGGCCGCTGGCACAAATGTGTATGCGTGGCAGGTCCGCGCATGCGTGTTTGCGCCATGCGCTGCAATTTCACGCATGCACGGCAGGTCCATGCATGCGCATTTGTGCCATGTGCGGCCCCAAATGAGCATGTGCGGCAGTTTTGCACATGTGCGTTTTTGCGCATGGGCTCTCGCCCATGCGCGGCGCCCATATCGCCCTCCCCCCTACTGGTCCACAACCTGAAAAAGATTGTGGACCACTGCTCTAGTCAGCCAGGATTCAGTTCTGGCCAGACTCCATTTTCAGCTTGACCAAAGCCACTGATCTGACCTGACAGCTGCAACCCTCGTGCTCTGCTTTCATTCCTCCCCCACTCCATTATATTGCTAATCCAGTGGCCAGCAGAGTCCCTTGCATCTGAGGGCTATTGCACTGAGGCTCTTTGTCTTTACACCTGTGACTCAACCTAAGCTGCTCTGCTGGGAGGGAATTTCCCTCCACCCAGCTAGCTAGTCTCTTGAGACTCCTGGGACCTTCCTATTGTACTATGATGGTTTCCTTTCTTCAGAGCCATCAAGCCCCACCAGCACCCATTTCCTGAGCCATTAGTACCCATTTTACCCATTGTCTCCACTCTAAGACAGCCTACCAGGTGTACATGCAATCTCTAGCACACATCACCCTCCAACAGGGTATAAAAATCCCTGTTCTGGCAAGCCACTTTTGCCAACTCTGAAACCTTGGATCCATCCAGAGAGCCTGTCTCTGTCTCTTAAGGAACACATAATTATCCTCCTTTTGACCCAATACCCTGGACAATTTCCTTTCAATCATTTATTTCCCCATCTGCTAGACTGATAGTATGCTTGTTACATGCCTTGTTGTTGTTGTTATGTGCGAAGTCGTGTCCGACCCATCGCGACCCCATGGACAATGATCCTCCAGGCCTTCCTGTCCTCTACCATTCCCCGGAGTCCATTTAAGTTTGCACCTACTGCTTCAGTGACTCCATCCAGCCACCTCATTCTCTGTCGTCCCCTTCTTCTTTTGCCCTCGATCGCTCCCAGCATTAGGCTCTTCTCCAGGGAGTCCTTCCTTCTCATGAGGTGGCCAAAGTTTCATCTTCAGGATCTGGCCTTCTAAAGAGCAGTCAGGGTTGATCTCCTCTAGGACTGACCGGTTTGTTCGCCTTGCAGTCCAAGGGACTCGCAAGAGTCTTCTCCAGCACCAGAGTTCAAAAGCCTCAATTCTTTGATGCTCGGCCTTCCTTATGGTCCAACTTTCACAGCCATACATTGCAACTGGGAATACCATAGCCTTGACTAAACGCACTTTTGTTGGCAGGGTGATGTCTCTGCTTTTTAGGATGCTGTCTAGATTTGCCATAGCTTTCCTCCCCAGGAGCAAACGTCTTTTAATTTCTTTGCTGCAGTCCCCATCTGCAGTGATCTTGGAGCCCAGGAAAATAAAATCTTTCACTATCTCCATTTCTTCCCCATCTATTTGCCAGGAATTGAGAGGGCCGGATGCCATGATCTTTGTTTTCTTGATGTTGAGTTTCAAGCCAACTTTTGCACTCTCCTCCTTCACCCGCATCAACAGGCTCTTTAGTTCCTCTTCACTTTCTGCCATTAGAGTGGTATCATCTGTGTATCTGAGGTTGTTGATATTTCTCCCTGCAATCTTGATCCCAATTTGTGACTCCTCTAATCCCGCATTTCTCATGATGTGCTCTGCATACAAGTTAAATAGGCAAGGCGACAGTATACAGCCTTGCCGAACTCCTTTCTCAATTTTGAACCAGTCAGTGATCCCATGTTCAGTTCTCACTGTTGCTTCTTGACCTGCATATAAATTTCTCAAGAGACAAATAAGATGCTCTGGTATTCCCATCTCTTTAAGAACTTGCCACAATTTGTTGTGCTCCACACAATCAAAGGCTTTAGCATAGTCAATGAAGCAGAAGTAGACGTTCTTCTGGTACTCCCTAGCTTTCTCCATGATCCAGCGTATGTTGGCAATTTGATCTCTAGTTCCTCTGCCTCTTCGAAATCCTGCCTGTACTTCTGGAAGTTCTCGGTCCACATATTGCTGGAGCCTAGCTTGTAGGATTTTGAGCATAACTTTGCTAGCATGAGAAATTAGTGCAATGGTGCGGTAGTTTGAATATTCTTTGGCATTGCCCTTCTTTGGGATTGGAATGTAAACTGACCTTTTCCAATCCTGTGGCCATTGTTGAGTTTTCCAAATTTGCTGGCATATTGAGTGTAGCACTTTTACTGCATCATCCTTTAAGATTTTGAATAGTTCAACTGGAATGCTGTCACCACCACTAGCTTTATTATTGCTCAGACTTCCTAAGGCCCATTTGACTTCACATTCCAGGATGTCTGGCTCCAGGTCAGTAACTACCCCACTGTGGTCATCAGGGATGTTAAGCTCGCTCTTGTATAGTTCTTCTGTATAATTTTGCCACCTTTGTTTAATCTCTTCTGCTTCTGTGAGGTCCCTACCATTTTGGTCCCTTATCATACCCAACTTTGCATGAAACGTTCTCTTCATATCTCCAATTTTCTTGAAAAGATCTCTGGTCCTCCCCATTCTATTGTTTTCTTCTATTTGTTTGCACTGTTCATTTAAGAAGGCATTCTTATCTCTTCTAGCTTTTCTCTGGAATTCTGCATTCAGTTGGGTGTATCTTTCTCTTTCTCCCTTGCCTTTCACTTCCCTTCTCTCCTTAGCTATTTGTAAAGCTTCCTCAGACAGCCATTTTGATTTCTTGCATTTCTTTTTCTTTGGGATGGTTTTAGTTGCTACCTCTTGTACAATGTTGCGAACCTCCATCCATAGTTCTTCAGGCACTCTGTCTATCAGATCTAATTCCTTAAATCTATTTGTCACCTCTACTGTGTATTCGTTGGGGATATGATTTAGTTCATACCTGAGTGGCCTAGTGCTTTTCCCTACTTTCTTCAATTTAAGCCTAAATTTTGCAACAAGAAGCTCATGATCTGAACCACAATCAGCTCCTGGTCTTGTTTTTATTGACTGGATAGAACTTTTCCATCTTTGGCTGCAGAGCACATAGTCAATCTGATTTCTGTGTTGACCGTCTGGTGATGTCCATGTGTAGAGTCGTCTCTTGGGTTGCTGGAAAAGAGTGTTTGCTATGACCATTGTATTCTCTTGACAAAATTCTACCAGCCTGTGCCCTGCTTCATTTTGTACTCCAAGGCCAAACTTGCCTGTTATCCCAGTTATCTTTTGGTTTCCTACTTTAGCATTCCAATCCCCCATGATGATAAGCACATCATTTTTTGGCGTTGCTTCTAGAAGGTGTTGTAGGGCTTCATAGAACTGATCAACTTCATCCTCTTCAGCAGCAGTGGTTGGGGCATAGACCTGGATCACTGTGATGTTGAATGGTTTGCCTTGGATTCGAACTGAGATCATTCTGTCATTTTGGGGATTGTATCCCAAGACTGCTTTTCCTACTCTCTTATTGATTATGAAGGCTACTCCATTTCTTCTGCGAGATTCTTGTCCACAGTAGTATACCTGATGGTCATCTGAATTAAATTCACCCATTCCTGTCCATTTTAGTTCACTGATTCCTAAAATGTCGATGTTCAGTCTTGTCATTTCTTGTTTGACCACGTCCAGCTTACCTTGATTCATGGATCTGACGTTCCAGGTTCCTATGGAATAAAAATCTTTACAGCATCGGACTGTCTTTTCGCCACCAGTTACTTCCACAACTGAGCGTCCTTTCGGCTTTGGCCCAGTCGCTTCATTCATTCTGGCGCTACTTGTACTAGCCGTCTGCTCATCCCCAGTAGCATATTGGACACCTTCCGACCTGAGGGGCTCATCTTCCAGCGTCATATCGTTATGCCTATTGGAACTGTCCATAGAGTTTTCATGGCAAAGATACTGGAGTGGTTTGCCATTTCCTTCTCCAGTGGATCACCTTTTGTCAGAGCTCTCAGCTATGACCTGTCCGTCTTGGGTGGCCCTGCACGGTATAGCTCATAGCTTCACTGAACTACGCAAGCCCCCTTGCCACAACAAGGCAGCGATCCTTGAAGGGGGGTTACATGCCTACATCTATTCATTTTAAAGGTAAAGGTAAAGGTACCCCCTGTGCAGGCACCGAGTCATGTCTGACCCTTGGGGTGACGCCCTCTAGCATTTTCATGGCAGACTCAATACGGGGTGGTTTGCCAGTGCCTTCCCCAGTCATTGCCGTTTACCCCCCAGCAAGCTGTGTACTCATTTTACCGACCTCGGTAGAATGGAAGGCTGAGTCAACCTTGAGCCAGCTGCTGGGATCAAACTCCCAGCCTCATGGGCAAAGCTTTCAGACGGCTGCCTTACCACTCTGCGCCACAAGAGGCTCTATTCATTTTACTTTCTATTAAATAAAGACAGTTTATTTTATTCTTATATATCTGTTGTCTGCCTCGAGTTCCTAGGGTGCAATTACCTGGTAAATATAGGAATTTTGGTCTTTTAGAGTTACCTGACCTCTTGCAAGCCATTCCTCAAATTCGGCATGTGTCTCCTGACACGTCTAATTGAGATAACACATTTGTTTCAGAACATCGATGAATATATGTTGCTATTTTGGAAAACATAGTCGTATGAATATTCACTGCAATTCTAGGCTTCCAATGAGGAGGAAAGTTGTCCCCTAGATAGAGATGCCACCATCCAAATGAGGCTTGGGGATTTCCACCCACCCACCCCTGGTCTTAAAGGTCACCTCCATAGAGATCAGATTCCCTGGATAAAATGGATGTTTTAGAGAGTGGGCTCTGTGGTATTGTACCCACTGACAACTTGTCCTCCCCAAGCTCCACTCCCAAATCTCCAGTAATTTTACAACCTGCATCTGACTACTCTACCCCCAGCCTCCACTGGTGGCTGGGAGGATGTAGCAATCTTAAAGCCTAAATCTCCCTTCACAAATCTCCTATGGACCTTTCAGTCTATTTATATTTATTCAGAAAAAGGACCATTGGTTTCAATATAACTTAACTTCCAAACAAATAGGCTTAACATTGTAGCTCTGTAGAACATTCTTAGTCCTGTTTATTTAGTAGGTGCACTAAGGTTGCCAGCTCTGGGTTGGGAAATACCAGAAAATGGTGGGGGGGGGGAGCTGGGAGTGAGTGGCATTTTGGGTGGGGAAGGACCTCAGTTGGGAAATACCTGGAAACATTTGGGGTGGAGCTGGCAATGGGTAGCAATTTGGGTGGGGAAGGACCTCAGAGAAGTATAATGCTATGAAGTCCACCCTCTAAAGCAGGCATTTTCTTCAAGGGAACTGATATTTGTCACCTAGAAATGGCCATAATTCCAGGGGATCCCCAGTCCCACATGGGGACTGACAGCCCGACAGTGCACCCAAGGTTTGCTGTCTTAGAGATATCTCGTGCAGCGTCTTCTGGGATATATAGAACATATGGTTTCATTGTAGCTCAAAATTCTGCCCACACCCATTCCTTTCCAGTGTTTAGAATAAGAGCACTATGCCCCTGACAACTAATCAATTCACATTACAGTCTTCAAAAAGATTACTGTATCTGGAGAGCAGCCGTGAGATCAGCGCAGGCACGTTCCCGCGTATACCCACTGGACTCACTGAGCTGGGCTGCACTTGGGATCAAATCAGGTTTCACTTAACCAGAGGCCGGAGCGTGTGTGATTTGCATGAGTAATTAGAACAGATTAATAGAATGACTTGCTTAATTAAGTTTATCTCAAAAGGTGCCTCTGGAAGGCTCAGGAGTCTGAAAATCCAAAAGCAATTTCCCCTTGATATCTTTTTTTGCTGGGATTGAGAATCTTCTCTCCCCCTTCCACCTCCCAGTGTGAACAGGTGGGTATGCTTGCTAGTCTGCTATCTCAGCTACGCTTTAATAAGACCACATGATATCCCAAGAATAAAGTCTCAGTACAGCCAGTGTTGCAGAGATGTCCTACATAGCCAGTGCTCAAGTGCTCAAGCTTTTTACCTGACCTTGAAGGAGGAGGACTAGTTGCCACCTAAATCCACTACAAGCTCCACTACATGGGCACCTCTGAACCCAAGGGATGACATAAGTAAAATATGGAGTTTGTGTTCCAAGGGGATAAGGCACTTTATCCCCCCTCACCATTGCTGCATCCTTCTGAGCTCCCTGCTTCTATGAGACAAGATGGACATAAACTGGGGGTCTGCAAAGAGAGAGTAGAATCAGTAAAATAAAAACTACTTTTGGATTCTGCCTATGACACCATCAATTCAATGTCTCTTAGTCGGAAACAAATAGGCTCACTTTAGTGTTACCAGCCTCCAGGAGGTGGCTGGGCTGGAGTTCTCCCAGGATTTCAGCTGATTTCTGGAATACAAAAAAGTTACCCCGTAGGATGTGGCAGTTTGGGAGGGCAGATGCCATGGCATCACATCTCCACAGAGCTCCTGCCCCTGGCACCACCCCCACCCCTCCAGGAACATCCCAAGCCAGAGCTGGCAACCCTAACTCACATGATAACATGCTTCACCCTATCCACCCCAAAACTGCATGCAGAAGGATAGATCCCACCTTAAATGTTGGAGACTCCAGGAAGCAACGGGGCTATTGTAGCAGACTTTCCCCCTCCTTTGGGAGCTCAAAGTGTCCTCAGCATGCTATTCTGGGGGATGGGGACCATGGCCATCCTTGACTCTCACTGAGAAAGGTGGACTATAAATAGGGTAAGTAAATAAATCAAAATTAAGCTTGTGGCTGACATCTGACACTACTTGCATCGTAAGTGGTTGACCTTGGTGAGTAAAGAGAGCATCTCAAAGTGGCAAGAGGAAAGATTATATCTGGGCTACGGGATCCATGTTAAGCATTTTTGCAGCAGGAAGAAGGCTGTTGATCCGAAAGAGCTGACCAGTTGGTTTCAGTAGAGAGCAAGCTTATGGGTCAATAGATTATGAAGTGCAACTTTGTGGCATCTATTGCTCAGGAGGACAGGTGTAGAGAACAAGACATCTGGGGAGCGGTGCAGTTCAATTAGCGGTTATATATCGTGGCATTTGTTGCTGGACAAAGAGCTCAGTTACCTATGGGACTCCATGTGGGACAAAGATGTTAAGAGGAATGTTTTAACAAGAGGGATAATAACAGCCTTCAGTAAGAAATCAGAGATGCCCTGTGTGACTTATCATCCCAGTGTTAGCGGCCATAATACCAGGAAAGGTGCTTTTCCTAGGCACCGTGAGGAATTGAGACAACACACCGTTTGGTGCCTAGACTGAAACATCCATGTAATGAGCCATTGCTACAAAGCACCCAGGGCTGCGCGCACATCAAGACCACCAAATATAAGACAGCAGCTCAGTATTGACAGCCGTCTGGAGAGAAGGAAGAACATCCCTGATGAATTCAAATGAAGGGCCAAGAAAAAGTGAAGAGATGAAAGGGGGCGGCGGGGCGGGGGGAGAGTCAAACAGATCAATCAAGGAAACAGGCAGTTGGGAAAGGCACTTTTTGACCTTGCTGTCCATGAATTCCCACTGAGCCAAGATTATCCAGAAGCCACAGCTTTCTGAGAGGCTCACTTTTGGGAGCCAAAATGGGCCGTGACAGCAGACAAAAGAAGAAAGAACAAGGTCTCTCTCTCTCTCTCTCTCTCTCTCTCTCTCTGTTTTTTTTTGCAGTGGTTTTGCTTCATCTCCAACCCTCCTGCAATAATTGTGACAGAAGGTGGGGGGGGGAGTTAAAGACAAACCATCAGAAAAGGGAATGGGGTTATTTGAAGACAAGTGGCAACATGCGAAAGCCACAGGAGTACTTAGTAAGTGGCAAGTGTCCTATCCTCCCCCTTCTACCCACTTAACAGTAGGTGACCGATTTTCTCTCCATCCCACAGGGCAGAATTTGACCCACCTCACCGAGCTGTCAAGAATAATGAGATAGAGAAGCTCAAAAGGAACTCAGGATCTCTGCTACTGTGTTTTCATTATCTTCATAACCAATAAACCCCCTTATAGACTTCCTATCCTTGCAAGTCTGCTCATTTTCTTGACTCAAGATCAGAAGATCATTATTTTTACAGACCTGTAATTCATGATAGGTTGGAGGAAAAAAATAGGACAAAGATTGTCAGGAAATTGCTACTTGGGTTAAGGAAAGCATTGGCATGTGTGCCTGAACATTTCCCCAAAAAGTTACAAAGCAATTAAACGGATGTACCCTCTCCATAACACTGAAACCCCGGGACACCAAATGAAGTACATAGGCCATAGTTTCTGGCAGACAAACACACACAGAGACAAACCAAACCAAAACAGTACTTTTTAACTTAACAAGTACTTAAATTCAGGATGTCACTGTCAATTGACATATAGATTACCATGAACACTACAGACTTCAAAGATAGTTGGATACATGGTGAACAGGACTATGGTTACAAGTCATGTTGATATAGAAGAAGAGTTGGTTCTCAAAGCAGCTTACATTTGCCTTCCCTTTCCTCTCCCCTCAACAGTCAACCTGTAAGGCCAAGAGAGCCCTGATATTACTGCCTGGTTGGAACAGCTTTATCAGTGCTGTGGCGAGCCCAAGGTGAACCAGCTGCTTGCATGTGGGGGGAGCAGGGAATCAAACCCGGCTCACCAGATCAGAAGTCCACACTCCTAACCAAGCTGGCTCCTTCGGGTTCAAAACCAGTAAATCGCTGAACACCAGTGCTAGACCACAACAAAGGGAAATGCTTTGGCCTCTATGCCACGTTTGCTGGTCTTCTATGGCAATTGGTTGACCTCTGTGTGAAACAGGATGCTAGACTTGGTAGATCACTAGTCTAATCAGCCTGGCTTTTCTTATGTTCTCATTTAGAACAAGAGTTTGTAAACTGTAAACTACTTAAGAACCTACTGGATGTTTGGCATCATAAATATTTTTTACTCTTATTCAAGATTAATTTACTAAACACTAGACTAATAAGAGTCATTAGGCCACCAGATGGGAAGCTAATTTTTTAAGACAGGTGGGGGAAAGCCCCTTCACATCTAGGATCATTTATAATAATAGCATTTTTCTGTTCCTAACTCTCAAGTGTTTTGCTGAGGTGAGCAAGTGCTGTTATTCTGTTATCTTACAGTTTCAGGTAGACAAACTTGGGAATTAAAAAGAAAACAACTCAAGAAATTGTTGTACTAGACTTGATCATATGAAGAAACCCTTCAAACTGTTCATGAGTGTTGGTAGAGAAATTAGGCCAGCTGTGCCAGGTCTCTTTGGCCCTTGGGCTGGGTAAAACGTTGATATTATCTTGAGTTTTTATTTATTACTCATGAGATAACCTTCAGGATATAAGGATGGGTGCAGGTGCCAAATAATATGGAGACTGGCTCACCTCTTACTGTGATGGTCAATAATGGCATAGTCACCTACTGAATATATATGATAAAATTTTCTCAGCATTCCTATTCAAGGAGGAGAGTCAGAGGAAGGCCAGGGGTTGTGACCATAACATAAGCAAAATGCAAGGATTATGGGTTGTGCAGGAAAGAAACCCTGCACAAGTACTCGGAAGACACACCATGTTCTGCCCCACCCTGGTATTAGGTTGTTTAAAATGTCAAGATTCTGCAGTTAGAACTGCTTAGATGTCCTTATCTTGTGTCTCCATGAAAAGACTCTTTGGGCAACTAGGCCAGACTGTGGCAGGAGAGAGGGGGGGGGGGGAAAGAAAGCATAGCTTTTCCTTGCAGTGATGTCCCTCTTTCTATTTCCAGGCCTGAAAGACAATAATGAGGGCTCAAATGCATTTGAAGATGGAGAGGGAATGGCCTTGATCAATAGAAAATGAGGGTGGGAGTAAAGAGATAACAAAGGGGCCAAAGATCAGAGGAACTGTTTGAAGAAACAAGAGGGAATAAGAAAATATTAGTGCTGGGGGGAGAGAAGATATTGAGAAGATGGGCCTCAAGTCTCTGCTTTGCTCTGCCACAGGCACTTTTGACATCAGGGGACTCTGCCTCACCTTACTTCTTATGGGGGCTAGTGATGATAATGTTTCTTTACTTTACCTGACTTTATCTGACTCCAAAAACTGAAAAAATTGCCAGAAGGAACAAAGAAGAAGAAGAGTTGGTTCTTATATACCACTTTTCTCTACCTGAAGGAGTCTCAAAGCAGCTTACAATCATCTTCCCTTTCCTCTCCCCACAACAGACACCCTGTGAGGTGGGTGAGGCTGAGAGAGCCCTGATATCACTGCATAGTCAGAACAGCTTTATCTGTGTTATGGCAAGCCAGCTGGCTGCATGTGGAGGAGCGGGGATGTGGAGGTTGTCAGATTAGAAGTCTGCATTCCTAATCACTAGGCCAAGCTGGCTTGACAAACATTTCTCAGGAGAGTCACATACAAATGTAGTGTCACTTGGCAGGCACTAGGATCACAGAGTGACATTCAGGAAGAGCAAGTTGGAAAGCAGTCAGCAAGCTGATAGAGGAATGCAGTGGGCCAGCAAGGCTTGGCAGTAGAGATGCCAGCCTCCAGGAAGGCCCTGGGGGTCCCCAGGAATTACAGCTTATCTCTACACTAAAGAGATCAGATCCCCTGGAGAAAATGGGTGTAATGACCCTGTACCTCACTGAGATTCTCATCCTTTCCAGGCTTCATCCCCAAACCTCTACTTGGAGGTGGAACTAGGATTGTGAGGTCTCCCACTCCCTACTGTTGGCCTGGCAACCCTACTTGCCAGCCAGTTCTTCTGCTCTGATTCTCCCCAAGCAAAATGCACCAAGAAAGTTTCAGCTCCAACTGCAGGGCAAAACCTGGTGCTTCACTGGGGGGGGGGGGGGGACAAAGGCAGAATTCAGGAAGCCTTGGATAGAATCTCTGGGGAATCCCAGACCCTTTGAAACCACAGAAAGTGAATGCCCCTGGCACGTAGGTGGCGTCTTTCATTCCAGATTCCTCCAAGTATTTGTACAAAGATTGCCAACTCTGGCTATAAGATACCTGGAGTTTTAAGGGTGGTGCCTGGGGATGGAGAGGAGTGAAGATGTCACAACATAGGGTCTACCCTCTGCCCTAATTGCCATTTCCTCCCAGGAACTGATTTCTGTAGTCTGGGAAAAGAGGTGATCCTGAAAGAACTCCAAATCCTACCTGGAGGTCAGTAACCCTCATTTGAACTGAAGAACAGTTGTGACGTGTGTGTAAGAGAGATAAGCTCTTTTTGGAAGCCCTTGAAAAGCTCCTGTTTGGCCACTGGCCAGACACTCTCTCCTCTGGAGTGCCACGAAATGCATATCACAAACTGCCATTAAAGTTTGGGGATGTTAGTTTATTTTCTTTCTATACTGCCTTTAAGGGTGAAGCTGGCTCAGGGCACTGTACAACATTAAACAACACAACTTATAAATTAATAATATTTTAAAATCGTTAAAACTACACCATCACTTATAGGGTTGATTGTAGCACAGTCCCTTTCTATGGGTCTAATTCCAGAATGAGATGTTAATTTTGTAAGGGGGCCCATTAGATGTTTTCAGGATAAGTTTGGTCTTTGATTGCCTCCGTTACACTCGAGTGGTCACTGGGGACAGCAGCCAGTCTTGCTCTAGGAGGGGTGTGATTTGGCAAAGGAGGCTCCCTTGAAGCACAGTTGAAAGCAGGTCTCTGGGTCGAGAGAAGCATGGTCTGTGAAGCTGCAAAGCAGAGATATTTGACAAATAAAGGGCTAGTCAGCAATGTTGGGAAATTTCACCCAGAGCAGACTAGAGATTCAATTGCCCTCTGCTTGGCCTTTTGTTATTTACCAAGCAGCACAAATAGCCCGGCATCAGAAACAGAAAAAGATAACAGAAGTAAAAGTGAAATCATTCAGGAATTCCTGTTCGTAATTCTTTAAGAAATAGACTATACAGAGCACCAAATTGTTGTTTATTTAGATGAATGCTTAAGAACCTACTGGACAGATTGAGATAAATATAAAGTAAAAATATCAGTCTCAGAAAGGCTTATTATGGTAATGAAGAATGTGACCAGTTCTGCCTCCGGCCTTGAATCAATGTGATCTTCTTTAGGACAGAGGGGGAAATGTACAGCTATATTGGGGAGGGGATTTTCGCTTGGTCTGGAGGGCCATTTAAACCCTCGCGGCCTAAGGCTCCTCTCACTTCCAGGCAGGGGGGGGGGGCATGCCGGGGATGCACGGCCAAGTGACATCACTTTCTGGTACCTCAAAGGCTGAAAAATATTTCAGCAGTACCTAAAAAAAAAGCATCCTGCCCATTTCACAGGAGTGTCATAGGATGTTACTCGCCTCCATGCTATTTCCACACGTTATGCCTCCACTAAAGGAGTAGGACAGTCAGCAACCTTGTTTGTGTACTGTGGCCTTGGGTCTGCCCTTGTGAGTAGCCAGAAAACATATACCGAAGCAGGTAGAAATAGTTCCACAAGAATCTTCCAGCAGGAGAAATTTTGTTTAAGAAAAAGGATTCAGAAAGAGGTCTTGGCAAAACAGTGAGAAAAGTCAAAGATGAGGAGCAATGATTGTGGACCTTAATCATGCTATTTTATGAGAAGCAGCACAGTCACTATGCAGGATTTGAATTAAGTGTGTGTGTGTGGGGGGGGGTTATAAATCTAGTGGCAAAAAGTTAGGAAGGTCCTTGATTTTCTTTCAAGAGCACTTGGAATCATCTGAAGAAGAATGAATCCTGCTAGGAGAAGGAGGGAGACTGCTGGGATGGAGCCATGCAGAACAGTCGGATGGAAGATGTACGGGAAAGGAGGGAAGAGGAGGGACTCAAGAGGCAGCCAGCCACGGGGTCAATGAAGGACACAGATGCAAATGATATTGAAGACGGCAGCAAAAGAGTATGAAGAGTGGCAAGATGTAGATTCGCAAATTATGGGGCACTAAATTTGTCTATTACACCAAATGTAATTTGCATATATTTTCATCAATCGAGGATTTGTTCCAACTGCATTTCTCACCCGGGGGGGGGGGGGGCGGGTTCCGACAGAAAGTAAAACAAGAAAAAAATGGAGCTGCCACCAACTGACCAAATTCAGAGCTAACATTCAGATGCCTTAGACTAGAAAGGTGGTCTTCAGATATTACAAATATCCTATTTTTCAAGCATTAACCTCCCCCCCCCACACACACACACAGAACGCACACCCACATTTCATGGGACCGAGCTTCACGAACTTGAAGGTGGTTATTCTTTAAAATGGCTGAGTCAAAATAGCTGCTGAACAACAGCTGCCACTTTATCGTTACACTGAGGGGAAATTGCAGGGTCCCCAAGCCCATTGTGTAAGAATCATCATTCTTCAAACAAAATTCCCATTACAAGAGAGAAACTAACGCATATGACTCATAAAATAAAGCATATGACTTATCTTGAAAATTACTATTCCTACGCAATACAAACACATCCAGTGCGATATACAAAAATCCATTTTTGATTAAATTGTCCTAGAGTGCATTTTCTCTTGTTCTGCTGCAATAAGCAATCCTGCAGTACAGCCTGAAGCAGAGTTACACAGTTCAATGGGCTTCGGAGGGCGTAACTCTGCTTCGGATCACACCCTTGGTTAACAATGCCTTGGTCATGCCACTTTGTGTTTTCTGCGCCTTGCAAATCCTGCCCGTGCTTATTTACTTTGCTCACTTTCAGTGTGGTCCTCAATCGAAGGGAAGGCAATGGGCTTAGAAGGGCGTGACTCCGCTGCAGCTTGCCTGCTTCATCATTCAGAACTTTGGAGTCTGGGAGATGATGTGGCAGAGAGTCAAGCCATTAGTCACAGCTGAGATTTCTGTGTCAATTTGGAATGAGCTTTCCCAAAATGAGTAGTGTTGCTGACAAAAATAACAGTCTGGTAATGCATGTTTTTTACTGCTCGTAATACTCTTGTTTTATTATGAATTAGGCACCCTTACCCTGTAGCTGTTCATAATTAATAAGGAGACATATGTTAAGCTGGTGTCCCATTTTTGCACCTGATTTGTCAGTGTTCATCAGACCAGGCAGCTGAGGCAGGTTGCTGCTCTTGGAGCATGCTCTGGACTTTATTAGTTTAACCCCTTACTCAGCCTTGAAAAAGACCTTTCCTCCTGGCAGCTGAAATGGACTTGCAGGGGGTTTTTTTTGTTTTTTTGTTTTTAATGTCACTTTAATTTATAGAACAATGGCCTGGCTCCCTCTGTGGTCGTCATGGGAGTGTTGCATGGCTGTTCAGGCGCTAGCTCTGTTACAGTGGATGCATGCATGTACCTGCTGTCAAGAAAGAGCAAGCGCTCGCTTGCTTTACAAACGAAACTCGGGACCAGTGCCTGGGCAAATGTACAGCTTATATCACACATGCAGCTGCACTTGCCTTGACTGTATACGCACTGGAAACTTCACTGTCCCAGCTCCCGTGCAGGAGCACAAATTGGGGGCAGATGAGGCGCACTGGGCCAAATGCTCCTCTGTGTGGGTGCAGGAAGAGGTGGGGCCACCTGCCACAACTAATACTCCAGCCTGCAGCCTGGCATGAAACCTCCATTGCGTAAACAGCCCCTGTCTGTAACAAGAGAGTGACTCGGTGCATGCAGGAAGAAAAATCAGGAATACACTGCCCATGGATTATGGGCATGTTCATTGTCACTTGTGGACAGGGGTACTGGGCTGCTGCCCATCTGCTCCTCCCAGCATACAATTTCCAAGTGGCATTGTGAGAATGTGTACGAAGAGCACACAACTGTGATCTCATGCAAAAAGTGGGGCTTTCCCCCTCAGTCACTTGAAGAGGAGGCTCATAATTAGAGGTCCAGGATGGGTTCACAGATCAGTAAAAATAATTTGATTTGGACTGTACCCAGATTGGGTCTAAGCTTTAGGTGTCATAATGGTTCATTACAGATTGGAACACTTCCTAGCCTTATGATGTTCCAAGTAACTCCTTTCCCTTTCGTCAAAACTTACCTTCAAACAGCAGTCACAGAAGGGGTCAAGGAGGAGGGCTGCTGCTATGTCCCTCATTAAGTCCTGTAGTGTGAACAATAAGGATTTCCTAGCTCCAAAGTCCTTGTTTCCTGGAGCTTCGTGATCTTTGTTGTAGGTCTCAAGGCCCTGGCAAACTAGAGCTCTGGGGGGTCTTTTAAATGAGAAAGATGCCTTTCTGAGATTTCAGGATAGGACTTTGAGGTCCCCCAGCTGAAATGAATGAAGTCATCTTTCTAGAGCTCTCCTCCTCTTGAGAACTGGACTACCATCTGGACTACCATGACAGCCATTGTGCTTTCACACTATGTTATGGGACCAGTGCACAAGGAGGAACACTTCTTGGATTTGTTGGTTTGTGCTAGCAGTGGTGTCAGGTGATATTGTGGTGGAAAATGTCAACTGGAAAATACATATTTGATATACACACTAGTTATATCAGAATACAAGAAAGAGCCCAGATTAAATAGTGTGATGACACCAAGCTTTCTTCTGGCATGGCATTTTAATCAATACATAAATGTGCTCATGTTTATCAGCAGTAAGGGGAAGAGATGTGAAATGAAAACTGCAGCAAAATACTCATGCACCTATTGAGAGACTAACTCTGTGAAATCTTCCCATTAAGCCAGAAAGCAGACAGGTTAGAATACATATGCAGCATCGAAATGGAGTGGGTAACCTCTACTCATATCTAAGCAGAGTATCTCCTGACTACTTTAAGTGCATGGGGTTTGCAAATGAACTTGATTGCTTGCACCTATTACATTTTTAGACAGGGACCTATTTTTATGTCTTCTGTAGCATTGTGCACACTGATGGCATGCTATATATAAATAAATAATGTTTCTTGCGAACTTGATAGTTAGGGTGCTATCCTGTTACTGTTCTGCATCGAATACCTTCACTTCATACTAATATGGTTTCTGACTTGCCTATAGGACTTTGGTACCTGTAGTCAGTGATTGGGGAGTGCAACAAACAAAAAATGGGAAAATTTGCCTTTGGATATATTGGACCCCCAAAATACTGGTATTCCTGATATTTCCAAATTCCAAATATTGGAATGGTACTTGTGTTCATTTTACTCAGGTTTCTGATTTTTTGAGGTCCACTGTTCTCTATGGCAAGAGCCTCTTGTGGTGCAGGGTGGTAAGGCAGCAGAAAGTAGTCAACTTGTGGTCCTCCAGATGTCCATGGACTACAATTACCATGAGCCCCTGCCAGAATTTGCTGGCAGGGGCTCATGGGATTTGTAGTCCATGAACAACTGGAGGACCACAGGTTGACTACTCCTGGTTTAAAAGGTAAAGGTAAAGGTATCCCCTGTGCAAGCACCGGGTCATGTCTGACCCTTGGGGTGACGCCCTCTACCGTTTTTATGGCAGGCTCAATACGGGGTGGTTTGCCAGTGCCTTCCCCAGTCATTACCGTTTACCCCCCAGCAAGCTGGGTACTCATTTTACCGACCTCGGAAGATTGGAAGGCTGAGTCAACCTTGAGCTGGCTGCTGGGATCGAACTCCCAGCCTCATGGGCAGACAGCTTCAGACAGCATGTCGCTGCCTTACCACTCTGCGCCACAAGAGGCTCCTGATTTAAACAACCCTAAATTTCAAGTAGATATGACCAAAGGGTTCAGTCTGATGGGCCTCTGGACCCAGTGCTTTCAGTCATACTCCATTATTTTTTCTTGTGAGAGATCCCCCCCCCAAAAAAAAAATTGCTTCCAGGGTAAAACATCATGTCTGCATACAGAAATCACTGCTCAAATGTCTCCCATTGAAGACCCCCCCCCAAAAAAAAAACCCCAATAAAGCCATTACAGACCTCAGTAATATCAGTAGAATAGCAAGCCAATGTGCCAAGCAAAAGAGAACCCAAATCAAAGTCAAGGATATCTGCAGTGGGAACTCAAGGATGGGCACTTTTGCAAGCCCAGCAGATCCAGTGGCAGTGTGCAGATCACCAGCCGACATTAGGGCCACTGTGGCAATTCAAGCCCAATAGAATCAAAATCAAACCAGAGAATCACAACAGAACATACCCAAATAGAGGGGGAGGATTCTGCAAACCCAGCCAACAAACTGACAATATACATATTCCCAGTAGAACCAAATGCTACTGTGGCAGTGCAAGCTCAACAGGAATAATGTCAGAGCAGAGAATCACACAGTAAAGGGGTGGGGATTATGCAAATGCTGTGCAACACTGAAAAAATGTGAATGGGACACAAAGAAACTTTGACAAAGGAGAATAAATAATTGGAACTGACAAACACACTGGAAGCTGACTCAAGCAGTCTGGCAATCCCACTGAAACACACACCAACACAGAAACAAATGGAAAATTGGGGGGGGGGGTGAGTCTGGAAACACTGGCTTTCCAGTTAATCCTGAATATTTACAATATTTTGGGGAACATTTTTCATCTCCATCAGTTCAGGGCTCATCAACATACAGTTAAAATTGGGATTTTTAAAAAAAATCCAGTGTAATTTTTTTTTTACACTGACCAATGCTGAACTTCATTTGCCACACTGTTTCTTACTCACCCAACTGAGACAGTTCCTCATGAAGCTCTTCACAAGCCTCCTGGGTTATCACCATTGTGAATTTGGTATTGACTTGGCTACTACACTGCTCCCTCCCAATTCCAAATCTTTATAAAGAAATTAAACTGGACTAGTCTCACTAAGTATTCCTGTAGGACATCTCTGCTCACTTTCCGGTATCATGAGAACTGGCCATTTATTCCTGATCTCTGCTTCCCATCATTTAACCAGCTTTTAATCCATAAGAAGACTTCTTATCCTGATCCTGCTGAGAGTTTGATGAAATATCTTGTCAAAAGCCTTTTGGAAGTATATAATATACACTGGACCATCCTTATCCACATGCTTGGATGAGGATGATCCAATGTAGTTTTATCCGGTAGTTTTATCATCGCATTTCCAGCAATTCTTAGAGCGGTGTGGTGTCATACTGTTGTCAACATTTCCCATGTCCTCACTCCTGGTCTCCTGATGGTTCCTAGGCTATGCCTGGTAGCCCTAGTAGGTGTTCTCTCCCCCAGATAAGGTAGGTCCTTTCCCATTGTAGTCTCTGGTCTGATAAGCTAACCACCTCTGCTTGTTCTCCAAAATCATAGGGGGGAAAAAAGCTTTCTTTTTGTACACCCAATGCATTTTGATTTTGAATGACCAACATATTGAAGAATTTGCATTTTAATTTCTTTTTAGACTGTGTTGAACTGCTTAAAAAGCTTACAGTGATCAAAGTATTTTATTTTCTGCATTGATGGTTACTCTAAACTACTTAGTGGTCGCCTTTATGTGAGGTGATACAAATGTGAATGGGACTTTGCTCTGAATCTGAAACTGTAAATCTGGCATGTATATGTATGTATGTATGTGTGTGTGTATGTGTGTATGTGTACACATACATACACACACACACACTTCATATTGAATATTCATTTCCAAGCTCATTGAAAAAATAACACAACTTTTTACTTCCCCTCTGGGATATCACGTTACATCATTTCCATTTTAAATGATATAAAATACAGCTAATAACTAGTTCAATGCTTGAAAATTAAGGAACACTTGTTCCAGTTAATGTGCCGGAATAGTTCGTGTGCGCGCACACACACGTACATACCCCAAACCCCTCTCCCCAGGAGGTCATTATTATGCAAAAAAATACTCTTAATTAGGACATGAATATATTAGGCCTTTTGGGTATCAAAAAGAAACTTGAAAGAGAAAGAAAAGGACACATGATATTCATAGAGTTCCGGAATTCTTAGGGTGACTGAATTCTAAAATGCCATTTGGAGATGAAAAGGTCGCCCCTGTAGAGAAGTAATTGGCATCTCACACTATTAACTGATTAAAGCAGCCTGTGTTTGGGGAGGGCCTTACAAATGGGGCCCTTTTCCATGAAGTACATGATTTGGGCAAAGAGCTCTTTCTAGGGCAGTTACACAAAGGAGGAAGAAGGTGGTCACCCTGGCCGTCGAATGAAGCAGATGCACTCGCCTAATCAGGGCCCTTCAAGTGGCATGCTTTAAGGCAACATTAAAGGCAGAGAGTACTCCTCTCCCCCTTGCAGGTTACTTTCTGTTCAAACATGTGATTTTCTGGTCGTTCCCCTAAGAGCTGCCGATGTTCATGTGCTGCCTGCATTTCATTAGCACGCCCTGGATGCTTTTAATGAGCCTGTAATGCCTGGAGGAACAGACGGTGGGGTTGAAAAACAACTTATCTTTCCCCCCTTTGCCATCTCCCAATTGGCGGGGGACGGAAGAATGGGGGAGGAGGGAGCGAGTTCAGAGGCAGGCAAAAAGCAGGAGAGAGCGGAACAGAGGACAGGCCCTGGTACAGCTCTTCTGTACGGAAAGAAAATGTGGGATAAGCCTGCAGAGTCCCTGTGAGGCCGCCCTGTGCTTCTCTGCGGAGGACTGAAGAATTTATGCTGTAGATTCTGACATACAGGAGAAAACTGAAAACGTCCCTTTATGAGCTGGGAAGGGACAGGAGCTATTTGGCACAAGCTGTTTTCCCTGGGCCTTTCAGGCTAAAGCAACAGTTGGGTAAAAAAAACAAAACAAAAACAAAACCCAAAACACAGACTCCAACACATTTTGAAAAGCCAAGATTCAAGTGTGCAACTAGAACAGCATTGATATTCACCTAGGCCAGGGGTAGTCAAACTGCGGCCCTCCAGATGTCCATGGACTACAATTCCCAGGAGCCCCCTGCCAGCATTCGCTGGCAGGGGGCTCCTGGGAATTGTAGTCCATGGACATCTGGAGGGCCGCAGTTTGACTACCCCTGACCTAGGCTTTTATTTATGGGCTTCATGTTTTAAAACTGTTTTAGCCTGGGAACTGTTATTTTAAACTGTCAGTTGGTCAGTTTTTATGGTCTATATTTTGATGCTGGGCTGGGTTTTTAATGCTGGGTTTGTTTTGTAAGCCCCCTTGGACAGGTTCCCAGATAGGCAACATTTTTTAAATAAAGAAATAATAGAGAATGGGACTTCACCAGAGAGCTACATTCCATTTTGAGATAGAACATTGTGCACCCACACTTTGCTACAGTTTCTAGTACCCTCAATGCCTTTAGAATTTAGAACCTCGGATTTTTAGGGATTGAGATAATTCTCAGGAGGAGTATGACGTTTTTGCATTCCTGTTGCTCCACACTCCTAAATATACTTAACACATGGGATAATAGCATTATTCCCCTTTATGCTCACTATACATGAGGAGGGTCAATACCTCCTGCAGTGTTAGGCTCACCAGCTATAGTTGCCAGGGTCATTTTAAAAGGCAGAGCCCTAGAAAACTGCATCATTGAAACTGTTATATCATTTCTATACAATACCCTCCAAATGACATCATGGCCCCCCACAAATGACATCATGGCCCCCTCTCTAGGAATTTCAGAAATCTTTATGGTTTGCCACCACCACCTGGCACGTGACAATCCTTCCCTTACAGAGAAGAGGTATCCATTCAGATATATGATGGGTGGCATAAAATGGCAGTGTTGGTAGAGTTTGAATATATGCAGAGAGCAAAGCACCAAGCTGTTTAAAAAATAAAATAGTTTTTTTTTAATCAGAAAAGAAGCAACTGTATATAGAAACAGGAGAGAAGAAACCTAATTGAACAAACCAAGTTCTGAGCCAAGAGTAAGGTGACCAGATTGTCCCACATTTGGAGGGACATCTAGGTGTACCTGGCAAATTGTACTTATGTTGAAATTAAAAAATATATATTACAATACTATTCTTGCATTCTATGCGTTCTATGAAACTTTTTGTTGCTCCATATAGACCAAATTTTTAATCAAGAACCCCCCTCGGTCAATGGTGTCCCGCTTTATCAATGTTAAAATCTGGTCACCTTAGCCAAGAGGAAAGGAGGGATAGAAATAGTTTACTAAATAAATAAAATTGGGGAAGGGAGGCAGCCAGTTGGCAGATAGTCAGCAAACAGGTATCAGGTATCTAGGCAGAGTAAATGAACCATGGCTCAGCTGGAAATCAGACTTCTGTCCTCAGCTAAGCACAAAAAGGCAAGCTGGGTTAAGGGTTGCAAACAATGTTATGAAGCACAAATCATACACCCGTCCATGCAATATTCAAAGGCAGTCCCTACAGTGGCAGAGATACATGTGGGAATATATAAGATCTGTAGTGTGCATCACTGAACAGCCGATACAGATATCCTACGGGTGGCATCAGATGAGACATGTAGGGAACACATTTCGCTCAGGAACTCCTGTGTCCCTTTTGGCTCAATGGGAGACTTCCTGCCCCTTTGAGCAGATGTCCTCCCTGCTTGCCTGCAGATGAGGAACAACAGTAAGACAGTTTGGACTCTCTCCTTTCTCTCTTTACAAAGTCGTCTCTCTTCTTAATAACACTATTTTATTCTTTAAGCAGCTGCTGATTTGCTCCTCTTTGCACATTTAAATTCTTGTATCTTAAACCAGTGGTCCCCAAACCAGTGATTCCCTCTCCCCGCCCCCCCCCGCAGTAAAAATCTTCCCAGGCCGCAAGCTTGCGGCCCTGGAAGCTTCTTACTGCGGGAGGGGGGAGAGGGAATCAGGGCCGCGCTGCACATGTGCACATGCACCGTGCACGGCCGAAATTGTGCATGTGCTGCACTTTAGTGCATGCATGGATGCATGCGTGCGTGAAAGTGCCACGCATGCGCAAATTCGGCAGTGCATGGTGCATGCATGGCATGCGCGGGCAGGCAGTTGCCCTGCCGGTCCCCAGCCTCAAAAAGGTTGGGGACCACTGTCTTAAACACTGTGGGGAGGCCCAGCTTCATGGTGTCAAGGATGGGGCAGGGCCTCAGACCTACAAGCCACAACCCCCAGCATTAATACTTTGGCCTTGCACCAGCTGGCCCATTGGTTGTGTAGAACATGGTGACTTCTCCCATCAGCTTGTTTTATTCTCCCCCCCATCCCATGCGCATCTGAACTACTGCCTCCTCAGTTATCTTCAGGAACTTGAAGAGGGAGGAGGAGGAGAGGAGGAGTTGGTTCTTACATGCTGAAGGAGTCTCAACTCAGCTTACAATCACCTTCCCTTTCGTCTCTCCACAACAGACACCCTGTGAGGTGGGTGAGGCTGAGTGAGCCCTGATATCACTGCTCGGTCAGAACAGCTTTATCAGTGCTGTGGCAAGGCCAAGGCCACCCAGCTGGCTGTACGTGGGGGAGTGGGGAATCAAACCTGGCTCGCCAGAGTAGAAGCTACCTCTCTTAACCACCACACGAAGCTGGCTATTATGCAGGAAGAAGCACAGCCAACCAGTTTTTTCCAAAAGGGCTACAACATCCTTTTTTCCAATTATTATATTTATACCATCAGCTATTATGTGGCCACAAATACTGTTGCTGAGGCAGATTAGATTCTACAACATGCCAAGTCAGTTTCCTATGACTTCCCTGAATGCCCAGGAGTGTACCCTCACCCCCTCTCACTGCCAGTAAAAAAATGGGCATAGTTACCAGTGTGGTAACTTTATTTGTGATTACTTTACAATCCTTTGTGTGACTATCGATTCCTTATACCACTGTTTATTTCATGGTCAATACCTGAACCAAAATGGGTCCCTGGGATTACAAATATATGGATAGTCAATCTTCCATTCATAGCCCTAATAGCCAAACCTGTTGCTTCAAAGCTAAATCTTCACTATTTCTACAAACTCAGAATTATTCAGGGATTTTGCTGTCTTTCCCAGCAACTCCTTCTCTGCTTGGATGCCTCAAACTGTGTTTTTTTAAAAAAAATTAAATCTTTCTTTGGAAACCTCAAACATTGTAATCCACATGCAACAATCCCACATTCACTTGCCAATCCTCTTAAAATAGGTTTGAAGTGCTTGTTCCTTCTGAGCCAAGTCTGAAAGTCTCAGAAGTGCAGCCTTCCCCACACCTCCCAGTTGCTAATCGAGAGGTGAAAGCAAATCAGAGAATGCAGGAATGTGGCCGTATTTCCTTGCTTATCTGTTTTGGAATACACATGTGTCCAGCTAGGCTTTGCTACGAACTGAACATCGTTTTCTCTACTGCTCTGGAATGAAGCCCCAAGGGGGTGATTCCCTTCCTCACTTTGATGAATACTAGGGAGGACCACGGGGAAGGAAGGCAGCATGGTTCAGCTTGATCTCGTCAGATCCTGGAAGCAAAGCAGGGTCGGTACACAGGGTCGGGAGAATAAGAAGGAAGATTGAAGAAGGCAATGACCAACCTCCTCTGCTTCTCACTTGCCTTGAAAGTCCCTGGTTGTGGTCACTGCAACTCAATTGTGACTTGAAGGCACTTACGTCTGTATGCAGGGATGACCATGAGCCAATCCCTAGCCCATGGGCATGTGTTTCTGTGGGTGCTTAATCTGTGTGTGGAACCCAGGGCCACTTGCCTGATGAGGACACAAGTTTTGTCCACCATGGATAGCTTCTCTTTTACACCTGCTAGGCAAATGATGATAATTGTAGGCAAATGGCACATGCAAATTAGCTGCATCCCTCTTGTGCCTGACAAGTTCCAAAAGTGGCTCTCAGGGCTGTAGAAGTTGGCAGCCTCTGCCCTGGATTAATGCATTTCCTTTGCTAAGCTACGGCAAGTAGGGAAAAATCAATTGTGTTGTTGAAATGTGGGGCTTAAATACCATTAACGACTTTTAAAAGTTGCTGCTGCTTAAACTCCACAAGCTAAAAATAGAGCATCAAATGGCTTTCAGAAGCATAGGCATTTTTTTTTTTTTGGTTAAAAAGTGTGTATCGGTAATCTTCATTATTTTCAGACGGAGCGTCTAAACTGTACACCAGTCACTAGGGACGTATAACAATGGAGAAGGACAATTTTCCTACTAAAAAGGGAGGCACTTGGACAAGCGTTCAAGTAAATTTTAAGACATGTTGAAGTGGGAGGACTGGTCCTCACTGGAAGAAGGTTCTGCTAACATCTTCCCCCCTCCCAAATCCAAGTGCAAAAATAGCAAATGGTCGACAATTACATTAAATGGGATAGTTTCATTTGATAGAAGGAAGATGCTTTTCTGCTCTGTTGCCTCCTCCCACTTACTACATTTGCTTTCTGAAAACTGAAGCTTTGTCAGCTGGAGGAAGGAGAAAAGTGTGTGTGGGGGAGACCACCAAAGTCTTTTTGTGAGCATGTAATGAACAGCATAATAGGTATCATAGAATCATAGAATCATACAATCATAGAGTTGGAAGGGGCCATACAGGCCATCTAGTCCAACCCCCTGCTCAACACAGGATCAGCCCAAAGCATCCTAAAGCATCCAAGAAAAGTGTGTATCCAACCTTTGCTTGAAGACTGCCAGTGAGGGGGAGCTCACCACCTCCTTAGGCAGCCTATTCCACTTGTGACTAACATTCTTCTTTAACTGTATTAAAACTGTATTAAAAATGAAGGACTGAGCCCTGTGTGCCATATTGGTCTTGCAGGGAACCTCAAGGATGCCGAAGTGCCTAACCCTAATTACGAAGGACAATTCGCCACCACCAAAAAGCCCAATCACTCCCAAACAATGAGCCCCATACTATCAATTCTAGAGTTGGCAAGTGATTTTATTTAGAGGAGAGCAAGGAGCAGTGCATGTTGGCAGCAGAGGATAAGACCCTCAGATACCAGGAAAAATATTACACAGTCAGAGGAGTATAGCAGTGAAATCAGCTGCCTAAGGAGGTAGTGAGCTCCCCAGCACTGGCAACCTTTAAGTAGCAGCTGCACAGACACTTAGCATTGATATTTTGGGTTGATCCTGCATTGAGTAGGGGGTTGGACTAGATGGCCTGTATGGCCCCTTCCAACTCTATGATTCGACTCCCAATCCTCTCACAAGGCAGGGTTATCATATGGCATGCATAATATAGACAGCATATCTTGACTGCCAAGCAAGAGACATTCACAGGTGGCTTGCTATTGCCTGCCCCATGTCATGGCCCTGGTTTTCCTTGGATTTGGATGAAGTTCCTCCAAGGAACACTAAGGATCACAATGTGTAGGCAGGCAATGGAAACGACCTCTGAACATCCTTTGCCTGGCTGCTGGATAATCCTTGGAATTCCTGGCTACACTACATATAAGAAATCATTCCTTGGAGGTCACTCTTCCGTGTGCTAGTCAGGGCCAACCCTGCTTAGCTTCCAAGATCTGATGGGACTGGGTTGTCTGAGCTATCCAGGCTGGGTGCCGGCAGGAAACTGACACTGACATTGAGATTAGATGTCGCTTGTCATCAGACGGCTATTACACCGGGTCTGAGCTATTGTTGGAATGAGTTACATTCTGCCTTAACTGTCTATACAAGACTAGCAATTTCCCCATTTCCCTAGCCTTCAATAGTGGACATTTTTATAATGAAATTGTAATGAGTCTCACGGAATGAGTAAGAGTTTAAGTAGGGCTTTAAAATTAGGCACTAAGTGAAATTCTACTGGCATGCCAAGTCTTTCTCTTGCTACGGACAATCCACAAACATACCAAAGAATGCAATTTCTTTTTTCTTAGGCTTTTCAAAAGCATCCAGTTAGTGGAATTGAACTCTCGGATTTTTCGGAGTGTTGTTTTGTACCCAGTGCAAGCAGACCTGCAATGGAGATATGGGATCCCTTATACCTCTGTGTTCAGTAATGCCTGTTTTTGATGCTTTACATGAAAGCTATACCAGCCACAGCAAATGCTCGTAACATAAATCTTTAAGTCTTTAAAAGCTCCTTGGAGATAATCCTTCATCAGAACTCACATATTTTACCAAGCTGTGTAATTATTGGTGCAATAAAAATGGAGCAACAGGCAGCTCAGCGAAGAGTTAAAAGTGCATTCATGTTTCAGTTCCATAGTGTCATTCTTTGAAAAAGTTTGAAATTGTTAACCTTGCTTTTGTGCATATTTCAGTCCTAAATGTATTTACTTATTTGCGAACCAAAATACCCTGCCAGGGACTTTCACCCTGGCAATAATGATGCATGTTCTTAACCTCAACTTCACCTTCATAAAGAAAGGGAATTTTCCCCCACTAAGCATCGATATTATTTCAATGTGATTTATTCAACGTCATTTATTAAGCACAGATTGAAATAAAATACATGCAGTACACTGAATACCGCATGGGGTGTAGATGGTGAATTGAAGTAATGAAACCAGCGTACTCTCTGCGCAGATTCAATCAGCATCAGCAATACAAGGTCCAAAATAACAATTGACGGAACAGCCACTTCCCTAGTGCTGACAGCGTTGAATGTATGCAATTTTTATTCCGCACCAAGCTGTAAGAGAATAGGGGCAGGACAAGAGTATTGCCGAGATTCTCCTATTCATTTATTTATAAAAACCCATGTCATTCTCCACCGAATCTATGCTACGTTTGGTACACAAATGCCACTAATAACTGTTGTGAAGCCCCAGCAGTCGGGGGGTGGGGGGTGGGATGTGTTCTTTTATAAAGACGTTTGCATAGGCATTCATCTTAAAAAGCTCTCCAGAGTTAAATAAAGACTGCCAGAGTGTTAAACAATAAATGATGGCTGAAGAAGACAAATACTAAATTGCATCAAAGGAGGGAAAATATCGTATCAGATTTGAAATGAGATTGAGAACAAATCAAAAGGTGCCTCTAAGAAGATAAATGAAACCATGCTTTCCTTACAGTTCCAAGAATCTTTAATCTCAATGCAGAACCACACCAAGATTTTTAGTATTTTCTAGCAGATTTGGGTGTGTATCCATGTTGGACTGAAACAACAGAACAAAATTTGAGTCCAGTAGTACCTTTAAGATCAACAAAGTTTTATTCATGCTATAAGCTTTCACGTGTATGCATACGAAAGCTTATACCTTGAATACAACTTTTATTGGTCTTTAAGGTGCCCCTGGACTCAAACCTTGTTCAGGGAGATGTTTAGTCCTACATGTAATACCATGCTCTGGTTAAGTTCCTTTACCTGACTGAGCCCAAACCCTGAGTTGGACAAATGTCACTTATTCTCTGTACTTGTTCCCTCTCCTTGTATGCATGTTTCATCATGTTAGTGTTCCATACCATATTTTTCTGGTGATCCAATCTGAATTCCTATGAATTTTACTTGTGTGGAAATTTATTATTTTATTTCAGAGAGAAATCCTACCGGGGAGAAATTTGGACACATCCCATGCAAAAGTTCAGTCTACTTCCTTCTATATAGCTTTGGCATATAGTTGCCAACTCCGACATGAGCAATTCCTGGGGATTTGGGGTACAGCCTAGGGAGGGCAGTGAATTCAGCAGGGATATGAATCCATAGAATCTATCTTTTGAAACTACCATTTCTTCCAGGTGAACTGATCTCTGTAAAGATCACTTCTGGGAGAACTCCAGGTCTCACCAGGAGGATGGCAACCTTATATTTAGCAAGCCTTCCCTTCAATTCCTTAGGACTGACAATCCATTAGACCCTGGCTCAGCACAGAACAAATCCTCATGGGCAAACAACAACAAAGGTTGATTTGTTCGTAGTATAAATACATTTTCATTGACTATGCTAAAGCCTTTGATTGTGTGGAGCACAACAAATTGTGGCAAGTTCTTAAAGAGATGGGAATACCAGAGCATCTTATTTGTCTCTTGAGAAATTTATATGCAGGTCAAGAAGCAACAGTGAGAACTGAACATGGAATCACGGATTGGTTCAAAATTGAGAAAGGAGTTCGGCAAGGCTGTATACTGTCGCCTTGCCTATTTAACTTGTATGCGGAGCACATCATGAGAAAGGCGGGATTAGAGGAGTCACAAATTGGGATCAAGATTGCAGGGAGAAATATCAACAACCTCAGATATGCAGATGATACCACTCTAATGGCAGAAAGTGAAGAGGAACTAAAGTGCCTGTTGATGCGGGTGAAGGAGGAGAGTGCAAAAGTTGGCTTGAAACTCAACATCAAGAAAACAAAGATCATGGCAGCCGGCCCTCTCAATTCCTGGCAAATAGATGGGGAAGAAATGGAGATAGTGACAGATTTTATTTTCCTCGGCTCCAAGATCACTGCAGATGGGGACTGCAGCAAAGAAATTAAAAGACGCTTGCTCCTAGGGAGGAAAGCTATGGCAAATCTAGACAGCATCCTAAAAAGCAGAGACATCACCCTACCAACAAAAGTACGTTTAGTCAAGGCTATGGTATTCCCAGTTGCAATGTATGGCTGCGAAAGTTGGACCATAAGGAAGGCCGAGCGTCAAAGAATTGAGGCTTTTGAACTCTGGTGCTGGAGAAGACTCTTGCGAGTCCCTTGGACTGCAAGGCGAACAAACCGGTCAGTCCTAGAGGAGATCAGCCCTGACTGCTCTTTAGAAGGCCAGATCCTGAAGATGAAACTCAAATACTTTGGCCACCTCATGAGAAGGAAGGACTCCCTGGAGAAGAGCCTAATGCTGGGAGTGATCGAGGGCAAAAGAAGAAGGGGACGACAGAGAATGAGGTGGATGGGTGGAGTCACTGAAGCAGTAGGTGCAAACTTAAAAGGGCTCCAGGGAATGGTAGAGGACAGGAAGGCCTGGAGGATCATTGTCCATGGGGTCGCGATGGGTCGGACACGACTTCGCACATAACAACAACAACAACAACAACAAATAAATACATTTACCATGAGAATCCCCTTCCATGAATCAATCAACCCACCTGCATATTTCTGGAAGAAACTGGTTTAAATATTGCTGGTTTATATTTGTGTGCTTGCACAGTTAATGCCAGGCTGATGAACTATGTCTGGCATAGACATAATAAACTGGTGGCACAAAGAGATTTACTCTAAAATGGCCCATGATAGAATTTACTTCCTAACCAAGCTCTTGCTTCAACATAGCTCCCCTAGGATTGTCTCACCTTGTATGCAGCTTTCTTTTGCTATGATTAATCCAAAGGACATTTAAAAACAAAATCCAAGAAGACTGCTTACTTGTCTACCAAATCAGAAGTGATTCACTGGAAAAAAAAATTTAACATCATTCTTATATCCCTATATGTTGCTGTTAAAGTGACAATTCACCAGTGTTAATTTGACAAGAGTCTATCTTAATTTTGCACAGAATACCGACAGCTGAGCAGAAGTCAGGCAAGCTCCAGTCAAATAAAATCAGTGACCTCGAATTGAAGGCTAAAATGGGGAGGCACAAAATCTGTTAAGAGGAAAGAACTGGTGACACATATGCGAGAGGACATCTGTTCTTCTAGCTGTAGCTGCACTGGTGCTGTTGCCCCCTTCCAGTCTGCCTCACAGATGCAAAACAATTGTGATATTGATGAATTGTACAAAATGCCATACACTCAGACTCTAAAGCATATGGAAAACGTATAATAGGTTTACCATGCATCATTTTCTGGCTTGGGACAATCCACTGTTAAATCAGTTTGTGTTTACAAAACCAGAGCATCAGAAGTTGACATCCAATATTACACAGTAAAGCTGTATACAGAATCCCCACAAAATAGATGTTCTCAATCCAATCTTCATCCATTTTAAAGTCAACAGGATCGTTTTTATTGTGTTCCCAGCATTTTAGCTTAAAGCTCGCTCCAATCAAGAATTTATTCTGAATTACATGAACCATTTAAAACTTGCTGAGGTCAAAAGACTTAGTATTGGCTGCTTTAATTCATTGTGATGTGCTTGATGTCTCTTTGTGCCTTTCTGTTACCCGAATAAAATCACTTTAGATTACAAAATCTAAAACTTAAGTAGATTTCTCTTGACTATCCTCAGGCAGACTTACTGTTGGTTTATAATCCATGTAGAGTCCTTAAATATTCCACTGCTAAGTGCTTTTGAAGGCATCTGGATAGACACTGACATTGGCTTGTGAACAAAGTATTTTTCAAGGGCAGGAATAGAGATATCTTCAAGAAACGTTGATTGCTTTAAAAACCTAGATGTAGTTAATCAATATAGTAACCACTGGAGAGATAAAAAGTTGTGGGATATCACTCCCTGACACTTGGGATTTCTTCAGATTCTCCAAATTTAAAAAGGCTGCTATATTACCTCAAAAGTCTGTTACAGATTAGAAGAGGATATATACATTTTAAATAAAAAAAGAAATATAAAATCCAGTCTCCTCAAATAATGCAATCCAAGCATTCAAAGCTGTACATGTAACAGGGCTGATATTTGTCATTTTGAGCAATAATACAACAGCCGTCTCATTATGCAAAGGCTAGCAAAAAGGTGGAAGATTGTTACTGAGAATTCATCTTTCATGGATTGGAAGGATTGCTGCTGTCAAAAAATGCCAAATGCCAGGCTATTTGCATTTCAGCTGGTTTGATATCTTTACAGAGGAAGGATCAGTACAGACATGGGAACATTCATGACTGGAACTTCAGAGGAACGTATTTTAAAATAATTGCCTGTGCACACTGCAAGGCAGGTAGCTAGATGGGGTTGCCAGCTCTGGGTTGGGAAATACCTGGAGACTTTGGGGGTGGAGCTAAGAGTAGGCAGGATTTGGGGCAGGGAGGGACCTCAGTGGAGTGTAATGCTATGGAATCCACCTTCCAAAGCAGCCATTTTTCTTTTCAGGGGAACTGATCTCTGTTGCCTGAAGAGGAGCTGTAAAACTGGTGGAACCCACTTGGGAACTGGGACCCCTCTGGTAGATGAGAGAGAGTCGATTCCTTCCACCCATGAAAGTTTCATGTGCTGAAACTTTCCCTCAACTATTAGTAGTAGAAGGGGAAGAAAAAATATTTCCTCCGATAGAAGAGCTATTTAAATATTTAAATTGGAAGAAGGCTCCTTAAATGGGAGGAAAGATGGCATATAAATATTTGAATAAATAAACTAAAAATTTTCCATAGTTGAGTGGTAGGACAGAGGTAGGATCCACCCCATTGGGAAGCCCATGAACTCCTTCTCATCCACCCTGGCAAAGCTCAGCGGAACAAACCACATATTGTCTCATGCTCATTTTCTGAGTGTCAAATCCCACCCTGCATTGCCAATTTTTTCTCCCAGAAATGGGATTAGATAATGCTGATAAACAAGGCAAATCAACTATCACAGAAGACAATTGCCAAATATTTCCTGCAGGATAATTGAGCACTATCACACTTCCGACTAGGCCAAACCCCTAGAGAAGAACAATGTCTCTCCAACTAAATTCCAGTTCTCTCTGCTGCATTCCATGTGAGCAACATAGTCTCACATCAGTGGTACTTTCTAAAGACTTCCTTCTTTGGAGGTTTTTAAGTAGAGGCTAAATGGCCATCTGACAGCAATGCAGGTTCTGTGCTGTCTGTGACAGCAATGCTGATCACACAAGGGATGGTGGGAAGGGATGAGCCACTGTTTGGCTACTGTAGCCTTTTCTTACATGCCCAGAGTAATGCTGATCACCACTTTCAAGAAGAAGAGTTGGTTTTTATATGCCACTTTTCTCTACCAGAAGGAGTCTCAAAGCAGTTTATAATCTCCTTCCTTTTCCTCTCCCCAGAACAGACATCTTGTGAGGTAGGTGAGGCTGAGAGAGCCCTGATATCACTGCTCGGTCAGAACAGCGTTATCAGTGCTGTGGCGAGTCCAAGGTCACCCAGCTGGTTGCATGTGGGGGAACCCGACACTCCTAATCATTATACCATACTGGTTTGGGGTCAGGAAGGAATTTTCCTCCCAGCCAGATTGATCGAAGGAGGTTTTTCCCTTCCTCTAGCCATAAAGCAAAAGGGATTTGGGTAGTTGTGAATTTCCTGTGTTGTACAGCAATTTGGACTAGATGGTCCTCGAGGTCCTTCAGGTCTTTGAGATCAGCTCTGTTTCTGTGTGTCCAATTGTCTGATGTTCCCGGTGGCTGGATCCTATTTCTTCTATCTGACACCTCCCTGCCTCACACACATAAGTAACAGCAAGGCAAATATGTGCAATGGGGCCAGCTATGACTATCCTTGAATATTCTCTAAACCAGGGAACATGCAGAGGATAAAAACCTGGTTAAAAACTTAAATATTTTGAGGGTAAAAATCCTGCAAAAAGGAAATAGACTGTGGGGGAGGAGTAGAGCTCCATAATGTTTTGCTGGTATTTAGAATCCATGTGTTCCTGCCCACTTTTTCTGCTGACTAATAAGTAAGACAAAGTTTCAAGAGCTGAAGTGGGAACCTCCCAGGTTGGATCAGACATTCAGATGATAGGGAATCTTGAGCAGCCCTTCTAGCTTGCAGGATTGTTCTTCACCCATCCTACCACTTCTTCCAATTCATTAAGAGAGCCCAACAAACCATCCTTCCTCACCACCACCACTAAGAGTCAGCATGGTGCTTTGTTAGGAGTGTTAGCCTTTAATCTCGAGAACTAGATTTGATTTCTGCCTGAGTCTCTAAATGCCATTTTGGCTCCATGGCTAGAATCCAAAGAGCAAGGCAACTTGTTCAACATGTCCATAGGAGCTTTGGACTTGAATTCCCACACAGCCATGGAAGAAGAAGAGCTGTTTTTCTTGTACTCCACTTTTTACTGCCCAAAAGGAATCTCAAAGCAGCTTATAATCGCCTACCCTTCCTCTTTCCACAACAGACACCCTGTGAGGCAGGCAAGACTGCGAGAGCTTTGAGAGAATTGTGACTGACCCAAGGTCACTCAGCTGGCTGCATGTGGAGGAGTGAGAAATCAAACCTAGTTCTCGAGATTAAAGGCTAACACTCCTAACAAAGCACCATGCTGACTCTTAGTGAAGGCAACCAGCTAGCGTTTCCACCTATTGGTTGAAAAATACCTGGAGATATGGGAGGTGAAGCCTGGGGAGGATAAGGTTGGGAAGGTGAAGGACCTCAGTAAGGGGTAATACCATTGACTCCAGTCATGTATACCAGGGGTTACTGATCTTAGAATCATAGAATCATAGATCTTGGTTGATTGGAGATCAATTATAATAGCAGGATATCTCCAAGTGGCCTCTGAAGGTTAGCAACCCTATCCTGGATCCATCACACCCTCTCAGCCTAACCTACTTCCAAAGTTACCATTATGAAGATAAGGTAGAAAAGGAAATAACAATGTCCTGATCAAGGAGAAAAGAGGGATAATAAAGGCATAATTATGTCTGTCTGTCTGTCTGTCTGTTTATCTATCTATCAACATCTTATATTTATATACTGCCCTCCCTTAAGGCTCGGGGTGTTTTAGAACACAGGAGAACATAGGAAAAATACAGTATAATTCAGTAATAACATCAGATAAAACAACAGTAGTAACAGAGGTTTCAGTAACATTCCAATAACTAGTGGTAACAACATCAACATGTTAACTATGGTCCCATAGGTTGGTCAGTTCAGGATTCAGTTCATTAGGAGGGGTTCTGTGGGGCCCAGTATATGTGGTTGTTTTGGTCAACCTCAACCAAATGCCTGGCAGAAGAGTTCCATTTTGCAGGCCTTGCAGAACTATCCTAGCTCCAGCAGGGCCCTGATCTCTTCTGGGTTAGCTTGTTTTAACAGGTTGGGGCCAGGACAGAGAAAGCTCTGGCCCTGATTGAGGTCAGATGTACTTTCTTGGGGCCTGCCCCAAAACTATACACATTAAACAGGAGAAAATTTCATCTCCATGGCAGTTTCAAATACAACAGTGGGGCATGCTTAGAGCACAGTTGAGGGAAACAAATCTGTGTATCCTTCATCTCCTATGAAAGCTCAGTCAAAACATCTTCCTTTCGAAGAGAGTCTTCTGCAACCAGCACACTAATCAGCTGCTCATTACTGTGGGGAAAGGAGGCCTCTTTGGATCAAGGTATTATGAAAGGCATATGAATTCTTCCATGCAATGAATAGCAATGCTGAAGAGCAATGAATGCTCGAAGCGAACCTCAGTCCTTGCAAGGAGATGAGCAATTAGGAAGAGCACATCAAGAGTGCTAAGTGTGCCCTTTGCCATCACCTCAATCAAAACATTTCCATTTTGCAAGACTCCTCTCCCGGAGATGGAATAGGATGGGGCCACTTTGGTTCTCTGGGGTAGAAGTTGTGTCAGGTGATGCCATGGGCCTTTTGTCCTTCCCGTGCCCTGCTTCTCTTCCCCTCTGACTGAAATGGAAAAGGCTGTCGCTCAGAAGATAAAATGTATTTACAAATTAATTAACATTTCCAACGGCCGAGGTATTAAATTCTTGTTAGCAGGAATTTCATCTTGAATGACAGATTCTCAGGACAGTGAAGCAATAAAATGTTGGTTCTTTTCCTCTACCCCAACACAGCTTCCAGCAAGTCCTATTTTCATCCATCTTATTTTGGGCTGGTGTCCTTTCCATTCTTAAAAATCATGCTATTTATTCTGGCAGATGAAGGCCCTTGTGTACTAGAAAGGATGTTTGATCTAGAAAAGGATATCTTAATATAGACAGAAGGGCTATGCACGTCGTAAGAGAAGAACAAAGTGTGTAGAGAGTAAAACCTTAATGCAAATGAAAAAGAATCTAAATACATGAACAAGTTTGGAGTGCTGAGCTAGCAATGAGTGGATTAAAAACCAGACCAGGACCCAGTTCATACGCTATAGAAGTGTCAGAGGTTAATTAGCTCTGATGCTATAGGGACAGGTTGGTTCCACCTTAAACTAAGCCATATATTCTCTAAACCCCATTCTCTTTTCTCATTTTTGCACTTCTCATCCCTAGGATATGGGATTTAATGACAGCATCTTTAAAATAATAGAATAAAACCAATAAATACTCAGTTGAGTTTTTTTTACACATAACCAGAAAGTTCCAAGAGCATTTCCACTGAATACTACAGTTCATACGTGACAGGTGCCCATGAGAAGAAAGCTCTGTTCCACAGCTGTGGGTCAACAACAAGAATACCTTTCCAAATAATCAAGCTGTTCAGCTTATACTGGTTTCAAAGGGGCTTTTTGTTTGCTGACTCTGATGACCATTAGGAAAAGTGGAAGTTTTATTTGGGGCTATGTAAGTAGAACTCAATATTTGTTCCTGGAAAGTAACAGAAAACCTGTACAAACCTGGTGCACCACTACCTGTAACATAAATAAAGTGCAACTGGGGCTGTGGGAAGAGTTGGGACTCATCGCCTACCTATTTGGCCATCCATCCAACAAATGACCAATCAGGTAGGCTGCCTACCCTGGCTACCTCCCCTCCAACGTCTTCCAGCAGGAAGAAGCACCAGCCCACTGTACTGGACTGACTGTAGGTTAGAAGAAGAAGAAAAGAAGAGTTGATTCTTATATGCCACTTTTCTTTACCCAAAGGAGGCTCAAAGTGGCTTACAGTCACCTTCCCTTTCCAAAGTAAATCTTTGTTGTTCTTCAAGGTGCCATTGGACTCAAATTTTGTTGCAAAGTCTTAATAATTATGATGACTGAGTATAGTAATAATAAAGTCATATTTTTAAAATAGTACAATACCTTCTCTATTCTTTAGAGATAACCAGGCAGAAGAATCTGAAAGGATTTAGCAAAGCTTGTTGTGTAAGCTTTTATTTGATGGACTAAGTGGTCAATGTGTGGTGTTGAGCCAAAGCTATTATAGGCAAAACAAAGAAAGCTGTATGCCGCAGGGCTGTTTTCCGTATATTTGCATTTGCATTTAGGCTGGATGGTACAGCAAACAAAACAGAATTCTCTCCTGCAAGGTTCTTCAGAGTTGTACGGTAAACCCACACGACTTGTAAATCCCTTTTCTATGTTTAAACTTAATTAGTAGTATCTTGGAATGCTCTGGCGCATACAAAGGAGAATGGGATGACCTTTGCAATGAAATTAGAGAGAGCTGACCAGATAAAGCAAGAAGCCTTAATGACACAAAGGGATTTGAGAAGCTTCTCATTCAAGCTTTCCCTGGTTGAATGATGCAGAGGAAATAGCAGCTATCCAAGCAGCAGCTTTCACCCTTAGTATTTGCACAATTCTGATGACTTTTCAATTGATTGTAGTTTTCTGAGACTCCCCTTTGCATCTTTAACTAATATTATGATTTTGTGTTGCTTACTGTAATTGGCCTTGAGGATGCCAGTTGATTCCAGGAAGAATATACATTTTTAAATGACAATCCACAAGATCTTTGTGCTTTACTCTGTATTCATATTCAGTGGGTTGCAGTGGGGCTTGGCAGACCAATATGAAGGGAATGAGCATTTGTTTGAAGAGGCAGCATGGAAACACAGCTGCATTTAGGTTCTTATGGACCCTATTTACCCTTAATGAACTGTCTAGGTTTGAGTCCAGTATCACTATAAAGAGTATAAGAGTTTTGAGACTTAAAGCTCCATTTATCAAATTCCTAATGAAGAGATATCTGACTCTTGAAAGCTTATACCCCCCAAAATCTTGTTGGTTTCTTGAGGTGCCACTGTACATCTAGCTCTTCCACTGGGGACTACTGAAAATATATTTAAGGAATGGGATGATCAGGATTAACTAAAATCATCACTGCACAGGGTTGCATATGGCACTGATACAGTTCTTACCCTCATCCACTGTTTTATCTGCCTAGCTCTACAGGTTGCCACCATACTGTCTGTCACTTGCATGTGGGGTGGGCAAAAAATAATAGCATCAAGACATGGCTAGGTTTAACTGTACAAGACAAGGGCCAGAGGACTTGTGTTTTCAGCGGCGACCCCACACTGACTATAATATGAAATTGTGCCCTACATGATGGTATGGATGAGTGATGGATAAAGATGAGGAAAGAGCTGCAGGAGGAGGAAGATATGAGTATGGTGGAATGGCTGGAGGCAACATGAAGCTCCCCAAGGGTGGGCTACATAACAATATCAATTTCCACAACAAGTAAGCTGTCACTTGAAGAGGCTTTATGAGGGAGGCAAGGAGAGACATGCTATTGGTAGCAACTCATTATTTATCTGCCATCATCAACCTTGCATAAGGAGGAGGAAGCAGCTTACCAGCCAGAGCAGGTATGGCATGTGATTGATATTTCAAAAGGGGCTTTCAAAAACTTGACTGAGCATGAAATTTCATTGTTAACATTTATGTCTTAAGTAAGTAGGGAAAAGAGATGGGGGGAGATGGGATCACAAAAGGGTAACTGAAGCAGACATTATGAGCCAAACACTGATAGAAGGAGGGCAACCAAAAGATCATAATTCAAGGAGAATCCAAGGGCAATTCATTGGGTGCAGTGGGTACATAGATCAGCTTATATGTCAGTGTTTCCTACCTTGTGGGCTGAGACTCAACACTGGGTGATGAAGCTTCCTAAAGTGGGTTGCAGGTCAGCCCTCCCAAATGGTGGCTTCTGCCTTCTGCATGCTTCTCTTTCCTTGCTCCTTGCCAACTTCTCACATCCCTTCCTCTACTTCTAGCTACTAGTCATGCTAGCATCTGAAAGAAGGTGAAAAAGGCTGGAAAGTAGGTGGGAGCTGTTCAGCATGCCATAGAAAAGCCACAGGAGGACAGAAGCATGTGTTTGCATGGTGATCCTTGTGGTGGTGGTCCTTCAACCTTTTGTCCGGGCCCATGCAGCATCGAACAACCATTGACCTGCTCTGACTGATGTGGTTGATGTGGGACCTGGGGATCGGTTCCCCTAGAGGCAATGGCTGCTTTGGAAGGTGAACTCCCTAGCAGTATACTCCACTGATATGCCACTCTGCTCCAAATTCACTCCATTCCCCACAGTCTGCAGGTATTTCCCAACCCGGAGCTGGCAATCCTAGGTTGCTGTACTGCACTGATTCCCTTGCTGCCAACATCTTCACCACCACTGGCCATCTTTATAAGTTTGAGGTTCTAGTGAGTGCAGTTGCATGTTTTGGCTGAAGTTTGTTGGTTTCTCAAAAACACCTGATTGGGCACTATAGAAAATGGAATGCTGCAACAGATGGGTACCAAGGCTATTGTTTGCCTATGACATTAAAAAATGTTGGGCCAGCTCTGGATGGGTAACCATACAAAATAAATTTAGACATGGGTCACCATACCAAAAGACTGGGAACTACTGCTTTAGACTAAGCTTTCCCAGTTTTACCTTTGTCATCCCTTCTGAGTGGGGTGTAGTTTTATGAGGAAGAGGGGGAATTGGTCAGAATACCTTTGATTTGGAAGGTGAGATTGGTGGGAACATGGGACATGACTTGGGTTGTTTTAGTCTTTATACTTGAACCTCTCTTGTGGCAAACATCAGTGGTATTTTAGGACAAGTTGCCAGACCAGTCAGTTGAGTCCATTTTTAGATTAATATATGCTTTTGCTGATCAATGTTTGTGGAATCATATCACTTTTTTCTTGTATATGCAAAATTGTAAATATGTGGAGCGTCTTTTAAAAATAAATTAGCCAGGGTACAAATTGCGAAAATAAATGTATCTTCTTGGCCTTGTCCTATAATGACATCAACAAAGTCTCTAATCTTTGTCCATAAAAAAGATAAAAGAATATGTACAAGGGGTGTCTAAGCTCTGCAAGATAAACAAGGGCAAATAAAGTCACTGTGAATAATTTGTTTACTCCAGGCTTCAGTGTGCATAGATCAGAGGTTGGCAACTCACACACAGACACATACAGACCCTTCCCCCCTCCAAAAAAAGAGAGCTTTGTACAGAAACGACTTAAATAAAAAACCAACCTGGGACTCATGCTTCTGATTTGTACCTAAATGTCTACTTTCTTTATGGATAAGAACGTGACAGCCATATGTGTTCCAAAGGGTGTCTGTGAGTGAAGATAATGTTAAATTGTATACAAATGTCATTATGGTGCAACTTGACTTGGATACCAAGTTTCTGAAACCATTTTCAGTATGGTGTATTATGATTTGCTTTCCTTGCTTTACCTTTCTGTGCAGCAGTAAGGAAATTATTTTTCACTGTTGGGCTTTTAAGAGCAGAAAAGCCAAGGACAACAGCTATCATAGTGAAACAAAAGGAAGACATGCCTTCTCAGTTTAACTGTTCCTATGCAAACTTCAAGTGGGCAAATAATGTGAAAGAATTGCAGATAGTTCTGTCCTCTTTACAAATCTTGAGAAATTCTTCTAACTTCCTCCTTTCAAAAACTTGCCTGAGCATAAAATGTATCAAGTTGTCATTAATCTCACCTGACCTCCAACTACAAGACCCTGTTCTGGGGTAGCTGGTGTTCTAGGGTAGATGATCGCAGTTGGATAACACACATTCCTGGGCTTGCTAGAAGCATCTGGTTGGCTGGTATAGATAGTAAGACTGCATGGACACTTCATCAGATCAATCATGGCTTCATTTATATTCCTATCTGTGTCCAAGATACTTGAAATTTAGGACTGGTACAGGACATGGAAACTCCGAGGCACTAAATTTTTAAAATTAAATTTTAGCTTTTAGTTCGTTTCTGGTAAAGCCAAGAAAATTATACAAGTCTTTGCCAGCCATTCTTGAGAACCCAAGACCTGCCAGTGCAGCAATTACAATTAAACATGGTCTAGTTGCCCCACACGAAAATTTTCTCCACTTCTGAAGCAGGGTTTAGAACCTATACTGATAAACACAGCATAACTATTTTTACTCTACGAAATGAAGGGTAACTGTCTTAATTAAAAAACAGAAGGGATTTAGAAAATCAGATGCAAAGTTTCATACTGGAATTTGGCCAAATCACACCTCTTCATTTTGAAAACAATACAGCAAATATCAAAGGATGAACAAATAATTAGATAAGCAAAAATGATCAAATGTTTCTGGAACCTCTCTGACTTCCATCTATATATTCTCAAAAATCCAGGAAGAAAAGGTGGGATGGATTTTAATTCCTGGAAAAGCTCTGGTTGCTGGGCCTGATTTGAGGAATGTGCAGCCAAGATTGACCTTGGCTGCCGGTTGATGCCACAGAGGGCTGGATTTAGGTGAATGCAACCATCCCAGCAGCCTGTTCATGGTGTGCGCTGTGTGCTCACAGTGCATGCCGAGTCACAGGACAAGGTGGGACCCACAGTGCCTATAAAAGGTGCCATGTATGTGGGTCCCAGCCTCTTTGCCCAGGATTCTGTGGGAGCAGCTTCTTTCCCACTCACCCTATGTTGATATGGAATCAGCCTTGTTGCAGTGTTTGAGTTGGATGTTTCATGGTTAATATTTTGTCATAGCTGTGTGATTGCATGGGATGGAGCCGGTTGGCAGGGAGTCTGGTTGCTATCGGGATCCCTGGGGTTTGGGGCCTCCTTAAGAGATGGTACATAAACAAGTATGGCTGACTCTGCTGGGAGGACAGGGGCTCATTTTGCCAGATGGCCTGGTGGCTGCAAAATGAGGTATGTGCCCCTTTGGCTCCCCCACATAGGTTACTTCCCTTAGTGGTGGATTTCAATAGGCAAGAGGATCTGCTTTTCTGACTGGGAACAGTGCAGATCCCCAGGGTACCTCTGGACTGCAAGGGTTTTCATGCAGTCCATTGAATGCTAGGTCAGGCTCCCTTTCCATGCTGTGCCAACCCTCCCATATGTAGGTAATAAAACTGTGGTCAAGTTTATACCCAATATTGGTGTGCCACATCTTATTCCAGCCCATAATGTCCGCCTGCTCATCAATTCCTGTTCACTTTGGAGTGGTTCCTGGAAAGAACACAGTTTGGGGGAGAAAATGGAGTTCAGCAGTGAGGGGAAGAGGCATGCTTTATAGGCAAACTGGTGGGCGATTGTGTGTCTATTCATTGCTCCAGGTAGGTTTTTTGTTTTTCGTTTTAAAGAAAGCCCTGTTCTGGGTTAAGAGAGAGAGGGGCAGGCTCAAGGGCGGGCACTGGAGCTGGAAATCTTGATACTTCAGTGATTTTGGTAATGTACGTGTCTTGTGTGAGTGTCTTGCTGGCTGCTCTCATCCTGCTAGCGCTACATGGCAGGGGGAATCCAGTTTTGTGGATCCCCCTGCAAGTGCTTTAAAATGGAGAATGTAGCTGCCAGTTTGCAGATGTAATGCTGGATGTTTACGACATCGTGAAAAACACCGGAATGGCCCATAGATTTAGAACATATTAGGTAGATTTTGTTGTGTACCTAATGTCCCTTCCATGCTATTGTTTCAGAAAAAATAATTTGATAATCATTTGGAATTTTTCTTGATTATATATTGAACATTCTCCATATCTTCTTATTCAGAAGGTGTATTTTAAATGATGACCTTTTAAACACTTAAGTGTACTAATCTGATTGTCTTCCAGATCATCATTAATCATACTTTCTTCACTAGTTATGTGTGTACTTTCTGGTACTTTGCGCGTGTCAGTCTAGCAAATGCCAATAAATATAAAATGGGCTCCTAATATTCTTCTGGCATTCATATTTTATATAATCCAAAAGGTAAACTAAAGGAAGCAAAAGTAAATACAATTCTATCACGTCATTGATTGTTCTTGATAGGACATTCCTACTTTTCTGCCTGAACATATTACCACCCCAAATAGTCAAGGGCATCCAGTTTTTTCCATCAACTCTACTAAATATTTTACAGGTATGTTGAAAATATCAAAACAAAATCAACCTTCAGTTGAAGTTACTGTGATCAAATTCATCATTTACACACAATTTGAACCCCTTCCCTAGACTGCCTTGATGTTTCTGCTCCATGCTTGACTTGAACACCATTCAGTATGACTACACAATAGCTACTTTTGCTATTGGGTTATGATGGGCTCATGCCTTGGTAAATACATGCACTGTCTCTTTCCATATGTCCCCAGTGTCCCTTTGATCCCTAGGTTGCCACTTGCTGGCTTTTCCCCCACTGTAAGGGACACAAAGCCATCTGACTAGTATGTCTCATTTCAAAATGCACCTTTTAATAATTGGACGTTGTCATGATGGACACAGTAGACTGGAGTGATGGGGGAAGAGGCAACTGTGACAAAGCAAAGTGCAATTATATAATCATTTTACTCCCACAATCTAACATACTCATGCTGTTCAGACACATTCAGCACATCAAATATTTGACTGTGATGATGAAAACTTGTCAACAGGTCACAATCTGAAAAGGTAAGGACTGAGTAGCTTTAATATTGTATAGCTTTTCTGTACGATCAAATTATTATGTGTCGTCGTTTTAAACAAGTTTTCCTGAGATCTGGAATCCTTTTACCAAGAGGGAAAAATGCAGCCTCATATGGTAATGGACCACTGAGTCTTCTTTTAATTTAATTATATTGTTGACAGCAAAACGTAAATGAACAGATTCCCTCAGATTCTGGAGGCAAGCCACAGTGACACAGAAAGCTACTGCCCAGGGTCAAAGCTGCTCTGCATGGTGCTGCACTCAAGAAAATTTTACAATGGAACACCAAGGTGGTTCCTGGCCCAAGAGAGGTATGCCTGACCTCAACCAGGACCAGGGTCTTTTTGGTCCTGGCTCAAACCTGGTAGAATAAGCTCCTGGAAGAGGTAAGGGCACAGTTGGAGGTCTTGCAGTTCCACAGGACCTGTAAAATGGAGCTCTTCCACCAGGTATTTGGTTAAGTCCAAGTAGTGAAACATCAATTGTGTTCCTCCTCCAAATACCCTGCCATATGGTGGGAGGTGTAAAGGGAGCTGTCCAGTGAGATGCAGGAAGGGGGAGGAGAGGGTAGAGTGGGTGAGGGTTGTACTGCGATTATTTTACGTTAGATTTTTTATGTTGATGTAATCCACCTGGCTGACCAGGAGTGGCAGTAAATGAATAAAATATAAAAGCTGAGCCTATTAGGTGTTGACCTTGAGAAAGTTCAAACTAGGTACGTTCACCTGGCAAACAAGTTCATTTCAACACATGCAGCCTGTCTGAACAAGACTTGATCAAGAACTGCAAAGCCAGCTTGGTGTAGTGGCTAGGAATATGGACTTCTAATCTGGAGATTCGGATTTGATTCTCCACTCCTCCACATGCAGCCAGCTGGGTAATCTTGGGCTCTCCACAACACTAATAAAGATGTTCTGACAGAGCAGGAATATCAGGGCTCTCTCAGCCTCACCTACCTCACAGGGAGTCTGTTGTGGGGGGAGGAAAGGGAAGGCAATTGTAAGCCACTTTGAGACTCCTTCAGGTAGAGAAAAGCGGCATATAAGAACCAACTCTTCTTCTTCAGTAATATCAGGGCTCTCTCAGCCTCACCTACCTCAGAGGGTGTCTGTTGTAGGGAGAGGAAAGGGAAGGCGACTGTAAGCTGCTTTGAGCCTCCAACTCCTCTTCTATATAAAATCAGAAAGGCATCCTCAAGCCTCACTGAGACCATGTGAAGATAGGCAGAAAATGGAAAGACTGAACATGCAATTGCCAGTTTTGAATGATGGGAACATCTTTGATTTGATGGTGTTCTGTTCCAATGTTAAGCCACTATATCTGATCAACATCCCAGTATTTCTTGCCACCAAGGAAAACAAAACCAGATGACACACATAGCTCTTTCTACTGTTGATGATGCCCTTCCTTCCTTCCTTCCTTCTGTTGCCTGGAAAAAAGAAAATCAGACAGGAAGGTACCAAAATAGCCATTAGTTGGAAAGATTCACTGAACCCTATAAGTCATAAATAATGTTTTTGGATTGTAGAGTATATCCAGTATTTATGAAAAGGTGTTTAGGTCCTGTCTTCTCTGGTTGACTATATACTCCTTGTTAAGTCCTATGACTGTTTTTCTCCTAAAATGTAGTACTTTTTCAGATTATGTTAATTCTTATAGTATATTGTGATTACTTTTTCTAATGCTCAGGAGCTTCATGCCAACAGCTCCATATCTCCACCTGACAAGACTATGTTATTAACAAGGAAATTCTCATGACTGTTATGTCTTTTCTCCCCCAAAGAGTGAAATTTCTCCACTACCAATCAAGATTAAAGGCAGCATCTTTAACTTTCAAAAAGGGAATATATTTTGTGATAACTCAGTTCTGTGTTTTTTTGCCAAGTTGCTAACAATGAATCAACAATAACATTTCCCCTCTCACAGAATCTTTGCCACTTGTTTTTCTTCATCCACATTAATGAAAACAAAAGAAGCCTGCAACATAATCATTCAATTGACATTAAAGATTGATTGCTGCTGTTAGCGAGTAAGTCTAAAACATTCCAAGTGCAGATGAATGTTAATATACATTTGGGTATTTGGCATTCAAGTCCCCCATTTTCCCAGCTATCACATAATATTTTCTCAGCTTTTCATTACCCTAAATTAATGTTGACAATATAGTTTCCCATTCTCGAAGGATCCTATCTGATACTACCATTTGGTATATTCTGGAAGACTACCAACATTTGCACTGGCTTCTTGGGCTGCTGAAGAATACTTTTAAAACGACACAGGCCATCTTCAGTATTGTGCGGCCTGCTCGTTTCCCAAATACTTCACCAAATTTAAAAGCAGGGAAGAATACTCTGCCTCCCTTACTCACACTCCTCTATTCAGCCTGTCACTACATCATATCACTTTTACCTTTACAACTAGGGTTGCCAACCTCCAGGAGGGGCCTGAAGATCCCCCAGAATTGCAACTGAACTCCAGACCACTTGTTTTGCTTGGCATCATCTCACTAACTCTTGTCCCTGTTTACACATCTGTTTGTATGTGTTATTTCTTTCAGCTTAGGGTTGTGAGCACTGGATTGGAAAATACCTGGAGACTTTGGGGGTGGAGTTGGGAGTGGGTGGGATTTGAGGTATGGGTTGAAAGGAGGCAAGTACATGTTTCAAATAAAGATGTACATCCTGAAAATTGATGGAGCTGGATGAGTGGATAGAAGCATATCATTTCTGCATTGTTTGCTACTCATTTTCTTACCCCCATTGTACCCTACCTTCTTCCCTTGAAAGAAGGCTTATCTAGCTGTTCAAATCACAACAGGAACATCCTAATGGTTTCCTCCAGCTGTTCTCACTTGGGATCTCAAAGAGATTGAAAGACAGATGGGGGTGGGTAGGCAGAGAGAGGCACCGCACACTGGCTCCCTTCTAGTAGTAAATAATGATTCCTGGCATCCCTGCAGTCACAATCTCACTGCAGATGTCTTAGGATTCCTAAAGTTCCTGGCTTAAAGTGTCAGAACTTAGGTAAGCAGAAAAAACACATCTCACTGGTGGCAACATCCTGGAGCTCCAGCAGGCTCTGGGACTCATGGATCTTACAATGGATGAGAATCAGACAAGCCCCTTTTCCTGCCTTACAACAGAAGCAACTAGTGGCAAATGTGTTCGTTATTTATGCGTTTTCTCCCCTCACCAGCCCTTAGGAAGCTATACAGTCCTCAATGTCTTATAAGGCACCCATCTGAGCATTTCCGTGTGAACCTGATATGTTTGCAAAATCATTCTACAATAAGAACATCATGTAGTGGGAAACAAAAGAATATTTCACAGAGGTGCTCACAGTGTGCCCACCCCCCCACCCACCCCCCGAGTTAAATCAGTGAAGCAGAGACGGTTCAGACCAGAGAGAAAAAAGGTTAAATTATAAAGTGAAAAAAAAGATTACAAATCACATTTATCTTAGCAATTTCTTTCATACATTTAAGTGCTTGCACGAATAAGAGGCTCCAGCCGTACGGAAGCAGCTGTTCGGCAGTCTAGTCACGCTAGTTAATGAGTGACTGCTACTCCAAAGAGCCACTTGCCAACACATGAATTCAAGCAAAGAATCTTTTTTTCCCCCTGACTTCCTGGAACTATTGTTATCTTTCTTTGCAAAAACAGTATCACAGGTTGCCGGGGAAACACTGCAAACACCTCTTATCATAATCACAATGTGTGGGAAGTTCTACACCTGGTTTGCAGATGAGGTAGATTTGAATTCCTGAGTCTGGATTCTAATTGGACAGTCTCCTAGGGGGGGAATGCATGAATACAGCCTCTATACTGACATAGACTCCAGTTTTTCCCAGGCTAGTTAGCTCATGCCTCCTGAGTCACCAAACAGGTGATCTCTGGAGAGGCTTCTTTTGGCACCAGGATCAGCTTTCTGGTGGCTGATTCAAGCAAATCAATTCAAGTTTCCCTGACTCAGTCAAGCTTGAACGGATAGGCCGAACCTGTAATTTGTTTGTTTTGAATTGTAGCGAATCAGGAAAATTCAAATCTAAAAAGTACCAATTTCCCCCCGGTGCACATCCCTAATCACAACCCTAGCTGTGTCCCATCCAAATACTGACCAGGGCTGACCCTCTTCTGAGATCTGACCAATTCGAGCTAGGCCAGTTTTGTAAGTCAGGGGACAATGGGAGTAAGCAACAACTAAATTGAATAACACTAGGACCTCTGCCCGAACAGGAACCAATGTGATATATGATTTGTTAGACCAACCCATTATGCACACTTTCAATGTGACTTTGCAACTGAATTTTCCTGTGTTGAACAGGATAAAGGTAAAGGTAAAGGTATCCCCTGTGCAAGCACTGGGTCATGTCTGACCCTTGGGGAGATGCCCTCCAGTATTTTCATGGCTTTCATGAACAGGATAGTCTACTTCTAAAGTGCATTGAAAGTACATTATTCAGTGTGGATAATGGGCCCAGGACTTGTGAAACCTGGGTTCAAAATACTGCTTGGATGTCAAGTTCTTTGGGTGCTCTAGGACCAGTCGCTCTCAATTAGCCTACCCTACCCTATGCTATGGGAATAAAATGAATGTATGCCCATGTATGCCATCCTAAATTCCTTGTGGAAAGGCTCTGATCAAATATGTTCAATGGGAACACATATGCATGTTCTTCATAAACATTTGTATCGACTTTAAAATAATTCAGGTACTTAACTAAAACGGCTACAAGTCACAAGAAAGGTTCACTCAATAGATTACAGTGCAGTCCTAAGTAAAGCATATGGGTTTAGAAGGGTATCATTCGGTTTAGTATTACCCTATTAATCTAATAAATGTTTTGAAATTTGCCTTGTTTCCACCCTGACCCACAGTACGCAGTCAAATATCAATACTTTTATTTTGGAGTATGTTTCAATGATAGAGCACAGGCTTGTGTACAGAAGTTCTCAGGTGCAATGGATAACATCTCTGATTCAATAATCTCCTGTAGCAATGTTGAGAAAGACCTTTTTCTTCCTAAGAGTCTTGAAACCCAACTTCCAGTTAAAGCAAACGATCCTGGGCTAGCTAGGTCCTTGATTTAAATAATGGAAGTCAATTTCATGCATTCTAATGTATCAGTCGCTCTGTTTATCTATGAGAAAGATGGTTACTTTCTTGAAGTTGCATTAGTCTAGCTTTAAATCAAAGGGGCAATTTTATATTCTTTTTAAAAGGAATAATCCAGTGTATTAAAACAAGGCTCACTATCCTAACTAAAGCTGGGATTCGGCTTTCCCTCTTGCCCCCATCCCTGGAAAAGTAATTGCTGTTCTACTTCAAAGCCTTAGAAGAGCTTGCAGAATCCCCAGAGTTTCATAGTTCTCTTCATGTACTCTTGTTGTTGAACCACATTGCCTTCTGAAGGAAAGTGGGGAGGGGCACACAGAACAATGCCAAAATGAACTGGTACATGCTATCCGACTCAGATGGGAGTTAACATATTGGATGGATGAAAACAATGCCTCTCCCATTAAATAAGATCTAAAATCTTTTTTGTGAGCCAGATCTGTAAAGGGGAGTGTTTGTTTACTCATAGGCACAAGGTACTACTGTAGCCCCCCAGGAATTGGTTTAGCCCAGTGGGTTTAGCCCAGTAATTGGAGGCTAGCAGCTCAAGCTGGGGAGATGTATACCATTCTGGGCTTTTATCACCTTGGGCAAAGTAACTGAAATTTATATGTGTAAAATGTTAATGGGAAGGGGAAGTGTAAATGTAGTACTGCTGGTATTGTTGGATTCGTATTGTGGATTTCACAAGCTGAAGCCTGGTTTCTATGATGTCTGGTTTGTTCCTTTATGCAAGAGAACTCCATTGGAAGACTGGCACTTGGGGGGCCAGGAAAGTTAGACTTCTTTCACCACAGAGTTGTGCCAAGAAATAAATAGCTAGTTAACTGAATGATGCTGCAAGTTTTTGTTCTCTCTGATTGATTATGCATGCCACTGGACATGCTGGGCCGCCGCTGATTCCTAGCAATGGGGCCCCAACTTCATGTGTATGCATGGGGAATGAAATCCCCTGGTGCACACGGTCTGCCCCGAAGTTGTGTGTGTGCATGCATAACTTTGGGGCAGGAAGGTTCTGCCATGCCTTGCAGCAGCGGCAGCAAGTGGGTGGGGGGCATTGGAGTCCCACCGCACGATGGTGGGATAGCAGCATGCTGCTATCACACCATCGTGGGGGGCATACAGATGCCCCGTTTGGCACTGCAGCACTGTGAATCTGAATGGGGAATTGTGTGTCCCTCTTCCCTTGTGTGAGGGCCAGCCCCAGCTGGGCCTCTGATGGCCACCGTGGCAAGACAGGGAAAGCGGAAGAATCCGCGTTCTCTTGCCATGGGCCAATGGAGGCCCTAATGTGGGCCAGGGCCAGGAGGATCCTGGACAGCACCGGCATCATGCCATGGCACTGGTCTGCCCTTCCCAGCCTGGGCATAATCAATCTCTGATATCTATGTGTTTAGTTACACAATGTTGTTGTATTGTTCTGTATATCGGAGTTTTTTTTTTAAAAAAAACATAAAGACATGTATTAACATATTTTATTGTAGGTTCTGTTGCTGAGTTAGCCCCACCAAACTCGCATAGGCAGAGATTAGATTACTACTCACATCATCCCCGCTTGTGTAACAACTACTCTCTTGGACAGCTAATGGGGACTGATGACTTATTTAATATCTTAAGGCTGTATGTGTGTGTGTGTGTAATCTCACATTTCCACTATGAATAACTGAACAGAGAACATTAAAAGCACATTAAAAGAAAATAAAACAGGTAGAAGCACTTCCAAGAAACACCAAATAGACAAGGAATGTACACTTGTCTTAAGAAGCTAAGATTGTTTAGAGCTAATTCAAATTGCTCAAAGCGGAGACAAAGTGATTTTAGAGAGTGGCTTAAAGAAATCACAACACATAATGGCTTCTTGCTAGTTTAAGAAAGATCATCATAAAGCTTCTCTCCACTTCATCACTGATTTCCCGATGGTTTGTTAAAGGCCCACAACACAGAGTGGGGAAAGGAACTAAATATGGTTCATTGTTAATTTTTGGAAATTCTTTCTTTCTCTACCTTTCAGAAACAGACCCTAGTTGGAATGCTTTGGTATATATGTTTATGTGTTTTTGAAGATCATCATATGGTGGACTGTCCATAATGGGTGAGGCTCAGCAGCCATGAATCTGTATTGCTGAACTGTTTCACTTGGAAATTTTTTTAAAAAATCTATTTTGTTATTAGCTGGATCAACATCAGCTAGAAGTTAATCTGGAAGCAAAGGCTGCCTTTATGACCTTTATTTAAGTCCAATAGGAAATGTGAAGCATTTCCTCGTTGGGCAGCACTCTCATGAATTCGGAGAGGCTTGGCTCTGCTGTTTACTCTTACTGGCCTTCCAGTTCCTTCCTTGCAGCCATGCACATTGATCAAATAGGTTTTTCAAAAGTTAGAAATCAAATCCATACTAAAATCAAATCCATGCTAAATTTTTGAGGCAAACATGAGCCCCGAGGAACACGCCTTGTTCAAACTCCCTCCTTTACACACAAGACCAGATCCTGATCAGTTGACTCAATATGCCCGGATAAAGTTTCTCTCAAGCATAGTATTCTACAAAGCTTCTTTGCATCTGTACCATAGCTGCTTAGGCATTAAAGCTTTTGATTGTAAACAGGAAATCTTCTTAGCTGCTGGAGAAGAAACAGTAACCTTCAGGTTCATAGTCATTCAGCTTTCCAAACTGACAAGAGTGAATAAAGAACAGAACGGTTGTCGTCCCTCCCCCCTTTTCACCTGTACACTCAAATGCATCCTTTAAATGAGTAGCATCAGTGACATTGCATTGTCTCCATTTTGGGTTTTTGCAATCAGTGACATTTTTCAAGATGTGATTACAAGAACTCACAAGATAGATGGACTTAGGGACAACAGCGAAGGCACACAAAGAGATCAAATAGTCGAAAACAAACAAATGAACAAACCCCCTTAGATTTGTTTTATTTATTGGAGGATTTATTTCCCACTGCTCTTGCCAAACTGGCTCCCATCAGGTTACAAATTTAAAATCCCAATACAATAAACCCCACCACAGTTAAAATAGCAACACACCCAACAATAACCCGCCCCCCAGAGTCCCACTGTCCATGATTCCTGGTCAGCCAGCTCAATTTGTGGTCAGCAGCTATTATGTCTTAATGCCCTACCTCCAAAGAAGGGGAGGATGGGGAGGGTCCCAGGATTTCCCAGCCCTAGTATCAACTAAAGGCCGGGCAGAAGAGCTATGGGACTTTCATAACTGGAAGCATTAGCAATGAGTGCTGGTTGCAAGAACAGAACTTAGTGAGAAGGCAGTGCAATCATGCAAACAGACACATCTGAATTAAGTTGGGCATGTGGGAATGGTCAACCAGACAACCTGCTTGTTCTCTGCTTGTGACTGAACAGGATATTTGCACCAACTGATCACTGCATACTTCCTTCCCCTTCGTCCCTTTTATCTGCTACTGGGTCACTGCTTATCTGGATGTTGGCCATATGAGAACAAGTGATATAAGAGCTTTTGGGTGTTAGGACTGCGGATCATGTCATGTTTCTGGAGCTACTGGAATGACATCATGGAAGGACAGTTTGCAGATAAGAGCAGAGTATAAGTGTATAAGAATATAATGTTGCAAAATAATGAAAGGCACCCACCTACTACCTCCAGTTTACATACTGAAATCAAGTTATATACTGAAATCAGGCCTGCGGAACAAATATTTCCAGAACACCTGAGGCAAGCTGGGGTTAAAAATAAGCCAATAATGGTATGGACTGCTGGTAAGAAGTAGTTGAACTGGTGTCTTCTGTTTTCTATTTTGAGTTCCCTTGAGAGAGACAGTGCAAATGAAGAAAAAAGGATGGAGTCCTACACACATTGGGGAGTATGATTCATAGAATCATAGAATCATAGAGTTGGAAGGGGCCACGCAGGTGATCTAGTCCAACCCCCTGCTCAATGCAGGATCAGCCCAAAGCATCCTAAAGCATCCAAGAAAAGTGTGTATCCAACCTTTGCATGAAGACTGCCAGTGAGGGGGAGCTCACCGCCTCCTTAGGCAGCCTATTCCACTGCTGAACTACTCTGACTGTGAATTTTTTTTCCTGATATCTAGCCTATATCGTTGTACTTGTAGTTTAAACCCATTACTACGTGTCCTCTCCTCTGCAGCCAACGGAATTCATTTAAATTTACTTTTGAGTACATATACTTAGGATTGCATTGACAAATATTTCTCCCCTTAAAGAAGAAGGGATGTGGAAGAAAGAGAAAGTAGTGCAGCATCACTAGGCAATATAGTTTGGACAGAGGTACATTTCCAACCCTAGAAACAGTGATCATCCCAATTCTGACCATGTGCAAAACTCAGCCCTGGAGTCTCTCCAATATAAATGTTATTAGGATACAGTCCGGTACCATACCCCATCTGGGGGGCAGGGACACACAGAAACTACAGTTTGCTGTTTAAACATCTGTTGGTTCCTGCTAAGATTTCTTTCCTTTCTTTTCTAACATCTACTGGTTGACATTCAAAAGTAGGCATGCCTTAGAATGGAGCAATCCTATTCAGGCATTGACTAATGAGTTGGAGTAGCATTTTACTTTATAAACAGATTCCTTCACAAGTTGTCCGCTTCCATAATAAAGTCAGTGCCACCCAGCAGTAAGGGCTTGCCATTTAGGGAACATGTGGTCTTCCTCGGTATTGTTTTACATATTAATAAATACAGTTTGCATATTATGACTGTTACCTTACACATCAACGAGTGAGATCTAAAACAGTTGATCTGTCATATTTTGGTCCCTTGCAACACTTTCCATTTTCAGTGGACCTATATGCAAATATTCTATCTTACATCAACTAACATTTGATATGGCTACCAAGAGTGGCATACCATTGGCTCAGGGGGCAGATTGTGGTTGGTTGGCTGTCTCTATTCTAAAGGAAGAAGAGGACTACTTTGAACATGGTTGGCATTGTGTGGGAGATGTCTGCACAGTCATAATGACCGATTACGCACTGGAGGTTTCATGCCAAGCTGCAAGCTGGAGTTTTAGTCACGGCATGTTGCCCCACCTCTTCCTGCACCCACACGGGGGAGCTTTTGGACCAGTTCACATCAGCCGTCCCCCGATTTGTGCTCCTGCACGGGTGCTGGGGCAGTGAAGTTCCCAGTGCATAAATGGTCAATATGGTGTTTCAGTTTCTCTACTGCCTTTGGTAGGACTACAGTTGCTTTACAGTATACAAGACAAAGAAAGTAAAGTGAGACCCTAAGCCCAATAGATATCTTTCTATTATTAATAAACTCATGAAGTCACTGCCCTTTCACATAGCATGTTCTAACACTTAAAGACCCCTACTGTGGTTTGCTCAGAGAACCTCTCTGTTGCCAACAGCAGAACAGGAGGCTAGGATGCCAACTAGCTGGGAAGTTAGTCCATTGCAGTGGCCTTTCTAGCAGCAGCAGACCAGGGTTTGTGAAGAAGGAGGTGTGAACTTCAGCAAAGCACAGAGCTGTACAATTGCCATGGAAACAGGATCCAATAGCCTGTTGCAAGCTGGGAAAGTGAATGGGTGTTTGTGTGCTTTCCTTAATGTTTAGCATTAAATATATACAAGTTTAGAATTTTAAGCTACAACTCAAAATTGCACATAAAAAAAAGCTTATTGGACTCTTCTCCCCACTCTCAGAAACATCACTGCCAAAGATTATAGGTAGCTAGGTAAACAGCAGAACAAAATTCAAGTCCAATGGCACCTTGAAGACCAAGAACATTTTGTTCGGGGCATAAGTTTTCAGGTGCACACACACTTTTTCAGATACATTGGAAAAAATGTTCTTGTCTGTGAATGTATAAATAAATAAATAAATTGAAATTGATACATTGAAAATGTTTCTGAAGATGTGTGCATGCACACAAAAGCTTATGCCTTGAATAAAACTGTCTTGGTCTTAAAGCTGGCAATGGACTGAAACCTTATAGCATGAAGTATATTCACGTCCAGGTTATTATACGTGATTAAATTGGATTTACCATGGATGTTAGGGGTTTACTATTTTAAATCCAAGCATGAATTTCTTCCTTTCCTACTTTTTCCCAAGAAGATAAGGCCAAAGAAATTTGCAGCCAGATTCATACAGCTTCCATGCCTTGATTCTTCCCTGTTGTGCAATTACTGCCGATGCCAAGGCATTCAAGGATAAAACAAAGTGGGTACACGGGGGTATTCTCCATGCTTTGGTCATCTGCTTGCACCCATCATTACCCCTGTGTTGTCAGAGGGCTTTCAAAAATGGTAATTGCTCTGTAACCATAACATTATAAAACTATAACAGTACAATAAGTACTGATTTTTTGTTTCTTTAAAGAACAACCCTGGTGGCATGGGATGGATACATGATGGATGCAAAAGGAAGATAGCAAAACAATGGCACGGATTTGAGCAGTGGGATCAAAAGTGTTACACATTCCCATTCACATAGTATACAAACCAGTTTTGACCGTGATCTTTCAGGAAAGATCATAACAAAGTGGATTTGAGATAGGAAAATCCAACAAGTGGATGAATTAGGATATCTTTAGATGGTCTGGAACAAGGAACCCATGAAGCCAAGGGACCAAGCCCAATGAAGATAGTTTGAGGGACTTGGGAATGTTCAGCCTGGAGAAAAGGAGGTTGAGAGGGGACATGATAGCCCTCTTTAATTATTTGAAAGGTTGTCACTTGGAGGAGGGCAGGATGCTGTTTCCGTTGGCTGCAGAGGAAAGGACACGCAGTAATGGGTTTAAACTACAAGTACAACGATATAGGCTAGATATCAGGAAAAAAAAATTCACAGTCAGAGTAGTTCAGCAGTGGAATAGGAGGTGGTGAGCTCCCCCTTACTGGCAGTCTTCAAGCAAAGGCTGGATACACACTTTTCTTGGATACTTTAGGATGCTTTGGGCTTATCCTGCGTTGAGCAGGGGGTTGGACTAGATGGCCTGCATGGCCCCTTCCAACTCTATGGGTCTATGATTCTATGATTCTAAGCCCCTTTATACCAGCCAGATAATTCATCCATTCAGCTAAGTATTGCCTCCTCTCTTTGGCAGCAGTTCTTTAGGATGTCCCGAGTTGCCAAATTTCAGTTGGGAAATACCTGGAGATCTCAATGAGCCTGGGGTGGGTGGTGTTTGGGGAGGGAAGGGACTTCAGTAAGATATAAGGCCATACAGTCCACACTCCAAAGCAGCAACTTTCTTCAGAGGAACTGACCTTGACCTTGGTCATTTGGAGATCAACTGTAATAGCAGATTTCCAGATGTCACCTTTGTTGTTGTTGTTAGGTGTGAAGTCGTGTCCGAGCCATCGTGACCCCATGGACAATGATCCTCCAGGCCTTCCTGTTCTCTACCATTCCTCAAAGTCACCTAGAATGTGGCAATCCTAACGTTGTCAGGCAGATGAAGGAACTACAGAATGGCAGAACAGAGGTGATTTTTCTGGGCAAAAGGGGCTGTGAAGCACTGTGACACCAGCTTTGTGCTCAGAAATTCCCAGGGTCAATCTCTGGCTTCCCAAATAAATGGACCAGGCTGTAGCTGATAAGAAGGATCTTTGCCTGAGATATGGAGAGTCTCTGCGAGTCTAAGTAGACAATACTGACCTTGAGGGACTGATGGCATTAGACATTCTAGATTTAATCCAGTGGATTCCTCCTCCCCTGCTAAATAAGGATTCTTGTTTTAGAAGAAGATTTCTTCCAATGATTTTTTTTCTACAGTAGAAGATTCCTCATTGAGAAAAAAGGAACCATTGGAAACAATTATAACCTTTGCAAAATCCTATCACCAGTTTCTATAGCAGCTCTAGAGTGAGAGACAAACATCTTGTTCCATGGGTTTGATGTATTGTTCTTGTTTATGTCCTATGCGAACTACCCGGAACCTTAGGGGAGGGCAGTATACAAATGTAATAAATGAATGAATGAATTATTGGGATAACTAATATACTATATCTAAAGAATATTTGTTTGCCTTGCTAGCCCATAAGGTTAATTATACATTTGTTAAATCAATTGCTTGTCCCTCTTGTGAGACTATTTAAAATAATATTATGGTGGAATATAGCTATGTCTACTTTAATTTCCATACTGTCTTTTCATCTACCCACTCTGGAGTACCCGTTCATTTTCTATTTCTAAATTACTAGACACTTTTTAAGATGACCTTTGGTTATATCAAATAGCAAAGAAAAATACAAACAGATGGTTCGTTTTGGGGGTTGTTAAAAATGTAGTCGCAGCACCTAATTGTTTTAGCTATCACAATTGTCTCACAGATGCTTTTATTTGGGGGTCTATGTTCATATTGTTTAAATATTTATGTGCCGTTTTGTTGCATCACAAAAAAAGAGAAGAGAGATAGTGATGGCTATATTGCTTCTGATCTTCTCCTTAACCGCTACACCATGCTGGCTCAACCCTGCCACTGACATAAGATGATATTTCCTGAGGCGCCCATCCACAAAATGGAGGAACAACTCTGTGGGAAGAGTGGTGGGGGGACTCTTGGAAATTACCAATCTGGGCTGGATCCAAACTATTGGCTCTACACTGCTGCAAGACACACATTCATCTGTGCAGAACTGCTTGTATTTAAGATGAGACTACAGCTATCTGTAGGGTCAGAGCAAAAGGTCTTTTCAGTCTAACATTCCTGGAATAGAGAAAAACACAACAGATTTCTCTCCATCCATACCTGTACGCAAGTTGTTTTGTTCTATTCCTAACTAATCTTTTCTTTATGTATGCCTCCTGTTGCTTTACACACTTTGATGTGCTGGCACCTGTGAACAGATTGTTAGTACCGCTTGCACATCGGGAATACTTTCCCACTCTTCAAGAGAGTGAATGACCTATATTCCACATATATATTCCCTTGCTAACTCACAATCTCAATAGGGGGGGAAATAAAACCACCTGGAATTTCACTCAGAATATCTTGCAGTAGTTTGATATGGACTGGTTCACACATCATAGTGGTCTCTGTGTGAATGTCTTGGAGGGCTTCAAAGTGCATTGTCAAGTAGATGACCATGTTGCACTTGCATAGATATGCTGTTTGCGTGAATGGGCATCTCTATGTGATCAGAGCATGCAGCTATTATGATTTCTATTAATCCAGTGGGACTTTTTAGACCCATATCCATGGCCTAATGCTGGGAGCGATTGAGGGCAAAAGAAGGGGATGACAGAAAATGAGGTGGCTGGATGGAGTCAGTGAAGTGGATCCTACATTGAGGTTGGACTAGATGGCCTGTGAGGCCCCTTCCAACTCTATGATTCTATGAAGCAGTCGGTGTGAGTTTAAATGGACTCCAGGGAATGGAAGAGGACAGGAAGGCCTGGAGGATCATTGTCCATGGGGTCGTGATGGGTCGGACATGACTTTGCACCCATCAACAACAATCCATGGCTGAAATCTTTGTCTATTTCAGAAATCATAGTGGCCACATAGAGGCACATAGAGGCACATAGAGGAATTCCACATAGAGGCATTCCAATGATCCTTCCAATATGAACACAGACCCGGATGAATGCTTGATATACATTTTGATTTATAGAAGTTGTTTTTATACCCTGATTTTCTCTACCTTAGGGAGTCTCAGTATGACCCAGTATGCACGGCCGCCAAAATGCCGATTTCGGGTCACATGGAAAATGCGGAGGGGGAAGAAGCAAAGCAAATCGCTTATGCACGGGATGGGACGCAATGGCGGCAAAACCCAGAGTAACCGATTATGCACGCGGCGACCCCGGCGCCGCTTCTGGTTGCGCCCCAGTCACCCGGAAGCTGTGCTTTCTTCCGTGTTTCGCTAACGTGGCTTTTTCGGCGGCATGCACCGAATCTGCAGCCGGTTGCAGCCAGCTCCATGCATTATCGGTGATTTTAGTCACCGCCCTACAACCCCGAATGTGCGCTATCCCCCCCCCCCGTGCATAATGGGCCTATGGCTTACAATCACCTTTCCCTTCCTCTCCCCACAACAGTCACCTTGTAACTATATCTGGCCCAAAATCACCCAGCAGGCTTCATGTGGGGGAGTGGGGAACAAAACCTGGTTCTCCAGATTAGAGTCCATAGCTTTTAACCACATAGACCCATTATGCACAGGGGGAATAACGCACATTCGGGGTGGAATGGCAGCGACTAAAATCACCGATAACGCACGGTGCTGGCTGCAACCAGCCACAGCTTCGGTGCATGCCGCCAAAAAAGCCGCGTTAGCAAAACGAGGAAGAAAGCACAGCTTCCGGGTGACCGGGGTGCAACCAGAAGCGGCGCCGGGATCGCTGCGTGCATAATCGGTTACTCTGGGTTTTGTCGCTGTCACGCCCCGCCCCATGCATAACTGGTGTGCATCGCGTCTTCCCCCTCCGCGTTTTCCAAGTGACCCGAAATCGCCGTTTCGGCGGCCGTGTATAATGGGCCAATACCATGCTGGTTTTCAAATCAATTGTTTGGAACAAGCTGTTACACTGAATGTATTTGAATATATGAATCTGCCTTATACTGAATCAGACGGTCTACCACATCAACAGGCCATCAATCTGACTGGTCCATCTATACAGACCAGCAGTGGGTCTCCAGGTTTTCAGGCCGAGGCCCTTAATATCACCTGCTACCTGCCAGGGGTTTAACCTGGGACCTTCTGCATGCTAAGACGATGCTCAACCAATGAGCTACAGCCCCTCTCTACTGTAGGCTTACAAGAGAATTCATGCCAGTAATTACAGGTTAAAATCTGTGTATTTATTTCATTTACTTTATGTATAACTTGTCTTTCTTGCTGAGACTCAGGGCAGATTACAAAATGGCTTTTTAAAAAAATACAGTAGGCAGTAGGCAGTATAAGATATCCAGTGAACCATTTGATAGTACTTTCAGGTGGCAGCTCTCCCTACATTTTCCTGCCTCATTCACCATGGTGGCCATTCTCTCTCAACCTACTTTTTCTGTTTTTTTTTTAAAAATAGCAATGAACATATTGATATGCCATACCAATATCCCAAATTCTAATTTAAGGGGGGGGGGCCCGCAAAATGTAGAGGGGCTAGCTGAGCTGCCATCGGGACTGAGGAAAGGAAAATGGCAGATAACTTGATGGGGGCAGGAAAAGCCTAATTTCCCCATTCCCGTGACAATCAGCCAGGTTTTGCTGTAATCTTTCCAAAATTGTAACAGCAAATTAAGTTTTGAGAAAGATCACATGTAAGTCAAAGAAAACTTGAGTGATGCACAGAAGCATCACAATGTTATGGGAAACTGGGGGGGGGGGGAACTCACATTGCATACAACAGATTGAGGCAAGATACGCTGTAAACAAAGCAGTAGGAGGGTTACTAAAGTATGAGGTGACGTAATAGAGTAGAATAAGGGTAGGATTTTATATGCCACTTTGGCAGCTTTGTGCCCAATGTCCCCTCTTTGAGACCAAGGGGTCTCAAAGCCACTTATAATCACTGGCCCAAGGTCACCCAGCAGGTTTCATATACAGGAGTGGGGAATCAAACCTGGTTCTCCAGATTAGAGTCTCCCAGTCTTAACTGCTACATCACAGTATAAAACTGCTATGCACTACAATCCTGTTCTCTCATAATTATTATTATTATTATTATTTATTTGATTTGTATGACCGCCGCTCTCGGAAACCGGCTTGCGGCGGTTCACAACATTTTAATACAGATACAATATATTAACCATTAAAATTCCCCATTAAAACCCCATTAAAACAATGACTAAGTCACAATGATGGCGATTAAAACTATTCCCGTACAGGCCCACTGGATGAGCAGAAGGGAACGGAGGATAATTGGGCATAGGATGGAACACTCTGGGGAACCAGGTCAGTCTAGTACTGGCCTCTCCCCTCTGGGGAGAGGGTCCGATCTTAGCCCCGGGCCATCACCCGGCCTTAGACAAACGCCTGGCGGAAGAGCTCCGTTTTGCAGGCTCTGCGGAACTCAGAGAGCTCCGACAGGGCCCGCAGCTCTTCAGGGAGCTCATTCCACCAGGTAGGGGCCAGGACCGAAAAGGCCCTGGCCCTTGTCGAGGCCAGGCGTGCCTCCCGGGGTCCTGGGATCATCAGCAGATTCTTACCCGCAGAGCGAAGTGCCCTGCGGGGGGCATAAGGAGATAGGCGGTCCCTCAAGTATGCAGGACCCAAGCCGCGTATAGTCTTAAAGGTTAATACCAAAACCTTGAACCTGATCCGGAAACAAACTGGCAACCAGTGCAGCTGCTTCAGCAGAGGCTGAACATGGGACCTCCAAGATGATTTAGTGAGGACCCGTGCAGCTGCATTCTGTACCAGCTGTAACTTCCGGGTTAGAGACAAGGGTAGGCCCGTGTAGAGCGAGTTACAGAAGTCTAATCTAGAAGTAACCGTTGCATGGATCACAGTGGCCAGGTGTTCCGGGGGCAGGTAGGGCGCTAGTAGCCGAGCTTGGCGTAGATGGAGAAACGCCGTCCGGGCTACCTTAGTGACCTGGGCCTCCATGGAAAGTGAGGCATCCAGAATCACTCCCAAATTCCTGGCTTGGGGCACAGATGACAATTGTACCCCGTCCAGGCAGGGAAGACGCGCTTCCTGTTCCTGCTCCCTTCGGCCTAGCCAAAGGACCTCCGTCTTAGAGGGGTTGAGTCTCAGGCGGCTCTTCCTGATCCATCCAGCCACTGCTTCCAAACAACTGGCGAATTTTTCTGGGGGGAGATCTGGCCGGCCATCCATCAAGAGATAGAGCTGGGTATCATCAGCGTACTGGTGACACCCAAGCCCATAACTCCGTACCAGCTGAGCCAGGGGACGCATATAGATGTTAAATAACGTGGGGGAGAGCACCGCTCCCTGTGGCACCCCACATGGGAGTGCAAAACCCCACATAAGAGTATTCTCCTGAACTATTCCATTATATCGCATGCCTTCCCATAAATGCCTTCTAGGACACTGGGTTTTTTCTTTTCCTGAACCCAGCTTATCGCAGAAAATATATTACATTTTGGAAAGAAATCACCAGAACACGCTTACAATCCCCTAGTAGTCTGTCTGCCACATTATCACACCCATCTGAGATCAGAATCTGAGAGAAGTGAGCATATTTTCCTTTCCCACCTTTACCATCAAAGCAACCCTGAGCTACTGATTTCAGTTTAAGCACTGGTCCTTGGCTGAATGAGAATCTGAACTTGACTTTTTCTGGTACTAGTTCTACAGTGTAGTATGACCATTCTGCTTCTCAAGCTTGGCCTTGACTCAGAGCACTGGCCTCAGCTGCAGGTGTGGTTTTGTGACCTATGAGAAACACAGCACAATGGACTTTCTTGGAAGGCCTTTTTCACCTCAAGTGTAAATGAGCTGCTGGGCTTACACCCCGATAGGTTACACACTGTTATTTTTCCTTCTCGATGAAGCGCCGTCATCACTTGGGAAACACATTTCAGAGTGCTCAGTGGCAAAGCTGGCAGAGGTGAGCAAGATTCGATCCCCCCCCCCCTCTGAAGCAAGACAATAATCCAGGAAATAAGAAGATAATAAGAGAATCGCAGTTCCCCCAGGCCTACTTGTGGTTTTTTCATGGTTCTGCTAGGAATGCTAGCCCCTGATGATGGAAACACTGATACAATTCAGTGCCTCTGATTCAGAGGTCATCTTCCCAGGGGGACTCGGGGAAGAAGAATATACCAGCCATTTATTGAGTCTGTAGTCATTTTTTCACAGTCCTTCTTGTGATAACTTCACCCTTTGTTTCAATCCCACATTATTTGGATTTTTTAAAAAAGCAAAACTAATTGTAAAGGGTGATGTTTGCTTGCTTTCTCCAATGGGGGTCGATCCAAGGTTCCATGGAACTTACATCCAATGAACAAATAAGGGTGGGGAAAATGCTAGAAAAGTGACTGCAAATTATTCTTAAATTGTACCTACAAAAACCCACTCTGGTGGTTTTGGAACTGCTCTCGGAAAGGTATTAATGGCAACAGAAAAAGGCTTGCAGGAAATCCGCTGCCAATTGGCCCCTTTCTGACAAGCCTCATCTAATGTAGTCCCTATAATAAGGAGCTTTGAACACGAGGGAAGCGGCATTATAGCTCTGCCGCTCCTGCAGCTGCTGTTAAGAGGTCTTTTTGGCCAGTTTATTATGTGCCATTATTTTCTGGGGTTTGAAATTTAGCTGTGTAAAGCAGGTTCTTGCCTGGGAAACTGACCAGCTCTACCCAAATGATTGGAGTCAGAGCCAACTTGTTATTCCTTTTGTTCTTTTTGTTTTTAAGTTTTCAAAGATTGTCTTTATTTTTGGGTAAAAAGTAAAAGTGTCATTGCAAGTCCTGCCTACTTGGGTCACCAACTTTTTGCAATCATCCTTGCTCCTCGGCATTGAACAACACCTAGATCTCTGCAGACATTACTGTGTGATAATGGTTTATCTGCATGCTTTGAAAAGCTTCACCTGCCCATTCCCGGAGCTCAAGCTGTTCTTGATAAATGCTAAAATTGGCAGATGAAGCTTTTCATGCTATGAAGATAAGCATTATCTTTCCCTCCTAATGTCTGCAGATCAAGAAGAGTAGCCCCGGCTGCCTTTTATAATTTTATTGTCACTTGGGGATCCTACCTATATCTTTGTTTTATCAAACCACAAGTTTTTCTGAAGAGGCAACCAAATAGCATCCAGGAAAGGGAAAGATGTTTTTTTGGGGGGGAAATGAAAACATGAAACTGCCTTATATTGAATCAGAGCTCTAGTATCTCAGGGTTAGTAGAATCTGTATGCTCTGACCAACCAAAAGGTTATTGCCTTTCACATCACTTACTGCCTTCTCCCTGCAACTGGGCACACTAGGGACTGAATCCAGGATGCTGTACCTCTGAGCTGCAACCCACAATATGACAAGAGATATAGGTGTCACAATGTGACATGAGACACACAGTGAGTTCACGGCTGAACAAAGCTTTCAACCTAAGCTTCCCATGTCACTGGCATAATTATCACCTACTGACATCGCTTCTCAGCTTTTGGCTACGATCAAGTGTGCAATCACCTAGCGGCAAAGAAAGACTGAGTACGCAGAGAACAAAATCGAAATGATAAACACTTCATTGTGTGTAAGAAGAAAACTACCAAAGACTAAGGGACAGGGTGCGAAGACCTGGCCACACCAGGCAGCCCAGAATTTTTGTGGGGGGTTCTCTGTTCTGCTCAGCCTGGCCATTCCTAAAGATGGATTAACAAATTAATGTAAGCAGAGCATAAAGTTGCTGACTGTGGTGGCGCGAGTCACCTTGGGCCTCATCAGCATTGCTAAACATTGCCCATAACCTTTCCATTATCACTGCGGGCCTGCACAGCACCAAGACCCAACTGCTCCAATAATTTCAATTACTTTCCCTGACAAATTTTATGTTTCATGTATTTTACTGGCCTGATAATTATGATTTCTCTCATTTCTCGCTATCGAGCTTAATGGGTTCCAGCACGAGTGTGCAGTTTAAGAAATGAAGTTCCACTTGAGTTCACAAGTTATTATCTACTTTCGTTAATGGAATTGGAGGGGAAAAAAAGAGAAAGAGCAGGAAAGAGATAAAGGATGAGTAAGAAGGGTGAGGAAAGAGAAGAAGAAAGATGTGAAAACACAGAGGGAAGGAAGGGAAGCCAAGGGGGAAAAATAACAAGTCAACAAAAGGGTGGGGAAGAACAAGAGAAAGATGGGGAGGAATAGAGCCATAACTGTGACAAAGATGAAGCGCAAGACGGATGAAAGGCAGAAATGAATGTGTGCGAGAAGGAGATAAATAGTCCCAGAAAGAGAGGCAGGCACAAATATAGAAGCATAAACACAGAAGAGAGTCCACATGACTAAGGGATAGAATTGGCACCGTGTTAAAGGATATTATGCTCTAAAACTTTCCCTTGTGCCATTACCAAGAAGATTTACTTCAGGAGACTCTAATTTGGCAATACAATTATGCTGTACTCCCCCCCCCCAATTTGTACCCCCAATGTGGTATTTTTTCTCCTTGTTCTCCCCCCCCCATCAATCTAGCTAGAGTCCTAATGAAGGATTCATCTTGTTCACATCAGACATCAAAAGAATTTGCCATCCATTAGCCCCGAAAGAAACTCCATGCTTTCAACAGGAGTGTGAAAAGAGAAATTCAACAGATTCAGTATTCCCCAAACATGTGATCGGAAATGCTCCATCCATCATGCTACTGTTAAAGGCATAAAAATCTTGTCAACAATACAGAAGGTGACCCTAGGTGGAGGTCATAGAAGAACTACGATAGAAGAAAGAATGACTTCTATGAAGCAGGATAATGCACTGATTTTCAAACATAGCCCTTTACCATTGGATTTGGTGACTATGAAATACAACGTCATTGCAGAAGGTTCTGGGATATGTTCTAGACCATATACTTGACAAATCTGTGACATGGCTCAAATAAGGGTTTCAGATGCAGTGTGGGAAGACCTAGGGAGAAAGCCTCAGTTGGCTGTGAAACTTATTGCTGAATCATGGGCTATTCTGCCTCTCTCAGCCTAACATACTTGTCAGCTTGTTGTGAGAATAAAACAGAGAAGCACAGTCTGGGAGTTCCTGGGAGGAAGGGCAGGATAAAGAAACGCACAAACACAAAAATATGACTGATATATTTACAGACTACAACTCATGGGCCAGTTCTTTTTTAGCAACACTCATCAGCCATTACCAACTTTCCTGAGGGCGTCCTGCAACAGTATAAAAATGAATGGAAAAAAGCTCTAATTTGACTTTTGTAAAAAAGACTTCCTGTTATGACTTTCCAGACCCACACAGTATGCACTCATTTGCATATGTTCATTTCTCTCTCTCTCTCTCTCTCTCTCTCTCTCTCTCTCTCTGTCTCTCTCTCTCTGTCTCATACACACAGACACACATAGGCACAATTGAATGAGATTGCTGGACAGTAAGGAGTAAAGACTATTCTTTAGTTAGATCATAATTGTTGATGAAAGACTTTTTAGAAGTGGTGGAGAGGCAGGGCTTCTGATGCCATGCAGCTGTTGCCAACCTCCTCAGTGCCACTGCCAGCCTCCCTGCTGCTCTTGCCCATCTCTTCCCTGCTGGCCGGGGAAGGGAAGGCAGCTGCCTACTCCATGGAAAGCATTGGAAAGGGCACCGGTAGAAGAATGACAGATTCCTAGATTCCCACACAGTCAGTTTTACAGTATTGGAAACATGGCTCAATAGTGCATGCATTTCTACTGTACAGGGCCAGCTGGGGAATAGGATGCAAAGGGACAAAAGACTGGCTATTTCCAGACTCAGAAACCTTTTTCTAGTAGGCCAGAAATCAGTCATGGAGGCAGTTGCTGTAAACTCCCGTGTTTGTTAGAACACAACAAATAAGCAACTTAACAGGCCCTGACCAGGTACCAGAAAATTGGCCCCCATGTGACAGTAATCTGAAAGGGCAGAAGGACAAACTTCAACGTGCTGTAATTTCCTTGTAATATTAATTGCTGGATGATAGCATTTTCTATGGCAATTTGATGGGTGGGAGAGGGAAATTAGGGCTTGGTAGGTGGGACAGGATGATTAGGTATGCTTTTGAGGGATGCCACGCCATCTTGCTGCTTTGCCCATGGGTACCTGAGATTCAACAGAAGAAAATGGAAGGGAGGAATGGAACACATGCCAGCATTATCCCAGGGCACTGATATCACTTCCGGTAAAAACCAGAAATGATGTCATGATCCTAAAGATGCCTGCCTGGCCTCAATCAGGGCCAGAGCATTCTCTGTCCTGGCCCCCACCTGGTGGAATGAGCTCCCGGAGGAGATCAGGGCCCTGACGGAGCTAATACAGTTCCACAGGGCCTGCAAAAGGGAGCTCTTCCGCCAGGCATTTGGTTGAGACCAGACATAACCAACAATGTCTGAAAGGCCCCTGCACCCTCCCTCCCAGAACTCCATCAGTACACCATGGACCTGTTTGCACTGCTGCACGACTGTATTGTTGCACTGTTACAATTTCTAGTTATTAGTATTATTATTATGGTTAATTACATGTTATGGATTGTTACATGTATTGTTTATACAATTTATGTAAACCGCCCTGACCCTCTGGACAGGGTGGTAAATAAACAAACAAACAAACAAACAAACAAACAAACAAACAAACAAACAAACAAACAAATAAATAAATAAATAAATAAAATTAGGGGGAACTTATGAGAGAGCCTCTTGTGGCGCAGAGTGGTAAGGCAGCAGACATGCAGTCTGAAGCTCTGCCCATGAGGCTGGGAGTTCAATCCCAGCAGCCGGCTCAGGGTTGACTCAGCCTTCCATCCTTCCGAGGTCGGTAAAATGAGTACCCAGCTTGCTGCTGGGAGGTAAACGGTAATGACTGGGGAAGGCACTGGCAAACCACCCCGTATTGAGTCTGCCATGAAAACGCTAGAGGGCGTCACCCCAAGGGTCAGACATGACCTGGTGCTTGCACAGGGGATACCTTGACCTTTACCTTTATGGGAGAAAATTGATGGGGTAGCCTTCCCAAACACTGAATTTACCTAGAAAGTGTGCTTTGACCCTGCATGTATGTCTTATCAGCAAATACAAGTTTGGGAACCCATACAGGTTGTGGGAACATACTGTTCCTCTCTAATAATCATGCAGGTAACATTCTAACATTTCCAGAATCATTGACTGTGCTGTGGGCATAAGCATTTTACTTGCTTAGTCTCTCCCCTTTGACCTTAACAACACTACAGACCAATAAACATTAAAAGTTCAAGACCTTCAGGTCAAACACTAACATCCTTATAGCGGTGATCAGCTTTCTAGCCAGGCACACTCTAACCTGCTTCGATCCAAATCCAAGCTGAGCCAAATTATTGGGTGGAAAGTGGAGCAAATTTATACTAAATAAACTGAATTCTAGGGGGTTTTTTTATTGGCTGTTTTGACAAAGGATTATCATTGGCTGTATCTGGTTGTGACACAGATGTAACAGAACTGATTTTTGCTATATATTCCCTGTCATGTAAGGAGATCATAGTCTGACGAAGAGTGCTTGCACCCGAAAGCTCACGACTTGATTAAATCTTTGTTGGTCTTAAAGGTGCTCCTGGACTCTGGTTTTATTATGGTTCCTTCAGCTAACTGGAAATAGCTGCTTTGGTCATGATATTAACAAAATTGACTGAGGAATCTTTCCACTCCCGCTGAATATTAATCTGTAAACACACATATAGTTTAAATATATGTACTTTACAAAGAGAAACCAAAGTGTTGCTGGTAGAGAGATCAAAGGCTATCACCTCTCCATATGTTGCTTGCTCCATACAACCGTGAGACATTCCTCCCAGGGAATTGCTGGTCACTTCCCAAGGACAGGGAGTCAAACTCAAAATTCCATTACAATGCCATATCTTACATTCATATTATCACAAATAAAATACATAGTGAGAAATATGGATACACCAGTTGAACAAGTTTAGCATGAATAAAAAAAGCCTTTGTCTTGAGAAATGGGTTCCCTGGGAGGAATTTACTGCAGAAATTATCCAACTCAACTTGACCATAGTCCTGTTGGATTTGCAGTGCCACGGTTGTATTTGTTCGACTGGGCACATTTGTACTGGTTCTGCTGGGTTTGCAAAAATGTCCGCTACCTCCAGTTTCTACTGCAGAGAGTCTCTAGGTCTTTGATTCTGTTCTGCTGGGCATCTACAGCTCTTGCTTTTTTGGCTCCTCCCACTCCATTGGAAACAATAGACAATGGGAGCACCTAGTGTGTGTGGGGGGGTGTAATTCAGACTCATAAATCTAATATTCTCCAAACTTGGACAGCAGGTAGGGAAAAGTCATCTGAAGATCCCTTGTGTGTTTAGTGTCTCTAGCAAGGCAGTTATTCTACCACATCACAAATCTTACAAACCAAATCAGTTTATTTGGCCCTTAAAAGTTTGTGATGGTTTGCGGATCACAAAAAGGGCATACAATCACAAGC